>NC_061086.1:4225000-6725000 GCF_018902025.1 Drosophila willistoni
GGTATGCCATGAAACCTTGAAAACATGTTTGCCATGACTTAAAATTACGCCACAAATTCCCTGTCCCTTTTTGGCAAGTGGCCAAAAATATGTGACCATAAAATTCCACTTATTGTATTTCAATTTGCCAACATGAAATTGAATTCCGATTTGGCCCCCAGGCAAAGTGATGAAGCGCAAAGAAAGGAGTGGAAGCATTTTAGGAATGGGAAAAGGGTCACTTGACACCAGACAACGAACTAAACGAACCGTTTCGAAGACAAAACTGCAAGCAAAATCAATTAATTACGTGTTTTGTAAGCTGACGCTTAATTAAACCATTATTTATTATCTCATACGGCCCAATTGCGTGCCCATAAGGCACAAAAACTTTTACGAGAGCCTCCCAAAAAGCTAGGAACGAGGAGCTCTTATCATAAATAAAATGCCCGGCAAAATTTCGTGTGTGTGGGAGTTGGTGTGAGTTGTTGGTTGGTTGGTTTGCTGGAGCCTTCTCTCGTAAATCTGTCTTTGACATGCAATTTTAGTGCAGCGGCTGTTGCTGCCCATGCTGCTGCAATTCCTGCAATGTCCCTGCCTACCCAAACAACAACAATATCAAAGCACATTATCTGAAAGGACAACGCACTCGGTTTCGGCCAGTTTTCTCTTCACACACCCACACAACAGCCAAATTGCCTCTAATTGCAGTCTTTCTCTGCGACGCCTTCAACTTTCTGGACCCATCCCTGCTCCAAAAACCCACCCAGCCATTTAAACCCTCGGCAGGTCCCCCCGTTTTGGTCTGCCCTCCCACGGATTCTCAGTTATACGCCTGCCATTACACGCTTTAATAGGCCTCTCGCCCCCAACCCTCGGTGGCGGCAGGCTTCCTGGCTTGGCTTGTGTCTGCGCTTTCAAGAAGTTCTTTGATACCCTCTTCCCTAAGGGCTTAACCCGTTCTTAGGAATATCTTATGATTGTATTTAAAAATTCATGAATTTTCCTCATTTTGTATGGTCATTTAAAGCTTTAAGCGATTACAATTTTATTACCCATATGAACTGGATAAAAATATAAATCCTATTAAACCCTTTTTACGGATTACCTTCGATTACTGTCAATAATTGGCTTGAAAATGAATATTTAATGTTATACACAAAGTGAGGCCAAAGTAGAGCATAACCTGTGATTACTTCATTTAAAAGTTTAATTTACTCTTTTGTTTAGTCGAAAAACTATTAATGCGATTTAATTCGAATGGTTTTATTATTTGGCTTGTAAATTCTTTTCTTAACCAACCGATTTTGATGAATTTTGTTATTTAGCTTCTTAAGTTGCAATATGTTTATGGGTTATTTTATGTTGACTTGTTTATTAGCTCGGTTTGGAGCATATATTGTTTTACATTATAAGTGCATTTTAGTGCATTTTTAATAAATTTATTATAATTTAGGACTTATTTGTTTTTCTTTTATGTAGGGTACTGGGTACTGTCTGGTCGACCCTTTTCACATCAACACTTTAAAGAAACTTCTCCCCTCTCCATCAGTTTGCTGTGTTTTTTAATTACTTAAAAAGTGTAGTCAGTTTTCTCTATGGCTGCTTAACCTCAGACCTTCTGCTTAGCCCTATGGCAATTGAGGGATAAGGATGAGGAACAGAAAAAGGTCGCTTTGGCTTTATGAAACTTGAATGCCTCAGCAAGTCACCCTCTGCTCTACACTCTCCCCGTTCAGACTTCTTATTCTGTTCGCTGACATGAAATTAAATAATTGTCATGGCTGAATCTGTCGCTCAAATTTATGTCAGCGTTTCAAAGTTATTTGGCCAAAATAGTTTGTGCTCTAAGAAAGAAAGAAAATGAAAAACCAAAAATTTTGTGCAAAGCAGTGAAATATGTGAAAAATTTTGCAGGTTCAATACTGTCTGTGTGTGTGTGTGTGTGCCAGTCTGTCTGTGCGTGTGTTTGTGTGTTTACTGGTGTCACCAGCATGCCCTTGGGTGTCCTGTTATGTTGTCCTCGCCTGCAGTTTCATACAGCAAAAACTTTACCCACATGGAGGACAAGTGAAGTTCGCCTCCCGTTCTACGTTTTCTTTGCCAACTTTTTTTCTTCCTCTTTTTGCTTTGTATGCATTCAGCTGCGGCCTTTTTGTGTGACTCGTTTACTCGTTGCCCAGCAAACTGCTACGAGAAGCCAACACTCACTCATTACGCAAATTGTCTTGGGTTAGTTAGAGAGGTCCTGGTGCTATCCTGTTATCCTGTTTCTATCCTGATCTTTAGCCATCTCATATGGTCTAAAGCATAATGAATTTTAATTAAATTCATTAAAAAGATTGTCATAGACATGTCAGTGTGCTTTGAGAGTAAATTCTTTACAAGATTTTGTCTAGATTACATTTCACATGAAGTCAGTGTATAAAATTCAACCTTTATGATGTGTGTCAATGAATTATTTAAATTTGAAAGGCTTTAAAGCCAACCTGAATGACAACCTGAGGAGACAACAAGCCGCATACATCTTAGTTAATTGGAAATTCCAATCATTTGTTTAAAGCTCTTTAAATTTATATTAGAGATGTTAAGTTTTTTTTGCTATTTTTGAACCTGCAGGCTTCGTTAAATTCAAGTTTGAAAACTGCAATAATAAAGATAAAGATTAAGAAAGCTCTTTCCTTACATACAGCCATCAAAGTGGAAAAAGGTTTAAGCAAAAAAGGGGAATGTTTGCGAAAGAACGGCCTACAATCTTAACATAGGAAATAACGAAGATATTGATCAAAGTCACTGTTTTCCACCGATCGTTCCTATGGGAGCTATATGATATAGTTACCCGATCTCTATCAAATTCGGCACATTCACTAACAGATATATTAAATTAACAAATGTTTAATTTGAAAGCAGTCGCGTTAAAAGTA
Source organism: Drosophila willistoni (assembly GCF_018902025.1). Taxonomy (NCBI): domain Eukaryota; kingdom Metazoa; phylum Arthropoda; class Insecta; order Diptera; family Drosophilidae; genus Drosophila; species Drosophila willistoni. The sequence continues at coordinate 4,227,904 of NC_061086.1, forward strand.
ACAAAGTTATTGATCAAAGTCACTGTTTTCCACCGATCGATCCTATGGGAGCTATATGATATAGTCACCTGATCTGGATCAAATTAGTCACAGGCGTTTATATGTGTAATAAACTTACCCATATTAAATTTCACAACAATAGCTCGGAAAATAACGAAGTTATTGAGAAAAGTCACTGTTCGTGACTTTGCCATTTGTACGGGAGCTATGTGATATAGTGTTCCGATCCGGCTGAATCCGAGATATACAACCCCTGCAGTATATAGTTTGCGAGTTTGACGGACCGACGGACATGGCTATATGAACTCGTCTTGCTCGTCGTGCTGACCAAGAATATATATACTTTATATGGTCGGAAATGCTTCCTTCTATGGGTTGCACTCTTCTGACCAAAATTAATATACCCTTTTTGCAAGGGTATAACAATGCAAAATTGTCTATTCTGCTTCAAGAATATTCCTTCTATGGTTTTTATTAAATGTGACGGAACACATTTCTAAGAAATACGCATCAAACTTAAAGCTGACTAATGGATCAACTCAGGCCTTTCCAATTATAACTTTTCTTTTCTTCTGTAGATAAAAAGTTGGCTTCAATCAATTTTTCAATACCCTTTTTATTCATGCTTCATTATAATCTTTTTCCCAGAATTAAAACAATTCCACCTCCCTGTCCACAGCTCCATTGAGTTCTTATCGGTTGTCTGTTCTTACGCTCTGTTTATTGTTGCAGCAAGAAAATGAATCCTCTTTCAGCCATTAAGGCCAATGCACACGAAGCAATTTTCTATCCACAACATTTCCCTTCAAAAAGCGCGATGCGAGGGGTGAAAGGGGAGTGGAAAGCTTACAATAACATAAATATAAATTCCATCAATGGCACACATCTCCCTCTCTCTCCATCTCTCTTTCTCTTTTTACAACCCTCTGTGTGTGTGTGTGTGAAAGGCAGAAAAAAAATCCGGGAAAGAAAAATTCTTATCAGTTGTCAAGGTTTGTGGCAGGGACACACACAGACACCCGCAACAACATGTGGCAGGAAGGTTGAGAAGGACTCCCGGCTATAGAGCACATATATAGACATGCGCATGAGCCTGATATCTACCGGAATGCCGGCTATAATCTGTATAAAAAGAGAGAAACACAGAGAGAGATTCTCTTTCCAAAAAGTGACTCCAAAGAGTAAATTTGTCTTGTATGTGTGTTTTTTTGAGGGAGAACTGTAACGAACAAGCCTATTAAGTTGTAATTATATTGGGGTTGCTTTTTGGCTCCCCTTGCATCCACCCGCACACCCCAATCACCAGCACACCTTGCTATCGTGTTTTTTGTTTACCCCCATTTGGGGGTTGCTTTTCCATATTGCGGGAGAGAAGAGCGTGGCGAAAGCATAGTAAAAACGGTTCCGTGTTGAAATTTTTGCGCCGTGTGTACAGCTGGCTCTGGCTCCGGTTCTGGCTCCAGTTCTTTCAGACTCCTCGACTCTTTGTCAGTACTGTGTTCTCAGGCAGTCAGGACATTCGTCGGCTTTAACTGCGTACAAACGGTTGTGAATTTTCCATATCCTTCATTCTGCTGCATCACGCGACGAGTGAAATCCGTAAAGAATTAAACAAAAAAACAAAACCTCCTTAAATTAATGTGAAGAAAAAAAACAAAAAATATAAAGTGAAAAATAAATAATTTTTTTTTTGCAAATAAAAACAAAATATTTGATAAACGTGTGCCGCCTAAAGCCGTGCCCTGACTGTTCCCTCTTTTCCCTTTGCCACCTTTACTCTTTTGCTCTCTTTCTCTTGCTTTTTCTGTGGTTGTTGTTGTTTTTGTTGCCGCCTTTGTAAATCAATAAACGTCGAGGGGTGGCAACATAAAGGAAAAAAAAAACAAACAGAAAAATATACAATAAAAATGCCGCAAATGTTGTTGAACAAAATATAGCAAAAAACACAAAACGTAGAGATGATATAAATATCCCAGCACTATCAAACCCAAATGGAATTTTTATGTGTGTATGTGTTTATGTGGAAATGAATTATAAATGAGAAGTGCTTATGGCGGAATTTCCATTAATAAATACAACCAAATATGGAAAATATTTCCAAAACTCAACTATTATAATTACGAATCGTTTAAATTTAAATTCTCTGAAATATTTCAGAATATATTTTCCAAGCCATTTGTTTTTATTTGTTAGTTATTTACAACTCAAATTGTGTGCAATTAAAAGCTTTTTGGTGGATAAAATAATCTGATTTCAATAACAATAAGAATATTTCTTATTCAGTGTATGATTGAAAGTTGTTTGTCCTTTTCTTGATTGGATTTGCTTGTAGACCGTTTTATGAGTTGGAAGAACTACTGGCTAAGTTTGAGTTAGAAGAATTCTGGGTTATATGTCTGATCTAATTGCCGACTACATAAATAACGTATGTATGTATGATAAATTATTAAGACTTGGTTTTATGTTAAGGTAAAATGGACAACATTAAGCTGCAGCTATCATTATGGCTTAGGCATAGCAAAGCCATTTAATATGCAAATAATTCCAAGCCAAATATTTAAGTACCAGAAATATGTCAAACCCTCTTTGGAAGGATTTTGATATTATACCAATAATATTTAAAACCTAAAGAACTCATTGCGGCTGCTTAGTTGTTCTCATTTTCTTTTTATTTATTATGTCTTCTTATTTAATCTGCAAATCTTACATATTGAGTAACAAATCAGTATAGTTACTTAATTTGTAGAACATCTAATGAGTTTGTAGCATTTATTCTTATTGTAATGGAAAACTTATCTTCTATCAATTCTTATTTCCCTTGTATCAATTATTTGGTTCTTTCTCTTTGCAATATTTTTTATTGTACAATTTTCAATTAAAATATCCCATTTGATTTTCTATTAGTAAATTAAAATAAAAATTGTGCATATAAATATTTTAAATGTGGAAAAAAGGATAATTTAATTTCGTTTCGTTTCGTTAATTAATCAAAACCACATAAAATGCTTATGCTTATTTCGTTTACACAATTTACATATAAATATTCAATAAACCGTAACGAAGAGGCAAATAAAAGCGATGGGCGTGTTGTTTGCGGCTGTTGTTCTTGTTGTTGTTGCTGCTGCTGCTGTTCACATCATAGCGAAATGAATGTGTTTCAATAAATTACATGGAACGAGCACTCGCTTTACTGCTGAATGGAGTGCGGGTGGAACCGTTAGGGAGCGGCAGAAGTAGAAAATAAAAATGCCATGGCATAACTTAAGGGGGGTATGAAAAAGAACGGATAGAATAGGGAGCATGGCTCAGTGTGTCTGGCAAATACATTGGAGTCCACTCCAGCCAAGCACAAAAACAGCAAACGTTGGCGAAAAAAGAAACAACAACAAAAACCGAAAGAATTAACATGGAAAACTTTGAGCTCACTCAAATGGCAACAAGAATAACAATGGCAACAACAACAACAGCAACAATCACTTGAACAAGACGACGCGACGCGGCGTTGAAACACACACTCAAGTTATTTGACTTGATTGCATACTTTTAGGCGGAAAACAACATTTCATTTACTTGCCACAGAGAGAGCGCACCCGAACACAAAGCGAAAACGTGTTGTGTATGAAAATAGTTTTCAACTTGATGATTTTCCCACGCGAAGCCATTGCCAACGCCTCAATGGAGCACACAAAATGAACTTTTTGATAAAACTAAGTGGCATGCTTTTGGCCAATTCCTGTAGATAATATTTTTCCCCGAAATGTTCATTCATCTACTTATTCGATAATTTCCATTCGCTTCTATTCGTTTTCTTGTCAATTAATCTTCGACATATTTATGAGACTCAAGCTTAAGCCAAAATAAATGATTAATGTTAGTCGAAGGAACAAACAATTGTAGTGTCAATTGAGTGTCATAGAAAAATTACCCACATTATTTAGGCCATTATTGGTTCGTTTTCGAGCTACATTTGTAGATTATTGAGCGTTTATGTGCGGACATTTTTGAAACATATGTGTTTAGTCTAAAGGTAAATAACCATATCATGGAGTCTTTTGTTTTGGATATCTTATAAAGGGCTAGGACGAAACATTGAGACGCTTAGAGTCAAAGGAAACTTTAATCATAAAAGCTTTGCTGAAAATATTGAGAAAGTCTTCTTTTAAGCTTATATAAGGACACTGATTTATTAGCCTTGTAGCTCGATGATTTTCTTTTTCCTATCATCATAAATGACTTGATTTATTCCATTAAAATACTGGAAAAGAATTTGGGTCTTGCACTAACAATAAGTCAAAATTAATCAAAAAGCAGTCCAAGATTCCGTTTTTGATACATAAAAAGAAATGTTTCTTCCTAATATTTTTCACTACCTGTCTTAATAATTATTTATATCTAGCTGCATTTTATAATATATTCTTGTGCTAATGAGAGTAACATTTTGACTTACAATTTGTTTGCCAACCAAATTGTTCCATTGCTTTTGCCAGATTGTCCACAATTTAACCTAGACGAGAATGAACAACTTTTTCACAGTGTTTTCTGGCCAATAATAAAGTTAAAACAAGTAAAGTAGATTCAACTTTTGTCATAAATTAAGTTGATGCTGAATAATTAACCAAAAGTGTCAGAAACCCATACAAATCCAAAAACAGGTAACGCAACAAACAAAAACAAAAAAAAGCTATTAAATAAAAGTCGAGCAGAAAGCAGACAACAATTCAGGTATGAGAACAATCCCTGGCAACGATGGCTGAGTATATGCAACACAGGAGGAGAACAATAAAAAAGGAAAGAAATAATGTGCAGCAGTAAGCAAAATGGCCAGCAACATGCCCATCATCTCGACATTGTTTGTCTGCAGTCAAAAGGAGTGTGTGTGTGTGTGTGGGGGGTAGAAGTTAAATGCACCTGCCAACGGCAATTCCTTACGCCTTACGGTTCGGGGTTCAAGTTGAAATTGGTAGCAGGTTTAATGGCATAGCGTGAACGTGGACAGGATCAGTGGCAGCAACATGTCCTCCTTTTAAATGTCTCCTCATCGCATTCACTTGTCGTTTATTGCAGGTGTGGCTGTGTGTGCTATGAAAAGAGTATAAAAGGCAAACTTTTTGGCTATGAAAAGATTGCATTGCATTCCATTGGATGGATGATGCAGCAAATGGTATGCACAGTGCGTCTGCAAGTTAAACAAAAGAATTCTTAGAGTGGAATTGGCAATTAAATAATAGGATTATACAAACAAATTTATTCAACTTTTTTTAGACTACCCAAAAAAGTTAAAAAATTTAATTCACATGAAGTTTCGCAACGCTTCCAAACGAAAAAATAACGATTATTTGATCAAATTGAGAGAAAGAAAGTCAAAATAGTTAAAAATCTGATTATTACTAGATCAATTATGTTATCTATTGATTTTTTGTTTGTTTCCTGATAAAATATCTTATCGAATATTCACTGTATAACGAATGAGACTATAAAGCAAACAGCGCCAAAAAGTATGCAGTGATAATAATTGCCGCCTGTGCATTAGTAGTCAGCCGGCGCAGACTAGTGTACAAAGTGTGGTAGAAAAATGCCAGAGAGTCAACAGGAGAGAGCGAACTCCCCTTGAGAGAGATGGAGACATAGGAAGAGTGAGAAAGTAAAGAGAAGGAGAGAAGAGAGAACTTTCTCTTAAAGTTGTTCTCTTGTGTATATATTTGTTTGTGGGCCCCTCATTCAATGTTGAGCTCCCGGCACGTTTTATAAACAAACCCAGACCACAGCCATGGGGGAACAGAATTCACCCCTGCTCGGTTTCAGCCAATGTGTTTACTATTAATATTTACCATTTAACCGTGTCAACAGTTGCGGCAAAAGTGTTTTTAATTGACCAAGACCCAAAACGAACCCCTAAAATAAAAATCATGTGATAATGCCAATCAATGCAAATGCTAAGTGAAACCCATACAAAGTGATCTCCTTTTAGCAAAAAACCAAACCAAATAATAAAATATCAACGCACAATTCCTCGCACAAAACCCAAAGAGAGTTTTGAGGCTTAATCACAATGACTGCCAAACCGCCGCCGCCTTTGCCACCCACAATACCAGATGGAGACCAGCAACACGCACCTAAACTGGCGCCAGAAATACCACGCATCAACTCCGAACTGGCTGCCCAGGCTGCTCTAAGGGCCCAGCAATTGTTACGCAAGCAATCCATAGAGCAACCAACAAGCAATAATCATGCGCCAGGAGCCTCTTCCACACTGCCAGCACATCGAGCAGCAGCTCCGCCGCCATTGCCACCGCAACAATCACGTCCAGTTCCGGCCATACCAGCCAGAGGAGCTAGCGATAGAGCCGCACCACCAGAAATACCACCCAAGCGTCATAGTCTTAAGAGTATACCCGATGGCCATGCCATGGCGGTGCCTGGTCTACCGCCACCAATGCGTCAGCCGCCACCATTGCCCCGGAAACCAGGAGCTTCGGCATCGGCTCAGGCCTCCGCACAAAACAGTGCACAAAATTCCCCTTTGGCTGGTATGAAATTCAAGGATAAACCTCCGCCACCGCCTGAGAAGCATTCTACACTCTCAGCCGAGGGCATGGCTGCCAGACGTTGTTCCAATCCCTTTGAGATGCCACCACCGCCCCCGCCTCTGGTGCTGCAATCGGCTGTGGCTGCCCTCAGTGAGCAGAGCTCAAAGAATCAATCACTCAATTTGAATCCTGTGCCCTCGCCAGCACCCACACGAGCCAGTGAGGCAAAGAAACTGAATCAACGACCAGCGGCAGCAGCATCTGCAGCTGCAGCCACCTCACCCACTGATGAATTCGGCTCCGAAGATGCACTACGCGGCATCGAGAGTGGTCTAAGGAATATGGAGCGAGCTATGCAGGAGCAAATGAATCTAAGAAATATGGAAATGCAAAACAATTTCGATTTGAGTTTCAAAGCAAGTCTGGCAGCCGGAGCACGGCATATGGGCGGCGGCAGTGTCAATTTGAGAACGGCAAACTATGAAAGAAATCTCTCGCTGGACGAAACTCGTGCGGGAGATTCTCGACAATCTTTGGAGGAACTAAAACAATTGCGTGCTCAGGCCCAGCAGCAACAGCAACAAATGCAGCACAATTCCTCATCATCGTCAGTGTCATCCAATTCACATGTCGAGCAATCGATGCGCTCCACCATTGAGCATCATATGCGTTCACTTGATCGCAATTTACCACTGGAATTGCAATATAGTCGTCATCGTTTTCAAAATAACCTGGCAGCCGCCGCGCAGCAGCAGCAGTCGCAGCAGTCGTCGCAACAGACGCAACAGCAGCCGGCTGCCATGCCATTGACCAGTGAATTTCGGGAGCAGATTCGACAACAACTCTTGGGCAATATACCGCCGCAGGTTGTACATAATATGGGACAGTCACCGGGATCGGCGGCAGCTGCCGCCTTGCTCCAACATCAGGCACAATCGCGGGCTGCTGCTGCCGCTGCCGCCGCTGCTGCAGCTGCTGCTGCCGGCGGCATAACGCGGGAGGAGATGCGTATGCGACGTCGTTCATCACACGATGAAACACAAATGACCCAAACAACAGTGGGAGGCGGTGGTATGCAGGGTAAGGCCTAGGGCGGGAACTCTGACTGCAATAGGATAGGAAATATATAAGTTAATTTCAAATTGAATGCAAATTGTTGTTCTTTATTTTATCAACCAATTTAATTTTTATTGTTTCTTTTTCAAAATTTCATAGAATTGAAACAATTCTCGCTAGCACCGCATTGTTCGGCTGATTTAGATTATATGCGTTGCTGTTTGAAAGGTAACAAACACTATCCGAAACACAAATTTTGAGTTTGTCGTTGTCGATTTGTAACTTAACCCACTTGGATTGAAGGCTAACCAACAAAAAAACGCCCGCCACAACCCTTAAAAAAAGTAGCCTCAAGCCTAAAACCTAAATAACCATAGCCAACAACAATTTACAATAAATAAAAAAAGCACAAAACAAACAAGCAAATCAAAGTCAGACAAAACGTTAAGCTAACGGTTTACTTACTTGCATGATCGTCGGGGTCACCAATCCAAAAAAAAAAAATACATAAACATATTTCCCCAAACCTAATCAGTGTTTATTTTTGTTCAAAATTAACTTAAACCCTCAAATTGAAAACGAAATTGATTGCATTATCTATTGTCTTCTTCATAGTTACACGTCTCCGGGAGCATTGGGATGAGACCTCACAGTGTGTACTCCAAAGAGCTGCCCAACTGAAGAACATGCTAAGTGATTCCCAACGGTAAGCACCAAACCAATCAACTTGAGTTAACTTCCTTTGTATGTGACTAATTAATGCTGAATCAATCTTCCTTGTTTCTCTTTGTCTTGGTGGCAGCTTTGAGGCCAAGCGTTTGGAATTGGAAAAGTGGCTGGGACGTATGGAGCAGCGGGCTGAACGCATGGGTTCAATTGCCACCACAGCTGACATTCTGGAAGCCCAACAGAAGGAGCAAAAGGTGTGTGTGTGTGTGATTTACTTTAAACTTATTTGGGCAATTAATTTTGATTTCAACTCCATTAATTATTACAGTCCTTCCATGCGGAATTGCATCAGAATAAACAGCACTTTGAGCTCTTCAACGACTTGACACAGAAACTAATCGCTGTCTATCCCAATGATGATACAACTAGGATTAAGAAGCTAACTGAAGTCGTTAATCAACGGTGAGTGGCTAAATGCCAGACATCTGAAAGAGTTGCAAATGTCTACCTCTTAATGACATGCAAGAAATGGAAAATCTAATTGTATATCTTTATACTAAAGAGCTTGAAGCAGAAAGTCAAGAGATAAACTAGAAATGAAAATGAAGAAATTTATTTTGTCAATTTTATGTCGCTTATATGTATTTAATTGTCTCCAATCAAAACAGTTTAAATTTGGTTGCTAAGTAGTTTAATTTGTTTGCAAGATTAGATTTAGAGTGAATAAGTAATGTATAGTTATTTATGCTTATTTGAAGCATGTTTTAATTGATTTTATCAACTACTTTTTTTTTTGATAAACTTAAGCTCTAATTGAGCTTGAAGTTTCATTAAAGCTTTAGTGTTTCGTATACCTTTTTCTAAAAGGGTATTTTCTAGAGATTAGAACTTAACCACGTTTTGGGAAACTTGAAAAGTTTAACAAGAAAAATTCCAGCACTTTCAATAAAAATTCAAGATAATCCTCAATTTTAGCAAAGTTATCATGAAGATAATAATTCGATTTCATTATACCCTTGCAAAAAGGGTATATTAATTTTGGTCAAAAGTGTGCAACGCTTAGAAGGAAGCATCTCCGACCATATAAAGTATATATATTCTTGATCAGCACGACGAGACGAGTTCAAATAGCCATGTCCGTCCGTCCGTCCGTCAGTCCGTCCGTCTGTCCGTCCGTCTATCCGTCCGTCTGGATCAACGCAAACTCCTCCTAGACCGAAAGAGCTACAGAGCTGAAAGCATGTAGGCTTGTATATACTGCAGGCGTTGTATATCTCAGATTCAGCCGGATCGGACCACTATATCATTTAGCTCCCATACAAACTGCAAAGTCACGAACAGTGACTTTTCTCAATAACTTCATTATTTTCTGAGCTATTGTCGTGAAATTTAATATTAGTGAGTTAATTACACATTGTAACTACTATGCCAAATTTGATAAAGATCGGGTGACTATATCATATAGCTCCCATAGGTCCGATCGGTGGAAAACAGTTATTTTGATCAATATCTTGGCCGTTCTTTCGGACACATTAGCCTTTTTAGTTTAAACGTTTTTCCACTTTGATGGCTATAGGTAAGGAAAGAGTTACCAAAAAAGTTGCAAGGGTATACAAACTTTGACGCGGTCGAAGTTAGTCCCGGCCCTCTGGTTTATTTATTCACTAAGTTTTTATATGTTTCACATATTTATATATTTAATTTGTTAGATTAAGAATTCACCTTTGTGGCATTTTCTACTCCACATCTAATAAATTATTGTATATTTATGTGGCATTTTGTACTTAAATATACAATAATTTAGATTTTGGTGCTTAACGAAATATAACAGATTTTAGATATTAATTGTCTATAGATGGAACTTCTTGAAGAGGTTTTATTTATATACTGCTAAAACTAAAGTTTTTATCAGAGATTTATTTAGTTTTACTTTTTTTTCCTATATCATTTGGCTGAATATTGTTTAATTCTTAAGACTTTAGTAAATTACCTGCTCAGTTTTAGATAGCATTTTAGCTTGCCCTTTTGATCTTAACTCTGTCTGTATCTCTACAGTTACGCCAATCTGAATAATGGTGTCGTCAATCGTGGAAAACAGCTTCATGCCGCCGTTCATAGCCTTCAATCATTTGATCGTGCCATGGACCAAGTAAGTGTCTATAATACAAATGTCCTAAATTAACTTTACTAATTAATTTTGTTAATTTCCTTTTGCAGTTTCTTGCCTTTCTATCGGAAACGGAGACGTTATGCGAAAATGCTGAATCGGATATTGAACGAAATCCATTAATGTTCAAGGTAAGTAGGAATGAACTTCATTTTACTCTTTTGCCAATTTTGATCACAACCAGCTGACATAAAGAAACGTTTTTGTATATTTGTTCTGAATTCAATTGATAGATTTATATACTGTAAAATGGAATTATTAACGTAAGAAGAAGTTCATTGACCATTGGGCATTTATAAACGATGACCATGGCATTTAAAAAATGAAAATTTATTTTCCCTTTTCTTTTTTTTGGGGAAAAATTGTTTAATTAATTATAAGATTACATGAAAGAGTTTTTTTTTGTCCTAATTGCCACCCTCATATGGCATTGTCTTTTTCTTTTACTTTATGGTATCATCATTAAGATTTTTTCTTTCTAGCGAGGCCAATTTTGTTTATCAGATCAAGGGCTTCTTAAGTATTATTCGAGTTCATCTAGTCGAAAGATACATTTTCAGAGTTCATTTCTAGATGCAAACGTAACAAAGTTATTTCTCTTACATGCACTTAATGTCTCAATTGCATTTGCAACCCAGAATGGCCATGCATATATCCATTGTGGCCAGGCAGTCAAATGAGTTTTACCCACTTAACAATGACACCCAGGGTGGTGTTCCCCTTCTTCCCATACACACTCATTTTTTCCTTCTCTGACTTTGTCTGTTCCACCCACACAAACAAGATACTCAAGAGTGCAACGCGGCGTGCGTTATTCAAGTGCCGTCGTGGCGTCTCTCTGTTTGTTTCTTTGTTTGTTTTCTGTTTGTTTGTTTGGTTGGGGGGCTGTCCGCCAGATCATTGTCATCATCATTATCATCATCATCATAGTCATTATTATCATTTGAATCAGCCTTCGCTTATCCTGTAAATAGACTTTTGCCTATTTAAGATAATTATTGTAAATGCTTTTCCTTTTGACTTAATTTCTTACTTATTTGATTTTCTTACGTTTTGAAGCACTTTCTGAGCTGTTTTCTTTAGTTACCTGCTTTCAGATATTTTCTTACCATTAAATTTTAAACTTTAGCGCCATTTTCTATTCCGAGCTTTGGGTTCTACTAGAGGCTAATCCTTTTTTTCCCACTTGAGTGCAAAAGTTACTTAGCAAAAGCTTAACCTCCAAAAGAAAAGCTTGCTTACAATTGTAAGCTGGCAATGCTCTCACCTGTAGATAGAAGCTTTAAGCAAAAGTCTCCACTTATTTGACTGTCTTTTGGCGGGCTTGCAATAAGTTTGCCATAAAATTTATGCTTAGAAGAAATCTCTCTTAAACAGAAAATCCTACGAAATAAAAAAGTATAAAATGAATGACCAAATTAGTTTTGGTCAATTTTTGAAATTTTTAATAAATAATATAAATAAGTGAATAATTGAATGAATTTTAGACAATTGTATGGTTTTCGTTAACAATTGAATAATTTTAGAGTTTATTAGGGTATCAACCAAGTCGTTGCAGTCTTAACTTGAAATGTGTTTATTTTTGTTATTTTGCCGGCTCAGGCAAGTCATTTTACCGGCTAAATTTTCCGCTCTCTCGCGCTCTATCTCTCTTGTTCTGGTTTTTCCACTCCCTCTCTCACTGTAGAAGTGGAAAATGAGAGGAAAAACTCTCCACTTCTTTGCCGTTCGCTGGCATTCTGTTCTCTGTTTTTGTTATCTCGGCCACTTTTGCCGACTGCCCCCGACTGAAGCTATTTTGGATAACTTTACCAGCTGCTGATGCTGCTGCCACTGTCGCTGCCGCTGCCGCAGTTGCTGCCTCTGCTGGATGCTGCGTTGTCGTCTGGCCAACATTGATTCGTCTCTCAGTTCGTGTTTTGTGATGCGCCCGGACGCGTGTGGTTTACGGACGTGCAACTTGTACGGCGATTTTCGTTGACCGGTTGCCCGGTTAATGGTCAAGCATTAACAATTCATACGAATGTTGCATAAAGTAAACAACAAAAATTTATGACAAATTCAAATGAAAATCCATATTAACGATCAAAGTTTTCAACATACTCACATATGACATGAATCCATATCCTTGTCATGCTAAATTAATTTCGCCATGCAACAATTAAACACAAATCTCAGCTCAAAGCAAATGGCGGAAAAGCAAGCGTCGCCATTTTGCCTATGCTAGTGTGTGCGTGTTAGTGTGTGTGTGAATGTGCGTGTGTGTGCATTTTAAAGTGAAATGTGCATTAATTATGCACACATATTGCTCTCTCCCTCACTGCATATCGTCTCCCTCCCTGTCTATCTTTAGACCAAACGAAATTGAGATTAAAAAAAAGTAAAAATTATTTTGCAAAGTGAATTTGTGATAAAATGTGAAATGAAAGAGTTGAAACCTAACTTTAACTTAATTTTGTGCGTATAAAGTGCATAAACAAAATGTTTTCGCAATAATACTCTAATTAAGTTCAAAAATGTTGATTGCTTTTAAAAGGAAATTCTTGTTTGTCGTAAAATGAAATAGGAAATGCAAAATATGAACTTAGATTGAAAGATGTAAAGGAAAGCAATTTAATCACAATAATAAAAATAAACGAAAAGTCAACTGTTTTAATGTTTATCCATGTGTCTAAAAAAAATTTTGCATTTGTATAAAAAATGAAATTTTTAAAAAGTTTATACCAATTTGAAAGGTTTTTTTCATTGGTAATCTAGGATTCTATTTTAAAACATAAATCTTGTAGTATTAATAAACTTTACCTTTGGCCAAGTTTTAGCAATTTTTTTTAGGAATTCAGCATATATCTAGATTATTGAATAGTTCCCTCCAATTCTTAAAAAACTAACGAAAACAACTTGAATTGTGTCGAAATCAGTTTTCAAAATCTTTTCACATACCTGCAAAAGATTTCCTGGGATTCAAAAACAAAATTTATCTAACACACAGCATTAGTTTCCAAGAATCACATTTTTTAACATTTGATAAGTAATCGGACCAACTAAATAAGAGCGAACATAAATCATGTCAAGTGAGTTCAACCTTCTACTTCTACTTTAGCCAAGTTTTTCTACAACTCTTGATAAACGGTAGCCGTTCAAGCACTTGAAACCAAAACTTTCAACTCAGTGAAGATAGATGCGTTACAGACCCCATGCTAGACCATGACGACCCATTCGATTCAGAAAAACAGTCTCGAAACGTGTTAAAATGATTAAACATGCAAGCATTCAAAAGCCGATTATCTATCAAATGACAACAGACAATCGTCGTCTGTCTCTCTCTCTCTCTCTCTCGTTTTTCTCTGTTAGTGGAAATATGTTCATTCATAAAGAGATTTCCGCACTTTCCCAAGATTCTTCATAAATATGCAAACCCTACAACAAAAACAACAACAATTTGATGGGTGTGGGAGCAACTTTGGTCAACATGGAAAACAAATGTCAACCTAGCTAAAGTCTTTGGCATCTCGAGGGAGTGTGTCAAGTGTGGGGCAAGCTTTATGTTTACCTGTTGACGCTGCGGCGGACAGAAACACAAAAACCAAAACGAAAAATAAGTAGATATATATATAAAAAAAAGTCAGCAACAAGTCAACGAAAATGAGTCTGAACAAAACAACACCAAAACCAAAAAAAAAGAAGTAACAACCAAAAATTATGCGTAGGCTTTTTCGTTGTTGTTTAGAAGCACTTGAAATTGTCTGCCCTGTTGTCCAGTTTGTTAGCATTTGCGTGGGTTCTTCTCGAAACACACCAACGAAAAAGACAACAAAGAAAAAATGTAAGACAAGTTGTTTGATTAGAGCCTAAGTTGGTCTTTACCTCAGCAGTCGGCAGCCATCTAAGCCAGCGCCACTTCAGTATTAATTGTCTGTTAGCTCAAAAATTATAATACTTGAGTTGAGATTTTTTATCTCTTTTTTTTAACCCAAAATGCTGGAACCACTTTGAAATGCAACAATGTTTCATATATAAGTATCATAAATATATATGGTCAAACTATACCGGAAGACAGTAGTCGCATGCCGAATTTTAAATGCTCTTGCGACTCCGGAAGTCCCCCAAAAATGAATTATTTCTTTGCTAATAATAAATCGTCTTCTATATAAACAGAACGATAGACATTGCGGTTTGATTTAAATGTGGTAAAAGAAAGAATAAACAGATTCAGAACCGATAATTTATTATACATTGAATTTAAAGATATTGTATTTTAACTATATAAAGCGCGAAGGAATAATATAATCAGATCCATCTGATATTTACATAAGCATTATTGCAAGTAGTTTTGATGAACTGTTTTTACTTAAGTTAAGTGTACATGATCGATTTTCTATTTTATGATTTAAAAATTATTAAATTTTTAACGTTAAGTTTTCTACAATTGTTTTTCCTTAATTAAATTTAGCAATCATTTTCATTTCGAAAAATGTCAAAAAGTCAACCACAATAACCACAAATTTTCAAATCATCATTTGCCATGCAGGCGGTGGTGGTGCCCAAAAATTTAATAATTGTAACAACAGCAGCAACATCAAGAGTAACAACAACAAGATCAGCCATAATACCAAAAACTATAAAGGAGAAAGGGGAGAGTATAAAAAAAAAACACATGCAACCCGCAGCCGAAACTCAAGTGCACTTTGTTAGACCAATTAATTTACATTTCCGCGCAAAGTGTAGTCCAAAAAACAAAAACTGAAACGAGAACGGCAAAAAAAATAGAAAGAAAGCATGGAATAGTAACAGACAGAGACAGGGAGGAGGAAATAGTAAGAGGAAGTTGCGGAGTGAACAGAATGAGCACTTGACAGGATGGGAATGGCTCTTGACTTGGACGTTGAGCGTTGACGATTGGGCACAAAGTCCACTGTGTGACCAGCGAGTGTGTGTGTCGGTTGTTTTTATCGGTGTGTTGGTTAGTTTGATGACCAATGCCAACGTTGAACCTACAGTAACTCGTTTCGAGTACCTCTTGTCCATTCAGTTAGACCAGTCAGTCACGGGAACCAGGACCAAAACCAGGCGCAAAAAAACACAGAATCTGCATGCTTTTTGCAGTAACAGCGGACTCTAGCAGCATGGCAATGTCCTAGAGAAAAAAAAGAAGTCGAAATAAAATACTTAAGGGTTTTTTTTTTAGCTGATTAATTTATAGAAAAGAAACACTTATTGCCGCACCGACAATTCCTATTATCATAATGTACAAAAAACATTTGCCTACAAAAATTGCCACTTTCCTAATTTTCCGGCGATTTGGACTTTCTGTTTCCATACGTCGTGGCAAATAAGCGCCCAGATTTCCTGTAGTACGTCTGTCCATGAAAGTGACTCGTCTTCTCCCACTAGTTGTAGTTTCCGCATTGTTGTTTTGATTTCGTGGTGGTGCTCTCTCCACGTTCATACTGCATTCTGTTGGAACTGTGACCACAACTGATTTTTGACAGTTTAAACGCATTGCGCTTGTATACCCTATAGATTATTTAACAAACAATTTAATTGTTAGGTAAAAGAGCGTTTAAAATGGCGGAGAAGAGGCGTAGATATCAGCATTTTCTTTTTTTGTTAAAAAATTTTGACAAATACATCAAAGGAATTGTGATTAAGAAAAGAGTCAGAATCCACCCAATACTATTTGGAAACTTTTTTAATAAAAAACATTTTGATAAGTGTATGTGGAACCCTCTGTGATTATTTTCATACCTGATTAAAAGAGGATACGAAAATGACTCTTCCATACGCTCAAATTTTTATAAAGTCCAACAACAAAATTGAAGTCTATCGTCGTTATATATGAAGAGTCGATCGTGCTCGTCAAGGCAAGTCGTGATCCCGGTTGCATTTTCTCCCAACTAAGGGGTCATTTATGATCAGAAAATTAGCGTTAATGATATATTTTAATCACAAAGATGATTCGAAAAAGATTCATCTATTATCAGAGTCTTTATATTGTATAGGGATATAGGCAAAGATAGAGGCGGGCTTTAGATTAAACGGGTTTCGCCACTATAAAGTTGACTAAGTTTAAAGGTTTCTACAGCCCTTTCTAGCAGCCATGTTTTAACATATTTTCAAACTGAGTTTATCATTTCGAAATCTCAAAAGATGTTGCGTATGTACCTATAATCTGGTTTGCATTAAGCAATTTTTCCATCTACACACTGGTTTTTATGCTCATCTTTGTGTCTGTCTGCCTCTCATTCATAATATATCACACATAAAGATATTTGTCATTGCCATCTACATGAAACCCGCACTAAAGATTACATCTTCACTTTGACTATAATTGCTTAAACGTGGCGGTGTTCTGCTGCACTCAGCTCAACAGACACAAATGGAGGGCATGATAAAGGGAGCGAGCCATTGAGAGTCAAAGAGAACCAGAACCGAACAGGACCAAGACCAAGACCAGGACCAGGACCCGGACTCAGACCCAGGACATTTGCCATGCAGTCCAGGAGCATTTCCGCTGCGTCAAGTTCAGACTCCTTTCCTTTCCTACCTCCTTCTTTTCCTCCATTTTTTCCCTTTTTTTTGTTTTTCTCTGTTCTCATGTTATTGCATTTAATTTGTGCCAGTGTGTTGGAAGCGCCTGTGTTTCCTGTAAAAAGGAAAAAAACGCATTGTAGAGGTTTTAGGCAAGCGACCGAGAGAGAAAGAGAATTGCAGACATTGCACAGACACATTGCTGAATGTTTACAACATGAGTTTCTGTGTGTGTGTGTTAGTGTTTGTGTGCTTCACAAATGATAACTCGCGGCCAAACATGCGATAAAAACAACAAGAAGAACAATACACCATCGCGAGAGATATTTGTGAAAAACGAGGCAAGATAGAAAAAACCAACCGAGAGAAAAAAGTAGAAGCAAAGCAAAAGAAAGAAAGATAGAAACGAATGCAACAAAATTAAATGCGAACTTTATGCAGCTGGAAATGCAGAAACCCCACACAAATACAAATACACAGACACAAAGATGTTTCTTTTCACCCCCTCACAGATACACACACAAACCAAGAGACGCTGAGTTTGGCATTGTCTATGCTAGCTGCATTTATTGCTGCATACTTTTCAGCGTATCTAGTCTTGTGTGTTTCAATTGCAACTTCCACTTCATTCGTTACTATTTTGCAATGTTAACTACAATTTTGCATGTTTTTTTTATATATATATTTGTATATATATATATATACATATTTTATTTTCTATATGCTGTCGCCTCTTTTCTTCTCTCACTTTTTATACCATACACCCATAGGGTGAAATGGTATATTAAAGTCGCCAAAAAGGTATGTAACAGGCAGAAGGAAGCATCTCCGACCCCACAAAGTATATATATTCTTGATCAGGATCAACAACCGAGTCGATCTAGCCATGTCCGTCTGTCCGTCCGTCTGTCCGTCCGTCTGTCCGTCCGTCCGTCTGTCCGTATGAACACCTAGATCTCGGAGACTATAAGAGCTAGAGCCACCAATTTTTTTATGTAGACTCGTGTAGTATGTAGAGTGATCAAGTTTATTTCAAATTTTTGCCACGCCCCTTTCCGCCCCCGCAATTTAAAAAAAGCGTTTATCTCAAAAACTATTCTAGCTAGAGACACTATATTTGGTATGTATATTCGATTAGTAAATGCACACATTTTGTATGTATAAAAATTTTGCCACGCCCTTTTCCGCCGCCGTAATTTGAAAAACTTGATTATCTCCCGTATTTTTTTAGCTCATGCAATCAAATTTGGCACTTAAATTTAATACTAATATCTAGCAAAATACCAAATTTGATCAAAATCGGATAAAAAACAGTCGAGTTATGCATATAAATGTTTTTCCATAAGGCCGGAGTTGGCCGTTGGCTGGTGGGGGCGCTAGGGTGCTCGTATGATTAAGTGAGATAAGATAAGATACTAAGATATGCTTGTAAGAAGCATGTGAAAATGCTTGAAATATTTGCTTTACTGGTGTATGGTATACCAAAGTCGGCGAGACGACTTACTTACTTCATTCTTTTTGTTTTTTAATCGTTTTCCGTGTCGTTTTTCTTGCTTTTGCGCTTTCTTTTAGTCAAAATAGAATGGAATTATGTGCATATTAAAAGTGCATTAACATTTCCTTAAGTACACACAGTTTTGAAGGACAGCCGGAGGCGCTCTAAGTGTTGTTTTGCCAACTTTTAGTGTGTTTTTCATATTTTAAGCATGTTATTTGGTATGCAAAATTTAATTGAAGTATGCGGTTTAAAGAGATCTTTGCCAAATGTGCATCAGAAACGAAGTAATTGAAAACTATAATAGCTAAAAGCTTTCAGTACTTAAAACCCACATACCGCTTGCAGTTAATATTCTGCCTATACAATTTTTATTTTATATCTAAATAACTTTGTGTCCGTAAGCAATATTCAATAAATAGTTAATTCTTTTCATCCCCTTTTCCGGTATTATACTTTGGTGAATAATTAAGCCAAGTTAAGCAGAGAATTATTTAGAGCAATGTTTTGGCCGCAATTCGATTGCTGGCTTAGTTATGCTTTAAATGTTTGTTGTACCATATAAATGATTTATTTCTTTAATCCGCCAATGTTCTAAAAACTTTTGTCCGAATCATTGAATTGTTTTATGCCACCTGATGCAGTTTTCTATCATAAAACTATAAATATTTTCCCAAATCAAATCCTATATTTTTTTTCTCAAAAACTCATGGCATAGTTTTGGTCCGTATTTGTTTATGTCATTTCTTCAATCACAGCAGTATTTTGTATTTTTCGTCAATAAGAAGAAAATTTCATCCCCAATAAATCAACACAAGTTCCGACAGTTGCATTCACATTCAAAACAGAAAAACGCAAAAAAAAAAATTACTACAAAAAAAGAGGGAAAAATCACAAACATTTCCACTAGCCATACCAGAAGCAGCAGCTGTGAAAAAAGATAGAAAGAAAATGGCAAAAATAACAAATACAATTATGTGCAATGTCGAGGCTGGACAAGCAAATATTTTTGCCCAAAACGACAAGCAAGACTGTCAATCACAAAGAAAAACATAAACAAAAAAACGCTGGGCAAAATAAAGACCAAAACATAGATAATAAATCTGGATACTAAGAAAAAATTCAATGTCAACCTGAGGCTGTAAACAAATCTTGAAATAGACGACAATTTCCTGCAGTAATTCACAAATTAGCTAAACGTACCTCAATGACAATAACAAACAAGTTGAGATTGTCAAAAGAACCAAATACCTTGTAGATATTAATTGTCTTTATACATATTGATTGCATTAAATCAATATAATTCTTTATTATTGTAAAATGTCTGGCAATTCTTTAAACTCGTTTAAAGTTTGATATTAGCAACGATAAGAGTTACGTCTTGAATTAGTGAATTGTCAGTCACTGGCTTCTCACAACTCAATACTCTGAAAACTGGGTTGTTCTTGGGATATGTTGAATATTATTCGATTTTTTAAGAATGCTCCCTTGGAAATTTGTTTAATTTACAGATTTCGAAAGTGTGCTAGATTTTAAAAAGAAAGAAAGAAAACAGATTATAAGACGTTTTTATGTAAAAAGTAACAGATAAGAACGCCAACTAAGGTTGACTAGAGTACAATTAGTTGTGATTCGATGCGGTCGTAGAGTCATTTAGATGTTTGACCTATTTTAGAAATTAATAACAAATGTCACGTATAATCCAAGTATATCCTAGGATTGCAGTGCTAATTCTTTAAGATTCGAAGGGTATACAGTGAAACCTCGATATAACGAACTTCGTTATAACGAAAAACCCAATATAACGAATTTTTTGTTAAGTCCCTTGAAAGGACTAAGGTTTTACATTTCAGTACCTATAGCGAATCAATAGATATAACGAATAATTTTGCGATCCCCCTCAGATTCGTTATATCGAGGTTTCACTGTATAAGAAATTTGAAAGCAAATTATGAGTGACGTATTCGTCTGTGTGTGTTTGTGTGTGTGTGTGTGTTTGGCTATATGCTGGCACGAAAACCACAAAATTGTAGTTGGCACAGGGCTCATTCTGCTTTTTCCATTCAATGTACATTGTACATATGTTGCCCTTGTTGTTGCGATAAAGTTCACAACTATTTGAAAATGCCAACAGCAGCAACAGCAAGAAAACCCAAAACCATAGAATACACATGTCAGATAAAGCTTATCAAGCTCTAGCCAGTTGGGGCGCACAGCTTAAAGATAATAAAAGTTAAATAAGATAAAACGAACAGAAAAATATATAAATATAATTTCAATTTCAAAAGCAGGACAGAGAATAGACAAAGAGAAAGAGAATGAAAACTTTTTCCTCAAAAGTTTTGTAACAGTTTTCATTTGGTTGTATGTATTTATTTATTTTTCTTTCTGTATTTTTAACCCAATTTTGTTTTCACTTTTCTTTTCTTTCTGGCCACTTTTTTGCGGTTAATTAAATATTCAGTTAGATAAAATGAGCTTAACAAGTAGAAGGTAAAGGGAAAGGTGCTTAAATTAGTAGGCAAAACCCAAGGCATTCACCAGAAAGGGTAAATAAGCTCATAAAAAATATGCTAGCGGCGCCAAGGAATTACTTATATTTGCCTTTACCTTAACGACAACAACAACTCAGATGGGAAGCTGGAAATGGGTAGCAACACGGCGGGGGAGGCCAGAGCCAACAGCGGCAGCAAAAGGCAATTTAAATTCTAATGATAATGCCGCAAAAGTCTCTGGAGGTGCTCGCTCACTCAGTGTGTTTTAAGGGAGTGGTGTGTGTGTGTATGTGTGTAAGCGAGCTTAGCAAATTAGCGAGCCTGGCAACCAACCTGGGCTGTAAAATATCCTTTGGGGTTTTTTATAAGCTCTCTCTTTCTTCCCCTTTCCCTCTCTGTGTCTCCATAAATCGTTTGTTCTATGAAAATTTGTACTTCATTTCCACCTTTTTTGCATAATTTTCAACGCCTACTTCATTTCATTTGCTCCTTTTTAGTCTCCATATTCTTTTTCTCATCCTTTGTTAATTATTCTTTGTTTATGCATCTGCTGCTCACTTTCTAGAGATTTGTTTTTTCTTACATTTTCCTTTTTGGATTTTAGTATAAAGCTAAGTCTAAGAAAAGGCGACATTTAAATAAACTCTTATACTAGCAACTCTCAATTCTATCCATTTTTCTGAAAATGTTTTCAATTTTAAATTGAGCTTTAGCTTTAAAGAAGTGTTGCGATAGTTTTTCTGGTGAAAATTCGTTCAGTATCATTAAAAGATGCATTTTCCAATGCTCATTTTCAATTTGTTTACCATGACAAATTTCTAATGTTCTACATTCACCAAATTATTTTCATCATGCCTTTCAATAAATTCAATCTGAAAATCATTTAAACTGCCATTTAAACTAATCATTGACCAATTGAAATTCATTACAAAGTCGAAATGCCAGCAACTCACTCCACTTGCTGCTTCAGCACTTCGTTTTCGTTTCCCTCTAACAATTAAGCAAGCAATTCAAGGGCCACCCTTAAGCTAAGCAACCGAAAAATAAATCATCATTAGAAGACCTAACCTTAACTAGGGAGGGAAGGCAGTGGGGCAGGGGGAATGGAGTAAGAGGAAAAGCAGTCAAGTAGTTGAAATTTCCATTCAAGCAATTTAGCAAATTGAACGGAACGAAACGGAACGTCAAAAGCTTTCCACAAAATCAAATGCCAAAAGAGCGGCTAACACGATAATAATCCTATCAAATCGTTCAGCAACAAGGATACGATTGAACGACCGCCGGACCAAGTCATTGATCCTTTTTTCCAAAGTTGTTGTTGTTGGTAGACAAGAGTCAATTTTTTAATACTTTGTTTAAGCTGAAAACCAAACTTAAATACTTCTGTTGGGCCTTTTTTCGGCTCCTTCCCTCTTTGTCTTCCTCTCTCTCTCTCTTTCTCTTTTCCTCTTTATCCCTCTCTCTCGCTCTTTGAGTGTGTTTTTGCAACGTGTGGCAACAATTATTGCGTCATTAATCAGGCGGCATTTGCAAAAATATCCTGACATTCAATATATATCTATAGACGGAGGGAATAAAAAAAAGAGAGAAACCAGAGAACGGACCTTACGGCTGGTGGCAGCTGGCCTGACTTTTTGCAACTTGAATTTTATTGATTGTTGAAAAGGCCCAGAACGAAGGGAGGCAAAGGGTAGCCGGATCGGAAAGGGACTGATGTCGCTCCTACGAAATCCCATTCAAAGAAGATGAATGAATAAGCCTGACGCCTGAAATGAGCAAAAACCATGCAAAGGCATTAAATTACATCACAAGTGATGAATGTTAGATACCCTCCCCCGAGTAAAGTTCATAAAGGTCAAATATAATTTTCATAAAAGCAAATATATATATGTATATCTGTATATATGTATTTTTATTTTTTGGAAAAAAGCAAAATGCCCGAACAAGTGTGAAAATTGCCAAGGAACAAAAACTGTAGACCCATGTGAAACTCAAAGGGATTTCCATGTGACTTGTTTGCCATCTTGTTCTTGCTGATCCTGCTGCTACATACATGCTCATATATCCTTTTGGTGTGCTCCTGGCAAAACGCATTAAAAGCCTCGCCAACAACATACAACAAT
The DNA here is from genome assembly GCF_018902025.1 of Drosophila willistoni. Lineage (NCBI taxonomy): Eukaryota > Metazoa > Arthropoda > Insecta > Diptera > Drosophilidae > Drosophila > Drosophila willistoni. Next base: position 4,250,964 of record NC_061086.1, read on the forward strand.
CCCATTTTGACCAAACCAACCAACAACACGGGCCGCATTCGCCCAACGGCGGCAGCACTCACACTTTTACTCAGACTGCCGTATCAATAAAATATCCATACATGCATGCTAAGTAAGTGTCCCTCTCCATGTCTTACCCAAGGGTGTTGCTGCTGCTGTGATTCCTGCACCCAAAAAAAAGAAAAAACGAATTGGGATTTAAGTGTTGTACAAGACATTGTTGTATGGCTTGCGATATAAAAATAAAGTGTGCTCTCCTCCCACCTCTGTCTCTTGCTCGAAACGTGCCTGAGGATATGGAAAAACGGACAAAAGTAAAAGAAAAGCAACGAAAAGGAAAGAAAAAAGCAACTTGTAACTTGTCGTATGCTTATTTGGTATTGGTTTTGATGATATTGCGTATACGCCACATTGAACTTTAGTTTACTTTAACCCCCCCCCCAAAAAAAAAACTTACTACGTATTTTGCATGCCAAATGAAAACTTGAAGAGAAAGCTGGGGAAAAAATGTTGTAACTAAACTGTAAAACAATTGTCATTGAACGGGTCAAAGTTGTTGGCAAACTAACTAACTAACTGAGGAATAAATTTCATGATTCTACCTGACAGATTCGTAGCTTAATTGTTTGCCACAGTTCTGTTGTTGGTCTTCTACTTCATGCTCTTGTTGTTGCAGTTGTCAATTTTGCATAACAAATTCATTAATTTTAAGGCAAGAACAACAACAACAAGGAACAAGTTTCTGCTGCTAAGCCATCAACAGCAGTAGCCAACAAAAGAGAATAGAGAAATGCCATTGCCACTGCCATTTTGTGTGTGTGTGTGTGTGTGATTAAATCTCAGGGACCAGCAAAGTTTTTACGTCAATTGTTTGCTTGTTTTTATTGTGCAAATTATTATTGTTAGCGAATTGAATTAATTTCGCAGCGAAATGCCCCATCCTTATGCTGCCAACTGTTTAACGATTTGTTGAAATTCAATTACCTTATTGTAATTTCGTTTGTAATACGGAAAAACGAAAAAGTTTTCGAGCGTGAAAATTGCATGGCCGACAGAAAAAGGGAAGTAAAGTTTTCCCTGCCTGCCTCAATTAGGTGTTGCTTCGAGTTGAAACTGAAGTTCAGTTCAGTTCTTATAAATAGTTAAAGTTCAATAATGCGGAGTTTATGTTTATATGAAAAATAAAAAGAAAAACTTTTTCCTTTCGACTTTAAGTTGATTTGCCCACCATTTGCTTTCCTGGCACGTTTGCCCTCTGAACTTTTATGAGAGAAATAATCGAGTTTTAATGTCCACAGTCCTTGAAAAAACGAGGCGAAGGCACTTTACAAAAGGTTCATAAATAAATTACATGAATAAAAAAGTAAAAAGAAAAAAGGGTTTCATTGGGCATAAAAAAAATGTTCTAAGGTTTTCCCATAACTAGAAATGATTACGATTATTAAATATTGTTATTGCTATTTCTTAAAGTAATCATTCAAAAATTATATAACTTTTGAATAATGGGGAGAGGTTTTTTCTTAGTCTATCTTGTTTTTAATAGTGCCTTGAGGGCAAATTCCCATAATTTACTGGCAAAAGATATACGAGTATTTTTTGTTGCGTTCTGCTACTCTAATTGCCTTTTAGCAAAATTAAAGAGAAAATCTTTCAACGGATAGCCACAAAAATTTAAGTAGGCAATTTGCTGGCACCATTCTTAACGGTCGTTTCATTTTATATTTATAACCCGCACACCTCTTCATTTTCACACCTTCATCTAATGTTCAGACTCTGTCTCTAGCTCTGTCTGTGTTTCTGGGTAACATGTCATAAAACAAAGCTTTAGAAATGAGATTTGGAATGAGTGAACAAAAAGCATATCAATGACATGTCAAGGGATTAAATGCCATCTTCAAAATTGCTTTTAGCCGGATTAGAAACTTTAAGTTAAAGTCGTCTTTAGCCATATTGTTTATGTTCGGTTTTCGTTTAGTTGTTTCCATCACACTCCTTCTCGCCCAATTACTTTGTTGGCAATGAAATTGTCTCACAAACTGGTATAGGGCGTAAATCTTATTTCGCATTCATTCCGTCCAGATGCTAGGCCAAAGACTCTAGCAGCAGTCTTTTCGTTCTTTTTTTCTCATCCTCTTTTGCTTAGATTCACTTCTAATTGGCTAACTTAAGTACCGTTACGTTTCAGTTTTACTTTGGGGTTATTTTTTCCCATCACAGACGCTTGTCTCCAGTTAGGTCCTCCCTTATGTCCCTCTCTTTTAGTTTGGTAAAGTTTTTTTCGGGTCGCTTACATTTCCCTAGCCATTAATTCTACCTTGCTTTTCAATTAGTGTTTGGTGTCTATCTATCTATCTATCTATGTGTGTGTGTTTGTGAGCTCGGTGTTCGTGATGGCTCACAAAGGGGCTAGGAGTAGGACTCCTTTTTCTCTTCTGGTTTGGTTTTCCATCTCTCTGGCTAGTTTGTCTTTTATCTCTGCTTCTTTACATTCTTTTTTTTTTTTGTATTTCTTCTATTTTTCCACCTTAACCTCCACCCAACCAACTGATTTATGCTGTCGTCCCACACACACAGACACCACATGGCCATTCCTGGCGAAGGGATATTCCTGGGCTAAGAGAGATGTACTAGGGAATGTAAGGGAACAGCAAATTCCTACCTTAACTAACTCGTCTTCATTTCTCACTTGGCTGCGTATTTGCCTTTTGCGCGCATTGGCCATGTTGGTCATGTCTATTGGCCAGACAGGAGTCTCGGCAAAGAGTGGTGGTGTGGTGGGTGGCTAGAAGTCCTTTCTCGTAGGTGCCATGTTGATGTATAGCAAAGTAATAGGGTTGTCAGGTGATTGCAAATTAGCAGTTAAACTGATAGACGACTAATTACTTGCTTGTGGGTGCTGAAAACGCAATCAGAGAATAGAGGATGCGCTTCAGCTTGATTTTTAAAAACCTCCTGAAACATAAACTGTGTTTTCAAAGCATTTTAGGTAAAGTATCCTATCTATTAGGATCCTGAGATCTTGAGTCAACTGGCTTTACCTGAGATTGACAACCCTAAGAAAGCTCACTTTACATTTTCAAAGAAAGAGATAGAGAGAAGAAGAGGTGGAAATGTGACTGAAGGACCTATGCAAATTGCAAATCGCTCGCATTTCAAACGCGCCAACACCTGCTGAAACTCTTAAACAAACATCCCATCTCTCCTTGCCCTTTCTTATACTCTCTCATTGCGTTATCCTACCTTCTTGTGCTCAACATTTCTGCTTTCTATCAGTGTCGTTTTGTTATTTATCCTGCGTGTGCGCCTCTTGACGCCTTTGGGGTATGCCACTTAACACACATCGACCGTTGCCGTCGTTGCCACGCCTACTTTTGCCGTCACTGTGTAATCTTTTCTCTCTTTCCCTCTGTCTGTCTTTCTTCTGGTTCGCGTTATTTGCTTTTCATTCTTTTTGCTTTTTTAATTTATCATGTCTATTTGTTTAGTGTTGCTACTTGTAAAACATGACACGATAAAGGGGCACAAGGATATGCGGTGGGGCCTAGGGGTAAGGAGATTCTTCATTTGTTATACTTGTTTGCTGTTTCTTGCTCTCTTTTTATCCTTTTTTCCAAGTCGATAGAGTCGAAAGAGAATGAAAAACTAGCATTGAGCTTTGGGGATTTGCTTTCGTTTTCATTTTTTTGTTTCTCCTCTCATTTTCTTGTGGTCAGGTTGATATCGTTGTTCGTATCCTTGTTGGTCCTTAGTTCATATTGTAGTTCTTGTTGTAATGGCTGCTGATTGGGTTTTAACATTAATTGAAAATCATTGAATGAGGTTGTGTGCCCGTGTGTGTGTTTATGTGAGTGTGAGTTTGCGCGTGTTTGTTGTGTGTGTGTGTATGTAATTTGTTGTCTTTTAATTAATTTATGGTGTATTTTATTAGCGCAAGATGTGGTTACACAATGTTGAGATTGAATTTTAAATTCCATTGCATATTTAAGTTCAACTGCAACTAACAATGAGACGAGAATCGATTATTTATTTAAGTAGTTGGAAAGAACACGCTTTTAAAGTTTTTGTTAAATAGTTTGCAGAACTAATTTAAATTTAAAAAATATCAACTATTTTTTTTTTATTTAGAATTTCATATACTTAGTGCCTAATAAATGAAAGATATTCCGCTGATCACTATTCTCTACAGGCTACATCTTAAATTGAATTTTTCCTTCTGTATACCATTTCCACTTTTCCTTACAAGTTATTATTTAGAATACGCTTAAGTAAAGCCTTGCTTAAGAGAAGCCATGACTGATTGTCTTCTACACTCTCAGTTTCTGCAAAACGAAATCAAATTTCTAGCCAGTTAGTGAGAGAAAGAGAGAAATTCCTAGAATCATCAAGCACAAACACACCCAAAATGCGACAGGGAGTTGAGCCCCATGACAATGACAGGATATCTTATTTAATTTTCAAACTGGATCTAGAATTCTGGAAATAACATTAATTTTTGTTAATCTATTTTAAAGTTGAGTGGTCAACAGATGCTTTTCTTTCTATTCCTCTTTTGGTTTCCTCTCTCTCGATAGCTATGTTTTGGTCTATATACATATATTTGTGAGTGTGCAGAGAAGAAGTCTCAGCTGCAACCACAAGTAAATATGCTGTCATTAATTTTCAACTTAAACAAAACAAAATCCGTAAAGTTCTGTTTCTCGCTCTCTATCTCTCTTGCTCGCTCTGCCAGTTGTTGGCTGAGTTTTCGCTCTGAGTTATGTTCATTAGGAAAATTCAAAAGCTTTTGCAAATCTTAGCTGGAATTTCTAATGAGTAGAAAGCGAGTGCGAGTGCGAGACGAGAGAAGTATAAAGAGGATGGCTGGGTGCTTGTTGGGTAGACAGAAAAACTGTGAGAAGAAGAATCTAACCTAAATATGCCAAGACATAAGATGGCAAATTTTCGTTGCCTGCTTTTAAGGGGCAATGCTCTGAGGGTCAGCAGGTATAACCAGGTACATAAAGTGGGACTCTTAAGTTCACCCACTCTCATTCTCTCTCTTTTTGCATGTGCTAAAGTGTTGATACAAGTTACTTTTGCCCATCTCCCCACATTCTTCTTCACCCCAAAACACAAACACACAGACACACATATGGACCTCGCCTCATGGCACAGTGACACACTCATCATCATCATCAGAGTCAGCATCTCTCTCCCTCTTACTCTGTTTGAGATGAGTTCCCTAGTCATAAACCACAACAGACAGAGATAGAGCTGGAGACGAAGTCAGTGGCATAGCTAGACAGCTGGGCACGTAGCAGACAGCTGAGCATGACGAGTTGACAAAGTGCACCCAGGCAATGGTCCTTTGCTCCTTTCGGGCTGCATCTCATGTGTACACAGACCAAAATGCTTCTCCATGTTTGCCTTATTCTAAACTATTATGCATAAATTAAGCAAATAAATTCTCATATAACGAATTCCACAAAGACAAATTCCAATTAAGTTGATCAGTGATGATAAGAAATGTTAAATAATTTTCACATCAAATTTACACAAGTATTAAAACTTCTACACATTTGTGCTAAAGCAAAGTAAATATATTAGTTCAAAAATCATTTCAGCAAATTTTACTTTTGCCATGAGTTTAAGCATGATGATATAAGAGAATATTGAAAAAGTCAATGGCAAACCAAAATCGAACTAAGATTAATAATGTTTGATGAAATGAACGAACCAGATCTAGGTTTACGAATCAAAGGAAGGTTAGATTTACACATGGTCTGATCCATGTTTATAATCCAAATCGGTACTTAAATTAAAAAGAAATAAAAATATGTATTCAAGTTTTCGAGAAACAAAGTAAGTTATTACAAACGTTAAACATGTGTAATGATGGAAATACTTATCGGACTTATGCCTGCAAATATATAAATCACTAACCCATCATGGATCAAGTTATTCAGAGTTGAAGGGCCTAACAATGATAACTCTTAAGATATGAACTTTCTAATTCGAAAAGAAATTCAGAAGCCTTTTCTTTAACTAAGTACTTTTACTGTTACTGTTAAATGAAATGAAAATCTTAAAATTGAAAACCCGTTAAAGAAATTTAAAAAGTTGTCGTTTAGAATGAAAAGAACATTTTTTCAGACCAAGGAAGAATACTTAGCGGGTTAATTGTAATAAATTGATTTTGAAATCGATGCACTTTAAATTTTGTTGAGTGTAAAATGCTCTGGGCTCATATCTCATCACAGTCGCCATGTAAATTAATCTGCTCACTCGGCACATGTCGTTCTTTCTCTCTCACTCTCTCTCTCTCTGACTCTGAGTTTCTGTTCACTCTTTATTCCCTTGCCCTCTGCCTAGGTTACTTGATGTCTTTTGCAAGTATTTGTTACATGTTCGCGCGTATTTCCCTCATGGCACATGTAACACACAGATACCCACAAATACAGATACACACACACAGACACTTTCAACTCTTATCCCTCATATCTTATTTCGTGTTTCCCCCATCACCCCCCACTCACTGTCTCTCTCTTTCTCTCTAGCTGCAACATTCATTTGTTTATTTTCATATTTCTCTCCAACTCTGAATTCGTATATTTTATAATTTATGCGCATTTTTTATTAAATATTTATGTTTATACTGGGAGTTGGTGTTGTTGCCGTTTGTTAAGCTAAATCAACCAACCGCAGTGCCTGGAGCCTTGTGCGTGCATGTTACATTGTCCCTTTTAGTTACTTTGGATCGCTCATTTGCCTTTATGGGCAGGAAAATGCCTTGCTTAGATTGCTGTTGTTGTTGTTTCTTTTGTTTTGTTTTCGTTAACACATTCAGTGGAAAACTAACAAACACACACACATACATAGACACACACCCACATCTATTGTAGAGTTTGTCAGAAATAGTTTTGTCAAAGCAAACCATAAACCACGAACAAACTCAAATTAGGGCTTTAACATTTTCTTGACAGAAACTCTCCCTGTCTCTTCCTCGTCTCAAGTCTTGCCCTGGTTTCTGGTTTCCGCTTAAAGGATATATTTTAAGCATTATTCAGGTGATTATTTGTACTCGCTCTCACGTCTCACATCTCACGTTCTTCTTCGAATGGCAATTTGCATTTCTGCATTTGAAGTTGGCAATGAATTGGTCGGGTCACTTTAGATTTTCATCTTCTTGTACAAATTGCTCCGTTATTATTCTCAATGTAAAATATATATGTATATACAAGTATTAGCAAATAAATTCATGTTATGTCTGGATAGAATCTTTGATTCGCTTCTTGCCTTCTACACAAGTTGCTATTAGCATACGAAAATGCAGTATAGGGATACGAATGCGAAGCGAGATGCGAATTTGAAGTGAGCACATGGCGCAATAGATAATGTTTATTTGCTAACGATGGTGATTTGGGCTATAATATAAATTGTCTTTCCAAGAATATTTGAATTTATAAATACTTCGAGAGAAAGAATAGATACAAAGAAATCGGAAATATCAATTTTGGTTAAGATGACGATTTAGAAAAACAGATTAAATAAAATTATTCAACATTTTTGCTAATCGAGATATCCCACTGGATTAGTTCAATGATTTCGATATTCCCAAGAGATATCTTTTTAAACATTTCAATGAACTCAACTTTTGTATAAAGATAGATAAAACCGATTAACCCAATTCGATTAAATCGATAGCTTCAATTTCTTTAAAAGCACTCAACATTTTTTTATAAGTATTTGGTTTTCTTAAATATATCTTCAAAAAAATTGTTTTAAATATTTGACTAATTGCACAAATTGTTGCAATAGAAACAAATAAAAGTAAAACTAAAGAAAAAGTGAATGATAAATTGAGAGAGTGATTGATTGATTAAAAGAGCGAAAGAATTTATTGGTAACCAAAATAAAGAAGCACACGCCATGACCACGACAATAACGGCAAAGAGTGCACAACAACAACAACAAGAACGACAACAACGACAGCAGCAACAACACCAACAATATCAGCAACATCAGATTCAGCCTCATCAACAACCGTTGGCCAGCATGAATGGTTTTCGAATTACCGGTTATCCAGCAGCTGCCACTCCCCCAACACGCACAAACACCATTTACGCTAAGCCGAATGCCAATGAATTGGATCTGCACATTAGCGAATCATTGTTGTATCCAGGCAGTACACAGCACCACCAACAGCAACAGCAACAGCAGTCGCTACAATCCTCACCTGGACCACCGCCGCAGCTGACCAGCATGTTGCCGAGTACTGGAATACCAGGAGCAGCTACACCCATTGCCCTGAAGGGTAACAATCCGTTTCTCAACAGCCCCTCGCCCACAGAAGCAACACCAGTAGCAACGTCAACAGCCTCTGCTGCAACATCAGCAACAATATCTGGCAACTATGAAATGCCCGAATATGCGGAACCCTCACGTTTGCGTGGACTCAAACAGCGACCCCATAGCATAGCTGTGGCCAGCTCTAATCCCTCCTCCACCTTCTCACCAACCAGTGGTATGCGTTCCAGTTTTGTGGACTACAATGCCCAGCAGCAACAGCGTTTATTGCAGTTGTCACGTCAGCAGCAACAACTACGCAATGCCGTCTCGGCAGCAACAGCAACAGCAGCAGCAGCAGGCTCATCGTCCACAGATAAAGAATCAATATATGCGGCATTATTTCAACAATATAGGCAAAGCCCAACCAATGGTCAACCAGCACCACCTATTCCCATGCATCGCAAGCCTTCAGCAGCAACATCAACATCACCAGCGACTGTAGCTCCTCTAGTTCCTCGAAGATCGCAGAGTACACCGAGACCAACACTCCAGCAACAGCAGCAGCAGCAACAACTGCAACAGCAGCAACAGCAATCCCATATAAATGGTCAACTGAATGGCAACGGAGCACCAAGACCACGCAGTTTGGATCGATTTCACAATGGTTCCGAGGCTCCTCCCATACCACTGAGACGTTTTCCAAATGGCAATAACAATGGCAACGGCACATTGAGCCGCCAAAAGAGTCCAAAGAAGAGCAATAGTGCGGATAACATTATATCAGCAGCACCTTCAACTGCAGCAACTACAACAACAGCAACAGGAAATCCCATACAAAACCTAAGACATTCGATTAGTTATCATGGAGCAAGCCAAGGAGACATAATCGATGCGAATGGCAAACTTAACGATCAAGTTAGACCCTTGAGTTATGCAGCTCCTCCTGGTCCCGATCAGGCGTATTTGGAGCATCAATTGCGAGCGTATTCCGAACAACTGAGAACTATAACCGAAAGTGTGAGAAAATATTCCGAACAGGCGAAATTGCTATCAGAATTGAAACGCCAGCAACAACTGGCCAAGCAAAGTCAAACGAATCTAAATTTACTTACACCAACAACAGCTGCCAACATATCTTCTTCGAATAATAATAATAATAATAATAATAATAATAATAATAGTTTCCAGCCCAACATGATATCGCCGGAAATAGTAAGTAAGTCTCTGGCATCACTCTCAACAACTCAGGCGACCGAGGCTCAAACTCCTTCGAATCAATTGCGCTTATTTCTCGACAATATTCGCAGTAGCATGAGGCAGGAATATCAGCAACATATGCCCGATGATGTGATAGTCAAACCATCAACAGCAACTCTTAAACGAAACAGCAATCAAACGGTAGCGGCAGCAGTAGAAAAGCCAACTGTAGAGGAAAGAGCTGAGACGCAAACACCTTCAGATCAATTGAGACAATTTCTAGATGCAATACGATCGAATAAGATCCCTGAAAACGAAACCAAACCAAAGATGACCAATTCCCAGACGCTAGATTCATTTATATCGAAGCCTTTGCAAATGCCAGATGTCACTTCGGGTACACCAGGTGGTGGTGGTAGTGGTGGCGCAGGAGCGAATGGTGGTGCCAGTGGTGCAGGGGTACCTGGTGGTGGTTCGACAAATAATGCTTTACCCACACGAAGAAGACCCAAAAGTAGTGTCCTGCCGCAGGGTACGGCCGGTAAATTAGAGCAACATGAACACTCACTGGTCACCTCAGAAAGTTTTCATCAAATTTCCGATAATTTACGTCTAATGAGTGAAGACCTGCAGGCTCTCAGTCCTAGCAAAGTGACCAGTTCAGCCAGTTCGGGTAGCTTGAAGACTCTGGCAGCCGGTGGGGGAATAAACGGTTCCCTAACAACCGAGCTAAGGGTCATCACAAGTTCTCCGTACAATGGTGGCTCATCACCCAAACTATTGCAACAGCATGGCCAAATGGTAATGAGTAAATCAAATAGTTCCCTCGGTTCGGTGACGACACCTTCGAGTGCCACAACAACACCATCGACTGCCCCGCTGCTGACCGATTTCAATGAGATATTGGATAGTTTTCAAGCCATGGCCGATAAGTACAAATCAAAAGGTTCCTATGATTATTTGCGTAAGTGTTCAGAGGCATTGCGTCAACATTCCTTGCAATTGAAATTGCAACAGCATCAACAGCAGCAACAGCAACAACACCAACAGCAATACCAACAACAACAGCATCACCAGCAATCCTTTCAACAGCAACAAAACGGTTTCAATAGCGACGACAGTAGCTCCTGTAGCACCACTCCAGGAAGCATACGAGAAGCTGTGCAGAATCTATTGCTACAACCTCGAAACGGTTTTCAAATCTTGGACGATCGCATGCGTTTGTTTATCGATATCATTGATAGTCAGGATCGCTTAAGTCAGGTAATTAATTTACCGCTTTAGCTTAAGTCAGATGGTGTGATCAAAAAGAATTATTTACTTTCCCTCCTTATATATAAACTCGTGGTTTTAATACGTATTTCTTTTTATTTTCAATTTCTTTTACAGGTATGTTTCAGAAAATTCTCAACCCAATACTCTCTTTCTATAACCAAAAGTAAGTTTTCTCTTTCTTGAACTACAATGGCAATTTATCTTTAACCACACACACTCCCCCACTATTATACCACACACATATATAGATACATTTAAAGATACAGACACACATCCCAAAGGAACAGATTTCATTAGCCTCACACACTGATTTTGCCAACAAGCACGTTCACACTCCACACAAAGCCAACCCACCAGCCAGCTAAATAGACAGACAGATAGACATAAAGACAAAGGGGCACAAAATTTTAATTATGCCACAGTCATAAAATGAACTGATAAGCCAAAAAGGGAAAGACACATCCCAAACCCCATTCGCAATTCCAATCCTTGGCTTGGGCCAGGCTAACCACAATTAGAATTTGCTCGCTATCGTCATTAACAATATTGTTTTATGCCCAGCTTGACTATGTGCCAGGAGTAAATGGTATATATCCAAGCGAGGTGTGGCCAAAGAGTTGGCCAAGTAGAGAAAATTTTTGATAATGTCGAAAAATCTTTTAATTAGGAATTTAATCTTTTAATGTTATACCTTTGAAGAGAATAATATTTTGTATGTATATTTTTCATGACTCTATTAATTCTCCATAGGCGCTTCATTTCCTATTGAATCGATTTCTGAATTTTGACGAATATGTTTTCTGCACTTTAAGGCCATTATTAGGAGGAATTTTGATTTCGACGTTTATTGGAATGTACTTAAAAACATAATTTTTCCAGCTTGAAGAGTGTTCTGTGGACAATTTTTAAAGAAAGTAAGGATGGGCGTTATTAGTATCATATTTAAATCCTAACAATTCCTAAATATACATACGTCGTTTTTCGAATCTTTCCCTTTTGTTTCAAACTTTATTGTTATGCAAAGGCATTGCCAGGCACGAGCAGAAAAGGGCAGCTGATTTATGTAGGGGCAACAGAAATATACACGCATAATCTTGGAATAAGTACCAAAGGATTTTATCGCTGACGTCTATATTTAATTCTGTTAACAAAACAAAAGAGTTGACCAGCTTCAGAACAGGCTTCCTTAGCTAACTAATAAGTTTTCAAACACCCCTCGTGTATGCATAGCATATATATTATAGTCGTATGTGGTAAAAGGGTTATTACCATGACATGACATTTCCTTTCAGGCTCATAGGCTAGATTGTACAAAATTACCTTTACTGATTTAAATTGCAAGTGAGCAACAATAGAGAAGTAAGAGGAGTAGAAGGAGGAAAGGGACATTGCTAAAATTTCATATGTCAGACAAGTGACAGAAGGAGAACAGTTCGCCAGTTCACCAGTTTTCTCTCTATCTCTGTCTCTCTGGGTTGTCATGATATGCTCACTGATTAGCTACTTTTGGGAATTTTCGTGACTTGCCGCTTGATTGCATCGTCTCTGGCTTCAGTTGTGGCTTGTGTCAAGTTTTATGGCCTTTACACCGCCCAGATTACAGTTCATCCTTAATGTTATCATCATCATCCACTAGGGAAGAAGGCGTGTCATAGTGTGTGTGTGTGTGCGAAATTTGATTAAAATTTCAATTTTTGATCTTATCTGAGAGTGAGTTTAGTTGAGTTGACGTTGTAAAACCACAAAATGAAAATTAATTGCCAATGCTTTTGCCTGGTCCTGCTAATTTTAAGAAAATTGATAGGTTCCCATGTCTTCTGGGTCATTAACTGACTTGATAGCTTTTCAACTAAATTTTCCTCAAAGCTTTCTGAGCCAACATAGATAAGTAAGAAAAATTGTTGACGACCGATGGATGGCCGCTGGATATTGCCTGTGTCCAGTGTCATTTCAGCTCAGTTCATTGATGACTAATGTTGGTCAATAAAATGTGTACCAGAAAATTAATATTTTGCCAAAATTTGATCGTTAGCTAAATTAATTTACACTTTTTATAAAATACCCCCCTAGGGTGAAATGGTATATTAAAGTCGCTAAAATGTATGTAACAGGCAGAAAGAAGCTTTTCCGACCCCAAACAGTATATATATTCTTGATCAGTATCGACAGCCAAGTCGATCTAGCCATGTCCGTCTGTCCATCCGTATGAACGCCTAGATCTCGGAGACTATAAGAGATAGAGCCCCTAAACTCGGTATGTAGGCTCGTGTAGTTTGTAAAGTGATCGAGTTTATTTCAAATTTCTGCCACGCCCTTTTCCGCCCCCGCAATTTAAAATGAAGTAAGTAAGTCGTCTCGCCGACTTGGGTATACCATACACAAGGTGAAACAAATATTTAGAATTTCGAACACCAAATGTATGTCTATTAAATTGTTTTAACATGCCTCATACCATATGCTATCTTTTACTCTACAAACACACGAGCACTCTAGCGCCGCCATTAGCCAACGGCCAATTCTGCCCTTATGGATCGCGTAGCAAAATACGTTCTTACGTATATTTTGCATGTTTCTAGTCCGATTTTAATCAAATTTGGTAGTAGTTTGATATAAATAGATAAGATTAATTAGTCTGCCAAATTTGATCGCGATGGTCAAAAAATTGCAAGAGACAGTCGGTTTTTGCTAAATTATGGAGGCGGAAGTGGGCGTGGCAACATATTAAAATATATGTATTCTGCGCGCATACTAAGCCAATATACATACTAAATTTGGTGACTTTAGCTTTGTTAGTTTTCGAGAAAATCAGTTTTGTTTCATTTGCGGGGGCGGAAATGGGCGTGGCAACATTTTTAAATAGTCAATATCTGCGCATCTATTAGGCTAGCTTACATACCAAATTTTATGTCGGTAGCTTTCATAGTTTTAAAGTAAAAAATCTGTTTTATGTAAATTCCCTGGGCGGAAGGGGGCGTGGCCAAAAGTTGGAACAATTATTTTCTGCGCGCTAACTAAACGAGTATATAAACCAAATTTGATGTCTCTATCTGTTATACTTTTTAAGAAAAACAGTTTTATGTAAATTCTGGTGGCAAAAGGGGGCGTGGCAAAAATTTTAAACAAACTCGATAACTGTACATACTACACGAGACTGCATAATAGCATCTAGCTCTTATAGTCTCCGAGATCTAGGTGTTCATACGGACGGACGGACGGACATGGCTAGATCGACTCGGTTGTTGATCCTGGTCAAGAATATATATACTTTGTGGGGTCGGAGATGCTTCCTTCTGCCTGTTACATATGTTTTGGCGACTTTAATATACCATTTCACCCTATGGGTGTATAGTATAAAAAGCGTACCATATTTGGTATGTATATTTGCTACGTAAATGCGCACACTTTGTATGTGTAAAGATTTTGACACTTGATATAAATATCCAGCTGAATACCAAATTTGATCAAAATCAGACTAAAAATAGGGAAGTTATGCATATAAACGTTTTTCCATACGACCGGAGTTAGCCGTTGGATAGTGGCGGCGCGAGTATGCTTGTGTGAGCGATATTCTGAGATATGCTTGTAAAAAGCATGTGAACAGAATTTTTTAAAAATACGTAAATGCATTTGTTATTATAAATTTTAAATAGTTGTTTTACTGGCGTATGGTATAGCTAAGTCGGAGAGACGACTTACTTACTTCATTTTTATTGCCGACTCGGGTTCACTGACTTAAAAAACATAGTTTTATCCCTTTTCTAGGTTTTTTCAAAATCCTCGATCTCCGTTTTGATATCAATCAAAAAAGTTGCCAAAAGTAATCAAATAATTGGGTTATGCAATTAAAATAAATCTTTAGATTGCATTTGTTTGTTAAGTTTGTTTACGATTTTGATTTTAAAATAAAATTTATTTATGATTAAATGGTGGCTGTTTATGGATATTGCATATATTTAGTTAACAGTCGAATTCTGTTTTATTTGGCTGCTCCCTGAAGTATGCTTCTCATAATGCAATTGTCAACAATTACGCATTGAAATGAGAGGCAGCTAGGCATGTGCAAAGTAAATGCATTTTCGGGGCTGGGCAAACGGAAACGCAGCATTCGCATTACAAAGTAATTATGTAAACAACAGCAACGGCAACTACAACAATGCTGACAAGCTACACCACCCGCCCATAAAAGTAGGCAACAGCAATTCCCTTGTCTCGTCCTGTGGGCAGCAAATGAACTGTAAAATGACCATGGACCCCCAGACCAGAGTCAAACCTATTTGACATTTTGCAGGCCGATGACCATTGACAGCTATTGTCAGATGCCATTTATTTTAATTAGCTCAGGGCCAATAACAAGCAACAAAACTAACACACTATAGCTATGATTATGGGTATGAATATGAGTGTATTCACTTTCCTTGGTGGCAATTCAAATTAATAAATGCAATTTTGTGGTCGTCAGTGTTGTAGGCGTGTGTGTGTGTGTGTGGTTGTATTTATATATGTGTGTGTATATATCAGGTGTAGAGGCGTGAAAACCGAAAAGTAACATTTTAATGACTCGGTTGGACACTGCGGTTAATTACACTAGGCAACAAAATTTCCATCTACCCAAGCATTATTCCTTTAAGATAGTTGTCCGCTACAACCTTAACTTGATTCGTTATTCTGCACAAGAATATCTAGTAAAATATTTCATTTCAGCTTCAATTTCAGGACAATCTGAGTTACACTATTAGAAGAAAGTATTCTAAAACCTTAAAATAGCTCGAAAATGAAACCTCTGTCTGTAACTGCTTATTTGGTATCATATTTTCGCTATCGAAACATTTCTAATCCCATTTTCGTTTCACGATCTCATGATTCGTTTTTCAGAAGTTTCACTTAATAGCACTGTTGATTTCTTATATCCATATTTCCTGTAGTCTAGTGTAAACAGTGTTTGCTGCTTTTGATTAAAAGCCAAAAAAAACAACCAACAAAGTGCGTGCTTAAAATAATTGCAATTTCCCGGCTATTTTAATTTGTGAACAAGGAAAACATTCACATACAAAAGGGAGAATAGTACGAGAGAAAGAGAGAGATAGAAGGACTGAAAGCGAGATAAAAGTGGTGGAAAGAGTGTAAGAGAGACAAGAGATTGTCAACAGATTTCAATTGAAGCTCAACGCTAGCCGTGTCGCTTATTAATTGCATGTCATAAATCATGATTATGCCACTTGCTGACCAACCACTGGGCTAGTCGCAGTTATTATTATTAATCTTTGTCGCCCGCACGCACAGGGCACAGGAACGAGCCATGCAAACGAGAGCAAATGAAGCTGACCAGGTGGAACGAGAAGCCATATGTTTGGTTCATGTAAATTGCCTTGTCCTTCCGTTTTCCATCTGTCTACCCTCTCATTCTCCTCTCTGTGGCACGCTTTGCTCTTTTGCTATCTTGATTAATTGCAAAAGTTTACCAGGGACACGAAGGCTTTTCGACCAGGACTTTTGACCCCATGGAAATGTGTCAGCTGCTGTTGCCGCCTGTCTGTTTGGCTTGCTCTTTTTTTTTGCCTCTGCCAACAGCCACCAATTGTGCCAGAACAATATGAGTGTGGTAACAAGCTTCATAACACGCGTATGTTGTCGCGTAAATTGGTTTTAATATTTTAAGCACTTCATTACTCACAAAAAAAAAAGAAGGAAAAACCCAACGAAACCAACTTTATCCATACGAGAAGCCAACGACAGCATCCGGTATTAAGCCTGGAAAATGAAGCCTGCTGCTTGTGGCATGGTTAATCAATCCACCAGTGCATGTCAAACTATAAGCCCTTTATCAAGAGAAATTCAATTATCTTGTGAAATTCAATTACAGTCCAATCTATGTATGTAGGTATATATTTTTTCTCTCGCCAGTTATCTATTTCTATTCAGTTTGCTATTGTTCTATTTGCTTGGAAAAATCCATTTTGAAATTCCCATCTAAGAAAATACACATTCAACTCACCTTTTGCCAAAGTAAGAGATTCTCACTCCTGTTGCTGTGTGTATCTCTTCTCTGCACATTCTAGCCGAAAAAAAAGAAAATGCATCTGAAGAAAAGAACTTTACGTTAGAGCAAACAATTTCCATTTTTCGCATAAAATGAAAACGAAAATCTGAGCCGACAGGAGGCGAAAAAAAAGAAAGCACACACACACACACTTACATAAAATCGTAACGAAACGAAACTGTTTGCTTACTTTCAGGCGTACTTCAACATCTGACAAGGCGTCAGCAGCAATACAAACTACAATACAAAAGCAAAGTGCATAAGGGCGAGAGTGTGCGTGAGTGTGTGTTTGAGTAGGTGTGCCTGCATGTGTATGTGTGTGTGTGTGTAGATGGGTAAAACCCGTTTTGCATGCTGCAGGCAATCGAACAGAGATTCTGTTAGTTTTTTTCCCCCATCCTCTTTCGTTTGCTGATTTTTGACATATTTTCTGGAGCATGCGGCAAACAGATCGAACAACTTTTTAGGGCGTTTTTTCAGGTGCAACTAGGTTAGCATAAGAAAGCATACTTTTAAAGAAGTGGAGTATGCTATGCAAATGAAGAACTCAACTTACTAAAGGCAATTTGGATAAAACATTTCTGATCCGGTAACTGCATGTCGAAGCAACAGTTCAATTCACTGCCCATTTGAATGACAGGTTCATTAATCAGTCAGTCAGTCAGTGAGACTGTCTGTAACTTTTTTTTACAATGATTTACAATCAAACATTTCATTTTTTTCTTTTTGCTATGAAAGATATTCATATATGTACATTTGTACCTACAAAAATATATATATCAACATATAGTATGGCAGACATGAAATCAAATTGCACGCAATTACTTTAATGTCTTTGCCATCCAGTTAACCAGACAGCCTCCTTTCGAGGCTGCCATTGAAAAATGCAAAAGACCGCAACTCGTTTGCGGTTTACTTGCAAATTTGTGGCAACATTAAGAGTTCGATTGCATTCAATAATAAAAAAAAAAATATACATACATACATACACATGCATATATGACCAAAAAAAAAAAAAACGTTACACATAAATGCATATGGCAAAATTGATCACACATCAATTATGGTTGTCTGATTTCTGTTTCATTGATTGCATGTACTTTCCACCGCAACTCTCTCAAAAGAAAAAGAAGTTTTAATCAGTCTTAATTCGTTTCAAATGTTTTCACAAAAAAAAAGTTTGTTATTATAACTACATTTGTCATAGATTATGTTAATTTATTAGCTTTTAATGCAATCAACTAATTAAACCATATTTTAGCGATTTAAAAACAACGAATGGCTAATGTGATAGCTAATGCTGTCTGAAAGATTGTGGTTAATTATTTGTTATTATTTTAAAATAAATTTGAACATTTTAATATGTTTTTTCTGTTTGACTATAGTTAAAAAATATCTATTTCTATTATAATCAAACTTTGATGACTTTAACATCTTGAATAATTATTATAATTAGATATCAGCCAAATTGTTCAGACCCTATTGATCATTTCCATGTCATTTGGGAGTATGGTTTTGAGGATTGTCGATAACAAAGCATATGAAATTGCTGTATTCCAAATAGTATTTGGCAAATACTAATTGTTAATTAACTTGTTTTGGAAACCTATCACTGACCGCCTTAGCTGCATTTGCTCTAATATTTTTCTATAGAACCAAATAAAATGAACTTTGGATAATCTAGTTATTAGAGAAGGTCACACTTTACCTTATTGCTAGACATAAAGTCATTATATGAAACTTTATTAAAGCTGTCAACCATATAAATAACAAGATTATGTACAGGCATCATGGTTAAAAGCTCAGACTGCATTTTGCTTTCGTATCCCACAACCACAAAACCAACTCAACTAACTTTAAATGCGATTCGCCCCATGTGCATGTACTTAGAGCAGTTTCAATTCTGTTTTTTTCCTTCCTTCCACTCACACATACACAACACTAAACGATGTGGCTATAAACTGTAGCATTGTATGTATTTAGGTGCCACGCCCACACACACACTTAGATCCACTCACACCGACAAAGTCGTACCTATGTTGAACATTGGAAAGACAACTAACAATTTTATATTTTTCCTTTTTTCTATCTATCTCTTTGCCTTCTTTCGTTGCACATCTTAGCATCGATTACATTTTGCCAAATTGAATTGTGCAACGAAAAGCACAAAAAATAAGGAGAAAAAAATGGAATATCATGGCATGTGTGAGCTGTGTATCTGTGTGTGTCTATGGAAGCATCCATGATGACAGGAGGCAATTCGATTGTGAAAACAGAATAGAAAATTTGCATCCTTATGCAATTAGGGCCTAAAAATGTCAATTTCACTTAAAGGCAGAAAACAAACTGTTTGTCTACTTAGTTTAGTTTTGAGTTTTTCAAGCGCCCTGAGGCATGTTGACACTTTAAGTATTATTAGTGAACTTCTCGAGAGGGCGGGTAGAAAAAAGCAAAGCTTGACATTTCTCAAGTGCACTATATCAAAGTCAAAAGCCGGTCGAGTGTGTTTATTTAAAGAAGACCAAACTAAAAAAAAAAAAAACAGACGTTAAAAGAGTGCAAAAGCTGGCTGAAAAGTTGTTTAAGAGCTTCAACTTATTTCTGGAATGCAGTTCAATCTCTCTGTCATATTTCTATTGCCTACTTTCAAGCGCCAGGATATCATTTCGCTAATGTGTTGCCTTTATTTCTTGTTTGCCTGTTTGTTTATTTGCTCTTTCCTCATTTCCTTTTTCTTTTGTTTTTGCTCATCCTCTTTGTCAATTGTTGACATTAGTATTTTAGCCAGACGCTTCGAGTTGTTTATAGGTCTGTCCGTCGTCCGTTTGTCATTCGGTTGCTTTTCTTTGACTTTGTTTTTGGCTTTCGGATTTATTGTGTTTAATGTGTTGAAAAGTCGTCTTATTTATGGCAACTGGATTTGTGTCTTCCCTTTCCATTCCCGTTCTCCCCTCAGGACCCTTTTCTATTTTTTTTTATTTAGAGTGTGAGCCAACTGTGAACTAGTTGGCACATAGTTTCCATGTGTTGTCATTGTGTCTTGTGCTCGATTGTGCGGAAAATTGGAAAAAAAAAATGCGAAACGCTTCGTTTTTTTTCCGTTTTTCTGAAGTGCGTTTGCTGGCTCTCAACGCTGGGACAAAGCTTGTTGTTTTGTCCAGAGAATTGTGTGATTAGAATTGATTTGGGCACGTTGCGAGCTTTAAGGGGCGAAAAACTGCACAGAATCAAATTGAATTGTCACAGGGATATTAAAGGTAAACATTAATGAAAACAGCAGACAAAAAACTAGAAGTGATGCAACTAGGTGGGTAAACTTTAATCAAGAAAAAAGTTTATGTATCAGATGTTTGTTACGCTGAGAAGAAGACTATGTATATATAATCTTGATCAGCGTGAGATGCCAAATGGATTTAGTCCTGTCCGTTTGTGCATATTATTTGCATGCCCTCATTTAATTAGATATTGAAATCAAACTTGGTATGTAAGCTTTTTAATCCGTTATTAAGATGAAGTTTGACAATACATCGGATCGACCCAATATACATACATACGTATAACCGCCATTTGCTTATGCTTGCTTAGATACATGTATGTCTTTTTAAAGTGAAAATTTCTTCCATGAAAAATTTTATAAATATATAATTATAAAAGATTAGGAAACGAAAGTTATTAAACGAAATTTGTCGAAGGAAAGTATCATATTAACGGTTGGGAAAGTGCAAAAAGTATTTGAGTCTCAATTCATAAATTTTTGGAGCATTCGTCTCTAAATAGTTTTAATAGTTTGTATAATTAAATAAACTTTTTGATTATCAATTCGTTTTAATAATTTTTCCCTACGCAGAAGGCTTATAGGCTGCCTATAATTAATAGATAATTAGTTGAATAAGACAGAAGTGTAGCAAAGTATTTTTTCCCTACGATTTGATTTGTTTAAGTTAAATCTTTGCCTTTGTAATATGTATTTGATTATATTTTTCCAACAATGGCAATAGTCTTTTGGGCTGTAGTTATTAAGTTACGAAATACACACAGCTTCATTTCAATTCATTTTTCAACTATCATACAAGAGATCAATCAAACTATTTGCTATGCTTTTATGCATATATCAGAAATCTGTGAAAAAATGTATCATTTATCCATCAAACATCCCATCAAGCAGTCATTTTTAAATATTACTTTTTTTTTGCAGCTCTTTCTCTTGGTTTTTTTTTTGCATTTTGATGGGAAAAAGAAATACTTTGCTCAGCTTCGAAAAAAAAAATGTATAAACATTTTTTATTTGTTGTTGCTGTAGACTGATACCGCAGCTGCAACAAGAGCAAGAGCAAAGGCAACAGCAACAACAACAAGCATAATAAAGTTTTATGACACGAAAAATGTTGCAACTAATATTTCAGTCAGGATACGGTTTTTTTCTCGTTTATTTTTTGTAAATTCCTTTTTTTCGTTTTTTGCCGTTCGTTCGTTCTGTTTTGTTCTGTGAGTTGTTCGTGCTTGCCAACAGAAAGCTAATAGTGTTTGACCATTTTTCAAAATGGCTGTCGTTGGGTAGGATGGGAAACCAGGAAAGTGATGACTTTGGTAAAGACGGGTGGGGGCGGGGAATCTGATGAAGTTTGAGAGTCGAGAGCTCGTTAGATCCCCCTTCCCTTAACCCCCACAAATATACCCCCAGCTGAGTTGTCGTTAACTCAAAGTTTGTTAAAAATTTTTATCAGCATGCCGAGGCAATGACATGACCACATCACACGAACGTGGACAGGAGAACAAGGACAAGAATGCGCGCAGCACACACAGCGTAGCATGGCATGGTATCACACTGAAGAGGGACCACATAGTAGAGGAGTAGCCACAACATGGCACAATGTCGACATCAACACCAACACCAACGCTCTGACATGTGACTGTACATACTAATAAACCGTTAGTTGCCATTTCCCATTCTTCCTCTATCACCATTCAGACAGTCTCCACTCCCACTCTCAGTTGCTCTCTAACTTTCGTTATCTAACATGAGCAAAATATATATCTAATACATAAGCCGAAGACAGATTTCCCTTTAACATTTATCATTGATCAGAGAAAGAGAGCATGTGGATTCCATGTCGTCCTCCTCCAGTATTAGATCATTATAGTTCGTTTACTTTGCCCCTCCTTCCTCACTAGAGATTGCCCTTCTGGTCATGCGGGCTTTGGGGTTTTATTTTACTTCCCTACGTTTTTCATGGGTTGCCATTTTCCCTTTTTTCTTGGTTGTATTTACGCTTGAATTACGTTGCAGACTTTTAGTGCCCACTATGCTAGGGAGCAAGCTCAGTCGTTCACTCAGTCAGTCGAGCAACCGTTTTTATATGGAGTTCATTACTTTTATGTGATTATGTGTCATACGATGAGAGCCTGAATGAGGGTTTTAGCTCTGTTTGGGAAACATGTCACTGTGTCATTGGCAGACCAGGAAAAAGCATCACCTTTAAGTTGTTTTTTTCTCGTGCTTTCCAGAAAATTGCTCTCATTACCGAAATAAACACGAAAAGAAAATATTACACATACGCCGTGAAGTACGACCAACAAAAATTGAAAAACGTATGGTTACGGAAATAAAACTTAAAGTAAAATCAAAGCTTGTGTTTTGTGTCGATAAACGAGACAAGAATGTTGCCAACAACATGTAACATGGGAAATCTCTATACAATTTACCCAAAATACACATTTGTCCAACTATTGGACTGTCTCTCAGTTCGTCAGTCCGTCAGTCAGTCAATCTAACTAACTAACTGTCTACATGCCAGTCTGTGGGTATTTCTCTGTCTGCTTGTGGTTGCCTGCTAGCAAGGCTTGCTTGCTTGCTGCATCAGCCATATGAGTTCCTGCGCGTATGAGTTTTGTTATTTTGCAAAACGAGTTAAAATTAGCATAGTTATGGCAGAAAAAAAAACTGTTGCCAGTTTTCCCCCCACAAGGCAGAACCAAGCACCCGCTCAATCAGTTTGCCATAGCCCTTTTTACTTCTTCCTTTCGTTTTTCCATGCTTGCTACGTTTTTTCCACTACTTTTGCTGACTTGTTAATGATGTGAAAATATATAATGAACTGCTTGCTCTGGTTACGGGTATACCCATCGAATTTCCTCCCAGACATGCATTTTCATTCCGTAATTCTAAAGACTATAAATATTAAAAGCTTTAACATTTATTTAGGTCAGTTTCGTCATGTTTGGCGACAAAAAGAGACGAAGCAAAAAGAAGTACAAGTTTTCGAGTAAATACAATCTTTAGTTTAAAGAACTGAAATCCAAAAGGCCGTGGCTAACTTCAACGGCGCTGATCTTTGTATACCCTTGCAAGTTTTTTTTGACACTCTTCCCTTACCTATAGTCGTCACAGTGAATAAATGTTTTATCTGAAAAGTCTCATGTTTGCGAAAGAACGACCTACAACCTTAGGCTCGAGCAATGCGGCGCATGAAGCATCCATTTCATCATAAGTTTTTATGATATAGTTATCCGCTTTTGATCAAATTGGCAGTCATATTAAACTGACAAATATTAATTTTAACAACAATTACTTACACAACAATTGATTATTTGAGAAGAGTCACTGTTCGTGACTTTTCCGTTTGATTGGGAGCTATATGATATACTGGTCCGATCCTTAGTTCGAGATATACAACAAGTGCAGTACATTTCAGCTCTGTAGCTCTTACGGTCCAGAAGTTTACGTCGATTCAAACCGACAGACAGACAGACGGACATGGCTATATAAACTCGACTCATCGTGCTGATCGAGAATGTATATACTTTATATGGTCGGATAGGCTTTCTTCTATGCGTTGCACATATCTGTTCAATTAACATACCTACTCTTTTGGCAAGTGTATAAAAAGGCTTTATAGATTTTTCATTTCATATTTTGTTACAATATTTTTCAAGTATATTACGAATAACTAATCAAATGAAAAGCTTTGCCTTACAAAATATATTTCTAAAAAACTAAATTCCCATTTCCTGTGAGGTTTTCTATTCACAAGATTGTTTGTCGTTATTGCAAATTAGTTACTTTGAGCTGAGGCTTAAGGAAAACCTATTTTAGTTAATCGATTTACTGTGGATTGTACAAATGAGGCTATTTATAGTATGTAGAATAGAAAAGCTGTAATGATATTATTTTGAGAAATCTTTAAATTCACGTGGCACATTTGGAGTTTTTCCTCTCCTCGTAAAATACTCTTAGGCAAAAACAATTTCATTCACTTGCACAAAATGTTTACCCCCATTGCACTTGATATTATGTGGCCCCAAAATCATTAGTAAACCCCATTTGCCAGGCAGTTTCAGCCACTCTTGGAGCCTCGAAACCAAAATTCAGGTCAGCTGCGTAATGTGGCGCATAAGTGCCTATAAGTATGCAATGCACTTTCACTCAGGTAACCACACACACATACACGAATCCACTCTGTCCACCTACGCAGGAGAAAATCTGGTCTCCATTAAAGCGATACGCACAAGGCAGGGGCCAGGCCATGGACCGCCCGCGGGTAACCAACACAAAAGTGTGGTGTCAGGGGCTTGTCCGTCCTCCCCACCAAGACCCTCGCTCCCACCACCCTGTCATCCCATACATATATTTCCTGTAGCCGTGTGCTTGCGGTATTTATTTAGCCTATAAAGCGGCAGTTGGTTTGCCAGGGAAGCTCGCCACGGCATCAAAGCGTTCAGCCATGGCGAAGGCAAAACAAAACAAGCACAAACAGCAAAAAAAAAAAAAAAGCGTAAAAATGAGCGGAAAGTAAAAACTCGGGCAGAAAGTGACATATAAAAAGAGGTGGCAAGGGGAGAGTGATAGGAGGATGAAGCACTGTGACTCCCAGAAGTGGTGGTTCATATGGTGGACTTTGTTGACCTAAAAATCTCATTTGCTGCATGCTCATTTTTACCATCACTTTTTCTCCGTTTCCTTCTGTTGCTTTCCACTCCATGTTACGCTTCCCATCCGTGCAGAGGTCTTTGTTTATTCTCTCTCTAACGCCTCAAGCTAGGCAACAGAATTCTTTGATATAAAAATATTTCCAACAGCCGCAACATTTTAAAACGACAGCGAAAGAGAGAGACGGAGAGATAGAGAGAATGGAGACAAGAAAAGCCCAAAGGAAGCGTGAGGAAATGAAATCGACCTGACCTACAAGGAATCAAGCAACATATGTCCATATGTCATTCCTAGTTAATTTCCTGCCCATGACGAGAGACTTATCTTTTGCTGACTGGCAGACTCTTCTCTCGCTCTCTCTCTCTCTCTCTCTCTCTCTCTCTCTCTCTCTCTATCTGTACTTGCCGCAGGTCATGATTATGCGGGAACATTGAAAATCAAGATTTCAGAACAATTTTCAAATAAAAACCCGGCGAAACAATAGGCCGCTGACCTTCCAACGAGGTTTTTCCTTTTTTTTTGTTTTGGTTCGCTTTTTATTTTGACCGCAGAGTGTTGATTAATATTTGATGACTCATATATTTGATTTTCCCTTTCCAAATTTTTGTGGATATTCTTGTTTTTGTTCTTTGCTGAGAGTTTATGGTTAAATATTAACGTTATTTTCTTTATGTCTTTCTCTTTGCAGGTGAGTCATTTGAAATGTGATAAAGATGATAAAAATGTTGTAAAAAAGTTACTTTACTTTTTGGATAAGGTAAGATTAAAGTATGCAGAAGAACTTCAGCCAAGATTGTCATCTCAAAATTATACTAAATTTCATGGCAATCACATTTAAACTGTTTCAGATTCATAGTAATTCCTTCAAAAAACAATGAACTTGGAACTTGTATTCAAAAAGAGATAAGTTCTAAATTTATAACGGTCGTATTTTTCTGAAACTTATGTTAAGTTAATCGATGCGGTTTATTGATCACAGACTTTTTATTTACCAAACAAAATTTGAATCATCATATTCATATATCCGTCCATATTATGTAGTTCCTAACTTTTTAACCTACTCAAGGCTTTGTAAATTAAAAAAGGAAACTTTTATTTTTAAGAGGTTAAACTTTCATTTACGAATCAACTTTTTCTGTACTCTCCTTTCGGAATTTATAATTGATTAGAAAGCTTCAATCTAGGAGCTCTCTAATTGAATTTAAATCGGATTTAATGTGATTTCTTACACACACATACACACAGAGACACAAGAAAAGTGGCCAGCTTTTTTAGATTGCTTGCTGTGAATGTCAATCCATAAGAAAAGTGCAAGTAAAACCAAAAACTCAAAATACATTTTCTTGCTGTCACTTAATAATTCAATGACTGAAAAGTAGGCAACATTTTTCATGTACATTTTTTTTTTTTTGGCAAAAAAATTCAAATATAAGCCAAAGAAAAATGGACGAAAATTGTGTTAAGGGAGCTGACAAAATGATAGATGGGCGGAGAGAAAGAGACAGAGAAAAAGACGAGCAAAGGGAAGGAATGTGAAAGGAATTAGCAAAATAGCATAAAAAAAGAAAAAAACAAAAAAAAGACGGAAAGAGAATACAGAATAAAAAGCTTCAAAAGCAATCAAAATGACAACTTAAGTAGGCAAAAGAATCAACCAAAAAAAAGGAAGGCGAAATTTATATATGAAAATCAAATAAGCAAGTGAAAGATAAGAGTATTTCCTTCGTTCTCCCTCTTCCGTATGTGGGGTGTGAAGCGTGAAAGCTTGCTAAGGAAGAAAAAAGGGATCTTGAAAAATGTGGGCTCAATTAGGAGTTTAATTGTTTATTTTTCAACTAACTTGGCCCAAAGTCTCGGCTAATTGAAGCATCAAAAGTTTTCGAAAATAAAAGATGAAAATTAAATTTCACTTTTTATTTGCAGTAAATGAAAATTGATGTGGCCAAAAAGTCCGTCTGTGGAAAAACAATTATGAAAATGTCCTTTCTCTTGTCACGGCACTTGACTTCAGTCCATATCCTTGCCCTTCAGCCCCTCCCCTTGTTTCGCCCACCCCATTCCTAACTAAATCTTGTGCTCTTCTCTTGTGCCTCCCTTTTTGTGTACGCTTTTTCTCCCAAATCGTGCGTAAAATTGTTAAAATTTATAGCCCACACAAAAGAAAAAGTATCTTTTCTTTCTCAGATTTGTGTGAGCGTATAGCGATAGAGGGGTGGTGGTAGGAGACTGATGTCGGAGACACAGCCAAATGTGTACTTAAGTTTCAAGCCGCTGCCGCAGGACCCCAAATGCGCATTTAACTTAATCAAGATTTTAATATTTAAAGAATTTTCAAATTTGTTCAGACCTCCAATAATCCCCCCATACCCCGTATCTCTATCACTTTTCTTTTATATGTATGTATGTGTGTAGACCTTATCTTACTTTCTTTTGATAACCCCCCCTACACTCCTCTCTGTCTTATGTGTGAATGTCTTGTCCTTTGTCTGCCTCGAGGCTACAAAAAAGGGTTTCTTCTTTTTGGTTAAAACTATTCAGCCAAGGACAAACAACATTATCTCTCTAACACTTCAATTGCTTGTAAAAGCCACACAATACATACTCGAACTTTCCTCTTTTGCCACCCTATCCCACACAAACTCTCACTCTCTTCTCCCGCTCTCTCTCTCTCTCTCTCTCTCTGTATGTGTGTGGGTTAAAAAGTTTTCTTGTACTTTTTGAGGTTGTTTGTTGCCCTGTCAACTTGGGTTTTTAGTTTTATGTTGCACTTTTATTCATTTCGACATTTATGCCTTGGCAGAATATACAATATTTTATATACATATAAATACATATTTTTGTGTGCGAAAATCAATAGCAAAGACAACATGGACAACAACTATAAGAAGCAGAAAATTTGTTAAGCTTGTCAAAAATGAGAGAGCATCGAATAAATCCCCTAAAAGGTTTTGTGCAACAACAAAATACAAACAAACTAAGAAAGAGGCAAGCGAATCAATAATGAAATGAGAATCTTTTTGCTAAATATTTAAAAAGGTCTTGGGAATTTTTGCTTAGTCTCAAAAGCAGCAGCAGCAAATCAACTTGTGGTTTTCTTTTCACATTACTTTTAGCCAGTTCAACCATTCCCTTAAGGTTAGAGATTAACGACCATATTATATGGTTGTAGTCTGGCTAATAAACTGATTTATTCAATATGAAAGAGATACATTTTTAACAAAAGCAGTAACTTTAAAATTCTTTTTGAGTCGAACGTTTGTTTCCAAATTTCAAATGTTGGCTAAATGGGCATACAAGTTCGGAACCAGTTTTTCAGTTTTTAAAAAATGTGCTCTTAACTAATGTATAAGAAATTTTTAAACTATTCTTTAATTGTTTGTAAGACTATGAAGTTACCAAAGAAAGGTAAATTGTCTTTAAGATTTTGTTAGCAAGTCCTTGGCGTTAACTATATGTAAATAGGCGTTATCCAAGTGCTCAGATACTTGCCAAGTGGCTTTTCATATAAATAATGCTTCTAGCAATGAGATCTTAATATGATTAATAAGGCTTTATCTATGCATATTGAGTTTGTATAAAACACTTTTAAGTTTTAGTTTCATTCGGCTTGAACTGAAGTTTACTTTATTATTCATATAGCTAGAGATTTCTTGAAGTTGTCTAGTAGTAGGTAATAATTCATATACAAAAATGTACACTTGAATCACATAAGAAACAGATTAAATAGAGCACATCGTATAGAACGAGAGACATAAATTATGAAGGCCGAGTAGGGAAACGCGACAAGGATGAATGAGGATGAGAACTAGAAGTGTCTGTGTGCGTGTCTTAGAAGTGGGCGTTAAAGGAAATCTGACAGCTCATAGAACAACCAACCAGACAATTGAGCTAATATACTCTTACCTACATTCCCCTGTCTTCTCGGCCCAATGCCAACACAATGACAAATTATGTGTAGCCCGAAAAGTATCTCGCAGCATACAACATGTTAACAGCGACAATAACAAAACTTATGAGAGAACCAAACAGACACAACAGACAATAAAATGCAAAGGGGAAAGCAGCAAAAACTATTGTGTAAATAATGAAGAGACCGAAACGTGGCATAAGAAGACACAAGTGTTGGTTGCGTGAGGAGGAGTCACGGGGGGCGGGGCACATAGGCACGGGAAGTAAAACTTATAAGCATAATTCTCTCCAAACAAACGAACACATGTTGGCATGTTGATTGTCATTGCTGTTGCTGTTTTTCGTTTTTTTTTTGTCCCAGCTTATCCCCCGGCTCCTCGTACACACATATACGAGTTTCACACAGTGAGAGCTAAAAGTATTTGCCAACTAGATTTTTGACTTAGCATTTACGACACATAGCAGGCAAGTGTTTGGCGCTTCATCGCCCACACGCCATTCCATACCTTTTAGGCATGCTTCCATTTATCCTCGCCACAAAGTCCTTTGACTTGTAAAAAAAAAAAAAGTTTTACTTCTTTTAGTGTGAACCAGAAACACATATACACACACACATGCACGCACCGAGCACATTAAGCGGCAAAAGTCTTTTGAGTTCATGTGCTAGGGCTTAACTTTGATTTTCAGTGTATGTAACTTTCTCACTTAAATAAGCGTTAGACATGCACAAAGACACAAAAAAAAAGCACAGACAAGGGCAAAAAAGAGCGAAGGATAAGTTGAGACACTTCAGACCAGAAAAGAACGAGCATTAGACGTACTTGCTTCAGGTGTAGGCAAAAGTCTTTAATATGAAAAACAGCTTCTGATCTTGGTTTTAACTGGTCATGAAAGTGCTTGAAATATTTCTTCTCAAATGCCGAAATCTCAAAAGCCAAAAGTTTTTTGTTAAGCATTGAGTTATTGAATATTTAAGATTGAATAATGTTTTTAATGTTTTAACAACATACTTTAAGGCGCAAAATACAGTCTACGTCCCAAAAAAAGCTTTTGCTGCATTCTAAACCAAATCCAAAGTTTTTGTTCAATGTTTACTTATTTCATTCATTATTTCATTCTTAGCAACAAAGTGTCAGGACATCTCTTTGATTTAAATGCTTCTTGTATCCTTCAGTTTATTACGTTTTAAGTTTATATTTTTACATTTAAAGTTCGTTTGCCAATTCATTTTATTATTTGGTTTTGACGTATCAAAAACAAAATGATTGCTTATGACAATAAGTTTTTTCCTACCTGGGGAACAAACTTTGATATCACAACCAATTTTAGGATATTAATAAAAAAAATTGCACAAAAAGAACAAACAATAAACAACCGCCATAAGAACAGGAGAAACAACAAAAAGAAATATGGTTCTCTTACCACAGACAGTCCATAAAAAAGAAAGCAAATGGCACAGAGGGTGAGGCGAGGACCAAAGAAAAGTTAAAACCAGACATTAATAAAGTTGGTAACTTGCAGTTAACTTTACCCGTGAGTGTGCTTAAACATTATAAACAAGTGAAAACAACAACAAAAACAACTGAGGGAACAGCAACAAATGGGCAAACAAACGACTAAATAACATTTCCGACAGGCGCCAAAAAGTATGCAACCACGCACCAAGGCAATAAACAATATTAAAACCACAGCCACAGCGAGAACCAAGCGATGAGTGTGGGCACAGAGGGGAGGGAAAAAGTTCATCCAGCAAATTGCAAACTGATTTAAAATTAAGCAAAATTATTTTACCTACAACAAACAACAAACTCAAACACACGTAACACACAAATGAGCCTCATCAATCACTGGCAACGAACAGAGAGGGGATCGAAGTGAAAAAGAGGCAAACAAACAGGGACAGAAAGACAGGGTGAGAAAAGGAAAAAGAGCCGGAAGAGGAAAAGGAAGTGAACCAGACCAGAGTAAAGGATAAAGAGCTAACTTAGTTCTGCGGTTTGCTCTTGACTCTAGCTTACAGTCAACTTTCTTAATCAGATTTTTGGCTCTCTCTCTCTCTCTTTCTCTCCGTCTCTGTCAGGCAATCAATTATGTTAATAAAAACAGCAACAACAACAAAAAAGGAGAGAAAAACAATAAATAAATAGCATTTGCTGGGTTTCTCCTATTTTAGCTCAGTTTGTCTTTGATTTAATGTTGGCCTATTTTGTGAATTTGTTGTGCACCAACTTTTAAATTTTCTTCTCTAAACGATAAAGTTGTCAACTTTACTGTGGTTCTAAGAGACTGAAAAACAGTGGTTGCTCGTATTTCAAGGAGGAGGATAAATTTAAAACTTTTCTTCTGGCACTTTGTCAACTGCTTCACTAAAAAAAACAATACTGCTATTTGCCTCAAGTAGCCTGTTTATATGGCAATTGCCTGCCAACTTCGGTTTCTCCATCTCTATCTTATTCACATTCACATTCTGTTTATCCTGTCTCTCTCACCCTCTCTTCTCCTACTCTAATATGTTCTCTGGTTCTCAATTGATGCTAATAAGTGTTGTTGCCTGTCTGTCTATCTGTTGGTTTGTCAGTTTCAGTTGAAGCTTTACTTTATTTCTAAGTGAACATTTGCCGCGGAACCCCAGGTATTTGAAATCCTGTCATTTGGTTTCTTCGACCAATAAAATAATTGACAGCAAAAAATATGGATTGTCTCTTCCCCTTTTTTGAAGGAATTTAATAATAATATATAATAATAATAATATTCTAATGTCCATAAAGGTTTTTTGACTTAAAAATTCAAAATTCAAATGAATTATCGATAGCTATAATTGTTTTTGTGAAATGGCATAAAATACGTAATTCAGTTAACTAAAAGGCAATGAATTGAGTGCGAAAGCTTTAAAGACACTCGAATCAATTCTGATAATTCAAACTGTCTCATTTGATTTGGAACATTTTGTAACAAACAATCAAGTAATTTGATCAATACTCTATGGAAAAATAATTGACAAGGATATTACGTGCTGGAAAAATTTAAATATTCAATACACCAAAAGTTCATATGAAAGAAATTTAATTCGCCATAAGAATTGCCTAATTGCCAAAAACTCAGAAATCATTCATAAAACTAATGATATAAAACTCATAAATACAAAAAATTATTATTCGTTGATTCACCACTATATTCCAAATGGAACTCTCTTTCAGAATTGTTTCACCAGTTAGAGAAATAGAGTTTGATTAGGGATCCACCGCCCCACAACAAAAATCAGAATTGGAATTCGAATGCATTTGTCTTACCTTAAAACTCATTCAATTTGTCATTGTTACGATTGAATGTTGTGCCATTAAGTCGAGAAGTCAAATGACAAAATCATTTACTTTGTTTTGAGCATTGTTAACTCAAATTCACTTTTTCTGTTGTTCATGCATTCATTTTGAACTCGATAGATAAATCGTTAAGAATAATAAGTATTGCAAAAGATAATGCAGGTGAATTATATATTTAATCGGATTAAGATTTATGCAAATATACAATATATAACACTTTCCATATGCCTGATCTATTCACACTGAGTGCAAAGTCTTTTTATATCGTACTTTTCATACTTTTTGCATTTTACAACCATTTCCACATGAATAATTAATTTTATTAAACACAATTACCCAATCAAATCACGTATTTTATTTCGCAAATATTCACCTTGAACGCCATTTATTTGCCCACACTTCATTCACTCACTTAACCAGCTGGCCAACGACCTCAACTGACCCAAAATACATAACGAAAAGCGTTGGAAAAATAAAAAAAAAACCCAACTTTTTAACAAATTATCAACGCACAGCAAATGAAACTTTGTTGGAGCACAAAAAATAATACATACGGGGCAAAAACACAGGAAAAACTTTATGCCAGCTCAACTTTTTTAACTCTCGCACACACACACGCACACCCGCGTATAGAAAGAGAGAGGTATATGTAAGTGCAATTATGTAATACAAATAGGTAATGGAAGTTTTGCACAAAAAACGAATAACCTTACCTCACAGGTGGTCAAAAGGTCGGTTTGGGATCAAAAACACACAAAAAAGGCTTGCGGGGCAGTTAGCACACAATTAAAAAGACAAATAACCAATGAGGAGGAATTGAAAGAGAAACGGAGAGAGAAACAGAGACAGAGAGAGGGCAAAGAGCAATGAAAAGTGTTAGAGGAAAAATGAAATGAAGTAACAAACTTAAATGCCCATTTGGGTAATTAAATTTATTGAAATAAATTGTCGATTTGTGGCCAAGGAGGAACAGCCCAACTTAACTTTAATGAGAATATAAATTAAAGTTGAAATGAAAGCAAGTAAAAAAAATATATATATAAAGTTGGGGAGAAACGAAAACCACGCCGCAAACTTTGAGAATTTAAATGCATTATAAATGGCTGGCAAACAATTATAATATACGAGGGATACTCAATCAGTAATAAAAACACTAATAATAAAAACGCACCCGTCAGTGGATTTCTCCTAAACAATTAAGGAAAATATGGTCCTCGATTGAAAAAATTCTGCCGATCTTTAAGTGCGAAAGAAAGTATAGAAATTTGTCTATACACGTTCATGAGTCCTAAGTCTAACCATTCTATTAAGAGCAATTAAAGTATGAATTTAAATGTCTCTCCGTTCTTACCAAGTGACCCTCGAGTGCCAGCATACATATATATGGGTTTTTCTTACATTTTTCCTGCTTTCCGCTCGGTTTTTTCCTCAGTTTCTTAGTTTGTTTAATGGCGTTCAAGTAGAAAAAAAAAGTCGAAAAGAAAAAATATGCGGAAAAATGTGCTTCAACCTTGCGAGTTGGCACTTTAGAAGAAAAATATTATTGCGACGCGAATTTTGTTTGAAGAGTTGGAAGCTGTTGAAAGTGTTGGAAAAGTGTGAGTACAGCACGGCCAAAGGCCTGAAAATATACTTACATTTATATTTGGATTTTCCGTTTTTTCTATTGTAAAAGTTTTAAAGTATTTTATAATGTAAATACAAGAAAAATTGTTTAAATTAACTTTCTATGTCATTTGGATCTCTGTTATGGGTAATTAGTTTCACTTAATATTTGTTCCGCTTTTTATACGCTAAAACTTTGATAGTTGAGCTTCTGTCACTTACCTGTGCTCTACTCTTTATCTAGTTTCGTTTCTTTTTTATTCTTTTGCCAGTTGGCCTCTTAAAATTAAGCTTCTAGCATGATAATAATGCTAACCTATATAGTTAACCGACAGCTGTAGCTTCTAATTAATGTCAGCCAGTCAACCAGTCAGCTCTTTATATACAACCACACCCCCAATTCGGGTTGGCTTTAGGGCTAACGCCTTTTCCGTGTCATAATAATTTCTGTTTTTCATGCTTCTCGTGTCCACATTTTCCTGATGGTGCTGCTGCTGCAGTTCTTCCTCCTGGCTGCTCATACACAAAGCTGAAAAATGGCGCATGAAAAGCGCCCAGCAAAACTTTAATTAGTTATGCAAAGCGAATGCAGCTGCGGCAAAACGAAAATGAAGATGGGCAAAACTTAAATAGAGCGGTCATTTCGTTCATCTTAGCATAAATTGAAATTGAAAAATTTCAAATATTAAAATTACACACACACACACAACAAAAAACCCTCCCAATCCACTTTTAGCATAAATGTTACCTAACCAACTCTACAAAAAAGCGACAAAAAAACGAGAGAATTTATTCAAATTAATTGTGCGCAAAATACCACAGACCAAAACAGAAAAAACTCACTAAATGAATGAATGAATGAATAGCATGTAATTTCATGCGGGTAATTAATAAATTATATCGGCGTATGCAAATTTATATAACAAAACGAGGAAAATAAAAACAAATTAACGTGAATTTAATTTGAAATGTTTTTCCATATTTTTGTTTCTCCCTGACTGCGACGCTGAAAAATATGCTATGAAAATATTATTATGACTCTTAATTGACATTACACAAAAATGGAAATGGAAATAAATATGAAATGAGGTTCAGACTAAATCCGTTTACTACGACTTTTTTATACTCTTAATACTAGTTAAACATTTAATAAACTAGGTCTAATCTTTTCTCTCAAAACTCGAATCTGTTATTTGTATCCACAATGGTGGTAAAATGAGAAAACCCGAAAAGTCAAACATTTATTCAATTCTGAGCACTCTTCTTCAGGGTATTTACTAAAAATTCGAATTAAATGCGAGCTTCTGCTAATTTTCATGTATCTTTGATTGAACTAAATAAATTTTTCGCTTCGCAATTAAAATTATTTTCAGTTTCTGTAAACAATTCATTATGCATTCCAATCACATTTTGTTTACAAACATAGCATCTATTTACTTTCTGGCTTTTCTTTTCCTTTTAATCGGTATGCCTCTTGTTGTTTTCTTTATTTCATTACATGATTTTCATTTAGTCAATTTGCTACTACCACTGGTCAAGAAATTGAAATTTTATTGGCTATTTTGTTTGTTCGTTTTACTTTGCTTTTGCTCAGATGTTGTTGTTGTTTTTTTTTTTTTTTGGCGAGCTGCCCAGAGACCAGTTGCATTTTGGTCTCTGGGGTAAGCTGTCCTGTGAATGTGATTCCTCTTCTACAGTCTGCTGTCGGCTGTAGTTGTCCTTTGTGTCTCTCTTTTCATTCAATATAGCCATTGTCCTTTTGCCTTTGACTGGCTTCTGAACTACTCCGAATGCTGCTGCTGTTTGCATGCTACTTAATGTTGCAGTTGTTGTTGCCACTGCTACTGCCACTACGTGACTTTGAGTTTTGCCATCATCATCATGATGGCCCCTGAAGTGCTTTTCCAACTAGCTAAATTGTGGCCATGACTTCTTCTCTCGTCGCTTTCGTATTCACATTCTGTTGTATTCTTTATTGGGCTGTTTTCCCCTTTTTAAGCTAGCTTCTTGTTTGCACTCATCTTTATACTGAAAGTTAACATGATTAGTTAGTTAATTAAAACATTTTCAATGAAAATTTCATTTAGAAAAATATTTACTTATTGGTGTTTCCTAGACTGCATCAAGATATACATTAACATATATATTATCCCTTTGATTGCTAATTTGTTTACTTAAAAGTTTGTCACATGCAGAAACTTTACTTGCTTCACTCGAGCGCAAATGCAGTTTTCCACACCAAAGACGAGAATTTTTCCCCCAAAGTCATATGATATGTAGAATGCTTAATTATTTATTACGACTAATTTAAAAAGTCACTGGATACAGCAAAACTTGCTGGGTTGCCACAAACACACACATACAGAAGGAGAAAAAGACATATAAAATGTTGCTGTTTATGAGAGTCAAAACAAACTATTTAAATGCTGTACAGATTCTCGGCCAGACAGACACAGACTCAGAGCTCAGACACAGACCTCAATTCCCTCGGTAGACATCATCACATATGAGTTTCGTTTTTACATAGGTCACTGAGAAACAGAGCGCCAGAGAGAGGGAGAGAGATAATGAGGGGAGAGGAACAAGGACAACGACAAGCAGCAGCAAAGTTTAAGTAGTTTAAAAAGTGTCCTCGCCGTCGTCGCTGTCGTCCTGGTGATGATGAGCGGCAACTAACTAAATGAAAGACTCAACAGACACACACACAGACAGAAAGACACAGAGACAGGATAACTCCCTTTTGGCCCAGTGAGCGTAGAAAACTCGTTTAAGTTTAATAAACAAATTAAACTTGCTGCTTGCTGCCTGTGCAAATTTATAATGCTCCGTTTCATGTGAGCGCAGACAGCATAAAACTGTAAAGAGAAAACGAAAAATGGCTTGTGGGTTACACTTTATCCTCTTAATTTGAAGTTAAAGTTGCCACATTCTTCAACTTGATGAAATGGAAACTCTACAACTGTTGCCAGCATTATGTTGCCTCTACTCTAGGCAAGAGTTCTTTGCTCCAAAGGAAGCAAATATAGCAATCTATTTATATAACTGAGCAGATATAAAAAATTTGATTTAATAAACAACTAAAATATCAGAAATAAACTTGTGGATAGATAAAAGTCTAAGAACGGCTTAACAAATTGTTTGCATTAGTTTTGCAATCAATTATTTTTTTACTATTTTTATTTATGGCCGGTTGTTTTATAAAAGTTGTTTCATATAACGCAATTTTCCCAGTTGATTTTAATTAATCGACCGTTTAGTTTTTTTCAATTAGATGTTCCTTTCTGTTAAAATAAATAATTTCCAACTGTGGCTTAAATGCAAATCTCAGCCGAAAAAAACATTCAATTAATTGCTAATTTGCCAGGGATTACCAACTAATTCTTGTCTACACACATGGGGTTTTTTATACCCTTGCAAAAAGGGTATATTAATTTTGGTCAGAAGTGTGCAACGCATAGAAGGAAGCATCTCCGACCATATAAAGTATATATATTCTTGATCAGCACGACGAGACGAGTTCGAATAGCCATGTCCGTCCGTCCGTCCGTCCGTCCGTCCGTCTGGATCAACGCAAACTCCTCCTAGACCGTAAGAGCTACAGAATTGAAATTTTGCATGTAGGCTTGTATATACTGCAGGCGTTGTATATCTCGGATTCAGCCGGATCGGATCACTATATCACATAGCTCCCATACAAATGCCAAAGTCACGAACAGTGACTTTTCTTAATAACTTCGTTATTTTCTGAGCTATTGTCATGAAATTTAATATTGGTGAGTAAATTACACATATAAACGACTATGCCAAATTTGATCAAAATCGGGTGACTATATCATATAGCTCCCATAGGAACGATCTTTCAAAAACAGTGACTTTTGTCAATAACTTCGTTACTTTTGAGGCGATTGCTTTCAAATTAAACATTTGTTGGTTTAATATATCTATTAATGACCTTGCCGAATTTGATAAATATCGGGTGACTATATCATATAGCTCCCATAGGAACGATCAGTAGAAAACAGTGACTTTGATCAATATCTTCGTTATTTCCTATGCTAAGTTTGTAGGCCGTTCTTTCGGACACATTAGCCCTTTCAGCTTAAACATTTTTGGCTATAGGTAAGGAAAAAGTTACCAAAAAAGTTGCAAGGGTATACAAACTTTGACGCGGTCGAAGTTAGCCCCGGCCCTCTGGTTTTTTTTTATTTGTTACCCCATAGACACAAACAAACAGAGGCAAAATAAATTTGCACAAAACAAATTTTTGGCCCAACGCCCACACCAAACATTTATCAATTACTTACATTTCCGTTTATTTTGTTTCTCTCATCCTTGCTCTCTCTATGTATGTGTGTGTGTTGTTTTTTTGTGCCAAGTCATTTCTTTGCTTCGGAATTTTTTATATCCCGGCAAGGATGCGCAATTATAACGCCACAGAGCACAACCACCAGACTCGCAGAACCCAACTCAAAGACCTCGCATAGCACATTTTATTTACGAATATTTTGTATTTCAATTTATTTTCAAGACAAAGTCGCTAAAAAAAAACAACACATGAAACGAAAGGACAATTTCTTTCTTTTTTGGTTTTTTTGAATTTTAATGAGCGCCCTTTTTGCCTCGTTTGCTATGCAAAAGATAAATATATATATACATACATAGAATATATGTATATATATAAATGTTTTTGCAACTGAAACGTTGCACACAAATCTTCAATGCAAATGTCAGCTGACTTGCTTTGCTTCGTACTTCTCCTTTTTGGCATATTTTTCGTCGGTCTCTTTTTGCCGCAGATGGGAAACCTTCTCCATATGCAGTTATTCGTTTGTTTTCCGTTTGCCAACTTGGCCAATGTGGTGCCAAACGGGGTTGGCTTTGTGTTTGCCTTGCTAAATATTCGTTAACGTGGCGCACAATTTCGTTGGCACACATTTTTTGGCGAGATCTAGCGGCTATGAAGTTAGCACACAAGTGCAGAGAGAGAGTGAGAGAGAGAAAGAAAGAGAGTCGAAATAAACTCTTTAGAAATTCAAAATTTAGTTACATATTTGCCCAACTAAACCGGGTTAAATCTGCATTATTTGCTCTGGCTTAAAGCGTACACAAAGAAAGGGATAGGTAACTTGATGAAACATGAAAACAATCTTAGACCTTGACTCAGTTTCCCTTTTTTAGTAAAGAACTTTCTCGAAAATCTATTCTAGCCGCAAGACCTTAACCCATTTTCTATACCCTTCTTGGGCTGAAATATATTGCATATATATATGTATAAAACCTAATCTTCATTCTGTTAACAATCCCATAAGCGGCTTTCATCTTGCACCCTCGACGCAACGTTTTATATTCTATTTTTCTTGACCCAACTGAAAGAAAATTGCTCCCCCAGGGCGCTCAACTACGAAAAAGCCTTCAAGTGAATTTAGGTAAAGACTATACGTTACCCTATAGGTTAAATTTGCTTATTAGACGTACTTCAATTTATAAGTCTTGCTTTTGTAATCGACTTCGTCAAGTCGGTAATCAAGAGCTTGCACTGAGTTTAAGTGAGAAATCCAAAAGAGGTAATTTTCCACTTACCTGATGCGTAGAGAGTATTTAACTGGTATTCTTTTTTTCTTTCTCTTGCGTCTTTAATTAAAAACTACATGAATTATATTTTGTTGCATACTTTTATGCAGTTGAATTTAATAATGAATTTTCTGCAAATTTTCGTATTCATTAAATAAGAACGCATAAATTGCGGAAGACGACATGGAAACCAAAAATAAACTACTTTAAATTAATTAATTTGAGTGAAAAATATTTTCATATTCGTATGCGCCAGTATTGGCAGAGCCAATTGAAATGCGAAGCGGCTAACAGGGCGTATGATTAATATGCATTTTGTAAAAAATATTTATACATGTAGAATATTTTGCGTTTCAGTTGGTGTTCTTCTCTGTTGTGTATTTCTTTTTTATTTATGGCCCTGTGAACGTTGAACTTTCCGCTAAAAGTCAGTCAGCTGGGTGATGGGTGGGTGACCAGGCAGGCAGTCGGGCTCGTAGGCAGAAATACATTGAAAAACATGGTGGCAACAGCAGCAGCTCAACTGCCACTCGGGGGATTTGGGTTAATAGCCAGGACAACATAAAACATCAGAACAATGGGCAAGCAAGCCCTGTAAAGGGAAGGTAGGTACGTGTGCAAGGCTCTCACGAAACGAAATAATGGCAACGTTTGTTTGTTTTTTACGCCTAGAAGGCGGTACCATGTTAAGTTTACTCAAAGGCAAATACACAGGTAACAATATGGAGATCGGATGGATGGTAAGAGGATAAAAGTGTAAGAAAGAGAAAAAGAGAGAAGCCTGGCCAGGCCAGGAGCAGGGCAATTGTTATAGCAGCTTAACAGTCTGACACACTGAGACGACGACGAAGACGAGGACGACACTGACGATGAAACTGAAGAAACCAACTCCCTGAGATGGAGAAAGATGCTGAGAAAACTCAGGAGGAGCTCAGATGCAGTAGACAATAAAAAACAATGACAAAGGATTGTTGTATATATTTTATTTGTGTCTCTGTGTGTGTGTATGTAAGCGAGTATGTGTCTGAAGAAGAGTGATGCAAAAATGGGTAAGGGCAGCAGCTGGTCATAAGCTTAGTTTGCCCCGACAGATGGGAAAATTTCTTTTGAGGATTACCAAGATACTTTTGACAGCAGAATTGAGGAAATGGAATTGAAGGTAACGGGTAGTTTATTACATAAAATTACTTGAAACAATTGTAAAAAACTATTCAAAAAGAAAACACAAAAGATATTAAAATGAATAAGTGATCTATTATTCCATACCTTCGATTATGAATTTGATGCTTAGGGTTTAAACATTTTCACAACTTGTTCTTTGTGTTAGAAGGTCTTTTGAATATTTGCTAGGTATAGAGATAGATAGGTATTGTATTTGGAGATGTTTCTTAATAAGTTGGAAGAGTGTTGAATAATGTTATTTTTCATGGATTTTAATAATGTTCTTTACATAATTTATGAGGAACTACTTCATTTTACTGCAGTTTTCCAATTCGCTCGATATTAAGAGGTTATAATTATTAAAGCTGTCTAAGAAGGGAAATTTATCTAAACACTTCATTATTTTTTGATTAACCACAAAAGTTCTTGAGATATAGAACGAGCAACTTAGAATCAACATTAAATCCAAAACATATTGTATATGCTTATGAACTAAAATTTGGATGTTTGTCTAGATATTCCGACACTCCATGACAATAAAAGGTGACACGAGGACATCCCCAAGCACATAACGAGCTGAAAATGATGCTTTGAATGCCAAAAGGACCAACCATAAAACGAAAGAAAAAAAAAACAAAAGCTACCATATAAAGGGAGAGAAAAAAAAACAATGAACAGGCAGCACACAGGTTAAGAAGAGCAAAAAGAAAGAAGAAGAAAAGGCAAAAATATAATGCTGACTGGGAACAAAACCTGCCCCAAACCCAAAAGTCGTAAACTTGAGCCGCCTGCAGAAATAGAGAAAGGATTATGAACGAAAGGTAGAGACAAAAAGAAAGTTCAGCCCACATGACCAAAAACTATGATATTTCTGTTTCTCCGTCTCCCTCTGCGGTGTGTGTATGTGCAGTTTTTGGGAAGTGTTTCTGTCCAAAAAGTAAATTAAAGCTAGCTAGAAGGCGCAAAGCAGGCAACAGAAGTGAAGGGAGAGGGCACCTAATAATATGGCCAAAAGCAACCACCGAGTTTGGTCAGAGTCGGCACAGTAGACAGGACTATTCTACGACTAAACCATGAACATTTAACTCAACTGACTTCACTTGGGTTGGGGTTTTAGGGTTTCTGGGACTTGAATCTGGACTTGGTTTAGGATTTTACTCCCTTCCGGATACACATTCACATGCAGCCAGCTGTCAGCAACTGCTTCTGCTGTTGCACCACATCGATTTGGCTTTGGACTTGGAATTCAGCCGTTTGCTTTTTACCTAGCAAACCATTTGCTTAACGTTTCAGCTGATTATATGTACATGTGAGAATGCGTGTGTGTGTCTATTTGCTCAGTGCAGCGTAAACTTCTCAGATAAGTCAAAGCCAAGTGCAGCCAAGTTAATATTGCAAACGGATAAGTTGCAGCTCATATTTTTACCCATATACATACCCATATATGTATATGTAAATATATCTACCTGCATTTTGTTTGTCTTTCTCTTTTGGCTTATGGTTTTTAGCTTTTTTGATGTCTATTTGATGTCAAAAAAGGAATGATCAAATATTTAAAATGAACTTAACTCAACTTAAAAGAGAGACTGAGAGCTTTTAAGGATACGCAAAACTTACGCTCAAAGGAATACGTAGAGAATGAAATAAACGGTAGAAATAAACTAACGCTTTCTCTATATTTTTAGGAAAAATATTTGAAAAAGGTTTACATAAAGAATTGATATTTTATATATATTTGCTTGAATAACTCAAATCAAGTGTCTTTAAATTCCTCCTAATTATAAAGAGGAAAAATTGGTTAAGACTCTGTTGTTTCCCCATTAAATCAACTATCTATGTATGTTCTTGTTTTAAGCATTTTATGCATTCTGCTTCCCTTCGGTCTAGTTAACATTTCTATGGCTTAAGCTGACACTTATCGATTGAATATTCCTTTTGCACAACCCTTTCAATGTTCCCATTTTCATTTCTAAGGAAATAAACATAATCAAATAAACCTGACAACGTGCGAATAAACAAACTTGAACTTTACACACTCGCTCACAGGGAAAGGGATCGAAACACACATTGTGTCGTTACGTGGAAATCAAATTTCAGTTTGTTTTTCCCTTTACGTTTATACCCTCTTACCCTTACCCTCATCCTCACCCTTACTCTCTTTGCTGTTACATCAGCCACCCGCTCACCGAAAATTTCATGTCATCAGTTTGAAGCGAAGTGTGGAGAATTTTTGGTCATAAAGGATTTACACGCATGTTAACAGGAGGCTTACTAAAATATGTAAAATGCTACAATCTACATAAGGAGAAGATTCCGCCCCAAACCTGGGCACCCCTGGACAGAATGAGGCCTCTTTAAATTTGCTGTCGTTTGTTGTTGTGTTTTTGGTTCTTTTTTTATTCTGTATTGTTTTGTTTTTAGTCATCGACTCGGAGTCGGAGAGGTTATGCCTGTCAGTTATGCTTGAACGCCCCTGGTGAGGCCCACTTGACAGCTCTACAACTGGATTGGGGGTCCGGGGATATAAGGTTAGCCAGGGCCAACATTCGTCAACATTCGTCTCCCAAGTCGACATCACTTGGTGATGTGTTTATTATGTGCCTCTAATATATTTATGAGGCGCGTTATAAACGCATTTTCATTTTATTTATATTGCCTGCTGCCGGTTTCCTTTTCCCATCTCTTTTCCTTTTGGAGTTTTCTCTCTTTATGACATATCCGTACATATGTATATGTATAAATGTGTCCAAGTATCTGTGCGTATGCCTGGGTGCGTGTGTGTCAGTGTATGTGTGTGCTATTATTTATGATAAAGAACAAATGCCCAAAGGTATTTCTCTTCTTTTCGGCTGGTTTTGCTCCGGCCGCATTCAAAAGTTTGATTTCAAATTCATGCTGACATCTTGAATATAAGAATTTCCTGTTTTTTTTCCTCTGTCCTGTCAGGTCTGATTTAAAAGGGAGTATAGACTTTGTGTGCGTGTGTCTGTGTGTGATGATGCGCATAATTTGAGGCGGTTTTTCTTATGAATTTATGTAGGAAATGATCTAAGGAAGTGTCTCGAGTGGCTTAATAAG
Source organism: Drosophila willistoni (assembly GCF_018902025.1). NCBI lineage: Eukaryota > Metazoa > Arthropoda > Insecta > Diptera > Drosophilidae > Drosophila > Drosophila willistoni. The sequence goes on from NC_061086.1 coordinate 4,294,312, forward strand.
ATGAATGATTAAGGTTGGAAATGTGAGTGTTAAGGTTCAAGCCACAACCTGCCTTTAAATTATGGCACTTTCCATTCAGACACTCGAACAATCCCCGCCCCAAAAAAAAAAAAATTCAGTTGGAGCCGTTTTGCATTTTTTTTTTTCATATATGTATCTATCTAGGTTAGGTCATTTACTTAATTGGCGCTTAAAACAGCAAAATTTACACACAGACATACACCCGTAAAAACGGGTACATGTCATAACGCCCAGTGTCATAAGGCCCATGGGCTTTATGTCGCAAAAATGTGTGTCTTAGCGCCCATGGGCGCTAAGACACTTTTAAATGTGAACTAGCGCCCACTCCAAAAACGAAATAGCGCCCGAGGGCGCTACGACACAATTGAAGAATATTCAATAAAATATTTAAAAAATGTAATTGTTTGCCCTTTAATCGTGTCATAACGCCCATAAAAAAGTGAAATAAAGTCCGGCGTGCTTTATGTCACATTTAAAAGTGTCATTGCGCCCGTGGGCTTTATGTCGCAAAATGTGTGTCATAAGGCCCAAGGGCCTTATGACACTGGGCGTTATGACATGTACCCGTAAAAACTCATACATACATTAATGGACCTTTGTTCTGCACACTAAGCTTTTTTATGTTGTGGCATAAAGTCGGCAAGGACAAGCAGCTGCAATGGAAATGCTAAAAAAATATCAAAGAAGCGAACTTCGGCTATGCCGAAGTTTATATACCCTTGCAGTCCTTGGCAATAATATTCTTACAAGTTCAAAATTCTTTTCCTGCAACTCAATTCATCAATTCACAAACACAACCTTCAAATGATTACTCTTTTTACTAAAAATTTTTCTTCTTCTTCCCTCATTGCCTAAGCAAACCACTGCACGCATACACATAGAGTTTACGTCTGTGCGTGTACGTGTGTGTGTGTGTGTGTGGTGTGCTGCTTTGCTCATTTCGACCAATGACGTAGTAGGCAGCAAGCAGCCGATTTATAATGACTGTAACTTGTCTTCTATTTACCCGATCAAATTAAAATTTTGGGATCTGATGTTTTATATCCAATACTATCACATTAGTGAATTTCATAGCTATAATGCAACTGCTTCACCTATTTTTTGTATACAACTATATGATATAATGGTCCAATCCTAAAGATTTTCATACTAGATAGGCCCCAGATAAAAACAGGCACAGATATGCAGCTCTTAAGATGGCTGAGTAAAACAGACGGACAGAAGGAAATACGGACATGCGGATCAACAATAGGTATATGTATATACTTTATGGGTTCGGAAACGTCTCCTTCTGTGGAGACCAATCTGACCAATTTTATAACTGGGCAACAAAGCAAAAGCAGTAGCGGCAGGACTGCAACAAACACACTCCTATATAAAATTTGCCCATGTATGCCGAGATATGTCTGTATGTACATATGGATATAGTGGTTTAGAGGTGGCGGACGTATATAACTAAGAGCAGCTTGTTCCCGCATTTGTTATTACCGCAAAGGCAAAAGCCTCTTGGTATGCCTCATGGCTAATGATAGATGAGTTGAACGCGTATTTTACTGTGATTTTTAAATGCGAAATACAAGATAGACTAATTGATACTCACGAATAATTTTGCTCTGTTGAACCAAAATTGTCATCATACTCAATTGCCAGTAAAAATCTATTTCTATTTGAAATTCATAACACATATATTAAGAACATTATAGCAGTAAACATAACAAACCTTACCAAAAAACCAAAGGGGTCACGTATTTTTAAACAATTTTGTAAAGATTTCCCGAGATATCTTAAAATTTGATCAATTCTACTTACTGATTAGATTCTCAACAAAAACAAAACACGCGTTTGTATCAAATTGTAATATTTTTTTAAAATACAAAGGCATGGCCAACATATAATCGCCAGTCGGAAAGGGAAGTCTTAAAAGTTCTGGTCTAATATAAAAGCCTTCCATTATTGCCGGTCCCTTTGAAATGATAATATTTAAAATAGATATGCACACATATCAAAATTAAAAGTGCTCACAATATAAGGGTATATGTGATTGAAATCTGTAAGTTCCAAAAACAAATTTGCAATTAATATTGACAGTGGATCACATCCTTTTTTTAGCAAACGACACACATCAACATTAGACTTTAAAATCCAAGGTTTTACCGATTTGCCTTTTTGTAGAACCGTAAATCGACTGATATAACATTGGCAGGATATCGGAAAGTTTCATTGAAATATGGAGCAATTATCTCTCGTCCTATGACCTATAGTCGGCAATTGTGTATCTTAAACCAGGATTCATTGTAGCTCTCGCAGACATAATTTGTTAGTTTAAACATCCTGAATACGCAGAAAAATTGTTATAAAACAGTACTTGCATGCAGAAAATAGTACTAAAATACCGAAAATGAATATTTGTTTCATATTCGTTTCAAAACCGCTTTACTTTGATTGTAGAGAAATACTAATGCATCGCTTGAACTCATTTCATAATTTAAAACGGAAGGCTGATTGTTCCATGGATATTATTTTAATGGTCAGTGGTTTTAGTTTCGCTTCAATAGATGATCAAATTTCTTAATTTCAATTTTTGTATACTGAACCTATATAAAAACTCTATTATCTTAATTAAAACTATGTTATTTTTATAATAGCTCGGGTTATCGATGGAATTCGGGAATAAAGTGTTCCTGTGCTATGCAGGTTTAAAAACTCAAAAGCACATACTTATGGATGTTAGTTCTGCCCACAAAGGTCAAGCATGTTAACTTGGGCAAGAGTAAGCAGCTGCGATTGAAAGTAGCATCATGAGAAAGGCAACTAGCACACTTCCGAATATAGTTTACTGCATTTGTTGTCACCGCAAAGGCAAAAGCCTCTTGGTAACCCTACAGGCTAATTTTTAAATGCCAAATGAATAAACTTTTTGGTATCTTTGAAACTCGTGGGTACTGTAAACTTCTGGCGGCATTTTATAAGTTTATGTGAAAAAGCATTCTTTTCATTTCAACGACTTGCTTACTTCATGATTTTTTACACTAATTACAAATGGGGGGACCCTCTATTGCATTCTTAGAAGCACCCTTCACCCTTTAAAGGCAGTAAAAATATGTTTCTATATGAAATTCATGGAAACACATATATTCTAGACATTATAAACGTTAACATTATAAATATCTGAATTTGATCGATTCCACTTACTGATCGATGAGATTCTCAGCAAAAGCGAAACTAACGTTTGTATCAAATTGTAATTTTTTATCAAAATTCCAGCCATGGCCAACATGTAATCACCAGTCGGAAAGGTGTGTGGTAATATTTCTGGTCTCAGATAAAAGCCATCCACAATTGCCGGTCCCTTTAAAAAAAATAATATTGAGAATTCAAATGTTATTTAAATTAATAAGATGCTCACAATATATGGACATGTGTGATTGAAATTTGTGAATTCCAAAAACAAATTTGCAATTATTATTGAAAGTGGATCGTAAGGTTTCTTCAGAAAGCGACAGACATCTATTTTAGACTTTACAATCCAGGGTTTGTACCCATTGGCCCTTTTGTAGACATCAAGCTTGACTGATATAACATTGGCAGGATATAGAAAAGTTGCATTGAAATATGCAGCAATTTTTCCGCGTCCCATGACCTTTAGTCGGCAATTGTGAATCATAAACACGGAGTCATTGTAGCTCTGACAGACCAAATTTGTTAGTTTAAAGACGACGGCATCCTGAATACGCAGAAAAATTGTTATAAAACAGTACTTTGTTCGAAAATAAGTATGACTTACATTATATGCCAAAAATAGTACTAAAATACCGAAAATAAGTATTTGTTTCATATCCGTTTCAAAACCAATAATTTTGAATTTGGCGAAAAGCTAACCCCCCGCTTGAACTCGTTGAATAATTGAGACTGAAAGTATGATTGTTACATGGATGTTATTTTTACAGCCAGTGGCTTTAGTTTCGCTTCAATAGATGATAAAATTGCTTAATTGCAATTTTGTTATACTTAATGTACATAGACACTCGGAAGTAATCATGTGGATATATATATATTAAAATTATATAATTATTGTCTTAATTAAAATTATGTTATTTTTCTAATAGCTTGGGTTATCGATGGAATTCGGAAATGACGTGTTCCTGTTCTTATGGATGTTAGTTCTGCCCACAAAGGTCAAGCATGTTAACTTGGGCAAGAGTAAGCAGCTGCGATTGAAAGCAGCATCGTGAGAAAGGCAACTAGCAAACTTACGAATATAGTTTGCTGCATTTGTTGTCACCGCAAAGGCAAAAGCCTCTTGGTAACCCTAGGGGCTAATTTTGAAATGCCAAATGAATAAACTTTTTGGTACCGGCACTTCTGACGGCATTTTATAAGTTTGGGTGAAAAAGCATTCTTTATCTTAGAAATTACTATTTACCAAGCTTCATAGCCTGTAAAAATATGTTTCTATAGGAAATTCATGAACACACATATATTCTAAACATTATAAACGGTAACATTATAAACCTTACAAAACAGATATTTTTTCTTCATTCGATTATTTATTTTTGTGTTTTAGGTTTTTCCTAGACATTCGAAATTTTGGACTGGTAATTTGATCAATTCTACTTACTGATCGATTAGATTCTCAACAAAAACGAAACTCGCGTTTGTATCAAATTGTAATTTTTTATCAAAATACCAAGCCAAGGCCTACATATAATCGCCAGTCGGAAAGGGAAGTGTTAATAATTCTGGTCTTAGATAAAAGCCATCCATAATTCCACCTAGACCGTAAGAGCTACAGAGTTGAAATTTTGCATGTAGGCTTGTATATACTGCAGGCGTTGTATATCTCGGATTCAGCCGGATCGGATCACTATATCATATAGCTCCCATACAAATGGCAAAGTCACGAACAGTGACTTTTCTTAATAACTTCGTTATTTTCTGAGCTATTGTCATGAAATTTAATATTGGTGAGTGAATTATACTTATAAACGACTGTGCCAAATTTGATCAAGATCGGGTGACTATATCATATAGCTCCCATAGGAACGATCTTTCGAAAACAGTGACTTTTGTCAATAACTTCGTTACTTTTGACGCGATTGCTTTCAAACTAAACATTTGTTAGTTTAATATATCTGTTAATGACTGTGCTGAATTTGATAAAGATCGGGTAGCTATATCATATAGCTCCTATAGGAACGATCGGTGGAAAACAGTGACTTTGATCAATATCTTCGTTATTTCCTATGCTAAGATTGTAGGCCGTTCTTTCGGACACATTAGCCCTTTTAGCTTAAACGTTTTTCCACTTTGATGGCTATAAAGGTAAGGAAAGAGTTACCAAAAAAATTGCAAGGGTATACAAACTTTGACGCGGTCGAAGTTAGCCCCGGCCCTCTGGTTTTTTTAATAGCTCTGGTTTTCGATGGAAATAGGAAATAACGAGCTCGTATTATATCGAATATATGCACTTACATTGAAAGGTAAGCTGCGAATCTTTTATAAAGCAAATAGTTTTTAACACTTCGAGTGATTTGCCATATAGAGAGATTGTGAACTCTATCTTCGCCCCTCTCTCTCTCTGTACTTTTGCTCTCTTTTTGAGACACAGGCATATATGCCACGGCAGGGAATTGTGGTCTTTCGTAGCACAAATTAGCAGCATTAAATCAAGGTATATGGGTGGGTGGGGGCGTGTCTCAAAGCCATAATGACCAGAGGATGCAGCGCTATATTTAGGATGGGGCACAGGCGCTACAAACTGCCGTTTATTATGCGATTCGGAGCCGTTTTCAACGCAGTTGCCGTTGGCATTTTCTCATTTTAATTGATTTAATCGGCTTTTGCACATGTCGCAGTACCTCCTACCCTCTCTGCGCAGCTCCCGCCGTTCCTCCATATGGGACTGCTCATTAAAAATGCTTTGCTTTTGTTTTGTTTGCTTTTGGGATTCTCTTCATCGGTGATGATGACGATGCCGCTGCTCCTGGGGCTCGATCACCTACCTCGTCCCCTTTTGCTTTCTTCTTTTCTTGTTTTGTTTCGCTCCATTGACGTATAAACAATTTTTGCGCATTAATTGAATTGCCATGTTTATGTGTATGTGAGTGGGTGTGCGTGTGTGTGTGTGTGTTTGTGGCATGCATAAGCCAAATTAATTGGAGCTTCATTTTCAACGCACACGCATGGCACATCGTAGAATTTTACGCCCTTTCGCTAGCTGAGATTTTACTCTCCATCAAGGGTGGGACACACTGGCGTTCTAATGAAGGTTTAATTAGCAAAAACAAAAAAAAAAAAAGGAAGAAGAGAAAAGAAAATACCCAGACACCTAATAGAATGAGATGAGATTTTGGGGATGTGGAACCAAACTAATTCCACTTTTAATGAGTACATTTTGGTTTATTTTATACATATGTAATTGATTGATCGATTTAATTGCATTAACTTGGATTAGAGAAATAAGAGTTTGGAAACGTATTAAACTTTGTATAACAGTAAATTACAAAACTTGAAGTTGTAACCAAGATTATAAGCTGGACACTGTGATGGCCTAAAGCCACATCAAAGTTAAAACCTTTTGAAATCCCCGCATAAAATCTCTACCTTTAAAATGCACAGGCAAACAAAACCCCAAAAAACCAACCAACCGTATAAACACTTATATATATACATATGTAGATATAAAAAGTGGAAGAGCGAGGCAAACAAGAAGCAGGAGTGTATTTTAGGCCAGGACTTAACCAACAAAACCGCAGCAAATAACTGAGACAAACACACAAAACAACTAAACCAAAAAAGGAGAAAACATTTTTAAGCCTTCTTCGGTTTTTTCCTTTTTTCTGATGACAAATAAAACACCTGACCCAGGACAAAACCCAAACCGTAGCGAAATGTACACAGTGCCGAATAAACCAGGCCCGACAGGACAGTAGAGGTCCGTCCCTAACTGGAAGCTGCCTCAGAATATGTCAAATACGGGGACGACATGGAAACACATGCGGTTAATAATTGGTTAGAGGCCACAGTGGAGCTTATAAACTTGTCACTCATAAACGCAGGATGCCGGCACATCCTGTGCATTCGGTAGAATTTCAAAATTTTCACGGCTTTAGTCTCTCTCTTTCTCTCAATGTATTTGTGTGCATGTGCTTTATTGTTTCTAAATGGCAAACGTTTAATCCGCAAGCCGAAAGACCCCGAATGCATTCACCTGGCAGACTCTGTGAAATATGTTTGCCTACTTTTAGGCTGTCGGCAACAGGACAAGTTATTTGCCTGTTTTAGATTTGCATTTCGTTGTTTTAAATTCAATTTCCTGACACCTGCCGCCACACTTATGAATATCAGCTGTGTGGGCACACAAACACAAACACCCACACACACACGCAGATGAAAAACTAATTTATAAGCATTTCCCTGTTTTCTTTTTGTGCCTATTCATTCACTTAACTTGGTTTCTGTGTGTTTGTTTTTTTTTCTTTCCAGGACCTCCAATCGGAAATTGAAACCCATCGCGTGGTTTACGATCGTCTCGATGGTACCGGCCGCAAACTTTTGGGTTCGCTCACCTCACAAGAGGATGCGGTTATGCTGCAGCGTCGCCTGGATGAGATGAATCAACGTTGGAATAATTTAAAATCGAAAAGTATTGCAATCAGGTAAGTGCTTTTCAGACCGAGTTCTTGTTACTTCCCTTTTTCGTCTCTCTCTCTCTCTCTCTTGTTCTCTTTGGTATGTGTACGTTTTATTTTTTTCGTTTTTGCTGTTAGGTTTTTTTTGAATTGTTGTGGACTAAAAGCATATGAAAAAAGAACATTTCAAATAGACTTTAAATAGCTCGTGTTTTTTGAGAGTTTTGCGCTTTCATGTTCAAATGGGCGCATCCAGTTGAAGAGGCTTGGAATTAGTTTAAAGAGGCCACTGATGTGTAAGAGCGAAAATTATGAATAAAATTGGGTTACTAAATAATACGGAAAAGTTTAAAAAAAAAACATAAAAATTTTGAACAAGAGTTTTTGAAATTAAACTCTTTTAAAAGGCTTTTTAAGGTACAAACGAAAAACGCTTTTTGATTAAATTTACTTCAGTTATTGAGTAGAGAGAGCCACGCTTCGTCCATTTTGATGCGAAACTTCTCGCCCTAGAATCCGAAGCTTATCCCATTACTAAGTGTATAATTTATGCTGTTAAGAAAACTATAACCCCATTATAAAGAGGGTATACACTAACTAAAAAGCCACTTGCCTTGCCTTCCAGTTTTAAGTTAATTCATTTGAGACTGCCAAAGCCTTGTGGTTAATTTTTCAGTTTTAAAGAGTTTGCTTTTGTGTTAAAATTGGCCTCCAACTGATGCGTTAATTAAACCAAATTAAACTCAAGCAGTTTTCATTACACAAAGATGAAAAAGAGGGTGGCTCATGGGATGGGAGATTTTTCTTGATGCTGTGGTTTACGGCTTGTAGGTTAAGAGACATTGTGTTGATGAAAATGCGAAAATAACAGTACAAATAAGCGTTGAACCGAACTGGACCACAACAACAGTTTACGCCTGGCCGGTCAGCGTCAGTGGGCAGGCAGGGAAGCGGGAAGCCGCCAAACGGCTTTGGGATCCATGAATGAAAATCAATAAAAACGAAACGCGTGAAAAATGTCGGAAAATGGGGCCAAAAGTGTGGAAAGAACGGACACAGTGTGTCACTGTGTGATGAAATCGCCATGTTCAAACATGGCCAGACCAAACTCCAACCAGAATTCTGACCAATGTTGGCCAATGCTGTAGTTGTAATTTCCACATTTCATAAATAAAACCAGAAAAAGAGAGGAGGAGAGTGAGCAGAGAATAAACCCGGAGAGTATACAAATATTGTTCGCTTGTTGATATTGATGCGCTGCTGTCTCGTCCGATGATGAAAGTCAGACGCCATGTTTACATTGTCCCCCAAAAAGAGAGTGATGCGAGCCCAAGCCCAAGCCAATGCATTGGCGTGTGGTTGGTGTGCTGTAGTGTAAAATGAATAATGATGATGACATGCAAAAATGCTGGCTGGCGAAAACAAGGCTGGCTGCTCTCGGTTTTCCATAATGAATATAAATGGCAATTATCCATAAAAATGTTGTATACCCAGGCGTATACGCGATATCATGAGACGAAGCTCAAAAATGTAGGCAATCATTTTTTTGGTTTTCACTTTCATAGTCTCGAGCGTTTTTCAATTAGCGTAAGCACAAGACAGTTGACGAATGACACCTTAAGTGCCCACTGTCCCAGCTTGACTTCCCTCCCCCCGCCTTCCTCGGATTGCCCCTCTCCATGAAGTCATTTCTATTGTTCGTGGTTTTCCGTTGACCAAACTTGCCTCGAGTTGACTTATTTGTTTGTTTGTTCGTCTTTTGCTCGTTCGTTCGTTTTGACTGCCAAGATTTGTTAGCTTATAAATTCCTAAGAAATATTTTCGACAGCAGTTGAAAAGTTTTCCCAGTTTGCTCTCACCCTCTCCCCTTTTCTCTCTCTTCCATGCTCATGCCCTTGGATTTGCTCTTTCTTTGTTCGCTGTTCGTTTGTATTAGCCGCAGCACTTTTGGCTTTAGCTTTGGGGTCATTTATGTAGAAAGTTCTGTTGGCTTTGAACTTTCTCCTTTCGTTGCTGTTTTTTTTATATTGTTGTTTTCTGGGCAAAAAAATAAAACTCTAACTGAAGCTGGCAATCTCTACAGGTGTTCCGGTCTCAGATTGCCAGTTATATTGTTGTGCTGTGCTGGGTGAGATGCCTCAGAAGATTGATGAATCTGTAGCATGGTTGAAAATTTTTCTTTGGAATTACAATCGGGTGGTCGTGGTCGAGAGAGAGAGAGAGAGAGAAAAAAAAGTGGGAAAATGATGAGGTTCATTTTGTGAGTAAAATGATGGATAGGTGAGTGTTGACCCAGCTCAATCAAGGTAGCAATAAAGAGAGAGGGAGAGAAAAAAAGCAGCAAACCAGGGGACGAAATATGACTAGAAATATCTAAGATAAGCAGAATCACTTGAGCGAATTAGAAATGGTTGGGTGAGAGGAATGTGTTTCGATTCCAGAAATCAATTTTCCACTTCCTAACTAATTGCACTTAAACTTATTTTCCGCCTATACAATTACCTATAGCCCGAGCTTTTGGGCTCTAACAAAAGCATTTCATTTCTTTTTCTAACACAATCTACCCATATCAATTTGTCTGCCAAAGTCAGTCAGCAAAAGAATCCGACAAGCTGATAGCTCTATACGTAGATATATGTATATGTATGTATTTGAATACAACTTATTTTTGTTGGCATATTTTCGACCCTGTAGATATTTCCCTTATTATTTCGCTTGAGAGAGAAAAATGAAAGAGGAAGTGGAGGTGGTTGAGTAACCCAAGCATAGGTCTGGCCGTTTCCGCTTCTTTTTTTTTCTTGCCTTAATTATAAGAAAAAATAATAAAGAAAACGAGAAAAGCGAAAGAAATTCGCCAAAAGATAAACAGACAAAGACAGACAGAAAAAAAAAGAACAACGACAACTACAGATGAAAATGAGATGACTATGAGATGAAGCCGCCTCTCTGTGGCTATTGTTATTATGGCCAGGCAGACGGAGATTTTTCAGATTTTTCTTCTCCCTCAGTAAACATAATGGACAGAAATATGCCAACGACAAGTGGCCCGCAGGAGGAAAAGAAAAAAAAGGCAAAAAATAAAATGAGGAATAAAATGTCAGGACATTTCACAATTACAGCGCGACAGCTGAAATTCAAGCGTAGACGACGAAGTTTAATAAAGCCCAAACCACTCCAAAGTGAGAGTGAGAGAGAGAGTGAAATTATGAGAAGTGCGAGATCGCGGGAGGAGATGAAAGCTAGCCAAAAAAAAAATAGACAAATTATCGCTGACATTTTGTGGCTCCTTGCGCCATTCTCCATTTTGTTGGCTAAAGTGCAAATTAAATTTTCATATTATTAGCACAATCATTTGTATACATCTTTTTTCTTGTCTTCTTCTTACAGAAATCGTTTGGAATCAAATTCAGAACATTGGAATGCTTTGCTTTTATCCTTACGCGAGCTAACCGAATGGGTTATACGCAAGGAAACGGAACTGAGCACCTTGGGATTGGGACCTGTGCGCGGTGATGCGGCCAGTTTGCAAAAGCAGTTGGTAAGTTGGTTGTTTCTTTTTTTATTTGATAAACTAGGTTAGACAGACATTTCTGTGGTGCTTCATACCCTGTAAGAAGGAAAATAAAATGTAAAATGTAGCTAACACAACTGGCAAATTCTATAAACTTTGTCTTCACACAAAGTCCACAGTAAACTTTCGCTTAAATCTAAAAAGAAATTTAGAAATATAGCCTGCCTTTTTTGTTCTACCACAAAGCTAAATAGTATATTGATTAGAAACTTTTGAAGTAGGGTATGCGCAAGTCGTAGTCTTAACAAATCAAAGTAACCCTTTTGCCACTTGTTTTCTTTGCTTCATTTTCTGTGTTATGTCAACGACCCAGTTTTAACCTTTCTCAAAAGCTCCGACTGCACCTCAATTTGTTGTTGCCTTTAGCCCCAACTAATTGTCTGGAAGGCAGTTGGGTCCTATATCTCACCCTCCGACTCTCACTATGTCTCTGTCTCTCGCTTATTTCTTTTTGGGGTTGTGGCCTAATTTTTGTTTCAATTTCACCCTCTGCGTTCTCATTTGTTAATTTAATGGTGCATAGACAAGCGCATGTTTGTTGAATATTTGAAACAGAAAAACACTTTTTGTTTTTTTGTTGTCATCGTTGTTGTGTAAATATTTATGAAATTTTATATTTTAGTTTTAATTAAATCAGTTATCTGGCAGAATTTTGGGCTCGCTTTTTGGCAATCACATTAATTGCTCGGCAAATACAATTAGAAACTAGTTGAAATAATTGCAATAATTTTGTTGATTTTTGGCCAGAGTGGCAAGAAGTGGGCATAAATTCCATTTCATTAGTGGAAAATGCAAACACAAAACACAGTCGAATAAGAAAATCTACACAAATTGAAGGAATACCCAGATCAATGTATTTAATAGCCTCTCTCTATATATGTTGCTGGTTTAAGTGAAGATTTCCAATTCTGAACTACTACTAAGTGGCCATAAGTCTTCGTTTTTAGCACTCACCCAATAGTAGGAAAGAATAAGGCGACGAATATATTTCCCTGGAATTCTTAAATAATTGTTAAATGATGCTTGTTATGTCAAAAACATGCTTATACGCACACCTACACACTCAAGCACACGCACACTCACACACACACATCCTACACATATCACTTAAGGCCTTGGGTCAAGGAGTGGGGTAAGACGAAGCTTAAGAAGAAGCGAAAAAAAATGGAAAGCGAAACCCAAACGAGCCAGTTTGAAAATAGGGGGAAAGAAAAACACTGTCTAACACAGCATGAGCCACTTGGAAATTCACTTAACCCGCCTAGCCCCACTCCACATACTCCCCGAGAAATAAAGTAGAAGGCGGGGAAAAAAATGAGCGAACTTTCACCCCATTCGAAAGGCAGCAGCAAAGTAGCAGAAGGAAACAGCAGCGGCCATGGAACCATGGAGGCATCCTGTAAATCTATTGCCTGCCACTAAGTTACGGTCTGCCGGACATTTACATTTCGGCTTGTATTTTTTCCCCCTTTCTCTTTCTGCCTCCCTTCCCCTAGTTTCCATTGCTATTTTTATATATTCTCGTATTGTTGCATTTTTATTTCCACAACTAAATGCATTAAACACGAGAATTTATTGTGTATTGTAGGGGAGCGAAGTTTTTGCCATTCTTTGATAGTTTATGGGCCTTGACCACTGGAAATTCTGTAGTTATTTCTTTATACTTGCTTGTAGAGTATTTTTTTTCTCATAGCATTTCTTATTCATGAAAGTAAATCTTTCCTTTTTTAACGTATTTTCGTTTCTTTTTCTTCTTTTCTTTTAAAGGACGATCATAAAGCCTTTCGTCGTCAATTGGAGGATAAACGGCCAATTGTGGAGAGCAATTTAACGAGCGGTCGTCAGTATATTGCCAACGAAGCAGCCGTCTCAGATACTAGCGATACGGAGGGTAAGTTTTATATTCCCATTATCTACTTTTACTACTAAAAAGGTCTTGCTACTAAATGTTTAAGCTTACCCCCAACCCTACTTCAAAAAACTTCACTAAAGTGAAGGAAAAGTCGATAATGTTCTTTGGGCCATAACAAGTATTTAAAATATTAAAGTTAAAATTGCGAAAATATCTATAAAAATTTCGAGTCATAAGTTTATGACCAGATTGGAATGATGTGTCCTTTTCAAAGAGTTAACATGCCATTTATGCTGACCATGTCTTTCTAAGCCATATTTGTTACAAGTAGCCCTATGTGACATAGTGTTTTGTTGAACTAGGACTAAACATCGGTTTTCGAACTTTCGAATTTCGAATAGCCTAGTTAAGCATACAAACATTTACATATTAAGCACCCATATAGTGAAATGGTATATTAAAGTCCCCAAAATGTATGTAACAGGCAAAAGGAAGTAAATACATATAAGTATTCTTGATCAGCAACAGCCCAGTCGATTTAGCCATCGATTTAGCCATCGATTTAGTCCGTCCGTCCGTCTGTATTACCAGCCAGATTTTGGAGCAAACATGCCATTTAGATCCTTGTATTATGGGAATAGAATTTATTTAAAATTTTTGCCACTCAACCGCAACTTAAACAAAACTGATTTTCTTTAAAGCTATAGAAATAAGAACAAATCTATTTAAATTTTAGATTGGGATATTAAGGAAAAGTGCCCTAACAGAGCGATGTCTGGATGATCCATTTTTTTTATCGATCCTTTGTGTTCAGGGTATAGAAAGTACATATTATATATCAAAACCAACAAAGCTTTTTTTGAAAATTATGACTGAAGATAACCTCAAAAATTGATTTTTTGTTGCAAGTGTTTCAAACGTTTTTTTAAACAAAAATATAGTTTCCATGAAAAGTGAATAGAATGTTGATTCAAAAAAAAAGTTTTCCTTGAAATTTCAACAATTTGCACTTACTCAAACCTAACATGGAAGTAACTAAAATCAACATGCACAATTGTTGCTTTAACTACTCTCCAACTGCTTGGCAAGCTGTAAAAACCGCAAACTCACACACACGCACCCCACACACATACTAAACAAGAGAGAGAGTCACACAGAGGACTTTCGAACGTGAGCGCCTAAAAGTAGACAACTGTTGTTGCGGCCAGACTGCAGAATTGCCAATTGATTTTCACTTCTTTTAGCCCAACGAGCAAAGTTCAACTAAGCTTCCACAGCACCCTCTCTTTTTTGTTTAAACTCTAGTTAACAATTTAACAAATGGCTGTGTGAGTGTGTGTGTGTGTGTGTGTGTGTATGGGTGGGAATTGAGGATTTTGTTTTGGGGTTTTAACGTTTTTTTTACCCACATTGAGCGGGCGTCAACGATAATTGCGACCAGAGCAATTAGTGCGATTAGTACGCTATTAGAGCAAGAGAGCGAACCCACTGAACTTTGAGCTGTCTCCGGTTTAGCAGTTGGTTTCTATTTTATATGCCATTTGATTTTAGCCATTTTGATGTTTATTTTGTGGTATACCAGTTTACCTCTTCTTTCTGTCTTCTCTTCTCTGTCTCTCTCTCTCACTCTGTCTCTGTTTTGTGTGCTTAAAAGATAAACAGAATTGTATTCATTCAAATGATTACTGAAATCGAATAGTTAATAGTTTTTTGGTTCAAAAAAGGCCAAATTAAATTTTCAAAAATTTTTTTGTTTCGTGTTTATCTGTTATCTGTTTCTTTCATTTCAATTCAAATCCCAGAGAAGTTTTCGTTTTAAACAAGAGAATTTTATTCAAGCACCATGAAAATTGAAATTGAAGGCAATGGCAAGAAAGTTTTTCCTTTTAGCAGCTGTCCATCAGAGAGTTTTCCGACTTGAATGTGACAGTACGCGACAGAGAGAAAGAGATAGAGAGAGAGAGAGAGAGAGATAGAGAGAGAAAGAGAGAGCGAGAGAGAAAGAGAGAGCAGAACACATTCAACACGATAAAACTCAATCTTTAAATTGAATTTGAATATTACAACAACAACAATAACAACAAGAAGAACAGCGGCACGGAAGGAAGGAAGTTTCAACTCAACTCTCGATATTTGCTTAGCATCATATTACCAACAACTGGTTGGTTTCTGCTTGGGCCTGGCCTGCTTGGCTTGGCCATAAAACTTGTACGCCATCTCCTCATCTCTTGGCAGTTCCTCCATCTGTGTCTCCGTCCGTGCATTAAATTAAATTCGGATTTAGACCAAGTTTTCATCGATGGCTCTGTCGCTGTTGTCGTCTTTGTACGTACGTTTCGCACACTGTGTCACTGTGTCTGCGTTTCCATGGCTTTTCCAGCTGCCACTTGTCAGTCTCGCTATGCTGCCCTCTCCCTCCACATTTTCTCTATTGCATTTTAAGCCCGTTTTTTTTTCCGCCCCATCTTTTTCTGCCACATTTCATGTCATCTTGTCTTTCAAATTTCATGACACTCTTTCCCAATGTGGAAAATTAGAAATGTCTTAAGTGGTTTTCGATTATTTTAATCGCATCGAATCGATAAGTTTTCCACCACGAATAACTTATAAATAGATGTTGATTATTCACTTTACAATGTGAACTTTAACTTGTCTTAAATACTGTTGCAAAGTTAAGCTTACTCTGTTTGGCAAAGTAATCAAATTTCTATGGGAAAGTTGCACCTTTGATTCATTGATTTTGATTATCATTCAACATCAATTGCAAGTCAAATTTGTTGTAATTGGATTTTAGTCTTTGCCTGTCCCTCTTCTACTGTGCCTCTCCCTTTTTGTTTCCCAATTGGATTTCTAATTCCCTAAAAGATATTTCACTTAACTTTTACCTGACCATTTCACTGTCTGTCTGTCTGTTTGTCTCTCTGTCTATCCGTGTGCGCGCCAATTTAACGTTTTCTACCCAAAGGGCACCACTCCTCCACTGGCACGCCTCATACCTTTACCTCCAAACAATTTCCACCTTGATTTTGATTCAAACATTTGCTTGAGGTACTTGAATGTAAGATTATTTTATTGCAAATTTAATCACCAAGCACCATCAGCATAATCAAAGTTTCACTTGCTGCTGCTGCTCCTCCTTCTCTGTCTCTCTCTGTCTCTTCATCTCTCCCTTTCTATCTCAGCATTATAATCATCGACATTGGCAGGCATTAAGAGTCATAACATCATCTCTAATTCATAAACTCCTCTCTGTACGTGCCAAAGATTTCTTGTGCTCCTTTTTGCCTTTTGAATTTCCACCATAATTTGACTTTCTCTGTGGCACTTATATCATTTTGTTCATGTTTTTTCCACTTATATTCTTTTGCTGATTGCAGCCGCCCATGATTCGGATTCGCGTTACATGTCCGCCGAGGAGCAAAGCCGTGAGCTGACACGCAGCATACGCCGTGAAGTTGGCAAACTTTCTGAGCAATGGAACAATCTAATCGATAAATCTGACAATTGGAAGCATCGCCTAGATGAATATATGACGGTAAGTTACATAAAAAAACCAAAATCATACGAAAATTTCTTAATTTACTTAAATCTGTTTGGATTTCTTTATTTTGTCTTTTTTTTTATTAATATCTTTGTCTAAATTTGTTTGTCTGGTTTTGTGTTTGTGTGGAAAAATGTGGATAAAATTTTATTCAATTGCTACTATAAAAACCACATGTATAGCCAAAAAACAACAAATGGCTAATAAATGCAAGTGTGTTTTTTATGACATTTCATATTTTTGGCCACAAATGTCTGATGGTTGATGTCGGTCGGTTGGTTGGTTGCTGAAACTGTTGATGTTTCTGTTGTTGTCGTTACTCATACGCACCGTAAATTTTTCGTTGCAACAAAGTTCTGGCTTGGCAAGGCATAAAAATGTCACATTACACGCAGTATACACACATGTGTATGTCTTTCAATGTGTGTGTGTTCAAACAATGGACATATGTGTTTGTGTGTAACTCGTTGAATGTATAAAATATCAAAGCGCATAAAATGCACATATTTTGTATGCGATATGTGTAGCAGACGCATACTTTTAGCAGTAACAAAAATCAATATACAACATGGTCATAAAATGGAGGTAAAAGGGGCAAAGGATGAGGAATATTTGCCATAAAGTGAGAATAAATATATATACATACATATATCCGAGAGAAAACAAAAGTTAAGGACTATGAATCCAACTTCTCCATACATTCCATTCATTCACTTTTTGTTTCTATTTAGGCATTTACCCGAGTTGCTTATCTTTTAGTCGATATGTATTATGTAGGTTGCTCTACTTTTGATTTATATGACATTGGGGACAAACCTTTGACAATTTCCAATATTTATTGGCACACATTTTTTATGGTATGCAGATTAACTCTGTTCTTTGCCATATTAAAGCATTTTTTTAAAAATGTTAGCTAAGCTTTTTATTCCGGAAATTCCCATAAAATAGTTAGTTAGTGAAAGAGAGAACTTTCTCGGCCTCGGTTACATAGTTAATTGACCACAAAACCAAAACTAAAAAGAGCAAGCAGTAGGAGCAAGAAATTTTTATTAATTGTAGAAAAGTTATAAACTAAAAAAAGCGAAAAATTTGTGCAAAAAAAACTTTTGTGCAATTTCAGTTCAAAAACCAACCTGAGAAACTTTTTAGCTCCTTTCCTCTTCGTCTTTTTTTTTTTGAATAGTTGGCAAACTGTTTGCATTGCCTGACATAATGTTAATGAAATTAAAGTGCACTCTTGCATACATATAACCGAAAAAGAGAAGAAGCAAACAGAAAAAGA
This sequence comes from Drosophila willistoni, assembly GCF_018902025.1. Lineage (NCBI taxonomy): Eukaryota > Metazoa > Arthropoda > Insecta > Diptera > Drosophilidae > Drosophila > Drosophila willistoni. The sequence continues at coordinate 4,312,210 of NC_061086.1, forward strand.
GTTGACCGACCACGACAAATGTCGTGGGCAGATTCTAAATGGCGGAAAATTCTATAAACGGAAACTGTATTCAAATTCTAAACTTTAATTTATCTACTGCAATGGAATTCCATCTTCAATTAGTCCAAATTCAGCTTAACCGAAGCGTTCATTCCATCATTACTGTCAAGACGAAATGCCATCGACTCTCTTCTCATCTTAGCCTACATACTCAGACAGAATGAATCCACAAAATGCATTCACAGTGAACACATGAAAAGGGTTCACTGGCAATTACCGGGAAGGCATGCATGCATGCAGGCAGGCAGGCAAACTAGACACTCTATGATGGACATGCCAATAATGGTAGAATGTTGGACTGAAGCTCACATGTGTCCAACGGCCAAAGCCACAAAACTACTTCTGCCTCATTTAGCAAATAATGCAGACAGGCGAAGAGAGTCGACGGAGAACACTGAATTTTATGGACTTGACTCGACAACAGATCGAAAAATGGGATAGCTGGGAAGAGGGGGGAGAAATGTTCATTCAATTGCCCAAAGCAGAAACCATTCAATTGGTTTTGCTTGCACAAATCAGCAGTTGTGGCAACATAAGCATGAAGGGGCAGCAGCCGCAGAGAATGGCCGCTAAAAAGCAATTGCTTAACGCTTTGAAATATGTTTCATTGATTTCCTGTAAAACTGTTGGAAAAATAGCAAAATAAATGTAGGAAAATAACAAAAAACAACCTCAACAAGAAAAGGGAAAGAAAACAAGCACATGAATGGCCGGAAAAGTCCTTGCAGTGACCATAATTTAACCGCACATGTGGTCGATATTGACGCACACACCACACACTAGACACACACACACACACGCTGACACACACTCATTTAGCCCCTTATGACCAACGATTGGACACAGCTGGTTGGTGTCGTTCTGTTGGCTGCAGGAACTCCTGCTTAAGTTCTTCTTTGGTCTTTGGCCATTTAAGCCAATATGTGTGAAAAATGTGTGTGTGAACAGCTTTATATGTAGGTATATGTGGGTGTGTGTGTAAAGAGTTTTCGTTGCATTTTTAGCTTGGTTTATTATTATGCAGTCCAGCTTCGACACAAAGAAATCAATTTTAGTTTTTTTTTCAAGAGAGACATAGAGAGAGAGAGCGAGAAACACACATAAATCACTCATACGCAGTGGGTGGCCGATCGAAAAAACACGGCTAAACTTGTGATTTATGGCTGACTCTTTATGATGCTGGTCGCCAAACACAAAATGTCCCATGAAAAATAATAACATCAACAAAACTGAAAATACTCACAACTGTGTGACATAAGTAAGGAAAAAGTAGACAAAAATTCCTAACAACCCTAAAAGTAGGCAACACATTAAGCCAGTATTTGGTTAGTAAAGACACGAACCAAATCACATCTAATGTAAATTATAAAATCGATTAATTAAGATTTTCAATAGGAGTAAAAAAAAATTTCAAAACTCTAAGGATTACCTACAATGATTTATTCAGTGCAAAAAATGTTGTAAATAATATTTGTTTACTTTTTTTGTATAGACCCCAACGACAAAAAGGTGATTTATATTCTCATTTTGTAACGACAATTTGTCTTGTTGCGGCCCATTAAATGTTTAAAGATTGATTAAAAAACCCGAAAAACCCTTTGCCACAAAAAAAGGCAGACGAAAATATACAAGAAGATATATATACATATATACATCATCTGTCGTTTTGGCACGCTGGGGAAATCAATTGATTGTCACGCTAAAATGGTTTGGCTTTGGCTTTGCTTTTGATGGTTTCACTTCAATCTTTACCTCTCTCCCTTTGTATCAGTGTGATTACTTTGTCTATCAAGAAAGCACCTACCGACCACCTACCAACCTACCTACATATATATAAAGGGATATACATCCTTACCAGCCTTACCATCTATTGGGCGACGCCCCACAATCAATTTTATGTGATACCGCAATATGGCGGTGGCTCTCGTTTGTTTTTTCTCTGTTTGAGGTCCTTTTATTTGCACAAAAACTGCACAAATATGCCACGAAATGTAACCAATGTATAATTGTCAAACGTGTTGGTGTGGCGCACACACACACACACACAAACACAGAGAGAGTTACCTATAGAACATATAGAAATTGCCGTTGTTGCCCCAGCCATGTGGCCAATTCATTTGCACTGTCAGTTTTTTCCTCGAATGGTTTTTGTTAGTTTCCCTTCTATGTATTGCTGGCAGCGCCATTTTGTGTGCGTTTTGCCAATTTCACCCACTTTGGAGTTGAGTGGCTTGTATTTGATGATGCGGGAATCGGCGGGTGGTTGGGAGTGTCAAGGGTTTCATTTCATAAATATTTTTGTTTGCTCTTTTCCGTTGTATATATATGTTATTGAAGCAAAAATATATTTTGGCCTGAGGATCCAATGAAATGAAATTTGCTAACATGAAATAGTTCTTTAATTGGCATTGGCTTTTTTCGAATGTAATTGAATGGAAAACTAAATAAATATTCTCTTTCTTTTCTCAAATATATTTTATGATAACCAATGGCAAAAGTTTAACATTGAAATTCCAACTATACCGGAAATCTATTCGAAACCCAAGCCTAACTGTAAAGACCAAGATTTAGTTTTTTTTGTCTTTTGGTTTTGTTTCCTTCATTTTTCTTGGGACGACAAATCGCCTCTGCGAAGAGATAAATATGCATATGAAGTGAGACGAGGAGTAAAAAAAATTGCTTGCCCCCGCCACAGCTGCCCCAAAAGGTGGCAGAGTGAAAAATTATGCGCTTAAAAATAGATTTTTCCGGCGACACTCCAAAAAAGAAAAAAACAAAACCGAAAACAAACCAAAAAGTGGCGACAAAAAGGAAAACCAACTATGTCTGGAGTTTGTCTCTGTCTGCAGTTCATAAATTTTATTTGCTCGAGGCAAGTGTAGGCTTCACACCAAAAAAAAAAAAAGGAAAAACAATAAAGAAAATCCACAAGGAAAATTAAAAGAAAAATCTCCTCGCTTATGATAAACTCGTTCGAAATATTTTTCACACTTTGTCAGTCGGGCAGACATGGCAAGGCAAAGGCCTCATGATTGTGGCTGAGCCTCAATGAAGTTATTAAACATTCAGACCAGGATGAATGAGAGGAGAGATTAGGTAGCGAGGCAAGGACAGGACTACTGATATCACTGACGTAGTTTAACAAGGGGCAACAACATCTTTTGTAATCAATTACACACCTAATTAAAAAGTAGTTTGCTTTAGTGTTTCTTCAGTTACAATTAACTTAATACTAAATTTAGATTTCTTTTATATTTATATTTTTGGTTCCAGTCAAGTTTTAATGATTTTACCATCTTGATTTACACTATACTATTGTTTAGTTAAGCAGTTTGGTTTACGTGCAAAAAGGATAAAAACTCCAGTCTCTATTTTTTCTTGTTTTGTTTAAACTCATTCTCAAGTTTAAGGTTTAACTAATTTCACTTAATCTAAATCTTAAATCTTACACTTCGAATGTCTTTAAAAGAAAGTATATCTAGCATATTATCGTTTCGACTGCGTCTGATGAGGAATTGAAAACAATTCCTCAATTTATATAATTAAAGTAATTGTCAATGTAAAATCAGTTTAGACACAGACATGCAAATGTATAGTCAAACTCATCAGTTTAGTTAATTATAGGTAATTGCTAGAGTAAGTCAAAAGAGAAGCTACTTAAGTGCCAAACTAAATGGAAATTAACTTCGGTTTAAGCATGTATTAAGTAATTCAAGTTTGCTGATATACTAAAGACTTTAATAAGATTATTTGAGATATAATAAACCGGAGTACTTTGTGGTTTGTATCGTACAACCCCCTTTGCACACACACCCCTGTCCTGTATGTCTGTAGTTAGCTGTTAATAATGTTTTCTGTTTATTAGTTTTTGCAAAAAGTTGAAGTAAGGAGTAAGGAAAAGTAAAGGCAACATATTTTGTAATTGTTCAATACTTTGGCCTTTGCTGTCGGACTCTTTTTTTTTACCAAAATGACTCATATGTCAGATTTTAACTCATTCAAAACGCTTTAGCCTCAAGAAAAGGAATACAAAGGGTTGATAAACATTTGTAAATTGTCATAAAATAGACATGAACATCATCCGAAAACAAAAATGCGGGAGTAATAAAGTCAAATGGCAAATGGTTTTAAATTATATAGCAAAAGAGCGGAGGGAAATGTGAGAGAGACAAAGCGGCAACTAACAGATTGAAAAATTATAACAACACTCAAAAGTGGCACTCAAAACCACTCAAAAGTGACAACCACTTAATGAGCCACTAGCCACAGATAAAGACAGAAAGAGAGAGAGAGAGAGACAAAGCGGCAAACAAAGAATCAGTGGGAGAGTGGTAGATATTTCATAGAGTATCAACAACATGTGTAAACAAATCTCAAAAAATGCGAGCAACAAGTGAGAAGAGAGATAGCGAGAGAGAACTAAGTGTGAGAGAGCTAGCGAGAGGAGAACAACAAGTTTCGTTACGTACTGCCAAGTTGAGTGCAAAGTGGTGGCCCCACAGTGGTGCAGTGCCGCAACCGCTCAGCACTCAACACTTAACGCACTGGAGACGACTGCCACCGACTGCTTTGTTGTTGCGTCCAGTTCAGTTCAGTTTAGTTAACGAAACGTTGGCGCGTAAGTTGGTCGCATGTGGTCGAAGTCGTCGCCAAAGAAAAAACACAAGCCGGTAAACTCAAAGATTGAGGTACATTCTATAAAGTTCGCAAACATTTGCCAGGATCGACGCTTTAGAAAATGTCAACCCAAAAGTGATTTGTGCCTTTATGTGTGTGTGTGTGCGATGGAAAAGCAAATCTTTTCTCATTAATCTTCAGTTTCAGAAGACGTGTAAAACAAAAAAAAAATAAATAAATAAATAAAAATAAAAGCAAATCTCTTTGCGACCCAAAACAAACGAAAGTAACAAGAGTAATAAGGTCGAAATTTATAATCATAATTTTATGTCAACGTCAACGAAGTGAGAAATGAAATTGAAATGAAATGAAATTCTTTGTAACAGTCACGTTTAAAATTGTGCTCCCTTTTTTTTGCCGCGAATCGTGTTCAATATAACATTGTTATTTTGTCTACAGCCATCCCAAAAAATAATCAGACAACAAAAAACGAAAAAAAAAAAACTTAAAATAAGTTGTTGGTTGTTCTTTTTTTTTTGTGAAAATATGACGATGGCGTTAAGCAAATTTTTGCTAAATAAGCTACTCAAATTAAGCTGAAATTAAGTTTATCATAAGCAAGTGGGATGGGGGAGGTGGGAAACGCTTCTTAAACTAAAAAGAATTTTAGATTTTCACGTGTCTTGAATTGAAAATGTGGTAAAAATTCAAACTGATAATAACTTAATTGAATATTATTTTAGCAGTTTTCAAAATCTATATAAATTCATTTGTGTTTGAAACTAGTTGACTGTTTTCAGTACCCTTTTTTTTTTTGTCTTTTACAAAGTTTAAACTTTTACAATTGGACTCTTTCAAAATTATTTAAAAGTTCAGTTTTTAAAATGCAATAACAGTTCTAAAGATATTTTGCAAGATCTAATCTAAACTAAACACTAAGTTTTGCTAATGTGCAATTGAAAGTCATCTTAGACATATTGAAAGTGTTAAGTTTAGTTAAATATTTTTAAAGAATTTGTTGCGGTTCTAGTTGGGGTTTTAGAATCATTTGCTTGAAATTATAGTCCATTGGTTAGTTCAACAGCTAATTAGTTTTCTGATTCGATTCCTTTATAAAACAAAGACCACTGCTAATGTTTTCGATTTTCTACTAGTTCTTAGAGCCAAAAGTAGCTCTTGCATAATTTACAAGATTTCTTTTTTATATCACTAAGTAATCATTTGCATTCTTTGTCATAAATGCAAAACATTTTCTCAGAAATCTTGTCTATATACATTAACTCTGAAAGCATTTGCTATCTAAGCATACTGATCATTTACGTTTCTTTTTTTTGTCTTCATGTACAAATGACTTATCATTTAATTGCATGCAAAAGATGCTTTAATTCTCGGCCATATCTTTAATAGATAAACTCTTGCACTTTATAAGTTAACAACAAATAAATCTCAATTTCCAACTAGATCTCCATCCCATGGCCAAGTCAATCACCAACCTCACCAACTTCATCTTCAACCCACCACAATTTTTAATATCCCACGCTAAACTTGTCAAATTTTGCTGTTTGGGAGCCTCCGGCAGATAAAGGTCGTTTTGCATTTTATTGAAATTCCTTCCTTTAGCTCCTGCCTGTTGATGATGATGCTGAATCTCTTTCTCTCTCTCTCTTGGATGTTCATTTTATGTGTTAAAGTTGTCGCTTTATTTGCCCGCTGCCACCGCCTTGCCAGAGGGGAGAAGCTCTTCGGCTCTTTTTTGGAGCCCCAGCTAGCAGCAACTTGCTTCCCCACTTTATCTTTGTCATCAGTTTGAGTGTATGTGTTTGTGTCTGTAACTGCAACGCCTCACATTTCCACATGTAAAGTATATATGTATATACATACATACATATACATATTAAACATTATGTATCTCAACTGGATTTTTGTATATTTCACATTTGTGTTCATTGTTGTTCATTCTTTACTCTTTATCTTGTCTGGATGCGAGGCCTTTGACGCTGTCAGTTGAGGTTAATTAGGATAAATATGACTCAAAACAATTTAATGATTATTTCTGTCTCACTGGCGCCATCTGGCGTGTGTATGTATATTTCAAGGTTATAATGAACATGTTAGTATTTGAGGTGAAAGAAAGTTGTATGTTATAAATTCCATCATCGTCTTCTTTCTTTCATCTTTTCGATCATTAGCTTTTGCCTGCTGTGCCCCAATTCACGACTGTTATTCACATTTAATTCCTGTGAAACGAATCAAAGATACTGAAACTCCGAGGTTGACGATCACGAATTCGTTCGTTCGATGATGTCACTCATTGATTTATCTTTCATTGAACTCTTATTGGGGAAGTTGCACAAACAGAAACGAAGTGAGAAGCAATTCTGTCATTTATTCATTTAAAGGCAGCAGATGTTTTTTGGTATTTGAAATTCAAACATGGAAATTTCTGTACTTAAAAACAATTGCAACGCTAAAAATTAAAAATCTTTAATTATTAACAAAAAGCTGCATTCTAAAATATTAAAAACAAAAAAAAAAAATTAAAAAAAAAAAACTATGTTTTAGTCTGAGCGCATGGGAAATTTCACAAATTAAAATTCTGCAAATCTGTATAAAAAGAAGGAATCTTCCAGAAGAATTCCTATACATTGAGTTACAAAACAGAAATAAGAACTCATGGTTTTCCATAGCTCTATAAAGTGAAAAATATTTATTTTTATTTTAATCAGCTTAAACAAGATTTCCTTTTAATTTTGAATAAAACTTTAATAAATAATGAATATTTTAAGCCCAGCAATTTATAAGAGCAACATTCTCCATACTTTATTTCTAATTGTAAGACAAAACTCATTTAGAAAATCCAATTTATTTATAAAATTGCAAAGTCTTAAAGAAAACAGTTAACACCAAAAACTTGTTAAACAATTTTCTCATGTTTTCCGTTGTTGTTTTTTCATACATTTTCTTTTAGTTTATTTTTTTTTTGTATAATTTTGTAATTTATTGCTGACTTGATTTTTTCTTTTCTTCTCTTTGTCTTTTTTCATTTTTTGGACAATTCTCTTTTGCAGACAAAATCAGATTCAGTTGTATCTGATATTCTGAAAACCAACACTCTCAAAGTAAATATGTTTTACAATTTTTGTACATTTTTTATTTCTTGTTTATTTGTCGGTTATTAACATAAAAACTCAGAACCAAATGATATTGGTGGGGCGGGTGCAAGTCATAAAACTCATTTTGTTGTTGTTATTGATGTTCTTGTTAACAAATGACACATTTATCTAACATTCAGATAACATTCGATATATAGAAGTATGTATGTGCATATGTACATATGTCCCTTGATCATCTCAAACTGATGGCAAAAACATATAATTAATGCCCCAATGAAACGAAATGTTGGCTTTTTTATTGTCTCACATTTGAACACACACACACACATGTTGGTTATGGATTGTTGGGGGAAGTGAAATTTATGAATTGCTTTCGGGATTGCTTTAACCCCTTCAGACACTTTGACCCAATTCAAATGGGTGGCTGCCGAGATAAGAGTCATTGAATGAGCAATTGACAAAGATGACGATGAAGATGATGAATTCAAAAGCATATGAACTACAATTCAATTGAAGAATCGTTCAGAACTCACATTTTGATTTAAATATTGCTGAATTTCACTGCTTATTTTTGTTTCTTAATATTTTAAATTGTAAGCCATTGTTAAGTAAACTTAAAAAATTATTCAGCTGTCAGCTGCGTTGTCCTCAATCAATCAACTCTCTGTCATATGCATGCATACAATGTGCCTAGTTAGCCCTCATTAACGAAATTGATATTCCTAACCTTCACTTAACATATATGGATGTGTGTACATAAATATAATGTTACATAAGTGATAAGAAACTATATTATATATTAAATATATAAAATATATATTTTTTCCATTCCATTTCCCACACAAAGCCTTGCCTTTCATTAATATTTTCATATGAAAAACATTGCCCATTTTGATTGCTGACTGTTGAAATTTTTGTGTCTTACACTTACTTATTAAAAGTCTCCACGTTCTGGTCAAGCATTTACAAAACAAAAACTGTTTACAAATTATATTTATATATATATATATTTCAACTGCATGATAAAAAAATGTAATGCTTTTATTTAAAAAGTCTTATGGTGTAATGCAGACTATACTAGAACTAACTAATGATCAGTTTGGAATCTAACCTTCTTCATACCTTTAATATGAATTGACTTTAAATTAATATAAGTTCAAACCAAATATATATTTAAATCAAAATCAGAAAGGGTCTTTGCAAGGGCGTATAAAAAAACGAAACAGGTCGTCCCCTCTGTTTTTTATGATGGTTTTCTCATGCGCGTTGCTATCTCTTTTTACATTACATACATACAAAAAGAGAAAAAATGGGAAAAAATGTGCGAAATTAAATTTCTTTTAATATTTATTTATTTACGTATTTACCTTATTTACTTACCTCACAGTCTGCAATTGCGATTCCATGTGCTTATTTACCTCACATTTCATACGTTACACGTTCATACTAAACGGTATTTAAATACCATAAATACTTGTACTACATACAGAAAGTGAGAGAGAAAGAGAGAGATGGACGTAACTTCCCTTATTGTGGGCACTGTACAAAATGTACAAATAAAACCAAAATGGATGTAAGCAAACACCGCTCATGTGCGATGTATGTATGGTGGCTATGGATGGATCCTACTCCCAAAAGATTTCGTCTTCCTCCCTTGTGCCTGCTCGCTGTCTCTTTTGTGGAATTTACCCTTCATTTGAGTAAACTCAATATGTGTAGTCTGTTTGCATTTCGGTTTTCTTGAAGAGCTACTTATGATTATGGAAAGTTCTTAAAAGAAACTGTTTTGTCACATGAAACTGTCTGCAGCTGTGGCATAAAATCATCAATTGCCTTTGAGTTTAGGTTAAAGGGGAGGAAAATTCATGTTAAAAACTTAAACCTAATTGAAAAAAGCCTTTATGGTAAAAACTTTAGTAACTTTTGTCATAAACCGTTTTCAGTGCGAAGTGCGAAGCTTTAGTTTATGATACTTCGAAAGTTTAGTCGTAAAACAATTGCAGTTGGCATAGAGAAATTAACATTTTTTGATAACAAAAACAATTTTTTAATTATAAACAATTTAAGTTGAAAATTAACAGAATTGCTTTGTTACAGTATACCGTTAAAGAAAGTCATTTTCTTTAAGATGCCATGTTTATAAGAAAAAGTTAAGGGACCAACAAAAGTAATGTTCTGTAAATTTCACATCTAGGTGCGAAATAGATATAGGATTTCACTTTATTGCCCCCATCATGTTTAGAAAATCTTAGAAATTGTTCTTTTATAATGTTGATTTTCTGAACGTGTTCCTTTAGAAGCATAGAGCTTACTTAATGAACATGGTTTATAGAGGAATATGTATTTGGTGTTACATAAACACTTCGATCCTTATTCACCAAATCATGCCAAATTTGGGATTGTCTATGCGTTGGTGTTTATGAGCCGCAGCCGAAAATAAGTTGGCTTAGCCATATATGCAAAGATGTCTAGTGGCCACACATCTATGCAGCATTTGTGCAGCATTATTCCTGCCATGTGACTTTGTGAGATAGGTAAAAGGAGAAGGAAAAGGATAAGGCGGAGGTTCTCTATGGAGCATGTGTTCGACATCCAACCCATCCCCCCTCTCAACAAGCACTTCCTACTACGACTACTACTACAACGACTAGATACAGCCACATGTTTCCCCTGCAGCTGGAAATTTCTGCATTTGGAGGAGGCCCCTGCGAAATGTTCCTCAAACTTGATTACAGCTACATACGATGCATGCCGCACAGTTAAAAGCTGAAAATTGTTTATGCTAATTGCATTTAATTTATGCATGCGTAGAGTTTGTTGATGCATGCAAGTATGTATGTGTGTGTGTGTGTGTATTTGTGTATCTGTGTGTACTTAAATGTATCTACAAGTTGTAAGAACAGTAAAAAGAAATGCACAGAAATGAAAGAAAACACACACGCACACAAACAAACTGAGTCAAGACAACATGTTGCCATTGCCCGTCGGCTGACGGTTGTTTCTGTTGGTATTTAATGATATTTATTAGTACGCAAAAAATTTTAAAAGGCCACGCCCCCCTTTAGACAACACGAAATGCGAGAAATGTCAACGCCGTAAAAAATGTCGTGCTTCTAATCCTGCCAGCCTACCTACCTATCTTTGGTGAGGTTTCTATTTCTGGCCAATTAATATGCAGTTAATGGTGTTAACTATTTGACACGCTTATTTATAGACCCGCAGATGCTACAGCCAAATGCAACTGCAATTGCAACTCTATTGCCACAAAAGAAATACATATATCTATATAAATGGCAGACAGTCAAGTTAAGACTGAGTTTGAGTTAGGCATCAGGCAGACAGGCGCCATACACACAACATTTTGCATGTCAAGTGACAGCAGTGAAAAAGTATCTCATGGATTGCATAAGGAAAGCAAAATAATGAAGGCACAATACAAAGCTTCTTGCACTTTCAGGGTGTGTGAACACTACGTGAATTCAACTTATATGCCAAATGATATAAAATCAATAGAAAGTATTTTCGTTTGGATTATTTCTTTCGTTAAATAAATAGAAGATTTATCCTAAGAATTTTTGTTTGACTTCAACTTAAGAGTTATTATTGTGATCGATTATAAGAGAAAAAGCCTTCGAAAAGCGAGTTTAATTAATTGTTATTAACGGCAAATAATTGTGTTTTAGAAAAGTTATTTCTGTTGTCTTCATCATAAGGCATACCAAGTAAAGCTCAGGCAACATAAACTGCATAAAAAGACCTCTAAAACTTGAACATAACAGTAGATTGAGATACTTTATTAAGTGACAAATTGGACTTATTAGCTTAGACAAAATTTCACCAATTTGTCAAACGGGAAAAGCAAATCTACTATAAATTTATACAAATTGAAATTGGAGAGGAGCAGCAGCCCTTATAACAATTGGTGACTTTCAGATAAATGTGTGCAGAGAAAACTGCATATGACAGTTGAATAATAAATACATACATTTTATCTTTTGCCAGACTATCAATGACAAAATTTAAAAAAGAAATAAAATAATGTGTATGTCAGATCTCTTTGTTTATTTTTGCCATTGTGTGTGTGTGTGTACGGGGATATTTGAGGTTTTTGTGCTACGAAGGCTAAGACACTTGCAATGAATTGCATGCAGAAATTGCAGAATGAACACGTAGCCCAAAGGCCTGATTATCAGAAAAAAGAAAGAATGAAATAGTGGATAAGTAGCTACTCTTTCTCTTGATAGTTTTCTTTTTTTGTCATGCACGCACGTTTGATTGGTAGGTGGGTGGTTGGGTGGTATGGGGAGGCGTAGTAATTGTTGTTGTTATTGATGTTTCAATCAATTAAAAAATTGCTGCACTAATTGTGGAAGGTTTATCTCCTGCTGGTGGCATCTGTTCTTGTTGTTACAGTTACAGATACCAGCCATGGACACAGTCATTTCAATTGAACAATTATGCTGTTGATTATTTTTAACAGTTGCACTCAATTAAATTTACGCCAAAGGGCAGCCAGACAACATGTTCCCATTTGCCAGCGCAGAAGGATGAGTGGATGGTTGGATGATTGACTGAATAATGGTAACACGAATTATCGCTTCATTGAACTGTTAAGCGGAAAATCAAGACAAACATTTGTATAGATAAATAAAATTTAGGCCCTTTAGGCAAATCACTTCAGAATTTCGTTAGATTTGATTAATTCAATCAGCTTTGAATGTTGTTTTTTCTTGTTTTTGACTGAAAAATGTTGACAATCTAATTGAGTAGAACAAAAGTCAAATATTTCCAAAAATTCAGGTTTACATTTATCAATGTCAGTTTTAGTCTTTTTGCCCTAGACAATAAAGTTTGAAGAAAAAGGTGAAATTTAAAAATCCATTTCTCTAACTCTCTCACTCTCTAACATATGCCTCTATCCCACTCTCGGTCTAATGCAAGTTTAATGAGTGTTTGCCCAGCTGCATGTATTTAGTTTTTGAAAGTATGGCAAATTGTTAAGAGTTTAAGCTGATTTTAATAAGCCTCAACCTCAACTGCTAATGAAATATATTTTGTTGGTCTAATTTAGCCAAGCCAAAGGCATTCTCCTAGTCAGGTATTGCAGCATTCACACACACACACACTCACTAGTTTTCAGTGGCATTTAGCTTACCTTTTTTTTTCATATGTATTTCTCATTCTTTTTGTGTATTTTAATTAAATAGAAGCAATTTCATCGGCTTAATCTTTTGTTGTTGCTTCAATTTTCATTTTCATTTATTCAATCAATAAATATTTTTTAACTTAAGTTTTAAGGTGCTTCTAAAGACCAGTTTAGCTAACAAAAGTTCTTTTGTAAATATTTTAAGCAAATATTCCTAATTGGCAACGAAATAAAAGATTCTTATTTTGACTTATAAAGTTACTTGAAATTTTTGCATATTTGTGGCTTTTTTTCTTTCCTTTGCTAAAGGATTTATGAAATCTTAGCAATAAAAGAAAAGACTCTAAAATTGTAAGGAAAATTTGCATACATTTTATTCATACAACCAATCATTTTATTTGCTTATATTTAATGGTGGAGTTTTCTTCAAATATTTATGTTTTTCCTTTATCAAAATAAATATCTGCGTAGGCATAGGCTAAGCCAAACTTGTTTCTCTAAAAAGTAATATGTTTCCTTCTTATAAACAATTAGCCATTAGAGTTTGAACCATTTCCTATATTTTTCAATGAGTTTCCATCAGCTATGCTCACATTTTCCCACCGTTTTCGTTTAATGATTGACCATCTAATATTTAATAGCTTGTATAATGAAAATTTCACAAAATTCATTGAGCAACATCTGCAAACCATTTTGCCAGTGATTCAGTATTTTTTTTGCATTTTATGTTAGAAAAACAAAACATTTAGATAAATACGTTGTCCATCGAAATTTGTGTTCATTTCGGTGTTTACATTTTTCACTTTTTTGCAATGTTGTTTATTTAAAATGAATTTTCTTCGATGGTTTTTTTTTCTTCTGTTTGATTTTGTTTACCTGTTAATTTTGAAATTGCTTTCAACTTGAACCATGCACTTTAGAGGTAATTAGCCAGAATTGTTTGACCCTGAATGATTTTGGTAGAGATCTACTCGTAGGTAGAGATTATTTGGTGGTTACCCGCAAAGTAAATTGATAAACAAAATCAATAATCATTTAAAATTCAAATGCCGCAACGCATGAACCGGAAAATGGCTAAAGAAAACAGAAAACAGAGACATACACAGAGCGAGAGTAAGTGAGAAAGAAAGGGAGAGAGGGGAGGATATATACACACAGAAAAACAGAACAGAAACCGGCAAATGCAAATTGGAAAAACAGATAATGAAAAAGCCAGAGAGTGCCAGTGAGTGAGAAAAGCCATAGGGATGGGAGAATGGGGGAGGGTAGCTGGGGTCGAGCCAGTGCCCTCAATGCTAATGAAATTAAAAATTGATGCTTTGGGGCCAGAAACACAAAATCTAGGCAAAAATATGCTAAACAAATCTCATTTAATAAATTGAAAAAAGTGGGTAAAGTGAGTATAGTGGGTGGCTAACAAAAAAAAGGCGTGGTTCCAGCAAAAATGGCGTTTTCCTTTTTTTTTTGTCGGTTCTCAGTTTTCATTTTCTCATAGCTGATTGATTTTGCGGCGTTGGCGTAATAAGATATACAGAGACCCAACTCTTAGGCAAACAACCACAAGAAAGATAAATGCCGCTCTGCCAACTTTTGACGCTTCATTTGATGAAGTTGCCAAAGACCCAACTTTTGACTCGGGGTTTTTGTGGTCTCTTGCTCAATCTTCCTGGTCTGCTGTTGCAGCAGTTGCAGCGGCAGCAGCAATACGAAAGCCAAAGCCGTTGACATCAATTAACTGCCTGGAACCGAAACGAAAAGAGCCAAGGCCACAATCAGCCACTATTGATTAACTAGAAAATTATTGCATACAGGAAGAAACTTCTTCTCAATCGGGTTGTGGGCGTTAACGGCGCCGTCTCTATAGCCATCACCATCACCATCGCCTTCTTTCAGTTCCATTTCAAGTATCTCTCTCTCCCTCTCTTTCTATTCTATCTATCTTGGGATACGCTCTATTTGCCACTCTGCATCGCAGTCTCTTCATTAGCCCGCTCAATTTATTTCTCCTTTACACGCCAATTAATCAGATTATGTCAAAATGTGTCACTGGGTTAATGCAAATATATTACGCCTGGCGGGTAGCAAAATCTCCACCACCCCTCGAACTCCTCCACCAACATGAAGTGAAGTGTGGCATCTACTTCTGGTATATAGTTAGTTGCAGTTCTAGCCATTGGTTTAAAGCTTTGCATTCGGTTTGGTTTGGTTTTGTTTTGAAAAGTGCTTAGAGCCACTTAATTAGTCAACTGCAAACAGTTTTTAAATCTTTTTTAAGCCGCTTTAAAGCTCAATCAAAGAAAATTACAAAAATACATTTTCCTTCATTTCTTAATTCCAATAGAAATGGTATAAATTTAAATGCAAATAAACTATAACTTGCAATTAACAGATGAAAGATTTAGTCCTATGAAAAATTATGTTGGCTTGGCTTTATATTTTAGTAGAATGTTTAATAGAATTCTTTATGGTTGAGAATGGACTAAATTTTACAGGATATAGTGGCGGATCTTGAAGAAAGTTAAAGATTAAATAGGATCTTTAAACTTTTATAAGTTCTAACCACTTAGTCGTTCTCCTTCCTAGTTCCGCCACTGAAAATTTATCTAGAGTTTGACTGAATTTTAATGCTAAATTTCATTTTTTTTTTTTTTTTTTGATAAATTAAATTATTAATTTTGAAACTTTTTTAAGCGCAACAACCTTGCCCCACCCTTAACAATAGTTTGTTTGTTTGTCGGGGATCAGACACCATGTAAATAATATCGCAACTTCATCGGCAATTGATTGGTTCCCCGGCCGCCTGAATGTGCCATTATCTGTGATCGTTTTTATTGCCATTCAACAGCAACAACAGAACAAAAAAAGCCATTAAATGACACACCCGACAACAAACCCCCCGTTCCTTCCCGCCAGCATAGATTTTCAGCATATTTATCATTTTTCACAAAACTCACACAAAAAAAGTCGAAAAAAGCGTCAGTCAGTCAGAGTCATGTAAACCTGGGCTTGGTGCAAATAACAGAGAGAGAGAGAGAGAGACAGGGACCCCTTCTACACCAAATGCTTAATCACGCATAGCCAACCAACCAGATCCACAGCCACCTTCAGATACAATTCCATACCCAAACCAGACCTGCTTTAACACATTTTGGTAGCATTTTTGTTGTTGTGTTTGTTTGTTTGCCGCCTCATTGAAGATAAAAAAAAAACTCTGAAATGTGCGGAAGTTGGTGGCACAAAACGGAAATTGAGCCATCATCCATACACAGAAAAACACACACACACACATATATGTTAATCAACATTGACTAAGAAGGGGGGGAAAGTTAGGTGGGTGAAAAAGGAAATGCAACTTTCAAATTCAGAGACTTTTCTTTGGCTTCACTTATGCCAAACTTAATGTTTTCTTCTCTTTTTTATAACTCATCAAAATTATTATTATTATTATTATTATTGTTGAGGACGAGGAGCAGTTGGTGGAAAAACAGATTGGGGGGGTTGGGTGATAAAACTCAACTGAACTTTGTGTGGGTGTGAAGCCCTCAAAGGTTATGCTTCTGCCTTTGAGCAATTTCTTCTTTAAGTTTTTAATAAAACATAAATTTGTGTGGTAAGAAAATTTACCCAGAAAATTTTGCTCATCCTTTTTAGCTTATTAAACCGTGCTAGAGATACGGGAGTACTGTACGGGGGAACAAGGGCAAAGGTTACGCAGAGTTTTCGCCAAAAGTTTTGCCTAAAGGTTTCACTTTTGAGTGGGTGTAAATGGATATACAAAAATGTTTAACATTAAGTGGTTGGTTAGCATTTAATTCAATTTATCCCAACAGGTTCCAAAAAAAAAAGAGAAAGAATCTCGTAAGACAAATTGTAGTTGGAAGGCAAATTCATTTTTTCTCTACCAAAACCTAAAAGCCCAAGCTATTGAAATGCACTTTATTAATGGCACTTTCATTGAAAGTGGAGACGATAACTTTATCTCCTGTGTCCTCTATGCTCATGTCTCCTGCAGTTCACTTAATTTTATCTATTATCCTTTATTTTCGTCATTGTCTAAAGAGAAATGAAGATTCAATGCCATAATCTAGAGCGTGTGTGTGTGTGAGAGAGAGAGAGTGTGTGCCATCAATATGGTAAAGGCAAAAGTTGGCTCCATTGTTGTGTCCTCCAATATTCCCCTCGCCCAAATATCCTTGTGGCCTTCTCTCTTTCTCTTCGCTTCTCTTTCGTCTCGGCAGCAGGTGTGCCATTTTCAAACTTTTTGCTGTTGGCAGTTTGAGTTTGAAAATGTGATAAAATGATTATAAAATAAATTTTCACAACAACAACAATGGCAGTATAAACTACAACAAAACAAAGACCGACAAGAATTATCTCATATATGTATGAGAGAAAAATACTGGGCGGATAAGAGAGGTGTAGAGAAAAAGTTCCCACACGTAAATCTTCTTTGATACGTGCATCCATTTTTTTTACTCTTTCCTCTGACCAAACTTCTTCGTTTCCTAGACAAGGAGCTTGGTCTTGGTCGTTTGGTAGTTTTATAATTAAATGGATTAGATGTTGGTCATAGCAGTTTGAAGATAAAATTTTCAGGCATCAAAAATGTAGAAAATGCTACCTAACATATATTTATTATTCAAGCAAATGTAAAGTCATAAAAACGATTGTGCGAATTAGTCGAAATTCTTGGGTTTAGATTGCAGCAATTATGTGAGGCCATAAAAATAGCTTCGAATTGCCAAGTCTAAAGACATTTAATCAAAATACTAATAAAAATATAATGTCAAATAAGAGAGACTTCCCACAGAGGAAGAAAATGTTTTTATCTTTCAATTTGATTTGATGTCTTACCCAACTATTATTTAGTTGATTGAAACACAAATTTATATAAAGAAAAATTATGGCAGAAAGTTATCTAAACGATTGCAGACTGATATATTTGCTTCTAACTTATGCCAGTGCTTATATTGGCCATTTACTTCATGAGGAAACAAGAGTTATTTATGCAGTTACAGCAGTTAAAATATGCAATTCGATTCGCTCCACGACTTAGATATAATTACAGTAGAATCCGGCTATAACGACGCACAAGGGACCGACAATTTTCGTCGTTATATCCGGAAGACCTACTAACCGAAGGCCCTTTCGTATAAGTTTGTATTGGGACCAACCAATCACTCATCGAACTTTAGTCGCTATAACCGGACAGACGTTATAAGCGGAGTCTTATTAACCGGAATCTACTGTATATCATTTTCATATTCGAGTTACACATTACATAAATATGTAAAGGTTTATCATTACTTCTTGATGCATTGGAATTTAATTCAACTGCATTCAAATGTCAATCCAAACAGAAATAATTACAGCTCGAAAAGGGATTGAAGAGACCCCACAGAGTTGCGTGGAGTCCAGACTGAAGGGCCAAGCAGCTGCTCCACCCACTTGAAGACAGAGTAACATTTAAATCTCGGACTACAACTTAAAATAACATGAACACATGACCACCAGCTTCCGACTCTTCTAGACACTCCCCAAGCTATACAATAAACATGTCTTTAAGAAGGGGAAGGGAGAGCGAAACCAACTTGAACCAGTTTGTTTTTTTTTGTTTGGTGTAGACCCTCACAGACCGAGACCTTCAATTTGTAGAAAATGCGTAGCGACTCCAGCAAATTTCAACTTCAATGCTGAAGTAGGAGGTAGAGGGCTAACACTCGTAGTTAGAGAGATGCAGCATACATTTGCAACTTTATTTATCGCCAACGAAAACATCTTGTACTCTTTTGTGCCTCAAGCCCCACAGCCAGATCAGTTCAGTTTAGTGAGCAAAATTCAACAATTGAAAGCATTTTCCAGCATTTCCACCCACAAAAAATTTATATGTAGAGAAAAAAGTCGGCAATGAAAAGAAATTGATATGAAAATTCGTTTAAGCTAAGAAACCACGCCCCAGCTTGAGGCTGCCTTCTTCTATTTGAGCTTTAGCCACCACATCCTTTTCTTTAGCTGTTGTTTTGATCATTTGCTTGTGATAAATTGTGGCATGTCGCTTGCCACTCTTGACTTTTATTGCTGGCCATGGGCAAGTCCATAGTCTGGCCATCAAAAAGTCTTTGGCCGCCTTTTCTATTTTTTTTATTCTGCTATTTTGTTTCTGCATTTCAGAGAAACTGGGTAACTCTTGGCCCAAATGCAATGACTGCGATGCCGTCGAGTTTTCGTTCTCGTTCTCTATTTCAGACAGTTTATTTGCGCGCGACAAGTTTTTTAGCCAAATACAAATTTGATATCATTTTTCAACGCCATTTTGTGGACAAGACAAGAGGTGGGGGTTGGGAGTAGAAGAACCTGGGTAGTCATTCGTCTGGGGAGGCCTTCTATGCTTTTTTCTCTTCTTTTTCTATCTCTATAGAAAAGAAAAATTTCGCATATGTTTGAATGCAATTCTTGTTGTCTCCACACACACACATACTGGTGGGGGTGGTGGTGGTTGAAGTATGGGCGTGGCAAAATGACTTTTGTGGTTTCAATTTTGCCGCATGACGCATGAATTTGTGCCTCGTTTCTCCCACTCTTCCCGCAAAAAGTTGTGAGTTATGCTTGGAGAAAAATGCAACCAAAAAATTGATTTGATATTGCTTAGTGAGTGAGTTAAGCACAATTTTGCAATAAAATGCAAGAGAATTTGACATTTTTTTCGTTCAGTGATTTATTGAGCCAGTGGAAGCGGCAACGTTTTTGAGAATTTCGGTATGTTTTTATTCTTTGACTTCAATGGAATACATCCAAATTGGAGATAAAGAAAGCCAATCGATTTGATTAAAAGTTTCCATACAGACAATATATATAGTGGTATTCAATCTGTGAAGCAAGTTCTTTATCAGACACTAGTCTAAGGTCTTTTATACTAATAAATTGCTATTGTTGTTTACATTTATCCATCGAATCAATGTTGTGTATGTAAATTCTTTGTTTGGGCATTATCTCGTCTCACGCATTCTCTACAAAATCAAAGTTCATTAAATAACGCATATTATCATTTAGTCGATCTTTGTTTTACACAAAATCTGAGCCAATACCATTAAAACAATAAACAAAATACTATCTAACTTGTTACGCCCACATTTGACAATAGAGAGAGATGAAAAAGTAGTAGAAAGAGGTGGAGGAAGAGGAGGAGGTTGCAGCTCTGGCTAGAAATTTATTCATGGTCGAGCAGCTAGAGACCTTTTGGACAAAAGGGCAAAAGCAAACAGAGCGCAACACAAGAACAGACACAAAACAAACGAGAGTCAAACAAAAAGCAGGCCACATTATGCACTTTTATTTTAAATTCCATGGAAATACTGTTGAAATTTCAGTTTCCAACTGTTTCCGGCGTAATCCGCAACAAGACAACATTCTGCATGATTCTTATTATTCTCATTGTGTGTCATTTTTTTTTTAGTTTTTTTTTTTACTTTCCTGAATTAATTTTCGAGTTGAATGCCCCACAACGGGGCGGCGCTCATACTCAACATATAACTTTACAAATTTTGTCAGAAATACGAAAAAAAAAAAAAAAAAGAAAATGAAATGAAACGAATTATCAAAAATAATTTAATTTAATTTCTGCATGCAGAACGCATAAAATTTTTGTTATTTTTAAACGTTGATTGAGTCGTTTCATTACACACACACACACACACACTTCTCTCCATTAAGAATTAAGTCAACTTGACTTGACTTGGATTGAGTTGCAATTATCTAAAGGCACGTGCCTCTGGGCCAGGCCTAAAGTGTAAGCCAAAAGAAGCCTTATCTCTGGCAAGTAAAGGGGTGGGGGAATTACAGTAAACCCCTCGAAATGCAGCTGCAGAAAGTGTTTTTACTATGATCTCTTTTTCTCTTCGTCTCTCTTTTTATCTCTCTTTGCTCTACGAAAATAAGAAAGAAAAGTTCGATGTGTCACTTTGATTTATGTTACAATTTCATTGCGGTCCATGAATCAGCATTTACTACCAATTACTCGTATTCTTGTCACGCTTCTCGATCTGTCTCCCCATTCCCCTCTCTATCTCTCTCTCTCTTCTTCGCTCCATCTCTTTCTCTCGAAAACCAAACCATTTCAATTCATTTCTTTACAACTTTCAAGAGTATTACTGCTGCCCTTTTATCTGTGAAGATCACCAGATCACCAGAGACGAGTCAAAGACTCGAATTATGAACTGGGTAACCGCAAGCTTTCTATTCTCAGCTTAATTAGTTTTCATTTTTTTTTTCTTTTGGGTAGAAAAAAATTTAATATCGGCAGGTAAACGGATTTAATTTTTTGGGTTTTTTACTCCTAGGCTTTTGCATTTGTTGTTATTTTTTGTTGTGTTTAGTTGACTGCCTGTGGTTTCCCATAAATAAGCACATTAAGACGATTTATTTTTTTGCGCTCTTTTATTTTACTTCCATTGATTGTGTGTGAGGCATTTCGAATTAGTTTTCGAATTGAAAGTGAAAATGTTGTTAAAGCATAAAAATTGCCAAAAAAAAAAAAACATAAAGATTATAGATAACATGTAGTCGGATGTGATGGGAATTATAAAGCAATTCACAGTTTAAGCCAGTAAACGAGAGTCTATCAATAAGTTGCAACAAGTTACAACTTTTGTACAATTATTTTTCATTCATTATATTTCAAGAGGTCTTATCGCAATCACGTGTAGATTTAGTTGACATACTACCTCTTTATTAAACAATAACCATAAAGATATATCAAGTTCTATTTCTGATATTTTGGTTTAAGCAGGAGTTTATGCCCAAAAAATCGATGAAAACTCAATTGGTTAGCAATCTCTGTAGCCTTTTCTCACTATCTCTCTCTATCTCTCTGTGTCTGACAAAACTTTCTACCCACTGTAAATCAACGCATATGGCCCTATCAAATCACTTTTAAATCATATAAATACTACTGTCAGCTTTTGCATTTCAATTACCTAACCACAATATGCTAGATCGGAAAATCATCCTCCTCTTGGCCAATGCCCATGAATTTGGTTTTCATATTCGCCTCTTTTACTTTTTTTGCTGCATAAATATTTGCATTTCAAAAGAAATAACAACAAATATGTACATATAAGAAACAACAACAACAGTAAATGCATAACCATCAATCCATCATTGTATCAATCTCTGATATATATATTCATATATATATATATAGCGATTTTCGTATGCCAGTCAACTTTTTTCACTGTCTCTTCCCCGATATGGAGAATGAATTTATAGAAGACAACAAAACAAACAGCAACAACAAAGACAGAGATAAAAGCGAGATGATATTGAATGGAAAGAAGAGAGGGACTATATTCATTCGTGGGTTAGGGAGGGGGAAGTGGAAAAAAAAGTGAAAATTATAATGAAATTCATTGGAGATTTCCCTCACGTACTAACAAAGTACATCAATCAAATTGAAATGCGTTTTTGTCCCATTCTCTATCACCTCTCTCTCTCTCTATCTCTCTCTCTGTTGTTTTTCAATATATTCCGCCAAAAAATCTCCTCACCTGGTCTTAAGAGAAAATTTATATTTTGTAATGCAAAATAACAGAATTAAATTTGGAGAATAATATTAAAAAAAATCGTGACATCATCATATGCAGTTAGAAGAAAAAGAGTGGAATAGTGAAAGAGTTAGGAAATGTTGACTCAACTAATTAGACACTTGTCAGTTCGTTGTAATGTTGTAATAAATACCGTTACAATGTCATTACCACCGGCATTAGTTGACGGTATTTGTTTCTTTTCTACCTGTGTTTCTCCCTCTTTTGCATCTCTTTTATTCTGTCTGTCAATGGCTTGTTAGTTTTCGTGTCTCCTCCGCGCCTTACCCCGTCATCATCTTGTCCGCCCCCCTCTTGACTTTATTTAAAACTTTGTTTTGCTTTACGGCTTAGAATTTTAATGAGCTTTCGTCTTGTGTCTCTACCTTAGTCATTTTTTCTTGTTTCACCTCAATGTAGTTTCGTTTTCGCTTACTTCTTACTGAAATGTCATCTTTTTTCCGTCCCTTCCCTTTATCGTTTGTTTCTTTAGAGTACTTAGAGTCGGTACCTAACTACAGTGGTTTTTTTCCGGTTATTCTTTTTTTTTCTTTTTTTTTTGCTGCGGGGTCATTGCTGCCTAGTTATATGCCTTTGAGACTTTTTTGGTTTTGACATATTTCTTGTGTGTGTTTTTTGTTTTTAGCTTATTTTAAAGATAAAGTAAAATTTTGTTTTTTAGGTGTTTCTTTTAAGAAGGGAATGCGAAAATTTATTGGAAATTCAAAGGGGAATGATTTATCGTTGTCAAAAGTTACAAATTAAAATAAAATCTATCTAAAACTCTTTATTTTTATTTGGTGACCCCGTCATTTCATGTGAAATTTGTTATTCAACCAAGGAAAACGCAGAATAACTAAAATTTTTGACGTCGTATTGTAAAATATTCTGAAATAAAGTTCAGAAACTTTTGCAACTCTTTAAATATTTTGTTTCAAGGTCTTTTTCCAAGTGGTTTCCTTTATCTGCATTAATGACTTTATCTGCTCTTCTCGCATTAAACACTTATCAGCGTTCCACTAACCTATCCCACCTTTTTGTTGGCTTTTCCCAACACCCAAAGACAATCCCATGCCTTTTCCTTCCTTTTTGATATCTTTAAACAATGTCATGGCTCATGTAGCAAGTACAAGAACTAAATAAAATGTCTTAAGCGAAGTGACTTTATCTATAAGTCAATATTGCCCAACATAATTCACACACACACACACACAGACAGCGTCGCATAATAGCAACAACAATTGAGCAAACAGAATGCAGTCAACCTTTTACTTGGCAAACAATACAAAATGTCTGGGATAATTAACGCTAGGCGAAATATTTACTTATGGATTGAAGTAATGGAGTGGGATAGAGTGGAGCATAGCGAGTCGGGAAAATTTCGGCGTAATTGAGTGGCTTATTTGCTTAAGTGAAATATTTGTTTAGTTTGCCTAATGCCATCACCTATTTGAGTAAATGTATGTACATACATATGTACATATATATTCTTAAATTATAATCGTTTTTTCATTCACATTATGTTCGGGAATATAGAAATACATAGTTTAAGAATCGATCAGTGAGCTTCAGTAAGAATCCTGTTGAACCGGTTTCTAAAAATAGATAAATAAGCAACCTTCCATTACGCAAGAATGTGCCCTAAAACGATGTTGAATAGTGCTTGAACACTAACAACAACAACAACAACAACAACAACAACAACCGAACTAAACGAACAACCGAACAAATATACAACAACAACGAAACCTGAAATCTGCATAAAGAAAGATTAATTAACTAACTGCACGGCGCAAAGAGAACCAACCCACAGTCAGAGATGCGTCTCTTCTCTAGTGGGGCTGGTAGCCAGCATTTGGCCAGCAACAACAATCATCACCATCATCATCACAGTTCCAGTGATGAGGCTGGTGAGATTATAGAGAATTCTCCCAGTCGTGGGGCCATCATCTATGGCAAGAGCAATGGCAAACAGAATCCGGCCAAGTCAAGGTCGTTGGAACGTTACAACGGAGCGCCGGCCATCCAACAGCTGGAACAATTGCCTCCCTATGCCACGCCCACCAGTGCAACACGACGCCGCTTTCTCTCGCCCTTTCGTTCACTATCAAAGCGTCGCAGTCGCAGCAGCAGCAGCAGCGGCGATTCACAGAATTATAATAATCTAAATCTAGTTGTTGTCAATGTAGCAGCAGCTACCAATGGAACAGCAGGAGTAAGAGTCGGAGTTGGAGCTAAGACTAAGGCCAGCTCACAGAGTGGTGATAGTGGCACTGGCGGCACTGAGCTAGAACACGATCGCGATGATGAGGATGAGGATGGAGATGAGGATGCTGATGAGGAAGAGGAACACGACGAGAGTAGCCAATTGAGTTTAAGTTACTCTCAGTTGAGTAGCAGTGGCTGCGATGAAGCCGACGCAGATGCAGAGGATGAGCAGCCACAAACGAATAAACAACATGTGCCGGTTATTAATGTTGCACATGTAGATGTTGCAAATGATACTGATCAACATGTTGCCAATGAAAGGCGTCGCAACTTGTTGTCCTTGTATTCATCATCATCCGATGAGCAATTGCATTATCGTATCGGCGACATCACTCTAGTGGATGACAACTATTCCAACTATGATCCACAAAACGATGCCGAACGCATGTTTCTACAAATTGTCGGCAAATTGCGTGATGAAAATGAGGTTTGTGTCACAAAAGACTAACAACATCAAAATATTATTCTTTTAGCAAATTGTTTATTGTGTATTGTTTGTTGTCTTGAGGCAAGTCTAAATGAAATGAATTTGGTTTACTTTGATTCTATAAGGCAGCAACTTTTTATAGTCTCCTTCTTGCTTTAAGTTATTTAAATTGTATCTGAAGTAATATAATCAAGTAAAACCGAAATGAAATATCCATTCAAATTTCATACTCAAACAAAATATATTTTTAATTTAATGAAATTTTACTATCAATCTCTGTTAGTCTCCGATTTACCTCTGTTTCTGTTTCTGTATCTCTCTCTCACTCTCTCTCTCTCTCTGTCTGTCTGCTTTTCTCTTTGACGTTGAGAAAATCTTGATTAATGCTGGCTCACAGTCATAAAGGATTTCTCATTTGTGTTGTTGCCTGTGATTTATACATATATTTAATTGAAACATGTCCCACCCAATGCATTTTTTTTTCTTGTTGATGAAACAGTTTCAATTTCATTTAATTGATGCTGGCAAAGATTCCAGGATTTTCACGGTGCAGTAAACCTCCCAGAGAGAGAGAGAGAGAGAAAGAGAGAGGCGGTTGGTGTAGGGGTAGGGGATTGAATTTTAATGCAAATGGAAACTGCATTTAATCTGCAAACAGAAAAAAACACAAAAAAACAAATTAAGTGTGACCAGAATTCACTAGAATGCCAAGAACAGCTATAGTCACACATTAAGAAAGTGCTCTAATTTATTGCATCCTTTATGTTGGCCGGAACTGATTTAATCAGCCAACCACAATGGCCGATAGTTTCTTTTATCCGTATGTATGTCAGCCAGAAGGACTTCTGGCAAGTGAGTGCAGGTGAAACCAGTGAGTGTCATAAAATGCCAACGCCAGTAGCACTTGGCCATCATTGCCAGAGCAAATAAAGACATTTTTAATAAGCTCGAAGGAAGCTCGACAGGAGCAGTTGCAACCGGAAGTGGAGCAAGAGCAGCCATAGAAAATATAACGACAGCTGGGCTTATTTATTTTTACCCAACAACTCCCCACCGCCTACACAAAGAGATGGCGGAGCAGAGAAATTGTAGTCAAGGTATTAAGTTGCACAGTGTTGCAGTTTTTTAAGCAGAGAGACGCCACGGACAAACGGCCCACAAGAAAACTGTTGCATTCAGCCATATTGACTTTACAAGGATTCATACTGATGGAAAGCAGTCGTTTTTGTTCTCCTGTAAAAGTTGATTAAAACTGCCGTAGAACAAGCAATTGAAGCAGCTTTAAAAGTGCATCGCCCCCTTATCAGAAAGCCCTTGATGTTGTCCCCAGAGACAGTGACAAGCTGCCTTCCCTTCAACTTCTTCTTATCTTCTGCTCCATCGATGCCACCTTCATTCTCGTTGTTTGTTGGCTTATTGCTGCCACTAATTAATGAAGGTGCCAGCTACAAAGGAGTTGCAATTGCAGCCCGCCGTAGTGTGGGTAACTTGAAGGCATATTTATTGTAAACATCAAATTATTGATGGAAAGCCTACCTACCTAGCTATCCATATCACGACCTCAGCTACCTGCCGTTCCACTAATTAAAAACGAATACAAAAAAAAAAACACAAACACAAAGCTCTTTGTTGTTTGCTCTTGTCGAGCAAATTGAAACTGAAAATTATTTTGTACGCTTAATTAGCCAGGCTTTGAGCAGGAAAAACTTTGTGCCAACCACCACAAAGAATGTTGTAAAGTCAAATGCGAGTCGCGGTGAAACGGGATGAAAATTACCCAACACTGACTGTGAAGGCAAAGCGCAGTGTTTTTATGAGCTCTCCATGGGGTTCGGTTCTGACAAGACCAAAGCAAATACAAATTGAAATCATTGAAATTTATTAATAATGTATATTTAAAAAGAACTTTCCCAGAACTCTTTGAAAAAGCGACTCGAAATATTTGAATTTAGACACAAATGACAAAGAAATTATATAATTTTCGTCATTGAAGTAAAAACTTTAATAACTAGGCTATACTTATCAATTTACCTTAATTATAAATAAATGACAAAACAAAAAAAAAAACAAATATTCATTTAAAATTCAGCTTAATCTGGTTACGAAACGTTTGCTGAAAGTTTCATCTCATTGCATAACTAATTAGTTTTCAGGAAAATTTGTTGTTATATGTGAAAGATTTTCTATGAGCGCTTCATAAATATTTATAAATATGCCAACTTTCTAAATGGCCTTAACAAGTTTGCAAGCAATGTAGAGAATCCTAGTTACGAAAAGGATTCGAAAAGACTGGCCAAAGCAAAAACACAAAAAAAACACGAACAACAAATGCAACATTTACCATGATTGCTTGTTCCTGTGGTCGTTCGCACACACACACACACACATATCGCTTATATATATATATATGTATGGATGTACAGCCACTAGTGTAGTAAACTTGTCCTCTATGCCTGCATTATGAAGCATAAACTTGCTCTAGGGACTCAAAATGGCTGGAAAAGCTGCAAAAAGTTTCAAATCAAAAACACAAACTCGAAGAAAACTAAATTAAAAAACTACACAGAAGCCAAACGAGCAACAACAAAAGCAAAGCAAAGCAGAGAGAAATGAAGAAAAGAAGGGAGGGAGTAAAAAATAACAAGGCGTGGAGTGGTATGAAGTAGTGGGCGGGGAGAAAACTATAACTACACAAATGAAATAATAAAGTAAACGAGGAGCCAGTCAGCAGGCAAGGGGCAGAACCTTCATCTTCTAGCTAGATGACATGGAGGGAGGGAGGTGAAGGGAGGTTTTGAAAGTTTTGCTTGCAGGTAAATGCATTTTGCTTGTTGCATGCAAAACGCGCAAAGCGAATGAAAGTCTTTTTGGAGTAAATGGGGTGCCAAGAGGTAAAAATTGAAAAGCGAAAATTTTTTAGCTCCTTTGGAAAATGGGCTAAATGAAACGTGAGCAGATGCTGCTGATGCTGATGCAGCTTCTGTTGCTTCTGCTGCCAGTTGCCAGTTTAGAGTTACAAAGCGCCAAATTGGCACAGCGGAAAAGCACGAAACAACAACAACAAGAACAAAAAGAACAGAGAAGGAGATCAAAGAGGTGACCGGGTTTTACGCGAGGGGAACAGCATCCTGGTAGCATCTGATGTCCTGTGTATGGCATGCATGCAAAGCAGCATTAAAGTTAAAAGTCTCTCTTAACTGCTTTTTCTTCTTTCCTCTCTCTTTCTCTCTATCGTCCCCTTTTTCTCTATCGCTTTTGTATCCCTTTTCTGACTGCTAATGAAGTGCCTGACAGAATGCAGAACCTTTTTTCGTACCTTTGATTTATTTCAAATTATTTAATTAATCCAAATGAACCACAACAAGAAAAACTAAGACTAAAGAAGAAATGCTCTCGTCGGGGCAACTCTGTTGCAAGTGCCACAGCCCATAAGTATGCTACACACAATAGTGTGTAGGAAACCTGCACACAAAGCAAGGACCTGCATTTTCCTACAGACAGGAAAATTAAATGCATTTTCCTTTCGAGCAAATTAAGTTTTATGCTTATAAAACAGAAGCGCCAACAAAATGTTAACCAAGAAATAAAACAATGAAAAACCCAGCAAAACAGAAGCATGGCGCTTCAGGCAATGAGCAAGTAGTGGCAAGAACTAATTGTAATAGATGTACTTAGATAAAGCTAATAAGCTTAGTTATGCCACTGGTACAACATGCTTACGATATTAATTTTTAGTCATTCATATTCCCTCAACTCTATTTAGTTAGCGCTCTGAACCAGCCGCAAATTTATGTGGAACATTCTCTTTAGTCTTTAAACTAAAAGATTAGAATTGGAAAACTATTGGAAACATTTATATATTGGGTAGAATTTTATAGTTTTAACAACAATATTTAGTTTTCCATTTAGGTTAAAAGTAATGTATTGGTTAGTATTGGTAAACCAAAATGGTTATCCAAATTTTCTAGGTTGTGATCAACATTTTATAGATTCAGAACTCAATTTAGCTTTAATAGCGTTTATATTTCGGAGTCTTTCGCGGATATAAACAACCAATTTTTTATTCAAAACATCTAAATATTCAGAGGGGGTAAGGTATTTTAAAATACTTTTCCCTCTCACCTTTGACTAATTCCCAACAATCTATTGTCATCTCTAGCACTATCATTTTTATTTGTTTATCATTTTTATACCCTTGCAGAGGGTATTATAAAATTGGTCAGATGTTTGTAACGCACAGAAGGAGACGTTTCCGACCCCATAAAGTATATATATTCTTGATCAGCATGAGAAGCTAAGTCGATATAGCCATGTCCGTCTGTCCGTCTGACCGTCTGTCCGTCTGTCCGTCGGTGCGTACGCGTTTTACTCAGCCATCTTAAAAGCTATCGGGATGAAATTTTTTTTGGGAGCTTTTTTTTACCCGGGTGAGATAAAGTATGAAAATCTTTGGGATGGACCACTATATCATATAGCTCTAGAAGAAACATTTTTGCAAAAATTGGAGTATCCCCATGAAATTTACCAATATGATAGTAATAGATATAAAATCTCAGATCCCAAAATTTGAATCTGATCCGATAAATAGAACACAAGTTACAGTCAATATAAATCGGTTCAAACGCTGCCGGCAGCGCTGCTTGCTGCCTACTACTGCCATCATCAAATCAACAGAGCACACGCATACACACACAGACGCAACGCTACATGAACTGTATGTGAAAATGATGGAAGAAGAAAAACTTGTGGTAAAAAGAGAAATAATATTTTGTTTGTGTATTGATGAATTGAGTTGCAGGGAAAGAAATTTCAAAAAGGAAAAATATTATTGCCAAGTATACTGCAAGGGTATATAAACTTCGGCATAGCCGAAGTTAGCTTCTTTGATATTTCTTTTTAATAAATGTTTTTAATCATACAGTCAAACAAATAAGAAAGAAGAAACCATTTTGAAGTCATCCATATCTTTATTAATAAATAATTGGTATTTCTTCATTTTTTTTACAGAAAATGCGTCAATTCCAAAAGATACTCGAAGATCTAAGCTCACGTGTGGCATTGGCCGAGCAAACACAGAATTCCTGGGTCACTCCCTCATCAACTGGCGAGGCCAATGATCAAATGCAACAATTGCAACGATTGCGTGATAAAATGACAACGGCCAGTGCCCTTTTGGATGATTGCAATGAACAGCAATCCTTCTTTACCGCCAATCAGGTGTTGGTGCCAACACCTTGTCTATCCAAACTGGAGGATTTGAATACGCGGTAAGTGGATTGGCAGCTTTCGGTTGTAACAATTTTGATGCTAATCTTCTTTGCTTTGCGGTCTCTCTCCCTCTCTTACTTAGTATGAAACTCCTGCAAATTGCCATGGATGAACGACAAAAGATTCTATGCCAGGCGGGGGCCCAGCACACACATGAGAATGGCGATGATGGACGTAATACATCGAACAGCGGCACAATCGGGCCATTACCCAATTTGGGACAGAGCGTTAAGCCGCCCTGGGAAAGAGCTACAACAGCATCCAATGTGCCTTATTATATTGAGTATGTTTCATTCATTTACCATAGCATACTTATTTGGGCGAGGTAACTTGAATTTAATTTTCCAATTGTTCAATTGCAGTCATGAACGCGAAACCACACATTGGGATCATCCGGAAATGATTGAGCTAATGAAGGGATTGGCTGATCTAAATGAGATCCGTTTCTCGGCTTATCGCACGGCCATGAAATTGCGTTCCGTTCAAAAGCGTTTGGGTAAGGTTAACTTAAATAACTTTACCCATTTCTCTCTCTCATTTACTTTTTTATTTTTGCAATTTAGCTCTTGATAGGATTTCCATGGCCACTGCCTGCGAGTCCTTTGATCGTCATGGTCTGCGTGCTCAGAATGATAAGCTCATCGATATACCCGATATGACTACGGTTTTGCATTCGCTCTATGTGACAATCGATAAAATTGATTTGACGCTTATGCTGGACCTGGCCATCAATTGGATACTAAATGTCTATGACTCACAACGTACTGGACAAATACGAGTCCTGAGCTTTAAAGTGGGCCTTGTTCTGCTATGTCGCGGTCATTTGGAGGAAAAGTATCGATATCTATTCCGTTTGGTTGCCGACACCGAGAGACGAGCAGATCAACGTCGTTTGGGTTTACTTTTACACGATTGCATACAGGTGAGAGATGCAACTTTTTTTTACATAATAGCAAAGCTTATCCTTGTTTGCTTTGTTTACTGGCTTAGGTACCTCGACAATTGGGCGAAGTCGCTGCCTTTGGTGGTTCGAATATTGAACCCTCTGTACGCTCTTGCCTGGAACAGGCTGGCATTTCGCAAGAGGCCATCGATGGCAATCAGGATATATCCATAGAGTTGCAGCATTTCCTAGGCTGGCTGCAGCACGAACCACAAAGTTTGGTCTGGCTGCCGGTTCTACATCGTTTGGCTGCCGCCGAAGCGGCTAAGCATCAGGCCAAATGCAACATTTGCAAAGAGTATCCCATTGTGGGCTTCCGTTATCGTTGCCTCAAGTGCTTCAATTTTGATATGTGCCAAAAGTGTTTCTTCTTTGGACGAAACGCCAAGAATCATAAACTTACCCATCCCATGCATGAATATTGTACAACGGTAAGATTAATGAAGATTTATTTTAAACTCAAGTCAAGGCTAATTTCTTTAACCCACACCCACACACACACACACACAGACCACATCCACCGAGGACGTGCGCGATTTTACGCGTGCTCTTAAAAATAAATTCAAGAGTCGCAAATACTTTAAGAAGCATCCACGTGTTGGCTATCTGCCCGTTCAAAGTGTCCTAGAGGGTAAGTTTCTCTTTTTCACAGTCATTTTTAATACAATTTTCATTAATTCTAGGTGATGCCTTGGAAAGTCCTGCGCCTAGTCCACAGCATACAACGCATCAATTGCAAAATGACATGCACTCACGCCTTGAAATGTATGCTTCACGATTGGCTCAAGTTGAGTACGGTGGCACTGGTTCGAATTCGACCCCAGACAGCGATGATGAGCATCAGTTGATAGCCCAATATTGCCAGGCTTTGCCCGCTAACGGTGCAACCAATGGAGCCAGTGCACCCAAATCCCCCGTTCAGGTAATGGCTGCCATGGACGCCGAACAGCGAGAAGAACTGGAAGCCATTATACGTGATCTGGAAGAGGAGAATGCCAATTTGCAGGCCGAATATCAGCAATTGTGTAGCAAACAGCAGAGTGGCACACCCGATGATTCCAGCGGTGGCATGCAACACTCTGGTTCCAGCAGCATGACCGGCCTGTCCAACCAAGGTGAACATGGACAGGTAAGTCCATAAATAATAATAGGTTGTCGATCAATTTCGTCTTACCTAAATCCTGTCTCTCTATTTAATAGGACATGATGGCTGAAGCGAAACTCTTGCGACAGCACAAGGGTCGTCTGGAGGCGCGTATGCAGATACTCGAGGATCACAATAGACAATTGGAAGCTCAATTGCAGCGACTACGTCAGCTATTGGATGAACCAAATGGTGGTGGTAGCAGTGCCACAAGCAGTGGACTGCCAAGTGCTCCTGGTTCCGCATTAAACTCAAAGCCAAATACATTGCAAACACGTTCGGTGACTGCCTCCCAACTAAATACAGACTCTCCAGCCAAAATGAATCAACAGAATGGCCACTACGACCACAATTCAAGTGAGTAACAATTTCAAAATTTCCCTCTAAATCAGGTGAATTGTGTGGGTTTGTGATTGACTAACTAATCATTGATTTATTATCGGAATTTATACAACATATAAAGGGTATATAGTCTATCAATGAGTGTTCGCAAGTCTCTAACATTAGACAGTAAAGATCTTTGCAGGTAATATGCAAATTATGAGAAAAAACTAGCAGTCAAAGGCCCTCTACGAATATGAATTAAACACTTAAAAGTAATTAAATATGAAATTATTTAAAAATGGTAGCTCAGTTCGAAATAAATAAACTTAATTGTCAGCCAAGAAATATATTATAAATTTAAAGGATTCCTAGATCTGGCTTTTCCATTTCAGTAAAACAGAAGCCAACTTTACCTGTGTCGTATTCAGATAGAAAAAGGGATACATGACGTGTTCTTCCTCTTACTTGCATTGACTGAAGAAAGCTTAAATACAACGTTTTATTGAAATAGCCTAGAAATGAAAAGATAATTGTGCATAAAAAGGGACTGATAGATACGCAAGGATTATTAGACTCATTGCTTTTTTTTTATGAATAAGAAGAACATTAATTTGATGATCTTGTTTTTTGTGAATTATATTTTAGGAGCTAATTCAACAGGAATTCGTAAAATAATTTCTATAAATATTTAGTATCATAAAAAACATATACATAGAAGAATCTTTAGTGAGTATAGCAACGTTTGTAGATTTCTCATAGAGATTTCAAAGTTTATAAATTCTTGCAACTAACCATTAAATTGATAAATTGAGTAATTATTTTGCCACAGACAATTAACCCATTAACCCCTTAACGTGCCATCTCTGTTCTATCTGCCACTGCTCCTCCTCACTCTCTCTCTCTCTATAAAAACATATGCTTTTGCCTTCAATATTGAAACAAAATCAGAGGGCATAATGTTGCCTGGTCTAAACAATGAATTGCAACAGCAACAGCATGCCCAGTTAGCTAGCCTGGCGGCCAAACATCATCAGCATCAGTTAAGTGGAGCCTTGAATGCTCTCCATCAGCAGCAGCAACAACAACAACAGCAGCAGCAGCAACAACAACAACAACACCGAGGAGGCATTCTAACTGGAAATGGAGCCATTGGGAGCGACATGTCCGGCAGCTTTTTGGGTGATGACGGACGTCCGCCGCCGCCACCACATTCGAGTCTCTTGCTACAGCAACAGCAGCAACATTTGAATGGTGCGGAAATTGTTTTGAGAGTAGTGAATGTAGAATTATGAAAATGCCATTTTGTTTTCAAACGATTTTTCTTATTATATTCCTTATTTGGGCTATGCTTCTTTTGCTGTTGTTTTTTTCTGTTGTTGTTGTGTTTGAATGTAGACAAAAATTTGAAATTTAAACTAATACGAAAATTTCTCTTCTCCCTGTTCATGCGGCTACCAAAACAAAAATAAAAATCACAGATCATGCCTAGAATGATTTTGGATAATACTAGATACTAAATCGGTAAAGCGAAACAATTATATTTTATAGATGTGTGTGATTTTATTTCCTTTTTTCTTTTGAAATGTTTGAAATAGATTTAACTTTAAAGATGTTTACTAACGTTTTATTTTTGTGTCTTGTTTCTTAATTGGCAGAAGCTTTGGTGACTGTCATAACCGAACAGGAAATTGAGCCGATTAATGTTAAACGTAATGGTAATGATAATGACAATGATGATGATGAGGATGATGATGATCTGGAAGATGCAACATCGAGTAGCAGCACCAATACGAACACAAATACAACAACGACGACTACGACAACAGCAACAACAACAGACAAGACCTGTGTCGAGCTAAACAAATGAGTTTGAGTTTGATGTGAAGAGGAAATTCTAAACAGTATAGACATAGATATGCATATACTTATATACCTATACATATATACATATAAATATACACACATATAAATATACATACATATATCTATATAAATATCGGGACATAAAGCTGAGCGTAACATTTTTAGTAGTTATATTGTATATCAATCAAGTATAAGTAAAGTGAAACATATTGAAAGCTGGAAATAATGCAGAAAAAATGTTAGTTAAGATAAAATTACATATAAACCTATATACTATTACCTACCAACTGCACACACACACACATCTAAAACATATATATCATACAAAAAAGATTAATGCATAATCATTGTTATTATATCAAGCACCCAAGCAAACCCTCCTTCTATCCCTCAAATCGAAAACCCAAACCATATCATTTCTGTTTCCAAAATGCCTATTTGATAGGCGACAAACAAACAAAACGAAACAACAAAAAATAACGAAAACGTAAACGTTTCGATTTTTTTCTTTTTTAATTGTAAATTTAAAAAAAAAATTTTAATCTTAATTTATTATTGCGCCTACACTTAAATTTCGTTTGAGTTCTTGTGTATTATGTACCTATATAATAATTGATATTTGTGCTAACTGAAAGTGTGCTCTAAGATTTTAAAAATATAAAAAAACAAACTTTTATTCATAAAATTCTATAGTTTGTCTTATTTTTTCATAATTTTTCTTCTTTATTTATTCTTTCACATCTCTCTCCTCTTTTTTATGTGTTTCCTTTTGATAGTGTAGATAATAAACTGGACTTACTGGAAATTTAATCATATGCTGACGAACACGATCACTAAATGGACCACCTTTTTCTAAATAACTTAACCTACTCTCAAGAATCTGAATCATCCAATATATTAATTGCTTAGCATTACAATGATCCAACCAAAAATTAAATGAACAACAAAATAACTAGTCAAATTACAGTCGATTAAACTCTATGAAAGAAAAAAAACAAAAACAAACAAAAATCAATTTAAATGTATACCAAAATTCCATTTACATAATCAAACAATTTTAGATGTCTATAAATTGTATAACCGAAATAAGAGCATAAGCTACCTAAAGTTTTTTAAATCCATAATCAAACTAACATGCATAATACAAGTACATTCACATATACATATATCAAAATGATATCAAATGGACTTAAAATAATTGTATAAAACAGGAATTATGAATTATCACCCAAACCTCGTTGAATTACAAGATTTTCATTTTTAAATTTTGAACCGTTTCAGTAGAGTTGTTTGTTTAAATAAGGATAAAACAGTTTTTCTTACGGTTTCACTACGATTATATATGTAGTAACAGTAAAATATCAAAAAACTTAAACTATCTTCATATAATTTGACAATTTATTTTAATTAAACAAACAAAATTAAGTACGAAAATATGGACAATATAGGATATATGTATCTTTAATGAGTTTTGAAATGTAAAAGTTAAGTTCATTAATTATCAGAACGATAAACAGAACACAAACATTATTTCAAGCACAAAAAAAAAGCTAAAAAAAAATATAAAAGCACAAAACAAAAAAGATATACTGACTATAAACATATATAGAGAAAAATATATATAGACAAATACATATACATATTTAGCTATAGCTATCATCTGAATGCAGTTAGCTAAAATTTTTCATAGTAAATTTATGATTCTCACCTAAAGAAAAAAACAAAAACCGTGAATATTTTTCTAAACAATTCAACAATGAAAACAAGTCCTACCACCTATCAGCATGAATAATCGAATAAATTATGAATAATAAACATAAAAGTAATGAAGAATCAGTTTAAAACCCTCCGTTTCAAGTTATAAACAAATGAACCAAAAAATAAAAATCTGAAATCTGAAATCATGGCTACATACCTACATACTATACATATATAGTATATACATACATACATATAACCATATTTATAATGTTTAGTAAACATATCCCAAACATACATACATATATAAATCATCAATTTTTAGCCTACATGTAGGTACTACGAATTTAATGTCTTTAAAGTGCAGTGAGAAAAGAATTCCAATTTAGTTGAGCCTAGCCAATAAATATTAAGTCAAAAGCTGCCATTTAATTTCGATTAACTTTTTTAACTAACGAACAACAACAACAACTAAATCAAGCAAAACAGCAAAAGCAATTCAAGCATATCCCAAAATAGTCTACAAAAAACAAAATGAAAAGTGAGAGAGAGTAAATAACAACTGGTTGTTCGAGAAAACAGAAGAAGCCAAAACAACAATCAACGAATCTAAATCTAATACATTTATGAGCTATATTAGCCTCATATAACTAATAAATTGCATTCTCTAAGATCCTAACTATATGTATAATTAGTTGAATTGTGTCCATTTATTTATAATACATATAAGCGCTTGTTTCCCTGCGCGCCCCGCCCCCGCAATTCTCTCGTACCACATCCTAGACCACGGCCACCCAGCCCTTAGTTAAATATGCATATGAAGAGATTGAGAGAAATACATATAGAGCTTGTTCTGTTTATTCAAGTAGAGTGCTTCATATATATATATATATATATATATATATATATAAACATATACTTAATTTAGTGGTAGCAGACAAAAAAAAAACAACTCAATTGTACCTATCTTTTGATACCGTTTATTACAAAACTAAAGACTATAAAAAAATGCATTACAAAAAAAAAAAAAAATTTATATACATACCACTTAAATACCACTAATACAAACAACCATACATACATACACACAAGTAAATATATTAAATTCTGTTTATGCAGCAAGACCAAAAATTGCATAAACATTTTATGTAAAATCCATTAAATGCATACATACATATATCAAACCATTTAAATCTGTTCTACAATCGGTAGATAATACAATTTCCAATATATGCAAAGTATAAAATGATAAGCAACTAAATCCAAGAAAAACGCAAATTATTAACACCACATACATACTCGAACGTTTATATATGTATAAATACACATACATACATACATACAACACGGACACGCAATATCATTTATATATAATGGGAATAATTATACATATATGGATATATACAAACATACGAGTACTATATCATTACAAGTTGATACAAATAAATACAAACCATAAAACTAAAAAAAAATGTTAAATTTCGTTTTAAATGTCAAAAATCAGGGCAATATTAAAGGGAACGGATTTTCAAACCTCGGGCCCCTAAAGCCACCAAACAGTAGAGTAAAAGAGCTTGTGCAAGGGAGTGTTCTTCAAATCGTAAAAGTCCTGACTCCTTAAAATTTTGATAATATTCTACTTTCCTGTGAAGGAATCAAACAAGACCAGAGAACCGGGCTAACTCCGGCCTTGCTGAAGTTTGTTTACCCTCGCAAAATTTTCTGGCACTCCTGCCTTTCCTAAACTAACAAAATATGTTTAGACTTATGCTGAAGCAATGTGGCGAATATTTGTCGATTAGCGCCCCCTTTTCATTTTTAATTGTTGGTGATTTATACTTTTGAAATAGTATTCCGATCGCGCGTAGTCATTAATAGATCTTAAATATTAAAGTTTTAAACTTAAACTCTTAAATATAAAAGCTTTGACAATATCGAAGTTATTGACTTTGCCGTTTTTATTGGTTCAATCCGGGAGAGATCCCTGCAGCCACTGAATAGAAACCCAACCTAAGAGGTGTTGGCGTTGATCCTTGATGAACTCGTCTCGTCGTATTGATCAAGAATATATATAATCTTTATATGATCAAATATATTTCCCTCTATGCGTTGCAAACGTCTAGCCAAAAATAAAATACCCCTATTACAGAATAAGGGATAAATTTCCCTAATTTAAGTTGGAAAGTTTAGTTAAAGCTTAGAAAAGTTTATGTCCTTATATCATATTGTAAGGAATTTTAAAATAAACGATTGTCTTCCTTTATACAGTTTTTATTTCTCTAGATTTTGTGTGTAAGCTTTTAACTTAGTAGACAACAACTCAAACATACTTATATGAAACGTACATAAGGTTAAATCTTACAATTAGCAAGAAGAATATATATATAAATACATATGTCCATCTATCTAACATCCAATGATGAAAACAACAATGGAGATTGAAATGCAAATGTGAGAGAAGAACTCGAGACAAGAAGGGAAACAGATCACGTAGTTGAGAATATAGCAGAAAATCGCCGGAAAGGGGAAGTTCACTCAGTGATGATAGTAGGCATGGGGATCAACGGGAAGGGGAGCTGGAGCTGGGGCAGGAGCCGGACCTGGATACTGGGCAAATGGACTGTGGGCAAGAGCAGGATAAGCCGCATGGAAATGAGCAGTGGGCAGGTGATGAGGAGCTGCGGGCGCGGTTACTGGAGCCACAGGCACAGGTATCGGGGCCGGGGCCGGGGCTGGAGCAGCACGATGTAGAGCAGTCAATGCCAATGGATAGGAGAGTAAAGGAGCTTTGGGTACAGCTGGTAGAGGTGGGGCTGGTGCCGGTCCTGGCAAATGGAGATGCGCCGGAGCCGGGGCTGGCTTATAAGCCAATGGTTCCTTCCTTACCACAGCATTAAAACCATGATGCGGATCGGCTGTATAGTCCACTGTGCGCTTAGTGCCATCCGGATCCACCACTGAGTAACTGCCTTTAACCACATCACCATGACGCGTCTCATGTTGACTCTTTAAATCACCTGTATACCCATCCTGTATGTCATAGCCAAAGGAATACTTTGGATCAGGATCGTAGGGTTCGGGTGCTGGTGCCTTTGGTGCTATTAAGTCACAGGAATATTACATAAATTTCTGTGCAAGTCGAAGAGCTTTATTGTTGCTTACCGGGTGCCACATAGGCTGGCAGTGGTCCTGGATGCGGTGCATAGCCCGCATAGCCATGCAAAGCTGGTCCATAATATGGCCCAGGACCAATTACGCCCGCATAGGCAATGCCAAGCACAGTGCTTAGCAGAAAAATCTAAAGGTGAGTAAGAAAAAGCAAGCAGATGAAGAACCAGAAAATTCAAGGGCACACACACTGAGTCAGACCTTTAGCATAACGTTATCCTTGCTCCCACACACACACACTGTCCAATTATATCCAATTTTGGCCACCTTCTTCTTCTAATGGCAAATCGAAATCCAAACGCTTTCAAGAAGAAACTAAAACTGCAAAAGTTGCATTGAAATTCTGCCAATTTATACGAAAAACTGGCGGCAAATGTCGCCCGCTTCACATGGCATAGGCAAACCAACCAGCCAACCAACCAAGCAGCCTAACACCAACAAATAAACTAATTTAAGATCAAAAGTGAGTGAGCGAGTGAGTGAGAAAGAAAGACAGAGTCACCGATCATGCACATGGCATCCGACTCAGGTAACAAACTTGACTGGGCAACCACCAGGTGGTTGGTGCTGCTTGTCGGTGGATCGTGGGCCATGGAGCATCGTGTCGACTTAGAAAGGTTATTCTTCCGCTAAACCATTTAAAGGGACCTCTGCTCTGCTAAGATCAGACCCGGCCAGACCAGACCCGTTTGCCCTTTCACTTTTGTTTTCTGTTTCTGTTTTATTTTGCATTGGCAATTATGTGAAAATTTATTTCGCTCCAGACAATTGAAATGTTAAATTATTATCGGCTGGGGTAGGATTTTATATGTTTCGTAGATGTAATTAGTGCCCAACTGCAGCAAAAGAACAAACTTCATATGAAATGGCAGTGGCTTTGCCTTACAGCCTCTTAAAGGTCAGACAATCGACAATTGAATTAAAGCCACAACATTACATACAGCGCCTGGAAAGACCAAAGCGACCCAGCGAAGCAAATTGCTGCCACAACAGCCACCTAATAAACCGAAAGGTCAACGCGCTGATGTTGCCACATTAGACCTGGCCAAGACGACAAAAGCTTTAGATGAAAAAATCCATGAGTAAATAATGTCATTAACTATAAGCTAAACGAAATAATTAACGTAAGCAAACAACAACCATAAGCCTTTCCATCTAGCAGTAGCAGCTCAAGTTAAAGGTCTATAATATTTAATAACTAATATTTTTCAAGTTAAAATCTTCGATTGACTTGTTAAAGATTGAATATTACACCTTTAATGGGCAACCGAAATGCAATATACATATATCATAAGATCTTGTTAGGATCATTTTTCACTTTAACGTTAGAGTTAAGATTAACTTTAAGGAACAGAAGAACTTTCCTTTTCCCATTCAAATCACTAAAAATCTATCAAAACAACCATGATTGACCAAGTTAAAGCCATGGGAATATGAGCTAATCATTGAAGTATTACTCTAAGCCTGCTCGTGCAAAATTTACATATATGGTAAAAAAAATGCAGCTTATTAAATTCGAGTTTCCGTTATAATCCATTCACTTGAGACAGTTCTGATTCTTGCCTTTAATTTATGACCAATTTGTATCTTTGGCCAAAGATCAGCAAACAAGCATTGACAACATGCGAGGGCATTGTTTCCTATTGTGACAACGAAAATCGTTGGTAAGAATGCGACAAAAGAGAATTAAAGTCGTGCCATTACTTTTGGCTAGACATCGTTTGTTATTTACACGATTTTGGAGTAGATTGTCAGATGCAGCAGACAAGAACAATATCAAAAATTCTATTATGATGCATATTTACCACAATTTCGAGTAAGAATAATGCACTTATAACAAAAATATAATCAATATACACATGCATAATAAAAAGGGCAATTAAAGCCATTAGAAAAACTTGTGTTCCTATGTACATATACATATGTATATGCCCTTTAGCCGTTCTTTCTCTATTCGAAACTTGTCTCAGAGTAAGTGACTTTGTAGCTTTTATTTACTGGGCTCGTTACGCCACAAAGGCGGTTCTAATCATTATTAGCAAATTGGCAGTTAGATGAACTTAAATGCTTATAATTTTGATACCCTGTAAAGTATTCGATTCGGATAAGTCACTCATATATAAAAAGAATTGAGTGATGATTGGTTTATGACCAAGGAAATCAAATAAATAGACTATATCCTTATAGCTGCTAGTATCCAAAATTTTTAATAGATTTCATAGCACAAGGATTATAAAAAATCTTGTTACAATTCCTTTTTAGCTTGATTTTGTTATGATTCTGAACTTGTTTTAGCAAAGTCTTCTAATAACACAATTTCCTAGTTCTAAAAATAGTTTTACAGACAACTTGCTGTTGAACTAGAGAACATTTCTGAAGTGATATAAAAGTGACTGAAGGAGTATCTCAAAGTCGTCGACGAAACGTAAACAACTGCGGAATATATTTAGTTTTGAAGACAAGAAAAATTGTTCATAAGGAACTAACTAACCGGAGAATGAACACCTATATTTGAATGTCAGTTGACTTAGAAATTTAGGCAAATTGAATTATTATCGCCCAATGTTTTTTTATTTCTAATCGCGGTGTCAGTCTGTGTTTTACGGTTAAAGTGTTTTGTCCCAGCTGTTTTTTGTATTAGTTTTTCTTGATTGAGTTTCCTTCGTGGCTGTGAAAATCCAACAATTCGACAGTTGGCGATTTCATCCACTTGCAAGCGGCCGTTTCTTTGCTGCTAGTCACATTCAATTATACGAGAATATGGACTTTGATCGCACCCTGGATAAGTGCGGACAGTTTGGGCGATTTCAAATTGTGATACTTTTACTCTATGGTTATACAAATATACTTGGGTCTTTGCATTATTTCTCTCAGACACTTATTACGTTCACCCCAGAGCATTGGTTAGTACTTTAAATGGAAAAAAAACAAACAGAAATTAAAAGTAGGTATTATAAATGTATTCCACTTACATAGGTGCGCACACGATGATCTGAAAGATCTGACGATGGATGAGTTACGCCTAGTATACTTTAATATATCGGCTTCGTCGTGCACCATTTTGGATAGGGTGGTCAATGGAACTGGAATAGCAGCCAAAGATGCCAAATGCACTGATTGGATATTCGATTATGAAAGTGACTACAAAAGCATCACAACTGAATTGAAATGGGTGTGCGATCAAGCTCATTTGCCAGCTGTGGGTCAGTCGTTCTTCTTCATGGGCTCTGTGGTAGGGACGATAGTATTTGGTTTCCTCTCGGATCACATTGGACGTTTGCCCGCTCTTCTGATGTCAACCATGTCAGGAGCTCTGGGAGATTTCATCACGTCTTTTGTCCAAACATTACCCTGGTTTGCCGTTTCTAGGTTTATCTCAGGACTCTCCACAGATACCATGTACTATTTGATGTATATTTTGGGTAAGTGACTAAAAGAGTCCGTAGAATCTTATCCAATCATTGAAAATCCCTACAGTGTTCGAGTACCTTAGTCCCAAGCGCCGCACCTTTGGTCTTAACATCATACTTGCTGTCTTCTATTGCTTTGGTCTAATGACTTCACCATGGGCTGCCATTTGGATTGGCAATTGGCGTCAGTATCTATGGTTAGCTTCTCTGCCAGCTCTTGGTGTCCTAGCGTATCCTTTGTTAATCTGTGAAAGTGCCCAATGGCTGTTGACCAAGAAGAAATACGATCGGGCCGTAGACTGCCTCAAGAAGGTCGCCAAGTTCAATGGTCGCAAAGTGGAAGATTCGGTTTTCGATGAGTTCGTTAAACATTATCGCGACAAGATGAACGAGGAGGAGAAGATAACCAAGCAAGTGGACACATTCATGGGCATGTTCCGGACACCACGTTTACGTCGCTTCACACTGACTTTGCTGTTAAAATCGTGAGTGAGGTTGAGACAGGAAATTCAATATTCAATATCCATTTTTGTTTCACAGAGTAATCATTACACTCTCCTGTGATGTGATCAATAGGAATATGGAGGGTCTGGGTACTTCTCCCTTTAAACTCTTCTCTTTCACCTCAATTGTTTATTTGCCAGCTGGAATGACTATTCTCCTGCTTCAAAATCACATTGGACGAAAGGGAATGGCTTGTGGGGCACTCTTTGTGGGTGCCATTATAACCACAGTCACTGGCTTTCTAATAGCCTTATTCGATCCTAAGGATAATGCTGTACTACTGGCCATAATGGTGGGACTGGGTCGCTTTGCCACCACTGTTTCCTTTGATGCTGAGATTCAATATGCAGCCGAGATTATTCCAACTAGTGTGCGAGGGAGAGCTGTCTCCAATGTCCATGTGATTGGTTTGGCTTCCAGCGCATTCTCTTTTTATGTGATCTATTTGGCCCAATTCTATAAGCCATTGCCATCTATATTTATAGGAACTTTAATGTTCTTAGGAGCCTTGCTATGTCTTACTTTGCCCGAGACTTTGGATAAGTGAGTCAAGTCATTGATATAAGATTGAAAGTGAATGCTAATAAGTTATTTTCGTTCTTAGAAAACTTCCGGAAAATTTGGCTGAAGGTGAAAATTTTGCTCTGAATGAGGGCTGCCTCTACTTTCCCTGTTTAAATCGAAAACAAGTAACTTCAGATTGATTTTAATTTTTGTGAATAAATGACAAATTTATTGAAAATATGTATCAATCCGATCTATCAAACAAAACAAATTGGTTGTGCAATTTTGATTATTATTATCATCGTCAGACTTTTAGATCTATTCGGCTCATGTCAACATGTCACCTAAAATACTTATAATCACACACATTGCATGCAAGCAAGCTGAACGATCTTGCCATCTATATATTTATATATCTCCCAACCCCAACCTTCCTCGCTTGACACACTCTCTCTCTCTCTTTCATCGCACTGTCTCTATTGGGGCTTCAAAATTTCGTTTTACTGCAAATTATTTTTGACTTTCATACAGATCGGTTGACACTTTGCTTGAGTTGAGTTTACACTCTAAGGAAATCTCTTTGTTATCGTTAAAATTCGTCGCTGTTTTCTGAGAGGTTTTTGAGTACAAAGATTTGAGTTGATTTGCCATCGGATTCACTTGTTTTCGCCCA
The DNA here is from genome assembly GCF_018902025.1 of Drosophila willistoni. Lineage (NCBI taxonomy): Eukaryota > Metazoa > Arthropoda > Insecta > Diptera > Drosophilidae > Drosophila > Drosophila willistoni. The sequence continues at coordinate 4,356,918 of NC_061086.1, forward strand.
GTCAACAATTGCAATTCATGTGCGTGAGTTCTGTGCAATGAATGGATCTACATAAAATCAGGAGAGTCTTTTAAAATGTTTGTTTTCATGACAATCATGAAAGGTTAACAGGAGGCAATGCCCTAGCAGCAAGACAAATAAACTTAAAATATAATTAAATCGCTGCATTAAAAGGTGAGTAAACAAAATGAATGATGAAGCTAATTCCCTAAACGGGCAATTCAATTTGTAGTAAAAAATGATCGAGTCTTTAAGTTTTGGAATCAAATTCGAACCTGGCACTACAAATCGAATGTTTGAAGTTGTTGAGATTCATACACTAACTTAAATTTAATATTCTGTTACTTAAACTTTTTCCGCCCACATTTCAATTTGCACAAGTCCAGGTGTAAAAAAATAAACTTATTTACTGACTAAAATTCGCTTAATTTGCAATAATATTGTCAAAAAATAAAAATTTCAACGACCTACGTTAAGCAAATTGTTTTTGCTCTATCCATTTAGTCTACACGCCAACTTGTAGGAGGCTGTCTAAAGTCATATAGAGAAACTGAAATCTTGCAGTTGCGTTTTAAGTAAGTGAAATTAAATTTTCAGCAAGACAAAAGCAATTAAAAGAAATTTATGTGAGCGAGGGACTCTGTGCCCTGAGTTGTCGTAAGATTTCCCATTTCTTCTCAGACTCTTGCTGAACGACACACACAACAATGCTGGAGGTGGATAAAATCCTAGAAAAATGCGGCGATTTTCATCGAATGCAATGGATAATGCTGTTGCTATTTTGTCTGATCAATTTGTTATCGGCAATGCATTATTATTCACAGACCATTATTAGTTTTGTGCCCACATACTGGTGAGTAATTCGAAGGCCAGAAAGTAAAATCTTAATCAATTCCTATGACTTGTCTAGGTGTGCGGATGGTTTGGCTGCAGATGAAAGTAGGAGAGTAGCACCTGCTAAATCCAGTTGCCTGCCCTTGAATTACAATCGGAATAGTTCGACAGATACGTGTGAGATCTATAACTATGACTTATACATGGGCTATGAGAGTTATACGAGCGATATGAGTTGGATATGTGATCAAGCATGGAAATTAACTCTGGGACAATCAATGTTCTTTGTGGGCTCTGTGATCGGTACCCTCTCATTGGGTTATCTGGCCGATATAGTGGGCAGATTACCCATCTTGGTAGTAGCCAATGTTATAGCAATGTTGGGAAATCTACTAACCATTTGGGGTACAAATTTAATACTGTTCTGTACATTCCGGCTGATCTCGGGCTTTGCCACGGACAGCAATTTCGTCATGATGTATATATTGGGTAAGTGAGTGTAGAAATATGTAATTTCCATGAATTTGCCTAATACTTTCGCCTTTTAGTTATGGAATACCTGCGTCCTTCATTGCGTACCATAGGTCTGAGTCTTTGCATTGGCCTCTTCTATTGCCTGGGCTCAATGCTTGCTCCATGGTTAGCCATTTTGGTGCAAAGTTGGCGTGGCTTCTTACTATGCACCTCATTGCCGCTTCTTCTGGTGCCTCTCTTCTATTTCATAGTACCCGAAAGTGTGCAATGGTTAATCTCTAAGCAGAAATACGATCAAGCCGTGGCCTGCCTTAAACGTGTGGCCCAAATCAATGGCCGACAGGTGATCGAATCTCATTTTGAAGAGTTCATTGAAGAGTGCAAATTCAGTCAACAGCATACAAAGTGCACACCAAATCTGTTGGATCTCTTCAAGACATCAAGATTGCGTCGTCATACATTGATATTATTTTTTAAATCGTGAGACCCACCCAAAAAAAAAAGAGAAACAATTTAATGTATATATATATTCTGTTGGTTTTTTAGCATGGTCATCACCCTCTGCTATGATGCCGTTTCCCGCAATGTTCAGGGTCTTGGCATTTCGCCATTTGTGATGTTCTCGCTGAGTGCCACCACGATATTACCAGCGTGTCTGCTGCTGATTGCTCTGCAAGATCGCATTGGTAGGAAGGCAATGGCATCCATTTCATTACTATTGAGTGGCCTTTTCATATCGGTAACGGGCTGCATACTCTTCACCGCGACCACCAAAACCAGCGAGAAAAGTAAGAAAGTCTATTATCAATTAATTTCATATTTTCTCATTTCCTTGTTCCTGTTTCAGCCACCATCCTGCTGGTTTCTCTCTCTGTTATTGGGCGATTTGGTGTGACAGTGGCCTACAATTCTGGAGCTCAATATGCCACTGAACTGATACCGACTTGTGTGCGAGGACAGGGCGTGGCAGCTGTACACGTAGCTGGCTATGCTTTTACCTTCTTCAGCGCCTTTATCCTTTACACTCGCAGCATATTTCCGCCATTGCCAGAGGTGATCTTGGGAGTGATCTCTTTTCTGGGAGCTGGCCTGTGTCTGCTGCTCCCCGAGACATTGAATCGCACATTGCCCACATCGTTGGAGGATGGTGAGAACTTTGGCAAAAATGATCGTTGGTTCACGTTTAGTTTTATTGAGCGACGTTCCCAATCGGCAACGACATTGCAATCCAATTCTGGAATGGAATCAACTCTACACTTTTAATTAGTTAGTTAGTTAGTAAAGTCAAGTGAAAGTTTGTGATAATCAAGTCATGTGTGTGATCAAATATAATAAAGTTTATACGCACTAATGCCTGACGTTAGCCCTAGCTACAGCCCACCCCATAATATAAAATCATAGACCTCAGGCCTTTATCTATATGCCCGTAACAAATATAATAAACGTGGAATCTAAGCCCATTTATGTAAATTTTAGAACCTAGGTAGCAGACGCCTGATAATGGAAGTGCAAACATCATCCCGTTGCCCATATGTGTTTTTATTCGACGTTCGCTTAGAGATACATATATCCAAGATATTGCGGCGTCTATTATAGATCTATATAGATCGCGGTACATATAGCTTTTTTCTGGCATCTCGTTAAGCAGTTACTGGCCAACAAGCAATGAGAAAGGTGGACACTGGTGGCATTGCATAGCAAAATGGATTTCGAACGGGTGTTGGATAAATGTGGAAGCTTTGGACGCTATCAGTTAATATTGCTGATACTCTATGGCTACACAAACATCTTATCATCGATGCACTATTTCTCACAAACCATCATTAGTTTTACACCAGCACACAGGTGAGTGAAAAAACTGAAAGGTGATTAGAAAGTAGTAAGAAATGTGGCTCCGATTCTTGCAGTTGTGTTCCTCCCCAGGACCTTTATCCTTCTGGGTCAAATGTATCTATACAAAGTTGCAGTTTCATAGATTTACGCGATCAAAATGAGTATCTATGCAATCAATGGGATTACGAACTGGAAAGTGGCTATACAAGCATCACAACAGAAGTAAGCCTAAAAGTAGACCATGGAAAATATTGAAATTAACCCTTGGAAATATTCCTTCAGATGAACTGGATCTGCGAGGATGGCTATAAGTTGGCTGTGGGTCAATCATTTTTCTTTGTGGGCTCCGTTTTAGGCACCATATTCTTTGGCTATCTGGCCGATCGTATTGGCCGTTTGCCAGCTTGCATCTTAACCACACTAACTGGAGCTTTGGGCGACTTTCTTACATCATTTGTCAGTTCATTACCTTGGTTTTCCATAACACGCTTTATATCGGGCCTATCCACAGATACTCAGTATATGTTGATGTATATTTTGGGTGAGTTAGTCCTAAATAATTTCATAATCTTCCTTTTATTCATCTCTCATATCTCTGTTATATTCGTTTAGTCTTCGAGTACCTGAGTCCCAAACGACGCACATTTGGTCTTAATATTGTGCTGGCTTGTTTCTATAGTGTCGGTCTGATGATTTCTCCGTGGATAGCCATTTGGGTGGGCACCTGGCGCAGGTATCTCTGGGCTGCCTCATTGCCAGCTTTGGGTGTTCTACTCTATCCCTGTCTGCTCTTCGAGAGTGCCGAATGGCTGCTGACCAAAGGTAAATTCGAAAAGGCTACACAAACATTGAAACGCATAGCCAAAATCAATGGTCGCCAAGTGGACGAATCGGTATTTGATGAATTCATCAAGCATTATCGTGAGAAAATGAATAGTCAACAGGAGTCCTCTGATACATTTATGGGAATGCTAAGGACACCGCGATTGAGAAAGTTTACCATCATTCTATTCCTCAAGTCGTAAGTTTTCTTCAAAATTATAATCTACCAGTTTATTGAATTTCGTTTAAATTTTCAGAGCGATTATCACAGTGGCCTTTGATATAATTAGTCGTAATATGGAAGGAGTGGGCACTTCACCCTTCAAACTCTTCTCCTACACTGGCGTAGTGTACTTGCCCGCCGGTTTTACCATTATCTTATTCCAAAATATCATAGGACGCAAGGGTATGGCTTGTGCCACACTGCTAGGAGGAGCAATCACTACAGCTGTCACTGGCTACATGGTGGCCACATTGGATCCAGCTAATCATGCTCTGGTCTTGGCTCTAATGGTCGGTCTTGGACGTTATGGTGTCGTCTTGGCCTATGATGCTGAAGCCCAATATGCGGCTGAGATTATACCGACCAGTGTTCGAGGACGAGGACTCTCGAATATTCATGTAGTTGGTTATGCCTGTGGTTTCTGTAGTTCGTATATTATTTTCTTGGGAACCATTTTCAAGCCTTTACCCTCAATATTTATAAGCATATTGCTGTTCATCGGAGCTGCCCTGTGTCTCACATTACCAGAGACTTTAAGAAAGTGAGTTTTGCCAATACGAGAGAATGAGACAGATTATTTAAATGTTTTTTTTTTAGGAAACTTCCACAAACTCTGGCCGATGGTGAGGTGTTTGGTGTTGGTGAAAAATGGTATTTCTTTCCCTGTTTCCATCGAAAGACTGAGGCCCCCGTAGAGGAGGCCATAGAGCCGAAAAAGTACTAATATAAAACCTAACAAATTATGTGATTAAATAATAAATAATAAAGCCTTTTTTTTATATACATACATACATCATACCTACTTATTTGCATAAGTAATTGTTTAAACGCAAATAAGTAGTTTTATTTGCACAGAGATTAGGAGTATAAAACAAAGAGATGCCTTCTAAAGAATTGAATGAACAGGCAATAACTTTTCAATTATATCCGCTAGATATATAAAACTAAGACCATGTTAGACCCCACTGCAAATAAGTTAAGCCCATTGTTGGAAACAAAGTATACTTTATCATTATTTTGTTGTATACATTTGCCCAGTGGCGGATTTACAGTGATGGGCACCTTGAACATTAAAAGTCCCTTTTTTGCGTCTTACGAAAAGGAAAGAAAACTCCTTTCTTTTGGTGTAATCTATTGAATAAAAATTTGTTGTCTTACACAACTTTTTTGAATTTTTCTCACTTGCTTAATATAATGCCCCTAGATCTATCTACCCCGTTGCCTTAGGCTAGATCCGCCACTGTGTTTACCTAAATTATTTGCGGCTTTATTCCTGATTTATGTGATTACGAGTTTTTGGTATATTGTTACGAGTTTCCATTTCACAATTGATACAATTAGACCGTAAGGCGATTCTCTCAAAAGATTGCGGTCTGGGCAATTTCACAATGCGTCTTTATTGTACAATCTATATCTATACTAGATACTATAAACATGTCTGGACAGAGGTAATCCTGACTTTTTACAGGCGTGACTTACAGAGTACTCAAAACATTTTTAGGCATATAAATCTAAGACACGTTAAGTAAACTAAATCCAAACGTTCTACGAATGTATAAACATCAACATCAAGTCGGTCGCATTTTGACCAAGTTAAATGCCTGATAAGCATTACCAAAAACATACGCAAATTGCAGCCACTAAGCCGATCCCTACTTTACCCACTTTCCTCATATTTTGATTGTAAAATGATTAACTAAAAATTTATACGACCGGCGCCATTGAAAAATATGATCCTCTGTTTGATCCAATAACTTACAAATCTGAGTAATTCCAAGTTACGGCATCCGAATTCAAGGTGTTATGTACGCGCTTCGAATCAGAGTGTTTGCCAGCGGATCAACACATTATTATCTTAGCATCACGCCCCAAAAAAAAAACCCAAAATAAAAAAGATACACAATTCTTTTGTTACTAATCACACATTCTAATCAGAGAACGGATATCTCTATAAAAGACAGCTACTGTACGAATCGTGCGTCAAAATCAGAAACGGCTTGGCAGAATGTAGTTGATTTCATCCCAAAAAAAGAAAATATTTTGTTTATCAACTACAAGGAATTATAGAAAATTTATAAGAATGGATTTCGATAGGGTTTTGGACAAGTGTGGGAGTTTTGGGCGTTTTCAATTTGTTATATTGATTCTATACGGTTATACAAATGTTTTGAGCTCTTTGCACTACTTTTCCCAAACGCTCGTGACTTTTACCCCAGAACATTGGTAAGAATCCATGGAAAGCCATAATGAAGAAGTTTGCCGAAATCCATTTGCCAATTCCCCTCTCTACCTTAGGTGTTCACATGATGACTTACGGGAATTGAGTGTAGCAGAAGTTCGTTCTATTTATGCAAACATAACCCATTCTTCTTGCACGGTTCTGAGCGAAGTCGTAAATGGTTCTGGCATTGCAGCCGACGAAGGAATCTGCAGTGATTGGATATTTGACTATGAAAGTGACTACAAAAGCATCACAACTGAATTGAAATGGGTGTGCGATCAAGCTCATTTGCCAGCTGTGGGTCAGTCGTTCTTCTTCATGGGTTGTGTGGTGGGTACGATATCATTTGGTTTCCTCTCGGATCACATTGGACGATTGCCCACCCTTCTGATGTCAACATTGTCCGGAGCTCTGGGAGATTTCCTGACATCGTTTGTGAATTCGTTGCCTGGATTTGCGGCATGCAGATTTGTCTCAGGTCTTTCAACAGATACCATGTACTATTTGATGTATATTTTGGGTAAGTCACTATAATAACGCTTAGAATCTCATCTGATCCTCAAATATCCTTTCAGTCTTCGAGTACCTTAGTCCCAAGCGCCGCACCTTTGGTCTTAACATCATACTTGCTGTCTTCTATTGCTTTGGTCTAATGACTTCACCATGGGCTGCCATTTGGATTGGCAATTGGCGTCAGTATCTATGGTTAGCTTCTCTGCCAGCACTTGGTGTCCTAGCGTATCCTTTGTTGATCTGTGAAAGTGCCCAGTGGCTGTTGACCAAGAAGAAATACGATCGGGCCGTAGACTGCCTCAAGAAGGTCGCCAAGTTCAATGGTCGCAAAGTGGAAGATTCGGTTTTCGATGAGTTCGTTAAACATTATCGCGAGAAGATGAACGAGGAGGAGAAGATAACCAAGCAAGTGGACACATTCATGGGCATGTTCCGGACACCACGTTTACGTCGCTTCACACTGACTTTGCTGTTAAAATCGTGAGTGATATGATCAAGAAGCAAAAGCAAAGCAGAACTCACTTTATATATTTCTTTTAGGGTGATAATTACTCTATCCTACGATGTGATCAATAGGAATATGGAGGGTCTGGGTACATCACCATTCAAACTCTTCTCTTTCACCTCGTGTGTATATTTGCCCGCCGGATTCATAATTCTCCTTCTCCAGAATCGCATTGGACGCAAGGGAATGGCTTGTGGGGCACTCTTTGTGGGTGCCATTATAACCACAGTCACTGGCTTCCTAATTGCCTTCCTAAATCCAAATGAGAATGCTCTGCTACTGGCCATAATGGTGGGATTGGGTCGTTTTGGCACCACTGTTTCCTATGATGCGGAGATACAATATGCCGCCGAAATTATACCAACCAGTGTTCGAGGGAGAGCCGTGTCCAATATCCATGTGGTGGGATTGGCCTCCAGTTCGTTGTCATTCTATGTGATCTATATGGCCCAGTTCTATAAGCCCTTGCCTTCGATCTTCATCAGTTGCCTGATGTTCTTTGGTTCCGGTTTGTGTCTGACATTGCCGGAAACCCTACATAAGTAAGTCGAAAGATAGGAGATACTGATTGTTTCTAAACTTTTGTGATTTTCATTTTAGAAAATTACCTGAAAATTTAGCCGATGGTGAACGGTTCGCAATGAATGAAAGTTGCTTCTATTTCCCATGCTTTCACAAGCGTCGCGAGAGCTTGACCCAAACGGCGGATTATAAGTCTGAATTTTAACTGAGCAACCGAAAAACTGATTACCCTTTGGAATACTTTCACAACCTGAAGATGAGCTTAACTTGAAGTTGGTTCTATCTGCAACTAAATGGTCTGATACGCGTTACTAATGTAAAGAATACATAGTAATTATCCACGTAACCGTTATAACACTCTTTTATATACTACTATTATAATATATGTATACATATATATTTAAACAGAACTGGTAATAATGTAAACTAAAAAGGTATAAATAAATAAACATATTTTTCCAAATTAAATCAATTCGAACACGATTGATCGATATTCAGTTTGAAAAACAAAACACTTTTTAATGGAATTTAATAAATAAATTCGTACAATTAAATTAGAGAAGACATTTTTAAGTACACTTTGAAAAGTAATTAGATGGCAGATGAAGGCAATATTATAAAAATGATTTAAAACGATGTTAAAAATTAATCTTCTTCTGTGATTTCGGTGATTTTGGCACTCTCTTTAAAGACATCGGGAATCTCGGCCTCATCAGATCTCTCGATGATGCGATATTTCTCTGCAGCGGCCAGGCACTGAATAGCCACCTCTCGGGCCTTGGAGCGCGTCTCGTCTGGCAGCTGGCCAAGACCACTGAGTAGTTCCATGATGTCTGTGTCGAAGAGTTTCTTTGCAAACTCTTCGCCGGCATTAATAATGTTGAGAATTACCACAATGCCACGATGTTGAACTGCTGGACTTGGATTGGCAATTAGAGTGTGCAAAACATCCAGCCAACTGGCAATGGCCAATATCTTTTTGCAACACTTGGCCGAAACCGAGGTGAGTATGGCCAAGGCACCGGCACACGCCATGGCCGTCTCTTCGTCCTCATCCTCGCAAAGAAGAGCCAAAAATTTCACACGATCATTTTCGCCTTCGAACATAGTGACCACATCTTCGGACATAACCAGGTTGCATAGACATTGTGCTGCCGCCCTTGTGAGATATAGATGATCCTCCATGAGATAGAACTCAATTTTCGATAATCCCTGCTCCTTAATGATGCGTTGTCGCACACTCTCATTCATGCTGGCCAAATTGGTAAGACCCATGAGCGATTCAAAGTTCTCCAGGGCCGTGCAGTCTTGGTGCAAAAGGTTCAGCAGCGGACGTATAACATCCAATGAACGTTGTCCACTGAATGCCACCTCTGGGTTAATGGTAATGCCAATTCTGGCCAGAGCCTGGCAAGCGTGACGTTTACCCTTGTCGGTGCCCTCCAAGGCAAGGCGCAACAATGTCTTGACGCCACCATCCTGGACCACTTTTCCCCTCAGTTCGCGCAGGCCGCAAACGGCATTCAGCACTCTGGCTATCAATTCCTGGGAATTGTGACTTTCGGTCTTGGCCAGAGAGCACAGGGCCGTGGTAATGCCCTCGTTGGCCAGAACTGTTATACGTTTGTTTATGAAATCCACATCGTCCAGTTCATGTTCTTCGGGTATATGATGCTTGGCAAATTTGGCAAGTTCCACCATCTCGGGCAGCAATTCCTGCTTCTCGTAAGCATTGCAAAGATTCACATAGGTGGTAACCACACCATACAAGCATGACTGATCCCCGGCACGAGCCAAATCCATGAGGGCATGTATTGATTCCTTGTCCTCGATCAGTTTCTCCTTGCACTCGGCATCCAAAGTAAGATAGGCAAGGCCATCGGCAGCCCAACGACGAATGTCCTTGTCTTTGCCAGGCTTGATAAGGAATCTGCGACACGCTTCGGCCAGCTTTAGGGCTGCACCATCGCCAAAGGGTCTTATGGCAGCATCCTGACCTCCATAGCTGCCCAATTTACACAGACCGACCAAAGCTCGCACACGAATTGCGTCATTTTTTGAGTGATATAGTCTCTTTAATATATCCACTCCCTGTTCACACAAGGCTTTGGCTTTGTCCTTCTTTGAGGACGCCGCGATGAGGCACTCGCAGGCCACACGCTGCTGCAACATGTCATCCGTGGTGGCCATAGCCAGGATCATTTGAAGAATTCCTGCAAGAATAAAAAGAACATAGGTGAGGCATCTATTGGTAGTCAGTTATATTTGTTTGCTTACCATCTCTGGCAATAATTTGATTGCCCACATCTAGGGGACCACTCAGGAGTGAGGTAATGGCTACCGTGACACGCACCTTGGACTCCATATCAGGTGACAATAGCTTATCTTTGATAAACTCATCGATTTGGTCTGTGAAGCGTTGCTTGGCCTCATCGTAGTACATATTCTCATAGATTCTGGCCAGACATACTGAAGCAATTGTCGGCGTGGACGATGTAATTTCCATGGCACTTTCATACTTGTAGTCGTCCAATTCTGAGCAAACCTCAAGTAAACGGCACAGACCCCTAATCTCCACTAGGCGTTCGGCCCACTCCAAAGCCGAGTAGTGGACATTTCTAGTGATAAGTTCAATTATTGCATCTCGAGCGGGTCCCGATATAGTGCGATCCGTAATGCTATAGACCATACAGGTGAGCAGAGTATCGATCTCTCGATTGTTTTTCGAGCACAGCTCTTTGTTCGGTTTGGAATCGGGTTTATTCTTCAATCCAGACAATGCATTGATGATCGTCTGCAGGCAATATTGGGCAGTGGCCACACAATCCTCGTGTTTCTGGTCAAGAACACGCATGAACCATGGAATGCCCAGCTCCTGGAGCACTGCCTTAGTGCGTTCCACATTCTGATCACAGAGAGCGGCCACCACTCGTACCATGTTCACATAGATATCTGCATCTTTTTCCAATTTAGCCAATGTGGCCACTTTCGCGACACACTGCTCCTTGAAGAGAAGTTCTGCTCCAGTTGATTCCTTGGCTAGAACCACCAAGTTATTGGCAGCCGAGCGACGCTTCTCAATGGGGGCGCCAAAGTCAAATGTCAGCTCCATCATCTGCTTCACCTTGGTCGATGTTTTGGCATTACGAGCCCCGCGTTCCTCCACTACCAAATGTAGTCTGTGGAGTATTGGCTGCACAATTTTATTGCCTGGGTCAGATTTGAATATATTGGTGGCATCTTTGTAGGCCTCTTCGACTTTATCCAACGCCTCATATGCCGTTGCGCGGCGGTAGAGTGCTTTTGGGTCATTTGGGGACATACGCAACGACTCTGTACAGTCGTCCGCAGCTTTGTCGTACTGCTCCAGTTTCAAATAGGCCGCTGCACGATTTTTATAGAAAACAGGCAACTCTTTGTGTTGCTGCTGTGCTCCCAATTTGATTGCCAGACCATATTGCAGCACTGCATCCTCCCATTTGCCTGCCTTGAATGCCTCGTTGCCTTTGTCCTTAAAACCAGTGGCTGAGGATTCCTCACTGCTGATTGTATTTGTCATAATTAAAGTTGCAACCTTAGTGTCTGTTGAGTAAACTATTTATTTCCATTTTTGATATTTTCCTAAAATGACTCACCTCACGTTTTGTCCTAAATTCTGCTTGCCAGAACACAGAAACTTCTCGATCTTGTTAGCTCACAACACACACACACGGTAGAAAATGGTCAGTCGGAAAAGCAAGCACGCTGTGTGGGCAATTTTCACTCAACTAAAAGCAGATGTTCTATATATAAACATCTAAATTCAAAAAGAAAAACCAAAATACTTGCAACTGTTTGACATCAGCTGTGAAATCAAATACAATTCGAGTGCGGTGCTGCCTACTTGGTAGGGGAGAGGGCCCAGTTGTGACTCAGGCCCAGTTGTGACATTCTCAAATATTTTTGAAATGCGGTATTGAATGACAGTTTGAGCCCTGTAAATCATGTTTGTTAGACGTTCTGCAGTTTTTGGACAGACCCCAACGTTAATAATCGTATTGTATATACGCGTACCAAACATCGTTTTGAAAATCGTGCGAAAAAGTTTTTTTCCATTTTTTTCAAAGTACCAAAATTTTGTGAAATCAACAGTGAAAAGGTGAGTGCAATGCATCAAAGTATTGTATTTGCCGTATATTTTGTGATTCTATAAAAATTTATGTGATTATGTAGTGTATATAAAAAATATAGATATAAACTTTAAACTATAAAAAGGCCCGGTTATGACTCAGCTGGGGTGCCCAGTTATGTCCCATTTTTTTTTTGCACTCGGATTATGTAAAATTATCAAATTCCAACATTTTTGATGTTGTTTAACAACAAGGAAAGGAAATTTACATATTGAGACCAGTTTGTCCAAGAATATTCTGGAAGATCTCGATCGGGAATGTTCATTCGAAGTGCGCTAATATGCAAGCAAGTTATTTCGCTTGCAAAAACTGCGAAAGTGACATGGACGACGAGGGCTTAAAATCGTTCTCATTTATGGCCATTTTCTTTTGGGTTTTTCATTGTTTTTGGCTTTGAAGCCCTTCAAAATAAGTAAACCATTAAATCACAACAATTCGTGTGACATTCCTTTCATATTTTCTTATTTTCAGTGAATTTCTTAAGTTGAGTCATAACTGGGCCACTTTTTTTTAAAGTTAAAAAAAGTTATCCAAATTAAATCTGTTTCAAAATTTTTTGAGTAACTCAAATAAACATACATTCTTTGGAAAAAAGTTGCGTTTGGTTAATATTTAAATGTTAAACTTCTTAATTTTTCATTTTCCCGAACTGAAGAAAAAATTTCGAGGTTTTTCAAAACCCGGGTCATTACTGGGCCCTCTCCCCTACTTGTTGACATTTCATCAAGTTGGCAGTTCTATTTCAAAATTTAGCTCCCAAATATCAGCTGGTCGTTTGTTTTGATTTTCGCGTGATATAACTTTTGTTTGTAAAAAAATAAATAAGTACAAAAAACAAGACAAGGGTGATGTTGAAGCATGGTCAGCTCATGTGGCGATATCTAGTGCCCCGCCATTTGCATACGAGCTGTCCGCTTGGGCAGCAAATCAACTACTACGATGCCTTGGGAATAGCAAAGAGATCCACACAAAATGAAATCAAAGCTGCGTATTATAAATTGTCCATGGTTTATCATCCGGACAGGAATCAGGGAAGTGAGAGCGCCGCCAAGAAATTTCGGGAGATTAATCAGGCGTATGAAGTTTTGGGTAACTATCTGGCATATCATTTCTAACAAAATATCATTAGGACTTGTGTACTTTTTAATAAGGTAACTATCGACTAAGGCGGCTCTATGACAAGGGAATTGTCCATACTGCAGGCTCTCAATATGCTCAGGATATACACGACCAGGCGGCAGAGGCGGTGGAGGATGATCCAGAGACCAAGTTCTACAAGTCACGTTTCAAGAAGTCCAAAGTGGCCGATACTGAGGGTCGAACTCCTATCTACGATTTCGATGAATGGTCGCGTGCGCACTATGGCAAAAATTTTGAACGTCGCCAGACGGCCCAGGCCAAATACGAAAGGATTCGAGTGCAAAAGGAGCAGAATAGCATATCCAAGCAGACGGATACTGTGATGATTGCCTTCATTTTTGCCGCCGTGGCCGTTTATTTGATGTTCATGGCTGAGAGTTCCTACGACACGCCCCAACAGCGGGCGGATAGCAAGCAGCGAAGCGAAAAGGGAGGTGCGGGCACTACCTAGTTGTCGTAGAATCAACTTCTCTAGTCCAATTCTTTTAGTTGCTTAAGCGTAAAAATTGTTTTAATTACGATATTAACAAGGATGTGAATATACAGTAGATCAATCGATTTAAATCAAAACCGTCCACTCCGCTTGCGTGCGGTATATTTGGTATCCGGTCGTGTCTCCAGTCCCTGGCGACGTCTGCGCTCCTTTTTGGCCAGGATCCAGTCACGAGATTTCTTTGGGGCTTTGCCACGAGCATCACGGCAAGCGTCGCGCTTCTTGATATAATTAACGCGTCGCTCGTCCTCAGCAGAGCCTAAGGCTTTGGGTAACTCGGCTGCTCCTCCAGTCATTAGGACCAAATAATATTTCTTGGCCCTAGCCGAATTCGGATAATCCACAACCAAGCCGCCATAGAAACCGGCCTTCATTGCCTGTGATGTCACCATATCAACTTGATCCGAGTTTTCGGGATAGAACTGGAACACTGCACGAGCTGTACGTGTCAGGCAGGAGTAGAGCGTAGTGAAGAATTTTAGCAGACGCTTGTGAGGATTGTGATAGGACTTGTCGGCGTTGCATAGCCATTGAAGGGCAGATATCGAAATGGCACCATCGAATGTGCCCGGCCTAAAGGGCATGCCCTCGCCCATGTCGCCTAGAACAACATCTCCGCCCACCTCACGCTCCTGGGCGATGTCCAGCATGGCTTTGGCTATGTCAATGCCAATCCACATGTGATCGCTGTCCTCCAAGACACTGCCAGAAAGTCCAGAGCCGCATCCAATGTCCAGAATCAAACGGGTCTCATCATCATCAGGCAGAGCTAACAGTTCTAGGGCACGTTCTGCCATCTCCACTTGGATTTCAATTATGCGGGAGCTGTACGTAAAAAGGTAATCCAAAATGAGATTTATGTGTATACATATGTACATAGCTTCGGGCTTACTTTGTGGAATATTTCTTGGCCTCATCGTCATTGTAGAACTAAAATTATTAAAACATTCACAATTATGTTGTCATCATCAAGAGACTTGTCTGCTTTCTTACTATTTCCGGCGGTGCCGAGTGCTCTGGTCGTCTGGCCATTTTGTTTATCCTGTGTTAACTTGCTCCGTTTCTTTCGGGCTATAATGGAAACAGATTCAAATATGTCATCTGATTACCGTTTTCATGCAATTTTTATAATACAAACTATATTATTTATTTTAATGCAATTTCATGCAATTTTTTATATTTTTTATTTTAATCCAAATAAAAATAAAACGCACGTGGCGAAAAACGTAAACACAACGTAAGCACGTGGCGAATTCAGCTACGAACTCCGCTGCAAACTTTATATGAATTTGTTGCTTTTCCAGAATACGGCGAATTCAGCCTAAACACCCCCGAACAACGGTTTGCAACGAACCATGGAACCAAATCGAACTCGTAGCGAAAACACAAGGCCGACTAACTTATACTCTTCACATACTTTTTGTTCAGGTATTGATGCAAAATTGGCAATGGTGAAGTTTAGACCGTGAGTGAGTGAGGCGCCAACGCAACATCCTTGAGGGATTTATAATATGGATAAGTATCCAGGATTGCGATTGCCAGTCTTGATTCTGTGAAATGGTTGGAAATAAGAGAAATATTAGAAATTATTTACATTTTTATAATGGAATTCATTCCATTCTTACCTGGAATGGACCAATAGAGGATCCTTTTTGTAGAGCCTCAATTCGCCATGCATATGGGAATTAGATTAATACAAATCCTCAATATGATTGTAAGTTGCTTCGGTGACGTTCAGATACTCGTCCAAATTGACTGGCACCACGGGCACACTAGGTAACAACGAGAGAACGTAGGCCATAGCCGAATTATCTTGATTGGAGCTCAAATAGACTTCACCAAACAAAGGCACACATCTCGAGACACCACGGTGCACCGTTAAGAAGGCATCACAGAATTGATATTGTTGTTCAGACAAATTCCTTGGACGCCAACATAACTGCCCTCAACTAGATCCCAAGCGCACGTATAGCTCTTGATCTTGAGCCAAGTTGTGGGCGCACTCGTTAGATTACTCTTCCAAACAAATAGTTGGAATCCTTTGTTACGACATTGGGAGTAGCAACAAGTTCCTTGAAAGTTCCTGTAGAAAACAGAAAACTTGTCATTTGGACCCTTGCCACTACAGCTCGTCGGCTCCATCGTTTAGTGCCACATTCTTCCTCTACTGCATTATATCGACAACATCAACCAATTGCTACCAATTGCTTACGTCATTGATATTACGCTTATATGATAATGTGACTTTGATTCTTGGGCTGCTGATAAAAAGATAAATGAAAACTTTAATATTTATCATTTGTGCTTTCCAGATCGGATATATATCAAGCAACTTGTAAATACGTACCTTGGGGACTCGATTCATGAGAAACGGGGTATTCCTCAACACCCTTATTTTGGCGAAGCCCCTTCTGAAGGAGGACGCCGTTTATTGCATCAACATGGACGAATTCTGGCATCATAGCGTGCCCTATGTTCACAAAGTAAATACATATCTGCATAGACAGGGGCTATATCATACAAACATATACATATATCTTTACAGATTTTCGTCATGTACTTGACCAACTTGATCACTGGAAGTCAAGCATTGATATACGCGAAAAGCGCTTGTCCTAAAAGCGATACTTCCACCGAGTTTGTAAGTACCTACATACATATATACATATTTTGCATTTCAAGATTATATATCCATTATGTTTCATTGCAGCTGACCAATTCTGATGAACTTGCTGACATCATTCTGGAGATCTTAATGCAAGTGCCCATACCCTTGAGGCGAAACATAGTGGCCATAGTGTCTGACAGGTTCCGGATGAACATTCGTGCCCTGACTATATTGGAGGACATATGTCCTTACGTGCCACCTCCACACGTATTCGATGTGACACATTTGTTAAATTACTTCATAAAGGAATCCGATATCTCCTGTGAAAACAATGTTCTTTTGCTGGTGGACACGGTATTCAAAAGACAGGAATACCGAAATCAGCTTAACGAAATACAGCAAAGATGCAAATCCATTAATTACGACACGCTGGCTCTCTTCTGGGCCTTCATAAGCAGTATTAAGGAGACTCTAAAGAACATTTTCCAAGTCATTGATAAGGATGAGTTCGTTTTGACAAAACTTAACAGCGACCGGATGGAGCAAAAGGGGAAGTCGTTTGTGAGACATATGCCGGTCATGCCCCTAAAGATGTGTGCCGAGGGTGGTGGATTGCTGAGTTTTATGGTTTATGACGCAGCAAGTGATCTTTAAATAAAATTAAAAATTATGTACCCATGATGCAATTCTGTTTTAACTTAAGAGGGTGGGTTTTTGTCCATTTCATCCAGATTGGGATCCCCTATTGATTTGGATTTAAAAGTTAGCGGGATTTATAGCCTGAAAGTAGCTATTTCCGGGCAAAGTGTGGCCGAATATGGCATTGCCAGATGCAAATTGCAAACAAAGAATTGTGGCGGGAAATCGGGATATGTATAATTGCAAATGAGGTAATTTTAAATAATTGCAACGCATTTTCTGGGAAATCCTCACGTGATGGGTGATGTGCAATATATTTGTGTAAGCAGGAAGATGAATATTTTTGATAATAATTAGGCATCTTAAAGATTTTCGGATTCTGCCATATTTTATGACATCTTGGAATCTCTCATAAACATTTTGTAAATATAGAATGAATTGAAAGTATTTAAAGTTGTTTTTTAATTGTAATGTATTTAATTGTTGAATTGCACCACAAAAAGTGAATACCCTACGAATACCCTTACCGAACCACACCGAACCGAACCGAGCGAAAAAAAGCATCGAACTTCGAACCGATGAGCCGAACCGCAACAGATGAGGCGAACCGCAACAGATGAGCCCAACTCCAACCGATGAGCCCAACCGATGAGGCGAACTGCAACCGATGAGCCGAACTGCAACCGATGAGCCCAACCGATGAGCCGAACTCCAACATTACTCACGAACTCGAACATTTACTCACGAACTCGAACATGTTCGCGCGTTTTACTCACATGTTCGAGCGGTTTACTCACGCGTTTTTAAACCGCTAGCGTTTTACTCACGCGATTGCCAGATTGGCGTTTTCCACGCGTCTGGCAGCGCTGTATTATGGCGCCATCTATTTTATTTTTTCCACATTTGCCATCACTGATTCAGTCTAGTGTTGCCTAATGCGCTGAAAAGTTTTATTAAAAATAAAAATTTTTTGCAACTGTTGAAATTTATGTAAAAAAGTAGTTAAAGCAAGCAATAAATATGTGAAAGTGCAGTTTAAAGTGAACGAAAACAAGGGCATTCAGTGAAAATGTAAGTTTTGTCAGTAAAATGCGCCAATATTATGAAAATTACAACATTTGTGTGTGGAAGAGTGTGTGTGCGTAGATGTTGTCAATTAGGTGGGGGAAGGGCGACGCATTTGAGACAATGTACATAATTACTATAATAATGACGCGTACGCAAATAAACAATAATCATATTGTTGTGTAAGTAGGAAAAATGTGGAAGATGCGGAGAACTATCAAAGGGGTCCGATAGATTGACCCATTTACCTGGTGGCCTAAAAGAAAACACCGAAAGACGAATAAGTCAAAAAGCGAGAATAAAATAACAGTAACAATAATAACAACAAAAACAACGTATGACGTACAACAGGTATCAATTTTGGTCTTCATATGTCTCTCTCTCTTTCAACCTCTTTCTCTGAATAAATGACTCTCAAACTGCTGCAGTGCATCTTAGACTATGTCATGCATTTCCTTTTCCCCTTTTTTTTTGGGTAAATCGTTTTGTTTGTTTTTGTGGTTTTTATTTGATGTAAGTTCTCTGGAATATTATAACAAAGAATTCAGGTTTATATCTTGCATATTTATGAGTTTTTTGTTTTTGCTTTAAAACTGGTTTTTTGGCAAGGGAAGGTCTTTCCTTTCCTTTCTTTTCTCGGTCGCTGGCCTCTTCGGCTGCTGCTGCTTCTGCTGGGCCTTAACAAGTTTGCCAAAAACGTTAACCAGAACGCTCAGATACCAAATGAATCCCATTTAGTTGCGCGTCTTAAGCTCTAAGAACCAAAACGTTTCACGGGAAAAAGTACCGAGTAAAATGCTGGTTAAATTAAAACCTTGGGTGACATTTCTACTCTTGCTCCATACAGTGGAATCAGCAAATCTATTGACAAGTTATTTACCCGCCGCCATGCAGGCATTGGCCTACTATATAGATCTTTTGCAATATGAACCATTGGCCACCACGACTGTAGAGCCACCGTTTAGTGTGTCGACAACCACAGCACTTGACAAGAGGGAAGAGTCAGAAAGCACTACATCGAGACCTACTCAGGCAACGACAACACGTCGACCAACTGGTTCTGGTTGGTGGCAGCCTCCCAGCTGGTGGGAGACACCGCAACGCACATCGACTACAACGGCGCGACCTACATCGGCTCCCACGCCTCCGCATAGACCGGCCTTGTTTGCCCCACCCGCCGGTCAGCTGTCGTCGTCGTCGCCAATTCTCGAGGGTCATGCCCTTTTCAATGAAATCGGAGATGATGATTCGGACATTGATAGGTTACCACTCTCACTCATACGTGACATTCAATCGGAGGCCCTGCACGATGATTTTACCAACGATGTTGAGTCGTTGGACAATTTCCTACGTCTCTATGATGATAATTATGGTCGTGCAGCATTTGATTTTGATTTGGCCATGGATCGTTTGAGTAGTGATTCAACAGCGGGTAAAAAACGTGTTCCGCCCACCAAGCCTTATGTCGATTTCCTACTCGTCTACGATTTACTCAAACGCGATGCCAAGGCCGCCAATTTAAGTAAATATGAAGGTTATTCGGAGGATCTATTACAGCAGCTATACGAGATCTCGAATAGCTCATCATCGGCTCGCCAATTGCATACGATATTTCAACGGATGTTGGATCGCGGTGATGTCCAGCGAAGCGATGTGGTAGCCAGGATTCAGGGCATAGTCAAAGATCTGGGCAATCCAAATAGTCCCACATCCAAGGCATTGGCCTATATACCCACCATGCAGTTTTTGCCTTAATATAAGTATTTAATTAAGATTAATCAAAAGAACTTCCAATAAATTAACTAATCCTTGCAAATATCCTTTAACTGCTGTGCTACTTCTTTGTAGGCCACAATAGATTTACGTTTCGCTTGTGATAATTTAGTTTGTCCAGTCGCCTTTTGACACATTGACACAGTTTCGACAGGTTGTCCATCACACCCCCGCAACTGCCATGCCTTCCCAACACCCTCCCCCTCGCTGTGTGAAATGAAATTTATCGATAAAGCCGGCTTTAATCGGTTTTGCCAAACAAAGTTCTCTGAGGCCAAACCATCTCTCATTGGGTGACTCTCCAGAGCGCTCTCTCTCTCATGAGCGTAGCCAGGATTATAACTTGGGGGGTAGCAACCAATTTTTTCTCGTTTTAAAGTGTTAAATGACTTTTTGATCGTTTTGAAATCTAAGAAAAAATCAATCGGCTACAGATTTTCCACTCAAATTGAGATGAACACATCTAAAAAATAATAATCTTCAATTATTCAATTTATTATATATTTTTGTCGGAATACGGTTCTCAATTCTGTAAACTGTCTTAATTTTTCGCGGTTTTGGGAGTCTGCAAGGCAAGGCTTCTTTTCTTGATTGATAAGATGACCGTCTTGGAGGTCCAATTCAGAGAAGTCCTTGATCACGGATATGACAATTTGTTTGAGCTTTAGTTAGATGGTGCAACAAACAGGTTAACCAAACGGCATTTCCATTCGCAATACGTAACAGACTTATCTTCTTCTATATATACATATATAAAATTGTAAGCCGTTTTTTTGTAATTTAATAAGTCATTCAGGAATCAACCAATTTTGCCCATTTTTTTTTTGTAAATGTTCGTTGTGGCCCAAAGAAGGGGTTTTTTTCCAAAAGAAAGTTAATTTTCAGTTTAACCAATTAACTAAAGGAGTTTTAAAATGAATGAATAAAATGAATTCAAATAAGGAACAAGTGTTGTACAACGTATACCTCATATAGCTTTAATATACCAGTAGTGCTGCCATACATTTAATGACTGATGTATTGTTTATATGGCATTCGTTGCCAGATCAGTGCATTCGTGACTGTTATATGTGAATTTTTTGCGTTCAATAAGAAAAGTGAGGTTAGAATTTAAAAAATTAAGTGAATTGTATATAAACCACATTCAAAATGCCACTTCCAAGACGTTCAAATACTGGTAGACGAACACGAAACGCCACAGTTGTTAGAGAATTTCGTAGACGTAATGCGAACACGGTTGACAACAACATGGAATTGGCGGCTCATAATTATGATAGCACAATTGATTATAGCATATATTCCATTGGATGGGGGCCGAACTGCACTTTCCGCTTTAAAATTGCCTTTAAACATGCTAACAGTTGAGACTCCAACGTGTAATATTTCAAGAAATTCAGGAATGGCAAAAGTCTTGCAACAAGCAGCAATTATTTTATGGGATGAATGTCTGATGGCCCATAAACATAGTTCAAAACTATACAAATCAGGATTGGCTGAGGGAACGCGCAATTTTAGCACCGACGAACTCAAATGTGAATGAATTAAATGATCAAATTCAACAGGTGACATAATATCATACAAGTCAATCGATACTGCTACAACAGAAGAAGACGCAGTAAATTATCCTGTGGAATTTCTAAATTCTTTGGAGCTACCCGGTATGCCACCACATATTTTAAAATTGAAAGTGGGTTCCTCAATCATACTATTAAGAAATATCAATGCACCAAAACTTTGCAATGGAACAAGACTTTGTATAAAAAAATTAATGCCTAATTTAATCGGAGCAACAATTCTAACTAAGAAAGAGGAGAAGTTGTATTAATACCAAGGATTCCATTGATATCAACTGCCATTCGAATTGCAACGTCTTCAATTCCCAGTGCGTTTATCATTTGCAATGACGATAAATAAAGCGCAAGGACAAACCCTTCAAGTGTGTGGGGTAAATTTAAAAGAGCCGTGCTTTTCTCACGGACAATTATACGTGGCATGTTCCAGGGTGGGAGCACCAAATAATTTGTTTATTTATGCACCTGGAAACAAAACAAAAAATATTTTATACTCAATAATATTAAACTAAGTTAAGTGCGTAGCAAAAAATTTTAAAATTGCCACGTCGAACATTTAATGGACGAACAAAACATTTAATTCGCCAGCAAGTAAAAAAGGGGGCAGAGCAACGCTTGCCGGGCCAGCTAGTCCTCATATAAATCAAGTAAAAACCGAGAAATAATAATAAGTCAAAACGTCATGACCATATGTTTGATATATGGTCCCCCTCTTCGCTACGCCCATGGCGTCTCTGTTGGTTGGTTGACTCTCACAGTGTTTCTCTTCGCTCAGTTGCTGTTTGTATTTGCTAAGCGAAGCAAGTGGAAAACTTGACGCGGATGTGCCGCATTATTTGTTCGTTCGTTTTCCTCCGCCGCCTTTGAAATAAAATTTCATCTTCATTGTCGGGGGGAAAAAAAAAAATAGAGTTTTTCGTACAACTTATAAACATTTAATTATTAGATAGAAAGAAAGATAAATCATAAATATATATTTTTGCCAATACACACACAATGGAAACGATTTGTGTGGAAAGTTTGTGAAAAAGAAAGTTTTTAAATCAAAGTTTTGTGTTTTGTGTGGTGGCATCAGCGAATTGAACAATGGAAAACTTAAATTTTGCACGCACACCGCAATTCCTGCGCAAAGTTATCTATGAGGCGAGAAGGTAAATATCAGTTGAAGTCGGTTGAGGTTCAACCAACCACCCGCCCAACACCACCACCAACATTAATACCACAAGAAAGAAGAAACCGAATAAGGGAATATCGCAAGCAAAGCACCCTGTATATACAGCTAGACATCAATGGTCGTGGATGGGTTTTGTTGGTGGTAATCTTGTAGCACCTTACAGGTTTTACTTGCCACGGCTTTCCATCCCCGCCGTCCTACTCTCCCCGCTCTTCTCTCCTTGTGTCGAGTTGCAGCCTGCCTGGAGGAGGGTTGGAGTAGTCAGGGCATGCAGCAGCCCAAGCACAACTTTCTGTGCCCAATGCCGTCTCTATTTGCCTCTACTATATATGTCTTATGTAACTTTAGCCTGCAGACGTCAATTGCTCTGGTCTGGTGTGGTTCTTCCTTCTAGATGAAATTTCACTTTGCAACACACACGCGCCACTTGAGGCAACCGCAAAGACATGACAAAGAATATGTATCCTTAAAACGTTGCAACTGAATTTCCATATATTCTACACGTTCTCTAAAGGTTTGCTAAATATTTTAGTGACAACTGCTAATTATCTTTCTTTTGGAGAATGAGAAGGGAAGGAGAAGGAAAGTGAAAGAAACATAAGGAAAAGTTAAAGTACAAAATTCTGAGTAGTTTTGAAATGAAACGTAATATAATTTATAACATACATACATTTAAGAGAAATTTCTTACATGTCAGGATAAACCTATAAAATGGCTTATAGAAAGAGGAAATCGGACTATTATTAAGGCACAAATAATGCATTATACCTATTGGTATGTGCGATTGAGATCACAAAGAAAGGGTTCCACTTTGAACAAAATGAAGAGAAATTCGATAGAATCGTTAAGAAAGTTCTCGGCCAAATTAGGACCTTGCTTTGCAAAATCTTTTTTTGTTAAGTGAACCAATTATACCCTGTTTTCTTGATAGAGTACAAGTGTAGCTCGGTCTCACACTCATTGCATGCAGTCATGCTATGTGTACATACATGTATCCCCACATCCCACCATTGTTACGTCCTCCACATATATCGTTCCATTGTATTTTCTTTTCTTTACCCCATTACCCATAACCGGCGGACATAATTTCATGCCGAAATGAGACAAGAGTATGGGGTTTGCTTCTCACCACTCTCTGTTTGATTTTTCTTTGTTTTGGGTTTTTCAAACGGGGTAGTGAATGGGTGGTGGGAGGTGTGAGGTAGTGGGGTTCGGGCATTAATAATTTGGCTCCTCTTGACTTTGTCGCCATGTATGTCAACGAGTGAGCCCTTTCTTTTGTTTTTGTTCCCCTCTATTTCTTTTTATCGAGCCCAAGGCGACAGCTTGGCACTTATCATATATGCATACATATAATGAATTTGGATCATTTTGGGTTGGAGGCGTGGGGGCACTCTGCATTCAGTTTTGTTGCACCAGCTTCCGTTTTAGTTCCAATAAGTCCATCGATATGCCACATCGCATGCGTGTGTCTAAATGTGTATATATTTAAATAAATTGTTATGATAGAACCTCGTCATCGTCATCATCCCCATCATCATCATATTTATATAGAACGAGTGATGCATACGGTTTCTCTCAATTGGGGCAGCTTTTACGATGACCTTAGAATATGTGAATATGCCACATGAAAGACGTAAAATGTTTGCCTCAGATACTCTTTTAACAGGAGCCACTTGACTCTCTTTGTTGAATGACTTGTGTTTTGACTTAAAGATAGGTTCCAAAGAAGACTCATAATCATTATTTTACCTAAATATTTGATGATTAACAAATTCAGATTATTCATTTGTTTATTTTTATTATAAAACAAACCTTTTGATATTAATAGAAGTGTAAGTCTAATGAACTGAATACACAATATTTAGTTGTTAGACTGTTCAGATATCCGATTACATATCCGAACTCATTTCAATTTAAAATATTATTTATTTTGTATATAGGTATATGTATATACATATTTTAAACATTTATTAAGGCTCATTTATTTAATATATTTTTGAACTCAAAATCTTTTAAAAACCTAATTGATATAGATAATTAAATAAAGCATATAGGGCAGATTCGTGGGGAATTCAGAAATTATTAATCAATGAAATACTTAGCCCTGATATAAATACACAATACAAGATTCAGAGGGAGTGGCTATAGCAAAGAGCAACAGATGTTCATCATCTAATCCCACGCCATGCCATTCGGCGCTCGACAAATGTTTAATTTTAATTAATAAAACACAACACATAGAAAACATTCCATTTGCTTATATTATACATCTCTCACACATTCACACTCTTGTTTCCATAATGGGCAGATCATTTATACACAGTGACGAGACAGTTGCTGGTGGGACTGGAGCCAAAGGGAGAGGTCAAAACAGGGAACAGGAAGAAGAGGGAATATCACCGTACAGCAACGAAATGGATGCGGCTCACACCTTGACCCTCAACGAGGAGGCATGGAAGCAGCTGCCGGAACACAAACGACCCGTTTTTGAATTGGAATGGTTGCGTTACTTGGAGAAATCGTTGCCCCACATAGCCAAACATGAGATTAAGACGGCGCAAAAGAAACTGGTGCAACAATTGTCCGAACGCATACAGGGTGCTCCAGGGCCGCCTATGCGTAAATTGATTGCCAGTGCATTGGCCACCTTGTTTTCGGTGGGGGATACATTCATGCTCTTCGATACGGTAAACGCTTGCAATGATATACTGAAGAACAAGGACGATTCACCCAGCTATTTGCCCACCAAATTGTGAGTAGGGGGAGCATAACGATTCCTGGAACATTAATGACTTCCCCGTTTTTTTTCTTGCAGGGCTGCAATTTGTGTTTTGGGTTCAATGTATGAGAAACTGGGCAGAATGATGGGACGCACCTATGAGGACACAGTTCAGATACTCATAAGAACTCTTCGAAATGCGGAATCGCAGGCTCGCATTGAGATCATGCATACCCTGGAGAAGGTAAATGCGGGAATGGGAACAGCCATTGCCAATGTCCATAAGGATATCTATAAGGCGGCAAAGCATTGTCTATTGGATCGTGTCATGGCTGTGCGAGTAGCTGCTGCTCGTTGCATTCTAAAGATGATATATTCGGCCCCATTTCTGTATCAAACTGAGCTGGAAAGCCTTGGCACGCTGTGTTTCCGTGCCTTCGATGGTAGTAATTACGAAGTGCGTTGTGCAGTTGCTCAGCTATTGGGCACTTTGCTAGCCTATACCCAACAGCTGGCGGAGATGGCCAGCAATAAGAAGATGGCAAATCAAGCGGCTGCTATGCAGGCAGCAGCAGCTGCCAAGGGAGGAACTCTTCGCTTGGTATCCCTAGATGAGGCTTTGGGCATACTGATGTCTGGTTTTCTACGCGGAGGAGCTTCATTTTTGAAGGGCACCGGCGAGATAATCAAAGGCAGTTCGGGTGTAAATCGTGAAGTCCGTGTCGGGGTTACCCATGCTTATGTGGTCTTTGTTCAGTTTATGGGCAGTGTGTGGTTGGAACGGCAGCTGAGTACTTTCCTGTCGCATGTCTTGGACTTGGTCGCCAATCCGAAAGCCGCCTGTTCCCATGTGGATGCTGTTTACTCGCGTAAATGTATTAATTTCATTTTACGCTCAACCATTGGCAAAATGCTGGGGGAGAAGGCTCAGAGTGCCGCCTGCAAAGAGCTAATCCACTTGGTGGCCAAACAAATGAATTCCATTGACTTCAATCCGGAGAACGCAAAAGATTCCAATCAAGAGACACTGTTTAGTCAGCATTTACTGGTCTGCGCGTTGCAAGAGTTAAGTTCTCTGTTAATTGGCTTAGGAACAACTGCTCAGAATTTGCTGGGCGATCAATCCCTCCAAGCCATAGACGCCACTTGTGCGGTTCTTGTGCATCCATGTGCTGCAGCTCGTTTGGCCGCAGCTTGGTGCCTGAGATGCTGTTGCATTGCCGTCCCCAGTCAAATTACCACGCTAATTGATCGCTTCATCGAAGCCATCGAACAGATGAGATCCTCGCCAGAGGCTATTGCCGGCTATAGCTGCGCTCTAGCGGCCATTTTGGGTAGCGTACGCTACTCCCCGTTGGGCATTCCACACACCAAGGGCAAGGTAGTCTTTAATTGTGCCGAGGAATTGCTGCGTTCTGCTTCCCAGAATAGCCGCATGTCGCTGCATCGCACCCAGGCGGGTTGGCTGTTGATTGGATCCATCATGACTCTGGGTTCGCCGGTGGTGAAGGGCCTGTTGCCTCGCATGTTGCTGCTGTGGCGCAATTCGTTTCCACGCTCGAACAAGGAACTCGAATCGGAGAAGGCTCGCGGTGATGCCTTCACATGGCAGGTTACCTTGGAGGGACGAGCAGGAGCGTTGTCTGTGATGCATAGTTTTCTGCTCAATTGTCCCGAACTAGTCAGCGAGGACATAACCAGGCGTCTGCTTACACCCATTGAGAGCGCTCTGGCAATGTTGGTCAAGTGAGTCGGAATTCTACACAATTTTGTTTCAAGTTATTGAACGTTTTGTATTCCATTAGCTTGGCCACTGTCCTTAAAAGTTATGGCACACAGCTGAAAGCTCCAGCGGCCATGGTGCGTTTACGGCTCTTTGAGACTCTAACTCTGTTGCCGGCTAATGCTCTGGAGGCATCCTACACGCATCTTTTACGTATGCTCGTCTCAGAGTTTACCTTATCGGATAATGCCGCAAATACTACCAACTCTTTGCTGAGGACACTTTGTCATGGAGATGATTCGATTATATTGGGCACCTGGCTACAGGAAACCAATCATCGCACCATTGAGGATCAGGTGAGAGCAATAATTTCTTTAAAGGCTTTAAAAAGGGTTAAGATTGTGTCCTCTTTAACAACTCCAACAACCAAATCTCTTTATCTCTCTCTTTCCTATCTTAAATTTTCCCTTTTATCTATGTCTCTAAAGATGGAACCCAATCGTAAAGTCGATGGCGAGCATGTAAGTGTGTGGTCCGACATGCCTTTAAAATTTGCTTATCGCTTTCTAAATTTATTTTGCATGATTTTCGATTTTTAACAGTTATTGAAATCCATTTCTTTATTTTTATTCGAATTTATAAAATTATTTAACTATTGTTCGATTCATAAAAGTCGAATGATTCAATTCAACTCGACTCATTGTATTCTTTGGTTTATTTGTTACGCTAGAAGATTTCGGTCTTATCTTTTCGACTCGTTATATCATTTAATAACCCAATGTTTATTCAAACAGTTTACAATATTATTGTTTTCATTCTCTTTTCAGCTTCAGCCGAATAGTGCTGCTGGATCAGGAGCTTTGGAACACGATCCATGTTGCTTATACCGTCCCAATTGGTTGTCAAGTGTCTCGAGCAGCAATCAAGCCAACAATTCCAGCAACATACAGCTGATCAATAAGGCAGCCCAACAATGTCCTGGACCACTGCCTCTGGGTGTGGCTGTTATTGATATGTCGGTTACACTTTATGGCACCATATTCCCAAAAGTGGCCAATAAGCATCGTCTGCAGATGTTGGAACACTTTGCCGAATGCATCAAACAGGCAAAGAGTAGCCGCCAGGAAGCGGTTCAGATGAACATCTTTACGGCTCTTCTGTGTGCTCTGAAACATCTCACAGACAGCAAGACAAGCCTGGGACAAGAGGATGTGAGAAAAAGTGCCACCAATTTGATAGTTTCATCGCTGACCAGCACCAATTCCACAATCAGATGTGCTGCTGGTGAAGCTTTGGGCCGTCTGGCTCAGGTGGTCGGGGATTCGCATTTCACAGCCGAATTGGCTCAAAATAGTTTCGACAAATTGAAATCCGCACGAGATGTTGTTACCCGGACGGGGCACTCCCATGCATTGGGTTGTTTGCATCGATATGTCGGTGGCATGGGGTCTTCGCAACATCTAAACACAAGTGTCTCGATACTGCTAGCGTTGGCCCAGGACAGCGCTTCGCCGGTGGTTCAGGTGTGGTCGCTGTATGCCCTAGCACAGATTGCCGACTCTGGAGGACCAATGTTTCGTGGTTATGTGGAGCCTACATTGACATTGTCTCTGAAACTTTTACTCACCGTACCCCATGCTCATGTGGATGTTCATCAGTGTGTGGGTCGTGTGGTGAATGCATTGATCACCACTGTCGGTCCGGAATTGCAAGGCGGAGGGTCTGCTGTGGCTGCAATGCGCAGTTCATTCCTCTGCTCAGCTGCCTTGCTGCAATCTCATGCCGATCCGCTTGTCCAGGCCGAAGCCATTGGTTGTCTGCAGCAGTTGCATTTGTTTGCCTGCAAATCTTTGCAGTTGGATACTCTGGTGCCTACTCTAGTCAAGATGCTGGCCAGCAATTATTTTATACTCCGCAAGGCGGCTGTCTCCTGTCTGCGCCAGTTGGCCCATCGTGAGGCGCGGGAGGTGTGCGAACTGGCATTGACTATACAGCAGGAGCAATGTCCGGATCTGGTGATTACAGAATTTGGTCTGCCCGGGGTGCTCTTTTCCATGTTGGACACGGAAACCGATCCGGAAATGCTGAAGAATCTTCACGATACTCTAACTTCCATGCTGCAGATGCTGGCGGCTGATAATCTCAGTTCCTGGCTAAGTCTCTGCAAGAAAGTTCTCACGGTGGCCGTGGAAGGTAGCCTCCAGACAGAGGAGACAATTGCGGCTGATGCCAAAGATGCTGCGGGTCAAGGTGGTGCCGGCGATGACGATGACGATGAGGAGGAGGAATATGCCGATGATGTCACCGAATATAGAGCCGAGGAGAATACCTCCACACATCCGGCTGTCCAGCCACGTTGGCCCACTCGTGTGTTCGCCTCTCAGTGTGTGAGACGCATTATTTCCAGTTGCGAGTCCTCCAGTCCCACGCATTTTGATCTCGTACAGGCCAAAGAGCAGCAAATGGTCAAGTCAAGGGGTGATTATCTTATACTCCATTTATCCGAACTTATTCGGATGTCATTTATGGCCGCCACATCGGATTCGGATCAACTGCGTCTGGAAGGATTGCGTACCTTGCAGGAGATCATAGATCGCTTTGCCAATGTACCGGAACCAGAGTTTCCTGGACATTTGTTGCTTGAACAGTTTCAGGCCCAAGTGGGGGCTGCACTCCGCCCAGCCTTTGCGCCGGATACTCCATCTCATGTGACGGCGGCTGCTTGTGAGGTCTGCTCTGCCTGGATAGGATCAGGAGTGGCCAGGGATATTAGTGATTTGCGAAGAGTCCATCAATTGCTAGTTAGCTCACTGAACAAATTGTATACCAAAACGAATAGCACACAGTTGTATAATGAATCCATGGCCACTTTGGAGAAGTTAAGCATACTCAAGGCGTGGGCAGAGGTGTATATTGTGGCTATGCTGGGCAATGGCAAAGCCCCCGCCTCCTTGCTGACCCTGCAATCGGTCCAGCAGCAATCGATACCAGCGTTGACTGTTCTCGATGCGGACACACTGGATGCGCCCGAAAATCGAGGTGAAAGCCTGTTGGGTTTGGTCAAGCCGGAACTGCATAACCTCTCCTCTCACTGGCTAAACGCCATGAAGGATCATGCCCTGCTCCTACTGCCTGCTGAATTCCAGTCGCAGTTGCCTCACGATGGCGGCGCTTTCTACACCACGGATACAATCAATTCGTCGAAACCACATTATATGACCAGTTGGCCACCCATTCTTTATGCTTCCGCCCTGTGGCTACGCGACGAGGGTTTCGCCAAGGACCAAGAGTCCTCGGCCAGCTCTGCCTCTGAATCGAATAATAATCAAATAACGCATGGATCCCTCGCCGCCGATCGTTTCCACATGATCTTTGGCATCTGCATGGAAGCCCTGTGCTCCATTCGCAGTTCGGACAAACCCAAGAATATTGTCAGTTGTTTGCGTTCGTTGCATTCCATTTTCGACTCGAAGTGGGCTCGGCAACAATTGATCAAGGATAAAGCACTAACCATTGAGTTGTGTCACGTGTTGCATCGACAAATCCTCACCAGAGATGAGTTACTTGTCCAACTTTTGTGCGTTGAGATACTAAAGCAAACGATTCAAGCTGCTCGGGAGGATTTACAACGGCGACGCGACGATAACGCCAATGAGGAGAATGCCTTGGACTTGGGCGAGGATAACACAATGCAGCCGGGCAGTTCGCATGTCTATGCAGTGCTTGAGGTCTGTCTGTGCTTGTTTGTCCGGCAAATACCAAGCATGAATCCCACCAAGCAGACGACTGGACAATTGGACTATGCCTATGCCAAAATCAGCTCGCAAAATTCATTCTTTTCAGTTCTGAATGATGACAACGGTCTGCTCGTCGCTAATGGATTGCAGTGTGTTGAACAATTGCTCGATTTGTGCAATTCCCGTGGAGCTGTGACCATTCTACCAACTATCTTGTATATGACCACAAGCATTATCAAAGAGATAGCCAACAAGTCATCGATAGACAGCAGCATTCTGGCCAACACAAGTCCCGTTCAGGCCGCACTTCAATGTCTTCGATCGGTTTGTCAACATCGTTGGTCCCGCCAGAGCGACACTTCTGACGATTGGCAACAATTGCTCCAGAGTGCTTTGGCCACCATTATTGACCTTACCAAAACCGCTGGTGACAATGAAACGGAACGTAAAGCCGATGAGATAACCATGCTGCTGGCCATTTCCGTTTTTATACTGCACACACCCGCCTCGGTGGTGGCCACACCATCTTTGCAATATCCGTGCATCAATCATTTTCGTCAATGTTTGCAATCGGAGCATTTGCCGGTGAAATTGAAATGCATTGAAACGACACGGGACATATTTATCCAGGCGGAACTGAAGACAGCCACGCCCTATATCCATGCTTTGGCCCCACGCATCATTGAATCTCTGTACGCAGAATGCAGCAAGATGCCCACCAGCGAACTGGAATTGCAGGTGACTCTGGAGAGCATAGTGACCGTGGAGCAGCTCATTGAGCTGGCCGAGCCACAGCATCGTAAGTTGATAAATTCATAAATTAGTTTCACATAAAGAAGGAACAATAGAAAGATGCAGGGAAAGATTAGCATAGAGTCTGAGATGAGAAGATCTGTTTTATTGTTTGTGTTAGGTTCAAAATACTTATTTTAATTATGTCTTTAAATATTAACTGTAAATAGATTCGAATTCGATTTTATTTATGACTCTATTTAGTTCTTTGAATTTATGCAGATCTTTAAATTGAACTTTATATAAGTATTTCGTCAGACTAACAAGTGAAATTTATAAACATGTAAATCTTTAGTAGGTACAAATAATCTCTAGTCAGTCTCTAAGCCCAAATTATTCTTAAAATACATACTTAATATAGTCTAACCAAACATTTTTCCCCTCATTACAATCTCAAAACATTTTGCATTTGAGCTGACAACTTGGTTTCCATTATGGGTGCTGATCTCGTCCTTCAAAATAGTGTCGTGTCTTTTTTAAAAAACAAACATCTCTTTTTCTCTCTCTTTCGTCCTCTCTCTCGTCACCAAAATCATTCCAAATCACACACATTAAATTGAACTAAAAATAAAATAATCGTTAGGAAACTTGAACTTGCTACAAGGTAAATAGATGAAGCTCAAATTCCACATTAATCCATGACAAAATGATGATAACGATGTTTGCACCAACTCAATGTTTATATAATAATGCACACAAATTAGCTTTAGAAGATCACTGGAAACACAACAAAAAAACACACACACACACCTACACAGAACACACACGCTTTAAATGTTGCATGATAATTGTTGGCCAGTGTGGCCTTAGTCGTATTGAAAGCTGTTCAGTGTTTACCCACTCGTTATAGAGATCGACCCAATAGAATTACTAAGCCAAATTTTCATTTGACAATTCCACAGACATCCAGATGTTGACGTTGCTAGTGCCCGTTCTGATTGGCTTTCTGGCCGATCCAACCAAATGGCGTACTCTACCTAAATACCAACGACAATTGCATGAACAATCCTTGCAATGGCTGCTCAAAATTGGACCTAAATATCCCAAAGAATTCAAGGCTTTGATGGGCCAGACTCCGGAATTGCGTTTAAAGCTGGAGACGGCCATAAGGAATCAACAGCAGTCAATTAGCATTGCTCAGAAGGCAACGGAGGCACAGAGAACTGGTATATTGGCCAAGCCACAGAAACCAACGATAAAACTGAAGACCGATTTTAGTAACTTCCAATAATCTGATCTAATATACATGCATATATTGATTAATGCAATGCTTGAAACTATTTGAAGCTTGCTAAATAGATTAAGACGAGAATACGCTTTGCAAATGTGAATTGTTAATATGTGTACACCATTAAGGGTATTCCATTCCGTTTTAATTGATGCCCAAAGGCTTGTGCAATAAATATCGAACAGAATTTTATTTTTTCCATTAATTTTCATGATTTGTGGCATTTCAATTGATTACTGGCAATACCCTTAGTATATTTGCATTTCTTATTTTCAAAAAAAAAAAAAAAACAAGAAAGAAAGTACCTACAAATTTATAAATTATACATAAACATATACAGATATTTGTTAGTTATTAATAATCCCCCCAATACGGATATCAAAATAAACTTATAAGGAATGCGTATTGTCAAAAAAAAGTATCTTTATGTCACGAATCGAGATAAACCAGGACAAAGTTATAAATTTCCTTTGTTTATTTATTAAATGCAATGTTTACGATGTAAATGGAAAGTTTTATGTAATCTCTGCTTCTCCATCATCTTCGGACAGAAATTCTTGCTTTAAACTAATTTCGTCTTCACTCATGGGTTCCGTTTTGCATTTCTTTTGCTTCTCTATCAAGCGCTCAATTTGTTTCATTTGATTGCTAGCCCGCTTCTTTACATCATCTTGGGATAAAATCTTCCTGGCATTTGGACGTTCCTGTTGTTTTTGTTGTGTCTTTTTCTCCTTGGGTAACTCTTCAATCACCGGCGATACAGTGTTTACTGGCGGACGTGGACTGGCTACCAATGCTCCTGGTAGATCCTTAAATATTTCCACCTCCAGGCGGCTGAGCAAGGTTGTTCGATAAAACAAGGACCGCAAACGTTGCCGAAATAGTTGAACTGCTGGCGAGGATTCGTCATACACGAATGTAGAGGTGTCAACCGACGACTGGCTACGACAATGGCCCGATAAAATGCACATGGCACGAAAACCCATCATTGTGGACCAGCTAGGAGGCAATAACAATGATGACTCGGATGGAGAGGCTTCATTGTGGTTTGTATCTAATTTAAAGAACATTGTGTTATAACACTGACTCAAGCTTTTGGGCAATGTCGGCGATTGTATTGGCTTAAATAGATTCGCTGCAGGTTGTTTATAGGCCAAAGATTTAACCACTCTCTCGAGATTCGTTGCATCTCTTGGCAGAGATATAGGCCTATTTGGTTCGTTCAATTTCAAATTGTAGCTATATTTAAAATAATTATAAATCTGTAAATCCATTCCCTTTAGTGATCTCATATAGCTATTATTAATAGGATCATCCACTTTAGGCTTCTTTCGTCTGGTTCTCTTGGGCTTTGGTGGTTTGGTTTCGGCGGCTGCCAGGGAATCAGGATTATCATGCCATTCTTGCAAACGTTGAGCCCAATTCTCAGAAGTAACCTGACTGTTTTTAGTTTTCTTGCGCCTTGGAAAATCCTGCACTGTTGCTGAAGGATTCCTCTCTAGAAAGCGCTTAATCACCAAATAGCGAGTACGACAACTAGTTCTGGTGTGGTTACCCAGAAACGCGGCACAATTCACCCACTGCGTGGCGCCGTGCTCTGTAACAAACTGCATTAACTTAGTATCATCTAATTCGGACCAGGCGTCGGTTTTGTCACGTTGAGCCAAAACATTGTGATAACGTGTCCGTAATTGGGCCAAAGACCGATTCGGGAATAGGGATCGGGGAAAGCAATGGAATTTACCGCCGTACTCCTCGACGGCAGCAAATAACATCATGTCTTCTCTGGAGCTGAAGGGGTCTAACAAAGCAAATAGTATATAAAAAACTTTTGGATAGAATAACTTTTGCAAGATCTTACCATGGCTTATGCTCGGATGGAGAACATAGGTATATCTTCCGATGATTGTCGACTTGGATTTACCAGGAAAATGTTCTACCACCCGTTGCCAATTAACCTGACCATTCATAGTATTCTTCTCCACCATACTTATTAGTTTCTCATTTTCCTCTTCGGACCATTTTACGCCGCCACTCGACAAGTTGGGCGACGATGATGATGACGATGCAGCAATCACAGAGCTTCGCAAAGTGGTCTGGACACGTACAAAACATTGATAATCTGAACGGCCATCTAGAGATGAGGCGATGGCTTGCCAATTCTGCATTTGATACGATTTAGCTGCTTCTGCCAGGGCTTCGTCTTCCTCTTCTGTCCAATCATCGCGGCGAATTTTAGGATCCAAATAGACCTGCCACATAGCCTCGCAGCTGTAGGATGAATGGCGATATGCCACATCTATGGTGCTGATTTGATTCCAATCAATACTAAAGTTCCCATCCACAGCAGCCATCAGGCTGACCAGCGATTTTGTGTGTTGATCCACTGCTTTGCGCTTTAAAACATTCTGTATCTTTAACTGATTCTTATATATAGTATAATCCAACAACTGCAGGCATAAGAATAAAAATATAAGATAAAGATGCTACTACTGTGGGTGATGTCCTCTTTTACCTGCTGCTTGACCCCCATTACCACATTCTTCTTGTCCAAGATAGTCCACACATGCTTGGAACGCATGTCGAAGTCGGTGGGAAACATTTCGTCGGCACAGCGACGTTCGTAATCCTCATTGTTGGGACAACTGCGTCCATCGACATCGCGGAAATAGAGGTTTCCTTTAAAGCGAAAGGTTCCGCCTCGCAGTATAGCTCCAGATTGGCAGATAGCTTCATCCTGTCTGGAGCGTGGCTTAAGACGTCGCACCAGAATCTCCTCATTACGGGCATATCGTGCTCTCACCGACTTCAGAAGGATGTGAATCTTGGCCTTCACCTGCTCCAGGCGACGTTGCATCTCTTGGTTCAACACGAGGGCATTGGCATCGCTGGGTTGGGATGTGGTCTGTAACAGGGAAGTGATTTCTAGCAGCAACTGGTTCTGATTCCATTTCAGAGCATCCACATTGCACATTGTAAACAAAAATATGCGAAGAAAAATAATAAACAATAGACCGCCAGTGTTGAAAATTTCCGATAACTGAATTACAATGTTGTCATCAGTTTCTCAGTTTCGCGGTCTTTTTGTCTTTATTATTTCTAAATTCTTATAGCAACATTAACAGCTTAATTGTACTTAAATTCGATCTGGAATCGTATTCTAGTCCTCATAGAGGCTCTCCAGCAAATATAAATATTGCTTCTGTGACAGAATGTGTTTCTGCGGCTTAATCAGAGCGCTGTGAATACGTTCTGCCAGAATATGTTCGCACGTATAGGAAACTAGATTTCGTCCAAGTGGTGCGAATGTCTGACTTGATGTGAATGGAATAGCTTCTTGTGAATCCTTCGATTCATCCATCTGAAGAACCCGGCTTTGGAAAAACTGGCATTTGCAGTAGTTTGTTCCGGGCACAATTCGGTAAGTAGTGGCCAAATTATTATTCTTGCTTGACCACTCGGCAACATAGCACCCCCGAATTCTGTATCTGGTGCAATAGTAAACGATGTTCCATTTGTCAAGGAGTTCGAGAGCTCTTGTGATCAATTCGTCACTCAACACACAATTAAGTTTCTTAATGAGATTTAAATGCTTTTCAGGGTTGTCGCCTTTGGTTTCCTCACACTGCTTGAATATTTGGTCCAAAACCTGAGGTAAGACGTAAGCAACGTTCTTTTTTATTTCAAGTTCCAAGATTTCCGTATCCGCCTCCATTGTCTAGTACTCCAGTGCAGCCGACCTGCCAGCACTGATCAACACTGCACAAATGTTATCGTTCCTGGCGGCAGAGAAGAAGACTACTCGCCTAGCCCGCGTTTTTGCAAACAATTTTTAATATTTTTCTAAATCATAATGCTAGGTATATCTTAAAAGGAGTTACGGAAGCTGGAGCAGTTGCCACCATGTCTAGAAGGATAAGTGCGCCAAGAAAACAGCTCACCATGTCCAGCTTTCTGGGCATTGGTCAGAGTCTGGGCCAAAGTAGTCAATCAACAACTTCTAATGGTAAGTGAAGTGCCACAATGGTTAAAATTTGTCTAATTTTATCATGTTCATTTAAGCGAAAGCGCTGCCAAGAAGGGTCAACAATCCCATATTCTTGGATTCCTCATCCTCGGAAGACGAAGCAAAACCAAGCACATCGTCGACGAAAAAAAAGAAGTCTAGTCCAGACGAAAACAAAGACACTAATCTGATAAAGAAATATGAATTCGAAAGCGTCACTCAATCACCACTTGCTCCTGCTGCCCCCCTTCAGCATAGTTTTGATAACCTAGATGAAATACTCAAACGGGATACCAGCTATCAGGCCTCGTTGTCCAAGCTGAACGACAACATGAAGAAGCTAACCCAGGTGTCCGCCACTCCTAAAGAAACATCATCAGTTAGTCAGCCATCAACTACTGCACCAAGCTTCAGCACCAGTAACAGCTCCTTGGATGACAGTTTTGATGCCATGGTCAAAGGATCTCAGATGCAGTCATTGACGAGCTCTAAACTAAGCCAAGGCAAGAATCGGAGAATAACGCAGGACAACTCTTCTATACCCTTCGATAATAGCTTTGATGCTACAATTAAAATAACTCAGAGTCCGCCAAAGACAAGCTCCAAACTAATCCAAGACAAGAATCGGAAAATAACTATCGACAGTACTACTCCTTCTTTGAATAATAGCTTTGATGCTATGATTAAAATAACTCAGAGTCCGCCAAAGGCAAGTTCCAAACTAATCCAAGACAAGAATCGGAAAATAACTATCGACAGTCTATCTCCGCCCTTGGGTGAAGAACGCACTTTTTATCAAGTATCAAATAAAATCCCATCCAAGCCTAAAGAACGCATTGCGTTGATGGCAGGAGTAGTCTCTGATGCGGTTGAAACTAAGCAATCATTAGTCGAGAATGAAAACACAATCCCAGCCAAGTCATCAATGTCCAAGGCGTCTCCTGTCCCAGTGAAACCCCGTTTAAGTGTGGCCTTTGACATGTCCCTGGGCGACTATCTGCGGAATCTTGCT
This sequence comes from Drosophila willistoni, assembly GCF_018902025.1. NCBI lineage: Eukaryota > Metazoa > Arthropoda > Insecta > Diptera > Drosophilidae > Drosophila > Drosophila willistoni. The sequence continues at coordinate 4,394,717 of NC_061086.1, forward strand.
CAAAATGATACCTTTAAAGTAGACGTGAATCAACAAAATACTGCCACCCTGAAGTCCACTCTGAACTTCTTCGAGTCCACCTACATGGAATTGATGGAAAAGTATTGTTGCCTGATTGATCAAATACCAGCGCTCCATTTCAGTGATATCGATGGATTTGAGACCAACACATTTCTCAAGCTAAAAGTAATGCGACAAAAGTTTAGAGCGCGTACCCAATTGATACAGAAGAAACTGGAGAAGCAGGAACGGGAACAGGCAGCTGAACAGGAGATGCTGGAGCTGGAGGAACGCCAAATGCTGGAGGAACAAGAACAAGTGGCCAGAGAGAGGAAAGAGGAAATGATGGAACAAGTTAATGTGAAACCGAATAAACCTTTGCCATCACCACATCCTCACACAGTGACCAAGAATGTTTTAGATGAGCAAAGAGAGTTGCGTCTGCGTGAGGAACTTGTTCATGATCTCTGCGAGGAGCCTGATGATGAAGATGAGGCAAATTATTTGGCTCAGACTATGCTATGTGATGGAGATCTTGATGGTCAGGAGTTGTTCAGTTCCACTCAGCCAGTTAAGGGAAAGAAGGAAGCCATTATGTATGATGGGAATGACGATGATGATCTGGAAGGCTTGCTGGCTGAAATTGAAGAGGAGCATCAATCAATGCAAGGACGCTCATCGGACTATAATAACTTTGCCTATAGAGATTTCGAAGAAAAGGCCAAGCAAATTGAAAAAAAATCCAAACCTGCCCAAGCGAACATTACTCTGGATGATGATGGCTTTCCTGAATACGATGAGAGTCTCTTCGAGCAAATGCATTCGCAGGCTGCAGCGGCTTCCAGTGTGTCCACCTCCAAGCCGCCAGTAACAACTCCTAGGACTTTGGATCTAACAGGCGGACCCAGCACTAGCAAGTCAATTGTGTCAAAGAACCCAAGCCAAGAGTCGTCCGGGAACTTTCATTCGAATGTTCAGAATGATGGCATCACCGGCGAATTCGATGGCCTCAAGTTCGATCACTCCAGTCGGATGACTCAGGCTCTAAGCTATAGTTTTGGTCTGAAGTCATTTCGGCCCAATCAGTTGCAGGTGATCAATGCGGCTCTCTTGGGCAACGATTGTTTCGTACTTATGCCCACGGGAGGAGGCAAATCCCTGTGCTATCAGCTACCCGCCATTCTCACCGAAGGGGTGACCATAGTCATCAGTCCATTGAAATCATTGATTTTCGATCAAGTCAACAAGTTGGCTAGTTTGGATGTAAGTATCGAGAGTCCAGTAAATATTTCCATTTAAGTAATTCTTCTTCTCTTAGATCTGTGCGAAGAGCATGTCGGGTGAGCAGTCAATGAGCGATGCAATGACCATCTACAGAGATTTGGAGTCGCATCCCCCTTTGGTAAAGCTGCTATACGTCACGCCCGAAAAGATATCCAGTTCGGCTCGCTTCCAGGACACATTGGACACCCTGAATTCAAACAATTATATAAGTCGGTTTGTTATCGATGAAGCTCACTGCGTCTCCCAATGGGGCCATGACTTTCGACCCGATTACAAAAAGTTGGGCATCCTGCGCAAACGTTTTCCCAATGTCCCAACAATGGCATTGACTGCCACTGCCACGCCACGTGTACGCTTGGATATACTCTCCCAGCTCAATCTCACGCAATGCAAGTGGTTCCTCTCCAGCTTCAATCGTAGCAATTTGCGCTATAAAGTACTGCCCAAGAAGGGAGCCTCCACATTGGAAGACATCAGTGCATTCATTAAGTCACGACCCGCCAATTCAAGTGGAATCATCTATTGTCTGTCTCGGAAGGAGTGCGATGATGTGTCCCAGAAGATGTGCAAAGCGGGCATAAGATCGGTGGCCTATCATGCCGGGCTCAGTGATACGGAACGAGAATCACGTCAAAAAGATTGGATCCTTTCGAAGGTCAGGGTGATTTGTGCCACAATAGCTTTTGGCATGGGCATAGATAAACCAGATGTTCGATTTGTTCTCCACTATTCGTTGCCCAAATCAATTGAGGGTTACTATCAGGAGGCTGGGCGAGCTGGACGTGATGGAGACATAGCTGAGTGTATTCTCTATTACAATTATTCGGATATGCTGCGGCTAAAGAAGATGTTGGATGGTAATCTAAACGAGCACACAACTTTGTTCCTATTCCTTGAAAATGTTCTCCTCTCTTCTTTAAGGTGATCGCGCATTGAATTATAATGTAAAAAAGATGCATATTGATAATCTCTATCGCATTGTTGGATATTGCGAGAATATTACGGATTGCCGACGTGCCCAGCAATTGGATTACTTTGGCGAACATTTTACCAGTGAACAGTGTCTTGAAAATCGAAAAACTGCCTGCGATAATTGTTTGAAGAAACAAGAGTATCAGCTAACTGATGTCTTGGAACAGGCTCGCAAGGCGGCCCGTGCTGTCAAGGATTTGTGCAGTGGCAAATCTCGATTTACTCTGCTGCATATAGCCGATGTTCTCAAGGGTTCCCTGATTAAGAAAATTGTTGAGTTTGGCCATAACAAGACCCCACATCATAGTGGTCTGAAAGAATGGGACAAAGGCGATATTCAGAGGCTGCTACGTAAAATGGTAATCGATGGTTACTTGCGGGAGGATTTGATATTCACCAAAGACATACCGCAGGCCTATATCTACCTGGGCCCAGTCATTAGTAAGCTTATGGAGGGAACTCCTAAATATCAATTTGCACTAATGAAGAAGCAGAGCGGTCCAAAGGCTCTGGCCACCGTTTCGGATGGCGCCGTATCTGGCAAGAATGATGGCAAATCGCAGTTGAGTGAAGTCCATGAGCGCTGTTACACAGATCTTCTGGATCTTTGCCGTACCATTGCTGCCCAACGAAACGTCACCATGGCCAGTATCATGAATATGCAGGCTCTCAAGGCCATGTCCGAGCAATTGCCCCTCACCGAGCAGGACATGTGCTCCATTCCGCACGTGACCAAGGCGAACTTCGACAAGTATGGCGCAAAACTATTGGAAATCACATGTAATTATGCTTCGGAAAAGCTTCTGATGCAATCAATGATGGACGAAGAAGAGGAACAAAGGCAACAGGCTCCGAAAGTTACTGCCAGCTCCAGTGGACAAGCTTCGTGGGGTACCAGCAATGGTCATGGTGATGATAATGTGGATTGGGGTAGTGCAGCGGCGTCCCAAGGCAGCACTCCTGGTGGCAGTTCTCGCGGTGGAAAACGCAAACGAACCTATCGAGCACGCGGTTCATTTGGGGGAGCAAAAAGGCATAAAGCATCCAGCGGAACACCAAGAAAGGCAGCAGCATCGAGATCAAGTCGCGGTGGAGCCACTGCAGCTAGACGGGGTGGATCTAGTGCAGCGGCAGGATCAAGTGGTTCTGGTTGGATAACTAAAAAAACAGGCACCTCGGCAAGCTTCAAATTAATGCCTCTACCAGGATCCAAGTGATCTAAAAAATATCCCCACTGAATCTATAGGGATTTAGGATATACAATTGGCACAGCAATTGCTATTTATTTATCTAGTATAATCCACACGATTTAAAATGAATGTCAATAGTCGAGCGCCAAGTAGTTTATTTTGTTGTGTAATTTGAAAGTTTTCTAACTAACTACATATATAAGCAAATCTTTAGTTTGATACTTTTCACCTTGTTCTTGTTTTAGTTTAAGTGCGTTTGTATTTAATTTCATTGTTTACCATAATATTCGCAATCAAATCTCTTCAAAATTTAAGGATTCTTGGCATTTTCTCTTGATTTAGTATTCAATAGAAATAAGTTCTTATCAGAGAACAAGTTTGTCGCCTTCTTTACCTCCCCCCTTGAGCCGAAAAAAAGAACCATCGTTTATTATTTACACAAAATGTCAGAACAAAAAGAGACACTTGAAGTGGCCAGCTAGAGCGGCGGACAACCACCACATCTGCCACCACCATCTAAGGACCGGCCGTGGCGATTTACCAATCATAGAGCAAAACAATAATTGTTTACAAATTGTTAACACGCTTCGCAATGATTGTCACAACTTTTGACATGCCACGCCCCGGCACTAGTCACCACGCCTCTTGAAGCTACCACAAATCATGTTTATTTTTTGAGTTTGATTTGCATATCATTTGGTTAAAAAAAAATCCTGGCATATCCCTGAAGCTCCTTGGTAGCAAGTATAAAACTGCGAATACTTGAACGAAGGTGAATCAGTTGAATTCCCATCGATGACCATGTCGGTGGTCTATCACCAGAGTCCGCCCCAATCGCAATTGCAGTGCCAGTGTCAAGTGTGCGGAGATCAGAGTTCGGGCAAACATTACGGAGTCTATTGCTGCGATGGTTGCTCATGTTTCTTCAAGAGAAGTGTGCGTAAGGGCAATCATTATGTCTGCATTGCCATCAAGGGTAATTGCATTGTGGACAAGGCTCGTAGAAATTGGTGCCCATTTTGTCGCTTCCAGCGTTGTCTGGCTGTGGGCATGAATATATCGGCTGTGCAAGAGGAACGTGGTCCAAGATCGACAAGTCAACAAGGTGTTGAGGTCTCAAAGATGATGCCACGCCCCTTATCTGCAGCATCGCCAGCGGGCCAGGCTGTGCACTTCCAGATTTTGGCTCAAATTCTGGTCACTTGCCTGCGTCAGGCCAAGCAGAATGAACAGTTCCGTTTGCTGGAATCATCCCAGCAGGATGCCATCCTTCAGGTAGTGTGGAGCGAGTGTTTCATTCTGAGAGCATCGCATTGGTCATTGGATATTAGTGGCATGATCGATTCCTGTGGCGATAATCAACTGAAAAGACTTATTTTCGATGCTAAGCAGTTGCGGGCAGACATTTTGGAGCTGAATTTTCTGGAGACCTTGATCCTCTGTCGCAAGGGTGAGTTATATAATCCTCCACAGAAATATCGTTTTGTCTTGACTTTGTCATTTCACAGAGCTCGCCTTGACTCCTGAATATGGTATTCTCCTGGAAGCAAACACGAATGCTGCGCTGGTGTCGTTGGCCCGATATACGTTACATCAATCCAATTGCTTGCGTTTTGGCCAACTCATTCTGGGCCTAAGGCAACTCTGTTTGCGGCGATTTGATTGTGCTTTATCTTATATGTTTCGTTCTGTGGTTAGGGATATATTAAAGACACTGTGAAAATAATAAATAATAAAAATAAGAATTTGTTGAGAAAAAAACAAAACAACAAACTAAAAACCCTCAGACGATAGATGCACATTCTATAATTCAGTTCATTTATTGGTTCATTGGTGGCCACTGAAATAACATCCCATGCTGAGAAAGATAGGAAATTTACAACAAAATTACTAGTTACAGTTATAATTAAATTTACCTCTCACATTGTTGTTGTATTACATTGTTGTTGTATTATAATTAAATATACCTCTCATCTTCATAATAGGAACCCTAAGAACCACCCTTCTTAAGGCCCTGGAAATGCTGCTTCTAATCAATCCACCAGACATCCAGGCCAAACTTATGGTGAGCAAGACAGCACAGCGTCGAGTGTAGACACAGATCATATATTGGAACAAAGTAGACACGATAACGACATATGTAGCAGTTTATCTGGGTCACTATAATTGGGAGACGGGTAAAAAAACCCACAATGCTGTCAAAATGTACACAGACGAATCAAAAATGAAGGCAGAAGTGAGGACAGCGGTGTTCTGCCCAGTCCCACCCATTCAACTCTCAAACAAGCTACCTGTATACTACAGTATATTCCAAGCGTAGGTCTTCGTTTTAGAAAAAGGAGCACAGGTGGCGATGTCGCATTTAAACACCTCCATGGTATGTCCAGGCTTGGAAGCGATGAGTCATAGGTACCTGGCAGCCCATCTAATGAGAATGAGGCCAAACGAGGAAATATTAACCATGTGGGACTCTGACTGGATGTCCACCGGCTGCACCTAACCTAACCTACTTCAACTTCTTCATGTATATTTCTTAAATAACTAATTGATATAGTGGCCCGATCAGGATGATTTTCATACTTTATCTTACCCGGGTCATAAACAGCTTAAATACCAAGTTTCATTCCAGTAGCTCTCCAATTGGAAGGGTAAAGTTGATTGGCGGACGGACGAACATGGCTATATCGACTCTAATTTCCATGCTAATATATATATACTTTATGGGGTCGCAAACGTCTCCTTCTCTGCGTTAGAAACATCTGACCAATTTTGCTGGCCACAAATTTATTTATTTATTATTTATTTATCTATTTTCGGACTTTAGTGCTGATCCCAATTAACTCAATGAAGAAATTTTCGAATAATTTGTTGGTTACTGTATTCAGAATACATCTCAGCTTTTGGCAGCTGTGTTTTCTACAGGAGGATTTGACTTTTCCGCTGGCCAAAAATTTATGACTTTTTTTGTAAAATCTTTAATATTACAGATACAGGTATTAACTCTTTGACGAAGTTGTGGGTATAGCAGAACAAAAACGTGTTGCGTTTTTAACTTGTAGCCAAATTGTATTAGTTTTGGCGCCAATTGAAATTCTGATTCTTGTATGTTTCTTTTGGGGTTTTTGGCCGAAACCGTTTTACGGCAATAATTTATACCAAAGTACTTTATTTCTTAAACAAGAAAGGAAAATGAATTAAATATCCTATCAGATGATATATTTTTTCAGGAAAATCTAATTAAAATTTGAAAAGTTTTAACTAATTAATTAATTTCAAAGTAAACTAATTAATTGCATAATTACATTCAAATGGGAAGTTCGGTTGTAGGGTAACCATTTTACCCATTTAAACGTATTCATAGAACGAAGTAATTAATGATAATTATTATAAAAATTAATATCTTGTACATAATTATTTAGTTTACTTCGAAAACAAATCCGAAGTCCTTAGCACTCTTTTTAATGCTAGAATTACTTAAAGTGAGAAATTGAATTAAGATGTTATATTTTCGTTTATCAATAAATTAAGCTCTATTGTAACGGTATTGTATTTTGAATAATTTGTATGGACCTTTATGATTCCTTGATTCTAATCGGACCCCATATTTATATTCGGATATTTTTTGTTGTTATTCATATAAGTATCTTGGCTTGGAGCCTCTGACGTTTATTCATTGCGTAAAATGTACCCTTTTATATATTTAAAACACATATTCTGCAAAGGTATAATCATTAATTATTATTAACAATAATATATGTATATGTATAATAAATGCTGATATGCTTTAAAACAAAAAAAAAAAAATAGTGGATTATACTCGGAGCCCGACTCCCCCTATTTTATATACTGGGAGAGGGCCACTGTTTGTAGCCGGTAATCAAATCCAGAATGTTTGCTGGGTATCTTTCAGTAACTCTAAATGTTCGCTGGGTTGCAAGGAAAATAAATAAATTGCAAAATATTGCATTTTCGCGGTTTTTGTTTGCTATTAATTAATTATTAATATATAATAATATTAAAAACATATTAATTATTGTCAAGCGCGTGTGCAGAATGTGTTAAAGAGAAACATTGGCGAAAAATCAGCGCGCCAATTTGTGTTTGTACCGAATTTTGTTGCTCATGAAATTGTGAAGGAAAAACGTGGTAAATATCATGGCCGACGACACAAATGAGGATAGCTGGCTATATGGCACCTCAAATCCGGATTCCACTACCAATGAGACGGACGGCGTAACCATAGGTAGTAAAGACCAATTCCTAGATAATGCCGGGGAAAAAGCGGACTCGGCGTCAGCTGGCGCCGGTTCGGGAAGCGCCGACACGGACACGGTCAGCGAGTGTGTGCCCAAAGAAGAAGAGCCAGAGTATACGGAATTCGATGATCCGGCACAGGAAATGGAAGAAGATGAGGAGGCTTTGCCGGACACCACAGAGACCGGGGGCGGCAAAGCCAGAAGACGAAGCCGGAGCAATGAGCTGAGTACGCCGCCTTTGCAAGATCAAGATGTGGAAATGACGGATGGTCCAAGCGGTGGCATGATTCAGGGCTCCGACGACGACGATGACGATGATTCGGATGATGACATCAATGTGGTCATAGGCGATATTAAAGCAGCCCCGAGTACGTACAATATTAAGCAGCGGCCGAATCTATTGGCCGGAGCCAGTGCTACCGACAAGGCCAAACCATCGGCCCAGGGTGGTAAGTTCAGTATTGAGGACTTCGAGGGAGCTGGCACCATCAATGGCGTTGCTGTCCATGAATTCAGCATCGATTCGCTAGAAGAGAAGCCTTGGCGAAAGCCGGGTGCAGATATTACGGATTATTTCAACTACGGATTCAACGAGGAGACGTGGCGAGCCTACTGTGAGCGGCAGAAGCGATTCCGTGTGGCAGAGAGTGGCGTGGGTCTGGCCAGTCTCACGCAGAATGTCAATCAGAATGCTCCAATTGGCAGTTTAGGTGATCCCAATATGGGGATGGCGCCGCCTGGAATGCAGCCCGGCATGATGGGCGGTATGGTTGAGGGCATGCCCATGCCGCCTCCTGGAATGGCACCGCCTGGCATGGCGCCGCCTGGTATGATGCAGCCACAGCAACAACAGCCGCCGCCGCGTCCCGGCATGGGTATGGGTATGGGAATGATGCAAAGGCCACCGCGTCCCATTTCAACCACAGGTAGCGGAATCGGTGGCCCACCCGGCATGGGAGGTGCGAAAGAGAATGCCATTCAAGTAATGACCGCCGAGTGTCGTGAATATTCCCGAGGAGGTCTTGGTCCCATGCCGCCTAATTTCCCCCCGCCTGGTGCAGCAGAAGAGCCATTCTTCCATGAGCCCGAACCCTTTGATTATGGCTATGAGCCCACTCAGGAATCACAATGGGGCAATGATAATGCCCCCGGTTGGGTGCCTACAGGCATAAAGGAGTTGACTCCAGGACATGCTCCACATATGCAACATCCACCGCCCCAAATGAATGTGCCGCCTCCGCAAATGGGCGGGCCACCGCCCAGAGGTCCCATGATGCCGCCCAACATGCGAATGCCGCCTAATATGCGTAAGTAGAAGTACTAAAACCATAAAGATCACCCACTAATCCTTTTATTTGCTCGCTGCTAGCAATGGGACCTCCACCTCCGGGTATGATGATGGGAGGAAATGGACCCCCACCACAAATGAGAATGAACATGCCACCGCCTCAGAGAATGTCACCAATGGTAGGTAACAATAATAATAGCAATCTGCCTCCATCATCGCCATCGTCGGCATCATCCAGCGGAGGCGGCGGTGGTGGTGGTGTCGCCTCTTCATCCTCCTCCTCATCAAACAACGCAGATCGTGGATATGATGATGAGAGAGAACGACGACGTCGGGACAAGGACAAACAACTCAAAAAGGAACAGGTAAGCCATTGAATACTCCCACACATTCTACTCGATCTTTCATGCTTGATTTACTCCAGCTGCGAAAAGATTTCATGGATATGCTGCGCGAACGCCACGAAATTGAAAGGCATACCCGATGGTATGATATTAAAAAGAAATTCGAGTCCGATTCGCGTTACCGTGCCTTAGATTCCTCCTATCGTGAGGAATACTTCGAGGATTACCTGCACGTACTCAAGGAAGAGAAGCGGAAAGAGCGTGATCAAAAGGAACGAAGCGAACGCCATCGTGACAAGGATCGCTCCAACCGCGACAAGGACAGAGAAAAGGACAACAAAGACAAGGATAAGGACAAAGACAAAGAGAAGGAATCGTCATCGGCCTCATCCTCGCGACGTGATGGTCGTTCGAGGTCGCGCGAAAAATCCAGTCGTCGCAAATCGGCGTCACGAGAAAAGGATCGAAGCGAACGAAGCAGTAAAACGGTAAGCGGCAGTTCAACATCCGGCTCTACATCGGCGTCCACAACTTCTAGCTCCTCGAGTCGCAGTGACAAGAAGAAATCCCATCGCAAGGATAAAGAAGAAGACGAATAGCATTTACTTAGATACTATATGGAAAAGAACGACGAGAAAGGTGAAGAAGTCGAAGAAGGCTGTAAATAAACTTCCAGTCTAAAACAAATTGAAAAACAAACAAAAAATCAAGTTAAGCAATGACAAATGTGAAAAAAGTTAATGGAACTCTTGGACATAATCAGTCAGTTCCTTTTTGATATGTTTTAAAGATTATCCCGAAACAAGTTTAAATAAGTCAAACACGAATAGCAATAAGTTATTATTCAGAATTATGTGAAGCAAAAAGTTCATTAAGAAACAAATAATTATCTACTTTTAAATTCCGAATTGTACGAAACCAAGTTAGTTTCTATGACTTATCGAACAATAAAACTAAGTTAAGATAAGTAGTCCTTTCAAGGAAGAGTTTCTATGGGTACATATTTTTGTATTTTTAATTTAATTTTCTTTAATTTTAAATACATTATGGTAACTAAAATTGGCTTTATTGTTCGAAAAATAATCATTGCTTTCATTAAAAACAAAAACGAAAAAACAAATTCCATTTCATATGCATTAAATATGACATTTTCACCTCTTTCGAAAATAATTATAATTTTCCATATTTTATAATTGTGATTACTATTTTATTTCTGAGTTCAAGATTTTAATCAAATGCTATCCGAAAGTTCTTTAATCTGTACCACGATTTGTGGGGGCCGACGTAATAAAACCATTTTATAAAAAATGCACTACATAATGGTAAAGTTGTATATATTAAATATGAAATTCTTGTAAAAGTATGAATCTGTGGAATATTTTTGCCATATAATTTAGTGCGAATTAGTCTGATACCCTGTATACATCTGTCTGAAGTTCGTTTTGTCTTACTGGGATGGAACACTGCGAACCCAATATGTGGCGGCAAATCAAATGAGACAAAAATTTGGCCAAGACGACCACATTTTGGATTGCTGGGCCTGTTTGATGTGAGTAGATTTCTAACCTCCGATAACTTATCGGATAAGTTTGAAAATATATTTAATCTTTAACTTAATTTTTGCAAATTTACTATTCATTGACTACGGATCCTTTTTTCACTCTTCAATCTTATTGATTATTATTCGACTTTGCAGTTTATGACAAGGAGATAAAATAAAACAACTCAATTTTACATTAAGTTTATGCATTTATTTACTTCAATTTATTTAAAATAATGTGAATACAGAGAAGAACGAATAATATTGAAATGAATTTTAAACTAAAACTCAATGACAGTGAACAAATAAATAGTTTGTGTTAAAGTTTTGATGGTTTAAATGAACAACTGATTTTGGTTGGCTCTTGATATATAATTGACATTGACATTGAGTATAACATAAAAACAATTCAATGAGCTTTATAAATTATATCTTAAAGCTAGGCTTAGATAAGTTATAAAAGTGTTTGTTTTCCATTTTTTTGTTGTTTAGTTTTTTGTCCATTTCGAAAAACTAGTCTATATATAGGAGTATATTAGAACTGATATATTTGGATATAGTGTTTTTTAATTTTTATATTTTTTTTAATATCATTACTTGACACATAGGGCGAATAGAGCTTACTATCAAAGTGTAGTTAATATATGTATATATTTCTCTTTCATCTTTGAGTTCAGTTTCTCGCCTTTTTTCTTTTAGTTTTTATTAAAAAGTAACAACGATTGTCTTTAGAAAACTAAATTCACGTTATGGTAAATACTTATAGGTATGTTAAATATGTAAATTTTTCTTCTGCTTTGTTCTTTTTTTACCAGATTCTATTTTTTTTTTTTGATTTTTTTTTGATTTTATTTGGTTTTTTGAGAGGAACATCAAGTACACATAATATGTTGTATATACTTATTATTTTTATAGCACAAAATCCCATTGAAATGGGAACAAAGAAACAGCCCAAGTTTTTTTTTTTAATATTTTAGAGATTAGGATATATGTTTATAGCCTCTGTCTATACTTTAAAGTGATTGAGGTTGAAGTTTTAAAGGATGATGAAAGAATTTGATATCCTTTCCAAAGTTAAACAAAATGGATTTAGTTGATGATTTGGAGCTAAGGGTAGAGGGGGCAGTAAATGCATCCCAGTGCACTACAATCTATTTGGCTTGGGACCTTCGGAAGATAAATATATGTATGTATATAAAGTGCTCAGCAGCTTAGTTAGTTGGAAGATCAATTGCAATGCTGGCAAATCGAACTAATTTCATATGGCAAGATAACCTAAGGTTATTGCCATTTATCATTGGTTATATACTAGGATTGTTCAATATGTTGCTAGTCCTTAACCTGTTTAAAATCCAGATTAAGATAGTAACTAAAAATTTCGTTACCTGAAATAAGTAAGTAGAAAAATTCAGAAAAGTAAACAACGTTTATTCTCTAGTTCCATTGGCTAAAGAGAAATAAAAAGTGTATTGAAAAACTTGATTCAATCAACAACATACATATACGAAATCCGATTTCAAAGCTTTAAAGTTTTAACCTCTTTTGCAACCTTGAGAGATTACAATTTGAAACCTCTTGTTGAAGAGAAATGTGGGTTGAAATAAATTTCACTTATTGACTCTTAATTGTTTGCATTAATGTATTGAACAATCCTATATATATAGAGAGATTCACACATATATATTTTCTAACTTTGCATATCATTTGATTCTATCGAACAATGGACTTTTGGTTTTTTCTTTGAACTAATCTTGAAAACTAAATTGTACTTTCATTTTGCTGCTGGAACCAAGTTTGCCTTGCATATCGAGGTACTATATTCATTTCCGTATCATTAACATTAACATCCGATGACGACCATCACAATAATAATCAAAAATCATTCACGTTGCATTCAAACCTAAAGCTTTCTTAGTTTCGGCAAGACCCATCCTTTCGATGGGTCTTAAATTGTGCCCTATCTACTCAAGAGCTGTTCCACATTGAGAGTAAGCTCGGGAGCAGGATTTGGGCTGGTATTGCCGTTGGCATTGGCGTTGGCATGGTGTGAGACATGGGTATGGGCATTTATGCCATTAAGTGTGCGCGAAGGAGCCGGTGAGGTGGGGGCCGACAGCAGTGGAGGACTCAATTGAGTGTTACCGTGGGACTGCGGCAATGGTGGCGATTGAGCCTCCAATGTCGACGGTGGACTACGATTTAGATTACTATCCAGACTGCTGTGATGCTGCGACGAGGCGGGCGATAGTGGGATTTCCTCAATCTTCTCCAGATCCTGGGTAATTGAAGTGGAATTCTGTTTGTGGGCTCGAGTCAATGTACCCTTGGGACTGCGTGAGTTGGTATCATGGAGCAGGGGTATGTCCAATATTTGATTCTTGCTGGCATGCACCAGAGCAGCATAGTTGGTGACCTGCAGCGAATGCTGTTGATGCTGGTGCTCTGCCTTCGATTGCTGGTCATCACGATCCAGACTGAATTGACGTCGCAGTAGACGACTTGAGCCAGGTTTGCCATCGAATTTGCACAGATTGCCGCCACTGCCCGGCCCAGTGGCCCCACCAACCATATGGGATGCTCCAATGCCAGCAGCTGCACCACCACAGACACCGCCACCACCACCACCACAAGGCATTCCTCCACCTGGTCCTCCCCCAGCATTTCCGTAAAGATATTTCCCATCATAGAACTGGGTCAAATTACTCTCACTGGGACTGAGGCATTTGTAGTGATTATATGGAGAGCTGAGATCCATCATTTCCTCGATCTTCTTGTACAGTCGCGAACTGGATCCACCCGTGGAGTTGGGCAAACGATTAAAGCTATTAGGATTGAGTAGATTATCGGGTGTTAGCTCGGACAGTTTACGAGACTGTGGACTCGTGCTGCTCGGAGTTTTTGTGGGAAACTCAGGACACAATGTGGTGTTCGGGCTTATGGTAGTTGTCGAATTGGAGTCCAGAGAATATGAGTTGGGCAATTGGCTGGATCCCACCTCGGTCATGTTGCTGGGTGGTGTTATCTCCACTTTAACTTCCACAGATTCACCGGCCAATGAAGAGCTCTGCGATGATGAAGGATTCGTGCTGGTTCGCGATTTATTGGCCTGAGCTTTCAGCGTAATTGAGTTACGTATGAGGGATTCATCAAGACTGTTCAAAAGAAAAAGGGTTTAGTATCGAAACTGTGGACTTTCCAAAAAGGTTACCTACCCGTGAGACTCTCTAGCATAAGGTAAAGAGAAAATTTTCATGGACAGTTAAGAAAACTAGTAATAGACTCATTAATCAAATGAAAAACTAATCTTACCCAATGGGTGGAGGCACGGGTAAAGGTTTATCAAAACCCTTTTTGCCCAACAGCCAGAATGTGTTCATCATGCCCTTTCCCTTGATATCAATTAAACCACGTGGCTCTATGGCATAGCCGCCCTGGGCTTCCAGTCGGTCCCTCGTCTCCTGGGACATGTGAATACGCCATGAAGAGCCTAAGGTAGAGTAGCGAAATGAGTGCCCTCCCTAGGGAAATGTTTCTTCCTTACCTGTGGACTCCATTCTCGAAGCTGTATTGACTGTGTCTCCGAATAGACAGTATCTCGGCATGGTCAGACCAACCACGCCAGCACAACATGGACCCGTGTGCAGGCCAATGCGCAGCTGGAGCGGCACACCCGGCAAATGCTTGACATTAAATCGACCACTCTGATGTAGAAGATCCAAAGCCATGGTGGCTATTTGCTCAGCATGATCGGGTATTTTCACCGGTAATCCACTAACTACCATATAGGCATCTCCAATTGTCTCCACCTGAAGAAAAAATCATTTTTGATAAGTCGTATGGTTTTTTTATGGTTTTCCCCTCTAGCCCCTCACCTTGTACACATTGTAGGCATTAATGGTGGCATCGAAAATCGTATAGAGATCATTGAGTAGATCCACAACCTGAACGGGACTACAATGGGCAGCGATTGTTGTAAAACCAACAATATCGCTAAAATAGATGGTCACATCAGAGAACTCCTCGGGATCTACACCTAAGCCCATTTTCAGTTTTTCAGCCACAGAACTACAAACAGAATAAAAGTCTTAATAAGCTAGTTGTATGGATAGATAATCCTATCCTAATTACCTTGGCAACATGCGATTCAAGAGCTGTTCAGTCTTCTTTCTTTCAATATCCAATTGTTCAGTGCGCTCACGTATTAGTTCTTCCAAATTGTTGGAATATTTCTCCAGCATTTGGAACATGGTGTCCACAAAATTCACTTTGCGGCCATGATTCAACATTTTGAAGCGCTCATAAACCCTGAAAAAGTAGAAGAGTATGAGATAAATACGAGTAGATGGATGGTAGGAATTCACTTACGAATTAAAGTCCGGCCTCATGTCGGGCTGTTCCGCCCAACATTGACGCATTATGTTGATGGCCTCTGGCGGAGCTGCACCCTTCGAAACCGAAGGCCGTATTAGAGGTGGTGGCTTCTTTATTTTGGCTATGATATCCTCCGGAGCCAAGGAGAGCATGCAATATGGTTCACCCCGGACCACAACTTCCTGCATAATGATGCCAAAGGAGTAAACATCGCCAAGTTGGGTGCCCAACTGAATGCGTCCATGTTGATGATGATGTGTGTGCTGATGCTGATGTGTCTTCATGGTGCGCAAGAGTTCGGGCGCTGTCCACAACAGTTCCTTGGCACTCCTCGGCATGGGTGGTAGACCTTGCGACTCGTAGAACGAGTTTAGGCCATAGTCGGTGATCTTGAGCACCCAACGCGCATCGACCACGCAATTCCGTGAGGTCAGAGCCCCGTGAACGCGCAGCGGTGAGGCATGCAGATAACGCATACCTCTCACTAGATCTGTCAGCAAGCTGAGACGGAATGACCAATCCAGCTTGATCTCATCCATAATTAAGACATCTTGCAGAGAACCACGCGAACAGTAATCAAAGACCATGGCTGTGCGATTGGGATCTGAGAGCCAGCCAATTAAGGGGTTAATATTCTCATGACGCAGTCCATGGGCCATCACCAGCAGGTCCATCGCCTTGGTTCGCAATTCAGTGGACCCATTCATATGCACCTCCTTCAGCTGAACCAAGTCGCCATTATAACGCGCTCGCATATCCAAATGAGCGGGATTATGTCGTGCCAGACTGCCAGTGGCAGAGGAGCCACTCTTACCATTGGCTGTTGTTGTGGCAGCAGTCGCAGGAGCACCACCTGCCACGGCAACTGCAGCTGCTCCACTATTATTTCCCGGTGCTGCTGCTCCTGGTATCACAAAGCCTAGATTTTTAAGTGAACCTATTGAGCCTTTGAGAAGATCAGGCTTATCCACCTCGGGACCCCCGAATTCTTGCAGCTGTTGAAGCCAACAGCAGAGCATGGCTTCGATGCCTTCATCCACCTGGAATACACAATACTATTAAGAGAAATCCAGACGTAGACACATTAACAAGACTCACCCGTCGTGAGTCCACGGGGAAAACAAAATCACTGGGTGATAGGACTATTTTGTTAGGCCCTTTAGATAGACGTTTGCGTAGGAAATAGTTTCTGAAATATTAATTGAGAATTATAGGAAAATGGCAATTGGCATATATATTTTTATCAGGACTTTAATTAAATGAGGTGGGTAAGTCAATTTCAGTCTTCAAAATCTACTCAAACGAATTTTTAGGCGAATAATTAACAATCAGTTGGCTTGTTCACAAGAAGTTCCCTGAAGTGTGTTGAGGATTTCATTATAAAGTCGAACTTAATTTTAATTTCCAATTCACGTCTTATTGATTTTTTGTTTTCTTTATTGTGTGTGTGTTTTTTTTTTTGGATTTCTAGTTATTTATTTGCAAAGATGAAAATGTTTTGTGGCGTAATTAAGATTTTCGTTTCGGTTCTTTCACGAGCCCTTCATTTCGCCCAGTTTTCCCCATTCCCTTTTTGCTATTCTGTAAATAATCAATTAGCACGCCCTTTTTCGAATACGGGGAAGGGTGGGGAGGGGGGTCGAACCCTGTTTCATCTTTTGCAAATCTTTTCGCTCACGCAATCCAACAGCTCCAACAAAATTCAAACCAATTCACTACGTTCCACCCAACGGCCTCCCACTCGCTTCCATTTCTAGACACCCTTTTCCATCCAGTTGTCCTGTGACCAGTGAATGCGGCATGAAATATATTTTGCGCGTGGCAATTTTAATTTTAATTTTCGACTGAACACGCTTTTTTCCTCCACCTTCTTTGTTTTGTTCCTGCTGCTGCTGGTTTGGATTGCTAATTGCTTAACATTGATGTTTTAGTTTTTGCTTTTGATTAAAATTGTAATTAAGTGTTGCCTTTTAACTATATTAAAACAGATTGAACAAGTGGTTAAAGAGTTTTGGTTTAAATATTAAAGCTTGCAAATGGCAAATACAAACGTCGATTGAGAAGCGTAAAAAACTAAAATTAAATATTCGAAAAATACTCAGAATCCACTGAAATCTGGGGCATAAACTGTGTGTATTTTGATTTGCGCACTATGTTAATTACAAATGTAAAGTCAAATTTTGATAGTTTATCAAGAAGAGGTAAATTACACAAGCTCACAAGAGTAAGTGTCATTGAGTGAACCTTCGAGTTGAAGATGTGTCGAATGTAACCTAAAGTCGAGGATCTTGATAGTGAAATTTTTCTTAAGCCCCTAGTTTTTAGGCACATTATTCAAATATTCCTTCATACAGTGGCGGCTAAAATTTTAAGACATAAATTTTATTCGATTTTTATACAATGCTAGTATTGTGTTTTAATGAGTTAATTTTTAGCTTTGAGTTGATCACTGTATTGAGATGATGCACCGAAAAATGTGTGGGCATAGCTTTAACGGGATTTTTTAACTAAGAAAACAGAGAGCTTTTTAAATTTAATAAGTTATAGGTCTAGTAAAACAAAGATAAATTGTATACTACAATTTTTAAATTTAGCTCCAGCATCCAATTTAGGGTACATGATGACACAGTTGGATTAACATGAGTAAAATGACACACTTTGGTAACTTTCGGACTCTGGCTTTACCATAAATAATATTGTATTTGTAATACCTTTCGATTCATATGACTTATATGTGGTTGGACAATGTGGTTCCCGATATACATATATGTATGTTAAATCATGTGAAGAAGAAATTAGCTTTCCACGAATATCTCTTCAATTCGGAGGCTCATTTTGGGTAAAAACATTTCCCCATTCCCTAACACTTATTGAATGGGACTTTAGTTTTTTTGTGATAATTTTTTCAATCTTTGTATTGTATTAAAACATTAAAAAAATGTTAAAACAAACTTCCAGTAACGATAAAATAATTCATAAAATGTATTAAAAATTCAACAGATTAGGTTAAAAGATTATCTGCTCAATTCGCCAGATTAGATCGCTGATAACTGATATATTGTGCAAATGAATTGCAATTCAACTTTGGGTATTTTGTGTCTACATATATGGCACATTTCAATGTGATTAACTTTAACCTTAAAGCATTCATTATTTTATACAAATAAGAAAAATCAATATAAAACCACAAGCCTATTCACCCATTCTCTCACACACACAAATACACATTTTGGTTGGTCATTTAAAAAAGAAGTATTTAATTAATTACATTCATCAAAGCGTAGCATAAGTTACGGGCCCAACATTTGGCCAGTTGGCATTCATTCAGATTGCATGTATTTGTATCTGTCTGCGTGTGTGTGTGTCATATGCGGTTAAACAAATCATTTACTGTTTGACAGCAGCTTTCCCCCACCACTTCCGTTTAACAAAAGTGACCTGAGCTCATTAATTGTAACACTAAAGCCGTTGCAGTTGACAATGGGCCCAAACTTTAAACCGCAACAATCAAAGACTATTTTTTGTTGTTTGCCCCATTTCTGGCCGTAAGCTAAAATTGCAACTCATGAAGTTTTAATTAGCCTTAAAAAAATAAGAGAAAAAAATAACAAAGCCGGACACGTAGCTGGTTGAACAGCAGCAGTAACAAAACAGAAGCAGGAAGAGTAACAGGACGGAAAATGTTGGCCATTCATTGGCAGTGGAACAGGGCTTAAACACGCTTGGGATGGCAAATGTTGAACAGCGTGAATTCATAAATATAAAACAAGAATTTTAACACTTTAATTATAAGTCAACACATAGAAAAAGCAACATAAATTTAGTTTTGATTCATTTGGATCCATTTACTTAAGACCAAAAATAATAATATTATTAATAATTTATTAATAATAACTATTTTAAAATAATAAAACCATTTAAGCTAAACAAAACATTAATTGCCAGGCCCAAAAATTAAATTTTGTTTCCAATATTATTATTAATGAGAAGTGAACTATCAGACCTGTTTTTATATCCGGTTCCGAATGAGTCATTCGGATTCCGATTCCAAGCAAAATTTTTCAGCCTTTGAGTTGGTGGAATCAAAAGTAAATTTAAATTATCTTGTAAATTCATGAAAATAGTGACTTTAAAATATTTTTCTATTAAACTGTAACTTGTTGAGAACAATTCTAAGTATTGATAGACAATTTCGTTCCAACCATTAATTTACAAGAATTATCCTTAGCAGTCAACCAAAATATTGAATGTTGAAAAGTTAGGACAGCAGTCGAAACGGAATTGAATGTTTCGGTTTTCAAACATTTTCAAACAATATGTTTTGCCAATTTTTATGGTTTTAAAAACGATTCTCAAATAAAATCGTCAGAATTTGCAGAATTAAATAATTTGAAAGCGAGGCAACCCTGAAAGCTGAAGAAATAGACGAATTAAAAGTCTTTCGAACTTAACTTCGCAAAAGAATATATTAGTTTGTTTGCCATAATTTCTCTTAGTGTGTACAACTTTTACAATTCGAAGAGTGCTTAATGCTTGTGTTCTAGTTACTTGCTTGACTTAAATCCAGTAGAAAAGTTCACCAACTATGATTAAAGACTATTTAACATACCGCACACGTGTCCGCCCTCTTTGAAAGAATTTCACCTGGACCAAGTCCTGCAGGTTTGCTGCAGCCATAGCCCATTAATGCCTACATAATACACTTAACCCCAACTTGACTTGGCCACGTGGCAAAACTTCTGGGCACAACAATTGTTGCATGAATTTGCGGTTTTTACTTAGGCCAAGTGGCCTGCTCCTCCACCAAGTAGCCTTGTGGAATCCTTCACCACTATTACATAGTTGTGTAAGCAACTACCATATACCTATACAAAAGGGTAGCTCAGTTACCACAGGTAGAAGATGTAGGTGGTAGCTTGTAGTAGTAGTAAAAAAAAGTTTTTATAGCCCCAACCGCAACCGGCCGGAGGAGTTTATTGGATGCAGATTGCAAGAATCAAATGGGACGATGGTGGGGTGGGGTGGGAGACGTCGAGTCGCCTGATTTGATGCCACAGTTAATTGAGCTTAATGCAGAACAGTTGTAAAGCTTTTGTTTATATTGGCAGAACAGTTTAAGCGTCTCTAAGTGCGGTTAAGTACTAACTTCAGCTGCCAAAGTTGTTCGCTGGGTAAACTGAGCAAAACCTAAAACTTTATCCAACTTGCCACAACAAGCAAAAACAAGAGAGTTGTATAAATAGCTTAGTATTTTCAATACATGTTGAAGCTTGAACTTTTTAAATTTATGGATTTTAAGATATCGAAATCGATGAAATAATAACTATCAAATCTCATTAATTGAATCAAATTTTTGCAATAGACAGTTATTCATTTGTATTTCAAAAGACTTCTCGCCTTTAATTGAATACATCTTTAATGGAGTTTGTTTTATTAAGTAAAAGTATTTTCAGATAATAACTAAAGCTTTTGGTCGTGCATTTCTACATTATCATTAGTTTTGTATTAGTTTCGCAATTTTAAATTCAAATATTCAGCTCGTATATTTGGGCTTTCAATTTTCCTGTAAATGTATGGGTTGAAACTCTTTCTTAACGTATTTCATAAGAGCCCATGCTCCACCACACCATTGCATTCAGTAAATTTTAATGCCATTAAGAAAACCTACAAATATATAAATGTTGTTGTGTTTTCGCTTACCTCATGGCAATCGCTGATGCCACAGTGGCCGCCACAATGATCAGCAACATTCCCACACAAATTGCCACAATTGTCCAGCAGATGGCGCCGCAGTGCCACAATTTGATGCTGCTATGCAGTAGCCATTCATCGTAGCCCGGCTGAATGGAATGTGTAATATAACTCTCCCCTTTGTTCCCCCACTCATCATACTCCAACAGGAGCAGAGGGCGCCATTTATAGATGGTGGGAATTGTGTTGAGGATATTGCTGCTGCTGCTGTTGTTGTAATTTGTTCTCACAATATCGAGCACTATGAAATCATATTTGGGAATTGCTTCCCTTTGACTTGCATTCATTGTGATGTGTGAGACAATCATATCATAGAGTGAGAAAAGATTCATAAAGGGTGACAATCTTTGGGTACTATTCCCATTTCCATAGCTCTGAATGGTTGAGTTCCTTCGAAAATGTTGCATAGTGGCTTGCATTTCGCCTGAAGCATTCAAATAGTATCGATGCCTATCGCTTAGCAGAGTGAGAACCAACAGATTGCTAGTGACCAGGCCTGAACTGAGATTGCCCATGACTGCTGCAGCTGCTGGTTGCAAGTGTCCTGCATTTCGAATGCTGGATAAATATTTGTAAAAACGATGTTCGACATTCAGTGAGCTGGCCACCATATCGATGAGCAATATTTTGGGACGTTGGGGGGGTGAATTTGATTTCGTTTTCGTATTCGCATTTTGCGAGTTCTGCTTTTGACTGGCAAGCAGACGTAAGGTGCTTTCATCGTTCAGAGGCGCTGTGATAATAATTGCTAAAAGGGAAGGAGTAAAGAAATTGTAGTGACAAATGTATTCAGTAAACAGTAAATGTAAGTACACGTACCTTTGCCCGGCTTATCCTCTTCATCCAGGTCACGTATGGTGCCGCCAATTTCAATGCGATACGGTATATGCAAGTTGGCCGCAATGGCCAGTCCCAAGCCCCAATTGTCATCTGTAACACACAGAAACACAGACACACACACACAGAGAGAAAACGAGAGACATGAAGAAGGCAGAGAAAGACAGTGAGTGAGAGATGAAACAAAATTAAATTGCGTTTTTGTGGCCTGTCTCTGTCGTCCTTTACCACGATTTTGGGCCTCATTGAGCGCTGTTTTCTGTCTGCCACATGCGTTCATAATGAATGGGCCGACATGGATCACTTATTGTTGTTGCTGTGGCATTTGTTGCATTTGCCATTGTTCATTATTCGATTTTAGCATTGCGTTTAGTGGTATTTAAGAGGGAAGTTTTTAATACTTTAAGTGTACATATATTTATGCATGCAATAAAATCTAACAAAATCGTTTTATTTCGGCACATAACTCTCTCTTTGTATTATGTCTATCAATTTGTATACCCTTGCAAAAAGGGTATATTAATTTTGGTCAGAAGAGTGCAAAGCATAGAATGAAGCATTTCGGACCTTATAAAGTATATATATTCTTGATCAGCATGACGTAACGAGTTAATTTAGCCATGTCCGTCCGTTCGTTAGTTCGTCCGTCCGTCTGTCCGTCCGTCTGGATCAACGCAAACTCCTCCTAGACCGTTAGAGCTACCGAGTTGTAATTTTGCATGTAGGCTTGTGTATACTGCAGGTGTTGTATATCTCGGATTCAGCCGGATCGGACGGGTATATCATATAGCTCCCATACAAACGCGAAAGTCACGAACAGTGACTTTTCTTGATAACGTTATTTTCTGAGCTATTGTAGTTAAATTTATTATGGGTGGGTTTATTACACATATAAACGACTATGCAAAATTTGATCAAGATCGGGTGAGTATATCATATAGCTCCCATAGGAACGATCGGTGGAAAACAGTGACTTTGATCAATATCTCAGTTATTACCTATGCTAAGATTGTAGGCCGTTCTTTCGCAAACATTAGCTTTTTTGGATAAACCGTTTTTCCACTTTGATCGCTATGGGTAAGGAAAGTTTTAACAAAACAGTTGCAAGGGTATACAAACTTTGAGGTTATCCCCGGCCCTCTGGTTATATAGATTGATTGGTAAGAATTAGACAGCTGCATGACTTCATTCACTTAATAAGTAAAATAGAGTATGCTCGGATAAAATTGAATAGAGTGAGTGACAGACGCACAATGAGTGAGTGTGTATGAGTATTAGTATATTTTGGTACTCATACAAAGCAAATTGAATGACACTGAGTACTGACTGAGTACTCAGTAAAACGGAGTGACAAATTTGACACATCTAAAAACATTCGAGTTATTCAAGTATCAGGGTACATGTTTTGTGTATTTATTTTCTTTGCATCGTTGAAACTAGAGAGCTGCATGAATGATAGAAAAATCAATTCGAGTTAACAACATTCAAAACCAAATAAATGAATTGAATGATTTTGATAATCGACTTCAACTAAATGAGTGTGC
The DNA here is from genome assembly GCF_018902025.1 of Drosophila willistoni. NCBI lineage: Eukaryota > Metazoa > Arthropoda > Insecta > Diptera > Drosophilidae > Drosophila > Drosophila willistoni. Next base: position 4,418,094 of record NC_061086.1, read on the forward strand.
GACGTAAAAATCAGTCGCACAACATTCAAACGAAACAAAACGAATTGAATGAGTGAGAAAGTGAGTCAATGAGTTGCTATGATTCGAATGCATTCGAATTCAAATTCTGATTTTAGTATTTAGTATTTATTTGTATTGTATATTTTTAAACTACATATATGTGATTACTAGATATGTGATTACTAGATGTGATTACTAGATGTATATTTTTAAACTATATGTGAACTAGAGTGGTTAATGGCTCAGTGGGGACCTACTGAGCCGATACTGTTGTTATCGGGTTCAAACCCCCTACAGAGATAGAGAAGAATTTTTTTTCCAAATAGTGAAGTATATTAAAAAGTAGATTCATTGTGTATATGATGGATTAAAGAATATGATTTTTTTTTATAATACATTCGATAGCCTTATTTATGTTTTCACGGTTCGTGGCAACTAGGAATCTAATTTAGAAAAAATAGATTTTACAAAATTTACCAAATTGTCAAATCCAAAACTGTGTCCTTAAGTTTTTGGTGTATAGCATATTTTAATTTTAATAGCCCCCATTTCGCCATTATTTTCCATACATTTTTGATAAAATAATTAGTTTTTGTTGCTTTTAAACATCCCAATTAAAATGAGTCAATTCGAATAATTCTAATGATTCGAGTGCCTTAGTACAATTCGATGTTTTGACACTCAATTCATTGCCTTTCATTAAACAGAGTTACGTATTTTTAGAGATATGACAAGTACAAACTCACACTCATTCATTTCATTGTGTAGTTGTCACTCATTTATTTGAATTCAATTCGAATGGATTCATTTGACTTTGACTTTTCTCCCATTCATGCAGCTCTCTAGTTGAAACACAGCAGTCGCAAAAATGGAAGGAGGAAAAACTATCCAAAGTGAGAAAGTATGTAATTTAAAGCGTATTTTATTGTTTTTGTTTTCGTTTTTGTTTTCGTTTTTGTTTTCGTTTTTGTTTTCGTTTTTGTTATTGCTGTAGTTAAATATTGCATATAATGCTGTGTCGGCACCTGTCATTCGGATACATTCGAAACATAATCACTTATACTCACTTATACTCTCTGTTTTAACATTGTGCGGCCGAGTATAAAGCAAGCCTATCCACTCACTCATACTTATTCCGTTTCGCACTCATACTTACTCAACTCAATGTCATTTTTTTGACATTCATGCAGATAGTTACAATTTTTAACAGATTTTAACTATTTTGCAGCACTAATTCAAGCATTGGATAGATTGATTTGAAAATATGGAATGAGTACCACTTTTAAAATATTCGATTTCGGTCAGAAACATAAACTAATAGAAAAGTGTTCATGGTCGAAATCAATTTATTCAAGGCAAAACAGAATTAATTAAAGTAGCTATAAGGTCTCTCCCAACAAGATCTTAAATTTGTGTCATCAATACATTTTACAATTACAGCTCTTGAATACATTTGTCTGATTCTTTTGTGGTGGCCTCTCCGGTGGGATATCTCCTATTTGACATTTGCGTTCGTGGGCTCCAGCACCTTCTGTCTTGACGGGATCATTCTCCATGGAAGATGGCTTGAGCACATGTTTATTGGTCGAGCAAGCATAGATCTTCCAATTGGGATGAGGCTTCAAGTAGTCAGTGCCATTGATCATAAATTCTGTGGCAAGTTGTTGGCACATCATTGGATCATCGAGGGCTTTTAGTAGTCTATCGTTGTATCGTTTTGTCTCCTCTTCTTGAACTCGTTTCATTTCAATTATTTGGGCATCAAGATCAGCACGATTCTTTCTCCTTTGATCAAGGATCTTTTCCCGTGATACTGGCAGATGAACGAAACGATTCTCGGGCATTTTATTCTCCCTTACTTCGGCTTCAAGGCGAAGGCGACGTTCTGCCTCCTCGCAGATTTGTTGCCTCAGAAAGTCATGACAGCGAGAAGCCTCCTCCCGCTTGAGGCGAGTCATTTCGGCTATGTTGCTCTTGGTGCAAATGTCCACGTGATACAAGTCTGCAGTGCGATCGTCCATCATCTTCTCAATGCCAAGCTCAAGCCGACGCATACGTTGCACATAGCTAAGATACTCATGGGTGGCACGATTCAAATCCTTCTTGGACTGGGCAATGCGACTGCGTGCCTCCTCTTCGAGTCGCTGGGTCTCTCGGCAGAAGGCAATATGCTCGTTCTTTTCGGCTTCCAGTTCAGCCAACTTGGCGCATTGCTTCCGTTTAATCTCCTTGAGCAGTTCCTCACGATATTGCGATTTATCTTGATTTTTAGCTGAATTCTCTTGGACGAATTTCTCTTGCCGTATCTCTTCCAAAATCTTATCCAATTTCTCGGCCTCCCGCCGTTTCTCTTGGCGCTCTTCCTCGCGTTTTGTCTCCAGCTCCCCAACTTGAACGTCTAGGACTTGCGTCAACTGTTCCTTCATTTGGTCACGTCTCCCCTTCTCGTACTCCTCCTCACACTCGAACTGGGCCCAGCGTCTGCGATCCAATTCGAGCCAAAAGTGCTCCACCTGGCATTCACGATACTTCTTCCGCCGATTCTCCTCGATTTGCTCTGCCTGACAGATTTTCGTCTCCTTCAAATTCTTCATTCTCTGCGCCTCTCTAATCTCATAGCAATTCAGCATTACTTGCTGAATGCGTTTCTCTTCCAGTATTTTCTTTTTGATGATATCATCTTGTTCCCTAATTGCATGCAACTGCTGTTTACGCTCATTGATATCCTCGTCGATGCGGGTCTTGACCTTGTGCGCGAATTCCTTTTCAAAGCTCTTGTCCTCGGACTCGAGAAGATTCTTCAGACGAATACTCCGTTCGCTTAGCTCCTGAGCAGCCACATCTTGGGCCTTCTTGACAAGTAATCCAATTTGGGTATGCAAACTCTTGCGATCTGTTTGCTGAATGAAGCGAAAGTGTTCGTCCCCCCGACCGGAATTCTGCATTGTATTTTAGAATATGTAGTGGAAATTTTAATACTGAAAAAGCATGTATTGATCTTCTCTCTTAATGTGTTTTCTAAGTTCAATTTTGTTTTAAAACTAACAATAAGTAAACGTCAGAGACATTCACCACTTCAAAATTGAAATATAATTGAAAAGAGAATCGGAGCACAGTTTCTTCATTTCTAATGGGGAAATCTCCTGTTGAGTTGGTTTGATGAGCTAATCAACTTAGCTTCTAATTGCTTAATTCGCAAAATTAATTATTCGTGCCGATATCTCTCTTGCTTTCAGTTTTATAGTTCCCAATAAAATATAATGAAACCATTAAGTAAAATATGAAAACCATTTCCGGTCAAGTTCATTGGACTTGAAAACTTTTCTGAGGCCTGACTATAAAGTTTATATTACGATGATATGAACTACTTGTCATGTGTTTAAACAAAATTAAGCTCTTAACACCTTTATGCAAATATTACCCAATAGTGTCATAAAACTTCATATCCAGAGGTCATAAAATCCAAATGCAAAAACCATAAACTACAATAGCCTCACACACACATACAAACACGCACTCAAGCGCACGCACACACTCAATTGTACACATGGATTTTGCTGCATTGTCATGCTCAATGTGCAGATTATTCGAAAATGGGCAACAACCCAGAGAGCTCTTTCCATAATTTATGAACACCGCCAAAAAGAATGGAGACCTCCATATAGTGGGATTTGGAGGGACTGGGGACTGTGGCCTCTGCCACACCCAGTGCCCTCATCTGCCGCGTTCCCACACCTCCTGTCCGCACATGTCAGAGCTCATTGAGGCATTTTATGAGCGTAATTTAATTGGCCAATGAGAAAGCAAAAATGTGAAAGCTAATGAGATATTACACATACGCCGCATTGTCAAAGGCGTTTAATGCAATTGTCGGCATCGTTTAGCATCACAGTCTCAGATAGAATGTATCTTTGTGCATGAGTTTGGGTGTGTGTGTGTGTGGGTGAGTTTTGTGAAAGAGAAAATTTAATTATTCCAAGTCAAAGCAAATATTAAATGTGCACACAAAAAAGGCGTAATATGTTTGTTTTTAAAAAGTTTCCAACTCTGAGCAAAATGAGTTTCCCTTCTCGATCCCCCCACCTCCTTAAGCAAGATGAATGCATATATTAATTGAGAGCTGAAAGTCTTTCCTCTTTCAATTAGTGTTATGATTATCTAAGTCAGCATAATATTAGATCTGGCTGTTGAAATTGAAAGAGTGATGAAAATTTAAAGAAATTACAAAAATATGTCTATAGTGAATAATAATGAGAGATGATGACGTATAAGCTTAAAATTTTAAAATGTAATGTACTAATATTATAAGTATAAAAAAAGAGACAAAGGTTCAATCCCTGTTTATAATTGTCTCATTCTCCTTAATATATCTTACAAATTTTCAAGTTCTATTTCTGGGCATATTGTTTGGCTTTTCGAACAGTAGAATTTGTATGTTTTAAAATATTCTGTATTTTGACTTGACTATATTTGAATAAAAATGAGTTAGTTAGTTACTGCTTGGGACTCACCTTTATTTTTTATGGTCTATGTGAAGCTTCGAAAAATCTTAATTTGAGACGATAGGTCTAATTAATAATATTATACAATATCAAAATAATATTATACAAGTTCAAAAGTAAGTATTATTTATTTGCAACTAGTGCAAAATATTCGCATATTATTGAAATTCTTAGAATTTTATAAATTACAGCAACCAACATAGAAGAGAAAAATGACCTTCAAAACTATTTTGATTTTGATATTTGATAGGTCCAAACTAAAATAGGTAAGTTTTTTTGATCACAGATTTGAATTCCTTATATGAATATTAGGAATTGAAGTCGCGTTTAACTTTTAGGTTTTAAAATTTTTCAGCCCTATCCAAAATGGGATAATAATATAATAGAAAGGACACTTTTATAAAAACCAGAGGGCCGGGGCTAACTTCGACCGCGTCAAAGTTTGTATTCCCTTGCAACTTTTATGGTAACTCTTTCCTTACCTATAGCCATCAAAGTGAAAAAACGTTTAAGCTAAAACGGCTAATGTGTCCGAAAGAACGGCCTACAATCTTAGCATAGGAAAAAACTAAGATATTGATCAAAGTCACTGTTTTCCACCGATCGTTTCTATGGGAGCTATATGATATAGTTACCCGATCCTTATCAAATTTGGCACAGTCATTAACAGATATATTAAACTAACAAATGTTTAATTTAAAAGCAATCGCGTCAAAAGTAACGAAGTTATTGACCAAAGTCACTGTTTATGAAAGATCGTTCCTATGGGAGCTATATGATATAGTCACCCGATCTTGATCAAATTTGGCACAATCGTTTATATGTGTAATTCATATACCAATATTGAATTTCATGACAATAGGTCAGAAAATAACGAAGTTATTAAGAAAAGTCACTGTTCGTGACTTTGCCATTTGTATGGGAGCTATATGATATAGTGATCCGATCCGGCTGAATCCGAGATATACAACGCCTGCAGTATATACAAGCCTACATGCAAAATTTCAGCTCTGTAGCTCCAACGGTCTAGGAGGAGTTTGCGTTGATCCAGACGGACGGACAGACGGACGGACGGACATGGCTACTTGAACTCGTCTCGTCGTGCTGATCAATAATATATATACTTTATATGGTCGGAAATGCTTCCTTCTATGCGTTGCACACTTCTGACCAAAATTAATATACCCTTTTTGCAAGGGTATAAAAATGTACGTTATCACTACAAAAAGGCTATGAATAATATTCGAAACACGAAATGCCTCTTACTTGGGTGTGATCTCTGTTCGCTACGCTAGCATGTTGATTTTAAGGTTCAAACTAAAATTTTACATGATTTAAGTGTTTTATATGCCTAAAATAAATTGTCAAGTTAACCATCGTTCGCATCACATTTCATAATTTTTCAATTACCAACCAAACTCAGCCTGAAAGTATGTTCTATTTTGGGCTATCTCTAGAGGATATCATAAATTTCATTTAACACTCAATGTTTTCCATCAAATTCCTGTTTGTCTGATGTGATGCGAGTTGTATTCACTTTCTAGGAAAACTCAATTAGCAATGCAGCTGACAACACGCTAATTAACTCAGAGCGAGGGAGACAGAGACAACTAGGACACAAGGACAGATGGAGAGATAGTTAGTAAAACGAAAGAAAGAGAGAAGAAGAAATATATATAGTGAGGCGAAATGAAAAGTTGCCAGCAACTGTTGTGGGCGTGTTATGTAGTTCGTTGGATGTTGCCGGGCAACTTGCAGCCGGCACTTGCCTAACCAGGTGCCCATCTCCATCTCCATCACCGTTTGCAGGGTGCTTCCAGTCAGTAAGTGTTGCCTACGTAGCCTCCTGCTCTTCGGTATCCTTTTACTCCCCAAGCTCGAAATTCATATATTGGCAAGCTCATGTTTGCTCAAGTGCAAAATTGTGCAATTACGCAGCAGCAGCAGCATCTACGAGGACAGGGCACATCCTGTTACTGCGTTTGCTGTTGCGCAGAGATTTTCAGTTCCTTTTGGTCTAAATTTTTTTGTTAAGGCAAAAGTTTTTGGTTACGTTTTGAGGCAATTTCCATAGTTTTAGCAACTGCACAATCCCGAGAAACAAAAACAAAAGCAAGAACAACAACAAGCGGTTGCAAGCCAAGATGGAGAAAATTCGACAAGACATAAAAAGCAAGAGAAGAAAAAAAATCCATTTCATGTGTGGATAAAGCCCAAAAAGCTGTTAAACTCAAAGCAAAGAAAAAAAATGGAAATTCGTTTTTGGCCAAAGTCTGGTTACAGTTCGTTAGAAATGCTCTAGTATTTTTGTAACAACAAATTCATTCCAAAGAAATTGAAATAAGAGCAGATTGAAAGGGTAACAAAGGGTGTCTTAACCAACAACCAGAAATGTTATAAAAAGTTAAAATTTCTGGCTTTGTAGTGACCAGAATGGGTTTTGGTTTTTAATTCTCGCTTCTTTCTCCCCTTTTCACACTCGCTATCATTAATAAGTTTAATGCGCGTTATGCAAACTAAACTAACTACTAAAAATTAAAGGTGATGTTACTATTATTACTTTTGCTAAGATGACAATTCACCACAACCTAAAGAGAGAAGACAAACATGAATCTAAATAAAGAATGTGAGAGAACTTAGAGAACTTCTTTACCCACCCGACCATGACAACTGTTCTAATTCAAAGGTTGTCCCAAAACAATGTAGTTTTATTTCTTTTATGACATCTTATGACAGTTCAGCAAGGATACTTAACAGACCATATTAAAGTAACTCAAATCATTATTTCGGTTTCAAACATAATTTTGGATTTCTTTAATTATTTCCTAACAAGCTTGGCAAAATTTCAAAAAAGTGACTTAAAGTACTAATATCTTAAATATAAAAGAAGCAAACGGTTGTGTTATGGTAAACCGTATAGGGATATTTTATATATTTATATATATGGTTTTTTTTATATAACTATTTTTGTTAAAGGATTAACTCATTACTCAAGACCTTGGTAAACTTCACAGTTTTTCGTTGTAATCGTTGGGCTCAAGATGACGTTGAATTTGCTGTGGTGTGATTTTTAAAGAAGCTTTAGATTAATCATATAAATGACAATGAAATATACTCCATGGGTTACCTTACGCATATCGCTCCATTAGAACAAACAATTCTTAACTAGAGATTACTTAAACACTATAAAAAGGTTTAAAAGCTCATAATGAGAGAAAATGAATTAAATTTATGTAGTCCTCTACAGGTCCGTTGCTTAAAGAACGGTGGGTAATGATTGATTCCAATCAAATGACAAATGTGCAAATTTTATAGATTTAAAGAAAGGCTGACTCAGCTCCGCCTGGGACTGTGAAAACAAAGTTTTAGTTTACAGGGTCTGAGAATTAAAACTTCACTCAAATATGTAATATCATCTTCAAACTCTCGCTTTGAATTGACGAACTTAAAGGCTGTAGTGGACACTGTACCACTATTTCTAGAACTTTCACAAGTATTGGCTAGATAACCTGGTAACGATTTTATTTTGAAACACGTGGTATTTGATTTGAAATTTCTTAACAAGAACAATATATATTGTGTATCTTATCGATTCGGCAGACCAGAATAGAATGAAATCGAAACTTAAACACCCGTCTTAGGCAAAGGAATTCGCAAACAGAGCTTTCTAACGGGTCTTTTCCCAAATGTTGCGACGTGGCGTCTTTTCATTGGACCATGCAAATGCATCAGTTAACTGTACTTGAAGCTGAAACTCGACCCTGCCATTAAGTTGACCATGATCTTATCAGAGTGACCGTTCTCTGATTTTATCTTTATATAAGCGCGGGTGATTTAAAAAAAATAACTCTTCGTTTGAAAGTTAAATATTTTAGAGGAAAAATCCGGTCACTACAGCTTTTAATAATAATTTTATTTTTATTAAAATAACGAATCTTTCTTTAATAGCTGCTTAGAATAATAATTATAATTATATTCTATTTCGTAAAATACCTTATGAACTTTAAATTTTCTATCTCATTACATAATATCATAAATTTTGTCTAATGCTTTCGTGCATGTTGTTGGTTAATTCTTTATTCAATGCATTTTTGTTGCTTCTTTGTGTTCTTCTTATTTACTTATCCGTATGCCAAGGCCGTCTGCCAAGGCCTCTTGATACAAGCTAGAAGAAAAAAAGACGCATACTTAACGCCAACTGTCTGCACTTAGCATATGCTTACACACACACACACACACACACACACGCATGCAAATGAGTGCTCTTTTACCCTCTTCTTCTCTCCATCTCTACTCATATTTGCATTTGTGCTTTTTCATTTCATGCATTTAAATATTCATATGGTCCAGAACTAAAAATTGAAATTTTTTCCTACCAAAAACAAACACAAATAAAACAGATTTCGGTCAGCCTTTGCTCTGTTATTTACTAGCAAACAGACTAAGAGATAAAAAAAACTTGCATAAAAAATAATAGAAAGTATGCATTGAATAGTTCTTATTTTGTTGCGGTTCTTTTTTTTTACGGGGTTTCGTTTCCATCAAATTCAAGCGTAAACGAAATAAATGTTACGTGCTGCGCTTTTAGTTTTTAGGTATTAGGGTTAGTTGGAAAAACGCAAACACAAATTCTGATAGTTTTCTCGTTTTTGCCATCCCCTTTTTTTTGGTAGGGAAAATATACAGAGGCAAAAATATAAATGGTCAGGTAGGTAAATAAATTGGCCAGACCACCAAGAATGCAGAGACCATAGCAGAACAGGTGCCAAGGCAGGTATCGGGCTGGGTGAGGAAGGAAATTGTGCAGCAGATTGCGTTGAGCGTTGAAGAGTTTTCTATTCCGTACCGCCCACCACGCCCATCACGCCCATCACGCCCATTTGTTAAAGCTATACTCCATAAAGTCTCTTCGTGTCTCTGTCGTTTTCACTCTTTCTCTCTCACTCTCTGACTGCTTTGCATGGTGAAATGCAATCAACACATGTCACACGTGGCGTATGCGTTAGATTATTTGCATAGTAAGGCCGTAGTGCCACGTTTTGCCAGTGTATGTTTGTGTATCTTTATGTGTGTGCGTGTGTGGGTGTAAGTGGGCACAACGCTTTCAAAGCTTTAAGACAATTTAACCGAGTTTATACTAGTAACTGATTTTTAAGGCTGAGTAGTAAGAAATTTGATTTAATTTTTTTCTCAAAATAATTCTTAGAATTTTGTCACATTTGAAAATATTTTAAATGTCAATATTATGAAATTAAATTGATTTAAGGCCTAAAAACGGATGAATTAGAGCAAAAATTTTTCTAAATTTTTTAACTTTTGAAGCTTAACTTATAAAACAATGATTAATTTATTGCTATATCCTTGATCTAAAACTGAATTTTAATACCATTAATGAACAAAAAAACTAAATCCGGATTTTAGAAACATTTTCCAAGTCTTGTATATCAGTTGACCACATTGGCAATTAAATGTTCATCAAAAAACTTTGCCCCTTCTTGGTGAACCCCTCTAATAAAGAACATGTTAAGTTCTTTTCTCTCTCTAGCTGCTACATACGTGCACAGTGACACGCACTCATTAAACACACATCAAACTTGACGTTAAGGGAATTAAAAAAATATATAAATTTTAAACATTTACACAGTCCTAAGTCTCGAGCATAGTTAAGGAGGGAGTCAACATGAGGACAATAACAATTAAGTCTGTACTGAAAAAGATATGCTGGTGTAGGTAATTTTATATATAGGTATGCAAGCCTTATCACTGATGAGACAGACGGTCTATAAAAACTTGAACATAATTAACTCAATTGTGGTTGTCTGGTGTGTGTGGGTTGTAGAAGTCGAACTTGTGGCATACTTTACTATGGCCAATACTGTTGCCTGTTCGCTGCTAGCTAGAGAGCAAAAGTTTTGCCTTTTCTTCTCGATTTTCCATTGAAATGCAATTAAAGTTGTAAATTGGTTTATGTAAAATAAGTGAGTGTATATAATCTTTTAGCGAGAAACTTTTCCACTTTTCCGTATCGGTCGATTGATTTGATTGGAGTTGATTGAATAGCTTGGGGTAGCCTTTGAGTTTGGCCTTTTAAGATTCTATGTTCTTTTTACACTTTAATAAGGTTGTGTCTTAGGCACAGCTGAATATGATAATGATAATGATGGTGATAACGCTAGTCCAGTGACATAATGTTAATTGTTAAACACTTGAGATTTATGTTTGCTATGGGTTTGCTTCCATGTTGTCCACTCTACGCCCTGTTTATGGGCTATTTATAGACAAAGATGCTGAGGCCATTATTCATAAAAAACCCAAATGCGAGTCGAGTGCCGCATGGGGAGAGAAGAAGAAGATTCACTGTGCGTGTGTATGTGTGTGAGCATAAATCAAAGGAAATGCGTGTGGCCTCCTGTTTGCCCAACTAAGCGGCCATCAGGGATGGGCTCTAGAAAGAAAGGAGCTGGGGGCACGAGTCCTACTTCCTGTGTTTCGTCTCTTGGACCCTTAACTGCACAGCTGTGCGTGCTTTGTATGAATCTGACTGGATCACGTAGATGGCCAGTACATATATATATATGTATTTGTATCTAAATATACATGTACATATATGTATGGATGTATGTATGTGTCTCCTGAGTTCCTTTGGGTAGCTTAAGAACTTTAAGTTACAATTCAATTGCAAACCAAATATTGATGGCTTAATTAAAAAAATACACATGTATGAGATGTTTTTGTTTCTATTCTGGATGAAGTGAAAAGCATGTTCTCATCTTTCTAAGGTTTTATTTACTCTAATGTAATAAGTTATTAATTTACTGGAAAAAGAAGTAACCCATCAAAAACTAATTCTAAATGCATACTTCTTTGATCAAGCACAACTTTGTTTTGTTATTATCAAGTTTATCTCTATTTTGCTTTTGCAAATATCATGAAGAAAGAAAAATTTCAAAAGCTCCGACAATTTTTAAGAAATTTTGTGTAAACTTTTTACCATCATTATTATAAGCAACATTTATCTCAATTTCAATCTCTGGGAACCATCTTAAATCTCTTTGCAAAACTTCAATTAACTTGGTAGTTTGTTTTGCCATTATAATATATTTTAGAGAACATTAGAAACTCTCCTCTTCTCGGTTCATTCTTGAAATTTATGGACCATTCCTCTTGCTGGTTCTCATACTTTCACACATACATACATAGAGACATATACCCCTCTACATCTGAAGTTTTATTTCACTTTCACATCTTTGTTACATTTTCTTTTTTGTTGTTGTCGTATCTTGGTGTATTCTTTCTCTCTCTCCCTCTCTGTCTGTCTGTGTGTCTGTCTCTGTCTGTTGCTGCCTTTGTGACTGGTTTTTGGCAACATTTCATGGAACTTTAACTGCTGTCTGACTGATTTTATTAGCTGGCATCTCAATTTGCGTTTTTGATTCAACAAAAAGCGCGTCCTGTACTGTCCTGTGTTGTCCTGTCCCCACACATTTACATATTTTTCGTTGTTGTTTTTCCCCCATTTCTTTTTCAGTTTCTCATTTTTTTTTTATATTTTTGTATTTTAACAACTTTGTTTTTATATGCCAATTGCCATGGCTTCTGCTTCTCCTATTCTAATATCTTCTCTGACTGCTCGTATTCTCAGCTGCCACATAATTTGCACTTTTTGTTTGTTTCATTCTCTCCGTTTTTCTTTTTGTGTGTTTTTCGTTTTGTTTCCCTTGCATACTTTTAGAACGGGTCAACAAACTATTAGAAGAAGAAGAAGTAAGAGAAGAGGTTTTGATGACAGCTTAAGCAGCTAGTTTACAGCTAATAGACAAGAGCAACAACAAATTCGTTGACTTTTCGGCTAAGAGAATTACATTTTTGTTTTATTACAGACACTAAGCCTAATTGGTGGTGTCTGCTTTTCGGCGTTGTGGTATTTTAATTGATTGCCAAAGGCTCCGTTTTTCAATAACCATTAAAAATAATTATTTCAAGCGACTTCTCTCGTGATTAGAGAGATTGGAAATGGATTGGCCAATTTATCAGGCAGTAGGACTGGACATTTTTCATTTTCGGTTAGTTATGGTTATGGCTGTGCTGCAAGACTAATATTAATCAAGTGTTGGCTGGATCTCGAGAATCGACTAACACAATGACTAACATATTTACTTGATTAGCTCACAATCAGCTACCTGGCACCCAATTAAATTTAATTTGAAATTTCAAATGCACACAATTTAATGGTCTATCTCTTTCTCTCTCTCTCTCCATTTACGCTCTGTTGGGTTGTCTATTTTAACAGACTCAGCAAACACACACGCAGACTAACTTGCTGACACACACACACACATTGAACACAGCGTTAATCATAATAATGTCACCACTAATTGCATTGCGTATACGCACACGTGTACTTAGACTAGACTCAACCTCATAATTTGGAATTACCCATGCCAAGTTAGAATAAGCCACGCCCCAGGTTAGCAGTTAGCTCCGGTTCCAAAGACTTAGCCAAATGTGTTTATTTAACATTTGTGCAAGCAGCTTTGCCTGCTTCTGGCCATAACATGGTTAGTTCCTTGGTTTGGGGTCATGGAAAATGAGTTAAGTTGTTGCCTTGTCTGACATTTATGTGCATACACACTCATGAGTACACACACACACACACACATACACTAAGATGGGGGTGCCAAAACTGTGTATACCACTTTCGATATATGATGATTTACATACATAGATATACGTAAGTCTGGCATGGATAAGTGGACGGGGGCTAATGGCCAGTATAGGAATATGTGTTTACTTTTATATTTAACCATATTTGTGTGTGGTCTTTGTCTTTTCGGTCAATTTGCTAAAGTAAATTTACAACATTATTCATCCGTTAAGTTGGTTTTGTCATAAAGAATACGACCATTCGAGTTTGCGATGAATAATTAGCCCTAACATACGTAAATTTTAGCAGAAATAACTTCAATCTAAAATACCCTAGCAAATATCCTTTAAGAAGAACGCTCCATGTTCCGTTGGGAATTTAACTTTCTATTTGAAAATACATTAAATTTAACAGTTTTTCTTTCCATTTTCATTGATTACGTTTTCCAATCAAATGTAAAATTATTGACTCATGATATTATCGTATTTTGTTTTTATTTTGTTTCATTTTATTTATTAGGTGATTTTAGTTCATGAACCAATTTGGCAATTTCACATTTTCGTTAAGGGTTTTTCGCATAAAAGCCTGAAAATTTTAATGCAAATGAAATGCAAACAAGAGACAGACTGCACAAAAATTATCGCGCTATTAAATCGAGATAGAAAAACGAACAACGACAGACCACGCCAGCAAAGAGAAATGATAATAGGAAAAACTTACCACCAACATAGATGTCAACCTGAGTCCAATTCAACTTGCTGGCAATACTCTGGATGGCCAATGAAATCGCCTCAAATGATGGCAGAAAATTGCTGGAGATCTGCAAGAGTAAGATAAGAGCGGGAATCGTTACATTCACAGTGGGAAGGAAAGAGAGAGAAAAAAGAATGAAAGAAAAAGAAAGCAACTTAAATGAGACCCAGACCTCATACCATAGAAAACCATAGAAAACCCCAGACCCAAGCCCATAACTCACTTTGTTCGTTCCTCGTTGTTATTGTGCCATTTCATGGTATTTATTTTGTTGTTTCTATTTTACCTTTTGCCTCGACTGGCAAATGAAAATCTAAACAGGACTCAGTCTAGAGTTAGTTGCCTTCTTGTTTGTTAAAGTGAAACAAATTAAATGCTTAAGCATTGTGTACAATGTGCAATTAAAGAAGGCTTAAAGGGGCTGGGGAGGGATACTAAGAGGCAAGCAGCGACTGTGTCGGGAGAAGCTTGCCGGGGAGAAACAAAAGACCTGGGTAAACAATGAGCAAAGCTTTAAAGAGAGCAAAAAATGGTCTGAAATAAATCTGGCCATAGGCAACAACACTCAAGAGAATAAACATTTCTTAAAATTGCATGCATTAAGTCATAGAGCCAACTTTGAAATACTCTGTTGTCATAGCAAAAAAAAAAAGTAAAAAAAAATAAAATTTAAATTCTTTTCTTCAAATATTTACATTTACATTTCTTAAAGTAATGACTTGCCAAGGATCCAATAGAGTTTGGACAATACAGATTTTGATAGAATTTACATTCAAACCACTTGTCTTTGCCTTGTTATACGCCAATAACATATTTTTGTTCCTTCTCCTCTTGAGTGTCGTTTTTTACTTTCAATTGACTTAAAAGAGACTAGTGCAGATACTAGTAAGCACTTTTAAGCTATTTTTCTTTCATTTTCACAATCAAAAATCTCATTCATTCACTTCTATATACAATAATCTTCATAATTAAAAAATTTTAAATCGCTCCATTTGAAGTGACTAAAGTGAAATTGTGTAGAAATTGAAGTAACTTTGATTTGGCCTAAGCTTTTATATTGAGAAGTTCTAATTGCTGTACAGAGATGACAGCTTGGACGTTTTACTTCATTGACATGTCATGTTGTCCCCTAGAATTATAAGCACATGTTTGACTCGAAATCGTTTTGGGCTGAGTTTATTTACGAGCCTCGTCAGACTGATAAATCAGCAGAAGGCACATTGCCATAGACAATTCAATCATGTTTAATCAAAGCATTACACTCCCCCGTACCCTTAGTCTCTCCTCCCCTTGGCTTTTACTGTGTGTATGTTTGTTTCCCCAACAAACTTCAATCAATAATCGAGCCGCCTGCTCATGCCCCCTTTGCATCATCATCATCATTGAGCTTGGAGCGTGAAAAAAATTCGATTTTCTATTGGCATTGATGTGGGCCAGTAGGGAAGCGGGTCGGGTCGGGATGGCCGGTGGACAGACAGACGTAGATGTTGCACGTAGCTTAAATGGTTGCTTTAAGTCTTCTTTTCCATTTTTGTTGTACCTTTCTGACCTTTTTTTTTTTGGTTTTGTTTTTTTGAGAGGTTTTTGTTGTGCTTTGAGTTTGCGCCTTGTGAGAACCGAAATCCTGGACCTGGGACAGTCAAGATTTTGTATTTTTTTGTCCGGGCTTCATTATTTTGCCAGACGAAATAAATTGAAAAATGTTACAAAATGAATACGTGTAGGCAGGTTCGGACACACACACACACACACTAACACCAACCCACATCCATACACACTCCTAAAATTTTCTACAAAATTGAATTTCCAACGACAGAGAAAGCAATCAGCTGGCCGGCTGGCATGAAAGTGAATTGAAATGGGAACATGGTGATGTGATTAGGCAATGATTTGCCATTTTTTGTATTGTTTTTCTTTTGCATTATGAGAAATAAATATAACCCATAATGGCCATTAGTTTTTCGTATTTTTCGGACTCCTTTTTCTGGCCTTTGCACGGAAATCAGAAAGGCTAGCATATTTTCCAAATGACGATGAATAATGGTCAGAAGAAAGCTGATATGCCTGGTAACAGGTTGGATTTCATTACATATAAAATTTCATGTAATATGTCGTATAGATAAATCGACTAGGACAATGCGCAGAAAATTATTATAATAAAGTTTTATATCACTTTTCAACATTTCTGAATTCAGAATTCAGCACGATGAGACGAGCTCATAGAGCAGTGTCTGTCCGTCTGGATCAACTCCTCCTAGACCGTAAGAGCTACAGAGTTGAAATTTTGCATGTAGGCTTGTACATACCGCACAGGCTGTATATCTCGGATTCACCCCGATCCAACCACTATCTATTGTCGTGAAATTTAATATTGGTAAGTTTATTACACCTATGACTCTGCGCCGACTGTGCCAAATTTCATTAAGATCGGTTAATTATATCATATAGCACCCATACGATCGATTAAAAACAGTGACTTTTCTGAATATTTTTGTTACTTTTGGCGCGATTGCTTAAAAAATAAGCATTTGTCAGTTTTATATACATATCTATTTAGGAACGACTTCTTAGATAAAACGTTTTTTCACTTTGACAACTATAGGTAAGCAAAGAGTAACAAAAAACTCGCAAGGGTATACAAGCCTTGACGCGGGCTAAATTAACCGGCCCTCTGGTTTTATTATGTAATTTATTTGTAGTTTAAACTTAATCTTATTTTTCTTAAATTTAAATGCCAGCCCTTAAATTAATCTAATTGTCAGTTTATTTAGTATAACAACTTTACTGCTCATTAATGTCATAAATTCAATTTATAATAAATTTATTTACAGTCTATTTAATTTGACAATTATTAAAACAAACTTGATCAATTATTATAAATTGTTCAGTTTGACTATGAGTTCATTATATTTAATCGTGTTTAATTGTTTTGTTCATTTCAATTAAAAGGGGAAAAAAGTGACAAAATGAAACCTAAAAATAAACCAAAATTTAACTCTTGTCTGAATGTTAAGATAAGTGCAACAAATTCGCATCAAAGTGCATTTCTGATGTCTATTGACACTACGTGACCAGCCAATATGGTAGCAGCATTTACCAGTATTCGTCTTTCCCCCCGTTTGCCGATTGTCTGGCGGCTAAGTGCACTTGAGCCTCGATTGGGGAATACGGAGAGCGGATGCCTTTTAGTTTTTCCTGCTGCTTTAGCGTTTTTATACCATACACCCATAGGGTGAAATGGTATATTAAAGTCGCCAAAATGTATGTAACAGGCAGAAGGAAGCATCTCCGACCCCACAAAGTATATATATTCTTGATCAAGATCAACAACCGAGTCGATCTAGCCATGTCCGTCTGTCCGTCCGTCCGTCTGTCCGTATGAACACCTAGATCTCGGAGACTAAAAGAGCTAGAGCCACCAAATTTGGTATGGAGACTCGTGTAGTATGTAGAGTGATCAAGTTTATTTCAAATTTTTGCCACGCCCCTTTCCGCCCCCGCAATTCAAAAAAAGCCTTTATCTCAAAAACTATTCCAGCTAGAGACACCATATTTGGTATGTATATTTGTTTAGTAAACACGTATGTACATTTTGTATGTGTAAACATTTTGCCACGCCCTTTTCCGCCCCCGTTATTTGAAAAACTTGATTATCTCCCGTATTTTTTTACCTTATGCAATCAAATTTGGCACACTTAAATTTAATAGTAATATCTAGCAAAATACCAAATTTGAAATTTCAAAATCGGACAAAAAACATTCGAGTAATGCATATAAACGTTTTTTCATAAGGCCGGAATTGGCCGTTGGCTGGTGGGGGCGCTAGGGTGCTCGTATGATTGAGTGAGCGAAATAAGTACTAAGATATGCTTGGAAGAAGCATGTGAAAATGCATTTGTTTAATAAAGTTGAAATATTTGCTTTACTGGTGTATGGTATACCTAAGTCGGCGAGACGACTTACTTTCTTCATTTTTTCCTGCTTTTTGTTTTCTTCATTTTGTTTTTCTTTTTTGGTATAAAGCAGAGGACAAATTGTTTAACGTTCAATCAATTTAATTAATTGCTTAAGGGAAAATACAATTTTCCAGGCAGCCAGAACACAACAGGGAGAAACAGAAAGCAAGAAAGAAATCAAATTTCCGTTTTCTTTTCTTCAATCTCAGCGACTTATTCACAGGTGAATTTGCCTGCCTAAATCGAGGACAGAGTCAACATTAATCACAGCTCGACAAATATTTGACATTTGAAGAGAAATAAGAATGAGAACAGAATGCACGGAAGGGAGAGGTCACAAGTAAGACGGAAAGGAATCAGAAGATTATCCGCCTTTTGTTGTTACATTTGCTCTTTTCACAAAGCAGATGAAAATGAATCTGAGTACAAGCAACAATTCAAATTTATTCACATGTCAATAATTTAGTGAACTTAAATACGAAGGTTATGTTTTGTCCCAAAGACCTTATTTATTTAAGTTTTGTTTGTTTATTTGGCCTCCAAACAGCTGTCGTTCTCAGATAAAAATTAATGGGAATGTTCACATTTTTTATATGCCATCATTATTATCAATATACATACAACAATAAAGAGAAGACGAATGAGGCAAAAGTTTCATTTCTCTGTTATTTTTTTTTTCTTTTCGGCTTTGATGGCCACTTAATTTACTGTCATTTAACTGAAAATAAATGACCAAGACATGCGGCTGCATCGGAAGATATAGAACAAAATAAAACTTGTCGACCTCAATATACCCGTTAGTCAATACTTTATTCATGACCGGCATTCAAATTAGTTTGGGGTAATAAATTATATCGCAAATGCCGCAATCAATGTCTTCTCGTAATTGGTTTTGTTTTTAAGTTTTGAATTGAATAAAATGACACTATATAAAATTAATAATTAATTGATGGTGTCAAACCTAAATGCCAGAATCCATTTTGTTATATTATAGATTTCTTTGTAGCTTAAGGTTTTTTCATTTTAACTTGTTAGAATTGTATATAGATTGGTAATTGCTAAATTGTCTAGGATTTATGGACAGCTATTACATGCATTTTAATGAACTGAGAATACCCAAATAGCTTTAGGCAATGGGTATAAATATACATTAAGTGGCCACAAAGAACCAGAAGCAAAAGTTTTTTCCTCTTTTATTTTTTTTCGTTATTTGGCCTTTCTCTAGCCTACAGTTGTCGAACGGCTTCTTTTCAATTTGTGAGAGCAAATGGCAGAGATGGGATATAATAGGAAGTAACCCATTTTTATTGTGTGCCAAAATGCCAACAAACATTGAGGTGCTATAAAGTTACAAGCCGAAATATATAGAGAGAGAAAGTAACAAAAGAGAGAGGACAGGCAAGTTAGAGCCACAGCTGACTGACTTTTCCAAATGGCTGTCACTCACACATACACGAAGAAAAAAACACACACACACAGAGATATACATACATAAAAATACATACACCACCTTTGGAGGAGTTGTGTGTTGTGAAGGAAATGCAAATCAGAAAATGCGCACGTGCTGCTATTCTCAAATTGTTTTCACTTTTCCTCAAGCACATGCCAAAAAATGTTTCTCGAACTGAAATTTTCTTTTTTTTTTCTCTTATTCTTTTGCCAGTTTTCGCCAGTATTCAATTGTGTTTCATTCATTTGGGAAGGTTTTTTTTCCCTCTGCCTTTGGAAATGTAATGAAATTCGTTTGTTTCGATGTGTCTTCTGCTCTTGGCAAATTGCTTTTTAATGCCAGCCAACTAGTTAGTTTGCTTCTGCTCCGACTTGGCTCTTATTTTTTGATGTTGATGTATTTTGTCAGTTAAATTTTATGCAATTTTGTTTATTGCTAACGTTTATTTGATTCCCTTTGGTCATCACTCAGGAGTGATCGGAACTTAAGTAAATTACACAATAAATTTATATAATTTCTTTGCACTTTATTTCATTAAACTGTCACAAATTGAATTAAAGTCATAAGCCAGAGAAATATTCATATGATATTTTATTAGGTTGTGAAATTTTATTGGCCCATCAATGACTCATGCAAAACGTCAAATTCTACAGAACAACAAAAGGAAAAATTGTGTTTTGTGTATAAATTTTAAAACGACATCGAAATTCGATGTCAGCTTGAAAAATAAACACAGTGATTCCCCAGCTTCATCTGAGCTCAGGTTAAGCAATGCCTTTGACTTTAATCCTTCACGTTATCTGCAGATCCTTAGATTATTTTCTTTTTAGGACTAGTCATCAACTTCAAATTCTTTTCACTTTAAAACGTGACAATTTTGTTTCACGAAATTCTAGACGCTTTTGCAAGTGAAACCTTTTACTGCTTTCAAGGACTTTTCGCTTTGCTTGGGTTAACCGTTTCATTTTTAATGCCGAGCAGGATAAAAAAAGGAAAACACTCCCTGACCAATTACTTGCTTGGGTTCACCATCTACTCACATGGTGCTCGTTTTACTTTTTTTGCCACTGACTTTTTGGGTTCTCTTTTATGAATAATTGAAGGAACGGCACCTAAGTGGCAAGCACTTTGCACGAGTCCTGGCCAAATAAGGATCATTGAATTTATTATGATTTTTATGCAAATTGTTGCATAACACACACCGAGAATACCGTTACACCCCACCAACCAAGGGGCTTATGATGAATGCAATTAATGGTGGCCTCAAGAAAGCGAACACTTTGTTTCACTTTTATGACAAGCAAGCCACTTAGGCCAGTAAAAAGATTTCAAGCAGAGAATTATGCTGTATATATGTATATATATATGTATTAGGGAGAAGGACGATGACATTATTTTCCCTCCAGTTAATTACCCTTTAAGACAGTTTGACATTTGCGCCAAGCTAAAGCCAAGACAACCCACAAGACAATTGCCAAGTGAAAGATGAGCATAGACTTGGGCGGAAAATTCGTGTCTTTGGATTTCACAAATGTCCTGGAAAAGATAAAGCGAAATTAAATGAAATGCCACGTGAGGTCTTTCGCAATGTGAGTAGATTTTCATATAATTGATTCCTTTGAAGCTCCTTCAAGCCAGCTTAAGAACTAAAGGCAAACGTAAACGTATTTTCACTGAAATTCATGAGCTGCACGTGTAGAGGACACGGATATCCTTTAAAAACACACACAAAACGTGCATGGGCAAACAATAGTTTATTTTGATAGAATTCAATTTCAATTGATTTGCCTCAATGAGTTGGTTTGCTTGTTTGTTTGATTTGGCTTTGGTTTCGGTATAAAGGTATTCCGTATATCGGTTTTGCTGTCGTTTCATTTTGGCTTTCCCAACCTCTTACCTCTTTCCCCTCTTCCCCTACCGCCAAAAAAAAAAAATCAAATATGCCACGCACATGACTCGAGAATGCAATGAAAATGAAATTGTTCTTAATTTGCGTGATATGAATCAAAAAACCATTCAACACCGCAAATCAAAAACCAATACACATGCAGACGCAAAGCCACATACGCATATATGTATATGTGTAAGTGTGTTTGTGTGTGTAGGGATGAAGAATAGCCATCCCTACCTGTAGGTTGGCTTAGAGGTTGCATTTGTAATCATGTGGCATGCATATTTAATACATATATATGCCACTAGCAGAAGTCAACTGGAATGAAAAGAGCGACAACAACAACCATTATATATCATACACGTTTAGATGCTAAAGTTCAAACTTATACCATTACGCGTGTGTATGACGGCACTTCCGTTGAGTTTGATTGAAGATTGAAATTGAACATTGATTAGATGATTGCATGTACAAGTGCGAAATGGTAGGAGAACCTTTTAACAAGAGTCCAGGATATAATTTTATATAAACCTTTCCCATAAGTCCCTAAAATGTATTTTTATACCCTTGCAGAGGGTATTATGAAATTGGTCAGATGTTTGTAACGCACAGAAGGAGACGTTTCCGACCCCATAAAGTTTATTTATTCTTGATCAGCATGAGAAGCTGAGTCGATATAGCCATATCCGTTTGTCCGTCCGTCCGTCTGTGCAAATCAACTTCACGCCGCTATCTTAAGAGCTATCGGGATGAAACTTGATATTTGAGCTACTTATAGCCTGGAGCAGATAAAGTATATAAATTGTCAGGATCGCATCACTATATCATATAGCTCTAAAAGAAACATTTTCATAAAAATTGGAGTACCCCCATGAAATTTACTAATATGATAGTTTTTGATATAAAACATCAGATCCCGAAATTTTAATCAGATCGAATAAGTATAAAACAAGTTACAATCAATATATATCGGCTCTACTACGTCATTGCTTGAAACCCACAGAGCAGCTAAGCACACACATACACATACAGACGCAACGCTACGTAAACTGTATGTGTATGCTTGCCAATCGCGGCATACAGCATGGGGAAGAAGAAGAAAATAAAATGCAAATGATATTTGGAAGGTTTTGTTTGTGCATTGATAAATTGATGATACAGAAAAAGAGTTTGGAACATGTAAAAATATTATGGCCAAGGACTGCAAGGGTATATAAACTTAGTTAGCTTCTTTGATATTCTTTTGTAAAGTGAGTACTAGGTTATTGCGTCAAGTATAGATGAGACTATAGATAATTTTTTTTTAGTAAATCTCTTCGAAAATCGGCGTATCTCCTTTGAACTTATCATATCGTTAACATATGGGCATTTCCGGAAAAAGGTCAACCACAGAGCCTAAACATAAAGTACCAAAGATCTGGGTATTTTTCATTAAATATTATTAAGAAATGTTCCAATTTTATATTTTTGGATAGAAATAGTGAAAAACAGTTCATTTGGGGTTCTCTTACTATAAAGCTTCTGTTCTTAAATTAAACTTAGATAAGTGAACTAACCGTAAAAACTAGAGGGCCGGGGCTCTCTAACTCTTTCCTTACCTATAGCCATCAAAGTGGAAAAACGTTTAAGCTAAGAAGTCTAATGTTTGCGAAAGAACGGCTTAAAATCTTAGCATAGTAAATAACGAAGTTATTGATCAAAGTCACTGTTTATCACCGATTGTTCCTATATAGATATATAAAACTGACAAATGCTTATTTTTCAAGCAATCTCGCCAAAAGTAACAAAAATATTCAGAAAAGTCACTGTTTTTGATCGATCGTATGGGTGCTATATGATATAGTTAACCGATCTTAATGAAATTTGGCACAGTCGGCGCAGAGTCATAGGTGTAATAAACTTACCAATATTAAATTTCACGACAATAGATCAATAAATAACGAAGTTATTTAGAAGAGTCACTGTTCGTGACTTTGCCGTTGGCAGCTATGTGATATAGTGGTTGGATCGGGATGAATCCGAGATATACAACCTGTGGCGTATGTACAAGCCTACATGCAAAATTTCAACTCTGTAGCTCTTACCGACTAGGAGCAGTTGATCCAGACGGACAGACACGGCTCTATGAGCTCTCGTGCTGATCAATAATATATATACTTTATATGATCGGAGATGCTCCTTCTATGCGTTGCACACTTCTGACCAAAATTAATATACCCTTTTTGCAAGAGTAGAAATATAAGGAGAGCCATAAGATTACGAATTTACCGTAATTTTGCTTTTCTGTTAAATAATTTTTTTGTCGTATGAGTGACCGAAAAACAGTAAAATTTGTCTTAACGTGTACATTTTTTGAAAATTTATTTACGTTAAATTGGATGAATAATCATAAAAATAAAATTTATTATATAGTATTTTTTCAAATACTTTTTTTCTTATTAGTTACGAGTTAGTTATTAGTTTGTCGTGTGAGTGACCATAAGTGCAAACCCTTATACTTATAAATTTAAGTTTGCATAGTTATTATTAACGCTTTTTAATTAATATTTAGATGGAGCAACGAAATATAAATTTAAAAAAATTGAAAATGAAAAGCTATACCGCCGAAGAAAATATAAAATGAACAACAAAAATAGTCGTATTACAAAGCAGGCGGCAGTTGGTTAACCTGTGTTTTTCTTAATCAGACGACGAAAACATCAACAAAAATGAACCCAAAATGGGAAGTAGCCAAGAATATTGTTGGCATCAAGAGAAGTCATTTCACTTCGTAGAACACAGAGAAGAAAATAAAAGTAGCGCGAACCATCTACTAAGTAGTACTTTAAGAAATTATAAGTAATGAATTGCAAATAATTTGATTTTCTTTGATTTATTTCACATATAAAATTTCTGCTTCCGAATGTCGTAAGAGTAATTTCGGAATTGCCTATATAGTTGTAACTGTGACAATTGATATAACATGAAAATTCAATTGACGATTGAATACTTTTTCATTGAAATTGTGCAAATTTTAAGTATTCAACAAAAAATCTTTATCTTCTTGTGTAGCTCAGACAATTTTTATTTGAAATTTAAAAAAAAACCTCTTTAGACATTAAAAGAAGTAATTTATTATTTAATTCATTTGAAAAAGGTCGCAATAATGATTTAGTGTCGTAAAATGGGATCAGAGGCGAAAAAATTTAACCAAAAATTTAAAACTCGAAGCTGTTTTAGTTGAAGCTTCAGGCTGCTGCTTTTGGGACAGTGAAAAAAACGATACTTCCTCTATCAACCTAAAAAAGTGATAAAAATTTACATTTTGTTCTTAACTTCACCATATTTTCAAAATCCCATAGGTTTACGACCGAAACGTAACCATTTTGGTTAAAATACAAGTTTGGTTGATAAATGAGTTGGACAATGCGCAGAATTTCTGATCTTTTTGGAATTTAAAGTAATCAAAGCGTTGATTGCATAGAAAATGTTTCTCACCATTAATTGTTGAATAACTTTCTTTCACTCATTTATTTCTAAAGGTGCTAAAATGTCAGAGAAAGTTCGTCGAACTAAGAAAAACAAACTGATATCACAAAATTTATTTGCATTGTTGAAAAACAAATACTATGTACCACACACACATAAGTAGGTACATACATACATACATATGTGATGGTTTCTTGGGGCGTGGTAACTGCAGGCGGTGCATTGACCCATGACGCATCGGCAGCAGCAGCAGCGCAATAATAAACAAACCAATTTCAGCATTGAAGCTGATGCAGCTGATTTTGCTTTCACTTCGTTGTGGTTTTTATCTTTTCTATTTTGCAGCTCTTTATCTTCTTCTTCTTCTTGTTTGACAAACAAAGCTCCATTTGGTTAGCCATTTACTGCAAAATATAACGTACACGTAATGTGGACTCTGACTGAGCTGCATTGAAACGACGAATGGGGATAGGGGAAACCCGTAAAGGGAAAAGGAGAATATAGCATGATAGCCAACCGCTTGCGCTCTGTGACATTCTGACAGCTGTGCGGTAACTTTCATTATTAGCCTGGCTAAAAGAGCGAAGAAGTGGAGCCAGAAGAGACCAAACATGGAGTGCACTTAATTGTGTTTTGTGGGTCTGAGTCTGTGATCTGATGATGACTCCACTATAAAAGTGAAAGCAAAAGCAAAGAGTTTAAACTTGATATTAAATTTTCGACAAATTCGAAGCAGACTTAGCAAGTTGAAATAAATTGCATTCTAAGCTGTAGATACAAGCGAATGCCTTAATTGGATTACCGTGAAAAAAAAAAAAAAAAAAAAACTCGAATGCCGAACGCGACTCAAGTGTCAAATTCAATTTTAGCAACCGATGGGCGTGGTCGGGCGCGTAAACAGCAATCAATCAGGGAGGCAGACAGAAAGAGAGAGAGAGAGAGAGACAGAGAGGGTAAATCAATGACCAGCAGGACATCAGCAAAACATTTCTGCTGTCAGTCAACGGAAATGAAAATATCTATAGCTAAAATAACTACAAAGGAAATGCCATTGAAACATTCTCCATTAGGTTTATGATGCGCTCTATGGTAAACTCAACACTGAAATACATTGCGGACAGTAAAGCATTTAAAGGATAGACTTAATAATAGTTGGTTAAGACCGAACCAGTTACCGAACTAACCCAGTTTGTGTTTTAAGTTTGCGGCGCCTTGATGGTTGTTGTGCTACATATATAACAGAACACTTTACATAACAAAGGTGAGTGTGGATGCCATGGAAAGTATAAACTGATGTAAGAACAGAAAATCATGCATAACCCATCGCGTGCATATAAAGTATACTTGTATACTTTTTCTGAAAGGTATCTTTCATTGTCATTTGGTTAAGTAACTCTGAGAAATGACTATATACTGCCTGGATGTTTGTGTGTGTGTGTATGGCTGGCTATAGACGAACTTATCCGGGCTGTCGGAACGGATGTCATCGTTATCATTCATCGTTGCAGTTCTCAACTAGCATTCTGATTGTCAATTGTCAAACATGATTGAGTGAAAGGCAAATGCTGAGTTTTGTATTCACACTCGCAGTGAACTGTTTTTCGCCTTGGAAAACTGATTGACTGACTCTGTAACTGACGGACTGACTCACTGTCGGAGC
The DNA here is from genome assembly GCF_018902025.1 of Drosophila willistoni. Classification (NCBI taxonomy): domain Eukaryota; kingdom Metazoa; phylum Arthropoda; class Insecta; order Diptera; family Drosophilidae; genus Drosophila; species Drosophila willistoni. Next base: position 4,444,418 of record NC_061086.1, read on the forward strand.
GACTGACTGAGTGGGTGTTTGAGTGCATGAATCAACGAACGAGAGCTGTCCCTTTTAAGAGTATCTCCCATGTGACTTGGCAGCATTTGCCTGCAAATTGTTCAATGAATGGCAAAGTCGATTGAGATTGGCAATGCATTTGAGTGAATTTACTTGTCGCCTGCGGGATTTGTTTCTCAGTTTTGCTTAGCCACATTAATCTTCATTAAATTGTTTTGCATCAGCAGAGTAAACCCATAGGATTAGTTGCGTTCCAAATGCATAAATATGTGACAATGGAGAGACAATTGCCATCGTTTGCAATAAAAATAATAATAAAAATTGAAATAAACAACATGAATGCGTCGCAATGCAGCTACAGCTTCAGCTCTAGTTAACAAATGTTGGGACCCAAGAAATGAAAAAGATTTTCAAGAGAGAAAACTTTTGTTGGTTTAGCCTGGTTTTTTGCTCGTTTTTTCTCTCCCTCTCTCTCTCACTCTCTTTTCTCTTCAATTTGAATGGCCATTATGGAAAACTAAGCCCGAAATGTGTTTGATACGGGTTTTTACTCAAACTCTTCGTTTCTCTCTCTCTCTGTCTACTCTTACCGCTGTGCATTTGTGTGTGAATTGCTGTGGTATTCATTCTGTTTGCTTTGATACACAGAGCGGTTTCTAGGGACTTAAGGACAAAAAAAAGCACACAATGGCATCGAAAGTGGTTTGAAGAGAAGCCAGAGAAAGGGCAGAAGCAAATACAACTAAATTAAATCAGAGATGAAAATGTAGATATGTTTAGCAGATTTAAAATGATTGTTTCTTAACTCTGAACAATGGATTGGGATAAGAATGTTTTTATACCCTTGCAAAGTGAAATATACATACACTTACATATTAAGCAAACATACGTTGTACCCTACTTTGTTTTTTCATGGTGAATTAAGTTTTCAATGTAAACTTTTCAATATACCACTTTTTTATACCCTTGCAGGGTATATTAATTTTGGTCAGAAGTGAACTGTTTTTCGATTAAGTTAAGCAACGCATAGAAGGAAGCATCTCTGACCATATAAAGTATATATATTCTTGATCACGACGAGACGAGTTCAAATAGCCATGTCCGTCCGCCTGTTCGTCCGTCCGTCTGGATCAGCTCAAACTCCTTCTAGACCGTAAGAGCTACAGAGCTGAAATTTTGCATATAGGCTTGTATATACTGCACGAACTGTGACTTCTATCAATAACTTCGTTATTTTCTGAGCTATTGTAGTTAAATTTAATATTGGTGTGTTTATTACACCTATACCTAAACGACTCTGCCAAATTTGATTTAGATCGGGTCACTATACCATATAGCTCCCGTAGGAACGATCGGTCGAAAACAATGACTTTTCCTAATAACTTCTTTACTTTTAACACGATGGCTTTCAAATTAAATCTTTGTCGGTTTAATATATTTGTTAGTGAATGTGCTGAATTTGATAAAGAGCGAGTAACTATATCATATAGCTCCCATAGGAACGATAGCTGGGAAACAGTGACTTTGATCAATATCTTCGTTATTTCCTATGCTAAGATTGTAGACCGTTCTTTCGCAAACATTGGCCCTTTTAGATAAAACGTTTTGCCACTTTGATGGCTATAGGTAAGGAAAGAGTTACCAAAAAAGTTGCAAGGGTAAGTTGCCCGGACCTCTGGTTATAAAATAGTATGGGTGCTTAAAAGAAAACCCCTGCTTCTTATACCACATTTTAATTTGTAATGTTAGCTGATATTTTCCTAAACCAGCTTTTATAGGTTTATATACACTTACGACTTCATTCGATTAAGTTAACTTTTAAAGGCCAGAACTATATGGGACAAAGTTTATCGCTGGGCGAAATAAAACCACCAAAGAAAATCAGAAGACTAAAACCTAAACTATATAGAAACTGTGGTCCATTGGTCTGTGATTGTGGCAATGTGTACAACTGCATCTTAGGATTCCAAGGTGTAATATCAAGCTATTCACTTTCACCTAAGTGAACAACTTAAACTCTCGATGGCTTTGACTATGTCCAATGCCTTGTAAATATTGCTTAAAATAGTTCAAAAATTTGTAGACTAAAAGTTGTGGAGTAATTTAATGAATTGTGTAAGCAATTTATGTTATGTATTTAGATTTTACTGGCAATCAATTTTCATATGCCAGAAATAAAACATATTCGACATTTGTGATTTTGCAATTTTGGCAGTAGCACGAGGAATAAATAATGAAAATGGGAAACTTGCAAATTGGATTGCACAACTTAGTTAAGCTTCAGTTAGTGTGTATGTATGTGTGTGTGCGTGTGTGTGTGAGTGAGTTCCAGTCTGCCTGTGTCCGTGTTTAGGCATTTGGGTCTTATGGGCCAAGTGGCGTATGCGCAATGTTCAACACTGACAAGGCTTTAAGCTGTCGCTTTCGTTTCTCGCTGTCGCTGGCATTGTCGCCATTGTTGTCGTTGCTTTAAAAGGCAGTTGACTGCACAGTTTGGCTCTTTTGGCACTCTCTTTCTCTCTTAGCTGTGACATTCCCAAGGCGGTGACAGTTTGCAAATTTCCAACTCTCCCATGGGTTAGCTCAGAATGCTGGGTAGTGGGTAACATGCCGACAAACGCATCAATTGCAACTTTTGTGTGCCTCTGATTAAGGAATGGGATTTGCAGCTGTTACTCATTGTGGTGGGTAGGCAATACCATTTTCGCCAGGACATAAATACTGCACGAGAGCATAAAAATCACACTTAATTGCACTTTTTGTTACATTGTTGTCGCGCTGACGCTGCCCGTTCTCTAGTCGCATCATTGTCCACTACTGCTCGTCCCGTTTACCGTCTTTTTATGATTCTATTCCTTAGTCATTTTGGCTAGCGTTCCTTTTTTTTACGATTCCCAAAGAAATGCTTAAGGTATTACTCACAATGTAAATGGGAAAAATGATAAAGTGACTACAACTTGAAATGCTTTTCTGTCCTGTCAACCGAATCATTTGACCAGCTTAACCATGTCTTTGCACATTTTTGAAATAAAATGTATATTTTCTCTTAGATTTAATCTAATCTGACAATTCTTCTTCACTGAACCTATGACTAAATCGCAGTTGGACAAAGTATTTATTATGATACAGCAAAAATGATTGTTTTTGAGCTTGGAAAGATAGTTTTTAAAAGATGTGCTAATTGTTGCTATGGCATCATTTCATATAAAAATGCCAACTATAGATGTGAAACGTGACTGAATTAACCTTCTTTAAGTGATATGAAGCCAAACTTTAATAAATTCTTAGCCAGTTGGCATTATTTAAGTACTTCTTACGTTTATATTCTGGCATTTGTTGAGCTAAACTACTTCAGATAACTGATTTTTCATGCAGAAAAGCTATACATATCCGATTTGGCTAACATGGCATGTTTTTCTCTCACTGTTTGTGTTCTTGTGCAAAAAGATTCTATTTTTTATCGGTTGAAATGTCAGTGAATTGAACTTTGTTCAATTATGAAATATGTAAATAAATAAATAAATGCAATTATATCTCGTTTTTGCTGGATATTGCCTTTATTATTGTCAATTAGTGGTACTTAATTGAAATCTATATGTAAAGATTTACATACATATATAGAGAAGAAGAAAACTCAATTAATCTTGTTGGAAATTGTGGCCTAATTTAATTTGCATATCGTAAACCACAGCAGTAATTTAATTTTTTATACGAATTTTTAAATTTTTTTTCTTATTTTCGCTGTTGTTGCGAAAACAAGAAATAAAAATAAAAAGCGAGAAATAGAGAAAAATAATAGCATACTTAGGAGAGCATAGAACGGAAATGGAAAAGAAGAGGCAGCGGAAAGTGTGGTCATTAGAAAGACTTAGCCGCGGGGACAAAGTTTTTGCTAAGCATGCACTTTGCTGTTTTTTTCTCTATTTCCCGCTCCTGTAGGGCTTAAATTTATCTTTCCTCTTCTTCTCACATTGGTAGACAGTTTTCTTATGGCTTTTTATGCGAAACTTTATCGATGCATTTTTCTTTTCTTCTCCTGCCTTACTCTCTTCTAGGGGTTTTCGCTTTTTGTATATTATGTATGTATGTCCGGCAGTTCATCTCAAGTGGCTGCTGATGCTTCTGCTGCATTTGATGTGCATTTCCATATTGTTAATAACTTTCCCTGCTCATACTCAAACTGCCATAAAGCTCTTGCCCAGATGCCCATGACTAAGCAACATTTTTGTTTATGATTGTGCAGCACATTTTGCTTTTATGTTTATTTTGCCAGGCTGGATGGAGCAACAGAATGGGGGGCAAATGGGTTTTGCTGTTCTTGTTTTGAGTGATTTAAATGTCTGCCTGTTGGCAACGTCCTCGAGGCTATCAGCATGCATAAAAATGCAGAATTTATGATCATATTTCTTGCATTTGCCTCGTTCTATGGTCGTTTGTGAAGAATGTCTCCCCAGTCATCCCAGTCCAACGTATTAAAATTGTCAATCAATTTAGTATTAAACTTTTTTCATTAATAATAATAAGTTGTCTTCGAATGACTTGTTCGTTTTTAACGAGTTTTCCCAATCAATCAAATGTCAACCGAGTTAAGGCAAACATTCGAAATTCATCACTTTTGCTTTGTGACAAGTGCCGGAGGAAGCGTATAGTGTGGCAAGTGGCTGAAAATGTGAAATTTTTATAACAAATTTGCTATATGCTTCTGCAACACTTGCCGCAAAAAAGTTGAATTTTCTTAGCTTATTTTTTTATAGGGGCTAAGCCTTTGCATTTGCCGTCCCGCTTCGCTCATCGCCCATTGACCATTTTCTGTTTTCCAGCTGGGAAGTAACCTTCAAAAAGCCTTTCAACTTGGCTTGATGAAGTTTTGTGGCTTGGCTCGGCTCAGCTCTTTTAAACCTAAGGCAATATTTTAAACAAAAATTTCACATTTTACTGCCATAAAATGCTTTGGGGCCATTGTGGATTTAATTCTAGTTATTTTTATGTTCATTTTTCTTTACACCACTTCTTCTCGAGCCCTATGCTTGGCATTCTCATAGTTACATAGTTTAAGATGGTTTCAAGTGTCGCTTTATTAAGCCAACTATGCTTAGGTCATGATTTTGTAAATGTAACTAAATTAAGCTTGAGCTAACAACAATTTAAAAAATTTCATCTTTTTTCAGCTGAGGCTAAGAGAAAATGTAATCACTCCACAAATAATATGATAATAATGATGAATAATTGGTAAATACATCTTGTCTAGCAATTGACTAATTAATTTGGTTAAAATTTAAATTTCTTTAAATTGAGGTCTATCTTTATTCATTTGTATACCTTGTTCAGACATACTCACTTTCATTCGCGGACACGGCCATAAGACGATGCTCTTATTATAATCGTGAGCCAGTTGCTCGGCCAACTGATGACAGTGACCCAAACTGCGGGCATCATTCCAGTGTGTTTCCTTCACAAGTTGTTGCTGTTGCTGTTGCTCTTGCTCATTTGCTGCTGCTGATAAAGCGTCTGCTGACAACTGCTGTTGGTGCTGGTGTTGCTGACGTGGCTGCTTGACTGCTGGGTCAATGTCCACTTTGGCCACGTCCACATCGAGATTGGTGTCTACATTAATGCCCGCATTTAAAGTCTTTACAACGCTCGTGTATTTCGGTAGCTCGAGTAATTTAATGAAGCCACTTAAATCTGTGCGTTGGCAACATTATTATCATCATCATCAGCAGCAGCAGCAGTAGAAGGAACAGCCAATGGAGTGGCAGCAAAAGGAGAAACGAAGAAATAAAAGGATACATTTTATATAGCATATAAAAGAAAAAATACATTGCATATATTTAAGCTCAGTCTGTTTCAGTATGTGTGTGTTGGGTGTGTGTGTTGGCGTTGAAGAGGTGCAGTAACCGTTACTGCTGATGAAGGCAACTTGTAAAGGCAACTCTCTGTCTGCAACAGCAAACAGTTACCTCTCCGCCCGATTACTCCCCCTTTCCACACTTGATAAAGTGGCCCTTTTCGAGGTTCTCCTGTACTCATTGCCTGCTAACAACCTGCCATTCGCCATAGGGAGGGTGAAGTAAAGTGGTAAAAGTGTTGAGGAGTTATGAATGTGCACAGTGAATGTGATTCACGTAAACTGCATGCTAAGTTGTTGATGAGGAAACTGCCCCCTTTTCACACCAATACATAGATCGGTTATATGGTAGTTAACTTAGTGTAGTTAAGATGAAGGAAAACACTTGGCAAGAAGTGCCAACTGCCAAAATGTTCTTGATGGTCAAAAAGTTCTTTTTTGTCCCTGTTTTTGTGCTATCCAAAAGGCAAAGTTTTGACCACAAGTTAAACTTTTGCCGTTTGGTTTGCTCAAATATATATTTTAATTACGAAAATGGTTTGAACGTTTTAAACCACTCTAGATTATACTTGAATTCTTATATTAAATTCAAGTTCTTTATCCATTTTTTTAGGTTTTTTAAATTCTAAATCAAGTTTGATATGACGTAACATAGATTTATAGATTTACCCAAATAAACTTTTTTAAAGGTTCATTCAGAAAGTTTTCCTAAACAGCTTGTTTGATTTTAGCTCTTCTACTTTTTGAACCGATTGATAACGATTTCGGCTAAAGTTTATTTAACCAAAGTTGTTTAATTCTTTTAAACATTTAAAATGGCAAACTTTTAATGAGAATTGCGCTTGCTGAAAGTTAAATTTATATATGTATGTGTATATGGATATTTTGTTTGCCATAATGATATTTTTTCCTGCAATGATTTTACCTCTCAGATCGTGATAAGCGCTAACTTTTAGCTATTAGACTTAAGACTTCAATTGTGAATTTGCTTTGCATACCAAAAAATAAAAGTTAGCGACTGTCAAAGTAAACTTATTTTTTTTTTGTTGGTCGTTTTGTGTTCTTTTTCTAGTCACTTTAAACGCCTGACCATTTATTTTTTTGTTTCAATCTTAGTTCCCTCAGTTAGTTTTCTAAGTAAACACGGGTGTCGACATTTGCCAACTTTTAGTTTTTTTCTCTTTGGGACCTAACTTTGGCAAGTTACTCACTTATTTGGCGCCCGAAGTTTTACCAATTGTAACAACTGGGCTATTTCAACAACGGTAAAAAAAGTGGCAAAATAAATAAAGTTTGAATTTGATACGTTTAATTTAAGGCGGGTCGTAAATTAAAGTAAAAAGTTTCTGTCACATTGTTTCACCTGAAATTGATTTAAGTGTTCCCACAAGAAATTCAATTTTCTTACCAGAACTAAAACCCATAGCTTCGGTATATACATATATGTATATACATATCTTCTCTGCCAAGTTTGCTCATTCACCCTTTTCTGCCATATATGGAAAATAAATTCTATTTGCTGTTGCTCACATGTTTTTATGTTGCAGAATATTGAAATTGATTTTGGTTGCATATGCTGCAGTAACCAACCATCTCCCTGTGCTCTTCTCTCTCCGGTGGTCTTTTTCTGTGACAATTTATGGCTAGGAAAATTCAAAGCCCACGCGACTTGGTCAGTTCATTTCCTAGGCAACAACATTTTTATGCTCTACACATATGCACACACAGACAAAAACACAAGAGGGCTAGAGGGGAGAGATTTGTATGTGTGACTTGGCAACCTTTTTGCAAACAAATTAAAATGAAGGAAAAAAATAAGAAAATAGGCAACTGGGAAATACTTGGATAATATTTTATGTATATATTCACAAATAAAAAAGAAGTCAATCGATAAAAGAAATATTTTTCAATTATTCAATTTTATATCTTATTTACTTTCGTACTTGCTTCGTTAGTTGGGCCCCTCACAGAAAGTCTACTCGAGCAATCAATGGAACTTCAATTCTTCCTGGTTCTTCTATGCAAGCAAAAGTTGGGCTTTAATAAAAACTAAGTAAAGTCAAGAGTTGAAGTTCGTAGAGCGGAAATTATAAGTTGTCACTTGCCGGCCCAAAAAGAAATATTTATGATGGCAAATAGACGTTGGCCGGAGGACCATATCCAGCAAGAGGCGGAAAAGTAAAAAGTTTCCTGCTCTGCTCACTCCCTCTTTCTCTACTAATTGAAGGCAATGTAATTAAAGTTGTAAGCTAGCCAGGGAAAACACGAAAAGTAAAATGCAGGACGAAGAAGTCTCAACCAAGTCCAAGACGTGTCCACTAGAAAGTCGCGCTAATTAGTTTCAATTGCAATGAAAACAAAAAAAAAACCAAGAAGAAAAATCGTACAAAAAAGCATACAAGAAATAGAAGTAGGGAAAAAGCCTGTGCATAATACATGCAAATTGTGTTTGCAGAATAAATGATAAATTTCTGCGCAATAGAGACAAAGACCTAAAGGGACAATACGAAAAGGAGAGGAGAGAACTGTGTGTGTGTGTGGTAGGATTCAAGACTCACATAGAGTGAAGTCAAAACTATATAACTCAGGTCGAAAATGTTAAAGTGGTTTGACCCAAATGGAAAAAAATATCAGGACAACTAGGGAAATAAATAACCGGAAAGCGATTATGAGAAATTAAAATTTGATTTCATTAATGTGTTCTCGTTAATTTTCTAACTCCTCTTTTATTCTTTTTGGTACCTCGGAAAGACTGAATTAATTTAATCACTTGATTAGTAAGTGGTGGAAATCTAATCATTATTTCCTACTACAGAACTTTTTACAATCATCTTTCATTTGACAACAAAGTATCCTATAAAACCAATTGCTACACTTAAATATAAATATTTTGTTGCAATTTATTTATACCCCCTATAATTGGGTAAATTTTCGATTTCTGTCAGTTTGTTTTTTGGATAATTATTTTCTGGTGTAATTAGGTAACCTTGTGATATGAAAACTTTTCCCTTTTGCTCAGTTGCTGGTTTTGGCCAAACGTTTACCCAAAGTTATTAAGCTGTCAATTCATCTTCATAACCCTCAAGGGAGATGTGGAGAATAGGAGAATGGGAGTTGTTAGTTAACTAGTAAACGAGATGGGCAATATAAAAATATTGATGTATGTGTTGCTAGACAAGGATTAGTTTGGTTTTCCCGCTTTGGGTTGTTACACTCACCAACATCGGGGAGAAATTCAACATTGGCATTAGACAAATGCAGTTGAAAGAAGTCCAAAAAATGATGGAAACCCTGTTGCACATGCATCATATCAATGTGTAATGAAGGAGGTATTAAAACGCCCACCCTTTGAGCAGCTGCATCCAATTGTTGCTTTTGCTTCTGTCGCCGTTGCCGTTGGTTTTGTTGTTGCTGCCGTTGGGGTTCTTCTTGGCGTTGATGTTGTTGTTGTTGTCTTCTTGTGGGCTCTTGCTTTTGACGTTTCTGACGTTCAGCTTCATGGGCATTACGTGGCTTTGGTGTTATTCTTGATGTTGTTGCCGTTGTACTCAAAATTGAATTGCTGGCAAGTGTTGGTCTTGTTGCTGCTGTCGTCAGAGCGGAAGTCCACGTAGTCTCAGCTGTTGCTGTCGGTGATGTCGTTGCAGCAACATCAGTTGCTGTCTTTGTCACAACAAGGACACCCAAAGAACTTGCCGTGGGAAATAGATTGTGAGTAGAGAAGAAAGAGGCGGAGGAGTTGCTGCTGCTGGTGGCGATGGTGGTGACTTTGTTGTTGTTGTTGGTATTGGTAGAGGGATAGGAGCTAAAGGCAAAAGAGGCAACGTTGTGGGAATTGAGAAAGAAGAAGGCTGTCAACAGCAGAAATAATTTAGCAATTTGACAGATTGTTAACTTCATTTATGTTGCGTATATTTGTTTGTTGTTGTGGTTGCTTTCTACTTTTCTTGCAACTTTTTTCTGCTGCTATTGTTGCTGTTGGGATGTTGTTGCTGTTGTTGTTGTTGTTGCTCTTCTTGTGGCTGTTGCATCACTACAAAAAAAGCTGAGCGAACTTTGTCGGCTACGATTGTCTCGCTTAACAGTTTACATTTTCCTGCCGTTGTTCCAGTTGTTGCCACTTTTGCTGCTGCTGCTGCGGTCCCTTCTAACGAACTTTGACGAGTCTTTGTTCGAATTTGCCATAATTGCATTTCTATTGCCGGCAAATTGCAGCTGCCTGCAAAAGAGATGTCGAATTGAGAATGGGAAAAATGTTTGTAAGTTTTCATTAAAAGTTTTCAACTTGTTTTCTATGTGTGAGGTTTGTGTTGGATATTGATTTTTGAAATTGAGTTTACAAAATTGCCAAAGTCGAACGGTTCGTACAAGTATTTTCATTTATTTTTAAATACAACGATTTTGTGGGAACTACTTAAGAATGTCGATGACATTTTCCCAATAAATTTACGTCATAGAAGTCTTAAAATATATATAGCCATGTTGCACTCGTTTTAATGAGATAATTATAATGTTAGTTATTATATGTTATTTCAGCAATCTTTCCGCGGGTCTCAATAATTCGATGAGCAAAAAAGGATATGTATCAAATTACTTTTGATTTTAGTATTTTGGAACTTTTTTTCAGTTTATACATGAAAAAAGGAAAACCAGTTGCCCGCCCTCTTTACCCTTATGCAATTGTTGGTTATTGAATTGTAATGTTAAATCGCTTTTTATATAATTTTTGGCAATAAACTTGTGAGTGTATGATGTCCTTTGATTAATTTTGTGCTTCCTGGAAGCTGCTGTATCCGGCATTTACAATTTCCACGCACACACACAAGCACACTAACACACATAAAGAGATACAAACACACACACACACACACACACAGAACAGAACGCGCCGGAGCCGAAACGACTCATACTGTCAGACATTTTTATTAAAAAATGTGCACACAAATTAATTAAATTAAAATTTCAAATTAGTTTAAAAGTTCAGCTAGCACCCACACACAGTTTAAGTGAGATAGACACATACATACACTATTGTACATATACACACACACACTTACCGTCTGTCACGCACGCGCTTCCGTTGCTTGAGTTTGTTTCTCTTTATCGTTTATTCTGTTGTTGGCTGACATCGTTTTCATGCACGTTTAAGTCCTCCCACACACAGGCACCAAAACAGACCAATATAAACAAACACACACACACACATACATGTTTAGAATCACTTGTGGCAGGATAAACGGTAAAGGGGAAAGGAAAATGCCAAGCTCTGCATAATTTAGGGCGCAAAATTTTTCAGCATCGCCTGCTTTTTGTCGCTATAAAAACCGAATTGCCATAAAATTGATTATACCCACAAAAACACATACAAACATCCCATCCACGTTGCTCCCCGCTTACACATATGTACATACCTATGTATATCCAGTGTACCTATACAAACACACACTCGTTTGAACGGTATATACATATGCATATTTATATGTTTATGTGTATGTAAATATCCATCGTTTTTCTTGCTTCCGCCTACATTCAACTCTTTGGGTCTTTGTTTCTTTTGATTAACCAATTCCAAAAAGCGCCCACCCATTCGGTTTAAAGCGCAAAGTTCAATTCAGGTCGTCCTTTTTGTCTATTGCCTATTTCTGGCTTGGCCCTGGCTCTGGCCTTTCTATTGGCCTCCGGCTTTATGGTTGATTACCTGCGTAAAGCAGTCGTGCGGCAATATTTCCATTCATCAACATGACAATCTAAACTTTCATTTAGATATTAAAAAAAAGCTGAGAAAAAAAGTGGATTCACCTTGTGTTACGAATCATCGGCAACGTCGACGGCATCTTCCATTGTCATCCGATTGCCCGGAAATGATTGATCGTTGTTTATGTGTCTCTGTGTGTGTGTGTCGCCTTGTATTATTGAATGGGCCTAAAAATAAATAATCCATTCTCTTGCTTCCCCGTTCATCATCCTGGTCTTTCTTTGCCAAATCGTTGACAACTGTTTTTCGGAGTGAGAATCGGATGATTGGGATACACGCAAATTGCCTTTGCCTTTGCTTTTTGCCGGAGGCCAATTGTCAAAATTATGAAGGTTAAACGAGGGCATACACACACACATACCCACGCACACAATCACACACATATGTTGCCTAATTTATATTGCTTACTAAGCAAAGACTCGTACACATATTGTCAATGTCTCTCTTGATGGATTATGTTTGCAATCCGATTGAAATTAGTTAATGAGAGACAAAAAATTTTAGGGCTAAATAGGAAAAAAGCGCTTGGCCCACTATAAGCACTTGGAATTTAAGAGAATATTCCTATCAACTCGAAAATTATCTAACTGATAAAATGGTGTATTAAAGTCACTTTTCCTACCCCACAAAGTATATAAATTCTTGATCAGCATCAATAGTCAAGTCGATCTAGCTATGATCGTCTGTCTATCCGTCCGTATAAACAACTACCTGTAGATATCTGAGGCTTTGAGCGGTAGAGCCACCATGTTGTGGCACCATGTTTAACAATCTTGTCAGCCCACGCAATGTGGACCACGCAATCATAGACTATCATCGACTTTGGAATCAAATTTGGTAAATTTATTAAACAAATTTAAACATTTATAAATTTTCCCATCCATTTTTAGGAAAAATTAAACATCTTTCGACTTGACTTGGCAGTATGGAAAAGGTACTTTTTCTATATATATTTAAAGATTTAAGTCCAATAACTGAAACCATTTTCTTGAAAATGTAGTTTTCAATGTAGCAAGAAAGCCCTTGAACTGAAGTCCTTTAAGATCCTCTAATCTCATACCAAGTGCAGCATATTTCAACATATTTAATCAAAAAATGGGTCGCCAGTGTTTTGGCCGCATTTTACGACTCATTTGGCATAAATGCGGCAACCTTTTGACCTCTTTAAAATTGCATTTTGATAACTGTAAATACAGTGGTTCAGCAGAGTAACAAGAATATCAGCAGTAACAGTAGCAACTACAACAATGAATCCTTTTGCCTTTTGTTAAAGTTAGTGCTAAAGCATTTCCAAACGACAAAATTGCTTTTAATTTTATGAGATTTTATGAGCAGCGTAATAAAGTTGACAGAGAGGGCGAGAGCGAAATAGGGAGATGGCCAAAGTAAGAGCGAAACAAAGAGAGAGAGAGCGGGGGATATATATATATATATATATATATACAATATAGAGTGGACAAGCAGCAACAATATTGACGTTGGCAACGTGGCTCGATGTTTATATAAATAAACATATTAAAAACTTTCAAGGATGCGAGTCATAAAACCAACAAAGAGTGAGAGGGAAAGGTGGTGTAGGGGAAGGTGGGTAAGGAATGGCGGCCTTTAAAGCTTTTTTTGTATTGTAGTTAATAGATCTTAACTTCTGTTGCTTTTCCATTTACTCATATACGCCCCATCAGTCCTTTTTGGTCATGTTTACGTGTATTCCATTTGTTTTTGTTGTCGTTCTTGTTGTTGTCTTTTGTTTTGTTATTGAGTCTTGGGCTCTCGCGTCCTTTCTTGAGGGCATTATTATTAGGACACACAGATACAAACATACACACATACACACTCAAACCCACTGGCGGACGCCTCCGCCAACAGGGCAAGCGCCAGAACAGCAGGCTGCCTTAAGTCTCGTGGCTCAAAATGTGGCGCTGTCGGTGGCGACTGGTCAAGACGCGACCCCGAAGCGAACTAGAGACTCCCCAACGCATAGTCCTAACAGCGGCGGTAACGTACCCCCAAAAAAAACGAAGGTACAGCCAAAGGTCAAGGCACTGGACGAAATGAGTATCCTCCTGGACTCAATTGCTGTCCACTACTCCAAGGAGAAAGATGCTAGCGGCAAAATAAACCGCAGCATCACAAACACTTTTAGGGAAAAGGTCGCCAGACTGCAAGAACTAGTCGTGGTTGTCAGTGCGATGTTCCACGGTCGAGAACTCCCTGCCACAACAGAGCCGAGGTGCGTATCCTGTAGTAGACCGCCTCCCAAGCGCGTGAGTCGCTACCAGCAAACGGAAGAGGCAGTCCCTCCACTTAAACAGGACAAGCCGACGCAAGTGTCACCCAGAGTAAGGGTCATCAAAGATGCAAAAAAGAAGTCTGCACAGCAGCCTGCTGATAAGCGAGAGGAGCAACCCCACGACCCTGCCCAGAAGGACACCAGTACGTGGCAGCGGGTCGGTGCGTCATCGCGGGCGTCCCGTCACAAATCTGGGGTACCTCGCAGAGTCAAGCCGGAGGCTCTCTTGGTCCAGCCAGCATCGGGCCGCAGCTACAGCGAGGTCTTGGCCATGGTAACGAGGCGCAGTGATGATAAGCTCAAACGCGTATGTGAGCAAGTCGTCAAGGTTCGACGCACCGTCAAAGACGGGTTGTTACTCGAGCTAAAGGGGGCCCCTGAGGACAAGCAGTTCCTGAAGGACGAGCTGAAGCACGTCCTAGGGGATTCAGCCGGACTACGTGTCCTTGCTCCAACCAAACACGCAATTATTCGCGAACTAGATGAATTGACTGAGCCTCGCGACCTTATTGTCGCACTGGCAAATCAAGCAAGTGTCGACGAGGACTGCTGTACTGTCAGGAGTCTACGCCGCGGGCTCTCCGGGTCCAAAGTCGCAGTCATAAGTGCAGCTGAGACGGTGATGAAGAAGATACTGGCATTAGGCAAAGTCCGTGTTGGATGGTCCTGTTGCCGTATAAAGGAGCTGGACGAGCTGCCTAAGCGTTGCTACCGCTGTCTCAGGGCTGGCCATATATCGGCGAAGTGCCCCAGCCAAGTGGATAGGTCCAACTGCTGCCTGAGGTGTGGAGCGGAAGGACACAAAGCCGCGAGCTGTGGATTAAAAGACCCCACCTGCTTCCTGTGCCAAGAGAAGGGCCTTCAGCCTACGAACCACTTTGCGGGCAGTCATCGGTGCCCCCTTAATGGAACAAAGAGGCAACCACGGGCCCATCAATGATGCGCCTAAAATTCATCCAAGTGAACCTTAATCACTGTGCCGTCGCGCAGGATCTCCTCCATCAGACGGTTCGGGAAGGCGGCTACGACTTGGCCCTAGTCAGTGAGCCGTATAGAACGGAGAGGAACGCCGACTGGGTATCCGACATCAACGGAAAGGCTGCTATTTGGTCCTGCGGGACTATCAGGCTCCCAATTGAGGAAGTCGCCCAGATGGAGGGCTTCGTCCGGGCAAAAATTGGAGGGTACTGGGTCTATAGCTGCTACCTGCCTCCCAGCTACACCCTAGAGAGGTTTGGATGTACCATCGACGCCATTTCTGTCGACGCCAGGGGCCGCCAAGGTGTCATCATTGGCGGTGACTTTAATGCTTGGGCAACTGAATGGGGTAGTATTCGCTCCGACGCACGGGGCCGCCTTTTGCTCGAGTGTTTCTGCAATCTCAGTGTCTCGCTGCTCAATTCCGGCTCAAGATTCACTTTCAGTAGAGCCGGTGCAGGATCCATTGTCGACCTTACGTTCGCCAGTGACTCCATAGCTTCACAGTCGAATTGGGAAGTTGGGCGTCACTACACCGGTAGCGACCACGAGGCCATTGTCTTCACCGTTGGGACAACCATGCCACGAGCTGAGCGAACGCCTCCCACCGGGAAAAGCTACAAGTTTGAGTCCTTAAACTTGTACACGTTTAGCAGAGTGTTGGAGAGTTTACGTGATGCACGCCTAGGAGATGCAGACACGGCAGCGAACTCTTTCATATCGACACTGGAGAGGGCCTGTGATGAGAGTATGTCCCAGCGCAAGGCATACAGAAGGCACCACAAACCAGTCTGTTGGTGGAATGACAGTATCGCCGACGTTCGCCGCAGATGCTTCCGCGCGAGGCGCATGTACCAGCGTGCTAGAGGGACGCTAGCCTTCCCAGACCTATATCTGGAATACAAGCAGTGCTGCAAGGCTCTCAAAAAGGCGATCAAAGACAGCAAACGCGAGTGCTTCCTGGCCCTATGCGACTCCGCAGAGCAGGACCCATGGGGTAAGGCATACCAGACTGTCGTGAAGCGCTTGCATATAGA
This sequence comes from Drosophila willistoni, assembly GCF_018902025.1. Lineage (NCBI taxonomy): Eukaryota > Metazoa > Arthropoda > Insecta > Diptera > Drosophilidae > Drosophila > Drosophila willistoni. The sequence goes on from NC_061086.1 coordinate 4,460,326, forward strand.
CAAGACTCCGGCACCAAAGGACGCCCCGACTGTAAGGGGCATAGTAGACACCCTCTTCCCTCAAATCGTGGACGAATTGCCTGTCCTGCATCCCCCGCTTCACCCACAAATAGAAGAATGCACAGTGGACGAGGTACTCAACATAGTCCGGAATCTTAAACCTGCGAAGGCTCCGGGCCCCGACGGAATCACTAACCAAATACTAAAGATCGCGGTGTCGTTACAGGCTGAGTCCTTTGTGGACTTGTACAACAAGTGCATGAGGGAAGGCGCGTTCCCATCCAGATGGAAAAAGCAGAACCTAATCTTGCTTACGAAACCAGGGAAAACTTCTCTCGATGCGTCTTCATTCAGGCCGATCTGCCTCCTGGACTCGGCAGGTAAAGTTCTAGAGTCTCTAATTTGCGCAAGGCTTAGCTCAGCCATCCAAGCCAACGGAGGACTTGCGGAGCAGCAGTTCGGTTTCCGGAAGGCTAGGTCCACAACTGATGCCATTGCACGCGTGGTTAATATTGCGGCGGACGCGATCGCCGGTGCTAGATGGAAAGGGGGGTCGAAAGAGTACTGTCTGGTAACCACCCTAGACATAAAAAACGCCTTCAACTCGGCCAGATGGAGCCGTATCCTAGTCGCATTAGCCGATTTTGGAGTCCCACACTACCTCCTCAGTTGTGTGCGACAATATTTCCAAGGAAGGACCATCTGCTACACCACAAATGATGGCCCAGTAGTGCGGACAGTGTCTGGAGGAGTGCCCCAAGGCTCGGTGCTGGGACCTTTACTCTGGAATACAATGTACGACGGAGTCTTACGCCTGCAGTTTCCGCCTGGCACCCACATCACAGGGTTCGCGGACGACATAGTCCTTGCCGTGGTCGCTAAGACCGTCAAGGAAGTTGAGGAACGCTCGAATGCCGCCATTAGAAGCGTCGAGCAGTGGCTCCAGGCCGCCGGCCTCCAGTTGGCAGCTCACAAGACGGAGGCAGTGCTTATCAGCAGCAGAAAGACTGTGGAATCCGCAAAAGTACGGGTGGGCAGCGCTGTGATTGAATCCAAGAGGGCTATCAAATATCTCGGCGTTCTACTGGACACAAGGCTCAGTTTTAGGGAGCATCTGCAACATGCTGGAGAAAAAGCAGCCAAATCCGCACACGCTTTATCGCGCATCCTCTTAAACACGCGCGGCCCGAGGCAGGGACGACGGCTACTGCTCTCGAGCGTCACCACATCGACGGCGCTTTACGCAGTACCAGCGTGGATCGACGGCATGAGAGTGAAAAGCTACCGACGAGGACTCGAAGCAACCCACCGGCTAAGCGCGATAAGAGTCTGCAGTGCATTCCGCACGATCTCGGATGACGCGGCGCTCGTTATCGCAGGAATGATGCCGATCGAAGATCAGGCAGCGATCATCGAAGCAGTCGCTAAGGCCAGACGAGGTAGCTCAGTAGGACCGGGAGAAACACGCAGTCTAGCGCGGCAACATAGTATACGGAGGTGGCAAGAGCGCTGGGACACCTCGACCAAGGGAAGGTGGACGCACACGCTCATCCCTGACATTAGCGCGTGGGTCCTGCGCAAACACGGCGAGGTAAACTATTACCTGACTCAACTGCTGAGTGGTCACGGCTGCTTCAGGACGTATCTGAAGAGATTCGGCCACGAAACTTCGGACGAATGCACCTGGTGCGGCAGCGGAATACCCGAAGACGCCGAGCATGTTTTGCTGCATTGTCCCAGATTTGAAGCGGCGAGAATCTCCATGGAGTGCGCAATGGGGCATCGCGCAACACTGGAAAATTTGACCAGGCTGATGGTCGCTAATCCCCGAGCCTGGGAGGCCGTCAGTACTTTCGCGTCGGTGGTGATGAAGGAGCTCAGGAGGCTCGAGCGTCAGAGGCACGAGGAATGATCGCCCAGGGCCCTGCGAAGCAGTACCCAAAAGTAGTCCCGTTTGACCCTGTATTCGTATCCACCTCCCCCCCTCTAACTTCACGAGTGTACTGTATTGTTCTCTCCTTGATTTGTGATGCTTAAAATTTATTGTTTATTATATTCTTTTTTATATATGTTACGTTAATAAGTTGTTATGTACGAGTAATAAATGGAATTAAAAAAAAAAAAAAAAAAAAAAAAACCCACTGGCTTACATCTATGTGGCGTATGTCTTTACTTTTTGGTTGACAGCTTTTGGCCTCCATAACATCATCAGAAGGAGCAGACGACGCATCCTTGTAAATTTATAACCACTTGTTTTGTTGCTTATTTACATACATATTGACACAAAGCAAACGACAGTTAGTGGTGTGTGTGTGTGTGTGTGTACCATATACATACATATGCATTGGGGCATGACGAGCTTGAGGTCTGAAGAGTTCAACAACAGCCTCAGACTCAGCCTCAGCCACAGCCTCTGCTACGGCATCTTCACAAAACTAACAATGTGCCGCCAGTGTGGATGAGTAAAGAGAAACGACTCTGTGCCGAAGAGTGAGTGGGAGGCGAGAATAGAGAAAAGAGTGACACTTAGGCAACAAATACCATACAAACCCATTTCAAGGGCCTGTTAGAGGTGTCTGCGTTTTATCATATCATATGTTTGCAATGAATGTTCTCATGGAGCCCGAAACCGCGTACACTGCGCACTGTAACCTACTTAAAGCCAGAGCCACAAACGATACGCATCCATTTTAGTTAAATTTTGCCATTAATTTGACTTTGCCACATTTTTTTACGCCACTTTAAATTCAGAGGAATTCCATAGGGATAACTTGAGCTTATCTCACAGTTAACAGCTAAAAACTGTTGTCTTGGCTTTTTGCTCTCCACACTTGTCATTAATATCCACTTTGTGCCTGTTTTCCTTCTGCTCATGGAAATTGCGACCCGATATGCCCCATGTATCCATAAATTGTCACATAACGTACATTCACCCAGACAGGCACACCAACACACACACACACACACACACACACTCACGGTGTGTGCCCTAGGGTCTGCTTGTTCTTTTTTTTCTCTCGCTCTCTCTCTCTCTCTCTCTCTGTTTTCATTGTTGTCAGTGAGTGTAATAACTCAATTATGCGGTTGCTCTGGTTACATTGACAAATGTTTCTATTTCTTCTACTATTTTTCTTGAAAGTGTCTCATTTTCCCTGCGGGCCTAACCACGGGTCTGGTCATCAGCTAAACGAGCTCCGTGGAGCTTAAATAGCACATGTGCAAAAACTTTTGTCTATGCCAAGGATCGTTTCAGAGGTCCTAACTTGACTTAAGTTATGGAAGCAGTTCATATTGTTCAGGACCTATCTAATTAATTTAATTTCAATTTGTGCAGGAATATGCTTAACAATCACCTTGGCAATCTATTTTTATTCTCTTCTACCCTTTACCATTCCTATTCGTATATGGCATCGCATTTCATTGAGGGCTTAACTTCTGTCTCAGGCCTTTTGCTCTGATGCTCTAATTTCACTTTTATTTAAAATTTTTAAATTGCAAAATCATCATTACAAATTTGTCGTGTTAAATGCGGTGAACCCAACTGTCGCTGGCGGCATTTTGGGGTCGTTGATTGCGGTAAAGGTTTTTGGGTTTCCAGGATTTTGACTTGCCGAAAGATAAATAAGAAATGGAACGAGAAGGTGTAGAGAATGGAAAGGCTGCCCTGAAAGTGTGAAATTGAGTTCAGTATATGGCTTTGCTTTATTTGATATTTCTTGAATTAGTTCATTTGGTAAATTGTTTCTGACTCTGGGGAATTTAATTCAAATTAATTAAACCAACATAAATTATGTAAATTTCAAATAATGTGTTCAGAGATTTCAGTTTGTAGAACTCACTGTTAGGTATTTCTCCTGATTTTCATATAAGCTTTGTAAACACATACATACTATCCGGAATAAAAGCCACAAACACACGTTGATTACACGTTTATTTCCCTTTTTTGGGTTATTTTTTGCTATGTTAGCAGTTATCCATACAAATCTCTCTTTTACTGGGTGTAAGTGTGAGTGTTTGTGTTTATGTGACACATGTAACTGTAACGCTTGCAGCAGCAGCAGCAGAACGAATCGTATAAAAATGGGGCAAAAGAAGAGAAATGTTCAACATTCGCGCGCTTTGCCTTTATCTTTAGACTTGTTTTTATTTTTTGTTGCCTACATTTTGGCGACAAAAATCTCTTGCGCAACACGAGAATGGCGACAAACGCTACAGCTGTAAGAGAGAAAGGGAGAGCGATAGAACAAGTTTTCTTGTTGTTTATTACCGTTACAGCTGTTAGCCATGTGTGTGTGTGTGTGTGTGAGTGTGCGTGGGCGGGTTGTTTTTCTTTCTTTTAGCACAATTTTTGTTTGTGCAAAAATTAGACAGGAGAAAAAAAAATGAGATAAATAATATGAACTTGAAAATGTCTGCTCCACATTTTTTGTACTATAACTTTTTCTCATTGATGTTGCTTTTGTTTGCTGATTTCCTTTTGAGCAAAAAGCTTTTCTGTCTTATATGTTGTTATTATTGTTGTTGTTGTGTAAATGCCAATTGACATTAATGAGTTTTGTTTGGCCGCCTCGGCCCCTCAAGTCCCTTTCTCATATGTTTCTTGATTTTTTTTGGATAACCTTGGCTTAAATCACAAATATTTCGAAAGTTTTCCATCTTAGATTTTGAGGCTCATTAGACCATTTCAAAAAAAAAAAAAACAAATGTCTGGGTCTGCTCTTTTTGTTGTTGGTTGCATAACTTTTACTTTTCATTTCATAATGTTACACGTTTTATTTTTCTGCCGTTTTTCCTAGAACTCTACTCTCTGCGTTCTCTGTTCACTAACTTGATTGCCCAAGGGAAAATTTAATTTCCCTTGCTCTGCATTATTATTATTATTTTGCACGAATTTATGGAAATTTGTTCGTTCGTTTTTAGCGTCCCACACACACACACACACACACACAGACAGAATTTGTCCTGCCTCTTTTCATTCATCATTAAAATTCGGACCGAACAAAAAAAAAACACATAAACACAGGAAATATAAATTACACCAAAAATCTGCGCATAATGTCATAATTTTAACAACAACTCGGCTTATGCATATATATCCATATATATATATTCCATTTGTGTGTTGTTAAAGTAAAAAAAAATCCATTGAAAAGAAGAAAAGCTGCTGCTGCTGCCTGCTTTGAATGCTGATGTTGCTGATGGTAATGTCTTTTGGCTATAGTTTTTATATACAATATGATATATTCATGTAACGTACATACATACATGTATATAGAAACACACATACTGCCGGTGGATAAACACATTTCCTTGAATCTGAAGCTGGCTGGAGGGACTTTGGTTTATACTTTTGGCGATGTTAAAAGCAATTTACATATACCGCCGCTACTTAGCATTTTCGTTTTCATTCGCATTTCATTTGGTTTTGCGTTTAGTTTCTGAAGGGAAAATCTTTTGGTATTTATATTTTTTTTGTTGTTCATCTCAAGTTGGTGACGGCACTTAAATTGGGTAAAGGTAATAAAGAGCGAGAAAGAAAAATGATACGGCAAAGGCAAACACGGAAAGCCAACTCAAAGACAACCAATTTGTTATGCGAGAGTGTCACAGTAGGTCGATATATGTATGCATATATATATGAGGATATATGTATGTATAGACACATGTACCTACATTGGTTTGATAATAAATGATTTACGACTATTTGCTAAGCCATGAGACCATGTAAGCCAATTAAATTAATTGCATCAAGCCGCCCTGATATATAAAAATATAGCAAAAGCAATTTAAGGCATCGACTTTATGATACCCTGCAGCTATTAATAATTATAATCTGTTTATAATTAAGATGGAATGACAGATTTTTATATTTAAATCGATGTAGACAAAAAAATAAACTCTCTTGTTCCACAAGGAATGTGAATCTATTATGTGGTCGAAAACGCTTTTTCCTGCTCTAATACCTGATGGAAATCCAGTCATATTTGCTAAATTTGTATATAAGTATTTATGATGTAAATGTTTACTTTGCACAGCTAAAACATGAAGTGTTTATTTAGACAAAATAAGTTTTGTCAAACTGTCAATTTTATTCACATTTCAAAATATATAAAATATAACATCTGAAACAAAGTTATTTTGTATTCTTAAGCGGTTAACTATTTGTTTCATAGAGTTATCAGTAGCTTAACACTCGAATAAAGACAAGGAACTCCATCTTAAATCCTATGGCTTGGTACTTATTTTATTATTTCAACTTTTTACACTTGTGAATCCAATTTAAAATTCCATTTGCAGATCAGTTAGGATTTCCCTTTTGCAGTAGATAAACTTTTGAATAAAAACTTTATTTCTTTCCTAGTTTTATATTTTTATGGAATTACCTTCTCGTTAGTAAATTGTAGCTGGATAGCCATTTCTTGACAACTTAACCGACACGCTAACAAGCCACATATAACCACCAGTTACTGCATGACACACAAACGCACACACTCGAGCGTGTAAAAGCTGGCTCATTAGTTGGCCAAAAACTACAGGCCATAAGTGGTCGAGAGTCTGCAAAATTTATGCAACCAAATTTGGGCATATAAATTTGAGCAGCTGAGCCTATTAGTCCTTGGTCTGTGGAAATCTTTTTGGTTATTTTTTTCTTGTTGTTGGCCAACCATAAACATTTTCAATTTCATTTCAGTTGCCATTTGCGCTTCCCTCTCATTCTTTCTGGTTGTTTCTTACTCTTATACCACAGGAAAAAAATTTAATTATGCGCACACAGCAAATTTCTCTTTTTTTTTTTTTTTTGGTTTTGTTGTATTCACCAAGTTATGTGTTTCATTTCTTTTTGCTGGATGATTTTTATTGCATTTTTTGTGTGTTTTCTTTTTAGCTTTGCCTTAATGACTTTCTATGGCAAAAGGAAAGTCAACCCTTTCGCTTATACACCCTAACTAAGTCCTTTTTAATGCGCTTTGACCTTCAGTTTGGGGGGCTTTATTTTATGATATTGCATTGCCTCTCATTTTTTTTTTCTAGAGTTGAGGGTGGTGAAACTTCTTTCGAGTGGTAGGTGACATACAATTGGGTTAATTGAATTTCCAGTTGAGCTTCATAGAGCTTGGAGTCGACTTCTTGGCTTCTTGGCATAAGGCGGAGGGGAAGCAGTTAGCCGGCATCTCTTCAGGAAGTAAGCTCTGAGATACGACAATCTTGCTGTCAACTAATTTCATTTTCAGCGACTCTGACTTGGCGAGAAAGAGAGAGAGAGAGAGATCGAGAATGTGTGGCATATGCTTGACTTTTGGCATTCTTAAAAGAGGATTATGTGATGTATATACATACATATAAGGAAGGCGGTGGGAGAAAAGCTCAAAATTATATCCTCGGATTCATAAATGTCAGTTATATTTTAAATTAAAGTCTTGTTGTTGAACTGCTGATGCACAATTTGTGTTAACAAAAATTTCATAAATATAAGAATCTTGTTTTATTTTGAAATATGTATAAGCCAAAAATAATTCGTTTTAATTCAAGAATGCTAAAATTTGAATTTGCCAGTTATGTAATTACGGATAAGAAACGGAATCGGAATTGGTAATAGTTTCAAAAAATTGTGACAATGTGTTATAAATTAATTAATTTTGTTTTTTTTTATATATTAATTTTTATTTTATTTTAATGAGAAATTGAAACGCAATCGATACGAAAGTTATTTCAAAGTCTACGTTAATTTTTATTGGATAAACAAAGCATTAAGTTGAAATTTTTTAGGAATTTGTGTTTGGAATCCATGTAATTTTTCTTCTTTCCATTTATTCAAAAAGTTGGGTTACAAATGTTTTTCAACACAAAATGAGAAAATTTTGGTTCAGCCCATAAATGTGACATTTTTCTCACTTTGTGTAAAACTCGAGGAGGACCTCTTTGAGGAATTTGTTTTCCTGTGGCAGCTGTCAAATTTTCGTTTTCATTCTAATTGAAATACAGCCAAACTATGCATGAAACTTGCTGAGTAAAGTTTTGCTGTGGCAAGTGGCAAGTGGCAGTGGCAAATGTAATTCGAAACTGCTGGCCAAATGTGCCTATGTGTGGATGGAAAATGTATGCCAGGTTGTGTGTGGACGTGTGTGTTTTGTAATTGTTTTTGGCACTTGTAAGCGCATTAGACAGAGACAGACACACTGAATGTGTGCGGAATGTGTGTAAATTAAGAGTAATGGAAAACTTTGACTGCAAGTCGGTCTCTGTCGGTCCTTGTTGACTCATTTACATGCGAAAAATGAAACGCGCAAGAGTTTTTAATGAAAGTCGGCAGCAGCAGAAGCAGCAGATAAATTTGCCGGCTTTGTTGGCTGTTAGTTGGCTTAATGTGTAAACCATAATGCCAGTGAATGAGTTTTAATGAATTAATTTGACTGCGACACTGACAAATTGCAGAGCGATAAGATATACAATATATATAAAACATGTGCATATCCTGGCACAGTCGGCAGTGGCAGCAGATTGCGGCCAGGCCCAAACCCACAATCTCACCAGTGTTTTCTCTGGCTGCCTTAATGAATTTCGTTCTCTTTGCTATTTGGCTTTCTCCTGGTTTGCCTTTTAGTGTTTTTTTTCTACCATTTTTGGGGCAAATCTGCACGCAATCCTGATGGCAGGCAGCCAAGTGGAAGATGGCAGTGGCATGAAGTCCAAAGAAGATGATGATGAAGATATGATGAAGAGATGACGGTTACACACGAACTACAGCAAGAGTAATAGGAAGAAACCAACCGCATTTTAAGATTACAAAGTGTGTGACAAGTTTATGACTTTTTGGCGGCACTTTGGCTTAGCTTAGCGCCGTCTACCAGGCCCGAAAGAACTGTCGCCTCATTAATATTTTCCTCTCTATGCGTCTGTCTTTCTCTATGCCTTTACTCCACTATTTTTCCTACGTTTTTGATGGTTCTTAGAGAGTTCACTGAACTCGTTTGCATGACTTTTAATAATTACATTAAAACAAACGGCCTGGAAAACCCACAAGAATTCGATAGACAAATTGTCAAGACGCCTCTTCAATTGGTTTCATTGCTACCTAACCTAGGCATTTAAGATTCTTAAAGTAAATTTCAATTGGAATCTCAAAGATATTTTTTAACTTATGCTACGAATCGGAATGCCTTGTCTAAATTCCAAGAAAAAACTTTTGTATCTTATCCCAATGCAATTTGCCTTTAACGAAATTAACTTTGAAAGAAAGTTTTCAAAAACTTTTTGGCAGTGGGGTAAGCAGAGAGACAGGCAGAGAGTGCTAAGAGGGTTAATGGAAGTTGCCTAATGACAATTGGTTTTCAATTTCAAAAGCCAATAAATAACTTAATTTCAATGCCACAAAGAATTGCTAAGTAGATTTCATCACAAGCAGCAATAATTTAATGAGCAATGATTATGATAATGGCCACAAATTGGCCAGGAGATCTCAGAATGTAGGACAGAGATGGGCAAGCAAAGGCAATGGCAATTACCAAGCATTTAGCAAAATTGGCAAGGAGGCCGATGGTCCATGTAGCAAATTAATGGACTCGAATCTGTGATTTATGCAGTCAACGCAGGTGGCCAAGAAGGCACACAGACTAATTGCATGCCAGAGAAGAGATGGAGGGGAAGGTGCTGCAAAAAGACGGCAAGGTCGAACAGCAACTAGATAGGTAGCTTATTTGGTGGTGGTCAGCAATTTGGCCAGGTCTTAATGAAAAGTGGACGAAGGCACCAGACATTAGGCAGCATTAAATGAAGGCTAATTAGCGCGTAAACGAAAAGGGATTTAACGCAAATTAACATGGGCAAATAAATGCTTTTAATTAAAAACTTTTTAACAAATCAAAAATTTGCAATGCTTAGCATTTAGTCAACAACAACACCAACAACAAAGGGCAAACAATATAATTTCCCAAAAGTCAAAGTCAGATCCAAAGTCATAGGCAAAATCAAGAAAGTCAGATGAAAATGCCATTTTCCAACAATTACGCCATAAACAAACAGCCTGGGACTAGGATGAAAAGGACTAAACAACAAAAAACTCTGAACCTAAAATAAAGAGAAAAGAGACGGGGAGGAAAAATAGAGAAGACCAGGGGCAAAAACGCAAATGAAGGAAATTGGGAAAAGTCTTTAAAAGAATAACCTTACAAAAGTCAGTTCTGTTGATGCCTGCCGCCTTCTTATGCTTTTTCCTTTTTGCTTTTCATTTGCTTTTGGAGATTTGTGTGTGTGTGTGTGTGTGTGTGCGCGTTGAGAAGGATGACAGGGAAAAGCCCAAAAGAAAACGAACCCCGAAAGGGTTAAATGTGTGATATTTGGCCTAGGCGCACACACGCATACACACAGGAGTCAAAATGGAATTCGTTAGTTGAATTGGGTTATGTAAACCATAAAAAGCGGCAAACTTGCCCCAAATATTAAAGTAGCCTCTTGAAGCTGTTAATGGAAAGAAATTTACACAAAAGCACACAAGAAAGGAAAATCCAAAGAGCAATTAATTAATTTAATATATTTAAATCTCATTTATGTAAGAATATTAAAGATTTGTTCAACATAATATACACATTTTTCCGGAATGGGACGCATCATTTAAATTCATTACTGCATAAATAATTCCGAGTAAAAAAACAACATCGTAACACTCCCTTTCTCTCTCTTCTCAATATTTCTACTTCCCTTTTACCACCAATTCTATCGAAAAACGGGGACAATTTCGCAGCTCTACCTCTCTCAGCCACATCACCACTAAGCTATGGAGAAAGATAGATTACACTCAATTGTCAGTAAAAACGCGATCCTTGAACGTTAAAGGTGTTTGGCGAGAGACCGATTATCTTACTCTTAGCTGTCGCTGGGCATACTAAAGGAACAGCAGATGAGATATCGGCAACGTCTTGACCTACTGTGGCCTTCTATCAATTGCTCTTGTTGGGGTAAATGGGTAAGTATTTACTTACTTTATTCTTCTTATTTAAAAAGTTTATGGTTTATAATATTGACATTATTATTGTACTTTTAATTTTTTGTAATTTATCGTCCCCAATTTTATTGGCTCTCTTTTTTCTTTCCAGATTTTATTTGCTGGAGTAGGTGGATATTTTGGGTAACATACTCATCTTAAAATTTGTAGTATTTTAAATTTTTGTGAGAACTGCAAGTGAACAAAGGGGACCTCAATTATGGTAACATCCAAAAGAGCTCATCAATTAAATAAACTTAATGCCTTCATGACAAGAGTATCATTTTAATTATGCAGAGATTTAATGGGAAATCCATTTAACTTATCACTTAATGCTTTTTCAATGCAGAACCAATAATCCAAAAGCCACACATTTTGTGCAATTGTTCTGCACATTACGTATACGCCACCGGCATTTCAGCATAATTACAGCCCTTACGACCGCAGGCGTAATACACACTCAAATGGAGGTGTGCGTTGTTGTTTGTGTGTGTGTATGTCCACTTTCCAATTTGATCACAAATTAAGGGCATTTACATATGTATGCCAAATATTAAATCATATTTTGGGTCAATTCAAACTTTGGTTTATGCACTAAATTTGTCTCTGCTTCGAATTTAATTTGCGTAAAGGGAAAATTTATGCATTTGCTGGGCACTCTGCAAATAAATATAAATGGCATAATTTATCACAAATTTACAATAAATTGCAGCACAAATTGTCTATATGATGATAATCATAGTTGATGTTGTGTTTTTGCAATTGCATTTGCTTTGTTATTGTAATAAGTTGAATTTAAATCACAAAAACACAAAAAAAAAAACAAGATAAATAAGCCAAGCTGTTTTGTGGGCAAAGCAAGAGAACGAAATGAACATGGAGTCGAATGCGTGGGAAAGGACGGGAATCGAAATAAATTTAAGTTTTCTTGGGTTTTGTTTTGTTCATTTCTTGCGGCTAGCCTCGGCTTGTTTTTTCAGTTCTCTTTTATTTGTTTTTTGCCTGTCTGTTATGGTTAATGATTCTTTTTCTAGCTGCAAAAGTTAAAATATTTGAAGCAGATTTTTGCCAGTAGAAATAGAATAGAGAAAGTCATGCTTAAGTTATCTCAGCTGTCTGCATAAAGCAAACAAACATTTGCCCTATGATCTGGATTTTTGGCTATCAGATGATTCCCTTGTTAAAATAGTTATGTGCCATAATGTAGAAATAGTCATATAATATCTGTTTAAGTGTTTTAAGCTATTAAATTGAACGTTATATCTTAGAAAGGTTTTGCATAGCTTAGCTTCAAAAAATTTTAACCAAAATCTGATAAGGCAAAGAGCATTTTTAAGTGTATGGATACTTGCAATGTAGATAAAGCTAACCTCAAGTTGCCAGTTTTTTTGTTTTGCTCTTCTTTGCTGTTTACAGCGACATTTTATTTTGCGAAAATTTTGCTTTGCTTCCTTCCGTTCCACTTTTCGCCGTCTGCTCTATCATCTGCTCCGACTGCCGCCACATTTCGTTGCAGTTGCAGTAGCGTCTGTTGACTGTTTACGCATTCACCACCCACCCAACCCGCTAACATCATACACAGTCGATCCCCTTTGTGCCCTCAATCACCCTGCTCAACTATTCATGTGTATGCGTTTTCTTTGCCCCCGTTTTGTTGTTGTTCTTATTCAATTCCATTCAGTTTTCCTTAATATGGCTTTAACGTAGATTGCAATTGATGTGTGTGTGTATGGTGTGATAATGTGTGTGTATGTGTGTCTGAAGTAAACAAAGTGCAAGGCATTCAATTAGATGCAGTTGACTGTCGAATATGAATTGGATATATAGGTCAACAAAAAAAAAGAAGAACAAAAATGGATAAAAACAATTTTTGCTTTTTACTTGCAAAAATATATTTTCTTTTTTTTTCACACTGCACTTTAATTCCCATATTTTTTATGCAACATTTTAGGGACCACAAGCAAAAAGTAGACCAGATCATGGAATCAAGGATTCGGAGCTCACATCTCTTGTTATGATTATTAGGCAGACATTGTGATATCAAAGATGCTGAGAGACTGAAAATCGCCAGCATGGCCTATAAGTTTTTGCAAATTGGTTTATTTTTAAGAGTGACATTGGATCAACGAAAGTTAGCATATTATATAACACTTAAAATTTTACTCTGCCCAAGTGCTTCACATTTTTTTTAAATGTATTTCTCTATTTTAATGCTCAATGACCACAAATTGCTATTCGTTGTGAATGTCTCTTCATGTATTTAATATCTCTTGTGTTATTTTTTATTGTTTATCATTTGATAAATTATTCCCGATTCGTTAGTTTTAAGTATTACATTTAAGTGCTTTAAGTGCATTTAGTTACACACACACACACACTTAAAATAAACAAGAAAAAATTTTAGGATTATCTCTATGAATATAAAATAAAAATCTATATTTAAAAAATTTAATCCCACCATTTACATATATTTGGTTTTTTCCTTTTTGACCATAAATAAACTGTCAAATAAACATTGAATATTATGATGTTTTACGTCTCCCCCTCCCCTCTTTCTGATATACTCACGGAGCATGGAAAATACCGCATGCCCCATTTATACACAGATAAATATTTAAGCAACACACAAAACGAAGGCATACAAAATTAAAAACAATTTTAACAAAAACCTCACGCATATTGCAAGCTTTTGGTTTCATTTTGTTTTTGTTCATTTTATTTTAAAAGGTTTGGGTTAAAAGTCCCAAAGAAATAATTAAGAAAATTCTTGCCAAAGGAGAGCAGAAAATATTGTGGCTGAAAAAAAGGAAAATAAGCATCATAAATTAACATAATTTTTGTGCGGAAATCTGCTTAGGTCAAATGAAAAGCAAGTCAAGCTGAATAAGAATAAAAAGAAAAGAAACTAAAAGAGAGGTGCCACGCCCACCATTTCATATCATTAGCATTCCAAGGGTTTTTGATTTGAGCAACGAGTTTTTTTTCAGATTGCCAAAGGATGGGATTCATTTTTGGGATTTGGGTTTAACAATTTGAAAAAAGAGCTCTGAAGGTTTTTAGAGTTAGATTCAACGAAGTTATAATGCTTTATTTTGTGTCCATTTTGATAAACTAACCCGTTATACTAATTGAGACTTCTTTATTCTTTATCAATGGAATTATTGAATGCATCTGCCCCAAGTGAACAGAACACGCTCATTTGTATATAATAATAGTTTTTATATCCTAGAAAGTCATTTATCATTTAGAATTTGTATCCCCTTTCATTTCAATCTATTGAAGTGTTATCTCAGTCAATTTCACAATGATACTTGTACTTGTGTAGCATACTTTTTAGGGCGAATTCCTTTAAAGAGTATTTTAATTCTCGTCTTATGGTTGTGGTACAATTGATTACTATTTTTATACCATTGCAACAAGGGTATATTAATGGTCAGAAGTGTGCAACGCGTAAAAGGAAGCATCTCCGACCATATAAAGAATATATATCTTGATCAGCACGACGAGACGAGTTCATATAGCCATGTTTGTCCGTCCTTCCGTATGTCCACATGCAACAAACAACAAACTGCTCCTACACCATAAGAGCTACAGAGTTAAATTGCATGTAGGCTTATGTATACTGCACATTTTGTATATCTCGGATTCAGCCGGATCGGATCACTATATCATATACCTCCCATACAAACGGCAAAGTCACAAAAACTTTTCTCAATAGCTTCGTTATTTTCTGAGCTATTGACTATATCATATAGCTCCCATCGAAAACAGTGACTTTTCTTAATAATCTTATTACTTTTAACGAGAATGTCATAAAAACATAGCTATTAATGACTGTGCTAAATTTAATCAAGATCGGGTGACTATACCATATAGCTCCCATAGATACGATCGACGGTGGAAAACAGTGACTTTTGTCACTTTCTTCGTTATTTCCTATGCTAAGATTGTAAGCCGTTCTTTCGTAAACATTGGACTTATTAGGTAAAACGGTTTCCAGTTTAAGGCCATATGTACGGAAAGAGTAACAAAAAACTTGCAAGGGTATACAAACTTTGACGCGGTCTAAGTTAGTCCCGGCCCTCTGGTTTATTATTTGGTTGAGTTTTAAAAGCACTTTACCTTTTTTTTCATCCTTATTTTTTCCTGTTAGGTGGATGCTATTTTGAAAAAGGGGTCATCAGAACTGTACCCAAAACATTTATGCGATGCTGTGAGAATTGAGATATTCCTTAATTGGGGTAACCCCTCTTGAATGCTTTGAATGAGCATAATAGACTGACATAAATTTACTTAACACTCGCAAACAATGCACCCATCCACATATACCGACACGTTTGTATATACATATATGTATATGTATATGTATATGTATATGTATATTGGCAGATGGTCCATTGTTTTGCATGTATCCCATGACACATTTGATTAACATTTTCTGTGAAAAGCCTTGGAAATACATTCAGATATACAGAGTAAGAACAAAAGCTGAATTGTAAAAGAAAGTAAACAATGAGGCATTGATTGTTTGCTCATTTTGTGTCTAATGACATGAGAAAGTCTGCCATTTCTCATATGTTCGGTATAATGGAAACCACGTCAAGCATATGTCCTTTAACATGAAACACAAGTAAAACTCTCTGTGCGGAAGTTGTAAGAGGTCGTAGAAAATAACAAAATGTTTTACTTGACTTTTTGACAGGTTCCTCTAAAGGAATTTGCCTTCGAAAGTGGCAAAAAACGAGAGGAGAAAACAAAAAGAAACCCCGAAAATGGTTTAGCCACCCAAAAAACTTTGTCGCTGTTGCATGTTGATAGGCTCTCTTGCTCTTTCGTTTTAACTCTGCTGCTGCGTGCGAATGTCTGTGCGCTTGTAGATTTATGCCTTGTATGTGACAAACTGCAAAGTTTGGAATAGATACGACAAACAGCCAAAAAGTTTAGTTGTGCGCATTCGCCTTGTGCCCGTAGAGGATTTCGACTAGAGAATTAAATAGTTTAAGTTTTTGGGTTTGACAGTTTCGTTAGCTTTAAGAGTTCGTAGCTAGAAATGAATTGAAATGGCTTAAGTTTCGCTCGAAAATCGAGTATTTATGGTAATTTAGCTATTGGCTTCTACAAGTATACTTACTAAACTAAACTTGTATGTGACAAACTAAAGTCATTGCTGTCATTCGACATTGAAACTTAGTAGAGTTTGTCAGACCATTTGAAGGCTAGTTATTTTCTTTCAATCACTTGTCCACTGAGTCTCACTATTAGAGTCCTTTTCTCATTCATTATTAACTGCCAAGTGGCATGCAAATTGTTTGTCTGTCATATACAAACACATTCACACAGCCACAGATTGAGTACGGAGAGTGAAACGAGAAAGGAGAAGACAGTAAAAAGTATTCTATTAACCTTTCCACTTAGTTTGTCACATTTTTCACACAATGCTCTTGTATACGTTTTGCCTGCTTGTTGTTGCCACACTCAGCTTTTAGCTGAGCTTCTCATGGGGTTGTCACATTTGTTGTTTGTTAAAAAATTTGTCTCTGTACGACTTTTGTGTGACTTTGTCGCTTCATTTGGCGCATGTCTCCCTTTTTCTGTTGGTGTTTTTATTCTTTATTCTTTCCTTTCATTTTATTTCAATATCAATTTGTTCGCCTTATCAGTTGATGAGGGAGTTTATTTGGATAAAAAGTAAGTGATTTACGTCACCAAATCTTCAATATGTTGCAAAAATTGTCAGTTTAAAAAGGCAATGTGAGAGACACAGAGAGAGAAATCGCTTTGGACAACAGGGCGTATGAGTAACACATGTTGTGTATAAATTCGTATAGCCTACTTACCGGGGCACTGCTTGATGTTGCCATCAGGCCAGACACGCACATACAGACAAATGCCAATGGGACGCACGGAGAGTGAGAAAACCGCCTGTCTAATGCTGCTGCTGTGTGGCCAGTAAGCCGATTTGACGTCTGTCGATTTGTCTGGCCTCTAAGATTGAGCCTACTTGAGGTCCTTTGGTCTGTCTGCAACACGCGCACACTTTACGTTACGTCCACACGCACATACATAGGACAGAGATAAAGTAAGAGTGAGGGGAGTGACAGACGACTCACAACACACTCTTCGGCAGCAGGAAATCCTTTCGGCCTAAGGCAATTAAATCGCTTCGACCATTTGACTTTGACTTGTATTTAGGCTTTGGTAACTGTAGAAACAAGCAAGGAGCCCCTACCGAGTTCTCCTTCTCATCATCACGATCATCATCATGAAATTATCTTAAATTTCATGCCTGCACGTAAACGAGAAAAATGAAAAATCGACCCACACGAAACATTTTTAAAAGCTCACAAATATTCGGCAATTAAGCTGAGCCCAAGTGTGAGGCCTAAGCCCTGAGGGCTGGGTCAGGCCCCCAAAGGCTGAAGTTGTCGATGTGATGTTGATGTGGCTGCTTGTTGGCGGTAATTTGGTATGCTTTACGCGTAATGTAAGCAGGCGTCAGTTGGCTGACTTGTGTCTTCTTTTAATGGCGGCCATGGCGACGCTTGTTGCGGTCGACATGTGGTTGTTGTTTATATAGAAGTAAGCAATACTTTTATCCTAGGTGCGGGAGGTAGGTGCTCAAATTGATCTGCCCACAATGACAGTATGTGTGCGTGTGAAGCTCCTGAAAACTTGAATACTTTTGTGTTTTTCTCTTTTAAAACTGTTTTTTTTTTTACTAAATTTATCTTCTATTTTAAAAAGTGATAGCTTTTACAGGAAAAATCAATTGAATTAATTTTATAATGTTTAGGAATTTAAACAAAATCTTTTGAAACGAGTTTAAATTTGGGAATTTCAAATTGAATTAAAGAAAAGTTCTGTTTATTTAAACTATTTTTTTGTTTGTTTTTTCGTAAAGAAATTAAATTGTAACTGATGAACATATATTAAACAACCAAAACTATTATTGCTCTATAAACCTAGGCAATTATCAGTGTTTGTATTTTTATCTTCTGATGGGAGACAGTTTTAAATCAACTTGAAGAGCTTAAATTCAGTAAATGTTTCACATATATTTCTCAGCGCTAATCAGTTCGTTTTTACTCAATGGCAAACAAAATAAGTATGTATGTGTGTTTTTACTTATGTAGGCAGGCTCATTAACACAGAAACGAAGCGAAAGTGAATGGTAATGGGGAAATTCTATTGATATGCATGGCACGCCTGGCCTTCTTTAGACCACACAATCCAAATTCGTATCCCCAGCCACAGCCACATTCACATCCATATCGACAGCGACATCACACCAAAAAAAACCCGCTGCCGACGCTGCTTGAGTTCATTCATAAAAATCTTACGCTTGCACGCACGCCAAGTCTGCAAAATGTTAAAGCCTTAAACACACTAGGAACGGCACATACACTTACACACACCCACACGAATAAGCCGACGGTATTAAATACTTGGTCCACTCTTGCACAATTCGGCTAGGCATTAACTAGATAGCAGAAATCGAATTCGAAAGCGCGCACGATTTTTTGGAGACCAATATTTGTTGGATGAGCAGTTGTTGTAGGGACATCATCTACCATCTGGGAGAAAACAAGCAACCTAACGCTTCGGTATTTGCACGGAAACTGAAAATGAAATTGAAACGAACTTGACTTGAGTCGCAGCAGCCGTTACCGCTACCATTGTCGTTGCCGTTCTGTTATCCTTCGCTTTCGCCTTTGTCGGCAACGAAAGTGAAATGTAACGCATACGCAGCGTTGACCCGCTTCAAAGCGAGCTTTCCGAGAGAGTCAAAGAGAGTGTGTTTTACAAACGGCGAGCAAGAGAGAGATGGCCAAAAATGAGCTCGTTGAACAGCTGATTTTTGTTATTGCTCCATTTCACCAATTTTGCCGGGCGGCTTTTACTCTTCCTCTCCTTGTCTCCTAGCCCTTGTAGTAGTTGTTTATGCAAAGTTTTGACATAGCGGATTATTAAGTAATTGATTGCTTTACAACTAAGTTAACAGAGCCGCCGATTATTTTTTTCACGGTCATGCTTAGACATACCAAATGAATTGCCATTTTGCAAGGTAACATCTAAAATAAATAAAAATCTCAACTTTTGAACCTAAACTAAACCTCGGATTTTCTATTTACTCTCCATAGAGTTCGGCACTGCATAGGCTGTGTTGAAAGCTTTCAAGTCCACACGTGCATAGAGTTCTTCCACCGCAAATCAATTTATGAATGAATTCTTTCCTACCGTTCTGTGTTTCCGTTTTCCCCTGCGGTTCTGTGCCTTGTAGCTACCATTATGTTTATAATTTGATTGCCATTGTCATCAAGAGTTTGCTTGAATTTTTTCTTTTCACATTTCATTGGCCTGCCGTGCCATTATAAAAGGACTCCCATTATGCGGCTTCCCTCGTGCAGTTAATAGGAATTTAATTATGAAAAGTTCACAGGGTTTCCTTCAA
This sequence comes from Drosophila willistoni, assembly GCF_018902025.1. Classification (NCBI taxonomy): domain Eukaryota; kingdom Metazoa; phylum Arthropoda; class Insecta; order Diptera; family Drosophilidae; genus Drosophila; species Drosophila willistoni. Next base: position 4,479,756 of record NC_061086.1, read on the forward strand.
TCTATTGAACAAAGGTATAGACAGTATTTACTTTTACATGACTGGCAAATTAACAAGACAACACCGAAAAACAGTTAACGTGCTGTGGGCCATCGAGTCATTAATAATTACTTGGGAATTCCAAAAAAAAAGACAAAACATCGTTGGAATAAGCCGATAGCAAAAGCATAACATTTCTTATATTTCTAGTTTTCTTTGTGGCTTAAGTTGACCTTCTTATGGCCTTGTTACTGTTCAATAAATTATTTGCATAATAATTTTTGATTATTGTGTAGCTTAAGCTTTTTATGGTTAATTTGAATATGCTTAACTTTGTGCGAGACTTTTAAAAGTTACTAGGCCAGTTACAATCCAAATCGAACTTTATTGAGCTTTTCTACAATTTGAGCTTTCTGGGTGTTTTATCCGAGTAAGTTCATTTAGGGTTCAACTATGACAAAAAAGCACGAAAATAACAGGAATTTATTTATGCATGTTCCATAGACAGGGAACAATCTAAATAAAAAAAAAAAGTACTGGCCACAGTTCACGAAGGTTAAATCCATTTTACTATTCGCGCAATCAAAATATTACTTCAACTTATCTTTCTAATAGCCTAATTTAAAACTTAGTTCAATTAAACTTTATTCCATCCCTACCTCAACTTAATATCTTTGTTACCTCTTGCTACCTCAACCTGAAGTTAGTTTTAAGCCAACCTTTGTCCAGGCATACCACAATTTTTGTTTCAGTCTCAAGCTTGTGGCATATAAAAAATTTGAAAACCTCACTTTCATTTATCCATACTTAAACTCCTGATCCTTGACATATTCCTTTTTATGCCTTTTAATTTGCTTTCCTCTTCTATTTTCCGGCAAATATTTTATTGCTTAACTTTTTTTTTTACCACGAATCCTTTGAAAAGCCAACTGACCCTTTGGCTGGACCTCAGCTATGCCCAAAAAGTTTACACAGGTCAAAGAAAATATTTTTTGTTAGCTAAAACCCCAGTGCCTGACAAACAACAATGTGACAACTTCTTGTGGATGCGTGTGTTTTGTGTGTGTTTTTGTATGATGTGGAGTGTGGGGCGTGGTTAATGCCGCCCACATTTTGTGTTTGTCAAAGCAGTGAAAGTGAAGAAATTTAATTTCTGTATGAGGGCAAAAGCAATGAGGAAAGCCCATTAAAAGCCGCAAGCCGCACGCCGCAAACTTTTCAGCTCATTCGACAAAAGGTAAGAAAAATTGTATGAAAATCGCTTTAATTTTGCAGCTGCGGCTAACCAAAAGTGCTTAACCAAAACGCCTGAAACAAAGCAACCAGAAAAAACCAGGGCAAAAAAGGGAAAAGAGCCAACGAGGAAAAGACAAAGTCGTCGAAGTTGAAAAGGAAAGAAAATAAAGCAAATGGCAACCATCTGCTTGATTACATTTCATTCCAATTTTCTCAATGACTTCAATCAGGTTCGGGGCACTGAAAATGTGTTCTTTTTTCAGTCTTTTCAGGTGTTTTCTAACACAATTCGCTTAAATAAATTGAAATCTGTTTACGGCGGATTGTTTGTATGTTTGTGGCAACAACACGAAAAGGCGGCGAACTAATTAAATTGGCAAGCCATTTGCCTGCCGCAGAGCACAAAAAAAAAACAGAATAAAACTTGGCCAGCAACTTGCTTTCAGTTCAGTTTTGTTTCAACACCTGTCCACATGCTTACACTTCCTGGCTAACAAAAGATACAGGCACACACACACCCACACCCACAGGATACCAACAAAAGTTCCACCTCTTATCCTCCAGCCAAAACTTTTTCTCACCTCCATCCCATCTCTTCTTACTCGTTTGCATGCCAGGCACATAACTCATTTCGAGTTTCCTTTAAAAACTTAACATGTCAGAGAGCTTTGATAGTGGCCAAATCAGATATTGGATATAAAAATATAATAACGTTTCCCTTCAGCTTTAATGTGCAGAAGGAAAAAAATACAAAATTACATTTATTTCACCTTGACCAGTTTATTTACCCGTCTCGGACTTTATTATTGGCAAACTTTTATTCTTTTTTAAATGACTTTCACATTGCCCACAATAAATTTATGAATATTTTGAGAGTTTATCCCAACAGAATGAAGGTGATGATGATGATGAATATTCCAATTGTAATGGCCAAAGTTTGAGGTTTTCAATTAACGCTACCATTTTAAGTTAATAAATTCAAACAAAATTAATCTCTTTGCCTAATACTTTCAACAAAAAAGGGTATGCTGATTATAGAGAAACTTGAATTAAATAAACAAAAGAAAATAATAATTTAGCTTGATTAAGCAGGTAATTTTATATTAACTTCCTTTGTTATGCTTGAACGTTTTAAAAACTTCACATCTTGGATTTTCGATTAAAGTATTCGATTTAAACATAAGATTGATTAAAACTATTAAGAAAACGATTAACAGCCTACAAACCGATCAAGACAACGACAAAGTTGTTATTTTAATGGTTGTCTAATTAATTTTTTCAAACAAAGTCTAAAATAATCCTAGAGTAACATTGTTTCGATGCTGTTTGCACCTATAAATAAAATGAACTCTTACATTGGAATATAAAGTGTGACATGTTGGTGGACATCATCAACTCGTTGCTTTTTTATGGCCACCATTAAAGCTATATTAAAATCAGCATTGTGGAATTTTTACGACCACTTTTTCCCTACCGCTAAACCCAGTCCACTTACCTCACTTTACTATTTGTCCGTCTCTTGCTTGGTCATTCATTATTAGGCTTAATAATAATTGTTTGGTCCAATGGCATTGTTGACATTTAATTTGCACTCACTCGACTAGACGGTGGTCAGCAGCAGCATTTAATGTTTGTGTGGATGTGTTTTTGTGTGTCGGGAGTGCTGTAATAGAGTGTCGGCCTATGTCCTTATGCGTAATTGCGTATACGCCATGTCGTGCAAGGCGATAAAAAGGGGTGAACGTGAACAAATTTTCCTTTGTTCATACTCGCTATTTGCTCATTTTTTCCATGTTGTCAAATTTGTGCACGTCCCACACGCCTCAATAATTTACTACCTCCAACAGCTGCAACTGTACAAGACATAAAAGTAAAAGCCAACAAAGTGAAGAGCACGCTTAGAGAGAAGGCAAGGAATTTCTTTTATTTTCTATTTGTGTTTAAAACTGTCTTTAAGAAAAGCTAATATATGCTGACGAGTTGTGTAAATACTTTTCTTTCGTTCACGTTCAGTTTTGTTGATGTTTGGCGATTGTTAAGAAAAATAAAACAAAAAATTGAGTAAAATATTTTTCTTAAAGTCAAACAACAACTTGTTGCCACCTACTAAAAGTATCTACTTTGATTTATGATGGAAATGGTAATTTTCACATAAAGTTTGACATAGGCCGCCGAATTACAAGTTTGAAATGTTTCATTCATAAATAACATAATTCAAAGCCATATGCAAAAAATATCCCTATATTCTAATACTTAAGAGAGAGTGCTAGTTAAGAGACAGTTGAAACTTAAGAGAACAAGCTTGTTCAACCAAGTTGACTGAAAGTCTACTTATTTTAGCCTTATAAACTAACTTCAAACCAGTAGTTGTAGTTGTTATTGTTTTGGATTCCTAGACAAGTAGAAAGGAAATTTAGTTCAGAAATTAACACAATAAAACCATTTAACTCCTCATCACAATAGCAACAGCAATTGACATCCAATTAGCCGCATCATCATCAGCATTTTCGTCTTCATAAACATTCAACATGGAATATTATTATGGATATATATGTAGCACTGTGATAGGAAATTGTGTTCTTCTAATAACAATAAATACAATTTATATATACCTACATATATTCGCATGCTGTCTGCAAGTTAATGTAATTTTATCTATGGGGTCAATCAAGTTGGGCGATTCCTACGAAGCAAAATAAAAAAAAAACAAATTCAATTGATATGCTTGTCAAATTGGCAGACTGTTATAATTTGCCATGTGAACTGTGCTGGAAGAAGAGACAGAGCCTCAACTTTTGTATCGTTTGCAGTTTCTCTCTTTATGATAAGACCAATGGTGACTATGATGACTATGATGAGGCCCCTTTATCATAAATAGCTGGTGAAAACAGTTCACGACAAGTGCAAATGGCTTCTATTGGAGGTCAGACTGTTGAAGACAGCATAGACAAGCAAAAATCGAATATATAATTGCTTCCGTTTTCTGTTTGCCAGGTTTATCAAAGTCAAAAGCTACATACAAAACCAAAAAAAAAAAAAAACCTTGCCAAGATAGAACTTTGCATTTAAATAGATTGCAAACGGGTATGACAACATTATCATCGAGATTGTTTCTTGCTTCTAGTAAAAATAGGTCGTGGGGAAGATGAAAGTAAAGAGCTATATTAAATTTTTTAAGCAATTTCTTTAATTGTTATGACTATTAGGAAAGTGTAAGATTTTTCCCCGTTTTAATATTATATTTAAAAGAGTATACAAATATTTCAATTTAACTATTTGTTTCTATCGAACCTTTTTACATGTTTTTTCATACTTCCGTTACCCATAAAAGAAGAGAAAAAAATCCAAAAAGTGAGCAACAATTTTCATGGTAAATTTTTCCAATTTTCCATCGACTTTATGTGCATATTTCAGTTTTGCTATTGAACTGATAGCCAACGAAGCGTTTGGCAATTGCCTGTTAGGACTTCAAATAGTCGATTGTCCTTCCTTTATCCTCCGCAGCCCGCCTCCTCTTTACAAAACTCCTCTTTTTACTGGCTCCTCATTTAGCCATAAACTTTCCGCTGTCACTTGGCTGATTGCATTTATAACAATTTTTTGCTATTAAAATTCTTGTTGGCTTATTTCCAATTGCTGCAACCAGACTCTTTCATTATGCCTCAGGTTCCAAGGACAACAAGAAAGGAGAAAATAGCAAGAAGCAAAGGAAAAGTTGTCGTCAGTTTTTGTTCAGAAGTTTATATTTTTCCGTTGGCATATAGCAAAAGTTTTTTTGTCTGCTCTTTCGTGTTTTGCTAATTTTTCAAGGGATTTTCGTTGCTTTTAGCCGAATTGAATTGGGGATCAGCATCAGCAGCACATTGAGGTGATGTGTCTATGACAGAAACCTTATACACGTTTCCAATCTCAGTCTCAATCTTTCAATCACAAACAAAAACACAAAAAGGTCAACGGAATTAATCATGATGGGCCATTGACCGACCAGTGATGATAAATATAAATGATTTGCATTCAATTGCTAGCTAAGGCTTCAAGGCTCTCATTAATTTGTCAGCAATAGGAATACCATTAGGTGAACGTGGCACGTGCCACATTTCAGCCAGGGTTCTTTGGCCATATAATTGTTTGCATAATTAATTACATTCATTCGTAATATCTGATTTATATAGGCCTCTTCCTCCTTCGGGCGTTAAATCATTAATATTCATTCATATTTGTTCAGCGTTTCGCTTGTAGAACAAGTTTTTCTTTCATTTATCGTTGCCTCACGGCGTATGTGTAACATTTAATTAAATTTTCTTCATTGATATTTTGCAGGCAAATGCCTTGCTTCCCAATCCCTTCCTCTACTGGCCGTCCCCAATGCTGCTTACTTTGTCAACTTTTAATTGAATTATGCAATTTTTTGCAGCAGGCAGCATAACATTGCATAAAAACTGTTGCATACGCATCGGGGCCACTAAATGGAAATTCATAGGAAATAAAATACCAAGAAAGAGTTCCTTTGATATGTTAAGCAAATTAAAAAATAGTTTTCTCTTCTTTCCTTTTTCTAGTCTGAATAAATGAATTGACAAAGTTCAAAAAGGAAAAATCAGCAAAACAGCAAACGATTGCTGACTTTAATTTAAGAAGATGAAGTTTTCCATCACCCAAGCAATGACTTTAAGCCTATGCCTAGATTTAATCAATTTACATGTCAGCTCTAGTACTAGACGGGGTCAGAGTTAGCTAGTTAAGTGTGCGTTATATTCAATATTTGTGTATCAAGTGGCTCTCTCTTTCTGCTTATCGGCATCAGGTGGCCGCAATAAACAAAACACAAATGCCCAAACAAATGCAGAGGCGTAACAAAACTATTTTCTTATGGATTGATCTTGGATGGAAAAACCCCTCGAAATCTCAGCAAATATTATGAATATTCCTTTCAGAAACCTGGCACTCAAGTTGTGTTTGCTTATGAGGTACTAGCCCCCTCTTGATTACGCTCCTGGTCTTAACCAAATGTGCGGCCAGGTGTTAGTTTACCATGGCAGCTGTCAATGATTAAGTTGATTAAGTCCAATGGCCAACTTGAGTGTTATTTATGGCGTCAGCAAAGCACCACTTAAAACCCCAGCTAGGCTAGGGCCTACTTACCACGCTTCCATATACAGATAAATACACACACACGCACACTTATGCATATATACAACTATATATGAAATGCAAACTAATCGTAGCAAAATGTAGTATGTATATTTCTCATATCAATTGACAGCTAACTTAATTGGCTTGTATTTATAAAGATTTTCATTCTGTTTAGAGGGGGTAACGAGACAGAGTGAAGGCAAGAAGAAGGGCGGCTAGAGATGATTGCGTGTTAATTAAGCGTTTGCATGCTCAGTTGCCCAGAGAAACAAAGAGAATGAGTGAGAGGAGTGGGTGAAGCGAAAGGATGAGCAGAGAGGAAGCAAGTGTGGACCATAAATTTAGCCACTTTCCTAGGTGCAGATTTATGGGACAGCAGCTGCCACAAGTGTTGGTCCTGGACCCCGCATTTTGCACCTTCGAAAAACCATCCCGAAAAAAATGAAAAACAGACGGTTCCAGCCATATGTAGAACGAATATATAAATGTATGAGTGGGTGGCTGCACTGCCATATATACACACACACACGTTCACACGCATACATAAGCACAAGTGACAGGTAATTTGTGCATAAAAGCGTGAGGTGTGGTGACAGTAAGAGAACGACGTGAAGGAGGAGAGAGAAGGCATGCTACCAACGCATACATTATTCATTTCATCGCCAGCATTTTACTTCCACATCTGATGGGTGTGTGTGTGTGTGTGTGTGTGTGTGTGCGGATAAGTTGCGCGTGTATAAGTATTGTCGCGCTCACTTGACAATTTGCTCGTTGTAGTTCTGCTTCCTCGTCCTTCGTCCTAGACTTTTATGCTTTTTGCACTTTTCACACAGATTTACACATGACAGGCTGATTTTGCACTTGGACGCCTGAAAAAAAATAATAGAACATAAAAAAATATTCTGGATGGTAGTCAACTTTTTGGCAATTTCAAGATAATTATCAACCTGTCAACATGTCGATTCAGTTTTCAATTACAGCATTTCCTCTCATCCAACTTGCTAATACAGAATTCGATGCCAAAGGCAAACAGCAACATAAACTAATTAGTCAAACACACACTTCTTGCAAGCACACACACACAAACAAAGTACTGCAAATTCAATTATTCATGCCAATACACATCAGAGTCCAATCAAATTAAATGAAATTTCACATCCAGTTCAAAACCAAAATCCAAAATCCCAAACCAATCCATATATACACAATCCAACTACCTTATGTGCTCTTTCCCATAAGGTTGACTTCAATGTCAATAAAAATTATCGAAGAGCCTAACAAAATGTTGTTGAGTAAATACCAAATAAATGCTGACAGTCCCATGTGATAAATTCACACATTGTTGCACAAAAACTAGGAACATAAAATAAAATGGTCGAACAAAATGTTGTTAAGGATAAAAAATATTTTAAATTGCTCATTGTAGACAACTAATTGAAGTCACTTCAAACAAATGAGACAACAAAAGATAAAGAAAACGATATCTATTAAAAATTAAGAAGTCCAATTAATCCTCTATCATAAATCATTTTGTAGAATTCTTCTTTTATGTTTCCCGTCATAATTTGAATATATAACACCTTTAAGTTAATTGCAAATACTGCTTAAGCTTCTTTTGAGACACTGTGACTTCGGCTTTAACCCATAAATCTTCTGAATGAATAGTTGATGATGCATAAGCAAATATGTTGTAAATGGAACGGCTGTTGGCCAGAGTTTGCCTTGCCATTAGGAAGTCAAGTTATATGCAAATTTTATTGCAAATTTTTGGTCTGTTGCAGTCTTTTCGTCTGGGCCAGCTGTTGATTTCGACACCTGCAGACAGGTGGCTAAAAGGTAAAAGCTTAAGTTAAAGTCCTACCAAAAGACAGCAAAAAAGAGATTCGAAAAACATTCAAAAGGCAAATATTTAAAATTTATATCTCGTAAAAGTTTTACTTGCCTGTTTTTTAATTGTAATCCACAAAATTTGCCCTTTGGCCATGATAATTAGGCCCAACCAAAAAGCAAAAGAGAGAGAAAAAGGCATTAAACCAATTAATGTGTTTTTATTTTGTTGCCAACCTGGAAAATGGCCCATTAAAAATATATGATTTACCTAAGTCCAGTCAGCTTGACCAGGCATTAAAAACTTTTTGTTAATATTCCGCATTATGCGCACAACCATCAACCCACACAGTCAACCACCCAAACACCCACCCACTTACACCCACACCAACATAGCAACCGTTTGTTGCCCTGTGGCTACATAATAATGCAATTGTTTGTTATGGCTCTTGCTGCCTGGTTACATGCAATTCAATTACTGACCAAATTGCAGGGAGACTTAATTGCATTGCCAATGTTTCTTCAACATAAAAGGCCAAGCCACTGTATTAGCAGAAGGCAACAAGTTGCTAGCCAACGCAGAGCAAATTACGCACTGCGTATACGCCGTGTGGCACGTCTCAAAGCACCTCTTTAGCGCTTTAGCTTTGCCTTCAACTGAATTATGCAAACTTTTGTGGCCTTTCGCGACAATTTCATGATCACGTTTCACTGCACGGTTTATGATCTCCACGACGAGACCTTTTAGTAGCCAATAAACTCATTTTGTGTTAGGGTGCCTATCAGATGAAATATTCTTGTTGCTTTCCTTCCTTTCTTTGTCTCGTAAATTGTAATTTGCAGCCGTTTTACGAAATGTGGCTAAATTGCATTCACACACTCGCACGAACCACCAACATACGCTCAGACACTACCAAATGTTAGTCGTAAGTCGTGTGGCTAATGTCTGCTTCTGATTTTTTGGGTATTAACCAAAGTGAACGAGAACTGCAGGACGAGGGCAGTGTAGTTTAAGGCAGTTTTTCGTGGTTTATTTATGCAGTTGTCGACAAAGTTTTTAAGTGCATGTCAATGTTTATTGTGGCAAACTGTGTCGGAGTTGCCTGTAAGTGAGCAACTAAAGTTTGCTCCTTGTTCAAGTCGTTGTGAGCCGGAAATGGCTCACAAATGGGCAAGAGTCAACGGATAATGGTTACAATTTAGAGACATGGGCGTTTTATCTCTGAGCAATTAAAATGCCTAAACAAAAGCTGTAAAATTTGTAATTGCATTTCATTTTGAAGTCCTTGTATTAACTTCAAGTACCTCTTTGTTAGTAGTTTAAACTTGTTGTAGTTTCTAAAATATTTTGTTTTTGTAAATTGCAATGAAATTTTACAACAAATCTACTGTAAATACCAATATTGTATAATACTGTAGTAATATTTAAGCTAAATATAAGTATCCCTAATGATAAACCTCAATACGATCAATTGTGCACTACATAGATAAAGGTAAGAGCTCTCTAAAAGAGAGATCAAATAAAGAGACATTCTGTGAGTGACAATTGATGTAAACGGATGTGTTTCACTCACTTTCCTATAATACAAATATCTTAAACATTAAATTGTGGAAAAAGGAAATAATAAATACTTGGCTTATGCTAAACTCCTATCTACGCCAATGAGCAAGTGAGTAAGGAATTACTAATTAAACAAAATTTAGAAAACATTTCATGCAAAAGCTCGACCATGTTCTCGACATTTGAATACCCTTTTGAAACCCCAAAAGGCATAAATTGAATCCTATGAGACACAATTTTTCAAAATTTTACTCTACTAGATTTTGGCTATTTTAATATATAACATTATATTCTTCCATATTGGAAAGAGAACTAAAATTCATCTAAACAACAGTCATGAAAGGCAACATTTATTGAGAATTTACATAAAATAAATAAATATTTTCTTCTTTTAATGTTTTATGACCAAAATTAAATTTTTCTTTACACAAGGACATAAAATAACTCGTGAGCAATAAAAACTATCTGATTTTCTCATTTATTGTTTTAACAGAAAATAAATTCATTCAAACTTGGAAATTGAAAGCTGAAATACTAAGAAGTGCCTGCTGCTGGCAGTCAAACAAGCATTTATGTAAGTACGAGATTAGAATGAGTGGTATATATACACACATACAAATATCTGATCTGGTCAGAAAACACACAAATTTCATTACATTTGAAGTTATCTGTGTCCAGTATCTGTATCCTTTCATTTCAACAATGAGCTGAGAAAACAACTTGAGGTTTGCTTAGTCTGCTCTATCACTTCCTATGTAAGTTAGTTTATATCTCGCATTTCGTTTTATTTGTGTTGTTAGAGTCGGATGCGAAGCAAAATCTGTCCAATGTAAATTTTCGTTTACCTCCACATATGTATGATGTTCTTTTCAGGAGTCCCTGTCAAAGTATGGGATTCTGTGATACTTCTTGGCCACAAATTTTGCTGACCACAAAATGTAACGAAATGTTTGCAATTCAATGTCCAATGTTCAAGCCAAAAAACAAGGGAAAGGGATATGAAAGACAAGGAAACTCTTTTGGCCATTGTTTGTGAATTTTGTGGCTTTTGTTATTTTGTTGAAAGTTTTCTCTGTGCCTTCGTTTATCTTTTACGTGGACCTCAATGTAATAGTGTCGCCTTTGTCTTGTAATTGTAGTGCCAAATGTATGTGAAATGTAACAGAGAGCAATGTCAATTGCTGTCAGTTCAGCAGTTTAAGAGGATCAAGCATCCGCCCGCCTGTCTGTCCACCGGCCCACACGTTCGTCATTCTATGCACGAAATGAAAAACCTTTTCCACATTTATTTTTCACACATGCCCAAATTGGTAAATATTTGGCTTAATCAAATGTTTGTACAGCATTTCGGTTACCTTTTTTCTTTTTGCAAATTGCACAACAATAAATATTTACATACTCATTAAACTTTTCACATTAAAATAATACACACACACACACACACAAAAAAAGTAAGAGGGAGAGCGAGTGTTGGGGAAATACAATTTGGACCGAGGACCGACCGAGTGTTGGCAAACTAAATAAAGTGTAAAACTACACCCGAATAAACAAAAGCAACAAAAAACAACAACATTAAACTGAAAACATGGCCGGGAGTGCGAAAAAAGCTTAAAAACTTTTTCGATCTCCCCTCTCTGGCCCAGAGCAGAAACTTTTTACACAGTTACCCAAAATATTAGGCTAAACTCTGTGGTGGTCACGTCCTCGATTGGGAAGGAGGTAAAGGCGAAGAAGACGAAAGATGGTTTAGTTTGTGACTAACCAAACAGAAAGGCAAATTGATATGTATAAAGCAAAATGAGATTCATTAAAATCGCCTTAATTAGACTTTGGACAACTTCCCAGAAAGCTAAATGAAAGAAAATGTTTGCCAAAATCTTTTGCTCGAGTTTTTTTTCCCCGTCTATAGTAAATTCTTATTATACTCTTTTTTTAAACCAGTTTTGGTTCAGTTCGTTTGGCGTTTTTAAGAAAACTTCATAAATCATAATTCTTTTGGCCATGTCATGCTGTTGCGTGTTACCAGCCCTTTCTTTTGGCTCTCTTTCTGTTGTCTGTTGTCTGCTGCGTACACCTTGACGTACGAGTGATTTATGTAAATGAAATTGTTACAAAGGCATAGCATTAAATTTGCCATTCTAGCCACAAAATGGCAACTCAATGACTTGGCACAAATGCAATGAAAATTATGCTTCTCGCTCTCTCTGCCAGTTTCTACATCTAACTTTCAGCCAAATGGAAATTGACTTGAATAATTGAAAGAGACAAAAAGCATATGGGTGCAATGCAAAACTGTTGCCTACTTTTTGGCATGACAATAAAAATTTTAGGTTTTAATTTTCCTGGATAGGGACAACATTGTTGCATTTGTTTGTCCCCAGGCTTTGTTATAAAACATTTAAAGCTTTTTCATGTGGGCGTGTGTGTGGCCTTGTCTTTATTTGGATACACATACACCTACAAACATGTATGTACGATCTGTGTGTGAATGAGAAAGAAAAGAGGAAAAAAACATCTACCAACGCGTTGATGCTGATGGCCAGGCACAATTAAGTACTTTTTATGCATGCAATTGCTTCAAGTATGCTAATGACTCGTCATTCTCCCTCCACCAACCCCTCAACTTTGCTCCCGAGTTCTCTTCCTCTGCTCTGATTTCCCTCTATTTGTCTTCTCGCATGCATTGTTGGACAACTTAAAGAGCTTAAAGGCATTTCGAAACTGACATCTTGACCTTATTGAAACTACTTGAACCTAGTGAGGCAAAACAGGAAAATAAAAGAAAAGAATTATGGGAGGGTCCTTCCCACCATGAGATTTGTTAACCACATACACACACACACAAACAGTGAGACATTTGGCAAGTTGTCTTATGTTATTTTTAAAATTTATGTCCATTTTATACTCGTACAGTTGGCGCCTTTAAGCCTGCGAGAGACTTTCAGCACACAGATGGAAGGTGACCTTTATCAATGTTTTAACAAACCCTCACAATCTGCATTTATAATTTTCGGCCAAGGGAAAAAGCTTTTAACCTAATGGTTTTGTTATCCTTCTTGGCCATTGTTATAATTATAACAAAAGTCTAACCAAAATGTATTGAAAAATTGATTTCTTTTAGAAAACAAATCAAATGTAAAAGCATTTCAAGGTTGCCAATTGTAAAAAACATCGATTCATTGTCGCCCATTTGTTTTATTTAGTGTGCGTTGCATTGCTTAAACTAACTGGATTTAAGTTAAGCTCTATTTCAATTTACCAGATGTCCGCACTAATTATGTAAATCCAGCACTCTCTCTCGCTCACCACTTGAAATATTTCAAATTATTTCGCCAACTGTGCAATTTCGATCAATTTAAAAATTGTCGACAGAAACCCCCCCACTAAGCTAAAGTGCTAAATAATTGATATGAAATTGAAATTCAGCCAAAAACTACAAAATCAAAATGAAAATGTTGTTGAAATTGTTTTAGAACCACTTTGCCGTTTTGTGTCCCATTCAAGTGAATTTAACATTGCCAATTAGCATTTAAATGATAAATTTCTACTCCTTCAGTGCCAAACTGTGGGAAATTTAATTAAAAATGTTCATGTTTTGCTTAATTAAATGAACAATTTGTTGCCAGATGGTCTGTCAAACTTGTCGAAAACAAAGTCTAAAGCGTAGAGAGAGGGGGGAGGAGAGAATGTAGGATCCTTGTGGATGAGCAAATGTATTATATATTAATTATGGCCACTTGTTGTCGGTTTCATTGACAATTTATCTTTAGACTTACCTACGGGTTTTGTAAATTTTAATAATATCTCTTGAATAGCTTTCGAACTTAATAATTCAAAAGATGACTTGGCATAATAGAAGAAAACATTTTACTCGAATTGAATAAAAATATCTGACGACACAGTTGGGAATACAAACATTTTCCCACTAGTTCTTCAATCAATAATCTCTTACCAGGCCGCAATAAGTCGTCCTTCCCTCTGTCTCTTTTGAGCTCTAGTATCTTCAGCTGTGTTTTTCTACAATTTAAATTACAATTTGTCTTTCATTCTGTGATGTAGTCAAGGGAAAGACATCTTTCCGTAGCGTCTGAATGCATATTGCACTCGGTTTTAGCACCATGGTTGGCAATATACGCAAAACTGTAATCATCCGTAGATAAACTCGAAAGCTTAATGACAAATCGATCAACCAAAATATCGTAAGCAAACAAACATTTTGGCTTGCGAAGAGTTTTTTATTGACAGAAAAAGTTTGTCAATAAATCATGTGAATGTTGCGTATTTAATGTCACTATATAAATAGTTGATGAGGTCGTTACTTTGTGGACGGTGCTCAAAAAAAAAAGGCATCGTAATTTAGCAAGTTGAAAACCAACAACAGTTCAATGGATGTGTAGTGCTAGGCAAATCGAATAAGTTTCAGTTAATCTGTCTATAATGGTCCATCGATTTTCTCTAATGAAGCCTATGTAAAAGCCTCAAAGGTAAAATTAGCAATGGAACTGATTGGAAAACCTAATATGATTATTTTATTGCACCTTCGACATGTTAATTGGTTTATTGATCTCTAAATAGAAAAAGGTGACAAATTAGATCTGTAGGTCTGAAGTATGTTTTATAGTTATTTGATTAAGCAAAGAAAACTTAGTAGGACTCCCTTCAGGGTTCATCTCACCTACTCACTTTTTAACACAGAAACTTACTGACTCAGAGACTCACTGAGTCAGTTGTTCCTTGACTCACTTGTTCAGTTTGTTTTCCACTGAAAAAAAACATCGGGATAATTACAGGAACTAAAGTCACTAACTACTAATGCAAATCTTCATACCAAATCGTTTAGCCCAACATAAAACATTATCAATTAAACCTGGGATTTTTTTTTTTATAAAAGGATAAAATTTAAGAAAGTAACTGGATTAGACTAAAAGTTAAGTAAGGTTTGAAGCAGACCACGAGATTTAAATTTGTTCTGATTGATTTCATTTTGGTTTTCTCATATTTTTAACCACTGTGTTGGCCACCATACAAGGCGATTTATAGTTATGCAGATGTCATCGTCGATGCTGCTTTGCCATTTGCATAAGTGGAAGTTTCAGTGCTTTGATTTTGGGCCAGGTCCTGGCCGATTGTGCCACATGTGTGGCAAAAGCGAAATTATGAAAACGAAGATGCAGCAGACATAGACTAGGGCGGAGTAAAGCAAAACAGAGTTTCGTTTTTCATTTTTTACTCAACGCCCCCCAAGCTGGTGCTTGATTCATATATTTTTCTTTTTTTGTTCTCTGGTATGTGTATGCAAATATTTGTTGGAATTTTGTTAATGGAATTTGACTGGCAACAACAACGGCAACCCGAGACTTGATTTCATTACAAGGCTCTGAGTCAAATTGAGGCAGCAGATGTATGAGTTTGACAATGCAACATGACAGGCAATGCAAAGATGTCAATCAAGAGTAAAGAAAGAAATAATAAACCAGAAGGCAGCAGCACCTGATGCTGGATCTGCTCAGATCTGGAATGGTGCAATGGGTTGATATTGAATGAGCACGGTCATCTTAAAGACCCAGTTCCCAGAATTGAATAAAATTTAATTAATCCTCAAAAGTGTGCGACTTCGTCACATGATACCCGAAAACATTTAAGCATTAGCAGCTGTGACGACGCGCTGACACGTGCTAAATTCCCTAGAATTTTTTTAAGCATTTAAAACAATAACAAGACGCCGGGCTAGCTACAAGCCCTGGGCTATTAACATTCGCCTCATACGCCGTGTTCGCCAGCATCATCTTCTCATTTGCTTTTACTAGCGAGTCTCGTCCGCCCTGCCAGGTAATAAATCTCAGCCTGTCAGCCAGATGCCTTAGCTTGGTTGCTGCTGCTGCTACAACATCATCCAAGCCGAAGTTGTTTGCAACATTTAAGAGGTGGTCGCGGTTTGCTTTGGGTTTGGATTTTGGGAAGTTTCCCTTTAAGCAAAATTACCTAACAATAATCGATGGTTGGGAGGTCTTTGGGTGGTGGCTGCAGGTGAGGAGTGATTGAACAAAGCGGCATAATTTAAACAACGAGGCATTTCTGGAATTAACTTAAGTAAAGTGCTTTACCTAAGTAACGCTTAGCAAGTGTAGTCACACTGCAAAAATGTCATTTACTAGTCAGTAAATAAGGGAAACTCCAACCAGCCAAACAGAAAACAAATCCAACAGCTTATAATATCTTGATTTGGATTGAGTATTAATATTGGTGAACTTGAATGAGGAATATAAAAATACATAAGGACTAGATGAATAAAAATATCATGTTTAGTTAAAATATTTTTTTTACGCTATATCCTTTTTAGTTCTCAGTTATTTCGACCTGAATTTAATCGCTTTCATTCAGTCTGAGCAAAGCCAAGCATTTATAAAAGCATTTGCGCCAGTTACTTTCCACCGATGAAACATTTTACAGTATTTTACATTTCAGTCAAATGAGCAGTCTGGCATTTAAAATCACTTCAATAGACTTATCTCTCACCTGATGTAGCCCTTTTTTATTGTCTGAACATTGGCATATTTATTGAGTCAGTTTTGTTTTTCTTCGTATATAATTTATGTATAACTTTCCGACTTTTTGTTTTCAATACGCACAATTAGTACTGTTAATTAATTATATACTGTATAACTCATTTTTACGCTGACTATAAAAACGTTGGCATATATTATTATTAACCTTATTTACTACGCATTATTATTCATAATTGTTGTTGTCATAGCAGTTGAAATTGTTTCATAATTAAACGAGAAAAAGTTAAAACTGTCTGTGTGTGTGTGTGTGTTTGTGTGTGTGAGGTTGGGTATTGTCGGTGGTGGAGGGGCTCAGGTTACATTCGGCTTTTGTATGGCATCCGCCTTTTTAATACGTGGCTTAAACGGAAATGTGCTAAAAGTACACACACTGACAGCAATTTAATAAGTTTATAACGGCGAACATAAAAATGATTATTGTTAATTTTAACCAACTTGGCTGGGAGATAATGAAAAATAAAATGCCACAAATTAAATCACTTTGCGGAGCACATTCATTCATTTTTAATGTCTTTTTCTTTGTGTGTTTGTGTGTGTGTGTGGGTATGTGCACACACATTTCCAACTTCCTCGCACCCATTTCCCTGTGAGGTGCTAATGTAAATTGACATTTAAGCAAAAGAACACGGCAAAACGAAAGGTAAAGAGAAGAGACAGAAAGACGATTTTTATTTTTGCTGCCTTCATTCCGAAAAGGGATAACCATTATGCTTATGCAAAAATACTTACATTAAGTAAAAGAAAAATAAGTGATATATAAAGCGAAATCTCTAGAGTCGGTAGACTGTCTCTCTTCCTCTCTCTTCCTTTAGCTTAAGGGTGGAGGATAATGTCTTTGCCGCATGATCCCAAACAATAATTTAGCTGATATATCTGCTGACACTGCGGGCTCAGCATTTTGTGCGCGTAAAATTAAAAGCCAATATGAGGCATAAAATCCGCAAACGTGGCAAACCTGCCCCCAGTCGACCCCACACACATGAACTCACACACACTTTGGTGAATGGTGTTGTATGTCAGGCTCAGGGCCAAAGGACACCCACACATGACAACAACATTATTGTCCTTCTACAAAGTATCCTGCATATATAACAAGGGAATGAGCAAATGGCAATGGGAGACGGAGCCAAGGAGTCTTCTCTTTGATTGCCGCCTGCCACTCGATACAAAGCAGCAATAACAAGTACAAGAGTCGCGTGCCTCCACGCACACATACAGACATATAGAGTAAGTAGGTGAGTGGGTAAGTGAGTGTACGTGTGTGTTTGTTCCACGAGTTATTAGACCATATTTGCCTAGCTTATAGATATACCAGCACACCTGCTGCTACTGCCTGCTTCCATTGGTGAAGTTCAAAGCCGATGTCTCAAATATTTACACAACCTGCACGCGCTTTCTTCAGTTATTTAGTTATAGATACTTTTATTCCACATTCAAACACACATACATACATTCATGCAACGGTAGCTCACTTAGTTATCTTTTGTGTAGATATAAATAAAATGGGATTCGAAGTGGAAAGGACATCAAATTTTATGTAGATTCGTAAATTTTGAATTCAATTCATGTGGATAAGGTCAAGCGTGAAATGTTGCTTAATAATATGCATTGAATGAAAATTATAAACAGAATTCCTTGGAAATCAAATTATTATAGACGAAAGTGATACTGGAGGTAAGGTGAAATTTATATGGAAAATTATGCTCTAGACACAAAAGGGAAACTACAACTTTTTGGCCAATGATTTCAACTTATACCAAACTTTCACTTCATTGAGTAAATTATCATTTTCACCGCACCGCAACTGACACACACACATATACACGCACCTACACCATCTCCCTGCTTACTGTTAAGCACGTCCATAAATGTCAACAAGCGGAAGTTGAGAAGGAGAATGAGCTATTATTATTTATTACCATGTATATGCTGAGAGGTCAGTTGGCCAAAACCCGCAGCAGCAATAGCAACAACAACAGGAGCAAAGTTTAGTCACACGCGGCGTATGCTTAATGCGATTTCATAATTTAGAAGCTCAGCTGTCTCAGAGTGAGAGAGAAAGAGCTCAGTTCGGAACACAAGTGAAGCAAAAACTAGAGCAGAATGAAAGGCTTTAAGCCGCATCAAATATACGCAATGTTGACAGTGCGATAGTGTGGAAGTTTGAGAATGGTTTAGGGGGCGGTGGGAGTTGCTTGAGCAAACTCTCAACGCAATTCGAGCAGATAAATGTAGCGGAAATTGTTGCCAGTCCTTTTGGGATTCCTAGTGGGGACAATGTCCCGTGCATGGCTCTCAGCTGTGTCTCGGTCTCGGTTTCAGTTCACATTCAGTCTGGGATTTGGTTTTGGTTTCATTTTTCGGTTTTCGCCATATCAGTATGAGTCTTTTAGGCTTCAGTGACTCTTCTGGTAGCTAATCAATTGTGAATTATTGACATTATAGTACTTCATATTAAACAAGAACAGAATTATTATTCGTTGTTATTTTTCTTTTTGTTATTTTTGATTGGTTTCTTTTTTTTTCGGTTAGTAATGAAAATGTGCAGAGCTTTAAAATTTACAACGCACTAAAAATTGTTTCTCCTTCTGACACATAACGGGGGCAGAGAGTGGGCGAAATGCAGTAGAGGAAATATTAACGAGCACATAAATTCTGTAACAAAAGCTGGCCAAGTTGCCTCGTTGTCCCGTTTCGCCCTGCTCATATCACAAAGCTATTAAATAATGTGAAATTTTAGTTTTCATTCTTTATTTTTTCCTCTTTGGTTTATTCTTTCGCTCTCTTTCTCTCTGCCTCCTCTCTCTCTCACTCTTGGCTTTTCTTTCGCTATTATGCAGCAAAAGAGATGATGATGACGACAACGATGGTAGAAAACTAAAGTGATAAGCGGCTTGTAGTTGGTTGGAAATATACTAAATTATAAGTTCTTGAGTATCACAGCGACCTTGAAATAAAAGTTTATTTGATCTAGAAGAAATTGGTTTTCAAGCCAGAAATGGAAAAAAATTTAAACAAGAAACCCCAAACTCATTTCCAGCTTATCTTTAAATTAAGTCTCATTTTGGCTTTGGATTACTTCAAACTGAATTGCGACCTCATAACTCAACCACATCCTACAAGTTTTTAGCTGTTACATATTTCTATATATAAGTAAACTCTACATATACTTATATACTACATATCTATATATTCAAAAAACTTTTCACATTTTTCATGGAAACTTTGTTTCCCTTGTATTTTTTTTTTTTTGCCAACTGGGACCACGTTTGTGGTTTATCCAACTGGCTTACCGAGAGTCCAAGCTGCTAATTGGCTCCTCAGGCATCATATCACCAGTATCTACCTTTTACTGTAACTGTCAACTTTTCTCTTTAAGCGCATTATGGACAGTCAGCTTTGGTGGCTGGGGAAGTAAGAGTAAATGAGCTTATACATATACACATACATTTTATCTTCATTTCATTTCGGTCAACCCAGCAAACAACGATCACATGAATGTTTAAATGCCTTTCACTTCTTTACATTTACTGTTTAATAAAGTGACATCAAAATATCTTGTTTTCTTTGAACAATTTTCACCTGACACTGCTCAATTTCATATACTCCATTTGGCTATATTGTTCCTTTATAGGCCATTTGCCAGGCAAATTTCCCTCATGCAGCCTCTCTTAGCCAATTCCACTTGTCAGCGGAAATTGCCAACCGGAAATTATTGCGTGTGACAATGGCGTAAGAATATGAAAGACAAGAGAAGGCGGCGACTCAAGACCTTTTCTTTCTTTTTTCACAAACAATTCCATTCAGTGTGAGAAAAGCGGATACCATGAATTGAATAAGTAAGAAGTTTCTTAAGTTTCTTACTGCAAAAATAAATGCGCTTTTTTGCTTTAAAGTTAGATCTTTTAATTTCACGTTTTTCTGTATTAAATTCAAAAATTTTCATTTTGTGTGGCTTTATTTCTAGCTTCGGAATTCGTATGTTTAATATATAAAACCAAATTCAATTCGATTGTCTTCATTGGACAATTTCAGAAAGACATACATATGTTGTTATTCCTTTTCCCTTTTTATCTTGCGTTGTTCACCATTTTTGGGGTATAAAACAATTTAATTTAATACATATTCCATTAAGCCTAATTTTTCCTGTGTGTGTATCTGTGCCTGTTGCTTGCCTGGGGATTTGTGTCTTACGCTGGGCTTAGGCTACCCATACAAACACCCAGCCAACCACACCCACACATACACACATGTGTTGAGTGTCGTGTGGGTGTTAGTGTGTGACTTTCATGCAAATGAAAAGCGACACAAAACGTATCGGTTTTCCATTGTTTTCCTGTGGCCTCTTATTTTATGGCTTCAAATTGAAAACATGTTAAATTGAAAAACAAAAAAATAAACACACATACAGATTTCCATGGCTTTTGTTCATATCCATGTTTGTTTCATGAAAATGTAAATAATTAAAAAAAAAAACAGTCTGCCATATATGCGTATACATACATAATAAAATATTTTCATACTGTAATATTGCTGTTTTGTTTTTGTTTGATTTTTTGTATAGCTAATTGCCTCCGCCAACCAAATGGCCAATGCATTTAAAGTTGAGGCAAAGTTTTCTTCAAGTTTTGAGTAAAAAGTTTTGTTAATTAACTTTCAAGCAATTGCTGAGATAAATAAAAACATAATTAATTCTTTTTTGTGTGTATTTTAAGGAAAAACTAATAAATAAAAAGAGGGGCTCAATGAAAGCGTTGAAGCGTTGAAAGGGGTTCAATAGGTAAATACTTCTTCATTCGTTTGATTACAAAATGATGTCCGAGAAATCAGGATGGGTAACATCCTGAACTGAACTTTTACATTTAAACGTCCATATGGTAAGTGAGGATATATAAAGTTATAACAAGAATAATAAGTATATAAATTGTAGACAATTTCAAGAGTATTGAGACAACATCCTGTCTTAGCGTACTTTTCAAGTATTAAAAATATCTACTTTAAATGCTTTTTTTGTTGCTCTGAAGTTGGCCATTAAATGAATTTATTTTGAACAATATTAACAATTGAGATATTTTTTTATAATCGCTCTACCTTTTGGCCTAGCCAATCAAAACGCCAGAGCTGAGAAAGTTATGCCAAATATTTATTTAATAAACAAACTGGCATTAAGCAGTAACAATGATGGCAACAATAAAAGAACTTGGCCAACAGGAATATAACAAAAATGTTAATAAAACAGAACGAAAAAAGTTGAAAATATTAAAGAGCGTAAAAGAAGAACTTTTCCTTGGGTAAAACTTTTCTTGTCGGAAGCAATGAAAACAAGAATAAAATAAAAGAAATCCAGAGAGGGAGATGGAAAATAGAAAGCAGACAACTCACTTAGGCATTAATTTGGTAATTCTAATCACCGCCGCACGTTACTCATACGCCCCATTTAACA
The DNA here is from genome assembly GCF_018902025.1 of Drosophila willistoni. Taxonomy (NCBI): domain Eukaryota; kingdom Metazoa; phylum Arthropoda; class Insecta; order Diptera; family Drosophilidae; genus Drosophila; species Drosophila willistoni. Next base: position 4,501,501 of record NC_061086.1, read on the forward strand.
ATAATTTTTTGGTTTTTTTTTACATTTGATGTACTTAAAAAAAAACTCACTCATTGTTGTTCTCTCTATCGCTCTGACTGGCTGGCTATCACTCTCACTCTTTGATTATATCTCCTAGATCGCATTAGCTGATTCTTGTCGTTGTTAAATGGCCTAAAAATTGACAACAGAAACAGGGCACAAAATCTGCATTTAAGTGGCTCTCATTTTCAAGCTTTAAACGTGTCTAATCATTGACGTTAAAAGCAATTGCCTGTTTTTGCTTTTGGGCCTTGATTTTGCCAGTTAGACTCGTGATTTTGCCAATCTTCTGTTCAGCCTGAGCCATTAACCGGCATAATCTGGCTAAAGTTTAGTGTGAATTTTATGATTTGGCTAACAAAGCCTAAAAAAGGTATCCATAAAAGTTATCGCAAATGGCTATGATTAATCAAATAATGTTTATAGTTTTATGCTCCAAATGTCTGTATCATCATTCAGACAGCTCAATATAAACTGCCAGACATTAACTACATGATTGGGTCTCATTTTCACAAGAGTAAGAGAAAGCCCCGAGTCGAGACCCCTGGTTATGATATTCTTAGATCTATGGTAAGACGACAAAAGGATTCATTTGTATAAAGATATAAATTGGTCGGAGTCCCAAACAAATTTATTATGAAACTAGCAAAATTGCAGAGCCCAAACCCCTTAACAACCCAACCACCGCCCATTTAATCTACCCTCTGGCTGTCTGTGTGAACAGTTTTTAGGTGTCAATGTTTGTGTGTTCAAGCAATTCAAGCAAGACAAAACCCATTAAATGAAACTTGCCTCCAAACCGCATCGAATCGTTATTGTAGTTGTTGTAGTTTCTGCGGTTGCCTCGGCCTGGCATTGAAATGTATCTTCAAGTGGCTTTAATGACAGAGATAGACTGCTGTGTGTATGTGAGAGTTACGATCCAGCAGTAAGAGTGCTAAAGTGCCTGGTGGAGAGAGAGAGAGAAAAAAGAGCAAAGGCAAAAGCATTTTTTCCTTCGTTTGTTTGTAGTGCAGCAAACATTACGCATACGCCACCGGGGCACATTGCAAATAAAAAAGTTGTCAGGCTTTGTTTCGTTTGCCATTTGTATCGCCTCTCCGTTGGTTTTCTGCTTCTGGCACGAAATGCAACAGTTTCTGTTTTCCCCGCTTCTTCGTCCACAAAACTAGCCCAAAGAGCAGCAGCCACAGTAGCAGCCTGCAAGTATTTGAGGCACGTAAAAGCGACGTACATGATACGATAAGTTCAACTCAACATTCAATAAATATAAATGCTGGATTGTGTGACCGGGTAAACAAAAGTTATGGCCAAGTTTTACTCTCTCTCTCTCTCTCTCGATCTATTTTGACTAGCCACCACCTGGCCACATTTCCAGACTCTTATCGCTTTTTTTGGACCAAAGAAGGGAGGGGGAAAAAAACCAAAGAAGGAAATCTCTGCTCTATGTAAGCATTAAATACAGTTGTAAAGCAGCAGCGAAATATGTTTACATCTTTGTATGTATGCCCAGGGCAACAAAAAAGGACGCCCATGAAATTCGAAACACGTACATAAAACATATATGTATGTATTTCATATACAATATAATCGGAGCCGAAGTAGAGGCTGGCACAGTAGAAGGTATTTTTCGTTGACATAGTGAAATTTAACCAACGCACGTTTCAATAAATTACATTTTGGAAATATAAAAATAAAATGAGCTCCTGCCATGCCATTTTAATGCCAACGAATTTTTTGTTCAAAATTAGTTCTTTAATACGCTTCTCTATCAGAATTATAGCTTTAATTTGTTCGACTTTAAACTAACTTTCGGCTCTTGTAGATTTTTTTAACTTGTAAAAACTTTTGCAGTTTTTATTACTTTCCGATCATTCTCTTTTGCGATTGAGATAAAATATTTATTCGATTTTCAAACAGACAACTTTTAAATTTTCTTTCAAGTTTAATCTGAATTCTAGGCATTAAAAAGAAAACTAAAATAAAGTTATATGCTTAAGTCAGCAAAATGCCTTCCATTAGTATATGAGATTAAAGTATAAATATTATTTATTTAAATGAGTCAAATTTTTGATGATAATGCACAATTTTAGGATACTTTATTTAAAAAGAAACATTATCCATGGTCTGCTATTTCGAAACGACTTTTAATTGGTTTATTCTAACTTTATTTAGAGTTGAAAAAAATTATTCCAAAAAAAATATAAACTAAACGGTTGAAAAGAAAATTAAGGCCATTAATTATTTTTGCTATATCCTATATTCATTTCCTTAAGCCATTGTTTATTTGTCGAAAATTCTTCAAAACTCTTAACAAAATTGGGAAAAAGAGTTTGTTACTCCTACTAGCCATACGTGTCCTTGCATTTTTTTTGGGACTATGTAAACAAGATATAGAATCTTGTGATATATGGCAATTTCATTCATAAAATACGCACGAATCGGGAGAACTTGGCGCCATCACGTACCGAATGATGACGGGGCCCAAAAGCAGAGCACGTGGCCAAAAGCCACCAGTCAACGGCCACCATTACCTAGCGCACAGCCAACAACAACCTGCCCACTCATATTCCCCCACCACACTCACACAAAAAGGCGACAAGAAATTTCCCAAAACAAAGCCAAGTCAACAATTTCCCCACATTTAAGAGAGCCATGCAAAGAGACAGCGACCAAACTAAAGAGAACTTCCCCAGCGATTGATTGCTGCCGTTTTCCCACTGCTGCTGGTGCTGCTGTTTTTCACAGAGACTTCAGTCTATGGACCAGTTTGGAAAATTCGCACAGTCAGTTTGTTTTGAAATTTTGCCGCGTTGCGTTCGTCTCCTGAAAACGTACGGGAGAAACTAACTCAGCTAATAGGAAATAATCAGTGAAAATGTGTTTTCGAAATATACCTGAACTTATATTCGATGGTCGTTAAATGATTTCCGTCAATTTTTAACGCTTCATTACCAAAGCGAAATATTACAAAGAAAAAACCTAGAATAGTAATAAATGCAAAAAGCAACAAAAAATCTAACTATTTGTGTTTGTTCGTTATACAACAACAGCGAGAGCTGCTGTCAACTGCAATTTAAAAGTGAAATAAATAAATGGAAAATCAACAGAACTAACAAAAATGAAAATTAATATTAATCATTAAAAAAATGTGTTTGTATTCCAAACACGTGTTGAAATGAAGTATGAATAATATATTTACTGCTTTAAATTCTCCAAATATTCAGGCGATTGTGTAATTTTCTGGATTTTCGAACGAAACAGAAAACTTATTAAATGACAATTTCGCAATCAAGATCGGTTACATTAATGAAGCCTTTCACTATCTCATTTAATTTATATAATATATTTGTGATGATCGTCCATATAAAAAAACTTTCTCAGAAAGTTCCATTTAATTAAAAACTTGACTGTCTTTTATTAAATTTCGTCATCAAATCGAACAAGACAGAACAATAAAATTGTTCAACCTTTTAAAAAGACTAAAGGAAATAGGAGCCATAAGCTTTTTTGCCTTTCAATCCAATCAGTTCGTTTGTAATGTGACTTCTGGAAATACATAAATAATCAATACATTAAAAAAATAAAAAATGTAGAGATAAATTTATGAAAAATCATCATAGTTTGCTCACTCCTCAAAGTTATCCAGAGTTATTTAAGCGACTAGTCTATCATGACCTTTATCTAGCTAAACTCTCTCCCTCGGTAATATTTTGTGTATTTTGGTGTTCTTCAAAAAAAATATTTTTTAAATTTGATTTAAATAAACTCTTCATTCATCTGCCATTAAACATTTGTGACATCTATTAAAGCTTTGCTAAAATAATTTAGAATGTGTGTATTAAAAGATATAGCCAAAATAACGACTGGAAAGTTTTCGTTTTTCTATATAGCATCCTTTGCTTTGTGACAAAAGTTTGTAACAAAGTTCTAAAATGAAACAAACTTTTAAGCGGTGGAGCAAATAACAAATGCTTTATGAGCTTATGTCCAAGAAAATTGTGCATTCTAAAATAGATGCAAACCTTTAATGCATTTCAGAAACAAAAGCGGAATAAGTTTTCAAAACTCTAGAGGAGTTAGCAGTAGCATTCAGTCCTTTTTCTAAACTGACCTCAAACAACTTATTGATAGACAATTGCATTCAATGAGTTGAATTATTATCGTCAATTAAAAACACTTGCTCATTGGTTTACATATAAACATTTATATAGCACACGGTTGGTGTGTCATAATTTGTCACTTTCAATCTCATTCGAATGGCGTTTTGTTTCATAGGCTAATTGATTAAAATTTATTTTATAATTTTTTAATTTATATACCATTTAAAGTAATCGAATGGAATTTAATATTTATTTTAACTAAATGTTATACTCATTCTTTAATTGTTTAGTCAACACATGCCCGCCCGCCCAATTGGTTAATCAAATTAAGGTGAAACAATAATTAAAACGAAAGAGGATAAAAAAATTAAATACATCACGCAAACAATTTCAAATGCAAATTAATTAAAATAAAAAGGAAAAGAAAAACCTTAAAACTGTTGTGGGTGTGAGTGTGTGTTCTGTTAGTTAGGAAAAAACAAACCAATGGAAGGAAAGTGAAAGAAGGACAATCGCAGTTAAATAAATGTCGTGTAAAACACGAGGACTTTCCGTGAGCCTCCAAAACCTGATGCTGATTACGTAATTAAATGTAAATTTTCGCGCTATCTTGAAAGAAGTCACGAACAATTAGTGTAAAGTAAATAGCACCAAGATATATATACATATTGTACACACAAATATTCTGTACAGTCATGACGAATCAGATGGCAACCGAAGCGGCATCAGGTGTGTATATTTACAGATTTAAGATTCCGGAACAGTAGCAAATTTTAAATCAAGCCAACTTAGTTGAGAACTCCACATGTCACAAAAAGATTTATTGCCCTCCAGGAGTGGAAAAGGAAAAGGGACACGGCAAAAAAGATTGTTTAAGCTAATATTTGCCTTTTTTCTTTCACTCTGAGGTTTCGTATTTTATTTTTGAGGTTTCCTTTTTCCCCTACACCTTCCATACGCCACTCTCAGTTTCTTTTCAGGAAATTAAACTATTAAGCTGCTGCTGCTGCTGTTGCTGATGTGCATAAACTTTTAATGAGACATAAAAGGTGTAGAGAAATTATGTCTGGCCTACCTGAGTTTTCCTCCTTTTTTCGCTTTTCCTCGTGCCCATTCTTATTCTCGTCTAAAGCAGTTGTCATTAAGCAAAGGTAAAAAGCATTTTCTCCGTAGACAAATTCCCGAGATAAGTGAAGGCCGTAAAAGTTTAGTGGAGCAAATGAACATAAAATGTCCTTGATTACCTGAAGTTTGTTTGTTTCTGCCATTTTGTCTTTTTTTTGCTTTTCGACACAGAGACTTGGAGAGCTGATCCTGCTAAAGGACCTGTCAGCAACATGCACACAAAAGTTATGACAGTTTACGCTTCAAGTGTTGAAGTTAATATGCGGGCTAAATGATGAAGATGAAGGGTTTGGGCCTCCAAATGAATGTCAAGTGTTTTGCGTATTGTTTCTGTTTTATATGATGGTTGTGTGGCAAAATTTCTCATGTGTGATTTGTTTTTGAGAAACCTATGAACATATTTGAATTATTCCCTTTTGCCTGCAGGTATAAAACTATATTAGGTGGCCTTTTATTGTCAATAGTTGTAAGCATCCTTATCATTATCAATGTAAACCTATATGATACTCTTTGGATGCTGGCAGCAATTTTAAAGGTATTGAGCTACCTTTGAACTACTTTCTATGGTTCAATGCATTAATTTGTTGCAAATTGAATCAATTCGAGTTTGAATTACAACTGTGGTGTGTCAATTGGGCATATGCCAAGATGGTCTTTTGCCTTAAAAAAATTATTCATGAACCGCTTTTCTTATCTAAAAACTATTAAAGTTTTACGATATTTATTTTCTTTCAACAAAGTCTTAAGTATCAAAATATTTTTGAACCTTCTCTATCATTATTCCCATAATTGATGTTAGTAACAATTAATAACAAACCAATAAAGCGAAAAAAAAATTATACCATTCTGAATACTTTTATACACTTGCCACAACATATATTTAAAAATTCATTCACCAGACTCATTTCTCAAAATCATCTCATGTTCATTTATTCATTCAGCCGTTTCATTTTCAATATTTACTATAGACACACAACCGTTTCTAAAGTTATATAAATTGTATTCATTAGTTTATACATTGAATTTCACTTAACGAGAGCCGAAACGGATAAAAACAATAATTGAATTTCTTAAATATTTTGGCCATCCCATCATCATCATCTTCTCAGCTAAAACAATTCGAAGTGAAATATACTTGAAATGAAAACAAATAAATAAGCTCTAGATACAAGTAGATACAAATCTCTTGGCCATAATTCAATTGCATGTACACATACATGTATATACCTAGAAGTGTATCTACATACATATAAATATATTTATATAGATGCATGATACGCAACAATTGAACAAGAGCCACGAGCATATTTTCATCTAATGCATGGAATCTGGATGGGTGGCTGCCTGCTCGGTTGGTTGGCCTCTCTCGACAAGTAATCGTATTTGCCTTTAGCTAAGTGGTAAATTTGATGTCTTTTCCGAAAATGGTGCATACATTTTTCTGAATGCCACAAAGACGAGTAATCTGTCAAGATTTCAATTCGAACCCCATCACAAAAATTGACGCATAAACAAGAAACGATAAACAAACCGGCAACTGAAATACAAAATTGTGCTTGTTTTTTAATTTCGATTAACTGATGTCTGCAATTAATTGTTCTGACTTTGTAGTTTTGACTTGAAGGAATTTTTTTGCTTAAATTCCTTAATGCTAAAATAGTATACAAACAATTCCATATACTTATTTTTATGCATATGGATTCACTAGAATTATTTAAATAATTTTTATTCAAGCACTTCCGTTTGGCTAGTGACCATCACATAATGCCACAGCTTGACCATCAAAAATGCAATTTTTTTTATTTTATTTAGTTCCTCTTTATTATATGTTTCTTTTCTATTATATGCAAAATGATTGACAGCACAATTAAGATTGAATCCAATGAGAGCGACAGAGAGAACAAATTAGTGAGGGAGGTGGGGCATATAGGGGCAGGTGCCAGTGCGGAGAGGGACAGGTTTGTCAGCCTTATTTGGTTACAAATTGGAAATGCAACTTGTATAACATGCAACACATCGCAAAAGCTAGAGATGCATCAATAATTTCATTAAAAAAATGACAAACTTGGTGGTCATATATACTTATGTATTTTGTCTAGATCGACATTTGATTAAACAAAGTTTTAGCTGCATTAGATTCTTAGATACTCTTTCTGAGTAATTACATTTATTACATCAGACATGGGTTTAAAGATAGTAAGATCTATGTAAACCTAGAATATTCGGAAACAGTTTTGGTTTTAAACGCAATAGGTATGCTTAGAAATAAACTAATCAAATATTAGCTTTCGTCTAAGTTAAGAGTTATAGTCAAAGGTTTGTTTAACGTAGAATGATAATCGACTAAAGCAATCTTTAGACTTTAAATATCCCAAAAGATCTTGATAAAGATTATTCTTCTTTGTTATTTCTTAGAAATTATATTAAAAGTTTTCTCGAAATTTTTCACGATGATTTTGTGTCAACAATTGGCAAATTTATGCTTCTGTCGCTAATCAAACACTGGCAAATTAATCAATAGCAGGAAACTTGTAATAATTCAATAAGCACGTCAAAGTTTTTAATTAATAAAATTGATTTCACTAATAAAAGTAATTACCACTTTGTTGACTAGCAATTTAAATGTACATAGATATTTTGCATTAAATATAAATAACTTCTGATTGTAAATCACAGCACGGATTGACAAATTTCAAATATGTGCAATTTTTTGTTAGCCTTGGCTGATTGCCAGCAAACAACAGCCATCAAACAAATGAATGAATGAGGAGACATTATGCCGAGTTTGCATGAAGGGACATAAAAGCTGAATGAAAAAATAAAAACAAAACCAACACGCGTCCAGTGCAAGTGGGTTTAGTTATGAATTCCCTGGCACAACATGACGTATGCGCAATATGTCGCAAAAAGTAAACTAACATAGTATATAGAACGGCATAGACCAAGTGTTTCTATGCGTATATACAGTGAGTGAGGGTTTACCTGTATGTGTACAAGTACGTGTAGTTGTGTTTGCCTGTGGGTGGCTTAGACTGTGGCTTACCTGCTGTTGGCCATTATAAACGCATCACCAAGTGAAAATTCTGTGCTAAGTAAGTGGCAAAAGTAAAAGAAAGATGGGGGTGCAAAAAATCTACACAAAATGTGAAAAAGGGGCATGCAACCACACATTACAGTACAGACACAAGACCCGGCACTTCCTTATACTTACTCTCTCTCTCTCTCTGGCAGCTGCCTTGAACTACTTTGCGGTGCCAGCAACACGCAGAGACCAACTTCTAACCACATTTACCTAATACATACATATGTACATATGTCTGGTCCATTGCAGTTGGGTAAAATCGGCAAACTTTGCTTTACACTTTAAAAATCAGGTCCCTATATGCAGGGCACAACACTTTTAATTAAAAATGAGAATTATAAAGACTTACTAGTTAGTTTATCGTCACGAATAATAAAAACCTTCTCTTGATCTATTTATTTTGAGAATATCTTCTTGTCAATGTTTCTATAGATAACTTGTAGTAATTATTTTCAGAATTTGATCGGTTGAGAAATATTTAAAATGTTTAAATGGAGACAACAATTTTAACACCCTAACTTCAATTTAGACTCTTACATGTATTATTATTTTAATTTTGCATATTCTTGTTTGTATGTTCTTTTGTTTTTAGCCATATCAATAAGCCAACAATTTATTGGCAAGCGCATTTTTCATATATCTTAAGCATTTGAGCCCTTAAATCATATTACTTTCTGCGGTAGGTTATACGATTTCCTTCCCCTTCTTCTGCCTTTTTCGGCCATGTTTGTGAAGCATTTTAACATATTCCGCCATAAATCCCATACACAGACATGCAGACAAATAATAAATGTCTAAAGATTTGGTATTTGCGAAAGGTTGTTGATGTTGTTTTTGTGTTGCCAAGGGAAATCAGTTTAGAATTTTTCTTTTTAATTTATTTGTTTGTTTTGCCAGGCATGAAATTTAACACAAACTTTGCAAAAAATTTATTTTTATTTAATTATGCAAAGTCAATTGGCATCAATTGAGCAAATCGAATGTATAAAGTCAATCGGTTTGTTAGTCAGTCAGACAGTCACTGGGCAAGCAGTCTCTGACTAAAAACAAAAACCTTTCGCTTACACGCTTACCTCAGTCTCCGCTCTCTTCCCTCTAGCCACCTCTACATTGGCTTGACCAAGTGGTTTGGAGGTCAAGTGCAGTTCGAGCTATTAGCGTCCAATGACAGAATCACTTGAAATGCGTTATCTGATGCGTTTTTGATTGAGCTATTGGATAAACTAGCCAACTACTAGTTGGATATTCGATAGCTGTTGTCATTTCAATTGCATTTTAAATGTGATTTTAATGTTTAAGATATTTCCATCAAATTGATTGCTGTGAAGGTTGTATACACAGGTTGCAGGTTTTCCAAGATTTGAGAACAATAATAATTGAAAACCTGCTGAAATGCGCTTTGCATTGTCAGCCATTTCTCTCACTCTCTCTCTCTCTCTCTCTTCTCTTTCTTTCTGGTGGGTCATAGTTCAATACATTTTTCATTTTCTACGCTCAGTTTTTCAGTTCTTCTTTGTTGTGTGTGACAATTATTTATCTATGTTCCATTCTATCTATTGGTTCAATCGTTTTGCAACGTGCCTAGCATATACATATACAAATAAACATATGTACATATACACTAGACTATTTTCAAACAAAATTGCATTTTCAGTTCGTTAACATATTTGTTTCCTTTTCTGTGAGGTCAACCATAGAGTAAAACAAAAAATGGTAAAAGAATCGCGCCTGACAGTCAAATTAATAGCCAGACCATATATCTCCATATCTATATAGTTTATGTATATAATACATAGAACTGAACTGTATATAAAATGTCTATGTAATCATATCTTTTGCCTGGCATCAGGCATTAAAAGCGCACAAGTTATTAGAAAAATGCGTGAGACACCAAACTGAAATGAGTAAAGCAAAAAAAAAAAGGAATACAAATAAAAATAAAAAACCCAAGTACACAAATACCAACACGTAAAAAACGAAAATTTATTGATGCACACTTCCGCAAAATAACCACACAAAAAAAAGAACCGCGTCACAATAGAGGAACAACTGAAACAGGAAGCGTTGTATTCAAGCATTAAACAACTGCTGAAGTTAAGTAGAACGAGCACACTAATACCCTTTATGTAAGTGTACACTAAAATGGAATTTATAATAATTGCATATAACCACGTCAACCTTAAAAGTTAATCAGGAGCTAGTCGGTTTAAGAAAATAAGAATGAAAAATTAACATTTTTACTAGAAGCAACTTTATCATAGACCTGTTTAAACCCTAAAGAACTTATTTTTCTGTGATTTTTACTAAGATCTGTAAATCTAGGATGCCTTTTCTGACAACTTATATTATTACTTACTTAATAATTCAAACCACATTTACCCTATTCATTTGGTAGCCAATATGCTCGATTCCGGGTAGGATAAGCACCAACACGTTGAGGGGCAAACATTTATAAAACACTTTTAGCCATTTCTCTTCATTAACTGCATACCATGAGTATCTATCTTGGGTGTGAGTAAAGTCGCGACGGGGAGTTTCTTCTCCTCGACTTCATTCCTATCCAGGCCTCCAATGACACTACGCTCTCATCCCTTTACATTGCTTTGGGATTGCTGGTGTTGGCGGGTTGGCGGTATGGCTGAATGGATGGATGGATGGTGGCCACATCTTAATGAAGTTTTCTCACAAAAATTTCTGTGTTGGCTGTTGGTCACTTGATTGTCTCGCCCCAGACATAATTGATGAGCTCAAGAGATTGAGATGGAGATGGAGCAGTTGTCTCCTTGCTTGGTTAGGCGACATCACTTTTGACAAATCACAAGGCACAAGACTAGCTCCAATTAAGAGTTTATTTCTGGGTTTTTAAACATAATTGGTTAAAGGAAGTGCTTGAATTTAGCTAAGAAGAAACTACATAAACACGCCAACAAGAGGAGTGAAATTTAAACCCAACCGCATAAGTAAGTCAATATAGATTTATGCAAATGCATTGCCCCGTTAATAATTAATTACGTAATTAACCGCAAATTAAACTATACTCAAGTAGATGCCAGCGAAAGCTTCAACAGAACCAACAACTGCAATGTTAACACAGTTGGTCAGCAGTTTGAGTCAATAAATGAAATGCAATTGATCGCTTTTTAGTATCACATTCAATGTGCTATATTTATAGCGGAAAAAGTAATCCCATATACGTATACAGTTCTGCACTGCTGATTCCATTTTTTGAAGAGGAAAAGAGAATAGCTCGTTAAAATAAATATTGAATTTCAAATATTATTTTTCCTCGTGTGATTATTTTCCTCGTTTTTTTTGTGCTGAGTGCCCGTGAGGCGCCAACAACAAGTTGGCAGTGACACAAGTTTTGCACATTTTGTGGCTTAGTTAAAAAAAAACCAGAGAACTTCAACGGCGCCGAAGTTTGTATACCCTTGCAAGTGTTTTTGTTACTCTATATTTACCTATAGCTGTCAGAGTGGAAAAACCTTTCGTCCGAGATATACAAACTGTGCAGTGTATGCAAGCCTACACTTCAACCCTGTAGCTTTAACGGCCTAGAAGGAGTTCGCGGTGATCCAGATGGACAGACGGATATGGCTATTCGAACCCGTCTCGTCGTGCTGATCAAGAATATATATACTTTATATGGTCGGAGATGCTTCCTCCTATGCGTTGCACACTTCTGACCAAGATTAATACGCCCTTATTGCAAGGGTATAATAATATCAATAATGAGTAAAGCAAATGCCGACGAATTTGCATTTCATTTGGCACCAGTTTAAAAAATTAAGCTGATGAAAGGAGACGAAAACATTGAAAAACAATTTATTATCTTACACTTGCTTTGATAGCTAATTTTCATAAATCTCATATGGTGCAAAAATCCTACTTAGTTTTTATTTCAGATTTTGTTTAAGGAGTGTCAAAAATAATTAAATGTTCATATTTCTTGGCCAATCTATGTATAGATATATAGCTGAAATAATTATAGGATTTTAAAGGAAAAACAGAATTGGCAAAATAAAAATACTTAATTAGCCGCGAGGGAAAGTACAAAAAATAGAAAATAAAAATGAGAATCTAATGCCGTTATATGAACTTTTCAAATAAATGTTTTTTCTATGCGGTTGTCATGTTTATGTGGGCATGCTTGTGTCAATATTTGACAGAGCGAATCTGAGGGTACTCAATGGGGACTGCATCAGCTGCTGCTTGCTGCCAGTTGCCAGTGTCAACATTGGGATGGCGACTCTCGATTTGAATTCGCTTGAAATGGCCTGGCAACAAAAGGCAGACCTTGCCCTTCATGCCCACATCTACCCTCTCGCCATATCTTGCCCTCTCTCGTCCATTTGGTTGTCTTTTGAATGCGGCTTTTGTGTTAGTGTCAGTGTCAAATTCAGCTGTCAGCTGACAGCTGCCTCAAAACCCACGCGCCTAAAATTCTGCAATGGCTTTTTTACGTCACGGTTCTCCTATTGGCAGCCTTTGCACACTGATAATAACTGAATTCACACCCTCACTCATACACACATACACACATATACCTTACCACACGTACACCGGAAAAAAATGTTAATTAAAAATGCACCACATGCAGGCAAAATATGACGACGATGATGAGGACATCAGCAACATTGAGTTAACTTTGCCCACTGCTTTTTGATGAGGGCAAATAAATTTAAATTATGCCAAAAACTTTTACCAGCAAATTGCGAACAAATTTGTCGTGCCACAAAAAGGCGTACACCAACACACATACCCACACAAGGTCAAAATATGGTTGCCGATCAAAAAATATTTGCCACAAAACTATTTTGTATGCACAAAGCGATAGAGAGCAAAGTGAGAGACGAAGAGAGGCATCCAATCTTCCAGTCCCAGCCGAGTTAGGGCGTCAAAAAGTGCAAAACTTGCATGCAAGTGATTTGGCCAATCAACCGCAACAAAGAGGCAGCGGTGAGTCAGTGGTTGTTGGTGAAGAAGGGACAAAAACGGGGACACACACACACACACAAGCACCCCCTACCCTAACCCAGTAGATAGTGTGGGAGGGGCGTTGCAGCCACAATTTTGCAATTTTCGGCGTTGGTTGAAAATGCATTTTGTGTTTTTCATTTCTTTTTTTTCATTCATCTTTTTGTGTTACAAGAAAATGAAAATAAATGGCGAAATTTTGTTAACAGAAGATGAGAAAAAAAACAGCAAAGTTTGGTATAAAGTAAATTCTCTCAAAATAGAAAGTGACATTGGCTTATTATAAAATATTCATTTCATGGAAATCGCGTTGTTGATTAACAAGTTTTTAATAGTATTAGAATCTAAAATGAAGTGACTTTGGATATATTTTATTCAAATGAATTTGTTTTTGAGCTTTGATGTTGGATATTTTTACAAAATTATCTTTCTGTTTCAATAATCATCTTTTTATTCCTAAAGAGAACTCTTTATTATACTACTAAGCCAGGAAAAATGCTTTTTAGCCTGCACAAATGTATCTTTTTTTCAGAACTCGTTCTTTTATGAAACACAAAGAGTCCACATGTGTGGGCAACTCATTAAAACGACTCCCACACAAGAATAATAAAGATGAGAGAGAGAGAGAGAGAGAGAGAGAGCGACTGTGAGGTGAAAAAAATAAACGTGGCAGATGGCAGTAGGCGCCTGTTCTTGGCCTGAACTTTTAAAATTGCTGCGGCATCATTAAAGCATCATTCCACAGGGCCGTTGCCATGGCTTGCCACTCAAATTAAGTCGACAAAGTGCACTGTCAAAGTGCATTATACACATATCTGCATATAGTTTACTCCCACTACATATTTACATTACATAAGGCTGTGTTTAAGTGATTGTGTGTGTGTGGGATGTGTGGAGGATTTCGTCCTCCTACGGGAGACTCAAAGCTCTTAATATTTATTGTTCCCCCAAGAGGAAGAAGAAAGAAAGCAGAATGCCATCAGACTAGACTAAAAAAAATGTGTAAATTGAAGGGTTAATTAAATTGTAAATACAGATTATTCATTTAATAATATTCAATTGTTCTTAATATATGTATACTTCAAGGCCAAATTTATTTTCATTTCAGCACCTCATTTGGTTGACGAGAAGAATTTGTAAACGCAACAGGAAGCAAAACGAGCAGTTCTTAAACTACACATACACACTCAAAAGGCACAATAGCAACAGCAACCCCAACTAAGTTGTTGTTGGTGGCTCAAAAGCAAGCCGCACAGCTTTAGAATGAAATGGAGATGCAAAGCGATTCTGGTCATGGACCAACGACAGGAGGAGCAACAGAGGACGACACATCCCGGCAGCACACTTTCGTTTGTCATCTGGAGGAGTCAAACTGGTATGACGTCTCGCAACCATTTATTAACTGCGAGGCAAGCCAAAAGAACAGCAACAACGTCAGCCAGAACAGCAGCTACGATATCGGCTTTGCCAACATTCACACCAGCAATAGAAACACAGAGAGCATTATTGCCGACAGCAGCATCAGCAGTAACAACAACAGCAACAACTACATCGGCAGCAACAACACATTCCATTGCACACTGCAAACATTCAATAGACACAAACAGACAGCATTCTATAGATGCAATGAGTTGCAAGAGCATTACCCAGAAGCGTCAGAGACCTGCAGGCTAAGGTTAAACGCACAACTGTTGCAAATGCCATACGACGACAATGTCAATAGCGATGGCAGCGGCAATGGAAACGGCAACGATGACAATGTGGCGTACGAGCAATTTGGATTGGCAATCAACGAGGCCCTTAGTGATAATGCGAGTGATACGTTTAGTTTTAGACCAAACTGCACCAGAGTGGAGGAACTTTTATGCGAATTTAACAAACAGCATTCGACATTACTATGTCAACTGCAGCACGAGCAGCACCAGCAACAAAACTACCAAGTGCAACAGTTTGTCCTAGAGAGCAGCAGCAACAACTTAACTGAAAATATAATTGAATCCATTGAGCTGGGTAGTGGCAATTATAATGTGAACAATGTGAATGATAATTACGATAATAGCCTTTGGTCCTATTTCAATTTCACTGACCTTATGACCATTGGCAATGATACTCTTAATATTATCAATGCCACAACCACTACCATCTCTAGCAACAATAGCAGACCCAGTTTGGATATGATTTTGGCCAACTATACAGCAACAAGAACAATAGATACAACAACAACAGCAATCACCAGCATTTCGATTGAGGAAATGCCAAAGAGCTTACTGGACTATAGTCCACACGGCTATGATTGGTTATTTCTCTTTGTCGTATTCTTCATATTTGCCGGTGGCCTAGGTAACATTTTGGTCTGCCTTGCTGTGGCCTTGGACCGCAAACTGCAGAATGTCACGAACTATTTTCTTTTCTCTCTGGCCATAGCCGATCTTTTGGTCTCACTCTTTGTAATGCCCATGGGTGCCATACCAGCATTTTTAGGTGAGTTCTTACCTACAGACATGCATTTAAAATTTAATAGATGAGAAACATTTAAAGTTTTCAACTGAAAGTGTGTTTGCCCATCAAAGACACCCACCCAACCACCACCATCATCATCATCATTCTAGCCAAGTGCCAATTCAAGTCCATGGCTAATGCATTTGCACATGAATTATTTCTATGGCCATTTGGTTGCTTACTTCGCAGCAGCCTGCTTCGTCGTCGTTGTCATCGTGTCATTGTGATGAGTAGTTCTTCCGCTTTGGCTCACTTACAATAAATGCAGCTGCAACAGCAACAGCCAAATGACAAACGCGTGACTGTGCTCCTTGCCTTTGGTATGCCATTGCCATAGAGTATTGTGTAGCACTCTCTGTCCCGAAAAAGCCAACTGTATTCAGCCCTTTCCGAGTCTCGACTTGTACAGTTTCTGCCACACACTTATTTTCTAACTTTTTGCTCTTACTTAATTGAATCCACGGATTAAAGCATATTGCTTGAAGTATATTGAAAATTTAGGTACGTTTTGCTTTTTGTTTTTTCATCTGATATTCAAATTTATCTAATTTGCATATGGCACTGATAAAACCACAAAATAAAGTCCTACCAACTGGATGTTAGCCCTGTTTCCCAACCCCTAATTTTGGCACAATCTAACCTCCTTCTCTATTTGCTACCTCATATCTTTTTCCAGTATGTGTGAGTGTGTGCGTGTGAAGCCAAAACCAACGTAGCATAAACAGATCAAACGTTTGCATATATTAAGCTAACATAAAAAAAGTAACCAACATATGCAAATGGATTAAGTGGCAGGCACAGAGCCAAAGCCACGACCAGACCAGTTCAGGCAGTCAGACAGATAGACACATTAACCCATATTAGTAACTAAAGTTCATTTCGAGATAAACGAATTAGTTTTAGTCACTGCTTTAGTCATCGTTTAAACATGCAGCTGTCTTTAAAAGGAAAGCAATTTTTTAAAGATTCTTTTGCTAGTGTTTATTTTTAGTTTGCACTTTGGCTTCCATTGCGTTTTATGCAACGATTTCTCCATGCCTTTCGTCGTCCTTTTCTCTCCGAGGGCAAGGCCTTTGTTTTCCTGTCTTATGCTTAAGTTGGCGACGACGACAACGACGATGATAAAGGGACGACGGCAAGAATAGTAAACTAAATGTAACTAAAAGCCTTAAGTGTGGTTTTAGCCGCAACAACAACAGCAAGTAAAACAGCCCACTGAGCCAACAATTAAGCTGAAAATGGGGCCAAGAAATGGAAGTATTTTCGTTTGGATTTTACCCGCTTTTTACACCCATTAAATGGTAACTTTGTGGTTTGGGTGAATTAGTTTGTCATACAAATTTATGATAGGGAAAAATTATTAAATCACTTTATGTTATAAATTGATGAAATTATTTTTCTATATACATATGTATATTTTAACCAGAAACTATTAACGATTGCTGAACTAGTTATAGTCATTCCATATGCTATTCACTGTAAATAGTTTATTTAGTTTAATCTTTGAACCTCACGATATAAAAAATAGAGTCTATAAAATGTTCTGTGCTGTGAAAGTTATAACAAGCTTTATTTTGAGTGCAAGTGAACTTTATTTATGCCTATTGAACTTGTCGGATTTGTCCATGGACAATTTACAACTTTTTTTCAAATGGGAAAAGCAACCGATGTTGGCCGGTTTAAACTAATATTAACTGAAGCTTTGATTGCTTTCGATTTTTAATATTGCGCCAATCATTTGACCAAGTTTATTTGCTGTTCTCTGCAGCAGCCAAATACAATACAATAATAACATGCTTGTGTGCCATTTGTTTAGGGAATAAAGCAGACATCATGGCGTATACGCAATATATGTACGTACAAGTGTGTAAATGGCAGCCATCTAAAGACCCTCTGAATTGTGTGTATAAGTGTGGGTGTAGAGTGGACCTGTTTGTCTGACTGTTCCTCTCAATTAGTAAGAAAAGGAGGAAAAAAACCCACGCAGTCGGCTTAATAGCCTGTAACAACAACAAGAATATTATTCCCACATACATATAAGATAAATTTCAGAGCAATTTGTACTAATTAATGGTGAATTTGGCATTGGGGGATTTTACTCCTAAAGGGGGACTAGAATATTGTGTGCGTGTTGTGTATGTGTGTGATACTCACTCATTTGGATGTCAAGGTGATTGTCCCTCCCCCAATTCCGCATTCAGACAATGCCAATCAAAACGCATTAGCATGGTGTCAATTTTAATCGATATTAAGCCCAAAAGTGGACATTTATTGTAGGCCTTAATTGAGCCAACCAAATCTGAATCTATATATTGAAATCTCCGTCAGAAACATTTCGGCAATCAATTCAAAATTAGAAAAAAATACACTTACAAAAATTTCCAGTATGACCAACAACGGCAAGCTGGCCCTAGATTTCACCGGCAAGGTAGTGCTAGTAACTGGAGCGGCATCCGGAATTGGGGCAGCCACAGCCGAAATGTTCTCCAAATTGGGTGCATGCTTGGCTCTACTAGATCGGGATGAGACAAAACTAATGACTGTACTCAAGAATTGTATTAAACTAGGCAATGAACCGTACGCAATGTCTGCAGATCTTTTGAAAACCGCTGAAATCGAATGTGTGGCCCGTAAGATGAGAGAACGCTTTGGCACCTCACTCGATGTCTTGGTCAATGGGGCTGGCATAATGCCCATGGGCACACTGCCGGAAACCCATTTGGCCTGCCTGAAGCACATCTTCGATGCCAATGTCAGATCAATGTTCTATTTGACCCAGCAGCTGTTGCCGAATATAGTGCTAAGTAAAGGCAACATTGTCAATATATCCAGCGTATGTGGTCTGAGAGCGTTTCCCAATCTGATTGCCTATAATATGTCAAAGGCAGCTGTCGATCAGTTCACTCGATCGTTGGCCTTAGAATTAGGACAAAAGGGCGTACGTGTAAATGCTGTTAATCCGGGTGTGATTCGCACCAATATCTTCTTGTCTGGCGGCATGGATAAGCAGACCTATGACAATTTCATTGAGAGGGCTAAGCAAACTCATGTGCTGGGTAGGCCAGGCTTTCCAGATGAGGTGGCTTCTTGCATTTGCTTTTTGGCCAGTAATCTGGCTAGTTTTGTGACGGGTGTGACATTTCCCGTCGACGGTGGCAAGCAAATCATGTGTCCTCGTTAGCCGGAATAAAGTGAGTCCGTCCCTGAATGTATATAATTTACATGTTGTAACCACAGAAACCGCAATTATTTGCTCTTTGTTTCAATGCAAAACGCACTCAGGCAAACCGCAATAAACAATTCCAGTCGATTGGATTTGTGTCACTCACAGTTTTGTTAAAGAATTACCCTCCACACTCCACACAGACTACACCCATACACACACAACAACTCTTTAGTTTCTATATTTTTTAATTTCTGAATTGCAGAATTTTAAATCTCGCTTTTGATTTCGTTATTATTTTTCAGGTTATTGGCCACTTGGCTTCACCTGGTGCAATATCTATGTGACTTGCGATGTTCTGGCCTGCTCGTCGAGCATATTGCACATGTGTTTCATTAGTCTGGGTCGTTATTTGGGCATACGGAATCCATTGGGTTCACGCCATCGTTCTACGAAACGTTTGGCGGGCATAAAAATAGCCATTGTATGGGTCATGGCCATGATGGTGTCCAGTTCAATAACGGTGTTGGGTAAGCAGTAAAGCGAAAATATACCAACTGAGGCAATAGTCGTTTTATACCTATTTTACAGGTCTAGTCAACAAACACAATATAATGCCCGAGCCAAACATCTGTATGATCAACAATCGAGCGTTCTGGGTATTTGGCTCCTTGGTGGCCTTCTATATACCCATGCTGATGATGGTTACCACATATGCTTTGACCATTCCATTGCTACGTAAAAAGGCGCGCTTTGCTGCCGAGCATCCAGAGAGCGAACTCTTTCGTAGGTAAGTCGTGAGTGCAGGCAAATGCAAGAAGGAGATGGTAATGGTAAGGGAGAAGCACCAAGGATAGAACTTTGACATTTGCAAAACGCAATTAGTTGCATCATTGCTCCTGGGCTCACATATATGTATGAAAGCATGTAGAGGTAAACACGAGTTGGACTCTTATCCTTATTGGGTTAGTGCCATCAATCGATATCAATAAATAATTCGCAAACAAGAGAACTTGATGGCTTTGTAACTTGAAAAAGTTCCTAAGAGAGAGAAAAAAAAAGTTGTGACAGTTTAAACCGAAATCATCTTGTTAAATTTAAACCTCTAGAAAACGGAAAGCGTAACTCATCTCCTTAGAAATGTAAACTAATCAAAAATCTAATTGGTTTGGTGTGTAATTAGAACAAACTCTTAATTCTTTCCATCCAAGACTGCCCTACAGTTAACTGTTATTCAAGTCCATAACTTTATCTTGATTCCGCTTTTCATGCTTATCTTAAGCAAAAACCATCCTCAATAGTTTGCATATAATTAACTCTAATAACCGATTTGGTGTTTATCTGATTAATGGGTATTTAAAATAAATTTGCATTGAATGCTTGACCTTTTCGTACTTTTTATTGCCTGATTGACTGACAGAGCGCAATCAGAGCGCTGCCATGCACAGCAAATTAACCTTAACTCAATCACAAATCACACAGATACATACACATAAAGACAGCCGCAACAGCCAACTCCAATCAATCCATTGATCTTTCATTATCTTCATCACATTCACACACATTTCTCAACGCTCTCTTCTCTTTGTTCTGACTCTCATAGGCTGGGTGGTCGCTTCACGATACGCCCTCAGCACAGTCAGCAACAGTTGCAGATGCACAGCAGCTTTTCGAGCAACAGCAACAAATTCTTGGCCATGAGTGACAGCAATCGTAACTTTAACAGTTCTGACAGAGGCGGAGGCAGAGGTGGAGACAATTCCACAGAGCGTCCATTGATGCAACAAAGAACGACAAGTAATCGGAGTATGGGTGCTGGTTCTGTGAGTTTTCGCAATGTAACGAATGGCGGTAGAACCGCATTTGGAGTTGGAATGGGGGCGGGTGGACGCAGTAGTTTCCGTTTTGCTGGTGGCAGTATCTTGCGACAATCCTCCACACCGACCACAACATCAACATCATTATCATCATCGTGTCCATCATCGACGGCAACTTCTGTTCGTGGCGGCAGGTCGCAACAGACGAGCAGCTTCTGGCGCAAGCATGGTGGCAACCCCAACCTAATGGACAGGTAAGTTCCGGTAGTAACTAAAAACTTTAATTAGCCCACAAATGGGGCAAATGCAAATTACAAAATAAGAGGAGAAATATGATGGAATTTTATTATGGCTGGCATTAATTAAATTGGCATGACTTGTTGACGGCGACCAATTTGTGGCAATAGAGAAAGTTCCTTTCCTTATTGACCATCACCAAATTGAAACTTGACATTTATGGTTCCCATTTTGAATTTCGCCCCAAAAACGAGAACCAAACAAAAGAAAACGATAAGTTGCCAAATCGAATACCACAGAGAGACAACCAACGTTCATTATCCCCTGAGCATACAAGCTTTTAAATTTATTACATTTGCTTTACATGTCCCCCTTTCACATCGCGATTTCCTTTCCTCTTTGTAAATTACTACATGCTTTGCCGATGAAGGAGATCCTTTTCTGGCGCCATCGCAAAGAACTTTGCCGACTATTTACTTTCTTTTCTCTTCTTCAAAAATTTTGCATAATTCACATTGTTAATGCAAAACGTTTTTCCTCCCCTTTTCTGTGTTAAAGTTCGTACGTAGAGGGAGTGTGCCCACAAATTGAGTTTTGGTTTTTTTTTCTCTTATTCGTTACCTCCATTTTTTTGTGTTTACGAATTTTCATTGGCAGACCAAAAGTATTTGTGTTTGTGCCTTAAAAGTAAATAAAGGAGATGAGATGAGAAAAGGCAGTGTTAAATATTTTAAGGTGAAAACGGAAAAAGTTTCATCAATTTTCATATGGAAAAATTTTTTGACTTTTGTTCATAGATTAAGTTTTTAATAAAATAGAATTTTGATTAGAATGCCCCTTTGCCCCTTTTACTAATCGCGCTCATTTCTTTGCTTTGAGGGATAAAGAACAATCAATTTCACATTTACAAGCAATTAAATGCACATTCAATTGTCACACAAAACGGGCACAAACATGCACAACATGGCGTATACATATTTCGCATGTTGTAAGCGCCATAAAACATAAATCACTCATACGTCATGTGGTGCAGGCAGCACCACCACGGATCACAGCGAAAAGCTGGCCACATTGTTGTTCTGTGTATAAGAGGAAGAGCAAGAAAAGAAGCACTTGCAGCAATAAATAGCGCATAAAATGCACAAAAAAAAACAACAGAAAGGAAACCGCCAGAAAAACCTCCTCTGGGACCAACTATCGCATCCGACAATGTTGCTCATGGAAAGCAGCAAGGCAGCAAAGGAGCCAAACAAAATACCACAGAAATTTGCAAATGACATTGCTTGCTGGTTGCATTTTGCTTCTGTTGGCTTGCATTAATGCAAGTGTGCAGAATTTTCCATCAACTTGAGCGAAAAAGAGAGATTCAGTCAGACCCCAAAAACTCGAAATAAGTCCTCAACTCAAGCACACGATGCCCCCTTCCCATTTTTTCTGTCAGAAAGTCTCTGCTGATGAATGTCACGTTTATGCGGATTTGTCACAAACAAGTTGCTGCATAAATATATGAATATTTAATGAGCAGTTGCTCCAGTTCTTCACACCACTCCACAACTACCTTTCGTAGAACCATGCCTTTTTTTCTTTGTGTGTGTGAGAGAGAGAGGAAGAAAGAGAGAGAGAGTGGACGGCAAAAACTTTATTCTTTCTATCCACTCATTCACTACGTAGACCCTGAATCCACTTTGCACTTTGGCTTGCAAATTATTAGTTGGACATTTGATGCCATTTTAGGTGGTGAGTCGCCAGGCAAAAATTGAAAAAGTTTATGTTTTATTCTCAGAACAGTTGCAAAATAGCTGCAAACTTGTGCATAAACCTAAGAGGAGAGACTAAAAGTAATGGAAATGGCACAGTTAAGTGTTGTTAGCAACAGTCTGAAAGACATTTGAAATACAATGAATTTGCCCATTCAACACGTTCAAAGCTAATCCTGAATTATTTAAGGTTACGCGCGATAATGTTAAAAGAAAAGGTTGAGCAGGGGCTTACGCAACTAATTGGGTAGGTATATGTAGGGCTAGATTACTTCTAATTTTGCGCTCTTTATGCTATTCAATCTAAATTTTCTACCGCTATATCTGGCAATTCCATCATCTGCTCCTTAACCGCCTACGAAACAAAGCATTTAACTAAATTGCCACACCTAAGCCCACCCACTCCATTCACCGTATGCAAACAGAGGGAGAAACAGACAGGCAGAGGCATTTCTCATTACATTTAGCTCCCAAGGCAACTTCTTTCCATTATATTAAAAGTCAATTTTATCAACTGTTGAGTTTAGTGTCGAAAGCCCTCGACAATCAAACGACTCAAATCTAATATCAAACACTCGCACTCAGGTTGGCGAATGGTTGGCGAAGGGCGGAAAATGATTTTATGACTTTACCTTACCTTTGCAGCCATCCCAATCGGCGAGCCTCGGTGCGTGTTAGTATGTCACAGCCGCAATTGGGTTACCCAACAAACGGCAATGGTGGCAATGGAGGCGGCATCGGAGGTAACGAATCCCCAACAGCTGTGACAAGCAGTAGCTGCACAACTCCTGGCAGTATCTCTAACCTAGTCAATGTAGCCACCATTCAGGGCCAAAGCATGGACAATCATCAGCTGGAGCACGGAACGACGATGACAGCGACAATAACGTCGGCGGCTACAACAGCCGCGTCAGCTTCAGCTAGAGCAACAACAACCACGACGGGGGAACGACGCCACAAATTGCGTCCCTTTAAGTTTGCTTTAAATCGCGTAGCCACGCCCACACTCAATTTGCGGTAAGTTGTGAGACGAGACTGAGAGTAAAAGTAAAGAGCCACTTAGAGAGCCACTTTCAAGCAATTTCCTAAAGAAAATTGTTTAATGATTTTATGATAGAAAATCATTGTTAACTTTGTTTACTTCTAATTTTTTTTTTCGCTTCGTTTCAGTTTCCTTAACAATCGCAACAAGCGGAATAGTCTTTCGGCAAATGCCGTGGCCACCGAACAGAAAGCCACCAAAGTCCTGGGATTAGTTTTCTTTACATTTGTTTTGTGCTGGTCGCCATTCTTCATATTGAATATCATCTTTGCCGCCTGCCCCCAGTGCCAAGTGTCGGAGCATGTGGTCAATACTTGCCTCTGGTTGGGCTATGTTTCCTCAACGATCAATCCGATTATATATACCATATTCAATCGAACTTTCCGAGCTGCTTTCATTCGTCTTCTTAAATGCAATTGTGAGCGGTAAGTAGTGAATGAGTAAAAGAGGGTGGAACAGACAAATGCATTGCGGGCGGGGCACAAGCGTTCCTTTTGTTGCAATTTATTGTGCAAGTGGGAGTAGAGTGCACTAAATTGATGTGCAACGTGACGTATGATTGATTTTAAGGGATTTGTATTTGGCATACGAAATCAATGCGATTGAAAATGAAAGAGGGAACAAGAAGGAAAGCAGAAAAGTAGATGAATGAATCGCGATTAGTGTAGCTGGAAAAGTACAGACACCTATTGGGTAATGGGATAAAGCACAATGAAACTTTAGTCAAATCGAATACCAAATACCGTTTAAAAATAAAGCCACGAAAGGCGAATTCTTCGAAGGACTTAAATTTATTCATTGAAAGCTACTGTATTTCTGCATTGGTAACTTGACCTTCTAAAAATATTGCAAAAACTCAGAGATCTTCTTTTTAAAATTATAGACATCCCTTAATTAGGGAAAAGCGATTATAAACAAAACATTATTTTTTTGATTCCATTACCTCTGATTTTCAGATCTGGACGACCATTACGCTTTAGGTCTGTCACCGAAGGACGCAGCGCTCTGAGCCTGTGCGCTCCATCGGCCCTGCCGTTGGCCATCTCATTTCAGGGTGCTCCACTTATGACGCCATCGACCACAAATGCAACGCCATTAAGTGAGTTTCGCGGCAGTTACACAATCACCGATGATGAATGCTGAAAAGACCCCAAAACACGAATTTATGGAAGAGGTCATAAAAAATATGATTGAACCTAAAGAATCGATTGGAATTGTATTAATATCTACCTAGCAGTCAACTACAGGGTGATTTAAGCAAAAATCTAACCATCTAATTAATTATTCACAATCAGAATGCGTTATCCTTTTGTGTAGCAATTGTAATTTAATATGAAAATCGCATAACTAACCATTCAACATTAATCCATAGCATATCATTCAGTGCACTATAGAATATGGAGTGTAGACAAGGGGAACAAAAGAAGGATAATTTAACAAAAAATATTTAGGCGACGTGACTGTGTGTACCTGTTTCACCTAAATTCATGCCAAAAATAATCACACTAGTCCTAAGAACAAAAAAGAAAACCAAGTGTATTTTTTAAATCAACGCATTTCCTTTAGAAACTATATATATAAAAACAAATATGTGTACATGAATCACATACGCCTAATGCTAAGTTGTGTTTTTTGGAAAAAAACAGAGAAAAAGGCAATCCAACTTAATAAAAGGAAACCTTTTAAAAACGTTGTATGTATATGTAATTCGTAGTTGATGTCAGTTTGTTAGATCTGCTTAGCCTATTCCCATTTAATGTCAAGACAGCAATGCTGTTCCCTCAGTTTCTCATGTGTTGTATGTATTCCATTAGTGACAGGATAAAAAAAAACATAGAGCAAAATGATGTTGGTTTAAATAACAGATATGAATAAAATGAAAGTACTCAACGGAAGAAAGCTTTCTTCATGTTATTGTATTCAACAGAAATGTACCTACGCTTCTTTTTTTTCAAAGTGACTGTAAAATAACGCTATTCTGACATACACTTTGTATTAGTAAGTTAAGTTCATCCAGCCAACAAGGAAAACTTACAAAAAGGACAACGGATTCCAGATAAGTATTTCTTACCATATCTTTATTTAAATGCGCCTTAAGACCCACAGTGACCTGTAGCTTACAATTGCTAATAATAGTATAGTAAAATAATATGGATCAATAATTTTGTATAGACTTTAAACTCTTTAAATTATAATTTAAATTAGCCATGCTCGCAAATCGACTAATGATACTATCAATCATATTTAGTCAAAATAAATTACCCAAAATTTTCACTGCGTCTCATTAGTCTTTACAATTAGTTCTAACGATGCGGATGACTAAAAACATTTTAATACTGTCATTGCTACTGCTATTTCTAGCCAAGAATGTAAGTATTCTTCCAAATTAATTAAGAATTTTTGATCGAAAAGTTTAACCTTTTTCAGAATGCATCCAAATTTAAGTTTACCAACGTGGGCTGTGAGAGTTTTAATCAATCTCTTGTAGTGATTAATACTTGCCGTCTGAAGGCAATTAATCGAGACAAAACTGTTATCAATATTGAGTTGAGTTTGAAAGAGATGGTTAACCGTGTCATGATCAATGGTCAAATGTTTAAAAGGGAAAATGGTTATAAGCCCTGGCTATATAACATAACCACAGAAGGTTGTCAGTTCTATCGACGAGCCAATGATCCAGTCATTAAATTGATTTTCAATCTATTTAAATCCTATTCAAGTCTCAATCACACTTGTCCCTATTCACCAGTAAGTGTTGCCCATACTTATCCCTTAATCTTAAACTTAAAGCTATTATTTTAGGGAACTATGCGTCTCTGGGGATTTTATTTGCTGCCGCAATCGGTGCCGGTTCCATTGCCATCGGGCGATTACTTAGTTGCCGTCAAGTGGTCGATTCACAATTTTCTGCAACTATCAACGAATGTCTCATTTTCATTTCAAGAGGACTTTTTGAACTGATTATTATCTTTCTGTCTACATGTAGTAGTTACTTTGTTAATAAAAAAACAAACTTATTTGACCCAAGTAGACATCTTCAGCAATCCAAACTAGACTGTTTATAGATCAAAGAAGTCTAACCAAGTGGAAACTGTGTAAATCATCCTATTTTTTGTTGTTATTTATCTGACACAAATTAATTTTTTTAAGGTTACATAATCGATGATGAAAATCACATTGCAACCCGATTTCGATTGCCTTCAAGTTGTTTACTTGGTTTACAACTTCCTGGAGTTTATTGGACCTTGACGGGGGACAGCCCACTGTCAATAGTGGGCGTCTTTTGATGCATTTGCCACACACATAGACACACCCATGCACAGACACCATCGCCTTGTGTCAGACTTGAGGCATATCTAATCAAAATCTGTGAGTATTCGGCGGTCTTAAGTGCTTTAGGTCACCCACTGACAGGCACCGAATGACTCAAACTCCCCACCCCAACCTTACACAACTTGGCGACAATAATCATGAAAATGGTGAAAACCCAAGCTGATGTGTGGGTGGATGTGTAGGAGGAAGGCAAGGGAACCGAGTGTGCGTGTGCTAGTCATAAATGTCATGAAAATTGCATTATTACCCTGAATTTAATGCAATTCCAATGCTTTTATGGCCAAGACAAGCATCAGATGCAACAGCAACCCAGAAATCTCCGAAAACTGTGAGTCAAAAATGTGCAGCTTTTTCCTATCAAACGGAACTGAAGCGGAAATTTCATATTGAAGACACTTTAAGAAGTGGCAGCTATGTGAAATTTGTGTTGCATATCTTAAAGGGCCAAAGTAGTATTAACACAAAAGTCAAGGAAAAAGCAACCACAAAATGGAAACGAAAGCGCACGGACAATAAGAAAAGACGATGAGCAAGATGCAACCAAGTACAAGCATGACAACAACAAAGTTAAGTTTACAATTAAGTTGCACATTGCTGACTGCTGTTGTTTATGGCTTAGACAAAGACATAGACGAGAGCGAAGGAATGAAAAAAAAGGGAAGAGAAGTAGACCAAATAGAGCTGCAGAAGGGGAAGCGTGAAATTGATTGCACCGCTGGCATTTTATGTACATTTTGAAATTCCAAGACGTTAAGTAGGCTACATACATATAGCTAACAATTCCAAAATCACAGACAGAAAACAAATGCTGATCACTCAATTGTTTATTCAAGCACATTTTCTTATATGAGGGAAAGCCTATTGAGTGAAAACGTAAGTGAAAGTGTGTATTATATGGACTTATTTATTATGCCACACACGCACATATGCACACACACACACACACACAAAGAGAAATACTTCTATGTCACTCATTCAACAACACTTTGACGCTTCATTACGCCCAAGAAGGGAAAACGCATGGGAGGAGACCTGATTACAATACAAAAGTCATTCGGGATAGCAAAAAACTTTCTCCAGCAAGTTACCAAAACGTTTTGTCTATAAAAACTTCCGAAAAAATAATTACATTTTATTGACAAGAATAAAAATTGAATAAAATCTCAAAGAAAAAAAATATTGAAAAAAATCAAAGAAGCTAACATCGGCTATGCCGAAGTTTATATACCCTTGCAGTCCTTGGTAATAATAATTTTACATGTTCAAAATTCCTTCTGTGCGTTACAAACATCTGACCAATTTTATAATACCCTCTGCAAGGGTATAAAAATACAAAAGTCAGAAAGATTTTGAAAATAAAAAAAAGCTTTGATACCGAAAAATAGTAAGGCACAACAGAAAGTGATGAAAAAAATAGAAGTAATAGATAGTCTACTAACGCTACTCACAATATATAGTAAACATTATTAATTCTGAATTTAGAGTATATAAAAAAAAAGAATTAATACAAAGGATACTTAAAGATCACTTAAATATTATCATGTCCAATTTAATGACAAGTTTATCAGTTTATGAGCTGAATATTCCTCTTGATAAAAGAATGAAGTAAGTAAGTCGTCTCGCCGACTTTGGTATACCATACACCAGTAAAGCAAATATTTCAACTTTATTAAATTAATGCATTTTCACATGCATTTTACAAACATATCTTAGTATCTCGCTCACTCAATCATACGAACACCCTAGCGCCCCCACCAGCCAACGGCCAACTCCGGCCTTATGGAAAAACGTTTATATGCATAACTCGACTGTTTTTTGTCCGATTTTGATCAAATTTGGTATTTTGCTAAATATTAGTATCAAATTTAGGTGTGCCAAATTTGATTCTATAAGGTAAAAAAATACGGGAGATAATCAAGTTTTTCAAATTACGGGGGCGGGAAGGGGCGTGGCAAAATTTTTACACAAACAAAATGTGCGTGTTTACTAAACAAATATACATACCAAATGGCTTGATCGACTCGGCTGTTGATCCTGATCAAGAATATATGTATATACTTTATGGGGTCGGAGAAGCTTCCTTCTGCCTGTTACATACATTTTGGCGACTTTAATATACCATTTCACCCTAAGGGTGTATGGTATAAAAACTCGGCATGATTTGAGGGAAATACATTTTCAGCTGTCATATTTTGCTCTTATCTGTTTTTTATCTCTTTTCTCCTTATTCATTTCTTTCGTTCTTTCTCTCTCAGCCTGTCACAAACTTCAAAGAAGAAGATATGCCGCCTGATTCTTACGGTGCGTGTAAATAGTAAACAACTAACAAACAATAACAACACAGGGCGTATGTGTAATGCGTGTAGCTGAATAGGTACATAAGTGAGGGGAAACGAATGAGAGAGCAGAACGGTCTGAAGATGATGGAAACCGGGATGGAATGTGATGGCCAAAGTCTGCCTGTCGTTTGTTGTTGTTGATTTTGGCACGCTTTTCTCTTGTGTTGTTTTTCCACTCAATGTTTGTGTTTACTCTCTCAACGTGTACGTGCCATTAAGCCAATCCTCCTGAGTCGCAAGAAAATCCTTGTTAGTCATGTATGTAATTGATAAAAGGATTTTCTGAGCTCAAGCTTAAGTCTCATCCCAGATGATTAACAAAGTCACATCATATACCCACCGCGAATAGAAATAGAAATGAAAAATGTATGACCACAACTAGCGTTAGTTCCCACTTGACGAATTAAATGCAGCGTCTTGCCACAAAATGGTTTTTCTTTTGGCCTTGTAATCCCTTACGAAAAGGACTCAAGATTTTTCATGCCCTTTTTGAACACCTTCTATCACCGTCTCTCTCTCTCTATCCATCTCTCTCTGATTTCTCTGTCCTGTGTGCAGATTAGTCAAATTGGTTTTTCCGCCACAGAATCATCCCTAAGTTAAAAACGTGATGGGCCAAGTTATTTACTTTAAGCCCGCGGAGCCATTTACATAGTAGGCAACGGAATGTCGCCGTTTCACGTTGACAAACTGTTACTTTTTGGGAGGGCTGTGTGTAGTTAGAGTAAGAATATTCTTCTAAATGTTAGTTAGCCAAAACCTTTTAAGTGAGTCTCCTCAAAAAGGAAGGCAAGACAATAATGAGACTATAACACTTTTCTTTTTAATTTAATCGACGGGTTAGTTTCTTCTAAGTAATCATGACCTCTTCCAATTTTTACACTTGGAGCCTTTATTAAAGGCTCCAATTGTAAAATAATCAAAAACTTCATTGAAGCATAAAATAAGATTCTAATTGACACGATGAGTAAGGAATGGTCGTCAATTTTCGGACTTTAATATATGTAGATTATCCAAGTCAAAATCAAAAATATTAGCCATTGCAATAACGTGCTATTAAGTCTCTGTCGCTCCAATTAAAAATCAATAAAAATAGACAACGATCAAATAAACAAACCCAATTATTCAACTAGTATATATCAGCTGATTCAACTTCAGACTTGATACCTTTATTTTATCAAAAAATTATTGCATTGCATTTCAAATTTGTAAAGTACAATTTTTTCTAAGGAATTACATTTCCAAACATTTGCTTAATAAGTAGAGATTGTAAACCATTTACTCATCAAAATCATGTTTAACCCGACTTCCTTACAGTATCATTTTTGACCCTTTTTATACCATACACCCATAGGGTGAAATGGTATATTAAAGTCGCCAAAATGTATGTAACAGGCAGAAGGAAGCATCTCCGACCCCACAAAGTATATATATTCTTGATCAGTATCAACAACCGAGTCGATCTAGCCATGTCCGTCTGTCCGTCCGTCCGTCCGTCCGTCCGTCCGTCCGTCCGTCTGTCCGTATGAACACCTAGATCTCGGAGACTGTAAAACTGCATTTATTGATCAATAAGATTTTCCACAAATTGAAAACTTGCATTTGTATCAAATTGCAATCGTTTATCAAGATACCAGCCTAAAGCCAATTTGTAGTCCCCAGTAGGAAGTGGCAGCTTCAACAGTTCGGGTCTTAAGTAAAATCCTTCAACAATCTGCGGACCCTGTAAGTAATGTAAGTAATTGTAAATATGGGTAGAAACTCAGAAGTCTTACCATATAGGGACATGTGTGATTGAAGTTTGTAAACTCCAAGAAGAGGCCCATTAACATTTTAATAGCTGGATTGTAGGGACTTTTAAAATACCGACACAAATCTACTCTTGTGTTTATTAAGAATGGCTTATAACCGCTGGCCCTCTTGAACAATTGGCCATGTAGGTCTATTTTGAAGGCTGGGTGTAAGACAGTTCCATTGAAATAAAAAGCTGTAACATCACGTCTTAGGGCCTTTAATCGACACTTGTGTATCAAGAACCAGGATTCATTATAGCTTCGACACTCCATGTTTGTCAATTTGAATATTACGGCATCCTTTAGAGACAAATTAATTGTATAAAAAAATAATATTCATAGAGAATTTTAAAGGACTCACATTGAAGTCAATATTAATAAGCACAAAAATAGCGAGGACCCCGAAAATGTAAAAGATGCGCTTCATTTTTTTACGTTCCGGAAACTTTACTGTGAAGAGTTTTAAATGTTGCACAGCTTATATAAGAGCTATCTCAGATCGTTTCGCTCGACTCACATTGATAATCGGTTGAAGTTTGTTCTTTAAAAATTATTTTTTATTGGCAAATTCCCTTGAAATAGTAGAAATTTCTACAGTTCAAATACGATGAAAGATAAATTTGACAATTTTTTAAATAATTGATGTGATCTTCAATTTTTGAATAATTGATGTGATCTTCAAATCAAACATTTAAAGTTCAAGGTTAAAACCTTACAACAATTGTAAAATATTTTTAGATTTGCTTAAAGTTGTTCAAGGATAGACAAAGAACAATATTTGTTATTTACCTACTTCTCTTGTAAGAACATCCTAAAAACAAACCACGTATTCTAAAGGTCTCAGTTTTCCTTATTTTATTCACTGATCTATTAGATTTTCCACAAATTGAAAACTTGCATTTGTATCAAATTGCAATCGTTTATCAAGATACCAGCCTAAAGCCAATTTGTAGTCCCCAGTAGGAAGTGGCAGCTTCAACAGTTCGGGTCTTAAGTAAAATCCTTCAACAATCTGCGGACCCTGTAAGTAATGTAAGTAATTGTAAATATGGGTAGAAACTCAGAAGTCTTACCATATAGGGACATGTGTGATTGAAGTTTGTAAACTCCAAGAAGAGGCCCATTAACATTTTGTAATAGGCTGTTTCGTTTGAATTGTTTATATATATATTTATTATAAGTAAATGTAATACTGTTTTATCCTCGTTAGCACGACCGATCCGCAAGCTCGTTCAACCCAGACTGACTCGACGCTCTCTCGTACTTCGCTCTCATTTAGAGACGAGCATGTTCTCTCTCTGAGACATGAGAGAGAGGTACTACCGTCTTAAGTGAGCAAGCCTGCTACAATTCGGCCGTCCTGACAAAATAAGATCTCCTGATCTTGGGTGGTATACATTTTTTCATATCTTACGAGCTATACATTTTTTTTTTTGTTTATATTTTACAAACTATTACATACATTTTTCTTTTATTTACATCTTATATCAATTATTAAAACAAAAGTTTATGATTACATTAAAGTCAACTATTTCAAGTTCTTAACCAGGGCTTAATATTTTGGCCACACCATACTCCCTGATACGGGTTACGGGAAAGTTGAAATCCCTCTACATCTTTCAGTAAAAATCTGTTGTTTTTCAGGACTTTATCTACTACATATGGTCCTTTGTTTTTTGGTATTAATTTTCGAGATATTCCCGTTGTACTGTCGAAATTTTTAACCATGACATAGTCCCCTATTTTATATTCTTTTTGCCCTGTTCTTTTACTATTGTAATACCTTTCATTGTATGCTTGTGCTTTTTGCTGGTTTAACGCTGCATTCTTTCTTATCATTTCAAGGTTTATTTGATTTTCTGTATTTCTTAGCTCTTTAATCTCTTCTTTCAGTTCGTCTGTAACTACTCCTCTTTGTTCTATGCCAAATAACATTATGCTGGGGTACTGTTTTATACTTCTGTGAATTGTATTATTTAAAGCATACTCTACGTTTTCGACAACCGTATCCCAGTAATTCCCCTTATCTGGATCTGTCAACTTTGCCAGCATAGGCCCTAGACTCCTGTTTATTCTTTCTACTTGCCCATTGGCCTGAGGGGAACCCGTTGCTATTTTAACGTGCTGCACCTTTTGTTCAACCAAAAAAGATTCGAATTCAGACGAAGTGAAACAACTCCCTCTGTCAGATATTATGCATTTCGGCCTGCTATAACTTCTAAAGTACGCTTTTAAAGCATCTATTGCTTCTTTTGTTTTTGTGGTTTTTGTTGTATATAGCCTAACGAATTTCGTAAAACCGTCTACTACTGCAAATATGTGTTTTTTAGACCTTCCAGCTTCTATTGGTCCATAGTGATCGATATGGATTAACTCGAAAGGTTTATCGCCTTTCGGTATACTGTTCAGAAATCCATCGCCTTTGCCGCATTTAGGTGAGAATGCTATGCATCTCAGACAATTTTCTATATGTCTGGTTGCTTTATCCTTAAGACTTGGGAACCAATAACTTTTGCCTATTGCGTCCAACATTTTGTCTCTACCTACATGGCCTAATTCATCGTGATATTTGTATAAAACGTGATTTTCCATTTCTTTTGGAACGTAGAACAATATTTTCTTGTCATTGGACTTTCGGTATAATACTCCGTTTCTCATTTCAAACAATTTGTGCTCTGATTTTTCTAGCATTTCCTTTATTTTTTTCAGTTCTAAATCTTTTGCTTGGCAAATAACTAGGTTGTGCTCGAAGCTATTCGGTTCTATTACCATGATATTGGTGCATCTGCTTAACGCGTCTACGTGCTGCATTTGCTTCCCTGATCTATGTGCTAACTCGTAGTCGTACTCTTGGAGTTCAAGGGCCCATCTCGCGATCCTAGGGTTTAATTCTATCTTATTTAGTGTAAGAGTCAGAGAATTGCAGTCAGTTAAAATTTTAAATTTCTTTCCTTGGACATAAATCCTAAATCTGCGCAGGGAGTACACAATCGCTAACGTTTCGAGTTCAAAACTGTGATACTTCGACTCAACCTCGCTTGTTCTCTTCGAAAAATAAAATATTGGGTGTAGTTTTTTATCCGCTTTCTTTTGTAATAAGACCGCCCCAAAACCTAATGCGCTTGCATCACAATGAAGCTCTGTATCGTCTCTGGGGTCATATATCGCCAATACTGGTGCTTCCAATAGTATTTGCTTCAAGTTGAGAAAGCATTCTAATTCCTCTTTTCCGAATTGAAATTCTTTGTCTTTTTTCATCAAGTCGTACATAGGTTTAGCGATTATGGAAAAGTCTTTTATAAATCTTCTAAAGTAGGAGCACAAACCTAAGAAACTTTTCACTGCGTGTACATTGCCTGGCACTGGAAAGTTTTTTACTGCATCCAAACCTTTATCGTCAGCACATATTTTGTTTTCTGTGATTTTATATCCCAGGTATTTTATACTTGACATGAAAAACTCGCATTTGTCCATTCGTAGTCTTAATTTGTTTCTTACTAACCTATCAAAAACTTCTTCTAGAGTCTGTAGGTGCTCGGTTGTATTCGCACTGGCTATCATTATATCATCCATGTATACTAGGACCTGCCCTTTTCTGATCATGTCTTCAAAAATTCGGTTTATAAACCTTTGGAAAACATGTGATGCATTCTTGATCCCCATTGGCATTCTTAGGAACTCGTATTGACCAAGCGGCGTGATGAAAGACGTGTATTTTACTGACTCTTTATCGACGAATACATGGAAATACCCATTTTTAAGATCTAATTTGGAAAAAACACGTTTGTTGACTAGTCTGTCTAACAGATCGTCGATCAATGGTAACGGATAGTTGTCCTTGATAATCATCTTGTTCAGTTTTCGGAAATCTATGCATAATCTGATGTCCCCTGTTTTCTTTTTCACTAACACTACTGGAGACGCATACTCCGAATCGCTTGGTCTGATAATTTCTTCTCTTATATATTCATCTAACAATTTCTGTAGTTTTTCCTTTTCAGAATATGATAACCGTCTTGGTGCGTAACTAAATGGTTTGCAATTTTCTAGGTTTAATTTCATTTCACATCTGATATTCGGTTTATCCGGTCTTTGTGCATTCACATACCTATCCCTGACTAGCTTATCAAAACTCTTAGCCGTTTTATAATCTATGTTTTCACCGATCACGTATTCTGGTTCTGGGTTTTCATTGTCGATGTAAAAAATTTCTAACATTCTCCTCTCAAAGTTATCTTCCATATTTGTTTCAGACTCACTACGGGGTTCCTTTAATTTAATTTCTTCAATCCTATACTTTTCCTCATTTGTACCTTTAATGATATTCTTTTCAAACTCTAAAGTCATTTCTTTATCTATGCATGTCCTTTTGTTAATAACATTGTATTCAATAATTTCCTTATCTGCATTAACATTTTCTGTATTAATTTTATCATTTGCACTAATATTTTCGTTTTCTGTATTACCCGTTACACTTATATTAACAATTTCATTTTCCATATGTTCTGACGTCAACATTCCAATTTCTTTAAAATTAACTTTTCTTACGTTATCGTGGCTTTGAGAAGTTACTAGCGCACTTTTTTCAAAAGAATCTAAATCTAATTTAAGATTACATGATGTCAAAAAATCCCTTCCTAAAATTACATCGCGACTCATAGATTCGTTTGGGATAACGAGTAAATAAAAGTAAATCTTTATTGAATTTTTCACAACGTAACATAGTAATTTTCCCAATGTAATGAGAGGACTTCCATTTAGCCCTTGATAAGATTGCTCGACAGAATAAAGATATGAATGATTAGGTAAATGTTTCTTCTTGATTAAGGAAACTGGACTCCCCGAATCTATGAGGCACGCTGCAATAAAGGAATTACTTGGCGAATCTACAAAATGTATAATGAATTCTCTTACGAAATTGTTGCTGCTCTGGTTCGTACGGTTGAGTCCATTAGTTTCACGGCTGCCCTTCCTATCTGGACATTTGGCCGCCCAATGCTCCATGGATCCACAGATGAAACAAGAGCCTGGTACACGGTCCGGCCTGTTGCAGTCCTTCACCAGGTGTCCTCTAATGTTACATCTACGACAGCGCATCTCTTGGAGCTTGTTTGCTCTACTAGTTTCGTTTTCATCTTTAGTTGCGCGTCGAATGTCCTCTAGATGTATCTCAGCGAAAGCAGCTAACATCTGCTTAGGGTTGGCGAAACATTGGATCCGTGCTTGAGTGCGTAATCCCTTGTCAGGTATACCCTCGATAACTTTATCAAGGAGCTCCTCTTCATCGATGTTAATATTGTTGGCTAACATTAGTTTGTCGTCCAGATAAACTGCAAACTTTTCGCCAAACTTCCAATTACGCTGTTCGAAATGACGACGCATTTGTGACTTGGACATCTTCTCTCCAAAAGCTGCCATTAACTGTTCGCATAGTACTGCTACTGGCTCGCGAATACGTGTAACCTCCGAATGAAGCCATGAATGTGCCTTGCCTTTCATCTTGCAAATGAATAGCATTCGTAAGTGAGTGTTGCATATGTTATACACTTCACCGATATTTTTAAGCTGAGCCACCCACTTTTTGGAGCACGATTCGCCATTGAAGTCCATCAATACTTCCTTCGCCAGTGAAAAAGCTATACCCATCGATTCGCCGTTTGAGTTGCCAGAGTATTGGTTGGTGGCTTCGACTGTGGCGTTGCCATTGATGGGAATGCTGCTGTCATCGATATTCTCATTAGCTACGTTGTTATCGATAACATTGCCAGTGGCGTTGCCATTGTTTTCCGAATTCTGGAAAGATCTGCCCAAATCGTGGCCATGCTCGATTCTAGGAATCAGCAGTTGAAGTTGTTGTAGTAATTGTTGAACCAACGCGACATCGTTGTTGTTGTTGAAATTGGAGTTTACCGCTTCTTGTTGTACGCTTCTCGGAATTGCGTCGCCAATTGACGCTTCATTTAATTGGTCTGGGTTAGGCATCAATTGGATGTCGTCTAAATTATCATGTTCGTTCCAACCAGGTGGGGCAAGACCACGTGTTTCGACTGGCACACTATACAGACGAAGCACTAATTCGTTTCTTGAGCCGTTTGTTGGCATGTTTAAAGTTGATAGCCATTGTTTTAGTTGGTCGAGGGTAAAATCGGATAGTTGAACTGCGTTACTCATAGTTTTGGGTTAGGACCACTTCTGATATTGTAATAGGCTGTTTCGTTTGAATTGTTTATATATATATTTATTATAAGTAAATGTAATACTGTTTTATCCTCGTTAGCACGACCGATCCGCAAGCTCGTTCAACCCAGACTGACTCGACGCTCTCTCGTACTTCGCTCTCATTTAGAGACGAGCATGTTCTCTCTCTGAGACATGAGAGAGAGGTACTACCGTCTTAAGTGAGCAAGCCTGCTACAATTTTAATAGCTGGATTGTAGGGACTTTTTAAATACCGACACACATCTACTCTTGTGTTTATTAAAAATGGCTTATAACCGCTGGCCCTTTTGAACAATTGGCCATGTAGGTCTATTTTGTCGGCTGGGTGTAAGACAGTTCCATTGAAATAAAAAGCTGTAACATCACGTCTTAGGGCCTTTAATCGACACTTGTGTATCAAGAACCAGGATTCATTATAGCTTCGACACTCCATGTTTGTCAATTTGAATATTACGGCATCCTTTAGAGACAAATTAATTGTATAAAAAAATAATATTCATAGAGAATTTTAAAGGACTCACATTGAAGTCAATATTAATAAGCACAAAAATAGCGAGGACCCCGAAAATGTAAAAGATGCGCTTCATTTTTTTACGTTCCGGAAACTTTACTGTGAAGAGTTTTAAATGTTGCACAGCTTATATAAGAGCTATCTCAGATTGTTTCGCTCGACTCACATTGATAATCGGTTGAAGTTTGTTCTTTAAAAATTATTTTTTTATTGGCAAATTGCCTTGAAATAGTAGAAATTTCTACAGTTCAAATACGATGAAAGATAAATTTGACAATTTTTTTAATAATTGATGTGATCTTCAAATCAAATCTTTAAAGTTGAAGGTTAAAACCTTATAACAATTGTAAAATATACTGGATTTGTTTAAAGTTGTTCGAGGATAGACAAAGAACGATATTTGTTATTTACCTACTTCTCTTATAAGTACATTTGGTCCTAAAACGAAACCACGTATTCTAATGGTCTCAGTTTTCCTTATTATATCCACTGATCTATTAGATTTTACACAAACTAAAACTTGCAATTGTTTTGAGCCCGAGGCTAATTTGGAATAGCAAGTGGTAGATTTAATAGTTCGCATCTTATATATAATCCCTAATCCTTTCTCCGTGTTCTTGTATAAAATTGTTTCAAAAAGAAACTAACAAATTGAATCGAAAAAACTCAACCTTATATCGATAAGTGTGATTCAAATTGGTTAAGTCCACGAAGCAGTCAGTAGTATGTAGAGTGATCAAGTTTATTTCAAATTTTTGCCACGCCCCTTTCTGCCCCCGCAATTTAAAAAAAAGCGTTTATCTCAAAAACTATTCCAGCTAGAGACACCATATTTGGTATGTATATTCGCTTAGTAAATGCACACATTTTGTATGTATAAAAATTTTGCCACGCCCTTTTCCGCCCCCGTAATATGAAAAACTTGATTATCTCCCGGAATTTGTTAATAAGGCAATCAAATTTGGCACACTTAAATTTAATATCTAGCAAAATACCAAATTTCATCAAAATCGGACAAAAAACAGTCGAGTTATGCATATAAACATTTTTCCATAAGGCCTAGGGTGCTCGTATGATTGAGTGAGCGAGATACTAAGATATGATTGTAAGAAGCATGTGAAAATGCATTTGTTTAATAAAGTTGAAATATTTGCTTTACTGGTGTATGGTATACCTAAGTCGGCGAGACGACTTACTTACTTCATTAGTATTGAAGTTCAGAAGTCTTACCAAAACTGGACTAATAATACCGACTCTTAGAGTCTTTAATCGGCACTTGTGCAGGGCCGTCGAGAAGATATCAGGGCCCGGTGGTAGTAAGCTACGGGAGCCCCTCTCGTCGGGCCTGCACTTGTGTATCACAAACAAAGATTCCTTGTAGCTCAGACACGCCATGTTTGTCAATTTGAACCGACGGCATCCTTTTGACTACATTTATTTATTGTAAAGGACATACATTGAGGTTTAAATTTAAGCTCAATATAACTCAGGTTATATAAGAGCTCCCATTGTTTTGCTAGAGTCGATTTGATAATTAGAAAACATGTGTACATAATTTATACTCTAGCAATGATCGGGCACACAGTCACACTGAACAAGATGGCCATTTTGGTGGTAGTAAAATTTACAAGGGTATTAAAATTTCTGCAACCAACTGCTTCAAAGATAAATGCCACCGATTTGATAATGACAAAATACTTAACTTCTCATTAGTATATTATTACAAATTGTATGCTCAAATAGATAAGCTTCAGCTAATATTCAGTAGGCTACACTTAGCATTCACTAATGCTCATAGATGCAAAAGGAGATAATACAGGGTGGCCCATTTAAAGTGGAAGGATTTGTTTTTGCAATAGCAAAGTAAAAAGTGGAATTTTTACAATTTTTTTTAAAATTCATTTATTTAGGTCCATGGAGATTTGTGCTAACTACTTTTCGAATATGATATCTCGTAAATGACCGCCTCTGGCCTTGACCGCAAAATGTGCCCTTTTTTCGTCATTTCGCATCACTTTGCCCAATTTTCGGCCGATATGGCAGCAATTTCTCGTCGGATATTGTCTTTCAGCGCAGCCAGGGTCCTTGGTTTACCAGTGTATACCTTGGATTTTAAATATCCCCATAAAAAAAGTGAGGAGTCGTCAAATCAGGTGATCTCGGTGGCCAGTCATAATCGCCGTTTTTCGCTATTAATCTTCCGGGGAACATTTCGCGTAATAAATTGGTCGTGGCATGCGCTGTATGGCATGTAGCGCCGTCCTGTTGGATCCAGTAATTATCCAATTCATTTTCACGAACAATTGGCAATAAAAAATCGGTTACGAGCGATTCCTAACTCTTGCGAACGATGGCGACCTGATGTCGATGGAGTCTCTGCAACACTGGCACGAACGGCATCATGATTCTCGTCGGA
Organism: Drosophila willistoni; assembly: GCF_018902025.1. Lineage (NCBI taxonomy): Eukaryota > Metazoa > Arthropoda > Insecta > Diptera > Drosophilidae > Drosophila > Drosophila willistoni. The sequence continues at coordinate 4,541,935 of NC_061086.1, forward strand.
ACTTCTTGGTCGTTGTCTGGGCAGATGACTGGCATTACCAACACTACTAGACGATATAAATTTGGCATATAATCGAGGTACAGTGTTGTCTCCAGGGGATGTTTTAACTTTATTTTTATTTTTCCACGCACGTTTGGTTAACACAATTGAGAAGTTATTTTGAATGTACAGCTGAACAGTTTCAGCGCGTTGTTTAGGTGTGTATTGTTCCATGGTTAAAATTGTACTGAAATTGCGCTTCCAACGCGCTATGACATTTGTTAATCTGACATCTCTGTCAAAAGTTATGAGGTTACCAAATGCTTCCACTTTAAATGGGCCACCCTGTATATGTATGTCCAATTGCAACTTTATCAGTTCAATATCATACACTCTTTAAGATAAAAGTTAAAATTCTTTTTATTGGTCAATTAGATTTTCCACAAATTCAAAACTTGCATTTGTATCAAATTGCAATTTCTTGTTGACGTACCATCTTAAGGCCAATTTGTAGTCCCCCGTGGGAAGTGGCAGCTTGAACATTTCTGGTCTTAAATAAAATCCGTCAACAATCTGGTCACCCTGACAAAAAAATAATGAATTAAATTTTCAAAAAGATATTAATAAAAAGAAAAAGCTTACCACATAGGGACAAGTGTGATTGAAGTTGGTGAAGTCCAAAAAAAGGTCCATTAGCGTTCTGGAAATCGCGTTATAGGGTTTTCGAAAATATCGACACATATCTATATCGGTATTTATTAAAAATGGTTTATATCCGCTGGCTCTTTTAAACAATTGTCCATGGAGATGTAAGTCATATACTGGCGTCAAAGCTGTTCCATTGAAATAAAATGCTGCTACATTGCGCCTTAGGGCCTTCAAGCGGCATTTGTGGATTACGAACCAGGTCTCATTGTAGCTCACGCACTCCATGTTTGTCAGTTTAAAAATGACGGCATCCTAGACATACAATTATTGAGGATACATTTATTCAAGATTTAAACGGACTTACCTTCGGATCCACACAAAAACAAAAAATAATAGCAGAGATTCCAAGAACTAAAATGATGCGCCTCATTTTAAAGCTATTGTAATGACCAAACTGTCGCGAGAGTGTTTAAAAACTGCCTTATATAAGATCTATTTTTAATCTGCTCACTTGAATACATTTGGGGTAATTATATTATTTGCGGCATACTATTAGTTTATACTCTTACGATAATATCAGAACTATTTTACAACTAAATTCAATCATAAACTCTTGAATGGTTTTACTTTAGGCAATCAAATTTGTATCCTTATTTTTACTTCTCGTAAAAACACTTTGATGGTCCTGCAATTTTTAAGAGCATTCAAACTTCGTTACAGTCTTTGGCTTACAATAATCCCAACGTTTTGTTAATGACCAAATAATAATATCCGCGTTCATTCGCAGCATAATTATATATAGTCCCATTATTCGTAAACACTATTTAATGATTTATTGAATACAGTTCAAATTTGACCCTACACTTTGGTTCTTAATTAACAAAAAATAACTAAAACTAAATACTAAAATAAACCCAAATGTATCAAAATGAAAAACTAACTTCGCGCAATGTTTATATACACTTGGCCATTATATTTACATGTTCTAAACTCAATGCATAAGTGCATCAATCCACATGGACAAATACAACCTTTAAACTATCCGTTTCAATTCTTCGGCCTTCCCTCAACGCCTTTGCACCTACAGTTTATATAGCGTTGCGTCTGTATGCGTGTGTCTGAGGATTCCGAGAAATAATGTCATTGACTGCTGCTTTGGCCGATAATAATGAAATTTTGGGCTTATGTTGGGGAAAAATTGTTTTTCGAGTACATAGTTATGCAAAGATCAGTGAGCTAAGAGTATCCAAACTGGTCATTAAAATGGATTTTGAGGCCTATCAATGTGTCTGAAAAAGTGAACTCCAAATCTATACATCAAAATTTATTTTTTTCTGACAACTTCACCACTAATTGATGGGACCTTAAGGTAAAGATATATTAAAATATAAAAAATATAAGAATTCTAAGCAAAATACAAATAACCGCATTCTCCACCAGACACTTTGAGTGTAGTTTGAGGTTAGTAAGAAGCTTAATTCTTCGGTCTGTTAGATTTTCCACAACTTTAGACCCAAATTGAAGTGGAAATAAAAGCTTTAAAACGGAGGAAAAACAAAGCACCCAGAAAAGTACTGATCGATGTTTATGTTTCGCTTCAATTCCCTTGAAAATTATATTTGATAGTCCAAATACTGATCACAAAGTAATTTTACGGTTGATTTTATTAGAGGTAATGAAAAGGAACCAGACGTCTCTTTAATTGAAACTGGTCCGCTCGTTCTTAGTAGAATGTTGGACCCGACAAAGCCTATTTAAAGTTACGTTAAAAGAAAAACTTTTTATAAAATATCTTTTGTGGTCGATTTTTTTACTGATCTATTAGGTTTTCCACGAATTGGAAGCTCACATTTGTATCGAATTGCAATCTCTTGTCATAGAACCAGCGCAAAGTCAATTTGTAGTCCCCAGTGGGAAATGGTAGTCGTAACAGTTCTGGACGTAAATAAAATCCGTCAATGATTTTTGAGCCCTATTGGGAAAAATAAACGAAGCGTGATCGAACAATGACCAAAAAAAGTACTATCTCTTACCACATATGGACACGAATGATTAAAGTTGGTAAATTCCAAGAACAAGTTCGCAACCAATATTGCTGTTGGATTATAGCGTTTCTCAACGAATCGGCAGGCGTCTATATTCGCTTTCAAAAGCCAAGGCATATAGACATTAGCCTTTTTATACAACTGTCCTTTAACGGATATATCATAGGCTGGATGTTTCACTGTTCCATTGAAATAAAAAGCTGTCCTATCGCGGCCTAACGCTTTCAATCTACACTTATTGATCACTATCCAGGACTCATTGTAGCTCTTGCAGACGGCATTTGTTAATTTAAAGATGACAGCTTCCTGAAGATAATGCATAGTTATTCCAGTTATTCCTTTTCGAGAAAGACTTACACCGAACGGACGATACCAGCTCACAAAGGGGCCAAGTAGACCGATGGCAATAATCAGTATTCGCATGTTGTCAGGTTTTGGATGGTGTCTAGTACTTTGAGGGCTGCCCGGGTTGATGGTTGTTTTTATTGCCCCTTGCAGTTCTGCTTGAATAATTTTAGTAATTTGGACAAAAATTTTGCCTAACGAACTTTTAATTGGCTTTAAGTTAATGGTTACAGTTTCAAATGACACAATATTTTTTTCACATTTAATACACCTGTATAAAAGGAAATGTACAATATATACATATGTAAATATGTACATTATCTGGTCAAAGTGTTAGATCAAGTTTCACTTCTCACATTTTTAGGCATTATAAAATTAAAACAAAAAGATATTTTCTCAGTTGCAATTATTCAAAATTACTAAGAATCGACTCAAATAATTCCCTGATCAATTAGATTTTCTACAAATTGAAAGCTGACATTTGTATCAAATGTCAATCGCTTATGATAGGACCATCGCATTGTTAATTTGTAGTCCCCAGTGGGAAATGGTAGTTGTAACAGTTCTGGTCGTAAATAAAATCCGTCAATGATTTTCGAACCCTATTCAAAAGCACAAGAAACAAAATGAAACCCCTATTTTAGGAAATTATCTCTTACCACATATGGACAGGTGTGATTAAAGTTGGAAAAATCTAAAAACAACTTTGCTATCACAATTGCTGTTGGATTGTACGGCCTCTCCATGAATCGACAACAATCTAAGTCGATCTTCATTAACCATGGGTGATATCCATTGGCCCTCTTATACATTTGGATATGAACAGATACATCATTAGTTGGATGTTTCACTGTTCCGTTGAAGTAAAAAGCAATTCTATCGCGTCTCAAAGCCTTCAATCTGCACTTGTTGATCACTATCCAGGACTCATTGTAGCTTTTGCAGACTACGTTAGTTAGTTTAAAGGTGACGGCATCCTAAATGAACATACAAATTTTACATCACACATAATTCACCAAATTGCTACAGACTTACGTTGTATGGTACAACCAAAGCCAGAAAAATGGCAAATAAACCGATCACAAGTATAATAGACCGCATATTAATAAGCTTCGGATTCAATTGTATTATTGACTCCAGATAGATTTCAATAACAACTGGGTGCGAAGTTTATACGCATCAGTAACATGTTACGCTTGAATTGAATTAAATGGGTACCTAATGTGATCGCTAGTTTGTGCACCTAAGTGGCCAATGCCTATATAATGCTACATAAATTACTCCACCTACTAATAAAGGTTCATCCATAATTCATTTTTGAAAAGCCTTAACAACGTATCCCCTACTGGGTAGTTGAGCTCAACCTTTTACGTTTTAGCTTTAGTTGAAAAGAGGAACGATTTAATTTTTTGTAAAAATTATCATTTATTCCCATTTACTAAAAATGTCTCAACTTTGGGCGCCTCTAGCACCCATGAATCTAAATTTCTTTTGGATTCATAATCTCTGAAGTATTCCCTATCGATTGTATAAATCATTTTTGCCAAACGCGATCATGAAAAACTGATCTTTGCAACGCTATCCGAGCAGAGGCCCAACTGTGCGACGCTTCGGCAGAAAAAATTCTGCCAGCGCTTTTCATGCTGAGGTTAGCCGACGACACCCGAACGAACTAATTTCGGCATCGAAACACAATCGGCTGCCAAAAAAACTTGCGAAAAAAAAATTAATATATCAGTAAATTTGTTGGCAAAGATTTTTTTTTTACTTTGAAATACAACACTATGTGTTGTTATTGTTTAATAATTAAGCAAAAATAGCATTATTTATACATATTTGAATGCAAATCAATAGAGTGAGAAAATAAGTGAAAATATCAAAGAAGCTAACTTCGGCTATGCCGAAGTGTATATACCCTTGGCATTAATATTTTTACATATTAAAATTTCTTTCCCTGCAACTCAATATAGCACTAAAAATAGCAACACTTGCAGTAATTGCCAAAATACCGTCATATTTCGCAGAATTACATTGATTGATTACATCAATTTTAAAAGCACTAGCACTCCAAAACTTTTAAATATAATAGGTCGGGGAAAACACTGCTCTGTGGAAAAGCGAAAACTCATCCAAAACCAGGTTTTTGAGAGATAATCGTATCGCTAGGTTTGAAAATTGGTTGGTAGTTCCAAGAAAATGATTCGAAGTGCGATCAATTTCAAACAGAAGTCTGAAACTCGCATACGAAAGCCAAAACTGAAGGAGCAAGAAGTCGGTTGCTTAATCCGAGAAAACAATAGGGATCCTTTTAGGGCTGTACGCGATCTGGAATAGGAATTGAACATCTCGACGAGCGACGAAATAGTTCGCAAGTACTTTCGGAAGAGCAATTTATAAGCCTGAACCCCCTGAAAGCTTTCAATCGCCTTAAGTTTGCCAAAAATCATTAGAATTGGCCTGTCCAAAAGTAGAGACACGTGCTATGGATTGACGAAAGTAAAGTTGTCATTTATGGTGGCAACGGCTCTAGAGTATACGTCTGGCATCCACATAACTCCAAATGCACCCTGAAGACTGTTAAACATGGCGAATCCAGTGTCATGATATGGGCCTGTTTTTATACCATACACCCATAGGGTGAAATGGTATATTAAAGTCGCCAAAATGTATGTAACAGGCAGAAGGAAGCATCTCCGACACCACAAAGTATATATATTCTTGATCAGGATCAACAACCGAGTCGATCTAGCCATGTCCGTCTGTCCGTCCGTCCGTCCGTCTGCCCGTCTGTCCGTCTGTCCGTATGAACACCTAGATCTCGGAGACTATAAGAGCTAGAGACACCATATTTGGTATGTATATTCGCTTAGTAAATGCACACATTTTGTATGTATAAAAATTTTGCCACGCCCTTTTCCGCCCGCGTAATTTGAAAAACTTAAATATCTCCCGTATTTTTTTACCGTATGCAATCAAATTTGGCACACTTAAATTTAATACTAATATCTAGCAAAATACCAAATTGGATCAAAATCGGACAAAAAACAGTCGAGTTATGCATATACAAGTTTTTCCATAAGGCCGGATTTGGCCGTTGGCTGGTGGGGGCGCTAGGGTGCTCGTATGATTGAGTACTAAGATATGCTTGTAAAAAGCATGTGAAAATGCATTTGTTTAATAAAGTTGAAATGTTTGTTTTACTGGTGTATGGTATACCCAAGTCGGCGAGACGACTTACTTACTTCATTATTATTAAGGTGTCGTTCTAATATAGTGCGTAAAGTCGTCTATGGATCAGCATGTTTATGTAATTACCTTGGAGACGGTGATGCTACCATAGGCTGAGGATAAAATCCCACTTATACGGGTCTTTCAACAGGACAACGACCCAAAGCACACCAGTAAGAAAGCCAGGCAGTGGTTCTCAGAGATTTCTCTAAATGTATTAGAGTGTTTGGCACGGTCACCAGGCCTAACCCCTATTAAAATCTGTGGTCTGACATTATATAAGCAGTTGCTGTTGCAAAACCAACAAAAATAAGACGTTTTGGGAGGAGTCCTGGAAGAAAATACCGGCCAAACGCTGTCAACACTTGGTTAACTCAATGCTAAGACGTTGTGTAGCGGATTTTGACACTAAGGGCAACGGAACGAAGTGTTGAGTTTTTAATTTATTGATCTTTTTAATAGCTAATCATAACATATTAATGAATTTTGTTTTTCTCATTTTTTTTTCATTTTAACTAAATATTGAAAAAGTGGTGCTATTTTTAGTTTCGGTTATTTTTTTAATATTTGAAGAAATTCCCTGAAAAACTTTGAATACGTTGGATATTACTAAAATTTTTTTTTGCTTCCATTAGTAGTAAATATTGAAATATTCAAAACACATAACCTCAGCAAGTGGTGCTATTTTTCAGTTCGCAGCTGTATATGATATAGTGGTCCGATCCTGATAATTTTCATACTTGATCTGCTTCAGATAATAAAAAGCACAGAAAAAAAAACCCGATAGCTCTTAAGATGGCTGAGTAAAACGCATACGAACAGACGGAAATGACTATATCGACTCAGCTTCTCATGCTGATCAAGAATATATATACTTTATGGGGTCGGAATCGTCTCCTTCTGTGCGTCACAAACATCTGACCAATTTTATAATACCCTCTGCAAGAGCATAAAAATATGAAAACAGAGAGTGAAAGGAAAACAAAGTATTTTGCCAACAAAATTAAATGCAAGTTCGACCCCGGGCTGTGCCAAAAGAAAACATTTTTTTTATTTTGTAATAATTTCATTTTTTTTCTCAAAAAAAAAAAAAAAACATTAGGAACTGATTAAGAAATAATTGACTTCAAGAACACCATTACGTCGGAAAGTCAAAAAAACCATTCAGCTGTTATATGAAAAGTACAAAATTTTAATTTCTTTTTATATTTGCAGACCTCTCAAGTGGCTGGAGACAACTCTCTATTGTGAAGAACCACAACCTGGATAAGAAAAAAAAAAAGATGAGCCTTAGAACCTATCTAAAGGTTTCTAACAAATTTTTTATTCCAGAAGCAGTTCAAAACACTTCCCCGGGGCAGCCACCGGAAGTTGGGCTTCAGAATGCGATGGCCTGAACAAAAATACGGACAACAGAACCAAAAGCAGAAAATTGAAGCAGCAGTAGCTTAATAACAAATAAATAAAATAAATTCAATTAATTTATATTTTTTTATGTAATTTGTATTGTCCCTCTAGTCCCTAAGACAAAAAAGCGAAATTGTGCTTCTAGTCCCTAGTACAAACTATGAAAATTGTCCCTATAGTCCGTATGGCAAACTAGTCCCTCCAGTCCCAGTCCCAGAACAAAAAATTTCACCGTCCCGGCGACTAGAGCGACAAATGTTGCTAGGTTGTCGTTCTGCTCTTGACATGGACATGCAACGTTAAATGTCGCCGAAATTTTTAATGGTCGTGTCGCTAGATTGTCCCCGCGGACAAGCGACATATCCCCGGGGAATCCCCGGCGATTCCCCAACGCTACATAAACTGCATGTGTATGCGTGCTGTGCTTTGCTTAGGGAATGATGGAAGAAAAAGAAAAACTTGTAGTAAAAAAAGTAATAATGTTTTGTTTGTGTATTGATGAATTGAGTTGCTGGAAAAGAATTTTCAGCATGTAAAAATATTATTCTCAAGGACAGCAAGGGTATATAAACTTCGGCCAAAGTTAGCTTCTTTGATATTTCTAATTGCTTTTGCTTTCAAATGACATTTGACTTACAGATAAATTTTTAAATATTAAAAATGGGACAAAAACAAATAAACGTCGTTTTGATTAATCGCTTTATTCAATGTTTCGTCGATTAATCATAATTATTAATCTCGTGTGTGTCCGGATCGTGACACTTTTTTCCTCTCCACCGTAAGAAGTGCATCCCCCCGCAAACAAACCGATTTTTTTTTCGGACGACAATCGCTGACTTTGCCCAAACATTTTTCTTCTCATCCGAAATAAATTTCACGAAACATAACTTTTTTCACCAAATTATTCTTTCCTCTGCCCAGCCGTTGCCCCTGTTTATTTGGCTACCGTTTGCCATTTCCGTGGCAACCTGAATTGAAATGATTCAATAATCCATTAATGATATGGATTTTCCATCAGTGGACATACCTAGTCAAACATTTACTCCAATATGTATTCATTCGTCACACATGGCAATTCGGAGTATTTTGAGTTTTTTAGAAAAACGTGAATATGCAAAAATAAAATTTATTTTATTAGCTTGAGAAAAAACTTTCCACTGATAATTTTAACTTAAAATTTTCTTTGCTTCGTAAAAACTCGTTTTAAAAATTTTCGCAAATTAATACAAGATTATTATAAATGCAAGATTTTATTCAAAAATTAATGCAAATGAAAAAATTCTTTTAAGCAACAAGAGAGTTCTTAAATACATGTCTTTTGAATTATCTTTAGTTCACACTTTTAGACACTATAAAATCAAAACAAATAAATATTCTTCTTTCAATACTTTCGAATGGGTAATAGCAAATTGATTCAAGTTATTTACTGATCAATTAGGTTTTCTACAAATTGAAAGCTGATGTTTGTATCAAATGTCACTCGCTTATGATAGGACCAACGCATTGTCAATTTATAATCCCCAGTAGGCATTGGTAGTTGTAACAGTTCCGGTCGTAAATAAAAACCGTCAATAATTTTGGAACCCTATTAAAAAAAAATCCAAAAACAATTAAGTGTATTTTTGTACAAAATTGTCTCTTACCACATATGGACATGTGTGATTATAGTTGGTAAAATCTATAAACAATTTTGTTATCACCATTGCAGTTGGATTGTACGGCTTTCTCATAAACCGACAACAATCTAAATCCAGGTTAACCAACCAAGGGTGATAACCGTTGGCCTTCTTTAACAATTGCATATTAACGGATATGTCATAGGCTGGATGTTTCACCGTTCCGTTGAAATAAAAAGCTATTATATCGCGTCTTAAAGCCTTCAATCTGCACTGATTGATCACTATCCAGGACTCATTGTAGCTCTTGCAAACCGCGTTCGTTAGTTTGAAGATGACGGCATCCTAAATAAACAGACGAATTTAACATCACCAATGATTAACCAAATTGCTACAGACTTACGTTGGATGGAATAGCCAAAGCCACAAAAATGGCAAAAAGACCGAACACTAGAGTAATAGTCCGCATATTAAGAAGCTTCGGTTCCGAATGCATTTATGATTTCAGATATATTTTAAAATAACTACATGCGAAGCATAGACAGTTAAGTGAAATGTCTCGCTTGAATTGATTTGGTTCTAAAAATACTCTTGAAATAAAACAATCTATTGGCATTTATTAGCAATAAATCTATAAAATAAATTATTAGGAGGAGACCCCATCTAAACTGAATGTTTGAAGTTTCCTTACCATAAAGTTGAAGATTGTAATTGATTGAAAACCGAATCTGTAAACAAAGATCCAGTAGATTATTTAGGTAGCTTACGGCTTTAATAGGGTATTCACAATGCGACTATGACAAATTCTGATAATAGATAACTTAACTCGTTAGTATGTGCAGCTTAATGATATATGCTTATATAGTACTTCATTTAGTATTTCGGCTACTAATACAAGGTTCATCCATAGATTATAGAATGAGTTCATTGGATACATCTGGCGATATCAGTGATCGGCACATCCCATTCTCCGGACTTGGGCCTAGCTCTGTCGTCTCATTTGCACTGTAAACACTATTTGCAGGTTCGTTATTTCTTACTGTATGGGTGCCGACCGCTGCCCTATATATACATTCATCAAAATCAAAGAAGCTCAAAAAACTACTTGTCCTAAAACCTTTTTGGACGTCACACTATTGACAGTTACAGTTGACTAGTTACAATTCAAATGCTAGAGTATTGAAAGTTTGCTGGTACCTTAATAAGACTAACAAAAAATATCAAAGAAGCTAACTTCGGCTATGCCGAAGTTTATATACCCTTGCAGTATACTTGGCAATAATATTTTTCCTTTTTGAAATTTCTTTCCCTGCAACTCAATTCATCAATACACAAACAAAATATTATTTCTCTTTTTACCACAAGTTTTTCTTCTTCCATCATTTTCTAAGCAAAGCACGGCACGCATACACATACAGTTCATGTAGCGTTGCGTCTGTGTGTGTATGCGTGTGCTCTGTTGATTTGATGATGGCAGTAGTAGGCAGCAAGCAGCGCTGCCGGCAGCGTTTGAACCGATTTATATTGACTGTAACTTGTGTTCTATTTATCGGATCAGATTCAAATTTTGGGATCTGAGATTTTATATCTATTACTATCATATTGGTAAATTTCATGGGGATACTCCAATTTTTGCAAAAATGTTTCTTCTAGAGCTATATGATATAGTGGTCCGATCCCAAAGATTTTCATACTTTGTCTCACCCGGGTAAAAAAAAGCTCCCAAAAAAAATTTCATCCCGATAGCTCTTAAGATGGCTGAGTAAAACGCGTACGCACCGACGGACAGACGGACAGACGGTCAGACGGACAGACGGACAGACGGACATGGCTATATCGACTTAGCTTCTCATGCTGATCAAGAATATATATACTTTATGGGGTCGGAAACGTCTCCTTCTGTGCGTTACAAACATCTGACCAATTTTATAATACCCTCTGCAAGGGTATAAAAACACAATTTTTCTGTTTTTGCCATTGGACATTTTACGCTAATGCGCGGAAACGTTATCATGCTTCAAATAGATATCAGTGGATCGAAAATAAAGTTGAATTACCGCCCTGAATATCTTCAAAATGGTCCAAAAAATAATTTTATAGCATAAACTCGAAAGATTTTTTTTTTTTTTTTTGTTCTATATTTATTTGCAATCTATCCTAGAAGGACAATAAGCAAATTAAGTAAGGGGGGTTAACAATAGCTTGAGGTGTAGTAGTATATATATGGGAGGAAAAGAGATAGAAAAATAAAAAAAAAAGGAGATATTGGGTGGTTACAAAGATTGTTACAAAGATTCAAAATTTCAAAATTTTCATGTCCAGCTAAATGGGGTTCACCAGTCCTGTTCTTGCCTGAAGGGTAGGTCTAGGGGGTGACATCTTTTGAGCCGCCTTGTTTGGGTGCTGTTATCTAGCAGGGCGAGTGCCAGAATATTGTCATGCGTCTCCATCCTGGAGCAGTGTCGAGTGCCGTATCTTTTAATTTCGCTGCTTACTGATGGGACGTTCAGGTCTCTGTGGATGACCGAGTTGCGAACGAATGGAGGGGCACCAACTATTCTGCGGAGCAGCTTGCTCTGGAAGCGCTGAATTATGTTCGCGTTCGAATCTGAGGCCGTGCCCCAAAGCTTAATCCCATAAGTCCACACTGGTTTGATAATGGCCTTGTACAGTAGCACCTTGTTGCTAATGCTGAGCTGTGACTTGGTGCCGATGAGCCACTGCATCCTAGCCAGCTTCATGGTGCGCCTTCCAGTTTAATCGCCTGTCCAGAGTAAGGCCCAGATATTTGACCACGCTCGGGAGAAGCGTCCCATGAAGACTGACTGAGTCGAGTCTGCGTGTGGCGAAAGTCATGTGCAGCGACTTATCTGTGTTAACAGCGATGTTCCACCTGCTTAGCCAGGGCTCAAGTGTGAGCAGTTGTTCCTGGATGATGAGTGACGCCTCCGTAGGGTTTGGTGCGCTGGCAATGAATGCTGTGTCGTCTGCATATGAGGCAATCAGGAGTTGCGGATGTTGCAGCACTGGCAGGTCAGCAGTATACAAGGTGTATAGTATAGGGCCCAGTACACTGCCCTGAGGGACGCCCGCTTTGATGTGCTCTATTCTTGATAAGGAACTCTCACACCTAACGTAAAACCGTCTGTCCAAGATGTATGATTTAAGTACCATGTAGTACGGGGCGGGGAGGAGCAGCTTTATTTTGTGCAGGAGCCCATCATGCCAGACTCGATCAAAGGCCTGCTTCACGTCCAGAAAGACAGCGGAGGAATACAACTTGTCTTCAAAAGCATAGAGCACCTTCTGCACGATGCGATGGCATTGCTCAGGAGTGCCATGGTGTTGCCGGAATCCAAACTGGTGTTTTGGGATCGTGTTTCCTTCGTCCAGTAGCGGCAACACTCTGGCCAAAAATATTCTTTCGAATATCTTGGAGAGTATTGTCAGCAAACTGATCGGACGATACGAGGTTACTTCACTCTCGGGTTTCCCAGGTTTAGGAATCATTATAATCTCTGCGCACTTCCATTGGGTGGGGAAGTGGCAGAGATCAAAGATCCTGTTGAAAATGTTGGCTAGTAGTTGTATCACTCTCGGCGGCAAGCATTTGATGGTGACTGCATCAATGCCATCGTAGCCAGAGCTTTTGGTTGTCTTAAGGCAGTTTATTTCCAGTTTAATTTCCTCAGGAGTAACTCGATCGATGGGAAGAGCCATTTGAAGGGGGGCCTCAAGGAAGGACAGGGTAGCATTGGCATCTTCTGCGCTGCAGGTGTTGAAGGGTTTGAACGAATTGGCTAAATGGGTCGCAAACTCTTCAGCTTTGTCCTCACTAGATCTGCACCATAGACCATTTAGTCCTCGGATGGGGACTTTCCTGATTGTGGGCCTTTTAAGGTATTTAGTGGATTTCCAAAGATTATGGTCAGGTTGGTTGGAGGTATGCGGCAGTGGCTTCGTTGCGGGCTTGAAAATAAAGTGTTTTCAGCTCCTTCGTGGCACGGTTGAAGGCCCTTTTGTCTAGAGGGTTACGGCTGAGTTGCCAGACACGTCTCAAACGTCTTTTCTTCCGCAAAGCGTTGTTGATCTCGTCAGACCAGACGAACATGTCCCTCTGAGGTGTTGGTTGGTGTCTGCTGCTAGTTGGAGGGCTACAGGCGCAAGCCACTTCGCAGATGTCTCGGGTGGGCTTTTCCACAATCTTGTCGATGTCGTCTCCACTGTTGAGGCAGACGTTGGGCTCAGTGATCTCGTCAAGCATAGTTTTGAAAGAGTCTATGTTGGAGTTTTTCCTGAGTAGCCTGGTGGTGCGTATTGTCGACTCGACTGGGATATCTATCTAGAACTTAACAGCGCAGTGGTCGGACTGCAAGTCGTGGTCTGTCTCTGTGTGAATGAAGCTGCTGTTGATGCCTCTGGAAATAGTAAAGTCCAAGACATCAGGTATCTTGGCCGGATCAGTCGGCCAGTAAGTAGGATGGCCAGATGAATGGGTGGTCAGGTTGAGGGTACGTATGCATGGGAAGAGCGCAAGTCCCTTTGGATTGTTGAGCCTGGACCTCCACCAGGTGTGCTTGGCGTTGAAGTCGCCTCCAGCCAGGAACCTTTGGCCTAAACTGCTAAGTGCTTGATGGAACAACTGTGTGTCGACTGCATGTCTGGGAGGGACATAGCAGGAGGCGATGTTGATATTGCCTATGGCGGTGGCAATGCTGAGGGAAGTCGCTTGAAGCCACGGGTGACAGAGAGGCGCGTTTGCAGAGTATTTCAGTCTGGACTTTATGAGAATGCCAGAACCACCTCTGGCATTGCCGCTTGGGTGGTTAGCGTGCAATAAGTCATAGCCGCTGACTATGAAATATGACTGGTCTGTGAGGTGTGTTTCGGAGATTAAAAGAATGTCGACATTGTTCCTTTTTAAAAACAAGTCGACCTCTGGCCTACTTTTACACAGGCCGTTTGCGTTCCATAGGACGATTTTGAGACCTACTTGCATAATGATGCCATTAGCGTAACCATCATTTTGGTCATCTGCTCCATTTGGGCCTGAAGAAGTTTGATGATTTGCTCAATCCCCGCTGAAAACACTAATGCTCCTCCGCCGTTGCAGCAGGGAAGCCCTACCGTTGCTCATATTGATGAGCTTCCCTGCTGCAACGGTGGAGGAGCATTAGTGTTTTCAGCGGGGATACTTGCTGAGGCCGAGTTTTTGGTCACTCCGGCATAGGACATTCCGGGCTGGGTGAAGCTAGACGGGAAGCTATGAGGCATGAAAGGAGTCGGTGCAGCTCGATTCTGCATGCGTGGTCCGGAGCGTGCCTGACCTTGCTCCCGTAATTTTTTCGCCTCTTTGTAAACACGACATCCTCTGTACGATGCGGCGTGGCTTTTCCCGCAGTTTACGCACTCCGGGGGCTGCTCGTTGCCCTTGGAGCACTTGCCTGGTTCGTGGTCTTTGGTACATTTGACGCACCTACGCAACTTACCAAAAAAATTTTGCGTGTGGTTAAACTCTTGGCATTTATGGCATTGAGGAACGTCGTTATTTTTTCTCGGCGGTTCGACGGTTACCACAGCATTGCAGAGACGTTTGATTGAAAAAATTTCCTTATTGTTCGAGGCAGGCTCAAGATCAATGAAGAAGATTGGCATCGGGCATCGAAAGATTGATTTAGAAAAATTGATGAACTCGCTGCAGCAAAACTCGAACTTGCCTAAATAATCAAATTAAAAGGGGAACTAAGGGGGAAAAGTTATAAGTACGTGATGAGAGAGGAGTACAAGTACAAACTGGAGAAAGAACATCTTGTTAGCAGGTGTCAGCTCGTTAGTTCTATCCTTTTTTTTCCATATTTTTGTATTTAAACGTTTGAAAATTATAATGCTTTCACCATGGTTTACTTTTTTTTAGCATAATCTTTAATTTAAGTGTTAGAGGTCTCAGCACCTTAGTAGGACTAAAATAGAATTTTGAGTTTTTTAATTTTGCAATCGGATTACGGTTTTATCACTAACCATAGAACACATAGATGGGACAAACTCATGATTTTTTGATTGCAAACGCTAGCCTAGTCATGGAACCCCATAGAACTTCGGGAAAACCCGAACGTTCGTACTCTCAATGAGAGCGTAAAGAGAGGGCCAAGCAGCTACGAAAATAATTCAGTCTAGCACAGACTACAGAACGACGAAGGCAGGCCTATGTCGCTTGTGATTTCGTTCTGTCTATGTATGTGTACACTCGTCGGTACATGCTCAGGCTTCGTAGTATGTGTGTGACGTGAAGTTGTACAACATCGCATTTCAATAGCTCGCTCGACCAAAATGTTTAATTTTCGACAAAACAGCGACAATGCGAATAGGATATGTCGAAAGAATATCAAGAAATATTGGCATCAGCTTTGTATGTATTTCGGTGGCTGTACCGATATGCTCAAAATTATAAAATTTTGCATACTTTTAGGCTTGATTATTTTTGCTTACAGAAGTTTATATACCCTTGCAGTCCTCGGCCATAATATTTTTACATGTTCCAAACTTTTTGTCGGTAACTCAATTCATTAATGCACAGACAAGACCTTCCAAATATCCTTTCCATTTCTTGTTCTCCTTCCCCATCCCCTTTTACATGCATGCTGCGGTTGGCTCGCATACACATATATGTAGTTTATGAAGCGTTACGTCTGCGTGTATGCTCTTATGATTCGAGCAATGACGCTGCCGTCAGCGTAGGACAGAGCCAATTTATATTGCCTGTAACTTGTGTTCTATTCATCCGATCTGATTAAAATTTCGAGGTCTGAAGTTTTATATAAACTATCATATTAGTTAATTTCATATGGATACTCCAATTTCTTTAACTATTTTTCTTCTACAACTATATAATATAGTGTTCCGATCCTGAAAATTTTCATACTTTTTATTACCCAGGTTATAAGTAGCTCAAATATCAAGTTTAATCCCAATAGCTCTTAAGACGGCTGAGTAAAACACATAAGCACCGACGGACGGACCGGCCGGCAGGCGGACAGACGGACATGACTACATCGACTCAGCTTCTCATGCTGATCAAGAATATGCATACTTTATGGGGTTGCAAACACAGAATAAGTTTCTACCCCACAGATTTCTTTTGAACGATACAAAATGTTTTTATACCTTTGCAAAAAGGGTATAGCCCTGTCCGTCTGTCTGTCCGCCCGTCTGGATCAGCGCACTCTTCCTAGACCGTAAGAGCTACAGAGCTGAAATTTTGCATGTAGACTTGTATATAGGCAAGTTGCACAAGTTTTATATCGCGGATTCAGCCGGATCGGATTACTATATCATATAGCACCCATACACACGGCAAAGTCACGAACAGTGACTTTTTTCAATAACTTCGTTATTTTCTGAGGTATTGTCGTGAAATTTAATATAAGTGAGTTTATTACACTTTTAAACGACTGTGCCAAATTTGATCAAACTCGGGTGACTATATCATATAGCTCCCATAGGAACTTTAGGTGGAAATTAGTGAATTTGATCAATATCTTCGTTATTTCCTATGCTAAGATATACAAACTTTGACGCAGTCGAAGTTAGCCCCGGCCCTCTGGTTTTTTTTTTTCATTCTACATTCTCTTGTCTCTTTATCACACCGTGTAAAATTACCAAGCGCACAAAGTAAATACAAACATCTCGACAATTTTCTCAAAGAAAAGAGCTGACTAATCACCTGACTCGATTAAAACCACAGCGATGCAGTTAAAAATATATTAGTTATTGATTCATCATATTGGACTATCTCACGTTAAACCCCTTAAACTAAAATTTCAATTTGCTTCCTTCAAATTTTCGATTTTATACCAATTATTTGGGAATCTGGCCCAGTGTGCATGGGGGTTGGTCATTGCCGTTGTTCGACTTTCGAACAGAGTATTGAGTATTCGATTATTTTTGTTAAGTTTTTTACAGGAAGAGAATGAACAAAAATTTAATTGGTTGGCTTTTAGTAGTGGCTTTAGAAAAGTAAACTTACTGAATTTGGTAACTAAAACATGTTTCTGTTTGGCAAAAACCGTTGTCATTTTTTTTTATTATTAAAAACAAACATACAGAAAATCTTGATTGCAAGCATTCGATTGGGTAAAAGAAATTGATTTGAGTTATTTACTGATCAATTATGTTTTCCACAAATTGAAAGCTGACATTTGTATCAAATGTCAATCGTTTATGATAGGACCAGCGCATGGTCAACTTGTAATCCCCAGTGGGAACTGGTAGCCGTAATAATTCAGGTCGCATATACGCGCCGTCAACAATTTTTGGACCCTATTGAAAAAAAAAAAATTTGTCAACAATGAAAACTCTATTTTAGAGAATTATCTCTTACCACATATGGACATGTATGATTAAAGTTGGTAAAATCTAAGAACAGTTTTATTATCACCATTGCAGTTGGATTGTAGGGTTTCTTCAAAAACCGACAGCAATCTAAATCGAAATTAATCAACCATGGGTGATATCCATTGGCCCTCTTGAAAATTTGCATATGAACGGTTACATCATAAGTTGGATGTTTCACTGTTCCATTGAAATAAAAAGCAATTCTATCGCGTCTTAAAGCTTTCAATCTGCACTTGTTAATCACTATCCAGGACTCATTGTAGCTCTTGCAAACCGCGTTCGTTAGTTTGAAGATGACGGCATCCTAAATGAACAGACAAATTTAACATCACAAATGATTCACCAAATTGCTACAAACTTACGTTGTATGGTATAGCCAAAATCACAAAAACGGCAAATAAACCGACCACTAGAGTAATAGACCGCATATTAACAAGCATCGAATTTTATTACATTAATGATTTCAAATAGATTTCAATATAACTGCCTGCGATGTTCAGACATTGGCATTGGCCAGTTATGCTTGAATTAATTCGATTCGAAAATACTCTTAAAAAAAAACCTTATGACTATTGCATTGCTTCAACTACGGCTATAAGAAACTCTTAAAAGGAAAACTCTTTTGAATAGAAATTTATTAGCTAGCTTAGCTAAATAAAATCCATCAAGCTAAATCCATTAATAAAACCCAGAGTGGATTCTTTAGACGGCTTGTGGATTTAATAGTGTATAACCGATGCGATAATGCTAAATTCTCCCAAACGAAATTTAATAGAGTTTTAATCTTTTTTACAAACATCTAAGTGACCACTTTGGTAATATGCCTATATACTGTAAACTAAAAAGTACCATATTTGTTGCATATGATACAGTCGTCTCTCGTTAATTAAGACCTGAGTTATTGCGAAACTCTTATTAATAAAAAATCTAACTTTACTTTGATTAATATCCTAATATCCTAATTTGTTAGTTAGAACATTATTGTGCGTTACACATGAAAAATATGTAGTCTCAATTCGGCTCATACAGATTAAAAATAAATAGTTATGATGAATAACCATCAGGAATACTAGTAGTTGACATTGGCTGAGTTTGCTTTTTTGTCTATCTTCAAGTGGATAGACATATTGCTATCTCAGGATCATGCAATGTTATCTGCTATAGATACGAATGAAAAAGCAATGATATAGATATCTTCTGTCTATAACACGAAACTGATGAAACAATACAAATGAGTTACTTTCCTAGATTAAATAATTCACATTATGAATATGTTAAACAAAAATTAAAGTTAAATAGAAAGCCTTGATAATTGAAAGTTTTATTTTCGTTCAAGCCCTTGATAATTCATAATATTTTAAGTGCCCATCGAATTTCGGAATTCGAATAACGAGAGTCGACTGTATTATACATATGAAGGTATATATTGTATGGGTATGTTAATCTGTGAAAAAGTTTAAACAAACATTTGGTTTCATTATCTCCGCTTTGTTAGCTTGATTCGTTGCTCCATTAAATTTTTTACAATGCCGACATTTTGAACTGAATACTAGTGTCATTAGTTTAATAGTTTCCCATTTAATATTCCATTAACTCATCGAATGATTGTAAATTGCAGAATGATAACAATATTTATTGTTAAAATTTTTCCATTTTTTAAAGTTGCAAACATAGAGTCCTTTTCGTAAATAAATAATCAAAATGTCTTTTCATTGGTCAATTAGATTTTCCACAAATTGAAAACTGGCATTTGTATCAAACAGCAGTTTCTTGTTCACGTACCAGCCCATGGTCAATTTGTAGTCGCCAGTGGGAAGTGGCAGCTTGAAAATTTCTGGTCTCAAATAAAATCCGTCAACAATCTGGTCACCCTGTCCAAGAAAAATTTCATACAAATTTTCAAAAAGTAGCTATACGTTGAAAACTCTTACCACATAGGGACAGGTGTGATTGAGGTTGGTGAAATCCAAACAGAGGTCCATTATAGTTTTGGAAATCGCGTTATAGGGTTTTCGGAAGTATCGACACATATCTATATCTGCATTTATCAAAAATGGTTTATATCCGCTGGCCCTTTTAAGCAATTGCACACGGAGATGTAAATTAAATGCTGGATAATATGCTGTTCCCTTAAAATAAAACGCTGTTACATCGCGTCTCAGGGCCTTCAAGCGGCATTTGTGGATCTCGAACCAGGTTTCATTGTAGCTCAAGCACTCCATGTTTGTTAGTTTGAAGATAACAGCATCCTTTGCAATTTTTAGAGTCTTATATTTGAAAATATTTATTTAGAACTTGCAAAACTTACATTCGAGTGGAGATAAAAACACAACAAAATAGCAAAGATGCCAAAAAGGAAACAGATTCGCTTCATTCTGCAGAGTTCAAAGTGATAGAATCGTTTTAAAAGGCTTTTAGATAAAGCCAGTTGTATAGAATCTGTTTCATGGACTCGCCTGAGACCATTTGAGTTGGTTACCACACTGATGACCCAATACTCATTTCGCATTTAAAGCAATTTCCCATGTCATAGGAAAGTTCCATGCATGGGCGAGTAGTCTAATCCTCATTTAAATGTACTGTCAAACATGAAACGCCTATTAAGTACTTCCGGCTAATGTTCGGTTGATTAATTTTAGTACGACCGCCCTTTGGAACAACTAACTTTTGTTGCATTTAAGTCAGTTTTATTGAAATTGCGAACTTCTTCTTTTTTAGACACCAAATGCAGAAACCTTTTCGAATGGCCATTATTTAAGCTCAACAGATTGTTGGAGATCCTTCGGATGCCTACAGTTTTTACCTTTAACGGAAAGGGTCCAGTCATAAATTGTTCTCAGCTTAAAATTGAATATGGTCTAATTAGGAGTCGGCCTTCACGGCAAAAACAAGCGACAACCGAATGGGCTCAGAAATCCGGGTTCGGGCTACACTTGCTAATTGCATATAAATTGTTAAATGCTTTTAACAGCTGTTTGGGGGCAACAAGAAAGAAAAGGTTTAATGACACGCAGCGTCAACGAAAGCAGAAACAACATGACTATGCCCCATCCAACCACATGTCAAAAGGATTGCTCCACCCCAATTAGCAAGGAAGCGCAACAAATGACCAATTTAATATTAATTAGCGGGCAATCCGATGTCTTGCTTGATTACCTAAGATTGCCGTAACACAGTTAGCCACTTATAGAGATAGATAGATAGAGAGAAAGAGAGAGAGAGAGAGAATTTGTAATTCGGTTCAGAACGTCAAATTATGTTCTTGTCAATCAGCCTAAAATTGAAGATGCTGACAATGGGATTTAATTAAAGCCCTATCCTTCTTCTCATCTACACGCTGGCCTTGTGGTGGCGTTCACACACCTTCAAGGCGGTTGACCCAAATCAGGAGCTGAAACTCCTCCTTTAAGCATAGAGGCAATCAATCACAGAAATTAAAAATATTCATTCAGAAAGCGAGCAACCAATGGGAAACTCAGAAAACCACAAAAGAAATCACATACTAAAATCGAGTTGAAAAGGGAAAAAAAAATAAACCCCAAAAAAAGGAATAAAATAGATTTATCTTCGTGTGGCACATGGAAAGGGATGGGTATAAAAAACTATTGCTTCAAAAACAAATTTTTTCTCAGTTTTTTGTTCCTTAGTTATTTTTTTTTTTGGGAGAAACAGCATTAAATCAAACCATGACAAAACTTACATATATTTTTGTCGCTAACTTAGAATATTTGCCCAGGTTGGAATTGCTTTGGTGCACTGTGGCCGGAAAATTAATTTCGGAGACGTAAAATCTAATATTAATGAAAACAATAATATTGGAAGTACATAGATAGCCCAAACACAAAATATCTATGAAAAAAACAAAACAACAAAAACAACAAACAAACGAATCGAACAAGTTATCCACACCTTTTTAATTGTGCAAAATAAAAATAAAAAACAGAAGTTCAAATATGGAGAATAAATATCAAGATATTTAGTTTCTATTGTGAACGTTATGTTACGTTATGTGTAGTTTCGGGCTATAAGCTTTGTCTCATGTCAAATATCTTGTGAATTTTTTTTTAGAAAGTTAAATTACGTCCCATGTGTTTTATGGAATAGAAAAATGAACTGGCTTTGGTTTGTACGTGTAACTGTCTTCGTTGCGTACTAATAAATTGGGGATTGGGTCTGGCATCTCTCCTGAGCTGGGCGAATTGAGCGAAAGCCGTAGCAGTCGAACCGAAGAGACGAGCGAGTACGGTGCATTAAAGACGAAAAGACGAAACGACGAAACGACGAAGAGAAGAAAAGACAAGTAATTGCTAACTAAACTTATTTAAAATATCCAAAAACTTGTTTCACATTAAATAAACTAAAATACTACAAATAAATATATATAAATATAAATAAATTCTTGCATAAATATTCACTTTTTTATTTATTTGATAGTATGTAATTGGGCAAGTTCAATTCTTCAAATTCCACTTCCACTTCTGAAACATAGCAAAGGTATTGAACGAGCAACAAATAAATGGATTACAATTTTAGATATTTTATACACGATAATAATAACATAGGCAGACATTTGGGGTCATGAATGTTTATCAGGTGTATTTTAGACATGAGGGGCGCTGATCACGACACTACACTTAGGTTCTTTGACTCTCTATAGCATACTTTTAGAACCCCAAATCATCTTATTTGACAAAATCTGAAAGTTATGAGCAAAATACGAGTTCATATTCAGAATCAGCGCACATGAATTAGTCTGAGACCAGTCTCCAATGAAAGTCACCAAAAATCATGTCGGCCTGTGTAAATGATTTCTTATAGATTTGCTCAAACAATCAATAATAATGCCTAAAATATGCAAAAATCCCGTTTTTCGTAAATTGTACGCAAATTGTACGCAAAATTCGGTAAATAAATGGTCCAATTGCAATACACAATCGAATTTCCGATCAGAGTGCGATGGTACAAATTTTGTCGAAGTCTTATTTTAGTTTTTTTTTTCTTATTGTTAGTTTATTTTCAGGTAATATTTCAGGTAATATAAAATAAACAGAAATAAAATCATTGGGCCGGGGCTAGCATGCTATTATATCATTTAGTTATCCGATTTTGATCAAATTCAGCACGGGTATATAATAGGTATGTAAAACTGACAAATGATTTATAAAAATCGGGTCAAAAGTAAACAAGTTAGTGTTAAAGGTCACTGTTTTGGACCGATCTTAATCAAATGTGGCACTCATTAGATTGCAGCTCTGTAGCTTCATCGGTATAGGAGGAGTTTGCCTAGATCCAGACTAACATGGCTACATGAAATCGTCTTGTTATGATGATTAAAAATAGTCATTCATTTTATGCGGTGCATACTTCTAATTTAAATTAATATACCCTTTTTGCAATGCATTGCAGTGGTATAAATATGTATAGCATACTTATTTGCGCACATCGAATATTTACCCTGTCCCTCGAAGTGATGTTAAACGATTTCTGTAACCAGAGCTATAACCTTGTATTGGGGAAATCATGATAGCCCAGCGGCTATCCTATATAATACATTATATAGGACGTGTCATTCAATTGTCTAAGCTTGGCACACAATTATTTTGCAGCTGATGATATATATACGAAACCGAAACTTCTTAATACTACTCTAGTGGTCGGTCTTTATGCCATTTTTGAGGCTTTGGTTATACCATACGAGAATCATTATACCTTACACCCATAGGGTGAAATGGTATATTAAAGTCGCCAAAATGTATGTAACAGGCAGAAGGAAGCATTTCCGACCCCACAAAGTATATATATTCTTGATCAGGATCAACAACCGAGTCGATCTAGCCATGTCCGTCCGTCTGTCCGTATGAACACCTAGATCTCGGAGACTGTAAGAGCTAGAGCCACCAAATTTGGTATGTAGACTCGTGTAGTATGTAGAGTGATCAAGTTTATTTCAAATTTTTGCCACGCCCCTTTCCGCCCCCGCAATTTAAAAAAAGCGTTTATCTCAAAAACTATTCCAGCTAGAGCCACCATATTTGGTATGTATATTCGCTTAGTAAATGTACACATTTTGTATGTATGAAAATTTTGCCACGCCCTTTTCCGCCCCCGTAATTTCAAAAACTTGATTATCTCCCGTATTTTTTTACCTTATGCAACCAAATTTGGCACACTTAAATTTAATACTAATATGTAGCAAAATACCAAATTTGATCAAAATCGGACAAAAAACAGTCGATTTATGCATATGAACGTTTTTCCATAAGGCCGGAGTTGGCCGTTGGCTGGTGGGGGCGCTAGGGTGCTCGTCTGATTGAGTGAGCGAGATACTAAGATATGATTGTAAGAAGCATGTGAAAATGCATTTGTTTAATACAGTTGAAATATTTGCTTTACTGGTGTATGGTATACCTAAGTCGGCGAGACGACTTACTTACTTCATTTTTGGAATAAAACCTTTCTGATTCTATATATCTAATTTGTTTATAGACTTTAACCACACTTGTCCATATGTGATGAGAGACAATTTCGTAAAAAATAGACGTAATTATTTTTGTTTTTTTTATACCCTTGCAAAAAGGGTATATTAATTTTGGTCAGAAGTGTGCAACGCATAGAAGGAAGCATTTCCGACCATATAAAGTATATATATTCTTGATCAGCACGACGAGACGAGTTCAAATAGCCATGTCCGTCCGTCCGTCCGTCCGTCTGTCCGTCCGTTTGGATCAACGCAAACTCCTCCTAGACCGTTAAAGCTACAGAGCTGAAATTTTGCATGTAGGCTTGTATATACTGCAGGCGTTGTATATCTCGGATTCACCCGGATCGGATCACTATATCATATAGCTCCCATACAAATGGCAAAGTCACGAACAGTGACTTTTCTTAATAACTTTGTTATTTTCTGAGCTATTGTCATGAAATTTAATATTGGTGAGTTAATTACACATATAAACGACTGTTCCAAATTTGATTAAGATCGGTTGACTATATCATATAGCTCCAATAGGAACGATCTTTCGAAAACAGTGACTTTTGTCAATAACTTCGTTACTTTTGACGCGATTGCTTTCAAATTAAACATTTGTTAGTTTAATATATCTGCTAATGACTGTGCCGAATTTGATAAAGATCGGGTTACTATATCATATAGCTCCCCTAGGAACGATAGGTGGAAAACAGTGACTTTGATCAATATCTTCGTTATTTCCTATGTAGGCCGTTCTTTCGGAAACATTAGCCTTTTTAGCTTAAACGTTTGTCCACTTTGATGGCTATAGGTAAGGAAAGAGTTACCAAAAAAATTGCAAGGGTATACAAACTTTGACGCGGTCGAAGTTAGCCCCGTCCGGACGCGTCCCTCTGGTTTTTATTAATAGAGTTCCAAAATTATTGATAGTTTTTATTTACGATCGGAAAATTTTTTCCTACCAATTCCCCCTGGGGATTAGAAATTGACAATGCGTTTAGTAGAAAACCTAATTGATCTGTAAATAATTGGCATTAATTGTCTACTACACTTTCGAATGCATGCAAGCAAGATTCTCTACATATATGTTATGATTTAATAAAACAGAGCAACAGTATGTCGGTTATTTGGCATGCTGATCACATCTAGACGAACTAGAGCTGATCCGAAAAAACTAAGTGCAGATTCGGGATCACCGCATAAAACTTTATGCAACAACGAACAAGTACCCAAAAAGGTGAGGTGATGCTAACATAAAGCATGAATTTAAGATTTTTTTATTTAAAGAGGATTTTTTGAATTGCACCAATTTATGAATTTGCTAGCAATTATAATAATTTTGTAGAAATTTTAACTCAATAGATTTAACGAAAGGTGAGTAGTGAAGTAATTCGATTTGAATTTAATAAAACAAATCTAATTTTTGGATATTCCCATTTTTGGTAAAAACCTAAAAATAAATACTTTTTTAAAGATGTAACAGTTTGCTGTTTCTTTTGTTCTGACTGAATACATTTTAGAGTTGATATTGAACCAGGCGATGTTTAGATAATCCTTTTATTGGTAGGTGGAATAGTTCATGGAATAATATTGAAGCATTTGACAATAAGCTGCACATACTAATGATGCCATTAAGTTACCCATTCATTCGGAGAAAATTATTGAAATAGAATTTTCAGTGCGACACTGATCGTATTTTGTATACACTATCAAAGCCGTAAGCCACACAAATACTCTAATTCGATCTTTGTTTAATCTTCAATTTTATAGTAAGGAATCTTTAAAATTGCAGTTTACAAGGTATATTCTGTTAAGAATTTATTTTATTTCAAGAGTATTTTTAGTATCAAATCAATTCAAGCTGCACATGTTTAGTCACTGACTAAGCTTCGCCCGCACTTATTTTTTTATATGTATCTGAAATCAAAAATCTATTCGAAACCGAAGCTTCTTAATATGCGGTCTATTATACTAGTGGTCGGTTTTTTTGTCATTTTTGTGGCTTTGGTTATTCCATCCAACGTAAGTTTGTGGAAATGTCGGAAATCATTTGGGATGTGAATCTTATCTATTTCCATAGGATGCCGTCATCTTCAAACTTACGAACGCCGTTTGCAAGAGCTACAATGAGTCCTGGATAATGATCAATCAGTGCAGATTGAAGGCTATAAGACGCGATAGAATAGCTTTTTATTTCAACGCAACGGTAAAACATCCAGCCTATGACATAACCGTTAATATGCAATTGTTTAAGAAGGCTAACGGTTATCACCCTTGGTTGGTTAAATTGGATTTAGATTGTTGTCGGTTTATGAGAAAGCCGTACAATCCAACTGCAATGGTGATAATAAAATTGTTTATAGATTTTACCAACTTTAATCACACATGTCCATATGTGGTAAGAGACAATTTTGTACAAAAATACACTTAATTGTTTTTGGATTTTTTTTTTAATAGGGTTCCAAAATTATTGACGGTTTTTATTTACGACCGGAACTGTTACAACTACCAATACCCACTGGGGATTATAAATTGACAATGCGTTGGTCCTATCATAAGCGAGTGACATTTGATACAAATGTGAGCTTTCAATTTGTGGAAAACCTAATTGATCAGTGACTTAAAACTATTGGATTTTACAAGATTATCTAATTATTTTGATTTAATTATGCCCAAAAAGGTGAAGAAGAGGTTAATTAAAATTGAAAATTGTTTATACACACCAATTTGTGAATAAAATCTTGAATGTATTTATATTGACACAGGGCGGCATGATTTTTGGTGACTTTAATTTGAGAGGTGCCTAAAACTAATTCGGGTACTCTGATTCTGACGTCAAGATTTCGTAAAATCAGGTGATCTGGGTTTGGAAAATAAGCTCCCAGAAGTGTACAACAGAAAATTTAGCAGATTTTAGAATATTGTTTGCAAACATCACTAATAATTTGTAGATGCAAGAGATTCCAATATCGTTTTAAGTTTGATTATAATTATTAGTTCTTTAAAAGAGATTCAAGAACCTGGAATTTATGTTCGCCTGTTCTACCAGTTTTTCGCCAGTACAAATTTCGTACTCCAAATGAAATAAAAATATTAGACCGTATCTCCGCAGGACAATTACCAATTACGACGGGGCCGATTTATAACTAGCCCTTTTACACTACTAGATCTTGGAAAGTTCATTGGCAGGGTTATTTGAAAACCACCAATATCCTTTGGATATGTTGTCTTAGGAAAATAATCCTTTTTTCGTTTTCATCATTTAATAAACGACGAAATTTGTATTACAAACTCTGTTAAAATCATCCGGAGAGATGTCGTTACAAGGATTTGGTAGTTTTAAATGTGTTTTTTTTTTTTTTGACGATTGGTGCAATTTGCAATTTGGTATTTAAACAAAAGAAGAAAAGTGCCTTGACCATACACAGGACGATCCCGATGACATTTTGCAAAGTTGAATTGGCCGTCGATTGGTCAATTCCATCATAAAAGGACCACCTTGAAAGTTTTCAAGTCCCGTTTCCTTAGAGGTGTCATTTGGCCTTACTCAAGTTAAATATTCAGAGATTCTAAGTGCAGTATGTATTTCAAAATATTTACTCAGATTTGAAAATGCACTTACATAATGTCACGTATGGTAATATACTATGCCGATCTGATGTCTCAGGTGACAATATCAAAATTCAAATTCATAAATTAACTTATGGGACAATTCATATTAAATTGATTGGATTGGATGTCATGTTATTATATACAGGAAAAAAACACTAAACACGATTGCTTAAAGCTAATCAGTAACTAGGAGTTATAATTAACTTAAAGATTAAAGAGATATACGGATATTTGTTGTATTAGTTGCCTACGCCGGTGGTTTATGCCATCAATTTATTCGATTCTCTACTTGAGTAAGTAGTCCATTTCTGATTTTGTGGTGGACATATATTGGTCAAGTTCGTTATCCAGATCTTCACGCTTCACTTCCGGCTGCGCCTTGCCTAAATGACAATTTGGGGATAGAAAACGGTATGATTATTTGATAAAAATTCAATAAGAACAGAACAATTGAAACATTTAAACTTTTTTTTCTTCTTTGCAGTTAGATCCGATCAAATCCTTTGGCAACAATGACCCAATCTGTTACGCTTTTACCTGAATCACTGCGATTAGCACGACTACGACTGCGTCCGCGGCGAGCAGCACCTGCCACTTGCTGACGCGGTTTTGCCTTGCCAACCAGCGCCGAATTTTTGTTCCTCTTGCTGTTGTTGTTATTCTTGTTACCGTTTCTGTTGGCAGCCTTATTGGCCACTTTGCCACGACCTATTGGCCTATTAGTTGGTGTAGCCAAACCAGCATTAACCGCAGCGCGAGTTCTAGAACGAGAGCGACGGGATGTCGAGGCAGCAGCAGAGTTGCCAGCCCCAGGAGCAGCAGCAGCAGATCTGTGAGAAAAACGGAAGAGGGAATTGTGATTCGTGCGTTCACTTCATAAAATTGTCTTTGACTTACCGTCCCCGTTGGCGTCCACGTCCAGATAGGGAGGCTGATACACCCTTCTGGGCCTGGTTCGAACTGTTCCGACGTTTCTCAACACGTCCACCGGCTACACCGCGCAATTTACTTGCTCCACGACGTGGAACACGGCGATTGTCTTTGCCAACAGCTGCTGATCCTGCAGATGCTTGGCCAGGACGTACGCCCAGACGCTGCTTGACAGAGACTCGGCGTCCACTCGAACTCGATCTTGCTGCTGCTGCTGCGCCACCACGGCGTTGGCCACCTGCATTACGACCGCCAGCAAAACGATTGCGACTCTGTGAGCGGGGACGACTCTGAGACCGTTCACGTCCACGACTCTGAGAGCGAGAGCGCACAGGTTGGGCTTGACGGGAACGCGACCGGGAACGATTGCGACGTCCCAATGGCTGCTGCTGTTGTTGCTGCTGCTGCCTGCGGCGTTCCACACGCTCTGCAGCGCCACCCACATTAGATCGCCGTTGACCCAAGCGCTGGCGTAGACCGCCGACCTGTGAAGAAGAGCGTGATGGTCGATTCGAGCTATTGCTGCGACGCCGTGCATTGGCCACCAAATCGGCACGCATCCTGGATGAAGTAGAATTGACGAAGAATTGTAGTCCAATGACGATCTTTTGGTTGTTTTTTTTTTGTGGGTGTTGCTTACGTTGCTACATGTGTCACGTTATTGGAACGCATGGGTCTGCCATTTGGGCCTAATCGCACAGGTTTAACGCCGCCAATGCGAGGTCCGCGGGAGGCACCGCTATCACCGCCGCCACCGCCAGCTGAGTTCCGCAGGCTTCTCTGTAAGGATGCATATAATTGATTTGAACGAGCGCAGCGTTTCAATGTGTCAAAGAAGAGTCAAGAAGAGTCTGGGAGACTGAGATATAGATATATATATTTCTATATATATGTATATTGGGGTTTGGGGGGGTCAACGCAGAAGGCGTCTCTCTTCCTTTATGTCTGCTCTTTTGCTCCCACTCTTTCATTCTCTCTATCTCTCATTTCTCTATGGTCCTTTGCAGTGATTGCAACAATGGAATTGTTTTAGTTTTTTTTTATCTAGTATTAGGGGACACGTACGCGCTTCAACTTAAGGGCCGTCTGCACGGTATGCTTCCGTTTGAATTCCTGTAATAGGCGCGAATTGGCGGCCGACACATTTGGATTCACAATGCGCCGTGAACGACTCTGGGAACGACTGCGCTGAGGCCGCGATTGCTTCACAGCTTGCGATTGCATTTGAGTGAAGCGATCGTTCAGAGATATGCCAGTGTGAACCATTGTGATCGTTTATTTATATATATAGGTATATAGATGCAATTAGAGAACTCGCTGTATATGATGATATGACACTTTTCCTTTCCGACACTTTTTTCTGCTTTATATTAAACAGTTGAACTGTGTTTTATTTTTGGTTTTTGTGCGTTATGTGTTTGTGGGTTGAAACTTGGTTTGCAACTGAAATGTAAAAGAGAAATGATATCAGTTATATAGTGCAAGAGTTGGTGTCAGGTAGTCGACAAAAACAGAAAAGGATAAAAAGGACAGGTATATTATGGGCTGACAGCTGCTACTTAAGCCAAATCACTTGGCCCATATCATGCAATCATTTGACGAATATGAACACCTGGCCTCGAGCATCGAAATATCCCTCTAGCAAATCGAATATTCCAATTTTTTTATGACATGTGAAATGGAAAGGGAGTCAAAGCGTGGTACAGTGAAATCTTCAATTACGTGGATTTAGTTATGGTTTATGGCCAACAACAATAAAATTATATTTATAGAAACTGACAGTTGCTAGCATAGGTACAGTTCTGCAAGCATTTCTTGTGACTAGGGGATAAGCAAGATACTATTGCAAGGCAATCTAATCCACCATATTAGGGGTTTACTGTATTCTAATTATAGTTGTCACAACAACGATAAACAGCCTTGAAGTTGACTCACTCCATGATAGATAAATTAAAAGTAAAAATGAGTGCATTCTATGTATACACACATCTGCTATAGACATTTCGTGCTATTTTACTTACATTTACGACGCTGTCCTAATGGCTCTTATATGACACTTCCAATTTTCAATGCGCAGCACTGAAAACTCTTGTGCCGAAAGTTTTTATTCTTTTTGACTCTCCAATTTATCCTTGCGTCGCTCGATGATACCAGCAACACCTTTTTTGCACTTTGAATATTTCCTTACAGATAATTATAGCTCGGCAAAGTAAATATTTTTGGGAGAAAATTAATTTTTACGCGCAGGAAAAAACACTTCAAAAATTTTCTTATGCTAGGGATGACAGTTCATCGATTGTTGTTGATATCGATGCGAGAAGGCGAGAAGTGTGATATTGGTATTTCCCAGTATTTAATGAAGAATTTTACAGCACTATTTATAGTGTGTTGTCTCTGCTTTGTTTATTTTGCGTATTTTTTTTTTTAAGAAATTGAACCATGACAAGTAACGACGTAGGATCAGCGTCAGCTTTCTCAAGCTCAGAGACGGCAGCTCTAGAGCGTCAGACGGAAGTGCAGGATGACCAGGTGGTGAGTCTCGAACAGATCTGGAACGAGAGACACAAAAAAGTTAGCAGCGGTTGGATACGGCAAAATGGTTACCAAAGGGTAATTTCAAATCCTTTTATTAGTCATTTATACTAATCAAGTAAGTTTTACAGATCTGCCTACAGTTTCCGGATGACTATTTGCCCCACAGCAATGTCATCAGTGAAAGTCTGAAGGCGATTTTGGGTTCGAGTGCCAAGACTTTCATTCTGGCAGATACAACATATGGCAGCTGCTGCGTAGACGAAATAGCCGCGGCTCATGTAGAGGCAGACAGTGTAATTCATTTTGGAAATGCTTGCCGTAGCAAAGCCAGCCGGCTGCCTGTCCTGTATCTGTATCCAGAGCTACCATTGGAAGTGCGCGAGCTGATTAATAACCTTATCGCGTTGAAGGCAGAGTGCACAGAACGTGAAGTATGTATATATCTGGATATTGGCTATCAGCATTTAAACGAGGAGCCGAACGAGGGCGACAATCTCTGCAGACAATTAAAGGAAGCACTGCAACCAAAAGAACTCCATGTGGACGTCTATCCATTGCCAGCAGAGGATGCATCTGCTTTAAAACCTCTATCGGAGTCAGCTGGTGAACGCATTTGTGTCTTCGTGGGTTCAGATAATCAACGCTTTGCCAATCTCTCGCTTACCACTCCGGCCTTGCAATGGCACATCTTCGATGGTGTTTCCCATACACTAAGCGCAAAGAATCCATTGACAGCCCAATACATTCGTAGACGCTACTATTATATAGAGAAGTGCAAGGATGCCCAGACATTGGGCTTGGTTGTGGCCACTCTTACAGCAGAGGGATATCTCGATGTGGTGGCCCGACTACAGTCTATGGCTAAGGGACGTGGTATAAAGACACAACTCCTTTCTGTGGGCCGCCTTAATCCAGAGAAGTTGGCCAACTTTTTGGAGATCGATTGTTTTGTTCTCATTGGTTGTCCATTCAATAACATGTATAATTCTAAGGACTATTATAAGCCCATTGTCTCTGTTTTCGAGGCTGAGATGGCTCTAAATCCAGCCTGGCATATGAAGTATCCCGAGTCATATGTGACGGACTTCAAGAGCTTGCTGCCTGAGGGTCGCGGCTTTCTTCCGTTCGACGAGGAGGCTCTGTTTCAAGAAGATCAACAGGATGTTAGTCTCGTAAGTGGCCGGATGAGAGGTGGCACATCTCAGGACGACAATTCCGCTTCTCTGGCTGTTGCACCGCGAGCCAAAATGGAATTGATGACCAATAATACTGGCTTGAGCTTTGAAGATCGCACCTGGCAAGGCTTGGATCCCGCCTTAGGGCAGACAGAGCCCGCCGCCGTGCAGCAAGGCCTTAGTGGCATACCCATTAAGTACTCACATCAATAAAACAAAAATATTCCTACAAACATAAACAGAATTCAAAGTCGATCAAATAAATATTGGTTCACACATATTTTTTTAAATATTTTAGGTGTTTTTTATATCTGAATTTACTGATCCTCTTGCATTAAATTTGAATTTCTTGAATTAAACTACTCGTCCAACAAACCGCGGAGTCCTGGCATTTGGCCACTTCCTATCCCACACTTACTTAGACTCTCAACCAGTACATGGAGGAGCGAATTCTGTTATAGTCGGGCAGATTCTCAACGGGGCCGACAGCAGCAACAGCTGGGCATCTGTCATAGATGTATTTCATTGCCACATCACGGACATTCGACACATTGACGGCATCGATACGCTGCTCCAGTTCGTGTAGAGGGATGCGGCGATTGTAGCACAGAATTTGGCGGCCAATATCCTCACAAATGGGTGTGGTTCCATCCAATTGCAGCAGCATGTTGGTCTTCAACAAGTTCTTGGCGCGCTCGACCTCGGCTTCAGTAACCATGGTGCACAAACGCATCCATTCGGACTGCACATTGAAGATCATGTCCTGTAATATGAAATTAAAGGGAATTAAATTGTTGATAGTTTTGACATCCCTTTGAGCTTACCTCGCACTGCAGGGGATCGCACACGAAATAGATTCCCCAAAGACCAGTGTCCTTGTAGCAGGTATTGAACGACTGGAAGCTGTGGCACAAATCTGAAAATTAACACAGAAATTTTATATAATTCCTCAGAGATTATAACACTTAACCACTTACTGTCCTCGGCGCTAGCACGAGCCAAATTGGATGCATTGTTGGCGCCACCGCCCTGTGAGCGATCCCAAGCACCAACCAAAGTGTTGGCCACCATCAAAGGAATATTATCCTGGTCGGTCCAGCCGCAGCCCTCGACAGCTACAGCAACATGGGCCAGAGGAAGGGAATCATCACGGACACGCACCTCAGAGCCGGTGAAGCGGCAGGGTGTGACTTCTGGTGGCAAAAGGCTAGCTTCTAGGCGGCCCAAATTCTGGGTGGCCAGTTTGACCAGTTCGTCGTGCTTAACGCCACCGGCACCAGCCAGAACAATGCGCGAGGCCTTGTAATGGGTTTGAATGTAGTCGGTCAAGTCGGATTTGCCAATGGACTGAATGTTTTTAGTGGGTCCCAAGATGGTCTGGCCCAAGGGAGTGCCCTGGTAGGCGGTGGCATGCAAATGATCGAAAACCACCTCCTGCAGGTTGCTTTCAACTTCTTGCATCTCGCGAAGAATGACTGAACGCTCACGGGCAATCTCTCCCTCACCCAGCTTTGAGTTCTGAATGATATCGGCCAGAATCTCCACAGCCTTGGGTACATCCTTTGACAAGCACTTGGCATAGAAGACAGTCTGCTCGCGAGATGTGTAGGCATTCAGATGGGCGCCCAGATTCTCAACTTCTAGTTCCAGGTCAGTTTGCGAACGCTTAGCTGTGCCCTGGGGTAGACACAAATCTCTGATTTAATACAATCAAAACGAGAATATATCAGAAAACTTTTTCACCTTGAAAGCCATGTGCTCCAAGAAGTGGGCCACACCGTTGTTCTTCTCGTTCTCCGATCGCGAACCAGCATCGATCCAGAGGCCAACGGTGGCTGTGGAGGCACCCGAATCCTCGCTAGCTACGCGCAGTCCATTGTCCAACTTGGTCACCTGCGTGGCGGGTATATTCAGCAGGGTCTTCTGCAAAGTGGCTGCTGATTTGTAGCGCTGTTGGAAAATATAAGCGATGTTAAATAAATAAGATGTTATGTTATATATCCCAAACACCATAACCTCAAAAAGTACAATTTTCGCTAATAAATTTCAGAGATCTGTAAAATCTGCTGGATTTGGTCAAACGAAGGCTACAAGATATCTTTAATATTATAACCTATTCACTAGCTTATTGCATTATGCTATTTTCTTTTTACAGCATTTACAATTACGTAATTAGAGTTCGTAATCTTCTGCGAGGAAGAGACGCTCTTACCTTGATCAAATCAACGCCACGCATAAATGTGCGCATATTCTGCGTTACTCCTAGCACACGCAACGCCATTGTTTAGCTTTGTCTCGTTTAATATTCCAACAGATGCTTAAAATTATTATTTAAAACCTTTACGGCCTCGTTCGTTGCGGGTGCCGATGAAAAATCCACAGCTGACTAGGGCTACGCAATGCAAAAGGTGCGAATGGTCACATTAACTTTTCCCAATGTTTTTAAGCCGCAGTGTGACCACTGTTTCTAAAGTGTACTACTTTTGTTGAAACAAACTTAAAATTTTAGCTAATAATAACAAATTAGTAAGGAAATTTACCAGTCGACTACGAACAGATCAATTGGTTCCTATGGCTGGAAACTTTTGGCAGAGCTCGCACTCCCAGCAATGGATACTAGACAAGCAGGACCTACTGCGGGAGCGGCAACATGATTTGCTTGCCCTCAGCGAGGAGGAGTATCAAAAGGTGTTCATCTTCTTTGCCAATGTAATTCAGGTGCTGGGAGAGCAACTAAAATTGCGCCAGCAGGTTATAGCCACAGCGACGGTGTATTTTAAGCGTTTCTATGCTCGCAATTCTCTGAAGAATATAGATCCTTTGCTGCTCGCCCCCACCTGTATTCTGCTGGCTTCCAAGGTGGAGGAATTTGGTGTTATTTCCAACTCTCGGCTGATATCCATATGCCAATCGGCGATTAAGACCAAGTTTAGTTACGCCTACACGCAAGAGTTTCCATACCGCACGAATCATATTCTGGAGTGCGAATTCTATTTACTAGAGAATCTCGATTGCTGCCTCATTGTTTATCAGCCATACAGACCATTGTTGCAACTGGTGCAAGACATGGGACAAGAGGATCAACTGCTCACTCTCACCTGGCGTATTGTAAACGATTCATTGCGCACGGATGTGTGTCTGCTCTATCCGCCGTATCAGGTAAGAAATTAGTTCGGAATTGTGTAGCCAATTACTTACTTTTATCATTCTTCAGATAGCCATTGCCTGCCTACAAATTGCCTGTGTTATACTTCAGAAAGATGCCACCAAGCAGTGGTTTGCCGAACTTAATGTGGATCTCGACAAGGTGCAAGAGATTGTGCGAGCCATTGTCAACCTTTACGAGATGTGGAAAGACTGGAAGGAGAAGGACGATATACAAATGTTATTGTCTAAACTGCCCAAACCTAAACCGCCTCCTCAACGATGATACGAAATCCCCAATGGGAAACAATAAAAATAAAACTACATTTCTCTTTAATTATAAAAAATTTAATACTATATAATATAGAATATACATATTTATGAGCTTAAAGATATTTAGCATGACCGCTGGAGAACTTCGTATTCAATATCTTGGCCTTGTCCACAATTTGTTTCGTTTGATTTTTATCAATCTTATTAAGCTTTAAGTCTACATCTCGACTAAAGGGACGACGCTCTGACTTTGATCCACAGGCAGCCAATGCCTTTTCCTGAAATACAATTGTTTTTATATATATATATTTTTTTTTTCAAATTA
The DNA here is from genome assembly GCF_018902025.1 of Drosophila willistoni. NCBI lineage: Eukaryota > Metazoa > Arthropoda > Insecta > Diptera > Drosophilidae > Drosophila > Drosophila willistoni. The sequence continues at coordinate 4,578,057 of NC_061086.1, forward strand.
TTAGACTTACCTTTTCCTTCTGTTCCTTGCGCAGCTTTTTTTGATGCAACTCCACTAGAGACTCATCTCTCTTATGTTTCTTTTTATGTTTTTTAGCCATGCGCTCCTGTTCCTCGTCGCGTTGCCTGTCATATTTAGCCTGTGCCATCTTTTCAAGTTCCTTAGAACTAATAGATTTGGTACCCATAGATGCAGCTTCAGATTTGGGTGTTTTTGTCCAAGAAGAACGATCACTAAAGTCAGGTCGTTCTTTACCCTGGTAGAAGGTACGTTTCATGTTATTCAGGGCAGCCAGACCACCCTTTAAACCAACATCAGGGAGCTCAAGCATCCACTCCTCACGTTGATCCTGATCTAGAGCTGTCGACCCTTCCAGACCATTGCCCTCTAGAACAGACAATTTAAGTGTAAGCGCCCTTTCCTCTAATTCTACTTGGCTAACATTTGGCATTGGACCAAAAGTTGCAGCACCATCATCATCGTTATCCTGATCTGTAGGAGATTGTGCATCTGATGTCTTTTGAATCAGGTCGCTGGGCATTACAGGCCCAATAACATGCTGTGGGGGTTCAGATTTAACCAAGTGTGGTGGCAAGGCAGGACCGAAGGCATCTTCGACACAATTTACGTTAGGCAAGGAAACATTTCGTGGGCTCTCGACACGGGATTCGTCCTCATCTCTTCTACTACGTTTCTTTTCCTTGTGCCGCCGTTTCTCCTTCTTATGTTTCTTCGACTTTTTATGCTTTTTGTCCTTGTCCCTACTCGTCTCCTGGTTTCTTTTGCGTTGCTGTTGATCGCTCTCATCGCTGGAGCTGGAATCACTGGACACTGGAATTGAGAATGATGAAAAACCAAAGAAGGAATCTCAATTAAAGCAATAAATAAAAATTTATGGAAAAACGGAAGAGCATGAAACAAATTATATAGATGGAGCTTAGTATCAATACATTCCAAGACATCAAAGGATACCCATATAACCCTATATTAGCGAAAGAAAAACTGCAATTATTGTTTTTGGCATCAACTACGATTTTTCTATTGACTGTAAAAACTTTGGGGTGTAAAATATTCTAGACAAAAACTTAACGATGAATGAGCCGCTTACAATTAGTTAATAAATGGCAGTCTCCTTTCGCAGAAAGAGCATCTAATTGGCAAAGGTTTTCATGGCCTTGCGATAGCTGTAGACGATGGACTTAAAAACGCCCGCTGTGGCAATGTTCTTCAGTGACTGAGTGACACTACTGCGCCACACAATGTCGTTCACTGAGACCTGTAGAACTTTGGGCAACAGTGGAGCCATCGAAAGATGCTCCACCACATCCGCGTAGTCACCGCGACAGGCGGCATTACGTTGCAGACGACGTCTGAGTTCACGAGGCAGGCTACGCAAATGGTAACTCGTGGCCATTGCAGATTTATCCTGTTCGAAGAGAATGGCCGGACGACGGGAGCCTGGTTCCTGCCCATGCATGTCAACAGCCACATATTTATCCAGCTTACTCATAACTGGCTGGTAGAGGGAAAAGAACTCGTTTATCTGAGGAGTGACAATATTGTGAACCTTTTGCTTGTTTTCACCAAAGATCATCCGAAAATCCCCTTTATAGCTGAGCGAAGCTATGGTGTGGAAAAGTTCAAAAGCAGTAAATTTTTCTGGTAGCAACAACAAGGCGGAATGAAAGGCCGATAGCAGATTTCGGTCCAGAGCTGACTTCAGCCGTGGATTGTCTGCGGGATTGACCAGATCTGTAACCGGTTTCTGCAGGCGCCCGGCCAGATACAAATGTCGCCAATGCAGCAGATCCTCAATAAGATGTTCCTCAGATACCACACCATATTTGATGGTCAGGCCAAGATCCTCCAACGGCACCAATGTGTTGAAATAGACTCCAGCTCCCATACGCTCCTGGTATTGAGCCGCAAATCTTGGACCGAGATGCCTCAGAGCCGAGTAATGACTTGGATGGCGATGCATATTTTCAGCATGGAAGCCCAGTGCATCACGCACGCAAAAAACTAGGTCAATGACGTTGCTGCTGCTACTCTTACTACTCGAAGGTTTCGCCGCCGGTTGCTGCACATTTTTATAACCAAGTTGCTGTTTGACCCCTGACCCATATGCGAATATGTAACTCACGCTGCCCAGTGGGAAACGTGTCACAGTACGCCTGTATATGTCCATCATGATGCGGTGGTGTGGTTGAGTTTGCTTGGTATGTTAGTTGAAGAGATTAAATAAACGCTATATAATTACTTTTTTTCTACACGCCGGTGTCCACTTATGTTGATCGAGTGATCGAATAGTAATCGGAAGACTCCCGCAGATCCTCTGATTCGCCTACTGCCACTGTTATTGCTGCGTCGACCTAGCCTGGGTCCACCACATCCACTCTCACAGCTTGATCTCTGGGATTTTGGATTAAGAAGAGAGCCTCCCTTTATTGATGCGGTTGCAATGCTGCAAGTGTTGAACAACGCCTGCGGATGGGATGTAAGGGATGGACAAGCCGATTGCAAACACAACAAAAACATGATGGTTTTGATGGAGGGAGCTGGAGGCTCAATTCCGGGAGAGTTTAGGTCCAGGCAGGCGCAATGAAAAATTTCGTTCAATTCATAAATTTAACAACCAAATATTACACAGAATATGTCAATGTAGTGTTGCCAAATGTTGCCAGTGTTGACAATTAACAAAATTACAGCTGTTTTTTTATTTCATTCGGAAGAAGAAGAAAACGCACATTTTTTTTAACTCGGTTCGAACGGAGGCGCAAGAGACCAGGAACTATAGACGAGGACATGCCACGGCCACAGAAAAGGAAGAATGTCGAGTCAACAGAAGAAGAACAAACGCAGCAGGATCAAGAAATATACAATGAGGAAAAAGAACATCAGCCGGTGGAGGATATCACATCCGTTGGGAATTTGTCTGATTTCACAACGGTAAATAAAAAATAGTCTCGTTCTTTATTTATTATTTATCCATAATATATGCCTTTGCAGCAAGCCTTTAGGAATGTGGTGTCCGCCACTCGCTGCTGCAATGCCTTTCCCCAGGGCACGGCTCGTTCTTTGTATCTCAGCTATCCTGGTTACGCCAAGATCATAGATGACCTTTCTCAACGCGTGGTTGGACTCGTTGGCAATGTACTGCAATCCCAGCAGATAAAGGGCGACATAAACAAGTATGAGCCGCCTCCAAATAGAAATTGTTTTACTCTATTAAATTGTTTTTTTGTTCATTGTCTCCCTTTTCAGGCGCACCATGGACGAACAATTTGAGATGGTTCAGGAATGTAATGATATTGTATTTGAGCGTATTACCACCAATCTGGACATAAAAAGTGGATTACGACGTAATCCACAAATGATGCTAGAGACACAGGTGGATGTGCTCAATCCCCAAGCCTCAGCGAGTCCGACATCTGGAACGGAATCCCCTTCCTCGACTTCATGGCGAGCCGGCAGTTGGAATCGCTCACCGGCTACGGCACCACGGGGACTAGTGTCTGCCCGCCTGTTCACAGCTAAGAATATAATGAGACCCCAATTGCAGTTCAAGGAGCTAATAGACAACAATGCTCAAAATCCGTTTCTTCCGCGCCTGCGAGAAAAGCCAAACTCTCTAAAACCTTTAGCTCTACTGCCCGAGTACAATGAAGCAGGCAACATCCAATCCTATTTGCATCCCTATGAGTTTGAGTTGCTAAAATTCGAGCCCCCGCAAGGACAGATGCAAACGCAGAGTCCGGAGTTGCCTGCGTCTATGGGAAATACTGAATTAATGCTGGTAGACAATTTGGAGAAGCTGCAGCAAGCCGTTAAGGAACTGAGTGAGGCCTCGCAGATAGCCATCGACGTGGAACATCATTCGTATCGTACTTTTATGGGCATCACTTGCCTCGTGCAGATGTCTACATGCTCTAAGGATTATATTTTCGACACGTTGGTCCTACGTGAGGATATGCAACTACTTAATCTAGTTATGACTGACCCCAAGAAATTGAAGATTCTCCACGGCGCAGACTTAGACATTGAATGGCTTCAGCGGGATCTCTCACTCTATATTGTGAACATGTTTGATACGCACCGAGCAGCCAAAGCCCTCAATATGGCACGCCTCTCGTTGGCTTTTCTCCTTAAGCACTATGTTGATTTGGATGTGGACAAAAGTCTTCAATTAGCGGACTGGCGGATGCGCCCCTTGCCACAGGAGCTTATAAACTACGCTCGCCAGGACACTCACTATTTGATCTACGTCTATCAGTGTCTGACCAACGACCTACTTAAGTTGGATAATGGCCATCAGCAGATCCTACGTTCTGTCTACCAGATGAGTACCGAGGTGTGCCGGAAGCGGTATACAAAGCCCCATATAGGCCCGGACTCACATTTGGATCTCGTACGAAAGACAAAGCAAATCTTTGATAATCGGCAACTGCATGCGCTACGCGGATTGTTTGAATGGCGCGATACCACTGCCCGCCAAGAAGACGAAAGCTATGGCTATGTAATGCCCAACCACATGATGCTCCAAATAGCCGAAAGCCTGCCTCGTGAGATGCAGGGCATTCTGGCCTGCTGTAATCCAATTCCGCCGCTGGTGCGCCAGCAACTGCATACGCTTCATCAGATTGTGCTAAAGGCTCGAGAACAGCCGCTGGTCAAAGTGAGTTATCAAGCAAAATCCAAATGCCAGAAGCTAAGCGTTACCTGTTCTCTACGACGACCGCTCTTAACAATTGATTGTACTTAAAGATATTTCGAAAATGAAAAGCTTTTGGCCTCAGTTCCACTTGTCTTTCTTATTGAAATCATTAATTTTTTTTCTTCTTAAATATCATCTATTTTATCTATTGCAGCCTATTCTAGAAGCCGGAACCGTCACTCAGCGGCCTTTACCCGTCAGTTCCAAGGATTTTAACAGCAAACTTTATCGTCCTCACGACTTTTCCCATCTGGACGAAACTCGTGATGATTTACCTACTTTACTTAGAAGGACTGCCAATGGCAAGCTCAAACTGCCAGGAACCAATATAGATAAACAGGTTAGTTCTTTGGGTGTACCAGCCATGAGTTTGTTTGGCAAACCAACAGTGCCTATCGCAGAGGAGGAGCTGCGTTGGGTGTCAATTCGTAACGAGAGCCGTGAATTGCGTATGCCGTACAAACGTTATTTAGCTATTTTACCCTTCACCGCGCAACTGAGAAAGGAACAAGACGCAAAGGAGCAGAGTGAATTGCTCAAACGTCGCCTGTGCCCAGCAGATCCCACGCCAGAGCACATTCAAATGGTAGAGTCGGCAATAAAAACAACTGAATCTGCAAACGATCATTCTATGTCACTGAAGGAGCAGCTGAAACGTAAACATCAATCAAAAACCGTGTTAGAGGATCAACCCAGTTCCAGCAAAAGACTCAAATTGGACGAGAATACCAAACCACTTTCTGCTGCACCACCAATTAAGAGTGAAACATCTATTATCAATGTCGATGACGGTGAAAGTGATAATAGTGATGTTGTAGAAATGCCTATAATTAAGAATCCACTAGAACCTCCATCTCCCGCTACTCCTACTCTGTCCAAGCGACAGCAGAAAAGACAGAGAAATAACCAACAGTTCAAGGCGAAAGCGCGCATTCAACAGCATTCACAGAGTTCGAATCAACCTGTTATACTGCCCAAAAAAGGTGCTCCCAACTTCAACTACAAAAATGTGGACTTTAAGCAGTTTAAAGGCGGTGCAAAAAGAGCACGTGGCACAGAGATCAAGGCAGATATACGTGGCAAGGTAAGTTATAACATATTAAAATTCATTAGAAATTATTTCACAAAATTAATCTTGTACCTTTTTTAGAATCGGCCCAACAATCGGAACAACAAACAATTCAATAAACTGTTTACATTTAGTAATGTAAAAAGAGGAAAATAGATGAACGAAGGGACCTCAATCCCGGAAACGGAATCACTTAATCATCCAAGTGACCATGACCACCATTTACTAGCTATTCATTAATTTTTCACTTTACACATTCATGTTGTAGTTAAAATGTATTGAATTCATTTTTCTAAAATATATTATCTATAAAAAACAACAATTTTCTAAGTTTATATTTATGGAGAATGGGTTTGAGCCATTCGAGCATTGACTGATTAATATTAAATTAACTAGATGCCCTTGCATAACTTTTAGTCAGGGAAAACTTAGATATGTACCTATTAATATGCAGAAATACTAACAAACCACGATAATGGTTTAATTGGCTTAGAAGTAACAACAACCTAGGAGTATCTTAATTTAATTGAGGCCACATCTATAGAGTTTTTAGCATCTTGTCACCTTCCTTGTCCATGCAATACTCCACCACGGCATAGATCACCAGAAGTCTGCGTTCCACTCCACGTTTATGTTTGTCGGTGATAAGTGGATATAATGCATCGCTTTTGGATAGACGATCAATGATTTCGGTTAGTACACCACCAGAAAATACTTGCAAACGATCCCAGGTGCTTTTCCGTAGACTAAAAATCGCAGGAAAGTAGTAACAAAATTTCAAAGTTGAGTTATTTGATTTAAACTCACAGACAGCACTGATAAAGGGGCGCCAGTATGTCCAGATGATCTTTATTGGGATTGCCAAAGGACTTGCCATTGTCTATGAGGACTACACGCTCCTCGCGGGTCTCATAATGATGACGATCTCCGTTTTGCAGGAGATAGTCAAAGATGGCCACATCGATGAGGTCAAGCAAACGCATTGTTTCCATTTTGTTCTTTAAAGATCTAAGAATTGAATTGAATGCTTAAAACGGGCTACTCAATCCTAGTTAAATAATAAGTTTATGTCGTACTTGCAGTAACTCATATCGTCCTCCCAAACCGCTCTCCGTTCGTCTTTGTAAGTTCGCTGCCAGGGCGATCGTCGTTTGGCTAGCGTTCCTGGCACAATATAAATCATTACTCCTTCAATATTGTGCCTTCTGTCCCCACACACCGTCTCTTCTTCGTTGCAGTAGTGACATTTGCCGTATAGGCAATATTTTTCGTTACCATCCTCATCCGTTTCGATCTTTATGGTGTTCTGCAGTTCCTCATCCCCATTGGCATAGATCTCCCTTTTAAGGTTGACCACACGACCCACAACTATCGGTGTCCAGCGAAGATCAAGAACAGCCCCCAAATAGAAGGCGTACACCTCGGCTGCATGCCGATCTTTACCACTATAGACAGCTCCCTCAATGACTTCATCTCGGGGATACCATTGGGGCTTGAAGATTACCTTTTGCTTGTGTGATAAGCGCATTAGCAGCTTCAGTTGGGTGCCCTTTGCCAAATTGTTGACGCGGGTAATAGGCTCACGTCGCAATGTCTCCAAAAGCTGGCCCATTGATGAATCATAGAGTGGATAGATTTCATTCTCGTGTGGCCACTGTAAAGTTCAAATCAAGTTCTTTCTTTTCTTTTTTATAATAGATACAAACCACAAAAGCAAAGAAATTCCTACAATTGTGGTTCAGCAGACTCACCCAATTGGCTATATCCCAGAGAACACTGGCATTCTCATATGTGGCAAATTTATAATTTTTTAGCAGTTTATTGCGAAACATAAAGAAACGAGGATTTCGATTCAAATAGGCCGGTTTGAGATGACGCATCTTGTGACGTATCATGTTCTCCAAGGCTCGAACACTGGCCAATTGGCTCTCCTCGATATTCAGATAGTACATGAAGTAGAAATTTGCCCCCAGCACGAGGCCTAGAAGAGTGGCAACAATGCCCACAATAATGACGGTGCGTTTATTCATCCTGCTGCTGCAGCAACCTTTTACCGACTCAGTCGTTGCCAACAGACTCTGCTCTGTTGGTTTTTTTGCTGGGCCCTCGTACTACTTTATTTTTAATATCACGTATACGTAATAACATAAACTAGCAAATTGCTCAATTCGATTGTTGCTACCGCTGGGATGCTGGGATGTTGCATGCAGCGGCTTCTTGTTTTTTTGGCAGACATCGACAACAACTGTTCGCATCAGTCCATTGTTCAGATTTTATGCGCAATATTTTTCGTCTGTGCGAAAGTGTGATTAATTAAAATGTCAGCGATTATATGTTGTCCTTTTTGGGGCCATTAGCACAGCCTAGTTGGCCTCTATTTCATTTCCTCTTTGGCTCTGCATGTCCTTGTCCTGGCCGCCAAATTACTTGTTAATCAGATTTACAATGCATTCCAATCACTAGTTTACACATGACCCTTTCCGAATTCTTTGGCACACCTTTTAGATCTCTTAGGCTATATACACACTCTATTTTTTTGTTTAATTAATTTAATTGCCCGCCATGGCACGTCTTTTCCCAACCGCAACCACACGCACTCTGACAGACACTTTACTGCCACCGTTCGATGAAATAGTCGGCGTTAAGATGTTGATTCGTTAGCCTCGTTTAATTGTTTGGGCAATTTGATTTAAAAATAGTTTTGTTTATGCGAGAGAATTTCAAAGGAATAAAAACGTGCAAAAGCAAAACAAAAATCAGCTGTGCGCAAGCCGGTACCAGGGCTGGAAATAAGAACCAAATGTGCCTATTGAAAATATCGATTTATTTTAATTTAATCGATTCGTTTGTGACCGCCAATTTAAATTTATAAACTGATATGGGGCAGCTTAACTCAACGCCAATCACTTTCATTGTCAATCATTAAAGAACTATGATATTTCTGCAAAACGTCTATTTGATTTGAATAATTAATAATAATTAATAAAAATGTACAAGTTCATTTCCTTTTATTTAATTAGCTTGAAACTTAATTTCTTTGACCCAAAGGTGAGACTATGAAAAGGCTCATCTAACCACTCTTATGAAATTACAGTTTTTTTGCACATACCATAAACAATGTCTAAAGTCAAAGGTCAAGGAACGCAACTCCCTTTATGGGCCATCATAATGGTGGGTTGATGTGCGCATACCTTCAGACGGAATCTGCGAGCTGTGTACCTGCCACAGGTCATCTCTCTCGATGGTGAACATTTGTTAAGTGTTTCACCGTACACACACACACACCCACACAAATTGCACCCGCACATTTTGTAACGAAATGGCAAATATACTTGAATTAGCACACTTTTGTTTACACGGTAAAAAAATAAAAAAAAAAAAAATTATGGGAATAAGTTTTAAATAATACTAACAATAGCCATAGTCGCCATTAACTAGATAAAAATAGCACGGTTAGGGACTTTGTTTGGTGTATTCTGAAGTAAAGGTACGTTTCTATATTTACCTAAGTATGTATTTTTTTCCACCGTGTAATCCGACATTTGCTGGGCACTTTTCTCGAGTGTGGAGCCGTGCCATCCACCACTCCTTGTTTCCAGGGGAACAAAGCAAGTATAAAACGACATGGCTCCGTGTGGATTTGGGAGCGAGAAGTGCGGTCCTTATGCCAACCAGACACATATGGTGCGGCAGAATAAACCAACAAATGATAACGGCACTCGAGCAAACAACAATAAAGGATGGAAAGCACGAAAATCGAGTAAATGAAAGAAATAATGGTTTTTGGCACAATGTGTAACAAGTAACAAAACGCACGGACACGTCCTTACCACCTCCTTGTGGTGTCTCTGTTGGCCTGCGGCTGCTTCTGTTCCCATTGAGCGGGTCGCCGGGGAATTCATCTGGTGATGGTTTAGCCCAAAATATGCAACACCTTTGCTAAGGCTCTTTGGCAGACTCCCGGCCGATTATATACGGCATACACCCACGGTAAATAGCAACAAAAGGCTTGCCATAGTTGTGAATAAATGTTTTGCAGTCTGTGCGTAGTTCATAATAAATGGAGCCAATTCCCTTGCCTTAAACTTGGTCCTCAAATGTGGCAGATATTCGATTTTCATTGCCTTTAAGATACTATAGTTTAGATAGTTATCTATCACTAAATTTCTTATGTAGAACTGAGCACTTTTCAAATTAAATCATCATATGTTTTATGTCGTAAAGTAAAACAATTAATCAATTGCGCACGCACACAGGGACACATTTTGTCGCTTACTTCTAATTGATATTAATTGCGTAACCACTTACATACATACGACGGAAACCTCTTGAAAACGAAAACTAAACAATTTAATTAACACACCAATTTCTGATTATGACAAACCATAGAAAAAACATAGAAAGGCTTAGGTGGAAAAACAACAAAAAACGCTATAGGCAATCGAAATTCAGTTGAGTCAGTTGTCTTTATACCCTTAGCAGCAAGAAAAAGAAAAATTTATGTTCTAAAGCATTTTAATTTAAAAGACAATCAAAAGCATTTTAGGAAATGCAAAAATTGGGAATAAAACTTTAACCTTTAAGCAAAGAGAGAATTAAAAAGTCAGTATACCTTCATAAATGTAATCTTGGTTCCCCAGTTTTTCCTGGAATTGCTACTTTTGATACCCTACCAACCGTGGAAATATAGTAACTGGGTCAGAAGCAACTCACACACACACTGATACACATAGACAGAAAGCAAATGAATATTAGAATACATACACATATGCATATTTAATTGAATTTAATCATCAACAATATAGAGTGACACTTGTAGTCACATGCATGTATAAAAATATAGATATATCAATAAATCTTTAATGGCTTTTGCGATAATGTTCTTGTTGGGTATTTTACGTTTAATGGCAAGAAGAAGACTATAACTAACCAAGGTCGCACAGGTGCCAATTTTTCTGTGGAGCTGTTAATTGCTCAAATATGCAACGTTGCTTTGGCGCCTCGCATAACTTCTTGTTGTTTTGTTTCTTTGTCGCAGCTCGTTTTGGCTTTCTCTTAGGTTATCTGGCCTTTCATGCGTTTTGTGTAATTAATTGGCACACATTTTACTGCTGTCGGTACGTAGAGCGGAAGAGGAACATTGTCATAGGTCGCTCAGCACGTGCTCTTGCTTAATGATAAGAGAAAGTGGGGATTGTAGGGATCGGCCCCATGATTAATTACAATTTAATTTGTTTGGCATTTAGCTGTGTGTTTTTGCCATGGCAAGCTCGGTTCGGTACAGTGAAGCAAAGACTACACAAGTAAGATACAAATTTTCTGTAGCATATTTTTTTGAGCGAACAACAACAAGGCAAATATACAAGTCTAAATACATAGTTATTAATTTTAAACTACTAGAAAACAAGATTAGGGGTTTATGTGTGTTTTTTAGAGGCATAAAACAAGCTTAATTAAGCTTATTTCCTATATATGTACTTTAAGTAAGTTTCCTAAATTTTTAAAAGTTTTTATGGTAAAATTTTGAAATTCCGGGATATGGAGCTCGTATTGTGTGAACCCTTGGAAAAAAGATCTCTAGTGGTAGCCCAATCAAAGTATTTGGACTTAAAATCGAAACAATGTTCAAATAACCTTACTTGGTTATATGTATATTAGGAACAAAAACTTTAGTCAGGCACTATATTGTAAAATTTTAATCACGGAGAAGTGTGCAAATGTTGAGAGATTTAGAATAAAGAAAAGATTCAACGATTTTCTTTGCTTTTAAATTCTGCACTATTCCACTGTTATTTGGGTGGAATGAATATTTTGCTGGCCCAGTTTTAAGGCGTGATTCATCTAATTAATTATTTTTGTTTTGTTTTTGTGTTCGTTAGCTTTTCTCTTTTGTTTACTTGGCCACCAAAAAATATGTAAATTGAATACAGTTCTTGTGTAGCTGAGCCTTTTTTTTGTTGTTTCTCTTTTGGGCTTATAATGAATCTCTCTAAATACGAGAAATTGAGAAATATTTCAATTTTAAAGAAATTTAAAGCGCTTCGTATTAAGTTGAGAATGCCAGGGCATTTTTATTTTTTCTATATGAACATAAGAAATGATTTACAATTTTGAGACCCACATGAAATTAACTCATTTATTGTGGTCAGGAATAACAACAAAAGGCGCACCAACTTATGTCAAGTAATGTCATTTTTCAGTCGGTCAAACAATAACTTTAACCAAGCGCATGTGTGTGTGTGGCTAAAACACATGCTCTGCCAAGAAGAAAATATAAACAAACACCCACATTCAGTATTAAGGGTAGCGTAAAAGCTTCCTATCCACCAAAAAACTATGTCAAAAAAGCTTTTACGTGTTATAAATTACAAAGAATTGTGACTTGGGCAGGAGCAAAAAGGCGCAACAGTTTTAATTCTGACTGCAGCACAGCAACACTGCCAGTATATTCCTCTCAGAGAGAGAGAGAGCTTCTCTCACAATTGGTTTGGAGCAACAGTTATATGTATATGTATGTATGTATGTATATGTATATGGTGGGTCCTGTGTACCCATTCTCTCGATTCGTTGGGCCCGGACAAAGTTGTTGCGGCTGCTGCTTTGCTGCTGTTGCTGCTCCTGCCTCTGCCTTTACCTGAACAGACTGGGAAATTTGAGTCAATAGAGCATAGGCAGCGACGCCAACTGAATGGCCCTGCTCTGCTCTGCTATGCTCCACGCGACGCGACAGAGACGCGACTTGACTCTGGGTACTTGCCCTTGCCAGGATTCATATGTATGCGTATGCTTGGGTTGCCTGCTTTTAGTGCCTGGATTGTTGTTGGCCAGTACACAACTTGGCAAGACGGAGTGCGCACAACTAACATTTACATTTACGCATTCAAGTACGGTTACTACTCTATATGAATTATTGCGTCTGCATGTGTGTTTGTGCGTGTGAGTTAGTGTGCCAGTGTGTGTGTCAGTATGTAGTTTTTTGTGTTATTTGGTAACTGTAAACCAGAGCCACGTGCATGAGTGTTTCGAAATGCAAATAAACGAGATTCTTAATGGCACTTTTTATGGGCACATTAAATCTGAGTACGGGTAAGAAAGTCAACAAAAAAAAAAGCAAAAAAACAGCAAAATTATAAATTTTATTGAATGAGTTTAATGACCTATTCCAAAAAAAAAATTTAAAAAAAAAAAAAAAAATTGACAGACAATTCCGAAATCCTGACCTACTTTGTTGAGCAAATATTTTGAATTTATTTCGAAAAGTCAATTATATATTTGCCGTTTACTGGTATATGTATTTATGCAAAACGGGGAGAAAGTCAACAATGAATTTCAATTATGCGTGCCTTGCACAATTTTTCGATTTTCCAAGCTGTCGAGCATTCAGAGCCTGAGGACATCTTCCCTCCACCACTCCCTCCACTCACACACTCCACACTCTCTGTGAGTTTGTGAGCTTTCCTCCTCATCAGTTCATTCGCATCCTTTAAGGTGTCTTTTGTGTCTGTTCTATGCGCTATCTGTTTCGCTTTCATCTTCAATTTCCGTTGTTCAGAAGCGCGAATTTCGAGTCGCATCGTATCGTTTCTTGTGGCCAAGAAAATTATAGCTTATTGAGTTGCTAAGCACAACAGCATCAGCAGCAACAACAACAACAACAACAACAACAACAACAGAAAGAAGAGAATAATGTTAAACTCTGACGGTAGGATGTACTGTGCCCCTGGGAATATGCTTTACTATCTGCAGACACCTATCATCATCATGGTTTGCCCCCTTCAATTTGCATGCTTTTTTTGTTTTGTGAGTGAAAACATCTGCATCTAGTACTACGTATCTGCTTTAATTTCATTTGTTCGTATTTTTATGGCCAAGCTGCAGGATCTCGTCTTTTCTAGTGAAATATTCTCACTCTTCGTTTGAATTTACTACGAATCCCGGTCGGTCAACATCAAGCAGACAGCTGTAGTCGTCGAACAAAAACCGCAGTCGTGGCCGCCAACACGTGCATACATATATTCATATGTGTGTGTGTGTGTCTGTTGGGTGCCTGGCGAGGTCCTTGGCATTCCCTGTTTAGTGAACAACAACAACGAGCATAAACATAAAATCTCCGCCTTCAATTGTGTGCGTGCGGCATGGTGTTGCCAGACTTGTTGATTACAACCTGAAAAAAACTAGCTAACCATATAATTTTAATGGTAATTGCATTTGCAGAAGCATAAAATTAATAATATAGCTTGAGTGCTTATTGATTAACGATTTCCTCAAGCTATATACATATGTATGTACGTATCGTTTTTAGGTCAAATGACACATAAAATGGATTTGGCCAACGATTGATACTTACTTCCATTTGTTATTATATGCTTACGTTAAGAGATGTTCTTATTCTGATATCTTAGAACTTTTTCAATTGATTTTCTTCAGAATTTAAATCAGAATAATGTAATCTTAACTTTCAAGAACTTTATATCTTTCTCACATGAGTACCTCTATAGAAAACTACACGAGTTTCACATCAATTTGTTTCAAATTTATAATTAAAACACTTGGCCATAACCTGGCCAATCTGATACTTTCAATACTTTATTAGAGCTATTTCTACTGCTATTTTTTGTTTTTGATAGATGTATACACACGTACATACACATACACAAACATATACATATTCGGCACTAAATATTTCTGCTACTAAATTGCTGACTGGCTCCGCCGCCGCGTGTTGCCTTTTGCAACACGTTGCCATTAATACATACTTTCCCTTGACACTTGTGAGCCAATAAACTTGAAAAAGAGCAACAGTTGCCGCAAACACAGACGCTCGCGAGTAAATGTAAGGTCTCTGTCTGTGTGGCTGTGTGATGGTGAGCCTGTGTGTGTATGTAGGTATATTTTTGCCGAGCATACACCCGAACATCCGAGTGAAATACGAGATAGTCAGTCGCCTGGCCGGTTGGTTGGCCTGGCCCACTGACTGACTCCTTGGCTCATAATGCAGATGTCCTTTGTCGTGGCCGCTTCTATAGTCGCTTTGCTCAGTTTAGTTTGTCGCGCCGGCATTTTTGAATACAGTTTACGTTGTTTTTTCGCCCAATCCAACCAAAGAGCTCGAACGGTGGCAGTAGTGTTGGTGTCTTTTTGGTGATGTTGCTCCTCGTCGCTGCTTGGACTGCTTATTTAATACGCACGCATGGCTGATATGTTAATTTTGTCTTTGGCATCACTTAGAAAACAATTAGCGCTTGCTAGTTGATTCATCGAGAAGTGTCTGTGTGTGTGTATGTCTGTATGTGAGAGTTTGTCTGTTAGGCCAAGTGACGGCGACGGAAACGGAGACGGAGACTCTGCTAACCGCAAATCAACCTACACAGAACCCTTCCATGCTTCGCTTCGCGTCGTGTCGAAGGCAAGTGAAAAGTTTTAATTGTCTGCATATTTTCATTGAAAAAGTTTGTTTGCCTGTTTGGAGGTGAATTTTTTTTTTATTTTTTTGTTGCTTTGTTTTGTTTGTATTTAATATTCATGCACGCCTCGACAGTTTTATATGAAGTTATGGGGCGCTGACTGGCGTAATCATAATAATTTCTTGCCTTTTTTGTATTTACCATTTGCATTTATGTTTCGTTTTTCGTTATCGTTTTCGTTTTTTACTCTCATCAGATTCGCTTCTTTCTTTATGATTAAAATGGCTTGATGAGATGCGGTCGCTGTTGTTGGTTTTCGCATTTCTCCAGTTGGATTTCTTTTTTTGTTCGTTTTTGTTATTTTGGTTTGGTTGAGCCGCTCTTGTGGAAAATTGTTGATATTTCTTATTGCTATTCTGTTTGCTGTAGTTGTTTATTTTCATTTATAAGAATTTTGCAATTTTTTTGTTTGCCCGTTTTCTTTTATTTGTTATTCCCGGTAATATTTTTTTGTTATTATAATTTTCCTCCTTTTTTTGTGATTTGTTGTGAAGTTGCAGCAGAACCTTGAGGTAGAAGAAATATGTAGCCTATTTATGTGGGCCAGCGGCTGAAAGATTTACGATTTAAATGTGCCTTGATGCAGGATTTAACTCTGTGGTCAATCGTATAGTAAGCTTTCTCTGGGATTACCTATATAAAAAAAAAATGGCTCAAACTTATTTTTAGTTGCCTTAGCAGTGCGTAAACTTCTGCGAATTGCGATTTGGGCTTCTCTTTGATGACTTGTTCGTTTTAAAGTAAATGTAATTTTCTTCAAAACTGTCAACATTTAGAATACTGAAAAATCGAATATTTGTAAATTTTAAAGAAACATGTCAACAACATAAATCATAAAGTAATTTCTTTGGAAAGTGATAATGATGTAACATTAACTTTCCGTTTAAAATTGATTGTCTATCAATTATTACTTATACTGATAAGTCTCATATTATTTGTCGCGGTTCACTATACTGAAAGTGTTAAATTTCTCTTTGTTGGTTAATCAAAGTAAGAGAATATCTGCATAATTACATCGATTGAATGATAAGCTAAACGTAAATTGATATCAGCTTTGCATGAATTGACTGCTGATATAGTAATTCGATATTGGTGTTTAATGGCTTGATTGATTCACACCAACTGTGACATTAACCATGTAATTATAATTACGAGTCTATAAGCTAATGATATCTCCGTGCATTCGACCATAATCTGTGTGGGTTCTCGAAAATTTCGGAATACACTTACTTTTTACAGTGAATGGGTTATTTATTGGTTCAATCTAAACTTGGCAAAATTAATTTATTTGAGACTCAATTTCAACTTTTCTTTGGCATTAATCTTCAGCTTCTCTACTTGGTTTCGCTTT
Source organism: Drosophila willistoni (assembly GCF_018902025.1). Lineage (NCBI taxonomy): Eukaryota > Metazoa > Arthropoda > Insecta > Diptera > Drosophilidae > Drosophila > Drosophila willistoni. Next base: position 4,594,655 of record NC_061086.1, read on the forward strand.
CATCTAATTGTCGGGCCAAATAATAAGATCAGCCCTAATGCGACAGTCATGTGTGTGGATGGGCGCAGTTCATTTGCTATTTAATTGATTTTCACATTAATTAAGTACTAATTACGAGTATACAATAGAAACAGCCTTCATGTAGAAGGAGTTTATTAATTAAGTCGCTCTAGACAAATGAAATAAATATATTATGTTGGAGCCTGTGTACCAACTCGTCTTCATTAATTAAAATAAGATAAATAACTAAACGCAAAGAGAAGCTACATGGCAGTAAATACAATACGAGTACCTACGTAGGTATGTACATATGTCCCACTTCATCTCATCTTATCTCATCTATTTAATTCTCCAAAAGTCTTGCCACGAAATTTTGCTCTGGGTAAGTTTTATGTTGCCGCTCAAAGGAAATACCGACCGCCAAAGCACTAAAAACCACAAACATTTTCTGCTGAAAATACAAAAAAAAAAAAAAGAAAAAGAGCAACTTTGATGATGAACTGAAACAAGCTGGATTCCTTGTGTTATCATTAAATTTGATGCGAAACTATAAACTTGACGTGGTTATTTGCAGTTTGTAAAATGATTTAATTTGTATAACTCTTTTTAGTGTTAATTACATGTGCAGCAACATCCATAAACCAAATGAAAAACTTTAAACCGAAAAACTTTGCTCGGTTGGTTTTAATAGTTTTGAATTTAATGACAATTAAATTACGAATACATTTGAGACTTATCAAATACAAAAATAAATACCGCTCATATTTGCTTTTATATTTTTTGTTTTTGTTTTAGAAAATGTGTAAAAAGGGGGGAGAACATTTTAGTAAAAAATTGCGCATACGTCATGTGGCATGCCGCAATGCAAATGAGTAGCGTTGCCGCCTTTGGCTTGTGACAACATTTTGCTCCCGCACACACACACACTTTTGTCCTCCGCGAGTCAACAATATGTTTTTGGTTTGCTTTTGTGTTGAGTTTGTTGTGCGGTTGACGTATTTTTTGTTTGTTTGATATAATATTCATAAAAGAAAAACGTTTTTCATTTTTCACATAAAATAATCAAATTGCCGCAATATTTTGTGTCCCCATTTTACCCGTTTTCATATTTTTTGTTTAGCCCAAGTTATGCGAAAAGGTTTTTACAATTTGCATACTTTCAATCATTTAATGCTTGGGTAAATCATTTTTTAGTTACAATTTGATTTCGTTTTTTGGGGTAAAACAAATTTGCAGAACATTTATCAACAAAAATGCCTTTAAGTGAGGGAAGCAAGAAGCAAAGAAGCTCAAGTTTCTATACCCTGACAGAAAGAATCCCCCAGTCAGTAGGCCTAGATGCTAAATGAACAGATATCGATTTAATCATTAGTGGCTGTCAGCCAGTTTTGCCTGCTGCCTGCTGACTGCCTTCTGCCAGCCTTTCGACCTTCTCCCACTCCCACTCCCACTACCACTCTCTCTCTCTCTTCTTCTCTATTCTTGTGTTCTCCTTCTGGTAATGTACATACAAGTCAAGTGAACATTCATTCAGTAGACTAAACAGCAGCATCAGCAGCAACAGCAGCATCAAATGAATTTGTATTTCCATTTTTATTACACAACACAACACAAACAAACTCTGTTCTATGTACAACACATTCCCAATTGATCACAATTTCCATATGCCATAATTGCGACTCCATCATCATCTCCATCATTGGCAGATGTCTTCCCCTTTTGACTCTCTGACTCTCTCTCTGTTTGTCTATGTTGGCCAATGTGATTATGTTAGTTCACCAGAACTAATTCGATTTTCATTTTTGTGGCCATAATGATTTGGCCATTGATTTTTGGTTTGGTTTACATAGTTTGGAATGAAAATGGTAAACAGTCAAATGACCGTTTAGCAATATTTGAGCACCCTTTTTACCTTATTTGCCTGCTAATTATTATTTGATATTAGCAATGTTAAAAATTTAAATGAGCACATTAGTGGAAACAAAGTAATTTAGAACCTGTCTCTGAACAGAATTGAATGAATAAGCTTTTCGCCAATGTAAAATCCTTTATACAACACGTAAAATTCACTCTAATTAGAAGTAATTTGAAACTTGCATCAACAAGCTTTAGCTATTTTGAAACCTTTGAAATCAATAATTTGCAATTGAGAAGCTTAAGCCCCAACCCAATTGGTAATATAAACATTCTTACAACTCTCTATGAATGCAATGCATTATATTGCATTCATAATGAATAATAGGTTAATGAGTAACCAAAGTGGCTCAAATTTGTTAACGATTTAACGAACAATTTTGGAAAATTACCTGACTTAATAGCTGATAGGCAAACAGGCATTTCAATTGATAATTAATTAACTGCATAAATTAGTTTAGTTTCTTAAATATCGTACAAAGGTTTCTCTTAGACAGTGCCGAAATGGAATTTATATTTCTTGAATATAATTTCTCCATCATTCATGTAAGCCAGTGACCTAATTTGCTTTTTACACGGATATCTAATGGCTTAAACATGAATTATTATTCAAGTGAAATTCAAAAATTTTCGCTTATTTTGTGTGCTTAGCTGTTTTTATTGTAATATGCAGTCGCACATCTTTCACTCATTCAGTCAGTTTTTCTCACATACTCAAATTTAACACTAAAATTTCATGCTCTCGGCTTTTTGTTATTTCATTTGCAAGCTGAGATATAGCATTCATCAAATTTTCAGTGTATCAAATTAATTTGCTGGCTAAACGACTCTTTAAAGAGCTGTCGGAACGGTTGGCGTGTATATTTTTTAAGCTGACATGGATTTATGATGCCCCCAAGTCTTATTCACAAAACTCCTACTAAAATGGGGCATAGTGAGTGGTTCTTCTTCATCTCGGTGTGGTTCTCTCTCGCTCTCGCTCTCTCTCTCTCTCTCTATCTCTAAATCTCAATGTTTCTCTTTCTTTTTTTGTGCTCGGTGACATTTAAAGATTGATGCTTCCCCGCATCCTCATGTAATCTTCTAAATTGTGTGCATATTTGTTTTTAGCCGGCAACTGCCTTCTTTTGCCTTCTGAGCCAACAAGTCTACGAATTTGTCTTACTTCATCCGCATCCGCAGTCGCATCCGCAGTCGTAGACCGCAGTCTCGAGCTCCTTCAATGCACTTCATGGCAGGCAGGCATCAGGAAGGCTTTTAGATTTCCTCCTTTTGTGTTTGCTCAATCGCTCATGATGCAACTAGTTGGTTTTTAGTCTCGGTCTGGTTGGCACTTTTTATCCGATGGAAATAGATTTTAAATCTATTGCTTTAATTGATACCCGCACAAAGCAGCATATGGCGTAGCATTGGCAAGCTGACAAGCCATTTTGGACAGATTTCTTCAAGATATTTCTTTTTTGGCATTTTTGGGGCTTTGTTTGCCCAGACATTTTGATTTATGAGTTTTACATTGAGGGCATGAGAGCGAAGGGAAAAAACTGTTTGTGTATGTATGTTAAAATTTCATGAAGAAAAAAAGTTCGTTCGACAAACAAAAGAAATGAATGGCAAAGCTGAAGCAAAAATGGTATCCTGCCTTATGCCGACAAAGCCGTAATGACAAGACTGCCGGGCATAAAAAACTTGTATATGAGTAGGTGTATCATCTATATGTATCTGTGCATTCCAACCTACATACTATGCTTTTAATACCGAAATAAGGATGTGAGGCAAAAGTTCTACCTTGGGGTATAATTTAGGTATGCAGCCAACGACGATGACTACCAACCGCCAGGGGGACTCATTAACGAGGCATCTTGTGGTTTGGCAAGCAGGAAGAGGGTTTTACATAAACCAATGGAAATTCGCATAGGGAGAGTCTCTTCATTCTGAAACAATTTGTCGAATTAAAACATAGAACATTCGCATGATGGAAATGATGAATCGATGCAAATAATTGATGGGCCAAAGAGATTCATTTATTTACATACGTATATTGTGGACAAATTAATCAATGTTTCAATAGTTGAACACAGTTTGACGCATTTGGGTTGAAATTAAACACAATTACAATAAAGGTGGGGAGGAAAGAAAAACCACAACCGGAAGATTGTTTATTTCCTCGAGTAAGAAATCGGCTAACTGCGGTTACTAAGCGGCTGCCAAATATTGGGTTTGATGCTCCATATTAGATAGAAAATTAAGAAACGTATCAGAACATTTCAGAAATAGTTCCCCTTCTTCAAAAGTTGGATAATAATGTATCCATGTAGGCATCTTAGTTAGTGATGTAAAATTAATAAAATAATGTGGTCTATCTAGGCAGAATCACTTGACATTTGCAGAGATAAATCTAGATTATTTATATGCACAGAAAATTTCTTTTCTTCTTTTCTTTTTTTGCGGCAGCAGTATTGAATTCAATCAAGATTCAGCTTCATCATCACAAATATAGTACAGACAGTGTCTGTAAGTAAACCTCTGACCTTTGTGCGAAATGAGCCAAAAATGGCAGTTGGCCACGCTTCAATAATTTCACACCCACATTCACCCACACACACACACATACACACACACACACACCTCCAAGTGCAAACATTTGCACACGCTAATGACTCGCTAGATGGCCTCAGTTGGTCTCAGACACGGACCAACAGCATCAGGCCCTGGCAACACAAGCCGCATTGAGACAGTCCGTAACAGCAGGTTAGAAAACGTGGAAGGGGAAGATCATTCGGTAGCCCCGGGGATAGCCACAGAAGCCACCAGCCATAAAGCCACAGGCTCTAGTCCATAGGCTATGCATACAAACTTATATGAGTAAATGTCGCCACTGGGAGGATGAGAGGATTGGGCGAGATAGGGTGTTGGGTGAAATTTTGCATAACATTGACCTCATTTTATTCAACACGTCGTCGTCGTCGGCGTCGTCGTCGGCGTCGTCATCGTCCCTGTCTCCCTCTCTCTCTCTCTCTCTCTGCTTCTGACTTCCTTCTCGCAAATTATGACAAAACCATTGGCACAACGGCACGGACACAGACATTGGCAAGCCAGCTGACCGCACCAGTAGACAACAGGCAGGAGACGGAACGGACAAGGGACAGGATCACTGCGAACGACACGTAATTTTCTTTGTGGCTGCTTTCATAATTATGCTAATGTAGTTGCCTGGCAACTGAAATGAGCAAATATATAGACACAAATCAATGTAGTCCGCATAAGAAGATACTTCTACAAGCAAAATTCTATATACACTGAACAAAATTTCTATGAATTTTAAGTAGAGGGTTAATAAAAAATGGTTCTTATCTCGTCCGTGCAACTATTTCCTTGACTCGTTTGCATGTGTACCCAGGTCAAAATTTACTTTATTCAAGATAGATTCAATGGTCAATAGATTTCTCTTAGTGTTTGTTTATATTTAGGTAGTACTAGCTACTGGAGGATATTTGTAGAAACAGCTGCCTAGAATTGGAGTAAATACAGATTGCTAAGTCATTTAATTAAACGTTGCATATGATTGCTTCAATTCCGGAAATTGTTAAGGCGGTACAAACAAACATGGATAAACAAAGCAGATACGATCGAATGGAAGGAGTGAGAGTTACTTCGTATATATGTACATACCTCCCAGACTCTTCCTCTCTCTCTCTCTCTCTCTCTCTCTCGTTATTGGATTTGTTTTGGCTGGGCCATGCTTCGCCCCCCACCGTTTTGCTTGTTTTCCCTTAATCGCCATTTAAGCTTTGTGGCGCAACAACTGCTGAAGCGTAATTAATGCGATTTGCTTATAGTCCCATCGATTGGCCAGGCCGGTTCATGCTCTGGTTATGGCTGGCTATGAGCATCACTTAACCAGCAAGAGAGAGAGGCGAAGGGGAGAGAAGTGTACCCTTGTTTGCTTTGTTCTTACTCTGAACTACTAAATAAGCATTTTTATACCCTTAACACATTGAGTTAAAAGGTAACAGAGTCTGTGTAATGAAAGCTATGGGCAGAAAAGAGAACTTTTACAAAAAAAAAAAAAAAACAAAACAAAAAACTATCCAACTAGATTAAGAGTAAAGTATATTACGTTTAAAGTGAAAAAATTTTTCTATATAAAAGACTTATCAAATAAGATAATGAGACCCAAGTTTTAAATTTGTAGATTCACTTTTAGTTTCAAATATATGTCAACCCCAAGTAAAACTCCTCACATCTGTTTTAATTCCTTGTAATTAATTAGTATAACCCCATGACAAAATTTCAAGTAAAAGCAGATTCATGACCTTCGAAATCGTAATGAACCATAACTGAGACCGCGGCACCCTATTAACTTTCTTACAAGAGGGAGGTCATGTTTTTTGTGAGTTCACTTTGACCTACATTTCCTTGTTTTACACTGGTTCTCTATAATTTTAAATAAATCATACGACCCGTGTGCCACAAAACCACTGCACAAACATGCCGACTCACACATACACACTCAATCACTCACAACCACCCACACAGACATTGACAAACGGTAGCTGCACCTTATGCTCACACACACTTTTCAAGATATACTCTGCCAAAAAGCTATAACCCTTTTGCTTAGCAGTTTGCCATATACATATAGGAGAAATATTTAATTTAAAGTGTACAATTTGGAATTTCTTTTTATAAGAAAATAATTTAAAAAAATATTGTAATATTGAAATTTGTCCATATTTTGAAGTGGTTTTCACTAGGATGTACAAACTTCGGCAAAGTTTGGAGGAGCTTGGTTTTCTGGTTGTTACTGCTGCTTACTCTTGATGAATTTTCTCCATGTTAAGTGGTTTGGGACCGCTTTACCACTGCTTCTCTGTGTGTATATGTGTGTGGATATTTGGTGTGTGTAAATATTTGAACTTCAACACTGCTGGTCTGCTTGGTCGAATGCCTGCTGCTTCAGTAGTTCCTCATCATTTAGTTTCTTCAATCCTCCCAGTATAGACAACAGCTCAATCTAAATGTGGCCAACTGGCAGCATAGCAAAGCTGAGCTGAACAGAACTGCACTTCTCAAATATTTATGCCAGTAATTTGTATGGGGATTACCTTCAATTTGTTGTCGTCCACTTCGGACTGTATTTATGCAATTTAATTATTGATGCCTTTTCGCTGGATGCATGCGAGTGCATGGCCAAGTAGCCAATCGGTTTTTGGTCAAAAACAATTTCGTTTCGGGATTGGTTTTCGGTTCGTTTGGCCTAAATGAAGTCAGACTAATAGGGTGGGCATATTTTAGTTATTGTTAACTGTTTGCAATGACAACCTTTCATTTGTATAAATTACTTTCTGACCATCACAATCAAAATTCATAGAAAATTCATGACAAAGTTGAGTTATAATTTAATGCAGAGTATATGCAAGACTTCATGCCTAAGCTAGTTTCATTCTTTAAGTTCATTGACATAAAATCAATGTTCTAAAATTAAGCTTGCCTCAGCTGTGCATAATTAATATTTGTGGCCACAAAAGGCAATGCGTTAGCTGTATTTAGTAGGTTACTCAAGGAGTTAATTGATCATAAATTAATTATAAGTTTCTTTATTCAACAAAGCCAAACATGAACTTGACTGGAAAGTCCTGAACTAGTGCAAATAAATGATGCTGAAAAGTGAATGTTTTCGGGTAGAGATTAGGGTACTCACACTGAACATTATAAAAGCATAAAATGAATGCTCTGTCGGAGCAAACTGTCAATTTGCGTGGGTTGATTTTTATCTATTGCCAAAAAGGAAATGATCCCTCCACTCCTCGGCTGTCATACAGGTTAGCTTTGGCATTTCCTATAACTAAGGCCTCTTTGGCTCCTATGGCTTTCATCATCCCCCTGAGCTATCAAAGAAGTCAATATTGTGAACTAGAGACAAGCATGTCGACAACCACTTGACACCAACAAGTTAGACACTTAATGTTTATACATACATGCGTCCCCCTTGTATCCTTTCTGCCAACACATTGTAAGTACATATATACGTATAGTGAAACATGTAAGAAGCCGTCTCGGCTATTGCCTTTGTCTTGTGATAGTGTGTCTCTGTGTGCTTTTAGCCATGTTTAACGCTTGCTTTATATCTATGTGTACATGTAAAGTTTAAGACATTATAATGGGGCTGAAGAATTGCAACACAACGCAAATGCACACACACACACACAAATACACACGCGGGAAAGTGTGCCCTTGTTTTATTCTATTTGTCTTTGTATCCAAGTTTTTATATATGGTTTATATATTTTTTTGTATATTTTTTCCTTTTTTTCACTTTTAGGACATTTTGACAATGTTTCACTCCTTCGCATTGTTTCTCTATTTTTATGTCTTTGTCTGGTTTTTCTTTAGAAACTATGTCAAAACACGGCTAAATGGATTGAATAACATAATTCGTTTATCTTTGAGTGTTGCATCTTAAATTATACTACTTCAAGTCAAAGCATTTAAGCGAATACCCGAAAATTATATTTAGTTTGCCGTTTAAAAGAAAGTGAACTGAAATTTGCTTGGAAGGTCTAACTATTTAAACTGCGATTATATTCCCTTTTTCTCAATGCAAGTCTTGACTTTTAAAGCCAAGAACCCTACTATTATTATTTGTGATTGTCAATCCAATTGCAATACTTCTATCAATATTGTGATCCATTCACTTTCCAAAGAAGTCACAACTAACAAACGCTGAGAAGAGCATTAAGTGTTTCGATACACGGACGTGTCCGTTTAAGTGTTTTCTGCTTTTCCTATGTCATGTTTGAGATACAATAATGTTTACCTTTTGTGAAAGCTGTCCTACCTACACAAGGAAGCGTAGCTATGATATGTGTTTGTCAAGTGTGTTCCGACAGGGTTTCTTTTAGTAAATCTTGTTGGAGGCTTTATTGTGCCTTGTGGGCAAGGCCAGAAACAGGACGAGGACGCTGTAGAACGGCCCAGAGGCACGCGGGTATAGTTGAGAGATGTCAACGTAGCTTCCATGTTGGTTGACTTTGACCCTGACTTTCTGTTTCTATTTGCGCAGATTGTTCATTCGGTTTCTTTTTTTTTGCCCCCTAAACATTTGATAATGGCAGTGAAACGTTGACTTTTGTGTGCATTTGTTTGTTTATTCATGGCATTTTGGGGTTTTATGCACGCACAACTTGCCTTTCTCACACACACGGCACACATATGCATATGTATTTCACATATCTGTTGCAATATGCATTTGAAAAAGATTTATTTGCTTGATGCTGGTTGGAATCCTCTTTGCTCTTTATGCTCCTTTTTATGCTCTTGCCCTCCCTTTCATATGTATATTTATATTGATTTTGGTATTTTAAGGAAATTCAATTACACAAGGATCTTGCTATATATCCTGCGCATGCCAGCTGATTTTTTTTTTTCGTTTTTTGATTTCTTTTTTGTATTTTTTTGTTTGCCTTTTGTTTGGCATCGGACATAAATATGTGTGCGTGCCACTTGCTAAAAATAGCCGTTGCCTGGTATTTGGGAAGTTAAGCAATTGACTGAAGCAGAAGCGACGGCACTGGTCTCAGTTTGGCATTCTATACATACATTGCGTATACGCAACGTTTCCCCATGCATCATTAAAAATTCAGCAAGTGTAAATTAAAAAGCGCCGCATAAGACGTCGTTGCCATCACAATTCACCGTCAACATCACGCTGGCATCTCATCCTGCACGTGTGTGCATTTTCTTCTTCATATCGCTTTTGTGTTTTTAATATTTTTAATAAGACAACGAGCTGAGTTCAAAACACACACACGTACATATGTACATATAAATATAAAGCACAACAGTGGCACAGAATACAACAGGGAATGTTCAAAGTTTATCGGATTATATATCCTCATTAGAAGTGGGCACAGCTAAAATCGTTTAAGTAACACAGCACAAAAAAAAAACGCATTTGCGTAGATTTTTTCTACTGCGGCTTGCCGATTTGAGTGTGCTGAAACTGAATGACTGGAAGAGCTCTAGTTCATGCGAAGTCTTTGAGCCAATTTTTGGTCTCTTAGGAGCTGTCTATTTAGAGCATTGGTTTGTCATTCTCATTGAGTCTAGTTTTGGTTTTCTGGTACATTTTAATAGAACACCCTCAATTTGAAACCTGAAACCCAAGCGGGTTACAATTTCTTAACTTTTAAATATTGACAATGCATCATTGAATCGGTAGAAAAAGTTGTAGATCTAGTTAAACTTGGAAAAACTGAATACCACAAATTATCAATTTAGTCCCAGAATCCAATTTAGATTCAATTGAAAATTGTTCGATTTTCATGCCATTATATTCAGTAGTAATTATTAAAAATGTCTGACTTGTCTTTAGAATATCAGTAAAACTGGTAAATAAAAGAACTAAGAAATAGTTATTTTTGACTTGTTTTAAATTTTCTATCCAAATATTTTTAACTAAAAGTTGAAATAAAGTATTCAAAACAAGAATTGTAGTTAACCGCAAAGTTTTTGCGAAATGGAAAGAAAAACATCAGCATCAAAACCTAAACCAACAAACGCCATTTTTATGGGGCGATAGTTTTTTCACTTCAGAAAAATTCATTGAATGGAATCACTGTGACACTACCCGAACTCATATGAGAGAGGATGAAGTCTCGAGCATTGCGGTTGGGTCTCGCGTCAAATGCTTAATTACATTTTCACTGCATGCGACCAAGGAAAAAAAGAAATGGAAAAACAATGACGGAAAACTAGAGAGAGACAGATTGAGAAAAGAAAGAACCAGGAGTGACAGAGAAAGAGCTAACGCTCTACACATATGCAATGAGGTTGCCGCATTCATCATTGAGGCGATGACGGAAGGCATCGAATGTTGAACGAGAAGCTCTTCTATTGATATCGCATGTCTTTAACCGTCAGTCAGTCGAGCAACACACCTGTGCCATATTCCTAACAAATTCTATACGCACACACACACACACACACACAACCATAAACAAGAACACATACAGGGACTCATACATGGCAGCATCCGGTATAGGATAGCTTCTGTATCATCTCCCTTCATGTGGAAATGCTCTATACCCATACGGCAAGTCGATAAAAACTGTTGGACGCTGCATGCTGGCAAGCTCCTTTTGCAGCCCCATAATGACAATTCCATTGTTGTAGGGACCCATCATCATCATCATTGCCTTCCCTGTAGCCCTTACCTTATCTCCCCTCTCTTTTCTACACGCCGTGCATATATACATTCCATTTACCTATTGTTCCTATCTGGACCACCACAGTTAAACTGTCATTGTCATTTAAATGTCTTTTGACTGTTGCTTCTGGCTTTCACTAGGATGTATGCTCCATTCACAGAAATTAAATTGAACATGGAAACTTTAGCCTTTTGTTGTGCGGTACCCTTTCCGAAAGAGGGACACTCAGACATATGCGTTGCCTTCCAATAAACATACATATGTAACACCATTTATCTTTAGCCCAGTATTGATGACTAAAATATATTTTTTCCGTGTATTTTAGGGTATAGAAAATTCTAATGAATATTATATATACATTATTAGTTTGTGGCCTTTTTATATCACCCCCACTAGTTGCAGGTAAATATTGTCCGCAAGTGGGCAAATGTTTCAATGTTATTTGCATCAGTTTTTATTTATAGCACTTTATAATTAAATTCTTTGCTTATGACATTCACACATTCCTCGTTTTATTCCTCACTTTGATTAAATTAAAAAAAGCAATGATTTACTCACAAATTAAATTAAACATGCACATGCAAAAGAGGCAACGAAAATTCATTTGAATGTCACTGACAGTTTTAAACAAAATCAATTGCCCGGAGTACCATCAGAGTACCGTTATATAAACTAATAAAATAAGTCCATAGTTTTAAGAGTTGATATAAATCTCTAACAGTTAAGCCTGTAGATTAAGTGGCAGCTTCTAGCTCAAGGCAATTTTTACAAATTCATGTTTTTTATTATTTCAAATAAATTGAATTTAAAACCAAACTTATTTGTTGACGCAGTGCTTGCTTATTTAAATTTTAAATTTAATTATTTTATGTGACTTGGAACTTAATATTTCAAACTAATGACCTTGTATGGATACATGGAAGAAAGCGTACAGAAACTGCACCACAACCGATGCTGGTCATCCTGGTTTTTTATATTTATTTTAATTTTTACTATTTATTTAATTTTTTTTTAGTTGATGCCATTAAGGATGCATTTCTCTTGTTTATTTAATGCATAAATGTTGTATTTTTAAAATATTTGCATATTGGCTGGATTCATTTTCTTTTTTCTTTTGCAACTGCAAAACATGAACTGTAGTCGAGTGTTTTTTTTTTTTTATAGAAAGTCAGCACGGCAAGTTTTGTTTGAATGCAGTTTAAACCTTAAAAAATAAATCCTCACATATTTGTATTGCAATTAGTTTAGTGAATTGCGGCAGCCTTCAGTTGGGATTCTAAATTGCACTAGCCAATAAAAATATCTACTTAAAACTTTGGAGAGTTAAACTAAGAATAATTCAGTTTTGGCATGTTAAGCCTTAGGAAACTTTACAATCAGATTCAGAAAATGGCTTTGAAACTGACAAGTTACTAGCAACTAGTGCGTTATTTTGTATTTTTTTCCGTTTCAACCATAAATAAATCTAATCTAAGTCTTTCTAATTATTTTTATAACCTTGCAAAAAGGGTATGTTAATTTTGGTCAGAAGTAGTCATATAGCTACCATACAAACGTGACTTTTCTCAATAACTTCGTTGTTTGATCGAGATCGGGCGACTATATCATATAGCTCCCATTGGAACGAAAACAGTGACTTTGTCAATAACTTCGATGCTTAGGCTACACTAACGAATCTTTGCAATTGTTTGTCAATTTTGATAAACACTTAAACTGAAGAAAAATGGGAAAATTACTGAATTTTCTAAGCCTTAAAAATAATTTCTTTTTTCTGATCAGGCACCTTTAAAAATATTTTCTAGGCTCTTAACTTAAAATTTTCTTTCAAAGAAGTTTTATTTCATGTCTGATTGTGAACAAGAATTTGTCATAAAAGTCTTCCAATCTTTGATTCATAGTTATATGAAAAACTTATTTGATATTTTGATAAAAACCTTTGAAATGCAAAGCATGTGATTTAAGGGCATTCAGTTGAGATTTAAATCATTGCTGTCATTACCATTTGTATGTTCAATTACCTACCATTTAATTTCAGAACTGATTTATTGACCTTATTATTTGGGGATTTTGGTTAATTCCGCCTCTATAATATTGGTTATCACATTAAATACACAATTGACTTAAATTTGACAATTGTACCATTAATTTGCTTTTAAATACACGTCAGTTTCTGTTATTGTATTTCAATTTGGTTGCCTGTCACAGAATTTGCCAGTGTTCAATGCTTTCACATATCCCTCTATGATTTTATGGCCATGGACTTTGTTTGACATTGTAATTCGCTTTTAATGGAAACTCAAACATTAGCGTAGTGCGACGCTACCACCAGGACCACCAGGCCAACCACCATAACCACCAATACCATGAATACCATATTATCAACACACATAAATCACATATATGTATGTACCTACTAGTCACTACTCTGTTGGCATTGATATCGACAGTTGTATGTTTTGGGGGTGTGGTGTGGGGGTGGGTGGTTCTGGGGGGTTCTGGGCTGATATTGGCTCGCGTAACTAAACTATGAATGAATGTGTACTTTGTATTTAAAGATACCACGAGCAATTTAACCGCTACAAACCTTACCCATCATATTGTAAACCGTTTGGAAATTCAATTAATCATTTTAAAGCATTAAAATTCACTTTTTTTGTTGATCCTACAGATGCTATATGCACATGACTGGGTGTGAGTGGGCAAAGAAGATAATTAAATGAAATTTAATAACATTGAATGACAGTATCAAAAGGGTATTACAGTCATATTGAAATGTAGTTGGTAATGTTTTTAGCAATTCATTGAAGCATAAAAAGTATTTTTCAATCAATTATTTATTGAATAAATAAGTAAATTTCGTATGTATGTGTGGGTAAAATATATTGATACACAAAATCCATCACATAAGTATATTTAGAAACATAGTAATTTAAGTTAACCTTGGCTTAACCCTAGAATGCAATGCAATTGAGTTTAGTATAAATACTAAAAAATTTTATTAACTAGTTCTTCGCATAAACTTTTTTTTAATTAGAAAAATGTTTTTACGTTTTCAGATATTGATTTTTCAATCCAAAATGAAGCACATTTCTGTTGCAAAGCCTGAAATTAAAACCAAATCATAAAACCAACAGCAACAAACACCGCCAGCTACAGCAACAGAAACAGTAGCAAGGAACAAGGCCAAAAATATAAGGAAATTCGTGATTCTCAATTGAAGCCAATCTGCCATTTTGCATACAAAGAAACCAAAACATATAGAAACAAACCGAGCAAACAAACAAACAAATAAACACGCATAACAAACGTAACACAGTGTACCGAAAAAGCAAAAATAGTAGTTGAAAAGTAAAATCGGTGTAGCATGTCAAGTGGACGCAGTGCCCGCCTACCGCCCACGCCCACACAGACCGCCAACAACAAACAGCATCAGCAACAGCAACAGCATCGGGTGGCAGCCGCAGTGGCTGCCACTTCTGCTGCTGCTGGAGAACGTGAACCCAACAGCAACAGCATGATGCAGTACGGCAGCAGCAATACGACAACCACCACAATGTCCACAGGAGCTGCTTCATCAGCCATGGGTGGTAACATTGGCATGGGAATGGGCATGGGCATGGGCATGAACATGGGCATGGGTATGATGATTGGGGTGGGCGGCATGGGGCATGTGGGGGGTGTAGCTGCTGGCGTTGGCGGAGGCCTGGGTATGGGCATGAATCTGAATATGAGCAGCATGACAGCCAACATGACGGGGGGTGTGGGTCCTGCATCTGGCACTGGTTTCGATACAACCACGGAACGCATACCTGGCGATACAATCGATGCTTTGGGTCCTGAATTGGCAGTGGCCACCTCCCAGGTCCTGGAGAATTTGTCCGAGAGTGAACGTAAAATGATAATCGAAGTGCTCAACAGAGATGAATCGGTTAGGCAACGTGATGCAACTAGAATAATGTGAGTAGCAACATTCAATTTATAATTACCCCATAATTATTTGAAATACAATTTGGAATGTTTAACTGTTTAGTATGAATGACAAGTCATTCCAACTAGTGAAACGTGAATGAAGCATATTTTTATATATATAGCAAAATGCTCTGAAAATATGCTTCTTTTGCATTTCCTGGTGCTTTTACAAAATAAAAATAGCATTTTTATATATGTATGTATGTAGCTGTAAGCTTAGTAAATTGACTTATCTATTCGATACTCTTAGTTACTTTATTACAAATTTCCAACTCGCCGACTTGCCAACTTTCTTTCTCTCTATCTCTCTCACTCGCTGCCTCTTCATTCTGTTTGATTTAGCTTAGCTTAGCAGGCAAGTTTAATTAAAACTCCCAGCAAAGAGTCGACCAACCCGAGACCCGAGTTGTATTTTTCTCTCTCGCCTTTTTGCTGTTTATTTTTGTTAATTAAATGTGTCAAAATAGATTTCGTTTCAGACAATGCACTGAGAATCTCGCCACTCTATTGCAACTTGCAAAAAGAAATGCTAATGCACTTGAAACAACCTTTCTATTGACTGCACTCAATGAAAGTTTTTTAGTTTGTTTTTGCCGAATTTAAAGTGAATTTGGCTAGCTCTCAGGTCACGTACCAAACCGCATAAATTTATGACCATATGAAAAACACAAGATGCTGCTGCTACACACACTTGCCACACCTGACGCAAGTCCCGCAGATTCAGTTAGTCATTTTGTTTCTCTGCCAGAAGCGTTAAATTTGATATGGCTTTTTCTTCGTTCGAAATCCAGCTGACAAACTTGATTCTTTATGCGACTGCCCAAATTTCAGTATTGCCAAAAAAGGGAAACTCTTCTTAGTCCGCCGCTTGGGCATCCGAGGAAAGCGTTTTCGATTGTCACGCTGGTTTTGCTGCCACAAAATTGAAATCAACTTTATTGAAAGTAGTACACTT
Source organism: Drosophila willistoni (assembly GCF_018902025.1). Lineage (NCBI taxonomy): Eukaryota > Metazoa > Arthropoda > Insecta > Diptera > Drosophilidae > Drosophila > Drosophila willistoni. The sequence goes on from NC_061086.1 coordinate 4,610,702, forward strand.
TTCTCCCCTCGCTCCATTCGCGTGACAATTCTTCACCTACACGCTTTTCCTTTTTAGACAAGTATTATTTGTTTTTTCCTCACTTTCCTGCCTTTTTTTTGTTTTTTTTTTTTTTGTTTTGAATGACAGAGTAGCTTGGGCTTATAAGCTTACAGTTAGGGGGGGTAAGGTGTCATTCTATACCTAAATCAATATAATGAAAAGGACATATTGATTTGAGAATACAATACAAAATACACCGTTCAATATATACCATAAACAAGGCGGCCCAACAACTTACAGATACTTTTGCATATTTTTCAACAGAAAACTCAACCTATAAACTTTTGGGCCCCACAATAACTGATGCTACATATCCTTCTCCTGTTTCTTATATACATGGGAGAGTGACTCAGCATTCTCCCATTCCCCCATTCTCTCGTAATCGATCTCCCTCAATATCTCTCTCCTTAATCTGAATTTTCGTTTTATTTAAACTCTCTGAACTTAAACAGACTGATTATATAAAATGGGTCCAATTGATAAATAATTGCCTTTTATGCTAGTCTAACTAAGTAAATTCCTGGCTTATTGATAACCTAAACATAAATGTAGAAATTTAAAAACAATCTTCTTCTTATCCTTTCCATATCGGTTACTTGTTTGATTAGGTCAATGTTTGATTTATGGCGTCAAATCAATCGATTTGAGTTTGTCGTCTGGCATCCGGCTGCATAATTAATTAATTTGCTTTCTTATTGCTTGTAATTTGAGTGGTGCTTAATTTAGGCACTTTTCCAAATGCAATCGCGATGATGCACTTTGAATTAATGGCAGCTCATCAATAAGCAATCGGAATAAATGGCTACAAAAGTTTCATTGAGCGAATAGAGCGAGAGCTGTCGAATAAGTACATATACATGCGTTGTCCTAGTGTGCATATAAAAAGTCAACAGCTATTTAACTCTTGTTACTCACATCAAAGAATTTAAATGATCTCCATTAAAAATAGCACTTTACATCATACTTGTATTAAATATTACGTATACGACTGTTTGACAGATGAAAATTTGTTAGCTTAGTAGCTAATATCAAAAGTAACGTCTATTAAAAATAATTTTCATCTGTAGATGAAGTAGTAAGTGTGAAAAACATTGTTCTGTTAAATTTCGTTATAGTTTGTAAAAAGTGAATTCTTCGATTGTCTATTGCATACTTTAGAGGGCAAATTTCCGCTATTTAACTGACTAGAAATTAAATGTGAATTCCACGAACTTTCATCGCTGTTTTTTTTTCCTGGAAATGTAGTTAATTAACTCACGATGCCAATCAGAAAATACCGTTTGAAATAAACTCCAGGGAATTGGCTCCAAGACTCGTAGTCAAATGAAGTTATCAAATTCTTCACATAAATTTGCCCTCGCAAGCCACCAACACATAAATGATTCTATTAAGTTGGTTGGTCAGTTAAAATAATGTGGCCATAAATTCCAGGCATTTGGCATTTACTTTTTATTTTGCTGCTCTTTTACTTAGTTGAAGTGTGTCGTCGTTCGCCTTTGGCCGTCTGTGATTGCTTAATCATGTTTTGGCCACCGACGTAACGGAAATAGCTAAATTGAAAAACACCATTGGAAATGGCACCACGGAGCGGAGCGGATCTGAGCCGGGGCGGCGTCTAATCGAATAAAGGAAATGGCTGTTCGTCAACGGGTAACCGATACATATACATGTGATGTGATGTGTATGTATATGTATATGAAGCGTATCCTTCATCTCCATCATCATTGTGACATCAAATGATGCCCTCATAACGACACCGGCCATTCATTTAGAAGGCTTGGCTGGTCCTGGGTAGCCGGGGTAGAGAGGGATAGAGTGTCAAACGTGATTGTGTATTGTTTGTATATTGGCATTAAGTCGAGGAAAACTTTTAATAATGGATACCCCATCCACATTACAATTGTCGTCAATTGAATTGTGTTGATAAATCGGAAGGGCAATTACGAATGGCGCAATTTCATCATAGTAAAAGAAATCATTTTCGAAAACCCATTTCTTTAATGAGTAAATAAAGCTAAGCACTTAGAAATGGAAATGTATTTATTTTTCAAGCTCTTTTCACTGTCATTTGAAATCAAGGCAAAATAATCCATACTAATTGGTCTAGCATATTTGCTAATTACACTGAAAATCAAGCCCTGCGGCGGTTGCGAAATGTGGCCAAGTACGACATCTTTATACGAAACCCTTAGCAACGCCAGACACTGGCAATTAACGTGCAAATCTTTCGACAACATTTTGATATCATCGTCAAGAGGTGCACACATGTGTGCGAAATGTTGCCATTAGTGCATTGATATCATACAAATTGAAGATGGAAAGAATGTGTAGCTAGCCTCTTACACACTTACGTGTCTATGTGTTCGCAAGTTTCCATTTATTCTTTCATTTCCCTTTTTTCCATCCAATAGGAATAACAGCAGCAGCCAGCTGCAGGTATCCTGATAACTTTTACACTTCCCTCCCCCGCCCAATTGCAGAAATTGCCCAAGTGAACGTTTTCTATGCTATTTGCTAGTTTTTGCACATGGACTTAATGAGCTTAAAGATGAATGTGTACCGTGAGCACAATCGAAAATGTAGGTATAAACGTAAAGAAAATTCACAAAAATTCATTTCAAGTGGAGTAAACCAAATGTGCAAAATGCACAGTGCTGATTTATGTGTATTTTATTGCAAGAAGAATTTCTGAATGGTCTCCCTAAATGGGCTGTAAATCTTATTAAAGTATTTTCTTCTTCCAGGAGTTCATTCAATGGAATGGTGCAAAAATTTAACTATATAAAAATTTATGGTAAATCACCTATTTTAGAACTAGATAAAAGATAAAATTTACGCTTTTTCTGATTTTAGTAAAATTAATATTTGTGGCATTTCCAAACAGATTGTACTTTGTCATTTTATGTGGTGTCCAATAATTATCCAATGCAATCTTCACCCAAGTGCAATAGATGAAAACATAAAGATCACTAATTGATCTGAGCTCACTGTGCCTCAATGGCTGCTTTCAAATAGAATTTCCCTCATTTCCGTTCACACACGCACACATGCACACACTCACACCGAGAGGAAGATACAAACATTCACTCACCTGCCTCTTATTGATGTTCTGGTAATGTTAATACAAACTTGCTTAAGTAAATTAAAATAGCTAATGGAACACACATTTGTACAAGATTGGCTGCCAAAGAGCAGTGCTAAACTTAATTAAAATGTTTATTTGAAATGTTTTGTAGCATTCTTTTGTCTTTTGAGTGAAGTTTATTTTCCGTCTCGGTTTGGTTTGGTTTGGTTAAGTTTGGGTTTGTTTTTAGATGAGGTGCCAGTTTATTATGGCAAAGTGAGGCGAAGAGAGAGAACGAAACACACTACATCTTTCATCTGTTTGATGGAAAGTTGTTCCTGTTTCTGTTGCTTTTGCTTTGCACATTTCACTTGCAAATGTTGTTGATTACTTTTAATTATAATTTTGCTGCTAGGCTACACGGGCTACCGTGCCCCCCTGTCCCCACTTTCCATCCCCCCACTCATCTCTGACACACGATGTCATTCTGTCTCTCACCCAGTTTAAGTCAGAGGGAGCCAACAAAATGAACTACAAACTTTTGCCCAGTCAGCTGTAACTACCACAGTAGGGGCTTTGGCAACTCGTCGCCATGCCACGTTTATTACTTTTTTGCCTACATCTTTCCTTTTCGTTGTTGGCTTTTTGTTTTTTGTTGTTTGCTCTTTATGCTTTTTGTCATCATCCACTTTAATTGGTCCGCTTAACGCCCACGTTGAGTGCTTGAGGTCGGCTCATTAGCCAGCTTGAGCGGACACGGAGTGGTCCCAAATATCTCTTTCACCTCCCATTGTCGAGCACACACACACAGACAGTTACAGAGATTGACATCAGATTTAAGTTTTGTTTCTCACTGTGCTCTCTTCTGATTCCAGTTAAGCTCAATGCGCCTAAAAGCATACATCATATAATTAACATATTCGCATAGTGCGAATCAAAGCAGCTGCTGCAATTCGTATGCAAATTATACTCTGGAAATGTTGCTATTCGCTGGCTGGTTGGTTGGTTGGTCGATTCCAGGCTGGTTGCCAGGGCTAGCGGCAGGTTTAATTAATGCCATCGACATGATAAATATTTTGCCACTTGTGGCCACAACACAAATTATAATAACACAAGCAAATGCCTTAGGGTAATTCTGCATTGTTCTCTGTATATTCTCAAAATGCTTATGCATGGCAAATGGTAATTAAATTTACTTATAAAATGTCATTTAACAATTATGTTATTTGTCAGACGAACTACTCTAGGCTACACATACTCGTACATACATAGATGCATGTTGTCTGACCATCAAGAGCGGCAACAATTTCATGTTCTATTCGTTGTTGTACATACATATTTAACTGCACTTTAAATTCCTTAAGCCTTGTGAAAATCCACACCCCATAAATTTATTCCCAGGCAAACAAACTACAAACTACTAAATCGGTTGACTATTTGTATACTCTGCATTATTTCTAAAGAGATTTCTAGAGATTTCTTGACTTAAGTAATATCTTAGATTTTCTTCAACAATTTTAGGCTACTCAAATTTTATTTTAAATACAAGAGAAATGTATAAATGAAGTGTTTATGGTATTTCCTTATCTAAACGACCTCAATTTAAACGTGACATATTTTAAACGTTAAAGAGAGACCTAATCTAATGGTTATAACGCCTAGAAAAAAGTATTTCCTGATCGGGTATACATTGCAACGACTATCAAGAGGTACTTTCATGATTGAACCACAACATATAATGCATCTCCTGGGACCGTTCACCCACTTGATATAGTTCGTACATTAAAAAAAGTAAGAAAATTAAATACTTTTGCTTTAAAATGCTAAGATTAGAACCAAAAATATTTAGAAAAAGATTATTTAGCTCAGAATATTTTAACTTTTCAAATATTGTGCTCTAAACTTTAGAAGTAAGTACAAAACGTTTGTTCGATCAGCACAATTAAAGTTCTGGATCAATTATCAAACGTTTAGTAAATGTAAATACTCTTATTACTGACTTCACGAGTAATTTTACTTTTTGATATGTAATAAATTCGAAATGTATTTAGAAATAGTTAAACAAACGTACATATTTATAAAAGATAGAATAATTTCTATATCTGATTCGATTTTGCTCTAGTAGTCGCGATATGGAAGTGTCCTGTCCTTAAACAAAGATAAAATTCAGTTATTTTCGAGGTCGAATTTTTTCGGCTTGATGACTAATTAAAATTTTCCCAACACTTCGCAGATGAACAACTTGGGTGACAGCTGAAAAATGTAAAAAAAAAGTATTAAAAACTCGTAAATTTCGTTGTCCACCTTGGATTGTTTCTATAATTCAACTTGAATTATGAATTGATCATAGATCGAAAAATTTAATTTTCCACATTTTTTTAGACCTCGTAGCAAACTTTCTCACTATGTTAATATGCTTTAGGCGGCAATTCGGTATGGTTTTCCATAAAAAAATAATGCGCTTAGAATGTCGGTTTAGAAATTAGCAAATTTCACGCGAAAGAAAACCTTTGCACGACCAGGAACACAATGTGAGACGACGACTCCGTTTTCTCATACGTAATTAAAATGATAGCAGGCAACGGGCAAACAACGTCGCCGCGACGCGTTCTACACCCAACGTCGCACATTCTGGCTAATGATAATGTGAGAAGGGCGCCGCAACAGGTAGCTACTGTCAGTTCTGGCAATTCAACCAGCGACCAGCTGAGAGGCAAGAGAGCCAGATTTTGGGCCCAGTTTATACAACTCTCTTCAATTGCTGTTCAACTTGTTGCTTTCAATCCTATCTCAACGATCGACGGCCAGACCAGAAACAATGCCAGAGTCGACTTCAGTCAACGAACGTATCTTGAGTCGAGCGAACGTCGCCGCCGTCGCCGTCGCATACGTATAATAATATTAAGAGCCATTCGGCTTTATACATATATCTATTCCCATCTCTGTCCCTCTTACACAGAGTGTGTGTGCTTGTGTGTTTGTGTGTCTGAGAGTGCGATGAGATTGCCGGTTTAAGATTCGTATATTTCTACCTGTGCCACACACTAGGAGTATTTCGATTTTGTGTGTCTGTCTTTTTTTCATATCAAACGTATATACTTAAATTCGAATAGTATCTGACAGATACCGCACGCAACGCGAGGCGTAAGCGTAATCGTGATTCGGTTAATATAGATATGCAAAATAGCAGAAACAGCAGCCAACGACCGACCCCAAACAACGAACACATCCAAAACGAAATTGGCGAAATTGGAAATTTCCTTGCCAAGTTTACCAAATCAATTTACAAAGAGCAACTAACTGCGCCAACCCCATAAGTAGATACAAAAGTATCTCAAACTCCAAAGGTAAAAAGAAATAGAACAACGAACGATGTGCATGCAAGTACCTAGGCTAAGTGATTGTTGTAGTATTCTTGCAATATGCAACTTAATGATTGCCCAGAAGAAAATGACTGACTGCCGGCTCCGGGGATTATTTTAACGGTTTGTAAATTTAATTATGGCCAAGCCCAGTAGGGGAACAAAAGAACGAACGAACCAGCGAACATCGTCATCGTCACCGTCAAGGTGGAACATTTATATATACTTGTATGTATATACTTTCATCTTTCCCTCCGCAATACTTGTATTTGTTTCTCTCTTGTGTGTGTGTGTGTGTGTGTGTCTTTGTCTGCATTTGTATCTGTTCGTTTGACTCGAGTTAAAGACCCATATTATATACACAGCTCACGCGCCTCTGATGCACTCCCACTACCACACAACAACTCCACTGCCACCTTCATCTCCTTCTACCTCCACCTCACCCCTACCGCAGATGCCATACGAACCTTCGGGTTCATTTCTGGCAGATACTTAAGACGACTTTTATACTTTTATGTGCCTTGTGACTACATATACATATGTATATTTGTATCGACATACATATATACCTACATATATCTATATGTGTCTTCTGTGTAACTGTGTGTTTTTTTTTTTGTTGTTTTCAACTTGTCTTGTTTGCTTTTTTTTCTTCTTGAACTTGGCATGCCAGCTTTAAGTTCAGCTTAGTTCTTATGCACGTCTCAGATTTGAAATGTTTTTGTTATTCTCCGCCAACTATAATAAAGGTTGTTTTCACTGTGGCTATATGCAAAATAATTCTCGAAATTGGCTCATTTTGCCACTTGATTTGTGAGAATGCATGATTGTTATGACTGGCTATAGATTCCATTGCAACCATATCTCAAGATGACTAATACCTTACACAGAAAACAATTGAAGTCGTCTCTTATAACTATTCATTTTGTAGGTGTGAAGCGTTTTGAGGGCGTTTCCCAAGCCCATAAATAGTAACTATAATAAATGAAGTAAGATAAAAACCAAAAAAATTCTCATCTCAGACAAAGAGTTCTTTTTTTCAATGGAATAGAAACCGAACTTCCCTTGACCCTCGAATCTGAAATAGAGTTGTGGGTAAAGAAGATGTTCTATTGCAAGTTTGAATTTAATTTTTGAAGTATGAAAACATTTCTCCACGATGCATTTAGTTGTAGTTCGCAAATAGTTTAAAAATAAAGAGGTCATAAATCTAGGTCCTCAGATTCCTCTAAAAACGGAACTTGGCTCACATTTGTTTTGGCTGGCTAAAATAGATTTCGGCCTAAGATTTTAAATTAAATAGATGTGCTTAGTTAGTTCGACAAGACCTAGATCAATGTTTGTTTGTTTATTTTTTTGTTAGTATTTGCATTACTTTCAATAAACTCAGTCTCCAATTATTTACTTAATTGCATGCGAAAAGCTTAATACCTGAACAAGTATTTGCTCTATCACTTTATGTACTATTATCATGTTTTTATATTATTTTTTCGACTGACTAAAAAGGTGGAGGGGCTGGTTGAATTTAATTAGCACATTGCTGTACACAAGTACATACATACACAAATGTGACTCTTGACTGACAAGCGACATGAAAATGCTTTTTTTTCAACGTTTTTTTTTTATTCCAGCGGGTACAAACTACATTTTAAGTGCCAGGTTGATGATCATTTTCATTCTGTTTCGGGTCTTTTGTCATCGCGCATGCGATAAGACCAAAATGAGCTAACTTTCAAGCGCTTATCTGAAGAATGAAGCAAAAAAAGAAAAGTAAACATTAAACATGGCTACGTTATATTCTGGATTCATTTATGGGGCTTTAGATCTAAATATTTGGTCAATGTGCCGTACCCAAAGTAAGTTTGTGTGTGTGTGTCTATAAAGTGTGGCACGTTTTAGTGCAATGGGCATACGGTGAGGAAATTGAAGCTTTCCCCCCCTCGCTTTCCCTTTGTTCAGTCTGTCTTTCATTAATCATTCATAAATATTCATTCGGTTGGCGCCTGACCCCCAAGTAACGCCCACCCTTGTCGGCTTTATACATTTATCATTATCATTTCACCAAGTTCCTTTTGGCACGTTTTTTTCATTTCTCCGTTTCCGTTGAACAAGTTTTAACCCGGGGTGCTCGTTAATGCTCTCGCTCAGAGTACAATGGGTATTCAGTTTAGAATGTTAACATCTTAGTTACAAAAACTATTACTAGTGGTGAGTTTTAGATATATGTAAGTCTAAGAGATCTTGTTGGATCGATTAACGTTTATGAATTATATATAATATGAAGACTTGAAAGTTGCCTAAACGAATGACTTTTGATTATGACATATACATACATATAAGAGTATAGAAACTTCACTGGGTGTTGAATCTGCTTCCGGTTCATATTTATTTGCCTTTTTTGTAGATTTTCTTTCTAGTTTAATTTATTATAATTAATGCAAAAAATCAAATAGTGTCAGTTATTAAGCTTAATAACAATATTTTTGCCCTCTATGCTTATTATTTGTTTGACGTATGTATTTGCATTTTAATCAAAACGAAAACAGATGCTGCAAAATAACAAAAATTGCTTGACAGATGATAGCCTAGTCTCAATTTTGGAATCTGTTTTGAGGGTTTGACATTTGGTCAGATGTCTAGGCAGAGATAAAACTTTAGCTTTGGCTCGCAAAACGTCGACTTTAATCAAGTCAAATGCAAATTAGGTTAACTGTAATTTAACGAGACCATCACCATCAACATCTTCACCATCATCATCATCATCATCATCGTCGACATCTTCATCTTCTCAAATGATGAGAATATGATGATGAGATGAGGATGAAAGCAAGTGAATGCTGAATTAAGTCCAGGGAAAAGGTGTTTAATGTCAGAAAATAAAAACCAAATTAACTTTCGTGGCATTAATTAAGATGAATTCAAAATTGTGTAAAAATTTAGAAAATGTAAAAATTTAGAAAAATTATTAAAAATCCTTAACTATGTTGGCTTTGTAATTAGTTAATTTTAGGAGTATTTCAAAAGTTATTAGATTTAAAAAAAAAAATATGACACGGAATAATAATAAAATTGACTTACTTAGACCCTGAGAAAGTCGACCCAAAATATGTTAGAAATTCCCAGCAAAAAAAGTATCAACATTTCAGCCAGTTTTGGCCAGTAATTAAATTCTAAATCATTGCTCCAGCATAGCTGGAATAATTATAGACAAATTAACGCTCTCTGATTTCGACAATTGCCAAATTGGTTAAATCACATTAAAAAAGCGCAATTGAGCTAGCAGAAAAAAAAACAAGTTGAACAAACTAAATTCTGTCCCCAACAAGTTCGTCAATAGATGCCGACAACTTTTGGCTTTGTCTATGGCCAAAATTAGCTGAGAACTTTTTGTAATTTTTTTTTTTGTTGAGAATGTTGACGGAAAACTAAAATCTCTGTGAACCAACGGCGACAAAATGAGGCTGATCTCAATCAGGCAAAAGTATTTCGATGATTCAGAAATCGGTCAACGGAAACGCAGCCAACTCGTTGACCGAGTGCCAACTTTGCGAATATTTATTGTTCTTATTGTTATTGTTATTTTGCAATTGTCGACCAATAGTCATCTTTTGGGTTGTGAGATGTTATTGCTGCTACTTGGCATCAGCTGCCTTGAAGTGGTAACCCCCTATCGGCCATCCCCTCCTTCCTATAGCGCACGCCCATCAAGCTTAACTGTTATTGTTGACTTGTTATTGTTTTCGACTGTCCAAATGTGGTGGGCTTTATTTTTTTGTTATTCGTTGTTGTTGTCGTTTGTGGCTATTGGCTGAAAACGTAAGTCAGCAACAGCAGCAGCAACAACAACTGTCTAAAATTTTTGTATATTATTGAATTGTTTATATAGCAGCTGACCGAATGTTGAGGGGAATATATATCTGTCTACAAATAAGCTTAAATTGCATTTATCATGTCAATTGTTTTGATACAATATTTGGGGCATATTGACTTTACGAAAAGGTTTAATAGTTTATACAAACGTGCCCAGAAAAAAAGTTACAAAAAAGCTTATCAATTCCTTTTTTGATGCATAAGCAAAAATAGTTCCAAATGGCAATTATAATTTAAGCAATTTTTAATTCTTCGCCACATTCTGGCATAAATAATTTGAGAAGTTATCCATTAGATAGATTTCTATAATTCACTCAACATTGAGAGGTCAAAAATAGTTTTGTGCTGAGTTTGCTGACAAAGTTTGTGGCATTTACTTTTACTTAAAAGTTTTACCAAATTGATTTCAGATTAGTCTAAAAGGCAGTAAGTCAGTTAGAAAGCTATTTCACAGTCAATAAGAACAAAAATACACAAAGTCAATAATGTAGTTAAAGATAGTGTTTTATTTAGTCGTTATGCATTCTAAAACACAATTTATTTATAGCAATTGAATGGGCTTAAACTGGTTTCGCTTTGACTTTGAAGCGCACTCCGCCTGACTACAAACAAAACAAAAACAATGTATTATAATCCATCAAAATAAAGCCAAACAAATAAAGCTAGTTCGATGGAATCGTCCTAAAGCTCATATTATCTTACTATAATTGCAGGCTAATTTTACATGCAACGCCCACTTGCATTCATGATGATGATGATGCTCTAAAATCTCAGCTACTGCAGAGATACATATGTATGAGTATTAACTTGGCTAGTTTCTAACGTGGGCTCACTTCGTTTATTATATGTGTGTGGGTTTGTTTGTGGTTTTTGGTTTGCTTTAGTTTTTTCTTTTTCGTTTGTTGAGATTGACTGCGGGTTGGGTGAGTTGAATGTCGTTTTGAAAGGCAAGAAAGTAATTTTTATTAACATTTATATGTTTGTATGTATGTATGTATGCATGCATGTGTGTATGAAGTTTATTTCCTCTTGTCTTTTCGGCTTCGACATTAGTATGCAACGACATTGTGTGTATTTTCCGTGTCAAGCATATGCGCATTGGTTGCAACCAGCAAACGATGCATTTCCTCTACATTTGCCAGACATTTTCCCATTTTCCGATTTCCCTTACCATTCTGCAGCATGACATGGCTTTGACTTGCCTTGGCTTGGCTTGGCTTGGCTTTGGCTTGCCGTGAAGCTAGTCTCCCCATAATAACAACCCACTTCTCGGGCCTTTTATTGCTTTGTTCTCCGTTCGGCTCTTGACTGGTTGGTTAGCTGGTGGACTGGTTGACTTGTTGTTGTCTTGCATTGTTCCCTTTTTCGGACTACATTGTTGTAGTATCATTGCCGTCTCCTACCTCTTCTGGCTGTTTGGGCCAGTTTGCCGCCCCAATGATTGCTGTGGCACGTATCTACCATGCTGACCAGCAAAAGGCGAAACTAACTGAGCTCAAATTACTCAACTTTTGCAGCTCTCTATTTTCCAATTTCATTCAAATGCAAACACATTTCCATGCCAATTTCTTCCCACTTTTCCTACAATGAACTGCCAAAATCGTATTAATGCTGGCAAAAAAAAATAGCAAACCGTAGACTCTCGAAGGTGGAAGACATGTTTGAAGACAGCATACTCAAGCATACTTCAAAATCTTGCTCAAGACTTTGCCACTTGTAGTTGCCAAAAAAAAACATACATAGCAAAAGTTGAAACAAAAAGTTTCTTATGAGTAGCCAAAATCCCAGAGAAGCAGCATCTTTAACTGGGCTCTGGCCTCTTATTTTATGTGTTGGGCAAAGTTATTCGCAGAGAAAGTTTATCAGGCCGTCAAAAGCATAGTTTGGCAAAAAAAAATAACGAAAAAGACAACCCAACCAAACATTGGCATGGGCAGAGACTTCTTGGTTTCCTATTAGTGCTACGAATTTAATGCCAACCAAGGGAATTTCAGCTGAAAGCTGGCTAATGAGTGTCCACACCCCATCTTATATCCGAGATTCGTAAATTGAAAGTAAAAGTCCACACACGCACACCCAAAGTGCACTCTGTCGGATATTGCAAACAGTATTATTGTAAACAAATTTTTCCAGCTGCAACATGGCTAAAGCAAACCAGTTCGCAACGCATTCCCGTTGAAGCTTGCTTCTCCTACCTATAAACATTTTGGCGAAAAACCTGACCTGCTGTAAAAGTGTAGGCTTTCGGCTTGGTCTTGGGTAAAAGTGAATTTCATTTATGCATGCAACAACACAGAAAGTAAGATCCATAGAGATGGTGGTAGTAGGAAGGGTTAGCGGGGGACCATTCCCTGCTCATCAGAGTCTGTCAACACAGGCACAAGCTTCAGAGGGAATACTAAAAGTAGAAAAACTCAAATTTAATATGTGAAAACTGTGAAATTCCATAGAATTTCAACTCTCCATCCCTCTCGCTCTCTCTCTCTCTCTCTCTCTCTCTCTCTCTCTCTGTTTCTCTTTCTATCCCTGCACTGACCTCTCGCCTTCAAACATAAAAAATCCCTGCTAGCATACAAAATAAACAGCAGAAGCCACAGCCAAAAGGCAAATCCCTGCCAGTGTGTGAGAGAGCACTTAAAATGTGAATCGACCAAGGTTTCGTATTTCCTTTTTTTGTTTTTGTGGCTATCAGATTAGCATATTTCAACCAAGAAATGGAGAGAGTCTCTCTTCATTCTGAATTGGCTTATTGAAATGGCTTAAATTCAACTTAAAGTCACATTGGAAATGTGAGATCGAGAAATGACAATCTTATTTGTATCAACCCATTTCCAGAAAATCATTAAATTTAAGAGCAAGTGTATCCAGCTAGATAATCATTTGTAAATCTACTAAATTTGTTAAGGTGCTTACTTTTTGAATTTAAATTGATTTAAGGCACGGAAATATAGATTTGCTTTTAAGATAAAGTATTTTGGACTTTATAAGCTAATATGGTAAAGATATTTTTAGTAAAAGGGGGTTACTTACGAATTTTAATTTAAATGGCAAATAAAAATCAATAATCGATTATAGAGTCATATGATTAATCGAAGATGCGTGATTATTATTCACGAAAGTAGTCGATTAATAAAATGATTTTTTTTAAATTCGTTCAACTTTTAATACTTCACTAATTAATGTGTAATTCAAATGTCATTTTAAAGCAAGAACACTTATTAAAGACACTTACTAGGACAAAAAAGTTGTAATTTGTTTAAGAATTAAGTGTGTGGTGTTTACTCTTTTGAAAGGAACGAGATCGTGCTTTTCTTTACTTAAATTACTGGAAACATGTCTTGAGAAACAATATCGACAATCCAAATCGTAAACAGTTGAGTTCGTCCCCCATTTGAGAAGTATCAATGGACCTTTCAGGACACTTCTGTGCAAGGGTTAAATAGCGTTTAATAGTTTTAATATTTTAGTCTATGTCCTTTTTTAAAACTTTACAGCTGAAACTGAGATCGCAGAATCTTGGAAAATACATGTTTTTAGAGAGCGGGTCTAATGTTGTATATAAACGCCTGTTTATTTAAGCTATTAGTCGATTGACGATTAAATTAACCGAAAGTCGTTTTTCAATACAATTAAATCATTTGATTAATATAAGCAATTACAAGCACTGTCGATGATCATTTTCATAATTTTCTATTTAAAACTAGTCTATCCTTCTATTCTAATTTCTTTTTCCATACACTTAATGGGTAATATTTAGTTATCCAATTGCAAGCCACTTGTTAAATGCTGCCCTGTCATCGGCATCATCATGGCCATCATCAACATTGTTTTTTGCAGTGGTCAAACATTAGTATCAGTGGCAACATCATCTTCTGGTCCTCGTCCTATCCTCGTCGTGGCCATCATCATTGTCATCATAGTTGCCTGGTCAGCGTAGTGCTTAAGCTCTGCGTGCCACACAGTGGTCTGCCATACCATCAGTCAATGTCTAAGACAGAAGTCTCACTGTGGCCCTCCGTGGCCAGTAGCAACAGCAACATCAACTAATGGCAGCCACTTTCATTTGCTGCCGGGCAATGCATTTGCGGCTGCTGCATGCTTGTTGTGTGTTCGTGTGTTTGTTTGTTTGCTTTTTTAGTTTGTTCCACAACAATTTAGATAACCTTTCCATTTTATAACTGTCAACTGCGCAACGAATGCGATTTGCCAGCGGTTTGTTTTATTTCTCTCTTTTATAATATTTCTTTTTTGTTTGCCTTTTTGTACATATTTATTTTATTTCGTTTGCTGTTGATCCGTAATTACGCGTAAAGTTTTGTGCCTGCATTTGAAATATGTACGTACGTAATTTTCCCAAAAGTGCCAGCACATGTCATGATAGTTTTTTTCCCCTTTTTGTGTAAAAAATGTTAATTTGTTGTCGCTAAATGTTGCAGTTGGCCCCATGTCTATTTGTTGCAGCTGGCAACTATCTCTTTGAATTGAACGCGTCTGGCATTACATGATGCTCATTATTGCACATTACTTTGAAGCTTCTTTACTTTTTTTTTAAGCAATTAGTTGAGCTATGGGGGGATGGGAGAGTTGGGGAAAGTTATCGTTTCCATTCCTATGAGACAGCATAAAAATCTATAGAAATAGATAAATAAAACGTTAGCCAGGTCATCGTCCCTATAATAAATCAATTTATGGGCCCTTTACGCTAAAAATTTATTTTATACTAAGTGCTTTTGGTTGCCACTTACATGTATGTATTTTGGGTCTCCCTCTAACTAAGCGAATTCAGTTCATTGAACCATTGACAGGTGGATTACTTTGTGTATGTATCTCTAATTGTTTTGGGTTTACCAAAACTACACAGAATTGAGTAAACCTGACACTGATTATTATTTAAGGTTCAATAAACCATCGTAGGCAATCGCATGTTATACGCCAATGCCAATTATAGTAAATATTTGATTCCCAATTCTCCTGCTGTTCAGGTAGGATGACAGCCCGTCATTGACTTATTGAAACCTTCCAATATATATGCATTCTACAGTAGTTCAGTCCCTTCCAATGGCAACAATGGTAAAATGCATTTTCCATTCTTCGTTCATGCCATAACTCTGAGGCTTCTCATGTCCTTTATGCCCCGCATCCTGCAAAAATCTAAGCTTCGGCATGTGGGTTGTAAACCAAATCCCTGCTGGCATGATGATGGAATACAATACTTTACCTGCGGCTTAGTTCTGTCATCTTTTGTAAACTTTTATTGAACATGACATGAAGATTATTGTATTTGATTTCCATTATATATGTATGTATGTGGCTATATATATTTACTTTGGCTTTGATTTAATTTTTAAATCCCATAAAACTTTCTCTTCTCCTCTCGACAGCCCGGGCCATGTTTCTCTTTCTCTATTTTCTATTTGCCAATCAATATGGAAAAATGTTATCGCAATAAGAAAAAATGTATACTTGCATCTGTAACTGGCAAGCAAAAGCAAACTTGGGGCAAAGTTCTAAGTGCATTTTATTTTTATACACATTTTCATAAAACTCTTTCCAATACGCACACACACACACACACAAACAAAGTCTTGGTTCAAGTTCAGGTTCATGCTGTTTGATTATTGGCAATGGCCAGAGGTGAAAATTGTCATTTTTTGATAATCGAACTGAAGAAGTTATAAACTAGTCAAGAGAGGCAAGTACTAATATTAAAGTGCATTTTGTGGTTAAAAGACAAACCGCAAAAGTAACAAGTCGAATAATTAATATACTGAGTATTACGAATAGACATCGCTCTAACTGTGAGCCTGTCTATTGCTAAGGCTCAATTCTTAAAAATGTCTTTTACACACTCTGTTATATAATATCAAAGTCATTTCTTTCAGTTGATTTGTCTTTGATATACAAATCCAATGTTTGCTTATTTGATTCTGATTTGTATTTAGATGAATTTTAATTAAATCCCGTTTACTGATAATGGAAAAAAAGTCAAGCCGCCAGCTGCCGTCCTGTCAGGAGGGGGTCGCATCAAAAGTTAATTACATAATTATGCGAAAGAGAGACTTTCAAACCACACAAACACACAGACACACACAAAAAGGCCAAACGTAAATATTTGGCCTGGGCCCAAACAACAACAGCAACTGCCCAGAGAGATAGTAAATATTAATACTTAGTTGGCTCGTGCAGCGTTTTTGTTGATATCAAAGCCCCCAAAAACGCTTACAGACTTAATCGAATTTAGCGACAAAATTTTACTGGGTTTCCATTAGCTGCTTGTAATGGATGATTTTCCAATTACCGGTGGTTGGGTTTGGTTATGCCCCAACGTCAACGACTCGTTTTTCCCCATTTCGTTTCATTGCGGTGGCCACATGGCGTATGGGTAATGGCAATGTCATGCCAATCGAACGCACATTCGTCATCCACACACACACACACACGCACACACACACACGCACAAAAAATGCAAATTGATGGCGGGAGGAAACATTGAAAAGTTCAGAGTTTTGTTTCCTTGTGGTTTCTTGCTTTCACTTTTTGTTCTTGGCAAATTGTTGCTTGGTTTTTTATTTTTCCGCTACGCCGCTGCTAAACAACAATTTTGTGGCATTTCCAAATGGAAAATAAAACTGATACACACACAATACGCACTTTTGATACATGTGGGAAGAAAATATGTTTCCCTTCACTGTTTCTTTCAATCAATTTTTAATGCTCAACGCAAGTTACATACATTCATATAGGTATGTGTATCCAATTCAATGCCGTTTGTAAGGGACTGGAGCATATTCTGTTAGGCTGCCAGTGACAGAAGGAGGTCGACAGCAGTGTCTTGGCATGTCAACAAGAAGCACCTCAACAGGTGCAATTTCAATGCTCAATTATGGCTGACAGGCGCCAAGAACAAAGATAATTTAGTGGCACATAAATGGCAAACTTAAGCATTGACAGAATTAATCAAGTTCCATTTGATTAAAGAAGATGATGTTGCCTGTTCTCTATCTCTCTCTGTTGCCTTCTCTTTCTGTGGAGACAGCCTTGAAGTTTTCACAAAATAAAACAACAAATAAATATTAATGAAATGAAAATCATTTACCATGAATTCAATTATGAAATGAGTTTTGCTGTAACAAACAATTGAATATTTTAATTATCAAAATTGCAAATTGTTACTTTGACTTTTTATTAATCTGAATAACTTATGCAGAAATGAATGAAAAATAATAATAATTATAATCATAAATGCTTACACGTGTATAACAAATTAATAGTATATGAAAATATTTTGAAATTTAATTTCAACTATAACAAAACCATAGTTGGCCAGCCCCATGAAAAGGTGGTTATTTATTTTCAACGAAATGTAAAACCAATCAAACTACGCCCATGCTGAAAAGTGTTTTGTGTTTTTGGGTCGGGTACTTCTACCGGCTGCACATAATTTTCCACTTAAATGCAGCTGTTGATTGACACATGGCTAAAATTGAATTAAGTTTTTGTCATAAATTTTATAGCCAAAGACCAAATTGGCGACATAAAACTGGGCAAATGGAAAATGGCAAAGAAATTCTTCACCAAAACGTCCCCCAACTCTAGCACACATGAGGAAAACTATTCGAGAATATATAAGTATACTCTCTTTGGTATTCTTGGCCTTGGTCAAACAAAATTTGAAACAACTTATTGGTCAATGGAATCGAAGCCTTTCTTTTTCCTATTGAATGACTTGAAAATTTAATTTGTGGCCCATTTTCCCCCCATTTTAGTGAAGGAATTTATTCTTTAATATGGTTGCCATCTGTTACATTTTCGCCCCAAAACTCATTTCTTATTCATTAGGCTCAGTAAAGTATTTTTGGACAACTAACTTCCATTTGGGGTCTCACACAAACAAAAAAAGCAAGAAAAGCGTGAAAATGTAAATACATTTTCAAGTTGTTGTTGTTGTTGTTGTTGTTATTGTGCGCTGTTCAATTCGCATGATCTATGTCATAAATCGTCTTGGTCATTACATAATTAAACGCAATTGTTGGCTAGTTAGCGTGTGAGTTTTGTGTACCAGCCTTCAATTACTTAAAATTCTGAAGTGCAGACAATTAATTGAACATTGTCACGCGCCTCAGGCCAAAAGGAAATGCCGGCCAAAGGCACTTGGCCAAAAAAAAAAGAAGCAAAAAAAATGGAAATAAAAAAATTTAAGTGAGTGAGGCATCTACAAGTATGGCCATAAGTCAACAACCTTTTCGCCTGGGCTACCAATTTACGCACGTACAAATTTGTCGTTGGCGGCAACGGCGGCACGTACCACATCGAGAGTCGAGTCGAGTCGGGCCGGCCAACTTTATTTACGGTTAGAGTTAGACGTGGCCCGTCGTATGTCTGCGACTGTCGACTGTTTCTTGATTTGTGGCAAAAACAAGAACATATTAAATGCGAAAAAATATAAGAGAAAAAGGTCGCTTACAGCATGACAAAATTCACACTCATTGTGTTCACACTGTCAAGGTGAACCGACAAAGTTGGAAAATAAAGTTTCAATTGTTGTTTGCCAAAAGGGTCTTCATCGTCCTATTACAATGGCCGGTATAACGTTAACGAAGATGGAAGGGAGATGAGTTGAACTATTTTTGGCGCAATTTTTTGCTCCTCTTTTTCTCTCTCTCTGTCTCTCTCATTCTTTGTGTGTGTTTGTGAGGCAGTTAGTCAAGCGTTTAAAGCAGCCTCTTGCAGCTCGTGCGGTCCAGTTCGAGAGTCCAAGAACTCTTCTCTGTCTCCTTTAAGGCCATAAATTTATCATTACTCAAGAGGGTGGAGGCAAATTTTCTGAAGCTCTCGTCCGGAAAATGCGTTGGGTCGCAGTCGCAGCCGGAGCCGGAGACGGAGCAGCAGCTTCATTTGACTAAGTGTTTCGCAATTTTGTTTCATTTTTCGCAGTAGTAGACCGAGGGACCCTTTTTTTTGCTCTCTCGTTTTGCTTTTAGGCCATATTACATCTATTTTCCCTTCTTTTGCGTTTCGTTTCCATTTTTTTGCTAATGTTTTCATAACTTTTGGCGCGTCTGTCAATAAGTTGAATTCTTGGAAACAAAATTCTAAACTTAAGTCAAGTTACGTGACTTTCATGTCAATGCCCTAGGCAGGGACCTGACTGGTAGAGGGTCCTTATATTTCTTTTGGTGATTTTTCCTTTCTATTTAGCCCGGAGGCCGTTTGATTTGCAACGACTTCGATTTGAATATTAACACACTGACACCGTTAAAGTGTCGGCAGTCGCCCGCCCGGGCGAAAGGTTCAATGAAATATTTTCAAGTCTGACCAGAAAATAAAGTTTTTTTTGTGGGAAACCTTTAAAACAAAAAAGCCAACAAAAAGAGAAAACTGTTGTCCTGACATTCCAGGGGGAGTGCGGTTATATTTCTAACGGCACGTGCTGACCTCAAATATTCACTACCAGGATTCAATTCAGGGCAAGTTTGTGAGTGCCACCAGGGCGAGTGTGTACAACCTGGTATTGATTTCTCTTAGTTTACATGTGGGACTTATCAAATATTAATAACAAAATATGGCTCACAATACACTTTTTTCACACATGCAACCAAAAATAACATGCATAAATGAAAATACTAAAATTTTACCCCAATATCCTGCCACTGGGCTTTTGGGTGTTTTGTGTTTTGTAGTCAAAATATGGCAGAATATGTCTACGAGTATTGTATACCAAATCATTTATTACTTAGTTTCAATGCAAAAAGTATATGGGGAGGGGGTAGGGAAATACATACATACATGCCAGCTTGATTGCTTATTGTAAGAAACCGAAATTGTATTTTGTCGCCCAGCTGCCTCTCCTCTCCCCTCTTTTCCCACCTCAATACACAACAAGACTATTATCAATATTGAGGTGATATTCTTGATTAATATGCTAGGCCAGTTGTTTTGGCTTTTGGGAAAGTGTCCAGTATTTGATTGATGACTTCATTTCATTAGGATAATGATCAAAGTACGGATAATAGCAATGTGGCATGTGGTCAACTGGTCTATTGTCTTTCGTTACGGATTCCCACAAATAACAAAACAAAAAATATCAATTTCATAGCCTTAACTGAAATCTGTCAACAAGTATCAAATTGCTCGAAATTCACAAGAAAGGGGACACTGACCAAGCACGTGTCCTGTACAACAATTTATGATTAGAGAAATTTTCAATTTTAAATGTAAGAACATTTTCAATGACCTCAAAATTGGTAATGCGATAACCAATTAGGAATTTCTGGAACATCAATTACCATATCACGCCCTCGATTCTCTCAAGTCTCCCTTTTGTCATAATTCAATCCCAAAAAGGTGTCTCTGTCCCAGACAACTGTCAGGCCAATTAAAGCACCCAAAATGACAATAATAAAAAAGCAATCGTCAAAAAGAGAAGTACCTACTATACCTATTGCAAAAAGGGCGCGTAAAGCGAAGTAAAGGCAAAGTAAATAAATAAACAAACCAAACAAACAGACAGACGGAAAAACAGACATAACGAACAAAACGGACAAACAGACAATGGTCAACAATAAGGGAAGCACAAGAATAATAACAACAACGGACGATGACGACGACGGCAACGTTGATGGACGAATGGACGCCGGGACTTCTGGACAGAAGGTCTGATGGATGGATGGTTGGTTAGATGGTTGGCTGGATACGGGCTACGATGACAATTCACAATGCTGACAAGCGATGCGTCGATTAACTGTTATTTAGTTGGTGCTCAAAATGGCCGTGCGATTTCCGGTACAACGACGATTTCCCCTCTCTGTTGCTCACACAAACACACAGGAAAAAAGTAAATGAAAGTACAAATTGGCGATTTGTTTGATTTGGCGCAAGAGCAAAATCACAGAAAGTCAAGCAAAGAAACACTTTTGACTATAATTTAACGCACGAATGGCTAAGTTAAGCGTTATAAAAAGCAATAGCAGCAACAACAACAGCAACAAAGACAACATCTAAATCAAATTCAAGAAAATGAAATCCAAAGGCCACCCTTATAAGCCCTTTACACCAAACGAAAGCTGGCTTTTCTGTTCTCAATAAGTTTTTCAATTTTGGCTAAAAGTTTGCCAAAGATAGACAAGACGAGATTTATACTGCATAAAAGAAGAGTAAAAATGGCTACTTTTGTGTAGAAAATTTGTCCCTATTTTGTTTTTTAAATCTTTAGGTTTTATTGGCACCAAAATTTTTAAAATTTAACTGTCGTTAAGGAAACAAAAACGCAGCCAAATAATTATGTGAATGAAAGGCAATTAAAATAATTAAAACTTGCTAGGAAATCAAACTTTTAGTCAATAGATTGCAATAAGATTCAGATGGAAATCTCTAAGAGAAAAGCAATAAAATATTATAATATATATTGAGTAAAGTAAGTAAAATAATACCTCGTTTCGATTACTTACAACTTTTCGATTACAAATTAAACTTTCTATAAATCTGAGTTCCATGTTTATAAAAATATATCATATGTTTGAGAAATAATTAACACGAGTATTGAATATGAATATTAACACGCCTGAAGATGTGCTTCCATTTTTCATTAATAATTTACGATGCTCATAAGAAATCTAGGCAGATATCCAAGTGCTTAAATTTTATGTATAAGAACTGAATAAGTTTAAGCTTTTAAGATGCTTAAAACTAAAAATGAAGGTACATATATTCACTGTTGATCTGTTAAGATTGCGGCCTCCTTAAAATTTGACTAAAACTGTGTATTTAAAGATATATTTCAATTGATATGTTTAGACAGTTTTCGTCAATATAAGAAAAACGGAAAATTCAATACAATTAAACAAATAGAATTGGGACATTGAGAAACTTGTTTCGTTTTAATTTCGCTATAGAGTTTTTGGTTTTGCGATTTAGGCCCTGTTCTACCTTTATTAAGTAATAAATGCTGTACAATTTATGGCCCATTAGGAAAGTAGATTTACTGGGAACGGTTGGTGGTGGCTCAACTTGGCCAAAAGCGAGAGACAAATGTCAGCACTTGACAATGACAGCGAAAAGAGCGGAAAAAGAAACGCGAACATAAATTTAGTTTAGGCAACATCAGGTGTACCCTAGCTCCAAGTGTTCCACCTCTTCGTCTCGTTTCTCTGCAATTGCTCTGGCGTCTGTCCATGTTTCACTTTCTTTGCAAGTAGCACAAATTTTCTAGTTGCCATTTTGCAATCGCTGTTGCTGTTGCTATTGCTGTTTGGTAACTGTCAGAAATGTGACAAATGTAACGACCTTGCTGCCGTCCAGCCCAGTTTAGGCCCAGCGGGTAAGCCAGCTGAATCTCTCTATCTGCCTGTGATCTCAGGGCCATCTTTTTGTTACAAATAAATAAGTATATTGTTGTGTGTTGGCTATGAGATATATAGCACATGGTCGTGGCAGTGCCCCGTTGCCACTTTATCTTTGTTGGGGCGGCTGGCTATCAAAATTTTTCTGTTATGACACAAAAAATTTATGCTCGCCTGTTGCCACTCAATTTTTATTTCATTTTATGTATATTCCTTGGGCGCATTGAGTAAAATACCTATTTATTTATGAATATATGCAAAAATTTGGATTTTGGCCGACAAGAAAAATCGATTGTTATGTGGGCAGTCGAAACAAAAATTGTAAGGAATAATTTACTTGTGGACTGTTTGTCTGCATTCAGAATCAACATAAATTCTTATTTAAATTAAATTTGCTGCACACCTGGCGTATACGTAATGCGTATTCATTCATGCGTACCGATTTCATTCAATAATCCATTCACACATGCTCATTGCTTAATAAATTAATAAATTAATAAATTATTATTCATTATTAGTCCCAATTATGTTGAGCCTAAGATGGCGGCGTTATTGTGCCTTTTAGCTGGCTTCTCTTCCTGTGGCTTGGCCCTTAACACATTGTTCTTATCATTCATCTACAGATGGGTCCCACTTAAGCTGAGTAAGGACAATGTATTATGACCCGTAAGCTAATGTAAACCCTTTTATAACACACACACACACACACACACACACACTCACAGACAAAAGGGAAAAGGGCCAGAACCATTAATTTTTAGTCATGGCCCAATACAGATATAAAGCTTTTGCATATGCGACACAGTCTCGCCTTTGTCTCGGTGTCAATGGACGCAGCACGAGCTGAAGTTGGAGCTGGAGCAATATCTCCCAAGTGAACAGAGACAGAAAGAAAAGGGGTCACCGATTGGCTGTGTGGGTGTGTTTGTAATCTGTGTGGATAATTATGCAAATATCATTGTAGACCCTCATCTGGTCTTTACCGGGGCTATCATTGTCAAATCGAAGTTTAAATGACATGAAAATACACCTTATTAAAGTATTTCAATTGAATTTCCCACGCATTTCGTTTACTTTATACATAGAAATGGACAATCAGTTTGTATTGGCGTTCACATTAAGTATACGACTTGTTTACATACAACAAAATGGCATTTTAATTAAGTTTAAACACGAAACCTTTCAGATGTCAACAAGGAAGCGTATACTCTGCCAAATTGACTAACTGCATAGAGTGCCAAATTGTGCATAAATATTGCAAAATGTTGCCACATGCAATGGGTCTGGGGTTGCGTGGTTGCGTGGCCGAATTCCTTTTTTTTTACTTTTACCCTTACATGTTTGAGTGGGGCATTTAAAATTAATTAAAACTAATAACATTTTCAAGCACACACTCGCACGGGAGTGACGCCATTTTGTCCTGCCTTGCATAATAAAAGAAAAAAAAGTGAGCAAATGGCTGGCCATTTCCGGTGACCAGCCATGATAAAATTAAAGCTGCCGCCGACGCCGCTAACCCGCCTCACACTTGGAAGGACTCTCAATGTTTTCTGTACATCATTTTTTTATTCCATCAAAAAAAGAAAAGTTTTAATTTGAAACGGAAACGCGAGAAGCAAGACCATCTTCTGGTAGGGGGGTTGGTGGTGGGTAGAAACCATCTCTCTGCCGCTCTCTCTCTCTCTTACACAATTGGGCATTGTCCTTGTCTCCAGCATCCGGACTTTACATCAACTCTCAACAAATCATATTTAGCGTGGTAATTATTTATATTTTGCCATCTCCGCAGAGTGTGAAAGAGACAGATATGATTAGAATCGTAAATCTAATGGAAAAAGCTGCCAGCGAACGTCCGTCCATCTGTTTAGGAGTCAGAGACAGAGCCAAGGATGTCCTCTATCGTCTGCTGTGGTTAGAATTATGGCACATTTCAATTTTAAGTAAATATATTTTGCTTATTTTCTATATTGGTCGACGGCAGATTTTCAGCTTTAGTTGCTGCTACTTTAATGGGACAAAAGGCCTTTGTGTCTTATCATCACTTTGTGTGTTTCTAGGTGTGTGTGTGTGTGTGTTGTGGGTGCCAGGTGTTCGTTTTGGTGTAAAGGTCACACGCCTCAAAACAAAAAGGTCACCCCCAACCAAACCCCAGATCGCAGCTGATTTACATCAGCTTAATTAGTTGGTTATTTGCATAAACCATATAGGGTAATCAGAAGCATGCGTAAAGCTATTTGTTTAGGCCAAGTTTTTGGGGCTTTTAATCATTTCCAAAAACAAAAAAAAACTGACCAACAAACATTTCCTTTCTCTTGCGCTGCTGCTAATTATGTGACGAGGATTTGGAGAAAAAGCCCCACAAGGCAAATAAAAACTGTCAACTTGGGTTTAGCTTAGCTTGGCTTGGCATTTTCACCGTTTTCATGGTCACTATGAATTTATGACTATTTAGTTTAGCACTTTTTTGTTTATTTTTTGTTGCTACTCGATTGTTGTAGGAGTTGTTGTTGTTGCTGATGTTGCTATTGCTTTAGCTGTTGCTCTGCAATGGCTTATTATGATTATTAATTCATAACGTTACCGAACAACTACACACAACCCATACACACATACACACACACACAGTGGAAGTGTTCAAGTTTTATATGTGATGCCAACATGCTAACAGATGGAGCATTAAAACTAAAGCTACACAGCAGGAAAACAATATTTACTCTGTTGAAAATGTTTTTGAAGGGAATTTCGGTTTGGACTATTATAGAATTTTTATCAATTGAATGCCAAAAATCTTTCATAGCTTCAAAAAGAATATAGAGAGAAAAGAAATCGTATCTAAAACGAATCTCATAAATGAAAATAGTCTCGGGAAATGAAAAAAAAGGGCTAACCATGGGATCCACCCTTTTTTCTATGCATTTCTTAGACTGAGAAGACTGTTTTTGATTTAAATTAAACTAATTTTTCTTGGGCGTAAGTTGTGTTAGTTACATATTCTGTTCTAGGTCATCCATCTTTTTTAAGTGCCCATAACTACGAACATTTGCTGACACGTTTCCCTTTTCAATTCAATGAAAATTGAATATAAATGCTGCCAAATAAAAGTAAGCAATTTATTATCACATACTTACGATATTCAAATATTTCAGATGAATTTCTAAACCTTTTTTTCACGAAATTTATGGCATTTCCTTCAGTGTATATAGGTTCTAGACTTTGAGGTTTGGGTCTGCGTGTTCTTGCCTCTCTTTCTAGTTTACCTTATGCGTTAACCAAGCTAATAAAACTTGTTCCCTAGCTGATGTTGGGGTTGGACTCATATGAGACCTTGTTCAATCTCCCTTTCACCTCTCTCTCTCTCTCTGACTGTGTGTATGAGTGTTTGGCCCATAAAAGTATGCAACAGCCCGTACTCGAATACTACGGCTTGTTGACGCCTTGCTTGTTAAATTTCTGTATGTGCGTGTGTGTGTGGTGTGTGTTTCGGTAAGAGTTTTCATCACTAGATTCCTTCTTCAACTTCGTTTCGATGCTCAAATGCAGATAAAAATATAATTAAAAAAATTGTTGTTGCCGCTGCTGCCTTTGGGTGCTGCTGACATAATTTACACAGAAACAAAAATCCTGTTTGGATTTTTTTTATGTGCTCTGCGTGACTCTTTCACTGACACATGTCTTAACCACACAAACACAAACACACACACCCAGACTCCTACACACACACACACAGACAGTCTCTCGTGTTGTGTGTTTGTTTTGTATTATATTAGCAATTCGGCTTAGCCGCTTGTTTTATGACTCTCGCCTGCCAACAGCGCGTTAATATTAAACAGCTGACCCACCAACCGACCCAGCCACAAAAAAAGGGACACCCCACAGGCAGAGTAGGCTTTCACTATTTACTACTACCAACGTTTTCCCCAACTGCTTAATTTCCTTGACCGGTGAACTCACACATTTGATTACCGATTTAATTAAACATTCGACATTTGCATAATTTTTTGCATCCCAAGGCATTGTTTCTCTAAAAGGATGTTGTTGAATGAAATTTTAATTGAATTACCTGATGGACAGTTGTGCTTTTGAGTAGATATACCTACATATATTAATTAACCTGTGGGTTTCTCTCATCTTTGTCTTACGTCAAATATATGCAAATACAAATAGATACTTAAAATCCAATCATGCAAAACTTAAACTAAACATTATATATATATTTATACCTGCTTTTATTCACTATAATTAAGTTTATATTTAATTTGCACTCTCAAATTGGCTAAAAAACAAACACACAATTCGCACTAAAATTTAATAAAGAAAAAATTCATGTTTTACATTCGAAATCGATTAAATTGCTACTAAATCAACTAATGACAACTTTTTGTGTGCTCTTTTTTTCTTCGTCTCTTTCATGACCAATATGACACACACACATACACTACACACTACACACACACACACACATACACTACAAACACATACATATGCTTCTAACTATCACTATTTGCTGTTTCTCGCCTCTAACCATATTAACTTTTTGCAAATTGTTTGTTTTTTCCTATCAACCTAACAATCTAATTAAAATGTCTATGCGCCTGTCATGTAATTATGTTATATGTCTACCCACCTTCGCCCCTCCCCGTCACCCACCAAAAATATAAAAAAACCACCCATAAACAACAACAACAACTACTACCACAATAACAATAACAATAACAAAAACAAACAAAAACTAACTAAATGACAGGCTCTTGCGCGCTGAATTGTATTCTCTGAGGCGTAAGGGTGCGGCAAAGGTCATTGGTGGTGGAGCGCAGCCACTAGATGGCTCACAACAACAACAACCATCATCACAGTCGTCACATCAACAACAACAACAACAACAACAACAACTACAGCATACTATGCAGCAACATCAACAACAACAACAACAAGAACAACAACAACATCAGCTCGCTGAACACAACAACCATAACCTACACAACGATTCGAGTCGTCATTGCGCTCGCTGCACCACCGAATTGGGTTTTTTGCGACGATTTGCCCCCTGCCGTGTATGTAAGTTGCGCGTGTGCAAAGCCTGTCGTGAGTTCACCTCACGCACCACGGATTGGGTGTGTGTGGTATGCCACAAGCAAATGTAAGTCTCTCTCTCTCTCTCTCTCTCGTTCTCACAACACACTTTTTACACCCACTCATGATGTGTCGATGTGTCTATGTGTCTGTAACAAAAGAAACTAACTAACTGCAACTTTGTGTCACTCTGTGTTCTTCTCTCTATCTCTCTTTCTCTCATTGTGTGTGTGTGTGTGCGTGCAACTATGTGTGTGTGTTAGTGTTGCATGTCTGCTAGTTTTTCCACGATATTTACCTAAATGAAAATTGTAAGAAAACATAGTCATTCGTTTTTCCTCACATTCAATTTCTTATGGTTTTTCGTAAATATGCAAAACACTTTGTCCGGAAATTGCTTTCAGACTTTATTTTTAAGAATACAATAAAAAACTTTATATAAAGATCAAGCGCACTTCATCTATTAGCTACGTTTCAGTTAACTTCGTAATTTTATATGAAAATTTTATTTAGAAGAATAGTAGAGAGGTTACCCGAGTTTCCCTATATTTTTTGTATTAGTTCTCAAAGCCAAGTTCTCATTTTAACACTCTGCCAATATAGTCAAACCTTACATTTAGAACTTGGCGGTCCTTAAGTTCAAGGACTAGGCAACGAGATTGTATTGTTTGTTTTTATCAATGGTTTGATGAACAAATCGTTAGGCAAATTCTGAACACTCTTTAATTATACTTGCATAAAAAAATCGAAAAAAATCGTAGTATATAATTACTTTTTGAACATTGACCATTGACCAAGATGTTAATATCTTAACAGTTATGTACATATATGCCAATATATTTTGCAAAATTCCTAAAATATTGCAACGTTTTTATTTTCATATGAGCCGTTATATTTCAAGGCACTTTTGTATTTCCAGATCCTTTTTCTTGTAATTCATAATTTTTCAAAAATATTCGTCTGAATTAGCTGTAGAAAATTTGAAGTAAAGCTTTTAATTTGTATTCATTCACCATATAATCTTGTTTATGAAAATACTTAATTACTTTCTTAGAAGATGTTCCCCAAATTTCTTTTTTTACTCTTGGTTATCATAAACTTAATGTCGCATACTCCCTTTCTTTTGTTATAGCGTATTATACTCGTTTTGTTGCAAACGTTGCATTTTTCAATGTTGCAATCTAATTTTCGTTTTTTTCTTGTTTGTGGCTTTTTGGGAAACCAAAAATGATATCCGAAACGCTGAATGTTCTGCCATGTCAAAGCTTTTAAATTAATTTCATTTTTGGCAACAAAGAAATATCTTTAAAAAATGGAGATTCATGTTGAAAGCAAAGTCTGAAATTTCAGCAGACAAACACATTTTGATGGGAAAAAAAGATGCCAAAGTAAATGTTGCAACTCTTGACATAAAATAACAATGCAACCAAAAATTTCAAACTATTAAAATGAAATTTAATATACGAAATAAAACAAAAGATAGCAACTAATTGAATTGTATAAACTTTTATACAGACATAGTTCGGTTTGATGGATTTGCACTTTTTATGTAGTTAATTAAACAACAATATGTGTACATATGTAAAACATATATATGGCAAGTTCTATTCAATATTTGGTTTATTATCATATATTCATACATCAAAAGGCCTAAGGAGCTTCCGTTACAAAATGTTAGCTGATGTGATGTGCGGCATTGAATATTTCATGGCAAATTGTTTGCCCTTTGTTGGATCTGTTGGAGCATGATGTCGACCTGACATTTATGTTGCACTGCCTCTGGGCTTTCAGTCACTTTGTATATACATACATACACCTAAATGCATGCGTTATTATGATTGGCCCTCTGTTTTGCCGCACAAAAATAGAATAGCGAGCAAATTGAATTTTGGAACTCCTCTGTGACCTGGTGATGGCTAATTCCCATTTTGTGTACTCAATGTCATAAAATGAACGATATGCTTCTATCACAACATTTTTGTCATCTGTCTGGGTTTTGTCTTTTTGAAAGGCTTTGCATACAATGTCATTGCAGATGTTGTTGCTGCAGCTAAGAGAAAATTCCAAAATGGCTTTAATTTTTCAACCTTTAGTAACGAGAAGTTACTAGCTTGAACGGGAGTTCCAGGCAATATCATAACCAACGTAATTTATACTGCACTTGATATTGAACTTGGCTTCGACTTCAATTTCTTGGAAATGTTGTCAAAGAGAGTGCGAAGTCTCAAGTGGAATTGTGCAATTTTGAGGCAGCTTTGAAATTTCAGAATATTAGCTCTGCGCTAAGTGAAGTGTGAACTATTTTTAGTTGCTACACTCTAACCCAATGGAATTCAGCATACTAAAGCAGATCAAACTAGTTAAAATGTATGTTCAATTTATTTACTCTTAGCATTTGATTCTGGTAAATTAATTGTTTACGCGATTATCGTAAATATTCATAATGTAATGATTAAAAAACTTTAGATTCATGGGCTTTGGCCCAATGTTCTAGTCCATAACATTATAATTTTTGCCTCATTGCAATAAAAATTAAATAAAATGTTTACAAATGACAATCATTGACTCATTTACTTGGCAAATACTTAGTAATTAATACACCAATACTTATATAACTGATTCTTCAAGTACGTTGAACTCATTGAAAGTCTATTAAGACAGAGTATTATATTGCAACAAGTTCAGCTGTGAAATGAGACAGTTTTGCATTGGTCTAGTAATATAATATATTTCAGTATGCACGTGAATATTACACATCCGCCCTGTGTCACCATGGTTACTAAGTAACCTAAACTAGGTACTACCTGAATTTGGCAACGTGTTGATACTGGGCGACCCACACACGCCAAAAAGTTCAGTGTTAATTGCCAAACCCCGAAAATAAAAATAAAAAAATTATTTATGTATGAAACAGCTCAGCAAGGCCAGAAAGTAGACACTTGGCTAATTAAATCTTGGCCCAGGCTGTCAGTTGAATCTCTCTCTCTCTCTCTCGACAGGGCAATAATAAGTACGTGAGTGTGTGTAAACAATTATGTAAATTGATCAAGAAAGAATCCAAAAAGCAGGTCGCCTACAGGTGCTTGCAATTTTAACGCTTTACCAAAAGCTGTCAACGCTGATGACGCACACCAAGTTTGGCCATTTGGCTGCTGTTGCAGCTGCCAATGATTATTATGATGGTGAGACCCAGCCCCAAATGGTGTCAACAGAAGGCGTGCATCGTTTTTGCTGGCTGCTGTCTTTGATTGGAATTCAACGCCTTCTAGTAAATGATTCCTAGAGAGGCTGCACCTTTTGAACCAAGAGTCACGTCACATTTTTTAATGGGAATCCATAATGAAACTTAACAATATTTTGTCCTTAAATTGAAGCTCTAAGTTTTAAATTTTGGTGAATCCATTTCTAATCTATATACATATTTCAAATGTTTATTTATCAAGTGTCCTCTAGAGTGGTCAGTTTTGTATAGGCTCATCTATGTTGCCGTGATTCGTATAAATTGCATTCGCACACACACACACACACCCGCGATCAAGGTGTGTGTGCGTGCTAGTGTGTGTGTATGTGTTGGTGTTAATGTTGTTTTGCTTTTCCATCCATTGTTCATTGAGCTGCTGGCAGTCAGTCAGTCGGGAAACTAACTCCGACACGGACAGACGTTCAATTTTGTTTTTTTTTTTTCTTCTTTTTTGGCAATGTTTGGTGAAGTTTTTTGGTTTTTTAAATGGCAATGTTGTTGCTCTTGC
This sequence comes from Drosophila willistoni, assembly GCF_018902025.1. Classification (NCBI taxonomy): domain Eukaryota; kingdom Metazoa; phylum Arthropoda; class Insecta; order Diptera; family Drosophilidae; genus Drosophila; species Drosophila willistoni. Next base: position 4,642,197 of record NC_061086.1, read on the forward strand.
AGGGAGATACAAAAAGCCAGCGGCGAGTGGCTAAAAGACGCCTATTCCTTGGGCTCTTGCAGTGCTGTGGATCATTTGGCCACGAGTGATGTGCTAAGAAAGAGCATACAACGTTCTTGGACTATATCAAGTAAGAAGTGAACGAAAATCGAAAGGGAAAAAAAATATTTTTAAATATATTTATATTTATATATCCATAGATCCCGAGGACGATCCGAATAATTCAAACTCACAGCAATTGGTGGCTGATAATTTATATCCACAACAGAAACATTTAATTGACTCTCAGACAGCGGGTAGTTATCCCACTCTACATCAACATCAGTTACCCCAACAGCCGCGCCAAGTGCATGGCATGAATTATAATAGTGGCACTGCCACGCCCACAACCAGCAGTAAATGGCAATTAGGGCGACGTGTGTTACGTCAATCGACATTGCCCAGTACATTGAATAACGATCCGAATCTCAGTGGCAGCGGTGCGAATTTGGCCAACTATAATTCGGTTAATCTAACAGCACCCACGTCCCCGCATCAGATGCAAAAGAGTCCTCTCTATCCCAGCGCCTATAACAGTGACGACATTATACACATGAATACAGTGGCTGGAGGAGGGGGAACGGCGGGAGACTGTGACAATTTCATGCAGCAGCAGCAGCAACAGCAGCAACAACAACAGCAGCAGCAGACGCTACCTACAAGCCAACAGCAACCACAGCTGGAGGTCACTCCCACACATCATAGGCTGCAGGTGCGGCGACAATCCACGCTGCCGGCACAGCCGACGCCCACAATTTACATGTCCACCTCCCCGAATCGAGTCTATAGTCGTTCACCGGAGCGATCGCCAGGTGAGCAACATCGCTATCCGCCCTTCATGCGTCAGACATCCTTTCCGGAGCCACCCAGCAACTACCATCGCACAGCCAAGCTTCTGCCTAGTACAGCCAATTTACCAGTGCAGCAGCAGCCTGTCCCTGGAACGGGTTCCAGTGCTCCGGCTCCAGCTCTTAACTACGAATCACAGGCCTCAAGTATGGCCAGCGATGAGATGGACTATCCACAGGGACAAGTTCCAGGCAAGCCCCGTATGACGCGACAAGCAACACTGCCCAATCCGGAGCAGCATGTCAAATTGTTACCCACATCCCCACCCAAGCGTCAGACTTCGCCGCAATTTCGTCGTTCGCCGGAATTTATGCGTCAGCAAACTTTGCCAAATCCAGAAGCATTCAATAGTGGCAACACACTGACCGTACACTCAACTCCGCCTGGAAAGTTTATGCCAATTTCGCCGCGAGCCAAGCAAAATTTCCTCTTCCCCAGTGTTCAGAATCCCCGACAGTTTCTGTCGCAACAGAATGTGCCCACTGTGGGAGCAACCGACATGGGCAGCGGCGGAAGCGTAGCCAGTGCCACCGGCGAACAATATTCGAGCAGTCAGAGTGTGAATATACACCACTCCCGGGATCCACACTCGAAGATGATCAAGGTGCGCAGCCACAGCAATGAGGAGTACTCCAATAGCAAAGCGGTTGTCGAGAATCGCCGTCTACTGCCGGAAATACCAAATATGCAAAGATCTTCCAGTCGTTCACCCAGTCGACTAGTGCGTCAGGACTGCCTCAAGGAGGAGCATGGTGGTTCTCGTACCTTTGGCGAGGCGAAACAGCAATTTCATCAGTTTCCCGATGTCAGCGAAGAAGGAGAGAACCAGCCGGAGTATGTGGACTACTTTGGCGACAGCACCACAAGTTTTCTCGAATCGGATGAGTTGCAGTACGAGAAAAACTACAATACGGGATACAGCAGTGAGCCTCGTATTTTATACAATAATGAATCAGAAGATGGCACCTATAAGCCGACACCACAGCGTCCCATCTATAGTGCCGAAAACGTGTTGTCTGAGACGGGCTATGTGGTTGGCGGTGGAATTGGTGGAAGCGGAGGTGCTGGAATGGGCGCCATAGCCAACTATGGCTCCCATGGTGGTGCCTATGGTGGTGCCGCCCTGCCACGGACTCCACTCATGCATAATCGTATGCGGCGACGGCAGTCAAGGGAATTGCAAATGCAACAGGAAGAATACGCTCAACTGGCCAACATAAGTGGAGCTGACCACGATGGGGGCAGAGGCTTGGGTGGAGCTATGCCAGGAGAAACTGTAGCAGTAGCCGGCATAGACAATCATTCAGCGGAACGTCGCAAGCCAGAGCAAATGCGTTCTGTCTCTGAGGACTCGGGGGCAAAGACCACGCCCAAACCGGTTACTCGACGCTCATTCTCGCATCCCGAAAAGGACACACAGGTTGGATTTAATTTAATTTTAACTGACTGAAAAAAATAATTGTTTTGAATTCTTTTTATAGCCACCAAAGAAAACGGAAACCTCTAAAATTCCCAGTCCTAGACCTTTGGCTGATATTCTCGATAAGACGCGATTCCCGCCGAAAAACAGTCAAATCCCTCGTCGCGGTAGTCGTCCAGAGATTGGTTCCACTGATGGTAAGTATTAGTAGTTTCTGCTTAAAGTTGTTATTGAAGAATTAGAGCACTTATATACAAACTTATATAGAGAATTTACGTATTTGTAGAACCCAGGGGCCGTATTAATTATAATACTTAATCCATAGAATTAAAGCTAGTACGCTATATAGCTTTCATTTAGTAGTCAATCATTTCCAAAGTAATATTGGTTCTCATTTATTTTGTTCATGATATATAAATCGATTAAATTTTTAGTTAATTGTGAATAATAAAAAGCTTTTGTTACAAAAACATTGCAACTAATATGTAAAACAAACTAAAAATTTTTGTTTAGCTTAAATTTATGCATGCATTTATAAATATTTGCTTAGTTTATTTACAAAACATACAGTAGAACTGAAAAAATATTTTACACAAAAAATGAACAATCAATAATTTTATATATACATAGATAACTTTTTTAGTACATAAATATATTAATTTCCATACCCTTGCAATACTAGAGCGAAGCGTACTTGACTATGCAACCTATGTTTTTAATAGAGACAACGAGACGAGATTATATAGCCATACTTAGATATAAATATATATATTTGTCTGTCTGGTCCAATCAAAACTGCTCCTAAACATTTCTAACTGCAGGCCTGAATAATCCACTATATCATTGGAACGATTTGTTGAAAGTTGACGAGTATTTATTCATACGAAGGATTAATGACTGTCTCAAATCGAACAATTATATCATAGAACATTCGGTCATTAAATTTAAGATTTGTTCGTTTAACTCATTCATTAAAGGCTGTGCAGAAATTGATTAGCTAAATAGTCAGCTAAACTATCATACTGATATTTGATACGTGGGCTTCCTTACTACGGTTTTAAATTATTGGCCGCTCTTTAAAGGTTATTAGGCTTTTACATAAAAGGTTTATAATTTTGTCACTTTGAAGGAGTACTTAGTCACTTGCAAGGTTATACAAACATCGGCATGGCCGAAGATAGTCCGGATATCTAGTGTTTTTTTTTGTTGTAGTCTAAATTAAATTATTGTATAAAAGTATTTTGCGGTCCCTGGTAGAAACCTTATAGCTTTAGCTTCAGCTTGTCTTATTTTTTGGCACACAATTGATGAATGAACGCTTGGCACCCCATTCCCATTATTAACCGCCCCCACAGGTAGCACGCCCCAGCACATATACTCCTTCCATCAGCAGCTTATGCATAGAAACTCTGATTTAGCCATGCGTCTGAAAAAAACGCCACTTCCTGTCGCCACAGTAGCCACCAGTGAGGGCGAACAAAAGCAGCAGCAGCAGCCGGCCAATGGCAAATCCCATGAGTCATCTGCCAACAAAGATGAAGCCAACAACGCCGCATCGGTGAGTGCCTGAGCAAAGTTTTTAAGAGCCAGTAGGCTTAACTGCTCAACTTTCTTTGCGTTTTCCTTTTTTTTTTTTTGCTACCACAAAGGACAACAATGGCTCCTCTGCCACAGCCTCCGCTTCAGCCGCCCACACGAGCACGTTGGGCGAACAAGAGCTACAGAATGCAGTGGAAGCTGCCGCTGTGGTCTTCAAAAAGGTCGTGATGCAGCGTCGCAAGGAAAAGGAGAAGGCTGCCGAGGAAGAAGGTGAGTGCTAATTATTCTGTATACATGTAATACACAATTCTGTATGTGTGTGTGTCTCTGTGTGTGGGAAAGTAATTATATAACTTGGTGTTGGTGATGGTGACTAACAAACTCTTTGTATGGGGTTTCACTTTTCATCTAATTTCGCTCAATTAATTAACAAGCTCCCTGCGGACGGCATCCGCAGATGGCTTTGCCAGGTCATTATGTTCAGATTACTCCTACATTTAGACATATGTATATATGTAAGTAAAAAGCAAAAGTAAAAGATACAAGTAGGGAATACCGCTATATCAAGATCGATAATTATCACCCTAGTGTTTCTAAATTTATATTCATTTAAATCGATACAAATTTCTTAAGTTAACTCACCTACCTATAGACTCAGATTTACTCTTTTTGTCTCTGTCCATTTATCTATCTCTCTCTTACTGTGGTGTGCATGTCCACGCATTTTAGGCAAATTTTCCTGTTTGCCTTTCGTCTTTTTTTGCATTGTTGAAAATTTTTTTGTTTAACAATAAGTAAAAAGCGAAATAAGAAGATTCTAGTAGATACTTGCCCATGTCAAACGAACTTTGCGAGACGTGAATTAAAACAACTTTGAATTCAGCAATTAATATTGAAATTAAATTAGTAATAAATTTTTTGACTAATAGAAAAAAAATAAATAAAAAATACTAAAGATAGCGCTGAAACGATATTGCCCCTTAAAGTTATGCAACAGATTTAAGACAACTGTCACACAATTTTTTGTCACAACTGCCTAGAAGTATGCAAGAAAAAAATTTATTTAAGACCAAAGACATTGCCACAAGCAAGCGAGGTAAACAAATTCAAGACCCTAACTTTATGGTTCAAACGATTTAAACACAAGAATGATGGCCCTTGGCTGTGGGTATATTTTGCATTTTACATTTAACATTGTGGATTTCTTTTCTGTTTCTGTTTCTGTTCTTCCCACAAATGGCTGGGCATATACATAGTAGAATTGTTTAACGCCCACACACACGCATTTTCCAGCGTCAAACGAGAACGATGATTTTCCTCTTTCTGCTTCTTTGGGGGACACCTTCTCCAGCGGCTTTTGTTATGTTTTAATTTGCCAGTTTTTCTGTGTGGGGGTTTTTCTGTTGTTCTTGTTGTTGCTGTTGTTGTTTGTGACCGACGTCAACCACATGGCAAGGATTGTACGAGTATTAGGATTGTATTGAGCATCTAGACTTGTAGTCCGCCCGCTCGTCCCGCCTCGTACTGAAATGTCAGCATGGTTGCCCACAGGCAAAAAGCAAAGCCAACCAAAGCTTTTCTTTTCCTTTGTGCCACCTATGTGTTTGTGTGTGTGCGTGTGGGCGGCAGAGTGGGCTGTCGAAAATATTGCCGTTAATCTCATCTCGCATACCATTTTCTCCACGTTTTTGAGCGTGTGTGCATCTATGTGTGTGTTTGTGGTGTTTGTATGGTTTAAAGTGCTGGCTGAAAGAGCAATTTTCAAGTCGGTGACGAAACTCAAATGTTTGTTTGTTTAGCGGCTGCAAAGCGATTTCCCTTATGTGCACATGCACCAGTATGTACCTTTATTGTTTGCCCAAAAAACAAAGGATGCTACGTAACGTCGAGCTTATGTACTGAAGGGGTTAAAACTGTCTAATGTCTATTGGTTAGTTTATTATTTTAAATTGAAATTTGAAAAGGCTTGAAACCAATTTCATTCCATTTTTTGAAAACCTAAAAGTATTATTAATTTTACAGTCACCCTTAATAGCACTGTACGACAGCAACAAAATAAAAACCAGAGGGCCGGGGCTAACTTCGACCGCGTCAAAGTTTGTATACCCTTGCAACTTTTTTGGTAACTTTTTTCTTACCTATAGCCATCAAAGTGGAAAAACGTTTAAGCTAAAAGGACTAATGTGTCCGAAAGAACGGCCTACAATCTTAGTTTTTCTTCTGCATAGGAAATAACGAAGATATTGATCAAAGTCACTGTTTTCCACCGATCGTTCCTATGGGAGCTATATGATATAGTTACCCGATCCTTATCAAATTTGGCACAGCCATTAACAGATATATTAAACTATCAAATGTTTAATTTGAAAGCAATCGCGTCAAAAGTAACGAAGTTATTGACAAAAGTCACTGTTTTCGAAAGATCGTTCCTATGGGAGCTATATGATATAGTCACCCGATCTTGATCAAATTTGGCATAGTCGTTTATATGTGTAATTAACTCACCAATATTAAATTTCACGACAATAGCTCAGAAAATAACGAAGTTATTAAGAAAAGTCACTGTTCGTGACTTTGCCATTTGTATGGGAGCTATATGATATAGTGATATAGTGAATCCGAGATATACAACGCCTGCAGTATATACAAGCCTACATGCAAAATTACAGCTCTGTAGCTCCAACGGTCGAGGAGGAGTTTGCGTTGATCCAGACGGACGGACGGACATGGCTATTTGAACTCGTCTCGTCGTGCTGATCAAGAATATATATACTTTATATGCTCGGAAATGCTTCCTTCTATGCGTTGCACACTTTTGACCAAAATTAATATACCCTTTTTGCAAGGGTATAATAAATGGTACAGTCGCAATTGTAATTAAATTTCACTGTTCGTGACTTTGTCATTTGTATGGGAGCTATATGATATAGTGATCCGATCCGGCTGAATCCGAGATATACAACGCCTGCAGTATATACAAGCCTACATGCAAAATTTCAGCTCTGTAGCTCCAGCGGTCTAGGAGGAGTTTGCGTTGATCCAGACGGACGGACGGACGGACGGACGGACGGACATGGCTATTTGAACTCGTCTCGTCGTGCTGATCAAGAATAGATATACTTTATATGGTCGGAGATGCTTCCTTCCATGCGTTGCACACTTTTGACCAAAATTAATATACCCTTTTTGCAAGGGTATAATAAATACATCTAACAAAATATGGCGAAACCAATCCGAATTATGGTAACTGGAGCTGTTGCGCAAATAGCTTACTCATTGCTCTGCATGATCGCTCGGGGTGAAGTATTTGGCAAGGATCAACCGCTTATCCTGCACTTATTGGACATACAATCGATGGCCGGAGTTTTGGAAGGTGTTGTGATGGAATTAAACGATTGAGCATTACCGTTATTGTGCAACATTTTACCTACAACAGATCCCAATGTGGGATTTAAGGATGCTTCAGCTGCTTTTCTGGTTGGTGCTATGCCCCGCAAAGAGGGAATAGAACGTAAAGATGTGCTTTCCACTAACGTTAAGATATATAAAGAGCAGGGTCAGGTTTTGGATAAAGTAGCAAAGAAAGATGTCAAAGTGATTGTTGTTGGAAATCCAACCAACACAAATGCATTTGTCTGTGTCAACTATACCCCATCAATACCAAGAGAAAACTTTTCTGCCATGACGCGGCTTGATCGAAACCGTGCCACCTCGCAAATAGCTTTGAAATTATGAATTTTTGTGTCTAGTGTAAGCAATATTATAGTATGGGGTAATCATTCGTCCATGAAGTACTCAGACGCTGATCAGGGTCAATTTTTATAAAAGGGACCCAAAAATTGGTGTCTGATGCCATCAACGATGAGAATTATCTGCGCGGTCCATTCGTTGAGACTGTTCAAAAACGAGTTGCATCTGTAATTGCAGCTCGGAAAATGTCATCTGCCATGTCTGCTGCAAAAGCTGCTTGTGATTATATGCACGACTGGTGGAATGGCATACCGCATATTTTCCGATGGCAGTTACAACACGCCTAAAAATTTTTTTTTTTTTGGTTTCCGGTGGTAATTAACAACAAGAAATGGAAGATCGTGCAGCAAGAAAGGGATGAAGCCTTGTCTGTGTTGAATCCAAACGCTTCAAATTGTAATTGTAATTTGTAATAGGCATGTTTTTGGAATTGGTGCAACAATTCTGCTTTTTAATAAAGAATACTTTGTAATTAAAGTATTTTTCATTAAGTTGAAGTTTTCTTAAATTTTGCTGCAGTAAAGAGAGATTCTTTTTGGCACAATTAAAAAATATTTTGTGGCATTTTGTGGCATATAAGTTTTAATTAAAGGCCTTGCTCTAGGATAACTTCTACTTTTCTCACACTGAATGTAGCCCAAAAGAACCTTAATAAAATATTAAGTTGACAACTGAAAATAAGTTGAAATTTTTCGATCTATAAATCTGGCAAGTTGAAACATTAAGAGTCCATTCGAATTTGGTAACCTATTCGAGGTCAAGTTTAATATCCAAAAGACAAGACAAAATGTGTTCTGTTTTCTTATTTATTTTCTCCAATAAAGTTCGACTACTTTCAGATAGTCATAGTAATAAAATTTGACCTTCAGCCAGCTACCAAATTTGCAAATATAAAAAAAATTTTAAAGGTCACTCGAAATACATATAACCAATAAAAGATATTTGTCCTAAAGTGATTGAACAAGTCAGATATATGTATATTTCTGTGCTTTCTTTAAATACTTGTAGAATTTGCTTTGTTTTTAATGGTGAAAGGGCCCATTGCCAATGCAAATGTGTAAAACTGTTACTTTTAAGCTACTAAATTTAAAATAGATTTGATTAATATTATTAATGACTAATGGCCACCTCCCAATTTAATTGGTAATACTTATCTACTAACAAATAAATGCACGTGTTTTCCATAATTAACAAAACGCTTGGTTGATGGTTGGTGGTGGTTGGTTTGGTGGTGCTATGGTGGTGCATTTACCTACCCTGTGTAACCGGTATTTCACCTGACGCCCACACACACGCATTTTCCAGCGTCAAACGAGAACGATGATTTTCCTCTTTCTGCTTCTTTGGGGGACACCTTCTCCAGCGGCTTTTGTTATGTTTTAATTTGCCAGTTTTTCTGTGTGGGGGTTTTTCTGTTGTTCTTGTTGTTGCTGTTGTTGTTTGTGACCGACGTCAACCACATGGCAAGGATTGTACGAGTATTAGGATTGTATTGAGCATCTAGACTTGTAGTCCGCCCGCTCGTCCCGCCTCGTACTGAAATGTCAGCATGGTTGCCCACAGGCAAAAAGCAAAGCCAACCAAAGCTTTTCTTTTCCTTTGTGCCACCTGTGTGTTTGTGTGTGTGCGTGTGGGCGGCAGAGTGGGCTGTCGAAAATATTGCCGTTAATCTCATCTCGCATACCATTTTCTCCACGTTTTTGAGCGTGTGTGCATCTATGTGTGTGTTTGTGGTGTTTGTATGGTTTAAAGTGCTGGCTGAAAGAGCAATTTTCAAGTCGGTGACGAAACTCAAATGTTTGTTTGTTTAGCGGCTGCAAAGCGATTTCCCTTATGTGCACATGCACCAGTATGTACCTTTATTGTTTGCCCAAAAAACAAAGGATGCTACGTAACGTCGAGCTTATGTACTGAAGGGGTTAAAACTGTCTAATGTCTATTGGTTAGTTTATTATTTTAAATTGAAATTTGAAAAGGCTTGAAACCAATTTCATTCCATTTTTTGAAAACCTAAAAGTATTATTAATTTTACAGTCACCCTTAATAGCACTGTACGACAGCAACAAAATAAAAACCAGAGGGCCGGGGCTAACTTCGACCGCGTCAAAGTTTGTATACCCTTGCAACTTTTTTGGTAACTTTTTTCTTACCTATAGCCATCAAAGTGGAAAAACGTTTAAGCTAAAAGGACTAATGTGTCCGAAAGAACGGCCTACAATCTTAGTTTTTCTTCTGCATAGGAAATAACGAAGATATTGATCAAAGTCACTGTTTTCCACCGATCGTTCCTATGGGAGCTATATGATATAGTTACCCGATCCTTATCAAATTTGGCACAGCCATTAACAGATATATTAAACTATCAAATGTTTAATTTGAAAGCAATCGCGTCAAAAGTAACGAAGTTATTGACAAAAGTCACTGTTTTCGAAAGATCGTTCCTATGGGAGCTATATGATATAGTCACCCGATCTTGATCAAATTTGGCATAGTCGTTTATATGTGTAATTAACTCACCAATATTAAATTTCACGACAATAGCTCAGAAAATAACGAAGTTATTAAGAAAAGTCACTGTTCGTGACTTTGCCATTTGTATGGGAGCTATATGATATAGTGATATAGTGAATCCGAGATATACAACGCCTGCAGTATATACAAGCCTACATGCAAAATTACAGCTCTGTAGCTCCAACGGTCGAGGAGGAGTTTGCGTTGATCCAGACGGACGGACGGACATGGCTATTTGAACTCGTCTCGTCGTGCTGATCAAGAATATATATACTTTATATGCTCGGAAATGCTTCCTTCTATGCGTTGCACACTTTTGACCAAAATTAATATACCCTTTTTGCAAGGGTATAATAAATGGTACAGTCGCAATTGTAATTAAATTTCACTGTTCGTGACTTTGTCATTTGTATGGGAGCTATATGATATAGTGATCCGATCCGGCTGAATCCGAGATATACAACGCCTGCAGTATATACAAGCCTACATGCAAAATTTCAGCTCTGTAGCTCCAGCGGTCTAGGAGGAGTTTGCGTTGATCCAGACGGACGGACGGACGGACGGACGGACGGACATGGCTATTTGAACTCGTCTCGTCGTGCTGATCAAGAATAGATATACTTTATATGGTCGGAGATGCTTCCTTCCATGCGTTGCACACTTTTGACCAAAATTAATATACCCTTTTTGCAAGGGTATAATAAATACATCTAACAAAATATGGCGAAACCAATCCGAATTATGGTAACTGGAGCTGTTGCGCAAATAGCTTACTCATTGCTCTGCATGATCGCTCGGGGTGAAGTATTTGGCAAGGATCAACCGCTTATCCTGCACTTATTGGACATACAATCGATGGCCGGAGTTTTGGAAGGTGTTGTGATGGAATTAAACGATTGAGCATTACCGTTATTGTGCAACATTTTACCTACAACAGATCCCAATGTGGGATTTAAGGATGCTTCAGCTGCTTTTCTGGTTGGTGCTATGCCCCGCAAAGAGGGAATAGAACGTAAAGATGTGCTTTCCACTAACGTTAAGATATATAAAGAGCAGGGTCAGGTTTTGGATAAAGTAGCAAAGAAAGATGTCAAAGTGATTGTTGTTGGAAATCCAACCAACACAAATGCATTTGTCTGTGTCAACTATACCCCATCAATACCAAGAGAAAACTTTTCTGCCATGACGCGGCTTGATCGAAACCGTGCCACCTCGCAAATAGCTTTGAAATTATGAATTTTTGTGTCTAGTGTAAGCAATATTATAGTATGGGGTAATCATTCGTCCATGAAGTACTCAGACGCTGATCAGGGTCAATTTTTATAAAAGGGACCCAAAAATTGGTGTCTGATGCCATCAACGATGAGAATTATCTGCGCGGTCCATTCGTTGAGACTGTTCAAAAACGAGTTGCATCTGTAATTGCAGCTCGGAAAATGTCATCTGCCATGTCTGCTGCAAAAGCTGCTTGTGATTATATGCACGACTGGTGGAATGGCATACCGCATATTTTCCGATGGCAGTTACAACACGCCTAAAAATTTTTTTTTTTTTGGTTTCCGGTGGTAATTAACAACAAGAAATGGAAGATCGTGCAGCAAGAAAGGGATGAAGCCTTGTCTGTGTTGAATCCAAACGCTTCAAATTGTAATTGTAATTTGTAATAGGCATGTTTTTGGAATTGGTGCAACAATTCTGCTTTTTAATAAAGAATACTTTGTAATTAAAGTATTTTTCATTAAGTTGAAGTTTTCTTAAATTTTGCTGCAGTAAAGAGAGATTCTTTTTGGCACAATTAAAAAATATTTTGTGGCATTTTGTGGCATATAAGTTTTAATTAAAGGCCTTGCTCTAGGATAACTTCTACTTTTCTCACACTGAATGTAGCCCAAAAGAACCTTAATAAAATATTAAGTTGACAACTGAAAATAAGTTGAAATTTTTCGATCTATAAATCTGGCAAGTTGAAACATTAAGAGTCCATTCGAATTTGGTAACCTATTCGAGGTCAAGTTTAATATCCAAAAGACAAGACAAAATGTGTTCTGTTTTCTTATTTATTTTCTCCAATAAAGTTCGACTACTTTCAGATAGTCATAGTAATAAAATTTGACCTTCAGCCAGCTACCAAATTTGCAAATATAAAAAAAATTTTAAAGGTCACTCGAAATACATATAACCAATAAAAGATATTTGTCCTAAAGTGATTGAACAAGTCAGATATATGTATATTTCTGTGCTTTCTTTAAATACTTGTAGAATTTGCTTTGTTTTTAATGGTGAAAGGGCCCATTGCCAATGCAAATGTGTAAAACTGTTACTTTTAAGCTACTAAATTTAAAATAGATTTGATTAATATTATTAATGACTAATGGCCACCTCCCAATTTAATTGGTAATACTTATCTACTAACAAATAAATGCACGTGTTTTCCATAATTAACAAAACGCTTGGTTGATGGTTGGTGGTGGTTGGTTTGGTGGTGCTATGGTGGTGCATTTACCTACCCTGTGTAACCGGTATTTCACCTGATGTATACCAGTATTTTTGTGTTTTTAACTCTGTGGTGTTGGTCAATTTGATAGAAATTGTGACGATATTGTCTAAAACAGAAAACAAAATCCACCCCGCTACTTCCACAGTGTTGCAGCTGCCAACTGCCACTTCCGTTGATACCAGTGGCGATGCCATGGAAACCTCATCGTCATCAGAATTCGACTTCAGGTGTACACCCTCGAATGGACAATATGGACAGCAGCAGTCGCAATATAGCGTCGAAGCAGACGAGTTTAAACTTGTGTTTCTCAATTCCGACTCATCGTCATCTTGCCGCGAGGAAGAGGAGGAAGACGACGAGGAGAACGAGGATGATTCAGATTCCTCTTGCTCTACTCGACATTGCCACAGCATTGTCAGTAATGTTGAGGATTGCGATTGGGACTACTTTGAGCCATCGATGATTGCGGCGGCCACAACAACAACGACGACAACAACAATGATTGCCTACACCAGCACAGCCACGCCCACGCCTACACCACCGCCCCGTGTGCGTCGTAGGTCGAGCGATAGCGATTCCCCACAGATTCATCGTCGTCAGCAGCAATTTCGCAATTATTGCTCCAAGATACGAGAAAGCGACACTGGCACCGGAACGGATGAGGAGATGCTCCTACATACCGAGAGTAGCTCCCAAACCAGCTCGGACCAAACGCCACCACCGCCAGTGCCGCCTCCACCATTTCCGCTGAGCATGAAGGCCCGACTTAAATCTCGGTTCCTAAAGAGCCATCATCACCATCATCATCATCATTCGCCGAGTCGTTGCATCTGCAATGCAACGACGCCAATCCAACCGCAGCCTCAGTATGTACCCATTCCGGTGCCTGTGCCAATACCGGTGCCCATGGCAGCCTATCAAAACTGGCAATTGGAATGTCCTCCAATTACTGGTCCATTGCTAGAGCAGGATGAACAGCTAGCCGCTTCGCTGCAGCAACTATGGCATGCAGCAGCCGCTGCTAATTCACCGCAACAACAGCAGCAGCAACAACAAGCGGCTGCTGCAGCCGCTGCCGCCATGGTGGCCGCCTACTCACAACAATTTGCTGCCGCCAGAAGCAACATGTTTGATGCAACGCCGCCGGCAACTAGCAAAAGCTATCAACAATTGCCAACCACACCGCCTCCGTTGGCCAGGCCATTGCTACGCCAGTTGGGTGGATTTAAGTCCTCAGCGCCGGAATTAAGCGCCTCTCTTGGCTCTTTAATGACGCAATCGCTGTGCTCGACAGTCTCCACATCGTCATCATCGTCGTCATCGGCCACATCGGGCTATGGCACAGGAACGGGACGTAGTCTGGAAACACTGGCCGGTTGTCTATGCCCGACGCGAACAGCTCAACAGCAGCAACAACAGCAACAACAGCAACAACAGAGGCAACAGCAAATGGCCAGCAATGCTGCTTTCAAGCCAAAGCCAACAAGTTTAGTAGCGTCGCGCATGCCGTCGAGTGAGCAGCAACAAACGAGTCTGCCGGTTGAAAATAGCGACATTGAGACTGAAACCGACAACAACAACGTAACGCCCACAACTTATAGATTGTGTAATGTTTATGATAAAACTTGCGACTCTAATAGAGAGTCGAAATTGACACATGTTGTGACTGTTAGTGATAAGGCAAATGCAACAAGAGAGAACGAAATAGTAGAAATAGCAACAACAAGAACCGCAGAGGCGGCAACTACGAGAGGGCTAAATAAATGGCAAAGTCAAAATCTATGCGAAACTGAGCAACAAACGGCAACAACACAAACCTACCTGGCCAGTACCAACAACAGCCACAACAACAACAACGACGAAGAAGTGGAAGCAGCAGACGAAACGAATATACATAAAAATCAAGTACCAGCAGCAACTAGAGTTGCTGCGGTAACTCGTTTGCGGGACCAACTTGCAGTCGAAAATGCTGTTGTTGTTGAAAATGCTGAAAATGCTGAGTTTGTTGCCGCCGCGCCTAGAGAGCAGTCACCCAATGTGTTAGATCAATTGTCATTGTCGTCTATTGCCAAGAATTTGTCCTCCAAGCGACTTAAAAATAAATCACCAACAACAAACACCAAGATGTCCGACACTGATGCCGATGCGGAGGCGAAGGCGAAGGCGTCACCATCACCCTCATCAGGATTAGCATTGGGTTATTTGCAAAGCGAAAGCTGCGGCTATGTGGCCAACAGTGCCGATGAGGTGAGCAGCAGCAGCAGCGGTAGCAATCACGAAGAAGAACAGGCTGAGAGCCCACGCAAATTGACAGAGCGTAGCTATGATGTGGCTGAGGCTATGCAAGCCCAACTGGACATAATGCATCATAGTACCACAGACGACGACGAGGAGGAAGAGGAGAAGTCAAGCAGCAGCAGCAGCAGTGATTCCAGTTCCAGTTCAGAGTCGTGCGACTCGGATGACACGGGAACAGTGGCCGATCGCCGGCCCAAGCGGCGACGATTTAACAAAGTATTTGTTGTTAATCGCCAGGCTGGCCATGCCAGACGAAGTTCCTCCACTGAGGGGGATTCACTATCCTCTTCTGAGGCAAATCTAGAGGACTCTTCGGATAATGATACCGATACAGAACGTACGGATTGTGGCATTGTGTTGAACTATGTGAAAGCATTGGAAGATGCAGCCGCCGAAAAAGAAGATGAAAACCAACCACGTGGAGATCAACATAATGCAGACGACGACGACGTCGTAGATGATGATGATGAAGATGATGAAAGTGAACGCCGAATTGCCAACTCAAGCGATGAGCTTGCCAACTGCATTGTTGTTGTAGGCGGACGCACCGACGACGATGCCAATGGAGGAGGTGGCATAGTGCTACATGGCATGCGATCTCTGCCAGACAACGATCCAGCGTTTCAGCCGCAATTAGAGCGAGAGCAAGTGGAATTGAATCTTGAATTGGTTGATGAATTGCATAGCATTTCGAATGATGTCAATAGATTGTTGGAGCTGCATAAACAAAATTCACAGTTGGAAATTAAATTGCAACGTCTGCGACGTGGTGTAGCCGAAATCAATGAGGATCATCACATATTGCCATGTGAGATGGCCGAAACGGATACATCGGGCATTGCTGTGGCTGCCACCCCCTTGAAACTAGCTGAAGAGAAGCCACTCGAATGCAATGTAAGACAGGGTGAGGATTCCCGTGAACCGGGTGTAAATGCAAATGCACAAGCGGCAACGACGACGGGCCCTTCCCAGAAAAATATTGGAATTGTTAATTCTAATGACGAAAGCAAAACAGCAAACGAAACAGCAAAACGAAATGAAGAAGAAGAAGAAGCATTTGGATTTACCTGCCAACAACGGCAGCAGCAGCAGCGACAGCAGGTAAAAGCAAACAGCGATAATAAAGCAGCGGCAACAAAAACAAGTAATGTGAAAAAAGCAATGGAAGAAGAGCAAACAGCTGTGCAAACCCAGAGGATGAGGGTACATGTGAGGGAGGAGGTAGGCAAGAAGGTAAAGGCGTCCGAAGAGAGAGAGGCAGATAGCAGCACATGCAGCCAAGCATGCAAAATAAACGTCGACGCCGACGCCGAAAATTACTCGTTGGATTCGCTGCTTGTGCTGTCCCCTGACATAGCGAGTATAGCACCTGAAGAGCAGCAGCAGCAGCAGCAACAGCAGGTAGCTCTGGCAGAGAGTAAGCAACTTCGGCTACCTGTTGCTATTGTTGTTGCCCAAGCCGATAGCGCAGCCGATGTGAAGTCTGTTTGGGAATCGCTTTCGGATTCGAAGTCGGAATCGGAGTCGGAGTCGTTGCGGAAAGCAGTCGAAAATGAAATGTTAAACGTTGCGGTTGAGAAGGCGAACGATCGCTCACAAAACGAATACAACAACAACAACAATAAAGGCAACAATGGTAATAGCAACAACAGTAAGTCGGGCCATAATGACGCTTTCGCAGTCGCAGCACAAAAGACAAATAGCGGCAATGTTATTGTTGTTGGCCAACGCAGCAGCAGCAGCAGC
This sequence comes from Drosophila willistoni, assembly GCF_018902025.1. NCBI lineage: Eukaryota > Metazoa > Arthropoda > Insecta > Diptera > Drosophilidae > Drosophila > Drosophila willistoni. Next base: position 4,658,846 of record NC_061086.1, read on the forward strand.
AGTGACGTAGTGAATGTGAATGTAAAAAACTCGTCGCGTGTGTTTGAAAGTTGTGAAAACGAATACGACAAAATATTTGGCAGCCACAAAGAATTGTCAAGTAGCAGCAGCAGCAGCAGCAACAGTAGTCCCACAACAGCAGAAACGATTACAGCAACAGCAGCTGCAACAACAACAACAAAGCCAACGATAGCAGCTGCAATCGGCGATACAATAATAACAAGTCCGGCAAAAAATTCACTTTCAGCCAAATATCGCAGTTTGGTCATGATTACCAAAGACAATGAAAGTGCAGTAGCAGCAGCAGCAGCAAAAACAACAACATCCAGCAACAACAACAGCAACAACAATAACGATTATGAAATGGCAACAACAAGCAACAATAATAACTCTGGCAGCAACCAAATTGGCCAGAACTTTGCTAATGACTCATTTCGCGCCACAGAAGGCCTCGGCCTCGGTTTCGGTCTCGGAATCGGTCTCGACGATGGCTACGGACTCGTGACAAGCGATCGCGAATCATCGCGCGATTCGTATAGTGTGGATTCATTAAGTGAGCACCAGCAGCACCACCACCAAGAACAACAACAACAGCAACCAGCGACTCCAAAGCAATCTCTGGATGATGGCCTGGCCGATGATGATTCTTGGGTTGAAGAATTAAGCCATCATGGCGACAATGATGAAGAAGAAGATGTCAGTACAACAACACCAACGGCCACAGACTCGGAAGATGGTGATGGAGAGATGAGCAGACGAAATTCTTATATGGACAGAGAGGAGGAATTGCGTGGTTATCACCGTTCGGCAATTGACTTCACCCTGCACACCATAGTCGAGGAAAGTTGTGAGGAGAGCGAGGTGGCCTCCATGCGTGCGGATAACGAAGATGTTGACGAGGAGTGTGACGAAGGAGACTTGGCCGAGAGGCGACGACAACGAACCCTCCAGCATCATCATCGGCTCAGTGCCTCTGAGTTGGAAAAGTATTTCTTCTTCGGCTTGGGCGATGGTAAAGTAATGAGTTCCATTGATACACGGGGCGATGATACCGCCTCCGAGGTGAGTTCTGAATGCTCAGAAAGTGTAGACTCGCTACCACATGAGGATCAACTTCAGGATGGTGGCAATAGTGCCGCAGACTTGGCCTCATCACGCCTGGAAAAGTATTTCCTGTCCGGTTTCATGGGATTTAGTGGTGGCGATAAGCAGGTGGAAAGCGATGAGAGTGGCGGAAGTGTGGGCAGTGATAGCGAGGGTCATCCAAGTCCCAGTCAACGCCGTAAACGTTTGGTACGCGCACGAGGTACTCCACGTAGCCATAACTCATCATTGGATAATTTGTTGCTACCCGAAACCGATACTTTAGATGCCTCAATGACAGCACCAGGATCTCTCCCCGTAGAGGATACATCCGAGTCAGAGGCGGGCTGTGATGACACTGTCATACATTTGGCTAATGCTGGAGCCTCTGATGGTTCCTCATCGGATACCATCAAACGAAAGAAACAATTGCGCAAACGACACGACTCTCTGGATGAGAAAAAAATGCATGAGATGGGAACGAATGAGCCGGGAGGAACTGCTGAATGCCGCACTCCCACACCTGGCTCCATGGGCAGCGCTAGCCAGGCTCAGGCCAAGAAACAGCAACAGCATCATCATAGCCGGGACAGTGGATTTGTGGGCAGCAACGATGATCTTCTCAAAACACCAGAATGTGATCCACCCAAATCCCCATTACCAGCACTCGAACAAATCAGTGAAGATCGTGAGCCACTGCCTCCTCTCAGCCTGCCCAAATTGGAATTGCCCAGTACCTCGGCCTCGGTGGCGCGCCGGGTGACACTTCCACCCGTCGTCAACAGCAATTCGAACCTGGTGCGTAAAGATAGCTTCAACAACTGGAGCTCTGACGAGGAGACGAATCTAATGATGAATAAAATGCGTCAATTCTTCAAGACTCTGATCGTGGCCACGGCCAATGCCCAACAGAGCAAGCCCACAACCCCGAATCAGAGTCAGAGTACGCCGAATTCAGTGCGTCGTCTGGCTAAATCTCGTCCAGCCCAGTTGGCCTACTTTGAGAATGAATTGACTCGGCTAATGAAGACGGTGCCGGGTATTAATGATGAACAGGTACGCGAGATCGTGGAGTATCTCAGCAGCGAGGATACATGGTCAGATTCATACGATTCGTCGGATTATACAAGTTCCGATCTAGATCATGAAGGAGCTGACCATAAGGGCCAGTTAAAGGCACAAATCTCTGCCAGCTGTCAGCAGATCATCAATAAATTCGAAGTAGACGAAGAAGGAGATCGTGGCGATGGTGGCCTCTTGGATGAGGTGCAAACTTTAAATGGAGATACAGCCCTAGTCTATCAGAAACTTGTGGCCTCTTTCAGCAAGGTGGCCATAGGTGCAGCTACCACTACAACCGAGAAACCACCGGACAGTGAATCCCATCCAGAGAAGCCAAAGGAGGAAGACCAATTGTCCACAGATGGCGCAGAGCGTTCACCCAAACTGTTTGCCAAGGTAATGCAACATATAGGCACACGTCTGGTTGCTCTTATGCATGAGGTGAGCAGTGGCAGTGAGACTCCCACTCCTTCACCCTCGGCGACCAACAGCCAGCGTCATCATCGGCGATTGCAGGCCAAGATCTCGGCTACCACCACCGAGGATGAAGAAGACGAGGTGGAGGAACAACTCCGGGCCATGCCCGTTAAGCAACTGAAGCTACGAAGCAGATCACATGATCTCCTCTTGGATGGCACTCCCGGCACACACAATCAGCCTCATCCTGCAGCTGCAGTTCACCACCATGTGGGAACCGATAACGCCGGCGAGGAATGCGGCGTGGCCAGTGACTATGAGCGCTTCTCGTGGCGCGGCAGTTTTGAATCGGCATTACTGGCTAATGGCGATAGCAGAACAAGACTCAGCCAGCTGAGTCAATTGGACAGGGACAATTCGTCGTCTGCGTCCGCTTTGGCTGTGGCAAAGCGCCGATCTGCAGGCGATCTCCTGTTTAGTCAGCATCAGCAGAGTCTCAGTCGCGAGCAATTGGATCGTGTTCGTTCCTGTGGTAGTATTGGAGGCGGCGATGCCCACCACCATCAATTAGAGGCCTCACCGGCCAAATCTTGGCTCTCATCGACAAGCTCTTGCGGCGACTCGGCCAAGGATGTGCGACGTTCCAGTGTTCCGGATGCCATCTACGAGACTGACTCCAGTGACGAGGGAAACCGCAATCAATTCGGTGGCACACGCTCTACTCTGCCTCGTAGTCTGACTGGTGGTCAAGTGTCTAGTACCAATTCCCTGCCACGTTTGCCCACCTCATCGGTGGGGGTGGGCATGACTAGTACACCGAAAACCAAGTCGCAAAGTGCTCTCAACTACACACCTTCCTCGTCTAGCAGCGTTCCAGCTACAGCAGCATCAGGAGCAGCAGCTGTTCCTGGCAGTGCCAAGAGTGCCCGTTATCGCTCGCCAGGATTAGCAGCCCGAGCAGCGGCCGCCAATGGCAGTAATCTAAATGGCAGTGGCAGCAGTTCATCGAGCAAAAAACTTGGCACAGGTTTTCAGTTCCTTTACTCCAAACGAGATGCTCGGAAACGTTTAAATATGTCAGCGGGTGAGTTAACAAAAGAATCAATAACCAAATATCTTTAACCCTTTCTAAGGATGTGGCAAGACCGCACCTTGTGAGTCGCGAATTCCTTAAGGATTCCAAGGATTCCAAAATATTTGTCGCATAGTATTTTGCGACTATGTCGCACCCATTTTACATGTTGCCAAAGACATTTGTCCGAAATTCCGGCTCAATGTTGATGATGATGATGTTAACTCTAACGCCTAATAATGTTGCGGCCGTTAGAGTCGCACACACACGCGCACGCACATATTCTGACGGCTTTGGCCAAAATAAACTCAATCAAGGTCAATTAACTGTATCCATATTAAGCTCTCTCTCTTACTTGTTGGCTCCAAAGCGCTTTTCGCACTACGTCAACTTTTGATGTGGAGATGCCAGTTCCGCTTCGCGGGGGCGTTTCTTTTTTTTCTGCTGTTGTTATTGCTTTATGGTTCTGCTCGTTTATTAGTTAACTACGAAATACGAAAAGTGGTTAGAGCAAAAACAAAAACAAATGCAATGTGAAACTTCAAACTAAAATCGTATATCACACAGCCGAGGCCCATGAACTTTGTCTAGAATAATACACCAAAAAACAAATATTTAAAGTAATTGTCATTGATGTAAATAGTAGGTACAATACTTTCCAATTCAATTATTAAAAAATCAACAAAACTCTGAAAATATAAAAAATAAATAAACCCAATATATATGAGAAGTTTTTACTCATTGAAAAAGCAAAAAAAAACTGTTGAAATCGGTAGAAAACCCAATACAAAGGCAATTTGGGGTGCATTGATCTATGACGATATGAAGCAAACTACAAAACAGTTTTAGTAATTGTTAATGGGGCAGTTATATATACGTCTATATGTTATTTAGATCCGTGCTTGAATTTCAAATGGTTTTGAAATTGAATGTTTAAATATTTTTCAAAAACATCTTCATATTGGTAATATATCTTATCAAAGTTATTCTTAAATCAAATCAATTAAAATATAGAAACTAACCCAATATAAACTGGGAAAACATAATTATCCGATTAGATATATAGAAATCCAAAGAAGTCATAAATATTTCAGCACAAATTTAGTTTAAATTGAATCGCCCGTAAATTAAAATATTTTCAATTTAATTAATTGTTAGACTGTATCACAGAGTTTATATAAATTTCCTGTCGCTCCATTTTCCATTACAGTTTTATTTCTGTTTTTGTTTTTTTTGATTGTTCAAATACAGCTGCAATTTGACCAAAAAGAGACAATTAAATGGTTGGTCAATGACTCCAGTCATCAGTACCACCAAACCACCAGTATTTGTCAATCGAGCAATTATTGAACCAAATTTTATTTTGTCGAGTACAATGGCATTTAAGCTCTTGACATTGATAAAGTGTTTTCGCATCTTTGTTTCCTATATGTTTGCATGTACACATGTATGAACATTTTGGCATAAAACAATTCATATGTTTAAAAGTATTGCCACTGGGCCAAAATTAGTTATCGAGATTTTGTTTGTCAATACTGTTCCTTGTTGCAGTGCGGAAATGTTGCATGCTCATCCGTTGCAGCTGTTTTTAAGCATTAGCTAATCACTGATGCATGCAATAACAATGCAAACTATAGATAATTATGCAAATCGAACGAACATATAATTATAAACAACTGTCCGGCATGCCATGACGGAAATGCCAAAGACAAAGTGAAAAGAGTAGGCACCCTGTGAATAAGGCAACACCCTGTACCCAATGTACCCTTACTTGCCTGGCGCCTAGACTCAAAAGCATCAACATCTAATTTAATTGACCTTTTGTCTCGAGAGGGTTGATCCATCACTCATTTGATCTATTAGTCGATTGACAAGACTTTCGTTAGCGGCAACCCTCGCATGAAGAATAAGTTCTTTTACATAGGTTTTGTTAATTTGTACAATTTCATTGCGCTGACCTTAAAGTTCAATATTTAAATATAATTTAATCAAAGAAAAGATTCTTAAAAGAAATGGAACCCAGGCTCTGTGTGTCTTATTCAGTTATCGAGTTACGCTTAATGCAATAGCAACGGATCGGAACGGAACGCGTTAAGCAAGTGAAAGTGTTTAGTAAACGTATTTTCGGTTTTAGATTGGTTTTCTGTCTGGCACTCACGTTGCCATCGACCCAGCCCCTCCGTCATATACCCACCTTCCATCTGCTTGAGGTTTTTTACGAGTATAGAAGTGCCATAAACAAAACGTAAAATTCAAATGAAAATGAAAATATTTGTCCACAAATCGTGACTGCATAAAAAGAAATTTTAAATTTCAGCATCAGTCCAATGAAATGCTTAAAAATCAAGAGCTTAAGAGAGACAGAGAGCAACGAAACATGTTTTTTAATGCCCTTCAGCAAAAAAGCAAAATGTTAAACATTTTTAATGAATCTCGTATTTTTTTTTTTTAATTGCATTATCCAAATTATAAGTCAATTCTCTACGCTTTTAGGTGTTATATGACCCACATTTAGATTTGTTTACTCTGCTCATTTCACACCTTTATTTCATACATACATATATGTATATCTAATTGTATGCCTCTCAAGGTTCTCGACAAGTTCAGGGTCTGCAATTTCCTCATTGAACTTACAGTTCAATTATTATTTTGCTTAATTGCAATGCTTGTCAATTTTATAGAAATATTTGTTTATCTTAACTAGATAAGACTCAAGACGCCGATTAAGCAGTTTGATTAGGTGCGTGGTGAACATTTTTTGTCACAAAGATTGCTTATCATATATCAGCGAAAAATGTGCCCTTATCAATTACAAAATCTTGGAAAAAAAAACTAAACTAAATTATTATTAAATAGTTGTGGTGGGATTTTCATGTGTGTCCCACTGTGTGTGAAATCAAAAACAAAAAAAGAAAACCCCAAAACATGATACGAAAGTTGCCTACGACGACAACAACAACCACATCTTCTTGTGAATGACAGCAAAATAGTGCGACATCAATTAATGCCTCATCCTCAAGCCATCTTCAATTGTGAAATGAAAAAAGTGTCTCGTTTAATTGGCTCGCAACGCGGAGTTAAGCAAATGCATAAAGATGCCAATGGCTATAATGTTTTCGTGCCATCTAAACAACAACAACAATTATCAACAACTGCGTCGACGGCAACAGTTGCTACTGCTACTCCAGCCATTACCATTGTTCGTGTGCATCAGTATGGCAAAGTAAAGTCATCGCCATCTGGTGGCAATTCGGTTCCATCCAGTTCCGCTGGCAAAATCCAATATGCGGCACTCAATCGCATGCGCAACAATCGTTCATTAGTCGATCAATCTAAAAGCAAACGCAGCAAATGGCCTAGCCTCTTTGGCTTTTGCTGGTGGCGAAGGCGCCATCGTCGTCATCGTTGGCCCAAGGCTGGCAATAAATCGAAAACAAGAATCTGCTGTTGTTGTCGTGGAAACGGCAAATCCCGTCATGGTTATCACTATGATTCCGAGGAGGAAGATGATGATATTGATGCCAAAGTTGCTGCCTACATCTTGGAGATGAAACAACGCGAGGCTGTGGCTAGTAAACAACGTGAGCAAATCGAAGAAACACAAAATGAAAAAGAATTCCATCCAGACAGAGAGGCGAAGCAGCAGCAGCAGCAGCAACAACAGCAACGACAACAACAACAACAACAACAACAACATCATCAAAGACCTGCATCACGTGCCTGGACCTGGGATGACAGTTTACGTTCCAATTCGGATAGATTTCTAGAGACTCTCGAAGAGGATCCACCTGGGACTGTTGCAGCTGTTGCTGCTACTGCTCCGCCATCAACTGTGAGATGGTCGCTGACTTTTCATCGCCGTACACCACTTCATGTTACTTTTCAGGAGACAGAGGCCAAGGTGCAAGGTAGGCAATGAATGCTACCAAACGAATGCTTCTTTGCACCTTGCATCTTGCGCTTCTTAAATTAAGATGATAACACAAATAGAAATTAGAGGGGGATTGATACTTTACCCATACCTTGTTTTGATTAACTTTTTTGTTTTTATATCTTTGCAGAGGAAGCCAAGGTGGCTGCTGAAGAGTTAACTCGTTCACCGGTAATTGGACAACGGACTGCCAATGATGTTACCTCCAGCCCCATACAGTCGCGTGCCTCGAGTGAGACATGGCCAACCCAGTCAGAGGAGGATATTGATCGTCTGGTGGCCATGCATCAGAACCGCAGCAGTCTCAGCTCACTGGGAGTAAGTTCTTTTTTATGTTTAACAAACTATTAACACTAATTTAATTCTTTTTATTATAGGTACGTTCCGAGTCGATGGCCAGCGTTTATTCTGGTGCTGGTGAAGGTCGCTATGGCACAGTTGTGGTCAAGGGTCAGGTGGAATTTGCCATGCAATATAATTACAAGTTGGGAGCCTTGGAAATTCATGTGGTACGCTGCAAAGATTTAGCTGCTGTCGATTCCAAGCGTAATCGGAGTGATCCCTACGTGAAGGTATACATATATTGCTTTCTTCTACATGAAGTTTTTTAAAATGCTAAGTAACTTTCGTTGTTCTCCAGGTGTATTTGCTGCCCGATAAATCCAAGGCTGGCAAAAGAAAAACCAAAGTCAAGAAGCATACACTGAATCCAGTTTTCGATGAAACATTACGCTTCCACACACCCATTTCCAGTCTTGAGTCACGCACCTTGTGGCTAAGTGTCTGGCATTCGGATATGTTTGGACGTAATGATTTCCTGGGCGAAGTTAGTGTTAATTTGCAGGGACGTCTCTTTGACAATCCCCAATCGCAGTGGTATCTGTTGCAGGAACGCGTAAGTTACCCTAGAAAACTACTCTGCCAGATAGGCACAACTTCAAATTCCATTCTATTGATTTTTTTAGAGTGAACCCTTTGATGAGGTGGCCACCTATCGCGGAGATATTGTTGTGGGTCTGAAATACATTCCCCCTGAGAACTTAAAGTCTTCAATATTCTCACGAGGCTCATCTCTGACAGGCAGTTCATCCAATTTACGTAAATTCGGTGGCAGCATTAAGTCAGTGGCATCCAAATCCGATCGCAGTGCGAAGGGCGGACAATTGCATGTGCTGGTAAAAGAAGCCAAGCACTTAAGTCCCATCAAGACTAATGGCACCTGCGATGCCTTTTGTAAGAGGTAAGCCTAATATTATATCCTTATTATAATCCTTTATCTTAAAGTTAAATCTTGTACTCTCTTTTCCTATAGTTATCTGTTGCCGGATCGTACACGCAGCTCAAAACAAAAGACACCTGTGGTGAAACGTACTCTGCATCCCACATGGAATTATACATTTGTCTATGAGGATGTTTCACTTGAGGATTTGTCAGAACGTGCTCTAGAGTTGACTGTGTGGGATCATGATCGTTTGGCCAGTAATGAGTTTATCGGTGGCATACGTTTCTCCTTGGGCACAGGTAAGAGCAATGACAAATACATTTCGGTTTTGATTATAACTAAACTGATTTCTTCTTTAGGTCGAAGTTTTGGACGTCAAGTGGATTGGATGGATGCCACGGGCAAAGAGCTGTCACTTTGGCAGAATATGCTAGATCGTCCGAATTTTTGGGTGGAGGGCAGTCTCGTTTTACGTTCCAGTTTGGATGGCACTCGAACCACGTTGCCATAGAGATCCCAATGTAGATGATTTTGCACATAAAAGAGTTATTGTCTAGTTGCAAACGAGTTTGGCACACACACAGAGACAAACCTTGTATTGTATTGTATTAATTCTGAGATAATTTGAAATTGAGTGTATAAAATGCGTTGCACACAGGCACAGATAACTCTGATTAGATCGATAATTGATACTCTTCTTGTATTGTTTGTTGTTGTTGCACGCGATACACACACACACACACACAAAACTGTGTAGAATGATTTGTTTTTTCTTTCTATTTTTATTTGGAAATACTCGAATAAGGTCGAAATATGGCCACGAAACAAAATACGAAAAATTAATTACAAAACAAAATGTTATCAAATTTATATCGCACTAATTGTAAAAGTGAGAATAAACCTCGACTATCTGATAGATAATGACGAGAATAAAACATAAAAAGAGTTAAGATATTAATTTAAAAAAAATTTAAAAAAAAAACAAGAAATTATTGCGTAAATGTATTATTAATCCTCTCCTCTTTGAGAGGACAAGGCAATTTGCATATTGTATGCATTAAATTACGATTACAATTACAAAGACAAAAAAGAAAAAAACAAAAAATATTGTGAAACTAAAACTTAGTTAATCCATAAATAAGTTCCCTATATTTAACAAATACATTCAAAATTAATATATTAATAATAATAATTATAATATACATACATAAAATGGCAAACAATTTCTTTTGTTTTGTGAAAAATGTTCCAACATTCAGTTATTGTCTCTTTTATTTGGTTTGATTTTCTCTTCAGTTTTCTAGCTTCTAAGCGAATGGTATTCTAAAAAGTAAACTACATACCATAGATATATATCGATATATCGACACAGACTTCAAGCATATCGCAAGCATTGTGCAAAAATCAGCTAAGCTTAGTAAACCATCAAATAAAAAACCCACCCAAAAAAAAACCGCCACCATAAAGTCTATTTATATTATGCGCCCCTTGAAACTCTTTACAAAAAAAGGACAATGTCCTGTGAAATTAGTATATATACTTAGATATATATTGAAGGTACTCGATAAATATACACACACCTGCTATACACCCTAAACAAATTTACTTTGATTCTCCTGAGGCAGCTCTTTAAAATGTTTTTTTAGTTTTGTTACCTTTTTTTTATTGTGAAATGACATAGAAAAATATAAGTAAAAAACAAAAAGAAAAATATATATAAAAAATAACGAATCTTATGAATGCTTTTGGTGTAAGTTTATATATATTAAAACATAAAATGCATTGTTGAATGGAAATACTTAACAAATTTATAGAGAATGTGTTTTTTTATATATGACAATTGCTGAATCACTCGTTGCCTAAATACCGCTTGTCTTTTATACTCGTCGTTGTTTTCGAAACACATCAGACACACACACTCCACACACGCACACGCACACACACACACACCATATATTGAAGACCAGATTAATGTGGTTGAACATATATGTATAGAAAGAACTTTCTCTTGAGCAACCAAAACCAAACACACAAAACCAAACGTCAAACAATAAGCAGCAAATATTGCAAAGAAAATTTATAAACAAATCAATGGTATTTAGTTGCAAACATAATACAAAATACTAACAATAAGAATTAGAAAATACAATAACAAAAAATGTAGTACGAAAATGTTATAGTAACGATTGATCACCAAGTCAATCGAAATCTAAATCTAATCTAGCCATAAATTAGTTGAGAATCTTATCGCACTTGCAGATGATATATATGTACATAATATATACATACATACATAACAAATTATTTTTCGTCTCTAATGTTTCATGGTGTACCTACTAACTAACTAACTAACTTACTTAATATATACATATAAATATATGTATATATATTTTTCTACTTAACTCTAAAACTAACTCGATCTCTACAAAACTGGAAATTGTGTTTTAACAATGGACATCTTACTTACTCAACTCACTGACATGGTGCTACTAAATATACATATAAATAATAAATGAACCTTAAACTAAAACCTTGAACTAACCTAATCTCTTAATTAAGAAGAGAGCAACGCAGGCGACAGACATCTTTTTTGACCTTTTTTACTATGAATGTATACTTATGTATGTACGTGTGCATTTTGAATTCAACTGAATCAACTATTGTAAACTAGTATGTGGATTACCTACTCGTATCCTCGATAAAAAAAAAACAAAAACTAACTTACAAATAATATAAATATCTTTACAAAACAAAACAAAAATACGAAAAGAATGAGAGAAATTTAGTTGTTCGTATACATTAGACTTAAGTCAAGAATATGGGAAAGGGTGGAATGTTATATGAAAAGTTTTTCAACACGCAAAACGTATTTGCATACATATACAGAAACACAAGTGTTTGCAAATTAAAATTACAACCAAAAATATCAAGAAATATTTATGTACCCATTGTATTTGATAGCAATTGCAAGAATTGCTCATAGCCTTAAGTTAAGAAGAAAAAACCCAAAAAATGATTGGGGAATCCAAAAATTGAGAGAAAATGTTTCATTAGAAGTGTTAAACTTTATGATATACACAAACTATACACAAAATATATACATATGTGCCTGTATATTAGAGTAGACCGAAAACTCCAAATTTTTTAATCTTGAGTGGTTAGGCGGAGTTCAGTAAATTTCGAAAAAACGTAGGCCGACCAAGGTGGACAAGATTTTATAAATTATTTTCAAAATCATTCCAGTGTTTTCTCGAATGCAGTGACTTATTGAGCAGGAGACGTGGTTGACTTAAAGCTCGGTATCTGAATTAAAAAATGTTGAAATATTAATATTGGTCTGCGTTCGTGACCTGGTTTAAAATATTTTCCCTTTGGCCTTGCCTAAATGTCATTAGTTTACCTGGCATACACCGAGTATGACTAATTATAGGTTAACAAGTCTTTTAATGGAAAGTAAAATTCCAGGTAAGGTTTACACGTGATTAACATTTTTAACAGAAACGCTAGTTAAAAAAAACTTGATTATTATTATTAGCCAGCAATAACGTATACGCACAGTATGCCATCTGTAAGAAAACTTTTTAAAGGCCAATCATAAATTTTTGCAATAAAGGAAAAACAAATACCAAAACTTGTCATCCACTTTGAATGTTTTGAACAATCAACTGAATCAACAATCACTTAAGAAGAACAAATTTTTTGGTCTATTCCACTATACATGGATCATACAAACATACATACAAATAAGTATATGTTGCGTTACTGTAGAAAAGATTTTATAGAATATACATACACACCAACAAGCACACACACAGACACACACAGATATATACAAAAAAGTAGATAATTGGTTGCCTTCATGCTTAGTGTTATTCGATTCTATATATATATATATATATATATATATATATATATTTATGTATACCCATTATTTCGGTTAAGTGAAGTTCTTAAACCAGTGGATACTTCCTTAGCTTTAGTCGTAGATTTTATGAGCCGCAATCAATTTTTTCCCCAATTTGGCAACCATTTTTCAGACACACACACACACACACCTATTGTTATAGACATGAAATTGGGAAATAAAAACAAAGAAAAATGCATGTTAAAGCCGTTATGTTTGTGGCATTTAAAACTATACTAACAACAAATACATGAGGTTTATAAACAATATACCTTATATACATTATGTATTTTTACTTATAAGTAAGTACTTAATACAAACAAAATCAACAATACTAAGGAAATGAACAACTATTTGGCTCAATACAAAATGCAGTGTAAAAACTAAGGCACACACACAAACCACACAAACACACACACACACACACACACTCTTTAAGTAAAAAATTGTGTTGCAAATTGTGAAATGGAAATCAATCAAATAAAATAAATTTCACCATCTATTGTCAAGTTTCGGAACAAAAAGTGTGTCGAAAATCCTTTAACTAAACTTCTTCATCATTTAAATCAGTTTCAGTCTTTGATGTTGTTCCATTGATCCCAGTTAGCTTAAGTTCCTCTAAGGCTACCTTAGCCCCATCATCATCATCATCATCATCATCACGAGGACGACAGCAATCGAATGCACACATGGATTCACCTTTACCAAAGGCTTCGCCATCCTCTAATGTTATGGGAAGTTTTCTGCAAAGGAAAAATTTATGTTAGGAAAAGTTTAAGTCTTAACTACGATATGTTTTACCTGTTATTCGTCTCTGGCAACATGAGTGTGCCTAAGGCCGCAGTTAGCAGTACAACAGAAAGAATTAGAGATGGTGCCGCTGCCAATTTGGTGCCCAAGTGAATTAGATACGGGGATATAAACGAGGCAGCTGCTGCCGACAAATGAACAGCCGCCATGCCACGAGACCTCACACAGGTGGGCAACAACTCCGACGAGAACTGAGAGGTCACGGTGTAACACATTGATATGCCCAAACGCATGGGCAAAGCAAATGCCAGCAATAGTGTCACATTATGCTGAGCTCCCTCCTGGGATAGAGCCACGCCCAAGGCCAAGGACAGCAGACCAGTGGTGACCATGGCCAGAAACGCCGTAGCCTTGCGTCCCACACGACTTTGTAGTAGACCTTGAATGATTCCCGATGGTGGCACAACCACAGCAAATAAAGAAAATACCACAAAAGGTGATAGGCCCAACCCCTCAACATTACGTGAAATTGTATTGAAGCTCAAAGAGGTCAGCATACTGAAAGAAAATATAAACAAATATTGACAAAACATTCAACTAACAATAAGCCACATCATATTTTCATACTCACAAGGTAAGTATCACCAGTAGCGAAGTTTTACGCAATTGTGGAGTACGTAATAGATCAAATATTCTTACAGAACGCTCCTTTTGATGGGATGGCTTTCGTTTTCCTATGCAACGATTGCGAAATGCTTCAAAATCAATGGGCGATACTTGACGTCCATTAAAATGGGCAATATGCTTCAAACGGGCAATGGCTCCTTCCACATTGCTGCGCGTTATCAGCCATTGGGCACTCTCTTGTACCACGAAATAGAAGAGACCCACCACCAGTTGCAACAGGGCCGAGAATGTCAAATAGATGCGCCAATTTCCAGCTAAAACACTTAACCATGGAGCCACTAGAGCGCCCAGACAGAAGCAGAAACCCAGTGTTCCACTAAGAGCCAAATTACGTAGCTTGGGGGCCAAGTACTCGAGCACTGCTCAAAAAACAAAACAAAAAAATAATAATAATAAGAATATGAATATGATAAAATAGAGATGAAAAAAATAAGATACCGCATTGCTTACCCAGAATAAACATCAGATAATAATTTGAAGTGGCCGCCAATCCCGAAATGCAACGAAAAATGGCAAATTGCACTAGATTAGTGGCATAGGTGGTTAAAAAGTCACCAACGAAACCACACTGATTGGCCAAAATCACGGCACGTACTCGTCCGATCTTGTCGCCTAGGATTCCAAATGTAAATGTACCCACCAGAGATCCCAAAAAGAAAAGCGATTGTCCAATACGTGCCTTGTACGCATCTTCACATACCCAATTTAACTAAAAAATAATCACATAGTAAAAAACCTTGACTTGAAACAGAGGATTCTGGGTTATTCGGCTTTTTTTTGTCGATATTGTCACGTAAGGAATTATTTATGGCACGAACTAGTTTCCTTTGCTAAATACAAACCTCTGCATTCATGCTACGAAATCCATAATCATACTTGTATATCCATTTTTCACAGGCCTTCTCACTAACTGTCACATTTGTCCCCTCTATCGAGTCGAGTCGTATGCAGGAGGCATCTTTGCCAAATGGTTTATAGATGGCTGCAATCTCCTCGTGACTTCGATTCGCCAAATCCTGATGATAGCACCAATGTTGCGGAACGAATCCTATAATATTCTGTGAATAATAATGCACTGTTGTCGTAAATGCTATATAGCCAAGCAACAACAACATCAGATACTGATAGCGACCAGCATTTCCGCATTTTTCCAAAATCTTGTCAAAGTCCATGACAAAATATTCGAATTTGTGCGTTGTGCCCACGTTGAGATTCAATAGAGACTGAGTCTCCCGGCTCGAGGAATACAACTGAAATTTGCTAAAAAAAAAAACAAAAAATAAATAAAAACTTTTTCTCTTGGTCTAGTCTAGATAAGATTGACTCACTGTAGACGAGTCTCTAGTGAGTCTTATCGCTTATTTTGTATGGCGTGTGTGTCGGATTGAGGAGAAGCAAATTTCATGTTTTTTTATTATTATTATTATTCGAGTGGATGGATTCGCTCATTCATTTTAATCTAAGCAAACGCCGGTGTGTGTCTGAAATGCCGCAAAGAGAGTCACACAGACATTCAATTGGATAAAAAAAAAAATTAAGCAGCATCTGTGACCTCTGAAATGTGAATGAAATACAGAAAAAAGTATTCCGTCTATCGTCTTAGAAATCTATTGCATTATGAGTTGAATGCACTTGATAGAAATGCTGGTGGTATCAGAGGCGTCCGAAGAGGGTGACCAACTCTAGACACTCCGTCTAACTCTCAATTATGTTTATTTAGAATTCTATTTTGATATTTGAAGGCTGCGGGTTATCTTTATTTTCACCAACGCAAAAAATTTAACCATGACGAGGTGGTTTTTTGAAGGGACTATAAACAATAGTTTTTATATCAGAATTCGGTGCCGTCTGTTGAAAGAATTAAATTATCACTTCATAGGACCATAAACTAAACTTAAAACAAAGATACAAGAGTTATTATGATGTTATATACATACATAGATTTAATAGTATTGTCTCTTGTGAAATTATACTTGGTTCCACCAACTTGGTAGAACTAAATATTCTAGAATCAAATCAGAAAAGAAATATTAAGTGGGTCGTCTTGGTCGGGAGCTTTTTTTCGAACATTTAAAAAAAGCAGAACTATAATTTTTAATTGAATCAAAAATAAAAAAAATGTTGGGCATTTTTTGTAGTTATAAGTTTTGCGTTTCTGTAATTGCTTTATTTGTTTGTGATTTTCAACTAGTTTTAAAGCAGATCTTAAGCTTAATCTTTACTTTCAGACAACGGGTTGAATATCAACTTGTTTTTATTAAGGTCTTCATTGGATAGACAAGGCTGAAAATTCATCCTCTCTTTTTCTCCTTTTCTGTCTCTCTTTTCTTTGTCTTTAAATAACGAGTTCATTAAAGAATAAGTAGGAAACTATTTTCGAGAGATTTTCGAAAATTTATGTAGTTCTTATCTAATCAACGCAATGGTTTATTATAAGCCACATTTTAGTTAAATTTTATGACAAGCGATTAACTAAGAAAAATAACAACTACTGGGCTTAGATTCATACTTAAATTTTGGGTTCACAACTTTGGAAAATAGGTATTTTTTCATGGTGTTAGGCTTATTTGGCCATTAGTTTTTGTTGAGTCTCGGGACTCTCACTAACTTCATCGACTTTTTTGGTCCTTCTCAGGAAATCAAACATGCGCTCTCCTACACCAAACTCCTCTCCATCGGCCAGCGATATGGGTAACTTTTTGTTGAACGTCTCCGGCAAATGCAAACAGATCCAAGCACTGCTGAATATAAATAGGCACAGTATTATCGAAGGAGCTGCTCTTAAGTAGATGTCTAAATGAATTATGTAAGGCGATAAGATAGATGCAGCTGCTCCAGCAATATGAGCCAACGATAGCACCTGCGACCGTACACAGGTGGGTATTAGCTCTGAACAGAACTGAACATTGGCACGAGACACTGTTGAACAGCCAAAGTTAAAAAACCATAATAGGACAACCAACAACATGACGCTTGGTTGCTTCCAGATCGATAACACTACACCATGGACCAGTGTCAGAATCCCAGTGGTAAGCAAAACAATCAAAATTGTGACTTTGGGACCCAATCGTTGTTGAAGGTGAGCCTGCACCAATGCCGATGATGGCAGAGCTAGTGCATTTAGAGACAACAAGATTATGGGCGAGATTCCGACGCCCTCCACATTGCGAGCCATGGTGACATTAAGAACTGTTGTGATCATGCTGAAAGAGGAAGAGATGTTCCTTTATTATTTTTGGATTCCATTTGAAATCGAAAAACTTACAAAAAACTCACGACTTGAATAATGGTTTTTCTTAGACGTTGTGTATTTAGAGCATCCGTGAGCGTTGTTTGCTTTTCTGCGAACTCTTTGGAGGTCTCGGCACAATGTCGGCGGAAACTCTCAAAATCCTCTTCACTAACTTGACGCCTGTTGAATTTTGCCACTCTTTGCAGTCTCATGATTGCTCCATCGATGTCGTTTTGGGTAATAAGCCATTGAGCACTTTCCTGTAGTAGGAAATAAAAGAGACTAACCAGCAAAAGGGGGAAAGCCGACCAAGCCATGTAGACGCGCCAGTGGCCAACATAAATAGCCTGCAAGGATGCACTTATCAATCCCAAGGAGAAAAATAAGCCAGTCACAATGGTTAGGCCTTTATGACGCAGCGATTGTGAAATATATTCTAGAGCTAGAAAAAAAATCACATATCTTTTTATTGAATTAAGATCTAACCTTTTAATGACGTACTTAGTATGTACATAAGATATGTACTTCCCGAACCTAAGCCGGAAACGAAGCGAGTTATTGAGTACGCAGTTAGATTCTGGGCAAATATAGTGGCGAAATCACCCAAAAAGCCACATGAATATGCTATAATAAGTGGCTTAATACGTCCAATTCGGTCGCCCAATAACCCAAAGAAAAATGTCCCAAACATGGAACCCACAAAGAAGAGACTCTGTCCCACTCTTCCCTTGAGAGCTGCGTCACACACCCAATTAAACTACAAATAGAGAGCTAGAGAGTGATAGTTCACATTAATTGGAAAACTCACCTCGGCATTAATGCTAACGAAATCGAAATCGTAGTCATATATCCAGCGATCACATTTCTTATCACTTATTGTCACATTGCCGCTAACTAGATCGATGGCATCGAGCCGTGTACACGAAGGACTCTCGAATTGCGAGTATATGGATTTGATTTCCTCAAATGTTCGATTCTCCAGCTCTTCGTGATAGCACCAATGATCGGGTACGAAACCAATTACGTTTTGGGAGAAAATATGCCTTGAAGTTAGAGCCAATATGAGGGCAGTGCATACCAACAATAGATATTGGTAGCGATGATTATTGCCGCACTTCGCCAATATCCTATCAAAGTCCAATTCCACTGCCATGGCGTCTGCTCTTCGTCACTTGCAGACTCACAATGGCAGTAATTATTTTTCCTGAACAGTTTAAAAGAGTGTTATTCTACATTTTAACACTGCAAAAGAACAATCTAATCTTTATATTTCTCTTTCCTTACGCATGTATGAAGATTATAATTCTTTTTGTATTTATTTATAGTATTAAACGATGTAGATTTTAAAACGCCAAACATTTAACGCGGAGATCATATTTTAAAAAACTCTTGAGAAGCACGAAATATCCAAATTATAAAAGAAACTTTTATCTTCGACATTTTTTAAACTACTTAAGCGTTAAAAATATTTTTAAAACGTAGTTTCTCCTGCCTGTATCGACTTTGATAAGATGAAACAGAATGAAACATAAAAATCAAACTAAAGACGAATTTATTTGGGCATCAGATTCTCCTGTGTCTCAGCACTTCTACCGTCCCTGGCGTCCTTTTTGTTTCCCTTTAAAAATGAAAACATGCGCTCTCCTACTCCAAATTCCTCTCCATCGGCCAGCGATATGGGAAGCTTCTTCTTGAATGTTTCCGGTAAAAGCAAACAGATCCAAGCACTGAAAAGTGTTAATAGGCAAAGAAAAATCGATGGAGCCGCTCTTAGGTAGATCTCTAAGTGTAGTATGTAGGGCGTTAAGCTAGATGCTGCTGCTCCACTGACACTAGCAAATGATATCACCTGTGACCGTACACAGGTGGGTATAAGCTCAGCACAGAACTGCATATTGGCACGAGCGACGACTGATACGCCAAAGTTAAAGGCCATTACCATAATAACCAACAAAGTGATACTTGGTTGCTTCCAGATCGATAAGAATATTCCATGGACAGCGGTAAATATTCCTATTGCAAGTAAAGCACTGAAAAGTGTGAATTTTGGACCGAATCGTTTCTGAAGCTGAGCCTGAATAAACCCGGAGGGTGGCATAGTTAACGCATTTAGAGATAACATAATGAAAGGCGAGATTCCGACACCCTCCACATTGCGGTACAGGGCGATGTTGCAAACTGTGGTTGTCGTTCTGTATAACAGGAGAATAAAGATAATTAAAATCGAAAGGTATGCCCAAGACTTACAGAAAAATCACAACTTTTATAATGGTTTTTCGGAGACGTGGTATATGAAGAGCATCTACGAGTGTTGTCTGCTTTTCTCTGAATTCTTTACTGAACCCCACACAATGTCGACGGAAACTCTCGAAGTCCTCTTCACTGACTTGACGTCTATTGAATTCGGCCACTCTCTGCAGTCTCATGACTGCTCCATCGATATCGTTGCGGGTAATAAGCCACTGAGCACTTTCCTGTACCAGGAAATAAAATAGAGTAACCAGCAAAAGGGGGAATGCCGACCAGGCCATGCAAATGCGCCAGTGGCCCGTATAAATAGCTTGCAAGCATGCACTTATCAATCCTAGGGAGTAACATAAGCTTTGTATAATGGTGAGTGTTTTATTGCGTAGCGATGACGAGATATATTCCAGAACTAAAAAAATTGTAAATAATTTAATCAAAAATAGCATTATAACGAAATTCTTTAACCTAATACCGAGTATAAACATTAAGTAGCCACTTCCGGCCGCTAAGCCGGAAACAAAACGACTTATTGAGTATGTAGTCAGATCCTTGGCAAATATTGTCGCGAAATCACCCAAGAAGCCACACGAGTACACCAAAATAAGTGGCCTAATACGTCCAATTCGGTCGCCCAATAACCCAAAGAAAAATGTCCCAAACATGGAACCCACAAAGAAGAGACTCTGTCCCACTCTTCCCTTGAGAGCTTCGTCACACACCCAATTGAACTACAAATAGAGATATAGAGAGTCTAAGAGTGATAATCCACATTAATTGGAAAACTCACCTCGGCATTAATGCTAACGAAATCGAAATCGTAGTCATATATCCAGCGATCACATTTCTTATCACTTATTGTCACATTGCCGCTAACTAGATCGATGGCATCGAGCCGTGTACACGAAGGACTCTCGAATTGCGAGTACATGGCTTTGATTTCCTCAAATGTACTATTCTCCAGCTCTTCGTGATAGCACCAGTGATCGGGTATGAAACCAATCACATTCTGGGCGAAGATATGCCTCGAAAAGATAAACACTATGTAGCCGTAGAGTGCCAATAGCATATATTGGTAGCGATGACTGTTTCCACACTTGGACAATATCTCTTCGAAATCCACATCCATTGCCATGGCATCTGCTCATCGTCACTGCCAGCCGCACAATGTTGACTATTTGTTCTCCTCTATAGTCCGGAGTGTTGTTTTGGTAGCTTCTAGCGAAATAAATTTCACATCTAATCTTTATATTCTTCGTCTCATATGTATGTTGAGAATAATAAAGATAGTCAGGTTGGAAAGTTCTTCTATTTATTTATGATTTTTATTACTTATAATATAGGAATCAAATATTATTTAGCAAAAATCGGAATCCGTGTAGTCAAAAATCTAGATGCAGTTAATTATTAATTAAGACCCATGCGATGATTACAAGTGAATAATGTATGTGCACTGCGCACAAGGACTGATTTAGATGGGTCGCCTAGTCGGTCCATTCCCCCACTGAAATAACTGACAATTTGTAAAGCCTATTCTTAATTATGTATCATGTATCGATGCAGATTTTTTTTTTCAATTTGACCGTCCATAACTGCTCGTATTCGTATTAGAACCATGTTTGTTTGTGTTGAATACTTTTTGGATAAACCATTCTGGAAACACGTATTTTGCATCTCTATGGATTTTCTTAGAAATGTTAGGCTTTAAATGTTAAAATAAAAAGAAATTTCTTCGAAAACATATGTCTAGACGAAACAATAAACTTAAGTGACTAAAAAGAATCTCTGAGTCCACGAAGGATTTTGCCAAACATAGTACGTTTAAAGCCAAGTTATCTAATCTAGTTATCTAATTTAATGGCAAAATCCGTAATCAAATAACAAACCCTAAATACTTAGCACGCATTTGTACGGAAATAAATTGCACAATTCATTGTTTTTTCGTTCTCCTGTTTCTCGGGACTCTCAACAACTTTATCTACTTTTTTGGTACTCCCCAAAAAGTCAAGTTTTAATCATTTTTAATCACTCGTAAAACACTTGGTTTTGCATATAAAACATTGTTACAATTTCATCAAGGTCTTTTGATAATTCGTTTCGAAGTTATTTAATGGGATTAATTATTGCAAAGCACTTGAAAAGAGTCTACATAATTTATATTTATGTTTTTACACAATTGATTTGTGCAAATATCTGCCCTAAAATTTACATCAATTTAAGTTGATAAAAAGTATTAAATTTCTCAGTTATCAGATACATATGTACGTATGTGTATACATACATAGTCCTGCCTCTGCTAGTGACAGATTTCCCCACAGAAATGTGGTTTTTAGTCAAGGTATCTAATCAACACGCGCTTCAACATAAACTTAAATTAACTTTTTGATAAAAATCCATATACAAACAATGAACCAAAAATTCTGTGTTTATATCAAATCTGAACCACAATCAGAATCTTATGTTATAGAGGGTATTGGGCACACTTTTTGAAATTGCTTTTGTTATTATTCGGGCATTAATTTCTCTTGTGTTTCGACATTTTCATCGACTTTGTCAGCCTTTTTGCTCCTCCTCCTCCTCAAGAAGTCAAACATTTTCTCTCCTGCGCCAAACTGCTCCCCATCAGCCAGGGATATGGGTAGCTTTTTGTTCGACGTCTCAGGTAAACGCAAACCGAGCCATGTGCAGACAATGAAGAGCACGAAAAGTATAATTGCCGGTCCAGCCTGAATGTAAGTATCCAAATATTGTATGTACGGCGAAAGGAAGGAGGCTGCTGCTCCAGCAATGGTAGCTACGGCCAATACTTGTGATCTGACACAGGTAGGTATCAGTTCGGTGGAGAATTGCATGGTGGCTCCGGTGGCCACGGAAATACCAAACCGAGAGGTCAGCAGCAAACACACCAACAATATGATATTGGGTTGCTTCCAAATGCTAAGAACTGTTCCATAGACAACTGCGAATATTTTAAGGACTACCATGGAACTCACAAGGGTGAATTTGCGTCCGAATCGTTTTTGAAGTTGAGCCTGCACTAGGCCTGACGGTGGCAGAGTTAAAGCATTCAGCGTGAACATGATGAAAGGTGAAATCCCGACGCCCTCCACATTACGAGCTATCGTGTTGTAACAAAGTGTTACGATCATACTGCATGGACCACGAAAGAGGAGTAAATTAATTACACATTTTCTTGCATCATAAAGAATTCACAGACTTACTAAATAATAATGACTTCAATTGCTGTTTTCCGTAAACGAGGTGTCTTAAGTGCATCGAATAAGCCTGCCTGTTTATGTACAACCTCTTTGGATTCAGTATCCCCCGAAGTTAGTGAGCAATGTTTTCGAAAATTATCAAAATCCTCTTCACTGACTTGTCGCCTATTGAATTCGGCCACTCTTTGCAATCTCACGATTGCTCCATCGATGTCATTCCGAGTAATTAGCCATTGGGCACTCTCCTGGATCAGGACATACAAAATTGTCACCAGCAGAGAGGGAAAAGCCGTCCACATCATATAGCTCCGCCAGTCACCCACAAACCTTGCCTGCCAAGATGCACTTATCATTCCCAGACAGTAGAATATACCTAAGACTGTGTTGAGGCCCGTATCTCGTAGCAATGGGGAGATGTATTCGAGAACTAAAGGAAGAAAAGTTAAATCTATTCTAATGCGCTACACAAGGTTCTGAAACTGTTTTCAATTCTTCGAAGTATTTTCCAAGTTAGAGACAATGTAGAAAATTTTGATTAACAATTACCTACCCAGTAAAAACATAAGATATAAATTTGCTTCAGAAGCTAATCCAGAAACAAAGCGACTTGCTGAGTATGTAGTCAGATCCTGGGCAAATATTGTGGCGAAATCACCCAAGAAACCACACCAATTGGCCAATATTAATGTTTTAATGCGTCCAATTCGGTCGCCCAATAACCCGAAGAAAAATGTCCCAAACATGGAACCCACAAAGAAGAGACTCTGTCCCACTCTTCCCTTGAGAGCTGCGTCACAGACCCAATTAAACTACATATGAAAAGATAGAGAGTGTAGTAGAGACAATCAATATTATTTGGAATCTCACCTCGGCATTGATGCTGACGAAATCAAAATCGTAGTCATAGATCCAGCGATCACATTTCTTATCACTTATTGTCACATTGCCGCTAACTAGATCGATGGCATCGAGGCGTGTACACGAAGGATTCTCAAATTGCGAGTATATGGCTTTGATTTCATCAAATGTACGATTCTCCAGATGCTCATGATAACACCAATGATCGGGAATAAAGCCGATCATACTCTGCGAGTAATAATGCCTAGAAGTGACAAATGTTATGTAGCCGTAGAGTGCTAGCAGCAAGTATTGGTCGCGATGATTGTCCCCACATTTGGCCAATATCTCATCAAAGTCCATGGCGTCTACTCTTTTCCACTCCCGAACACACAATGCCAACTACAATTGCTCGTAAACACTAAAGAGCGCAGAATTTTGGCAAAATCAACACCAGAGACTGTTGCAAATCTAATCTTTATTATTTCAAAAGTCTCTTATTATTTCTATGTGTGTTTGTGACATTAAAAATTCATAATTTCACGCGTCGGAAGAATAACGCCATAAGTGATAATTTCCAGTTATTTGATTTGTTCCCTACTTTTTAAAACGGTGGAAAATTTGAAACCAGAGGGCCGGGGCTAACTTTGACCGCGTCAAAATTTTTATACCCTTGCAAGTTTTTTGTGTAAAAAGGTCTAATGTCTGCGAAAGAACAACGGCTTAGGAAATAACGAAGTTATTGATCAAAGTCACTGTTCACCACCGATTGTTCCTATAGGAGCTATATGATATAGTCGCCCGATCTTAATCAAATTTGGCACAGTCATTAATAGGTATGCTAAACTGAGAAATATACAGTTTTATAACAATTGCTTCGAAAGTAACGGAGTTATTGACCAAAGTCACTGTTTTCGACCGATCGGTCCTATGTGGCTATATGATATAGTCACCCGATCTTGATCAAATTCAACACAATCGTTTGCTATCGTAATATTAAATATTTAATTTCACGACAATAGCTCAGAAAATAACGAAGTTATTGAGAAAAGTCACTGTTCGTGACTTTGCCGTTTGTACGGAAGAAATAGTGGTCCGATCCGGCGGAATCCGAGACATACAACCCCTGTAGTATATACAAGCCTACATGCAAAATTTCAGCTCTTGAGCTCTCACGGTCTAGGAGGATAACGCGTCGATCCAGACGGACGGACGGACATAGCTATTTGAACTCGACTCGTCGTGCTGATCAAGAATATATATACTTTATGTGGTCGGAGATGCTTCCTTCTATGCGTTGCACACAAAATTAATATACCCTTTTTGCAAGGGTATAATAAGTAAACTCCAATGATAAATAACGGCTATTTTATAACATAAACAAAGGAAAACATATCTCACATATAATTAACCATCTGGAACACCAAGGAAAATATCTTTTCATCAAATTTGTATATCTGGTTTATAGCCAAGCTATCTAATCAACACACGCATTCATTGTAAACTCAAATTAACTTTAATGATAAAATAAAAAACCAAAAATACTGTGTTTGCATCTAAAAACATTTGAAATATTGAATATTAAATTCACGTAAATTCGGTGGATATGTGGCACACGAAAAAAAACAAGTCTGTTCCTTATGATAAGTAGTTACTTCAAGCCTTCTTAACTTACCGCCATAGTTTTTTGAGGCAAATTATAGTTGAGTTAACTTTAAATTACAAACATCATTGTTGTTTCATTGTTGAGTTTCTATTGTTGTTCTATTGTGTTTCTATTATTCCGATCGCACTATAACCAACTAAAATCTAATTATTGGCAGTGATGAACACAACAAAATTCAATTATGATTGAACTCGAGACCATAATTACATTTATTCTGAATCTAACGCCGATTTAAATTTGAATTTCAGACGATTCTGCTTTTTATACCATACACCCATAGGGTGAAATGGTATATTAAAGTCTTTAAAATGTATGTAACAGGCAGAATGAAGCTTTTCCGACCCCATAAAGTATATATATTCTTCATAAGCATCAACAGCCGTGACGATCTAGCAATGTCCGTCCGTCCGTATGAACACATAGATCTCGGAGACTATAAGTGCTAGAGTCACCAAATTTGGTATGTAGTTTCGTGTAGTATGTACAGTTATCGAGTTTGTTTCAAATTTTTGCCACGCCCTCTACACTGCATATATATTTGTTTAGTAAATGCGCACATTTTGTATGTGTAAAGATTTTGCCACGCCCCTTTTCGCCGTCGTAATTTGACAAAACTCGATTATCTACCGTAATTTTCTACCTTAGGGTGCAATCAAACTTAGCGCACTTAAATTTGATACTAATATCCAGCAAAATATCAAATTTGATCAAAAATGGACTAAAAATAGGCAAGTTATTTATATAAACGTTTTTCCATATGGCCGGAGTTGACCGTTGGCTGGTGGGGGCGCTAGGGTGCTCGTATGCTTGAGTGATATATGATATGCTTGTAAAAAGCATGTGAACAGATTTTTTTAAAAATACGAAAATGCATTTGTTATTATATATTTAAAATATTTGTTTTGCTGGTGTATGGTACTTATGTATATGTAAGTCGGCGAGACGACTTACTTACTTCATTTTTATATCTTTGCAGAGGGTATTATAAAATTGGTCAAATGTTTGTAACGCACAGAAGGAGACGTTTCCGACCCCATAAAGTATATATATTCTTGATCATCATGAGAAGCTGAGTCGATATAGCCATGTCCGTCTGTTCGTCCGTGCGTATGCGTTTTACTCAGCCATCTTAAAATTTTCTTTTTGTGCTTATTATTATCTGGAGCAGATCAAGTATGGAAATTATCAGGATCGGACCACTATATCAAATAGCTCTAGAGGAAATTTTATATTTATTATATTTATTTATTTTCATAAAAATTGGAGTATCCCCATGAAATACTAATACTAAGATACTAATGTGATGGTATTGGATATAAAACATCAGATCCCAAAAATTTCAATCCGATCGGATAAATAGATCACAAGTTACAGTCAATATGTGTACATACTTCGGTTCAAGCGCTGCCGGCAGCGCTGAACGGCATAACCGAAGTTAGCTTCTTCACACTCACTATCTAAAATTGTCTAAGTTGTTTGTTTTGGCTTAAATTCTCCCTTTGTTTTGTTTTTTTTTCGACAGTTGGCGAAAATTTGCACATCCATTAGGCATTAAAAATTGCATGCAGTCAAGTTTTAACTGCAGTCTATTAAACTAAAATGGAAATGGAAAAACAGAAAAGCTAGATAAAGCAGCTGCTGCCATGATGAGAGTAAAAGTCCTAAGGGTGCGACTAACAGTGCTAAGGGTGCGAGTAACAGTGCTAAGGGTGCGAGTAACAGTCCTAATGGTGAAAGAAAATTTGCTCTTACGGCGAGAGGGCATGAAATTGCGGCGAGAGGGCCAATTTTTTATGGCTCGGGCGAAAACATATGTTTATATATTATTATTTATTTATTTACATTAGACTAGTAGATTAATGTTGGAAAATGACCCACCTGTTGTGGACACGGTAATTTCTAAAAAATCTCCGCTTTTAAATAGTTTTTTCATTGTTATTATTTTGGTTGTTCTGGTATCCCTGACCTATTTGGTTGCTCCTTATAAACCATAGAGTAAATATTCGGCCAAGGTGCACATTCAGCCATTTGCACAAAGGGGCAGACACAATTGGTGTTCCACGACACTCCCGACATGGAGAAGTAAGTTGAAATGGTGGCCCAACAACTGACCCTATTTAAATTTGTAATCCTCTTCCAGATGTCATTTATACTTCGGTTCAAGTGCAGTGTCCCACTCAACGTATACAACGCTTGAATTGTCTGTGCTCAATCACGTCCAATTGTATATGATAATTAAGTTACTGCGAATGAGACTGAAGTGGACCAAAACCCACAGTTTAATGAGGTCAAACGGTCCCTAATAATATGAGGCCAGATCAAGTCACTGCAAAAAAGAATGCATATCTTATGACACATAAAAACATTCTATTGCACACATGTAGAAGAATGAACTAATCTTGTGAAGGACTTGCACACAGGTAGAAATTGTAATATATTCAGAGTAAAAAATTGCTACGGATTCTGCCACTGCCGCTGAAAATAATACAGGAAATCGAAATCGGCCAAAGAAAAATTCGAGGCCTTCATTTCTTCGGATAAGGAACGAGAACAGGGTCATTACCAAGAATATAACTCTGTTGCCATAAATTTTAAAATTTAATTTCAAGGACTGTAAAGGACAACTGATGTAGAACCTTCAGCATTACATATACATAAATCGCATTAGTGCCTCCTTGAAGGATTTTTAAACTAAATAATGAATCAAAAGAATTGTGCCAAAATGTATTATAATATATATAATATAATTATAAAATAAAGGCCCTAATGACTTCAAGTCGATATTCATACGGGATTCCTTATGATATCAGTTAAAAGAAGTTATAAATTCCATTAATGGTACGATAAGTGAACGGAATGAGTCCAAATACTACACATCCATTGATCATTTAAGTGAAAGAAAAATTTTAATAGAGTTTTAAATTCACTTTTAATTGTTTCTATTTATAAATTTACGAAGTGTCGAAAACCCGAGAAAAAGCGATAAGTTTTTTGTTCCTAAATATTTGGACCGACACGAGTAAATTCATCAAGCTCTGACTAAGTAATTTCTTTATCAGTGAAACGTACCATTGAAGTTCCTAATTTAAATTATGCTTATACATAATTTGCTTATATTATAAATTAAGTAAATTATAGAATGAATACGAAGACTGATGACGACGAATATGACGTAAAGAATATGTATAATTCTATTTTTAATTAATAATTCTATTTTTTTGATAATCTAATGCTAGTACTTCTTTTTGGCACTGCGAGGTCACAACAATATTGCACACGAAAGGTAACTTGGCCTTTACGCGTTGATAAAACAATAACCTGAGATTGGAAACGTTTTCTCATCTTATATGCCACTCCTCCAAGCTAATTCTTCTGGCTTCTTCCTAAGCCATCTTCTTTGGAGTAAATGCGGTGTTCTGCCTCCATTATAGTGGTCCATTTCCTGTCCTGGTTGACTGTCCTTCTTCGCATGGTCCGGCAAGGGTTTTGCCACGATAACAATCGCCTCATTATCAGCAGAACCAATTCTTTTAGTAACGGAAAATACGGAAATATTCTGAATTCCGTTTCGAATCCTATGTATTAGGAGCTAAATGTATGTGGAGTGGTGGCCAAGCCGAATCTATTATCATTTTCTTACCAACGCTGCTTCTTGGCCATTTAAGTAAATTGTAAATATTTCATTGGGTAATATTTTTACATGTTCCAAACTTTTTCTGTAACTCAATTCATTCTGTGTGAGTATGCGTGTGCTCTAATGATTCGAGCAGTGACGTAGTTGGCTGCTGTGCGGCGCTGCAGGCAGCGTTTGAGCAGACCATATTTGTATTCTATTTATCCGATCTGATTCGAGATCTGATGATTTATATAAAAAACTATCTGATAAGTACATTTCGTAGGGATACTCCAATTTCTTCACCTATTTTTCTTTAACTATGTGATATAGTGGTCCAATCCCGGGTTAGAAGTAGCTCAAATATCAAGTTTCATCCCAATAGCTGTTAAGATGACGTAAACGTGATTTGCCTGTGCAACCGACGGATGGGCATGGCTATATCGACTCAGCTTCTCATTCTTCTGTGCGCTACAGACATGTGACCAATTTTATAATACCATCTGCAAGTGTTTAAAAACCCCCGTATATGTATGTGTTGCTCAATGTTTCCTATATATAAGGGGGTGTATTCACTTCAATAGGCACATGACTCGGTCACTGTCCAAATAAAGAACTTTTCAGTTTATCTATACTTTTGTCTTCGTGAACGGTTCTGTCGTTATCGAGAATCGATAATAATCCATGAATGTTTGGAAAAAACAGAAATGCATCCTGTCAAGTTTGTTTTCTTAATAATAATTGGACACGTTATTGCAGTAAACAATGGAGAGAATATTGTAAGTGTACATATATGTTACATATATGGACTTTTGTATGTATGTATATGTGTATGTATGCAAACATTGGAGAAATGAAGTAAGTAAGTCGTCTCGCCGACTTGGGTATACCATACACCAGGTGAAACAAATATTTAAAATTTCGAAAACCAAATGTATGTCTACTAAATTATTTTAACATGCCTCATACCATTTGCTATCTCGCTCACTCTACAAACACAAAAGCACTCTAGCGCCGCCACTAGCCAACGGCCAATTCTGCCCTTATGGATCGCGTAGCAAAATACGTTCATACGTATATTTTGTATGTTTCTAGTCCGATTTCAATCAAATTTGGTAGTTTGATAGAAATAGATAAGATTTATTAGTCTGCCAAATTTGATCGCGATGGTAAAAAAATTGCAAGAGCTAATCGGTTTTTTCTAAATTATGGAGGCGGAGGTGGGCGTGGCAACATTTTAAAATATATGTATTCTGCGCGCATACTAAGCCAATATACATACTAAATTTGGTGACTTTAGCTTTGTTAGTTTTCGAGAAAATCAGTTTTGTTTAATTTGCGGGGGCGGAAATGGACGTGGCAAAATTTTTAAATAGTCAATATCTGCGCGTCTATTAAGCTAACTTACATACCAAATTTAATGTCGGTAGCTTTCATAGTTTTTAAGAAAATCAGAGTTATGTAAATTCCGGGGGCGGAAGGGGGCGTGGCAAAAAGTTGGAACAATTATTTTCTGCGCGCTAACTAAACGAGTATATAAACCAAAATTGATGTTTCTATCTGCTATACTTTTTAAGAAAAACAGTTTTATGTAAATTCTGGGGGCGGAAGGGGGCGTGGCAAATATTTGAAACAAACTCGATAAGCGTACATACTACACGAGACTGCATACCAAATTTGGTGGCTCTAGCTCTTATAGTCTCCGAGATCTAGGTGTTCATACGGACGGACGGACGGACGGACAGACGGACGGACGGATGGACAGACGGACATGGCTAGATCGACTCGGTTTTTGATCCTGATCAAGAATATATATACTTTGTGGGGTCCGAGATGCTTCCTTCTGCCTGTTACATACATTTTGGCGACTTTAATATACCATTTCACCCTATGGGTGTATGGTATAAAAATGCATATTGCGTAATCATTATTTGCCAATTTCGATTGCTCATGTCATTTAGTTAAAATTAACGCTACAGAAAACTGTAATAGCCAAGAAGAAATAAAATATTTATATTCTATCCTATATTTTTAGTGTTCTGATGTGAAAGCTGCCACCTGTTGTGCCAAAATTAGGCCGTTGGAAAATGGCCAAAAGAAACCAGCTGAACTGACGCCCCCAACAAAACAAAAGAATCGAAGCAGAAAATACGAATTGCAAATTTTAAAAAAACAAAACGAAAATTTCTCAATACATAATAATGAATTGGGCGAGTCTATTGGTCAACTCAATGCAACTGTTCAGACTCTAAGGGAAAATATTTCGAAAATTGAAAGATATGTTGACCAACAATGGAATTCCGAAATAGAGAAAACTGAATTACGATTACAACAAAAATACGACATAAACTGCGGTGAAAGTTTGAAAAGACAGATCAAGATAGATCAGCTCGAGAAAGAAATTAAAACTTTAAAGAGTAGAAACGAAAGGTTGAATATCTCGTTATCTAGTAATAAACAAAAAATAGAGGATTTAAAAAGTCAGTTAGATGTAAAGAATAAAGCTCTACATGAATTTCAAGTAAAACCTAAAAAATTTGACAAATTCACTTATTGTAACAATCTTTCCACGGGTATTCACGATATTGAAATAGACGAAATTTCTTCAATAACTGCACGATGCAATAATGATATCGCCGGCGGTAATTGGATGGTCATTTTAAATCGTTTTGATGGCAGTGAAAATTTTACCAGAAGCTGGAATGAATTTCGCATGGGTTTCGGTAATTTAAACGGAGAGTTTTTCATTGGTCTCGATCATCTTCATCGCATTACCAACTCTCAGCAGTTTGAACTTTATGTGGAATATAAATATTTCGATGGTATAAAAGGTTTTGCTCGCTATGATAATTTCAGAATAGGCAACGAGAATACTGGTTATGTTCTTAAGTCATTGGGTGCCTTTTATGGCTCTAACATAGATGATCTCATGACGAGTAACAATTTAAATCAAAAATTCACGACCTACGACAAGGACAACAATAAAGATTATAGAAATTGTGCCCAAACATTCAAGGGTGCTTGG
This sequence comes from Drosophila willistoni, assembly GCF_018902025.1. Taxonomy (NCBI): domain Eukaryota; kingdom Metazoa; phylum Arthropoda; class Insecta; order Diptera; family Drosophilidae; genus Drosophila; species Drosophila willistoni. Next base: position 4,690,809 of record NC_061086.1, read on the forward strand.
TGGTTTGGGTTCTGCAGGGGACCGTAAGTAAACTGAATTCTTATCTTGTTTACTATATTTCTTTGTTTTTTCTATTTTCTAGAAATCCTCTTGCACAATATTCACGCAATGCAAGATCCAGCGAATTATCGAGTATGAGCTGGAATGGATTTAATCCTATTCGATCAATTCTAATGCTAATTCGTCCAAAACAATAATTATTCAATTAAAGCTATCCAATTTCTTGCCTAGCTGGACACCCATTTTATATAGGACATGATAAACAAAAAAATATAAATCAAAGAATCCGAATTTTCTATATGCTGGCAATTACATATATTTACATTCATATAATGAAGAATATGTCTATTTATTAATATACTATTGCAAATCGTTTTAAGATAGCAATGAAACTCCATTGCAGAGCATTTGAATGTCAATGAACTTGTTTATCAAGAATACTCGTAGTGACTTTAAGTGCCGAACGAAATCCACTGCATTTCTGTGCCTTATAAAAATGTGATTACATTTATGTTACATAATATCTGCAATGATTTTAAAAGCAAAAAGAAAAAAAGAAAACATATTCCTATTAACTTATTTTGACCCAAAAATTGGGTATTTATTTTTGATATACTCGACATTATTTAATGACTAAGTGAAAATATATTTTTCTTTTATCACTAAAACTAACATTTTTGTACCCAGAAAAGTGTGTTATATTATGTTTATAGTTTTATCGCATAAACAATTAAATAACATGATTAAAACATTCAAATGAGCAAGCTAAGGGTAATTTTTTGGAAGCTCGAGGACTCAGCTCTCACCCAAACGTTATCTCAAAACGCACAGTCGTGTAAGGGAAAGTAGTTGTATATTTCTTTATAAAATTGGAATTAAAAGTTTAATGGATTTAGAGCTCTTTGAGAAATGTATCACCCTTTTCATAGGGCTGTTACTGAATCAAATGGCAAGAGCAATGTTTTGGAAAAATATAATTATTTGATGGTAACTATTGATTTCTTTTATAACAATGCATTCTGTATACACAATTTATATTATGCTTGTTTACACGTTTCCTATTTTGCATATTGTGTATAAGCAATTTGGTTAAAATTAGGCAGAATTTGATTTCTTAAATAAATTTCGTAAAGGAATAAAGTTAATATACAACCGCGATTTTCCAGAAGACTATATTGCAACCCGTTCAAGTATTGTGTAAAGCAAGTTGACCCCCTCTTATCCAAGCACTGTAACATATTCCGTGAAACAATAAAGATTAAACTATTAGAGTTGTGGTACAGTTTGGGGACAGAAAATAAAGAAACACAACGCCTTATGTTGCTTAAGGAATGTCTATACCATAACGACCCATCAGCTTTCTCTAAACAGGCACAAAACCTCCCCAAAGGTTTTAAAGGGTCAATGTACAGAGAAACGCACATTTCTTTAGTTCCTGTGCACTAGTCTTGGTTGTCTTTTGCATGTTTTTTCTTTTTAAATTTACTAATTGTAAGAGGAAGATTTACAGTGTGATTAGACTTTTTTCTTTACTTTTAATGCTTTAAGCCAATCACTTTCACAGTTTAAATTTTGAATTGTTTTCTCTATTCTCTAATTCTATCTTAAACAAGACATAGTTACATCTTTATCTTTTATTGAGGTGTTCCGAAGGCACTCAATACATACACATTTATAAAGTGTACGTTTACTTCCATCCTTCACTGTATATTCGATAGCAATCGCGACGCGGCTATCGACAAATTTTAAGCAAGCGGTTCGTATATACATATAGAAACAAAAATTTGATTAAAACCTTCTTTTACGTTATACAAATTATTATACCGCAGCATGTCGTCCACCAACAACCAATTGGATAAAGAAGGTCAGCACTCCAGGCTGATGGTCGAGGCCGGTGGAGATAATGCACTCACTGTGACTAAAAATTCTGGAACAAAAACGCTAATTTATTTGATTAGTGGCATCATCAGTGCTGTTTTATTGCTTTTAGTCCTTCTATGGGCGTGTTTCTTCGGTGCTTCTACATCAGATGAAAACCATTTCGTTATTAGTTGTAGCAATCTTTCCACGGGTATTCACGATATCCAAATAGACGAAATTTCTTCAATAACTGCACGATGCAATAATGATATCGCCGGCGGTAATTGGATGGTCATTTTAAATCGTTTTGATGGCAGTGAAAATTTTACCAGAAACTGGAATGAATTTCGCATGGGTTTCGGTAATTTAAACGGAGAGTTTTTCATTGGTCTCGATCATCTGCATCGCATTACCAAGTCTCAGCCGGTTGAGCTTTACGTGACGTTTAAATATTTCGATGGTATAAATGGCGCAGTACGCTATGACAATTTTAAAATAGGAGACGATAAGAAAAGTTACACACTCGAATCATTGGGACGCTTTTCAGGCACTGGCAGTGATGACCTTATGACGGAATACAATTTAAATCAAAAATTTACGACCTACGATCAAGACAACGATGAGGATGTTAAAAATTGTGCTGAAGCATACAAGGGGGCATGGTGGTTTAAGTCATGCAAAGGGCCGTAAGTAATCAAAATTCTTATTTGTTTTTCTATTAATTTAAACTAAATTATTTTTTATGTTTAGAAATCCACTTGCTCTTTATTCCAAAAATGAAAGATCTAGTGAGTTATCTAGCATGAGCTGGAATGGATGGACTCCTATTAAAACAATTCAAATGCTAATTCGTCCAAAACCACAACAACTTAATCATATTTAGATAAAGGATTATCTTATACAAAAAACCAAAACCTACCTCTAACCAAACGACCGCAAATTTTTATAGAATTTGCAGTTAACAGAAACGGAAATAACTCTTTTGCACCATTATCTCAATACCCTAGCCTGATCAACGAATGATCTTGACACAAAAATTTAATTCTTTGAAGTGACTGTTAAAATTACTTTTGATCAAGAATACTCGTTTGTTAATAATACTTATAATCAGCTGCAGTTGCCTGACACACGCATATGAGTGATAAGACTCTCTTTCGGCAAGGGTATAAGATAAAAAGTAACAAAACAATTTGCAATGAATCACCTATTGCCTGTGATTCTTTTTTGGGCTAAAAGCCACAAAATCGTTGAAAATTTAAATTGTATTTATAATAATAATAATCTCCTACTAAAAAAAATCAAATGATACACTTCTATAAAGTTATAAACTTATATTTTTAAATAAACCTTTTTTACTTGGACTTTTTTATTCCTTGTTTTTAATAGTAAAAACACTGTGCGACAAATATTAGCTTGTTCCAATTGCCCCAGACCATTTTTTTATTGGTCTTTTAAATTTAGCAAACTTTTCTTTTTAAATATTCTTGAATATTTTAGTTTTAATTTAAGTCAATTTAAGTACTTTTAAAAACTGGCAAGGGCATACAAACTTTGACGCGGTCGCAATTAGCCCGGCCCTCTGGATTGAACTGATTTATTCTTGTTGGTTGTCTGTATTGCTATTGTACTAGCCACCTTCGCTAAAGACTATAAAGTTGCGATGGCTAGTGGCCATATTATACATTCAATGTAAAAACTAGTTGGTTTTTCCAACTAAATGAAGCAGAAAACAATATTCGTATAAAAACATTATTTGAATATGAAAGGAACAAAAATTCGAACTAACTTACAAAAATCCAAATTCGGGTTTGTTACTCAATGGTTATGTTGCGGTTCGGTTTTATTTATTTTGTTGAACAATGTAATGTAAACGGCCCTGCTGACTTAAAACTAGGTAAAGTAGTTCTGACTTATTGTTAGTTAAGTAACTTTTACTGAATAAATGAAAAATTACATAATTTTACAACACAAATATTATGACACTTACAAAAAAAAAACATTGTGATAAGCATAAATGTTCGTGTAGTTGCAAAGTAAAGTGCGAAACAGTCAAATTTGTTGGTGCTCTTTTTATCTATCTTTTATAAGAATGCGCCCAACAATATGCAACACTTTTATAATTTGAAGGCGTTTGGCAACAATATTCAAGCCACATACATTATTAGTTGGCAATATTATTCGCTAGCAACATTACACTTTGATGACAATAAGTTTTATTATCTTTATATCTAAAAGTCTAAAATGGCTACCAGCTTACTTATTATAAGTGTATTCAACTCCATATTAAACAAAATTTTCTCATAGACTAGGCGAAACAAAATCTTAAGGTCAAGATTATATACGCATATGCTAAAAGGGAAATGTCACTTTATTTGCTTTATACATGAAAAACCACTAAAACGTTAAGGCTAACCGCAAAAAAATGCACTCAAATGCATTTAGACACGTTAAAGATCAGTTTTGTATATTTCAACAGGCGTTAGATGAATGGTTTCTGGCCACAAATTGATGATATGCGAACATATGGTTATTGATTGGCATTTTTCCAAAAATAAATTTATATTTTTAATCAGTTGTGAGAGATTTTTATGCAGCAACAACAATGCCAGCAGATGCCCAAAGCGGTGCAAAAAAAGGTAAACGAGTTGCCAACTATGAGTGAGAAGAGCCAGAAAACAGAGAGATAGAGAGAGAAACAGCAACTTGTTTATATTCGTGTTGGTGTGACTCTCTGTGTGTTTGAGTGTGTGTGTGTATATGTGTAGTAAGCTTGTCGTGGGTGGATAGTTGTAACACTGACTATGACCTCAAACCACCCACAAAACTGGCTGGATCTATGTTGGCAACAAATCACATATTTTTCATTTATTTTTGCATAATTTGTTAAAGAATTTGAAGTAGCAAACATCTTTGCTATATGTATGTATCTCTCTTTATTCGTATGTTTCTCTGACGTCACAAAAATGTTGTTATGTAGCTGGTTTTAAGTTCATTTTGCTGTTGCTCTCGCTTGTTTACCCACAAAAGGTATGCTGACAATTTTCTCCACTTTCTACAACAGAAATGTTTGTTGAGAAATCAAAAGAAAGGTGCGACCACTATCTAAGAGTTGCCTATGTATGTCTGTGTCTGTATATCTGTATCTGACTTTGCCACAAAAGTTCAATAGTAATACAAAATGCAACCTGAGCCTAAACAACAAGTAGACCGCAATTTATTGATACACAAGATGAAAAAAGATTTGAATTCAATTCAAAATCCTGATCATTGCATTTTTGATTTCGAACAAACAAAGACTCATTCATACTCATTCAGCACTCTAAAATCAAACCAGATGGCCCCACATCACATTATTCAATTGAAGCAAAAATAAAACGTGCGAGGCTTCTGATACAACATATGGAGTGGGTGGTTGGTAAAGAGACAAAGAGGGGTGAGCTTAGGCCAATTGATCAGAACTTTCGGAACGTTTGTTTACAACTTACAACAAACACTGAAAGAGAACCATAGGGAGATATGTAGATAGATGGCAAGAGAGAGAGAAGAAGCTTATACAGAAATGAGTGAAACTGCCGATCTTGTATCTACTTTTCATTGCTTGTTTTGATTAGCTTGCGCGTTAAGGAATGACATCACCGCAAATTGTACGCTCTCTCTCGCTCAATTCCTCTGCCGCTCTACCAGCTTGGGAGCTACCTCACTCAACACCTTAGCTAAATATTGCTGTGTGTGTGTTCATGTGCTAGCATGCATGTGTATTTTGAGTGGGGAGGCCACAGTGGGCCAACTTAGCAAATACATAAACTTATGAGTTTTTGCACAATGTTAACCTGCTACGGAAACTTAAAAAAGGCGTATCTTTTGTAACAACATTGGAAACAGTTTAAAATTTGAAATTATATTTTCCAAACGAGAAGTATTTAATTTCACATAACCCCTTAAAAATGTTTTTTTGTATGAAAATTTTCAGTCCACTGTATTCAGATTTGTTTATGGCCAACAAAGCACAAAAGAGTGAGAGCCACAGAGAGTGTGTGTTGGTGTGAGCGTGAGGAGAGCGAATGAACGCCAACGCTGAATTTACACTTTTAGTATCTGTATCTGTATCTATGTATGAGTTGGTGTTGTCTTTCTGTTAGTGTTGTTATACCATGCACCAATAGAATGAAATGGTATATTAAAGTCGCCAAAATGTGTGTAATAGGCAGAAGAAAGCTTTTCCGACTCCATAAAGTATATATATTCTTGATCAGCAGCCGAGTCGAACTAGCCCTATCCGTTTGTCCGTCCGTATGAACACCTAGATCTCAGAGACTATAAATATGGACTTGTGTAGTATGCAAAGTGATCAAGTTTATTTCAAATCATTGCCACGCCCCCTTCCACGCTCACAGTGGAAACATATATCGCTATACATATTTGGTATGTATATTCCTATATGTTATGTATGTATATAAATACATAAATGCATTTAAATATATATTTATAATATATTTGTTTCACTGATACATGGTATACCTAAGTCGGCGAGAAGACTTACTTACTTCATTGTATCTGTATCTGTTGCTGTGTTTTCGTCTGAAGTTCTCTAGCGGCGCTCAACAGAAATTATTTCCACTCAGTCTTTTTGAATTCGCGAAACTATGCGGTCGCCGTACGAAGATACTAGTGCTATTGGTGCTGTTAATAAATACCAATACAACGGCAACGCCAACAACAACAACAATAATAATAATAATTACTATAAAAACTATAATACGATTGGGAATGGAAATGGAAGTGGAAACGGCATACCTTATCATGCCCGCGAGAATTCGTTGCCATTTAGCTATGGAATCGCCAAAACTTCAACACCATTGCGCAAAACGCCAACACCGACGCAAGCGGATTGCTTTTTAGATTTTGATTTCGGTACAACAACAACAACGACAACGAATAATTATAATTATAAAAATGATAATAATAATAGCAATAATGGTAATATAAACGATATGATCAAGCCCCAACCGCGATTGACGAGCCCTTTGCTAGTGCGCAAAACTCTGGGAAATGGAACAAACACAACAAATTCCACAAATACAAATACCATAGCCAACACATATCATTATAGATCTGGTCTTCCATCGTCGGCGTCGTCTGCGACGTCAGCTTCGTCGCCACAGCAGACGCCACTGCGAGATGATTTCGAACAATTGCTACGGGAGAGACGCGAAAAGGTCTTCAACGAGTATAGGGGTAGTGAGGGAGTGGGACGCCAGCAGAAGCGTGAACCACCCATACCACCACAAAGGCAATATTATACAAATACCCTCTATACTACCAATGGCAATGGAAATGGTAATGGATATTATCGGAATACCTCATCTCTGGGGGGTAAAAGCAAATATAATTATGATTTCGAATTCAATTTGAATTTGGATGATTTGGATTATGGAAATAATGAACGTAAATCAGCGCCAGCACCCACATATGCTCCATATCAAACACGGACCATACAATTCGTGGAGGATCAGGATGTTCCAGATGGTGTGATCAATAGACGACACATTGCATCCACACTAGAGGAACGCAATTATCACACAATTAACAGCAGCAGCAGCAAAATCAACAGCAGCAGCATCAACAGCCAACAGCAACTTCATGTGGAACCAGCCTCGTCGACTTATGGTCAGAGCAACAGTAGCAACTTGGAGACACTTACGCGCACTCGTCGCGATTTATCCGCATCACCATCGTCGCCCATCTATGCCACCAGTAGCAAGCGTAACCCAAATACCAATGGCCAGACAACAACGCCTAGTCCCACAAGTAGACCAGAGACTCCAGCCTTTCCGGTCACACCGCGCACACCATTTGGGGGCACAACACCGCAACAGCAACATTTGGGCTTGGAGTCGATCTATCAGACAACATCAAGACAAAATCAACGACAGTCCACCCCACTTGGCTCTCCCCAAGAGCCACCCATGGAAGTGGCCGCCGATTCTGTACGCTTTGCTCGCAGTTCGGCCAAATTCTGGTATAAGGCCAATCTCTCGCGTGAAGATGCCATTGCCTTATTGGCATCAGCCCAGCCGGGCACTTTCTTAGTACGCGATTCGACAACCTATAAGAATGCCTATGGCCTGGTTGTACGTGTCTCTCAGCCTCCAGCTGGTTCCCAGGAGCTAGTGCGTCACTTCCTTATCGAACCCACACAACGTGGGGTCCGCTTAAAGGGTTGTGCCAACGAACCCGTCTTCACATCACTTTCGGCTTTGGTTTTCGAGCATTCCATCAATCAATTGGCATTGCCTTGCCTACTCCGTTTGCCCGAAGAGGATATTGTTCCAAGTCCGTTAGCCAAAACGCCAGCGCAGGAGCATTTGCTAGCCCATGGAGCTGCCTGCAATGTCCTGTGGCTATACTCCTGCGACACAGAGTCGTTAACCGGCAACGAAGCGATACGTAAGGCCATCCGGCAAATGTATGCCCAAACACCTCTGCATCCAGCCACTGAGGTTCATTTCAAAGTTACCTCCCAGGGCATCACATTGACCGATAACACGCGTAAAAAGTTCTTCCGCAAGCATTACACAGCCGATATCATCTCACACTGTGCTATCGATCCGGAAAATCGAATGTGGTCATCGCCACCATCGGGTGAAGATGCCTCCAAGGCTCAGAGCGAGAAGAAAACGATTTTCGCCTTTGTGGCACGTCGCTCGCACAGTTCCAAGGATAATCAATGTCATGTATTCTGTGATCTTTCGGTCAGTCAGCCAGCAGCGGCAATTGTCTCATTTGCTAATCGAACGCTGCCCACCGAAAAGCTAAAGAACTATGTTCTATAGAGACATAAAACGCCAAAAAGTGCAGGACCAGAACTAAAATGGACAGACCAAACCATAATGCAAATGAAAAGGTAAAATGTTTGGTGAGCGTAAGGGTGGGGTGGCGGACGGGCCATAAAAAATGTTTATTGCCATGGGTGTGTCGAAGCGTCCTTGCTAGGAGCTGATTAAATGGCCAACTACAGTGAGAATTCGGTGATATTTAAATTAAGGTCACAGAAATTACAATTGAAACTAGTCTGATCTGCCTTTGGGCGAAATGGGCGAACTTTTCCCATTAAAGTATGCAACATAAGTATTCTTCGCTTTAAACAAATTTAAGCCTTTTCAAATGCCAGATAACCTAAGCTAAACCGTCTCTATAAACCATCCCAAAAAAATCGTTTGCCATAGACAGGAATATGTAGAAATGGCATTCACCAAACAACTTTGATCAGAAACGAACCAGTAATTGAAAGAAAAAAGCATTAGCATCTAATAATAGTGAGTTAGTTTCTTTCTTATAGAAAAGATCTTACTTACGTAGGCATCACTGTAAAGGCAAATATAGCGTTATGTCCGAACGTCATAACGACGAAAAAAGAAACTATTAAAAACATTTCAATATTCTTTGGACCTTCCCCGAGGCCAGACCATCGTCGATCGTTTTGTTTGTTTTACATTATGCCTTTGGCTGTTTGTTTATTTAACGGTTTCCATATACTCTCTCTAAACGTATCCATATATATACATATATAGACATATGTTTGTATATACCTTTACCACCCACACCAAATATCTCACACTTTTCATTTTTTTTCCACAACGGAAGTTTCTGTCATGAGTCAGTTTTTTCTGCTATTTTTGATGAAGTTAGCTAGACTTCCTATCGGCAAGTAAAAGGCTTCTGTTAGCAATATTTTTATAAGACCACACCTATATACAAACATCTATATGTATAGGGCATAGCTAACGCTATTGTAGTCATTATATCGTTTTGCTTTCATTTCGAATTGATTAATTTGGTCACTTCACGGTCATGTGTTGAGGTCGCCCCCACTGATAAGAGGCAGTTCTATACTTTTGTTTCCTTGCGTTTTTATCAATTCTAAGCATGATGTGAGGCAAAAAAAAGTAAATATATAGGCATGCGTACATACATACGTACATGTATATGAGGCATATAGCTACCTAAGATAAGTTGTTTCATTTGCCAGATCGTTCAACTTTAGTTTAGATCACCAGGGGTTAAAGAATTTCAAGGTAATTTTGGATGTAAAGTAACTTTTTGGAATCTCACAACATTTTGATTCACACGAAAAACTATAAAAAGAAATATGCGAATAGATAAACATATGTGTGAAGTGTTTATAGAAATCGATTTGAACAATTGCTAAAATAAATTCGTCTTACGTAGATGTAGGACGATTGCGCAGATATCAAAGGAATGAGCTCATAGACAGAATGGTGAAAGAATTTAAAAGCAAAATAATCAAAACTATAATCTAGTCTAGTTTAGCATAGTGTTTCGATCTTTGAGTATTTTAAAGGGTATTAGCTGTTCGCGTAAACGTCTTAAACTGCATTGCTTTCAATTGAAACCCTTACCGGCTTATGTGATCATTGGATCTGCAATTAAGCAACTTCATCAATTGAAAGGAATTTCCATTGGTAGTGGAAATGGAATTTATGACCTTGTTGAAATAATTGCTGTTGCATTTTGTATTTCATAAATTTTTTCTCTCTCCCAATGTCGTTTCAGGAAATTGTGTGGCACTTAACAGAACGTATAACCAGCCGAAATATAATAACAATAATTGATGTCAGCTATACAATTAGTTTATTTAGAGCGAAACAGAATGCACGAAAATAAAAAGTATAAACTCACAGATAACGTACTATACAATATATACATATGTACCTACAGATACATACATCTGTATCCAACTGTCTATCAACTTCGAATAACTAAACGTACAGTGGCGCTTTGTCTTGCAAAATGAATGGAAAACGAATCATTTTTTGTTTATATGTTACATATGATAAACTTAATTATGATATTAGCAATAATAAGGTTAAAGTTGAAATGGCAACTTTCTTAAATGGCTTACAGGGTGCGCTACAAAGAAACCACAAACACACACACGCACATTAAAGGGCAAATCTGGGTATGTGATATGAGGGCAAATCGCTCCCTAAAGTAGGCAATAGGCTTCCAAAAAATTCAGTGAAGTCAGAAATAAATATAGAACTTTTCGACTACAAAACAAACCAAAACTCTTTGTTTGTTTTTTAAATTAAATTCTCTGTCTGTCTACTTTAGTGGGAAATTTCACCCATTTCAAATTTCCAGACCCGCCACTGAGACACACACTCACACAATGAACCTAATATATCTAATATATAACTAATATACTTTTTTTGTGAAACTACGTACAATTAATGTTAACTTAGAAAGTTGTTTTTTTAATACACAAGCACCAGCTGTTAAATAAGTTCGATGAAAAACGCGTTCAAAACGAAACAAATTTTATAATTTATATATGTATCTTTGTATTAGCTATAAGCTCTACTAATTTCAGTCACTATAAATAAAACAAAAATAAAAAATGGCAAACGATGTTAATAAACATGCAACAAAATTAATTTATGAAAAAGAGAATTTCATTTATCAAAAAGGCTTGGAAATGGCTTTTGGAAGTGACCTCTATTGTTTGAGTCCCTCGATTTTAACGGAGCTTTGAAACGAATCCTCATTGCTTGATTCTGGATAAGTTTCTGTTCTAAATGACTTGCAAATCGTCAACATCTGGTTATAATTTCTTATCTAACGCTCCAGTTTGCAAATATGTATAAACAAACAAAACTTATATACATGTGTGTATGTATGTATGTCTACATCTGAGCATGTAAATGTGCTTGCCTTTAATTTTAGTTAAACAATTAGTATGCATAACAATTGTTTTGTTTTGTAATTTAATCTTATCGTCTGACAACTACTTTATATATGAATGTATATATATACTCTACCCATATACACACAAATGTTGTATATATGTAGGCATCGCTATCGTTTATGGGCAGTTGACAAGCCCCAGACCAGAATTTCCATAAAAACGTATATATTTTTTACACTTTGATTCAATTGGTGCAATTTATGAATTAATGCAATTTGTATTTGTATTTGGCTCAACAATGAAAGAGCCTTTAAGTGTTTAAGTTGCTTGCCAAGTGAAATGAAAATGCGTCTCGTGACCTTCAAACTGAATATATTTATGCCAAAAAAAATGACGTCATTCAGCGCCATCGCAGCAGCAGCGTAAGTAGACATATTAACGACAGCTGTTTAAATTCTTTTTACAATATTTTTACAAACGAAAACAAAGAATGTATTTTATGAGATTAATGCGAGTAAAGTGGGAGAAGATAGGGTCGATTTCGGCATTGCCATCGAAACATTTTTTAATTGATTGAACATTTTTTCGTGTTTGTCAACCATTTTTGAGAATTCTTATTTTGTTGATTTTATTTTGGGTTTTTCCTGTTTCTGTCGGTGCTCTTTCTCTGGTGCTAATTTCGTTAAGAAAAAGAAATCGAAACGAAACCGAAATCGAAAACTAAAAGCAAACAAAACCTGTTTGTCATGTTTGTTCTTTTTGGCTAAATTTGTTAATTAATTGAGCAATAGATGGAATGGGGGGCGGGCAGACAGCAGCCCGTGATTATTGCCTTGTGACGAAAAGTCGACGATTCGAAGATTGTACAAATTGTTTTAGTAAATTTTTTCATATATCTTACATTTATTTGTTGTTTTTCTTTCTTTCTTTTTTATTTGGTTGTGTGGTACAAAATTTGAACATAAAATCAACGTTCGCTATGTGTGTGTGTGTTGTGTATGTGTGTGGTATATATGTATATATATAAATATATATATATATCTACATAGCTACTACATAAAGTATTTCAATTCGTTTTCCATTTGATTTACATTCATAATTGTTTTTAATATTAAACATAATAAATACATTTCGATACTTGAAATACGTATACATACATATAAATACATATATATTTTTATAACAAATAATACCTCCCAGGACAATGCAGGTAGATCCTTTAAATCAACATTACAGGTGAAAACAAATACAAAAAAATTAAGGTAAACGGATAAACAAATAGATTTGAAAAGCTCTCAGAAAAAGTGCAAAGTATTACAATATCTAGGTATTGATATATGCGAATGCTAATATTTTCCATATATTTTTTTTACTTTGTTTTTTTTTTTTTTTAATCTTAGTTACAAAAAATTTTCTCTAGAGTTTTTCACGAGCCTATTGCCATATTCATATTCATATTGCCTTGCCATTTTCTCTGAAGGAGGTTTGAGGGTGATGGATAGATAGAATGGGGGAGGACAAAAACCTAATTTGATTTCGCCGAATACGGACTTGTTGAGCCCACAGATGGCGGTGTGGGTGTGGCACCGCTTCGAATGCCATCCCCTTCGCACACATATTTGCCTAAAAAGGTCAAAAAGAGAGAAAATGTGTTTAGTTTTTCGATTATTTTGCCCTTCTCCGTATAAAAACTTACCGGAAATAAAACGTCGCTTCACCAATGACAAACGATATCCACTGCCCTGTAGCTCAAACTCTATGCCAGAGAGTGTGGTGCCCTCACAATTGAATTGTGTGGCCAATAGAGCTGGTGTGGATGGACCATCGTTTAGTTCGAGACGAGCACGTAAAGTGCCCACACCGCCATCCTGTGAATTTTGTGATATATCCGTAAAATTCCACATTAAACGATTCGATTCGCCCAACCTAAAAAACACAGAGGCAATGACAAATGATAAAAACTTTTAAAGTTATAGAAAGATTTTTCCCTACCAGGCGGAATGGGGCTTGGATTGCACATTGCGTACAGATCCGTTGACTGGCACGGAGAGTGTCACATTCAACAAAGGCGAGGCACTGGCCATGGCATGATTATTGTACTTGTAGTCCACTTTTAGAGCAGTATAGCTGCTCTCACATTTCCAATAGCTAACCAACTGAAAGGGACACGAACTGGCTCCGGGCTTCGTGCGCACCTGATACTTGAGTATGTCCACATTAAAATATGGGGCATTTGGATTATTTTCCGCCTGACTGCGTAACAATGCCGTCAAGGCTTGCATATTAAATTCCAGCATAGTGCTCAGTCCACTCGACTGTAGACGATCTCTGCGAGGGCAAACAAGGGAAAAAGGAGTATAAAATGCAGTTCTTGATCTTTTTTCTATTGATTACATACATTTGCACTAGCTTGCCATTGGGTACCAAATTCTCCAAATTCTGAACATTCTTAATGCGAAAACCCAGCCTTGCTGGATTGGGATTATGGGCTAAGAGGCCGACAATGCCGGCTGGGAATGATAAAGTCATATCACCGGATACCTTGACTTGACAACGCGACTCATCGCTGCCACGGAAATAGGCATGTATAATCTCATGGAATGCCACCGCCAGGGGTATTGTGTCCGAAATTCCAATTGTCAATGGGGAAGGACCTCGTGAGGAGCCCACCCCACCACCGATTGCTGTACGGAATTCGAGGCTGCCAATGCTCTCGGCACGATTCATAACGCTTGTTTGCTGCTGCACAGGATTCGGCGACATACGACCACGGCCCGGTGCCGTGCTTGTGTTCGCTGCCTGACCAATGGCAATCATGTCCGAGGGTCGTGATGGTGGACGTGGAATGGCTATACTTCCGCCAGAAGTTGGTGTTGATCGGGTTTTCTCGCCCAACTCGCAGAACGCATCGTAGCGACTGTGATTCACATTATTCACATTGTTATTATTGGACAGTGTGGGACTTTGAAGCGGAGCATAAGGATGTACACTGGCCGTGGGGGTTGAAGCATTCGATATCTCTGGTGATTGTTGGCGAGATGCTGGTGCTGCTCCGCCGCCTGTTCCACGGGAACTCTGCAATTGCTGGCTGTGATGCTGTAATGCAAAAACAAGTTTATTAATTCCCACTGAATGAAACATCTTGGTTCCACAAAAATCTTACCGAAAATATGCCGGTTGGTGATATCGAGAGATTGCCTACAGTTGCCCGCAACTCATCTACACTAGCCGACATGGGGGCTTGGCCATTATTCAAGGGCTTTATCTTGACATGTATGCGTCGCTCCTGCTTATCATTGTCCGAATCAGTATCCGAATCGGAATAGAAACTGCCAGCTAAAAAATTCTCCCAAATTATATGAATTTCACAGCAATTTGATGTCTTAAGGCAACTTACATTTATCATGGCCCTCTTCCCAGGCAATTTCCTTTGCCGGTTGAATGCTGAAGCCTTCCTCGTCTACCTCGTAGCCACCGGGACCGGCACCGCTTAAACCTGTAACTGGAGTAGCTGATGCAGTTGACTGGAGATTGGGCGCACCTCCGATTCCAACTGCTACACCTCCACTGCCCCCCATACTGCTAGCACCAGCTGAATCAACACTTCCCTGAGCTGAAGTGGCCGATAAAGCAGCTAAACCACCGCCTGCACTGCTGCCACTGGAATTTTGAGTCGTCATGCTGCGTCCATGATCTTCAAAGTCCAGCAAAGTGTTATTTCCTCGCTCCATGCTACAAGTAGAAGCAAATTATTTGCAATTACAACAGAAATCTGAGGCAATCTAATTTCTTTCATTACCTGGTCAAACGTTCTTCTTGTATGTTCTCTGAAGCTTCATTGTCTTTCGTTTTCTTGGATTTTTTAGTTTTTGTTTTATCCCGGCGACTACGCAAAATGCCGGAAACTACAAAAGCATTCAAAAAGCATTTATATTAACAAAACTTAAAGGTAATAACTTGGCACAAAGACGACTAAATTTATTCTAAAACAAACTAAGCTACGCACCTTAACCTTTAAGAGGAAAATTTCAAGAAATAAATGAATTAAAGAAAAATTGAATATCTAAATTGAACATTTTTAAATGTTGAAGTGCGTAATCTGAAGAATAGCAATGATTTTTTGATTGCATAAATCTTTAATAAACATACGTATATACATTCATATTGTAAAATACTTCTTAGTCAAAAGAACTCAAACACCGCCAAATGTACATTAAATAGGTATATATATAAGTGATGCAACAAAATGAATACATATGTGTTTAATTAATTATGAAAAAAAAATGGAAAAGGGGCGTGCAAAGAAATATTTATACATAATTTAACTTAAACATGCAAAATTAGTGGGGGGTAGAAAATATAAAACACAACTGGGTTGTAGGAGGGGGTAAGGTGTTGGTGGTGGTGGTGGTTGGATGTGGTAGGAGAATCGGGGTGTCCAGAAATCAGTAGACAGGAGAATCGATTTGATTTAAGTTTTCTTTAAATCATTTACCCTGAGAGTTTGATGTAAATATATTTAAAAGTGACGTTGTACGTCTGGACGTTGTTGTTGTTGTTGCTGCTGCTGATGATGATGATGATGATACTGTGGCTGCTGTTGTCGCTGCATTCTGTTGTTGTTTCTGATGCTGTTGAAAATGATCTTGCTCATTTAATGATTTCGATAATTGCTGATCACTAGTCGTTGCATTCAATTGCTTTTTACCACCAACTAAATTTGCAGTTGGTGTTAAGGCATCTGCCGGCTGTGGTTGTTGTTGCTGTTGTGGTTGCTGCTGATCTAAAGTTTTATTTTTAATTTAACAAAATTAGTTTGAAACAAGTGCAGTGAATATATTCTGATATTGATAACGGAAGGTAAATGAATTGATAATGGATGGATACGGATTTGTATATGAATGAATGAAGCAGGATATATGAATGCACGTATAAGCAAGGTATATTACATATAAGTATATATATAGTTAATTTAGTGCAGTCTCTTTGCGGTTTGTTAAATGAAATTTAGTTCAGATTTTGTCTGTCTGTGTGTGTGTTTGTGTGGCTGGTGTTTGAGTATTTACTGACTATGGCGTTAATTTAAATAAATAATAAAAAAAAAATCAAGACAATTAATAAAGAATTATAAATAAGAAAAATAAAAAGAAAAAATATATATATACATACTATATACACAAATGTGTGAAGAAAAATTACACTGATGGCAAAAATGAGATAATTACTGTCTTGAGTTGGCTTAAAATGGAAATAAACTCGAAGGATATGGTAAAATGGCTATGTATATACAAATTAATCAGCTTACTGTTTCGTAAATTTACTTTCACTCTTTCTTTATAATCTTTGTTATGATGTAGAATATTTCCTAAACGAATATTGAATAAATGTTAAATATAACCGGTTTTAAGTCGGTTTATTGTCCTATTAAACCAACTTTTCTTCCTTTCTTGAGGATTTTCCCATATTATGCTCAACTCAAACACAGCTAAAAATACTTCTAAAAAGATATATCACGAAGAAGTTGATAAATTGGACACAATTTGTTAAAGATACATATAGTATAAAGATTCAAAATAATAAGAGTATAAATCAAGCATAAAAACATAAAACAAAAATGAAAAAGACATAAAACATAAATAAATACGGAAATAAAAAAAAAGGAGAATAAACCTTGAGTAGTATTTTCCTCGGAGTTGGGGGAATTTTTGGTGATGTTTGTTGTGAGACTATTCGTGCCAGTTGTTGTTGTTGTGTTATTGGTGTTTGAACTGTGGCTATTGCTGTTGATTGCTGTTGTTGGGTTTGCTGAATTAGTGGCAATTGTTGTTGCTGTAATGGTGGTATTGTTGTTGGTGGAAGTGGTTGTATTGGTGGTGCTGTTGATCCCAGTCATACCGAAATTTGCCGCCGATTGCTGCTGCTGTTGCTTATTGCCGGACCACAACCAGTTACGCAAGCCTCCCTTCGATCCGGTCGATTGTTGAGCATTGGCTCCCAACATATCCGGCGATGTGGGACGTGGTGAGATGCCAGGAGCCCCAATAATGGCATCATCTGCATACGGTATGCTGCCACTTGCCGCACTTCCACTGCCCAAAGAGATACTCGCCAAGGCATCTCCACGCTGATCCATTGAGACTGATGTTACACCTGTTGCTCCCATTCCTCCGCCAGCTGATGTACTGCCGGATCGAATGGCTGCCTGAATACTGGTGGCTGAATTCGAATTGGACGCATTGGCCGATACCTGAGACTGCTGTAGTCGTGCTCCAGCTGAGAGAGCAATAAACTCCAATTCAGGCATTTCTAAGAAACAATAAATTAATCCAGAGACAATACAATTTGCATATTCCAGTCTCACCTGGCTTCTCCAGACCCGTGTACTTGTTAAGCACAAATTGCTCGAGAAGTTTATCAACAGACATGTCAACAAATTGACGCTTAAAATCGGAATGCACCTGTCCCACCATATCATGATTATTTTGCACCATTTCCAAGTATGTTGAAAGAAACTCTTTCATCTGCCGCAAATGCACTTCTTCGATCTCTTGGAAACGCTTTAAAACATTATATCACATTTTTAATAAATAATTCAGCATTATAAGAAATGAATAAAGTAGTGTTACCTTGCAGGTTTGCGTCATGCGCCGTTCGAATTCGTTTTTAATGGGATTGTGCTTATCCATTAAAGATTTATAGTCTTCTTGCATTTTTTTTAATTTACTTTCCAATTTCTCGGCATCCTTATGTGAACCATTATCCTTACGCAACTTCTCCAGCTCTTGTACTTTGCTAGCATAGAGATCTCTTAACTTTTGCACTGCCACCGTCGATGTTTGTATGGCCTGAACACACTCAAGAGTCTGTGACTCATCCTCTTTGACAGATTTATGCTTTTTATGCAATTCATCAGCATATTTGGCAACATCCTTGACCAATTCACTCAACTTCTGTACCATCTGCATGTGGAGAGTGGAAAGTTTTTCCGCCGAGGTACGTAAAATGGTCCAAACGGGTGCAAAAGTACTATTCAGTGTACCCGTACTGGCCTTATGGGCCAATTTTGACATCATTTTTGAATTCTGCTCCTCAATGTTGGACTTTTCACGTAAGAACTCGGATAACTCTTTGCTGGCAACCAGACCGAATTTCATATTATGATATAAAACATCAAAACCATTGTTCTTCTCCCCCTAAAAATAAAGATATTTTTTAATTAGAAAAAAGAATACTAACTCAATTATAAACTTACCCAAAAGTAATCATTGAAATCCACCGTCATTTTGCTTGTTATGTTATTATAAAAAGTTAAAGAAAAATGCTTTCGCTTCCCCTATGATGGCTGCAGTCTTCTTGAAGGCTTCTCTTAATTGACTCTTGACTTCTGTTTCCTCCACTCTTCTCCTCGATTGCTCTTCTGCACTCATGTGCAGCACAACAATGCAATGCTGGTGCTATTTCTGTTGGCTACACTCCTCATCATCAGTTTCAGCATCTGATTCAGCATGCATTAGCATTTACTATATATTTATATTCACTTGATTGTCTGTAACTGAGAATAAAAAAGCCAAGAATAAATTGACGTTGATTTCAATTAAATAATCAAGCCCTACCAGCTCAAAAAGTTAGTCTATGTACGTAGAATGGGGCAATGCGAGAGAAAAAAGGGGGGAAGAATATTCTATGGGTTAGAGGGTCAACACTTTGCACCGCACACACAATGTTTCTTAGTCCAAATAAGTTTTTAACAGAAATTCCTAAGACCTGGAATTTAACGAAAATGAAGTACACAAATGACTTTGTTTATTTTTAAGTCGTTAATCTACAAAAGGAACATTGCAAGGATTTTGCGTTCAAGCAAATATAAGATACATATTCTTATACTGAGAAGCCAATTATGTTTTCTTACTGGTTGAAGTCACTATTGCATTAGCTACCTGAGAGCAAATTAATGTCCATCATTTCGAAAATGCACTGGAAGGAACCGGTTTGCAAACATAGTAGCCAAGGACAAGATGCACATCATATGTTAACCTGGCGGCGTTGCAGGCAACCTCATTGTATTCTTGCCACATCGTTGGCCACAAATCTTTACCTACCAAACACTAGCTGGCTCGAAATGTATATTTTTAAAAAGAAAATAGCTTTATAAGTATTCGTGTGTTTTATTAAAGTTTAATTAAATTGTTGCATAAGTACAAAGTTTCGTAAGATATGTTATGTTGAAATTAATCTTCTTTAAGCTTGGTCATTTCCAAGTCAATGCGCTCGTCCAGGGCCCGTGTCAGAATGGTGCAACAATCCTTGATGGCATGATAGATAATATTTTTGATCTGTAATTTATCCTCATGATTGGTATGAGAATGGGAGAGACGACGAAACTCGTGGGTTAAATGATAACAATGTGTTATATTCTCGGGTGACACAAAATCCTCGGCAACCTTAATGCAATTGTGAAGATTCTGTACTTGATGGGGTGCACCGGCGGGTATAAAAACAGCATCACCCAAACACTGGACAATGGGATGACCCTCAACACCGTATTCTGTGAATAGGCGTGCCCTTAACTTATCATCTAGATACCAATTCTGATCGTGTATGGGATCGTGGTCTGGTTCAAGTCGATAGCCCTTCTCCAAAGTAACCCGATTGAGTAGATCGCGAATTTTATCGGCATCCCGAGCGGGAAATATATGCCAGAGGGCACCTGGCAGAACGTCGGAAGTTTGACATCTCGCTCTGGTGATATAATCGCAACCACCCAGAGCAATGGCCTTTTGTGTGGCGGCCAATTGGGGTTTGTTATCGGCATCTTGGGGAATGCCAACATAAACCATTATGTTAACAGCATCGGATATATCCAAATGTAAGTTTGTTGTCCCCTTATCAGGGTGCAGAGCCGATCCATAGGCATTATACATCTTTGGCCCCAAATCGGGAGGCACAAACATTTTGGGCAAACAACTGGCAATATTCAAATTACCCGATCTTAGGGTATATTCCGGCATTGGCAAACCCTTCATGAGATCTGCGAATCGCGTTGGCAATATCTCAGCGAAATCATCACCGGGTGGCCAATCTTTCAATTTCAATAGCATAGGTTTTCCATTGGCATCGAGCAGGCGTTTATTCATACACTGGAATCCCTCCCAGAAATGTTTCATCGGCTGATTGGGTACCAAATTGCCACTCAGGCAATTAATGAGATCATTTGGCTTTTCACCGAAATCCGCACAGAATGCCTGAGGATGCCACAGAGAAAGATTCAATGAACGCGCCACTTCTGAGATCATGACAGGTTGACCACATTTCCAAACTTCTTGAAAGAGAACGCGATTATCCGGATGCATGGCATCTGTGAGACGTAACAATTTGCCATCACATAGCCATTCATGTGGCACACCCGGAGCCAATTGGGTGGAGTGGGCCAAAGTCATGGCTCGCGGCGGTAGAAACCTTCTGAGACCAGCCAAACCCTTGCGCAAAAAGTCAATATGTTTGAAATTATCAAATGCACTAGTTATCGGATCTTTTCCCAGAGTTTCCTTGGTCCAAACCCGCCCAGGGACATAATCTATGCCACGTTCTCGTGCAAACTCCAGTTTCTTTGAATGCAATTCCTCCAATTTCTGTTGCTGATGCAACTTCTGCTCGCTGGCCAATGATGACAAGCTTGTATGCTGCTTCAGTTGCGACTCTTTGATCATATCTTGTATGAGATCATCCAATTGTGAATCTTTAATCTCTTGTTTACTTAATAAGCAGCCACAAACCTGTGGCACTTGCCACAACGTCCGCACTTCGTGCATTAGTCGACCCAAGACATTAAGAGCATCGCCAGCAATTATCTGAGTGAGCATTAAGTCGGCCAGAACATGCTGCTGGTTGGGTCCACCACTTGGATGGGTGCACACTAGCCAGTGATACTCATCGCAACCCTTTTGCCCACCTCCAGCATTCTTGCGCCTTGCCCCGACTCGTGGTTGGCCCTCTTTACGATCTTTGAAACAATCGAGGCATACACCAAATCCACAACTCCTGCACGTCCAGTGGTAATTGAATAATGTCGTGTCACAAACATCGCAAATCTCACGTATACCCTGTACGGCCTTCTTCCAAGCAATTGTTCCATCCGGATTTTCGTGCAACTTCAATGCCTCCGCCTCTTGACGCCACAAATAACAAAATTGATCGCCAGCATGTAAAAGGATATAACGACAGACTTGAATATCCATGAAGCCGCTGGTTGGTTCCGTCTGTTCATCTGGTTGCCAAATGGCCAAATCTACGGCTGATGGTTCGCTATACGGATTCGGAAATCCAACCACAATCAAATGACCCTTCTCATTATATTGCAAGCGACGAAACTCATAGAATCGGCAATAGACATCACTGCTGGCTGTGGCCAAGCTCCGCCTGCGACATTCCCGACATTTGGGTATGGGTTCAATGACCGCAGTGTTATCATCTTCACTAGATTCTTGTGCTGGTGGTGGTTGCAGTTTGAAGCAGGGCAAATGCTGACGAAAGGTCAAACAACTTTTACGATATTCTTTATCTAATCTCAGCTCTTCGGCAGTCAGAACTAAAGTCACTTCACTTGTCGCCTGTATTGGTTCCCCTTTACCATTTTCTTCATGTTCATCTTGTTCATTAGGCACACTTTCTGCCTCTTGAGGCAGATTATGGATGATTTGATGATCTTCTAGAGAATTCTCTGATTCTGAAACCTGTGTCTCTAAGCAGGGCCTCTTTACGTCATCATTCGAGATGTGAATTTCTATAATGGATTTCGGTTCCGGACGTAATACAGACAATTGTCCAGAATCTAGCGATCGTTTCAGTTTAAATTCAGAAGCCTGCAGCATTTCTTGCTGCGCTTGCGTTGGTAATTCCATTTTTCTGAAGAAGAAAAGATGCAAATATTTATTTTCATATATCCTCCATTTCTTTTTCCGTTCTTTTCTGTACTTTCGGTAATGCTTTTTGCAAGAGTGAGTATTTCTGCTGCTTCCGGCTCCATTGTTATGCATATATCTTTTCCAAGACTTGTTGCACTATTTATATATAAAACACCGATTTTGTTAAAAGCGAAACTAAAAAAAAATGATTAGCAAAATTTTCTGGTAATGTGGCTGACAACTTTCGTTGGCGCATTTCTTCATACTATTCGTTAGTTTTCCTTTTTTTTGGAGCTTTTAATGTAATGATTGATTTTTATTTAGAAACAGCACAACTACTCACTGCCTCCACATTACCTGGGCACAGAGAAAAATTGTTATAAATAGTATTAAAATTAATTAAAGTATGTAGCAGAGAATTAATAGAATTTAATCAACTGCTGATTCTCGGGGGAAGAAATGAGACTGAATTTCCCTATAAATTTAACGATTTCACTCCCTAAAATCTACAACCAACCAGTTGATCTAATTAATCAGAATTGGACCCATAAGATACTTCTCACACATTTCTATCCTTCAGAACCATTTTATTCCAATAGTAATTCATTTTGTCTGATAGCATTAGTTAAATAGTAATACGAAATCTAAAATACATACTGGACAATCAATTATATTTTTTAACAAACCGGACCGTTCAGAACTTTCCATACTATAGAGAACCTATAAAATTTAAGGCTCCTGAGATTGGAAACCTTTTTTTGAGGACTCTAATACATATCCTTTCATGATTAATAGTTGTCCATCAATTTCTTTTCACCTTCATTAAAGTAAATTTACTCCAACAAATGTTGATATTTACTTAATTTGTTTAATAATCTTACATAAAATTGTTCGCTTAAAACCAAATTACCCAAATTGAAAGATAACAAAAATATACTAAATATTTAAACATACATTATTATGGGCGTTTTTGGATTTGCATTTCGTAGTTTATTTTTTGAGAATACAAATGTAATAAGCAATCGATTTTGTTTGATGGTAAGAAAGAAAAAAATCGCAGGGAACCACTGGATAAACCTAACAACAAACTCATATAACACAATGCGGAAAAGGCGATAACAAATATATATGTATGTATATATACGTACTTTTTTTTGTTGTTTTTTTAAGAGAAAATGTGATAATTAAGAGATAAAAAGAAGGCAAATGAGGCAAAAAGTGCAACAAGTGTCGAGGAAGGGAATGAAATATAATGTTTTAAACGAGTGTAGGGGACGAAGAGGGGAGGAAACCAAAATGTCAGTCTTAAGTAAATTAAAGGGAAAACAACTATTTAACCTTGCACGACCAAACGACAGAAATAAAGCTATAGAGAGACGGAGAGAGGAAAAGAGAAAATGAACTTTGGGCGTAGGCAAGGGCCCGGCAAAAAGCAATACTAAACAACAGTAAAAAAAGAAGTCTCACTAAAGACGGAAAATGGCAGCCAGTGGTTTGCTTTTTCATTTAATCAATCAATTTTTCGATGACCTTTCAATTAAATTAAAGTGCTCCCACCTACTAAAAATATCTAAGAAATGGCTTTAAGATACCCCTTCTCCAGCTACTCCACTTTTGTTTGTTAGTTTCACTGCATTTTCTACTTCTATTACGACTCCCACTCCTACTCCACATTCATTTCTAACACGACAACACTGGCTTGGATATTACTACATCGCTCTAGTTTCGGTTTTGTTTTGTCAATGAACGTTGCCCCCTCCTTCGACTCGTCCTGTTCTTTTTTCATCGAGAATTTATTATAGTTGCAAATATTTGTGGAATTTATAATTGGTTGTTTTTAGTAGAAAGCAAAACCACATATTGTAAAACAGATATTGCTATTTAGCTTGGGTATTCTTTGTTGAATTTTTATCAATTTAAATTTCTGTACACACACACACACGCACATACACTGACTCGCATACATACATACTTATATGCAGCTATGGCAAAACTGGCGTTCCCATGGCACAAAGTGTTTTAATTGATATCAATACGAGTTTTCACCCACAAATAAAACTTACACTGGTTCACTGTATGACGTGGGGGGGAGTACTTTCGAATAGCAAACACTTAATTAACACCTTTGTCGGGTGGAAAAACTAAATAAATTTATATAAAAATTCGATTTTTCAGCCTACTGCAAAGGCTGATGTGTGACCGTATAAACAAATTGAACAGTGCTTGCAAACGGGTTACTCACAAGTTCGAGCGGTTTACTCACGCGTTTTTTAACAAAAAAAATTCGATATATCGATACTATCGAAGTATTTCGGTTATTTTCATTTGAATTCAAAAATAAAAATGTTTCATTTTCTAATGTATATATGAAGACTAACAAAAATTATAGTACTTTGGTAAAAATAACGTACTATATTGCTTTATTGCAAACAGTTTTTTCATACTTAATATCAAAAGTAACAAAAATTATAATATGTATGTAAGTGATGTGAAAAAACCCATCGCGATATATTTGTTCACTATCGATAGTTCAGGATAAAAAATATCGATGGTGGCTCAGAAACGTAAATATTCGATACCTCGATAGTGCCATCGATAGTTTCCCAGCTCTAGCTTAAAACATGCTGGACAAATTGAAATTAAATAATTTGGTAAATATTAAATTTGAAGGAAACTGTAAAAATATAATGTCAAGTATAATGTCATTTCCACACTCTTTTACAGGTGATAACCAACAAAAAACTCATTTTAAAAGCACGTGTTCAGACCATTTCTAAGCTAATCCAGAAACTGCGGAAGACCAAAACAAAAACGGCGGAAACGCCAAAGGATAAGGATCGGACACGAAAATATACGGAATGTATAACGGAGTTGAAGACCCAAAAACCTGTGGAATTAATGCGGCAGGTGTTAGCCAAAAGTGGCGGCAATACTAAAGCAGTACTTACCAATGGACGCTCGAGCCCCAAGGAATTGGCCATGGCCATGTTGGAGGAGAACAAAATTATGAGCCAACTGTTGAATAACTTTCGGCAGGAACTAAAATTGAGCAACGATAAAGAAAAGGTTAAGTGGCGTGAGGAAATACTAGAGGTAAGCAAACGGCAGGCAAAATTCAAGCGCACTGAGGAGAAGAAACGAAAACGAAAAGAACTTAAAGAAATCAAGGCAAATGACAAAAAACGTGAGGAGTGGCTCAAAGAAAATCAACAAAGGCTTCAAGACGGAGAAGAGATTGTAAAGAAGGAGCAGGAGGAACACGTCAATATCAAGAAAATCGAGCCCGCACAGACATCTATCCCGCAAGACACTGCATCGAAGGCACCAATCAAGGAAAAAGAAAAAACACTTAAGGAAGAACTAAAGACGAAGCCAAATCAAGTTAATGAATCCAACCAGAAAAAGCTAACAAAACAAAAAGAAAAGCTTAAGCCAGACCCTAAACCGGAGGCGGCAATAAAGCCAAAATCAACAAAGCCCGAAACTAAAGCGAATGAAGCCACTAAACAAAAACCAACAAAACTCAAAGAAAAGCCTATGAAGAAGCCAGTCAAAGATCGTCCCACCCATGTTATTGACCCATTCTTTATCACACAATCTGGGCAGCCATATTTATCGACAGCTATTGACAATTCCGATGGTGAAGAGGATGAGAAAGCTCCGCGTCAAGGTCCAACTCCAGTGCCTGCTGCCAATAGTTGGCGCAAGCAAAAATATGAAAACTCATATGAACGACCAGCCGCAACTCAAGGGGAGGGCAAGAAAATTAAATTTAATGATGATGGAGAAGCCACGGTTACAGCTACTGCTTCTACTCTCAGTCCAGCAGCAGCAGCAGATTCTGCACCCAGTGTCAGCACTGAGGGTATGCATCCCTCGTGGATAGCAAAACAAAAATGGAAACCCAAAATTGCCGAGTTCCAAGGGACTAAAATTAAATTCGATGATTAACAAACAAATTGGTTTTATTTCCATTGACTTTTTTAGGTTCTTAAACGTCTACTTTGGGCACATAATGTCCACGTGTTTTGTCCTCATTAACCAGTTTATCCACATCTACATCGGGGAACTGGCGACGCAAAACAGACAAGTCAAAGTTGGGATTCCGACGCAATATCATCATAACTTCATTGCGAGACCGACTGAAAAGGATAGGATAAGGCGTAATTAAAACAAGCTCATTAAATTAGAATTGTAAATGGAAAATTGGCACTTGGAAGCCGACTTCCATTATCATTGTTAACCCACTTTTTAGACTTGCGTTTGGCATTGTAAAGTTTTTCACGATATTTAAGTAGGAATTTGTGTACTGCTCGTCCGCCATGGGTCAATTGCCGTGATTTAATCCATTTGGTATTCATGAAGGCGGGCAGAACGTGCTCACAGGATTTGTAATAACCACGTAGGCCAAAGGCATTGGTAACCTCTCGACGAGGACGTTCTCCGGTTTCCCCCGTTTCCAGCAAATGATAAGCCTTGTTTCGCTCTCTTACCACCGTCTCCAAATTCTCCATAGAGATTTTCACCTAACAATTAACATACAATTAAATATACTACACAAATTGCTGACTTAATTACCTTATCAATGCGCTCTGGACTTGGAAAGATTTCCATTTTATCATTGCACTCGTGCTCCATGGTCATCAGCATATTGCGTTCCTTGAGCAGTATAAACCAAAGCTGATGCAGCTCTTTATTTGACTTGATGCGCAGTTCATCCAACCGCCAGGCTCTACCCACTTTGACCTCATTCTCGTTCCAATGCTTGGGTTCATCGAAAAATTGCATCAAAACTGGACGCACAAAGCTAGAATGTATTTCCCTCATGCAGGGTTGAAGCGTAGCCGAGGCGCTATTATATAAAAAATATTTGAGTTTCTTGGGGTTTGGGGCTTCAAGCACAGCTTAAACTTGCCTCCATGCCATCGCTGGCGTTTGAGTTGTGGAAACTAAGCCTCGAAATGCTGTTGTTCTCACATTTTTCACAAAATTTAAACATTTTATTAAAGTCGAAGACATTTTCTTTTATTTTTATTTGGCCGGCGGCCAGTGGGACCAATCTATATTAAAAAAGGGCTTTAACATATGCCTGTGATTTCGCTATTTATGTAACTGTAACAAATATCGGTTTGTTGTCCAACTGTATTAGAGTCTTAAATTGTACAATTTTATTAAGGGAATATAAAATAATAATAATATTTGATAAGCTAAACTGTTTGGTCTCAGATTTTTAAATTTGTGGATAATTAACCGGTCATCGATAAGTTATTGTTATCGACAGCCGGTAGAATGTATTGCTTGGTATTTTGTAGCATTTTATGCATTGGTCACTCTACAGCCAAAATGGCGACAAATTAAAATTAAAATTACGAATAAATTTTAAGTGCAACAACAACAAACAAATACGCACTGTTAATAACACAAACAAAGAAAAAAAATATTGTGTAATTGTTTTACATTAAGCTAAGGTAATAAAAGCACCAACGCAACAGCGTTGATACCGAGACGCAGAGTAGCACTAAAACAAGGAGGAGCTACACAAATACGCGAGAGCGAACGCCAGAGAGAGAGAGAGAGAAAAAAGAATTGAAAACACATTCATTATTATTTCTGCCTATTGCAAAAAAGTAAGGTATTAACTATCCTTGATAAATGGGGAAACATAACATTTGTTTATCTCGTTATGTATAGCTCAATGATTTCTTTTCCATTTAAATTGTCAAGTTCATTGCTAATGATTCCATTGATTTATCACTACAATGGGTCTGGTTCTGGTCTCTCTTTTGCAATTGAGTCATTGATCTCTTTTTTCTTATTTTTTTTTTTGTGTTCGTTTCTTATGCGCTCTTCTCTTGTGTCGCTGGTTGTTTTGTGTGTGTGACTCAGTATCTAACTAATTACACTCTTTTAATTCATTTTAATCATTTTTAATTAATTCTACT
This sequence comes from Drosophila willistoni, assembly GCF_018902025.1. Taxonomy (NCBI): domain Eukaryota; kingdom Metazoa; phylum Arthropoda; class Insecta; order Diptera; family Drosophilidae; genus Drosophila; species Drosophila willistoni. The sequence continues at coordinate 4,719,221 of NC_061086.1, forward strand.
TTAAGATACTGCAACTGCTGTGACGGACACAGAGAGGAAGCTACAAAGAAAGAGAGAGAGAGAGAGAGGGCAGGACGCACAAAGAAAGGAAGAGGAAGAGAAGACAGTCAAAATGACGGAATACAAACTAGTTGTTGTTGGTGCCGGTGGCGTTGGCAAATCGGCATTAACAATTCAGTTAATTCAAAATCATTTTGTTGATGAATATGATCCCACAATTGAGGACTCGTATCGAAAGCAAGTGGTTATTGGTAAGGATCCGTACTCTCATCCATCTGTTGTACAATATTTCTGAAGAAAACTTATATTCTTGGTAGATGGTGAAACCTGCCTTCTGGACATTTTGGATACCGCCGGACAAGAAGAATACTCTGCCATGCGTGATCAATATATGCGCACTGGCGAGGGATTCCTCTTAGTTTTCGCTGTGAATAGTGCAAAATCATTCGAAGACATTGGCACATATCGCGAACAGATCAAACGTGTCAAAGATGCCGAAGAGGTGCCAATGGTGCTTGTGGGCAATAAATGTGATCTGCCCTCGTGGAATGTGCAAAACGAACAGGCAAGAGAGGTAATACCAACTATTATTGAGTCTTGTCTTGGAATATATGCATAGATTAATAAGCTAGCGATCGCTTCGATATATATGTACATACTTTTATAAGTAGTAAGACTAGATGAAGACAGAAGCAATCAGTTATATCGATGAGGAGAACAAACCCGTCTCGGACTTATATTTTCATAGAAAGCAGATAGATTGTGATTGTAGTTATACGCATGAGTTTATACTTAACGAAATCGCAACAATATTTGTAATATCTCTTTGTTTTTCCAATTAAGGTGGCCAAACAATATGGCATTCCATACATTGAGACATCCGCCAAGACGCGCATGGGCGTTGATGATGCATTTTACACATTGGTGCGCGAAATACGCAAGGATAAGGACAACAAAGGACGGAAGGGACGTAAACTCAATAAGCCGAATCGTAGATTTAAATGCAAAATGCTCTAAGATGGACTAATGCAACTTTTTTAATTGGGTTTCTTATATATACACATATATATTACGATTATTATTATGATTTTTTTCTCTTTTAAATTCAATTTTTTCAATAATCGACAAAAACTACTTTTCGGAACGAAAAATCCAATCAAATTAATGGCATGTTGTCCGTTTGTTGCAAAAGAGAAAAAAAGGAAAGTGTAATAATTTGTAAGCATCTAAAGTTTTTAATTTTTATGTCAAAATGTTCATTACTATTTACTATTATTTTAATTTGTGCAAAATTTGTTTATTGTGCGTGACATTTGAGTAAAGAAGAAGGCTGCATCGCGCCCCTATTTAAGAGTATTAACAAAACAAACGAGACGAAAAAACGAAAATTCATTTTTATATATGTATCTTTCTACATGCATACTAAGAATACAACATTTTGTAACTGCCTTGGTTCAGCTGCTATTTAATCATATTTTGTTTTAATCAGCACTAAACTTTTTTAATATTGTGTTTGTTATGTGCTAAACAAACAATACCAAAACATCAAGAAAACGAAATGAACTTTTTTTATTTGAAAATAATTCCATTAGTATTTTCAATAAATATTCGCACAAAATTTTCATTTTTCACACACAAAGCAAACAGACAATTTTTGGTGCTACAAATCCAAGAAAAATATTGTATGTGAAGAAGTAATGAAATATATTGATTTTCATTCCTTGTCCCGGATTTAATTTTATCATTTATATGAGAAATAAATATTTTAAAAGCAGCCAATTATAAATACACACACAAATATTATATTTTTGGGCATATAGTTGCCAATTTCGATTTGTTGTTGCTATATAGACGACTTACAAATCGAAATCGCCATATGCTTTTGCTTTAAGCTTTTTATACATTACACAAAACATACGAGCATTAATTACTATCAATGTAATATTTAATTTTTCATTTTGTTTTCATTTTTGCCATATCACAAAAACATAAAAAAAAAACAAAAACGAACGAAAAACAGGAATGATGAAGAATGGGGAAAGAAATAAAATCAATTGTGTGTACTATTTCAAACTTTTGAAAATCTTCGTTTTTCACTTTGCTGAATTAATAAAAGGGTTGTTACTTACTATAGACGAAAACTCCCTTGGCCGCACGGACACCGACCACCAAATTGTCGCAGAGAACAGGGTTATTCGTTCAAAATTTTCTTGATTTAGTTGGTGCACCGATCAGTGGTGTTAAGTTTTTCGTTCTTTGTGCAAGAGCGTGGCCAGGATTCGAATTAGAGAGGTAAGCAATTTGTGTTGAAGAAAGTGTAGTGTAACTCCATGATCTTTGGTCACACTGATCTTTGGTTTCTGAGCTTTATTACAACACTGTTTTTTTTTGGCAACACTGATCATCAAGCCAGACAGCGCGGCGCCCGCTTTTATTTCCAAGAAATTGATCAAAACGCAGGTGTTTTCCGAGAATTATTTTGTAACCGAAGAAAGAAAAAAAGTGAAAATGGCTTCAGTGGATGAAGATTTGCAATTGGATAATAATTTGAACGAATTATACTCCGAAATTGACAATATGTTGGATGGTGGCGATAATAAAGTTGAAGTCGCTTTTGATGCAGCTGTACTTATGGATCTTGAGAAAAATGTCAATGCTCTACGCTTGGATGCCAAAGAAAATTCGGTGCGTGGGCATCCATCGGTGGTAAAAGTGCTGGCCGGCTCGAGCCGCAAAAAGTCAAGGTCGCATAATGGCGGCGGCGGCGCCGGCAAGTCTCTCATTTCGCGCCAAAAGCAACAACAACTGCGCGAAGAAAACATGTGGAATCAGGGCCAGACTTTAGAACAATTGATCGGCATTAATGGAGATTGGTGAGTATGCTTTCGAGCATTTAATAATTAACAATTAATCGTTTTTCTTTGTTTATTTTTATTATCAAGCCAAGAACGCAATGATGTTTTCCGTTTATTGGATCTATTTCAATCTTTGCATGAAATTATGAATAATAATCTAGCATGCACCCAGGAAAACTTTTTACCTTCGGATTATCTATTCGATATGCCAAGGAAATGTACCATGCCGAAGACTTTGAATCTGCGTCATCAGATTTTCGTGTTGTCCACCAAATTGGATCGTTTTCTGAACAGTCAACGTCGCATATTGGAGGCTAATCGTCACTTTGATTACAACAAGTACACAGAATGCGATAATATGCTGAATAAGGCGATGTCTTGTTTGATACCAATTAAACGTTTTTCGGGTATTGAATTACGTCATAGAAGTTGGGAATTTGCACACACCACCACCAAGGGTAAGACATTTGAAAAGAGAAAATCTATTAGTCCATTAACAAATATTGTCCATCTTTCCATAGCCAATGCTCAACAATTGGAGCGTCTACTCCACAACATGCGAGAATATCTTAAGACTGCACACCTATGGATACATGCTTTTAACTGGGAAATGGATCTTCAGTATCGTTATTCCAAGGCAATGACTGAAAGTCTTCAAGCCAACAACGAAAGGGCTTTGCTTGTGGCTGCTGCTGAGGCTCAGGCTGCTGTGAAACGTCAGCTGACAGCCGAAGAGTTGCTTATTGCTGAGCAGTATCAATTGAAGAATGTCATTGAATGTGCAGCGGAGCATGATGACTTCCTAAATGCCTTGCTTCACACACCGGAACTATACTTCCCACCTGAAATATTGGCAATCTGTGAACCATCCGCCAATCAACCAGCAGCATCAGCAATTGCTGAGCCACTTGCTGACGACTTGACTCACAAGGATTGGATTGCATATGAAGAGATTCTGTTTGAGGCTCCATCATCGCCGCCCAAACATAATCTTCGTGCTCATCAGCCATGGAAATATAGAGGTTGATGAGAAAATCATTCATACAAATTTAAATGAAGAGAAGAATAAATCTTCTGAAATTAAATGTTTCATTTTAGTTTTGATTGTTTATCGTATATATGTATTTCCTGCATTTTTGATTTTATAGTTCTAAGCGAAGTATTTGAAATACAATTAATTGTTTTTGTTTCCTTTAACTGTAAAATTGATCTAACTAACAATCGATGAGCTAAACGTCCAAAAATAGTTCTTCAAGTGGCAACTTATTAAAAACTCTATTTAGCACTGCTTTTATAATTAACGACAAAGCTTCGCTTATGCTCCCTCTGAGCTCATTGTAGATATCCTGCCAGTTTTCATTGATGAGGACGTGCATGTTGTCACTTAAGGCCTTATCACCATTAAAAAGACCATCCAGTTTATAAGAGACATGTGCAGGATTGATTAATAATTTAACATCTATCAAATCGGCAAACGTATGATGCTCATCCTTGGAAACGGCCTTAAATTTCAGTTTGCCAACTATTTGGCAATTCGCTAAAGAAGGAAATATAGACATGAATTCATTTGAAGAATTGATTAATTAGTGTTTGCTTTTACTTAGCACGATTTTGGATGAACCCTTGCCAACTATTGGCAATATTAAGACCCTTCCCTCGACAGCATAAGGACCTTGAAAAGCTATTTCGGGAACTTCCATAACCAACTCAATGGGTTTTGTCAGATCACGTGAGAAACCGCTTTAAAATATTGTTAATTAATGTTAGTTTAACTTACTCGTTTCTAAATGATGAGAAATAACTTACGAAACACTCTTTATGTTCGCATTTTGTAGACCCACCAAATCGACTTCATGGAATTTAAGATCGATGCTTACAGGACTATTCGCATTCTTGCCCATATTCATCTTCTTAATATGCAGTGGATCCAAAGGAACGAGTCCTAAATCCTTAATTCCTGACTTTGCATAATTTTTTAAAACATGTCTCACTCCTTTGGCAACACATTGGTCATCCATGACGGAACATCTTTCTAGGCCCCCGGCTACAATGTAAACGACAAACTCCAACAAATAAACAAAAGACTTGTAACACAAACTTGACTCAGTTCACCCACGTAGTTCAGAATTGTGTCCATTGGCTGGGATATAGAAACATCCAATTATAAGCAAGATCAGGGCTGGCTTTGTTATCATTTTAAACAACTTTTTTCGTGGGAGTTCCTTTCACTGATGATTTCAATTAGCAACTGGTGCATTTGCTTCGAGATGAGCCCACTTTTATAGGGATTTTTTCGGGGTGGGAATTTAATTGTACTTATGTGTGAATTTGCGTCTTGAACAAGTGAATTCGACTTTGACTTGCTTACTGAAATAAGTTAGTATATATGTACGTACAAATATCTGAATCATTTCCAGTTGCAAGTGATGTAAAGTGAAATGAACAATATATTATGACTCCCTTTATTGCATTCCCAATGTGAACTTGATCTTTAGTTTATTGTCGCGCCGTCTTCCAGTTCTAAGTGTACATGCCAATGACTTTTCAAATCACGTTTGAGTTTTGCCCTGGTCTCGGGACATATCACATTATTATGCAAATTTATTGAGACACACATTTCATTCATACAATCGTACACTTTCTGATCTTGACTCTGACATTTCGAGGTCAATGATAATGTTGATTAAGATTTATATTTTGACATCCTTTAATTGGGCAAACATTGGAGAATTGTCCAACCATGGCAGGAGTTCAATAAAGTGGGTTAATTGTGTGATAAAATGATCTTGGTAGCAATAAAAAAAATACTTGTAACCACATACTTTCAGGCTGAAAGATGTTGTCAATTTCTAACATTTTAAGTTTTATATCAATCCCCCATACTGTTGCCACGGGAAGGGGGTTCAAGTTCAAGTAGCTTTTCACTTAATTATAATACTTTTAGCCTCTAGAATCTAGTATATAAAACGAAATTTTTTTCTATGCGTTTAGTATACTAGACTAAAAAATATTATGAGATTGGGGGCAAAAGGTGCCTGCTAAATCAACTTCAACCATATACATATATCAGCATGACAAGATAAGTTCATAGAGTTAAGAGGGAAACACTAATTACACGAAAAAGCGAAGCGAAGCAAAACTACAGAAAATTTAGTATTCCAAGCAAATGACCGTCAGGCCATTTGATGATCATAAGAAACTTGATGTTTTTCCTTATAACTTTCTGGGAAATGTTTGAAATTTTGTTCACAAATTTTGGATGATGTTTCTTTTTTCTTCTGAAATTTCAGGAAAATTAGATATATTTGGGTTTTTCAGAGCAGATCTTGCGGAAACGCTTTAGCATGCTGAAATCCTTTTAGCAATATTTTTGAGCAAATACTTCTCATAAGATACCTAAGATTACGTACCGCAGTGTTTTTAATATTGACAAGAGTATAGAAAACACAGCTAGATCTGGTTTTGTTTTGTAATGGTTATTATCCCCTCAATTTGATTTTGTTTTGTTCGACTTATTGCTGTCATTAGAATGATTGCTATTATATGAGATACAAAGTAAGAAAGACGTGACGACTCAACTGAACATATCCATTTTTTAATGGACTTAAGTGGATCTATAATAAAAACAAAATAATTATATAAATACACCTATAGGCATGCATATATTGACACCATAGAACAGAAAAATGGGCAGCCTATTAATATTACATGAGAGCGAAACTCATTAATCGGAAAAGAATTTTTCATACGGATATTTGGAAAACACGGTGGTGATAATATTCTGGAATACTTCAGAAAAGGCAGCTTGGACTGATTCTTGGCATTCTAGAAAAATTGCATGCCAATTGTCATTGAGGAAAGCATTCATATTATCACCGAGAGCCTTGTCACCATTGAATAGATTGCCAAAGAAATACCATAATCGTTCTGCTTTGGTGTTGAGCTTAAAATTGGTGGCTTCCATATAAGTCTGGCCATCCTTAACAACAGGTTTGCCCACAAAACTGGCTATAAAATCCGGCTTTACTGAAATTCAAAGAAGACAGATGTTACCATTTCAATTTGTTTTAAAGGATTAGGTTGTCTTTTGTTCTTACCTAGAGTAATGTTACTCTTTCCCGATCCGCTTATGGGTAAGACTAGAACCTGGCCCTTGATGTCATAGGGACCCTCTAAGCGAAGACTTGGGGCATGAAAGAGCAATTCATGTTTCTTGGCCAGATCCTTGCCAAAACCTCTGCAAGTGGCAAGAGGAAAATTAGAAGAATACTTTCTTCATTCTTAAAAACTTACTTGGCTTTTTTAAATTTAAGATTGCTTAGACCAATTATGTCATTGTTTGTAAACGTTAGATCTATATTTACTGGACTATCGCCACCCTGTTTAATATTCATTTTGGCCACGGGAAAAGGATCGAGTTTCAGTAGATTCAAGTCGTCATCGCCTTGAATGCCCTTCTCTTTAATAAGATTGTTCATGAATTTAACCATGCAAGCAGCATCGCCATATTTACAGGCTTTCGGATCATCGGCTAAGGAGTTGTAATTGAAATATAAGAATTATCCTTTAATGTCACAGGACTCCGAACTTACGGAATTTGGCGTGAACGGCTTGGCAGAGCACAAGCGTCAAAATAGGAAGGCAAATAAAGCGAGGCAACATGTTAACTTAAGCCAACTTAGTCAGAACTAACACTTGCCTACAATTTTAGTTAGCTATTTATACTAGCCAAGATAATTGGACTGTGCAATGACAAACAAATCGGCTAGAGTAAGTGAACTCTATACTCTATGTATTCTTGATTACAAAACTCTGTTAGTCAACAATCTCAGGCATAAAACCAGTTTAAGTGTGACAGATCCACATCGAATGCAATAATATGCATCTGCATTAGTCTCATTTGACCTAGGTTAGTATCTGTAGTAATACTTAGCGAAATTAATTAACATTTGCATATTATGGAGTGTCAGATCATACGTTTTGTAGTACCTATATTCTAATTAATAGTTGTAAATCTTTTATAAGTTAAACCCTTGTATATTAAGGGCTTAACAATTGTTTACCTTTTGCCACATTAAATTCATATTGATTACTTTAGGATTATCATTAGCATGCTACATTTTAAAGACTTTTAAGACAACGAATAATACAAAAAATAATCCAGTTGTTTTCATTATATTTAAATCTGTTTACCTATTAAAGCCTATTTACAGTAAATATGAAAGGTTAATTGGCTTTAAAGTGATTGCATGTTTTTTGCCCTTTAAAACTAGATCTCAATCAAAGCATTTATGTCAATTAATAGGAAGTATCATTGAAAAAAGGGTTTCTATCAAAGAAAATATTGGACATTTTTATCATATTTTGCGACTACATTTAAACTATAATAAATACAAAAAATAAGAAAGTTATAAGGACAGGGAGGGAAACTTTGCTGTCCAAAGGGTGCATTAAGCAGTTCGAGGACTCGCTTTTTAAAATATATAATGCCAATTTCTAATGCCTTTCTAATGTGGCTAAAAAATAATTCAGAAAGCAAGACAATATTTAAGTTGCAAACATCTCAAAAACAATGGAAACTTTTCCAGTCTATTGCATACGTTAAGGAGCAAAGTTATCCCCATTTTACAGCCATAGATCCACACATGCTAAAACCATGCTTTTTTATCCTTGCAGAAGGCATATTAAAGGCCATAGTCGAATTCGGTTTTTAGGGTGAAATCAAAAAAATTAAAAATAAAAGTGATTTATTTTTCTATTATTTATTTAGTAAACTCCAGGCAAATTAATAATTAAAGGCAAAATGAAATTTATTAGAATTAATCAACAAAAAGACTACATAACTTTCGAATTAGTTAAAGTAAGAATTTCAATTACTTGTAGTGAGACATTTTTCAAGAGGAGGTCTTCAAGATTCGGAGTCGAACGACTTTTGGCTATAATTCGGACAAGTGCTAACCCACAGCAGCACGAGTTCGAGTTCAAATTGGATTGGAGTTGAACTCTATTTAATTTATTTTTGTATGACTAACAAAAACCAGGAACTATGTTTTAGTGCACACGTTTCACATTAAATGTATATGACTTTAGGGTTCATAGAGTTATTTGTTTTATGAATGTATTAATGCAATACTATATATATGTACATATACCAATCTATATGTATACAACGTATATAATCTAGTGTCTCTGTATACTCTAATCTAATGCACGCTTCAAATTTGTACAAAACGGACCGAACGGATAGCTATAATATGTAGAACTCGGTCGAAACAAATTTGAGAACATTTATTAACTGAGCTTCAAAAGGGAGGAGGGATTCAGGAAATTCTGAAAAAAATCTCAGCTTTTTGGGGAAATACAAACTAATCACAGTAAAGCTATTATTATTGAATCAAACCTAGTCGTTGGCTTAGTGGAGACCTCCTCACATACTATTTTACTGTTGTTCTCGAATTGGAACACCGACTTGTGTGGCGTGTTCCCACTATTAAGCAATACTAAAAAGGAGAGTTCCATCGGGGACAGGATGGGGGATTAACGAATCATTTTTTTTTGTCTAAACGTTAGTACTTCCCTGATTTGAAGAAAGAAATGTAGTCTTTGAACATTCCTTGGATAGAAGGACCAACAAAATGTAACTTAATAACTCCAAAGGGGAAAAGGAGTTATATACTTTCTTTCTGGAGCGCGGGATTGATTTCTTTTGCGTATTTTGCTATGGTTACCTAACTATGGGTATGTATATAAATGTGCATAAATTTTTATTCATATATAATTGGCAATGACGTCATATACGAGACACAGAGAATATCCTAGTCATTGCATAGTAAATACATTCAGAAATACCTAGTTTAATTTTAAAATCACTTTAAGCTAGTGTGACAGCGAGTTTGTAATATGTTGAGCAAAACACATTTACAGATTTAACTAAGCTGCTTATTCCTACAATTAGTTGCCTTTATAAGGCTGTCATTCAAAAATATATATACGAACTAGAACATGTAGTTTTATAACTAAACTTCAAAAGTGTATTTCTGGTTATGACCCCTTAATACCATAAACTATCTATTTTTTTACAAGCATAAAAAAAAACTCCACTCCCACTCCAGAGAAAAAATATAGAGTGAGAACAAGTTTTTGACTCAACAAATTCATCGTGACAATTCACTTTATACATATGTACATACATATATACAAATAAAAGATCAGGCCCTTCATACGTATGTATGTATGTATGTACAAGCGTCCACTTAGTCGGCCTATAAAATGCTACCAAGCCTCCTTTTTGTTTCAATCACATATAATTTCAAGGAATATGATAATAAATGAAGGCAACACACAACAACACAAATTTTATATTGACAAGTTAAACTTGATTTAAAAAACCAAAAACAAAAACGAAAAAAAGGAGGAATGTTTGTAGGTACATACAGTTGATTGACTTGTGTAGATTACTTGGAAAATTTTTGTGCAATATCTCAAGGTTAACAGGTTGTATACACCGTTGTATACACTTGAACTTGACTCGCACTCGAGGTCTCTCGAAATGGCATTGCAAAGCTGAAGGTGGCCACCTTATAGTGGAGAGTACAGTTTAAATTGGCTATAGTAGAAAACTGAATGTTTTGTCATGCAAATAAGACTCGTTTCGCTCACGTGAGAGGCCCAATTAAAACAATGTGGATTGGTAGAATAGTATGCGGAAATACTAAGCCAGCATACATACATAAGTAAATTCAAAGTTGTTTGTTTTTTTTTCGATTTTTATTTTATTATTTAACTTAACTTAGAAGCAAGCAGTCCATGGGTTCGAAGAATGAGGCGAAAAGAAATACTCGTACACTTAAAGGCTAAAAACTAGGTGTAGATAATTGCATTTGCATTTAGTTCTCCAGGAAGAGATCCTCGTAGGCAAAACGCTTGAATAGAGTAGAGAGAATGCTCTTCATAATCTCAGCTATGGCCACATGCACCGATGGCTGCAGCTCACTCCAAACATCGGCCCAATTTTCATTCAAGAATTGATTTAAATTTGTGCCCAGAGCCTGATCTCCATTGAAGAGATTTTCCAATTTGATATTCATTCTATAAGGATTTCGAAAAAGGTTTACTAAATGTGAAAAAAACATTTCTCTCTCTCTTTTACGTACCTTTGGGGTTCGACCAACACTTTGAGTTTGTCTACGGATAGGAAAGTGCGACCATTACGGTCTTGGGTGCCCGGCTTGAACTTGACTGAGAATTTGGGATTGAAGAGAGTGATATCGGCATCTCCGTCACCGCGAATGGGTAGAATCAAAATACGTCCATCGGCATTGTATTTACCGCGTAAGATGATTTTTGGGAACGAGCCATACATTTCGAATTTACTGCTGGCTGGATTGACACCAAAACCACTGAAGCAACAAAGGGACTCAATCAGTTGAGTGGTCTGGACCAAGTTAAGACCAAGTACTACTACTTACACAGCCCTGTCGAATTTCACACCAGACAATCCTTCCACATTGACATCTTTGAAATTGAGTTTAAGACTCAACGAACCACTGCGTCCATCGGATATATCGAAACGTTTCACTAAAAATGGTTCCACTTGAGGAAAAGCAGCCGGAGGATATCCTGTCCGAGCATATTGTCGGACTAATGTATGCGATACATTAATGATGCAGTTTGTATCGCCGTAATGACAACGGGGTAACTCAGCGGCTGCAAGGATACAAGGATAACAGAAATTAAAACTCAGTGTCTCTAACGTTTCGCATTCTGTTTCTAAACTCACGAAAATTCGAGGCAGCATGGCCAAGACACACTAGCAAGGCTATAGAACACAATTGTAGGAGCAACATGATTCACAACGAAACTATGAAATCGCGACGCCTTTAAATAAGCTATATATTCCTGACTAGTTCTTGGTTTCTTTTTTTTTGGCGAACTCCCGACCAAGTTCAATGCTAAACTGTAAATTGGCTCGGGACAGACGCAACCATTTATAAACTTTTTTTCGAGACAAACAGAGAGAGGAAGGGAGAGAGAGAGACTCCAATGGTATAGACCAGAGACAAGATACTTATCATAGTTTATTCATTCTTAACTTGTCTTGCCTGTTGCTCTTGTCTGTGTCTTTGTCTGTTGTTGTTGCTCTTTTGTTCTGTCCTCATCATCATTTGCCATATAAAAAATTGGATAGGCTACCATAAATATTAAGAATTCGCAGTTCGACGCTTCAAGCTTTAAGTCTTCCCCCTCTGGCGACAATGACAACAATATTTTTAATTAATATTATTAACAGGTGCCCGGTTTCACAACCACAATAACAACAACAAAAACATCGATCGAACAACAAAAATCAAAAGTGATTCTATAAATTTTAATGCCCGGCCAGAGAGCCAGTTTTTTTTTTTATTTTCGGGCAACTCTTTGACTTTGCTATATATTTTTCTTTATTTTAGTTTCTCTTTGATATACTCATATGTACATACATATATAGTATATTGATGTGTACATACAAATAGAATTCATATTTCTTTTTTGTGCTTTTTATAGATCTAAAAGTCTCGCTTGGAACAATAAGACAAGATTTCATTTGATCATTAACCAGGCAAATTATTTTTTTTTATGCCTTTGTCCAAGGCATTTTATGAAGTGCAAACACAATTTTTCTTTTTTCTTTTTGTGAATTACCATTATAAAATATTATTGTCTAATATTTGTTTTGAGATCAGCAGCAGCAACAAAAGTGATTTTTTTTTTCCATTTCTATAATAAATATGAATTAATTGCAAGTGTTAAATGGCAGATCAGGTGCGATAATCGTACCTCTTCTTTTCTGGGTATTTTAAACAAAATTCGTATGAAATGTATATAATCCTGTAATAATACATTATTGAATTTTTAGATTATAGTTTTAAATATTCCTTACGTACATTGTATATAAATTAAACACGAATATGATAACTCGTAAACTCTGAATTGAACACACCTCAAGTAGTATAAATATTTCTATATTAATATAATCGAAATAATATTTTGTGAACATGAAAAAATATAGATTTCAAAAATTGGGATAATAAGTAAAGGTAGTAAATTTTTAGTCTTTTGAACTAGAATCAATTTATTGCAACAGTTTTTTATAATAAGTATTAATATAAGTTGTGATATCAATCAAAGAAATTCCAAACAACAACTGACTTACACCTGGAATTGTGTTTACTTTACTTTAATCTCTTATCGTGCTGATCAAGAATATATATACTTTATATGGTCGGAGATGCTTCCTTCTATGCGTTGCACACTTCTGGCCAAAATTAATATACCCTTTTTGTAAGCGTATAATTAAACACGTAATTAAATATGTGTACTTTTCAAAAAAATAAGCCTCCAATGACCAATATTTAATAGTTCTCCGTCGAAAAAGTTTCAAAAATCACCCTTTTTGGGCTTCCAATATGTGTTCTATAATTGATTTTATTATGCAATATCAAAAGTTTGATAGAATTCCAAAAGTTCAGGAGCATCATTTAGTCACTAAAATGTAGATACTTTACTTTTTTCAATTGTTTTAACCATAATTTAAATTATATCAAGCGAAAGTCTTCCGGTTAGGTGGAATGAACAATTTACAAACTAGTCATATGCGTTTAAAAAACGTTTTTGAAATAATGTTTAATTTTATTTGCGATTTTATTAAGTTGTCACAGTGTCGCATTTTCGAATAAAATACATTAAATCAATTTCGGATAGTTCTATGAACGAGTGAACGCGTGTCCATCCAACTCTCAAGGTGATTAGCTATTTAATCATTTTGCTTAAAGAATTTCCGTTTTGCATAATTTTCACGTCACGTCAGAGAACAAACAAAAACGTTTTCGGGTTGACTTTTGATTTTCGTTTTCGTTTCGTTTTTTCTTTTTCTTTTTGGCAACAACTCAATTTGAAACATAGACCAATTAGACATTATAAGCAATAGGGGGCGATAAACTGGTTTCAAATTGATATTCTCCAAGCCAAAAAAAAAAGCGCAAAACTTGTACCCGCCACCCCAAAAGAAAAAAAATAATAGAAAACCAGTCAGTTTGTCAATTTAATGACCAACTACATACATATAGTGGCATGCGATGTGCAAACACAAAACCAAAAGCAAAAGCAAATCACAACATTTGCTGGCATTCGTCATCGCTGGATTTTTCGGTAATTAGCATATTTCTAATATTCAAAAAAATGAAATCGCCTGCACTTTGTTTATTTGGCCAACCAATTGGCGCCAGAGATGACTTCACATAGAATATATTAATTTGATTTAAATTTTGTTTACAAAGCAAATTCTTAGACGAGATTGCGGGGTTTACAAGACAGAATTCCCGAAAAATCAATCGCGAACACGCGTCGTTTTTAATTATGATAGAGGCAGACGATTCTATGGGAATCATTTGCATATAGTATTATCAATTCATTATGTATATATTTAAAAAAAAAATTGAGTGACGTAAAAAATGACTAGGCAGAAATACATACACACATATATGTGTGTTGAGGACAAAACATGTTTTTGTAATGCTGTGGAAATTCACGTGGGGAATGATTTTGGTAACCAATTTTAAATATTTCCAATAGTGGGCAAGAAAATTACGCTTTAATCTCATGGGAATTCAAAAGCGAAATTTCTTTGAGAAAGTAACATAAGGTTTTATATTTCGTAATAAAGTAATATTTGATTTGGTAATTTACAAATTGTTTGGAGTTCCGGTCTGTGAACCTTTTTAGCTATGTTACATTTACATACATATTGGAATAGGAAGAAAACCAAATTCTACTTACATATTATGTACATACATACATATATCTAACAATAAGAAGACCTGGAAGACACGGATCAGGCTGAGGCTTTTGCGGGGCATCTAGAGCAGCAGTTTTCCCCAGCCCTTACTGCAGACCAAGCAGACATAGACAAGACAAAGCTATTGACTTTTTTGTGGTCCTGTGCAATGAAATATTACACATTCGGCACTTTTCAGCGGTCTAGAAGCGTGATGTGATTGTCATGATAAACCTGGCAATGAGGGCGAAATTGGTTCCACCGGCCAATTAGCCTGCTTCCTGTGCTGTGCAAAGTATTCGAAAGAATACTTCCTGGTAGAGTACTGGCACACCTGGGTACCCAAGAAGCCATCCCATATCACCAATTTGGCTTCAGGAGTCAACATGGTACGCCTTAACAAGTAAACAGGGTTGCTCATCATGTCCTTAGCGCTTTCGAAGAAAATAAATATTGCTCTGCTGTCTTTTTAGACGTTAAACAAGCATTTTGAGTACAAAGGCCATACAAGCCGAGTAAGGCTCTCTGGACTACTTCAAAGCATACGAGAAGTTTTACCACCACCGTTTTATGATCTTTTTGAATCATATCTTCGAGAAAAAAAATTAATGTGATTGTTAGAGACGCATTCGCATCCTTAAAACCCATCTGCGCAGGAGTTCCACAAGGTAGCGTACTCGGCTCTGTTTCATACACACTGTTCACAGGCGATATCCCAACTCCTACCGAGTCCACAACCAACGGAATGATGATAGCGACGTATGCTGATGACACGGCCATTCTCTCCAGTGCATCCGACCCACAAGTCAATTCAAACCACATTTGCCCTCAGAAGATTAACCTGCCCTGCACTAACATGAAACAATTCCGACTGCAAGCAATGCCACATATTTGGGCGTCACGATAGACAGAAAAATATGTTCAAAAAACAATAAGCAAATGTACCAGAAAACTCAAAATGCTGGACTGGATGCTTAGAGGGTCCAGCATGTTGTCCCTCGCAAATAAACGCGCTATAGAAACCACCTCGAAGCTCATCCGAATCCCTTAGACAACAATTTGGCCGTCAACACCTCCAGGCGTAGGCTGAAGCGTCTGCATCCATTGACTCAATTTATACAGCTCAAATTCGTTGTAAAAGCTGTCTGAAGCTGAGACAACAAATATTAACATCAAAATATTATTAGCTTTGGGAAACTAACCAAAGACTGTTTTTATTTAGATAAAAATTTCCAAAAAAAACCAAAAACTGCTTTTATTTAGATAAAAATTTCCAATTAATTGTAATTCATTCATTCATTCCAATTCTATAGTATCAGTATAGAATCTATACATTCGTGAGTTTAACTATTCCTGCTTATTTAGTAGGGGAGACCCGGGGTTTGAAAAACCTCGAAATTTTTTCTTCAGTTCGGGAAAATGAAAAATTAAGAAGTTTAACATTTAAATATTAACCAAACGCAGCTTTTTTCCAAAGAATGTATGTTTATTTGAGTTACTCAAAAAATTTTGGAACAGATTTAATTTGGATAACTTTTTTTAACTTTAAAAAAAAGTGGCCCAGTTATGACTCAACTTAAGAAATTCACTGAAAATAAGAAAATATGAAAGGAATGTCACACGAATTGTTGTGATTTAATGGTTTACTTATTTTGAAGGGCTTCAAAGCCAAAAACAATGAAAAACCCAAAAGAAAATGGCCATAAATGAGAACGATTTTAAGCCCTCGTCGTCCATGTCACTTTCGCAGTTTTTGCAAGCGAAATAACTTGCTTGCATATTAGCGCACTTCCGATCGAGATCTTCCAGAATATTCTTGGACAAACTGGTCTCAATATGTAAATTTCCTTTCCTTGTTGTTAAACAACAACAAAAATGTTGGAATTTGATAATTTTACATAATCCGAGTGCAAAAAAAAATGGGACATAACTGGGCATCCCAGCTGAGTCATAACCGGTCATAGCCTTTTTATAGTTTAAAGTTTATATCTATATTTTTTATATACACTACATAATCACATAAATTTTTATAGAATCACAAAATATACGGCAAATACAATACTTTGATGCATTGCACTCACCTTTTCACTGTTGATTTCACAAAATTTTGGTACTTTGAAAAAAATGGAAAACAACTTTTTCGCAAGATTTTCAACACGATGTTTGGTACGCGTATATACAATACGATTATTAAGGTTGGGGTCTGTCCAAAAACTGCAGAACGTCTAACAAACATGATTTACAGGGCTCAAACTGTCATTCAATACCGCATTTCAAAAATATTTGAGAATGTCACAACTGGGCCTGAGTCACAACTGGGCCCTCTCCCCTATAAATTATATATATAAAATGGATCTTAAAAGAACAACTTGCATATTAATGCTAGGACAAGATTATCTATTCATTAATAGGTATAGTATGTAATGAAATAATATATATTTATGTAAGCTGGTCTTAAATAAGTAACGTCTAGCACGAACAATACCGCAAAGTATCGATATCTGGAAATTCAAATTTTTAAAAGTATCGATAATTACTCTGTGTGGATAATGTTTATCGTGAGAACGCGCGAACTAGTTCGAGTTCGTGAGCACTGATGTCATTTCAGCTCTTTTCCAGCCAGATCTGGCTGTTTGCGTACTCGATGCGATTGCGGGAAAAATTTAAAAACAATTGAAATATTTTTTTCAGGTTGCCGGAAAATTTTAAAATATTAAAACAGATTGATGCCTTTTCCATTGAAAACATTTTGAAAATAAAAAAGATCATCACTCCAATACTGGAGTATATTATACTGCTCAAATTGAACGTCAGGACAATAAAATAAGCTTAGTACAATGGGAAAATGCAGACGTCACTATGAAGTTCTGGAAAGAAATACTAAAATACCGGGATTCTGGGCGAAACGACCGGTTAAATGAATTGGCTTCAGTTGGTCTGCAAATGCTGTCACTGCCTTAGTCAAATTTCGAAGTTAAAAGGGTCTTTAGCCAAGTAAATTTTGTTAAATCCAAAATACGAAACTTAAAATTTTAGGCATGGACTGCACCGTCAAAACAAATGCTGTTTTGACTACCAAACAGCTGTCGAACTTCAATAAAATAGAGATAATATTTTTCGAACGATAAGGAAGATATTGACAATATAGTATTATTGGATAATACATTCAATCTGAGATGAAAAAACAATATATAAAAATCAGCCTTTTTTCCACTTTTTTTCTCGCAGACTCAGCTTTTTTTAAGCTGTTTTCTTATTTCTTTTTTTTTACTGTTTGACATCACTGTTCGTGAGTAAGACGCGGGAACTTGTTCGTGAGTAAAACATTCGTGAGTTACGGCGAGAGGGCAAAATTTTACGGCGAATGGACAAAATTTTAGGGCGAATGGGCAAAATTTTAAATAAATAAATTATAAAATAGTTCAACTAAACTAGTGTTAATACTCCTATAAATTAGTTTTAAGTCTAATCAAGGTTTTGATCCCTCAATTGTCAAACATACCACAATCAACATGTAATTTTAAGCAGTAGAATGAATTTATACAATTTAAGCCACATCATAGTTTCTTACCACTTTTCATTTTTGAAAGATCTGGCGAAATAACAACTTTATTCTGTGAAATAACATCAAAGCAATTAGTTGACTTTATAAAAAAAGGATAGAATGATGATCAGGATAATCGTTGTAGCCTTACTGCTGGCGTCGGCAGGAGCAACAGAAAATATAACTGGAGAATTTATTGCCACTAACGAATGGCAGATTATAGCCAAAGGTAAGTACATTTGGAATACGTGTTCTATTGGTAATATTATGCCACCGTCTGTTCTATGCCTATCTCTCAGGACAAGCCATTCCAAAGGGTTTGCATGTGCGAATTAATTTGCAGACAGGATTAAAGGAGGCAAAGTTAATTGATGAGAATGAACGTGGCACTTCGTTGCAGGAAAAAAGAGAAGATGAGAACGAGTCACTTGGCCTGGATTACAAGCCGGACATTATTGAAGAATCCTTGCGAAAAGTGAAGGAACAAAAGCAACAGAAGAAACAGAACTATGCCGAACTAAAGAAGGCCTACAATGAGTTTCAAAAGAATTTCCGCACTGATGGAGAACTAATTGTTGAACTCCTTAAGCAATACAGAAATTTTAGTAAAACTCCCATTGAATCAGAATTGAAACTCAAGATGGACACGTTGGAGAACTTGGAATATCTATTGCATCAAATCGACAATGCTTTAGTCTTTATAGACAAAGCCGGCTTGGATGATGTCCTGCTGCCCATTGTGGTGAACGAGACGAATGTGCCATTGCGTATATCGGCCATGCGAGTGCTGGGCTCTGTCACCAGCAACAATCCCAAGGCGCAGATTAAAGTATTCGAGAAGAATTTTGGCTCACACCTGGCCCAAATTTTAATGAGCTCGACTAATAGCGGAGAATTGTCGGCAGCTTTACATGCTTTTGGATCACTGCTACGTAAATTTCCTTTGGCCCAGCAGCGTATCCTATCCACATCAGGCACGCAGGCTCTGATTAGGGTCTTACGTAGTTCCCAAGTCGAGCTGAGAACCAAGGCAAAAGTGATAACCATAATCAGTGACTTGGTTCAGGAGAAACGTTCCGTGTTGGAGTCAGCTGGCAGCCAAGAAGTACCGGATGGAACCTCTGCCATGGCGCAGTATGTCCTCCTAGAGTTTGAATCTTGGTTGGAAACTCATGGCTATTGTTCTACTATGGACAATGTTTTAACCAAGGACTTTCTACATTTAATAGAACAGCCGGAGATAGTGGAACAGTTGTCCATGACTCTGGATACTACAGAAAACATCTGTCATCCTCTTTGGTCCGAGAGTTCTGGCCTACGTCATGCTTTGCTTACAATTCGTAATAGATATGTACACAGCAAAGATGAATATCGTTTAGAATTATCCCAAATACTAACTAAAATCTGTGAAAAGCTTTTCAACAAAGCCGCCAAACATACCGAACTTTAGACAACAACGAAACGAATACACAGAGAGAGAGAGAGACAGTGAAAGTTTTTAGTCAATTTTTAGTTTACAAGTTAAATTATGTTATTTAATTCAACTTAAAGCCAAAATATGTCAAACATTATTTAAACTATAAGTTAATTGCCAAGTACTTGTGATGCACAAATCCTCGTAAATGTTAAAATAAACCTTGTTATTTACCTATATGTATATCTGATATTTGCTTCATGAAATTGGGTAAGCAAGAACTTTATTTTAAGGCCCAATAAAGCAAGACGTAATCATAATCAAAATCGACCACTTGCGGGTCATAAGGTAGGCCAAAAAAAGGAAAACAACAACAAATTGAAAGCATGTCCTAAAAACTACTTGAAAGGAAACATGAGAAACTGTACTGGACAGGAAAAGCAAACTCAAACTACTTACAAACCTTCTTTGGAGAAACTTTTTAAACTAAAGTGCGATTGTCGACTTGAAGATACCCTACAATAAGAAGGTAAACCACTAAGTAACTGTATGAATGGTTTTCTCTAAGTCTCTTTAGACTATAAAGATAACAAAGTGGATAGTTTGAACCTCAATGAACTGACCAACTATTCTAATATACCCTAGCTTAAGAAGGGTAACAGAAGGGAGTGCAATTATGTAGCGTCGTCGTCCAGTCTCAAATTACAGCAATTAACGGCATGCATGCAAATGCAATGTCACTGAGTCATGGAACGACAAGTGGGCACAACCATCGGGAAGGAACAGGAACTCGGGCACTGGCGCCTTGAACGCTCAATCGGTAGTCAAGGAGAAATGGCAATATGTAAACAGAGAGGAAGAGAGAACTTTGGTAAACAGGGAAGGTTGATAAATTGAAAAAAGCCGGCTCAGTGGAGCGGAACCTAAAGCACACAGGTTAGGAACTAGAATCAACTATATATGCATACATACATACATATGTACATTTCAACCGTTTCCCTTCATGACAAATAACCCAAAAATTGAGTAAAAGAATCTAGTCTAGACTTCTTTTATTGGCCCATGAACGGGTAAGAGAGACTATTCCCTGTTTTTCTTTCAAGCTTTTCATATCAAAGCTGGGGCGCGTGCGCTCTGGCCATATAGTCGTCATGGTAGTCACTAGTATCTGCTTTCCGTTTTTTTATGTCTTTCTTTATGTTGTTGTTGGTTTCTGCTTTATAAAGAGGTTTTTTTGTGTTTTAAATCGAAACGCTTGACGAGTGATGTGGAAACATTTTCAACACACACAGTCAGACGATGGCCAACGACGACTCCGACTACGACGACGACGACGTCATATATCCACAAGCCAACAGAGAGTCTTCCACATCCACCACTTTTTGTTTTTGGTTTTTGTTTTGAGCATAAGACCGAACGCACACCGGCTTTACAGGCTGTTGCTGTTGTTGCTCATGGAGTCTCATCGCTTCGTTGTCAGGGGGCATTCCCTGGCCTGGTCTTTGCAACATTATGGAAAATCAGTTTAGTCTGTGTTTGAATCGTCCATTGGTAACATGATAAACTCGGAACACCTCTGACAAAAAAAATTAGAATTTCAAAATAAAATGCGGAATTAAAGCAAATTTTATCAAGTGTGTAAAATAATTTAATGTGAATGAAAGCAAATATCAATACCAAATGTAAAACCAAACATTTTTTAAAACCTTAAAAACAAAAAATGATTAAGTTAATTAAAAAATTAACCAAAATTATTATAACTTGTGTGTTTCGAGAAATATCGTAGATAAAAGTATAATCCATCTGTAGTCTAAATAATGTAAACAATTTTGTAAGTTTTTGAAGTAAGAAGTTACTTTGATGAAATTTAAATTAAAACTCGTTAAAAACTGGATATTTACTTCAATAAAAGGATTTGAAAGCCTTTGTGAAGTATTGAATATTAAAAGACTATTGATATTAATAAAAAAAAAACTTTTCGGCAGTCTGAATTCCTAAAACCACTTTGAACGTTTTTCAAGTTAAAAAGTTACTTTGACGAAATGTTTCAAAACCCTTATAAACTTAATATTTACTGCAGTAAAAAGTGTTAAAAACCATTGTGAAGTATTAAATAAAACGATTTCACGTGTTGAACAGATTTATATAGAAGTCTATATAGTCCGATAGTATCCTATGAGAATTTGTATTATGCCCCTGCCAGTTTCACCTTACTTCCTCGCTTTAAACTCTTTCCTGCTAGCAACAAACATATTCATTGTCTATACAAAAGAAATTATTGGAAAACTAAGCACAACAACAAAAAAACGTATAGTTTTTACACAGGTGAATGACTTTTTTGTGAGTTTCCGCGAGCTTCCGGTCAAATGGTGTTTTCATTTCGGCCATTGGCCAGTAGTGGCCAAGCAGGGTATGCAGGGTTTTTATGCAAATGTTTGTATGTCTCGTCCTCACACCTTTCGCAAACACGCACACACACACACACCTCTTATAAGTGCCACCCCATGGCATGCCATAAATCCTCGACAGAAGGAAATGCTCTTTGGTAGCGACTCCTTGGAAAGTGGCGGGTAATAATGCTATCGAATGCTTTAGCTTTGGCGGAACCAAGGAAACAAAAAACTACTCTCGTTTGTTGTTGTTAGTGAAATGCCGCCAACATTTTGCCAACTAAGGCAATGTGGCAACCATCAAGAACAACAACTGCGACCTAAGAAGGTGACATGTGTGCGACATTTGTGCCGCAAGAACAAACTGAAGAAAGAAGTTTTTGTCTCTTCAACTTCGATTGTTGTCGTTTTTTGTTTTTTCTCGGTTAAGAGGTGAGGTGGTAGGTCGGCTAATGTTCCAGTTGCTTTGGTTTCTATGCTAAAGCGTTTTGTCTCTATCTAATAATCTTGTAATAATATATCTAGTGGTACTTCTCCCAACCCCACTCTACCCCACCCCCTTTTAGGTGTGTAATATTACCCATTTTAAAGTTATCCGGTCAATTACAGAACAAGGCAAAACAAAAGAAGAAAAAGTTGCACATAAATTGCATGTGAGAGAATCAGAGAAGAAGCCGCTGCCTCGTTTTGTGGCACATCAGTGATATGAAACGAAACATTTGATTTATGGCAGTAAAAATGAAAACGGAAAGTTTACAAAAAGAAGTAACCAACAAGTACGGATTTATATAAATTCTGAAAAAAACAGTTTCAAAACTACAGAAAACCTACAGAAAATTATGTGTAATATTCAAACATCAAGACATCTAAAGAAAAATTGATTAAAAAAGTGTTTGAAATAAAAAGTATATATGTACCTATATAGAAATCACCAGACAAAATGTGGTTAAAACTTCATTGGAAATGCTTTATCATCTGTGCATTGTGTTGGCTTAAAAAAGGTAAGTTCAAAATTAATTTAACTGTTAATTCAATAACATCTTGTATATACACTTAAGTATATTTTATATAATCTTTGTAAGGAATTAGTTCCAAGAGGCAACTTGAAGTATTGAAGAGTTAAATACCTTAATTGCACAAATTACTTTTTTAAATTTTTATTCCTATCATTGTATGTATTATTCAACGAAAAATTTGATTCAATTTGTTTCTTTTTATCGAGAAAAAAGTACTTACTTATAAGTAAAATTCAGACCTTTAATTGGCCCCAAAACTAATTAACTTACTTTTTTTTTCAACTATCAAGAAATATATATAATATTAAAGAAAAAATAAAAATAGATTTTTGGATACTAAAAAACAATCTCAAAAAGCAGTAGTATTCATTATAAGCCCCGGGACTATAATCATTAAAAACTTGGATTGACGTAAAGTTTTATAATAATGATATAAAAAAAATCCTTGGATTTTATTTATTCGCTCAAATATAAAATAGAGAATTATTTTTCTTGCTTTTCCACTGGGAATTAAGGCAAACCTGGCATACAAAATTGGATAGAATAAAGTAAAACAAATGTTATTAAAAGGGAATGATTTTTTTTATTTAAAATCTTTTTAAAATTTTAAAGTTCTGCTCAAAGTTGAAGGGGAGAAATATTTTAATTTTTTTCTATTTGCATGTATCAATATTTCCTTTTCAAGTACGAAGAATTCCTTAACTCTTCCGCCCTTTTTGTACATACTCTCTTGACAACTTGATGACAGCAAACAAAGTAATTAGCCGCATGTAAACCTCCTCCCACTGGCTGAGTCTTTGTAAAAGTAAAAACTGAAAAATAGTGAAATTCCAAGACTAAACACACACACAATGCAGATGTAAACGTCATTATGGTTCTGGTCCAACGATTTATAGCAGATAAAACTATTTACGTGACTTACTGAAAATGCCGTGTTAAAGGAAGGGGGAAGGGAGTTTGCTGACATATTGGATTGCTTACGATTGAAGCAACAAATTCTTAAAGTTATTTACATAGTTGCTCTAGTTTCTACATTAATTTGGGTTCATTACATTGTCATACTTCAGTGATTATAATCGTATATATATATGTATATACATATGCCTCAATTTGTACTTTTTCTCGGTCAATTTGGTTAAATTTTGAAATGACTTTGTCACAGTTTAAAGCATTCTCTAACTGGTTTTCAGATTGTTCTTCTTTCTATTATATTATTATTATGATCTTCTTCTTGACCTGTGCCAGAAAAACTAAAACACTGAAATTGATTGCAAAATCTGCGATGCTTATGATGTTTAACCAGACAGAACTTCGACTCTAACTAAGGCTTTTGGCTTCTTCATTATAGTCTTCCTCATCATCATCATCAAGTTGCAGCACACTGAAAAACCAAAACCCTCAAAGTCACTGGCATAGACCCAAAGACCAAACCAAAGTGGAGGAGGAATTTTGTGATGAAAATCATCAAGCTGAACGAATATGTTGTGTGTGTTTTTTTTTCTTTACCAAACCCAAACCCAATGAAAACTTTTGTGTTTTTAAAAACTTTTCTTTAAGCACATGTGCGGTGTGTGTGTGGGTGTGTGTCTCCATCGCTTGGCAAATTTGTTCAGGTCACCAAACTCACTTTCATTTGTTGATACATTTACACCCTTTTGAGAAAAAATAACATATTTATGTAATAGCCTTTTTCTTTACTCTCGATTTTAATATCAACCACAATTCAGTACGTATATAGAGAGATATAGTAAGTTGGTATGTGTTGTACTTTCGCGGATTTCCGCTTGAGATAGTTGAACCTTATGGATGAGTTTTTGTTAGTCGCTTTGTTTTTTAAAAAGACTTTAATTAGTTGCTTATGCTTGTATTTTTTTTTTTTTTGGGGGGAGGGGGGGTGGGGTGGGTTTGGTTTTACATAAACACTTACTAATTAGTTTGAATCATAATGATTTTATGTAATTTTTGGCAATCTTTTATCTCAAGTCACGAATTTGTCATAAAGTCAATGAACAACAATTACAGTCAAGACTTTCCATTTTTCTAAAGAAAGTTTCCTGGCATAAATGTACGTGATTAATCAGGAATCTTTTAGTTATAAAAACTAAAAAATGTTTTAAATGTTTTTTTTTAACTGTCAATGAAAGTCTACTTCTTTTATATACATATGTTTGCATATCATCATTTTTTCATCTCATATGCATTGCCCAATGTCACAATAATTAACCCACTTTCCATAAAGATCTTGAAATCGCTAAACAGAAGAAGATTTCACTTATGTACATCTGGCTCAGTTAGTCTTCGCTGGCCTAAAGAGAAATTCCCCCATCGTTGTGACTGTGACATCTGAGGGTCACCAAGTCAAGTCTAATAATAAGTATTTTGTCTCTCTTTCAATTGAAACCGCTTACCAGAACGTAATACATGCATTTAGAACTTGTTTTTGTTGTCTTTTTAGTTTTCTGAATTTAACCGGAACATTTTAATGGGCCAAATGCGGCAAATGTAATTACCAAAAAGGTGTTATGTCATGTTCCCATGCTACAGTTTGTTAATTTGTAAGACATTTACATAGTTATCAAGCAACAAAACTAGATATTATGCAAGTCAAGAATTTCTTATACAAAAAAAAACACACACACACACAAGAAAAACAAATTAATTATCATAAATACATCATAAATACATATGTAGATAACAAAAGTTCGCAGCAAAAACTAATCTAATTCTTGCCATGTGCATTCGTATTTAAGCTCTCAATTTCTAATCGGCAATGTAAAAAGAACACAAT
Organism: Drosophila willistoni; assembly: GCF_018902025.1. Taxonomy (NCBI): domain Eukaryota; kingdom Metazoa; phylum Arthropoda; class Insecta; order Diptera; family Drosophilidae; genus Drosophila; species Drosophila willistoni. Next base: position 4,745,040 of record NC_061086.1, read on the forward strand.
TTTCAAAGTTGTTTAAATAAACATTTCCCAAATGCATTTGCATTCTTGCATTCTTTTATATTCTGTTGAATTACTTAAAGTGAAAACTTGAATTAATCGGAGTAAACACTCGTATTTCCGTTTATCAATGAATTAAACTTCATTCTATTCATTTTCAATAATTTATTTGAATAAGTTTATGGACCTTTTTGGTTTCTGTTGATTCTAATCGGAGCCTGCAGCCCTTCAAAAGATATTTTTTGTTGATCGATCATATATTTTAGCTTGGAGCCTCTGAAGTTGATTGCCCAAAATTTACCCTTTAATATTTAAAGCTGATTTTCCAAGGCATATTCAAAATAGAAATCCAATGGCTCTGTAACATAAGCCACAACACGACTAAGATTGTTGCTGTTGCTCATTATGTATTTAATCAGCTAAACCCTCTCGATTTAATAAACACCCTGTAATTTTTGACATAATTTTTTGCATAAGAACATTGTTTTCTAATACATTTTTTCTATTAGAGTCCATAGTAGTGATATAGTAGTTCGTTTTGAAAAAAAAAAAAATGCAGAATTATTACCTCAGCTATTGCAAAATTTTGGGTTAAATAGCATAGAGTTTAATCCAAATATAATTTTAATTTGTGTATCAATTAAAACAAATCGGATTACACATGATTAGCGAATTTATTTGACTGAAAGTTTTTGAAATCATTTCTTTTGAAATTGAGTAATAAGACATTGAAGTTAAAACACTCATAACCCAATTTAATTTGGATACTACCCGTGGGATAAGTTCAGAATATTAATGTTATACTTTTATATACTTTATACCATAATTCCTTCTTACTCGTTTTTAGTGCCAAATTTTGACCTCGTTTACTTGAAAAAAAAAATCAAAGTTTTCTAATCACTAAAAGTTGTTTATTGCGAAAAACAGAAATAAATCTGCTTCAGAAATAAAGGATATATCTTTTATGGTCACTGTTAAATAGTATTTTTTTTCAAGGGTCACTAAATGTCATTTTAACTTGTAAAATTTACAATTTTTTTATTTCTAACAATGAGATAACTCTTAATTATTCGTTAAGAATAGTTTTTACTTTTTTTTGCAAAATTAAATTAGTTAGTTGATTGTTTTTCAGAAGACAAATTATTTCCAACGTTGCAAATCAATTTAAACTTCAAGAATTAAATTAGAATATACATTTTTTTAACCCAAATTTGCTTGCGTTATAGGAATTTACCTTTAAAGCCAACTTTTTTTTTACCCATACTATTTATGTGTGTTTAACTTTACTTTCTACTATAAAGTTAAACCAATTTGCTTTGAGAGTTAATCCGCTAAATTAACAATGGCCATGGCTTTTGCACACTAACACAATTAACCATGTATCGGTGCTTGTCCGGAAACGCAAATCAGCTGCAGTGCATCGTCTTTCCACCATGATTCATGCAGTTTTGGCCAGGCCAAGTTTACTTTTAAATGGAATACTAGCCGGTTGGTCGGCCTGAAATTGCAGCAGCAGCAACAAACAAAACAGAAAACAAACCAAAAACCTAAAAAAAAACAAAAACAAAAAAAAGAAGAGTGAAAGAAAAACGGAAGCTTAGTAGAGCGGAAACAAACTACGAGTAAACATGTCTAACCCAACGGACAACTGGACCGGACCACTCTCTGTGTGGTGCAGGTGGTTGTGCTGGTGGCTTCCTTCACTTGTTGCAATTTACTTTTAATTCGCAAATTGCTTATACCTGAAAGGGAGTGACTGCGCGGAGAATCTCTAACCTAAATTTCACATTAATTTTTGCATATATATTTTTCTTATTTCATTGCAGCTGCTTTTGGGGCTATCCTGGATTCGAGATGTTATCTCGAAGGTGGCGGTTCAGCGGAAAGTTTTTTGGCCACGGAAGATCTAGCTGTGGGTTCCATTGTTGGCAAATTACGCATTAATGGCAATCCAAATGCGGACACTGGTGATATAAATCTCTCGTTGAGAGAGAAAAATGCCCCAGTAGAGATAATAGCAGGCACTAAAGAATTGGCTCTGTCAGTTGAGCTGGATAAGGAAGGAATTAAAGGGCCATCATCAATATATGTGAATGTCATATGCATACGAAGGCATTCAACAGATCCAGTAAGTACATAGTAAATTATGGAACATTAACAAATATGCACAAACTTGATTCAAGAGTTAGCACAGACTTAGGGAAAGTTGATTCATGACCAACGAACTCCAGAAACTCCTAGACCACAATCCAGGACATATTCCTTTTAAAAGCAAAACTCTTTTTGTATTAATATAAACTAATTTTGTAAAACGGCATTAAAGCCGACAAATTTTTAGCACTGAATCGAAAATTGCGAATTCGAATTCTTTATTGACTTTAAGAAAATTTTTAATATATTGTTATGTAGGATTAGCTCTATTATATCGAATTCATAACAAATAAAATAAATAAATCGTCTCGCCGACTTCGGCATACCATGCACCATGAGAAATAATTGTTTGAAAATTATTCGACCAATTATATTGATATTAAATTTATATAATATGCTTGATTGCAAGCATATGATATCTCGCTCACTCTTACAGGCGCAGGGGCCTTCTAGTTGACTAGATCGACTCGATTATTGAGAGTGATACTTTATGGGGTCGGAACAGTTTGTTTCTGCCCGTTAACTTTATTTTGACGACTTTAATTTACCAGTTCACCTAACGGGTGCATGGTATAATAATGAAATCGGATGAAAGTCTTTCAAACCAAGATTTCGTATTTACACAAATCTCACAAAAAAAGGAGTTTTGCCTCTCGAAAGATATTTTGTGTGGTCTTACAAAAGTTTCTTTCTGATTTTGATTTTTCAATGAAAAAAACAAACCAAAAATCGAAGCATACTTTGGGGAGCAAACACTTTCCAATCAACCTAAGAGTTGGTAAACTATTTTTGGGGTTGTAGAATAATTAAAAGCGAATCCCATTGACCACAATTTGGGGAGTTCAGTTGGTCTACCACCATTTCTTTCGTTTTGGTCATTGGCCTATATTGGCCGCCATTTCTTGGAATTAAGTGTTTTTTTTCTCAAACCGCATTCTGCACCTGCAGAAGCACATTTCGTGTGTAATAATAGCCAACCAATTAACCTATATTGCTCCCTGGTTTAACTCCTCCTCCAACGTACTGGACGTTGGCTTACAAGTGCGTGTTCTTGTTAAATTTCGAGTTCTTTAAGTTGCCGCAGGGATACCTATCCTGCTTACCTATGTGGGTATGTGCCTATGCAAGTGTTTGTACTACTCTATAAACAATTGAAAACTTTGCGCTAGAGACAATCAGACAGAACGCCCATTTCAATTTTAGAATCAACAAAATGTTACCACACATACTCGCAGCTAAACTTCTACCGCCTTGTGGTAAGCCCCAGCTTAGTGGCCATAAATTAGCCATTAAAGCTTCCGTCTGGGGGTGCAGATTGGAGTGGGCTTTTGGGGTCTTGGGGGTTGGAGCTAGCTCCCTAACTCAAAACATGCAAATATATGCAGACGTTGGTTTGAGGTCTTGGGCTTTGAACTCTTCTATGGAGGTCAGTGACCATATAATCAAGCACTTGCGATTTTTTACCCTTAGAAAGTGTAGCTAAACGTATTTAAAGGAGTTGAACTTTAACAGAGTATAAACACTTTGGTGTCTGTACATCTTTGAGATCGTTGTGTGCTCTGACTGAATCATTTTGTTGCCTTTCTTTCAGAGCTTCGTCATTCCCGTCAATGTGCGTGTGACGGATGTGAATGATAATGCCCCTCAATGGATTGGAACACCGTATACACTGACACTATCAGAGGTTACTGTACCCGGAACTCGGATATTACAGGGTGCACGGGCTGAAGATGCCGACCAGCCGGGTCCCTTCTCGACGGTGGAGTATCAAGTATTACCCGGTCCATATGCAGAATTTGTGCAATTCCTCAATCCCCTGGAAGGCACCTTGGTTCTAAAGAAGGGACTGGACTATGAACAATTGCAGAATTTCACTGTCCAGTTGAGGGCCCAGGATCAGGGTACACCACCCAAACACTCGGATACATTACTTCGCATAGTCATAACCGATGCCGACGATCAAAATCCGAAATTCCAGCGGGAATCGTATAGTGCTGAATTGCCCAACGATGGACGACCCGGGGAGTTACGTATGCGTCCCGAACCGCTCAAGGCGGTGGATCAGGATGAGGGCATCTGTGCGCCCATACAATATACAATTGTGCAATCGCAGGATGCCAAATATTTTCGCATCCATCCACATAGCGGAGTGATAACTCTATTAACGCCCATTGGCTATGCCGATGTGGCACATGGCGCCACCTTGGTGGTCAAGGCCACTCAAATAGATAATCCAGATCGTTATGCTCTGACCACGGTGCAATTGACGCGACCGGGCACCCATTCCGAGCTGAGCACTCTCTCGTTTGTCCAAAAACGTTTTGTGATGCGCATTAGGGAGGATACGGCGGTGGGGAATCGTATATTGGCTCTGCCCACCAATAAACCGGGCAAACATTTGAAGTACACCATACCAGATCCCATCAATTCACAGTTCTTCAATGTGGGATCATTGGGTGAGTTGGTGCTGGCCAAACCCCTGGACTATGAGAAGATGACCAAGCACGAGTTCCAAGTGCAGGCCACTGATGGTATGACGAATACCACAGCAGAGCTAACTCTGGAGGTAATCGATGTCAATGATTGGGAGCCACGTTTCCGGGAGACACACTACGAGTTTATGGTGCCCAAGAGTGTGAGTTCTAATCACGTAACCTTCCATAAGGCAATCAATTGATTGAATTTGTATTTTTTATTTTTATTAGTCACTGCAATCTCGTACAGATTCCTTTGAGGGGGTTCTCATTGGCAAAGTGGAGGCGGCGGATGGGGATCGAAATGACAAGCTCGAGCTATCTTTGCGCGGTCAACATGCGGGTCTCTTTGAGATTGATGCCACGGGAAACATCTACATGAGACCCGAGCAAATGCAGAATCTGAATGAGTCGACGGTTCATCTGATAGCCATTGCCACGGATACGGGAGTGCCACCGCGCAGCACTTCGGTGCCAGTGAGCGTGACCATGGAGGGTCTGAGTTTGGCCCAATCAGCCTGGAACAGTAGCAGCATGCTGGGCATGTTTGGCATGATTGTGGGCCTCTTTCTGCTCATTATCTTGGCCCTCAGTTGCTATATTGTCCGTTCGAATAATAAGGGCAAAGGTAGCCCTAGTCTGGGACGGAATCGGGTTCATAGTCAGGCCCATAGTAGTGTCTCTTCTGCCAATTTGGTGACCCACGAGAAGCTGTCTGGTCAGAATGGAGCCGTGTCCAGTGGCGGTGTCTCAGTGCTGCATATGAAACATGGAGGAGGCAGTGGAGGTGGCAACATAACTATGGCCAATCCCATGAATAATGGCCTACATCATGTGGCCAGTGGTGCCAGCAGCAGCATGGCGTTAGGCGGATCCGTGGCACTGCTGGAGAGAGAACGGGAAAGAGAAAGAGAGCGTGAACGGCAACGGGAGAGCTATGCGGCCACAGTGCGCAGTAAGTTGATCCTAATCCCTCATATTCCCCCCAGTACTCAAAGCATTCACTATAAATAGTCTTTTTGCCAGGCATTGTTTCGCGTGCCTCAGCGAATGGGCAGCTCTATGAGGAGGATGAGATCGAGCATGATTCCCTGCAAACAGCAACGACACCAACGACAGAGAACAATAATCGAAAGGTGGCTACCATAGCCACCAATGGAGCTGCCACCAATAGCACAGTCAATCCGGGCTCGAATCTTCTCTCTGCCACCGATGCCATGGGCTCCTCTGAGAACAATTTGACGGTCTACTTTTAGACGCCTTTGGAGGAACTTGTAAATATTTGCTGCTAAGTCAGTTTAGAGTTAGCTATAATCCTATGTATGTACATGTAGTAGACCAAATATTATATCTAGCCTTGTAAACAAATTCACCGCACACAATTTAAACAATTAGTCCTAAGCGAAAGGGAGTGTGTTCCAATTGTAAAGTTTTTGCTTCCCAGTTATTAATTAATTAATCGATAAAAAGAAAAACAATCCAAATCCAAATAATTATTAAATTAAGAATTTCGTTGTTTGCATTTTAATTTGGGCACTTAAAATCTAATTGAATTCAGCTTATCTCATCGATTTTTTTTTGTTTTTTTTTTTGAGTACAAAACTTTGGCATTGACAAATGACTGTGATAAAATTAATACAAAATAATTAGGAAACTCGGTGGACTCACAGATTAGGACAGAGTGATAGGAGGGAGGAAACATAAATTAGTTGTAGTATCTTTTCTGATAATTACGTGAAATATATTATAGAATTGTTAGCAATAAAAGTGCAAATAGAACATCATTTCGGCCTTGGTAAATTCACAAAATTTTCATAGAAAATTTGCTATCTGATCAATGAAAAAGATTTAACGTCCAATCGAATATATTGGCTGATCGATTTGAATTCTTGACTTTCTTTCAAGAGGAATTCTAACTGCCATTACCATTTCGTTTTGTCTTTCGTTTGAGTAAATTAAAATCGCCATACTGAATGTGATTGTCGGTTAGGAATGGCACATAGAAGGCACGAAATAGTTGATGCGACTTTTCTGGTATAAGGAATGGCAAACTTTTCATAATTGTCCAGTCTTTGGATCGTTTGGCATAATTTGGCTCCAATTCGGTATACTGGCCGTGATCGAAATCGATTAGGAAATGACATTGATTATAATCAAAGTACATGAATTCGTTCTCTTGATTCATATCGTTAAAATATGGATGAACAATCTGTGTGGCATTTGCCCCATCGGCATAGTAAGCCGGCAACATGCCCTTAAATTCTGATTTCAGGAAACGTAAACGAAAGTTACGAGCGGGGAAAAAGAAACTGCCGGGATAACGATGCCAATCTTTGCCAATGCAAACGTTATAAATCATATTGGGATTGTACTGAGGTGTGACCTTAAATTGATTCAATTCCAACATTAGGTCCATGGGTGCATGATAGTTGCGATAAAGCGAAAAGACACGAGATAGACCCAGAACCGTACTCAAGACCATTACCAGAATGGCTATGAACATACTTTGATCCAAATAATGGACACTCGATTTGATTTTGAAAGCGAGCGACTTGATGCGAAAGAATATTCGTTGATAGACATCGACGGTAATGGCACCGCACAGAGAGATAAGAGGATAAACGGGGAACAGAAAACGCTCCTCCTTATGCGGTTGGGCAAAGAATACTAAAAGCCACAGATAAAATGGGGCCAAGGAGATGTAGTGGGGAAAATTTAAAGTAGACTTTGATTTGGCGGGCACTATAAGATAATCCATGACCAGCATGATCGGCAGTTGAAGTGCTAAAAGCTGCAAAGAAAAATATAATCATAAATTAATCATAATACTTTTTTTGATATGCAACTTACCCAAATGATATTGAAATTAAGGAATCCATTAATTAAGTAATAACTGAGCGGTTCAGTGCCAAATATATTTGGCCCATGACTAGTAAAGACATTATACCAAACAATGTTCAAGGGAGCAAATGTCAATTTGCCAAAATAACTTGTGTCGATGCCAATCATTGGTAAGGAAATTGTTAAACCCGATATCAGGGACCATTGGACAAAAGTTCTCCAATCTCGCTGTCTAAGCAACATTTCTAATACCATTGGCACACCAATAAGAGCAGCAAATGGCCAACCGAGTAATGCAGATATGGCAGTGAAAAAAATTGACAGGCTATAGTGTTGCTGCCACCAGGCTGCCAATGCCGAGCAGCCAAAGTACATGGAGAACGATGATGGCAAGAGGGCAGTACTGGATACAAACATGCCGACACTGAATAGCTGGAATATTAACCAGAGACGTCCGATGTGTATGCCAAACTCCTGGCAAATGGATCTGTAATTATTATCAAATTGAGAAAGAGTTTACCCAACTTCAATCAGTTTACTTACTTGTACATAAACCGTTCCATCACTGCACAAGCGAATCCTAGCATACAACGTACCATATAGAATATCAATATTGGACTTGGATTGAATATCTTCTGATAGAAATAGCCGGGAACACCCTGCAAGAGTAAATAAGTGTACGAGCGTAGGCCAAATTGTGGACTATATTCCCAGGTCTGGAGGCCATGGCCATTGATGATGTAGTGAAGCGGTTCCCAATAATTAAAAGTCTCGTCGCAATCGGCAATATAAGCCCAAATAGCACTGCAAAGACGAGCGCTCACAAACGTTTTAAAGGCAGTGTGAACGCTGGGCATGATGGGACTTCCATTACCCTTCTCAGGTGGGGCTGTGGTCGTTTTACTGCAAGCAAAACAGATGATTTATTAAGAACTTCCTCGAGATTCTGGAGCCGGTATAAACTCTTACCGCTTTTTATCCTTCTCCTTTTTAGTGCCGGCTGCGCTGCCGGCAATTTTGTCTTTGCCATTTAGACTTAGACGTTTCGGTGGCTTCTTGGTCAGTATCTGATTATCCGCCTTGTTCGCAATATAACGCTGACGAGCTGCCGGCGGAGCCATTTTCAAAGATATAAATTATTTTTTTTTGCTTTAATATTTATAAATTTTGTTTTCCAGCCAGCGTGGAATTGAGCTTGCAGCCCTACTAATTGATCAGCTGTTTCTGTATTCCAGTTGGGAACCGATAACGTATCGGCAAAATATCGATAGCCGGTAAATTAAAAAATAATGAATTACTATGATAAATATAATAATATCACTTAATGTCTCTTCAGAGTACCTTACAAAATTCCTTCAGAAAACAAAACCAGTAGGCAGAAAAGGACGAAACACATCCCTAAATATTATTAAGAGGAGGGATTTCGGTGTATGTAGAATAATAAGAATAACAATAACTTCAATTGTTTAAAATTGTTTGAAATTTTTTTTCTCGCATAGAGTTAACTTTCTGTCCTCCAAATTATTACATACTTACCTACATTTTACATTTTTATTGCAAAAAGCTGAATTATGGAGTTGTATGTTGACTTTTTACCTTGACTGCATGTAGGTTTCTGTAAGCACAAAACAAAAATAACAACAACAAACGCTTTGTCATTCGAATACATTCGAGATCTGTCAACTCATTCGACTCATTCATTTCGTTTCAACGTGTTGTGACTGAGTGTAGCGTGAGATAACTCACTTACTCATACTCATTCTGTTTCTCACCCAATTTAATATTATGTACATATATTAGACATTTGCATGCAGTGTTAATAAAACATACAAATCGAACATATAATAAATATAAAATAACATATTATATTTCGATGAATGTTCACTGGCTTAAACGTCTCCAGTTCGTGAGTAACGCTTGCGAACCAAACTCCCATCTCTATCTGTTCTGTTTTTGATGAAATAATTAAATAGTTTAAAAATGTCTAAAGATGATATTAAGGATAAAGTGCAAATCATTGACAAAGATCTAGATCTGTCCAATGCCGGCCGTGGTGTTTGGCTGGTCAAAGTACCGAAATACATAGCCCAGAAATGGGAGAAAGCTCCATCCAACATGGATGTGGGGAAACTGCGTATAAGCAAGACACCGGGACAAAAGGCCCAAGTGTCGCTGTCGCTAACACCCGCTGTTCTAGCCCTCGATCCTGAAGAGAAAATACCCACCGAACACGTTCTAGACGTGTCCCAGGTGACGAAGCAAACGCTTGGCGTTTTCTCCCACATGGCGCCTGCTGAAGCGGCTGCAGCTGCTGCTGCTGCAGCCGCGGCTGCTGGTGGCAACAGCACAGAAAATAGTACAAGTGCCTCACAAGTGTCAGCCGCACCGACAGACAACGAAAAATTGTATATGGAAGGTCGGATAGTGCAGAAGTTGGAGTGTCGTCCCATAGCAGATACCTGTTACATGAAATTGAAATTGGAGTCCATAAGAAAGGCATCCGAGCCACAGCGGCGGGTGCAGCCCATCGATAAGATTGTGCAAAACTACAAACCTGTCAAGGATCATGCCCACAATGTATGGAACTTATTCCCAAGATTCTTTGAATACTCTCTATTTAAAATTTTGCATTACTTTTCAGATTGAGTACCGTGAGCGCAAGAAGGCAGAAGGCAAAAAGGCGCGTGATGACAAGAATGCTGTAATGGATATGCTCTTCAATGCATTCGAAAAGCATCAATATTATAATATAAAAGATCTGGTCAAGATCACAAATCAGCCTATAAGCTATTTAAAGGAGATTCTCAAGGATGTCTGCGATTACAATATGAAAAATCCGCACAAGAATATGTGGGAATTGAAAAAAGAATATCGCCATTACAAGACTGAAGAGAAAAAGGAAGAAGACGGCGAGGAACATAAATCCGGCAGCGATTCGGACTAATAATAGCATTCCTCCATTCATAAATTACTATTGTTTTTTATACTTACATTGGTTATAATAACAATTAAAGGATTTTATTGATCTGCATTTTATTCATCACCTTTTTTCCAATTGGCTTGCAAATTCTTATTTAATTTCCAGTTGCACAATTGTAAATAAACTTTTATTTCTTTTCTCTTCAGGTATACATATTTATGTAAATTACACATGATTTCCATATTACACACGACATTCTCCGTATACTCCTATATGCTAGCCTTAATGATACAAAAAAAAAAAAAAGTTTGTTCGGTCAATTTTGTATACTAATTATCGAGATCAGGTACTTGATAATCAGTACTATCAGCTCATATTTACTTCCAAAGATATTTTTGACTTGTTTGTAAAATGAAAAATGGCAAACTCTGTGTTTTGATTTTTTACATGCAAAAAATAGGAAAATAAAACTGAAACTAAAGAAAAAAAACTATTAAAAATAATCAAAAAAATAAAAATTAATGAAAATTTAGATCGAGAATCAAAAGAATATGAAAAAAAAATTATGCTTCAAGATAAAGAAAAATATAGAATGGAGAATCGTAAACAAAAATAAAAAAAAAATTAATTTCAAAATGAAAAAAAAACTTAAATAATAAAGAAAACAAATGAATTAAACAAATCCATGGAAATTGAGCTTAAATAATACTGTTTCAATATGTGAGGTTTTTACTATTCTACTTAACTTTAAAATGGTCAAGACGTTCTTAAATAATAAAATTTAAAGCGATGCATAATTATAAAATTACGATTATTTTGTACAGTCATGTAAAAATGTAAAAAAAAAAAAAATTATCGTCAATGAAATATGAAAATTCTGATTATAAATGGGCATGAGATAATTTTATGTCTAGGGCATAGCTATAGCCTCTTAATTTTGCAGTACACCTGTGAAAAGTATATCGGATGCGGCAGACTCTTTAACTGCGAAAAAATATTAAGAGAAATTCATGTTAGAAATTCCATTTAAAAACCAATGCGAATATGCCAAACAAATTTTACACTGGACATTGCACACTAGAAGACTCTCAAAACGATGAAAATGACACTACAAAACACAGATTAAGGGAAGTGGGTGGGTGGTTGGGGGTAAACTACAGCTGGCTACTCCTAAACGTCGATGTGGACATTTGAGAGGAAGGCAGCGATGATATGCCAGAATCAGTATCCTCTGGACTCTGACTAGACTTGGGTATGGGTTGTATCAATCGCACCGTTTTAGCACATATCACTGGAACAGGCAACTCTGTTGATTTCCGCTTGGCCCGTACACTGGCTGGAGGCAACTTCGAGCAATTCCGTTTATCAATTGTTTTTGCCTTTACTAATTGAACGTTGCCCACATCATCCTCGGGATGCAACTTCTGCCGATGGGTGGACAATAGCTTCATATTGAACTTGTCCAGTTCCATGGGCTTTGATTTATTCCTTTGACCAAAGTCTAATGAGACATTTCCATGGTTAGTCTGTAATAAGATTAATTAATCATTTAAAAGATTATATTAATCCCTATTGTATTATATTTACCAGCAGCAGCGAGGCAAGCATATAGCGGCAAAGCGTTGTTGGATCCTTATCCTCCATAACTTTCGCCATAGACGCTTCACCATTTTCAGCTTGACACACATTTAAAATTTCAGTGCCTAGAGCTTGAATGTCAAAATTTTGCCTTGCATGAGCCGCCTCCAGGGCGGGTGCCAGTCGTCTGTGCCATTCTTGGATCTAAAACAAATGATTGAATTAATGTTAATGTAAATAGGAGAACATTTTTCGTACTTACCGCCTCACTGTTATCCACCTCAATTGGATCATTTAAATCTATCATATCTGGATTCTTTGAGATGTCGTCTGCCAATCGAGCACTGGGCATAGGTTCGTCATTATGATTATGAGCATCATTAGCGTCAATGTTAGCATCTTCATCATTATTATTGTCCGCTATTGTCTCTGGCAACGCTTCTTCTTCTTCTTCTTCTACCTCTGATGGCAATGGTGGTATGTCTTCCGATGCCGATGCAGTTGTCTCATTCAACTGTCCATTAGGTAGTTCTTCACAAGCGGGTGGCAATTGAACGCTAATATCGGCCTCACATGTTTCATCAACAATGGCAATGCTCTCATCGATTGTTTTATTTGCTTCAGTTTCAAGGGTTTCCATTAACAGAGCAGGCGGCTTCTCCTCAACTGCAGATTCAGCTCGGATCTCCTCAAAGTCAAATCCCGAATCATAGGTAAGCCGTCGAAAACCCAGAAAATCTAAAATACAAAAAAAGCTTCACTTCAGCCATGGTTTCAATATCGTTTCGTGGGTCTACATACTTTGATCCTGATCAAACTCCAAGCTAAGAGGTGTTTTCGATACAACTTCATCTTCAGGTGTAGGAGATTCTCCTGTGTTGGCTTGGAGTGATATTTTCTTAACTTTTCCCGATTTGGTCTCCCCTTCACGTCGGCTAGGCAAACGCTTTAAATGTAAAATATTAAAATTTATCTTTCATTATTATCGATTCTACTCACCGATTGTTTAAACAAATCAAATGTCTTGGGCAACTTAAAGAGACAAGTGCCACGCAATCGTTTCTGCGGTATATTGAGTATATTTAGTTTGATTTCATAGCAAACATCTAAACAGAGTTTCGGATTTTCTTTGCATGCTGGTTGAGGTTCGGGTTCTACAGCTGCTGTATTTCCCTCTTCTATGACTTTTGGGGGCACTTCGCTATCGTCCACTCCGCTTAGGGCCAACATTTCGGCATCTAGATGGACACTCATCGTATCCTTATTGGGCACCCCCGGCAGTATATCCCTTACCATCACTTTGGGCGACAATGAGCCAATCCTTTGATCCTCTAAATCTGAAAGTACAACACCCTCGTCATCAAAAGACCGTCCTGCCATAGGATTTGTTTGTTGTTTACAACATAAAAAATAAAAAGTGAAAATAAAAAACCAATGTGAGTTTCAAATTCTACGGCACAAGGATTAACAAAATAACTTAACCCATAATGATGACAACTACTTGGCGCATTGAATCCAATTTAAATGGAGAAATGCATTTTTAGTTTACCTGTTGCGCAGATACGCGAAAAAGAATGCAAATCACTAATTTCCTCCATGCCAATACCGGAATCAAGCTGCCCCTCGGAGTGGGAAACCTGTTTTTCTTCACTAACATCGGCGTCGGAGGTGGACAAGTCTCTGGACGGTAGATCTATCTGACTGCCATCTAAAATGCTGGACTCATTGTTGGCCAAAGTGCTGCTAAAAGGTGGTGCATCCGTTTGGCTGGCATTAAAAATGGAATTTTCCAATTGACTAGCGTCTATAGATATTCCAGAGTCCACAGAGATTTGTTTGCTCAACTCCTCTCCGCACTCATCCAATTCCATCGGCTCAGCCTCATCTATGCCGCCATCATCCGCTGCCGCTGCCGCCGCCGCCGCTGTTTCATCGATGTCCAGCCGCGGTCTTTTATCCTGCGATGCGCCTTCATCCTCGTATTGCTCTAGCAAACGTTTCTCCAGTCTATTTGTTGTTCTCGTCCTTGCCTTGGCTCCGTAACGTGAGGCTAACATCTGATTCTCCAATGCAATATATTCATCCAGATAGTCCTTTGTGGTCATATGTTCATTTAGCATTTCTGATGTGTTCACCTGATTCGAATCGACATATTCTTTGATAAGATTCAATCGCTCGAAGGGTATATCCGGCAGGAGAGTATTATAACGGTGTTCCACATGATACGAAAATAATTTATAATGTTTTTTCTCATCGATCTCAAATGGATTTTGCGGATCGACGATTGGAGCATGGCGCCACAGATTTGGCGGTGTATGATCCTGATAAAGATATTCGATTGTCCGATTGCGTGAGCATTTCACAAATCCCGCCGTACTGAAACGTTTCTCTTCGGACATTTTCTTAAATTTCCTTGGTTCCACATTCAGCATATAGGGATCCACTTCCTTTTGGGTTAGCTTCTTGGTGCGTCGTTTTCGTTGCGGAGCTGCTTCGGGGGGAGAAACTGCTTTATCGCCCTCTTTGCTGTATAGAGCGAGCGCGACAGAGAAACGAGACAGAAAAAGAGAGAGGCATAAAAATTTAAACTGTTTATTTGCAAACAAATATTAAACCACATCGAGAAAAGTCGACCTGCTGACACCCTCTATAACTGCATATTATATGAAAACTAACTTTGACTTAAAAAGAATGGATTAACAATTGGCTGGCAATTGTTTAAATAGTATTTAAATTATTATCATTTACCAAACTATGTTCTTATTAACTGTAAGTCAAATTTGACAACACAAAAATATTAAGTTATCAAGTATATACCCCATTTACTGTATGCCAAATCAAGGGGTATCTTGGCGATCAATGAAAGAAATTCAGAGTTGTGCAAAGGAGAGATGTGGAGGTGGAAGAGGGCAGAGCACTACGTCGAGTTAAGCCGGCTTTTATGATAAGGGAAAACAATAATGAAAAAGAAATGGTGATAAGCAATAACAGAACAACAGATATTTTGACATACAGACAGCATGGCGCGTCACTTGGCGTTGAGCACATGTCATCTACATAACTTCCTCTTTCAACTCCTCTCCCGTTTCTCCACTCACCCATTTTCGTTTTGAGTCTCTTTCTCCGATGAAAGCAGAGATTCAATTTGATGCTCCACCACTTGGTACATATACTCCACACGATCTCCATAGATTTTGCCACAATATTGCAGGACACTGCCTGCATTCACTATAGCAGAACGACGGGAAACTTTTTTGTTCTGAGGGGAGCAATGTCGCAGGAATTCATTCAAATACTGTGGGAAATGGAAATGGAAAAGCAAAAAACAAGTTTATCAAATTGGAATTCATATAAATACCCTTTTATGTACATATGTATGTATATGTACGTATACAACTTACATAGACAAGAGAGAGCCGCAGATCAGTGGAGTAATCGGTATTTTTGGATACCTCTTCCAGCAGCAATACCAATGTCGCTAAATCTGGTTGCTCATCATAACTTTGTATGGATTTGGCGACATTTGTCCCTGGCCGATTGTTCGCTATCTCCAGCAGCAGTTTCCTCAAATGGATCTCTGAAGATGGCGCTGTTTAGTAAAGAGTTAAAAAAATCAACAACAACAAATACAATGAATTAAAACAATTCTCTTATTATTCGTCGCATAAATCAAAATTTGTTTGTCTTTCTTTTTTTCTGTCGTTGTTGTTATGAAAATAGACGCTGACTTAATCAACTACAAATTCCAACGCCGGGGGCTGCTGCTGTGTTTTTGTATTTTGGGCTTTTTTTTGCTTACCTGCTTCATCTTCAGCTGAGTCCATGTTTTGGTTTCAATATATTTGATAAATTGTTATTTTGATTTTATTTAATAAATAGTTAAACAGGAAAATGTTCATGGTTTTACATATAAATACACACGCACACATAAACACATATACAGTCACAGAGCACGAGGCGTTTAATATTTTTCGTTCCGTCCAAAACAAAATGGTGGTGGCGTTGCCCAAAGAAGCGCTAGATGCATTAATAATCTTAGGCGTTGTCCGTTTAATAGAAATTATTGAATTGTTTTTGATTTTTAGTTATATTTAGGGAATTTGGCGCGAATCTTATTGGTGTTTATACATTTTACATACATATATATATATATATATATATGTATATTCCAACTCAATTATATATATGTATTATGTTTCTCTCTCTCTGCGCGCAACTGAAGACATATCGAATAGAAATCGATTAATTGCAACCCAACGAACATGAGCGTCTCGCATTCTATTCCATAACCCAATAAGCATTTCTTTTTGGCATGACTTGGTAAATGTAGAATAGTTCACCTTGGTTTTGGATAAAGTATTATATATTTAACCCAAAATGTTTTCTACTTTAGTGCGGCACAGTACTTTTTAGGTCGTGTGTAAGGAGTTACAACGAAGAGCATGTGAACTGGCAGTAATCATTTGTTTTTACCTTTCTTTTTTTGTTATTTATATATAAGCTACGCTATGTAGGTAACATTAAAAATAATTTACTCACTAAATCAACCCCTACATTCTTGATTTTTTGGTGTGGGGATTTCGGCAGCCGTTTGGCTTACACGCATAAGAGGTGCCGAACGTGTTTGTCCCCCGGGTCACGAGGGCATGATTTCGCCGTTAGAAATGGAGGGTTTTTTGTAAAAACAATTTTCAAAGAATTTCATGAATTCATTAAGTGAAGTTAAAAAGTAAATTTGGCGCCGGTGATAAAAGGAAAAAAATCAAAAGGACAACTTTGTGGTCAAGGATATCGGAGAATACAAGGATCGATAGGCAGGTAAGCTCATTATACCCTTGCAGAGGGTATTTTAAAATTGGTTAGATGTTTGTAACGCAAAGATGGAGACATTTCCAACCCCATAAAGTATATATGTATATTCTTGATTAGCATGCAGAAGCTGAGTTGATATAGCCATGTCCGTCTGTGCGTATGCGCTTTACTCAGCCATCTTAAGAGATATTGGGATGAAACTTGAAATTTGAGCTACTTATAACCCGGGTGAGATAAAGTATAAAGCATAGCAAATAGAAGAAACATTTTCATAAAAATTTGAGTATCCCCATGAAATTTACTAATATGATAGTATTGGATATAAAACCTTGGATCCCAAAAATTGAATCTGATCGGATCAGCCGAATATTCCCTAATTCTATAATTCTATATTAGAGATGGGCATGGGCCTCCTTATTTGAGGCCCGGCACAAGCATAGAAATTTTTTTAAGTCACGGCACGGCCCATGCCCATCTCTATTGGAAATATTTGTATTTACTCGATACAAGGTATCGAGAAAGAGTATCGATACTAGCAGAGTTGTCAAATGGAATTGTGGCAACTCTGGTGACAACTTGTCACTTGAAAGTCATGATAATTTTTTTTAAGAGAATCGCTTTTCTTTTTTGACGATGGACGACTCGTTTTTCGGATTCGATTCGACAATACCGGTAAGCCCCAATATTAGCTAGAGCTGAATTATATATAAGACAAACTGGAGAATGCCTACTTTGAGACCGGCAGTTGATATTGACTTGTGCGTGTTGCAAGCCAATTTGGAGACAAAAAGATCTAGCTCAGCTTTTTCAACCGATTCCATTAATTTTCTGTGCCCCCTTATGAAATGGCATTGACCCAGAGCCACTTCGACGGCTAAAGCATCGAAACCAATATTTTTTCAGAGAGATTCAAGAGTCAACCAACATGTTCGATTTTTTCTTCTTTCTGTTGCACAGGATGACGATGGCGGCGACGGCGGTCCTATGGTCGAGGAAGAGTACGATGCCTTGAACGATGAAACATTTGGGTCTGCCATAAATGGCGATTGGGAGGAAGCCCACGAATCGCTTGTGCGGCTTGGGGGGAGTGGCGAGAAAATTCGCAGAAGGCGCCTTGATGGAGACGGATTAGAAGTTGGTAATCTTATTGAGCACGGAGGCAACGGGGATTTGAACTTTCGGCAACAACATGCCCACCTGAATTCATCGGCTCCCACATCCTCAAGCAGCTCCACACCAGCGGCGCCGGCGGGACAATTTAATCTGTCTTACAACTCGCACTTTGGCGGTCCACGTAATGTAGGTGGCTCCGATGACTTAGAGCTCAACTTGTCGACAATGAAGCTGGACGACGTTGACATGTCCTCGTTTGGTGATAGCGATACCAATGCCAGCGTGGGTAATCGAGTCAACTTGGATGCTGCTGTGTGGGCGGAACCATTGTTCCGGGATAATTTACGTAGTGCGTTTAAGCCACAAATAAAACCGATGCCAGAGCCCAATGCCAATGTCCGAGTACAGCAAATGCAACATCCGGCTGTTCCTAAAATCTCAACACTAGAGGATATTGAACGCAACTTGATCATACAACAAGCAATACAGAAACAACAACAACAACAGCAGCAGCAACCACAACAACAACAGCAAATCTCAGATCGTAAGATCTTTGATGACTTTAACCTGGCCAATAGGCATCATTCGGCCACACCAACTTTACCCCAACATATGCAACAGCAGCAGCAGCAACTACCACCACAGCAACAACAGCCACAACTGCAACAGCACAAAGGTAAGAAGCACAAAAAACAGCCAAAAAAAAAACACTTAGAGTACATATCCGCTCAATCGTAATTATCACTTCGGAGAATGTCAATCTGTCAACTGTTTCCCAATCCTTCTTTTCATTTATGGTTTAATAATCCATATTTTCAATTAGAACTTTATTTCAAGATTTAACTTAGATTTCGAGTTGATAGATAAAGATATCTTTATGAAGTCTAAGGAAGATCAATTTGAAACAAACAAGTTTTACCTGGAAAGTGAATGTTTACCTCGCTTGCTTTGATTTAAAGTCAGACGTTTCTTTTTTGAGCTGTTTCCATTTAATTATTACATCATAACATCATAATAACCATTTCGTGGAATAAAAAACGATATCAAGTAGACTTTTAGGGCCACAGTTCGTTTAAATTTTCTGTAATGGTTCTACAGCTCGAAATCCGATATTTGATTTAATACTTTGAGATAAACTTACACACTTAAACTTCAAATTCACTTTATTTTTCGTAGCATTGTAGTTCTTATATGTTCTTAATATATATATACGTTGCAGCTCCCCCTGGATTCCTAGCTGGTCAACAACAGACATCTCCACCAAGGGCGAACATGGGGTTCCAACCTTTACCGGGATCGGGACAAATGGGACCTGGTCCTATGCCAGGTCCTGGTCCTGGTCCTGGCCTAATGCCAACACCACAATCGCAGCAGCAACAGCAGTTAAACGGAATGCCTGGAAATCGAGCGCCGCCTGGATTTATATATCCACCAAATATGTCGGCAAATCTGCCACAACATCATCCACTACTCCAGCAGCACTTTCCGCTTGGTGTCAATCAGCGACCACTGCCAAATCCACATCATCTGCCCACAGCACTCAACAACTTTGCCATGCATCCCAGCTTTAATGCAATGCGAGCCTCTGGCATGCATCCAGCGGCAGCGGCGCAGGCTTTTATGCAACAACAGCAACAACAACAGCCTCGCATCCCGCCCCAACAAATGCACCCAAACAATCTGCTCAATCAGCCGCCCAACTCAATGTACAACATGTTTAATATGCGACTTGTGCAGGAAATCCAACAGAATCATCCACTGCTTCAGCATAATGCTGTAGTATCACGCCAACAGCAACAGCAGCAACAACAAAATCGTGCCGGATCCGTGATGAGTGATCGCCAGAAGCTGCAGCAACAGCAACAGCTTCAATTGCAGCTCCAGCAACAGCAGCTTATCAATCGTCGCAATGACCCGAGCGGCGTCGTAGGCTTGGGAGCAAATGGTAATCTTCCCCAGAATGATTACGATGAATACGCCAACCTTATGAGTACACGCGACAAACATTGGCTGATCGGAATTCAATTGTCCCAATTGAATACGGACACCCCTTACATTGATGACTACTACTACACTGTGTACAGGGAGCGCAAGGCCGAGCAAAATGGTCAAGTGCGTCATAGTCAGGCGCACAAGGATAATCAATTGAATCATCCATTGACCCAGCCCAGGGGCCATGCTCAGTTGATTCTTGTTCAGTTGGGCAACAAGAATGGATCACGCAATGGCCATGGGCATCGTGAGCGTCGCAATTCTGAAAATACTAGTGGCAATCACTCAACTGGCGGCGGTTCGAATAGTGGGAGTGGCAGTGGTGTGGGCGGTAATACCAATAATATACCCAATTACATTTTCTCCCCATTGAAATTTGAGAATTCCCTGGGCAAACTGCAATATGGCAGTGTGACAGCTCCAAGGAAAATAATTGATGCCGATATTATGGGCAGTGATGCAACGGCAGATGGTAGTACCGCATCGTCCGGATCGACCACATCAAGAACCACAAATGCTGCCAATGTTAAGTCCAATGCAGATACTCCATTGCTACCGGGCACTGGAACTGGCTGTGAGGTGACACCGAGCAGCATGCGTAAATCGCGTCACATTTTGCTGCACATTGAGACACTTTATCGGTATCTATTGAAACTGGAGGACCTGGAGAATCCAGATGTTATGGCGACTATAGTGTTGAAAAAGAAGAAGGAAGCCGAACGCATTGCCGCACTAGAACAACTTGAGATGGCCCACAAGACACCAGAAGAACGTGCCGCCGAGGCTGCGAATCCGCAGTCCATGAATCCGCAGCTTAAAAACAAATTTAACTATGAAATCGAGCCAAGTGCTGTGCTGGTGAATAAATTAAAGGCGGGCTTAACATTCGATAAAGTTCTCGCCATGATGAATGTGAGAAAGGGCAAGGTAAGGTCTTTGGTTCTGCTTGTCCACATTTGGATGATTCTACAGATGGACTTAAACATTTTTTCAGATACTCTTACGCCGGATTATGCCATTCATTTCGGGTCAGAGTGTATGCTGGACTGTCTGGAGCGGTATATTCTGTTCTCTACAAAATGTCGTTAAGAAGGACAGAGACGATATCGAGGGAATAGTCTATGCTCTTTATCCTGAGTTTAAGAAACACATTGGCGATGCCAATTTCGAAACGCTGGTTACTCTTTCGTCAGCTGTGACACTCAATGACAAGAAGTTGACTGGCATCTTTTGTAGCCGCGTAAGTTCAAAGCCATTTAATTTGCTTTAACTAGCGCTTTATAAATTTGTATTCTCCCTATAGTTTGGCATACTGTCGCTGGTTGCTTTAATTCTACGTGCACAAGCCATTTACGTGTCTGGCAGTGATGCAACATTTGGTGAGGAGAATAAACAAAAGTGGCGAGAATTTCTGGCCCAGGTTGCATCCTGCTTGAATCGCACCATACAAAATCAGACCATTTCAGCAGCCATTGAATCGGATGCAATCCAACCGCTAATGGATCATTTTGCGCGATTTAAAGATTTAAAATTAGATGCCCTATTGGCCTTAATAACCGAGGCCAAACATCAGATCGATTAAGTTACGGAAGTATGTTTTGGGGTTTTTATTTTTTGTTTTTATTATCGTGTCTTCATTTTTCGCGCGCGCAATTTTGTATGTTAACGAAATTTGTACGATTTTTATATAAGCAAAAACAAAACAAACAAAAAAACAAAACTCTAAGTTCGCTTTGTTCATTCGATCCAATGTATATGCATATGTATTGTGTGTAAGAATTATGTATCAATTACTTACATATGCATTTCTGTGTTTACTTTAACACGTTCTACACGTCGTAATAAGCAAAAAAGATTGCAAACATCAGGGTATATCGAAATCTCTCTCGCTAGGAGTAGATTTTGAAGTCACTTGATAAATGTACTCATGAATTATATATACATAACTAGGTTTTGAAAGCAAAAGAAAAAAACACAAATTGTTAAATTAAAATACTTCTTTTATCCAAATTAATATGCACTTTACGAAAAGAAACAACAAGAATTTCTTTTTAATGGCATGATAAGTTTTGCTCATTGTACATATATCATTTTTGTAATTGATAAGGAAAACTTGTCCAGCATTTTCTTTTGATAGAGATTTATATAGAATTGAGCGACCTCCCTGTTTCATTACAATTCCTTTTTTTTTTTTTTATATGTATACGTATATATGATTTTAATTGTTAGCATTACAATGGAAATTGCATAGAGTTTACTTAAGTTTAGACATTTTTAAAGCACCTAAAACGCATACAGGCATTCATCATCTTTGCAAAACATATATATCGTTTATATACATAATTAAGTCGATGCATGGATACAGAAATACAAGCATAGAAAATAGCTAACTACGTAATTAATTTGCTGGATCTGTAAATATCGGTCGTAAAATGTTTCATTGAAATTAAAGTGATGATATAGGGTTTATTTGAATCAAAAGCGTTCATCACGACGAAGACATTCAGCATAAATGTTATTTGCATTGTGAGACAAGCACATTCATTATTTATTTGTTTACTAGATAACAAAACAAAAAAAATAACAAAAAACAAAATCAATGTTCAAAATTGTGATAAATTTTGACTTTTGTAAGACAAAAATTGTACTTGAATTCATTCATCTTGTCCCCTATTTATCTATATATTTTGAAAAACAACTAACGGATAAATATTTGTTGTAAATTCCGCTGTCGAAAGGGGTTTAATTTTATTGTATCTTTTCTTTTTATGCTTATTTTCTGGTCTCTTATAATTTTCCCTCTTGAAAGTTGTCTAACTTCTTGTGTGTTATATGTTGTTTTTTTCGATAAATATTTTATTTTCATGTGCTTTATAATAATTGTATTTATATAAATTCGTATTAACATATATACTACTTGAAAAGTACGCTTTTTGGAATCGAAACGATAAAATTGGGAGAAAAAATATAAAAAAAAAACAGACACACACACACAAAGTAAAACATTGAAAATAGAATACCTATTTAAGAAGATAAATGCTATGCAATAATTATGGTAGATGTATCTGTACAACATGCAAACACTTCAATATTTTCTATATTTCAAATATGTTTGATGAATATTAAACACAGATATAAAATTTATATGATTTCCGAGAGTTTAATAAATAAAGCATAAAATTTCACAGACAAAAGTTCTTTATAGTTAAAAGGGTAAGCAAAATTTTATTGATGGTGGTAGTGATATTTATTGTTACAACATTTCATGACATTTATTTGACAGCCACATTTGGTCAAAAAGAAAAAAACATTTGTTTAATTATTACTATATATACAAAGGATGAACAAAAAAAAGAAGAACGAATTAGAAATCGCATACGTTAATTAAATCAAACGAAGCATTATCAATAATTTAGATCTCACATACCAAAACAAAGTCGGTAAACCCCGCTTATCTAAACGCCATAAAGTTTTTATGAAAAACGTAAGTTTTAGGATTTAATTTTAACGGTCCTGACGGTCATCATAAATATTGGAGGGATCCACGTCACACAAGAGTCACATGTTGTAAGCGAAATCATGGAGGTGGATCTATAATGATATGGGCGGCATTTAGTGCTAAAGGAAATGTATGTTTTGTATCCAGTCGAATGGTGAAGATTGGACTTTTCAACAGGACAATGCGCTAATAAAAAAACTTTTTAATGGCTTTCACATATAGCCATTTTACTTAGGTATATGTATTCTTGATGAGCACAACGAGACGAGTACAAATAGCCATGCCCGTCTGTCACGATCAACGGAAACTCCTCCTAGACCGTTGGAGCTACAAAGTTTAAATTTGGCATGAAGGCTTGTATATACTGCAGCGGTTGTATATATCAGGATTCTGCCGGATCGGACATCTATAGCTCTCATACAAACGACAAGTCGCGAACAGTAACTTTTCTCAATAACTAACGTTATTTTCTGAGCTATTGTGGTAAAATATAATATTGGTGAGTTTATTCCACCCATAAACGACTGTGCTAAGTTTGATCAAAATCGGGTGACTATATCATATGGCTCCCCTAGGAACGATCGGTGGAAAACAGTGATTTTGATCAATAACTTCGTTATTTCCTATGCTAAGATTGTAGGCCTTTCTTTCGCAAACATTAGGCTGTTTAAATAAAACGTTTTTCCACTTTGATGGCTATAGGTAAGGAAGAGTTACCAAAAAAGTTGCAAGGGTATACAAAGTTTGACGTTTCGAAGTTAGCCCTGGCCCTCTGGTTTCATTTGTGGCCTAAACAATCTGCAGCACTTTTTTCAGTGTTAATCTAATGAAATAATGAAACTATGAAATGGCATAATTTTGTAGTTGCAGCATCTAAAGTTTGCAGGTGATTTACACATAACAAGTATCATTTTAAAGGTCAATACAACTCTATTCTATTTTGTGAAGTATTAACCCTGTACTAGACAATACGGTTCGGGTGAAAGGTGTTTTTCGACTTCTGATTATTGGTAAAGACCTCCTTTTTGCGATGGTTTATCTATTTTAGTAGACTAGTATAATGAAAGCAATGATCTATTTCGTGCTCTTAATTTGAATTAAAAATTACCGGTGTCATTGATAAGTTATCATTTATCGATCGCAGTTATCGAACATCGACAATGTGTTGTCGTTTATCGAAGAGATCTTAAGTGGCAACTCTTTGTGCTCCATAATTTAAAAAAAAAAAACATAAATATTTCATATTATTTGATCAAAATGTACAAATTTGCTTTGTATTCGCTTACAGGCTGGTACTGTGGCCGATCAGAATATGAAACAATGCTGGAAGTTATGTGTCCTCGCAATGTGATGTAAGTTTGTACAGGCTTTTCGTACATATTCACATATTTTTTTTCAGTGACTCGGAGCTTCTGATCAAGGTCATTAAGAAGGAGTCTGAAGCATTTTCCAAAAATTTCTTATTAAAATCCAATGATATACTGGACTTGGCCATTGAACAAATCAAATCAAGCGATCTGGATATAAGAAATAAGGTAGGACTAAGTGAACGTTGGTCGAATACATTAAGTAACTTGTCAAAGCACTAAATCTAGGGCCTGGCACTTTTAAATAAACTGATCTATAGAGTTCCCTGCGACAATGGGCCAGTTTTTCCTGGAGCACTCTTGGCACGCGGCATCTACTTTGTTCAAAGGCAAAAATATAGAGTAAGCAATGAATGTTATTGATAATGCAAATGCCACATATGTATGTGTATCCATATTTTCTGCAATGATTTAGCTGGCAAGCAATGACTTAATATGGTATAGAAGCTTGGACTCCAGTCACAAGTCTCCTGAGGAAATTCTTTTGGCAGAGATTTTGCTGTGCTTGTCATTTTTTAATTTGAGGGAACTTTATTCAGCGAAAGAAGTTTTACATCGTGTGAATGCTATGGGTAATACTAATACTAAGATTTGCCAAAAAGCTAAGTTTTAAATATCCATTTTTTTCATTCTAGATTCCTCCATTCTTGAAAAAAGTGGTAATTAACAAAGGCTCTAGTATCAATAAAACAGAATTCCCTTTGCTTATAAAGTATAAATCGCTTCTATGTGTATCGTGGTGTCTTAAAGAAAAACGAAGGTCGCTTTCTTTGTCCTAAAGACCGAATGCTCTTTCTCGATCCTTGGGGATCGCCCTGTTTGCCAATTTGTTACCTATGCCAATATTCCGTTTCTCCAATATTTAACTACATATGTATCTATTCATAGCGTATAGTCCGTATGATGCTTAAACCATCACATTTATTTCAGAATTATTTGCGTTTCTGTTACTTTTGAGAAGATTCGAAAAAGTAATCAACTATGACTCGAAGAATTTTCGTTTTACCACTAAAAATATTCACGGAAAGGGGAATCCTGAAAATGAATTGGCCAAAAATTCAAAGTGTTTGTGAGTGATAATGCGAATACTTAAAACCACAATGTTTTTTCAATTGTTTAACGTTCTTTTTTGTTTTATACAGTAACGTAAAAGTTGGACAACAAGAAAAAATTATTGCTAACCAGTCAATCGAAAAAGGGGAAATCGTTGCGGCAGAAAGACCTAAGTATTTTCAGTTCAGTGCGCCTTTCCTAAACTGTGAACTGTGTGGAGTCCTTCAGGAACAGCTTTACACCTGCCCAAATTGTCGATACAGAACCTATTGTTCGAAAGTATGTCTGGAACTCGATTACGAAGATCACAAAGATGAATGTTACGGCTATAAAGTTGGCATAATACAAATGCTTGAAGCGAATTTGCTATTCCGTTTATTTGTTCAGACTGCTAAGTATTTGGCAGATGTATTATTCTTTTTTTTGTTAGATGGCGGGTATGTACTTATACATAATTAGTATTAGCAGCAAGCACTTTAAATCCTTTCATTTCATTTTTTTCATGAACAGAATGATAACGGATCCTCTGGTTGCATGGAAGTTCTTTGTTGAGTCTGCCAGAGATGATTGTCGCTCAGACATCATCATTTACAAATTTTTGACACTCGAACCTGACTATGATCAAATAAAGTCCGAGAAGTGGCAGCAAATGGTTGGCACAGCATTTCGTCTAGCGGTCTTTGTCTATAACGATACAGAGATAATCAAAACATATTTTGGCCTAATAAAGCTAACAAAATTTGACATGATAAATGTGATGGCAGCACTTCTATTGCGTTTGAACGCTCATATCACATTAAAATGCCAAAGAGAGAAATTGTTATGCCCGGTGAATTCTCGTTTGACTTCCGAATTACAGGATAAAGACCAAGAACAGCTATCGTCATGTGAAAGGGCTGAACGCATGAGAATCAACGCATTTCACTATTACAAAATTAATTCTACTGCCGAAATTGCAGATAGTTTAAACATGTTTTTAAAACGTGACCTGCAAAAACGATATATTACGACTAAAAACAGATATCAGAACAGGAGTCCATTATCTGAATATATGAACAAGCTTATTAATTTATGTCTACAGAACCAAAAAATTGATTCAGCTTCTATTTTGATTAACATTGCTCATACGACCCTAAACGATATTGAATTAAATAATTCAAAGCGTTATGAAAAAATGATCGACATTGCAAAATATTTTTATCAGTTTCTAGATGAGTACTTTTCTCCAAATAATGCAACAAAATTTTTACATCAGGAGAAATTATCGTTATGTGCATCTTTCGATGCATTTCAAAATGTTAGCAAAGAGGAAAATGTTGAAATCAGGTAAAATTAGGCCTATAACAAAGGTGTAAAATTGATTATAAATTATGGTTTTTTTTCAGATCTTGCGCTTCTGATATATATATCGGAGTCACAACTAAGAAAGTTAATGCTGGAACAGAGCTTTCTATGGGATTAAGGCCACCTCATCAGAACTTCTGCAATAGTTTATCAATAGAATTATTCGATGGCGACAAGTTTATAAGAAGAAATTGTTTAAGGGCTGAAGTGAGTAGCTTAATAAATAGTTAGTGCATTTGTCCTCTTAAAAATTATTTTTCAGCATCCTAGTCTTGGGTTATTTTGTGGTGTTTGTGAAAACGAAAATGTAATTTCTCCAGCTAATGACAGCTGTTTGGAATGTGGTGCGCATTATGATGATCTATTGGACCAAAAAATTGTGTATATTTCGTATCTTGAGTCTGAGATATTAAAAAAGGCAAAGCAACATCAAGGTATAAACAAAAACAAGTAACAAATTAATGCCATACAATTACATTTGTTTTTAATAATATTTCAGATAATGAACATGACCTGGCTTTAATGTATGGCACTTACAATATATTTCTGAGCAAGCATTTTACAGAAGGACATGACTTACCTTTACGTGGTGCCCTTAAGTTGGCAAAGTTTCTAGCTATAAAAGGTAAATAATCATCTAATTATTGTAGTGGAATTAACAAGACCCTTTCTATTTCCCTTAGGATTTGTTCAACATGCTAGTGAAGTCTTGCTCAGTTTGGTTTACATTTACATGGAAGTTTCCTATTTGTACGAAACAGATATTTGTACAAAAATATTTGATATTATTCAAATCATAATGGAACATTGCGCTGAAAATATGTTAGTTGAACGAAAATTTAACAATTTGCGAAATGTGTAATATCTATAAGTATATATTTTTTTTCAGAGATATTTCTTCGGAAATAGAACCAACTTATTTGACCAAGCTTCTGGAAAGTTCACAATCTATATTAAACAGGCAGGAAGAGAATTTGAAGTTATTCGTTGATGATGAAGATCTTTTTGAATTTTGTATGAAACAATCTACAAACTATAGCAAATGGAAGCAAATTATTAATTTACACTACCTTATGCCTCAGAGTGTGCGAGATTATCTATATAAGATTGAAAGCAATGAATCATAATTAAAAAGATATTCAAATTAATAAGAAAATACATATTATTGAAACTATTTAGCGCTTCTATCGTACTGATATACTGATTATATGAATTTTCAATGAAAAGACGCCACCACACAGCAGATAACGCGAAAGTTGTTTAAGCAATGGAAACACGTTTCATTTAACCTCTGTTTGTTTATGCTATTTCTGCATAGATGCGCGTACTCTCTCTCTTTTAACGCAAATGTTGGGAATTATGCTCGCAGATTACGAATCGGATGCACGTTCTTCAATCATAACGATCTTAGCAAGAATTTCGACACGGTCTCTTGCCATTTAGATCGTGCCAAACAGTTAATGTATCTTTAACTGAAACGATCGTTATAAATGATGATGTCGCGCCGTAGGTGGTCAGCATTATTGTTTTATTCGTGGTTAAACATGGGACTCCATATTCTGGTGCTCGGTGTATTTCTGCAACTGTTCAGCTATGTGGTTTCAGAGCAAAGTGCATTACTATCCAGCTGCCCATATGGTCACGGAAATGAAGGCTTCAATTTGGATACAGATCACTCGGACAGAGAAAGAAGGAATGCTCAACCCTTTCAGCTGGAAGTGCGACCAAGTGTAAATGAGCCAAATTTGGATGTGTTTCTAAAGGACTTCCTGCCAAAATATAATGTAAATCCCAGCTCTGTGACCAGCGGCTGGCTGGATCTTCCAAGCATTGAGAAGCAGCCATCGGAGCCTATTAAATGTGGCTTACCGCCACAAAATTGTCTTAATGATTCCCTGAATTTACATTATCGCAGCATAGATGGTTCCTGCAACAATTTACTCTATCCGGAATTTGGCATCGCAATAAACAGATATAGACGACTGCTTCCACCCAGATACGTTGACCAGCACGTTCAGGCAGTGCCCAATGCCCGTCTAATCTCATTATCGTTGTACGGAGAGACAACAAAGACGGATAGTTATCGCACTATGGCGGCTATGCAATGGGGTCAATTCGTTGCCCACGACATCAGCCAGCTGACAACCAAGGGAGCTCCCAAAGATTGTTGTGCCGAGCCCCAGCATCCACAGTGTAAGCCCATTGCCCTGCCTCGTGGAGGTCCGATTGCGTACAACACGGGCAAATCATGCCTAAGTTTCGCCCGTGCCATATCAGACGCTGATGCCATTTGTCCCAAGAGCGACTTGCCATATTCCGAAAAACTTTCAGTGGTGACCTCGTATTTGGATCTCTCTTCTTTGTACGGTAATTCTCCGGCCCAGAATCGACGTGTGCGCCTATTCAAGGGCGGACTGCTTCGCACAAGTTATGTTAATGGCCAACACTGGGTACCAGTGAGTCACAATGAGAATGGCGAATGCGGCAGCAAGAGTGAATGTTATAGTATGCCAGACAGGCGCAATCGCTTCACCCCAACAATTGCATTGCTGCATACGATTCTGTTGCGCGAACACAATCGATTGGCCGAGCAGTTGGCACTTCTCAATCCGGCCTACAATGACGAGAGATTGTATCAAGAGGCACGGAAAATTAATATTGCACAGTTTCAAAAGATTACCTACTACGATTGGGTCCCACTGTTCCTAGGACGCGACTACGCGCAATTAAATGGACTCATCTATCCGGAGGAATCGAATGAGTTCGTAAATGATTATGATGAGAGTGTTAATCCCAGTGCGTATGCTGAGTTTTCGGCTGCAGCTTTTCGTTACTCCCACACACAGATTCCAGGATGGTTCTCGTACGTTCAAACACACGTATATCACTAATCACTTGAGATCCAATCATTACATTATGCTTATTTGCAGACTTGTTGCCCCCAATCGTAGCTCGAATCAAACCCTGCGCCTTAGTGACTATTTTGAACGTCCAGAGACCATCCAATTATTGTCTTCCAGCGATAACTTTGATGCTCTAATACGCGGTCTGGCTACTCAATTGCAAAAACGTTCCGATGCCAATGTCGATGTGGAGATTAAACACTATTTTAATCGTAAGGAGTTCCAAGAGTACGGTGCCGATCTGAAATCCTTTGATATCCAGCGTGGTCGTGATTTTGGTTTGGCTTCCTACAACGATGTCCGAGAATTCTGTGGTCTGCGTCGCGCCAACTATTGGGAGGATTTTGCTGCTGAGATTTCTGGCGAGGTAAAGTTTTTTACTCATATTTTTTGTGCCAACTTACAGTAAAAGTTTTCGGCCATACAGAAAATCTCATTGTTGCGTAAATTGTACGCCTCACCCGATGACGTCGAACTAACCGTGGGTGGTTCACTGGAATTCCATGCTCCGGAGGCTCTTTACGGTCCAACTATGTTGTGTATTGTGGGCAAACAATTGTTGAATTCACGTCGCAGCGATCGTTTCTTCTTTGAGCGTGACAATCATCTCAGTGGATTCTCGCGCAGTAAGTGTTTGATTTCTTAACCAACTTCTTAGTGCTAAGAAGTATTTTTATACGCAGCTCAATTGGCGGAAATTCGTAAGGCTAGTTTGGCTGGTCTATTCTGTAGCAATGCCCACTACTTACATTATATTCAGGCTAATGTATTTGTATTCCCGAATGGCCGGTAAGTGTAGATGTTTATAAAACTTAACTCTGCTTGATTTTTAAATTCCATCCATCTCTTCTTTTTTGTTTCAGCAACTCTTTGCTTAACTGCAATGATATACCCCAGGTAGATCTTAGCAAATGGCAAGATTTTAGGGCTCAAATTATGAACTAACAGATCTCTAAATAATTGCAAGTTATTTCAAGAGTATATAAAGTTCTTTTACTAAGTACTAAGTGAGGAAATATATCGTTTAAAAAAGAAATAAAATTAAACATTTTGTTATAAATTAAATAAATTATTATTACATTTTACTGAATTGCATTTAGGCCATTATAACATGGTGGTTCTTTGTAAAGGGAAATAAATATATAAAGACCATGAATATGAGACACACAAAGTAATGCTCCCTTTTTTGTATCGACAGAAACTAGGATATATGAGGATTGTTAAGTACGCGGTGAAGGAAAGTTAAGTGTTAAAAGCTTCTTACCTATTAAATTTTTATTTTAGATTTAATTACGGATGTAAATGAGCCAAAAGTTTTTACCTAAAAATTACTTTCAATTCAAATAGGGTCAAGACCTAAAGAAATTTAGGAAAAAACTGCCCTTCTAAATATCCATCGTATAATTCCTTCCAAAGGAAAACCCGTATTTTTTAAGACTTTAATGTTAAATATTATTCAAAATCTTAAGTCACTGATTTAATTTTTATATTAGTTTTCAAGATTTGAATACAATTCAACGACTTCTGGCGATAATGTATATCAAACATGTGTAGATGTACATATATCGAACTAATAAGTTTCTGATTTTATATGATAAATATTTGTTTATTGACCATTTAGGATAGATTGCAATAAAGAAAATCTTGACCTCGAGCCGGCATAGCAATTTGCAAACAAATATTTCGCAAAATCTCCCGATTTGTTAATTTTTGCAAAAACGTAGACACCAAATTTACTTGGGTAGATCACCTCGAAAACGGTTCCTCCTGCCTGGTATCTTAAATTCTATTTAGTCCTATGCGTGTTGAAATAAATTGGATGTGTAATAGGAAGAAAATGTATAAATTATAATTTGATGGTTTTCTTTTGATTAATTCGTTTGAAGCTATATCATTTAGTAAGGTAAAGGTGTATTACCATAATCAAACAAATTGGCTTGCGGTGGCTTACCTGACTCTTGGATATTTAATTAAGTATTATACCATCAATTGAACCTTATATTATAACCTAAAATTTAGCATCTACGCCAATAATTGAACACTCTCTAATTGATATGATAAACAAGAAAACATTCCAGATGGCGAATACGGAATTACATAAATGTAACTTTATTGATTTACAATGTCATAGAATAGTTGTAGTTGTTGTGGTTTCATTTGATTCCGACTCTGTCGTAGTGTTTGGAATGTAATCATTAAACTTGGTGGTTTCAGTCAAAATTTCTCGTTTGTTTTCAGTTGTCACATCAAAATCTTGAATGACAGTGGTATCATCTGGAATTGCTGGCGACAATGTCGTGGCATCATCATTGTCCGACAGCGTACTGATGTCATCTCTGGGCGAGTTTTCAGTCGTTACTACGATGCTACTCGTGGCTGAAACTTCGGTGCTTGTTGTGATTTCATTTTCCTTTTTGTCAACTTCAGAACTTTGCAGTCCGAGCTTATTATCTGGGACTTTTTGTTTATCCAATGATAACAATAGTTTTACTTGCTCCTGTAATTGTGAGATCTCAGCCACTGTTAGGTTAGTTTCGTGTTTTGATTCATTGGAATCAGCCTGTTGTTCAGATATTAAGGGTTGAATAATATCTTGGGCCTCTTTCTGCTTTAATGTTATTATCATCTCTTCTGATGGCGAATTTGTTAAGCGTGTGTGGGTATTATAAGTCGTATTACCTTTTCCATTTTGCTCATTTTGTTCAATAATTGGCTTTAAGTTAAACTTAGTTGCGTTCAAATCGACGGTCTTTGTATTCATATCTTCGTTTTTAATTTTCACTTTTTGATTCACTTTTACAGAAGGCCCACGTTTATCATTTGCCGCTGGTGCTTTGTTGAGTTTTGTCTTTGTTTTAGTCGCATTTTGCTGAATTATTCTTTTATTTAGTGGCCTTTTTTGTGATACTTTGCGGCGATTGTTGAGACCTTTGTTTCCATATTTCTGACTTCCAGATGATTCTTCTCTAGACTTCAAACTTGAACGAAGAATATGGGTCTGAGGTCTTCTCCGTTTGGGAGTATCTGGGTTTGAGTTTCCAGTGTCCGGTTTCGGGGTTTCCGGTTTTGGAGTTTCCGGTTTTGGGGTCTCCGGTTTTGGCGCAGCAGGATTTGCGTTTGAAGGTAAAATAATATACGTTGGAACCGGATATCTGTGATACGGATA
The DNA here is from genome assembly GCF_018902025.1 of Drosophila willistoni. Taxonomy (NCBI): domain Eukaryota; kingdom Metazoa; phylum Arthropoda; class Insecta; order Diptera; family Drosophilidae; genus Drosophila; species Drosophila willistoni. The sequence goes on from NC_061086.1 coordinate 4,778,250, forward strand.
AGGTTCTCCTCTCAAACCAGGCGGTCCAATCGGCCCAATTTGACCGGAATAGCCATTTCTTCCGCGTTCTCCTTTATCGCCCCTTTCTCCTTTCTCACCCTGCTTGCCATTTCTACCAGGTTCACCTGATAATATATTATATATCACATCATCTTTCAAATGACTGAGACTGTAAACTCTTACCAGGAGGCCCAGGAGGACCTGGCGGTCCAGGCAAACAATTGCATTTTGGCGTATAGTACAACGATGGCGGCGGCGGTGGCACTCGTAAATAACTATAGCCATAATAACCGCTATTTCCGGTCGAGAGTCCTTTTTGTTTAGGTTTCGGTTTTGGGGCCGGAGTTGTCTCCCTCTGCAGACCCACAAAGCGAGCATTCAAGAGCCACGAATCGCTACAATAAACAAGCGGCCACAGCACTAAAGTTAGAACAACGGATATCATTAATGGATAAAGAATAATTTTAAAAGCAGGTCGTTGACTTGCCTGCCAGCAGTAGAACAGAGAGCAGCTTCATGTTAATGTTAATGATCCCTGATGACGAGTGTAGGCCGGTGCCATCGAGAACAGCTCTTATATACCAGAAACTGTGTTAATCTTCAAACGGTACGAATAATAGGTTAATTCGAAACACTTAAAATTCAAATCGCTGATCTCAGTTAGCTTAAACTCCTCCCAGAAATTTCTCTAATCGCTCTGCTCGGATCTTAATCGATGTAGGCCAATATAAGTCTCGATGATGTAATTTTATGCCTGTTTAAATCAAAGCCGCATGTGTTTGACATTGGCTATCAATTTGACTAGGATTAAAGGGCGCAAGGTCATTGAATTGAATGTATTTACTTGTTTTGATTAACTTTCAAAGAGCTTTAACTCAAGACACTTTTGATTTCTGTTCACATTTTGGCCTCTTTTTGATTTCACTTTTTCGCTCATTTAGCATGCCATTGTTGGCATTCTTTTCTTCTAAATTAAACAATAGAACACAGCTTAAATGGCGAATAAGAAAGCGAACAGTTTCAACCAAAATCCCATTTACATAAATCCATATAAATGACTGTTAAACTGTTCAACTTACTATACAAGTAATTCTAACACAAGTAAAAAAAAACTTTTTACGAGACTTTTATAGCATTGATCTGATTCTTTGTATAATTAATTAGTTCTATTTTTGACGAATGCTGGCTACTTTACATTAAGATACATAAGAAACACAACCCATATAGTAAACTCTTACCTAAGTCATGAATAGAATTGAAAGAGAGAATAATGCATAAGTATTCGCATACGCCTATCTATTTTCATCAGAATCAGACTAATTTACAAGCCAAAAATATGTACAAAAGTTGCATTTTTTTGAATAGAATAGAATTTCAAATACAACAAATATATTTCTATAGTATCGACCATCAGCTCTTTCCTTATTTGCTAAGCCAATTGCAATGATACCCTGTAAACTTGTTGTAGCTCCATTGCAAATAGATATCTATTTATGGATTCTATCTACTCACTCGTGTTAGGTGAGTGAGTGAACAAAATTGATCTTCTCCCTTTAGTAAGTGAGTGAACAGGTTCACTAAACATGCTCCTTTTTGACTCACTTACTTGTTCATTCAGTAATTCACTGGCTTCGTAACTCACTGATTCAATGACTCAGTTATTCATTGATCTAGTAGTTTAGTTTATACCAATGATTTTTTCCTTGTTTTTTTTATGAAAATGATTTATCTAATTAAAATAAGCTAAAAGCCATATCTGATTAAATTAATTCTTAATTTTATGATAATTGAATTGACAATATGAACTGTTAAGCTTTATCTCTGATCAAAGATGCTTTGATCATTAAAAAGTGTCGACTACTTACATTCATCCCATTCAAAAGGAGTATAGAAACAGATCAGAGTCCCCAAAAATAAACAATAAAGTTAGTACAGAATAAACAAGTGAGTCAGTAAGCTGACTGAATAAGTGATTCAATAAGTAAGTAAAAACTGGCTCAGTATACTTGTTCATTCAAATTAGTCGTTAAGGCTAACACTACTAAATTTAACGGTTTCTGATCATAACGCTAATTATTCACTTAACAGTCTGAAATAAATTGATCTTAATCTTTGCGCTTACATCCAAAAATATATTACTGAACATCGAAAATTACCTAAAAACTTGTAAATAAATTATTTTGCATTATGATTGTGCCTGTGACAACTATATACATATGTATGTATGCATCATATATCTTTCGCTACTATTTTCTGGATTAAATAGCGACGATTTTCATTTATTTATTATTATTTGCTTATGTTAGAGCAACAGTAACAGTCAACTTGTTTTAATATTTTTAATTTAAACTATTTTTTTCTTGAGGGGTCAACCATTGGTTCAATATGCGAAAAACGATAAAAAGTATCAACAATATCTTCGCTTAGTCATAGCTTGGGAAAGTTCAATCGATAATAAAGGGGTCAATATGCATTTTGAACTAGACAAATTATAATATTTCTAAAAGCAAATGATTACATAATATGTCAGTGTAAAGACCCTTTACACTTTCGTTGACTTTGAGGTCTTTTGTATTCATTCTTGGCGCTTATTCGGGTTAATCAGATGTTTGGCGCGCGACTCAAAGTGTTAAAATGTTAATAGAAATAACCAATTAGAAAACAAAAAAGATGTTTTATTGATTCTTTGTGGACTTTCTTGGCTGTCGACTAACAATCATGTGGCATTGGCCAAAAAGAATACCCCCTTTACATGCCATTGCAAATACGTCAATGGACGGTCCAGTTTTTGAATTAGCATTGATTTCCATAAGTTATAATAATAATAACGAGAGATAACATCATTTTGACCAAGTTGAATTTTGGATTTTATTTGTATAAGATTTGCCAAGATTTCTCAATGGTCATGATATAACGGTTTTCCAGAATGTAGATTATTGAAAGTGATTTATTTAAAATATTCAAAAGCATATCGTTCTCCAGCAGTCTCGTCTTTTGGTATAAATGTCATTGAGTATCGAAAGAAAGGCATCAGATGCGTTTTCACCATGAAGCTGCCCATAGTGATTTTCTGTCTGAGTAAGCGATAAAGCAAATCCATTTATCTTTATCCTAAATAATGGCTAATTTTCGTCTATAAGGTCTGACAGTAGTCAGTCTCAGCGGCAGAGCACAGGGCAAAAAGGCTGAACAGGAAACGGGAAGATTTGTGGCAACGATTCAAACGCCAGCGCCAGCTCCGGCGCCCCCACAAAAGGTTATATATAAGATCCCAGCACCACCACCTCATCATTATTATCCACATCAACCACCCCCACCACCAATACAGCATTGCAACTGCCCTCCAGGGCCACCAGGATTGCCAGGGCTTCCAGGTAATCGAATATTTTCAGCAATTGTTGCAGGAACTAAGTGAAAATATATTTTTCAGGCGAACCGGGACGAAATGGTGAGAAGGGTGAGAAAGGTGAAAAGGGAGACAAAGGTGATAAGGGTTATCCAGGATTGCCTGGACCTCCTGGATTGCCAGGTCCACCCGGCATACCGGCTCCTGTTCCACCTCCACCACCACCTCACCATCATCATCACCACCCACACCCACACCCACCACCAAGTCCACCGCCTCCACCAAGTCCACCACCTCCCAAGGATCATCACCATCATCATCATCATCCTTCCCCTGGAGTACCCTTTCCTGCCCCAATTTTTCCCCCGTTTCCTCCTGTTATATATCCTGTTCCTATCCCGGGTCCTCCCTCGCACAAGGGACATCATCATCATGAATCTAAGGGTCAACCAGGGCCACCTGGACCTCCAGGTAAGAATTATTCAATCTCAATCATTATTCTGCTTGACAAGTTTAAACGGCAGAGGCAACATTTTTGTAGGTCTTTTATTTCTCCATCCTAACCTTTTGGAATACATCTTTTTTGACAATCAAAGAATTTAGAAATGGAAAATATACTAACTTCAAAGGGTTCGGCTGTTTTCCAAACTGAATGACATTGAGAATTGTACTCTTTCCCTTTCTTGGCTTGTAGAGTATTTCACAAATAGAAACCGATCCCATTCCCATCTACTCATTAAAGATCTTCCATCAGTGATCTTCCTTTTTCAAGCAAATTGAAAACTTGTTGTGCAATAATATCTGTAACATCTTTAGCTATGCCAAGTTTTGTCAAGATTGGACGACATTACCGTTATATTATTCGTCGAGCTTAAGATTGTGTACAGATTTCATCGTTCCCAGCGATGTTTATTAAGCCAAGAGAGATATAAAAATGTGCAAAAATGTACAAACTTCGGCTGAAGTTGGACGATTCCTGTGGTTTTAAAGATTAAATCAATAAATTTTACATTTTTTTAGGACCTCCTGGTCCTTCAGATCCACGGCCACCGTATCCGCCGCCACCGCCACCGCCTCCTCCGTATCCACCGCAAATTCCATGGATCCCCATACCCTTCCCTCTGCCATGGCCTTCAAAAGGGGATCATCATCATAACAAAGGAGGAAACCATAAAGGAGGACATCACAAGGGAGGAGATCACAAAGGCGGGCACGGCTATCCAGGCCACGGTTATCCTGGGCATGGGTATCCTGGCGGCGATCATCCAGGCCACGGATATCCAGGCGGCAATTATCCGGGTTATCCGGGCGGCGGTTATCCAGGCGGCGGTTATCCAGGCGGCGGTTATCCCGGCGGTGGCTATCCGGGAGGTTATCCGGGAGGAGGTTTTCCGGGAGGAGGTTTTCCGGGCGGCGGTTATCCGGGTGGCTATCCGGGTGGCCCTTTCCCCGGCGGCGGAGGATCCAACAATGGAGGACACAACAGCGGAGGAGGTCATCACAACCACGGCGAAAATCCTCACTGGAGTGGACACCATGGCGACGGACATCATGGTGAAAAACCGCACTGGAGTGGACACCATGGCGACGGACATCATGGTGAAAAGCCGCACTGGAGTGGACAACATGGCGAAGGACATCATGGTGAAAAACCGCACTGGAGTGGACAACATGGCGAAGGACATCATGGTGAAAAACCGCACTGGAGTGGACACCATGGCGACGGGCATCATGGTGAAAAACCGCACTGGAGTGGACAACATGGCGAAGGACATCATGGTGAAAAACCGCACTCGAGTGGGCACCATGGCGACGGACATCACGAAAAGCCTCACGATAAGCCTCACGCAAAACCTCACGATAAGCCTCACGCAAAACCTCACGATAAGCCTCACGAAAAGCCTCACGATAAGCCTCACGATAAGCCTCACGGTGAAGGCCATCATAATGAAAAAGGCACAAGTCCACGAGATGATCCAGATGTTGAGATAGATTTAGTTGATGACCTTTTTGACGAGAATTCCTTGGAACAAAACGAAAATGAAGAAAACTTCTTTCCCGAACCAGCTGAAGTGGAATCCGAGATAGAGAACATCGAAAATGCGCTTGATGAAATTGGCTTAGATCCCGTGGAAGGAGATTTGCCTGATGTCGAGAACGTAATCTCTGAGAATAATAATCTGGAGGTCGACGAATACGAAGAGGCAGAGTCGGAAAAGGAACCGGTAACAGACGACCAAAATGACACCGACAATGCTATTGAGGATATAGTTACACCAACTATGGAGAGCTATGGGGTTGAGGAGCGAAGCAACAATCGACCACTTATTTTGGCCATAGGCACGCCTCGGAATCCATTTCACATATATGCTATTGACACACAATTGAGACAATAAAAAGACACGAAATTTGCAAAGCTGTTTTTTATTAATATCGTTAAAAAGTTCCGTATTACGTTCAATTTCTTAGTGGAATGTCTCGTCCATACCACGAGTGCAAAAAGATAGCTCTGGCGGTAGATAATACCAATGTCTAATACAGTTCCTATTAATATTTTGGATTACAAAAATTGCATGATATACAACTTTTTGATTACGCAACTATGTATGTATACCGAAATTCTGGTTTAAGAAACTTGTTAAATCTTTCAGTAAATTTGTACTATTAGAAACTTTTTATATTTCTTTAGATGATTTTTAGATTTTTAGAATTTTTGATTGAAATATTAAGCAAAATCGTTGTAAATAAATGTGATCAATTAGTTGAGCCCACATAAATATTTTTAAATACGAATAACATTAATAACCTTTTAACCAAATCTAGGCAAACCTAGCCCAATAATTTTGTGTTAAATTAGTCAGATGACCCCATAAAGTATATGGGTAAGTTAAACTTTTGTTTAAGTGTTTTCGAAGCTAATGTAAGAGGTATTTTATCCCAAAATATCACTCGCCTACTAAAGTCAATGGCAAAAAAATTAATTTGAACATCCTGTGTCGTGTATATAAATACACTTAATACAAATAGTTCAACTTGTAACACTTTGTTGCAAATACAAACAATTATAAGTATGCACAATGATACAAGAGTATCAACTTATATACATACATATGTATATATATATTTATATACATACATACATATATAAATATACATATATAAATATATACATATGTACATACATATATAAATATATATACATATGTAATGGAATGTAATGGTTTTATTTGTATAAAAACAAATAGAGAGTTTTAATGCTATATCAGTTTACAAAAACATATTAGCTCAATAGGGTTCAGAAATTAGGCTTAATTAAATACAACGTTTTAAAGCGACTTGATTTTTCTACTTATTTTTACCGACGACTTTCGGCTTCACTCGCAGACAACTTTTCACCGACGATGCTACTTCTCGACTCTCGCCAACTTTCTGCCTCTTCTCTTATTCGCCAGGGCTACAAAAACGACCAGCAACCCAGCACACATCTTACATATATATATACATACATATATACATATGTACATATGTACAATGTACTTGTGCATACGCGTAGCACGAGCTAAGCCACCGTGAGAACGCTGAGCCATCACTTTGGCCATCAAGTGCCCAAATATACATACATATGTACATACGTATGTAAATATGTGTGTATTTACTATCAATTTTTCTTGTATCCATAGATTAAGAACGGTTCAAACTCTTTTAATAAAATCACTTTTCGAAACCTATTCAAACAGTACGGTCGTGCCAGTCTAAATAATCTTTTCTTGAATTTCAAACTAGGGACTATCTTCGGACTAGTAACAAAAAGATTTTTTTATGTTGTGCAAAACGAAAATAAAAAGCAAATTCAAAAAAAAAAAAAAAAAAAATAGACGTCTGTGGCCAATTAAGAAATACAAAGGAGATGACCAAATTGGATAATTATTTCTATTAAATTAACTCCAGAAAACCGACGATATTAAGTGAATTAATTGAGGTTTTTAGAAGTGAACAAAGTCACTAATCTCAACGAAACTAATGAACGAAGCACAACAATAAATGAACAAACGCACAACAAACCACAAGTCCCAAAAACAACCGCCTGTGGTAAATGACCTTGCCGGTTTGACTTCAATTGGGCCAAGAAGAGGATCTAGATGTGCTCTAATTGCTGCTCTACTAAAAAAAAGTATTTGAGGTGTGTCGAAACGAGGGACCACACAGAAAGAAATTCAAAAGGAAATCCAGGAGAGGAAAGTACGTCACAGGAAGCTTCTCCAGGAGCTTCTTCCCACATGATTAAACCTCAAGGACCTTCTTCACACGGGATTTAATGTTCCTAGTTGTTCAAAAGAAAAGAGGTCTAAACAATCACATTAAACATACCGTAGAGATCATTGAGGTCCTTGATAATGACATCATAGAAACAGACTAAAAACAATACATAAACAAAAATATGGTTACATGTGATGAAATTTTAGCCAAACTCTTGTAAATGCCATCCCAATAATCAGTAGCCAATCATTCCAAAGCAATAACAAACCATTTGCAGATCAATAGACACTGCTCTATTAGAACAAAGCGGGGCATAAAACAGGTATTAAACGCGTTCTATCAGGACTACAGAACAAGGGCAATAAGTGTACTCAAAAGCCATAACACTGCTTTCAAACAAATACCAAATTTGGAAGCTTCAGTAATACTGGATGACCCAACTGAGATAATGTCTTATGAATCTAGATCGCCAATAGATCAGTAAGAGCCACGAGTAAGTTCAGAATATTTCCAACAAACCCAATTAATCTCAAACAACCCGAAAAATTAAATATATCAAAATACAAACATGGCACAAACGGTTACAGATTTTTTGATGCTAGCCTCAAACTCTGGGAGTTTGACGGCAAAGCTGAAAGCCTTCAGAGGTTCGTTGACGCACTGAATTTGGTAGATTCACTGCCCATGAAAAATTGGCAGTGTGCCTAATCAAAACAAAACTTAAAGGCTACGCTAGAAATTTAATAACCACTGACGAAACAATAGAAGCCATAATTAAACGCCTTACTCAAAACGTAACAACAGAATCTGTTGCCACCATTTCTGCCAAATTGCATAATCTGCCACAGAGAAATAAGACAGCAAGCCAGTACGCCCAAGAGGTAGAACAGCTTACCAAATCTCTGGAAGGCCTTTATACATGATGGTATCACTGTTGAAGTAGCGAAAAAGTATACACTTTCAATTGCTACACATGCCCTGACTAACAATTGTGTAAATAATCAAGTCAAAAATATTATGAAGCACGGCAAATTCCATGACATAAACGAACTGATAGCCAAGTTCCTGGTCAGCTGCAAAAATGTCAGATGTCAACAACTTTAACTATAACGAATACAGACACACCGAATAGTACATACTTTTGATAAAGTAATAATCGACACTACTACCTATGTAGATCTGAAAATGCTAACAAATGTTCAGTCACAATAATTTGTGTCCTTTTAAAATATCTAGTTGCTATACCAATATCAGATAAAAGATAACAGTTCTAAAACACGGTCCAATAAAAACGTTCATACCGGACATTGAAACAGAACACAGAAATTAAGCATAAGCAAATATCGATACAATCGATACAGTCGATACAAATGACTGGGACGTATTGCCCCAACGAATTAGTATTTGGCAAAAAAAACAGGATAGATATAATTCACCCTCTTTATAATGTGTGTGTGTGTGTGTGTGTAATTATGTAATTAAATGCCACAGATCATAAACTAGAAAGTAACTATTCAGGACCATAAATAGTAAGAGAAATACGTGAAAACAATAATATAGGGATAACAGGTGACAAGAATAAACAAAAAGAGAAAAAAAATTTGTCTGACCAGATGAACCAAAAGAAAAACATCTTTCTACTAATAATACATATACTTTAAAATTTACTAACCCTTAAAATAACTTTACATTATTAACTCTACGTTATTATCCCTTGTATATGTATGAATGTGTATACTATTACTCTCCCTATAATACATATATGTGTATCCATAGACTAAGAATGTGTTCAACTTTTAGAATAAAATAACTTTTGGAAAACGTACTGACTAATCTTTCTTCGTCATTACATCTGTTCTGGATTCAATCGGATTCTAGTTTGTACAGTTTTTTTATGTTTTGGGACTTCTATAGTAGTCGATTTAACGTAAAATATATCTGTTGATATCTGATCCAATACACGTGGGTGGACAATTTAGAGTCTTAGCTTGTTTTAGCATTTTAATCTAGTTGCTTTTTCAGAAAGTTGAGTCATTGTATTGTAGAAAAAAGGAGTTATATGGAAGGTTTTATTTATGTACATTATGGATGATATAATACATGGGTACCGCTTTTACATTGTTTATACGATTATGCTAAAAGTTATTATATTTTCAACTAGTTAATGACAAATCCGATTTCGCCATGAAACTGGATCACTTCTTTACATAATGTATTGATGGATCTGCAGAAGTATATGGCTTTTGATCAATCCACTTTGTAAGATCAACTTGCGGGATATGTGAGCATGGCACAATTGGGTTTCTAAGAAATATAAATATTTTATCAACTCTCTATCAACGATTTTCATCAACAATCTATTCTATACTTACGATGCAGAAACCGTTTTAAATGCCTGAGGTTGCATTGAGGAAATGCTGTTGCCATTATCGCAGAGCAATCGTGCCATACTAGCCTTACGTAACTCTGTCAATTGATCTGTAAGTCAAAAACATTAATATCACTTGCAATTAAGAATGGGATTCCATTTAACCTGGAGTGAAACCGGTGAGTTTGTCGCCATTTTCGAAGAAGAATCGATCTCCCACACGAGTTCTGTAGAACTGTTCCGTTAAAATGCACAGGAAAGTGGGACCCGCTAATGATCCAGCCACGTGAGCCTCTAGGGAACCGCCGACAGTTAGGTCCACATCTTCGTGGCTAGCATAAAGTGATTTCAGCTTTTCAATTATTGGAGGGCTAATCAGGTCACCGAAATCCTCCCAAGAATGGGCTCTGCGCAGGCCACAGAATTCTCTCATGTCATTATAGGATGCAAGTCCATGATCGCGGTTTCGTTGAATATCCAGAGATCGCAAGTCGGAACCGAATGGCATGTTTCGTCTAAACAAGAAATGCTTGATCTGTACGAGATAGTTGTAAATCATTAAAAGGCTTAAAACATTTTTAATATAAACAAATCCATACTTGTCTATCAAAGTTGATATCAGTCAATTCTTCTGGTTGCGTGGCATGACCACGGGTAAGGGAATCAAAGTTGTCACCAACTTCAATAATACCAGGACGATTGAACCAATCACTGAGTGTTAGTGAGCCAAGAACTTGACGCAATTCAGACAAAAGGCTGTAAATAAACGGTTACCAAATAATATAAGACTATGTAGGCCATCAAAAATTAAGTTTGCATACTCTAATCTGCCCTCGATCTGAGAATGGAAATATCTAAAGGCAGCCGTTGCATGTTCATTTAATACAGATGGATCAATATTGGGATCAAAGTCGTTAACATAACTGCCACCTGGGGCTTTGTAGATCAAACGATTCTTCAGCATATTCTCTGCCCCCAAGAAAATGGGCAGCCATTCGTAGTAGTTAATTTGCTGATACTGTGCAATATTGATCTTGCGTGCCTCCTGGAACAAAGTGCGGTCATCATAGTGCGGGTTCAATGCAGCCAAACCATCAGCTATTCGATTGTGTTCCCGCAATAGGACTGTCTGCAGAATGGCTAGACCAGGATTCTGATTAACACGCACATCTCCAGCTCGGTAACAGACTTCACTGCTGTCAATCGCGTCGCAATCTCCGGTCACATTACGTGATAATGGCAACCATTTTCCTCCATTACGTTCCTCCACTATCATGCGACCTCCTTGGAACTCTCGGATATCGCTGTTTTGCTGAATCGAATTGCCATATACTAATGAGAGATCCAAATATGAGGTGACCACGGTAAGTTGCTCGGCCGGCCCTCCAGCATATTGACATCTAGAGTCGCGATCTGTTAGGGTGCGCACAAAATTGAGGCATTCGGTGCCGACTTGGGCATAAGCTGGATCGTGAGGTGGCACAATAATTGCAAAGCATGTCTTATGAGCTGTGTCCAGTCCAATCAGTCGTCCATCATCAGTGCAGCAGCGCGTGGGATGCTTTTTCGATTGGGTAGCTCCGGCCGTCATGCTCATATCGTGAGTCATAATTTGTCCTAAAGTAAACAGAAAAAGAGAATAAAATGAACTTCTATTGACCCCACATTTCGCCGCAATGTTACCCCATTGCATGTTGTGAAGTGTGAACTCCGGATCGGGAACATCCTGCTCGCCAAAGGCTACCAAAGAAACTAAGCGAGCGCTGGGCAATTCATCTCCACTGATGGAACGCGGCGGTGCCGATAATCCATCGGCATATTTGGGTGTCAAAAGTCGTCCATATCTATAAAGAATTTAGTTGCTAACTAAACAAAACCAAATGAAATGTTTAAGTGTCTCACTTTGTGTTTGCCACACCAAGACCAGGACGCTCCAGGTGATTGCAGGAGCCATCTAGAGTTCGATATGCGGATTTCTCACATATGGCAGGTGGATTTGCACATGTCACTTGGCCAGGTGTGGGAAAACTGTGTCCATATGCCGATGGTGCAGGGCCAGCAGCTGGTTGTGTGAACGGATTTTGGATAGCAGGTGAACTAGCCGGTGCTCCATGGGATAGACTATTCCTATAAAATAGATGGAAAAGATTAGCTAAAATAGTTGTAAGGTGGGCTGGAGAATTACCCAATGATGTACTGAGAAGGAGCGCCACTTAAATATTGAAACCCATGATAGCCAGAATAAGGTTGATGCGGTTCGTTGTGAACAATATGATATCCGGTGGAAATTTTAACACCAACTGCATTATTGATGAGGCCAAGAATTCCTAGTAGGAGGATGTCTCGTAGGCAGCCCATCTAAAAACAAAAAACAACAGCGAAAAAGGTGCTTAAACTGATTAAAGCTGGTAAAATGTGCAAAATTCTTTATATGGTAACACAGAGAGGTACTCCAGTACTGCATTTTTACAGGTTTTTTGTTTGTTTTTTGTTATCCTCCACTGGCCTAGAAATCCACATCTAAATGCATATGCCAGACATTTGGCTTTGGCACCATTAAACCGACCAGACTGACTACATAATCGTGGTCAGAGAAGTGGAGTGAAGTTGTTGGCATGTTGGCAAGCTCTTGTGGACACATTTCATGTATGTATGTGCATAATCCGGCAACAAACATGAACTACAAGTGGAACGTTTTACAGACTCTTGCAGGGAAACGGCAACGTTCGACGATCGATCTGGATCTGACTTCAACTAAAACTCCAACTTCTACAATTTTGTTATGGTCACAACTGGTTTCATCACCATTTTGGTGTGCATTCATTATTATTTATTGCGACATTTCGCTTTAAACATATTTATTGCACAGTCTAAGGCTGACAGAATTTAGTCACAAGACTTGAAATCGAAAAACCTCCGAACACAATAAAATTAATTCATAAACAATGTATGTATGTACATGCTCAGCGACTACAATGTAAGCGTGAAATGTTGTATCTCATAGGAGGCATTCGACCAATTTGCAAGCTACTTATGTAAACAGACTGAATCGACAACGGCATTAATAGCCGAGTTTACATAATGGCTCAGCCTCTAGGCTCCCAGTACCGCCCCAAAAAAGTCGCTCCCCCACCCACCTTCCGCAAAACTGAGTGCCACCATTCCCAACTTGGTTCAGACCTTTGCCTCTGTGCACAAAAATGCCAGCTGCATGCAAATCCAATCCGTCCAAGTCTCGCTATGTCTGCCAACTGTGTCGATGTTTTAATTGTGGCTATGATTCGCAGAACAATGGACCGAACAGCAACACGGACTCGAATTCAAATTCGTGTCAAAGTGCCATGAGTCTTTTTCTTTTTCTTGTTTTTTGCTGTATATAAACTTATATATAAGTCCCATACTGTACCGCAACACTTTCTAGGGTTCAGTACTAAAGCGGGCCAACAGATTAATCAAACGTGGTCAAGAAACGATGTCTAGTCTAGTCGAACTATTTCAATTAAAATGAAATAGCAATCACGATTAGGAATAGCAAATTCTTACAGTAGAAATACACAACATGTCAGGGTCACTACCATTCATCTGGTTATGACTAATGAGCAATGGCGAATTGTAAACAAAATTGATATCGATCAGAAATTACATCAACAAAATAAAAGCTGCGCCGAAGCTCAAGCACCCTTGTAATGCGAAGCCCTTTCAAAATCATTAATTGCTTAAATAAATTTCCTTGAATAAGTTTCATTTTTCAAAAACAAATTGACACATAACGATTAATAGTTTCTATGGCAACTATGTATATATACATATAGTGATTAGATCCGACGAATTGTCAAACTTAATCTCAATTTGGCAATAAAAAGGTTAAAAACCCAGTTTCATTTCAGTATCGTGAAGTTGATTCACACAGATCAAGAATATGTATATATATCGGATCGGCAATGTCTCTTTTTCTGCGTTGCAAACAATTAACTAAATTTATAATATAAATATCGCCTACAACGAAATTAAAACAATCTAATTTTAACTTTATGTATTAAGCAAACTTTATATGTATTTATTACTTTCCCGAATGGTTAGCAATAAAAGAGGAAGAATGTTGTAAAACGTCGCAGAAGTAATGAAAATCAAAAAAATTCACGTCTTTAAGTTAATAATTCCTCTCTAAAAATTTAAACATTTTGTGGTGAATAGTTTTTTTTTAATTTTTTATAATAATACTAATATGAGCTTCTGCTTTGTTTCGAGGTTTGATATCGAATGATTCTTTATTTCAAATTATGAAGTAGGTTTAGTCTAAATACATTATGAATATAAAATTCTGTCGCTAAGAGCAGCGACAGAGCGGGAGAGCGTAGTATCCATGTACATATATACATACATATACATATTTGTACATACATATGTATGTATGTATATGCTAAGGCCATATATTTAAGCCAAGCGCATAAAATGCCACGTTGCTGGTCAGGCCACACATACATACATAAGTGGCTGATCGCATTTCAATTGTTTGTGTTATTTATGTTTGTGTATGTTAATATATATGCGTGTTTATGCATCATGATCAATTAAATACAATTTTTAATATTATATTATTGAATTTGGATATTCATGAAAAAAAACCTTCAATAGTACGCCACGAACAACAAATTAAACTTTTTTAAAATTAGAGGTGCTTAAGATTAAGACATGATACATTCTTTTACCAGTAGCATAGTGCTCCAAAAAACACAGTAAAATTCACAGAACCTTAGTATTTAAACTGGCTTGTTCTTATTATAGACTGGCCAGTACGCAGACCGGATTCTCATTTAATTAATTTTGAAATTTATTTTGAAAGTGCTAAGCCCAAACTAATAAACAAATTAAAGTTCATTAATTTTTTATTCTAATATTTTCCTAATTTTTTTCGACTTAAATAGGTTGAAATATATAAAAAAAATAATTTTTTGAACTACATACAGGCGGCAAAAAATTTCATTTTTTTTTACCTTAAATTCTGATTTTATTCGATTGTTACTTAATGTTGGTGAAAAGTTTTGATATGTTAATTTATAACGTTCAATTGGTTATTCTATTAAGATGATGTTCTGTAAATTTCGTGGCCATATCTCTAATGGTTTTTTTTTAAATGGGTTTTGATAAAAAGCCCCCAAGTTCGGACCCGGGAAAAAAAAGACACATTTTCAAAATTTGTAAAATTGATCGTACACCTTTGGACTCAAAGAACAAGTTTTAGATCTAGTAAAACTAAGATAAACTACAAATTTTCAATTTGGCCCCAGGGTCCATTTTTGAGCCAATTAAAAAATTCAATTTTGTATGTATTTTTTTGGTCTCTCTGCTTGACGTCACTTTACGCCACTAACACACACTAAAGTATAACTACACTTGAACTATGAAAGATAGTGAATTAAATTTCCCGAACAACCGAATGAGATATTATTCATCATCGGATTAAAAATAGATAGACTTCGTTGCCCTGCAAAAAAGGTGTTTTTTTCTTAAAGAGGTGTTTTCAACAGCCCAACTATCTCCCTCTCTTTCTTTTGGTAAAAGGGTTTTTTTCAATAAAAACTATTTCAAGATTTAAATATTTTTTACCTACTACGTCTTCTGATTGCTTGCCTGTTGGCGAATTTTTGTCCCTTTTACCTACTTAACGGCGTTTTGCATCAAAAGAAAGAGAGATAGATAGTTGGGCGTTTTACTCAGCCATCTTAAAAGCTATTGGGCTGACATTTTTTTCCTGTGCTTTTTATTATCTAGAGCAGATCAAGTATGAAAATTATCAGGATCGGACCACTATATCATATAGCTCTAGAAGAAACATTTTCATAAAAATTGGAGTATCCCCATTAAATTTACTAATGTGATAATATTGGATATAAAACAAAAATTTCTCAAAATTTCAATTCGATCGGATAAATACAAGTTACAGTCAATATAAATCGGTTCAAACGCTGCCGGCAACGCTGCTTGCGGACTAGTACGTCATCATCAAATCAACAGAGCACATACATACACACACAGACGCAACGCTACATGAAATGTATGTGTATGCGTGCCGTGCTTTGCTTAGGGAACTATGGAAGAAGAAGAAATAATTTTAGTAAAAAGAGAAATAATGTTTTGTTTGTGTATTGATGAATTGAGTTGCAGGGAAAGAAATTTCAAAATGAAAAGATATTATTGCCAAGGACTTCGTCATAGCCGAAGTTAGCTTCTTTGATATTTTATAAAAATGTATGTTTTCAAAAATGTATGCAATAACCAATAGTAATGCATAGTAAGAAATATAATTGTGGTTTCTTCAGCTTTTCACTAGTGACAGAACAATTTCGGCAATTTTTCGTTTGCACGATTGCCAATTACTTCGTTTGTTAACCTAAAACTTCTCCACATTAGTCAGAGAAAAATGTACATATATTGATAACAATTGAGCTGCCAGTCCTATCAACATGTCATGACTGCGCCGACTCTAATATTTTGATGTGCATGTCAAAATTTAACGTTAAAGATCTGTGATCAAATTGATCAACGATCGTTGTGGATCATCGGATTGGATTTATTGTGTTTACTTTAGTTTTTCACAATGAGAGAGAATCCTGTCTGCCCTTTATTATTTGCGTGGATGCTATTGGTCCCACTAGTTTGTTGCTACTGCTACTAGTCTAGAAGGTTCAAGCCTTCGGCTTTTATCAATTTCTTTCACTTGAAAGCTTGCGACTTAGTTGTCTATTTCGTCTTTCCATCTTTCCATTGGTTATTGGAAAAAATATATCGATCACCGTCGAGATGCCAGTCTTATCAACATATCTTTGCAAAACCTTTGGCGCAGTGTTGTAATTGTTTGGAGTTTACTTTCTTTACAATTCCAATGTTATTAACCGACATCTGGCTTTCACATCTGTCACATAGAAACGGATAAATCAATATAAATTTAAATTATTTTATTTTATTTTATTAAAGTTTTGAAGTCCTTTATTTTCCTCTTAAGTCCACATTCCAATAGTGCCATCAGCCTTGTGACTTTTTGATCTCTTAGTAGATGTGATTAACACCGGCGCTTAAAGCATTTTCCTTATTCATCTTACTTCCGTTCTTTCATAAATGTATCCAATAACCATAGCCATGCATAGTAAAGTATTTTTACTTGAGGGCCAAACCACTTTATGGTTACTAGGCATCTGCTCGATGTTATTGTACTTCTCCAAATAGCGTTCAAATGGTATTTCTTTTCCTTTTTCTATGATTGCAAGACAGTGGAAGGAAATAGTACTGATAGATGAACCTTTAAATGGTGTTATTCGAAAATTCTGAACATATCGGTGAGTCGTAGATGACTCAAAATTTGCTGAATACATTTTCTTGACGGGTGTATTGTCTATTTTAAAGAAAAGCACGTGAGATTACAGCCTGATTGTTAAGTTTTCATTGAATGACTTGAACGCAAACCATATAATTTCAATCAATTCTGTCAAAATTTTGATGTAAAATTATTTCAACTTAATCTATTTAAAACTCCACATATTTAAAATGTAAATTTTTTAACTAAAGTTATTTCTCAAAAAATGGTGTTAATTTAAAATAATACTTTTTAAAGGATTTGCCAGCACTTGAATATTAAATTTTGTTATGAACTCAAAACAAATCGATTTATCATATAGTCTACCATTTAATAGAGTATTGCAACTACGTCACAACGAAAGATGTGTTCATTTCTTTCATTTTTTCATTTAAAATATGCAGAATGCTAACAAAACGTTGAAATGCTAAGTGAAAAAAGAGAAAAAAACTAAGGAAATTCCATTGAAAGAAAAAAAAACTGAGTTGTGTCTTGCGGTTGATTACCGTGTTGAAGTATACCTACCAAAATATCAGTTTTTTTTTTATGTAAGTATGAATATAGTTTTTTTTTCTTATTTGTGTGTACATATGTATATTAACTAGTTCAGTATAAACAACGTATCAACGTTGTGCCCAATTCCTTAGATGGCAATCCAACAATAAATAGAACAAAGAAAACCACTGATAACAATCGACTTTGCTGAAAGCAAAATTAATAAAAAATTTAAATTTTAAAAATTCAATTGATATGTATGTATGTATATGTATATATAGATTGCTCAATACGCGTTAGACTGTGAAAGTCAAAATCACATAACCGTGAAAAAATCAATTTTATTCTCAACATAATAAATAAACTTGTGACTATTAAAAACAACATGTTGAAATAGCCAAAATAAAAGACATCTTTCGAAAATCAAGAATGTATAAACTATGTATATAATGTAAGTAAAAATTTTAGTTCTTTAAGATTGTTTTCGATCTTAAAAATGAAAACACTTAATGTTCAGCCATTGCTGAGAAACTAAAAAAATAGTTAAAACCGCCATTTTACATTAAGGTGTGGCAAATTTTACAATAAAGCTTAAAGATAGTTTAATTTTTTCACTGTTTTTAATTCAATGACAACTAAATGTATTTGAAATTTGTTTTTTTCCAGCTTGTGAACTTATAAATAATTATTAAGGGAGAAGGTTTATGCCAAATATTAGGCAAAGAAGAAATAAAAATGGAATAATTTCAATAAATTTGTAATTTGTTGCTTTATTGGGCAGATGTTATATTAAAACAAGTTTTTGCATTAATATTATTACTATTTAAAATATTTAAGAAATGTCTCTTGCATTTCAGTATAAGGTGGAGTGCCTGTGGGCATCTGGGCAATGATTGAGTTTACATGCGTTTCGGCATTCTTGTAATATATTTGTAAATCAATATAATACACAACTGTCTAGTAATAAAGTATTTACCCTAGGGAAGACCGGTTAGATTTGGTCAGCGTAATGGACATATTGGGAAAATGCGAGCAAATTTTTTACAACTTTAACGACATCTAATTAAAAACGAATTCATATCCAAAAGCATTTGGTGATCATTAAAGTGTAAAATAGTCCACGATAGATGGAAAAGAAATGGATGACAAAATGATTGATTTATTGGCAGACTGGTCCCAACCACTTGCCATATAAGATAACGAATTCAGGTATATACAACATTATTGCAATTCGATGCTGATGCCAATGCAGCGGCAAAAGGTAAAGGCATGAAAAAACTGCGACGTGGTGTGCACACAAATCGAATTCATACTAATACTAATTGAAATGGCCATTTAAAATGAAAGTGTCCAAAGCGCCAAGCACCTTAAATTGTAGATGAGAAGCCATCAAAGCAGCTTGTCTTGTTTGCTCTGGTATTTTTGAGGTTTCCCAAAAAATATATGTCGCAATTTCGATCGACTATCGACTTCTGAGATCTGTACGTTAATTACAAAATATATGTACTTTTTGTGATTAAAATTTATGCAACTCAATGATGCTTTTTATGTATATCGATTTGCTCCCAATGTGTTGCGTTGTCTACTAGTCTCCTGACGTCCAAAAGTCATGTGGTTTCAGCAAGGTGTGGGCCGATGCCGGTTCCAAGTTACTAAAGGAAGTCACATGAGTCAGGCATAACATTTTGCTGAACTTGTTGGACAACTTAAACTCGATTTGACTTACAATCTAATCGATTTCTTTTTGGGTGCGAATTTGGCAGCAATTTAGAAGTCAAACCTTAAAAAATGTTGACTTCAAGATTTGTATATTTTCACACATTGCCAATGTAATTTAGATTTGCCAGTTACGATTCACTAATTGATTCTTAAGTGTCATGTGCCAAAATTGGTAAACCAGTTCTCTAAGATTCAAGTAATACTTTGTAATTGCAAGCGTTTTCTTAAAAAGTTGGACGGATGTAAATTGCTGTGGTTTATTTTTATGTGCGTACATTGAGCAATGGATTCAAACTTATTAGTTATGAAAATAGCAGAACTTGTTTCTCAAATTTTAGGCGACATATAATGTACTTGACCGCCAGCTTGTCTACTTGTATTTTAAAACTAGAACAAACCACAATTATTATAAACTAGCATACACCACCGTGTTGTTTTGCTTTTGCAGATATATTTTTAGCAAATTCCAAGCGAATTCAAAAGTGATCATTAGGATTCGTTTTTAAGTTGAAAGAACAACTTTACCTTCATTACCAAAATTTGTAGAACTGTTTATTTTTACAATAGAGTCTAATATTTGTCCTAAAAGTCAAAACTTCATGTACCTAAATGAATTTAACAAATAGCTTAGAAATTTAACAAACTTGATTTGTTTTCACATTATTCACTCTCACCACCCATTCTTTGAAATTGGTGAAGTTGTACATTCAACCGCTGTCTGCCATCAAGTAAACAAAATAGTGATTTTAAACCATTCTTGAATCCCTTTAAATACTCACAAATAACTATTATTGAGTATATAATTTAGTTCAGTTAGTGTTGTCATCGGTGGACAAGCCGCGTTCCCTTCATTTAATCCATCCATATCCATATAATAGATCGAAACGTTAACTGGCTTCGTTCCTAATTAATGAGCTGCCCATCTGGTACTCTGATCCTTATCTTACTTACATATGTAAATATGTATGTCATCATCATTTACAGCATCACGGAGATGAATGTATACCTCTGATAAAATACAAACCGATCATGGGAGTATATAGAAATCAATTTTTAAATCTTTCCTGGAATACCACAAATAATTCAAGACCAACATTAATCGGTGTAGTCGTTGTGAAGTTATACATAGATGCATTTCAAGATTCATTTTCATTTTGAAATTTGAATTCAAAAAATGAGAGTTGTTAAACGCAATTTGTACGATGGTTACCCAACACTTGTTTTTTGGTATTTTGTGCGTGTGTGCGCCAGTGTTGCCATTTTGGCTTATTTTAAGCTAGATCTGGATTATTTCAAAATGAAATAGATTGGAAAGTAGTTAAAATGCTTATATCTTAAAATATAGCTTATTTCAAAATTCAAAAAGCTTATTACGGCTTTAGAAAAATTTCTACATAAAGATTTTTTATACCCTTGCAGAGGGTATTATAAAATTGTCCAGATGTTTGTAACGCACAGAAGGAGACGTTTCCGACTTCATAAAGTATATATATTCTTGATCAGCATGAGAAGCTGAGTTGATATAGCCATGTCCGTCTGTCCGTCCGTCTGTGCGTATGCGTTTTACTCAGCCGTCTTAAGAGCTATCGGGCTGAAATTTTTTTCCGGGTTTTTTATTACCCGGGAAAACCCATCAGGATCAGACCACTATATCATATAGCTCTAGAAGAAACATTTTCATAAAAATTAGAGTATGCTATGAAATTTACATATGTGATAATATTGGATATAAAACCCCAGATCCCAAAATGTGATCGGATAAATATGACACAAGTTACAGTCAATATAATAATCGGCTCTGCTCCCAGCTCTGCCGGCAGCGCTGCTTGCTGTCTACTACGTCTTTCGTCATCAACAGAGTACATGCATACACACACAGACGCAACGCTACATAAACTGTAAGTGTATGCGTGCGTTGCTTTGCTTTGGGAATGAGGGAAGAAGAACAAATTGTAAAATAGAGAGTAAAATTGTTTTGTTTGTATATTGATGAATTGAGTTGCAGAAAACAAAGGACTGCAAGGGTATATAAACTTCGACATAGCCGATGTTAGTTTCTTTGATATTTTTTAAATATTTAGCTTATTCTAGCTTATTTTTTCCTTAAATCTAGCTTATGTGACTCTAAATTTCTGGCAACACTGGTGTGCGCAGACATGTTCGAGTTGTACTCACGAGGTTCGAGTTGTAAATTAAGAATTTTCATTTTAATTCCAGCAGCAACAGGTGATTAGCGGAAAGCGGAATATAAATTGGCAAAATGGCAAGCAATTACGAAGGGTATAAGTCGCCGCTGAGCACACGATATGCAAGCAAAGAGATGCAGTTCCTCTTCAGTGATGTAAGTGTAGCCGCCTTTTAGACCGGCTTAGATTTCCACCGCAAAACACAGTTCAATTCCTGGACCACAAATCTCTCGTTTTCCAGATGCACAAATTCTCCACTTGGCGTAGGTTGTGGGTATGGCTGGCTAAGGCGGAGAGATCGCTGGGCCTGGAGATAAGTGAAGCGCAGATTGCAGAGCTGGAGAAGGAAATCAACAATATCGATTTCGATGCGGCAGCGGCAGAGGAGCGGCTCACCCGGCACGATGTGATGGCCCATGTGCATGTCTATGCCAAGCAATGTCCGATTGGTGCGCCAGTTATCCATTTGGGGGCCACTTCATGTTATGTGGGCGATAACACAGATCTGATTGTTCTGCGAGATGCACTGCAGCTGCTGCTGCCTCGTGTGGCGGCTTTAATTTCGAGTTTAAAGCAATTCGCAGAGACTTACAGAGGACAGCCAACATTGGGATTCACCCACTTGCAGCCAGCACAGTTGACTACAGTGGGAAAGCGGGCCTGCCTGTGGATTCAGGATCTTCTAATGGATGAACGAGCCCTGAGACGTTGCCTGGAGGATTTGCGCTTCCGTGGTGTCAAAGGAACAACCGGCACGCAAGCATCCTTTTTGCAACTTTTCAATGGCGATGGGGAGAAAGTGAAGCAATTGGATAAACTGGTAACGGAACTGGCTGGATTCAGCAAACCCTATGCTGTAACCGGACAGACATACTCTCGCAAAGTGGATGTCGAGATTGTCTCTGCGTTGGCCAGTTTGGGTACCACCGTACACAAGATGTGTTCCGATTTGCGTATTTTGGCCTCGCGCAAGGAGTTGGAGGAGCCCTTCGAGACCACACAAATTGGATCATCGGCCATGCCCTACAAACGGAATCCCATGCGTTCGGAACGCTGCTGTGCTCTGGCACGTCACCTTATTTCGCTTTTTAGCAATGCTGCCAATACACATGCGACCCAATGGCTGGAGCGGACTCTTGACGACTCTGCTAACCGGAGGTTAACGCTATCCGAGGCCTTTTTGTCTGCCGACGCATCCTTGCTCACCTTGCTCAACATTTCACAGGGTCTGGTGGTCTACCCAAAAGTAATTGAAAGGCATATCGCCCAAGAGTTGCCATTCATGTCGACGGAGAACATAATTATGGCCATGGTGAAGGCTGGTGGTGATCGTCAAGTTTGTCACGAGAAGATTCGTGTGCTGTCCCAAGAGGCGGGAGCCCAAGTGAAGCAGCATGGCAAGGATAATGATCTGGTAGAACGCGTTCGCAAAGATCCCTACTTCGCACCCATTCTGGATCAGTTGGACGACATCTTAGATGCTCGCACCTTTACTGGCCGGGCCAGTGACCAGGTGGTCGAATTTATTGCCGACGAAGTGAATCCAGTGCTTGCCCGCTATGCGGATGCCCTCAAGAGTGTCCAGAATGTTCAACTTAGCATTTGAAAGCTAGACTTTTATTTTTTTATCGTTCAATAAATGAACTCAAATCAAATACAAAATGTGAAATAAAATCAATTCTAATCAGTTTTGAGAGTCTATCTGGGAAAACAACAGAACCAGCAACAGCAGCAACCAATGCCAATGCAATGTTTACTTTTGCGGTTATCGCTGCAATCGTTGGGGGTCGAGATCTTTGCCAGCTGAGGCCCCCACTGATTTTTTTTTTGTTTTTTTCCTATTTACAATTAGAAACCACACAGTCACAATAAACTTGGCTATCGGATTGACGCTCTTGCCCCAAGGCGGCGGTACACATTGTTATTGCCTTTCGCCAACCAATCTCAGCCCCCGACTGACATATCACGACTCCCAATGCTGTTCCATGACAATCCCAAAACAGTTCTTTTGCCTTACTTTTAATTATATAACATGACTTTTATTGCATGTCCGAGCGGAGCTTCTGAAAAATGTTGCATACCGAATTAGAATTTGAATTTATTGCTGACATTGTTTGCTATTAATTGCTTCGTTTCGGAAATGCATTGTTAATGAGTCTATTTGGTTAAAATTGTCATTCAATTTGGAGCAGCAAGAAGTTTCAATTGAAAACCTGTTTGCATAAATAATTGAAATCAATCAGCATTCCTTTTGGATAATCTTTAGTATGACATCAATTTTTGTTTACAAAAAGTGCAATTTAAGCTATTTAACTGCCAGTTAGAAGCATTTCTAAGTGAATCTAATAGTCTTAAATATATAATTCAAATGCTGTACCTGACACTGGTTTATTTATAATGTTGTATTTTAAGCTGCACATGTTGAAAATTCCAACATTGGGAACACTTATGGGATACATAAAATTTATCACGTATACGTAGTGGAGCCCTCAAAGTGAAGTTATAATAGATCACTCTGCAGATATATTTAAGGAAAAGATATGATTAACAAAATAAATGTACAATTTTTAACTCTTTGTACCCCCATATATATTCCAGAACGGTCTATTATAGAATCCAATGGAAAGATTGGACAACAATTTTTACTTACTTCTCCCAAATTTTACCATTGTCTTTTGATGCAAAGTGTCTTTCGGTAATCAAGTAATCTCTATTACTTGTGGTTTATGATCCAAGCATTATATAATAATGAATTTAGTGGAAAAAACATCTCCAAGTAATTTATTAACCACTACATGATGTACATAAACTGGAGGTTGTCTAATTAACACGAATTACACATTCAGTGCTCATGTAAAAGACAATGGTTTTCTTTTTTATGATATGCTACCTGGTTTACGGTGACGTTGAATATTGACAACAACAAACTCACATGTTTTTCCAGTGCAGACAATTAAACTTTAAGTATCAAAGTGATGATGATCTTAATGCAATTGGCTGCGTCCGGATTCGTCACGACAATGACAATGCCAACCAGAGCAAATCCAACAAAACAAATCCCAAAGAGCCAACTGGGTATTGCAATGGCAACGGAAGTGGCAAAGACACGCAGCGACAAATAATGAGTATCTTTTGTTTGTTTGTCTCTTATTTGCTGTTATATTCGCTTCTGCAGGAATAATCTGCACACATCGGTTGTTTCGACCTTGATCTCAGGCAGATTTTCAGATGGACGAGATCAGTTTTCGATCGTCATCGAGGAAACCTGAAAGTGTTACTTGGAAAAACTAACAGGCACAACTGGTGCTGTAATCGACACCAATTATGGCAACTCTTTGGCCATTGATTGTTTGTTTTTGGATTCAGCTTTGATTAAGATTCGGTACGTTTGTGGTCTGTTAGACCTTGACTTTGAAATCGTTGCGAGTGGCTGTGGATGACAGTGAGTGAAATTGTAGAAACTGGTTGGACATGCTCTGTATCATGGCCATCGCTTTCTTCCTGTTGCCAAAGCGAAATACATATAGTTATGAAGAGACATTGCCAGTAAATCATGTCAGTTCATTGCAACTCGATTGCATGTGAAGACAATTTCAATGTATTCAAAGAATTTGAAGAAACACTTGGCTCACGCAAACTTATTTCTACCTATTTTCGCTTTTCCACCTCTTTATTTACTTACTAAACTATTTAGCTAATTGATTATGTAATTAATTCATGAGCTCAGGCAATTTATACTAATTAATTGCATTTTTAGCGAAGTTCTTGGGCAATTTGTTAGAAACGCCTCTTTTCCGATAATCGCATGTTGTCAGCCCCTATCCACCCACCCACCAACCAATCTTGGCAATCACCAGACACGAAGTTGGCCAAAAATAATTAACGTCTAATTTAACGAATCTGA
This sequence comes from Drosophila willistoni, assembly GCF_018902025.1. Taxonomy (NCBI): domain Eukaryota; kingdom Metazoa; phylum Arthropoda; class Insecta; order Diptera; family Drosophilidae; genus Drosophila; species Drosophila willistoni. The sequence continues at coordinate 4,803,876 of NC_061086.1, forward strand.
GATATATGCAAGTGTCGAATCGAATTGATTATCATCAGATATTCGCAGTCCTTATAGATTCAGTTTATATAATTGGAAACCAGTAATTATTCTCAATTATATGCAAATTAATTTTTGGCATTTGGCATTATTCCTGGGTAATTGCAATTACATCCCACTGGTATTTGTTTCCCAAAAACCTCAAATTTGCAATTGTTGTGTGAACTTCCCTGATGTATCGTGACTTCAGACGGCTTTGCTCTAATTAAGTTTTAGTTTCTTTTTAGTTACAAGTAATATGTATAATAAATTAATTTTATGTGTGATTGAGTGAGTTCAGCTATACGGATGTAAAGATATGATTGTCTAGAGGCATTTACATATAGACTCCATGAACATGGACCATTTGAGCCGGAAAGATCATAAAGCTGGGCTGGGGGTTTATTTTGGAGTACAAGTGCAAACAGTAAAACTGAAATTTTAAAGCTGAATGGTGAATGGCAAGTCATCAAACTATTGGATAGTAAAATTGTATGACTGGATTTATGATATAAACGTGTGTGTGTGTGCGTTGCTATTAGCCATTGCGTTTGCATAACTGGCTTAAGATTCCAAGTGAGAGAGAAAGTAAACCAACCGGGGGGAAAACAGCCAACAACGCGGCTTAGTTGCCCCACTCTTGAAGGCAAATCGATTGCCGATCGTTCGAGGTTCTATTGAAGACTGAAAACCACCTGCCACATATCTCATTCCACTCGATTATGTCGACTATATAATTTATGATCTCACAGCTCACTGCTGCTGGTGGTGTCGACTCTTGATTTGTATCTGACATCAATGTTGAGTTGATCTTAGGATAGGGGGCGTGTCCAATTAAATGGCGTAAACTGCTGACCGCATGCCAAAGTAAACCATTCAAATTCAAGTGGGCAGGGGTACAAGTTCAGGTACAGGCACACATCTACATATTCAGACCGATGAGGTGAGAAGGTTACCCATGTGGTTTGCATTGGTAGCGAAGTCTCTACCACGGATCACCGTAACTTGCCATCAGACGACCAAGCGACCAACCGACCAACCGACCGACTTGCTTTATACACAAATGTAAGTATAACGGCCAGCAAATTAACAGAAAAAGCGAATACAACTGTTCATGAAGGTCATTTGCTTTGAAATCTTAAAATAATTGCCTTACTTACGAGTATAATGAAAACAATTTTTAATTTTCAACACAATTGTTGGTGCTGCGGGTCGGTCTTTGAGAAACATAGCCAGACAGACCGACAGACAGACCGAGACAGTTAGAGGAGGTCTTTAACAAACATTTGACTTTTATTTGTATTTAAATACGCAATTTGAAGTAGTGGCCCAAAAGAAAACCGGTAAATATTAAGTTGTTAATTACTGCACTTAATGTTGGTCTAATTTAAATTAGCTTAATCAAGTTCGTTGTCTTAAGCTATGTATGTTAATTATAAAAAAGGTAATAATAGTACCCAAAATATTGAATTACCCCATTTCTTAACATAGCTAGCAAATTTTGCCCTCAAATTGAAAGGTAAATTAAACTGCGCAAACTTTGTTTTTATTTTTATTCGTTTTACAATGTATACCTTGCCCTTTATCAATTGATTCAGGGCTAGTTTAAAAATGTACCTAAAGCTTTTTCAACCAAAACTTTCAAAACTTTTTCTGCTCTACTCAAAATGCTCGAAATGATTTGCTTTCGAAATATATCTACATTTACAATTGAAAGATCATATTATTTAGACGCTAAGTTAAACTGAAATAGCATTTTGACATGAAATAAATATAATTATGTATTTACTTCTATTTCTTGTAGTTGTTCGTTTATGATATTCTACATTTTAAATATATGCTCTTTCAGTAAAGTCTTTCTAGACACTTTGCAAACGACTAAGTAGTATTAAAATGTTTTAGAAAATACATATTCCCAAATTAACGTACTGTCCCCATTGAGTGTGTCATATAAAAGTAGACAGAAACAAGTTACAACCAAGATGGATCTTTATCTATTTATAATATAATTTCCGTTTTCTTCCCACCAAAAAAATACTTAGTTTTCAACCATGTAATCTAGTGTAGTAATTGGTTAATTCTAAAATTTATACAATTTTATATGAATAACAATTGCATGCAAGAAATTCCGTTTCGGACATGGCAAATATATACTATGTGCATACATACATATATGTAAGAAAACTTGTGAGCTTCTTGTGGGCCAAGTTTATTGTATTTATGAGTTGAGTTTTTGTTTTTGTTTTCATTTATATATTTCTCTTGTAGTTTGCAAAATGTCTGAACCATTTCAAAAAATAAAAAAAATGAAAATATTAACATTTTTCATGAATCAAAATATTTTAAAACGAAATGGAGGATACTTCTCAAAGTTCTCGGTTGTGTTTTTATCCCTTAATTTTAGAATGGTTTTTTTTTTAAAATTATTTATTTTCTAATTGACTGAGCTAGTTAAATTAATTTCTTTTCTTCGCTTCTGCATGCAAATTGAACTTATGTCTGGACCATTTCAGCCATGTTACTTATTTGAGATTTGTGTTACTTAATAACTGGGACTTAGAGAGAAACTTCTATTCAAACATATTAGGGTGTAAAAAAGTCAATTTAAATTTGTAACAAATAAAATATATATGTTGCTTGAATTGTTTACCTATTCAGCAATATTGAAAAAAAATTAACTTCAATAAAACAACAAATTCAACGGAAATTATTCTTTTAAGTAATTTGGAAGCTAATAAAACTAATTTACTAAAGGTAAAAAAAGAACCTTGATTTTCGCACTTGCAAGTTTTTTTTTCAAAACTATAAACAATTACGATATATTATATATTTTTGAATATGTGAAGTTGTCTAAGTTTGCTATTTGAAAAGGTTTAAAAACGGGTTAACTGCCAATTTTTTAGATGCTGACAGCTTGGTCTTTCCATTTAAAAACGGAGTGGATAAAAAGAAACCAAGGATGATTTTTCAACATTTATTTAAAAGGACTAAACCCAAACGGAAGTCAGTAGCTAAGTCACTTTAAGTTCTGAAATACTTATACATAGTTTAGTTTGCTTACGTTAGCCTTTGTATCCTTTCTCTATTTTGGGATTCTTGCTAGTTAGTTATTACGCGGCTATTTATTCAGGAGAATAATGTATGTATATGTCTTTCACTTTTTATTGTTCAAACACAAAATTTTTCAATTCACTTGTTTTGAATGCGCAATCGCAAATTCCACGCTAAGGTGAGCAAATTATATGAATTTATGTTGGTTTTTTTTAACGCGTTTGAAAACGAAATTCACAGCTTAATTAGTTAGTGGCACTAGATCACAAAATCGAAAGCCTGCCCACAAGTCCACTGAATGGACTGGATCTGGACTAACTGTCGGATTGGCTGCTAAGTTATCTGTGAAAAGCCCAAGGCGAACTAACTGGGCTGCCGCGGTATTTTGGTCTTTTATAACGAATCCGCATCAACAGCAGCAGCAACAGCAGCAGCAAAAAAAAGCAAAAACCAGCGGTCTGAGCCAGTTGAGGTTGAGAGCTGGAGCTGGAGCGCACTGGAGTGACGTAGGCGAAGGCGAAGGCAGTCGCAGTCGCAGTCGCAGAGCTGCAACAGAGTTACTTTTTGAGTTAGTGTTTAAATCAAAGAAGTTTGCTTAGTTTTTTTGGTTTTAGCTCTTTTTTTTTGCTCTAATTTATATGCTTGTGGCAGTGCGCAAACCGCGCGCTATTGAAAATGCTCACTCGCAGGTTTTTTTATGCTTTATGTAATTTATGTTAGACATTTGTCGTTTTTGGATAGGATTCGCATATCTAATGTTTGCCAATATGTGCTTAACGCTATTGCTTTTATGTTATTGTTAAGTGGATAGATACTCGCAGACACATCATATATAGAGACACAGTATACAATGTATCTGTGAGTATGTCTCTTTGCCATGTGTGTACAACGATACATACATATTTAGGTACTTGCTACTGGGCATTCATGCAACCTCTGATCTTTTTCAACTCCCTGCCTTTAGTGACAAATGTATATGTGTACATGTATGTGAAGGGGTGGGGAATGTGACAAAATGCCAGCTGTGACCTAGAAAGTTTTTCTTTCGAAAATGTTACAAAATATCTGTATGCGTCTGCGTGACCGCTGTTATGGTTAATTGTTTTCATTAATTAAACATTTATTGATTTCACAGACTTATAGTCGACCATAGTCTATGAATTTCACTTTCATTACAATTGTTGTTATTTTTTCAATACTTGCAAAACTGAGAACAAAATTCATACTTTGAAATGTAGCTCAAGCCTACAGATTTAATATGCTAGCTACATTGGTTATACTTATTCCCAGCTGACTTGTTTTTTCACTGATTAAATTAAACGTTTTGTTCGTTGACCAGGTTAACGCATTTTGGCAATAAACGCGTATTTAATTGCAAAAATTAACCCATTCTAATTGACAAAAATTGAAATAAAAGCAAAATTGTTCAAACAGAGTTATGTCCCCTGCCTGGACTGGACAAACTCGAAATGCTGTCCAAAATGCCGATCACAGTCTACAAAATGTATTGTACATTCAATCATTCATATACAAGTTTTATATGAAAAGCAAAAAGTATTTATTCTTAAATATATTTCTCACTTTTATACCTCTTTCTGATACTCTGCTTTTTGATGGTAAATAATGATATAAAAAATGTATATATAAGAATGATCATAATTAAGAAAAAGGGTTGCATTCAATTTGCTCTGCCGAATTGAAAATAATAGATTTTTGGTTTCTAAGTTTTGAGATCAATTTCTTTTCTTTGGTCTTGTCTGATCTATAATTTGCTTAAGGATAGATAGTTCGATATTTTTGCCTTTAAGAAAAAAGGTTTTGTCATAGGCTGAGACTATGAGAAACAATGTTTTTGGAACATTTTTTGGAAACAAAAAATTTGATTTTCGAATTTAGAACACACTACCCAGATATTTTGGATACTACGATAATAGATATTGGATACTAGATACGTTTTAATTTATAATCTAAATGTGATTTCATCCTCCCCCAACGTGCTAATAGTATGATCTTTATTTTTAATTACGGTATCAAAGCTTTCATATCACTCCAAGGCAAACAAATTGTAAGTCCAAATACTTATGGCCATTACTGTATGATTACTTATGACTAAATATAAGTATGTAAGTATTTCAAAATTTATATGTATCTATATGTATGTATGCTATTGAGCCTTTTGTGTGTGCTGAAAACAAAAAATTAGAGTCATTCAGCGATCGACAATAAATTCCAAATATAAATTCTACAATAAAACATTGAGATAGATCGTTTAGGAGTTTAGTCGACAAGCCTCTTGGTGAGACTGAGCGAGTGTTAGTTGAATTGAATTAGACCAGTCTCTAATCACTTAACCCGTTATCTACAAGGTATTACAAGTATTATAATAAATGATTTCTGCTTATTAAATACAAGGAAACTCACATAATGAGTATTCGAGATATGAGAGTTTATGGGTTTTTTTTGTTTTGATTTTATTTTGTTTGTATGTACATTGCACAAAAAGAAATAACATATGGCTTTCAAAGTAAGTATAAATAAATAAATGGAGGGGGGCAAACACGATTCAACGATTGTCTATGCAAAGACATGAATGGGTGTCAGAGCAACGGGAACAGCTTATGGCATAATTACAACCAGAACTTACACGGAAACGAAAAAGACCACTTTCGACAGATAGACAGTCAAAAGATTAGAAAACCTCATTGGGATCACCGTTTGCCTGGTCAGCCTTTAGTCGAGCTCTAGCCAATTTGGCCGACAGCTCCGACGAGCGAATTGTCTTGTACTGCAATGGGAAATAAATGTGTGAATAGTTAGATCTATGCCAAAACGAGTTTCACATGCTGCACTCACCTCGCAAAAGTTCTTTTGCAGCACAATTTGTGAAATGAGACGACGACTCTCGCGTTGACCGAAATAGCTTTCAATTGTATGGGGACTAAGGGCAAAGATTTCCTCGCCACTTAGCGTGTGGAGGCGCTTGATGATGTTATCCGAGAACCCCTTGCCTCGCAGCCATTCTTCCACCTCACGGGGCTTGGAATTCTGGGTGATGAATATTTCGGGTGTCTTCAAAATTTCGAGGTCCTTGCGTTGTTGACGCTGTTGCAGCATGCCGCGTAGCTCATCATTGACATGGTCCTGCAGATAGTAGGCTTCATCGTCGGCATCGCAGTCGTTGCGGGCTCGCATAGCTGCCAAGGAGATGGTGTTCAAGTGATTAATAGCTCGAGGAAAGTAGTTAAAAGTGATCATGAATTACCTGCCAGGGCACCATTAGCAGCCATATTACGTTTAAGTGTGCCACTTGGAGTGGGCGGCTGACTGTCGCCTGGTGGTGGCATTGGAGGGGGTATGGGTACGCCAGCGGGCATGGAATAGGATCTGGGTACGTTTTTGACAGCCGATATCGGTTGCTGGGATTCACGATCCGCGGGAGCATATAGAGCCATTGTGTTGCGATAGGCAGCAGGATTTGCTTCCGGCGACTCGGCATTATCCTTGAACGACACTGAGGCCAATGAGTCAGTGTCGCGGGCCCCGATCTCAAAGTTGTAAGGTGTTAGTACAGTATTTGGTACATAACCGATGTTGCCATACGAATTCCGAGCCTTCCACCAGTTTCGGGAATCGTCAATGACCTGTCAAGGATGTTTGTTTAGATTTAAACTCAGTATCTAATCTAATTAAATTACCTCCAAGTATTCGCCTTTTGTTACATTAAGTTCCTTCTCATTGGATCCAGATTTGTTGAAAATCACCTCGGCAATCTTTACATTGCGACTCTGTAAACGAGCAAGCCAGGTGCGATTGCCACCTGGGCTTGGGGGCACCGGAGTGGTAATGGGAGTTGGCGATTTCTTCAATGCTGGAGCCAGATACTGTACCTCCTCATCGACAATCCAGTCTGGAGACCAATCATCATAGAAAATGGGATGATACGAGCCCTTGTGGTCTTTGAATTGATCCTTGGGTACGGTCCAGTTGGGGCCCAAGCTTTGCCACAATTGTTTCTCATTCGAGTCGAGGGTGCCATTAAGGAACGCAACAGTCTCTCGGCGCAGCAAGGGATTGACTACACTTTCCGGCAACTGGGCGCCTTCGTAGACATCATTGCAGACATTGACAATGCTCTGCAACGACACAAAGATATTGTGCACAGGATCGGAGCTCTTAGTGAAATGATTTTGCAGCTTCACCGAGTAGTTTAGGGCTAGTTTGATTTTGGCAAATATGTCGTGGAATTCGCTCTCGATTGGAGGACGCGAACGAAGCACTAGTAGTCCTTCGCCATGCGGATTATGCTGCTCCTTCCTGGACTCCAACTCGTTGAGAGCTGCTGCAGCATAATGCAGACGGGCTATAAAACGTTCGACATCCTCGAAACAATGATTGAGCACCTGAACATCGCGATCAGTTTGCTCACGATCCTGGGCATTTTTCTCAGCAGCGATTCCCGCTGCAGCTGCCGCGATTCCATATTGATCCTTGGCCTGTTGATTGTTGGATCGATCGGGTTTTGGCAAATGAATGGGTGTCTTGTTACGATCCGTTGTGACAGGTACTCCTGTGCTTAGTTGCCTCAAATCTTCAACCAAATGTACTGAACTAACATCGGCAACCTACAACACAATGAACTTAGAATGCAATTGAAGGAATAAATTGAGGTCAAGGTCTTACCTGAAAAATGTGCATTTCAGTATTGCCCAAGGAAATGCCAGGAACGGAGAATATAAGAATATTGTTATAAGTCTCATTTGCATCTTCACTTATAAAAGCTGTTGGCTCTGTCACTAGACTGCCGGGAAAATTCTCAATCTCCTTCATGTCGGCGTCGAGCATGACCAGCCATTGGCCATTGAAGCTCATGTACATTTTGTGTGGCCAAATTCCACCAGTCTTGTCAAGCTCTATCAACAATTTCATCTTCTCCTTGGGCTGTCTGGCCTCGGACTCATTTTTCAGCTTAAACGTGGCCAAGTGTTCCAGGGCATAAGTTGGCTTGACTTCATCATAGCCTCCATTGGAGACAACTCCATTCTCATAGCCGTTTCGTGGCATGCTATAAAAAAGCACATTTTTATTAGTGATAAGGAATTTGCAAAAAGACAACGAATCATCCTATGATGGGGCTAAAATTTTACCTAAGCATTACCGAAACATTTCGGAAATGTTTTAAAGTTCTGAGGCCTGGTTTAACCATTGTCCGGTCTCATGAGCTCAAAGTAAATTAATGAAATGTAAAATCAAAGCAATTCCCCCAAGCTATTAGAAAATATTTGTATGTGGTAAAAAGTCATTCACACTCATGTAAAAGGAATACATATCTGCATATATAGGTATATATATATTTATATGGAATCATTCCACCTGTGAGATGTATGTATGTGGTTAAAGTTGTATAGTAGCTACCCTGGGCTAGATTAGATAAGGAAAATTAAGCACTGCTTTTGCCTTTTATATGTTTGTCAGTTATCACACTTGGCCAGGAAATTCTTGGCCCATGAAGCAATCTTTCATTGAACAGGCCGCGCACTATTACATAAAGACCCAAGAAATTTGAAAATCATTATATTTTTAGCCAATGATTATAGTCCAATTAATGTTATATGCCCAAACAAACAAAAAAATAGAAATATTGTATAAAGCATTATTAAGAAATCAATCTGACAAATGACATCACATGCAATTATTTAGCTGATACCAACTAAAAACACGAAAGAATAACTCTAGTTTTTATCACTTGAATCTTAATTTACGAGGTAATACATGGCAAACTGTTGGGGTGTTAGTTGGGTGATGAGTAATCAAGTTACCATTACCTACTTCTTCTTCCTATACTCGATTCCGTACTCTGATCTTGCGATGCAATCACACGGTCGACCTGACGCGAATCGAATTCAAACTATAACTGGCAATGACAGAGCCGAATGGTGGAGCGATATCAGCTGGCGCAACCCATTGCCCACCACCCACCACCCACCGCTCTATGGTGTCCCTTTCCCTGGCCCTCTATTAATTGATTGCCTCAAATTGTTTCAGTTGAATGTTATCTGGTCGCAAATAGTCCAAAAGCAAAAGTTTGTTTTATCTCGCATTGTTTTCGTATTGTATCGGCAGCATTGGCAATCTTATCAGTTCGCTTTGAATTGATATACGGTATATACATACATAGTATTACATACATTTGTACATATATTTGTATATATTCCGTATCTCGATGTACATAATGCAGTAATAACAGAGGCGAAATTAGCTTCAATTTATTCTTTTGCCAGGAACAGACCCCAGCATTAACTGTCTATTCGAGGTGATTGGTTCAGAGGCTCAGCAACAGGACAAAGTCAAGGATAACGTTGAAAGTCCAACAGACATAGGATTCATTTTGTAGGACTTACTGACCAGACACAAATATAGACATAAATTATAAACAAATTTCTGATTTTATTAGCCATAAAAATTTTATTTCTTTTATAATGGATTTATAATGCCCAATATGGGGTAGAGAGAATTGTATAAAATCGGACAATTTCTTGGCAAAATATTGATAGAAATGCATCTACCATGGAATTTTACAAAAATTCAACTAAAAGAAGGGTTTTTAAAAGGGAATCACTAAGTTTATTTTTTTTTAGTAATTTATGTTTTCTGATAAACTTTGGCTATCTTTGGTTATCTTACTGATAAACATAAATTCCAGAAAAATCAGAAAACAAAACTGTCCTTTTATTTGTTTGGACATAACAGATAACTATAATAGTTAGGAAATATTTTAAAACAAATAATCGAAGCGTGATTTTAATAAAAACTTTGCCACATTTGCATAAATTTGCAAATAAAATTGTTGTCAACGAAAACTTTTTTTACTTTGTTTAAAATTTAATCATATGCTTTTTTTGTTTGCTGTTTGACAGTTTTCAAATTAATTATATGTATATTATCTTTAGGCTGTCATAAAAGCCTTAACAAATGAAGGAATATAGTAAATTATGATTGAAATAATATATAAGAAAGCCTCTTTTTTAAGGAACTACATCGGTGGATGAATATAGCAAATTTGGGAAATATTTGGGAATTAAAGGCAACATGTTAGTATATACTCAAACAACATCTATATATTAAATATTGGTTAATGAGTCTTCCAGTGGAGTGACTACAAATTTGGTAGATAGAAGTCTGTCATTGAAAAAGTGTAAGGATACAAACTATTTATAAACATTAACTGCACTTTCTCAAAGGTAGTTGAAAACTGTCGAAGAGAGTCGTTTATTTACAAACTCAAATATCCCCCAGTTCCTTTGTTTTTATACCCTTGCAAAAAGGATATATTAATTTTGGTCAGAAGTGTGCAACTCATAGAATATATATAAAGTATATATATTCTCTGTCCGTCCGTCTGGATCAACGCAAACTCCTCCTAGACCGTTAGAGCTTGAAATTTTGCATGTAGGCTCGTGTATACTGCAGGAGTTGTATATCTCGGATTCAGCCGGATCGGACCACTATATCATATAGCTCCCATACAAATGCCAAAGTCACGAACTGTGACTTTTCGTGACGCGGTCAAAGTTAGCCCCGGCCCTCTGGTTTATTTGAGAGTTATATTGTTAAAATTCTCGAATTTATTTTTTGGTATTTGGAACTTAATCTAAAAACATTAATTGTGTTCTTCACATATCAGAAGGCGCTTGGTAAAATAATTATACGACACCGTCACAACCAACAAGGCGATTTCTGAAATAAAATAACAAAGAAAAGCAAACAATTATTAGTTCTCTTTTGTAATTGCTGTTTGCTTATCGAAGAAATGCTTAAGATAATCTTAAAAGTAAATCAAATTGTACACTTTGTCATGACGCTGTCACTTGACGAGGACGGGGACAGGTGAGTAAATGTCGAAAGAAACCAGAGACGCGTGACTTCCGTTTCTCGTTCCGTTTATCAACTTACCCTTTCGTTGGTAACTTGAAGATGTTCTTTGGCACAGACTTAAGTTCCGAATTTAAGCACAAGAGTTTCGTGCCATCTATATGGCGATAAGAGTCCAGAAGTGAGGAGTACAATGTGGTTCTGTCTAGCTGATGGCGTTGATGTATTTTGGCAAATTGTTCAGCTAAAGAAAGCATGGAATTATTTTCATGATCTTGGGAAAGCCCTTTTTTATCTTACATAGAATGCAACTAAAGGTAGGTCCAATCGTTCCTTCAACAGTGTGCTCAGCAATGCCGCCCACAATAAGATCCACATCACTCCAGCTCTGATAGACATTTTGCAGTTTAACTAAAACCTAAAATTAAAAGATAAATGGAATTCAAAAATGCATCGTTAGGTCTTTTGTTCAACTCGTACGTTTTTGGGAATAACTGCTGCCAAATCATTCCAACTTGTAACTTGAGTTAGATTGCTGCAAACTTCCAGATACTTGTAATATGGCTGCAGACCATGATCTCTTCCTCTTTGAATATCAAAAGCCAACGTATCGGCATGTCCAGGCTTTGAATTCTCAGGCCAAGTAATCTGTAATGGACAGTATAAGCTATAGAATCGACCTGAGGGAAATATTTTCACAGTAACTTACAGAACCCACATACGAGGCATCCATTTTCATCGCTCTTTGATTGAGAAGGCTTTGCAGTATTTCATCGAGTTTTTGGGCAGTGTATTGCAATTGGGGCTTATAAATTTCATCCTCAAGTACGAATAGATTCGTTTGTGGCTGAACACTACTGGGAAAACTAAATGCCATTATGATAAGCTAATGATTCCGGGGAAAAACCTACTCATTATCATTTTCAGTAGCTACATTGAGCACTGCGTTGGGGAGCATTGAGTAATAGAAACGAATGGCAGCCACAGCAAACTCATTGGACACTTCAGGTGGCCGTTGTCGAGTGGATAATGGCGGGGCCGCCCTCACTGCGTTGGCAAGACGCTCACCCAGAACTTCTGGCAACCACTCATCCATAACAACACGTCGATAAATATCCACATTGATGGCCTTGGCCGTTTGGAAGAGCTGTTCGTCACTCCAGCCATTATTTCGGGCACGCAGCTCTGCAGCAATTCGATTATGATTCCTCATAAAGACCGTGTATATGAGAATTGAGTATGGATTGCTATTGACACGTGAATCGCCTGCAGCAAAGCATGTTGAATTGCCGCTATCAGTCCAGGTGCAAAAGGTATGTTTCTGTCCATCGTTATCGATATCTGCGGTCATTGGCAGCAAATCATTAAGATGGGAGCCATTCGATCTGGCCTTTAGTAAGCCATATTTGAAGGAACGCATTTTTCTTTCCGCCGCTATGGTAAAGCCATATAACTGGGACAGATCCAAATATCCAGTGGCTTGATTAAGCTGAAATTTAAAAAGAGGAATATTATCATTTGATGAGATTCACTTATCACACTCACCTGCTCGGCGGCTCCGAAATTACAATTATCCACTGCCAAGGCACTTCTCACATAGTTAAGACAATTTGGCCTACCAAATTTCCCAATTTGTTTGGATAAAATTGGCGCACATACGGGATGATGGTATCTGGGCTGTAGCTTATTTTGGTCACTATTACAACACTCTATTGGTGATCCGATGGCTGTGTAAGATAAGTAATTGTATAATTTAAACACCTCATTGTCGGATGGAGTAGAAATGACTTTTTGTTTGGCTTACACAACGCAAAACTTACTCATTGATTGTGAGACTGGTTTGCTGAGGTCATGCTCAATGAATTGTGCCCATTGAACAAGGCAAAGGTTGGGGCTTTCGTTTTGATCTTCCGGCGGGACACTTCCAGGCACATGTTCATACAATGCCATACTAATGGGCCAAGCTCCAGGCAAGTCGTCGTCATCATACATCTAAAGAGTAGTTCTGTTAAAATTTAGCAACTGAATTATTTCTTCCCATCTCTCACCTTATGGAATCCATTCTTGTAGTGACGATCGAGCAATCTTCGAAAAGCGTAATGACCGTCACGACGGCTCTGCAACAAGTTCTCACACTGCCCCTTGAGGCTTCCTGGCGGCAATGGCTTCGTTTCCAAATACCGACGACACTCTTCGCCACTTATTGCATTTGGAGCACACTGGGAGTTATATACGAAAAGGCTGGATTTGAGAATTTTCAGAGCCACATCGCTGTCCTCATTGGATTTCTTATTAGGTAGTGTGTCCAACAATTGGGCATGGGAGACGCTGCCGTTTTGGACCGTGATTGCAGAGTTTACCAGATTTTCCTCCAGTCTAAAACAATCAACAAAATGTGTAGTGACTTTTCAAAATGTGGCTTAACAGACGTGTGGGATCGCACTCATAATGAGAGCTCAAATAATTACTTTCAAGTTTTTGTTAATATCATAATTGCATATTTGTCAGAAACTCGTAAGAATGTACGACTTCCTTGTAAATGGATCCAAAAAAAAACCAAAAAAAAGTACAAACAACACGTTTTATTCACAAAAGCAATAAAAGAACGAATGCAATTACATACTTCAAAGTCATATATGGAAAACAACTTGGTTTCAACAAACTTATCGTTCTTATGAAATGACAACATCAGGAATGGTGTCCATTTTTGGTTGACAGTAATTATGAAGACACGAAATTGTATTTGGGCTTCAAGTCAGAAATAAAATGAATCATTGACCCAATCCCCAAATTTTTTAAAATTAAATTTAGAATATTTAAAAGTAGAGGGTATAATCAGTTAAGTCAGATATTCCTAGCTCAGAAAAGAAGACATCTTCGACTTCAAAAACTGTATTTATATATTCTTGATCAGCGTAAAACGTCGAGTCTATATCGACTCGTCGATACAAAACACAAAAACCAAAACTTATTCAAAGCAATTTGTTTGACACGCATTATAAACTTCGGTGCAGCCAAAGTAAGGGTTTTCTCGACTTTTGTTTGTCTTAAAGTTAAAAGTTAAATTTATAATATTACTATCTGTGCGGAATTCTATTCATATTAGACAACTATAACTCTTATCTGACCGATTGGCAGGATTGTTGTTTTTGGTTTAGATCAAAAAACTATGAACAAAGAGGGGGAGGATTATATTATGTAATATTTAAGCAAAACCGATATAAATATTTGGCCAGCTTGAAAGCCAAATACACTTGTATTAAAAACGGCGACACGCTGTGAAGACAACATTTACAGTTCTACATCTGAATACAATATCGAATCTGAACGTTATAAATTATTATTTAATCTATCTATCTATTTATCTATTTAATCATACATACCTTTTTTGTCTGTTGATAGAATCTAGTCCAGAATTTACAAATCCTTGCCATTGATTCAATGAAAGACCGTCTAAGATTCTCTTAACATTGGGACTAAAAACATGGCTGGCTAGGAAAATATATCAAAATTCAAATTTTATAATTTATAAGAAAATCTTATGAAATCCTTTTAAACTTTAGAAGTTTTATTAATAAAAAGTGAAATTTTAAGTTTGAAATAGTTTAAAATTTTCTTTATACTTAATATATAATCCACCTTACTGTGACTGTGGCTAAGTCTACCGTATGAATCGGACAACAGCCGTAGCTAATTTGTATGCCTCGGAATATTCCACTAATGAATGACTGTCAACAATTCACTTAAGCAAGAGTTTATAAAAGTCTTTTATCTAGTTGAATAAATGATCGTTTATTTAATCATTTCAATTTAAAATTAATTGTGACAAAAAAAAACAGAAAAGACTTGAGTGAGAAATTAACTATTTTGTGAACTTTCTTGATGATCTATAGTAAATTTTACAAAATGAAACTAATGAAAATGATTTGGCGATGCAAATAAGACTTAATAACTTAACTCGATAAATAATTTAACTTTTCAATAGAATGCATTAAATATAGAAAGCTTCTGTCTATACCAACAAATACCTTTATTTGAAATTTCAGCGAAATTACAAATCGGAATTTAGATTGCAACATTGATAATAATAGCAAAAATAATAAAAATTGTTCAAGAGTCTTAAAAACAATCGAAAGCTTGGGGTATTTTCTTAATTAAATTCGAATCCGTAAACAAATAAATGGCTGATGACACGTTTGTCGTCTCTATCAAAGGTTTCCTTTAGGTAATATTTAATTGGCCTCGTGCACTTGAACTTTACAATATACTAATTGAACTACTTAATCACAATCAAATGGACTAGTAATACATTTTGGACACTCTACAATACGTTCTATGTATATATACTTACCTTCTGGAAACTCGAATGGAGTGGTGCTGAAGCTTGGCTGGGGGATTAGGCCAGCCAGCAGGCCAATACATATAATATTCCACATTTGACAGTTCTTTGTTCCACGAAAATGAATGATTCCTCTGAGGAAACAAACAAAAGTCAGGCACCCAAAGAAAGAACTCAGTCACGTAGTGTACGACTGATAAGGAAGTGATTCCCCTCCCAAATCGACGCTTGGTTGCTTCTCCGATCAACTGAAAACAGATGAGCGGCTCACAACAACTCACAAACAACTGAGCCAGAGCCAGAACATGCAAATCTCAACGAAATCGGGCCATCAAGTCCGAAAGCCCGAAGCTGAGCAGTCATTATCATAAACACAATAACAATAGCATCATCATCGGATTGGAGTGTGAATCCGAATGCGTATTCATTTACATTTACACTCGTATTCTCGCATGTGTCACGTTTAACAAAAAACAAAACAAACACATTATATAAGTGCGACTCCACGCTAACAATAGGACACAAATAGGTTAGAAAAATTCATCAAAAATATAAACATAAACATAAATATAAATATTGGTGATATAAAATTTCAAAATTAACGTCTCTTGAGCTGCACTTCTGACATTCTAATCTATAAATTACTTATCACAGTTTTCGTAACAAGGTTATAAGTTTTTGCGGAGTAGAAAGATCTCTGTATACTTATCCACTTTCCTTTTACATTATTACACGCTCTTATTAAAATCATAAAATTGCCCAGTGTGATGGGCTTATGCGAATTAATAAGCCACAAAAACTTTAAAATTGGCAAGGACCCATACAATTTAAATGCAGGACATGTTCTGGACACAATTTATTATAATAGATGTTCTTGTGTACATTGTACATTTCGGTGCTCTCCACATTAAATTCGAGGTTTGCCATCGTAGATTTGTTTTTGATTGTGTTTTCTCCCTTTTATAATTTTCAATTTACTCCCATCTCAATTGGGACGAATTTACTCCCATCTCAATCCTTATTTTATTTTACTTTTTTACTACTCGCTAAAATAAAATTCCTTCTAATTATCAATTATAATTTACAACTATCCAAATGTTGTTCATTGGTCTTGAATGTAATAAAGTGGAGCCCATTTCAGATAAATATCTGTAAAAAATAGTTAGGTATATTGTTTTACATTTGGAACCTTTACTAAATGATAATACTAATAAATTCAAAAAGGCAAATAACCCCGCCTAAACATCGGAAAAAAATAGTGGGTCAAATACTCGGAGCCGGGCTCCCACTATTTTTTTCACTATTTTCAGACCCCCTATTTTAAATATTGTGAGTTACTCCTCCCTATGAGTAACGAGCAAGGTGCGAGTAATAGTGCTAAGGGTGCGAGTAATAGTCCTAAGGGTGCGAGTAATAGTGCTAAGGGTGTGAGTAATAGTGCTAAGGGTGCGAGTAATAGTCCTAAGGGTGCGAGTAAAATAAAGGGATTTTTAGAGATATGCAGTAAGTGCAGACACGAACCTTAAATACGTGCTTAGACCAAGTTAGCAAGGACACAATTTGATAAGAAGAAAAACAAAAAATAAAATCTCTCAATCAAATGAAAACAATTATAATTTGTTTACTGGGCTTTTCTTATTTATTATTTACCTCAAAAAAAGACGTATTCAAATATTTTAAAATTTATTATAAAATAATAAATTAACATTCATGGAAATAATACATTAATACAAGAAAATAAATATTTAAAATATAAAAAAGAATGCCTACGGGATCACCAGCCTCACCAATAATAAATAGACCACCTATGTAGAATAACGAAGAAGTATGTTGCCCTTTGTCAAAAATGACATAATTAAAAAAGACGAGATCCAGACCTAAATTCATGTGAGAGAAACAGAAATAGAGCTGGAAAATGACAAAAATTTAGCATAAATAGTTTCAATAATATACATACATGACACGAGGACACAATTATAATGGTACATAAATCAATTAGCAAATCAAAAGGATCTGATGCGGTTTATGACATTGCATCCGACTCATCGTCATCATGAAGGTCGCCTAAATCTTTATCCAAAGCAAAAACAAAACGGAAAACACACCGTATGAAAGTTGCAAAGAAGAGGGAAAACCACACGAAATCAATCAAAAAAATAAAAATAAATAAAATGAAAATTCTCGGGAAAAAATAAACAAAACATTTAGTCATACTGCTAATTGTAAGATTATTTCTTGATAGCGAAGACGACCTTCGTGCACCAAAACTATTTTAGGAAACGATTATATGTACATAAATGAATAAATGGTTATTCCTTGAAAACGTATTCGGTGCATCTCTTAAAATTGAAATGCAGTTAAACAAATTCAAAATGAAACCAGCGAATATTTTACAACATCAGAGTCATGTCCTGACTCTTTTTAAACTGAAAGATCTGCTCTGCTAGTGCCCCAGGGCTTTCTCGAAAAAACGGCTGGATGCATACCCACCCATTACTCGTAAAAAAAGTACAGAGAATAGCGAAAAAATGCAATTTCTCTAAAAAGTCGAATTTCTTACAAAGAACGGGCAAAAAACTCAAGCTGGAGCAATGCAGGACCCTGGGTAAATGAATTCCCCTCGTCGTGCTGATCAAAAATATATATGTATGCTCTTAATGCAGATGCTCCCTTCTGTGCGTTACATCTAACTAAAATTAAAACAAGTCGTTGTTAGGTAAATGAAAATAATAAATTTATATAATTTTTTGTATAGTTACCTTTATTGGAAATGTATCCTAAGTGGATAATAGGCAAATATTGTCCGAGGTAACCATGAAATGCGGGTGGAATCACAAGTCCATCTCTGTTCTAAATGACAGGTCAAGTGGGTGTCCAGCAGTTTAATGGCCAGTGCATCATCATGGGGTTTTTGCCTGGAGATCCATTTATTATTCTTAAGAATTGTTCTATATTTCCACCTTATTTGATATTTATCAGCAAATTATCCTCTGCAATCAAAGGTTTCTACCAATTTTAAGACCAATTGTCATGTTGTATTTTAATCAGGCAATAAAAAGCTTAAACACCAAATTTAATTTCAAAAATATACCTACGTACATATACATACATATTACTTTATAAATGTCTCCTTTGTTGCGTTACAAAGATATGTTTATCTGGCACACTGCAGGGGTATAAAATAATTAAACGATATTGCAGCTTTAGTTTATTTCTCATGAATTTGATGTGATTAAAATTAAAGTAGTCAAGACTTGTCAAAATTATGATATAAAAACGTTTTGCACAAAAATTCAGTGTGCATAACTTTACGCCATAAATTTAAATGCCTAATAATATGTTAAGTAATTGTAATATTCCAGACTTGTTTTGTGATAAGTTACATGAACGAGACTGCATGAGGATGGAAACAAAATAACTATTAAAGTGTATGAGTTTATGAGTGTGTGTGTGTGTGTGTAAAAAGCTCCATAGTTACGAGGCGAGCCTCCAATCTAGTGTGTTTGATTAACTTTAATGTTTACTTTTGACACTGATTCAGTTGTTTATACAAAGGGAAAGAAGTTAAACAAAAGGCCAATAAGTCTAAGAGTCAGCTGTAATGCCAATTAATTTTATTCGATGTAAAGCCCTTTCAGTTGCTTAGCAAAGAAAGCTTTTGTATACATTATTTTTAATGGGCTCTCGAACCACTGTGCAGTGCTACTGTTTGGGGGGCTAGAGCTGGGGCTGTAGTGAGCCCCGACAGTAGTGAGGTAGTGGCAGTCTGGTTTCATGCTTAGACCTCGATAGTTCGTTCGCGTGAACGTTGTGTATACGAAACGTACTATAGCTTTGAATAGATCGGATTGGAGACGCGATACGCCCCACCCGCCCACATTTGGATAGCTCTCCCCTCGCGTTAATGCGTCTGTGCGTGGTTGTATGTGTGCCTGTGAGCCAGTGCCAGCTGTTTGGCCGCCAATGCTGACGAGTTTTCAAATCAAAGCGGTAACAACAGAAACACGAAAAGCGTTTACTTTTTTCAACAAATATGTGTCTGAGTGTGTGTGTGTTTGTGTGTGCAATGCAATTTTAGCAATAACAAATCCAAGGAAAACCAATTTGTTTTTTCTTTCTGTTTTTCCCACTAAATGGGGTGACACCGTCAATGATTAGCATACTTAGTCGTAGAATCACCATATCAGGCATGGACACATGTACAACAAATATTGATTAAATGAAAGACCTTTAGTCTGTTATCATTATTTTGGTCATGGCGCGTGCTTACCTCCAATGAATTTTAGTTGATTTGTTGTGGGCCCACTGTCACCCTGTTAATTGACAGTGGAGAATCCCTAAACCAAATGATTCCTCGTGACCTTATCTACTGTCATTCCATATGTGTATTCACTGTAACGAAAAACAAAAAAAAAAGTTGATAAACTAAAGAAAACTCAGCTGATGTTTTAAAAGGGGGGTGGGAGGGAGCTGGTGTGAGTGAGTTCATTGATTGAAAGCAGGCGCTGACTTTGCTGATTCTTTCTTTTGCCAGAGTCTTATCAGAATAAGCAGTAGCAACAACAACAACAAATAGGAAAGAACCAATTAAGATCACCAATACATACAATGAGTACATTTTATGTGTACATATATGTACATACATATATGTGTGCGTGTGCGTGTATTCTAGTACAGTGTTTTAGGGTGTGCTATTTTTGCAAACTAGTTTCAAAATCAATTGAATAGAAATCAAACAAAGAGTAAAAAAGTAATTTGAAAGCAAAAATTTACCCTGTCCACAAATAACAGCAAAATGGCATGAAATTGCATTTCAAGTGATTAATGAAAAAAATTATGTAATGTATTGAAAATTAATTTATCATTCAGTTGGTTATTTGAAACTATATTTTGTTAATTAATAAATTTTAATACCAATGAACAATATAATTTCCATTTATTTATATTATTCGAGTGTCAATATTATCCGTGCTTCAAAGCAAAAATCGGAATTTCGAATAATATATATGTATACATGTATACATTGTCAAAAAAAATAACAGAAACGTCTACTTACTACTCTATTCTTAAAAATCATTGAAAATCATCATCAGTTGCACGAGAATAATTGGCATATAACATTTATTTGTCGTCGATTAAGTTTTAAGTGCAATTGCAGAAATTTTCTTTGGATAATATTCGGCTTCTAAAAAATTGTGAATGAAATACAATACTGTTGAACTGAAATTTTCAATCTTCGCTTTAAAATAAAATGAAAATACCGCATATCGTACTTAAAAGAAGACTTAACAACGGCAAATTTATGTATAATAAATAAATACAAAAAATATATGAAATTCTTGTTAAAATCGAAAGGAAACGGAAAGTTTTATGTTTTGAATAATTTTTTTTTTTACGTTTTCCAACCTTGGTTAAGGCACTTGAGATAGAATCAACGCCTATGGAGTCTATTAAAGTAGGTCAAATAATCAGACCAATGAAAATACACGCTAATAAAAGTTTTATTTACATTTAATAATGGGAATAAGGACTTTTGTCTTTACTTTGACAAGTATAAAAGTCAGAACGTTTTTTTGCGTTTGATTTTCTATATGTTGTAAATGTCCAATTCTGATAAATGAGCTGCAGACATTAAACAGAAGCTTGATAAAAGGCTCAAAAACTGAGAGATTATATGGATTTTATGAATAAAATCAGACACCAGGACACTGACCGATATTTTGATACCACCTGAAATATTTTTTATGAATTTATTTTTCGACAGTCTGATCTTTTATACATTTTAAAATATACAAATGTAGAACACTAAGACAAAATATCTACGTATTAGTAAATACGTTTCACTTTTCTTTTAAGTTAATATTCTTTTGATATGTTTCCTTGAGGAACGTCCCAATGTTCATTCACACATAAATCTATAAATATGTACATTTCAAAAAGGCATAAACAAAAGCAATTGAATCACAATACTTGAAAATATATATGTATTATATTAATTAAGATACTTCTGTATGAACACATATACCATGCACATTTGTCTGACTGTATTTGTAATAAAATGTATTGTACAAAAGTTCAAAGTCCACATTAAAATGTATATACAAATCATATTTGAATCGTGGGCCGTTTCTCTTTCGGCTGGTCATACGAGTGCGAGTATATTCAAGTGTTCGTCATCATCATCAGTTTAACATTCGACATTCGCTTTGCGCAAAAAAGAAAAGACAAAAACCAAAACAAACTAAACGCAAGCCAGTACTAAAAGAATACACACTCAGCTAGTAGTAGGTAAGTCGTGACTAGTCAACGTGGTGTAAAGTTCGCAGTTCGATATCCGACAATAAGCCCAAATAGAATTTTGCACGTAGTCTCTTCACTTTCAAGGCCACAAGTACGTGGAAATGTTAATGCAAATGTCTGGCCCTCTGACCTGACATTTTCAGCCGGCAACGGAAAGGGGCAATGGGAGGGGCAGAAAGCGCGAAACGAGCATTTTAAAAGATACACATATGTATCTGTAGCTCACTATTCTGTGAAATATGCAAAGCAAAAGTGCCGGCATTCAACTTGAAGGTGTTTCTTTGTTGTTGTTGTTGTTGTTGTTCATGCCGGTTTACGTCACATCATCATTATTGAGTTTTTTTGTTTTAGTCAATGCGGCATCTGTGTCTTTATTTTTCGTTTTCTTGCCTTCGAACACTGATTACTTCCTCTCTAGAGATTTCAATTTGGTAAGATATACTAGATGCATACTAGCTACATATACATATATGTAAATTGAAAGCAATTTATAGCAGAACTAGTAAAAAAACAAAGAAACAGTTTTGCATTTCGGAATATGAGTAATGGTTAATCAAGTGCAATTGAAAATGTTTCATTCTTTTCACAAATGTTTGCAATTTGTTACCTAAAATGTTTTAGATATTCTATCTTAACGTGTCTGCTATCTACGCTAATGGCGATGGACAAAGTAATTTATTGCTATTGCTGTTCTTGTTGTTGTTGTTTTTGTTCACTGATACGATAAGAAATGTTTAAAATGTATTTTTAGAAATGTATTTTGCTCCAACACTTGTAAAAACACACCTACATACATATAAAGGGTGGCAATGCACACATACATGCGCACTCCTCTAGTATTTTAATTGATAATACTTTAAATTCGGAATTGTAGCTTAAGGTGCAGCTATTGATTTAAGTTCATTAATCACTAAGCTTAGTTCTTAATCAAACACAAATCTGATCTATATACATATGTACTTAACCACAATACTAAATAGTCTTTAAAAGATTGACAAAAGTATGCAATAAAATTTATTTTACATTAAATCGACAGCAATTCGTCACCTTTTTCGAACTTGTAGTTCTCAAGTTGGAGTAAAATGTCAATCGTTTTTGAAACTACATCTGTTCAAAACACTTTTGTCCTTCAAAAAGGACTTCGATTGCAGTTCGATACTATTTCGATTGCTTTCACATGTTATTTCCTTTCATTGCTCGGAGTGCCTGATAATTATATTTTTTGTAAATTATTAAAAGGATTGAATTAATTCACTCATGCTTAAAATTGTTCTCAACAAATTGAAGAATAATGGAAAAAATTCAAATTCGATTCCGACAAAATCATTTAAAATTGGAAACGATATTAAAGAACTTTAAGATATTATTAGATTCTTTACTCAAAGTTTTTAGAAAGCTTCAAGGTCCACAAAGTATGTTGCAATTAATATTTCTTAATCTCAGTTTAATCTAAATATAATTTTTTTTTATTCGGTATTTAGTGTTGTTAATGTGCGTGACAGAAAACAGTCTATGAAAAAATTCATTGTATGAAACCTAAAAATTTATTCGTTGTAGAGAAATATAGAAATATTTTAAAACTAGAACAAAATGCACTATGGCTTGAGAAATTTATACCTAATTTATATCTCTAATTGAATCCAAATATCGAATTAAACCAACACTTGGGGACACTTCTGACCATGGAAAAAGTCTTTCGATCAAAGGCAACCCGACAACCCAGTCCACTGACTTTTCTTTATGTCTTTACAAATTATTTTAGTATTCAGCTTTGTTTGGGTTTTCGTAGTAAATGTTAAAATATTGAACAGACGAAACAGAATTGATGAGGTGGTTCTAGAATATTTTTCCAGTCAATTGTAAAGACATTGGCATAGTCAAGCAAACGGAATAAACAACAACAGGGTCAGATACTATTTAATGCTAAATAAATTCATTTGATCGCATGTGCTATGAATGCTGATCAAGTTGGACGCACTTCCTTTCTATCGATGGGGTTTTCAGGGTGATATAGCGCGAATTGTGCAAGCTCACGTTTCGAATTGCGAGTACACCTGAATACGACACCTGTAGCATTTTTTCTTCAATAATTTATTGAGTTTACTATTTTTCTGTCATTTCAGATACAACAGAAGTCCACAAAAGGGCACAATGACTGGATCAGGTAAATATATAAAAAGGGTTTCCCTTACTAAAATAGGAGTCATAAAATAATCCAATCGTACTCTAATTAATTAAGCAAACAAAATTCGTTTAAGTGAGAAATTTGTTTATTTTTTTTTTTTGAAGATTTGCGTTATGAGTGACGCCCCATAAATTTACCTTAAAGTCAATTTCTAAGCGCGTGACAATAATATATAATTATTTTTGGTTGTATACATATAGGTAATTATTACTGTCGTTAATTTTTACAGTGCACGATCCGAAATGGAGCTTGGAACGTCGAGAGTCATCTGGACATTTAGTTTGGCGTAAGGAATCACCACGATCCAAGGTTCGTTTTCGATTTGATGTCGAGGTATTGGAGTTTGAGAAGCATCCACATGAGGAGTTGGACCACAGCGATGATCATTTCTCAATGACCAGTCTGTCCACGACTGTAGCTCTATGTGCCACTTGTGTGGCTGTTGTGGCCGCCTCCGTTTTCCTTCCATGGTATCTAATGGAGAAGGTTGGCTCAATATAGGAAAACGGGCTTTGTCTGAATAGTTAAACTATTTAAAGGTATTAAGTAGAATAACTAATGTGTAAATATTACAAGATAGATAACTCTAATTGTACATATAGAGTGTAAATGCAATGTAAATATGTTGTAGACCTAGAGCTCACATACGACTGGTTTTGTATACCTGAAAATGTTTGATAATTATCTTTTAGCTAAGTGACAATTTTAACTAGTTGTAAAAGAAAAATTGATTGAATGTTATTTTGAGTGAAGCCATTGTTTCACAATTATAATTTAATAAACTTAATTCTTGCCTAAAAACCATAACAAAAGACAGATGCCGAGTTGTCTGAAGATACCTCTCAGTAGCTGGGACATAATATACCATGTTTACAGTGTTCCATTCAAAGTATTACTGGAAATCAACCAATTAGACCTTAAGAATCTTCAAACACCCCGCAACAATGCATTCATCAGTTCATCCCTTGGTCCCTTGCCATTTTGTGTCCTGTAATCATCCACCGCCAAGGGGGTTGAAACACAGCAAACAAACACAGCATCCCTGTGGATGATGGATGATGGCGAGTTATCCATTTCGGTGTCTTTATTAAATTCCCTAATTTTATGGTCACGCTAATGGAAAATGGCCATCTAATTAAATTTGTTGCAGTCTATTCATTGGACAATGACGACTAAAATGGCGGAATGGCACGTATATAAACATTTTAATTACCAACCCCTGGATTAATGAAAGAACGTCACAATAAACTAAAATATTTAGGTATTTCGACCGGCTTACTTTAATATTTAAAAGGATTTTTCAATTTGGGAACCATAAATATATGTAAAATATAATATTTATTGCTTAATGTGTTCTCTAATAAATTTTTAGCCCTACTAAAATTTTCATATTTATAATAAAAATTGGTAAATTAAATTTTTCATTACAAAATGCTAGAATATTTTTCAATGCCTTTTAATTTTCATACGCCTGATATTCCCAAGTGTCGACATTCCTAATAATAAATACATATGGGTGCAGATAATAAAACTTATTATATCTACCTTCCTTATCTTTACCTCTTTTTAAACCAAATGATCTTTAAAAAATATTTAAATGGTTTTGGTTTGCATTGAATTTGTTTTAAGTGACATGGAGATTTTAAAATTAGATGCCCTTCAAATGTTAAAATAAAATTTTGGTCACCTAATACCATTTAATTTCTATGGGCAAGCCAAGTTAATAATAGTTTTATTCGCCTTGTGAAGAAGGTACATATATTTAAACAGGTCTTTCTTTTAAGATAAACATAAATTGTTTTAATTTTTATCGTATCCAGCATAGTAACGAGAAGAAATATTACAAAATAAAGGAACGATTTATATTTCAGGGACTTTACAATTTTAAAAATAGATTTGTAAAATTGATGGGCCACCCTCAAATTTACCCTCAAACATTCCGTGACGAATGTTACAAATGGAATATTCACAACTTTACTTTTAATTATCAACATGTTTCAAATGTCTCGGAAGGTTTAACAAAGGGTATATTCATTTTGTTCAGAAGACGCATAGAAGAAAGCATTTCGGACCGTATAAAGTGTATATTTTCTTGATTAGCATGACGAAACGAGTTCATATAGGCATGTCCGTCTGGATAAACGCAAACTCCTCCTAGAGCATTGGAGCTACCGTTGAAATTTTGCATGTAGGCTTGTACATATATACTGCAGGGGTTGTATATCTCGGATTCAGCCGGATCGGACCAGTATATCATACAAACGGCAAAGTCATGAACAGTGACTTTTCTCAATAACTTCGTTATTTTCTGAGCTATTGTCGTAAAATGTAATATTGGTGAGTTTATTATACATATAAGCGACTATGCCAAATTTGATAAATATCGGGTTACTATATCATATAGCTCCCATAGGAACGATCGGTGGAAAACAGTGACTTTGATCAATATCTTCGTTATTTCCTATGCTAAGATTGTAAGCCGTTCTTTCGCAAACATTAGCCTTTTTAAAATATTTTCCCACTTTGATAGCTAGAGGTAAGGAAAGAGTCACCAAAAAAAGTAGCAAGGGTATACAAAATTTGACGCCTTTTATGGACGTTTTGGCCATTTTTATGAACATTAATACATATAACTCTTATTTTACAAAACAGAAAGAAACAGATAGGTGCAACTTATGATTTGCCATTCATAAAAGATCCACTGGAGAACTTCGTCCTGTATGGAATTTGGTGGATGAATCTGTATCCCGACCGAAATACAACGTTCGAAGTTTAACTTTTGGTTTCGGATATGCCACGTATACAACTAAACTTAATTTAAGTTATGAGTGCTTGAAAGAATTAATAGTTTCAAGTGGGCTTTCGATTGGTTTATCGACTCTAGTTTAGTCTTTGAC
Source organism: Drosophila willistoni (assembly GCF_018902025.1). Classification (NCBI taxonomy): domain Eukaryota; kingdom Metazoa; phylum Arthropoda; class Insecta; order Diptera; family Drosophilidae; genus Drosophila; species Drosophila willistoni. The sequence continues at coordinate 4,830,535 of NC_061086.1, forward strand.
GGATGTTGAAATAATGTATGACAACCTGTTGTTATTATCTTATTATTTTATTTATTTATTTATACTGTGATTGGGCAGTGATTGTAAATTAAAGCCAATCTTCTTACTAGCTATAGCTACTAGGCCTTAAGCTATCTTATTATTATCTCTTTATTTAGTGACGTGGAAGAAGATAAAGGTAAGAATAGAATACGACATACTAGTGGAATGAGCTAAAAAGAATCAATTCAAAATCAGACAGAACTTATAGATTTAATGACAATATCAACCAGCTTGAAAAATATTATTATAAAATACGTAAATGTTTGTGTTAGACTCTGGGGAATTTATAGTCTTTGGACTATGGACTATTCAGCTTTCAAGAATATTTCAAAAAGGAAGTCTGAACTGCTTGACAATATCTTTTCTAAGCAGCGCAACATTTACTCAGTATTACTGAAGATTTCGCGCCAGAAATTTCTAATGATGAAACTTATTCTTCTTCTTTTTTTTTTTTTTCCTTTGGAGTTTCTCTAAAGAAAGTTAGTTATAATCGTGGCAGAAAAACTTTAATAAATGAATAAAAAAACACTGAAGTTGCGAAATCTCTGTTTAAAATCAATTTATTTTTCGATGTACTGCATTATAAAGATATTCAATACAGGGAAGTTCCACTGCATTGATTAAAGAACCTCTTAATCTTTAAATGATATATTATTTTAAACATCTGCGATCCATTGGAAAGCTTCAATTGAGCTTTTTGCTGTACATCTTTAAGTAAAGCTTTTGGTTTAACGGCTGCTTAACCGATCCCGCTTGCATTGACAACGAGTTGCTCCAGCTTTGACCCCCTCGATACATATGCGATTATTAATTTTCAAGTACATTGAATTTATTTAAAATTAATTAAATTAACAGGTGGCATATAGGTATTTATCATCAATGAAGAGAACTCTTTTGTTGCGGTTTCAATTTGAGTTTCTTCCGTGTGCTCGTATGACTGAACATTCGTGTTTTATGTGTATGATAATGCAAAGATAAGTCTTTTTGTTTGGATTCGAAACAAAAGTCAAGTGCTATCAATTCAAAAACAAAAGAATATGTGTAAAACCCGATGTTGTGTATGTTTTGTTTTAAACTGCTTCGATAAGAGTGAAACTATAAAACAGTGAAAAGTTCTGGGTAATACTTCTCTAATAGATATACAAATACGAAGTAAAATGAACTTATTACTCATTAAGCTTATGGTTTATGTGAAATAATAAATTGTTTCACGATTTATTGTGGGTCCATGTTGTTGCATACTATTAGTTGTAATAAATAAAGTCAAATTATGAGGAAACTTATTTCTTAACATAAGTTATCGGATGTTTTCTGGAGTGCCTTAAACTTTAAATGGATAGACCCATTGGGTCTTTTGAATTCAGATGTCAAAAAGATTCGGGTAATCGGGTAAACGATAGATAAACCCACAGGCAACTTGACTTCTGATAAGCACTTGATGAGGATAGAGAAAGAGAGGACTCCTCGAGAGAGAGAGAGAGCGGGAGTGCGATAAGATTTCCATAGCATTTTGGTGTTCTTTTATTTGATCAATTTTTCAATGTTCTGCTGTTCTGCTCTTTCTCAGCAACCAGTGGATGTGAATCAGTTTTTAGTTTGTTGTTTGCCCCAGTCAATTGCGGACGTAGTATTTTGTATTGTACGTTATTTCAAAGGTATTCGAACTGAACATAACACGAAGCGAATAATAATAATAACCCAGCCGAAGGCACACAGAGACGAAGACGGGGTATACAAGTGCCAAGTGTCGTCTGGGAGACGATCTCGTGAGATCTCGTTTGAATTCGAACGCTGTGCGATTGATCAGCCATAAAGCCAGACTTAGTCTGCTGTGTGTTCCCCGATCGAACTGACGTGACAATCACTCCCACTTCCAAATAAAAGCAACTCCCTCTCTCTTCGAGCCGGTCTCGTGAGTGCATAGAATCTGGCTAATAAAAGCACAAAAATCTACGATAAAAGGTTGACACTTTGGAAAGAAAAACAAACAAACAAAAACTATAGAACCTGTTTCGAAAAAATAAAAAAACACAAAACTCAATGTAAGTTTTCGAAGGTTATGCTCGATCACAGCTGAGGCTGAGCTTTTAAATACATAATTTAACTAGTACTGTTTGTCTATTCCAAAATAATATTATTCTTGTCAACAGCTGGAAATGAGTCATATGCCGGAGACAACCTTTGCCGACCTGAGTTTGGCTGATAAGGTGAGTTGAAATATCAAGAGTTTGGAAAGTTTGGCTTGAAAAGGGTATAAAATGTGCGGCCCAAGCTAACTGATCCCGGTTTTCTGGTCTGTTGATATAAATATACATATATGATGGAGGTTTTTTTGTAGGTGTTGGTGTTGGTGTATGTGAGGGTAAATAAACGCAAAACGCATTGCGATTGCCGTCGATCTTGGGCGATTAAACAAATTTTTAGCACGTGACGACTTGGTAAATAAATAAAAGCCCGACAGGCAACTGTTGCGAGTCAAAAAACAAAAAAAAAAAGAAGTAAAAATAACAAAAACCTCCAATACAATACCAACCAAATATAAGTATAATGTGTGTACATGGAAATTTATTTCAAAGTGACGACGATGTCGGTACGTAGAACATGGCAATAGAGTCAAATGCATAAGATACACATTTGTAGAATTTATTAATTTGTCTGTTTACATACACTTGGGCCGGGCTATGGGCGGGTTTTGAGGGGATGCCTTCACATCTTCTGGAATCAATTGGCATAACGAATTATCAACGATATGCTAAACGATGCCAATTAGGTCCATCAATGGCGCTCCCCTGAATCTGGCTTTCGCTGGAACTGGTACGATCCTATAAACACCTTGGCAATTATTTGTGCAGACCATTGTCCGGATGCTAAAATGAATGTGTATATTTAATTTGAGTTTTGGTAAATGTATTATTTTTAATTCAATTTGCAGACTGCGGTTAAAAAGCCAAGCATTGAGGCTCGTCGATTTTCCGATGTTTCCACCTGTTCGTTCAGCTCTTGTAAGTCCAACAGAAACACAAATCTCGACAACTATTAAGCTTTGTTATCCTTTTTGCAGCCTGCTTCACTGGCAGCTCCGATGAGGATGAAGTCTCACCCAAGGACAATAAGCAGCGAAATTCCAATGGTAGCTATGATTTCTGTGTCAAGAATATTGGAAAAAATGGGTTCGGTCGCCGGGAAATTGAGATTGCTGAATCCGAAATGCCTGGCATAATGATGCTGCGAAAACGAGCCAAGGCGGAAAAACCTTTGAAGAATGCCCACATTGTTGGCTGCACTCATGTGAATGCCCAGTCGGCGGTGTTAATTGAGACCTTGATTCAACTTGGAGCCTCGGTTCGTTGGGCAGCTTGTAATATCTATTCGACACAAAATGCTGTGGCTGCTGCTCTGGCCGAAGCCGGCGTACCGATCTTTGCCTGGCGAGGTGAGACCGAGGAGGAGTTCTGGTGGTGTCTGGATCGTTGCATACACAAGGATGGCTGGGTGCCCAATATGATTCTGGACGATGGCGGAGATGCCACACATTTGATGCTGAAGAAGTATCCAGACTACTTCAAGTCGATCAAGGGCATTGTGGAGGAGAGTGTTACGGGTGTGCATCGTCTTTATATGTTGTCCAAGGCCGGTAAACTTACAGTGCCGGCAATAAATGTCAATGATTCGGTTACAAAGAACAAATTTGATACCTTCTACACATGCCGAGACTCCATACTTGATAGGTAAGTGGGAAAACAGGGGCAATTTGAAATGATCTCAAACTAAATCTTTCATCGACAGCTTGAAACGCACGACGGACATTATGTTTGGAGGCAAACAGGTTGTCGTTTGCGGCTACGGGGATGTTGGAAAGGGCTGTGCCCAATCTCTCAAAGGACAAGGATGCATTGTCTATATCACAGAAATCGATCCGATATGTGCTCTGCAGGCCTCTATGGATGGATTCCGAGTGGTGCGTCTTAGTGAGGTTATACGTAATGTTGATGTTGTCGTCACTGCCACGGGCAATAAGAATGTCGTCACTAGGGACCACATGAATCGGATGAAAAACGGCTGCGTTGTCTGCAATATGGGACACTCTTGCTCCGAGATCGATGTGGTGAGCTCAACGGAATGAGAATATATAAGTCCTGCATGAATAACCTTATTTCTACTTATTTACAGAGCAGTTTACACACTCCGGAGCTTGTCTGGGAACGAGTACGTTCTCAGGTAGATCACATTATTTGGCCAGATGGCAAAATGATTATCCTGCTTGCCGAGGGTAGACTAGTCAATCTTTCCTGTTCAACCATATCGTCATTTGTGGTCTCTGTGGCATCGTCGACTCAGGTAAAAGTCTTGGTGGTTTTCAATTTAAACTTTGGATTAACCAATGAACTTTCTTTCATTAGGCACTCGCTTTAATAGAACTCTACTCAAGTCCAGGTCGTTACAAGTCCGATGTCTATCTGCTGCCAAAGAAAATGGGTAAGTATCTTTGAACAATTTGATTTTTTTGTCTAATAAATTTGATATCTGTCAGATGAATATGTGGCTAGTTTGCACTTGGCCACTTTTGATGCCCATCTCACAGAGTTGTCAGACGAGCAAGCCAAGTTCATGGGCTTAAATAAGGCCGGGCCTTTTAAAGCCAATTATTATAGGTAATTAACAAACGATATTGTCATTATAACAGTTTTTAATAACTATAAATTTGTCTTATTTTCATTTCACAGATATTAGTCAGTATTTGCTTGTTCTTTCTTTTGTTTTAAATTTGTTTTGTGTGTTTTTTTTTCTCTTAAATATTATGTACCTAAGTGTATATGTTTATGAAAAATATGTTTATGTCAAAATATTAGATCGGCTGGCACGACTCCGATCGGTTTATTTAATGTTATTATATATAATACAGAAAATTTAATGTAGAAATATTTAAAAAAAATATATCTAATTTCCATTATATATTAAACATTTCTTAACTTATTAGCTTAAATAATAAAGTTAATAATTTAAGTTGTGACAAACATCCTGCAAAAACAAATATATTGTTATTTTGAAGGGTATATATTAATATCTCAGTGGCGCCAAATGGTATACTTTGTCACATGCGATGCTCACTGGCGCCTGCGCACTTTGGCGCTACGACAAAATAGTTAAAAGCGCCACTGGGTGCACTTTTGTGTTTTGAGTTCAGATTAAAATTGAATTAGTGTTGCAACAAATTCGAAAAATCATTTTTATAAGAACATCTATTCCTACGGCTTTTTGTTTTCTTTCCGTTAAAGCAAAGCTTTCAAAAAGAGTAATGCTAAATCCTTAAAAAACATGTCTCTCAATATTATAAACATTGTGGATTGGGCCTTGATTCTGTCCATCCTGCAAAAAATTACAATTTTTGTCCCATTCGTATACTTTTGAGCTGCCTTTTTAATTGTAAAGAAACTGATTTGAACCTTTAATTACCAAATATTTACGCATAATAAATAAAAAAAGAATGTGCAAATTATTTTTTAGTTGAGATAAGTTGTTGATAATACCAAAATTCTGGATCAATAAAACTTAATGCTCTTCTAAATATATCTGGTTAGTACCAGTATGCGTTTTCCTGTTCGTTAATAAAGTCTCTTCTTCTAATCTTCTCTTACTGAATACTCAATACTACAGATAAAGAGTTCTAGAAATGTACAGCAGACATGCCTTTTATAACAATCCTTTTTAAAAAAAGGTATTCAAAGAGTTTGCGATGTTGTAACCTTTCAAATCAACAATCGAATAAAATTAGAAACAAATTCGAAATTCCTTAAAAAAACGTGTATGACTCTGCTGAATTTTATCAAGACCGGGTGACTATATCATATAGCTCCCATAGGAACAATCCATTGTAAACAGTGATTTCGATTAATAATTTCTTTATTTCCTATGGTACGATTGTAGGACATGCTTTTACAAACAGTAGGCTTATTAAATAAAAGATTTTCCACTTTGACTGCTTAAGGTGAGGAATGATTAACGCAATAAAATTGCAAGGGTATACAAACTCCGGCGCGGTCAAAGTTACCCTCGGAGCTCTGGTTTTTATAATATTTTTTAGTCAAAAGACTAACTTTTTTGAACGCTTTGTTAAGACAATTTGTTGTGTAAAACATAAATGTTTAAATCTCAAAAAATATATCTCGTGGAAAAATAATAGTTTTTCACGTGGCTACCAAGTTCTAATTTTTTCTTTTAATTAACAAAATGAGTTTTTGGGTATTTTATGTTTTTGATTCAGACGCTAGTCCACGTAACAACAATAGTTGAATTAATATTTCTATACCTTATGTAAGGGAACAAAATTTTGTTAAAATTTCTTTGACAATTTCTAGCATAAACCATGAACTTTGAAGAAGTTGGACCTTTGGTTAAATATGGTATGAAAATACCATATACCATAAGTTGATGCAACTTGTATTGTTATGTATGTATTGTTGTTTGAGAGGTCTTTCGTATGAAAGATAATTATACGCGGACAGATGCTACAAAAAATAATGTCAATTTCGTCTTTATCTACAGTATGTGTGTATATAGCACCATGAAAAAAAAAAAAATTGCAATACATCTGATTTATCCTTTCATTAGAACTAGAAACTTCTCCCACTCTCTGATTTATTTAAATTAACCATCTATCTGTTTCCATAATGTTAATTTCATGCATTGCGCTGTTTTCGAGACTTTAAAAAAAGTTACACCATATTGAAACTGAAGACATACGAACATTTTTGACCTTCATATCTCAACACTATCGGCTCAATACGAAACATGTGAAATGAAAGTTCAATTTGACAATGTGGCCAACTATTTAATCAATTTAGTTATAGTTTTTTGTGAGCCATATGTATGCAATTTTATGCCAGAAACTTTCTGAATTTGTTAATTTTGTAAAACTTGTCGATTTTCCTTACTAGGACCAATTGTTTCTAGTTGTAAGTTATCTCATATTAGAGGATGCATTAATAATCCATTATCACTGTCCAATAAGCCACAATTAAATCACTAATTTTCTCCCTTGATAAACACAGTCATATTATTTTATTTCTTGGCTGATTTTAAGTTTTAATCCTTTATATCTTCTGTGACAAATTGCAAAAAACAAAATGTGTTCAAATATGTACGTGTGGATAGCAGTTTGCCAATTGCCAAATTTCAACTGAAATCATCCACAATACACTGCTTTTTATTTTTTTTTTTTGTAATCATAAATCTTCGATAAGCAGTAAAATGTTTTGACTATCTGCTGTCAAAGAAACAACACCGACAACTGACACCGGAAAAGATAGTGCTCTAGAATCGGGTGTGGGCCGAGTCTTCTTCTATGGGCCTCGCCGCCGACGATGTTCAAAGCCAAAGTCACACATTTTTGTTGTTGTGTTTTCTTTGGGTTTGTGTTGCTCGATTTGCATTTGCTTGCGACTCAGGAAATCTGTGAGCCGTGATTTATGGCACTCAGTGTAGAGAGGTTCGTTCGAGATATTTTCAGTTGGAAAGTTGAGGTGTGAAACTCTTTGAATAAGCTAGCCATTGCCCATAATGCTACTGTTTCCAATTACGCTGGCTTCACAACTTCTCAGCCGTAAAGGAAGTGGATGGGGCTTACAGATATTCCCCGCAGATAGTTTTAGCCGTCTCATAATGGAATTAAAGATGGCCACTCCACCCATCCCCCCCACACAATGACTAGGACCACTGCCAGATTGCTTGGCTGTTCGTCCGTTCCTCCGTTCGTTTGGAAGGGTGGCAACGGCCGTTCTGATACTTATAGCGAGAAAATGGAAAATTCGATGCCGCCATAAACATTTATTGCTACTTTGGAAAAACTCGATTACAATCGCTGGGGAAGGACTAGGAGACTAAGACCAGGGACAGAGCCGCCATTTTATGAGTCCGCGCCTTGGCACTTATACATAGCAGCATCATCAGGATACGGTACGAGCATCCACCACATGGCTCTCCATCAGCTATCGTAAATGGGATTTTGCGCTTAGTCAGGATGCGTGCGGCAGTTTTATGGTCGGTTTGCTCCCATCCCCTATAGGAAAATGGCACTCGGCAAATGTATACAGTTTTTCTTTTTACAACTTTTGGCGCTCCATTGCGCTCCAGCAGCCACCTCCCGCAGCAATAAAATGCTGAAATTTTTCGCAAAAACATAAAAGTTTATGAGTGGCAGGCAGGCCAAGCATCGACATCGACATCGACATTGGAATCCCACCCGATGGGTTTCCTAAGAGCCAGTTTTAAAGAGCATCACTCACATGAGCAAAAAGTATGCACCAGGGAGAAATATGTCAAAAAGGAAAAAATCTATCTACACAGTCAAAACTTTTCAAAAATGCGCACACTTATATCTTTTCTTGTATTTACCATATTCTGGCTTCTATTTATTCTGATTGGCTGGATGGCGGCTAAAAGATTCAAGGAAAAGGGTCTGATCAGATGCTGCTTTCTTCTGACAGGTGTATGTTGTTGGCTCATCTGGGTAATTACATTCCTAATGCAATTGAATCCGTTAACTGGACCACGAGCAAGTCAAAAAGTGATCTATGCCATGATGACCTATTGGGAAAACTCGTTTATTCACCACGAGAATGATCCCTGATAAACAAATGCATCAGGAATTTGCATGCATCAAAAATCAGTTTTATATTTACTATATCAAGTAAACAAATATACAATTTATTCTTGAATATTCGTTGAGTTTCATCTATTAAATTTTATAGTCAAGAAATTTCAAGAACTTTTGATAAACCGTTTTGGTTATATAAATAAAAGAAATTGCAAATGGATTCTGTAATAGTCGTATTGGATATTTAGATTGTTCCCAAGTTTAAATCTTTCTCTACCGTAAACTTTATATACAAAATTTTACTCAAAATATATCCACAGATTTATTGAAACTATATAAATAAAAGGAAATACAAAAGTTTCAAAACCTTTTGCAGACTTAAAATTATGCAGTCTCTTGACTTTTAGCGTTTTGGGAATCCAGCTTAGTTGACTCCAAGCAAAAATACAAGTCCTGTATATAATTAAAGACGTCCTCAAACTTTGGTTTAGACTGATATATGTCGGATATATCAAATTTAGTTTGAATTCCCAAAAATTTAGCTATACGGATACCATGTTCCAAAGACGTTTTAGGATCTGGATGAGTTGTATATTTGACATCCATTATATCGGGACGATAGGCATGTATAAGGGCACAAAGGGCATGGCCGGTTGTCCAGGAAAGAGAAAACTCATACATTGGTATACCGTAAGGCTTGACTTTCTTTTGACACCATTTTAGTAGTTGACTTCGTCTATCTCCAAAAGTTTTGCCTATAGCATTGCGATTTGCTTCTTCCTTCAAAATGGCTAAAATGCTTTTCGAGATTGTTTTCTTCAGATCAGGTAGATTACCATTTTTTTCCTTGGCTTTTGGGGCGACACACGGTTTCGGCTGCTCGAAGAAGCATTTGGGAAAAATGCTTTCATTCGGCTCGGACAGAACTTGCATAAAACAATTGACAAATTGTTTCATGTGTCTCTTACCAATAAGTATTTTGGAAGAACGCCTTTTGCGATAACATTTTAATTTAGGACCATTGATTTCTGGTGACTCTTGTACGTTGTTTTTGGGATATTTAACAACGTCAGTTTCTACCACTATCTCAGAAGTTGCCTCAGTATGTAATGCTTGCGTTTCTTCAAAGGTCCCTTCGAAAGGTTTAACATTTTGCAACTCTTTCGGTTTTACTTCTGCAGTTTTACTGGGATCTCTATTATCGCTATAAGCTTTTTCATTCCAAATACATTTGCGATTGTTGACATGTTTCAACTGAAGGTTTTCTATTTGTAAATTAGCTACTGTATCGTTTAGATCCCTGTTAGTTTCTTCAATCTTTTGCTTGGCCATCATAGTCTGACTGACTAGAGTCTTTTCCTTAAGAATCGTCAGTTTGTGGCTTATTAATTCCAAATCTCTTTGTAGTTTCACCTCTTCCAGTTTCCTGGCTAGCTGCAAATTTTGTTTTGTTAACTTTTTATACAATTTTCTGTTATTAGTGATCGCTCTAACTGATCGCCGAGATCTGCCCTTCAGAGACACCAAGCAGCATAGTCTAGATTTCTGGATAGGTTTCACATTTAAGTCATAACAATTAGTTTCAAGCGAAAACGCATATGGAACATTTGTTGAATCTTCAGCTACAATAAGCTTCTCTGTGATGCATTTGGACACTTCATTGAATATTTTCTCTAGTTTCAATAAATTATTCACTTCGCTCAGTTCATTTTCATTGAATTGAAATAAGGTTCCAATCTCCTGATAGCCTGCAAAAGAACAATGTAAATTGGTATATAAATATGACCATTGCTTACTCACATCTCATTATTGCTTCGGAAACCTGTTGTTTGTCGTTCCTATGGTTATTTTCCTTGTAAAGATCTGCAGATATCAGTCTCATGAGGAGCATTATTTTTCGTATACAACACAAAGCCACAGAATCATCTTCATTGTCCCTGTATTTTGACTCCCAATCTGCATAGATTGGCTCCCTTGGACTACTGTTGGGATAAGCCCGCAAAAACCAAAGGAGTTTCTGTATTTCGAATAGTTGTTCGTAAAAAACTGACATTTTTGTATTTAAAATAAACGTACAAAGAAACGTACGTGACAAAGAAATCAATTGAAACTATACCAGCCCAAATTTATATTGTAGGAATTCTAGTTACCTTCAATTAGCTTAGCACAAGTCAAATATACGAAGATAGAAAATCGTTCTCCTAAAGTCTCTTACTAGGGCTGGGAAATGAGTGGGAATTTGCCCCATAAATTATGCAATAACCAGCATAAGAATTCAGTTTTAGGACAGTTTCATGAAGAGACGGTCGGTACCAGAGCCATCACGGAAAATCCGGTAAATCTCTTACTTAAAATTTAATAAAAAAATACATATTCTGAAAAAAAATTCGCAGTCAAATATTTCTTGGACATTTTCGAGACAAAGTAAACTATAAAATATATTACAAATATCAAGAAGCAGAGCACAAAATAAACCAATATTAAATAAATACTGTTAATGCTTCCCATTAAATATAAGTGTCTGTTTTTTTTTACTGTCGCTTTTTCCTTACTTATTACAACCATTTTAAAAAAGTTTTCTCTTCATTATATATTTTACTGGATTGAGCGTACCCATTTCTTTCTCTTTCAAATAAATTAAGTAAAGAAGGAAAACAATCTCAAACGTCAAATAAATTTCAGGGAATCTTTACTACAAATATTTAGGTATGTAAGAAAGTTCTGAATTTATTAAAACGTTGTGATTTCCGCTCTGTTATCCCCAACGTCATTAAAAGAAAACCGTTATACGAAATCATACGAATTTTTATATTAAATAATTTATAGCAATTCAAAAATTGGTCGTACGAAAGTCATTCTTCACGCGTCCTTCTTTTTGGTTTCATTGTGATGTATAATTATAAACTCATAATAATTATAAGTTTTTTCTTCATTCTTAAATAAACAGAATCTATTCATATCTGTAAGTATCACAGCCTTAATAACCATTGCTAATATTACTTGCAACATAAGAGCAAGTAATTAAACTGTAAGATAAATTTAAGACTGCACTACTATTTATAATATGTAATTTATAAAATGAAATACATAATAATGAATTTTATAGATGTATAGGATCATATAACAAAATAAGGTCAATTACTAATAGTCATAATAATTTAAACAGATTGTAAATGCAAACAAATTGTTCAAATAGACTCAAGGTCGTGGGCATAAGTTGCTGGATTCTTACAATATAAAAACCAGAGGGCCGGGGCTAACTTCGACCGCGTCAAAGTTTGTATACCCTTGCAACTTTTTTGGTAACTTTTTCCTTACCTATAGCCATCAAAGTGGAAAAACGTTTAAGCTGAAAAGGCAAATGTGTCCGAAAGAACGGCCTACAATCTTAGCATAGGAAATAACGAAGATATTGATCAAAGTCACTGTTTTCCACCGATCGTTCCTATGGGAGCTATATGATATAGCTACCCGATCCTTATCAAATTTGGCACAGTCATTAACAGATATATTAAACTAACAAATGTTTAATTTGAAAGCAATCGCGTCAAAAGTAACGAAGTTATTGACAAAAGTCACTGTTTTCGAAAGATCGTTCCTATGGGAGCTATATGATATAGTCACCCGATCTTGATCAAATTTTGCATAGTCGTTTATATGTGTAATTAGGGTACATGTCATAACGCCCAGTGTCATAAGGCCCTTGGGCCTTATGACACACATTTTGCGACATAAAGCCCACGGGCGCAATGACACTTTTAAATGTGACATAAAGCACGCCGGACTTTATTTCACTTTTTTATGGGCGTTATGACACGATTAAAGGGCTTTAAAAAATAAGAAAACAAAACAATTACATTTTTTAAATATTTTATTGAATATTCTTCAATTGTGTCGCCCAAGGCCCAAGGGCCTTATGACACTGGGCGTTATGACATGTACCCGTGTAATTAACTCACCAATATTAAATTTCATGATAATAGCTCAGAGAATAACGAAGTTATTAGCTATATGATATAGTGATCCGATCCGGCTGAATCCGAGATATACAACGCCTGCAGTATATACAAGCCTACATGCAAAATTTCAGCTCTGTAGCTCTTTCGGTCTAGGAGGAGTTTGCGTTGATCCAGACGGACGGACGGACGGACATGGCGATTTGAACTCGTCTCGTCGTGCTGATCAAGAATATATATACTTTATATGGTCGGAGATGCTTCCTTCTATGCGTTGAACACTTTTGACCAAAATTAATATACCCTTTTTGCAAGCGTATAAATATGAATTCTTACATATTATTAATTATACCATACACCCATAGGGTGAAATGGTATATTAAAGTCGCCAAAATGTATGTAACAGGCAGAAGGAAGCATCTCCGACCCCACAAAGTATATATATTCTTGATCAGGATCAACAACCGAGTCGATCTAGCCATGTCCGTCTGTCCGTCCGTCCGTCCGTCTGTCCGTCCGTCCGTATGAACACCTAGATCTCGGAGACTATAAGAGCTAGAGCCACCAAATTTGGTATGCAGTCTCGTGTAGTATGTACGCTTATCGAGTTTGTTTCAAATTTTTGCCACGCCCCCTTCCGCCCCCGGAATTTACATAACTCTGATTTTCTTAAAAACTATGAAAGCTACCGACATTAAATTTGGTATGTAAGCTAGCTTAATAGACGCGCAGATATTGACTATTTAAAAATTTTGCCACGCCCATTTCCGCCCCCGAAAATTAAACAAAACTGATTTTCTAACTAACAAAGCTAAAGTCACCAAATTTAGTATGTATATTGGTATGCGCGCAGAATACATATATTTTAATATGTTGCCACGCCCACTTCCGCCTCCATAATTTAGAAAAAACCGATTGGCTCTTTCAATTTTTTGACCATTGCGATCAAATTTGGCAGACTAATAAATCTTATCTATTTCTATCAAACTACCAAATTTGATTAAAATCGGACTAGAAACATACAAAATATACGTATGAACGTATTTTGCTACGCGATCCATAAGGGCAGAATTGGTCGTTGGCTAGTGGCGGCGCTAGAGTGGTCGTGTGTTTGTAGAGTGAGCAAGATAGCATATGGTATGAGGGCATGTTAAAACAAATTAATAGACATACATTTGGTTTTCGAAATTTTAAATATTTGTTTCACCTGGTGTATGGTATACCCAAGTCGGCGAGACGACTTACTTACTTCATTTTTATAATTTTTTTAATATTTATTAATTGTTACCATAAGCATATACTGATGGGGTTTGCTAATCCGACATCTAACTCTATTTAATTGCATTTGGTTGCGAGTCCAACATAAAATATAGAGTTTTGTGTTTGTTATTAGAATTCAACTTTGAGTAATTCAGATTTGTCGTACGACCTAGCACGCGTTGTTTGCCCAGTCACTTAGCAGCCAGTGGCTGTGGATATGGATGTGCCTCGCGGTCACAGAACGAACACAGAGCTTGCCACACATTTCGCAGGTAAATGTAAATATCCAGCGAACCGTCGGCACTGACACACTGCGTCTGCCTGGCGGCACTTGTCCCAGAGCAAGTGGACTTGGTTTTCGCCCAGTGTTCTCGCCACAACTAACAAAGAGGGCAAATAAGATGAATACGGCTGGCACTGGCACCCGGCCTTTGTTGGCACAGACAAAAAGGGGCATGTTGGGATTAGTTAGACGGACCGGAACGCTGCTGCACATTCAATGTCAATGGATTTGGGCTTGGCAAGGAAGATTGCCGTCATAGGAACCTGCTAAATCGGATCAAGGGATTTTTTGAAAAGATGTAAAAAATGCGACGCAACATTAATATAGAATAGCGGACCGGATAATAATCTATTTTGACAATTGCCAAAGTGTAATATTTGGATCAAGTTCACAAAAATTTTAAAGAAAAGTCAGTACCGTAAAACAAGTTTCCAAGAGGAAATATATATTATGGATGTCGAGTAATGGGTAATATAGAATTTGATGTATTTAAATATTTTCATTAGGGAAGAGTTTAGAGAAGTCGAATTCGAAGGTACCAGAGCTAAAAGACATTGAGAAACCCAAGAAACCATTGGGAACTCTTTGCCCAATTTTTGACGTCATGTAACAACAATTTACAACAACGTTCGCCCTTCGTTATTATTATTATTATTATAAGAATAGGATAGTTGTAAACTATATTTTACAAGCACTTTCTATTATTTGATGTGTAATCAGATAATATATAGTATAAACAAGTAATAAAGACTAAAACTTTCAAATGCATTCGAAACATGGTAATTTTGTTCTTTCAAACTCATTCCATTCGTGTTTGTTTTATTTGAAGCTTTTGAGTTTTAAGTCAGCTCACTCATTCAGTCGAACTCGATTCAGTCAATTTATTCGTTTCCTTATGAATATCTCGAATTTTATAAACCGAATTGTATAATGACTGCCGTTTTGCCAGTAAACGGTTAAACTGCTTTTAATCAAGACTTGAAATTGCAATAGAGTACTTATATAACTACTTACTATTAGCTATAGGTGAAGAATTTGTTCACAAACTTTCTACTGGACTTAATTCATGATAAAACAACTTTAATACCTCGTTGTGAATATTTGTTGTCAAGCATCTGAATAAAATTAATAAACATAAAACATTGAATGGTAAAATTTGACATTGAAGGATGAATATACTCGGTTTAAGTTCCGCAAATAAGGAGGACATTTTGAATCCGCATTACGAATCTCTATATCGGAATCTGTTGCCCTTATTTAAAATTGAAAATTGCAAATGAATCATTAGTAGATAAATAGGTAAATATAATCTTTCATTGCTGAATTGACACCATCATAAATAGTTTTTACCTATAATCTATAATCAACTCTGATGGCTAACTTTCATTTTCAAGAAAATATAATTTGACAGTTTTTCATTGTGAAGCTGGTAAATAGAGACAATGGTAAGATATATAAGTGAACGGATGTCGTTGCCATAAAATGGAGTCTGCGCACAATAAAATGCATCCATCGAATGTGATTGATTTTCGACATTCCACGAGGAGCCTTAAGTTGACTTGTACTTGAAGGATTCTTGTATCTGGCACCGCAAAATGTGGTGTGTCTCTCAAATAAAACTGGAATTGCACATTGCGCACTGCGCAGATACAGAATATGTAAAAGTATATATACATACGTATATATCTCTATGTATATGTTGTAGATACAGGCGTGACGACGAGTCAGTGTGCACGGACGGTGGTTAATTCTTGTCAGGCGAATTTATGTATCTGGAGCAACCCCAAAAAGAGAAAAGAAAACGAAAACACACACACGCACAACAGACTTAGTCACGGGGTTGTCGATATTCCAAAATCGAAGTGTATTGAACATGCCATGCGTTTGGGTGAATGAGCCCTAGACGTAGTAGCCTGCCAAGATATATAACCCTCATATATCTATAACTCTCATGGATTCCCTTCAAACCCCCCTCTCACATTACAGTTTTGGCTTATTTATTTGTTTATCTACTATTTATGAGCTCGATACTGAGATACCAAAAACCGAAACGAAGGAGGCGAAGGCGAAGGCAAAGACCATGTGCAATATGTTCCTTCCCTTTGGCCCTGCTGCCATGCCTAAAACTCTGGTGACTCTTGGCGTCGGCGTTGACTTCGACGTCGTCGTTGTCGTTGTCAGAGTGGTTGTTGTTGTTGTCGGTGTCGGTGTCGGTGTGTATGATACTGTGATTCCTGGAACTAACAGCTATTCACAGGCCAGCGTAGAACTCGCACATCATTCAGTTCGATGACGTTCCGCACATCGCATAGCTCCAACTTCCATGTTCGCGGGCTTTTGTCGAAAGTGTTAAGATAATAAACCAACAACAATAACAATAGACAACAGTAGAGTAAATGGCAAATGCCAAAAGGCAACGTCAACTAACGGTCTAACGAAAGTAACAACTGACTGGCTGACTGATTGATTATTATTATTATTGTGCCAGAAAATTTTAATGTGCAATTTTCATAAATATTGTCACCCAATTACCGTTTCAGCTCGGCCCGAGTGAATGTGCATAGCCAATTAAATACCCGTATCGGGATAAAAGCGTTTTTGGTAGCAACCATTTTGACAATTTTATTGACAATCGGTCAATTATTGGTAACGTTAAGTTATATTATTTATTGGGCCAAAAAAGTGGAGAAACTTCCAAAGCTCTTCCATTAATCTCAGTGCCCATAATTCAACGATTTCCAAAAACTATCGTGATATCAGTGTGTGCGTGAGTGTATCGTAGGCAGAGAAAATGAGAATGTCTCCATTATAAAATCGGGTAAGTGACAGTAATGATATATAAAAATGTTCCATCTGCCAAAAATCATTCTATTTTATTTAGTAGTTGTTAATTAATAATAGAGAGTTGCATGAATGGAAGCAAAGTCAAAGTCAAATGAATCCATTCGAATTGAATTCAAATAAATGAGTGACAAATACACAATGTAATGAATGAGTGTCATATCTCGCAAAATACGTAACTCTGTTTAATGAAAGGCAATGAATTGAGTGTCAAAACATCGAATTGTAAGGCACTCGAATCATTAGAATTATTCGAATTGACTCATTTTTATTGGGATGTTTAAAAGCAACAAAAACTAATTATTTTATCAAAAATGTATGGAAAATAATGGCGAAATGGGGGCTATTAAAATTAAAATATGCTATACACCAAAAACTTAAGGACACAGTTTTGGATTTGACAATTTGGGATAAATTTTGTAAAATCTATTTTTTTTAAATTAGATTTCCTAGTTGAAAAAAATTCTTCTCTATCTCTGTAGGGGGTTTGAACCCGATAACAACAGTATTGTAGTCTGAGTAGGTCCCCACTGAGCCACTAACCACTCTAGTTTTGTAGTACAGTAATCACATATAGTTAAAAAATATACAACACAAATAAATACTAAATACTAAAATCAGAATTGGAATTCGAATGCATTCGAATCATAGCAACTCATTGACTCACTTTCTAACTCATTCAATTCGTTTTGTTTCGTTTGAATGTTGTGCGACTGATTTTTACGACGCACACTCATTTAGTTGAAGTCGATTTTCAAAGTCATTTAATTCATTTATTTGGTTTTGAATGTTGTTAACTCGAATTGATTTTTCTATCATTCATGCAGCTCTCTAATTAATAATGAACTTGTAACTAATGAAGCTAATTATTACTCTGATATGAAAAATCTACAAAACAACCATTAAAGAATATATTTGAAATAGATTTTCTATTAATAAATTTGCAATGAATTATGACTTAAAGCTACATATTATTGTAATTTGATGATATAGCAATCTCTTTGATATTTATTTAACCTTTTTTTTCGAGGTCAATGAACAAAAAACATAATGCTTTAAAGTTTTTGGCTTGCCAATATATGTATGTACTTCAATTCCAATTTAGATCTTATTTAGGGGATCATTTTTAGACGTTGACATTTGTTTTGTCGGAAGTGGACTTTAAAGCAATTCAAAACTAGTTTTCAGTTGACTGAAATAAAAATAATATTAGCAATAGTTTTGGAAAGTGTAAAATAAAATCTAATTATACTTGAGTAAAACCTCCTTATAAAATTTTTAAACGAGGCATTTGCAGCTATAAGAAGGACTGTATTTTGTCCAAAATAAAAATAACCGACATTACATATGGAACTTGGACTATAATATGAGGTAGAAATGTATATTTTAATTTTGAATCAAACCGTAAAATCTGCTAGATCGCTATGTGTTTAACTTGTCTAAATTCGTAATTATATTTATTGGCTTTAAGCTTAAGGTATTATTTTTTTTACTAATTTATATACATATGTAAAAGATCCCTTAACAATTTATTAAATAATGTATTTATAAAAAACCTTTTCCGATTATTAAATTTATATTACCAAAAGAGTTTCTTTTGACCAAGAAGCAAAAATTTTTAAATGTTTATATTATTACGACAAGAGAGTCGATTTGGTTTTTGCTTCAGGAGTTAAAGTTCCTCGCAATGGCCTTGTTTTCAGTTTCAGTTTTAAAAAATCATAAATCTTTGATTTTAAATGCAGTGTTGAATCAATGAAAATGTCTTAAATAGAGTAAGTTAGGTTGGTAGAAAAAACAAGAATTAATTTTCAATAGTCATCATAAAGTTATGAATTTCTAAATTTGTGTGCCTTAAAAAAAACTATTGTATAATGTGAATACGCAAAAATTTAACTGGGGAATCCAAAAATAACTTCGTTTAAAACAAAATACTTAAAATAATTTCAATTCTTAAAATAAAAAAATAAATTACTTTTGAAACATATTTGATCGCCATATACATCCGTCCAGTGCCGTCGAGAAGATACCCCCGATTTCGATCAAAAACCGGGCCCCGCTAAAAACTTCGGGCCCGGTGGGAATTCCACCTTTACCACCCCCCTCTCGTCGGGCCTGCATCCGTCTATCCATAAGTAGTTATCCTTTATAAATTACGTATTAATTCTGATTCTGTTTAATTGCCTTTTTGTTATGTAAATAATACTGTTTGACAGTTTACTGTGTCACTTACTAGCAGATTTAAAAAAAAACCTGAATCAACTCAAAACTTTCTTTGTTGTGACATTTAATACCGTTGTTTTCTAATTAGAGCCCGATGTAGGTGGCCTTTCCTCTACGATAAGGCAATATTGAAAGATGGAAAAAAGGAAAATTGGAAAGATCATGCATTAACGAATAAATTTTGTTCTTAGGTGTCAAAAAATAAACAAAAAACATTAAGGATTCAACAAAAAATAAAATCATTTTAAAAACCGATGTAGCCTGTTTATCTTTCGACAGGAGAGAATAAGTTTACGATTTGGTGCTTTAAAATGCTATCAAAACTATCAAAAGTTCTGAATATATTATTTGATAGGGAGATATATCTTGTATCCAACGCTTAAAATGATTAGAATTGTAAATGACATTTTTGTTTTGAATTTTTGTGCAAACAATTGTGTTCATTACCTACACCTTTAAAATACGAAAATAAGTGACAGCGGTAAAAAAATGATAGCACAGCGTGTAATTTATAAATTATTATTTGAAATTCAGTTTAAGTTATGTATATAGATTCATTAAATCATTAACAGAAAACTTGATTTTCGATAGCTAGTTTTAGCGTCAGTCATTGTAAAATATTACATTCTTCACCGCATATGGATATAATTGGTATTTTAAAGACGAAAATATTTGAAAAGTTTAAGTACAATTTAATTACTTGAGAGCAGTGGCAGTAGCAAGAATCGCAATCAGTTGCAGTTGGTCCATAAAGAGGACAAAGTTATCTTTACCAGACATTTATCGCTTTTTAAGTCGATGGCACTATTCCATCGTGCGTGAGGCCATTTCCGGCCCCCATTTATCCTTTATGGAGAGTAGAGACAAGGAAAATGGCATGGCCATATTCCCACGAACAGCTCTATGAAACGAGATCACGTACAGCCATAAATGCACTCACACACACACACACACACACACAAACAACAATAATATTTATAATGGCAAATGCAATGGCGGCACTTAGAGTTGCTGTCGCTTAATCCAATTCCACAAAATGAACCCACGCGCTTCAGTCGATTCCCGTGGGTTTCTCTCTCTCTGTCAACCGTTGCAACCACCACCAATCTTATCTGTGTCTGCTTTTGTGTGTGTATTTGTATCTGTGCGTATGTGTTGCGCACACATTGTTGCAGCTCGTAAACGAACTCATAGATACGAATTTTTATTGTCGTTGCTGCTTCGTGTTTCTGGGCGTGGCATTGTGTGAAAATAATGGCGTCCCTTGCCAGATAAAAGAAAATTCTGAACACCGACAAGCAAAACATTCTACGAGTCGACGAAAATTGTATACCCTATTATTATATTTATGTTTGTAATCTGTGTGCCAATCTGAAATTTCTATAATTCATAATTGTATTTGAATCTAAATTTAGGCTTCTGGTTTTCGTCCAATGGTTCTTAATTAGAGAAATTAGAAGATTTTTTTTAATTTAACTTAAATTATATTATTTTGAAAATTTAATATTATAGATCTTGACTGAGGGCTACAAGATTTAATTTTAGTTTACGACATATCTAAGCATTTATAACTCAACTTATTACCATTTTTTTTAATATTTGAAATCATATTTTATGATATATACTTATATTAATTTTCCATTCATCTTAATTTTGAAACAAAAATCAATTTTTTTTTCATTGCCTTAAAATTTAGTGTTTAAAAAAATTAAGTATTAAAGTAACATCCGGTGGCGCCAAAAGAACCCACTAGCGCCAACTCACTAGCGCCTCACGTTTTAGCGCCACTGAGTAAAAAATGAGCCGGAAGTGCTAAGGACTGAGTAAAAACTGAGCCAGAAGTCCTAAGGTCTGAGTAGAAACTGAGCCGGAAGTCCTAAGGTTCAGCCGAAGTGGTCATTTTGGCTGGGCGGGCACATTTAAAATAAATTTACTCTGGATAAAAACATCGGAATATAATCTTAAAAGAGATTATTTACAATTTTTTATTGTTGCGATAATTGTTCGTAAACAGTAAGCAATGAAAGAAATGAGTTTTTTTTTAATTCAAGATTAAAAATTTTTTCATTAAACATTTTATTAGTAATTATTAGCCTAACTAGCCCCTTGCCCTTGAACTTTTGTTGGGCGCAAAATGTAAACAGTTTAAATAAAATACTATGTTGATGGATGAATTGAGCATCATGAAATGTAATGAATATAAATTATTAATCATTCGTATCGTTACGATCCATTAAATCAATAAAGTTGTAATAATCATACTACAGACAGAGCGTGATTTATTATACCAACTGAAATAATTATGATTTTTTTTATTGTTAACCAGGAGTACATGAAAGCTAGAAAGCATGCCAGTCAAAGGGCAAATATTTCGCCGACTATTTAATACTGTTGTCTGACAGGGTTTCACTACTTTTACTGACACCTAGCTATTTTTTTGTGAAATGAATTTCCAAATAAATCCTTAAAAACAAATGTTGTATTAAATACGCGTTTAAGAAAACTCAATACACGCTTTCCTGATGCTCTTGGTGCCTTTAAAATTATGAAATAAGACCATTTCTTAATAAAATGGAAAGCAACTGTACCCGATTTTAATCTAGATCTTTAAAAACTTTTTGAAACGCTACTTGCTACTCAAGAGGAGTGGCTCTTTGCAGAATCATAAGATCTTAGGAAAAATAATAAAAAAACATGCAGTTCAAATGAATATAATTTCATATTAAAGACATTGAAATACATTGATACAAAAAATCTAGAATTAAGCTCTCAAGATGATTAAATTTAAATAAACTTTTTAATTTTTTTTTTTGTATATTTTTTTTTATTAAAATAAAATTTTACATTCTTTTGAATTAGTAATATCTACAACAGCTATAAGAAATTTTTACAAATATAAAAAAAAACGTCCCATACTTAAAAAAAATTATGCCGAAAATACAATTTTACAATACCATCAAAATACATCTATGTTAGTTTTACAAAGAGCATGCAATCTATTAATTAATTTCTAACTTTCCAAAGTGGTAAAAAATTAAGTTTTGAAAGAATTTTAATTATAAAGTCTCTATTTTTATTTGGTAAAAAAAATATCCTTCATTTATGGTTACTGATGTTTTTAAAAAAAATTAAAGTCTGGACAAACAAATTTTAATCGATCGTTTATTCAAATTTCCGAAATAATTTACTGAAATTGGAAATTTTATTTTGATATAAGTAATAAAGAATTCAAAAAGGCTATTAAATATTTTAGTAAATTTTTACTATGTTTAAGCAATTGTAATTGAGCAAATAATTGTCTGTTCAAGATCTTATGATTCTTTATAGTTGATAAAAGGAATCAACTATGGTTCCTTTTGCATTTTAATTTGGGTCAATTCTTAGTGTTAAATTCATTTGGCTCTGAGTTTCTTTTCAATTATTTGCCAAGGTCCCGGAGAAAAATGTTATTTACTTTGTAATAGAATTTGAAAGCAAAGAGTTTCTTGGAGATTTGCCATTGACCTTGCATTCGATGCATCCTAATCGACCCGAAGCGTAACATTGCGTAAGAATAAACTAGAGCGAGTCCTTGAACAAGGGGCGCTCTGTCAAGATACCTGATTTCGAATGGCATGCAAAAGGGTAGGTGGATATGAAAAGAGTTTAGACTTAACCGTCATTATGCAGATGTGTGGCCGCTTCAAGGCCAACATTTTAGAGCCTTTCCCTAGCCCTGGAACTGCAATAGTTGGCGGCGAGGAGATCAGTGCGGCTTTTGAGCTCAGCGGTGTTCAACATGTGTTGCCAGAGACTTCGTGTTGCTTGCAAACAATGGAAAATCAAAGATGATTTGATAATGGATTGCCGACGGTTCTACAAAGTTGGCTTCGAGTGCTTTTCACATTTTTTGTGACTTGACTAAATTATTCTATAGATGCAGATTGGTCGGAGACTCGTAGTCTCTTTGTGAATTATTTTAAAGTACTCGAATGCGTACGAAATTCAACGAATGTAATGACCGTTGTAAGTATTGCGATTCCTTTTTTCTGCTCCGTCAATTGTGGAATCTAAGCGAAGTTAGAGCGCCGCTCGTAAATCCAAAATGTCTGAGAAACATTCAACTCGCGTGTACGTGAAAGTCGTAAAATTGTGCCAGTTTGGCCACTGTCTTCAACTAACAAAAGGAAAAAAAAAAAACAAAAAACGAAAAAGTGACCCAAGCTGCAGCTCGAATGCCATTACCCCAACGCCATCATCGTTGCCAGCTCCACCCAGTTGTTCAGATTTCTTTCCTTACAATGTCCGTTCAGGCTTTGTCTGCCAAATGCCAAAAGAAATGAGTAGAAATAAACGAATGCGGAGATGCCAAGAAGACAATTTATTGCCAAAGACGGACTTCGGGTCTTTACGAAAATGTCAATTTGGCTTTTATGGCATCAAATGGCATTTGAGAAGCTTATGCCAGTTGCTGTCACAAAGTGGATTTCAAGTTTTCCTCTCCCTCCAATCATTTTCTCTTAGTTGTCGGTTTGCTTACATTGTTGCTGATGATTAATCAAAGATTAAGTCGACATCCCTTTTTCAAATTGCTTTCATAAGACTAATCCATTTCAAACTGTGAGACTGTGAGGCAAAACTCACTTGCTATAGACCCTCGAGACATCAAAAAAGAAAAAATAGAAGGCAACTATGTGTGATACGTTGAGAATGTTTCATTGTTGTTTGTTTGCCGCAGTCATTTAAAGTATCTACATATAGTATAAATATTTTTTTAATGGCGGATCAATGAGATTCATATAATGAGCGCTACTTTGGCTGGACTTCATAAAATGTCATGCACTTAATGTGCCGCCGCCATTTTACTTTATCTCTGTCTCGCTCTCTCTCATGGTCTATCTGTGTTTGAGGCGGCTTAGCCTATTCTTTCCCTGTGGCTGGCTCTGGACCTGAACCTCAATCTGGGAGCCCGAGAGCCACATCGAATTGAAACGAAATGAAAAGAAATCTGATATCATTCAAAGTCCGTAAAAAAACCAAAAAAATTAAAGGGAACCCTCGTCTTTTTATGGCCCGAGCAGAGACGACGAGATTGTGTAGCAGATTTTACCATTTTGGATACAGTATTTTTGTGTATACCGCCGCAGCCTCTCAGCCTCTTTGCCTCTCCTTCTGTGCCTGCAAGGCAATCTCTGTTGCAGCCCCAGAGACGAGCCTGATGCTGACCGGGAGGTTTGCCTTTTGCCTTTGTTGCTGTACTTTTTAACAAGTTTTATGGGATGTCATGTGTCAAATGGAAACGAGAATTTATGTGTTTGTAATTGAACGCAAAGGCGCGGGTTGCCGTTGCCATTGCCGTTGCCCATTCCCCTTTTTCGACTCTTTTTTTCCCAGTTCAGACGAGGGCAACAAATGCCAGTATCTTGGACCCAGTCGCGCCCCAAAAAGCAAACGGCTAAACTCCATAGGGCTACATGTCCATGTTAAGCCACCATTTTGGTTGTTTCTTCTTCTGTTTCTCTTCTTTCTTTTTTGGGCGGGGGGCCAACATGGTCAGTCTGAGCAGCAGCGTCATGCTGGTGCGGCAGTCTCGATGCATTTACATAAATTATAGTCTCTTTGTGTATCTCGACTTATCATCTGTCGGCTCATTCTCAGCATAATAAGTACAGCTTTCAGTTCTTTGTTCTCTGTTCCCCCTCTCAGGTTAGGCCTTCGTCTGAGCCCCTTTAGCTTCATGTATGGCTACTAAAATTAAGACGAAACATTTTTCTTTTTCTTAATCTTATTCCTTTCGAAATTGGAATGCAAAAGCTAAAAAGAAAACTGTCGATAATACAAGTTCAGACATATATTTTGTTGTTTTTTATAATATTTAAGAATTTGCTTAATACATAGAAGCAATTCTTCAGTGTCGAACGTACATATTTAAAGTTAAAAAAAACCCTACATCAAAATACTTTTCTTTTTTTTAAATTTCATAAATTATATCTCTTGATTAGGATCATAGTTGGTTCTGAATATAAATATGGACAAGCCTTCGCTACAAATATAGAATTTTCTGGAGAACTTAACATATTTTGAAATCGCCAATCAGAGGGAATAGTTAGCACATTCATGCATAATAAGTTTAAGTTAAATTTTTAAAATCTACATAACGATTTTCTTTAAACGTCTAATCTAGTGTGGAAAGCATTTTCGAAAGGAAAAAAAAGAAACCATATTTTTCTTCAACCGCTTTTCTAGTTATTTTACCAGCCCCTTGATTATCAATCATTTTTGACTCTATGCAGTATAAAAAAAGGGTTCAAAAATAATAAATATTATATATAGGCTATTCATTATCAATAATTTTTTGTCTATGATAAATATAAAGGTACATTTCTTTTTCCCTATAAATCATCTAAATGAACTTGAAGGTATAACAGGATTGAAGGATAAACAGTTGAGTAACATACTAAGTTGAATAAAAAAAGTTGAAGTTTTTTTTACTTAATTTCTTCTCTAAGTGTAAGAACTTACTTCTCATGCAATCATCGCGAATGTTAAATATTTTAGAATGCCCTTTGGGAAACATTTAAAAAAGATTTTAAATAAATTAAACAGAAGGAACTTAGAACTATTCATTTACGGTACAGCCGCGAGTCTTTTTCGTTTTCTATACTAATTTTTGTGTCTTTATGGAACTTCTTCTGTCTTAACTGTCTACTGCCTGAAGCTTGTTTTTTTTTGTTTTGTTTTGCTTCAATCCGGGGCCATAAACCAATTGCATAAAAACGTTTTATGACCTTTCGTTTCTTTAGATTGCCCCTCTCTTATTATGAGCGATATTTACATAAAGCGATTTCATTTACTTACACTATTCTTTGTTATGCAAATCGGTATAATTTGCCACCGGCTCACGCAATTTGTGAGAGGTTCCCACAATATAATAATACGTATATATGTATGTTGCATTGATTTGGACGAATTAATGTCGCTTTCATGGAATCAGCCATCAAATGAAGTTTATGTCTCAATTAGTTTGAAATCGCCCAAAAATAATTCGTTGTGCGAATAAGCAGCAACAAATTAGTACAATTCAAAGTGACTTCTATAAAAGGAACCAACAACAACTCGGAGAACACACGCATTGAAAAGGGGACCCCAAACTAGGTGCAACCGATGACTTCTTTTGACGACTTCTGACTCTCTGACTGTAAAATGCTCGTAATGACCAATTAAACAAAATAGTAAAACTTGGCAAATCTCAACTACACGGACATTGGCCATTGTCGTGTATATAAGCATGGATAAATTTCTTACACTTTGCAGTTGGATTTTGTCTAGCATGGCGTGCAGGGCGTATGCGCAATATCAGAGAATAAATATACCTAGAGATAGGTATACATATATGTTAATTCTATTACTCCCCGTTCTTGGTGTTGCATTGAGCCGCTTCCGCTCCATTTACTGTTCCATTTTGTAGTCTTTGTTGCCATTCCCCATAGTCGTCATCGTCTTTCCATCATGCTCCTCCATTTCCATCTCCATCTCCGTCTGAGCCCCGCAGCGACACTTTTACGCTGATGAAGTTGTGCATCAATTTAATGGCCTTGGCAAAAATGTCGACAGCGGAAATTACATTTTTCGGCAACATTAAAATTCCTTTTGGACAGCTGATGTCAAATGCATTGCACGGCTTTTAGAACTTGCTCAAAGTCGAGCGAACGAACAAACGAACGAAAGAAAACCAATTATAATAAAATCTTATGCTTTTTATAGACCAACAACAAAATCAAAAAAAAAAAACAATGTCATTTGCATAACAAATTTTATGGTTTGATAGGAAGAGAAGACTTCAAGGCTAAAAAAATGTTGAATATGGCGGATTAGGCCGCTTTCAATATTCAATTTAAGGCGAAGTCACAAATAAAGTTACCTGAAATTTAAATGTATGTAAATATTTAGTTCAAAAAATTTAAAACGAAGAATAAACTACTTTAGTTAGTAACTGTTAAATTATATATTTTGTAGAAGATATAGATGATAGATCCATTAAGATGTGTTTTTTTTTGGGTTCACTTTAGACAATCGAAGGAATAAGTAGGACCGATTACTTGGTTCACTTTCGAATGACTTTGAGCAGTTCTCTCTCCATTTATTTGGGAGCTAATGAATTTTCGAGATTGAAATAAGCAAGATGTATGCACTAGATGATCCAACTGAACTGAAACGTTCCCAGAAATTCCATTTTCAATGGCAAGCAAAAAGAGTCGCGCTTCAATTGAAGCGTTCAACGAACGCTTGTGGCACTTTGAAACGAGCAGTGCAAACAGTTTTTGCAAATCTCAACGATTGGTGGGAACCCGTGGGATAGGGATAAGAGCAATGACTCAGTTCATTAGTTAAATGGAAATACACACATTTATATATATGTGCATATAACAGGACATTTCCAGTATTATAAAATTAATTTCGAATGATGGATAGAACCAAGCCCAAGACTTTTTAATTCAATATCATAAATACAAGTGGCAGGCGAGGAGAATGGCAATGCGTATGGCAAAGAGTGCCAAGCCTTGTATGAAAGCAGTTGTTCTTGTTGTTGTTGTAGCTGTTGGCACCGCCTGAGCCAGCAACTGCAAAGGCCATAAATTGTCAGTGCCTGTCAGTCTCTTAATGTCCCAAGAAAACCTCCACAATCAGCAGCGGCCAGCGCTCGTTTGGCCATCCTTTGCCCTGCCCTTCTGGGTGTCCTGTGGTCGGCAGCAGAACTAAAGGAAAAACAACGATAATTTATAAGTCATAAAACGCTTACCCGCTCCTTCTTCTTCTGCGTCTTCGTCTCCTTCGACTATAACGACGATGAAAAACAGAAAACGCCACGCAAAACTGCGAGAATGCCAAAATGTCGACTGCAATTTCCTAAATGTGTATGGCATTTGCTCGGCGATTAGCAGCCGCCGTCCCTGTCCCCGTTTCCAATCCTGTTTATCGTCTCCCTTGAAACAGTAGCCTATACCCAATATTCATCCCCCACCCCATCCCACCATTCTCTATTTTCTTTTGCCGACGGCCATTTGCCATCCACAGACAATTCAAACGGAAAAATGTCCATTCAAGATGGCGAACTAAGGGTTAGTTTATGCCTCACATCAAATCATCAAAGAGAGGGGGGGAGTTTTATTTGTTTGCCAAAAAATATCAAAATAATTGCCATACAACAATTTCAATCTAAAAATTGCTCAAATATTTTCCAGCTGACTAAATCGAATCGTAAATGATTGGCTCGTAATCCAAATTTGCTAACCCAATTCCGACTTTAATGGAATCAAAGTGAAATCTTTAAGAAAAATTTACTAAAAATGCTGTGAAGCTTCATTGATTTTCGAAATAATCTCTGTGAGATGTATAGGTATATATAACTTAAGCTAAATTCGAATTTTTCAATTTAATACGCCCAGATTGTGGTGACATGAGGGGGAAAAAGGGGGATAAGGGGGAAATGACAATCACGAGCGAGCTGAAGGAGACTAAGCGAGAGCGAACGGAACGAAAGCAAAAGAGATTTCAACTCGCCGAACAGCGCAAAGTGGTGATTTTGAATTGCCTCTTGTATATACACACACACACACATACACACAGAGAATACTGGTCCTCACACACACACACACCTCTGTTATTGTTGTTGTTCTGGTTTTGGCGCTTGGCGTTTTTTTACGGTGCGCCGCCCGAGTATTTACCACTTTACAATGGAGTTTTAGTACCGCGAGTCGTCATTGTCGTCGTCATCATCGCCGCATAAAGTCGAAATTAAAACCGCGGAGTGTCAGCCATAAACCAGTGGAATCAACTCTCTCACACACTCACTTTGAGATAATCTGGACCAATCGCAGTTCGCAGTTCGGCCATTTATCAATAGCAATAATTAAAGTATCGGCCGATCATCATCGTCATCATCATCATTAAAGAAAAAACTCACTCACTAACAAACCGCAAAAAGTTAACATAATTGTGCAATAAAAACAATAATATAATACCAAACATCATAAATAATTTTCAATCACCAGTGTGCTTGTATTGTGACTATGTTTAATTTAATCTCAATTCAAGAAAAATGAAGGCGCTACGCATTAAACCTAACGCTGCATTGCTCTAAAAATCGATAAAGAGAAAAAACCATCAGTAACTTAGTATTAATAGTAGGTAAGTGAGATCCACCAACTTAAAGATTGCCGACGGTCTCGTAATACAGATTTGCTCTAATTGAACCAATGATTCGAAAAATGTCGAAGAAAATATTCCACTTGTGAGTTTTCACTTGTGAGTTTAAGCAACATAACAATTTGATTGCCGAAAACAATTTGCACGTTTTTAAGGCTATTTTATTGGGATCGTTTTGAATTAATTCATTCTAAAACACATTCCTAATGTAATTAATGTCGTACTTACAAAATGATAAAGGTTTATGAGGAATATTACACGTTTTTAAAACAAAGAAATATTTTAGATGCAATTATGCAAAGGAATTCCATAATTACATAAGACTAATGATACTTGATATATGTATGTATGTATATAGTTCCCTTACAACCCAGGGATGGACTTAGTAAAAATGCCGACCGGGCACTCTGAAGAATACTTCCCTCTTTCATATTTTTATATTATACACCCATAGGGTGAAATATAATATAATTCCGACCCCATAAAGTATATATATTCTTGATCAGGATCAACAGCCGAGTCGATCTAGTCATGTCCGTTCGTCCGCTCCTAGAGCTAGAGTCACAAAATTTGGTATTAGACTCCTGTAATACCTACGGGGTTCAAGTTTTTGTTTCAATATTTTTGCCACGCTCCCTTACGCCCCCGCAAATTACATAAAACTGATTTTCTCAAAGACTATAGGCACCAAATTTGGAAATTTCATTACAATCGGACTATAAACATGGAAAATATATGTACATATAAACTAGGCGGTCCATTAGGGCGGAGTTGGCCGTAGGCTAGTGGGGGCGCTAGAGTGCTCGTTTGTTTTTCTGAGAGTGAGCGAGAGCGAGTAAGACATTTAAGCGAATTTAATAGACATCCATTATGGTTTCAAAATTTAAAATATTTGTTCACCTGGTGGATGGTATCGAAGTCGGCGAGAAGACTTACTTACTTCATTAAATATTTTATTAGGAACAGAAACACAAATTATACTTTGGTTAGACAAATCTTATAAGATTGCTGGAGTTAAGACCTATCTCGTCTTCAGAATTTAACCTCTTAATGTAAGTATGGTTATAACCAATTTCGGTGATAATGAAAACTATGTATTCAATTGATAGCAACTTTATGATCTTCATACTTAATTGAGTTTTTCACAAAGGTAATCTGCATACTGTGTTTGACTTTAACGTACACATTGAAAACTTTTTCCAAAATCGCAAAATGGGCAACAAAATAAAATAAAATATACCATTTATCGTCTGATAATGATTTTAAGAAAAATTGTCAGTCATATAGTTAGGTTCAAAAGGTTTATCCTGCACTGAGTCCAAAGTTCCAAATTTAAATTTATTGCACATCCGTGGCTGATATTAAAAATTCCAACAATTCTACAAAGAAATGAAATGTATGAAATGAAAGAAAATGTATTCAAACCATGGATATAAGCCGGCTTTATCAGATTTATAGTTTTTAGGATAACAAGATTTGATGACTAAATTATTTTTAAATATTTCTCTTATATTACCTCATTTACATACCTATGTATGTCTATAGCTATCTAGAATTAACTATTGAAATAACTCTGAGGATTTATGGGAGAATCATAAATTCATACATTAAAATTATTACTTAGAAAAGTTTTAAGGGATTGGAAGTTTTCGAATACTGTATAACAAAAATGTATTTAAATAAATAGAGAAGATCTAGTTAGTTGAGTTGTCTAAGTGGCTTAGCCGTTTAAGTAATTATCCAGTTACCCGTGTTTGATTCCGCCGGCTATATCCGGCTATATATTAAATAGGATAATATTTAAATTTGGCGCGAAGCCAGCAAAGAAAAAATGCACTTTACCCTCTTCAGATCGATCACAAGTATTGACATAAGTGACTATGAAGTGTGTACTGAAATTATTCAAAAGTCCTTTAAAATGATTCAACAGGAATCTGACTAGGGGAAAAAGGAGAAGGGAACTTAACAAAAAATATGAATTGGTTTTGTTGAAATATACTACAATTTTATTACACTTTTACAACACTTTTTATACTTTTTGGTGGATCTAATCATGTACTTTTTGAAAATGTTGTAAACTAATTCAAAGAAAACGAGGCTGATATATCTCTGATACTTATTGTGCGACTTGTTGTACACGATTCAAATGTCTATAAATAGTTAGACTTAATACAAAATAAAATACCAATCGGAGCCTTTCGAGATCTTCAGCCGAACTTTAAAAACCCACGAGATATGGAAAGAAACCGTTATCCTTTTAAATATAATATTTATTATATTTACTAGTGTAGAGAAAATATAGACATTTATGATACTGTCTTTTTATCTTGATTATAATTATTTATCATTGATATGCCATTTTATTATCCATTTAATAAAAAAATGAAGTAAGTAAGTCGTCTCGCCGACTTAGGTATACCATACACCAGTAAAGCAAATATTTCAAATTTATTAAACAAATGCATTTTCACATGCTTCTTACAAGCATATCTTAGTATCTCGCTCACTCAATCATACGAGCACCCTAGCGCCCCCACCAGCCAACGGCCAACTCCGGCCTTATGGATAAACGTTTATATGCATAACTCGACTGTTTTTTGTCCGATTTTGATCAAATTTGGTTTTTTGCTAGATATTAGTATTAAATTTAAGTGTGCCAAATTTGATTGCATAAGGTAAAAAAATACGGGAGATAATCAAGTTTTTCAAATTACGGGGGCGGAAAAGGGCGTGGCAAAATTTTAATACATACAAAATATGTGCATTTACTAAGCGAATATACATACCAAATATGGTGTCTCTAGCTGGAATAGTTTTTGAGATAAAGGCTTTTTTTAAATTGCGGGGGCGGAAAGGGGCGTGGCAAAAATTTGAAATAAACTTGATCACTCTACATACTACACGAGTCTACATACCAAATTTGGTGGCTCTAGCTCTTACAGTCTCCGAGATCTAGGTGTTCATACGGACAGACGGACGGACGGACAGACGGACAGACGGACGGACAGACGGACATGGCTAGATCGACTCGGTTGTTGATCCTGATCAAGAATATATATACTTTGTGGAGTCGGAGATGCTTCCTTCTGCCTGTTACATACATTTTGGCGACTTTAATATACCATTTCACCCTATGGGTGTATGGTATAAAAACACACACACTGATAAAATTCATAAACCCTTCAAATTTAAACTTTTGATTTAGACATTTCTTAATTGTTGCATATTAAAGAACTAATTACCCACCACCCGGAAAATATGCAGAGTGGCTTTCCCTCATTTCTCTTCCTTTCGGTTGGGGTAAAATATACAATAGGCAACAATTACAGTGTAGAAACACTATATAGATATATAAAAGTGTGTCAAAGCGACAGCCTTCACGAATTTGTAATAATAACAATTTGCTTTATTGCTTTGGAATGTGATCAATTAGAAGGGACCAAGTGGCCACCCTGTCTCTGAGTCGACTATAATGACTAATAAGACTGGCCAAGAAGCGCGTTTGGCTAATTACACATGGGTGTTGGGTTCTCTGTTGGCGATCTATCCACAGCAACGGCAATAGCCGCAGAAACAGCAGCAGCAGCCATTTACGACTATCTCTATAAAAATAATGCATAATAATGGCAATAAAACAATAAATTTATGAAACGCTCAATGGGAAGACATGCAGACCTACATATATGCACATACACACATACATACAAACATTCATTCAGTTGTATGTATGTATGGAGGAGTACATACGGTCAGCAATAAATATTTACAGCCAAGCAAACACTTGCTCAAATTAAGTACTCGTTAAATTGAAATTGAAAGGCGAAATGAGGCGCTGAAACAAACAATCAAGCCAACCAACAAACAAACATACAAACAAATGGACCACTGTCCAGTTAACCAGAATGCGCGTAAATTGATAAAAAGATAAATCCAATCATAAAGATCGTCGGGGTCACCCATTTCAGTAGCTATCTCTCTCTCTCTCTGTCTCGCACAATTGGGCGACTAGAGCAGACAACATGGAGTCGAATTGTTGGCCGTTAGCCACAATTTTAATTGCCTTGGAAATAATGCAAACTGATTCGCAGTTCTATGTTAATTAAACGAATGTGGTCTGCTGGTGGTCATTGGCAAAGTCCCCACATGGCCTTCTTCCATCGAGATGAAGACAAAAAGGAGGTGGTGAAACGGGTCGTAGTCGTGGTAAATTTACAGATGTGGAAGGTTGGCTGCTGTAGCAGGATTTTTATGGCTCGAGAACATGAGCCGGAGCCGCAATGCGCAGTTTCCCATTACCGTTACCGCTACTACAGCCGAGCCTGGGCATTTCGTATGATTAACTTTCGGATTTTGTAAAATTATAATGGATCTCTCTCTCTCTCTCTCTCTCTCCCTTTCACTCACTCGTTCTTTCTGTGTGGGTGTTGTTTTCCACCCTCCTACGCGTCAAGGGTAGCTGGCAAACGAATTAAGCTCGTAAAATACGCAAACAAATGCATTGCGTTAGGTTGCTTTCGTTTTGGGACTGGGACTGGGACTGAAACGGGGACGGGCATGGGCACGAGGAATGAGTCGTTGAGCCCCAAATGTTTCAGCTTTCACTTCCGTGGCGGCCAAAAGGGACGCTCGTAAAAAGAACGGAAAATTCACATAAATTCGCAACCCCCAAAAAAGCACACAAAGGGCTACACGGCTACATGTGTAGGGTTTTAGGGTGTCGAGCCTGATGAGGGGTGGGTGAGGCACGGAATCTGCATTAGCATTCTACGGAAATTAAGTTGCCTATCATGCCCAGACGGCAGCCCAAAAAGTCTCAAAGTTACGCCATTATTCCTTCATATAGAAGATATGTATATGTATATATATGTATATATAATGTTCCTGTGAAGGCATGTTCGACGCACGTGCGCGTGTTGATGGACATGTTTGTGTAGTTTGTATTTCTTCAATGAAAGGTGTAACATCCAATGTCAATTCAAAATTATTCGGCTTCCTCACACAAGACTTAATAGACGTGATTGCCATAATTTCTACTAGGCAAACATATTAAATGAACACTACTGAATGAACATGGCTTTTATTTTTATTAGACATAAAGATATAGACTTGAATAATTTTAAAAAAGTTTGAAATGAATTATCTGTGTACGAAAATTGAAAGTATTTGAATATGCAGCTTAAAAGATTTCTTGGGTTTCGTTTCGTTTCAAGAGCTGTACGACGGCTTAATTGGAATCCTTTTGAATGTTTGTCATTAAACCACTCCAATTAATTCTAATAACGAGATACATCTCCACACTAATGTGAAAGTTATATGTAACATAAATTTAGAATACTAGCTCCAGGCAAACAAAAATTAGGTGAAACACAAGTTTTAACATAAACCTTTTCGATTCATAAGTTTTATAACTTGACTTTTACTAATTTTAAAATTGTTTGTTCCAAAAATTGCCCCATTTGTTGTTCGAGTCATCGTTCATGTTGTATTAATCTTACAGACCTTTAAGTTTTCAGATAAAAATTTGATGTGGCACTCAGTATCAAACAGAAAATCAAACAAGGGATACATTTCTTCAACTTAATTTAAGAACTACCTAAAATATGATTATATTTAAACATAAATCACTTGTTTATAATAACTTAATCCTATACAGACAACCTATCTCACATTTTGTGCTGAATGTGATTAAATATCTTTTAAATTAGTAAGATTTGTTGACCTCAAGCGGGGATAAACCGCAGTTTTCATTATTATTTTCTAAACACAGAAATTATATATAAGATTCTTATCTCCATTCGTATGTTTTTATTGAAAATTAATTTACCCAAATTATTATAGACACATATGAATTTGATAGTATTGGTAAAATCAAGAAAATATAAAAATGAAAAACATGATTGTGATTAAAAGTTTTAAGGCAATCCTTGTTTAAAATCGAAAATCAGAGAAATTTTAGTAATGGATGCTTTTGCATACCTAAAAGGTACATTTCTTTTCACTTATCCGCTAAGTCAAAGTTCAGTTTTTCGTTTCTATTGCCATCAAGAGAAAGTTATATATCAAGCATTGATGTGTAAATGGATATAGAAGTTCGATTCCTCGCCCTTGTCCATACATATGGGACAAAACATTTCAATATTCAGAGAGCCACAGAAAACTGATTCTTGTATCTAGCACAAAGAACTGGAAATCTGAAATGGGGAAAAAAGGAGACAAAAGGAGATAAAGACGAGGACACAGAACGAGAGAACAATAAAAATAAAATGGCTGCGAATAAGAATGGGAAACACGAAAATGAAACTGTGGATGGTTGTGGGGAGAAGGGAGACAAGACACAGATACCGAGAAGCAGGGAAGTTTTTTCTTCTTTGTTTCTCTTCTCTTCTGTTCGTTATTTCTGTTTTTGGGAGATACATACAAGCTGAAGATACAAATGCCAGATACAGATACAAACACACAGCAGAGCAGACCTGCTGGTCTCCCATTGTAGAGGCGCTCTTATAGGGTGTGCGAGAAGAGAGAGAGCATGCGCATGTGTGGGAGCGAGAAGGTGAGAGAATTGATGACAGAGTGAGAGATAGCGAGAGAGAGAGAGAGAGAGAGAATGTATGAGAGAGTGAGACAGAGAGGACGAGAGGAAAGAAACCGAGGGAAAGAGAAGGAGATGGAAGGAGCAACTACCACACGACCACAAAGAGCCAGCGGAGAAAAAGTCAACGGCAAGAGGAGGGCAAGACGAAACTGAGCAAGGGAAGGGGGATACAGGAGAAGCGAATGTGGGGTTAGCAGCAGCAGCAAACGGAAAACACATTTTCCAGCCTCGTCGACTTTTTACAACGAATTTTATGGCATTTGGTCATAAACTTCTTGTTAGTGTAGAGCGGATCGCAGCGCAACGTCAAAACGGAGACGTTGCATCAGAAATCGCCCATTGAACGCCGTGGAAAACCAAATAAAATTCTAGGTACCCACACGTATATATATGTACATATATGCATGTATACGAAAGCAATAGGCCAAGTCCTTCCCATAAACGTGATTATAATTGAATAATTCTCACAAAATCAGTATATATATGTACTTCATGAAAGTGATTAACAGTGTATGAAAATAAAACCAAAATATGTGTGTGCAACAAATTTTAACAAGCAAATCCGTTTTGGCCCATGGAGCCAACCGCAAATTGTAAACCGTCGGAACTTTGGCTTCCACTCATTGCGACCGCAAAAAAGAGCTAACCGCGAATAAAACTGTCACGTAAGTTCAACTCCCATAATATCGAATGTGTGCATCCTTGGCTCAATTCTACGTGTCTCTCCATTTGGGAATAATTGATCACGTTCAAGGCCATTCACATGGCCATTATTACTAACGTGTTAACTTTTCAAGGTTGTTGCAACCAATAATCTGAATTAGTGCATTGTATAATTACCCTGAGCATAAAAGGCAAAAATAGGAGTTTGTAGTTGACAGGAAGTTGAACACAAAACTGTGAAATGGAAAAGTCAGAAAACTGTTTTCTTTTTCATTGAATTCGAATTGAACTGTGTAACTTGTGAAGCGATTAATTTTAAACACTTTCTTTACGAAACTTGTTTTTATAAGACATTAACTATAAAATCTCAAATTCTAATCGGCAAATTGACAACTGAGAAGAGGAATGACAATTTTGATTTTTACTACATTGAAGGTTGAAAACTAGTAACAAATTCATGGCTGATTAGCCATATAGCGCATTCGGACCGGTATAAAAATTGTTTAGATCACTTTACCAAAATACAGTCTGAGCAAATAAGGTAAATTAATCAAAGAATTTGGTTTGAATTGGTCCAAATACATTTTTAAAAAAGAAGCGTAACTGTTAATTATCTTTACTGTTTATATCTGCATATGGTAGTTTTTAACCGATTCTCATTGATGTCTTAAATCTCACATGGAATAGTGATCTTCGAATTTGCATTAAAACTCTGAAAATTTACTTGTAGGTTTTTGGTTTAGTGGGTTTGGAGTTTGTGTGATTTTGAGACATATTGTATGTATTACTAATGAAAAATGAGACGAAACCAAAAGAATGGGAATCAAGATACGTTTTATTTGTCTTCTTTCAATTTAACAAAGAATATGAACCTAAAGATTTTGAATATTAATTTTTTCTTTTTATAGTCTTGAGATAATAATAAACAAATAATGAAAAATGTAGTTTTTGTAAATATTTACTATATTTTTTATTGTTTTGACGAACATTAACTGAACACGTAAAATTCAGGATTCCAGATTTGAATAGAAACCCACTTAACCTTTGATAGAGTTTTTGGTTATAGTTTTAGTACGAAACATTAGATAATAATGCCAAATTTGTTTAAAACATTTGAAACTCGATTAAAGTCTTCAATGAAATTGTTTTCAATAAACATGGAAATTAATTTTCAAAACATCTGAAAAGTGTGAAACCTATTGCCACCATTTACAAGCACTATATAAGTACTATATGGTATCGTTAAACGACACATTGCCCATTCCCCTTTCTGGCGATCAGGTGTTAACTGCATTTTCAAAGTCAAAGCGGACCCCGCTAAGGACCTTTGGCTTGCTTTGGTTTTTTGTTGTTTTCCCTCCTCCCCCATTTTTATAATGGAATCTCTTCAATTGAGCGCCAAGCGCCATAGTTGATGGCGCACTTAATAGCATGGGCCAGGCCGGGCCAGTGTTCTGTTAGCGCGCTTGAATGAATTTATGAGAGGTACTAAAGTCATTAGTCATTAGCGCCAGTCACAGTCATCAGGCAGCCATCATCCATCCATCCATTCCATTCCATTCATTGTGAGTTGCGTGAGGCATTCGCATTTGGCACCTCTCTCCCCTAGCACCTTGTCTTCGTCCTTCGTCTTGAGCCCTGGACTTGGGACGATGTCAGGCGTAATTGCCGCAATAATTTCATAAATATTCTTAATCGCACTGCGGTCGCTTAACTTTTACGGTCCTAGCTGACTAGTGTTTTGGCCCTGCCACTGGATCTGGGCCCGTAATAAACTCTGATTGCAGTTGCACGACTTGATTAAAACGCAATGAAAACGAAGTTTTTAAGCAACTGCCATCAAACAAAAGAGAAAGAGACAGGCACATAGATAGAGAGAGAGAGAAAGAGCACGGCTTGACTTCAAGGGGGCAGGGCTTTCCAAATATTTTGTGTATTGTTTATTTTTCGGGACCGACATGCGTACAACCGCTCAGGGAAACGATGTCTGTCGGTGGTTGGCTGTGGCATAATGGCCAATCTCACGCAAAGCGGCAGCCATCATGCGACTCGCTTTAGGCCAGGGGGTGTGTGTACGACACATGGTAATGCGTGAGTGCGAGTGGGACGCAGCATCACGTAGTACAGTGGGACTTATACAGCATACAGTGTTGAAAACAAAGACATATAGGTAAATCAAGTCATGATTTTCATATTATATCAAGAGCCCAACATCACTATATACAATTTTTACCCTTCCTAAGACACGATGAAGAGTTTGAAATATAGATATATGTACTTAAACTCGGAATATATAGAATGTGATAAATTTGAAGGGTTCATTTCCTAAACGAGCCCACTGTGCTAAGGCTAACCTGTTTTTGGGAGTCGTTTCTGTGTGTGTACACTGGGAGAAAAAAAGTCTTGCAATGTGTTAATATTCGTAAAATGATAACTGATTCTTTATATACGGGAGTATGAGTTTTTTATGTTTTCCAATTTAGTCAGGAATTTTTTCTCCGTGGCTCCGATATCTAAAGCTGTGCCCAATATTTAGTATTATAACCACAACAAATACGTTTGAGCTACCAATTTAAATTCAAATAGATTAATCGGCAGTTATCAGTTTCAAAATATTTACTTTATAAAACAAGAAGAAAGATTTACATATAATTTGAATTATATTTTTGTAAAGCAATGAATTAATACCATATTCCAAAATATATTATTTTTGATTCTTTGATATTTGAATACATATTAATATATTTAGAATATTTGGTATTTAAAAATGTTGAGGGAATGGATATTAAAATTAAAGCTTAAACGACATAAAAATCATTATTTTGTACATTAAAATGTTTAACAATTGTTAAGATAAATTAAATTATCAATTTAATGAGCTGATTAATTTGTATAATACTATAGTTATAGATTAATTACTTAAGAGTTAACATTTTAACGGCCAAACAATCAGTTAACAGTGCTCTGTTATGGCAGACCTATTTTGGTGAGTTAAGCAACAGATGGCGCCACACCATTCTTAGGCGCCATCTACATGTCACGTTATTCGTTTCTTGGTCGTTACTACGTAAATTAAAAATTGAAAGGTGAAAGGAAATTGACACATGGTCAATTTATAACTACAAGAGATGAAAACAAAATTTGAGCCTAAGTCGTGACCGAATGTTTGGGTATGTTTTCTATTTTAGACCGTAAATTAACTCGTTTGAATCCAATTATAGGCCTGTTTGCTAAGTTTACTGTGTGTTGTTCGTTACTTGGTACTGTGATTTGTATTAACTTTTAAAAGTTTAATTTTACATCATACACAGACAATCTTTTTGCTTTTCTCTTAGCAATTTGGCACACTCCACAAACAGCAGCTACATCGTTTTTATATTTATCACTTTCTGTTGAGAATGTTAACAAGGGTCTGGAAAAACTTGTGGAAAAGCATGTGGCCATTAAACCAGGCGAAACTATTGGCTAATTGGTAGTCTCGGTTGATTGATTTTTCTCAGTTACACATGAGGATCGATTTAATTTTCAGAATTTTTTTTTTAAAGTTTCTATTGGTTAATGAAATTGATGGGGTTTCAAAAAATGTTCATGTCCATGTATTTGTTTAGACTTAAACATTTTAAGATAGCCATTTACAATTTTCAAAACGCTTGTTGAGGATAATTTATTTGTTTGTTAGACATATCCAGTTAGTTTGCCGCTTCATGTTTCGACTTGCAGTTGGATAATGAATACCTCGAAAGCAATTTAAAAGTTTAAATGAAAAATGATAAAAAATCGAAGTAAAAAAATTGTGTTCCACCATTTTGTTTTGCTACTGGAGCAAGACGTGGGGAAAGCCTTTCCAGTTCTAAAAGTTATTTAGCGAAAAACATTCAGAGCTATTCATCAGTAGACTGAATGCAAAAGGGGCGTTTCTAATTTTAGCTGCTCCACACCCCGTTCTATTCTTATCTCTAAACACTTTTGCCAACAATTGTTTGAAGAGTTTGGGATGCTTTTGCCTCGGTGCCACGGTGCCATGGTGCTTCGGTCTCTGGCATTCCGTGTGTACCCGCGGGACATGTTTTGGGCTCTGTCTTTTCAAATTGAGTTTAGGTCTGTCCTGAGAACACACAGCCATTGTCAAGAGGAAACGAAGCCGGAGTCACCGTCACCCAAGCATGTAGCATATGTATGTATGTATATACAAGGGGCTGGGGCTGGGGATAGGTCTGGGGCTGTAGCTGCGGCTGGTTCTGGGCTCTTGACTGGGGGGGGATGGGTAGCGTTTGTATGTACATATGTACAAAATGAATTTCGTCTTCCAAGAAGTTCTCGAGCGTAGCCTTAGCCGACTCGCCTCGTTGTGTTTCGTTGCGTGGCTCGCTAACATTTCCATTTCAGGCAAATTGAATTCTCAGGGAAATTGCGGCAGTTCCGCAGAAGTTGAGTACTCTTCCCGCGATTGCTCCACATTTGCATCGATATCGACTTCCGTCGACATGTACATACATATACATAGACATATACATATACATGTACATATGTATGTATAAGCAGAAAGACAAGCAGACAGATGGGACACACAAAGCAGTGCCATCACCTGCTTTCATTATTGAGTCTAAATCATCTTGGTTTTCCTTTTGACATGTAATGGAGAATAATGTTTACCTGCCAAAGGAAGTTCTTTCCAAAAGTGCTTTTAATAATTGCCTTCACCTTGCGTTAAATCCATTAATGTTAGATATCTATTAGATATTTCGTAAAAATTCCCACAACTCCCAGTCATGGTAACTCTGATTCATGAGATTCAAATCACATTAATAAAGCTATTTTGAATGCAATTGAATGTCTTTGGCCTGCCAATCTCTGGGATTTGATATCATAAATGTTGTAAACTGTTAATTAAACACTTTTTATGAAAAGTTTATAGCCAGCTTCCTGATCAGAATTAAATGAATGTATTTTTAATTGCTATTCAAATGCAATAAATGCATTAGTAACACGTCTATCAACTTTTCAATGAGTCATACCCAGTCATAGCTGGATAGCTACCCACTTGACTGCAATTTGTGTTTTTATTATACCCTTGCAAAAAGGGTATATTAATTTTGGTCAGAAGTGTGCAACGCATAGAAGGAAGCATCTCCGACCATATAAAGTATATATATTCTTGATCAGCACGACGAGACGAGTTCAAATAGCCATGTCCGTCCGTCCGTCCGTCCGTCCGTCCGTCCGTCCGTCCGTCCGTCCGTCCGTCCGTCCGTCCGTCCGTCTGGATCAACGCAAACTCCTCCTAGACCGTAAGAGCTACAGAGCTGAAATTTTGCATGTAGGCTTGTATATACTGCAGGCGTTGTATATCTCGGATTCAGCCGGATCGGATCACTATATCATATAGCTCCCATACAAACGCCAAAGTCACGAACAGTGACTTTTCTTAATAACTTCGTTATTTTTTGAGCTATTGTCGTGAAATTTAATATTGGTGAGTTAATTACACATATAAACGACTATGCCAAATTTGATCAAGATCGGGTGACTATATCATATAGCTCCCATAGGAACGATCTTTCGAAAACAGTGACTTTTGTCAATTACTTCGTTACTTTTGAAGCAATTGTCATAAAAATTTATATTTCTCAGTTTAGCATAACTATTAATGACTGTGCCAAATTTGATTAAGATCGGGCGACTATATCATATAGCTCCCATAGGAACAATCGGTGGTGAACAGTGACTTTGATCAATATGTTCGTTATTTCCTAAGCCGTTCTTTCGCAAACATTAGACCTTTTACACAAAAAACTTGCAAGGGTATACAAACTTTGACGCGGTCAAAGTTAGCCCCGGCCCTCTGGTTCTTCATTCATTTCTCCTAGTTTTTCTTTTACAATGTTGTCTAACAAAATGTTATTAAACATCTTAATTGCTGTTTATTTATTGTATATATCATTTATGGGATTTTATTATTTTATTTATTATTCAACGTTTAATGTTTTATATTCTAAACTTGTAAAATTTAAATCCCAAAGACCATTGTGTCAATGGTAAGTTACATAATTGAGCAGTTGTAATGGAGAAAAGTTTATCTATGTTTAAGTAGATAATTTTAATTTTATTAAATTTTGACATTTTTTTTCGTTTAGGGGAAGATATTTTGTCGGTAAGATTATCTGTCTAATTAGTTCGTTTTACACATTTGTAAAAGAAAAAATATTTAATTAGATATAATACATATGTAACTGTAAATAATTAACTTTATACAAATTTCAAATGTCAATGCTTTTTAAACCATCAAAAATCAAGATGATTCTTTAATTGTATGCTAAAAGCTTTTTGGAACATTTCCTATTTTAGTGTGATCGTTGTTATTTAATCAAAGTCGTCAGAACTCTTTGTTTATTTCAGAGTTTGTAATGAAGAAACAAACCTTGTTTTAATTTTACATACATTGGACAATCTATACATCTCATTTCACCAGGAGTTGAGTCCCAAGATTTCCATAGAGGCCATCGATAGTCACATCTTAGAACTCTGTACTTCTGAACAATTTTGCTTTTCTACTGAAAGTTTCCCTCCTATCGCTTGAAAAATAAATAATTGCACTATGTATTTTTAGTTTTCGTCATATTTTTGATGCAAAAAACATAACATTTAGAAATTTTTAAGCTAATCAAAACAAATTTTTTTGCAAAAAGATTGAAGTTTTCGACGTGTTAAAAGAAAGATGCTAACAAATTTTGATTCGTGTACCACTGAGATGAAGTGAGAGGCCTTCTTCTTGTATGTTAAACAATAAATCTCCCAACTGTCTTCTAAGTCAATCAAATTATAAGAATTTCTTTATCTCTATACGTTTTGCTTAACCCAATTTCTTCCACTTAAAAATAATTATAAGTTAACAGCGGAATGCTATTTATCTTAAGTAATTTAAACTAAAGCTTTACTTACTTAGTGATAATAAAATAAACCTAATTTGTGCAATCACTTCCCTTAAAAAATATGTAAAGAACTAAAAACCTTTCAAAAACTTTTTCGAAGATGTCTAAATTTTATATTAAAGTTTCAATGTATGTTTTTAGATACCACAACAAAAAAAAATTTACAGAATCGGATAACTCTGTTCACGGGATATGTGTTGACCAACAAAATAGAGTTTAATTTTGATATAGAAAAAGAAGATACCTCAGAGTTTTGTAAAATTTCTGATTATGTTCGAATCATTGTCAAATCCTCTTTTTTAATAATCAAAAAGGGCTCAGGACATAATGGTATCCTAGCCACGAGACCTCTTATTGAGATGCATATGTCCAATTCTTTTAGTCTATTTCGACTCCCTTTAGAGTAATTTTTTGAACAACAAAAGGATTCATCAAGGGGGTTAAAATAGTTTTCCAATTACTAGGGGTATATTTTCATATTCCTCTCTAAAAGAAAACAAGTTAAAGTGTCCTAAAACCTTATAGTATTTTAGTAGTTATCTCATCGTTTTTATTTACTAGACTTGTAATTGCCAAGATCCTCGCATTTTGCCTTCAAAATTTAATGTTTCTAGCTTAAAGTAGCTCCCAAAAGTATCTCAAGAATGACAAAATGCTTGTAATTTATCTTCCTTTTGATTAAACGATACACAATTTAACTTCAAATTATCTTTTTTTGTGTAAATTCTTCTTTAATTAGAGTAACGAGTGCCCCCCTCCCACCCCATTTCTAAGCTCTGGAGAGAGAATACTGATACATAGCCGGGTGACTTGGTTGGATGTGCTATATTCCACGTGCACCCTGGGATTAGTTGGGAGCCAATTTATTTTATGTCCCCGAGATACATACAAACATAATCATTTCTAATTTTGTTTACTTTCAAAAATGTGCGTGCGTGAGTGTATTTCTGTTGTTGTTCTATCTGTGTGAGTGTGTGTGTGTGTGTGTGTGTGTGTCTGTTTGCTTACCCACCCATTCACGCAGTTGCCCGGGTTGTCCGTGTCCGTGTTCCTTTCCCTATTCCCTTTTTTTTTTGTTTTTGGTTTTTGGTTTTTTTCGGGCTTCTGCCCTGCTCAAAAGCGGCAACGTTCATTAACTAAATTTAGAGTGCGACGGCTGTTGTGGCAAGCCAAACTTGTCCAAGGGCGAACAGGGAGACAACAGCCTGGCAGGAAATTACGTATTTACAATGCAAGCAACTACATACATACAACGACAGACAGAGATAGACTGAGAGAGACAGAGAGAGAAAGAGAGATGGCTAGATATGGAGCAGGCAAGGG
Source organism: Drosophila willistoni (assembly GCF_018902025.1). Lineage (NCBI taxonomy): Eukaryota > Metazoa > Arthropoda > Insecta > Diptera > Drosophilidae > Drosophila > Drosophila willistoni. The sequence continues at coordinate 4,875,425 of NC_061086.1, forward strand.
AGGATTGGGCTTTTACCAACTGAAACTGAAAAGTTACGCAATCAAAGGACCGAGCGCGAAAACAAAATCAAAACGTGCAGATAAGTTGGGGAGAGGTCCTAGAAGTCCTTGGGCTATTTCGCAATACACAACCGTCCTCCACTCTCCCCTCCTGCTAACCCATGGGGTGCGGCTGTGGTTGGACGACGCGTGAGGCTTGTTGGTTTTAAAATTGCGTGCCAAAGGGATCGACCGAAATGGGTGTCCTTTTTGGGTGGATGGTTAGTGGGTGGTGGTAGGTGGTAGGTGGACGGGGGGTTTGCGTGCTGAAGTGATTACGTAGAAATAGAAAAGCGGACGGGGCTGGAAACCCTTTTTTCCCTCTTTTACCCCCGACTGACATTCCTATTTCCTTCGTCCAGAAGGCAAAATGAAAATTGTATTTCACTTGGGTTTTTGAGTTTTTGCTTCCGGCAATCGGAATGCAAATAATTTCTGTTCTTTTTTTTTGTTTTTTAGGAGGGAGGAAAACAAAAGTCAACCGTTACACAAAATGGCGGTAATTAAAATGTTTAATGAAATTTTGGCAAAACGCCGTTTTGTTGCTGTTTCTGATGTTTGGAATTTTTGGGAAAATGCTTTCAAGATATTTTAATTATCTTGCCGTTTGTTTAATGGCCACTCTACAATCTACACTCACCACCCGAATGCCAAGCACAACCCCTTTCCCCATTGCAACCCGCCAACAAAAAGCCAACTAGCAGGTTGTTGCAGCTGCCAGCTGCCATGTCTAAACATATATACCTACATATATACCTATATATCTATAGGTCTGGAGCTAAAGCTAAAACTGAAGTCGAGTTGAGTTGGCAATTCTTGTATGCGGTTTTCCAAGACATCGACTCCAACATCGCCATCACAATCGCAGTCATGAAATCCGATTGCGTGTAGCTATAAATCTGTGATTTTAATGCGCGTTATTAAACTGCAAGCAGCCGCAAAAGCAATGCCTCTAGCGTTCGCTCTCTCTCTGTCTCCCTTGGCCTGCTCCACTTGGTCGCAGGCCAATAAAATGCAATTAATATGTTCCGCCAACCTGCAACAAAGTTCGCCGGGAATGAGTTTTTAAAGCCTGAGCAAATCGCATCACGAGAATTAGTCTTGGGCTTGGCAATTGCACAACAAAAATAAAACAAAAACAAATGCAAACCACAAGCGGCAGAGGGACGATCAGTGAGAAGGCAGGCAACCTGATCTCCTGGCTCTGTCCATGCAAGATTACACTCCGATTATTATCGCTCCCTCTGGATGACAGTGCATTGCAGCGGCTTTTGTTCAGTTTCAGTTTCGCTCACTTCGATTAAGTCCGAGCAAACGAATTTGCATTGTAAATTGGGTTTTTTTTTTGTTTTTTGGTCGATGTTATGGCCGATATCGGCTGATGGTCGATGGCCATTGCCCGTTGTTCGCTCACCCTCCTCCCACCTGAAGTTCACTCTTGATCAGGTGAGGAGCCGCCGCTTCGTTATCGGACGCCGCAAGCAAGTCACGTCGTCTAATTTATGCGACGACGCCGACGGCGACAACGTTGACGACGACGACGACGTCGACGGCGGCGGCTAAAGCTAAAATATTCGAAAAACGTGTCTTTCGATTTTTAATGGCCGCGCATAAATTTCAACATTAAGACTCGTAATAACTTCATTACACGAACTATAATTTTTTCTGTTTTTTTTCATTCTCTGTATTTTGTTTGCCATTTTTTTTCCTGTTTGAGAGAAACAAAAGCCGCAGCTACACGCGGCATTCAAAATGTCAACTTTGATTTGCCAATGGCTGCCAAACCAAAAAGAAAAAGAAACAGAAAAAACCAAATCCAAAATGTACATATAAGAATATTGAAATCAACAACTGTCAAGACTTGTATGAAGGTGAATGGAAAATGAAATACTCTTTTATGTTTGTTGTTAGACCCACGCAAAAGTCTGACTACAGATACAAATGTATCTCGAGCTGTGGGAGGAATTCGAAACGCTGTGTAGTTTAGTTTTTCTCCAATGTCAAAAGTGAGTCATAAGTCCAAGATTTTTCTATTAATGGCTTTTTATTACTGAAATGTAAACAGTTTGTAACTAACGTGGCTCTTAAAATACATTTAAAACAGTTAGCAATTCTAAATTCAAGTAGCAAAAATCATTACAGAAGATTTATTCATACTTGTAAGCTACAAAGTATTTCTTTTATTGCTAATGAGAAAAGATTCATTTGGCAAAGATACATTTGCATATTCATTGGATAAACTAAGATGTTGTTGTAGTAGTAGAGTTTGAATTTAAAGTTGTTGCATTTTTTAAAATAATGTACTTAGAAACGCCAATAAAAACGGTTAAGGGAATGTATTAAGCACCTTCAAGCGTTTATTTCCAATTATCCTAAGACTAGAGAACATTCTTATAATGTTGTTAGCCTAAAAGCAAAACACAGATTTATTTATTTGTATCCTTTTCGATAAGGCATTCCAAAGTATTCGCATTCGCAATGATACATTTCGGTTTTGTTACGTTTGATCATAGTGAGTGCCATATCAGAATTAAATCTCCATTTTTTTATCAAATTTAATCAATCATTTTGTATATTTTATATCACTGCAATGCAAATTGACTGGAGGTCAATTTTTAGAGATCAGCAGACTACTCTAGAATTCTACGACCATTCCACCACTTTAACGCTGGAACCAGTTGGGAATTGCAACTGAATAAAGGGAAAAAAGGAAAGATAAATCACAACGTATTTAGGATAAAAAATACTTGTAAAATCGTTTCAAAGGCTATGATAAAATTCCAATATTTTGGAATTGATAAAGTCTTTGAATGTATTGTTGTAAGTTGTATTGTAATTAAAATACTCACTCGCTTTGGTTTTTCCCCACATGAACTCTCCATAACCCTTTTTACAGGGTATCAATAGGTATTCGAGATTTGCAGTTGATCTTATTTTTCAATTTCGCTTAAGCGTGTGCATAAACTTATTTAAATTGCTTTTTAATTTTGAATTGGTTGGCATACTTTTGTGATGCAAATTTCGACATCAACACTTATTATATAAAAGTTAATTGTGACATTTTATTATAAACATAAATTCACAAATTATAAGTGCATTTTGTATATTAATTTTGATATTATATTGTTCAATTTGCGATTTTGAATCGCAGTAATAAAACATTTGATGATCAATAACTTTTGAATAGATGCTTTTTATAGGTAATTGATTATTAACCCTTATTAACTATGTTTTAACCGATTAAAGTATTTGTCGATTGGGACATGTTATCGGATTCATTTAAACTGTTTATTAAGAATATGAACAATGTTTTTCTTTGAAATCACAAAGTAGATGGTATGGATGCTATATAAGTTTGTACATTTTTTTTTTAAATGGAAAAATGATAATTAGTTTATATTTATAATGAAAAACGAATGCCATTTCGATGAGAATATACAATGTAGATAGGTACTTGGCTTCGTCGCTTGATAATTACATATATATCTAAAGTTTATTTCATTCTCTTGCCGACATCTCATGAATAAATAAATATATGCACACGTTTTTATATATGTACGTATGAAAGTATTATCCATATAGATACGCTCAGTCAACACGTGAGCTTAGGCAGCGACTTAAGCGTAATCCCAGCCATTCCTCTTCCCACCGACGCCATATCCAGCTCCATCTCCATCTCCATTTCCATCTTCATCTTCATTGCTGCCGCCACAAATCTCATTTCGTATGCAGAGAGTCCGCCCACGCTCATTGGTGGGCGGTATGACAAGAGTAGGCAGGAGATTTGGCGGGGTAAGGGGGGTGTATGGGATTTGTGCGACTATAACAACAATGCCGAGGTGTTGATAGAATAACGCAGGACGTGAATTTTTAGTCGAAATATGAGGGACAACAAGAACAACAACAACAGAGACACGTACGCAGCTCTGGGGTTATACATATTTAAGCCCCATAAAGAAAATATCAAATGGCTGCACTACCAAACGAACCATTCTACTTCATCCCTTTTGCCCCCCTCCACCTCCTGCTACGCCATAGCGTGTGTTTGTGTAGTCAGAGTAACTGCAAATGGGGCCCGAGATAAATGTACATATTAAATTTGAAACGTATTTGGAATTTTTGATCAGGCCGCGGCTTTTTGGGGTTGGGCTTCAGTCTGAAATCGTTGGTGGTGGTGGTGGTGCTTCTCTTAATGGTGGTGGTGTGCTTTTTCTCTGCCGTATGGCGGCATATGGCTCAAGGCTATATGGAGTTGGGGGTTGCTTAAAAGCCACTTTCGATACGCAAACATTCGCCTTTACTTTTTTCTTTTTTTTTGCGTTGTTGTCGTTTGCCGTTTCCGTTGCAGCGGCAGCATTTCCACATGTTTATACAATTTCAAGCAGACCGAACCAAATGTATCCATGAGATACAAACCAGCCTGCTCACTCTGGCTCCCCATTCTGTGACTTGTTTTTGGCGACTCTTTGGACTTGTAGAGGAAGAGGCTAAAAACCGGTCTGTATCTCCATAGCACCGTCTGTCGATCTGTCTGTGTGTCTGTCTGTCTTTCTGTTTCTCCTTCTATACACTTGATGATACAGTCCATCTTATACCGAATGCTCGCCTCTTATCCGATCCATTATTTGGATGGATTTATAGGCATGACGGCGGAGTCGGAGTTGGAGTTCTTTGGTTCCCCTCTGTTTTTCTGTTCTGGTTTCTTAGGTATCTTAGTTAGTCAGTTAGCGAGGTGTTTTTTTTTTTTGTGTTTTAACTTCTGTTATCTTGTTTTTGCTTTTCTATAGATTCCATTTTCTTGGGGTCTAAATGCACTGATTAGTTGCCTCACCTTTGACTTGCATCGCATTCTCTGAGCGACTGAATTAAATTAAATATATTTTTGGAACGTTACATGCGGGAAAACCAAGAATGGAAAAGTAGAAAGCAGTGTTGCCTTCTGTGTCCTGGCAATCCGACAATCCTTTATTCTGTTTTGTTTTGCCACCCTCATCGCTCTGCTCTAATTTCATTGTTCACGGTCTCTTTGCTCTTTTGTTTTGGCTTACAGAATATGCCTGCCCCTGCCCCTGTCCCATTCCTCTTTCCATTTTGTATACATATTTGTATATGGGCGAAAGTCTCAAAAAAGGGTTCTTCTTTTGCGTTCAAACGTCGCCTCCATAAATCAGTTGAGCATCGACATCGCCATCAGAGCATCGTCCGGCAATATGCGTAAATGCAATAAAATCATAAAAAGAATTGTGTAAGGGCTTCGAATACAGAGAGACAGGCGGACAGTCGGACAGACGGACAGAGGGAATGCTAAACGGAAAATTTGAATCTCAGACCGTGCCCCGGGTATGGCAATTTCAGACGGCTTTTCTTTTATGGCCTCGGTGAGTTAACTGGACGCAAATAGAGTCCAGCAGGACGGGGGGGCTTGACTTGGTTCAGGTTTAGGTTCGTTTGACTTTACATTTGTGTTGTATAAATATATACATATCGATATTTTGATTTGTTGCGCGTGCAAGTCATGCCCTAATTTAAAAGATGTACACAGAGTCGACGCATCTATGGGATGAACATCGAACATTGTCGACTATCGGACCGTTGGGTCTACTACAACGTTTGTAACTTTTTGTAAGAGGCGTTGTCGTAAAATGCAGTTTGTTTTTTTCACATTTCGACCCGGGCATCCGACAACTCGTTAGTCGGCACGTAGATGCATCTGACAGATGAATTCAACATATGCATTCAAATCGAATGTATCTATGCATACATGCGTATGCAAATGCCTCATCAACTGGTTATGCTATTCCATAGACGGGCACTGTGGCATGGCGAGGTCTGGTATTAACTGGTGTGGGTAGTTGGAGACTGGCGGCCTGCAGCGCATTCCAAAGTGCCCTATAAAAGTGTCACATTTTATTTCGTCCCAGTTGGAGTCGGCCCGAAACCGAATGGTTTTCGCCTTGGACAAAATGGTTCACAATATTTGTTGGTGAATATTTGGGGAGCGGCAGTTGTCATTTCATCTCTGCCCACCTCACTCCTCTCCTTCTCCCCAGTGTTTTTGTATATTGATGTGTATAGAATAATATCATCTGCCTTTCTGTTCTGTTCTTTTCATTTTTTCTTCTTTTTTTTTTTGTATAATTCTGGCATTCTTTTCTCAACAATTGTGGAAGGTGAATAAACTGCAATGAAGAATTTTGCTCGTGCTAACAAATAAACAGAGCAAAAACAAAAGAAAAATTGAAAAATCTCATTTTCAATTTTCAGTTCGTTTGTGGCGTTTTGTTTATTGTTGTAGCCAGAAATGTTTTTATAAACACGATCCATCTTTATTTACAAAATGAATGCAATATCTTCTGCGTTGCGTTATGGTAATATCATTCTGGCTGACATGTTAGTAAATATCTTTAAGATAAATACAAGAAAATGCTGACACTGCATGAACTTATGAAGTGTTCACATATTTATAGAGATATATCTTCCATACATGGTTTATCGTGGTTAATAATACTTTATTCTTTAATAAATTATCTATAAAGTAAAGACATTATTTGAATTAAATACAACTTAAACTGAATATAAGCTTAGACCAAGAAATGCGCCATGTTCTAAAGTTTAAAAAATTTAGGAAAGCAAAAAAAAAAGTTATAATGAATTCTCATTACTTATAAGGCATTGAGATAAAAGTTTAAATAACGTTTTGATTTAAATCCTAAGCGAAAGAAGCTAACATTAGATCCGCCGTATTTCATATAATTTATTACTTTAATTCGTTAAAAAAATAAGTTGCGATTTCCAAATATTTTTGGAAGATTTTTCGATACTATGAGAAAATTGTTGCTAAGCCTACTTCAAGTAGAGTTTTTTATATGTCGAATGAGATATTTCTCAATAAAGTATAGTTTTCATTCGCTGGTTTCAATGGTAGTTATAAGTTATAGTGGTTTGATCCGACGAATATCCCATCTTAATCTCGATCAGGTAATAAAACACTTGTATACCAAATTTCATTCCACTAGCTTTCTAATTGAGGTCGTGAAACTACTACGCTCAGGCTATATCGAGTTATATTTTTATCACAGATCAAGTGATCAAGAATATATATAGTATGTGGGGTGCAAAACGTCTCCTGCACGGCGTTAAAAATATCTGACTAATTTTAATAATAATAGTAATAATACTCTCTGCAAGGTTATAGAAAGAAGGAATCGCTTTGTGAACAATTTGTAAGTTGATTCTTATTTTTTGTATGATCTTAAAGAAGTTATAATTTCAAAATTTAGTCACAGATCGTACTTAAAATTGTTTCTTAGTCCAGAGTGTGTTGACTTGAATCTAGATGTCAATATGTGCAATGGAATGACGGCCAATCTGTGTCTTCTTGAGCCTAACAAAATTACTATTAACCTTGTTAATTTCATATATTGGCCACTTTTATTCTATTCAAATGCGAATGCAAATGCAACAAAAAAACAACCAAAAAGTGCTTCGATCGGTGTTGGTTTTTGTGTTGTTTTGTTTTGTTTTTGGACAGCTTGTTGCCACGTGCAATAAATCCAGAAACCATAATCGGGATTTATGGTTGTTGTTGTTGTTGTTGTTGCTGTTGTTCCTGTTTGGTGTCGGCAGTGCTTCAAACATTTTTATGATGTCTCTGCAGCATTTATGAGTGAAGGGAGTTCCTTTGGCCGAGTGAGTGAATGAAGCAAGGGGAGAGAGGGCGGTATAATGGTGGGGACTTTGGAGAAGGTTGAAGCGTAGCAGCCACTGATATTACGCGTCGGGCATAAAATGGGAATAATTTGCAACAGGTGATAATTGTTTTACAATATGTTCGTGTGTGAGTTTAGGGGCAGGCAAGGGGCCAAGGAAGGTAATAGAGGAGAGATGGGGAAGAGGCAAACAGACGGAGTAGTAGAACAAGTGTATTTATGAGTTTACGATGTTCCATCAAGATTACACGAATCGAAAATTGGGCCAAATTGAAGCAATTTGATTGACTTGCATTTATGATTAGCACGGCATAGAGAGCTCTCAGTTAATGGATTCAACAATTATTTGTCATTAGGCACTAAAAAAAAACACCGTTGAATTTCTCTGGCCGACTGTTTGGGTGGCGGGCTGATTGATGGGCTAGATGGCCCGTGCCAAATATTTATAACAAAGGCCTATGCCGCCAGCGCCTGTGGGGCAATTAAAAACTTTTTTTTATGATTTGTTGTGATTTTTGTAATTGGCATTTTTACGAGGACTACCTGACTATGTCGATGGTAATAGTTCGCTGCCGCTGCCTCATTTCTATGCAATATTCAGTGCGGCTTTTATTGTTTTGCAATTAATTTACCATTGTTAATAGTTTGTCTGTTGGAAGCTCGAGCCGACGCCGAGGTTGAATGAGTGACAGACTGACTGACTGACTGACTGACGGAATGAATGGCTAACTGAGGTGTCATAACTAACGTTATAAACGCCACGCAGTTTACGTTTAACGTACGTTCTTGCCCGGCTTTGTCACACACTGACAGTGACAGTCATTCTGGTTGTTTTTTTTTTGACTCACTGTGGCCCAACCGACGGCGAATGGCCGTAAACCACAGCAACGGCAACGGCAATGGCAACGGCAATGGCAACGTGAGAAGCAGCAGCAGCACCAGCAGCGGGTGTAGCTATCTTGGGCCAGGCCCATAATTCACTCGTCCAACACACAAACCGAAACACAAACACATGAATGGCCCTCGCACTCGTAAAAGCGGCGCAAAGAGTTTTACAATCGTTTAAAAACTCGTCAAAAAATTAGACCTTAAAATATTGTATTTGCGTTTTTGGCATTCAAACCGAGAGCGAGCACAACGGATGATGAGGCGTGTGTGTGCGAGTGTGTGTGATGGGGTGGTGTTGGCTAATGGTAATGGCTGGTGTGGGGGGGGATACAACGAAGACATCAATAGACAACGACAACAGCCACCCACATTGCCACACACACACACACGCAGTCAGTCACACCTACTTGCAGTTCCTATTCCCGTTCCTATTCTCGTTGTCGGCCTAGACGATTTTATGGGCCAACAAAATATTTTTTATATTAGCAATAATTTCACAAGGCGTGGGCGTTTGTATTTCTTGATAAAGGGGTGGTGAGTGTGTGTGTGTGTGGAGGGGGGGGGGGGGGCTCTTTGCTTGGCTGGAGAAGGGTCGGCGGCATAAAAACAAAAGTCATTTTTGATTTGTTATATGTCACATCGAGCAAATACTACAAATACAACAACTCAGAGATGAACAATTAAAAAGCGCTTATTTTTATTTTTATTATTATTATTATTTTTTTATGATTTTTATATTTTGCGCTATTTTTTTTTCGTCTTATGTTTTTTCATACACGACACACACACACACACAGATACACTATTCATTCGTTGCCTTGCCTTTTCTTCTTCTTGTTGCCGCCATAATGTGTCAGCCATTGGTCTTGCCTCTCGCTCGCACTCGTCAGTTTTGCGATCACTGTGGCTGTCGGCGTTTGCCATTGGTCAGCTTCGTGATCGTGTGTGGTGAGTTGCTTGCTCACTTCTGTGTGCATGGTGAGTTTCATTGACGACTGCGGCCAAGCAGCGCAGTAACTGCAGTCACAGCAGCTTCTGCAGCAAGTTATAAAGAAGAAGAAGAAAAAATCGAATATAATGGTTTTATATATAAAAATCATATTTCTGAGAATCGAATTTGATAACTTTGTTATTGATAATGACAATGATAAGTAGAACTGTACTAGAATTTCCAAAAAATATTGCAAATATTTGAAATTTTATATACTCTATATTTTCGAAAAGAACGAAGAGGTCACTTTGTATAACTTTTTAGTCAGTTAGTTTTTAAGATACTTATTTGTATTAACATCAAGCTAAAGTTGAGGTTAAAAATTAAATTAGTAATATCGAAAATTCGGCATAAACTACAAGCAAGTCGAGTTACTTTTTACCCCATTGCATCATATATAAGTGATATTTTTTACAGATCTAAGGGTGGCAGAACAATTGGAAGCCCAGACAAATTAAAATAAAATACTGTCTTTATTGGAGGTACATAAAAGTATGTACATAGCTAAATTAAGTAAGTTATTGGGTAACAAAATTCGCTATTTAGGTATTCACTTATTGAAAATACACAAATTGATTCAAAAATGTTTATCGAAATGATTATATTATATTGTGAATTGAAGTTGGTAAATCAAGAAGTGTGAGTAAGATCCACGTTCGATGTCAAAATAATAAATGAAAAAATAATCTATTTACATACTACAAGAGAAATTTGAGCAGGATATTAAAAAATTTTTGGACTTACCGATAACCTCAAAGAAGAATCAAAAGAATAAAATTTTCTTTTGCTTTCAAAAGAATTTGACATTTTGATAGGTAATAAACCTATGAAGACAAGAAAACTACATTGACGGATAAACTTTGTAATTTCTAAAATATGTAAGGAATGTATTTTAATCCACACAAATACATAAGTGTTAGGCTAATTTAAAAGAGGCAGATGAGCTAAAAACAAACAAATCATTTACATATTTGGAACAATTGGATAGTCGATAAGATTAGCCGCAACACCAGATAAATTAAGGGCAAGCCCTTATTATTATAGAAAATAACATAGATATAATAAAAAGGTCTTCTTGAATAGGCATAAAACATTCCCTTATGTTCAAATGGTGTATAAAATGCATATAAACCTATTGAATGTACCGCTAAATCAAACCAATAATCACTCGATATTCCTATAATTATGTGACCGAACGATGGAGCCCTTTAATAGTCTCCAGCTCCAACTCCGTTGACTCCCTCTACTCAGTTGCCATTTAGCCAAGTGCCGCCGTCTGAGTTCGAGTCGGTTTACGATGTTGCGCTTTAGTAACTAAATGCACAATTTCTAGGCCCTTAATCGCTTCGCAATTAACTTTATTAGCACTTAAGATTAAAATGCAAAAACAGAAAGAGGAGAGAGAGAAAAAAAACAAAAGCAAAACAAAAAAATATGTATAAAAAAATGAACACAAAAAAACCTCAGCTGGCGATATGAGCGTTGAATTATAATTAAAATAATATGAACAATAAAGGCAATTACTCGTCAGAGCAGAAAGGCTTGCCAAATGCAAAAATCCACTTAACCTCAGATTAACCTTTGTTCATCACACATAGCGAGAGTGTGTGTGTGTGTGTGTGTGAGTGTGTACAAGGCAGTTGTCGAGGTTGCCAAAGTAGAAAAAAAGAAAAACAAATAATTAACAAGACCAAAAATGTTTCCTAATGAATTAGCTTTTTCATTTTCCTGCTCACTGTGCTGATGAATTTGTTGTTGTAGAGACTCTTTGGTGACGAGGAACCTTTAGCTAGTTCCTACCTTCTTCTACCTTTCTACTCGTTGCCTTCGTTCCTATGCTATGTGATCCGCAAAAACTTAATGGACCGTGCATGTTTTTCCCTCAGCCGTGGCGCTTAACATTTTATTTATGACGGATGGAAAACTACAATTTTTTGGCCTCCCTTCTCCCCAACTCAACCCCTGCTTGTACCTCATCTCCCTCTCTCTCTCTCTCTCTCTCTCTCTCTCTCTCTCTCTCTCTCTCTCTCTGTTGGTTCAGTTTCAACTTCATTTTTCAACATTCTTCTATAGTTTGGCCGCCATTGGTGAGTGACTTTTGTTATTTCAATGGAATAGTTCAAATATTTTTGCAAGTTTTCCCTTTGCAGCTGACTGCTCGAGTTATTGTTTGTTTGTCTAAGCAATATTCACATACACTGTATGAATTGTACATATATACTCATATGTTTTCAACGCTGTATGTTTCACATATATCAGTAAAGTCAGTCATCTATTGAACCATTTCACCACCTCCCGAATGAGATGGTTTACATTTGTCTAATTGATTTGTGTTGCTCTGACATGACATTTTCCTAATCTATCGGCTTACAAACACAGGGCCAATGAAATTTATCTACATTGAACAAACAATTTGGGGTTGATTCACAATTCTGTAATTGAAAGCACACACTGAGAAGGATTATTAAGATTAATGTATCAATCGATTAACAGCGACACATAAAAAAAGAGTTTCAGGCAAGGAAACTTGTATATACATACACCACATCTACATATATAGCAATTGAAAGCATTATTATTAGTCATAAGTATATACATATTTTGCGATTGCTGACTAATTTCCAATATACATGGCTTGTTTTTTGTTCAGAGGAACAAGAAAGTAACCTATAGTGGATAGTTTTGAATCAGTTTCGCCTTGACAATTCTTTGGACAGACCTTTTTGCGGTGGTAGAATGGCCCTTTCCATGATGTGATGGCTTTACTTATGTGGTTCAAAGTCATATAAATTTAACAAGAAGGTACTTCCATTACCTTAAGTGGTGTTGGCTTAGGTTGACCAAATTTATCATATCATATCCAAAATATCCTTATGTTTAATATAAGTAAGTGGAATTCGTTTTTAGAATTAATATTTGAGTTTCAGTTCAGTACAAAAAAACATCTATTTACATATTTTAATATGATTTGATGAGTTCTTACAATAATTTACATTAAAGCATTATGCCTAGTGTCAATAATTAGATTTCCACTTACTAAGATGGCATTCCTTACTTAGAACTCTAAATGCAATACTTTTTTGTATATTTGTATTGATCTCGTTGAATCTCTTTCAGGACATTGAACTCTTTGGAGAACACGACAGAACTTAAACTTTGTAAATGGAAACTGGAATAAACGGTGATGTTCTCTCATTGTTACTTGAAGTCACATCGTCCAAAACTACAATTACCGCAATCAGTTGCAGAAAAACTAGTTAAACATCCTTTGAGCACTAAAAAAGATGTAGTTACACTTGAATCTTTTTCTCTTTGACTAGCCATCTCTCTCTCGAGATCAACATCCAAGAACTGTGCAATTATCTTCTTCATCCTCAAGGTCTTCTATTTCCGGTGCCATTAAATTCGATTATGGCCTTTCCTTAACTGAAGATAATCCAACTTGAAAAGTTTGTGATGATTTGCACAGTCGTTCTACTAGGCGGATTTACTATGGTGTATTCGCTTCAGATTGATCAGTTTTGGTTTCGTAGATTGCAATGGGAATCCATTGATTGGGGGCCCACTAAATGGGACAAAGGTGATTGTTTATAGTAGTAGTTCGTTAGTGTTGATTTTTGTTTTTCTTTTTAATAAAAATAATTACAGACGGTTTTTTTTTCTTGCTTATTTTTTGTTGGAGTTTTTCTTTCGGTTTTTTTTTTGTGGCCCAAAGCCACAATTTTGAGACTTTTTATGACCGAGTTTGTTAGTTTCGTGTGTGTACTGTGTGTAGCTGTTTCCCGGCCTCCTCCCCTCCCACCTGACCATTGACCACTGGTCACTAAAGTTTGCCATTGCTTGTGGCCATTTTGAACGCTTTTCCCACTCGCCGCACGTCGTTTGGTCGGCTCCGTTGCCAGATTGCAATCTAAATGGCGTTTTTTTTCTTTTTTCCATTTTTTTTTTGCTTGTGTGTTGTTTTTCTCTCACTCGTACTGCTGCTTTCCCCCCAGCCACAGGTTTAATAATAATTTTTTGGTCTTTTTTCGTTTCTGCTGAGGCGGCAGCTTTCAATTTATGAAACCCGCTTATTACTTGTCCGCCTGCCGATTTCAACTCCGACTTCGACTTCAAGACACGGCAGAAGGCATGGATGGCCTCATGGCCTCATCCTCATTATGCGCTCGTCTTGTTTGCTTGCGCCAGGTAAGCAGCCGAGTCGCAATCAACTCTTTAACTCCAAGGCCATTCTATGGCGAAGGGGACTAAGGGGATGGAATAAGGGGGCGGCGTCAACGCGTCGCTGATCAGTGTCCAGCTCTCCAATCCCCCCGCTCTATCTCTCTGTCTCTCTCTATGACTTACACTCTGTTTTTTTCTCTTTTTCGTTCATGGTCAGCGGCAGTTGGAAACCAGCTTTAGATTCAGTTTTTAGATTCAGATTCAGCTCCAACTTCAACCAGCTTCAACCTGCTGGCCAATTACATACATATGTATGTATATACAAACACTTTGCCAAGATTTTTCTACAATTTTTGTTTTTTGTTTTCTCGCCTCTTGCCTCCATCTTTGTTAATTGCACAACTTTTTGTTGTTGTTGTAGACTTGGCTTTAATTGTATTTTTCCAGGTTTTTAATTAAAGCTCAACTCGCTTTTCAGTTTAGTTGCAATTCCGAGTCAGCTTTTTTTTCGCACTTGACGCGGAACAGGTTTCAATTTGAGCTGACCAAACGGGTTTTAAGTCAAACAAATCAGGATGCCAGCTTTTTAACGATTTCTAAAACAAATTTTATATATACCTACATAAACGTAGTATGTGTACATATTAAATAAATATATATACGTATTTGGTTAAGTATGTATGTATAAAAAATGTTAAAGTACACAGCAAACATAGCCGAGATAAAACTAGAAATTGCATTCTTCCCCTTCCATCTAAACTTTCGGCCTTTAGTGACCTTCTTTGTTGACCAAATTCATAGCTAACTATCTACCTACATAGATAGATCAAACGAAACCGGTCTGTCCATTTGGCATGGCAATCATTATTTCATTTGCAAAATGTTTTTAGTTTAAAACAATCATCTTCTTCTTAAAACTTAAATGCAACCTATAAATTATAGTATCGAATCAAATGCTGGGGTCTCATCATCAGAGCAATTGATTTATATGGCCATAAGTGTCAGAAGTAAATGAATAAAACCTGATAGACAGATACTACATATATACGATAAATGTTTAACATGCATAAAACGAGCACTATAAAAGATACACATACATATATAGACTTCATTATTATTGCCAATTGCAGAGTCTAGCGGTTTCTTCGGATATTAATGAGTTAGTTACTTTTTCTCAGTCAAAACTTGTTATTGTTTGGAAGACAGAGTACGAAAAAGCAAACTATTGAAGGTGAATTTTACAATTTCGATATTTGTTAGAGATCATATAAGCAAGTGTCAATTAAATGATTTAAATATACTAGGATTGGAAAAAGTTTCAGAGGAAATATCAATAAATTAAAATGCCAATAGAGACACTCAAATTCGATTTGCGGATCAGCAGATTTCTGTCAACAATTCTGATGAACATCCTTAATTGATGTATTGAATAATATTCCAAGGTTCAGAAATATAAGTAAAAAAGAAAACTTACAGAAAAAGCGTCACAAGACAAGAATTTTGCAGATATTATTATGTTATGGTCTGCTTTGAGCTGTGATATAAATAAATGTAAAGTGCCCTGTCTGAGTTACAGACTCAGGAAGAAATCTTTATATATAATTCTGATCGTTAGAACAGGGTAAACTTTGGACAAATGGATGTGAAAGAGGAAACTGAAGTCAAGTCTTCGTTGCTTACAGTTTCATATATAGGGCATATTTAGGTCGACTCTTTGACATTTAATCTAGAATATTTGAAAGAGAATTCATGAATTAATAATTTAAGCTATTTTGATATCACAAAATTAGCAATTCCAGGCTGTAGTAAAGTTCTTGGCGTCCATTTCATTGATACTTTTTCATGATGCATATTTGATGGGACAAGAGATTTGAATATGTATTTCTGTTCCATTTTGTTCCCATTTTTCTTTAGAAATTTGCATATTTATATATGTTATGTAGTGTATATTTATATATAGGATATGTATTTGTATTTATGATGGCATTTTATTTGGCGACTTTTCATGCAACGCGTTGCGAGACGCTTTAGCAGCCAACCGCCAAGTCTATCGAGATGTGCAATTTGGCCCTCGCCTGGTTAGACATCATTTTAAAGGCATGTACATAAGTATGTACATATATAGTATATGTATATATTAAATGTCGACTGCCAAAAATTGTTACAAGTAAAACCAAAAAATAAAAAATAATAATAAAACTAAAAGGAACAAGACCAAATTCGTGAGTGTGTGTTCTGGTTTTTTGCGTTTTTTTTCGTTTTGTGAACTTTGTCGGCGGCGAGCTTTGAGTTGAGTTGAGATGAGATGAGCAGCAGCGCCACTGGCAAGTCTTTGCCTCGCCCCCAGATCTCCTCCCCTTTGCCCTGCACGAACCCCTAGCCAGCATGCTCCGCACATCCAAGATCGTATTTGAATGTTCACTTGCTAGCTCGTTCGCCATCTCAGTCTCTCAGCCAGAGACTTGTCCCTCCCGCCATTGCCATGCCATTCAACCGCCAGTGGGGCAATAAAACCCAAAATAATACTATGTAAAAAAAAAACGCTTTGTGTGTGTTTCTCTACGTTTCTCTACTCTCCTGCCCCCCGCTTCCCCTGCCTCACGATCACAGCCCCACAGAAGAAGACCCAGGGACCCGGACCCGCATGCTTGCTTGTGTGTTGCTGTTGCTGTTGTTGCTGTTGCTGATGTTGCTTTTGGTTTTGCGCCAACCATTGCTGTCTGTCGGCATTGACTCGGGCTCGTAGCTCGCTCTCTCGCGCGGCATTCGCGTTCGCATTCGGTTCGCCAGTTTTCAGTTCAGTTTTTGTCTAAACAACAAAATATTGAATTTAATTTTTTTAGTGTTAGTAGCTCTCTAACAATTTTGGAGTCGTTATCGCGGGTCCGCAGCTCCTCCGTTGGCAATTTGCTTCTCGTAGTGATCTCGTCGTCGTCGTCGTCGTCGCCGTTGTCATCGTCATCATCGTGGCTATCTTTGGTGGAGCTCATCTTTTTTGCAAAAGTTGCACTCATCGGTTTATCTACCTCACATCCTCTTTCATGCGTGTGTTGCGGTGTGTAAGTGTGTGTGTGTGTGAGTGAGTGTGTGCGGTAATCCTCCAAGTGGAAATGCGATCATCAATGCCGGAATAAATTGCCCATCAATTTGAATTTCAAGTCGATCAGTTTCCTGCATCTCAATGGGTTACCATATATAGGCAATGCTCCATCGTTGCCCGTCGCGAGAGGCAAATATTATATATACTTATGTATGTATATGTGTACATAAATTATGTCGTACAATTTTATATCGATAACCGAACCAAATTATCGCTGCCGTTATTTCGCTGATGGCAATAAAGTTTAGAATTTAAAGTTTATGTTTATTTGAAAGTTCATTATTTTTGTGATTCCACCAGAAAAGCAGACAGACAGACACACACACAAAACCAATTCTGATGAATACAACAATTTGTTCCTAAAACCCCACAAACTCAAACCCTTCGCGCCACATACCCCTCTACGACTTATAATCTATGCATTTACGATGCTCAAATATTCATTTCTGTGTGTTTCCTCTTGATATTTTTACGAGTGCATCGAATTTACCTAATAAACATTTTGTTGGCAGCTAATAATTTGTATTGATTCAGCCATATAAATAATCTGGCACTATCAATGTGGTGAGTGTTATCCCTCCTCCCCCTCTGCCCCATTCTTACTCCCCTAACTGTCAACATTTGACATTTCTACAAAAAAAACAACAAAAATTATGTCAATTTAAGGAAATTGTTTTTATTCATGTGTGACAAATGATCGTTCATCTTGTTATCTATTCAAACATTATGCAATACAATTATGTCATATAACGTATGATTTCTGAGCAAAAGATAGGTTATAGATAAGGATCGATTATATATATACATATATATTGAGTGATATGTTAATATGAAATAAATTGTGATTTAATGGCTTTTTAATTAATTGAAGAACATCATTTTGATTGCGTCATCCAGTTGATCAACGTCATGGATCTAAAAGATATAAATTATATTAAATTCTATTAAACAAAAGAAGGAATATCCTGTCCTTATATGGATAAATCAATATAAAAAAGAAGTATGAATAAATCCAAAGAGCGCGGGCTTCTCTTAAAAAATTGTTCATTAAATTTAATCTTAACATACAGATACTTCTTAATGCTATAACAACTGATTACTGGAATACGTAATTACTTTAATACAGACAATTTTTTCAACATTCTTTTACTTTATTTTTGATTTTACGTTGACCAAAATATATTAATATTAATTTGTTATCTTCTACTTTCAGCATTGAAACCAGAAAGTGTACGATCGATTGAGTATATCTTTATATGTGTTAGAGATAGTTTTACTGGTAAGTGGAAAATTGTTAACTGCCTTCATTATGGTCACCATGTATGGGTGTGTATGTAAATGGCCGAGTATTTGGCATTGTTGTCGATGGGCTTTGGGCTTGAAAAGAACTCAATCCGAACTCAACCCAAATACAGGCGAGCTGCTCGAATTACCTTTTTGATTTTATGACCAAAACAATTCGATTGCAGCAAGCGCCCAGTGTCGAGGGAACATTATTGTAACATAAAGTGGCATACCACCGCCAACGCCTCCGCTGACACCAACCCCCCCACCACCATCCCCTGCTCAAGCCCTTGTTGGTAACTTTGGTTTTCAGAGTCCTAGTCAGACAGCGTGCAGGGCGTTAAAATGTCCAGGCCGGCGAGTCGGGCGGTATTAAAAATGGCAATAAATAAAGTAAAGTACGGCGAGTACATGATTTCCCTGTTAAGATCCCCATGCAGTAGCGGAACTTGGGAGCAGGAATAAGAACTGTGTAGCCAGTAGCTGTGAATGACATTGGCTGTTGGGTTTTGGTCGTTGGGAGATGGGAGTTGGGCGTGCCCAGGCAATGTCCGAGCGGGCCAATTGTGGTAAATCGGAAGTTAAAGACGGCAATAAAATGGCGTAATAAAAATCTATGAATGACACATTAAATCAATTGCCAAAAATCACAAAAGCATGGAAAAAGTCGCTTATGAGTGAATTGTTTCAAGAGAGAGAGAGACTACACTTGGGTGGCGGCTACTGATGAATTCATTTGAAGGTTTAAGTGATTTTTTATGGGCGTGAGAAATCGAAAAACAAGTGAACCAGATGCAGATGCCAATATAGATGCCTATGCTGATGCCTCGCCGATGGCCGTCAGGTGCATTCCATGGAGTCCATTTATCAGCAAGATCATTCTCCTTCCACTTTTGGCTTGATTAAGTAATGCATCTTTGAACATTTTTGACATTTATAACCGCCGCATTGCCCATTGCCCATTGTATTCTCAGACTTTCTCAAAAAGGAGGAAAATTGGAACCGCTGGCCGACCTGTTCGCATGTGCATACATAGCTTATCCAAAACATTTTTACGACTTTCGCTAGAACAAAGGGAAAATCGTGTAGAACAAGAGCTATAATAGCCAACCATGTTCCACTTATGAAGTCATAAAACGAGTGAGTTGTCTGGACACAGACACAGACAGAGAGAGAAGGTTACCTTTATCGGTAAAGGAAAACGAATCGAAGAGAAATGAAGGCTGCTGCCAGAAGTAGTCCATAGTAGTAGTAGTAGTAGTTGCAATGCCATGTCGGTGATCACCAGAGATTAGGGCGGTTGCAGGCGGGACTGGGATCGGGACCTCTTGCTCTGTCGGCCTGCTTTCACCAGAGAGTCGAGCCCAGTCGAGTTAAGTTGAGTGTGGCCATTTTTGATGGCTTTATTTGAGCTATTTGCTGGCGTTTCACCTTTTTTTTCATTTTTTGTCTGTTTTTTATTTGTGACTCTCGCAAGCAGCAAGTGTCCCCGGTCCTCATCTGAGCGGAACATGTGCATCCGTCAGATACAATACACATGAATATGTATTTGTCTGGCAATGTATGTATCTCACTCTCACTCTCCCTCTGTAAGGGTGTGCGTATGTGTGTGTATATAAAACCCATAAAATATGTGCACGTCAACGGGCTACAAGCTGCCTTTTGTGCAGCCATTATTAAATTTCTGATTGTGGCTTTCTACCGACCATCGAAATGAAGACGAACCGGTTTGCCATGTTATCTTGAGCCTCTATCGTCCCTGTGTCTGCTCCCTGTCCCTCTATTCCTCTCCCCCTCTCAGCTGTCTTATCAAACAACGTTTTTTGGGTGCCAGGAGTTCTCCTAACCTAACCAACTAACAGTGGCTAAAAATCAAGAAATTGCTTTCAAAAATATTCAAAAGAGACTAATAATAAAGTTTATTCGATCCCCAAATGATTAAAATAAACAATGAAATCAATGAAATTTATTAGACTATCACATTATAATTAGGTGCATTGTTATTTCATCTTAAAGTCCTATAGAAATATTGACAAATTATATAGAAGCTATTTTGCTCAAAAAAAGTATATTTTTTTGGAATAATGTTGTTCCAAAAATATACATATATGCAGTTTATTCTGTTTCTAACAATACTCAACCGTTTTTTTGCATTCGAAATAATACTTTGCTTTTCGATTGTAATGTTTTTCCTTCACAAATTTAAATGCAGTTAGCCGTATTTAACGTAATGAATAATGGAATAATATCGTTTGAGCTGAGTTTTTACAGAGTTGATAAGGACTTTGGAACTATATTTGTCCCATTGTACTGCTTCTTGGTTGTTGTATTTTCCATTATGGCCGATAATGCATTGAAATAAGAATTAGCCAAGGGTCTGCTTCTCATATTAGTCAGCTGAAATTCCAATGAAAATGCAGGCGGGGACCTGTATACAAGATGTCTGTATATGTGGTTATATATGGTCATTTTCAAGGCATATCACGTAGCGCATTCCAAAAAAGTCGAGTCCCCCTTTGTGTGTCCGTATTCGTGGCAAAGTGCTGAATGCAGCTGACTCCGGCCACAATAATAAAATGTGAAATTTATAATTCAATTAATAATGTCAACGATGCAGTCGGCAGTTAATGGGCGTATCTGAAATCCACTTGCACATATCGTTTGCATTTGCTAAAGGAGCACGGAATGTGGATGGGATACTACTCCAGAATGGCGTTCTGTCGTTCTCCGTGTGATTGTGTAGATACAAAATCTATACTATAAGTAGGAGGCACAGTGGGGGCCAACAGCGGGGGGTGTGGGGGAGGTAGACAAAGTAAATTGAGAACTCATTGAGTGCAGGCAACGACCCAAGAGGAATCGATATTACACCAACACAAGAACACGCAAAGCCAAAACAGAAGGCTAAAAAGGGAGAGGACACAGAGGCAAAGAACTGTTTTGCTGTATTCTTGGGGGTGTTGGCCTCCATCGTGTTTCTATATGTATGTGATGTGTGTGTGTGTGTGTGTGTGTGTGGGACAACGTCAGCAAAAGTGTTTTCAAACTCGGCTACCCTTGTTGGGGGTTGTTCTGTTATTCGTTGTTCGTTATACTCGTGCCGCCCTCAAGCGTTACTCTCCATTCTCGTTTTTTCTCGTTTACCCAAAAATCCTTGAACGCTTTCGACTTTGCTTATCACGGCCGCCCCGTCGCCTTTGCTGCTGCTGCTGCTGCTGGGGGTTGCTGAGTTGTTGGGCCTAGGGAGTAAGACAAGGGGGAGAATGGGCATGGCAACAAGACGGAGGAGGACGTTGATACAGCGAAACTGAAATTAACCTTTAGGGAGACGGAGACGCACGCTATTTGAATAAATATTTTGCTGACTTTGGCTGCTCATGCCAAAAGGGAGAAGGGAAGAAACGAAGGGCAGGGTCCGGGTTGTGTGGGTGGGTGTTTTGTTTCGATATGTGTGTGTGTGTGTAGCTATGTAACTATTCTATGTGAAAATTATGCTTATGTAAATGAGCAAAATGCTCTTTATGCTCGCTTCTTTAAAAACGAAAAGAAAAACGCAAAAATTTCCCAAAGGCGTCTAGAAAATGAAAGAAATGAAAAATAGAAAAGATGGGGAGAAAGGAAAAAAATGTAAAGCTCACAATGTAACAGAATTTCCATCCCTTACTCCCAAACTCTGTGTGTGTATTTGTTTAGAGATAAGAAATGGAGGAAGACTAGTCAAAGGACTGAGGAC
The DNA here is from genome assembly GCF_018902025.1 of Drosophila willistoni. Taxonomy (NCBI): domain Eukaryota; kingdom Metazoa; phylum Arthropoda; class Insecta; order Diptera; family Drosophilidae; genus Drosophila; species Drosophila willistoni. Next base: position 4,897,333 of record NC_061086.1, read on the forward strand.
AAAGGAAAAGACGAAAGAAAGAAAACAAAATTGATGATTTCACTTATTTTGGCAAAATGAGTTTTATGTCTTTTGTTGGTTTTCCCGGGTAGTGGGGGCATTTAGTGAGGATTTGGCTTTTGGCTATCGGAGTTGAGCCCGCACTAAGGCGGCAGGATTGCATAACGAAGAGACTTTCATTCTTTTTATACTTTAAAGTTTCTAAGCCCAAACGTATAAAGTTAAAGTTTCTACCCTAAACTGGAAAAAAATTGAGAACTGACTACATGGCAATTAATTAGCTATGAAATGTCTCAAAAATCTCAATTATTTTGATTTCTTTGCTTTATGCTCGTTTTGTTTCAGTCTTGTCTTTTATCACATATTAATACAAATATCATATAAATGGTCCAAAGAAGGGGGATGTGAATGATTTTTTGGGAGAAGAAGAGATGCCATGAAATAGCCTCTGCTGCTGCTGCCTAACGACATCATAACTCTTAAGTTGTCGAGCTCTTTTGAGTGTGAATGTTTGTTGTTGGTTTTCTCTTTTGGAATTTTAACCGGTGGCCAATTTAATGGCCATAAACATGGTATTAACACCTTATTGAAACGAAGCAGAGCAATTAACACATTGGCCCACTGGTCATAAACCAAAACCAAAACACAAACAATTCCAAATATCGAAAATTTCGACCCACTCGCTTGACCCATGCAATGGCTTAACTACAAACTAAACTATAACAAAAATGCGTTTATTGAAAATATTCGTACTCTCATTTTTTTGCTTCAATTTCGAAGTCAGTTTCAGTTAACTGTTTAGTTTCTTGGGAATACAAAAACCGCAAGACTCCATGATGGCCAAGGAGACACTCGTGAGAACCTTGAGGCAAACAACCCTGAAGTGTTAGCGGTTTGTGTGCCAATAGAAAGGAAAAGAGATGTCATAAAACTGACTACTCAAGTTCAACTGAGCTGCGACTTTATGGCCAAAACAAACAAACAAAAAACAATACCAAATCAAAGCGAAAACAGCAAAGTGAACTGAATTTAAATCGATGGCAAAAAAAAAAAAGTAGTAACCCACAACTTGCAGGAAGATCGATCATTGCGACGATCCTACTCCAACGGACAGTCCAAAGCAAAATTTCAAATGTCAAATAAATGTTTTTTAGGATTGTTTTTTGGAATGAAAAGTGAAAGTTAATGCCATTTGTCATAGAATACCTTTATTTTTACACTGGGCTATAAAAACGTCGCAAGTAGAAGTCAAATTGCTTGACACGGTGTTTTTGCTACTTTTCCGACAGGTTAATTTCAATCATAAAACAATTCTAAAAGACCTGCATGCCACTTAGCCCGGCTCAGCTTAGCTCATCGCAGAGCAGGGCAGCTCCCGTCATTAACCATTGCCATTCCATTCCGTGCCACTTCAGATCCAACTCCGCTCCGACTCCGTCTCCGTCTCCGTCTCTGACTTCAACTCACCATAAAACGGCCTAAAGTGTTGCCTTAATTTTAGGGGTGTTTATTTTTATTTTTATTACAATATATAATGCAATCTACATACAGATACATTCATATATACATATATAGGTATACATAGGTACATATGTATGCACTCACTTAGTTTACCCAAAGAGTTACGATTGCCTGGACAGGCTGTCTGTCTGTTTGTTTGTTGGTTTGTTTGTCGTAAAACGCTTTGCTCGCAATAAAAGCCAGTTAACTAGTTAGATTTATTGTACTAAAATATGACTTAAGTACAACAGATAAACAAGAGCAACAACCACAATAGATACGCTACTTTCACAGGTGCTTAAACTTGATATGATTACCTTCTATAATGGCCATAAGAATTGGCAGTTTATTCCACCTAATTGCGTCTAAATCAATGCCAACTAACTGCCAAAGTATCATCTTTTGACACATTTTGATTTCACACTATGTGTGTGTGAAAGCGGAGAACCTTTAACACCTACATAGAGTGCTACCTATTTGCATACAGGGTCAATAAGATCATTTTTTGTTCAGATGCTGTTTTTCTTCTATTGTTCTTGTTTTTATCTTCCCACAAAACAATTAGTAAGTAGGTACATAATATGGCCATAAAATGTATTATGCAAGGAACAAAGTCCCCGTCTGTATATATGTATATCCACCTATTAGTTGTACATAAAAGTGCTTAATCAGTAGTTCAGCTCAAGCTAAAGCGTTTCCATTTATGATCCAATAGTTGAAGTATGTGAAAATATAATTATGAACGAAACTATTTGGTTTCGGTTGTTTAGTTAGCCAACTTACCTAAGCTTAGAATATTTTATACAAACTCGCTTTCCTTCTTACCTCTTGAAGTCCTTTTTTGAATGTTAAGACAATTAGAAGATATCGCGTGTACCTTTCTGAGATTAAACAAATGTTCTCCATCATAAATTGCATTTACAATACAATACAAAGTGACAGAAAAGTGATGGCAAAAATACAAGAGACGTAGGGTAAACAAGAAAGATAAAGGAGAAACACAAGAAAGGAGACAACAAAAATGTCAGAAGATTATGGAAAATTGTTGGAATGCTTCGCAAGGGGCGGTGGCCATGTTGCTGAAGAGTCCCGAAACAGAGACAGTTGAGATCTGGTGGCAAGCAAACATATACAGCAGGCATGTATCTTTTGGATGCCAATAGCAGGAGAGGAAATGAAATTTGTGCATCTGACATCTTTTCAGAAAAACTGTCTCGCATGGTAGCTGTCAGCGCGATATATCATTTCCCCTTCCCTGGATGCTCTCTGTCTCTCTCCCGTTCCCTTTGTTTGCGTCTTTGTTCTAAATATGGCTCGGGATGAGTTTTTCGAGTTGTGTATGTATGCGAGTTGTATCTTATAGTCGCATTATATACATATATTTCGTCTTTTTCTCTTCTTTTTTTGGGTCTGCTGTTGCCCAATTTCTTGGCTTGGTCGTTTTGCTTGTTTTTCGTAAGAATGCCCCAGCAGACAGAACTTGTTTTCATTTTAATAAAAACAGGAATTGAAAAACAAAAAATAAAAGAAAGAAAAACGGCAGAAAAAGAAACTTGTTTGCTGGCCCAAAAGAACAGATACACAGAGTTCTCCCCAAAAAAATTGGAAAAGACATGGAAAAACGACCCACCTCCCCTATTTCCCAACCGACAATGAGTAACAGATAGAGAAAAAAGAGATGAGAGAGACCCAGAAAAATCAAAGTCAGATGAGTATCTGGCTCCAAGCTAGCTTTTCCTGTTTCATAGGAATCAGCTTCTTTCATCTCTGAGCTGCGTCTTCTTCTTCGGTGTTCTTCTGGGCTCTTCTACTTTTACATTGAAAAAAGGTTTTTAAGCCAAAAGGTTCTGAGAATAAAGAAATTCATGGCAATTAAAGGTTCACATGGCGGCCATTGTGGTCCGGACAGTGAGTATCATAATTAGCTGCTGGGAGAAAGATCATTAAAGATCGGGACCTCCGTTAAGGTAGGGGTGCGGCAATGAGCTCTGGCCTCTGTGTGTCTAATTGGATAACATGAGTTTTATTTAATTTAATTCGTTCACAGCATCAGCATTGGCCTCAGAGCCAGCAGCTCGAAAAACTCGAGAAAAAAAGCAAACCAAACCAAACCAAAAACCCGAATTTTTTTACGATGCCAATGTGGTCAGAGCCAATGAACTTCTCTGTCTCTCACCATATTTCTACTGGTTCTCGTCGTCGTCTTCTTTTTTTTCGGGGGACTCTTAACTGTTTGCTTGTGGAGAATTCTGCTTTCAGTTCACCAAAAACAAAAAAAAACACATATTGCATGTGAATTTCATTCGTTGTTCATTTTGAACTGAGTAGATTTTGTGGTAGGTTTATTGTTGTCTGAATTGAAATTTTAGTCCAACTTGGCGTTCACATAATGAAGCCATAAGCCGCCATTTCGTCCATAAACCTATTTGAATATTAATTTTGTTAATTAACTTATTCAAATTTTGTTTGGGATAGTCGTTAAAAATGGAAGAAATTCTTTTTATTACCTCCGAAATTCACCGGGAAAAATATTAAAGAAAGACAGAGACAAAGAAATGAAGAAAGAAAGGCTTGATTGTTAATGTGACAAACTACAAATTGTTAAACAATTGTGACACCCACGGAAATTAAAAATAATCTCCATCAGATCTTCCCACGATAATAAACACGATTGCCATTGGTCAGCCAGAGTGACAACTTTATAAGCAAGTCGATATTGGTTTCAATTGAGAGATGCATTCCAAAATTATTCTAAACAAGTAATTTACATATTTTTCCCCCTTATTTAACCCTCAATTTTCTCTGAGTGTCCCTGTGTAAATATATACAGAGTTGCTGTTGCAGTTGAATGGATTTTATGTGAGATCTGGGACCGCCTTGTAGTCAAATGAGAGAGGCGATCAAAGACAATTTACCAGGCTCATATGGAATGCAGTTAGGCATGAAAGTACAAATAGAACTGACTTTGACTCTGACCCTGACACCGCCAACGGGAAGTGGAAGTGTCAGCCCAAAGAAACAAGAAGCAACAGAAACAGCAACACATGGCACAATGCAAATGCAAAACGAGGAAACAAATTTTTACGACGTGTTTGATGGCTGTCTGTATGTCTGCTCGACTTGCCCTGCCCTGCCCTGCCCTACCTTACCCAGCCCTTCCTCTGGACCGGCGCTCACTTCCGCACTGTAGGAAGCCCTGTTCTTTCTCCCTTCTCTGTTTTCTACTCTCTGGTTGGTTCGTTGGTTGGTCCGGTCTTGGACTGCATTATTACCTGTGCCTTGGTGTCAAATGCAAACAAGACGTTTGCGCCAGCAATAAAGTAGCAAGATGACGACACCGACAGCCGCCAAGGCAAAGGACATCATGGTCTCATCTCGTACTTAAGAGCACGATGCGAGAAAATGGCTCTTAAGTGGCGCCTACAATGAGAGCATTTCTTTAACAACTATTTTCACTCCTTTTCATATTTTGCAGATTGAATGAGATAGAACATTTAGGACAAGAGAATTTCAAGAAGAAGTAGCTGCAACTTGGGCGATTCCAATTCAGCAAACAGGTGCAACAGCAAAGGACATAAATTTCAGCAGTGGCGTCCAGCCAATCCCATCTAGTTGCGCCGACAGCGGCGAGTGTCTCTCCCTCCAGCGTCAGTTCCCATCCACAAGGTAAGCTTGCTTTACTCATTAACTAAAACAAATAATAGTCAGTCAAAGATATGGTAATAAGTGTTTTTAAAATATTGATTACCTTTCTCCTTGATAAGCATATTAAAAGTAACGGGCCATGGGTAACTATTTGTTATACCATGCCTTAGTAGGGTGAAATGGTACATTAAGCTCGCCAAGTCCTCTACTTAATATTTCGATGACTATAAGAAAGTTGGAGCTACTAAATTTGTAACTTAGAGTCGTTTAGTAGTAGTAGGCAGTTCTAGTTACGCCTTCTTCCGTTAGCCGGACTTAACAAAAATTGACTTGTGCCTCTTAAATTTAATGAATACTAGAAAAAACTTTAACTCACTAATATTTGTGATCAATATTTATTGGCCTGCCAAATTTCATAAGAATCGTATTGAAACTAGCAAAGTGATGCGAACAGTAAAACCAAAAGGGCGGATTTGACCGCTAGGTGCGCTCAAGTGCTGCATAAATGTAATATTCAAAATTCTTAAATATTTTTTTTTCCCATGTTGTAAGGAATACCATAGTCTTAAATGTTTTTCTCGTTTTTCTGTGAAATTCCTCCATTGATTTCTAACCCCTGATTGTTTCTCTTCTTCTACGTGTGTATGTGTGTAGTATAACGGTTCCTTAACCTTTTCATGATTTGTCAACATTAGTGTGCCCTCGTCTTCCATCCATTTTGCTTCTTTCTTTGGCAATCGCCATAAAATTCCCATAATTGTCCATTGCAGCGTTAAATTCAGCAATTGCCGACTGGGACCTGGGATTTGGGACCTGAAAATGGGAATGCTTCGGGACCCGCAGCAGTCTCCTTACTCACACACTGTGAGAGGGGTTAGCAATCGTTTTTGTCAATTTGTCTGCTGTCATAATTTACTGAATGTGTGAATTGTATATACATAATATGTATGTACATACATACATATATACGATGTATATGTTTGTTTAGCTCATTTCCATTAATTAGCACATCGAGGAGAAAGGAACAAATTCAATTCGCTTGCTTTTTTTTGTTCTTGTTTCCTCCCTGCGCGTGTATATCGTAAAATGTGACTAGAAGTCGCCCCCGAGCGGCACTTTTGTTCCTTTCTCCTAGTCATGGGGCGGCCCCTAGTCTCAATCGATAAAAAACATTACATTGCGCGCCAACTACATACAATGTCGCCACCCCGCTGACTCCAACACCCTCCTCCTTCTCTATCGCCACAATCACCCCAAATCACGGCCATAGATGGCGCTTGGGTGAAGTATTCAAATGTCGGCCTCCCCCCACCATCATCGTTTACCAGAGAGAAAGAGAGAGAAATTTAACTTTGTTGCTCCTGAGACTCGAACTCGAAACGAATGATAACTGTACGCAAGAGCGAGAATAAGTTAAAGAGCGATGGCCCGGGGCACACGTACACTATACGTGTGAAGTGTGCGTGTCTCCACTTACGAGATTATGTCTGTGCCAGTGTGTGTGTCTCTCTTGGCACCTGCTGAGCTCAACATTTATAGAAAATATACATATGTATATTTTTGTATTCATTTACATATCTTTCAATAGATAGTTTGAAAAGAACAAATATATTGAAGAAAAAATCATCTTCGAAAATATTCATATAGCTCCCACACTCTCTTACACACACACACACAATCATTGGGAGCCTCATAGACATACGGGCTACACACAGACACGATACACTGTACGTGTGCATAACGCGCCACAGAAGAGAGCGACGACGAACAGCAATCAACCACCACCACCAACAGCAGCAGCAGCAGCAACTCGCACGGCCTGCAACAACAACAACTGCGCACGCTCAAGGCTCTCTTATGGGCGCACACACTCGCACTCGCACTGGCACATGGACACGGACACGCTGCCAGGGCAGAGGCGCCGCATATGGAGTGCCTTTTGTTCACAACTTGACTTTGACTCTGACTCTGAGACTCTTAGAGACGGCACCACGGTGAGAGTGAGAGAACAGAGACTCCACCGCGTTGCCTTTGCCTTTGCCTTTGCCATTGCCGTTGTTGTCGCCGCTGTTGTTTGCTGCCGTTGCTGCCGTCGTCGTCGCTGCTTTTGTCGTCGTCAGTGTAGATTTGTGCTTCGCTCTGTACGGTTGGAAGGCGCGCGGGCGTCTTATAAGATAAAGCAAACTGAACTTAGTTTCAAATCAACTGCCACGAACAACATCACATCACATCACATTGCCAATACGCCAACAACTGCAACATCGACACGAACAATCAAGAAGAACTTTGACTTGGTTGAATACTATTCTTCCTTGTAGTGCAGTGCGAAAAATAAATTGAAAGAAATAAAATATATGAAAAAAAATTTACTTATGTTCAACACACAGCGAACCCATTGAAAAGAATTCCAAAATTATTTGAAATTTTGAAAAAAAGGAAAAAATTTAATTTACAAAATTCAAAATATGTGCAAATGAAGCAAACAGCCAGAAATAATAACATTTTTGTTAACTGTTGCAAGCTTCGAGTTTAATTGTTTGTTTTGGTCGTAAAATCAAATTTTATGACCAGCAACATAAAAAAAGCAAAAGCCAACCACAACACCAGCAACAATACCACAGCAGCAGCAGCAGCAGCAATAACAACAACAACTTATTCACTCACACGCATTTAGAAATATAAAATAAAAAAAATTAAATTACTCGTGCGATTTGTGCCGGCGTTAAACTATTAATAACAACAACGACAACAAATGGAATGCCAAAAAAAAAACAAGAAAATTTATTAATTCAAGCGAAAGGTGAAAAGTGATTGCAATCGGAATTGCAGCAACAGCGAGAAAAAATTATTTAAAAAACTTATTCGAACAACAAACGCAAATCCAATTTGAATTCAATATTTTGCGATACTGTGAACACCCTGTGACTACAACTACAACTACAACAACTGGCTTTTGATCAAATCAACTGCCCGCCCCCTGACCAACAACAAAAATTTTTGACTCTCTTTTTGCCCGCTCCTCACACACACACATTGTGAAAAGCAGCGGCGCTCTTTACTTTTTCCCAGTGACACGCTCTCACCCTGCCGCAGTGCGTGCGTGTTTCTGTGTGTCTCTGTGTGTGTTTGTGTGTGAGTGTGTGCGTGAGCAAGGCGGAGTGCGTGTGCGGTACGTAACTAACCTGAGACCAAAACAAAAAGCGTCACAAAATTTTAATTAAAGAAACACACAAAAATACAAAAAAAAATTAAAATTACAATTTTCAATAAATCGCCTGTGAACTGACATAAAGAAAAAGAGCGAGAAAGATACAGAGGCAAAGACAGAGAGAGCAACAGAAAGAGCGAACGTTTCGTCTTGCGGACGGTGGGTCGATCAAGCGACCTACCCATCCGCTCTGACTGGGACTGGAGTGTGTGTTTGTTGTGTGTGGAGCTGTTCCTCTTTCCTCCTCCACGTTTGATTGAAACGCGTTAAAAATAACCGTAAATATTCCACCCCTTCCCCAAACCCCAACCATCCCGCTGGCGTGCGCTCTCTACGACCCCCACGATGTCTCGGCAGTCGGGTCGCACGCCGCTGCCGGGGCTTGGTGGGGGCATCATACACACCCACATCCACACCCACATCCCCATCCCTCCCATCCCACCCATCCCTCGCATCCCTCGACACCCGCCATGCAGCATCATCATCAGCAACATCAGCAACAACAACAACAGCAACAACAACAGCAGCAGCAACAGCAACATCAGCAGCAGCAACAGGATCAGCTACAGCAGTCCGCCCAACATTTGCAGCAATTGCATCACCATCCGCACCACCACCACCACCTGCCTCTCCATACCGCCAGCCATCATCACAGCGCGCATCCCCACTTACAGCAGCATGCTGTTATCTCCTCCGCAACGGTTCCCTTGTCTACGCCAACCTCAGTGTTGCAGCAACAACAGCAGCAGCAGCAGCAGCAGCAACAACAGCAACAGCAGACAACACCTACCACACATTCCACGCCAACGCATGCGGTCATGTACGAGGAGCCTCCCCCAGTGCCAATTGTCGCCGTGCAGCAACAAACGCCCATCCAGCTTTTACCCACACCTCAGCAACACCAACAGCAGCAACAGCAACAGCAGCAGCAGCAACAACAACAGTTGCCTGCAACGCCTGTTGGAGGATCCCTTAGTCCAGCACAGACTCCAACAGGATCGTCTACCCAGCAGCAACAGCCACAGCAGCAGCATCTCACATCTCCGCATCATCAGCAACAATTGCAACAAACTCAACAACAGCAGCAACAACAACAGCAGCAGCAGCAGACTTCAAATACAGTCCCTAGTGGCGCCTCTTCAGGTCTCCAACAACAGCAACAAAATCCAGCGGTTGTCCCTGGCCAAACTCAAATCGTGGCGCCGACAACGGCGAGTGTTTCTCCCTCCAGTGTTAGCTCTCAGAAGGAAGGTGAGCAGTCGGCAATACAAAGAATCAAATTGATTCGAAATTCCCATAAAATTCAAAACAAGAAGAAAGAAAAATTACAAATAGCTTCAAGTCCCTTTTCTGAATAATTTTAAATCAAACATCTTGCCCTTTAGTTTTTGAAATGATATTCTATTTCTTTCACTTTTATTTTGAGTTTTGGTGAACAATTTAATTGAAAACTATTGAAAATTTATTTAAAAAAGGTTTTTTTTTTTGAAACTGCAGAAAAATTTTTGGGAAGTTTGTTTAAATCTATTTTAAAAAAATTTTTGGATTATTTAGTTATAGAAAAACAAATTGGAATTTTGTTGTAATTTTTTCTCTATTTTAATTTGATAGTGTTCGTAAAATTTTTAACATTTTTTCGAGTGTTCTGCATTCTTCTCGGAGGACCAAACATAGCTGTGCGATTTTTTTTTTTTTTAACGACTTGTTACAAGTTTGACGAAATAAATTCTCTCATATCACAACGTATCACAACCTTTTAGAATTCAAGACTATATCAACTTCTTTAACCTAATGTAAACAAATACCTTTTGCTTCTTAAGTGGTGTAGACTCTTTTGCGTTGCATTGTAACAAATAAAACAAAACTTAGCCTACTTACTATGTAAACTATTATATTGCCACAGCTAATAATAAAAAACAAATTCCATTCTGTTTGTTTTTCAGACATAAACATGTCCATCCAGTTAGCGCCACTACATATACCCGCGATCAGGCCTGGCCCCGGCTTTGAAACGGATGCCTCGGCTGTCAAACGGCACACGGCACCCTGGCCCTACAATGACGACGGCTTCAATCAGTATCACGCCTCCCAATATTATTTGGAGCAGCGAGATCGAAAACCCATGTTTCCATACTATCCAGATACCCAGTTTTCGGTAAGTGTGACTCACCCATTCAGGGCATCCAGTCTCGTCTCGCATATAACTCAATGCCAGTGCTCCTCTTATCGCTATTTCTTCTTCCCGTCCTTTTCAATTTCCAATGTAGTACTGGGCCAATTATCGTGATCAACCGAACCATGCCACACCATCGGCCTACATAGGTGCAACCGATGACCGCAATGCAACTGTCAGCGCAGTGGCAGCGGCGCGACAGTCGGTGGAGGGGACCTCGCAGTCCAGCTATGAAACGCCCACCTTTTCGTCACCGGGCGGACTCCGCGGATACCCAGGCGATACCTATTCCAGCACAGGTATGTCAAGCATAACTAAATACATACCTATTTGTTTGAGTTTGCATTCGTTGCGCCCTCTTGTTGACACTTGGGAAAAGCAAATTTTCGCATTGCCAGTTTGCCGTTTAATTAGCGTATTGCAAAATACCACATAAATTATTTACCTAATATTTAGTTAAGGTTGCAAGTCTAATGCGCGGGTGTGAAAGTTGTCAGATCGGAAATTATGAACAAAGGTGCTGAGGGCGAGATCTGTGCTCAATCTGTCTCTGTCTCTGTCTCTCTAGGAAAACATATGTAATTATAATGAGGAAAAGTCTAGACGAAATTCTGAAACCAATATTCTAATGATGCACATAACTATAATTATTTGGCGGGCCTTCAACTTGATTTTTAATTTAAATCCATTTAGATAGTATCTCCCTTAGAACACTTCCTTAAAAAAACCAATGGTTATTTGGTGGCATTTTGAATGAGATATTAAAAGGCGAACTGTATTTACATATGTACAACTTGCGGGGGGCATTCAATGGGCCGGAACGAATGCATTCATTAACCACTTCCGAATGAATCGTCCATTGTTAAAATGCCATTAAGCGAGCTCAGTTCACCCTGCCATATCAATTAAAAGCCCATAAATGTCGAATTTGAATAATTTTTTGTTGTATATTATGGTTATGGCTAAACAATTTCATTCATTGCTCTATAAACTTTATGAGCTGCGATTGCAACAGTTTAGGGACGGAGACACTTTGCTTCCCACACATACCCCCACCCTCTGTACCCCTATTCACACACTTTTCATTTTGGATCTTTATTCATGATTTAGGTGCCTCGGGAGGTCTGTCAGTTGGAGCTGTGGGTCCTTGCACGCCGACCAATGCACTGCACGAATGGACTGGCCAGGTGTCGGTAAGGAAAAAGCGCAAGCCCTATTCCAAGTTCCAAACCCTTGAATTGGAGAAGGAGTTCCTGTTCAATGCATATGTGTCCAAACAAAAACGGTGGGAATTGGCCAGAAATCTGCAATTAACTGAGCGTCAGGTGAGTTATAATACAATCTTTGATTAAACTTTTATTATATTTTTGTTTCAAATTCGATTTTAGGTGAAGATATGGTTCCAGAATCGTCGCATGAAGAACAAGAAGAACTCGCAGCGACAGGCCAATCAGCAGAATAACAATAACAACTCCAGCAGCAATCACAATCATGCACAGGCCGCCCAGCAGCATCATAGCAATCATCATTTGAACTTGGGTCTGAGCATGGGACATCATACCAAAATGCACCAGTGACCTTTGGATAACAGCAGCGCTGGCGCCATGGGCTTCACCACCACCTACTAGCAGTTAGCCAATCCGAATCCCACTTCGAGTCAAATCAAGAATGAGTTGATCATGGATTTCCCATGATCACAACAAAGAAAGAAGCAAACAAATCCAAATGTACAAATCAATAATCCTTTGAATTGAATGAATTGGGATTGGATTGGATAGAGCAGGAAGGAGGAGCAGGAAGGAGGCAGCCTAGGAAAGCATTAACGCCGCTGTTTTCAAAGCTGACATTAGAAGAAACTTAATACAGATGCAGAGAGGGAAATAGAGAGGAGAAGAGAGAGGAAAAGAGAGAGTAAAAGAAATGGAAATAAAGGGAGATGAGATACTAGAGTGGAAAATCTACGTTTAAATGCGGTTTAATTAATAAGTCAGTTTTTAGAAATATTTCCAACAAAAGGGCATACGAGACAAAGGCAAAGCATCAACAGTTTAGACAAGGACCACTCGAGAGATAAACCCACAGACATAACGAATGCTTAGTTTAGTAGTTAAATCTAAAAATAAATAGCGAGAAACGGGAAGGAGTGAAGATCGATATCGATCTCGAAATCGATATCGATATCTAGACTATGCTAGGCACTTCAATTCGTAATATGTATGAATATATATGTATGTAATTCTCTCAAAAGCTCTCATAACCTTACGCGCATTAATTATTTCAAAAAAGAAAACCTATAAATTATGAATATATGAATATTACTCATAAAACATACACACACACACACAAACAAATTATGAATAACAAAAGTTCATGTAGTAGATTTAAAACAAAAACAAAATGTAATTGCAACCGACGAGCACATTGTAGACCCAGCAAAACAAAAACAAATTGTTTAACAATTCCTCAAGACACTCTATTCAAAATTGCATAAACTAAAGAAAAAACCCTTCTAGCATTCTCTTATAAGCAAAAACACAAACACACACTCAAATCAATATCCAAAATAATGCAGATAATGGACAGAGTCAAGTCACTACCTAGCATAGATTTCGTCGTGAAATATTCTTTGTGTCGTGTCCTTAGATAACTCTTAAGTTCCTGTATATAAACTAAGACATAATTGCCCACTCCCAGGCGAAATGATACCGATGTATGTATGTATGTAGTTGCAGTTGCATGCCACCTTTAGTGAAACCGTCTAAAGAGTAAAAATATATGTATATATATATTGTTCAAACACAATATATACCATAAAGTTTTGCAAACTGGAGTTGAAATTCGATTTTAGTAAATAGTAACTCATAAGATTTCGATGTGTGTGTTCGATGTTTACTCCATTTAGTTAAAATCGCTTTCGATCTAACTAAACAAAAATAATCTACAACTTAGTACTAAGGACAGACAATTGCAATCAATGCAATTGTGTATCGCAGCAAAAAGCAAAACAAGAAAAAAAAAAAGAAGTAAATTACTATATCTATACCTTAAATGCTACCTATATATATATATATATTATGACATAATATAATAAACATAAACGTACACATATGCATACATATATTTTCATGTGTATCGACTCTGCTTAATCCTGATATTATGCCTAAGTTTAGTTTTGTCGATTTTTGTTAATGCTTTGCCCCGTGCATTATATTATATTAAATTGTATTCTATTCTATTATATTATATTATATATATTATATTATATTATAATAATGCCTATACATACATCTGAAATGAAATGGAAACAATTTCACCCACTGCTTTATATTCATGTTCTTGTATTATTATGATTTCAGAACCCCTTTTTTAATAAGTTGTAGTCTAAACTCGGTTATGTTATGTTCGATTATAGTTTGTTTAGTGAATTTTTATCTAGCATTAGCAATTCTCTTTTTTAAAAAGTTAATTATTGTGAATAAAATACAACAAGTTGCAAAATTTATGCAATTTAACAATTTAACATCCACAATGGTTTATTCCAGTCTTACCACATACTTGTTCCACCTGTCTCTGTTTAAAGTTTTTAGTTTTGTTTTTCATTACTATTATTATTATGTTTAACTTTTTAGTTTTGGTAAGTACTTACTGTCGACCATAGATGGCTAGAGGCTGGTGGCCTGTGTGCGACCTCTCAATATCGAATTTATTCATAGCAATTCACATACACACATGCAAAACTATGTACCCGCTCTAAATTAAACTAAATAAATCAAACAAATAGACTAATTGTAAGTAACTGCACATAAGTACTTGCCCATAACTGATAACTAGATTCAAACAACTACAACACAAATCAATACATTTTGCTTCTATGAATCCATCCTCTATAAAACTACTATCGATCTAACTATCTAATTAACTTAACTGTCTAACAAATCAATTAACAATTGGAAAATCTATTTACATAATTTCCATTGGTTTTTCCCTCCTAAGTTGTCCTGGCAAATTTCATTTCGCTTTTTGGTAATACATTATAGCGCTTAAATAATTAATATTCTAGATTTAACTAGTCTTGTTTTCGAATATGTCATAAGGTTAAATAAATTATTATGTAACTGTGTCTTTTGAATTTTTCCTTAATGTTGGATCTTGCCGGCAAATCAATGGCATTTAATTGCAAGGCTTATTTCAGAATTGTGAAATTCCCTATTATTAAAAGTGTTGAGCCAATTTCTAACAGGTAATTGTATGAGGGTGGGATTTATATTATGCATTTCCATAGATATTTTATTAGGGCTGGAAACCTGGAAATTTGATTTCTTTAATATGATAATAATAATCTGGAAAGGAACTAAATTTTTTTTTTTTAACAATATTTTTGAGATCAAAACTGTATTTAAGTCGGATTTAATATATTTTGAATATTTAAATATACATTCATTGAATATCTGTAAATTTTAGCGAAGTTTTATTTAAATTCTTTCAATAGTAGCGAAAAGAGAAAGCTTACTGAAAGAACATAGAGAGTGAGAGAGTGCGAAAAAGAGAAATAAGATTAAATTTTTAGTGAATGTGAGGGTGAAATTTGGGATGCGGGAACCAACTCTCAGAGATGGCAACATCTTCCTATACCTTGGCTTTTCAAGGTTTTGAATCGAAACCGAAGCGAATTCTTATTAATAAGTTTTTTAAACTTTCTAAGTACTTTAACGTTTGGCTACCGAAATAATTATTTATATAGCCAAGAGTCATTAAACGCTATTTATCGCACTCTTACAAGCTAGGGATAAGTTTAGCGGGTGGTCCAAGGGGTTCGGATCCTCCCGGAAATTTTAAACTTCAGAACTTGTACTAGTCGTAGTAATTTCTTAGACTACCTGAGCAATTATTACGGTTTCTTTTTATATGCAAGTATATGGATCCTAATGCAAAAAGTCTTATCACACTATTTTTAGCCAATTTTGATTTTTGTTTTATTACGCATTTTTTTATTGGAACCCTTCTGATATTGATTTTTAGATCCGTTTTAGGTCCTTTGCTGCTCCACTGTTTGGGTTTAACTTGTGAAGCTATTTAAATTCTAAACCGGTTGATAACATTTTTATACCCTTGCAAAAAGGGTATATAAATTTTGGTCAAAAGTGTGCAACGCATAGAAGAAAGCATCTCTGACCATATACAGTATATATATTCTTGATCAGCACGACGAGACGAGTTCAAATCGCCATGTCCGTCCGTCCGTCCGTCCGTCTGGATCAACGCAAACTCCTCCTAGACCGAAAGAGCTACAGAGCTGAAACTTTGCATGTAGGCTTGTATATACTGCAGGCGTTGTATATCTCGGATTCAGCCGGATCGGATCACTGTACCATATAGCTCCCATACAAATGGCAAAGTCACGAACAGTGACTTTTCTTAATAACTTCGTTATTTTCTGAGCTATTATCATGAAATTTAATATTGGTGAGTTAATTACACATATAAACGACTATGCCAAATTTGATCAAAATCGGGTGACTATATCATATAGCTCCCATAGGAACGATCTTTCGAAAACAGTGACTTTTGTCAATAACTTCGTTACTTTTAACGCGATTGCTTTCAAATTAAACATTTCCTGGTTTAATATATCTGTCAATGACTGTGCAAAATTTGATAAGGATCGGGTAACTATATCATATAGCTCCCATAGGAACGATCGGTGGAAAACAGTGACTTTGATAAATATCTTCGTTATTGCCTATGCTAAGATTGTAGGCCGTTCTTTCGCAAACATTAGCCCTTTTAGCTTAAACGTTTTTCCACTTTGATGGCTATAGGTAAGGAAAAGTTACCAAAAAAATTGCAAGGGTATACAAACTTTGACGCGGTCGAAGTTAGCCCCGGCCCTCTGGTTTTAGTTGGATTACCTAGAATATTGCGGAAAACAGTCCGTAAATAATAAAGTTAATGGTTCGTCTTTAAGAACTGTGAGTTAGTTTTGTTCATCAAAAGAGATAGGCGGCATGGTAAGACCTACTTGGATGATGATACTAATCGAATTATATATCCTTTTTAAGTTTTCCAGACTAACATGATTTGACTGTTCGTTCTTATGAGAGCTATGTACTATGAGAAATATCACTGTTAGTTACATAGTCATTCTTAAGAGACTCACGTGAAGGATTTAAAAAATTAAGTAGAGTTGATAATTTTTGAACATTGAATTTCGTAAATATTTTGAACAATTTGGATCTTTTCTGACATCTTTTCTTGCCTATATTGGAAATCTTAACTTCAGTCAAAATTCTTTATTACTATCATATTTATACATAAAATGTTTTTCAATGTACTAAAATTAATATTATAGATTTCATTGACTATTTTGTATATGACTACCTATGATTACTTAAGGATGATACCTTCTCCTAATAACGGTTCCTCTTACTTTGACCCTCCTAAAGTCTATTTATTTACAAATATACCGTTCTGTTTGTGTTTTTATCAAATAATATTGATTTTTCTGTTCATTATCTGAGATGTTAGCTTTTGAACAAAGAAAATGCAAACATATTGACATGTTTATGAATTATTTGCATAGTTAATTGGTAATTCCTTTTAACCGAAAAGTGAGTATGACAATCTGACATTTATTTAAATTTTATGCAAATCGGTTGAGCAAGGGGTTGAAAACAGATTTCCAGTTTTAGTGATAAATGCAGATACATTCGCATACATATGTATGTATATGGCGAGGTACAGATACATATGTATACGAAGATATGTATTACATGTATATACCTAAGTGATGTATGTAGTACGTATTTCTATTCGATGGAAAGTACATAAGAACCGCTGAGAAATTGAGCGAGAGAAAAGAGAAATGCCATAAAATGCACCCCGCTATGTAAACATTGGCATTTCCCCTCTTTGAAGGTTCAGAAATTGCGAGTTAAAGTGCTTCGGTTCGGTTCAGTTTAATGCGTTTTTTATGTTATATACAACGAGGCGCTTTCGCCCATTGAACGGAAGTGGGTTGGCTTGAGTGGGGTTGGGTTGGCATCTGATGGGCTGGTTTACTTTGGCTTTGGCCATGCCTTAGGTGGTTGATTGCGTCCAATGTTAGTTTACAACCCCGTCATCAAATTTTAAGTTTTCAAAGATTTTCTAGTGATGTGAAGTTTTTTAAATATTTCTCTATACCAAAAATTGTTCAAGGTATGAAACGCTCTAATAAAGTCACGCGAGTAAATATTCCAAAAGTAGCAATAAGCCATTAATCTATATTGAAAGCTAGCATCTAAGACTGAAAACCGAATGGCCGAATGGCAACTCGGTGATAAGAATAAGTTCAGAAATTTTTTACTTCAGGCCCGTTTTCAATAGTTTTCAATAGTAGGAGAAAAGTCAGTGGTTTGACTTGTAATAACATTCATAGTAGGAAACATTTGCTTTTCACTTATTTCATCATCTTGTCGAGATTCAAAAATATTTCCTTGCAACTTTAAACCGGTCTACAACCTTTGGCTGAAGCAGTGCGGCACAAGTAGCTAAATATTTCAAAGCATGTTTATATGAAAGCTCTGAATATATTTTTTCGATTTTGATCAAAAATGGCAGGGTTATTAAGAGGTATATTAAACTGAAAAATAATTATGTTAATGACAATCGAGTCAAAAGTAACAAAGTTATTTATAAAAGTCGAGTCCCAGGCTAGTGTATGGATGTAGTTTTCATGTAAGCCGAAAGCCTAACTATATCCTATACTTTAATAATAATACTAATATTTATAAGTCACTGTTTTCGACCGATCGTTCCTATTGAAGCTACATGATGTAGTCTTCTTAAAATTTGGTACTGTCAGTAATAGGTATACCGTATACAATCTGACATATATGATCTTTTATGATATAGTGATCCGATTCGGTTGAATCCGAAATATACCTACAAACCCTGCAGTGATCGTGCTGATCAAGAATATATATACTTTATATTGTCCGAAATGCTTCCTTCTTTGCGTTGCACACATCTGACCAAAATAAATATACCTTTTTGCAAGGGTGTAATAATACAAATGAAATTGTTTAACTGCTTTTACTATAATACAGGTCAAATTTTCTAAAAAAGTTTTTAATTTCATTTGATTCTAAACACAAAAATGACTTTCCAAAAATCTTATTTTTAAACTAAATTCAGCATTAAAAAACCATTTAACTGAATAGAAATCAGGTTGATTAAAAACTTTTAAAAACAAGATCAAATTTTTTTAACTTTCAAATGGTTATTGTTGTCAAATTAAGTAAGTATGTCGTTCGGCCGACTTCGGATTACCATGCACCAAGTGAAAAAAAATATTTTGAATTTGAAGACCAAAAGTACGTCTAAACCAGAGGGTCGGGGCTAACTTTGACCGCGTCAAAGATTGTATACCCTTGCAAGGTTTTTGGTACTTTTTTTTTTCTACCTATAGCCGTCAATCACAGCACTCGCTATAGAGACCGCCCCGAAGCTCATCCAAATCCCTTAGCCAATGATTTGGCCGTCAACACCTCCAGGCGTAGGGTAAATCGTATGCATCTTTTGGTCAGACGACCAACACCGATTGCTCGATAACATTGACTCAATTTATAAAGCTCAAATTCGTTGTAAAAGCTGTCTGAAGCTAAGACAACAAAAATGAAATATTAACATAAAAGAAAAAAATAGCTGTCAATGAGAAAAAATGTTTTAACTAAAATCTCTAATGTTTGCGAAATAACGGCCTTCAATCTTAGCATAGGAAATAACGAATGTATTGATCAAAGTGTTTTCCACCGATCGTTCCAATGGGAGCTATATGATATAGTGACCCGATCTTGATTAAATTTAGCACAGTCGTTTATAGGTGTAATAATCTCAATATTCAATTTCCCGACAATAGCTCAGAAAATACCGAAGTTATTGAAAAAAGTCACTGTTCGTTACTTGCCGACTGTATGGGAGCTATACGATATAGTGGTCCGATCCGACTGAATCCGAGATATACAAACTGTGCAGTATGTAAAAGCCTACATGCAGGAGGAGTTTGCGTTGATCCAGACGAACAGACAGACAGACGGACATGGCTATTTCTACTCGTCTCGTCGTGCTGATCAAGAATATATATACTTTATACGGTCGGACATGCGTTCCTCTTTGCGTTGCACACTTCTGACCAAAATTAATATACCCTCTTTGCAAGTCCAAACTAAAAATGATTTAGTATGATGGGTGCAAGGTATAAACAAAAAAACAATATTTTTTAACCGTAATGTCAGCCATTTACATATATATAATTGGCAAATTCTTTTCATTACTTACGGAAAAAGCAAACCATTGTAGTCTGAGTAATTTTGATCGAAATTGCAAAAAACAATAGGTCCTCAAAATAGTTATTGATTGAATTACCGGTCTAAATAATCTGGTTCTTATAGTTTATGAGATCTACATATGTACATATGTAGATGGACAGACTAGCACAAGATTTATTCTAGAAATGATTATTGAATTTAGGGCTAATAATATACACTTTATTGGAAAGTGAAAAGTAATAGAAAATGATCAATAAGCCTATGAATCTTCCCATACTTATTTCCCATCTGCCAAAAGGACTGACTGTAAGCCTTTTAAATTTTATATTCGAACTAACAATAAGTTGATTGAAACTTTTGTTAAAATTTGTTATTCAAAACATAATCTAAAGTTCACTTTTTATTACCAAGTGTGTATCTTCTTTTTCCTTTATATTCCTCCGCCCTTTGCAAAGCGTTCCACCCTTAAAAAATTCTTGCATCTTCATAAGAAAAAGTTTGCTAAAATTTATATACATACTTTGATTTAAGTTTATTATACCATACACCCATAGGGTGAAATGGTATATTAAAGTCGCCAAAATGTATGTAACAGGCAGAAGGAAGCATCTCCGACCCCACAAAGTATATATATTCTTGATCAGGATCAACAACCGAGTCGATCTAGCCATGTCCGTCTGTCCGTCTGTCCGTATGAACACCTAGATCTCGGAGACTGTAAGAGCTAGAGCCACCAAATTTGGTATGTAGACTCGTGTAGTATGCAGTGATCAAGTTTATTTCAAATTTTTGCCACGCCCCTTTCCGCCCCCGCAATTTAAAAAAAGCGTTTATCTCAAAAACTATTCCAGCTAGAGACACCATATTTGGTATGTATATTCCCTTAGTAAATGCACACATTTTATATGTATAAAAATTTTGCCACGCCCTTTTCCGCCCCCGTAATTTGAAAAACTTGATTATCTCCCGTATTTTTTTTACCTTATGCAATCAAATTTGGCACACTTATGCTCGTATGATTGATTGAGCGAGATACTAAGATATGCTTGTAAGAAGCATGTGAAAATGCATTTGTTTAATAAAGTTGAAATATTTGCTTCACTGGTGTATGGTATACCTAAGTCGGCGAGACGACTTACTTCATTTTTGTTGTAATTTTGAGTAATCGTATTAGGCTCTCTGATGTGCACTTGCCTCTGTCCTACTTTACCTTATAACACACATACCTGAGCTGTGTGTTAAAAAGAGATGGCGATTGTTTAAGAGAAACAGAGGGTATGCAATTCTGGCTAACAATAGGAACTTTTTTCGACTCCAGCTCGATTTCATAACCCTTATAGAAATTTGACAGAAAAACACTTAGCAGACAAGGATAAACCAAAGAAGATATTTAAGTTTAAAACTGTTAGTTTCAGATAGATTTCCAACCATCGGTCAAGTCCCGAACAAAAACAGTTGAATTAAATCGTTTTTACCACCAACATTTTTTCCTTTCTTTTTTTTTAGAATACTATAAAAACAAAATATTGAGTTCATGATGTTAACACAGAATTCAGAACTGTCATCCCAAATTTTAAGCCAATCAATGGACTAGAACTTAAGTCTTTGCGACTGTAATTGAAAACTAAAATAAAACTCTTAAATTCTTCAAATTCCCAGACAACAAATGAAACATGAAATCAGTTTTCCATTGATCTGTCTTGGAGTTTGTTAGAAATTATTGCACACTTAGCAAATGGAAATATATTCGAATGTCGGTAAAAGATTGCTTTGAGCTAATAAGCCGATAGTCCATGATTAAACTTGTTCTAAGGGAGATTAGGATTATTAGTCATTCATTCATTTAGCAAGAATAATCCTACTAAAATCTTAAACAATTCCCTGTCAGTCGCGATGCTCTGTTATGCCTACCTGATTTTCCTGATCAACTTGAGTTCCATGCATAAATATGGAAAAATATGTAACCAATTCAATAAGATTCGACCCGGTAATCAAATGAAAAGCGATTGCAATAGTTGCTTTTACTTTCCTCCCCGCTGCTAAGTGAACCCCAAAAAGTTGTGTGGTGGTGCATCTACTTCTGCTGTTGTTGTTGTTGTTGTTGTCGGCGGTGGTGGTGGCGAAACAGAGAGACACACACACAAGGCGGCAAAAACGAAATGTAAAAAGAATAACAATCAAATGATTACAACAAGAACAAAAAGAAAAACAACAATAAACATTATTAGATGGGAAACTGAAATTCAAAATTGACTCGTCGCCGATGTCGTCAGCAGCAAAAAAGAGCAGAGCCGAAGCCAGAGTGGAGTGTTGAAGACCAAGTTGAGTATACTCAAACACACACACAAAATATCCACCAAAGAATGTGTGTGTATGTGTGTTTTGGCGGGGTCGGTGAGGCGGCATGGACTTGTTTCGCACATAAAGATACAAATGTATCTACAGCAGACAGCAAATGGCGTATATAAAATGATTGGACATGTGTCTGCGTGAGAGTGTGTGTGTGCGAGTGTTTGTGTGTGTATATCGTATGGTGGTTGTTTTGCTGCCATTGCTGTTGCCCGAATGTGTGAAAGAGAACAAGAGAGCTGTGTGGGTTGAAAAGAGAGAGCCGAAAGTACGCGCGTTTTATGACTCGTCGTGTCGTGCTGTTGCCGTTGCCTTTTGCTGCTGCTGCTGCTGCTGTCGCTGCTGCTTTTGCTACTCCTCTGACTTTTCATCTTTTGGCTTTGTTAGTCGTCGCTGGTGCTCGCAGCTCATTTTCATTCTTATTCTCATTCTCATCGTCATCCTCCTCCTCATACACAATCTCAATCTCGTGGCCGTCCTCGTTCTCCTCCGATCCTTTTTTTGTTCTCGTATGTAAGTGTTGCCATCGTTTATGTTGCTTGTTGTCGGGGTTGCTATCGCCGTTGCCGTTGCCGTTGCCTATGCTGCCATCATGGGTTTACGACCTTTTTGTGTCATGTTCGACTCGCCTCTCCAATGCTGGTAATGCCAGCAAGGCGACGCGTCGCTGTCATCATCATCATCTTCATCCTTCTCTCACTCGGCTTGCGACTTCGCCTCCATTTTCAACTCCCCGTGCATCTTCTCATCGACGCACGCACTCAACCACCGTCGCCAGCGACACCTTTGCTCCACTGCGTCCTGTTGCCGCTGCATCCATTCCCGCATTCTGCTCTTCGCGACTCGGTCTGTCTGTATCTGATATATGTATAGGTACTACATACATATGTATTCTCATTCTGCTGTTCTCGATTGTGTCTCTCGTCTCTCTGTCTCTCAAATGGCACTTCGTGCGCCGACCGCGCTGCTTGCTTCTGCCGCTCTGCCAGAGCCATTGCCACCGACTTGTGTCAAACTGAACAGCAAATATTATTTTTTGGACACTTTGCTATCAGGTCGACGCCGCGTCGCCCAGAACCAGACACAGTCCTGCTCCATTCACCGTCAAACCGGCCAACGATTGATATCAATCCACAGCATCCACCATCACACAAGGAGCCCAACCGAACCAAAACCTAATCCCGTGTCGCCTTTTCAATTGTTCAAAAACGTCTGTGCAGAATGATGTCGCATTCCTGTCATGGCTGCCATCCAATTCCATTGTCTGCGTCGGCCATTCAATGGGAAAAATCAAAAGAACACAAACCGAAAAAAAACAAAATACGAAAAACGAAAACGAAAAGTGGTTCCAATTGTGTATAATTGAAATCGAGCAAGAAAAAAAGGGAACACATCGGAGAGCGCTGAATGGAACGGCACGGCACAGCACGGCAAGGCAGAGAAACTGGTTGTAAATCAAGCCGGTTTAGGCTTCGTGTGCGCTGACCAAAATTAATTATAATCATCACAAAGAACTTGGACTACTACCACGGGGTCGCGCTTGGCCCCCATCGAGCGCGCTCGGGCGGCCAATTGTGAATGTGGATTACATTTTTGCGTGTGCGTTTCGAGGCGAATAAACAAGCGAATATGTTCTTAAGAATTCTGTATTCTCTGTGCGTTGTTGTGTGTTGGGATCCCCTCGTAGCCATTACCAATACCAGTGCCAGTCTCTGGTCCGTGGTCCATGTATGTATATCACATGTCCGGTTCGTTGCTTGTCCCCCTTTGCACAAGTTTCGTCGCGTTGTCGTTCATCTCGCGGTTGGTTGATCTCTCGTGTTCGTTGGGCGTAAATTCAATTAAAGTGATTTGTGGTCGCTGTTTTTGACATTCGAGATAAATAAGTGAAAACGTTGAAAGTTTGGTATGCCTGATTCATGTTGCCGTCTATAACTCTCAAACAATGTCTCTGGCAATCTAGTCGGGAATTCCAATTGGTAAGTAGCTGTTATTGATATTTTTCCAAAGTTTCTGAAATGGAAAGAAAGCTTTTAAGTTAATATTATTTGGAGAGGGAAAGGATATCGAATGGGTTTAGTCACTATAACAGGTCGTTGAACTCGATCTTTGGTAAACCAATTTAGTATACTTGCCAAAATTAAATAAAAAACTTATTTGACAGTCAAGCTTTACGAAAAGGTTACGTTGATAAAAAGTTAATTTTCAACCAAGATTATGTAAGATCTTATAGATCTGATTGGTTGTGTCATTGCCAAAAGAAAGCTAGCGAATTTGTATTTTTTATTTGCACAACATTTTAAAAGCACACTTATGACTTCAGTTTTCTCACATGCAAATGAATTTCAGGGTAAGTGTTATTTAATTTTCTTTAAGAATTCGAGATCTGCCATTCCATTAAGTGGCAAAACTTGTTTATTTATGTGGAAGTGCTTCGGACACATTTCGTTAGACATTTAACAAATTTTGCATATGACCTGACTGTGTGCAGTATGTACCCTCTATGGCCGTCTATTGTATAGAATTCAAATTTCCAACAATTCTTTTTCAAAGAATGCTAAATTTTTTGAAAATATTCAGGTAGAAAGAACTGGAAAAAGGGTTACATGTTGCTTGAAAGATTTATGACAGAGAGTTCAGTATTATAAAACTGTGTCCATATGCCTTCACGGAAGCAAAACAAATGCAAGCTGAATGACGCAAAACTCGACCACGTCCACAGAGAATAGGACCACGGTTCTAATGACGGTTGGGCATCGGTATCGCTATCGGCGAAAGCAAGTGATTTATGACCACAACCCAAAGTGCTTACAGCAGCCCACGACTCAAAATATTTGGGTTAGAACAATGACAACCTGAGACGGAAAGAGCATGCACAGATAGAGATTCATTGTGCATTGGAACGGGTTATAGGGAAACTGGAACTGGCCACCTAGAGTGCGGGTCGAAGTCCTGTGATGATGTAACATCGTCGAGCATATGCAATAAATGTATGTATATCCGCCCCCGTCCTTGTCACCCCCGCATGGGTCAATTGAACACATATAATAAAATCCAATTGACGACGTGCAGAATGATGTTCTGTCACAAATTAATTGCCCCCCTAGAAGTGAGCCAAAGAAGAAAAAAGCAAAAAGAGGGCGAATTCGTACAATCAGGAGATCGCGTGCTAAGAACCATTCACCAGTCTAGCAAATGGCGACAAAAATTAATGGGAATATGTTTGAAAAGCACATTAATATGTATCCCCTTATCCATGTTGTGCCCAAAGTGTGTCTGCCTCCATGTGAAGAGAGACATACAGACCAAGAGATATGGAATTGGTATGAAAGCGAGACAGAAACATCATGCCGTCGCCGCCCATGCTCATTAAAATTCAAAGCTAAGGGCACCCATGCGACATATGCACAGAAAAATTGTTCTTTCGCTCGGCGTCTTATCAGTTCCTTGGAAACCGGCCAGGATGGGGTATAGCTTAAAAATAATGTAATTTATTCTGACACTTTCATAAAACGAAACAATATCCAAAAACTCTGACAAACAAAGCAAGACATTATCGCCGCATAATTAATGCCACATGTTGCAGTGCTGCACGAAGCGGACCTAAAAAGGGGCATAAAGGGGAATGGGGGAAGCTGCCAGGCAGCGCCATTGCAGCGAGACAATAAAATTTGAGACCCCTCACCGTGGGATTGGGATTGCTATTGAAGGTGAAGGAGGAGGGAGCAAGAGGTAGACCAAAATGTCGCCTTTGTCGTCTGCTCCGAAGAGCACTGAGGAATATCATAAAGCCATTCGGATTTTAATTGCCCGAATAGAGTGTGGACCGAAGACCATAGACCGTGGAGCGTCAGCCCCAAAGAGTCATTTCCATATTGAGCGTTTGTCGTTTGAATAAAATTATCAAAATGAAAATCAGCGACGGAAAAGCGTGCCCATGCCGATCCCATCGCATCCCCCGGAACGCTGCCTGCGTGCGTATATATGTATGTACATTTATGTATCTTCCTTTTCCCTTCTTCTTCTCCATCTCCTTCCAATTCATTTGCCTTGTCTTTTGTGCGCATGCGTCGCCCTGGCAACAGAGGCCATTATAAAAGGGGCGGAGCTAAGGTCGTTGCCACCATAGTTCAATGTGGTGAGTTTCGTATTTCCCCCGATACCCTTATGTATGTTGGTAGGTAGGTAGGCAGATATGATTCTATGTATGACAGGAAAGCGGTGGTTGAAATTGGCTGCAAACGTTTCCAGATGTTTTTCAATACGACACAATTTCGTTGCCGAAGAAGAACATCTACTTACATATATTCTAGACAACAAATGTCACTTTCGAGTGCATAGTTTTTAAAATCCCGCATATTGCATTATTTGGAACACAAAATACATGTCAGCCATTTATCAATTATTTGACAGGAAGTGTCGCTTGGTGGAATATCACTTAAAAGCATTTGAGAATCCATATATGCAATTGAGATCTGTACTGAAATCGGTAATGATTAAATGCACGAAGCATGATTTAAATGAATATTAATACTGACGTATTATTCGAACTCAACTATTCGGTCGCTTATCGACTGATAAGGATACATATATATGTATATAGACGAGAATGTAATATGTAATTCAAGACTGCTTGTTTTTTAAAGTATTCATAGAGTTTAGTTATTCATTCGTGTATTTCCTTTCACTTAGCTTAAATATATTCATACTCATTCATTTCATTTTATACTTCACACTTCTTATGTTCCAATTACGTTCAAATTGAGTATGGGTAAATTTAAAATGAATAAATTTTTGATGTCTAAATCAAAAGAGATTGGCCTCGGACCCACACTTTCCTGTAAAATTTTAAATAAAACTGTTTAAAATTTAAGAAATAAAGAAACTAACATATTGGGTTCTGAATCGTCATTAGTTCACTTATAACTATGTGGTTCCAGTACATAAGTTCCTCCAAGTTTTTAATCACTTGGTGTTTGTATAGACAATAATCCCTGATTTAAAGAACTTGTAAAGCAGTCTTCTGAGTCCTTGCAGTTTTTTCATAGATATCTAAAAGATGATATAAGAGGACTCTGATATCAGCTTCCTGAAGGACTTTTCAAATCGATACAATCGGTCAAATGGACATCAGTTTCGTGTTTTGGAACATAATAAGTATATTCAAACTTTAAAAGCAGAGCTGAATTTCAAAGTCCTAATTAGAAAGACGCTTTCCAAATACATGTTTGGGGTCGTCTGTTGTAAAATATAATTTGCTTTATTTATAAATTTAAAAAATAAACAAATTAGATTTTGCCTAGGAATTGTTTTTTATTATTATTTAAATTAAATTAAATTAAACACAAATTAGTGTTATTAATATCTGGCAACATACCAAATCAGATTTGGATTAAAGATAGCGAATTGTAAATTATGGGTAAAACGTTTTTCACCAGGTGTACTATAACGACGGACTTCTTTGTAGAGAAGATGTAAAAGATAGATTACTGTTTTAGTATTCGGATACTCATATAAAATGACACTCAATATACGAAGCCATAGTCATATAGTATATAGAAAATTTCAGTTACAACTGAACTGATCTTTTTGTGCTGATCAAGAATACATATAACTAAAATGCATATATACCATTTTGCAACTTATAAACTTTCTTATGTTATATCATTATTTAATAGATAAAAAAGTTTCATTTGGAATTGTTTATCAATAGAATTTTAAAGTATTTAATATTAAATTTATTTTGTGTATTTTATTTTGAGTCTGGGCTACTGCAGTTCGATTTAGAAATGTTTTCAACCTCATCATCAGTCTGAAACCGGTCAACAAGTCTAATTCATTTTAATAATCATCTCTTAGTAACGTTAATTCAGAAATAAACCGATTATGAAGTACAATATATAACGCAACAGAAACAGAATTTATTTTTAAAATCCTGTAACTTGCACCGACACATCGATCACACAATTTGTATTGAATTTCAAAGATTTCAAGAACTACGAAGCAGCCGTGGTACTCATAAGGATACTTTGTTTACCACTCTACAATTGTAATGCCATACCAACGAAAACCAATTTAGAATTAAAACTACATCTTGTCTGTTCATCAAAAAATTGAGCAAAGCATAAAGTCTATATAAATATTTTATACTTTATTTCTATTCAAAAAGTATTATGCATCTGTTTTTGAAGATAAAGAATTTAATTCTAAAGTACTTCTTTGACGATATAATTCTATCAAAATTCGTCCTGTAGGAAAATCGTATATCCTGCGATATACGAAATAATATATCTTGTTTGTTAAATTTTCTGCTAGATGGCGTCTTTCAGCGGAGACATCTGGTGGCTGGGACTGCGCGGGTGTCATATTTCGATTGATAGGTGGCGGAGCAATTTCGAATTCGAAATCGGAATTTCGAATGAGAATGTATGGGACTTCTCTTATGCAAAGGGAGAGAGAATATTTCTCTTAAGAGCATATCTCACTCACACAACCAAAGATTCAAATTTGCCGCTGTAGTGGTGAGTCGCTCGTCTGATTTGATTGTGTTAGTGCTGGATCTCTGGTTGGACATCTGAACTGAACCTGAACTATGCGTATACTTGACATTCCATAACACGTTTGCAACGAATGAAACTATATAGAGAAGAAGTCATCGTAGTTGAATATCTTTCGAGATTTGGGCTAATTGGAGTTACAATCAGATGATACTGACCTTCTAATCACATCGGAGAATCGGTTGATCAGATATGTCTCAATTTAGCCGTCGCCCATTCGATCCATTTTCCCAAATGGAAATTTGTTGCCGTTTGTTTTCCAAATTGATTTATGATACGAATAAAAAACATAATGGAAAAACTAAGCAAAAGGAAAATGATAAAAATAAAACACGCGCTGGCTTTTTGGGATTGTGCGTGGCGGGAAAATGGGGAGGGAAACTATGAAAGGTTTTTGTAATTAAACAAATTGTCAACCATCACATAAATGTAGAAAAACTATAATTCATAGCCAAAATGAAAGACGCAGAGAGCTGACTGAGACATCAGGTTCGGGAGGAAAAGAAATACTCAAGTAGCCAATAACTTTTGAACGCTTTGGAACGGGTCTGGAATTTAAAAACCAAAAACAAAAACCGAATTGATTACAAATGGGAAATGTTCGATGGATGGGTTTCAAGTGCAGCATTTGGGGATAAGTTATATGCTATATGCCTAAGGAATTTGAATTGGAAAATGCGCCATGTTTCATCTTGATTTCAAACTCGATTGGCTTGGCAAGGAAATGGCTGGCTGGTTTTGATTGCTGATTGCTCAAGTACACCGCCGGTTGCCACTCGAACGCCAATATACATACAAGAAGTGTGTATGTATGTAGAGACTGGCACTTGTGAAAGGACCCTCGTCATAGGGGATAATTATCTTGTCAAAATATAATGAAGGGGAAGTCATAAATTATATAATTAACCATATTCGGGAAAATGCATCTGCGATTCATCAGCATTTTTTGGTGAACGTCAACTGAATCCGCCCACTTCTCATAGAAATGACTGTGAATGGCGGCTTTCTTTGTCTTCCATTTGATGTCTTCACCCTCCTCTAATGATGTGCCAAATTTAGTTGTTGTGACTTTACGCTTTTCGCATGTGTGTTTATTTTCAAACAACAGCGATTTCTTAATGAAGACACTCGCGGCATTAATAAAATTAAGAACACGTTACACGCAACAAACAAAAATACCAAAGCTGGCACAGTGGAATCGTTTTCAATAATTTCCAATTAAAAAATCTATAAAAAATATAACCTAATTGACTACCTACCTTTGGTTGCCGGTTTTTAAACTTTTTTCATATATGTATCTTAAAACAAAAAGTATCTAAAATAAAAAATATAAACCGAAGCCAGCATTTCTATTTTTATGATGTTTAAAAAACATCTTTTATTTTAATATATATGTAGCAATTGGATTCTCAATACTTTTAAAATTTCTTTTCGAGCTGATATTTATCAGTTTTAAAAATTATACACCATTTTTTTACAGTTTGCTTATTATATTTATAGAAAAAATTCTGCAAATCAAACATTATGATTAAAACCTAAAAAATGCAATTTGGGAAAACTATTTTGATTTTTGAAAACATTTTTATTCCATTTGACAAAAACTAATTGTTATATGTAAAGAAATTTACAATTCTAGAATAAATACCATGTAAATTTGTAAGATTTTGGGTAAATTATTTTATATTTAGCAATAATTGTCAGAAAGAAATTGTCGTGACTTCTCCGATAAAATGTTTAAAGCATTTTACTATTTTAATCCATAGTTAAGTTGAAAGATTATATGAAGGCCATGTTTTCAGGACTAATACAAAATCAAGGGATCATTTTTCTTAAGTCTCTCTTAAATAATTAAAGTATCTTACCATAAATTTTGTTAAAAATACAAAATATAATCTTCACTGATGGTGCGATGCTGTGTTGGCTTTGCATATGTCCAGTTTGTACCACAGTGGCCTTATATACTCTGGGAATAAGTTTAGCCGAAGCGAATAAAAAAACTTGTTTGTGACCATAAATTTGCGTTGATTTACACACTTTATCTCGAGGCAAGTTGAATGGCAGCCAAATGAGTTTTTTATACAAATGATTGGAATTATCATCGGCCCCAGATTGGATGCAGCCCGAAATGAGTCAACAGGCAGTCAAATTGGTATGGAACGGGATTAGGCACTTTACACTTGGATAACTCCATTTGCAATTGGCCGAGTTGGCTCCTCCTATACCAATCATGTTTAATAGGCTGCTTCTGACGTTGATGATGATGCCGATGATGATGATGATGATGAAGATGATGACTCTGCTGTGATTCGAATTGTGGGCGACTGCTGACCCAAAACCCATTGGGCATTAAGTGCTCCAAGTGCTGACGGGATCGGAGAGCAACCGTTATTAGAGTGCTTTCAACCTAATAACACCAATAAAAACTGTGCAAAACAACAAGACCGAACCAAAGACCATCACCCCGCCTCACCTCAACTACGAGGGTTAGATTGGTAAGAGAGGGGGGAAGACACTGTGAATGACTTTTTGTGCAAAAATTATATTTCAGAGCTGGCTGGCGCCCGCTGGATATGATTTTATTGCGAGCGTACTTGCTCATCGGTCGGCCATTGCTCCGTTTGTTAAGGGGAACCCTTGGCATGGGCACTGGCAGGGGCAAGTAGCTAGTGAGTGGCACGCCCCATTCCATTTCATTTCAATTCATTTTGCAAATGTTAAAAAGAAGCCAAGCCAAGGAAAATTGCGAATAGAGCAGAGAGAAGAAAAAGAGAGAAAAAAACTATCTACGAAATGGATTGGGATGTGTTTTACTCTACTCAAGTGGAGCCGATGACTATGGGCAAATGGGGGGAAATGGGAATGGCGCCGTGCCGCGCCCACTTATGCCGCGACGTCCCTCCATGACTCTCTCTATCTCTCTCTCTCTCTCTCTTACAATAGTTCGCAACGAAATTGCCCCCGGCCCGCGGACCCAAAGCCAAGTAAATGGCATGAAATGGCCTTTTTCCATTATCCAAATGGAAAACTTACACAAACAGCAAGCAAAACAAAAAAAAGACGACAGAAGACAGAAAAAAAAGAAAAACAAACACCAAAGACAAATGGCAAGAAGACAGCCCAAAAGGAAAATTACTCGAGCGCGTCATTTCCATTGCTTTATCAGCCTGAAATTTTTCGCACAAACTCACAAATCGAGGAGCAGTAAAACCCAATGTATCCATATCCATAGCCATTTCCATGAAACTAAAATGTTCCAATTATTAATTAGGCATAGAGCAATTGCTTAAGGCTAAAAGCAGTAGGCCAGATCCCAACAAAAACCATTTTTTATGGTCGAAAATATGTTATACTTGATTAAGTATTCTCTGAGTATTCATTTGGAACGAAATATCGATATTCAATTTATTTCATAAAGTAATGTATTAGTCAGTTTGTCAAGTAATTGCAATTCTACTAATTTCTTATTACTAAAATGGAAATATTAGATCTTACTCTAAAGTTTCTATATATTGTACACCTCACAGAAAAATAGTTGTTCCCAAAATCTAGTTGGTGCGGAATTAGATATCCCCTTTTGTTTAAGCTAAAGCTTCATAAGAAGCACAATGAACTGCCAAAGACAACTGAAGATAAAGTTAAGGAATTGTTTCATTTATTACTCCACCATATGGGCACTCAATTTCCATTTTGTTTTTTTAAAGCCTACTATTAATTGGTGAATAAAATCAAACCCAGTAGATAAAAAAGCTTTACGAATTAAAGTAACAATGCTCACCACATACAATTGGATAGATACAACTTGATTTTACTGATTCAAGGCCAAGAACTGATTACGCTGCTAACCTTCTAAGCAATTAGCTGACCATTTGCTGAGTCAAATCACAGAATTGCTGACCCAATTAAGAACAAGGCAGAGACGTAAATTACAAACAACAGCAACAACAACCATGTAACAAATTAAATGGAGAAAAAACCCCGGCAAAATAAACAACAAAACAGAAGGCTTAAAAGGAAAACGCTTCATTAAAAGGCGACAACAATAAAAATGGAAAAAAGAAGACAAATAAAAGAAATGTGAAAAGAAAGTGAGAGTGCCTCAAAACGAGAGCGAACTGACTGACGGACTGGCAGCCTAATGGCTCAAGGTCGCCGGGACAATAATGATGATTTAATGGGCCCATAAATAATTTTATGGCTTTAAACTCGAGGAGAAGTGCGGAGGAAGAAAAACCGAAAAAAGCGAAACCGAACCAAGCAATTATCATGGCAGAAATGGAATCGAAACAAAAAGCCGATTGGCTTTTAAGCCGTCGGCAAATGCATGAAAGGGATGGGGCCTAGGATTATTGCCGAGCTTTAAATATAAGTATTTATGTATACATATATCTGAACAATCCATTTACATAACTTGCACAATTTATGAAACATCTGCTGTTAGGGCCTGTAATGGCTGGCAATTCAAAAACTCCATGAGTCCAAGAGTTGTGAAATGAAATGCAGAGTTTATCTGGATAAACTGAAACTTGTTAATACCAAAATGGCATTAACAAACATGTTGACAGTATCTTTTCCTCTGTCTCTAAATGGTTGCCAGTATGAAAATGAGTCTCTCTCTTTCCCTGTGTGTGTATATCTTTATGGGTCACATGTGTGTGAGGCTGACCCCCACCCAAGCTCCAAGCAACCCGGGGATCCATTGAAAGCTGCTGACAATGCATACACACACACAAACACGCAAACTGATTGAAAGGGGTCGCTGTGCAAACAGAGATTACGCAAACAATGGAATCAGCAAAAAATATTACAAAAAATATATATGTACATATTCCACGAGTTAAGAGACTCCACTACGCCAAAAAGGATTGACAGTCAGCCAACTGGGAGACAGCGACGACTTAATTAAATCGAGCGGCATCTAGCAAGGCGAAGAAGGAGGAAGGGATGTCGCTACCTTAATCGTGGTCATTAAAAAAATATTGTCAGGTGCCTGAAAAAACAAAAAAGCTGCATGAGCACATCGACCAACGACCGTCGACCGAAGACCGACGACCGAGCACCTGCCAGTCAACAGGAGCGACCCATGAATATGAAATGAGGTAGGTTAAAGCTTCAGTTTTAAGAATTGCGCCATTTGCAGTTCGAGAATTACGAAATTAACTCTTCCAACGGGGCGTGTACCATGGGCGTGAACCGTGGACGTGGAACAAAAAAAAGAAGCAAAAATCGATAAATTAAAACATTACAAAAGTAAAAGTGTGGCCAATCAATATCATTTGGTAGAGCATTAGGTCTATAATAGTTCTTCATTCGAATATTTCGTAATGGATCTATTTAAATGGCAATCAGACCCATTGTCCTTCGGCCCCAGTGCTTCATTTAACGCTTTTTTATTGCCGCCGCTGGTGTTGTCTTGTAAATGTCTGCATAGGCGATGGGGGCACGGGCCAGGATTTTAATGTCGAGCTGTTCTCCTTCTATTCCATATGTGAATGTGAATGTAGATGTAGATGTGGTACCTTCACCTGCACAGTCAGCAAATCCCGCATGCCACACACATGCAGGTCCAAGACCTGAGACCAAGAGAAGGAGACAAACTTTGTGTTAGAGCGGCGCAATGTCACACACAGCAGCTCCGTTTACGACTTATTAAGTTGGATAAACGTTTACGATATGAAAATGAGTAGAAATCTTGTGTGGTTAATTAAAAAAAGAGAAGAAACAACAGGAAGAACAGTTGACAGGCACAGTTGCACAGGCCTTTAGCACTTGG
The DNA here is from genome assembly GCF_018902025.1 of Drosophila willistoni. Taxonomy (NCBI): domain Eukaryota; kingdom Metazoa; phylum Arthropoda; class Insecta; order Diptera; family Drosophilidae; genus Drosophila; species Drosophila willistoni. Next base: position 4,931,843 of record NC_061086.1, read on the forward strand.
CTCCGGGCTTCGGGCTCCGGGCTCCCAGCTCCCGACTCCCTGCTGGATCCCATCCTTGCAAGGTATGCATAATAAAACGTTGTGAAATTGTAACACAAGCCACAAGCCACGTGAGAACGAAGAACTGCAGAAATTTATGTGGCACGAGTTTGGGCTTGTTAATTGTTTTATGATGCGCCCATAAATCTGAACGCAAACCTACGCACCCAGCAACACACACACTGCCAGCGGAACATACGCCGCGAAGCTCGTAAATTACACACGAGACAGGCATTAAGGCAAATAGGTAAATGCGCCTCAAGCCGCATGTTCTACATCATTCAACAATTTGCGTTCATTCAACCTGCCCGTTGACTAGACTCTCAGACTCCTCGGCGCTCAGTGCCACCAAAATCAATTCTAGACATCCAAAAAGATCCATGGGCAATATTCTAAAATCCTCTATCAATCGTCGCCTTAACATTCAGCCCTCCCCCAACCAACTCAATGCTTGGCTGCTGCTTACATAAACTAGTTTTGATAGCGAATGACTCCCCCAAGCTCCATCACTTGCTCCCTCTGGTTGATATCATTCCGTATTGCAGCCTCATGAGCCACGCCCAAATGGCATGGCCGCACTGTTCATGCGTTGTGCTGTGCTGTGCTGTGCTGTGTATCTATCAGATACAGATACACCGATGGCATTTCACTCTGCGCCTGGGCCCCGGCCATGTTCGAGCACGGGCAGCCATCAGTGTGCCCAGGGACGTGACTATGGGATAGAAGAACGGGGATGGGTGGGGGAACATGTTTGTATCAGCACGACCTTTTCCTTTTTGGAAAATCCACCACCATCACCATCACACAATGCGGCTGCTCTACATATACCAGACAAAGAACACACACACTCACAATTTGACGCTATTTTTTTCGGGGGTGAGTTTCGTAGCCATGGAAATTACACTTAAAAAAATATATGTACTCACTTAATTGAAATACACTACAATGAAATCAAATACAAAAGAAAACGTTTTGAGTTAAATTATATATTTTATTTAGACACCTAATCTAAATCTCAAAATTTAGAAACTCAGTACAAAAAATGTACAAATATTGCTTCTATTTAAGTTCACTCTTTTAAATTACAGCATTAGTCCTCAAAAACTCAAAAGTTCTTCAAGGCCCATATCGATATTTAATAAAAACATTAATACTGACCAAAATTGACATAATTTGGTAAGTTAACTTTGGTTGAAAAGTTTCATTTATTATTTTCAATGTAAATGAATTTCCAAAAATCATAAGATTTGATTACTTGTTAAATTATGTGGATAAAAACTCATGAGGCTTAGTTAAGCTGTGAATGACCTGAAATACATATAATAAAATATAAAATTTATATAAAATAATTTTTCCAAATTATAAAAGTTTTTGGCATTGAGTGATCCACTTTAAAAAAAATCCAAAAGATCCACGAATCTTAATCAAAAGCATTGTCCCTCAGATATGGAATCGTTTAAATTGTAAATACATTTTTGCCTCATTAAAGTTCTGCTGTTGATTGAACAATTTCTTTCAGTGTAAATATATTAAAGTCTGTTTCGAATGAAGAACATCAATTATTAAATATTAGCTATTGTACAGCTATAAAAAAGTCTGTAAAAAACTTGTTCATTATAAACCATTTATAAATGTTTAATTGTGTGAAATTAAAAATTGAACTTTGTTTTATTTCTATTAATAAACTATTTAACATAGTGCAGTGGTAGTAGTGTACTGCAGTGTGAAGTAAAGTGGAATATTAAGAAAAGTCAGAGGTATATTACATATATCAATAAAATACTGAGGACTATCCAGGACTAGCAAGTTTCTACTGTTTTCCGATTGGCACGTTTTTGCTCCAAATTGTTCCGCATTTGCATCAGAATCCCATAGTATAAGTCGCTGCTAAATTAATGACAAGAGGAGATTTTTATTTATTATTTTTCTCACATCAACTAATATTCAAATTTTTTTAGAAATAAATATTTGTTGCTGTGGCAAAACCCACTTTGTAATAATAGAGCAACATCATTGCCAAGACGATTTAAGTTCAATCTTCATTTAATCAATTTAGAATTTATATATATTTAAGTCTTTACTTTTGAGAAACTACAAGTAGAAGTCAAAATTTATTTTTCACTTCCCTGTCTTACGACTTGGGAATCATATTAATATGCTAACCATATCTGCAAGTATTGCTTAAAAACAGCTCGAACAATAATGCTTGATATTAGCCTCCTAATGTTGCCTAAGCGTTGATATGTTCTTTAGCTAACTACTTAAAAAAAAAGACATGTATTTAACTCATTGGAGAGACAAATTATACAGAAGCCTGGGCTAAATGGGCATTTCAATGATTTTCTTTAAAACCACTTGTATCAGACTGTGTCCAATCCAGCTTGGCTAAACTAAGGCCCACCTTGACCAGTCGGTCCATGATAGCACTGTAGGGAGAATATATTTCAAACATCTTAAATTTTTAGATTTTAAATACATCAAGCATTTCCCATTTATGTTTACAAATGTCTGTTTGGAATCGGGCTCAATTTAACAAAGAAGATTATGTCATAGCCACTACAAAACGTTTTTTTGCATAGTTTTTTCAAGTATTGCGATATGTGAGATATGTATATCGCCACATAATTATAATACTGAACAATACCGTACATAAGTATACGGGTATGGGTTCGACGTATTGTCAGTATATAAGAAAAATCTATGTGTATATGAGATATTTTCCCTAAAGAATACTATTTGGGTGACGTTTGCGGTTTTCGGATTCCAATTGCGAGTTTGTTTTGATAAAAATTACTTACGGTTAATAAACGCGCACTTTTAGTTACGGCCGGAAGTTTTCTCATTTAACTTTTTGGCCCAGAATAATAGCAACGGCAAGGAAACATTCTTCACTTTTTTATGTACTGCTGATGGGCAGTAAGGGGGCTCTCTATGAATGTATCCGATTCCGGTCCTGCCTCCCATCATTCTCTCTACATTCATTCCTGTTGCTGCAACTAAATGGAAGTATCTTTTAGCAGTCAAACGAAAAATTTCAATGCTCTCTGCGGTTATGGCCTCTTTCTTGTTGTTGTTGATGGTGTTTCTACTATATTTTGGATATGTTTAATTTGGTAGTTGCTTGTGCTCTTGTCTATGTCTTGTGTTTTTGTTTTTATCATGAATTTTTCATAGAGCTGGCCAAACATGACATTCGGCTAGCCATTAGCTTTCAACCTTCATTCGATACACTGCAAGAACAAGATAATGAAGACTTTTTCGTTTGGTATTAACAACTACAAGCTCTGAACAATTTCAATCAACTCAATAGTTGATAGACAAATTGAAAAGGAATTCCTGTGGTTGGCTTCAAGTAAATTATTTTGCCTAGTGATTCTACCACATTTCGCTGTAAGTGTATTCGAAATTCGTTGTTCCAATTAAGTTTTGCTGCTGGTATGCCATTTAAGTTGGATGAGATACTGCAGGCCTTTGGGTTGTTTTGCTTTTTCGCCTTCGCCTTCGACATCGACAGCGAAAACGCAACGCTGTGTGTGGCTTTTTATTTAAATTTTTGTTTTAAAAAGTTTTTTCTTGTACCTGAAATTTTTGATGAGCATTGCTATCAAAGCAACTTGTTTCAAGTCATTCCATAGTCGCAGCGGCTTGTTCTAGAAAAAACCAAACACAAAAGCGGGGAGAAGAAAAACAACAAAATATGTTCAATTTGGGCCCGGGCACACGCCGAGTGGGGAATATTATCCAAGCTTAATGAGATTACCTGCCGGCTGTAAATTTTTGTGGACTTAATTTTTGCCTTCTCACCTTTTTTTTGTCTTCTTTGGTTTTGGCTGTTGTCGTTGCCTGTCCATTTTCTTCGTTCGGTTGGTTGGTTGATTTTTTTGTAAACTTTACAGTTTTTGCCACGACATTTCAATTAAGTTTGCCTTTTGACGGTTTCCTGGTTTCCTCAGGCATATGTATGTATATACGGACATAAAATCTAGAACCGAAATTTGCTCACGTCGCAGCTACGCCAGAGTTTTATGCTTGGAGTTTTGATTTGGATTCAAAGACGAAAAAATTGGTAGCTGGAGCTGGCTCGGATTGGTTGCTCCTCGCTACGGCTACGGCTTCTCTCCTTGCTGCTCTTTCAAACTGCTGTCGTTCGGTCGTTGATGCATATCGCATCTAATCTTGCATCTAATAAGCATTTTCAATCAACTTTTATGCTCTGCGCTGTAAAACGTAATCGACCTCACCGTCACGCTCTTGTCCCCAGTCTCCCAGTTGCTGTCCTTCGCTGGATTTACTACATCTCGAATCCTTCACGTATATGTGTGGGTAGGTAGGTACATGTCTGTATGTATGTATGTATGTGTGCATGTTGATGCTTCGCACAATAACTTAATCCGTAAATTTTATTTTAAAAAATCCCTAAAAAAACCGCCCGCCGGATTTATTCAGCAATGGCTCAGCGATAAATTGAAACCCAAGCCAAGCCAAGGCACGTGAGCAACTTACGTATGCGAGTGACTTCATCATATAATGTCCCTTCTCTTGGGTCACCACTTACTACTAGTAGGAAGGAAACTGGCAGGTTGGCTTGCCATTTCAAATAGGCGTGCATTTTGAGAGTAATTTAATCATCACAAAAACATGAAAAGGGTTCAACCGGTGGGAATACCTAAGAAATCATCTGGAAAATGGCCGGCTTCATTAGTAGGTATGTTCACTACCTTTTGAAGTCTGAGGTAATGAAAACGTTTTACCAATTGTTGCCACGCCTTGTCTTGGCGAATTGGAGTTGATTCGGTAAAAATCTACATGTTGTTTTTGGAAATCGAATGCCATTTTGTTGGGGTCTTTTTTTATCCCTTTTCATGAATTTGATGCGTTTCATTTGATTATTTGCTGACTGCCTGCCTGTAGGCAGAAAAGAAAAATCTAAAAAAACAACACAAACACACTCCAAAGAAAGAAAAGGGGCACACACACACACATTTTATGCCCACAAGTGGATGACTGCTCCTTCATCTTTATTCTTCATCTTTTCTTTCCGAGCCCTGGCTGCTGGCAACCACTTGAGTTCGCCTCAGTGTTTCGCTTCGTTGCCTGTAATAACACGCTTTGATAATTTTCATGGCTCATAGCCAGCCCAGCCTCGGCCCGGCTCAGCCGCCTACTACTTCTGCAATGCCCTCATTTTCCACTCTCCCCAACCATCGGCCTCGAGAAAAGAAAAAAAAATGTTCCATTACCATCCTTTTGGCTCCTTCGATCTGGTGGATTGGCTTCGTTAAACTTTATTTGAATTTATACTCGCATTCGGTGCGTCAGCTCCAATTTCAAAATCTAGGCAATCCCCCTGCCTCGGCCGTCGGTATCCACATTCCGTGTCCGTATCAAAATTCAGCGCATGTCTGTCCGGGTCTGTGTTTCGTTTTGGGTGCTTATCCTTTCGCTCGTTGTCCGCCCCATATACATTTTCCCTGGTTAATGGACATGAAAATTAAATCCCGAAATTCTCCGGCCACCATTTTGAAGGCTTTGTGCACCTTGCCGCCATTTTGTTTTGGTTTATTAAAAAGAAGAAGAAACCCCCAAACGGAAAGGATGATGGCAATCAAATAAATAAATATGCGATTATCATTGCCGTTTCCGTCCTGACTGCTTGCATTCAATTTTGCCATTTGCAGCTGTGCACAAATGCAAAGCAGCGCCCACAGGGCGGTCGAAATCGACTTATAACCGCAGTCACAATTACCATATAATCGGATATTTATTGACGCTGTCGCCGCATGTGACAATTGGCGTTCCCCCGTCACTCTCCATCTACAGCCTTCACGTTGGCCCCCATGCGTTTCCTTCTAGTGTCCACAGTTGCGTTTATGGCAGCGCTTTTTGCGATTTTTATGGTTTTATAATGTACGCCGCTGATTATCGGGCATGATATGCGAATTACAATTTTACAATTTGCCAAATGCAAATACACATACAAACACCCAGAGAGAGAGAGAGAGAGAGAGAGAGAGTGGGGAGATGTTTGCCATTGGCCTAAACGGCCACTGAAAGACCTGCTGCTGCCATCCATGCTAATGAGCACTAGCCAGTCGATTGGAACGGGTACTGGGTCTGGTTCTGGGCCCGGGTCTGACTCTGTCGACTGCCTAAATGAATTTCAATAATGATTCAATTTCAATTCGAATGGCCGACTCCATTTGCATTTGCATGCGACCACTGAATTGACTCGCCAATGCACTCGAACAACATTCTTAATGGAAATTAAGAAACGATTGAACGCTAAGCGCTCTATTATGGAAGCATTCACTTTAAATGGTTTGCGGTTCGGTCGGATCAAGGGACTCTCACTAATTGCGGGTACTCTCAACAAGAAGCTATAACATATTTTATAATTAAAGATATTTCCAAAGTTATTCATAAAAGGCTTATTCATTTATAATTGAAATATAAAATTCCTTAAATAGTTTTTTTTTAATTATTAGACATATCTTGATAAGATTAGAAAAACATCAAAGTTTGTTGGTCCTAGGTGTGTATACTTAAATGGTTTATTAATGACATTAATTTAATGTGGATCATTACTTCTCATTGAAATATCAAATTCATTAAATTAAAATTCATTATATTATTAAATATTATTTATATTAGGAAACACATCAAAGTGAAAAGTTGAAACGTCACCTACAAAATAGTTTTTTGAGCAATTACTTGGTTGGTTTTTATTGGATTTTCTGTAATCCGGGCTTCTAACTTATATGGTTGTAATTCCCAACTAGTTTTGTCGCCGAATTAGCGGTGTGTTCAGAGACCTTGAATAAAATAATTATAAATAACCAACCTGTTCAATTCCATAGTAGAAATTAAGAAAAGTCCCATAAAATGATCAGACTTGGCCATTCTTTAGAAATTAGAATCGCAACCAATTTGAATGGACTGATTCTTCATTCCAAAGGCTAGCTCCTAAAATAATCGAGAGACTTTAAGTAAAAGAATTCCACACAATTTTCACAAAATGAACAGTCTCTTCGATCGGAATTTATTGGATGCATAAAGCCCAACGATGCGTTAATCATCAATGCAATTTTGTAGCATACTTTTCACTTTTATTTTGCATTCCCAAGCAATTGTAGCCGAGTCGAGGGAAAACTTTACAACCTCACATGGCACATCCGACTATAATCATTTTTAAGGCTTCACGAGATGAATTCGAAAATATGAATTCAATATTCAGAACACATCGGATATTTTCACAGTTTTTGTTGTTTTCAATTTACGAACATCGAACGTTTTTTGTTTTCGTGGATTTCATTTCATTGAGAAAAGGACAGGGTAGAGGGAGGGGCCAAATGTTATGATGTGGCCAAAACCTAGACAGAATCCGGATGGAAGCATTGTGGGTGGAAGGAGGATGGCGGCGACCTCATGCAGAAATGGACTGCACAGGCCCACCAATACACACACACACACAAATGTCGACATACGTATACAAGATATAAATTTAAAATTTCATTTTTTTTTCGTTTTCTGTAAAACCAAATATCATGAGAGAATTATATGTACGTACACATGTTCGCAGTGCCGTGAGTCGCATATCATGATCCCCAGAAATAAGCGAATGAAAATATGTACAAAAAACAAAAAAAAAACGTATAAGCAAATCGAAAAGAATAAGCAAAGAAGGGAAAAATATTGTTATGGCTCATGCGACATGCATAAGCAACGAGCTAAGGAGGAACAGCGGGACGAATGCGACCAAGGGCGGAGCTGAAGCGGAGCGGTAGCAAAATATGTATAAAGTTGCAACTTGCCTCTCAGTACAGACAAACAGAATGCGAACATTCTTTAATATACAGTGGGGCAAAAGTTCAACTCTGAAGAATGTAAATTCATCCTTGATCCCACAATCAAGTACAGCACATTTTACAATCAAGTATAACAAATTTTGTTAAAGGGGTATCTTAACTTTAACAATGTAAATAATACACTCGTAGAAGTCAAGAGGGGACAACGCTTCATTACTCAAAAGAAAAGATATAAGAACCTTGAAAAATATTGCGAAACTCACTTAATTTGTTTAAGAAATGTTTCTTCTGGTGTTTTTGTTTTAATTCATTCATTTTTGGCATTGTTATAATTCAAAAGCGACGTTTTTAGAATAATTTATCTTTTTTTAGTCGATTTATTTAGTATTTTTTAATAAAATGTATAAAGCAATTCGTGTGTTATTAACTACAGAAAGGTGCTTAAAACCGCGTAAACAAACAAAAATAAAGAAATTCCAATGGATCACTAGAAATCTCCTGAAATCTCCTGAAATCTATCTTAGATCTCTTTGAAAGTACTTTAGAAATATTATCTTTAGACTTCTTCTTATTGGAAATCAAAGAAATTAGATATACAATTTGTTGTATGCCACTGTTCAGCATCGAAAACGACGATGCCACACTTGGGGCACCTGAATGCGTGTAGTCCAGAGGGGCAGGGGGGAATTGGATGGGGCATTCTGAGAGTTTGTCACATGCAAACAACGACAATAACACGCCGCGAGGTCGAATGGATATGGAGATTGAGGGTGGTGCAGAGTGATGGCAGCAGGGGAATAGAAATGGATGCCCAGTGGCAGCATGGCAACATGGCAACATGGCTGGGAGAATGGCTGAATGGCAGACGTGTGCCATCGTCATCGTGTCGTTGACAAATGTTGGAAAAACAAATTTGTATACTTGTTTTTGGCCGGGTTTATTTTGCTGTTTTATTTTTCACAGCGTTGCAAAATATGCTTGTGTGTGTTGGCGGTGGTGTGGCGGGGATCGGGAGGGCGTTAGGAGGACGGATAGTTGCCCCCATTGCCAGTTGGCAGTCGTCGTCGTCCTCGACGTCGTTGTTGTCGTTTGCCAAGAGATATTCCGAGATATTAGTCATAAAACGAGGGAACACAAATATATATAAATTCATTTGGGCCTGCAGCCCAGCAGCCACCACCCCATCCAATGAAACATGCCAACCCCTCACCCGCTCCCCCGCTCACCCGAACAGAAACTTTCTGAGTTATGAAGATGGCGGCCAGGTCGTGTCTTTTTTTATATGAGCAACAGCGTCCGCGTTGTTTCTGTTGCTGCTCCATGAAACTGGAAACCTAATTTTCTAGGGTAATCCCTGGCAGCAAAATGGTGACAGTTGCCGTTTGAATTTGTGCTGGGGGAGGAGTGGGATGGGCACGGCTGGCATGGAAGTGCCTACATGCAAACATAAATTATGCAGATCCTGCAAACGTGCTTAGATGACATTTTACTCCGAGATGGCGCGTCCATAAAGGTGGCACACACACAAACACACGCACTAGTGTGGAAGGACGGATGGGGGATGGACATGGGTATGTTCATGAGATGTGATACGTGTGGGTTTCGTTTATGTAATGCTACCTCACACACACACAAACTCACACACATACATATACTGCCTCATGACCAGAATAGTAGTACCCACTCATTCTCATTCCTCAGCCGCAGCAGGAATAACAACAACAGCAACGGCCAACTGCATAAAAAGTTGTCCGCACAAGTAGCCAAAATGGCCAGGAAGATGGCCAACCATTCAGGAGGATGGTTTTGGCCATCCTGCAGTCCTAGTTTATATGTGCCACAGTCAGCCAGCATGTCCAGCCATTTGGCTTATCCTTGATGAAACTAATCCCAACTTTGCCATTTTTATATGGATGTATTTCTGCGAGTGGGCCACAAAAAACTTTTGGCCAATCTTTTTACGACTTCATTTGCTAGCAGCCACAAACAGCATCCATAGCATCCATGGCATCCATAGCAGCAGCAGCAACATGAAAAGTAATAAGTCACCGAGTCACGACAAATGTCACGCCCATACTCACTCCATGACTCTTTCCTGAGTCTCACATCTATATATATAAGTGTATGTATGTATATGGCAGAGACATCTAAACGGGCGGCTGTTACCCACCCACAGATCTCTAGGACCCGCCCTCACCTCACATTGCACACTGTCAAACCTGCATCGAAGCTCTGCAAATTGAATTATTCACTCGATTTCGAAACGAAAAACATGAAACATTGTTTAAATAACGAGTGAGGTTCGACTGCAACTCTATAAAGAATTGAAATTCTTATTTCAATGTCGTAGCTGATCTCATCAATCAATTTCTATCTGTCTGTCTACCATGTATGTACACATCGGCGATTTATGCTAAGTGCATTTTGCAATTTGTTTCTGTTTTAATTGAGTTGCCTCTGGCAGTGACTCAGCGATCGTTAACAGCTTTAGAATTAATACTGCATATACAAATGCATATTATCTCTTTACCATATTAGTTTCTATTAATAACTCTTTCAGCAAAGTTAAATATAATCGAAAATATAATCAAAGGAATGTGCTAACTAGTTAATACATATCCGATATTGGCAAAATGAATACTTACAAACTGAGTAGAGGAGCGTGCCTTTTTCACATGACAAGCATGCTAGCTTGAGGGATCTTAGATCTCTAGATAAACACTCGGATGAATTTGCTTATAATGTTAGTATTGTGGGTTTTTCGTAATAAAAAAAACTAAAGATGTGTTGGATTGTCCAACGGTTTCAAAAAATAGTCAAATACGCGTAATAGAAATTTTATAAAAATTAAAAAGACTGTCATGCGTGTGCAATAATAAGCTAAACTTTTGTGTTGTAAGCTTTCATTTTTATTTCATCGAATTGTAATTCCCAAATAGTTTTATCGTTTTAAAGTAGTTGGTGAAGTCTGCTGATGAGAGAGCTCCATAGCTTCAAAATATTGCTATACAGACAAATTTCGAATTACTGTGATACCTTCAAAACGAGCCTAATTAAAAGTATATAAAATATAAATAAATTCGAAATTCATACAAAAAACAATTATGAAGCTCTTTTGCAATTAACCAAACATAGAAATATGTTAATTCTGGACTTGAATTGAATTTCCAGCAATTTAAAATTAAATTCAAATAAATTGATATTCGTAATGCAAAGGCTCACTTACAATAAATCAAATTCAAATGGTCTCTCAAGGTGTTAGTTGTCGTTTAAAATTTTATAGGTGATTGTTAAATAACTTTTTTTTAATGATTTCATAAGACGTTGCTAAATTCGTTAATTTTGTTGCTTAGTGTATTGCATAAAAAAGATGGAATCTAGTTTGCTAGTTTCTCAGATTCATTCCTTGGCTGCAGCTGTAAATGGTTTCATTCCAGCCCCACCTTAATCCGGCTAAACTTTTTTATATGCGCTTAGCCAACTGGCGCCTCCATCCAAGGTCCAAGCTTCTTGCTGACAGCTAGCTACCAGCTTCATTTCTCAACTACGTACATCCCATACGACTCCTCCTTAGATTTGTTGTCGCTGCTGCTGCTGCTGCTGCTTCTGCAATTTCGCGCTGGTTGCATTTCCCGTTTTTGTTGCCCACAACGCTTAAAAGTTCCAGCAAGGCAAGGGGAAGGCATGGAAGAACCAAGGGGCAAGGCATCGTAAAATCTGCAGATCGCTGACTGCGCTGTTGGAGCCAAGCGAATTTCGTTTCGCGCTATTGGACAAAGCAATGCAGCTTGCCAAGGAAGCGTAACGAGAAAACCAAACTGTACAATCTTACACTGAGAAAAAAGAATCAAAAAATCCAGAGAAAAGTCATTACAAAAGATATTTCTCTTGGTTTTTTTCTCCGTCGTGTGAATGTGAAACACTTTCAAACACTTGAAATGAATTCGTCCCACAAGCACTTTAGCAATTTCTGATTAAATTTCAAATGAAAGTGCCAAAGTTCGTGGGTGAAGACCATTCTAGTCGAAAATTCTCTAGTGGCAATTAAGAGGCCTTTAATTGAGGCTGAGGGCACTCGAAAGTGTGACTCTTCCTTCTCCTTTTGGAGCAACTTTCACCAATTTGCCACTGTGCATTTACATATGGGCACTTTTGTCTTTTGTTTCTTGTTTTTTTGGCATCGTAAAGTTTCATGGGAGTTTCTAGTTTTTGGCCAAATATCAAAGAATCCTTGGAGAGCGAGATGAGTTTCCACACATACAAACACGCACTCACACAGAGAAAAGTTACAGAAACTATTTGCCCAGCGAAATTATTGCAGTAAACTGTGAGCGGGGAATCTGCCCGAGGATGGTGTGAGGAAATGGTGGTCAGGTCATAATTAGGCATGGCGATTTCCAGCCTTAGGCAGCAGCTGGAAATTGTTTGGTATTGAAACAGTTTCTTGCATAAATCGATACGGAAATCTTTTGCTTCATGTAGATTTATGTCTTATAATTGAACTGTCACTGCTTGGACCCAGCCCCCCCGTTGGAGTCGGATGACGGGAATGGGAAGGCCATAAAAAATGTTGCTACACAAACAACATAATAGTTGGTTCCCTTTCTGGTTCGACTTTGCCGCATCGTGTGCAGTAAATAAATTGAAACGAATTCAATTGGCAGCGAAAATGTTTACCCAAGCTAAGACAAACAAATAAACAAGCAAGCAAACGAGCGGACGGACACGGAACACGGGCCAGTGACATGACGTTGACAAACGAGAGACAAACAAATTCAAAAGTCATGGCATCCATCAGTCAATGGGTCGCTGTTGGTATTAGAGGAGCTGGAGACGGAGTCGATGTCGATGTCGATGTCCGCTTCAACTTCTTCAGTTATCAATGACAGCCATTGGCGCCCCAGTCAAGGCAGACGTGGCAGACCAGCAACTGTCATTGGCGTAATAAGCTGTTTGTTTTAACGGCGCTCCATGCCGGACATTCGACATCCACTCGAGTCATTTCGGCGCATAAACAAAAGTAATGGCACAGGCCACATCTCAAACAGAGGACCAAGCCCAAAACCGAAACCCAAAGCAAACCCAGGCCAAGCCAGACCAGGCGGCGCATAGACCGGACCAAGTGAAGAAAAACGAAAACAACATAACGTCATAACCGACGTCTTCATAAATTCGACTTGCGTATTTATTTATAATAATTTATTTCAATAACAACAACGCCCGGGCCCCAACCCCCGCTTCCCACTCTCCACTCTCCACTCCCCACCCATCCAAAAGACCCCATGTCTATTTAGTTCTCTTATTTCTCGTCTTCCCCTTCCCCCAGACCCATTGCCATGGGACTTCATTGAACATCTCTCTATATTGTATTTGTACAGTTTCATTTTTGGGGTGTTGCGAGTTTTCGAATATCAATTTATGCGTCTCAAGAATTTGGGTCCAGCATATTTTAACATTTTGTTTTCGGAAAAAAATGTTTTCCTCTTGTGTTATTATGAAGAGAAAGTGTTTTTTATATGACTCGTTAGCTTAACATCGTAACGGCATATTACAATAGGAAAATTGAATTGAATTGGTTTCGATTCGACGTTTTATTTTCATTTCTGTTGTCTTAAAAGGTGTCAACCTAAAGAAAATCTTTCAGCAATTCGGTACAACTATCAGACAGCAGACAGTCTGCGCTTTATAGTATCATGACCGAATGTTCCCTATTTTCAGCTACTTTTAATTACAATCTAACTAAAATATATTTAATTTATAAGTTTATAGAGATAATTGGCTTATTTTCTACAAAGTTGAAAAACCAGTCCTTTTCTTCTGTTAGTTAGTATGGAACAGTCAGAAATTATTTGCATTTGGCCACTGGCGCTAAAATAAATTAAGAGGAGGAATCTCTTCAATGCCACAAACTCTGATTAAGATATATCGACGATGACTTTCTGACTTATATATACACTTATAACTTTAATTTATCCAACAATTTTCATCTGTTAGTTTTATGGCTTTGAGGTAATTTGGACTTGGATTCAATTTAGCCATATTTTGCATTGGAATACATTGCAATATCGAATGATAAACAAAATCGAAATTATATGTTCTAAGATATAAGGTCTTACTTTTTAAATTCCTAATCAGTGGACAACTAACTTCAAAGGAAAAGTCTTTCAGTTTTTCATTTAATATAGTCATTTACCTGCTAAAAAATTATCCCATTTCTCGACTAAATCAACTTTTAGAGCACGAGTATTACATAGATAACTCAACTTATCTGGTCTTATATTTTTCATCTCAAAAATCTCTGTCTGCCTCATAAGCACTTAAAATTTTCCCTCGTAGTGGAATCTCATTGGCGAAAAGAGAACTTTTAAAGCTCCAACTACAATCTTCAGTCGCCATTAACTTTCATTCTCGAGTCACACCAAATGAAACATTTTTTTCAAAGGATGAGGTGAGGTAGCCGTTTTGGCCCCCTTCCTACCTGGATATGCTTTATCCCTTAGTCATTCGTCGCCTTGTGTTTTTGTGCAAGTAATTTACAGAATAGAATTCTTGATTAAATTGGAGTACATTTCGTGTTCTCTCTTCTGTGTTTTTTTTTTGACGATGGCGGCGGCGAACAACGGCGTTGGCGACCATCTTCTCATTTACCTAGATGTTGCATAGAGGAGTGGGAGTGGGGGTTGATGGGGTTGGGGGTTAGGGGCTGTTAAGGTGGGCCCTCTGCCTCTGCGCAATGCGCATATAAAACGGAGTCGACGTCAGAGCCGTTTGAAGAATATTTGCTGCATATTCAAGCAACCGAGAATGCCCCACCACCACGACAAGCTTAGCCTGGTCCGACCATCGTCATCCACCAAAGGCAACAGCAACAGCAACGCCAACGACAAATCCACACCCGTCTTTACCTTTGCCTTTTACCTGAGTTTGCTGAAACATGCGAAACTTATTTTGCAAGTTTTATGTCGTCGAGCTGCGGCAGAAGCAGCTTTTATTTTTGTTTTTTTTTTTCGTCTCCCTCTTCTTGTACTTTTGCCTTTTTTCAGTTTTTCACATTTTGCTCTTTGGCTTAAATTACAATTACACTGCGAGAAATTGTTAAGCAAAAGAGGCGGAATTTCGTTCTTTCTTTTGGATTTTGTTCAGTGTTTGGTTCATACATAAAATCGTCAGCAAAAAGAACTTAGGGAATTCGCGCAGCGACTTTAGCGAAATGTAGAAGGATCCGTTGGGCCACATTCACATCGACATCGACATCTATATCCACGCCCTTAATTCGAATTGCGAGCCAAGTTGCATGGCAAGATGCCATCGCCATTGCCATTGCCAACGCCAACGCCAACGCCAGTCATCGTCGTTTGGATGGCTGGCTGGCGATGGGAACCCAAGCATAAAATAGAATTTCTAACCAGCAATACCCGAAGCCATCCTTTGGAGCACTGAGTCGAAATTTGTACGGAAGGAGGGCGTAGCAGGAGGAAGACCCTGCCGCCTTAATGCATTCTCATTTCATGGATTAAATGAGTTAGAGAGGAAGGCGAAAAAAGTTGGGACCGAGGCCAGAGGAACGGGTTTATCAGAGCATTGCCAATGAGTTCTCTCTTCCCATAACTTTGCGTCCGTTATGACACCAGATTCCAGAATCAGATGGCAGATAGTGCTTTAAAACAAACATCGATAATATGTTGTGAGAACACCAAATGTCCTAAGAGACGACACCATAAAAAAG
The DNA here is from genome assembly GCF_018902025.1 of Drosophila willistoni. NCBI lineage: Eukaryota > Metazoa > Arthropoda > Insecta > Diptera > Drosophilidae > Drosophila > Drosophila willistoni. The sequence goes on from NC_061086.1 coordinate 4,947,413, forward strand.
AAGAGGAAACTGAGCGAGTTACACTCCGGGATGCCAGCGCACCAAATACACAGCGGGAATGACCTCGCATCGCACTAGATGAGGCGATGGTTGAGACGGAGGCGAAGGCGGTGCATGGAAAATAAGTCAACCGCCGCAGCGGCACAAAGGCCGTTTGTTATGGTCATTAATACTTTTATTGGCCCAGAGCGAGAGAGAGAGACGAGAATCCTTTACAAGCCGTTAGAGGTCGCTCCAGTTATGGCAGCAGCATGAAATATTAAATTTGAATCTCTGTCAAAGTCGAAGGTCACTCGGCGGCAATAAATTTGATTGCAACTATTCTTCTCTGTCCCTTGTTCTCATTTTCATGTGAAAATATTTCAGTTGCAGTTATCGATACGGACGATTATGAAATCCTTGAGAGTAATGAAATGAAATTTGAACTCTTTACCTACAAACTTTTGGGTTTGAAGGCAATATATCCATGGTCATGTACATGTTCACAATGCTATTAATGCTGAACACGGGAACTCTGAACTCATCATCATAAAACAAGGCAAGACACACAATCCTCAGCTATGGAGGACAGAAACGAGGGGTAGTTGAATGAAATTAGTGCAATTTAAGACCAAGTCGTGGACTAGCTTAACCCCATCCACGCCCACACTCACACAAACACAAACAAACACATATATATATACACACATTCACATTCACATTCACGGGAGGCCGATAATAGCAATGAAGTAGAAAATCCCAAAAAGCTCTGAAGCGAATAATGATGACTGGATAGCTGGATAAGAGGATGGGGCTTGGGCATGAACATGGCGACGAGAACATGGACAGAAATGGACATTATCTTGAATGCTGGGAGGTTAGATCGTGTAAGAGAAGGGATGGGAACAAATTAATGCCTAGCAACAGAAATGCCAACGAAACGGAAAACTAATTCCGTCGTTTTGTGACTTAAATGGCAATGGTTGAGACAAAAACCAACTCAGAATGGTGAAGAAGGCCCAAAATAGTCGGCACTGTGGTACAAATAAATAGAGAATCTAGTAGAAAGTTTGTTGGCAAATTAAATAGAGCTAAACAAGAGCTAAATAAATATTGAAGAGCTGTACTAATAAGGACAATTATGAACTACATAGACGGGTTGTGCAGAAAGGAACATCCAGTGGATGGCATCGCTTAAGGCGCCTTGTCTGGATTTATCACGAGTTGGTTGGGGTGGATATCCAAATATCTTTCCGCGTATCATCTAGAGACTTCAGAGACCGTTGGTATTAAATAGTGACCTTGCAAAGGTAAATATCAATGATTTCTGAATAGCAATCCTGGTTTTCTTCAATTTCGAATTGGCTTATAATTAGTTATTACTATTACTTAATAAAAGAAATATGGCAACTTCTTTGGGTGTTTCTAATCTTTGTACAAATGGATTTCAGGATCCGCCCCACTGTACTTGGGAGTTCAGTGTTTCGACCATCGGCACGTTTCAGCCACTGGGCCTAACGTTTGCTGCTTTGATAAACGATTTCCAATAAAAATACGGCATCTCACTAGTGTGCCGGAAATTCAGTTTCGCCTGCTATGCCTTGATGTGGCTGTTGGTGGTGGTGACAGAGCGGGGAGGAGGGAGGGCCTTTTGTTTGGTTGGCTTTGTGTTTGGATGGTGCAGACCCAGGAATCGTTCCAATATTGATGCTATCGTTCTCAATTGTTGCTGTTCCACTCCACTCAGCTCTGGGGCTGTGCTCCTCGTCGTAAGGTTGTGGAGCCAAGTGATGAGTGGCAGAGATGGAGGTCTAGGTGGCGCACGATGGGACATTAAATTGTATTAAAATGCGCAACGCACACACGCACTTGCCACTGCCGCCTGCCTACCTACCTACCTACCTAAACACCTCTCCCCAAATCTCCCATTCACGCCCCCTTAGAGTGCTCCCAGGCGGCAGAGAAAGCTTGAATGCTTTGACTAAAAGACGATATATATTTTTAGTCGCTATGGCCGGGCTGGGGACGGGCTGGTCGACGGGAATGTGGCCTGGCTCTGGGACTGGGAAAGATTCCTGAACAAATGGTATTTTATTTATTTTTATTGGCAAATGTCAACGAGGCGTTCCTTCCCCTGTTCAAACGCTTTCGAAAACGCAAAGCGAAAGATCTTGAAAATGTAATGGAAATCGAATTGGGGAAGTTTTCATTCGAGCATCGGGGCCTTTAATTTTACGACTATTCCATTGAAATAGTTTTGCTAATGTATTTCATTTTCGCTGGCAACATTGACGTTGATTCATATCAGTTTGGCTCAGTTTAAAATTGAAGTACTCACAAATTGATAGAATTTAGATGACCTAATTAATCTAAGTTTATACTTCTTGCTGCCTCAATGGCAAAAGGCTTTAATCCCATTGAATCTGCAAGCCAAAGTGACAAAGGAAAAATACAGGAATTTCGGATAGCAGTTTACTCAGAGTGAATACAAAAGAAAGTAGAGACAAATACAACAACACCATGGATTTCATTAAATCTAATACTTTGATTATATTACATAGTCAATGGAAGACAAAAACTGTTTACAAAAATTGACAATTTGAGAATTGACAATTTTGACAATTTCTTTCTCTATATTCTATTAGGCTTAAAATCAAGGCAATACAGAATGTAACGACTTTGGTTATAATAATTGAAAAAGATTAGAAAATACTCCAAATTAGTAATAAACTTGACTAATATATTTTATTAGTCTGAAATCTAGGACTAACTACATATGTTCAGTCTTAGGAACAATATATTTATTATTGGATGAGGATCATTGTTATTATTCTGTTTTTTGTGTTAATAATAGATATTTAAGTTATGTACATCCAATATAATATTAAAATTCAACAAATACATATTCGAAATTTCTGCTTGCATATCGTCAAAAATATTGAAAATGACGCTAAGATTTCACTTTTACTAAGAAAATGTAGAAAAGTTTTTAAAATTTTTATCGAATGAAAGGGGCTAAAACCTTTTAGAAATCAGACTTAAAAAAGTTCGGTTAATGTCATTTATCATAAATTGAACTTATATATGTAGGTTAAATTAAATTAAAGAAACAAAATCCATATGATAAAATAAGTAAATTTCATCAGCTAATTGCTAAAATTTCATACAATATTTGCAGTGAAAACTCAAATGGAAAATGCCGTCGGGGCCGGAGCCAATGGCGAGAAACCAAAAACAAAATATTCAAGAGGCAGAGCAAACGAAAGAAGAAGAACCAACGCCAGAGCAGAGCAGAAAAAAGGCAACAAACAAATGCGGAATGCCGTTGGCATGGAATGTAAATGCGGGAGAGATACAAAAACAACAGAATGCTTCGGCAACGTCAACGCCGGCGTCGACGTCAGCCAGCATGGTTGCCAGGCGACGGCAGAGGCGGCCATCATGGAAGTGAAAGAGAGCGCTGCTCTCACTCCCTCTCTCGCCAGAGGTTGGCTCTCTCGCTCTGTCTTTTGGGATGAGATAGGCACCGTTTTGGTGCCGCCATGCTGCCTAAGAAGAAGCCAGCGACACTCACCTGCGGCGGCGAGTGTTGTGAAGTTCTCTGACGTGAGCTAGATACAGATACGATGCCGATGCCAATGCCGATGCCGGGACAGGCCTTGGCAAATGCCAAAAGCTAACGTTGTGCGGGCGAATTTAGTGTGGCAGATTCTATTCGACGTGTCGGGAAATGCGCCTGCGCCGTGGCAGATACATATATATACATATATATGCGCGTACATATATGTGGATGGGCAGCGAGGTAAGTAACGGAACTTTGACTCTTTGGTCTAGGGGTGAACAGGACTTTGGTGGTGGCTATGTAGATGTGCAAGCGAGAGGACTATATATGCGTAATAAGGACTCAGCGAATACACAAACCAGCTTGTTGTTGTCTTCGATGAGTTAATTGGATGAAATCAAATGAAATCCAATTGGATTTCAGAGTATTTCCGAATTTTTCCATTCTTCAAGGATAATTTAAAGAAGATTAATGATTAATTTTTTTAAATATTCGAAAATAGATCAAAATTGATCAAAATTCTTTAGCCAAATCTTAAATTGTCGGTCTCTCCGATTTTGCCTCTTCTTCACCAATACACTGACACAATTCCCCTCTCACTCTCTCTCTCGCATTTTATCTCTCTGCCTCTCTTTAAATTTTTCTGCGCTTGTATGGGTGAGCACTCTCTTATTGGATGCTCTCTTAAATTGGACATTTTGCATATGTATTGGTGAGCTACTCTTAATCTGACTCTCTTATTAGCTCTTCGAGTTTGCTCTTTCGCTGCACCTGTTCCACCGTTCACTCTCTTTACTCTTTGCTCTTGTTGTTTTGTTTTGTATTGCTTTTTTTTGGCGCGTTTCTTATTGTTTTGGTCTTGTTGTTCCTCTCTTGTTTGGTTGCTCGCTCTTCTGCTGCTGCTGCTGCCCATTTGCTTATTGGATGGAGCTTGCTGCTGCTGCTGCTGCTGCAGTTTTTGCTCTCCCACTCCTACCTCCCGACCCCCTTTGCTCGACAAGACTGGCGCAGCTTGAAATCTTGTTAGAATTTATTAGAATCTCAAAAGTCCTGCGCAAGTTTCTGAGCTTTGGGGAAATGCAATTTCCTTTTTTTACGATTTTTCTTGCATTCATTTCGTACTTTTCGTTTCTCGTTTTTCGGTGTTTCGTCTTTGCCTTCAGGAAATTGTTGTTGTTGTTGCAAAATGGGGGCTGAAGCAGAAAATATATAATAAGTTTTAACCCCCGCACTTGGCAACAAAGTTGGATGCATGATTGTGGGTGGCAAGAGTGCAATCCCATTTGCAGCACAATGGCAATGCAAGTCGGCTGCTGGTAATGCTGATAAGAATGATTGGCACAATCACCAGGCAGCAGGCAGCAGGCAAAAACATCAGCAGTGAGTGAGAGCAACAACAATGTTTTAAAGAAAACGAAAAAATCCACATTAGCTGAGATGAGAAGTGACCGAATGGTCAGTAAATCTAATTGGATCCGTTACTGGTTTGAGTCTTAACTAAGTTTCCAATCAGTTTGGTCTTCCAATATTTCCGTATCTAGACTAATGCATTTGATCTTGAAACAAAGCGTTCCACCAACACACAGACACACAAACACACACACTTACATTTGTTTCGACCTATTCAACTTGTTTTGAATATATACAAAGATATCCATCTGATAAAAGTCGAGAGCGACCTTCATGAGTTTTATAAAGATTTGTAAAGATATTAACAAAGTGCGACACACCCACCACACAATGATTTTGCTGCTCTGCCCCTTCCCTTCCCTTTCCTCACCACCCCGTCACAACACGCCTGGCCAAAGGGGATAATTGAAATGGTTAAACATTAACTAGGTGCAAATTGGTATAAATAAATATTGTACAATAAAAACTTAAGACCGAAATCAAAACTGTAAATTGTCGCAAAATATTGTCAACGCGTACATAAATCAAAGTAGCGTTAAGCTACCGTAAGGCAAATAAAGCCACTTGGCAAGATTTGGAACACCGTATTTTTAAGACCATGGCGGGTGATGGAGGGGGGGTGTAGGAGGTTTTGGGGGCTGGCGACCGAGGGCTGAAGTGCTGGGGGCGGGGGCAAGACACGAGACACTCAAAGAACGGACGTCATAATCATTTCAGTGACAAAGCATAAAATTTGAGTTTTACGATTTAACTGGGCCATAAAGCAACCAATTAGTGTCAGCGTTCAAGTCTTTTCCACCGATTGGACGATGCATTCAGCCGGTAAGCGAGCCGGTGAGCTCAAATGGGCATAGGGATGATGGGACACTGGGACTGAGAAGCGTGCACGAAGTATTGCAGGTGGTTTTTGTTTGGCTGTCTGATTGAATACTTGCCCCCCCACACACACCACACACCCCACACACCCCTCGCAGCGACACCATCCAAAATATTTATGGTTTTGTGTGTGAAATGCATTTAATTGCTTTATGATCATTTTGACAGCTCATTAAATGTAACAAGGCTCGAAATACATATATATGTATATATCTATCTATATAGCAATGTTTATTTTCAGGTTAGATTGAGCTTTTTTTGGCATTGCGTTTTACCGTTCGGTTGGCTTTTTTTAAGGAGCTACAAAGGCAGTCGGAGACTCACACACAAAACAGCAGCGGGTCATAAAAGTAACGACAATTTTGTTTTATTTTTTATGACAAAAACGTTGCCTGCGGTCGCCGGTCCCGGTCTCCATTTCACCCAATGCACAGGTGCGTCCGGGCGGAGGTCGATTCGGGAGGAGAGAGCGGTGGGGTCCTAAACTTGGGGCGGTGCTTTGTAAGTACTCTGTCTTATGTGTGTGTGTGTCTGTCCCTCTGTATTCCTATTTGCCTAGATGAATAATTTTTATTGACGTAAATCACAATGTCAATTGTTGCTGTCTCTCTGACAGTTATGGCCTCAAATGGACGCCCTGGCGAACAATGGCTGAGACAGTCATGTCAAGTGACATTCAAGTGTTGGTACACTCTGGCATTCATATTCGATTGTTTTGAATAAAAAATATTATTGAGATTATTCAACGAATTATCAATAAATTAGAGGAAAACAAATAAACTGACAGCATTGTAAGTCGTTGAATTATACAAGGCATGAAAGAAAAGTAAATGGTAGAGAGAAAAATTGATATCTGAATGCATTTGTCCTTCAAACACATGAAGAGAAACGTTATCAACAAGTCGCATAGCAAGTTCAATTATCAGTCAATTGCAATCGATTGACCATGCTCATGGCCTATAGATGTGCATCGATCGTATCCAATCGAATCAAATTGCAAATTACAAACTGAAGCCATGCGAATCGAATTGAATAAAAATTGTTTCTTTGATGGAGCTCTGCTGGGTCGACTTTGAGGCGGCAATGTTTATTTGAAAACGTTTCTTGGCCCAAGCCACTTGACGGCATTTAAGTCGATCGACAGTAGTTCGCCTCTGGAATACATAAAATGGCTGTGAATGTTTAAAACAAATTCGAAAACAAACAAAACTCCACAAGAGGCTTCCTGGCAATGGCTTGGGAATGAAACTCTTAGACTGTGCAGCTATCCAAAAGGTGAAATGGTGAGTAAACAAAAATGAAAAATGTCCGCTGATTGATATTATCCGGCACGAACGATCCTCTTTTCGTTTCCATTTTCATTTCCGTTGCGGCCATATTTCACTCTCAAACTGTCAGAGAACAAGTCTCATAGCTCACAAGTGATGGTCGTGTCAGTTGATGAATGTAGCGAATGGTAAATGGTGAATTTTCTTTTCATTTTTGCCATTCGCCATTCTCTCTAATCCTAATAAATTTTTCACTCAACTATAGAACAAAACGAAGAAATGAAAATGATTTAATTTATCTAAAAGCTTTTCGTAACTTTGCAGCTGTTTCTATGCATTTTCCTTTATCTATTTGTTTTTGACAAAGTGAAATGTATAATTCTGGGTAAATGTGGAAAATTGAAAAAACTTAAAATACATTTCGAGCGACTGTTTTTCTCTCTCTCTCTCTCTGTGTGTGTGTGTGTATGCGAGATTGCGTTGAACATTCTTAAAGGCCATTTTCGTTTGTTGTTTTTCTTTTTTTGTTTTGTATTCTTTGATTTTTCTCATTGCCACAGAGCAATCACTATCATCAACATCACCATCATCATCATCATCATCATCATTGTTGTTGTTGTTGCTGTGGGTAGAGCAGGGTCGTCTATTGTTGTGTATGTGCTATTCTTGCCAATTTCTTATTTTCGTTTTCCTTCTACATTTGGAACTGTCTCCTACCCCCAAAATTCTTATATAAATACATATATGTATAAAGTGTGTGTATATAGTATATACTCTATATATGTATATACATATGTATATGTATGTACGTTTAGCTTTTCATGCATTCTCGACTCGTACTCTCGACTCTTTCGTTTCGCATCATAATTTTTGTTCAGCCAGCAACATTGAAAAACACGTTTACTTTTAGTTGAAAGAAAGAAAAGAATAAAAAAAAAACTCACAACTATAAGTTCATTTCCCCCTGCTCTACCTTTGTAATCAATTGGCCAGAACGCCCACATAGTTCGTCCCTATCTATGCATATAGATTGCTCCCAGGAAGCCCTCTTGCCCAAGTCCCTGGGGGACTCGGAGGGCAACTTGACATTCTGCACACAATTCAGCATCAATTGTAAATAAAATGCGCGCCAATTTGCAGTGGGGCAAACAATAAATGTGGGTAGAGCACAATTTTCACATTTTCTCATTCGATACTGCTTCGTTCACCGAAATGAATACCGGTTACTCGCATCGGAGGGCTTCAAGATGTGGATTTCGGTTTCCAAAACACGGTCCGAACACTCCTATTGATTTGATAATTAACTATTACGTCAACTAACGACACAGTTTTAAAAAAAACGCTTCGGCTATATTGAAATAAAATTTTGAAAAACATGGCTCAAATAGAATATGCAATCAAACATTCCAGACTCAGTAAAGGTGTTATAAAAGGAGGAGTTTATATTGTGTAGTTTAAATTTCTATCATTCTTACGACTAAAAAGAACTGGCACCAGAAACACTTCTCTTTTTGAAATTTGTTTCCTGTTTTTAAGTTTTTATCAGTTCTTTAATTACAAACAAAGAGACAGAAGCACAATAGATAGAATTGACGGCTTCAATGAAGTCAGAAAAGATTAATTAATTAAAATACTTCTTATTAATTTGATGCAGGTGTTGATTAAAAGTATGCTAGAATAAAACTAATCGAGGGATTAAATCACATCGACTTGATTGTAGGACATATGTATGTACATTTGGTTTTCTTATAACGACCGTATTTGAATGTGTGACCTAAACTTAGTTAAGTACTTTTATTTGTTTTATTCTTGATATTTTTGGAAATATTTCGTTGTAAATAATTCTTTGATTTAAAGTTAACTTGTTTTGATTGCTAGATGAAATGTGTTTAATATTCATTCGTTACATGAAATAATTTATGAATTGGGTAGAAAGAGGTAAGATATAGGTGAAACAACTCTTAGATCTACTCAATCTTGGCTCTTAATTTGAATTTAACATTATTTTGCATTAGTTTAATTTAAAAAAAAACTTGATCGCAATTCGCTTGTAGGTAAACGAGAAGAAAACTTAGAATGGGGCAAATTCGATGAGCGGAAATTATGGCTAATATTGCAAAAAGAAGACAGGGGCAGAGACAGAGGCAGAGATAGAGATAGAGAGGCAGAGGGAGAGAGTTCAATTTGGTAGAGCGACTGCTTATCTATGGAGTAGAAATAGAAATGGGCTGAACATAAAACTCAGTGAGGCAGCTGTTGAGTAGCTACTGCAAATCCTGGTCTAAGTCGTGGATGCACAACTGCATTGCAATGGCATGTTACAGCTATCTCGCTTTCCCTCACACACACATACAGTTCGTTTTGCTCTCTATCTCTCTCTGTCATTGCCATAATCCGTCGAAGCTGACGTCGCCATGATATGGATATGGATGTGGATATGGTGAGCACTGCATTGAGCAGTGTTCATTCCACAATAAGCAGCCATCGTGACAGCACGTAGATACACATACGTGCACATCACGCACAGATACACACACACATCAAACACACCCATACAATGGCAATTCTCAATATCATCGGACCACATGTGCGTGGTTCTTCCATATGGCCGCCTAACCCTCTGTCTCTTTCCCACTCTCTCCCTTCTATCTGCCTCTGTTCTAACCAAAAAACCAACAAATCCATAGGAAAAACTTTTAAAGTGGCGTCAATTTTTTATACCCTTGCAAAAAGGGTATATTAATTTTGGTCAAAAGTGTGCAACGCATAGAAGGAAGCATCTCCGACCATATAAAGTATATATATTCTTGATCAGCACGACGAGACGAGTTCAAATCGCCATGTCCGTCCGTCCGTCCGTCCGTCCGTCCGTCCGTCCGTCCGTCCGTCCGTCCGTCCGTCCGTCTGGATCAACGCAAACTCCTCCTAGACCGTTGGAGCTACAGAGCTGAAATTTTGCATGTAGGCTTGTATATACTGCAGGCGTTGTATATCTCGGATTCAGCCGGATCGGACCACTATATCATATAGCTCGCATACAAATGCCAAAGTCACGAACAGTGACTTTTCTCAATAACTTCGGTTTTTTTTTAGCTATTGTCGTGAAATTTAATATTGGTGAGTTAATTACATATATAAACGACTGTGCCAAATTCGATCAAGATCGGATGACTATATCATATAGCTCCCATAGGAACGATCTTTCGAAAACAGTGACTTTTGTCAATAACTTCGTTACTTTTGACGCGATTGCTTTCAAATTAACCATTTGTTAGTTTAATATATCTGTTAATGACTGTGCCGAATTTGATAAAGATCGGGTTACTATATCATATAGCTCCCATAGGAACGATCGGTGGAAAACAGTGACTTTGATCAATATCTTCGTTATTTCCTATGCTAAGATTGTAGGCTTTCTTTCGCAAAGATTAGCCTTTTTGGATAAAACGTTTTTCTATTTTGACGGCTATAGGTGAGGAAAGAGTTACCAAAAAAAGTTGCAAGGGTATACAAACTTTGACGCGGTCGAAGTTAACCCCGGCCCTCTGGTTCCTTCTTTATATATGTATGCGAATTTTCATCAGGCTAAAATGTGAAAGGTGGCCCCGGGTGGCCCTAGTCCGGACCCAGTCCCAGTCCCAGTCCCAGTCCGTAGTCCGTAGTCCGCAGTGTGAAATCTCGCACATGCGCCTTGGCCAGAAAGTTTATTTTTCTCCTATTCCTAGTTTTTCTAGCTCAGGGATGAATGGAGGAGGAAGCTAAAACTTATTTTTAGGAACAAGCTACACGCGATAGCTGATTAAAAATGTCATTATACTCTAACGAAGGTTATTACAATTTTCTCGCTCGTCTTGAACCAAAAAGGCTCAATTTTTTTTCTTGGAAACGAATTGGGTTATATTTTTTGGTAGTCAAAGAGTGCAAGAATCGAAAAATTAATTTTTTTTTATATATAGGTACAATAAAGATTATTCAGATTTTGCTCGATCTGATTTGCCCCTTTAAATTTGTTAGGCCCAAAATTTTAAAAGTTTTTTCCAGTGAAAGAGGATATAGGTTTCGTTTTAAGATTACCTTTCATTTACACCAACTTCCACATAAGATAATATAAATTCTTAGTTTTGAGAAAACATCCCAAAACACTTATCAATCAATAATTTATAGCTGCTCTTCACTCTTTTTCTAAGCAATTACCTCAAGTTTAAAACTAAGCTTGAACTGCTCTATCTCATGCCACGACATCATACGATTGGTCATTTTGGCATGAGACGTCAACTTGAACCACATTTGAAATTAGATGCACCAAGATTGACTTTAATTAAGATTGGTGAAAGATTTTAACTTGACAACTTGTTTTGTACTGAGTCAGCATGTGCAATTGTCGACCGACTCTACCATATCCACATATTTAAGCACATTTAATTAATTTCGTATAAATAAAATATTAAATATTATTGCATAAAACTCGTTCTTTTTGCCGCCACACAGCATCTTCGGGAAGTTTGTTTACTCAGAGGTCTGAGGCTTAGCGTAAATTGCAATTTACGCGCCGGTGTCCCGAATTGACCGCGCCAACAACCTCAACCTGTTTCTGCCTCGAAAATAAGAAGGATTGAATGGTAGCAGCAAGAACCGGAACCCAACAGTCGGAGTCTTCTTAACAATTCAAATTAAATAATTAAAATGAAAATTATTTAATTATGAAATATATTGAGGATACTTCAAGAGAATTGCATAAAGTGCAGCAATCTGCGATTGCATCTGTTTTTTGCTTCCTTTTTGGGTTCGTTGATCCACTGCAAATGGCCGCCATGCGCCATCGAGTGCCTCTTATGCCGCATTTGCATTTGGTTTCAATAATTTTTACGACTTGCTTTTTACCAGCACAAGTTTTTAGTTGGGTCGCAGTCCGAATGGCCGACGGGCATCTTGGGAATTATTGCAGTGGGTAATCAATTAACAAAATGTATACATATATACATACATATTTATTCTCTACTCCATAGAGAGTCGATGCGTTAAGCAGCTGAAATGACGGCAAATATTTGTGTTTGCTAGCGGCATGTGGTCACAGTTTGAGAAGCAAAATATGAGTCCATGTCCATCAAGCCACTCTCTGTCTCTCAACCCGTTCGCTGAAAATTGAACTAAGCCGAAAAAAAGTGCAGCTAGAAAATTGCAATTTTTATGGCTGTCATAAATGTCGGCTCTTTCTATCTATCTGTCTGTCTGTCTGTCTGTCAGTCTGTCTGTGTGTGTTTGTGAGTGTCACTTTCACTTTTCCACGGACCTTTTTCTCCGAATTAGGGACGCTTCATTTTTTTGACCAGACTCTGAAAGTTGTTTTTTTCTTTAATTTTTCTTGTCCGGTAATCGTATTCAGAGCATGGCAGAGGAACCCTTTGATATAAGGGTTTGTATGCCTGTTGAGCATAACCAGCGGTCGTTCCATTTTCTCAGCACGAGACATGGAATAGTCAGCAGTTCATTCCATCACTTAAAACCGAATTGAGATTATATTTTAGTTTCTATAATTTATGAGTTTTTCTTTATGATTTATCTAGTCACAAATCATGACTGAATTTTTGTAATTTCATATCTAAAGAGGAACTTCATATATATTTTCTCTCCTTGATTAATTCCTCGTGTGCATATATCGCATTCAAAATTTTATTTTCCATTCATTGTCAGTTTTTTTCAGTTTGAACATTTTCGTATTTCATTTGACACCTCGAAAATGTTCTTTTTTGGTTTTGGTTTGGAATTTCTTGTTGTACATAAATAAATCGAAACAGAAAGTAAATATGTACATACATATCACAGAAACGAGGGCGAAAGAGAATAATGCCGTGCAACTAATTTTTCTTTTCTCTTTTGCTGGCTACTAATCTTCTGAAAATGGAAAATATTAATGAGAAAAAGTTTCATCGAGTAGAGTCGGAGAGTCTGAGAGTCTGAGAGTCGAATGAACTTTTATGGAATTCCTATACCCGCAGACAGTTTTGCCTTTAGTTGGAGAACATGTTTGTCATTCACAAGTCGCTGCCAATCAATTTAAGGTCCACGCTTCTAGATGCTTCGCTCATTATGAAAATGAAAGCAATTTGGCTGACTGACTGACTGACTGGCTGGATGTCGATGGATGTAGATGTGTCTAAGTGGCGAGCACGAGGCCTGGTTGCTTCTCCTCCTGGTCCGTAAGGGAAATGCTTAACTAGAATTTATGCACACGAGCATATTCCATTGGGGAATTCGAGGTTAAGTTGGTCCAACTCTCCTCTCGCTCCTCTGCCAATCTCTTTCTATCTGTGTGTGTGTTTGTCTATCAAACAACGAAACTAAAAAGTTTCGCAAAAAGCAGGCGGGAAAAGACAGAAAACTTCTACATACATATGAGAAAAAATGATGACGATGTTGATGGCCAGGCGAAGAGGGAGATTGCGGATGGGGGTACGAGTGCTTTGAGTCGGTTGAATGCTGCCTCATGTTGCGCGATGGCTCGTTCTTGTTTGTTCTTCTTTCAGCGGAGTGGAATGGGGGATGGGTGGGATGAGGTATGATGGGTGGGGTGGTAGAGGTGGTTGCCAGGGTGGGCAAAGCAAACAAATAGACAAACAAGTCTCGACCACTCGAGGGGCTACTGTGTGTGTGTATCAGCGGGGGGAGGCGGCTCAAAATGGCGAACGGGATGGCAAAGGGCAAAGTGCGACATTATCAAATGAGCGAGGCATAATGGAGCGAAGAAGAGACACAGTGCCTCAACTGGACCCCATGGAATATGAATGCATCATACGCGTTTCGGTCATATCAATATAAATATTTTCCCCGACAACCAACTAAATATTTATTGTCCTTTCGCTTTCTGTAAACACGAAAGCGCACTTTTCTCTCCTCAGGAGCCAGCATGGCCTCGTATAGAATTTGGCTTGTTTTCCCCTTTTATTTTCTTGGATGTAGGATGAGACAATGTCCTCTCCTGAAAGGACAGGCGGCATCGTTGGCCCAAAAATAAATTGAAATAAAATGATAAGCGTGAAATAATAATGAGGAGCGTGTTCCGGCATAAATCCAAAGACATTTGCTTGGTTTGGTTTCGTTTCGTTGCTATTTTTATGCCATTTCTTTTGCTCTACTACGAAATACATATATTCAAATCCAACGATCCATTCGATAATTGAATGAAAGGGTGGCATACATACATATATGTATTGTGCCGAGGGTCCAAACACTCTTGGTCCAGCCAACAATTTGCGTACACTTCCTGTAATCGTCTGTGAAAAGTGTTTTACAGTTTTACGTACATGGGTGTGTTTGAGTGTGTGTGTGCTGATCACATAACCAAGCCAATGGACCGTAACAAGCACTCAGAGAACTTACCATCAAAATAAATCTACATTTAAAGGGGTATAGTTGGACGTACATATGTATGTACATACATATATTCATTTGTACACATATGCGTTTGATTCTTGAATTTGTTGAGAAACTTAGGAATCAAAAATGAAATTTATTGATGTAGCAAACTCTTTCTACTCCAAGCTTTCTTAAACAGACCCTATACAATCCTACGAATTATAAGGAATAAAATTTAAAATAGTGTCAATTATAATACATGTCATTCAGTTCACTTATGACGTTTATTAATATTAAATCAAAAGCCATAAAATAAAAAACTCTTCAATAAATACGCCCCAATATTTTCTTGCAGATTTAATTTATTATTTGTATTGCTATAAAAGCTCATAAAAATATAAGATAACATAAGTAGTCTTGTTTGAGTATTGTTTGATAAACTTTTATTAAAACGAAATAGTTTTTATATTTTTTCTTATACATAGATTGAAATATGAAAAATAAGTGGCTAGAATTATAAACTAGATTAACCACAAGAAAATAACTAAATTAGTTTTTGGCTCCACTTTTTTTCAAAACAAATATTGATGTTTATTTCAAAAACTTTAAAAAGTTCATTATGAAAATACTTATTTAATTTTTTCTCATTTCAGTTGGATTGCTATTGGGGAGCAGCTGTTACAGGTAAGTTCCTTCCAATTTTATAGATCAAATCCCACAGACAAATGAAATGAATGTAATAATATATGCAATTGGCATAAATAGACAGGAAAACAGACAAACATATGGCGACTTTCTTTTGCTGAAAAAAACTATCCAATTGAATTGAGACGCAGGTGCAACTGACACACACATGCAAAGACAAAAGACACGGCTTTACGAAAGGTTGCCCTTAAAATGCTCCCTCTCAACCTTCATCTTCCATCTTGCTATGCCGGGTTTCCATTTTTATTTGCCAACATGATTTTTGCTAAATTACTTACCGAGGTATGTGGGCAAGGAACGGGCGGGCGAGGGAATATGTGGCATGCGTGTGGATTTCGAAATAGTTGGGCTCCACATCTGTGTACCTTTTGCCATTTATTTTTCACATCCCGTGCCTCCCCGAAATGCCGTGCCACCAAATATGGAAAAGGCAAAAGTTGATCGAATAAATGTCGAAATTTCCATATTCCAGCGATAAGAGTAGAAACGTGTAGCTCAAAGATTTCCATCAATCGGCATCAAAATCGACTGGCCAAGCCAAGTAACAAGTTTTGCGAATCTTACAATAAGGGTGGCGCATGGGGTAGTGGGAGGGCCTCCTTCTGCTCAATGGGGGGAAGTAAGACTGATGGCAGCAGGTACAACCCTCATCGCTTAGCTAAGTAAATGGGTTGGTTGTCGAACGTGACGTTGCCTTCGGTTCGATAACGGGAGCACATGACTCCAGCTCCCAGGTATCTTGGAATACAAATGGCTGCACAATGGCACAATTTCGACTTCAGACTTTACAATTTATCATTGCATCAAATGAATAATAAATAAAAAGGTCTACAAATAAAAGAGTATGCCAGACAAGGTGACTAAATCTGTAAATGGTAAAACATTTAATGTACAAAAGTTCTTCTTGGCTTTACTCATCGTTCACTTACATTTCGTAATATTCAGTTTGAAAGCCAATCTGTGATTTCCTACCACTGTGCACAGTATGTTCCCTCCAACTGGCGCAAGCTAGTCACGATTCCAAAAACTGAAGCAACTAATGAGGACGACATGTAATTATGTACATGTGGTTGGGCAATATCCAAAAGCTTGCCTCCATTT
Source organism: Drosophila willistoni (assembly GCF_018902025.1). Lineage (NCBI taxonomy): Eukaryota > Metazoa > Arthropoda > Insecta > Diptera > Drosophilidae > Drosophila > Drosophila willistoni. Next base: position 4,963,667 of record NC_061086.1, read on the forward strand.
CTATGCATTTGACTCTTGGCCGTGTAGCAGCCCCGTCGATTGGCGCGCTGCCATTGTCACACTGACTCCGGCTCCTTGCTCGAAGCCTTACAAGTCACGACGCAGAGGCGTATTTGCCGGAATCAATGCCGGAGACAACCCGAGAAATTTAATAAACACGCAAGTGTACGGAAGTAAATTATCCCGTCAGTCAATTATGTATGTGGTGTTTGGCATTCACCCTCTCTTGGTGTTTCATTTGGGCCAACATATCCTCATCCTCATTTTCCAGCTGGTGTACGGCTGCGGCTGTGGCTGGGGCTGGGGCTATGATATCTTTATTCGCCACATAAATACCTCGTTTATTTGCCTGTCTGTGTTTGCCGTGTACTTGGGCTCAGTTTCATTAAATGTTTTCTCTGCTTTCGCTTCAATTGGTTGCTTATTTGTGGTTTCAATTCGCCAGCTCTTCTTTTGCCTTTTTAATTAAACATTTTCGAAACCAGAACTAATTAAATGTATACTCTGCGAAAATTCTAAACATCAATTAATGGAGCACAATTCCCTGACTTACTGTGCATATGGTTAACTCCATAGTGAATGCTATAAATTGTTTCATTACAAAGCAGGTAAACCTTAAATTAATTGAATCTCTATAGATGTATCTGCATCTCGTTTGCAATTTGCATATATTTCGACTAACGTTTAAATAATAAACATTAAATTAACCATTGCAATTGTTTACTTATTCTATTCTTAATCTATTTTTGTGTTTTTCTATTTCTTGTTGAGAAAAAATAAACAAAAATGTTCAAAGACAAGAACAGACACAACAGACTTGTACTGTATACCTTGATATGAATAGTTTTTTCCAGTTGAATTTTTCAATCAATTTTTTCTAAAACAACATCTATGTATGTGGCCCTGGCTGCAAATGGGGGGAAAGGAAGAGGAGGAGATAGAGTTAGGCTACTTTTAGCTTGGCATGTCTGATAACTTTTAAATAAATAATGAAATTACGTCTGCTCTATGAAGACATGTGAGAGCGGCCATTGGCAGTTGGAGTTAGAGTTTGGGTTGGACTGGGGCAGTTGGTATATCTAGCCTGTAAAATTTTAATCAGCCTCAGTCCATCGAGTGGCAAGATGGAATTGAACTAATTTTACTAATTTGCTAGATAATTTTGCATGAAACAGGAACAGGAACAGCATTGCGATTCCAGCTGGAGGATTGCCTAGTTGATTACATTAAAGATGCGCAATTAGACAGGCCGGTGAATTGGCTCAGTCAGTTAAAATGGCCAACGAGGGTTGTGCCCTGTGCCCAAAATGAAAGCAGAGTCAATGAAAGAGGGGAACAACTCGCGGTCCTTTTATGTTTCCGCGTTCATTAAGCGCCAGAAGGTGTTGTCAATTTAAAGCAGCCATTTCTTTATGGCCAACTTCATTTGCATGCCAAGTGCGCTCGAAGGGGTAGGATTATTCAGTTAAAGAGTTGCTATTCAAGTTATATGCGAAATATTGCAATACAAAATGGAAAGATCTACTGAGAGCTATAACAATTACTGCTCCAGTTGGAATAGAAAGCAAATATCAAAGTGAATTTTGATAGTAACTTTAATTAATAAATTTGGTCTCTTATATGAAATTGTAAATATATATTAAATTTACCCATTCTTGTACATTTTTCTACCTTTATCTATTTTGTCTTAGATGCGATTTTTTTTAAACATCAAGCCTTTTCCATGGTTTTTCTTAGATCAAAGTCACTATGTGAGTAACTGTTTGGTAGTTAATAAGTTCAAGTTTAATAAAATATGTTAAATCTCAAGCTGAATGTTATGGACTTGTGAACACTCTTACTTAATCAGTACAAATTAAACAGCGACACTTACATATATTAACATTTGTATGGAGCGATATCATCCGATTTTTAAAGTGTATCTTCTCGATTCTATTTTTGGAATGTGCGGCATAGCAATTTGGTTGTTGTTCGTTTTTGATTTATTTGCGTCAGAACGGTAAATGCTGAGCTAATTATGCATACAGTGTGGCATACAGCAGCAACAACAACAACAACATTAGTTCGGTGTACAAACAACAAAGATCAGCTACGAATTTATAAACAAAATTTTGAGGGAACCATAAACAGCTGCACACCAAACGGGTTAAAGGCAAATACTTGGCACATGGGCAGCGATTTCATATCGGGCACAATGTCTGCTGACCTGGCCATGACAATATAGCTAGAGTACGTCTATGTCTATGGTATTTTACACCTAGACCGAGCAGCAGCCCGGCAGCAACCCGGCACCTCGATTCGTATCGAAACTCACGTAGCAGCAGCAACAATAAAATGAATATCAACCACTGCACTCCGCCTCTGTCTCTGCCTTTGCCGCCGTCTCATTCTACTACTCGCCCTCTCTCACTCTCTCACTCAGCTCAGGCTCAGGCGAGGCAAGCTGTGCTTCCTTGTCGCACTCCCAGGTAGAGAAGAGGCGGCCATTGAAATTGAAGCAGCCATGTCAATGCCCCAGCCTCTGCTGTTGCCTCACTCCACCCCGCGCTGCCGACTGACGACCAACTCGAACTCGAACTGCGCAGAGGAAAGTTGGAAAAGGAAAAATAGGAAAAGTATCTGGACCAGGGGTCGAGGCTGCTGCTGCCTTCGACTTGAAAATCTCATTTTCATGTTTGTTGTTCTTTCGTTTTCTTTGTTGTGGAATTTCATTTATATTCTACACTGAGATAAATAGGTCTACAAATATATGTCTATACATACATACATACATACATTCACATATGTATATATTGATGAGTGTGAGGGAATCCATGGGCGTATACAGAAGATGATAGAAGAAGGATTTCTGGATTTTACTGAACCAAAAGAGACGATAAAAAAGTTTGAAAATACAAATTTTATAAAATCACAAATTTAGATTTCTTTTGAGTGACTTAGTCAAAGTTAAGGTACTAATAAATTGCATCAGACAACTAATCAAGATGAACGATTGAAAGATTTTATTACCATATACAGATAAGCTTTTTTGCGAGGAAATAAAAAACGTTTAAATGCTTTACGACCGCAGATTCAAATGATTTTTTTGTACAAGCTTGTAATTTAAATTTAATATTTATAAATATTCGATAAGATAGTTTTGCATCCCCATGAATAAAGTCAATACAACGCCCATGCTTGTCGTGCTTCTTCCGATCAGTTCAAACTTCACACAACTGTAAATAATTTTAGAGAATATTCGAATAATATTCAGGCCAGATTTATGTTCTCTTACAATTAGTTTCGTAGGATTTGTAACATTTTGTGTATGATGATAAAAATTGAAGTATAGATTAGAAGTATTTTTTGTAAAAACTTATCCGAAAAATCCACAAAAATTTTACAAACTTATTTACTAAAGTTATTAAAACATTCTCTATTATATTCAGTCAGAACTTTCAACTTTTTTAACTTGTTAACTTTTGATTGTTGTTTATCATGTTTCATTATCAAAACTTTTTCAGCATTTTGGGGAAAGTGAAAAGAGGGTTGAGAGAGCATCCGATTACTGTAAATAATTCTGAATTAGAGCGTCTTGTTGCAAGGGCAATTAGTTGTGCTGCAGCTTAAGTTGCATCATAATGACTGCTTTTGTGGCAAGAGTCAGATAGCCGAGCAATGAACCCACGTGCCCCTTCTTGTGTTTTTTTTTTATGAAATTCGCAATCAGACTGAATCCAAATGAGATGCAACGAAATTGGCATGGAAATGGCCAATCTCTAAGCAATTCCATTTGGCATTGCTTATGGCCAAGAACATTGTGGGTCGTGAGGGCTGAGCAATCTTTTTAAAAAATTTATATTATTTCTAAGTAGTTGCGCACAAAAGTCGCTGGCACAAACTATGAACTATGAACTCGGCACCACCTCCATCTCCGCCTCCCTTCATTCCCATTCGCGTTCCCAGGGAGCTGATTTTTGTGCTCTTGGAATAACACAAAATTGTGTGGCTTAGTGCGCACCACGAACTTTGGGGAGCAATCCGGGAATTTTATCATTGGGGGATTTATGTGAAATGATGGCAGATTGCCAAGCTGCAACTATCAGATATGCAGAGAGTAAAGGAAAGTAGGAGCGGGGGAGGAGAGGAGAGGTGCCAACACACACACACACACACATAACATGGTGAAGGAGGGATAGGGATGTCGACTGGATGGAACTCGAGACGAAGTCAAGGCAGTCAACACGATTTTTAGTGTGTTTTTTTTCTCCTTCTGTTTTGGTTTATTTTTGTTCATTTTTTCTTCTTCTTTAGTTGTTGTTTTTTACAATTTGTTCTTGTCGAGTATAATGGCTAGGAAAAGTTGTGCCGCACAGTGGAAAAAACTGCAGAGAACTGAGCTACTGAAATCTAAAGGAGAATCCAGAAGTTCTCTAAGAAATTCTAGATGATTTTATACTAGTTTGGAACATAATTCAAATTTTGACTTCCTTGTGTTGCTATCATCACTTATCACTTGACCCCATTGTGCGGCGCTCTGGCACAGGCTTGGATGGCGATGCCACCGCTGGAGCCAATTTGTTGCGGTTCATCAATATGCCACACCACACACATCCCGGACCAACCAAATGGCCAGAGCTCCAGTCGTCACTGGCTAGGCAGAAGGCGCCTGCAACTTTTGGCGGCCGGGTGGTTGTTGTACTTTGGTCCTCCTCCAGCCAGAGGCAAGAGGCCTCTTCTCTTGTCTCTGCGCAGATTTACTTGAAGCGAGGCTCTTGGCATTTGAGGAGCTTAAGTGGCTCCACGTACCAAGTATTTGCCGTCTGCGAGGGAAACAAGAAAAAATATGTGCATAAATTTAAAGAATCTCAATTTACTTGCTTGCTTCATGTTCATTTGTGCGCCAACTCCAGCTCCAGCTTCAGCTCCATTTCGCCTTGTACCTCAGGTCTTCTTTCTCCCTCTCGCCCTCTCTCGCTCACTCCTATGTCTTGTGATTTGTGGGCTCAATTATTGTACACTTTCGTGTGTTGGTTTTCTTTTGCTTTGGTCCGCTTTTGCCGCCATCATGCTCCACCTTGGCCACAGTCGTTTTTTGTGGTTGTCACTTTATTATTTATTCAGCGCCATGGTCTGGACCGGGCTGCCATTTGTGGGCCGACCGAGAACATGGGGCTGAAGCTGGAAACTGTTGGAGTTGGGGGAACTGGGGACTGTTAATGAGTTCGTTCGTCTTCGCGTTCGCGCTTTGGATGCTCCGCATTTGGATGCTAATGAGTGCATGGCATCCAATAAATTTAGTTTGCCCGGCTTTGCTTTTATCGCGCCACTTGCATAATTCAATCGCTTTGCCTCAGGGTTGTCCCAACCGGAGAACATGGCAGTCAGTCTCTAGAGGGTATAGAGGTCAATAGAAATTTATGAGTCGCATTGTTTATGCCACTGATTACAAATTATTTATATGTACGAACATTGCCACAGAGCTGGAAGTACATAACCCCATCCCAATTCCTGATTGCCAACTAGATCTTCACAAATGTGTGTCCTTTGACACGCAGTGGGGAAAAGACTAATAAAGTAATATAACTAATGGCATCTCCTGCAGTTAAATGAATATTACTTATCGTCTAGCCCATTAAAGAAGTTGATTAAGTGCACATCGGATCGTATACCATATTGAAGCTAATTCAAAGCTAGATCTCCTAAAGTATAAACTCAAGGAATGTTACAAAAATCTGAATATTACATAGGTACAATTCCACTCAAAGAAGGGTATATAATTACAGCATCAAGTAAGGAACTCATTTTTTAGTCTTGATCGTCACTTATTATATCGGTATTGGATACTCATATTAGTATAAGATTAGTCATTACTTAGATAAGCGTCGTTAATTTTGTTGACAAGTTGTTAATCATTTTATAATAATGGAATAATTCGTCCCTGGGAAGTTGAATTTTGTATGCGTATAAAATATACATTATTTTCGTTTACATAAAACTTCATGCTCTTTGGAAACAATTTTTGAGTAGCAAAGTTTGGTTTCTTTTGCTAATTTTTCATCAAAAATTCTAAATTAGGATTCATTTTGCCAAATTTTAGATTTTATACTATTCAGTATTTTAATTAGAATTATTATCTATAGCACAAAACATTCCATGGGTTTAAATCTATAGATAATTTGTATCAGAAGCAAGTTATAGTACAATTGTGCAATAAATTGAATTTAATTGAAAAATATCCTAATATGACATATTACTCATACCTACATAATATTAATATAATAGTTTAATAATACATAAGTATACATAAGCATATAAGGCATCCCCCTGAATACCACCCTGTATAAAATCATTTTTAAAATGCACATATATGTTTTTATTCAACAAAAATATTCGCTCTAGAACTCTCTGCCCGAACATTGCTGAAGGAATATACTAAAATCACACTCCAAGGCTTAAAAAATGATATTGATATTTCGATATTCGTGTTAACTCCAAATGACCTTAAGTAGTATTAAAAAGCTGTCAGTTTAATTCAAAACGTCGGGCTGAAATTTATTTGTTTCTATCAAGTATCTCGTAATTTTAAAAGTATACGAAAAATAACGCTTTACCCATTCGAGTCTAGCCAGAAGTAAACGACTGAAAAGCTGTAACTAAAATATATACTTGCAGTGCATAATTTTTTCCCACAATAGTCGGCTTTGCTCTGTTCATTCCACTGATATACTTAACGAGTCTTGTTAGTCTTTCTATTAATATGAAGTTGTTTTAGTATTCATCGTCCACTTGGAATGCCCAGATAGAAAAGAGCATTCTGCCTTAATTAGCTAGCCGCTGATAGTGACAGCCGTTCATAGACCTAATTTAGTAATTGGTTGACTCACTCAATCATTGATAATGTGGCAATGTGGAAAGCATGCTGGCGTCTATATTCACATACATGTATATAGAGTTCAATCTGAACAAATTTCCCCTAGTAATACGACTAATTCTAGTTCATATTAAAGCTGCCTCACAATCTCTGTCATTCCTGGCAATGAGCTTAACAATTATTATAATTGTTAATACTTTCACTGTCAACGAGGTCGAGGCAAAGATAATTGTCATGTAACAAAACAAGCTTCTTCAGAGATAACACCAACCAGATTTGAACAACAAACTCCAATTGGCTGGGTCTTGTCTTGGCAGCCGCCTGGCGGCCAAAAAGTGAAGCTGAGTGGCCAAAGCGGAGGGCATCCTGCAGGCAAATGTATCTGCAGAGTTTAATTCCAATCAGCAGTAGCAGAAGCAGCAGCAGATAAAGATACTACTTCTCCACTAGATTGAGTCGCTAGATGGCGCTCAAGTTGAAAACATGTTTATCTGCTTGTCAGCCATATTGGAATTATCTGGCAAGCGAGTGTATCTGAAAGATACGCGCAGCACACACACCACACACACCGCACACAGTGCGTCCTTTTTCCGCACATGCGCCGAAAAGGCATCTTCAAGCTGCGTCGCCTCGAAATCAGGCGTGGCCAATACGCGGCCGACCAACGTCTGCGTCGACAGCGACAGCGCCGGTCACACACACTAATGCAATGCACAAATACAAGCGCAGAAACCAGCCCTCGTCCCCTCTCCCTCTCCCACTGTGTCTCTGTCGCCCCTTCAAGAGACTTTGGAACCCAAAACTACCCAGAGGCAAATGCTAGCCGCTGCGCGTGGCTTCCATTATTTTATCATTCTCAATGCAAGAAAGATACTCCACATCAATAGATACTTTTTTCCATCACGAACATTTTACACATTTGTCTAAATTTAAACTATTTTCTAACTCGAATTGAACAAAATTTAAAAACTATCAACGTAAACTTCCCTTGTTAAAACAAATCAGACGAAGATTATCAACTTCTGTTAGGTTTAAGTTGAAAGAGTTTTAATTTTAACCACTTAAATAATTCTGTTGTAACATTTTAAGTTTGCTTTGTAGATACATTTTAAGTAAAGCTTATGCTATTTTTTAAATACTTTGCCTATGCATAGTTCTATGTCTTTAATTATCTATTTCCAATTGCCGTCGGCAAGTGTCAGAGCACTACGCATGTGTCTATCATTGTGTTTTTTTCTTTCCTTGGTTTTTGCTTTCGTTCGTTAAATTAAAATTCTCAAACCATACCAATTAATGGGCAATTAGCAGACAAAATGCTAATTTCAACTCGCTGTGCGGTCCGCGAAATTGCAAAACACTCATATTAATTGAAACGGGGAAAAATGTATTCACCACATTGGACCCCTGGAACCTTGGCTAATTGACACGACAATTGAGCGAGCCTTCAAAGTCGATGCCCAAAATAAAGAACAAGTGTTCATTATTTTTCAAGTAATTCACAAGGTCCCTGACACCATGTAGCCAGAGAGATTGGGAGGAGTCCATTTTGCCCATTTCTTTAAAGATAAACGCCACAGAATTTGCATAACTTAAATGCAGAAATTATTTTAATTTAACCATTGCATAAAATTGGCTTCTTTATGGTATGCATGGAGAACACACAAGCCCAACCAACAGCAATCGGGACCGAACATCCAGCAACAACATCAATATATGCAAATAACTCGATAGCAACTTCTTGCCACAAAACAGAATTGAAGTTTGAGTTTGAGTTGGAGTTGGAGTCAGAGCAGAGTCAGCGGTCTATCCTTCTCTATCCTCTCTTCTCTATGTGATGGTGTTGTGTGGCATCCTCCATTCGCCAAGATGGAATATTTTAGTCACGTTAATTCATTTCACGTTTAATTCACGAATAAAGTTCGTAACTTATTTCGTGCTCATAATGCATGCAAATTTATTGACTCTGCGAGTGGAATGGGCTGGCTTAACTCACCATGTCCCCCTGGCAGGTGAGTCCATTAAGTATTCGATTTACACAGATGCCATTGTCGCAATGTTCGCCTGCTGATATATCAAAGTCCCGTGGCGGTCCACGTACCCAATCTGAAATCCCTTCTCAGCGTGCACTTTGTGACCACTGTGCGGGGCAAAGTTCTTGCCACCACTAGAGCAACTTGCCACATACGACGGCCAGGAAATAATTAAACGAGTTCCACCCATTAATAGATTCGGCCAAAGTTTTTGTCAGCCAAAGTTGCCGCAATATGCGAGATGAGGTGACAACTTTCATTAGAGGCGCACACACAGAGGACGGACAATGTCATTGTGTCGAAATCTGTTGGGGTTATAAAAAAAGGCAAAACTTTCCCCAAATTAAAAAGGAATTCCAACTTTTGTGTTTCAGGCTTAAAGCATACTTTAAGTTGGCTCCACTTGTTTGTGCCGTTTCCATGCCATCGCCCCACCCGGTTCCACTCTGCCTTGCCCAATTTATATTTGTGTCTTGAGTTGTGGAAATATGACAACAAATAGAAACAGCCGGAGGCAAATAGAATCATATTTTTTTCCTTTCTGTGTCTATTTGCGGAGCTTATTTAAGTGGGTTGGCTGCTTGGTTGGTTGACTTGTTTGCTTTCTTTTTGGTATTGTGTACACTTAGGTGTGTTCCCCCGGCGAGTACCTTGAGTCGTCACTGAAAACATGTCTGTCAATCTCACAAAATACAAATACACTGCAAAAAAGGCGGAAGATATATAGCCAAAGTTCTGCATAAAAATCTGAGTATGTAATGACTAAAATGTCTCTCTAAAACACCATTTATAATATCGAATAGACGACACAATATTATTTGGATATTCTTTATTTTAAGACTATTTAGGGCTAAATTTATTTTAAGGCTAAAACAAAAACGAACAAATTTCTTTAATAACAAAAGTACCTAGATATGGATTTCGATTCGATTTCGATCGATAACTAGAAAAGGCCTGAATGATTACTTCTACAGGATTTGTTGTTGTCGCTTCTACTCTAGATCTTCAAATCATATTTTAAAAGACAATCAAAATGAATACTGAAAAATATATACTTGTGTTTTGTGTTTGAAATTGTACAGTGTGGTCGAACGAAACTCACGTTTGCCAACCAGGCCGCTTCTCATTGAACAAATGCAGCCAGCGCTACCCAAACTGACTTTGAAACGAATTTTTGGGGAATCGCCCCCAACTTTGGATGGGGACCACAGGGAAATGAAAACGGAGCCATTCTTCCGAATCGTTGCCTTATGCAGGAATAAAAGAAAAGTCACAGGACGGTAGAGAGAATGAACTGCTCAACTGATGGCCAAGAGTGTGCGGATGGAAAGGAATGATATGGACGTCCACATCGATCCAGTTAGCCGGCTCGTTGCAACTGCTGTGCAAATAATGGGAAAGAAAGCATTTCACTTGTGTCCAGACACGGAAGGCTCATACTTGGAGCTAGAGCAACACCTTCAAACACAACCGTCCACTGGGATTGCAGCCACTTGAAACAGATTTACTTTTGGCAACTTATGGCCCATGCTACGTTGCCGTTGGCCCGTGCCTGGCTGGATTTATGTTAACATTGACTCCATCTCCATGTCTAGGCCATCCCATCTTCATTTTGGAACGTCGACACGTTTGGTGTTGGCAAAAGTTTTCTCATTTTGGCAAGCTGCTCCGCTACTAACGAAAATTGTCGAGTTCGGCAAATGCCGCTGGAGAGATGTGGTGCAAAAGCAAATGGAACCGCATGCACCGGCGACATTTCTCATTAAAAGTTTTGTGCCATTTGTTCGTCGTCTTCGTTGTTGTTATGCTCCAACCAACATTCTTATCGGTAGACAGACAGCTATTTTAATAATGAACCAAGCGACAGGGCATCCATGGATCGACTCTAGTAGACAGGTGGTGCCCCTCAATCTAGGAAATACAAAATGATATACTATCTGTCTCTTAATTAAAATTAATTCAATGGTTTGGGGTTAGAGCATTTATAAACAACCAACCCCAGTGTTTTGTGTCCTTTGAGGTTTCAAAAGAACAACTAAATGTAAGATAAATATATCTTCTAGACAAGAGCAACAATTTATTTAAATCCAGGCTCCACTTACAACAACATAATCAACTACTATCTTAAAGTTTAAACAACTTAGAAGCTGTCTTAGCCATAGTATCTAATTACCTTGAGATGCTCAATAACATTTTCATAAACCATTTCAAGAGATCATCTTAGCTAAATTAAAGAAACCTTGGGCAGCCTCCCTTTGGCTTCTGTCCTTTTTGCCTTGGGTGTAATTATTTCCACTTTCCAAAATGCCAATTAAGAGAATTTTCCTTGTCCATGTTATGCTGTATGGCTTGTAATAAAGTATGAGAATATAATTTCCAAGTCGTTGCCAAAAAAAACAACAGACCTTGAACGTAAATTAGGCACAACCTGCGCTCAATTATCGTTAGTTTTCTTCCTTCTCCACGCAAAGGGTTACAATGTCAGAGTGTCGATTTCTAGCTGGGCTGAGGCTCAATGTCAGGACCGCGGGCCCTGCCAATGCCAAGAAACGGCATAGTCATTAAACAATATAAACAACAACAGCCAAACTCACACACCCACACCAACACACACACACCAGTCGAGGCATAAAAAACCAGAAGGCAGAGGAAGCAAGGACAAACCCTTTTCCTTCTACACTAGAATACACACACGTGTGTGAATGTGGTGGTGGCCTGAGTTTGTTTCTGGTTCTATTTGTCTAGCATCAGGCTAGTTTAAATCTACGCATTATGGTCGCACAGTGGGCTCATTGACAATTTGCGGTAAGCGGCCGATCGTCTGGGCCTAGTCGATTGGTTAGTTCTTGCTTTCCCATTCTCTTTCTCTCTCTGTCTCTTACTTTACGATGCTGCTTCCCATTGCTCTCAATGTGTGTGTGTGTATGTGAGCCCGTCACAGTTTGAAGTTTTATGGTCTACAAGAGTTGGCCGTAAAAAGTGAGAGTCATTAAAAATTTTTACGGCTTCTCAAGGTCGTCTGTGGAGAATTTTATTATACTTTTTATGGCAAAGTCATCGTCAAGCTGTTGCATCGTTATCGACTGACCCAATTTCATCCGAAAGATACATTAATTGAATTGCCAATTACAAATTGATCGATCATTCGTCAGATTGATGCGAATATAGCTAAATCTGAAACTGAAACTAAGCTTTAATTTGAGCTAGAAAAGATTTATTTTTTGCAGTCCGAATAGTTTATTCAGACCCTTAGCCTTCGCTGCTTCATCTCGTCATCTTTGATATCAGAAATTCATTAGACGAAGAGTTCTTTTCCCATATTTTCACATTGGGAATTTGGCTTATTTGCCAATTTTGGGCACGATTCGCAAGCTGGCACAACTTTTGCTACATGAGTATGAAAAATATCTAAGAAATACGACAAAAACGAATGAAAAGGAATGGGGAGGAAAAAAAAGCAAAATGCTTAGTGGCAAGTGCCGAAACTAAATCAAATAACTACATGCCTGAAACATTCATGAGCGAAAATTGAACACGTTTTCAGCGTCTCGAGTTGAGCTCTCAGTTCAGCCAGCTCCGATTTGCTTTCAGTTTTGCCCCGAGTCGAATAAAGTTCAATTGAGCTTACTCTGAACAGTGTGTGGATTGGACTGGAGTGGAGGAGATGGGGAATGAATGGGTGGCTTGAATGGGTCTCGACTGCTCCGATGTCCGTTGGGGACGGGGCCAACGCACTCATCACAAATGCTCCTCGGTCTGTGTCGGTCCCTGCATGAAAATGAATTATCCACACCTTCTGTCGAACACAAATTGAGACTACAAGCCAGCAAGCACTGACGACCATTTTGATTACAAGTATTTTCTCGCAGACGTTTTCTCTCAACTTTACAAAAATTGCGAAAAAAAAAAAAATTGTTGAGAAAAAAGGGCGAATTCATGCAAGAACGTGGCTGATGATGGGAAAATTCTTTTACCAATTGCACGTTTCAATTGCGGGACGAGGAGATTCAATGCAAACGCTCCTTGACGTAGTTCGGGGAGATTGCTTTCGATTGTGCATTTTGTATTCACATTTGCACACATTCTTCTTGATTTGCAATCTATTTGAAATAGTTAATTCAACGGAGCTTTCTTTGTATGCACAACTAACAATGAACAGTTTCCATCTGACAGGTTTTCCTTTGAATTATTCCCATGGCGATAATGATGAATGACATTTCTATTTGGATTTTGTTTAATTTGGTACATATTGTGTTGCCATAAGTCATTTGTAGTCATAAATTCCATCCCTGATTTGTTTTTTGTTATTTAATGATAGTTTCAGTAGACCGATAGTCAAATAAATAAACATTTAATTAAAAAAATCTAAATTAAGTTTCAACCCAACTTAAGAATAAATAATATCGCCTGATTTTTTGTGATTTTTAAGGTTTTTTTTCGAAAAAGTGGATTGATTGTTTTATATTTGGAATCTTCTTAAAAAAAATTCTTCATAAATCGCTAAAACACATACTTTTTTTCTTTTGAACAATTAGATTAATACTACTGATATTAACTGTTTCTTCATTTCCAAACTCACTTTTAGTATTCTCGAAATATAAAATTTAATAATTTTGATTAGTACTCTGTTGTCTTTCCCGTTTTGTCAGCTCTTTGTTTGTGTAAAATGGGCATAAGAGAACATCGAAGAGAGTTTTCATCCCCAAAGAGACAGCTTTCTGGCTCTCTTTGGCTCTTATGATGGCGAAACACAGGGTGGTTCGGGTTTCTTTGTGGCTGGCAGCTGTTCGTTATTTTTGTTTATTTTTGTCGACAACAAAAACCAAAAAAAAAAAAAAACAACAAAAAGAATGAAATGTTAAATAGCAATTCAAAATAAATCATATTAAGGCAAAAAACAATTCAACCTAACGAAGACAAATAAATTAGCGAGCCAAAAATACATTCCAGTCGATATATACATCTATATCTTTTGGATCGGTACATACACATATGTTTGTATATGTAGACGTATGTATAGTCAACCGCATTGGCTCTGGTCAACTTTAATTAAGCCATTTTTTGTGTTCGACTGCAATTTGCATTGGAATTGGCCGCAACTTGGTAAGCAAAACTCATTTGCCAATGGCAAAATCTTGACAAGTAATAAATTGTCTAAGTGATGGGTTTATTAGCCACGAAGTGACATTGCCCATCTTCCCCCCCCAACCTCCAGCGCATAAATAAGCACATTGAAATGCTCTTCGACTTTCTGACAGGCTGATGGCGGCAACGTTGACTGCGGGGCAAACAGAAGCACTTAAATCCCCATCACATCTTCATCTCTCCATATCTATCAATCGTGATAATGATGATGATGATGATGAGGATGATTATGATGATGCCCCAGACATGATGCCAATGCCGAAACATTGAACGTTGATGCGATGGCAGAGGATACACGTTGCGATGATTATAAGCCAAAAATTTCGTATGCATCTGAGGCAGCTCTCAGGTCTTAACTGGGCCAGGAGTCGGGGGGCAAAAACTAATGGAAGAATTTCGCGAATGTCACGAGCACAAGTTATGGTTAAGTGCACTTTTTTGGCTTTCACCCCCATCCCCCTTATTCACATCCCCCACCGCCTCTAAACGTTGTTGCTGTGATGTTTGTGTCTAAATGCAAATTTTGTGTACCAAGTTAGAGCAATTTCGGGGACATTTAGCTATGTCTTGGTCTGAAAAGTATAAATGTTGCACTTTTTACCAAAATTTATCAATTGACTTGATTTTATTACAAGGTTAATATGGAAAGTCTGGATTTTGTGTTAGGGTATTTAGATTTCGTTGTTTTCTTTGCTGTTTACTCGTTTGTTTTCTTTTTTGTATTTAGCTAAAACTTTGCTGCTGCCTAATACCGCAGTCATTTTCGTGCTGAAACCCAACCCCAATTTCATACTTCACCCACGCCAGATTCTCTCCTGATGCGCTTCGTAAACTTTGTGCAGAAAATTTGAATATACTTTTGGCTTATTTCGCGTTCAGAGGACCAGGACCAGGGCAAACCACCACCAAAATCATTAGGGAGCCATGGCGTCATGCATGTCCTTAAGTCCCTCTCAGGTCTCTATGTGTCTCTCTCTCTCGCTGTGTGTGTGTATCAGAGTCACGTTTAATGGTGGTGGATATGGCATAGGACAGGAGTAGTGGCAGGGGCAAAAGCAGAAGCACGGCCATGGGCATTGCAACAACCACCATGAGGACCACTACCTTAATCTGACGACCTGAATCCCAGTTGCCACACAGATTGCCCCTGTTTGCATTTTGCTCATTGTCCTGCATCCTTGCTCCAACTCTTTATCCTCCCTCCGATTTCCCTTCACCTCTTCGAGCATCCTTGTTGCGTCATTTGTTCAAATTTGAAACGTTGCCTGCTGTGCTCCGAAAGACTGTCTTTGTCTGTTATTAATTTCCCTGCTCCTCCCGTTCGCCTGGGGCCGTTTAGCATCAATTGTGTCTCGGTCTGAGTCTCGGTTTTGGTTTTTTGGTTTGAGTCTTTGTCTTTGCTTAAGGCCATGGTCTGGGATGCGTTTCATTAATTAAGTGAAATGGCCTCGACGAGCTTTGCACGTTACAACAATGAATTATTTATATAAAATTTGTCTAGCACTTTTTCTACGCTTTCCCAAAGAATCTTTTCCATTTCGCTCTGTTTTTTCTATGTCTCGAATGTTTTTCTCCAGTTTCTCTTGGCTAGCTGTTGGCAAATTTGTTGCCATTTTCTTTTAATTCGCTTCATTGTTGCCCCAAAAGGTAGATACCTAAATCTAAGCATTATTGTGAGTCAGATTTCTTCTCGCTTGGCTTGAGGATTTGCTGACTAATGAAAAAGTTAAAGAAAGAAATGTTTCACCTTTCACTTAGTATTAAATTATTACCACACTTTCGTGACCTGAAGCATTTTCAATGACATCAAATTGCACTTAGACGGAAATAAGAAATACATCTACTCATAAATAATCCAAGTTATGGCGCATGCTATTTGCATTGAACCACAAAGTTGCTAAAGTCTCCCACTAACACCTTCCATTTCGAACCAAGAAGCGGGGTTTTTCCATTCACTGAACGCAATGTAATTAAATTATATACATTTTGCTTTCCTCCTTCCATCGTTCTTATCCGAGAACCCTTCATCATTGGCCCAGCTGTCTGGTCAATGATGGGGGATTACAACTCCAGACGAGTTTTGCATTTTTTATACATATTTATTCACTGAGCGTTAGTCAAAGATCCGGAATGTCCGAGGGAATGTTCAAATCACAGCCGGAACGAATTTAATATTTCCCTTCCCTCTCTGGGGAATGAGAAAAATTAAAATGGAGAAAAAAAGAAAAGGATTTTCCTGTCCTTTTTGGGGGAGTTTTATCTTGTTTTTTTTTTTCTTCATAAATGGGAATTTCCAATTATGCACCAGCTGCAGTTGCCTTTGCGAGGAAACGACATTATAATCTTTCGCTCAATAAGTTTACGCGGTGATTTCTTTAAATAAACTCGGGAATAATGAATAATTTCCGGTTTATTAATACTAAATGCTGCATGCCAAATTGAATATTATGACTATGCAAATTTCAAATAACAAGCGCAAGTCATCTAAACTGGTAGTCTACAATGGAGTTCTTAGCCATATTCAATAAATATATTGGTTATTTGACACAGGTCCAAAGGTAAATAATAAGCGGGAAACCCATGAAGTTTATGAAAATCGTTTATGAAAATTGCCAACAATCAGACAGAAACCATAACAGAAAAGTACAATTGAAGCCAGCAGCAGCCGGAGCAGTAGCTTTTCAAATCCGTTTGGGGTCTGCTCCTTTAGAGGTATCCTCATATAAACATACATACAAATGTATATACATATATGTCGCTTTGTATGTAGAAATATATGTACAACAATAAAATGAAATACACCCCATCAATATAAATGGCAGCAACAACACAAATAGCAACAGCACACACACAACAACACACATGAATCACGTTACCAGTTGGTTCAGGCCAAGTTCCCAAAAACTACAGAAACGAAAAGAAAAGCACAGAAAAAAGGAGAAGAAAAAAAGAACCAACAATAACAACAACAAAATAAAATAAATACAAAAAACAACTCAAACTAAAACTGAACTGGAAAAAAAAGTCTGTACAAATAATGCAGCCATTTTGGATAACAATGGAAGCTAACAAAGGAAATGCCAACAACACCGACTCCAACAACAGCAACAATAACAACAACAACAACAACAACAACAACAAGAAACAAACAGAAACAACATTGGAAAAGGTAGAATCGGAATCCACTTAAACGTTCAGTAACATTTTTGGGCCTTCCCGCGCAGCTTTGCCACATTTATCACAGCCCCTGCTCCCACAAAATGTCAAAAAATGTCAGAAACACCAACGAAAACAAAAACAAGAAAAGAAAAGAACGAAAAGAAAAGAAAGAAACACAAGAATGTCACATTCGAATTGAATTTAAATGAGTTCTATGTATATGCCCAGCCAGCTTACTAAAGGCACGCACACGATACCGAAACAGAACCCTCGAATCCGGACTACAGTTCGATAAAACAACCAAAGATTACGCCGCCAGGGGCAAGGGCAAAGCTTGGTGGCCATTAGCCATGAGGTCTACTATCTCTATGCTGTTTCCTCTATGTGCCAGATAAAACAATGGGCCAATATTTTGAAAACTTCACTCAGTTGAACATAAGCAGGATATATTGTTTAATTTATTATACCATACACCCATAGGGTGAAATGGTATATTAAAGTCGCCAAAATGTATGTAACAGGCAGAAGGAAGCATCTCCGACCCCACAAAGTATATATATTCTTGATCAGGATCAACAACCGAGTCGATCTAGCCATGTCCGTCTGTCCGTCCGTCCGTCCGTCTGTCCGTCTGTCCGTCTGTCCGTATGAACACCTAGATCTCGGAGACTATAAGAGCTAGAGCCACCAAATTTTTTATGTAGACTCGTGTAGTATGTAGAGTGATCAAGTTTATTTCAAATTTTTGCCACGCCCCTTTCCGCCCCCGCAATTTAAAAAAAGCGTTTATCTCAAAAACTATTCTAGCTAGAGACACCATATTTGGTATGTATATTCGCTTAGTAAATGCACACATTTTGTATGTATAAAAATTTTGCCACGCCCTTTTCCGCCCCCGTAATTTGAAAAACTTGATTATCTCCCGTATTTTTTTACCTCATGCAATCAAATTTGGCACACTTAAATTTAATACTAATATCTATCAAAATACCAAATTTGATCAAAATCAGATAAAAAACAGTCGAGTTATGCATATAAACGTTTTTCCATAAGGCCGGAGTTGGCCGTTGGCTGATAGGGGCGCTAGAGTGCTCGTATGATTGAGTGAGCGAGATACTAAGATATGCTTGTAAGAAGCATGTGAAAATGCTTGAAATATTTGCTTTACTGGTGTATGGTATACCAAAGTCGGCGAGACGACTTACTTACTTCATTTTTCTGTGTTCTCATTTGGACTTACAACATTAACACTTGTTTTTAGTCTATCGATCGACACGATCGCCCTTAGTTTACATAGATCTGTATCTGTCTGACCATTTTAATTTGGTCCAATCAGCGCCAATAGAACTAATTACGAAACTAAAAAGAATATGTCGACGACACAATTATATTTTTGTTCTGCCCCATAAACAAACACGGCCCACATGATATACAGATACACACAGAACGCACACTTTAAGGCAAATCTGATGAATAACTAGGTCACGGACATTGGGACTGACGGACAGTCAGTCAGTCAGTCGAAGAGCCGGAATCAGTTTGCTGCCTCACTGCGTCCAAAATAAGTTTATAAGTCTGCCAGCTCCATGCCTCATGGCCCGTGCCTTGTGCCTTGTGCCTTGTGCCCCTTGCCTGACTTGTCCCCTGGCACTGTCCCACTCCATTGAGTCGGTTCACCATTCCCCGAATGACACATCGCTTGGCACATTACAGAAAAGATATATATATATACATATATAAGTGTACGAGTATACATAAATATGCACACACACACACACATTTTTATATGTATGAGTGTGCAGAGAAGACATCAGCCTTCTCCAGCCTCGTTTCCCCATACTCTTTCCCATTCCCTTGGCCAGATTGTGTGTATGGGTGTGTGTGGGGGGTATCTCATTTATAAGCACGCAGACCAAATTGTTTCTATCTTATGCCCCGTGCGGATGTGACTTCATTTATGGAACTTGCACACACACACACACACTACTTCCTTATGTATGTGGCCCGTCGACATGGAATATTTAAACGATCTCAATGTTGGCCAAAAGCGTATTCGCCAGTCACTGTTGTCCAATATGGGCGCGACCAACTGAAATTTGGAACGCAAACGCTGATGCAAATGTCATGCTATATACTTATTAACCTTTAGACCATGTTTTCATACATTTAAGACCCAATAATGTCACTTTAACTGTATCTCAATTGTAACAAAATTGGGAATAAATATTTTTTGCCCAATTTTATTTACTATTCTTTAGGTGCAAATTAATTGTTAAACAAGAATTATGAGTAAACATTGTTAAACCTCAAAACTTGTCCTCCATTTTCTACAACTAAATGAAGTTCAATAAGCTCTATAGAAAACATAATCAAATTAATCACAAAGCAACTAATTTTCTTATTTCGGTAAACTTAAAAAATGATTCACCAAATGCCAGTATTTTCTGGTATTTACCTAGGAAACTATAAAATAAGTCTTTGAGATTCTATTGACCTTTAATTGGATCTGTTTAAAATAAAGAAATTTTATAGGAGGTTAATGCGAAAGACGTTTATATCGCTTAATTTATCCTAATCTTTGCACATTTATTTCGAAAAGTCCTCATAGGAATTCACTGTTAATATATTAATTAAAATGAAATTTCATTTCTATGTATTGACATTAAATGATCACAAACGAGGCTTTTCCTTGAGCAAATGTTAAGAATTTCTCCACTAACTACAAATTATTAGGACCACATTTCGATCGATTTCCAATCATTGAGTTTTTTTGAGTATCTTTCGTATATGTATATAAACTCACATTGTCTAATTGTAGTCCTAAGTACACTTTGCCTTGGATAATCGTCTCATTCCCTTAGACGATCTGTTTTCGATGCTCGTCAAGTGGATGGAAAAGTGCGGTGGCAACACCTAAAATGAGTTAATGGCCGCATTTATTGCCAAACTGCTATAATAAACAATTTGTTAAGCATTTAACGAATTTTACTGCCGTCAGTAGCAGCAACAACAAGAACATCAACAATAATAACAACAAAAGCAGCCAAGAAGAAGAAGAAGGAGTGGGCCAAATGCGAGTGCCTATAAAAAATGTTTATGATGGATTATTCTCCCACTTCCGCGCTCCCTTCCACTCCCTCAGTCATTCACTTTTGTGTTTTATGACACTTTTCATGTGGGGCAGATTGAGGCAGGTTACGGACTTGGTCATTGGAATCAGACCCCCTCCCAGACCCCAACCAAAAGAAGCAGCTACAATCACAGACAGCGAGACACCAGAGAAATTGTCAATGTCAAGGTGAAAAGTGTAGCACATAATATGGTCATAAAGGTGCCTGCCTGCAGATTGATTTAGGCAGCATGCCGACTGCGAGTGCGGGTAAAACTGATGGAAGAAGAGCATCGAATGGGGGGGCGGCAGTGGCAAGTGGAGCACTTGCCATACAATGAGACTGCCAGCGAGAGATATTAAAATTTTACGGTCAGCGGTAGACGACTGCCAGACGACACCTATAGACACACTTTCGCACACACACACACACACACACACACATACACACACGCGATAGTAAAAAAAGCATTATTATGGCAGACATTAAGTGACAACGCCATCAAGTGCCGCTCAAGACATTGACGGAAGCTGAAGCGGTGGCCATTGACTGCTGGCCTTGGTCTTCACGTATGTCTTCGTCTGACTGTCTGTTTGTCTGTCGTAAAAGTGAGGCGCGAGTCTAATACCCCCAGCCAGCCCCTCCATACCCCGAAAAGACCCTTCCCTTACCCAGTTCCTCTAGCAACTTCTCAACCACCCAGCTGCGTTTTTATGAATGAACTGCTCTGCTCGGCTCGACTGGCTTCTCGCGTTTGCTTCTGCCTTTTTGTTGCTTTTTTAGCGTCATTTTATTGCCCTTAATGTCACATTATGCACTCGAGTGCGACAAAAGAAAGACAACAACTAGCCAAACGGTTGCAAATTTGTATGACAACTCTTTAGAAATGCAAAAAGGTTTCAATTGAGCGTCAAATTAACTAGACTAGACAAACGACACTTGATTGTTAAGTTGTTTACGAATCTTGTAACCATATATACCTAATTCCACAAGCGTTTAGCTTAATTATTGGTCTGAAAGTATCTGTAGAGAGACAATGAGCTTTAAGTCTAACTAATATTGCTGACTAATCATTAGAGTCAGGAGCGGATTTCACATAACGTTGTGTCTAGACAATGGCATTTTAAACACAAGTAATAATTTGATTAGTCTTACAAACATACATATCTATAATCTAACAAGTAACTGCATTTTTATAAATAATGGACTGGTTTATATTTAAATTTTTTTTTATGATTCAATTCTTATAATCCAACTTTAAAGTTCTCGAACACAACTTACAGAATATGATGAAATATTTATTCATACATAGAAACTAGACGGCTGCTTGAATGATAGAAAAATCAATTCAAGTTAACAATATTCAAAACCAAATGAATTGAATGACTTTGAAAATCAACTTTAAGTAAATGAGTGTGCAACGTAAAAATCAGTCGCACAACATTCAAACGAAACAAAACGAATTGACTGAGTTATAAAGTAAGACAATGAGTTGCTATGATTCGAATGCATTCGAATCCCAATACAATATTTTTGAACCATATATGATTACTATACGGTTAAACTAGTGTGGTCGGTGGCTCAGTGGCGACCTTCTAAGACTACAATACTGTTGTTATCGTTACATTTTCGTTAAAATCTTAGTTGTTGAAAACGTCCCAATCTAATTAAGACAACCCGAATAATTCGAAAGATTCGAGTGCCTTAGTACATTTCGATACTTTGGCACTCAACTCATTGCCTTTCATTAAACAGAGTTACATAATTTTAGACATTTGACAAGTACTAACACTCACACTTATTCATTTCATTGTGTAGTTGTCACTCATTCATTTGAAATCAATTCGAATGGATGCATTTGACTTTGACTTTTCTATCATTTATGCAGCTCTCTATTAGAAACTACTAATTAAGAAGCATTTTATTTTCTCTGGATAGGCTTAACATAAAAATATAAGTTAGACTTTTGGCCCTTTTACTTTCTACTTAGGGACTCTTCTTACTCTAAACTCCCATTCTGACTATAGACATTAGCGGCGTTGAAATTTGTAAAACTAAAAAAACAAAACAAAGCTATTTATAAAATATTCAATGACAAGAAGATGAAGCAATGGAACTTCCAACCTGTTTAAGCCGCTGTCAAGTCAGACCGTTGAAACTTTTCTACCATGGTGGATTAACTTGGCCCAAACGGCACATGTCAACCCTATCCAATGGCTACGTCAACGACTACGATGGCGACTAATCAAATGCCAAAACACGTTTTCAGCGACCGCTTATCGCGTTGAAAGGGCGACGGCACAGGGGCTAAATGAATTAACATATTGTCAACAACAACAACAAGAAGAACAACTGGCAGCGAGCAGATACATAGATGACAACCTACGAGTTGGATTTGGATTCGGATAGTTATCAGGGGCATTTGTATAAATATGATTGATTTATTTGACAATTTTCGACAGCATTATGTGGACGTGACACGCATATGTTCGGATAGTACAAAAATATATATGTATATCTCACTATCTAAAATTGTCATCTAAGTTGTTTTTTGGCTTAAATCCAAAAAAGATATAGAAGAGTTCTCCTTTTCTTTTGTTTTTTTGGACAGTTGCGGGTTTCTTGGCAAAAATTTGCATATCCATTAGGCATTAGAAATTGCATGCAGCCAAGTTTTAACTGCAGTCTAATAAACTAAAATGGAAATGGAAAAAGAAAATGGAAAAACAGAAAAGCTAGATAAAGCAGCTGCTGCCATGATGAAATTTTGCTGTCCGCTAACTGCTAACTGCGGCGCATGTGCAAGAAGAGTGACAGCAACGCCGACGCTACAGATAAAACGAATTCACACACGCACACACCCACATAGCCTCAGCCACTGGCGTACTGTCACCAACACACACTCATGCATAAGCAGATAAGCGACGCCATTATGCCACTGGCAGCCATGCCACTTTTTCCCCTACGCTACTGTTGCCATCCTTGTCTTACTTGAATCGGTAGCGTCATCTGTTGACTAATGCATGCACTACAAGTTGTCAACAGTTTTCTCCAGGAGCGACACTGAGATTACGAAAACAGTGACTTTGATCATTATTTTATTTTTGATCGTTATTTTCTGAGCTATTGTCGTGAAATTTTGTATTGATGTGTTTATTACATCCACTAACGACTGTGCCAAATTCGATCAAGATCGGGTGACTATATCATATAGCTTTCATAGGAACGATCGGTCGAATACAGTGACTTTTGTCAATAACTTCGTTATTTGCTAAATTAAGATGGTAGGTAAGCCATTCTTTCGCAAACATTAAACTTTTTAGATAAACAAACTTTGACCCGGTCAAAGTTAGCCCCGGCCCTCTGGTTTAGTTTCTGTTTAGTATCTTGCGATCAACCGCTGAAGAGGTAACTGAACTTATTCAGTTAATAGAAATTTAAGTAAATACTGCATTCAAATGGAATCAAATGGAAATGCATTGCGATGAGTGAACGTAATTTCGCATTCATCAATACTGCAGAGAAGAGTTAGAAATACGTTACATTGCCATACAATTTCCCACTGAGTTCAAATGGTTGGGACTTATTATTTACAGACTTCTTTTGCGTTTCGATTTCGAAAAGTAAAAGCAAAGCTTTGCTTTTTGGGGCGTCGCTTATGTACTTAAAGCTTTAGTTACTTTTGGGTCTGCACATCAGACTGTGAGAGGACAACAAGAGAAATCCTTGCTTATGTAAATACACTTGGACCTGGTCCTGGTTCTGCTTCTGGACGAAATCAGCCAGAAACACCCTTCTCCGCCCTTCATAAATGGAACCAACAAAAAACACACAACATGATTCGCCTCATCCGGATTTCTCCTCGTGCCATTTGATGGCTACGAGATAAAAATCAATATGAATATATATACTAGAAACGAGCAGGCGCATTCTATGTAGAACCATGTACCTTCTGGGGGGTGTCTTATATATATATAGCTATTTTCTATGTAATACATACAATATTTGCGCACATACACTTAATGAGGAAATTTATGCGTTTTTGCAAAGGATTATGGTGTAGAAAATTTCATTAATATTATTTAATATTCGCAATAAAACCGAAAAACGAGCGGCCAAACCAGAGCCAATTTGAATAACAGCAACGCTCGAATTTCGATTCGAACTTTAAATCAATTTAAGTCTTTGGTTTTACAGCATTCCACATGCCACGCCCCAACATTTAAATACTCGTATTTATTTACATATATATATATATATGTATATATAAATATATTATGAATTTTAATCGCATCGAAAAGTCATATGTACATTTTTAATTTTATCACATAAATTTCACACTTTATGCTAATGTCGGGTGCGGCAAAGTGTGCGGGGGGTACTGACAATGAGAGGGCGGCGTGGTCAGGTGACTCTTAATGACATCGCTTAACCAGTCTCCACAATTAGCGGAATACTCCACTAAAGGACAAAATTGCATTTGCGTATTTGTATGTATATATCGATATAAATATATATATTGGTGCCTCGATGGCATCATAAATTGAAGGCTTATTTGTTATGGCAGATCAACGAAAATTAGCTAATTACATCCCATAAGCCATAACAAAAGTGTTTATAACCTTCTGTTCCAAATGTGTACATCCAATTAGTATTCCATCGCACTAAAATCAACCGAAATGTGCACTTTGTTGGCAGGCGAATGCGAAATTTATTTGGGCAAAGTCAATTCAAATGCATTGACAAAACAAACAATTACTCACATAAATAAAATTGTATTAATTTTTTATTAATGTTAATATATTTAATTGCCATTTAAGAATTCTATTAAGCAAATCGGTGCAATAAAAAAAACACTTCTGAGGTGAATAAAAAATATATTTTCTGATCATAAACCTTTATGACTGTTATCGCAATTACCAAATATATTTTAAACAAGTCATTGAGTTTAATTAGCAACTATCTTTAAAAACCATAACTTTCTCACACATCTTAAGTCGGTAACTTTAATATACATATAAAATAAATACAAATATTTGTAAACAAATAGATATATTTGTTGTTTTGCTAATCCGATTTAGTTTTTAAACCATAAGAAAATAATCTTGTTAGCGTCTACTAAAAACATTTAAAAAAAAGTTTTTAAATTCTACACAATCTTAAAACCATTCCTCTTCTTGAAAATACAATAGTCAAATTTGATGATAAAAACAAAATCTTTCAGTTTCTTATGCTTACAACTTTACGACTTTTCTATTGGCTAAACACTTTTTAAAACTCTACAAATGGGTATCTTAGTTAAATCTTTTAGTTCGTGACATATTTTAGCCTTTTCTTAGCTTCAAAATATTTTTCTTTTGATATTTTTCCCCGGGCAATCAACTATATTTACATTTGTTAATGTGAATACATTACGATTTAGCACAAGTAGAAGACATTTGCGTTTAGCGACTTTTATATAAAATCTCGTAATTTTAAACTCAAGAATTTTATAGGATTTGTAATGAAGATATCTAAATTCAAGGGGTTTTTAATCAAATTTTCTTCCAAACTTAAGCATCAATGTCCAGCAATTACTACATATTTAAGTAGAAAATGCTAATGCAGCATGAACTCTTAACCCTTAGAATATTACTCTCACATATTAAATGTGTATATCAATATTAGTGAATGAATGAATAATGAAGATATAGAACTTTTTAAAACAGACAAATATTCAGATCTTTTAAACTTTCTTTAATGTTGATAACAAATAGTGAAGTCTTACAACATCAAATTCGTGAAAATCATAAATTCAGATAAGTATTTCGACGGTCTCATATAAAATACTTTCTAACGCAAAAGTCATCGCTCTCTCCAAATGTCTGGTAAATAAGCAAGAGCATTTGTGTTTCGGTGTTTTTAGAAATTGGGTTCCGAAATGGCTCCATTTCCTATCTGGTTACCAGCTTAATTTAAGTCTTATTTATGTTACAAGTTGAAAGAAACAAAAACATCATAAATGTGTTATTTCTCACAGATTTAAATGTCGTAAAAACATTTGCTTATTAGTTTAGTTTTTGGGACTATATTTCGCATGCAAGATTGAAAGATTGTATAGATATTTTTATTCTTATCCCGTCGCCATTTCGGACGTTTTTGTTCATCATAAGAAGAAAATTTCATTTTAATTCTCAATATTAAACGCGGCATGGATCGAAGTTGAAGAGAACAAAAACCGACGAGGAAAAAACAAAAAAGATTTTCAAGTAAAGTGAATGCTTGAAGAATTTTAATTGGGTTGGCCACTTTTGCATCTCAAGAAGGAAAAAACAGACATTTTGTCTGCCTCCCAGACCCACAACAAGAACAAGTCTACTGCATGTGTGTGTATGTGTGTGTGTGTGTGTCATTGTTCGGGCTTCAATTAAAACATTTTAAAAATCACCAGGCATATTTTGATTGCCTGTCGAAGAAACGCATTAAAATGGGCGACGCGGCATCGGTTATCGGCAGATCCCCAGAACCACATCCCCCAGACCATTCCGAATCTCCGTTCCCTCCGTTCGTCTTGCCCCATTCCCATGGCCGCACTTGACTCTTGTTATAAGTACATCGCCGACATCTTTCTCTGTCTATCTCTGGGCACCCATTGAACGGGAATGACAGAGAGATGTGGCCGCCATTGATATTCAAGACGCAAACTTGCTGCATATATCAGGTTCGACTCCTTCGCCTGCGTCTCCTCCTTTCTTGTGGCTCGTTTATATGCCAAACATTGGAACCGGGCATAAATATGCCACTCGTATAGTACCATTTTTCATCTTCTCGATGCTTTTCTAAACAGTTTTATGTCTGTTTTCCCCATTCCATGCTGGGGAAAATCACTTCAGAATGAGCGATGTCTCTGATCTAATTGCAATTGCCCGGCCCAAAACTATGTATGTACATTTATTTTTTCTCTCTCCCCGTTCTTGACACTTGAGTCTCAAGTGGAGACAAACCATGATTATGGCAACAAAGAAAAATTCGATAGAAAACTTGTTTTCAAATATTTGGAAAATGCTTCTCGGATCAGGTCTCGCTTGTCCCTTGTCTCTTGTCTTGTCTATCATTGGTTTGTCTTTCATTTTCATATTTCCAGCTCGTATATTACCGAGTAAATGTCGCACCGCTGACTGATACATTAGTCACCAGCCCAGCTCTAGCCCTGACCCAAGTCCGCGGCTTATCTTGGGCCATTCGAGACTCGAAATATGTAAATAAATAATACACTTTGTATGGACAGCGATCAGTATGGATTGTTGTTTCTTTTGTTTCGTCTTGTCCCCTGCTTTTGTTTTGTCATTTTGTTTTATTTTTAATTTTATTTTGGAGTGCATTGAATATTTGTGGAACAGACCCAAAACCCCCGCCACACAATCACCATCGTTATCGCCTCCATTCGTCCAACCATTCATCCATCTCGTATCTTGCGGCTCATTTTTATGGTCCTGATATTAACACATGTTCCGTTAACGTTACCAGACCTCTGGCGTGTCCCCACACCTCCTCGCACTTGTATCTCCCGGGAGTTGATTTTGAATACTTCTCTCTCGTCTCTAGACACTTTGTAATTGAGAAATCCAATTGCATTATCACCCCTTCCCATTCGTTATAGTAAATCAATCAAACTGTTTACAGCTTTTTTAATTTTTTATTCAACACGAAGCAAGTGTCAGATGATGGTCTAACTAAAATCAGGAAAGATTGAACTATCCTTTACATCCATAAATTTTTAGAAATTTAAATTTAGGAAAATATTAGTATTAACAATTTTAGTAAAAGATTCTGTCAATTTACACTCTTAAGCTTACTTTACGCATTTAAAGTTTTGTTTCGAATGAATAAATCTTACTAGTTCCTTGTCCATCGGTTTTAATCGGCTGAATCTTATGTATATCTAGAAATGTAAGATTATTGTGCAGTTTCATTTCTGTGCTTTGAAATTTTCTCGATTTTCTCTCTCAGTCTGTCGGCCAAATCCAACTTTATTATTTATGTAAACGAAATTGAAAATGTTTATCCGCATTGCTAAAAAAAATTACAGTCCTTTTCTTTTTTTTAAATCCGATTTGTTTTGCCACGCCCTCTATAGAAATGTAGCAAAACATTTCAAAACAAATAAAATTTAAATGGCGACTTATTATTAAATGAAATAGATTCAAAAGAAGGGAAATTATGTTTTTTTTTCTTTTGTTGTAGCAAAATTATGAAAAGGAGGCGCTACCCAATTTTCATGGGAGTTGCAACAAATGTTGGCATTACAAGGATTAAGCGAACATTTACATGCCCAAAAAAAGCAGCAGCGACCATTTATTTTGAAATCCTAAGCTTCGCCAAGCACCAGGTGAAAGGGGTGGAAGTTTGCCATGTTCAAGATGGCAACTGTTTGGTCTAGGGTTCGCCATTTCCACTCTCGCTTTTCCGCTGCAAGATACTCGTTGTTTTTTTAAGGTTTGATTTACGGCCAAGGCCAAATATCTTTTTATGGCTCTGTGCCAGGGAATTGCAACAATTGTCGTCGCGCCGCATACCGCATACTCACAGTTCGCACAACTCTCAACTCGCAATCCTTGCAACCCTTCGTCTGAACCTGACAGCAATTTCCATTGAAAAGGACATTACCAAGTTGTAGGCATAGACAAGACAATGCGTCTCAGCTGCCTGTTTGGCAGCATTTTGAAATCCATTTACGTCGCATATCATAAAAAGAAAAACAACCAAAAAAAGGATAAGAAATACGCTCCTTTTTTGGCAGCAGCGTGAAAATTTACTTTCCTTTTTTCTGTATTTTGCTACAAAAATTTTACGCACGGCAATCGCAACGGTCGGTAGTGCGACGGTTTGCAACCCGTTCGCGGCTGGGCACCTGATGCCCTCAAATCCTGTCACTTCTTCTTTAAGCAGGTAAAGGCTCTTGGCTACATTTTTTGGTTAGGTAGAAAAGTGACGGAAGCCAAGTCAAATAGCTAAAAACTTCAGTGTAGCAACAGCCTTTCATCCGCCAACTTAATTTGATTGTCAATTTATTTATGTAATTAAAAGAGCAAGGATACCTCGTCTCCACCCAAATGATGGGCTACCAATTTAGCGCAAATGAAACCACTATGGCCAATTACGATGGCCTCGCGATGGGCATCCGCATCCCTGCCTCCATCTTTGTAATTACATTAAGGCCCACTTCCTGCATTTGTTTCTGCTCCTGCTGACTGTTGCTCGCATGTTGATTGCCATTATTATGGCTTTTCGATTCTGTGGCCCAATCAACGGCAATGCCAACCATCTGCACATATGTATGTATGAGTGTATACATGCAAACAGCAGGGTGAGAGAGTTCTAGAATTGATCAATTGGGTAATATTAAGCAGGCACTTTGGTGTCGTCCCATGGCTTAGAAAGTTCGTGTCACCGTGTAGTTGAACTCATCAATAACTTAGCGAAAAACAAGTAATGATGAGTACGACTTGAGTGCTTCCTGCCAGATAGTTTTGAGCTTGAAGACTCATTAATAAGAAGTTGGGTTTAAGAGCACAACTTCTACTCGACTGCAACTTCTTGTTTGTGTATGATTCCACTTTCTGTCATAAACATGAACTAAGCGACGATGTGGCTCCTAGACTCCAGCTAAAGCAACAACTGCTTTTAGAGGTGGAGCCAACCCCAAAATGTTGAGCTAGAAGATACATAGTTACCTCGTTGTGCTATCGCATGCCATCATCGTAAATTACACGAAAAGTATCTATCTTTAGTTGGAAATTGTGCAATTTTATTAAAATTCCAAAACTCCAGCAGCCAGCGCCCTTCACCCCAATAAATAAATATATGTATGTATAGCTCGTGTGTGTGTGTGTGTCTCTGTCTGAGTTTGCCGTATCCTTGCTCGGACCAGGACTATCTTACCCTCTATTTCGCAGCCAGGGGGGAGGCTCCTTCTTTTCTCCAGCCAGCGCCATATTGCAGAAAATTGTGTATAAAGCAGGAGTAGTTTTTCCCTTTGCAACATCCATCCATCCACCTTTTCATCCCACTCCCATCCCGAGTGTCAGTGCCATTGCCATTGCCATTGCCAGCCGTGCTGTGCCGTGCCGTGTGCTTCTCGTTTTTTGCTTTTATATAAACATGAGGCAAGATTAGATACAAATTACACCACAGCTTTCCAAGGTGGGCGTCGTCTTTTTGCTTTGCCCTGGCAATTTGTTCACCTGACTGCTGCTATTGCTCCTGCTCCTGCTCCTGCTTCTTCGACTACTTACAGTAGTTGTTACCTACCCAAAAAGTACAAGAACTGTAATAATAAGAAAACTTTCTGCCGGCAAACCATGGATAAAGAAAAAAATGCTGCGGAAAACGCCGCAAAGTAGCAAATGGTATTCCAGGGGAAAAAGTTTCGACTATGCCACGCCTAATGCCAACTCCCCAGAGTTTTCCGTTGAGCTGCAAGTGTATTTTATTATTTATTTATTTATTTCATATATGTATTTGAGTCGGCGATTATAAAATGTAAAAGAAAAAACAGAAATATGGAAACTGGAACTACGGCCGGAGACTCATTGGGGAGCCATCCGGCGGCAGCGGAGGTTTTCGTAATTTGCCCAAATAATTTATGTTTGCCGAATTCAAACTTTTCTTATTTCTCCCAGAGAATTAGGCTCGCCATTTATTTTTGCCGCTGATTTTTCCCGTACAGCGTGGGTAGGGGGCTGGGTGATGGAGTAGGGAAAAAGCAAAGTCAGCCGGAAAACTGGCATATATGTTGTTTATACGTATGTATGTACTAGTAGGTCCAAGCCCGTTCCGGTTCTGAGTGTTGGGGCGGAGGTCGTTCAGCGGTTGTATGTTTGTTCATCTGATGAGCGGGAGATGGCAAATGATGGCAAGTGGAAACATCCCCTCTCACTCCCCCGCCTCATTTCCCTCCACGTCTGGGAGTCAAGCCTGAGCCTCATTCGGTGGCACGTTTGCAAAATGGCCCGATGCGTGTCTGGAATACATTTTCATGTTTTGCCAAAAAAAAAAAACGAAACGAACAGCAAAAAAAGAAATACAAACAAAACGATACGTAAGGAAAATAAGAGCATGGCAAAACTTCGGACCCAAGTCACAGGAGTGACTCTGCTCCAGCTCTGGCTCTTGTTTCCTGCTCCTTCTCCCGCTTTTGTGCATTTGTACATATTGTCGGTTGTATTTTGACGTAAATTTATGGGAAATTGTTTGCCAACCGGCACTGAAAGCGGCATTTTGTGTTTTCTAAAATGTAATGTAACTGTGCAGATGGAGAGAGAGACTTACGTCTACATATCTACATATATGTATATATATACCCTTGTGGGTGTGTGTGTGCTAATTTAAAATTCAGTGGTGTAAGCACACACACACACACACACTTTAGTAAAGACCTGACAGGGGCAGGGCCATAGCAGTTCCACGTTCCCCATGGACTGCGCAGGTTTTTGGCAAAAACCTTTCACAGTTTCTGAAGAGTGCGGCTTACAAAGGGCAAAAGTGAGAAGGGTTTAATGTTAATTGCGGCCTTTGTTTGGTTTCCCATTCGATTAAATAAATGGCGCCTGTGGCAGGGCAGCGTGTGGCAGTTGCTTTCCTCTGTCCACTCGGCAAAATCACCTTATTGTTTACCCCTATTCCAGGAACATTTAGCTTAATGGAATTAAGCATTGACTCAAGCTTGCTTTATGCGAATTAAAATAAAGATTATAGAACTAATTTAATTAAATTTGAATATTTTCATAGTTGGGTAGCTTTTATACTTTTACACCTGTCGTTTCGAGCTTCTTAAGTTTATTAAAGTAACAAGTTTAGCTATAAACTCATAATAGAACTTAATCCTTCACTGAATTTATCTATTCCTATAAAGAAAGAGTAGATAAATAGCTCTTCGAAGCGACTTAAGAATTTACAAAACGGTCCAATTTACATTATATTTTCATACATCTTTTGTGGCAAATTAGTATATGAAGCATAGTAGAACTTGGTATTATTCGTCGCGTGAAGTTCAACTACTGTTGACGACAATTCGAATCCATTCTCAGATGTTTGTGGCGTAGTAGAAATAACTTAGATAAGTAGAAAATCAAACATGGCATTTTCGAGTTGCGAGACAAGAAATTTTGTATCATCATAGCTCTCAAGAGATGTGTTTGAGTAGATTATGTGGTTACTCAGAATTTTGAGAACATTTGAACTGTCGAGCAGTTGCTGATGCGAAAACGAAAATCTATAAATATTTATAATTTGACTTTATTATACGTTAACCATTATTCATTCCCCACCAGATCTCATAAAATTGTTGCAACCTATAAAGGCTTATATAAATATATCATGCGAATTATATCTATCTATGATTTAATTTATATTTTATTTATGATACTTAAGCTTTCATTATGAATACTAGACTAGCTTCAATGCAACGTTTGTAAATAACCAGCTAGAAAACGATTCTGTTTTTAATGTCTCGGTGTTAATTTCATTAAATCCTATAAAACTGCAGCATAAACATAATTCTGATTTGTATATACTTAAATAAATTATATAATGTTAATGTTGATAATTAATTTGAGTATACAACTCCTAATAATCAATTCAAAGTCTATTAAAAAATAAATTTAAATATTTATTTATACATTTTTCTATATGCCATGATGCTAGACGTATCCCAGCGCCATTTCACCGATGTTTTCAAAATTTAGAGATGAGAGAGTAAAAATTGAATATAAATTTAGAGCAAAGAATTGAGGAAATTAAGAGAATTTCAGATCATCGACGTTGAAATCATCAGAAACTGTCAACTTAGGCATCATAAAAAGTCAATTATATTGACAATAATTTTGCGCATTAAACACAAAAAGTTAATGCGCCAGAAGTTGCAGTTGCCAGTTCGAATGAGACCGGGAGTGGCAATCAAACTGTGACTGCGGATGCAAGGTGGACGCCAGAGCTAGGAGGAATTGTAAAGGAAAGAAAGAAGAAGGAGACGGTGCGACACGCCCTAATGGAAGACTGGCATACTCGTAAAAGGCAGCGGGTTAGGACCACTGGGGATCGGTGGGGATGAGAGGTGAGAAGCGGAATACACCATGGGTATGGATGGAGATTCGGATTGGGGGGAACTGAAGTCGAGTCAACGAATGCACCGCTGAGCACTTAAATGATGAAATTTGTTTGTTTTGTTTCTGCCTTCTTAGCTTGGGCTAGGCTCTTCTCACTCCCTCTTCGATTCTGTCTCTGTTTGGCTAACTGGGCATCTCTATGGGCCATGAGCATGTGCATCTGGCACACTTACCGAGCAATTAATGGCGCAATTAAATGTTTACTTAAGGCGCTTTCAAACCGCACATAAATGGCAGCCAGTTGCCATCGCTAGGGGAGATCGACTCGATGATGGCTGAAGAAATGGAACTACATACAGTCTCTTTGCTTATCAGATACAACAAGTTAAATATTGTTTTTCCATGGCACTTGCCGACCAGATCACTTACATACACTCACATTCACAGGAAGACCCAATCAGTCGAGGTCTATTTGGCCAGCTGAGGTTCATCGAGAAATTGATTATCTAATTTGCATTAACAGCTTGAATCTTTTGCTTTGTTCCACATTTTGCATATAAATAGCGTCTGAAAATGAGTTTCATTCAGCTTTTGCTTGCTCGCTTTTGTCTAAAAGCAATGATATTCTTGTTCTTTCGCACATTTCAAATTGTTGGCCAATACAAAGCCAATTTTGTATAGATCCACAAAATATTCAGATGAAAATGAGGTTGTGGGAGGGCAACTAGACCGCTTCTGCTTGTTAAATTTGGATAAACACATTTTAAACTTATCCATGCTAAAAACAAGAGTAACCTTTAGTTGGAAACTCAATTTAAGTGAACGAAAACAAAGAGAAAATGTTGAAATTTCTAATAGTTCGATAATTCAGGATTTTCTTTTAATTCGATTTAACCATAAGTGGAGTTCTCTCATTTAAGTAAAGTTCTAAAAATAACTAAATAGTCAAAGGCCAAATAATTTTCTTAATTCGCCCATTATTTAATTGAACAATGTGCTATATTTAGGACTCAGTATTGTACTTTGGAAAACATATATTGTAATTATAGACCGAATAAAAAATATTTCATGGTATAGAAATCATAACAACATGATTTCTGAATGAATTTCTTAAAATATTGGCTGTAATCTTCAAAGCATTTCTAGGATGACAAAGTCTCATTTTTTTTGCATTTCTTATGTCGATTTAGCATTGTCTTGAAAATATACAATGAATAGAGTGCTCGTTGGGAATTTTTAGTTTCATTGGTTGCGGTTCAATATATTTTTTAGCTATTAAATATTTGTTTCCCTCTCGCACAATTGCTATCTCGGCTAAGATATTTTCTGTGCACAGTCGTAAAACAATTTGTTGCAAAATTTAGCAAATAGCCAGAAAAGTGCCCCATAAAAATATTAATCCTTCCGCTTCGTAGTCTGTTGCCTTTCATTTGGCTCATTTAGGTCTTCGGAAAGTAACAAAAAGCAAAACGGAAAAAATCAGAGAGAAAGAACCAAATCGTTGGAATATTACACATGTTTTTCTTTTCCCATCTCCTTGTCATTCGACTGCCTGCACGGGCGGAACTGTGCGGAACTCTCGCTTTCGTTTTTAGAGATCATAAAGCAGTTTTAATGGCCGCCGCCTCTAACGTGCTTCTCTGTGGTTGTTGCTGTTGTTGTTCCTGCCTCTCTGTGGTTGTGTGGGCGCAGCACTGCCGCAAGTGGAGTGAAAATCTAGAAAAAGAAAAATAAAAACAGAAAAAAGAATATGGAAAAAGAGAAGGGACAAGACCTCTTCTTGGGCTGTATTTCTTGTACCGTTAGAGCTCTGGCCGTCAAAGAGTTTTGCAGGAGGCTAAAAATTTTTAATTGCACGCGAAATGTTCAAGGAAAAACGAAAGTTGGGCTCGGCCGTCTCCAGGGGGGTCGAGCGGAAAAGAGTTGACTTAATGGCATTTAAACGACCATATAATGTTGAATTATGATTTCGAGGTCGTTCAATATTATCTTTGATTCTGCAACATGCTTACAATGTGACATTTTCCCCTGTCCAAATTGCAGCCATTTGCCCGTGACGCATTTACTCACTCCTCAAGAGGAATTCCAAATGATGCCTGTCAGTTGGATTCTTATTTATCACTACACTCCGACTGGGAGCATTTGGCAAATGCATTTACATATTCAATGTATGTACTTGCTTTTGGTGGTCAGTCGTAATCGCAATCGCAATCGCAATCCCAGCTCCGAATCCAATCCCAGTCATTGTCTCCCATGCCAAAAAGGCCATTGCTGTGTGATTTTTTAAATGAAATAACAGGCAGTGGCGGCACGAAGACGATGGCACGATGGCACGATGTCAGACAGAACAAAGAATGCATAAATTACTCATACTTAGGGCCCCTCCCGAAGGAGATATCACTTCACTTGACTTGGCCTGACGTTGCCTAAAACACAAAAATATCTCCGCCTTTTCGAATCACTCTGATATTAATGCCAATGCCAATGCCTCCTGGCAACCCAATTGGCATGTCGTGCTCATTCCCATGAAGTTCAATGTACCCCACTGAGTTGCCTCCCACTTACCAAAGTCGGGACGAAGTCATCAAGATGGAGAATTTCAGCAATCGCATGCAGTTTTTTATTCCCATTTTCATATGCTTTTTCTGTCTTTTCAGATAATTATCGGATACGCAATGTGCCTGGATACCGTGTTCATGTGTAAGTTATTGCCATAAATTAATCACCAACTGGACTTGCATGTGTGCTTTCTCAAGGATTATGATGAAAAGTATTTGTGTACTAGGTGAATGCTCACGTACCCAACTAACCCATCTGGCTGATTAATCAAAAATTATATTTGATCATATGTCATAAATCAATTTACGGAATGTTCATAGTATTATTACTTTTAGACTCTCCCATAAATTCCAGTTTTCTGGTATCAATCGATAACTGCCATCCCATCCCATCTCATCCTAGCCCTCTTATTGGAAAGCCATTTTGCTGAAAGTTGAATATTTCGTGGGGCCAGAGTCGAGTTGAGTTTGGCGAATCATGATTTTATGGGCGCAATCGCAAATCGTCAATTTTATAGTTAATCGATGGCCATTTAGGCCCATAAACCTCTGCTGCATATTAATATGTGTATATAGAAGTATATATATCGCATATGTATATACTCAGATATGGACATATGTATACCTGACTCTGTCAATACAATATACAGTGAAACCTCGATATAACGAATCTGAGGGGGATCGCAAAATTATTCGTTATATCTATTGATTCGCTATAGGTACTGAAATGTAAAACCTTAGTCCTTTCAAGGGACTTAACAAAAAATTCGTTATATTGGGTTTTTCGTTATAACGAAGTTCGTTATATCGAGGTTTCACTGTAATTTGAAATGGGCGCCAGCCAATATCGGGGTGATTTATATCATTTTAAATACGTGTTTAGCACATTTTGTAGCTATCTAATTGCGAGACAATAAACAAAAGCAAATATTCATAGAGTCTCACACTGGTTAGTTTGAGATGGCAAAGACAAAAGGGTGCGCCTAGTCAGTGACTAAGTAATAAGTAGTTCACATTAAGCGGTTGTTAATAAATGGAACTTTAAGAAGCCCGGCGGATTGAAGACCAAATAATATATGGTATCGACATGTAAGTCAGGCCGGGCAATTGTCTGTATACGGAGCAGACGCAGAAACCGAAACCACCCTGAGAAACAAGAGCAACAACAACAACACACACACGCTCATGAGTATATATACACACACACACACACAAGTAACAGCAATGACAGCATTTCCAAAATCAAATATGGCCGAATTAAATGTTCTTGCTCTCTTCTTTGCGTGCTCCTTCGCTGCGGCCATTGTTGCCATGACAACCGGTCCGTTTGACAGCTGGCAAGGAAGTGCAAGTGAGATAGAGCTATATATAGAGTGAAAGAACATGTAAGAGGTAGAACAGACACCGGTGTGGAGGGGGGAGTGTTCATAAATTCGTTCAGTTTTGTTGTTTCTGTTGTCTAGCGAGTTTCGTTTGCGTTATCTCTGCGGTTGCGCTTGCCTTCCACTTTGCTTAGCCTTCGCCTTGTCTTCGCCTTCGTCTCAGTCTCCATGAACTTCTATCTCTGAAATACTTTGTATTTGCCCAAGTCGAACAGTCGCAGAGTTTAGGTTCATTGGCTTGAGCGCGTGGTTGGAGGTGGGCAAAGTGGACGGGGAAGATTGGGAGCCCAGGCATAGAATGAAATTAAAATGCATATTTATTTCATGCCTACTTGATCTAATTAAAAGAGCTCACAATGCGCCCCCACTAACACGTGGCTTCGTCTAATTTTAAATCAATTCCCCAAAACTCAACAGTCCAATTAAAGACTGCTCTAATACCCTGTACCAAGATTTATTACAAAGTTAACTTGATTTATAAAAAAACTTAACCATCTACTCCATAGGCCTACCTTTAGTGCCTATAGTTCTATTAATAGACGCCAGGTGGCTTGGACTGATAGTTTAATAATTTATTGTTAAAACTCAGAAAAATATTAAAAATTTTATTATTTTCTATTTATTTTATACTTATTAACTTAATATTTATAACATATATTTTTATTGTTTTAGTTAATTTATATTTAGAGTATTCCTTCCGTTTCTTCACTCTGCGGGATTAAAGGATATCAAGTAGTCGATATCCTTTCATCCCTAAAACCCAGTGTTACCGTCAACTGACGCTAGATGGCGACTGAATGGCGCTAGAAATGGCGACACTGTGCAGCCGCCGTGTATAAGATAAGTTCGTATTCTCATACATAATTATTTGAATAAATGAACATAGTTCAATATTCTTGATCAACGCAAATATAAACCTTAATTTTGGGTGTCCACCACCTCTAGATCAAAATATACTCAATCCTCAATCCTATAATTTGTTTGATATACATACATGTATGTACATATGTGCAGTCAAGGTTCCAAAGGCAATATATGTATGTATAATAACATCGACTATATTAAATGTGGACAATATGTACACACATATATACACATAAATGAAGGAATCTTATTATGAGTGTCTAACTTAACCATTTATTTTTTACCATTTTAGTATACAGATATGTTTTCCAGACCTTATTTTTATTTTTTATTGTGATATTTAGTCTCTAACCTTTTTAGACACTTTATAAGGAAAATCCTGTGAACCAAACGAGGCACTATATCTGTTATTCAACCGTCTGACATATTCTCCAGAAATCAAAGAGTAGAAGAGTCAATCATTTCCTCCCTCTCACAGTCGGTTAGAACTAATTTATTCTATTTCTTTAGCTATTCGGTCTTCATATATCATCTCAATTGTATACATATCTTTATTGTTATTATGTGTATAACTATATTTGGTTTATTAATATTATTTCGTATTTGGTTATATTTGCATACTTAATTATACATTTGTGTACAAAATAAATCTCTTAGCTCCATTCAAGGTAATATTTGAGTCAATGCAAACGGAAATCAATTATCTATAAAAACATGAAAATGGCAACATTCAATGACTGGCAATAAGATTTATCACAAGATGTTAATCATCCGATCGTATTGGCTTTGGTATCCAGACATTGGCGACTTTGTTGAAAATGAAGCTCTCTTGCTTACGGATTTTAGACAAGTCAGCTGTTTAGTCATCTGGCCCCATCACAGTCTCTCTCTCTCTGTCTCTCTCTAACCATCACCCAACCTCTCTCTCTCGCGCGCTCTCTCTTGTTGTCTTTCAGGGAAATGCAACAGGTTGCATGTTATAAAGTTGGCCCCAAAAGCAGTCAACAAGCTACATAGAGAGACATATTCATCCATTTAGTATAGGCAACTGAAAACTAATCAGTTAATTAATTAAAAACACGTTTTATTCGCCATTTTGTATACATTGTTATAGGTTTATTGCAGTTTCTTGTAGGAAGTGTATATAAATAAATTGATTAATTTTATTATCTAAACTAAAACACAAAAGAATAAAAAGTGTTTCACACATCCCGCGTTGTTGGTGTTTCATCGTGTTACGTATACTGAAGGTATACCGGATAGCATACACTCAGGATACATTCAGTATACGTATACGAAGTTGCACAGATTCATCTGGAAAGTGACCGGTACCCGGTGACCGTTTCGTATGTATTCGTCGTGGTCGTTGTCGTATTTATTTTAGTGCGTTGAAATGGCTCGCGGCCTTCTTGTTGTTGACACGACGATTGCACGGCCGCAACTGAAGCAACGGCAGGAAAACCTAACCGGCGTGTCCTCGTAATTGTCGCTTCCTTTTTTCGGTTGTGCTCGTGTCGTATGCTCGCGCGTTCGTTTTACAAACGTTTTTTCTTCTTTCCTTTTGCCCTTCGCCTTTTACTGCCTACTTCCTCTCTCTCACTCTCTTTGTCTGCCCGAGGACATGGCCAAAGGCACTTCCGGTCTGTCCCCGGTCCGTTTGCTGCACTTGGTGGTTGCTTCTGTGGCTGACAAAGTTAAATTCTGCCCTTTTCCACATGCTTCTGCTTCTAGGGAGAGAGAAAGAAAATGGAACGAGAAAAGAAAGGGAAAAAGAGAAGGGGAATATAATCGAAAAATGATTTTGATAACCTCAGACGCTTAGCGAAACACTTGTCGCTACACATAAGACGTGCTCTTATCCTTTTCGCCAATCCATGCATCCTGCTTGCATTTTGCTCCTAGAAGAAATAGACAACAAACAGAATCAGAGGGGGCACATTGTGTAAGTTATCACAAGCCATGAACTTAATAAGTTACGAGTTAATACTTATTATGCCAGAACATAAAGTTTTCGAGATATTTAATTAAGCATTAATATCCTTCGCTATCCACCTAGCAGCCAGAGCGAATACCTTGCCACACAAAGTTGCTACAACTAATTTGCCAATCGCGATAATCACCCTTTGTTGGTTTTGTTCTCCCCTTTCCCAGTGAAAACAGCCAGTAGGAACTTTTCTCTGGCTCCAACTCTCGTTGAAGCGCACGTCCTTTCATTTAATCCAAAAAAAAGGGCGAGAGCTAACCAAGCAAGCAACCAACCAAGAACCAACTCTCTGGCAATCTAATGTCTAAGATAAAATTCAAAATTTATAATATTGCACAGTTTGCCCGATATAAAACGTAAACTTATGGCTTTCGAGGAGTACGTGCCATATTTTTCTATGTGTATGTGCCCAAGTCAGCCACATTTGCCACCCATAGTAAGAGGGAACGAGAGGAAAACAGGGAATGAGAAGGAAGAGCACCGGGTCATGCCCAACCCTTGCCAGCAAAGAGTCATGAGCTCGTTATGCTTGTGAGATTTCATTTGTAAAGGCAACCCTCATACAAAACAGTGGAACAAAAACAGGTATTCTTATTGAAAAAACTAGCAAAATGAAAAGAAAATTATAACGAAATCAATTTAAATAAAATATACTATAAGTGGTTATAACAATTAAAGCTCTAAACTTGTTTATCTAATATATGTAGAGATACAAATGTGAACCAGAACGAATATTGAAATAAGCAGATTTCTTAAACATAAAGCAGACAATCTAATGGTAGACAGGACAAACATTTTAAGTCAAATCCTTCTACAAAAGGCAAAAAATATGAACACAGGTAGGAAGAAATGGAAGACCTTATATAAAATTATGCTAAAATCAAATGAGCTTCACTAAAAAATGCGACAAAAGATGTTTCAACTGGCGAAGTGATGTCTTCAAAGCCTGTAAAGTCTGTATTCTGTTATCAACTGAGATAAGTTTCAGTTGAAAGGGAATTAAAATATATCTGCAGTTTAGGCACATATGTGGGCCTCTTTTGCTCCACTGTATACTGAGTTGTGTATTGGTGGGTTTGTCAGGCTTATGGGGTTGCCAGCCTGTAAGTAAAGATGTGGGTGAGGGCGAGGTCGAGTTGTACACACAAAACGGCCGTTACATCCATAAATATCATTTTTTTATTGGCACAACCCTAAATGGCGGCATTTGGCAAAGCAAATTCCAATGCAAAATTGTGCCTTCAGTTGTACTCCCCAACTCCATGCTCCCAGGAGAAGCCACGCACAGGCCCATAGCCAGATAAACAGACACAGGGACAGACACTTGCAGACATAACGAGCACCCAAGGGCG
Organism: Drosophila willistoni; assembly: GCF_018902025.1. NCBI lineage: Eukaryota > Metazoa > Arthropoda > Insecta > Diptera > Drosophilidae > Drosophila > Drosophila willistoni. The sequence goes on from NC_061086.1 coordinate 5,005,189, forward strand.
GGTTTCGGTTTCAGTTTGTATTTCGGTTTGGTTTGTGTTCAGTTTCCGTTCTGGGGATAGTTTGGTCTGCCTCAGTGCTCACCTTTAAGAATGTGCGACAATTTGCAAGCGCAACGAGCCGTGTGGAGCAGTCACTAAAGTATCTTAAGGGATGGAGAGACGCCAACTGCATGAAAATCTCTTGGATTCCCAAAAATGAAAATATATATATGTATGTATATTGTCCAATACAAAACGGTACGTGACTTTATGGCAAATCGTTGCCAACGGTTCCCACCCATTGTGGCCAAAAGGTGCTAAACGCCTGAGACTCCAATGTATTTCACATAAGCATTCCTGTGGGTGTGCGTGTGTGTGTGTGGGTGTGTGTGTGTGTAGATGTGGGCGTTGTGGCTGCAGCAACGCATAAAATTTGCACGCTTCGCTTGCCAATGCCAAAATGAACGGAAGGATGGACATTTTGGGGGCGGGCAGACAAAGGCATTTTAAAGAAAAGGAAACAATTGCTCGAAATTACAGACGCCATTGCGCTATTGTTGGCAACAGACGCATATGAAAACGAAACCACATTCCTCCTGCCCTTTGTCGCGTACCTGCCACGGACCTGGACCGCAATGCTATCGTGGCCATCAACGCTTTCAGTTGATTGTTTCCACGCTTGGGAGCAAACCAAGCCCATCCTTAGCCACACCCACTTAGACCCTTGCCGCAATTGTAAAGTTTTCCAAGCAACTGCTCCGGTTCGCCTGTCTGTCTTGTGTCTCCCGTCTCCTGGCAATTTCTTTCGGCATCAAACCATCAGTGTCTGCACTTGTTACCTCCGTTGTTCAGTGTTCAGAGTCTTTGGGGCGTAGTTTTCAAATGAGTTTTCTTGTCTTTCCCTCTCGTTGGCTGCTCAATTATTTTCCTGCATTTAGATTTTCGCTTTCTTTCTCTGTCTCCCTTTTGAATACATACATATATATCTTTATGGCCCATTAGGGATTATGTCCCACGAAAAACGAAACGAAAAAATGCAAGTTTAATTTAGTTTTTAAATTTCTTTCACCTCGGATTGACTTTGCAGGCGCTTGAGAGCAAGTTTGAAAACTGTTTTGCCAATTCGACAAACTTTTTGGAGGATTTTACTGATTTAAGCAGTCCGAGTAAAATAATTGAATAATGTAATTTAAGGGCAGGACTCTGGGAAAGTACCTAAGAATATTCTGCATCCTTCTGCCTTAATATCCCAGCTACATTTCTCTCTCTTTCTCTTCCTCTGTCATTCCTAACTATTCTATATCAAGTCTAATTTAAATTTCAGAACGTTTACGTTCAATGCATGGCAAATGTGTTTTGCGGTTCTAACGAAATTTTCCAGTCACAGCCGGAGGACAACTGGCAACAGGAATCAGAGCTAAGGCAGGGTCTGGCTCTGGCATTGGCTCTGAGTCTGAAGGTGGGGCTGGGCAATATTGCGTCAACGACTTGCAAACAAAATTAGAAAAGAAAACCCAAGCGGTGGGTAGCATATGCTGCTGAGTGCGCGCCGGCATCAAAATGACTACACAAACTTTTCAAATTACATTTCACACCCAAACGACGAGAGTGACAGTGAGTGAGCGAGCTTGTTGGAAACGGGTGTGGGAACGGGGGCGTGGGCGAAGATGCTATACGGGTGGGCAATACGGATGGCCACGACACTTGCGTACAGAACGAGAAAAACACACAGGAGATGGAGAGAGTTTTGCCACTGTATTTTAGTTTATTTTATTTTATTAAAACGACTAATGACCCAGACTGGTTGGGCTCCATCTCGAGCTCCGACTCTGAGAGCAAAGAACGGAGAATCGACGCTGAGCTAGTGTCGTCTTGAACAAAGCAAAAGCAGAGAAATGGACACAATTAGTGTGCAATTTATGTTGGATGTAGCAGTCAGGCTGTTGTCTGTCTTTCAGTTGCAATTTCCATGACCAAATGAGATGTTGCTACCCAGTAACTTTTCTCTCAGTCTCTCTTTTTCTCTCTCTCTCTCTCTCTCTGTCTGTGTTTGGGTAATTTTTGATAATTTGAAAGTGAGCAGCGCCCACACAAGTATCAAGTCAAGCTCAACCATTTGATAAAGTCCAAGTTGCCCACACCTTACCGTCCCTTACTCTTCCCTCTTGTGAGTATTCATTGTCTTTGTGCTCCGTGAAGCGCGTGGCGTAAAATTTAATGTGCTGTGCGGTAGACATGCCATAAATGTAAATTTTCTTCCCGGCATTCCTACAGCTTCATTATGAAGCCGCCACTGGCATCGCTACAACCACAACCACCACCAGTTGTGTACTGCATGAACATATGAACATAAATCACGTCAGAGAACACAAAAGTGTCATTTGATAATTTGCAAAGAGCAGAAAAAAATGGACCAGACTTCGCCATATTGTTGTCTGATCGGACTGCCATATCAAAGTATCTCACATATGCAATTGTATATGTTTCACGCCTGCATCTGGTCATATCATGGATAGAATTTGGGCGAATAGAAGGATGGAGGGAAAATCAACAACAACAAAAAGAAAACACAGTCGGGTTGTTTGTCATTCGCCCCGTGTTGTGCCCCGTGTGTGTTGTTCGTTCGAGCCAAGGGGAGTTCTCATCCTCAATCCGCCCCCTGTATGACCGTGTAGGTGCTAGAGTGCGTAATTATGCGTTCGCAGTCGTAAAACTCAACTTTATGGCTGTCGTCCGTAACCATATCGATGTTGCTGCATTTTATTATTGGGCCCGGGTCAGTATGTTGCCGTTTGATTGATTTATACGCATGTGAAAATTCAACGGCAACTCGTAAAGTCTATTACTTGTCCCAGGCCTTGGTCTTTAAAAACTAAGATTGATTTACTATTGCCAACGAACAGTTGGCCAGGTGGCATTTTGACCGATTACTAACTGGGATCTCAAATAGACAGATACTGCGCAGATCTGTTGCGCATACGCCCCATTGGTCGTGAGAAAAATGTAAAGAAAGCTGCAAGGGGTTCGAAATCTTAAGGAATAAAATCATCAATAGAGATTATTAAAATCAAAGCCTTTAAGCTAACAAAAAATTATAAATTCTGTGCAGTAGTTGATATTAAAAGCAAATTCAAAATCAATTTTAGCCATATTGGCCTTTTCAGTTAGTTTAACTGCTTTTCTACAACTTAAGTTCTTATTAGTGGTTTTAGACTACTTGACAATACGTTAAGATATAATTCATTTGTTAACTCACCATTTTGAGGAATTCCTTGTTTAATTGGCTCATCCATCTAGAAGAATGTTGTCGGAATCAATTTCGCATCAAAAAACCTGCCTCACGAAATTTAATTGAGACTAAAAGCCAGCAAATAGCCAAAGCCATAGAAGGGACGAGACTTAGGCCTAGGCCAAAAACAAAGTGAGACAAATGAGCAGCAAATGAAAATCATCAACGTCTGCAATGTCAGACTTTTGTCGTGGCAAAAATGTGTTTATTGTCAGAGGCTTCCCTGGCTTGGGGCCATTCCCAGCCATTCCCAACCTCCCCCCGGCAGCCCTGGGTGGCCCATAATGGCCATCACTCAGACAGTTTGTCAGTCAGTCAGTCATTGAATCGTTTCATTCATGCGCCCGCCAAAAAGCCAGAAGCGTTTATCATCCCAGACGACATCTCTCTCATCACTCTCTCTCTATGCTAGCGCTCGTTTTGTTGGTACTATCTCACTCTAGCATACGCGTAGGCATTTTGGGGCTCTCCATAAGTGTGTTTGTGTGTGCATTATGGCTGTGTGTGTGTGTATGTGTAAGTTTTGTGACGTCGACGTCGTTACAGCGAATTGGTGGAGCAAAGCAAAACAAACCATAAAAGTGCGTGGCAAGCAACAAAACAACGAAACGACTGACAAAAGCAAAAGGGAAAAGCACAAAAATTGTTTGTCAAAGGGTCGACCTCGAATTCGGGCAACGACGCACCCCTCTGTTTTCGCCCACTCTCTCTCCCCCCCCTCGAACACCACAATCATGGTCATAAGTCAATGTCAATGGCACACACACACACACAGACACAGACACAATCGCATAATTTTTTCGGGGCTTTTGCTGCTCGAGACAGCTGAAAGTTGTGCTCCATTTTGAATAATAAGACCTTGACATGCGACAGTCGCCTGACGAACTATGTAAATACGAGTACAAATTTGTTATTGGGTGTTAATGGCATCGTTTAGTTACGGCTGGAGGGAGGGGGCTGCCAGCAGGAGCACCTTCTGTCATCTGTAAAGAGAAAAGAGAAATATGAATGAAAATAATTACAAATTATTTGCTGTTGCTGCTTAGCCAAGATCCACTGTTCCTCCCTGCCCCCAAATTGACTGGGATTGTGGGCTCGACTTGAAACTGGTTTACAAATGCACTTCAGATACAAAACACACATACACACACACCTGATCCACACACACACACACACACACATGCACAGAAACCAGTTTCCTGCTGCGCTTTTGAAGCGATTAACTCAAACATTGATATGAAACTCATTGACAAAGCTTTTCTCTGGAGATTAAGGAACGCAATAATCGCTGATAATACGCCAAAGTAAACAACTAAATTTAAAACAATTTAACACAGCACTTCAAATTTTGGGCACTCAATTTAAATGGAAACTTACAATTAGAGAGTCACAGTTAGAGTTCACAATGTTATTTTTAGGTTGGCGCATTTCTTTTTTATATTGGGCGTTTATTTTTTTTGGCGGATGTTTGCTTTTCAACGTTTTGCGTTCATTTGAAGCCGTCGCCCGATGATTTCGTGTGCGCCGCTTGGTCTCTGGTCTCTGGTCTCTGGCAGCGACAACCAATGACGCCGACTGCGACGTTCGGTCTCGGCAGCGGCTGCCGTCTGATAGTATCTGTGAGATACGCACAGATATCGCTATAACCGGCAACCATGGGAGTATCTGTGTGAGCGCACGTACAGGGTGTATCTATGTGAGCTCTGTCCATGTGTGTGTGTATGTGTCTTTCTGATTGTTCTGCCTTTTGCGGTTCATGCGCGCAGCAGCGGCAAAACACAAACTTCCCTTCTTCAACTACCTAACAACTTACGTTTCATACCCAAAAAAAAAAACCGAATGAAGGTTTATCCAAAATGTCCCATCAAACGTAGTAGTAGACTCACTTGCAGATGCTTTTGCATTTGCTAAAAATTCGAAATTCTAAAATTTCCCTCGACTCTCTCAGAGAAATATCCCAACCACGTGTTTTCTTTCTACATTGTGTTATTTTGTGTTTTGGGTTTTGTGTTTTGTCTTTGCATTGAGTTTTGTTTTTGTGCTTTTTCCGCTGCACAGACACAGACCACTATGACGGTTCGAAAAAGCTTTTTCCGGCCTCAACTCAACTTAATACATAACCTCGCCCTTGCCCCGCCCCGCGGCTTGCCAACCATCATCGAAGCTGGGTCTTCAATTCATTTATGAGGCACTTTCAGCTCTGTCTACGACCCATTTTGAGTTTGGTTTCTCTTGTTTTGCCGTCGACAATTCTAGTTGCCTATTGCCTTTGTTGTTGTTGTTGCAATTAATGACCATTTGAATTATATTTGCGCTCGTAAAATTTACAAGAATTGTTTGCTGGCATTTTTTTCTGTTTTTCTTGTTTCTAGTAGTATTTTTCCCTCTATGAAATCCAGTTTGCCATTCATTTCGTACGTAGACAGCAAAAATTTTTACGACTTTTCTGCACAATGCGTAGATATGTACAACGACAATGGACCACGACCAGAACCAGCGTTCCAATCCACCTTCATACCATTCAGTTGTCCCTCCCCCTCCTCCCTCTTCTTTCCACCACACATTCCAATTTCGTATTTTGTAATGGTTGCCCGTGGTTGAGGGTGGGGGTGGGTTGGATTGGATCCCTGCCCATCCCTACTTGGCAAATATTACCCACAGTGGACATTTTATTGTTGTAGGTTTTCTCATTTGATAAATCGTTTGTTGATAATAAATTTTCAACTCGACTTTTATTAAAATTTTTGCAAAATAGTTGACTTACATGAAGTTATTTATTGCGATGCGAAACAGAATAGTGCAAATTATTAAAGCAAATAAAATTAAAGAAATAATTCAATTCTACTGAAGTGTATTTTGGGTGAAATATTTGATTCGTTCTCATCTGAGATTGAATTTTGTTTTTCTAAACTAGTTTTTCGCCGATTAACAGATTACTATAAAATTAAATTTTAATTCAATACTAAAATGTGGTCCGAAAATGTTGTCAATTAGTAGTTTATATTTAAATGATATTAAAAACTAATCTAATATTTATACGACTCAAGGCAAAGAATCTTGGAAAAACATCAGAGGCAGACAGAAAGGCGCATCGGGGGCATGGCCTTCCGTTATATTTGTATACAAAACTTAATGATCGGAAATGGGGAAAGCCTCTTTAGAGAACTTTTTGGTATAAATGTATTCAGATAGGAATTTCTAAAGAACACTAGAAATGCAAGTCATATTCCCCCATACCCCTCATGCCTACGCTGTGGCATTCTATTGTTAACAGCTTGTTCCCATCATCTGATTAGTTTTGATGATATTTAAAAACTAGTGTCGTTTATTTTTAGAACAAACGACAAAGTTCGTTGTACCTTGTGGGATAAAGCATTTAAATTGATGCTAAGAGGAGACGAAAATAAATATTAAATAAATATTTTTGAATTGAATGGCAATTCAGTAATTTGTGATTGATAGTTTGTTATTAAAAGATAATCAATATGCATTGGTATTGGTATTATCTGAACATCAAATTCATTCTCTCTCGCTCTTTACGAACTTCTGCCTCAACTCTCACCTGGCTGTTGAGATAATTATCAACCCTTAGCAAAATAGCAAAATTTTGCACCCTTACGAGTTAAAAGATCATCGTCACATGCATATGTATGTGTGTGTGCATCATCTATGGCTATGTGTGTGTGTGTGTGTGCTTACCCCTAATTGCAGTGCCATAAAAAAGTGCAATTCAAACGAAGGACAACCATTTAGATGAACAAGGGATGGAAAGATGCACACACACATACACACACAATCTAGAAAGGAACGTGGAACAAGGGAAAAGTATTGGCATTGCTCATCTATAACTGTGATTACGATTACAGCAACGATGCCGGGCACTCGGACAAAATGGGACCAGGATCAAAACGACCATCAGGAACAGAGACCGAATCAAGCAAGCCTTGGTAGTGTCAAATTATGCGAAACTGCATTTTCACTTTTCGCATCGAGAAGCGCAAGCAATTTGCACCATACGGACAACAACTGGCTAAAGGATTTCACATCATGGGGATAGGGATAAGTCTTGGGACACGGATGAATGGAGACAGCAGCTGCTTTTCTCAGTTATGCATATAAATGTGTCCTTGCATCCTCCCTGCCACCGCCACTGACACTGCTAGTATAGGAGTGTCTAACTGCTGCATCCAGTGTCTGGATGCAAATTTCTTTTCACGATATCGAAGCAAATCTCAAGAACTGCAGCCAATCAACTGGAAATTGCCAAGCGCTGAGTTAAGTGCCAAGTGCTCCCAGCACACTGGAGAATTGATAACAGATACAACAGCAACAGCAACAACAACAACAACAACAACAACAGCATCAACATGGAGCAGAGCAGGAATGTTGAGAACCGCGACGGCAACGCGGGCGATAAGCGGTGCGAGCGGACACGGACCACAACCGCCCGACTGGCGTACCAGCTGTCTACCAACGACGCCCGGCTTGGGGGCACCCAGCCAGCCAGCCCCAAAATGGGATATGGGCAAGTGGGCGTGGCAGGCCCCCAACAAAAGCATATACATATATATCGTGCAGATATATAGTGCACCCTGTTGCGCCAACGTTTTGTGCGGATTGCGTGTGGTTTGACTTGTAGCAACTACAAGAGACGGCCATATGGTGCCCTCTGTTGGTTGAAAAGAGAGCGAGCTTGAAGCGGCCATTTTGGTGGGAGCGAGAGCTATATACAGCACACAACGAAAAAGCCGATGCCGACGTCAACGCCAACTTCGGCGTCAACGCACTCGCTAGCGCTGACTGCGACCGCAACTGCAGCTGGTCAGCGTTGGAGACTTTCGGCCTGGATGATGAGACTGATGTGTACAGGAATTTTGGCGTCTCTCTAGAGAAATGCCACCCAAGGGAGAATCCCAAACGGTGCTGGGAACTTGAGCGAAAATGCTTTTGAGTGAAAAAACCCGAGAGCAGAGTGCTGAGATTCTCTGAGGGAGAAATTTTTAAGTTTTTTCCTTGCCTTCTTTTTTTTTTTGGCTGTTATTGTTGGCAGCGCATTTTACCGCCGCCACGCCTTGAGCACTGAAAATTGATTTTTCAAACTCGATTTGGTTTTATTATTAAAAAATCCATACACTAAAAATGTCAAATTGTCGTTTGAAACACCTGACAATCTGGTAAATGACTTTTGCATCCGCATCTGGCTGGGTTCAATTAGTTGGTTTCGGCACAAAAAGGGAGGGAAAATTTATGCAATTACGTCAAAGATTTTGAAAACTATGGCGAAAAAATTACTTCTGTTAGAGGTTAGTTATAACAAAAATAAATTGGACATAAAAACTTAACTTTCGATTTTGATTTTTTGGCCTAAGAAAGTCTTTGAAAATCATTTTTCAAAACTTTGCAAACTAAACTTGACTTTCGGTTTTTGTTTATATTTTGTTTCGATTCAAATTCGAATTGAAAATATTTGGTAATATACCTAAAAGAAACACACAAATTGAATTCATACAATTTTAGGAAATAGTTTCTTCGATGTTTTTTAAATAATTTTATTAAAATTTTTGTGAGAAAATTAAGAGATTTAATCGGTCTACTATTCAACAAACAACTTGAAGTGTTGTATTATTATTATTATAAGAGGAATATAAAATGACTCTAAGGTATTTTTTAAAATTTTATTTGGAAAAAGCTCCAAAGTTAATTCCTAACCTTAATTTTAAAAGAATTTGGCATCTCAGATGTGGTCTATTAATAACATTAAGTTATACTATTTTTTCAAAAAATAATTAAAATTCATTTTCTCTTCTTATTCCAGTTATGTTCTGTGCTGTGGTGTGCCATATTCGTGTGTGTGTGTGTCTGTGTGTATTTTTTATAACATTTGTGGATTTAAACTATAAAAAATACAATTCAACACGCAAAATAAAAGGGTTGGTATACAAATACACATGCATACATTCATATATTTACATACATATAATTTTTTATACATGTTTTTTATTGGCATTAACATTAATATGAATTTGATTCGAGCATCTTGGCGAGCAAAGCTTGAGATTAAATCAAAAATGCATAAATCATACCGCATTTTAAATAAATCCGGCTGATGGTCGCGCCAAGTCGTCGAGAGTCGTAAAATCCCTTTTGTCTAGCGCAAAATGGTAAAAAGTTTGGCATAAAACATAATTGCATAATGAGTTAATCCCGACCGTCGGGTTTTCTGCATGAATCGATCATTATTTTACGAGTATGTGACACCGGATTGGACCGGCTCGGAACAATAACAACAACAACAACAAATTTTTCGGCGCTTTCGTACAAAACCCATAAACATTTTCTGGCCTAATCGTTTTTTAAAACCCATTAACATGGCCATAAACCGCAACGGTGGGTGATGGCATCGTTCTGGCATATACAGAACGGTGTTACCGGGGGGGTTTTCTCGGGGAAGGGACAGGGGCATAGAGCAAGAGCCGTCGGGTTTGCATTTCACTTGCTGAAATGAAGAAAACCGTTTTTGCATTGTGGATATCGCTTCATATTTTTAAAGCTCAGCTTCCAACGACATTGAACGAGAGTTCTTTAAGAGTATTCCGTATAAATGCTGAACTTGAGACTTTTTTCTTTGACAATGAATCGCTTTGTCTTAAGTCATACTTGCGATCGGATTCATCAAATATGGATTATTCAACTCGCTCTGAAATTGTGAAGTTATGCATTGCGTTTGAATTGTCTTGCCGCATTATGGATGGCAGCAATAAAATATATTCATTATTGTCATTAGCCGCTCATAAATTAACAAACGTATGTGCTTCTACTCCCCAAACCGCCTTCCGTCCCTAGTCTGTCTACTGACCAACCTACCTTGCAGCTCTCACTCCCCAAGCGATCCAAGGTACAGACACGATCATTGGTGGAACAGTTGGAGAGCCATTGCCAAAGATCTGATGGCAAATCCGCTGTTCTGCAGCGATCATCGCCAACGGAGGAGCCACGAAGAGGAGAAGGTTGCTGCTGACAAAGACGTTATTCCAGTTTTTAATCTGCTCATTCGATGGAACAGGAGGGAGAGATGCAATGGGGAAGGCCATGATATGACAGTATGCGAATACAAAGTAATTAATATATTGTATTGCATTAAATGCTCATAATCAGGCATTTTTATTGGGGAACAAGGGAAACAACACCATCCATACTTTTTTTTGTCACATTACATTAGGGTGATTCACTTTGAAGAAATTGTCAAAAAATCACAAATTAAAACAAACATTAACAATTGAATAACACTTAAGTTAAATAACGTGAAAACGATTTTAATCTCGCTAATCCCAGCGAAGTATTGAACCCATAAATTCACAGTTTGAATTCCAATGAAGTTTGGTGATTCCATGAACTATTATTGCTTCCATGTTCATTTAGTTTATATTCCATTAAAGATGGGAATTCTTTTTTAATTGGTTTCTTTCGTTTTTTTTGCAATGGACGCCTCTTATTGTTAATCCGTAATGAGCTTTATTGTCAATTAAAGACAGATTTCAATAATTTTATGACATCATTTGGCGATCAACAACAGAGGCGAAGGCAGTGGCAATCTAGCCGGCTTTATCTCATCCCATTGTCAGACCCTGGCTTAGTCTCCGTCTACCATAATGCTTTGTTCGCAGCAGCGAAAAGCAAGAACAAAACATTAATAATCATTTAATTATACATAATCAATGACATTTTCACCCGCATTCCAAATAATTGAGCTCAATAAATACGAAATGACAGCCAAAAATTGAAATAACGTTTTAAATGCCCTACCAAACATATCAAATGCATGCATATATGGGATTCATGCGATCAGACATCGACTGATCGTTAATTTCGAAATATCAATTCGACTGTACACAAAGCCATATCTATACATATAAAACTTCCTGTCGGGTGCATCATGAAAACAAAGTAGTTGCTATTAACAGGTGTGAAGTAGAATTATTATTACAGTACTTCGTGCTTAGCCAATAACAATTTGGCCAGACCTCCTTAAACGCCCCCATTGACTTACACAATTCGCTATATAATAAACAACCAGCACAATGTGTATCTTATGACTTTTAAGCATTAATAGATAATTATATATTCGATTCCAAGTACTCATTTACACATCAAAGTTTCAATTTTTATTTTTATCTTCATTTGAAATCCAAAATGTTTAATAATAATTAAACTGCTTTCAAGATGAATCAATCCTATCAGTTGTTTGCTTATGAAAGTATAAGTTTCTTAACAATCGCTTAAAATTAAACTTAATATTTTTAATAAACTAATTATCTAGTAGTTAAATGCGATTACTTTTTCTTTTTATTCCAAGCTTCTTACTTACTTTTCATGCCTATGTTCTAATTACATTGCTATACAATGAATCTTTTTTCTTTTCTGTGTTCTAAGTAGTTAAAAAAATATTTTTGAAGGACATTTTTTAATCCTAAATAATCTTTTTAAACAATGGGATCATCTATCAATATAAATTTATAAAATTTTTCATAGAATTCATGCAACTGCAACGATTGTACATTCTTTCCATTAGTTATAATATAATTAATTACGAATTCATGTTTTATGTACTTTGTTAGTTTTATCCATTTTGGACAGATTTTGTGTACATTTTGGTTCAAAAGACAAACATCACAATGAAATAATTCGTGCTAATTACTCGGTACATTGGAACAAACAAGCGTCAAGTGACCATTAAGAGCATTTCCATAACACTAACATAACAATATCAATACGCCAGCCGTTTGCATAATTTTGGACTCTCTGTTTGGCTTTGGACTCCTCCGGCATTGACATCGACTTGGACTTTAACGCTGGAGCGAGGAATGTTAGGGCAAGTCGCAAAAAGGCACATAAATTGTGGGAAAAACGCGATACTTGGCTAACAGAAAAACGTTAGTTGAAGTGCGACAGAAATTGGCAATTAAATAAATCGAAAGATGTCACAAAGCGACAACACACAACGACAACATTCCGCCCTTTGTGGACTGGGGGGTGCGGCTGTGGCTGGTGCTGGTCCGGAGCCAGCAGTTGGACATGGAGTTAGAGACTTTGAAGTGAAGACATGGACATGCATTCGCTTTCGCACTCGCATTCTCAATTCACATTTGAAGTTTCGAGTTTCGCGTTTGATATGCAGAACATTCACTTGCGTGACAGTCCAAGTGAGAGTTCATTGTGTGTGTGTGTGTGTGTGTGTGTGTGTGTGTGTGGGGGGGGGGGGGGGGGAGAGGTTATAGTGGAGGCATCGAGTTAGTTTGTTAGCATTTCGCACGCATCCGACATAAATAAATGAGATTTATGCCACAAGGGCTTAGATTCGCTAGAAAAAATAGCGACTAACATTGCCAGGGACATTGAAGGCGCATGAATACGATATGAAATCGATAATAAATTATCCTCTTTGGCGACACATTTCCTCCCAGACACACCCAGAAAATCCACTGTCAAATGTATCTCTTGCTCTCTCTCTCTCTCTCTCACCCTATCTTTCTATCTCTCTCGCACACTCATTATGCGCACACACTTTGTAGTCGAAAAATCGATGATACTATGGAATATGCAAAATGCTGTTTGGGTATTTAGCTTGTGGCCGCTTCAAGTGGCATTCGCCTAAGTCAACATAAAGTTTGCCCTTCGTTCCACAGATTACCCCACTGGCAACATCAACAACAACAACAACCCCAAAAAAGATGGCTCCGACATCCCCCAAAAGTCGCCCAATCTCTTTATGCTCTCCTCGCTTCAACAAACTCTTTTTGTAAATGTAAATTTGAACAAGGTTTTCTTTGTTTTCTGTTTGCCAAAGGGCCCAAAAAAAAAAAAAAAACAAAACAAAAAAAAAGTTTTCTAAATGTTTTTGCCTTCCAGTCTCGACTTGGATTTCATTTCTTTGGGCTCCAAGAGTGGCTCTGTTGCTATCAGTAGGTACCAATGTGGAGATACAAGATATGCACACAGGCCAAACCACTTAGCCTAAGTCTCTTCTCAGATACAGATACAGTTTCAGTTTGGTTTCTTGATTCCATCGGATTTTCCAGTTGGAGTCTCTCATTTGTGAAGGTAGTCAAAGTGGTTGGCCTATACTCAGATTTGAATCGCTGGAATTTGTTTTCGGGCATGAAAATTTATTTGACAGACGAAATTTTAAGTGTGACACTTTAAAAACATTTTTATAGTTTATTAAATGAATATTCGATGGGGCCAAGACTCTCAATCTCACAATCAGCCGCACTAAGACAGAGGTCTTAGTTGCTCTGTCCGACACGCTATTTTGAAATGCAAAGCAGAAACTTGTTTTTAATTAAAATCTAATTTGTTGGATCGCCATAGGAATAAAAAGTGGGAATGGGAATAGGAATAGGACACTTGACACTCGAGCGAGAGAGATTTGCCAATACATAGAGCCAAGTGGCCTTTATTCCAAACGATTCAAAATCTTTTGCGGAATACTCTCGGACTTTTTCTATATACTTACACTTGAGTCCCTTTTTAGGTGAACACATACCCAGATACACACAAATGCACACACACACACACATATATAAAATACTTACATATAGGCGAACACAAAAAAAAAATCGATTGAAAGCAATAAAACGAAATGTTTATATTTCGAAAAAAGTCAAAAGTCAAATACGAAATGTAAGAGATCAACAGTCCACAAATGCTTATGGCCATACGAAGGGGGGCCTGAGAGTATCGAATATGTTTCATAAGGATGCAATTGGTGGATAGAAATTGTGGTGTGTGTGTGTGTGTGTGTGTGCATGGGGTTGTGGCTGGGAAGTCTGCTCTCTCAGCACTTGGACTTAATTGAAATTTGAAATATGGTATTATGTGCGCGCCGTTCAAAAACAGTTCATAATGCCAAGCCCGAGCCAAGTTCGAGATGTCGATTGTTGTTTATTGAAATAATTATTCAGTCGAGTGTAATGAGTAACTGGGCAGAGTGGAGCGAAGGTACACATGTACTTACGTATATATCTATATATATATATACTTGGCGCATGCCCCAATCAGCCAATCCCAGAGCCTCGATGCCAACAATTCCTTTCATTTCCCTTTACTCACAATGCAGTAGAAGAACATTTTGGAGTGCTGCGTTTAATTAGCTGCAGATGTTGTTCTCGATTGTTTTATAATTGAAAATGAATCCGAAAATAGTTTCTATTATTAAAAAATTAAGTCTATAATTTCCGCTTATGCAGGTTAATTTTTATATATAAAATGTTTCCTGATCTGTGCTGATTTGTTAACGGAAAGTCTACTCAACTTTTACTAAAGAAATTAAAGAATTTCACATATTATAAATGTATCAAATTTAGCTTCGTTCTAAATTTATAGAATTGGCAATCGTTTTTTATACAAATTAAAAAAACACATTCGGCATGATTATGCCAGGACAAGTGCAAAAAAATGATGCAGCTAAGTATTTTTGCGTTTGGTGCTTAAAATGGTTCAGAAACTACGTCCGCAATTGGGCGAATAATTTGAAGGCATTTTACATAAGCCATTCATTTATTTGTTTACCACATTTTGGTTAGTTGTAAATAAATTTGTCAAGAGTTGACACATTTACGATTTAAATTAATAGAAATGCAAAAACCAAAAGCGACAAATAATTAAATGTTCCCCTTAGAAGAACAAAAATAGATGGAAAATGGCAAAATAGAGGATAGAGATGCGCCCACGCAGATCACTGGGAATTTCTTTATATAAATAACTGAAAAGACGTCTCAAAATCAAAACAACTTGGCCAGAGAATTTTTATCACATAACGGAACGAGTGGTGGAATATCTTTAAATAATAATGTAGCTCTTGCATCTTGATCTTGGGCAGGGCGAACGACGAGAAGGCACAACGAAGACTGTGTATCGAGTCGTCACTAACGGGCAAAAATAAGTTTAATGTTAATTTAATTGTATTTTTATTGATAGTAAAAACATTTTATGCGGTATACAAAATGAATTATGAATGAATTGGCATATGAAGACGCCAACAACAGAGAGATCGAGCGAGCGAGCGAGCGAGCGAGAGAGAGATAGAGAGAAAGACGAAGGTATTAAATAAGCAAAAACTGACACTTACTCCATTCTTAGACATGGTCCATAAAAGTGACACCAATAGAAATTAATAGAATTGATCCTAATATTTAATATACTTTTTTCTATTTCACGGGGGGTATTAATCAGACATACAGGACTAAAAAATAAACCCCTAGGGGTTTATATTCTTCCCTAGAACTTTAAGAATATTTCCCATTCCCATTCAGTTAAAACGTCATAGAAACATGCTTAGAGTAACCATTTTCTGTTTGGGTTCAGTTAATAAACCGGTTGAGTCTTCACAACTTTGCACAAAGTGATAGACTTTGGTAGATTTGACTCCACTCTAGTGAGTTTAAAATGTATCTAGATAAAAATATGGATTGAACACTTCTACACCTGAAACTAACTGAAAATTGTTGTAACTTTTTATGTCAGTGCAAAATGCAAGCAGAAAATTCGCAGAACGAAACGAATTTGCTCAAGGACGTGGCTCGGTAGTACATTAAGGGTTACGCTCGAATGGAAAAGCATTTCACCATCATCAGCAGGTCCATCTTGTCCTTGAGTTACGCAATTAAGCAGCATTATGTAATGCGTTTTTTACGACAGCTGAACGGTTGTTTTACCTGTTAGCCTTTCATTTTCTTAATGTCACTGCGATTCTATGGAATATCCTTTCTTCGACTGCGAAAATACTGAGTCCTTGAAGATGGGGTATTCATTAAGATACAAACAAGTTAATGTTATCTTTTTCCACCAAGGTGAACTCTTCTTGTGAGTTAAAAAACTGCAAATTTGGCTCTGTAAAAAATGAAATGTTCAGGGGACCATTTCGACTATGTTCAGTCTCTGTCAACGAAAGTGAAGCAGTTAAAACGATGACTGTTAGTGAGCACAAGGACCTTTGGGCTCAGGCCCAGAATAAGGCACAGGAGTGAGCCGCCTGAACTGGCCATAAAATGGCCAAACAAAAGATGAGCGGCGGTCGTAAAACGCGACAACATGGTGTGACATTTTGTCGATGTTGTTCCCTTTAGCTGCTTCCATATTTTCTGCCTCGTCGACTTGATGGCAATATTTTTTTGGTGGCTAAGGGGTGAGGTATTGGACGCGACATCGACCAGTTCGTCCTGCAGCGACATACCGCGACTGTTGTTTGCCATTTTATTGTTACTCTAAAGGGGTTTCCATAGCATTTTAGAAAACGAAAATCCTGCATTTTACGACCCTTTTCTGCAATTGGACAGTTTAACCCTTCAATGGAAGATGACATGGTGTGAAAACTCAGCGCACACAAACTGGAAACGTAGTCACGAAATGTGAAAAAGTCCATCCATTTGTATTTGTATATACAAGACACATTTCAGCGATGAGTCCACCTGGAAATGCTTCGCCTTTTCTATTGTGAAAAGATGTCTTTTTTCGCTTTTGTTTGGGAAATGAAAGGCGTAACAATTTTAGAGATTTTTTGCGGCTCTGTTTCTTAACTCGTTGATTGTGATTTATGGATGTAGAAAAACCAGAAAGGCAAGACAATGCCCTTACCAAGTATTTGTATGTCTAAACGTTTTGCAAGTTGGAAAATAATATTATGTTATGCAATCATACCCATCAATTTAGAAGTAATCTCAAAAACCATTAATAAGGTTTCCAAGACTTGAAGATTTTATCTGCTGATCTTTTTTTTGCCCAAAAGGTTAAATGTTTAGATATTTATCAAACTTTTCCAACCTTTATATGTAAGTAATAATTTGACTATTTTGTATTAAATGGTTTAAGAAAAGTTATCGAACGGATAAATGCAATCAACTCACATACATATATAGGTAAAATATTTACACTCTCATTGCACGAATTGCCACGAAGAGTCGCAAGTGCTGTCGGACAATGGCCATAAAGAGAAACATTAAATTATTCGCATTATGACCACTGCGGCACTGTGGTCTGAGCCATTTATTTTCGTTAGGTTAATCCCCCGCATAATTACGCACCACAGTAGTGGAAGGTGCGGTGCATTGGTGCACCGACCGAGCACATTCGCCTTCGAGGAACTCGTAAATATCGCCTTGTCGCTGTTCCGGCTGGCCAGCCGTCCAATGCCCGCGAATGCCACTTTATGGACGGCTTGAAGTGGAGGCGGGGACCGACATGAATGTCCGACTGTGCGCATAATTGGCGTGCGTTCACTTTAGAATGATCGGGGAGGCCGAAACGTCTATTCCGCTACTAAAACTCTCTTTTAATGGCCATCAGCGATGATAAGGCCAGCGAGTTTATGGCTCCAGATAGCAAGTGTCAGTGTCACGTAAATTCGCCAGACCCATTCCCCAAATAAGAGAAACGCGCCAATGAAGGTTCTCGGACCTTCAGACTGAACCCTTTCATTGCCAATTTTATTTGCCATTCTATAGCATAATTATTGTTATATATACTGGAGTTCCTTAAGGTCTAGCTTTTGGCAATCTCTATTGAGAAACCGAATTCTTACAGTGTAGACAAAATAAATAATCATTACCCCCATGAAGAGTTATATAATCTCCGGCATTGCTTCAATGAATTATCTAAATTTGTACAATACATTATTTGGTCTTTGTTTATGGAAACACACGTTTTCCATTATAGAACTGGCTAACAGCCATAAACTAATCTGAGTTTAATCTTCTCACAATTTATGCGATGTCTCTCTCTCTCCGTCTCTGTTCCTTTTTGAACTCCTTCAAATCTGTGTGCTGGAATTCACTTTCCCAAAGTTGAACAAAATTCAATTCGATTCATTTCTGCCTCAAACAAACAATAATTCGGTCAATCCCAATCGATAATCGGATGATGATGACCCAAGCATGGCTCCGATCCCATGCCAGAAAACGTCACAAATAACCAAAAACAACGCATTAAGGTTGAATGCCATCCGAAAGACTTGGCGATGGCTGCACGATGAGTCAATGGCTCGAAACGGGTTTCACGCCATGCCGACAGATACCAAGAAGGAGAAAAAACACAGAATCGGCCTTGCCTGCCTGGTCCAGGCAATGGGGGAATGCGGGAGAAATGAGCGAGTGAGTGCAGAAGGAAAAGGGGATGAACCAGAATCATGGCGGTCAGCTACTCTCTCTCCCTCTAGCGTTTGAAATTTTGTCCATGCGGTTTTCTGCGTTTGTTATCACTGCCATTTCTTGTCTCTCTGCTCATTGCTGCTGCCATTGTGGCCGCCATGCCACCACATTCAAAGTGGTTGATCCGGTTTATTGGACCCCCGACTCTACTCTAGTTATGCACGTACGTATGTTCGGTGTGGCTTTGGCATTCGTGTGAATCTGCCGTTTCCCTGACTGCACCTTTGGGCGGCTCATTCTACATCAAGCGCCCATTTCTCTTGTTCTCCCATTGCATAATTGTATGTTAATTCAATTCAAAGTGTCCCGCCGGACAGTCGAACGAACACTAGCCCTGTCATCTGATTATGAATGCGCACTTAGTTCAATCGAATTGACTTCATTATACCGAATTGCGGCCTACAATTTGTCAGCATGCAAATTGAATTGAGGCAACAATTTCAACCAACAGGCAGTTCATTTAGTAATTAGCTTTTTACTCCACGCTAATTTATTCACTTTCCAATGTGCATTGGAAATTGATCAACAATTGTAAGTTGTTGCAGAGTAAATTATATAATATAACTAAAATGTCAAAGTTAAGGGCCCTAAATTTATTTCTATTACTCTGCTGAGTGATTTACTCTTCAAACTGAAACTCTGATGTCTAATTAACTGATTGTCGTTCATTTCACTAGCCTAATAAGGGTAAAAAATAGTCTGATTCACCTGAAGAATCAGTCTAAAGCAGAAGCAATATTAATTTGGAGCATGTTTGTGTGATTTTGAGTGAGGCTCAAATATAAAGCGAATAGAGGCGTGAATGAAATGAATATGAAAATTTAGTAACCAATTTTATTTAGGTAAAAAACAGAGTAGAGTGTGGAGTATGTACAATCAACCTTCTTCTCTTTGCATGAATTCTAAATGTTGTTTCAACAATAAGAAAGTTAAGCAAAAAGATAAGCATATTGGGAAATATTCAGAGAACTCTAAGGTTTTGCAAAGATTCAGTCATGCATTGATTCGATTATATAAATTATTTATTTTCTTTAAATATATATACTGACACATGTTTTACTCAGAATGAGGGAAGTCTAAATACCTTCATAACTCTCTCTTATTTGGAGTCATTCAATCCTTTGTGCAGGCTTAACAAATATGAGAATTGCCACTAAAACCGATTTGTTGGACCCTTGCATACAGCAGTGGAACATTCAGTTCTTATTCTATACTCCTTTTTGGGACTGCTTCTTAAGTAGAGATTTTTTAATTTAATCAATTTCAACTCTTTCACAGATTTAGAATTTCAAATGTAATAAATTCATTATCTTTTGCTTGGGATTTGTACATTTTCTTTTGGAATTTATCGGTTTAGATTCATTTTTAAATGCATTGATACGGCAAGTGGCTAGAGATTTCATCTTTTAAATGTTTCGAGTTCTCAAATTGTAAGCAAACTCCAGTTCTGGCCATGGAAAATCTAGGAAATCTGAATTCGATCGATTTTCTTTTATTAAGGGTCTTGATCCACGCGAATTGGATGCCCCAAACAAGCGCCAGGCAAGATTTCCCGCCTCAGCATTTCTCCAAATGGTCGACCTCATTGGACGCCGGCGATGGCGACGGAGATGGAGATGGCGATGGCTCGTAACTCATGTTTGTGGTCGTGTACGGAGGAGCGCCGAACAGACGGTTTACGAGCCCATCAAATTGCCCAACAATTTGAGTCTCTGCATCTAAGCAATATCGTGCGATTGTCGGTCCGCCCTGGCCGCACATCTCGACTATCGGCTATCGGAGCTGGCGTTTGGCTTCAATGGCCCGCTGGCAGAGCAAATATCTTTAAATTGTTGCAAATTGTATTTGATTGTTGGGGCCCTGTTGGCCGGACGTGCCGTTTTAAGAAGATGGGGCTCTGGGAATGCGGTCGGGCCCCGGGCCAGTAGAAAGATACATGCGAATTGTTGACGCGGTCGTGCCGTTGCATACGAGAATATCTCAGTGGTTAGCACATTTTTCCACTTTATTCCGTTCGACACTTTAACGAGTTCAAATACAAATTACTCATGAGTGGCTCGCGGGTTAAGTCTGCAGTTTTGCTGACTCTGTTTCTGATTCTGAGATCTTGTTCTGGCCGAGTTAGCAAATGCGAATGTTACGCAAAACCATAATTAACAAACATTCGTCGAATTGACGGAATTCATTTTACGACCTAGCTAGTGTGCACTCAGCACTTGACACTGCCTTTGATTTATTCGCCCAAGAGTAGCCCAACGAGTAGCCGATGGAGATTCCAAGTCTAAGACCCTCGGACAGGGCACGTCTACTACAATGTCGTAAGTGTTGTATACAAATGTTGAACTCGGTACAAGCAATTGTGGCAATGATTTATCCGAGTACGCGACATTGGGAAGTGCTGGAAATTATAGGAAATCCTTCCAGCAAGTCACATATTTCTCGCCGATCGTTACGCGGACAGTTGCCTGATGTATGTCCGCATCTAATGAAGTCGTCTGGTCATTGTCACCAACCAGCCCCACCACAGGCTATTTGCTAAGACTAGAAACAGCCTTTCTACGTGACTTCACCTACGAATTATACCAAATGAGCAAGACAACTTAGCTAGCCAATAATCTAACCACAATAGGATAGTCCAACCAAAACACATGAAGAAGAAGGCACATGAGGGGCTCAAAATAGAATTCCTAATTGAAATGTCGACGTGAAGACAAGAAACAAAAACACTTACATTTATGGACTAGTATTTACTAGTCCACGATTGGAGTTAAGGATGTTAGTTAGTTCATTAAATATGTAAATACATAACTATACGATCATTCTAACGATTCTTGCACCCTTCTTTTTTTTGCAACATACCCATAAGACTTGAAGTATTAAAGGCACTCGTGCACAAATTGGAGGTGCGTATATTTATGAAGGCCACCACCATTTCAGACTATTCACAGGTTTAGCTGAAGCTCTTACGACATACATACATATATATGTTTTGATTGGGATAGGTTAAGAATTTCAGTATATTTCCTTTACGGTGCCCTCACCATAAGCACTTTTTCACGATTTATTTGTGATATTTGTTCAACTACTACAG
Organism: Drosophila willistoni; assembly: GCF_018902025.1. NCBI lineage: Eukaryota > Metazoa > Arthropoda > Insecta > Diptera > Drosophilidae > Drosophila > Drosophila willistoni. The sequence goes on from NC_061086.1 coordinate 5,026,748, forward strand.
CGATCTGATTTTACGCGATCCACACCAAACCAATGCAATAGCCACTTTGCCAAATTATTTCAACAAGGTTCTCATTGCTATGCAGGATACTCTCAGGACCTTCCTCTAGCTCAATTGAGCCAATGATAATCCTTCTCAAGACCACACCCACATAGACTGTGATCTGATTTTCTTGTCTTTCCCTATTTGCAGATCTATTTGCTGTCTCTTTTATTGCAATTTTCTCTACCTTAACTTTGTTTGCCACTCACCCTCTTTAAAAGGAAGCAGGACGAAAATGAACTGCTTAACGCGCACTGCTTCGTTAGCGTTCACACAGTTTACAATGGCAGGGCACAGATGGCACCACAGTGCCACCACGAAAAAAGGATTTTATATTACCTTCATTCCATTAATTGAACGAATGCTCCGAATTCACTTAACAAAACAAGAAAAATAAGTTTACTTTTCCCCTTGAAAATGGTATCCAGCATTTTTTTGCGGTTCATAGATAGATATAACCGCATCCGCATCCTCTACATTAACCAAACGGGTGACCGTCTTGCTGTCTGTTTGTTTGTGGCCTTTCATTGGCGTGCAAATGTGCATCTTTGTCCCCCGATACCACTCTCGGCCATATTTTACCGCTTTTAAGCAGCGCGTAAATACTCACGCTTACTGCAAGAGTCCATTAAACGCTCGTAAAAACTTTACGATTCCCAATATGAGATTCTCTTAATACGATTTTTTATTATATTGAAATCTCCTTACCCTGCGAGCCTCTATCATCCGAAAAAACAACATCTTGGGAAAGCAGGCAACATCTGAGGCCTCTCCAACTTTTGCTCAAATTCGACCTAACACAGAAACGAAAAATCCGCTTCAGGTACGATATGTATGATGGCCATTGTGGGTTGTGACCGTCCCCCAGCCGCAGCCGCAGCCCCAGTCGCAGCCAGAGAAGCCTCCCTACACCGTTCCATCTATTTGGGGCTCTTGGAAAAGGGGCGTGTGCGCGTTTTAATGTCTTGTTGAGGACTATAAAACACGGTCGTCATCTCATTGCGCAACTGATGCCCATGCCCCATGCCCATGTCGATGCCGTTGACGTTGTCGTTGACGTTGCGTTTGGAATTCCCCTTTCCGCTCCTTGGCCAACAATGGAAAAAGAAAAATAAATCATTCGATTGAAAATACTAATTGGGAATATATTTCGGTTTATTCTAAAGTAATTCACGTTCGGGGAGAAGGTTAATTAGAAATGAAGCTCTAATAATAATTTGTACTTAAAAACATCCGAAAAACTAATAGAATAAAACTTCATTTTAAGAAATTTATTATTCGTCTTTTGATGGTAGTTGAGTTGCATTCTTGATGGGTAACAATTATTTCTAATTAGAAATGTTGCTAAATGGTAAAACGTTAACAGAGATGCTAGAAGGTAAACATATTGCATACTAACCCAAGGGATGGCATATTTTCCAACTAATTTGTTGCATAGAAGGCTTTATCCTAAATTTGTCATTAGTTTTCGATTATACAGGTGTGTTACAGAAATCTCTAGAGATTTTGAGGCAGATTGTTTTTGAAATCTACCATATGAAATGTCGGTGTCACAGAAATCACGGCGATTTCATTTTTGGTCACCCTTTTTGATTAACTGTTACTGCTAGAAATATCAGCTGTCATGATAAACGTTAGTTGCTATTTCGATTGTTGATGAATCAAATAGGGTTGCGTGTGTTCTTTTTGAAACTTTATTAAAAACTTTATTACGTCAACTAAAAATTGTAACTGCCAACTTAGTACGTTTCTTTAAAGCCAAAAACTGTGACTTTCTAGCAGGTTCTTAGGTTCACTTATGGTCGTTTTGGGCAAAAGCCCCCTGGGTTTAATTTTATCAATGGGGTTTTCGTAAAATAATAAATGAAATATGAAAACCACACTTTTTGGCGATAGTGTAGGGATAGGTTAATTTTCTATTTGAATCTTAGCTTACTACAAGATCCGCCCTGGAGAAAATTAATTTGTAATAGGTGATCTCGTCCCGCAAAATTATATAAATTGATATACATATGTATGTATATACATATATACATACACATAAAATGTCATTTGCTGGTAGCTATTTCACTGTCTTCTCGTCTATTTTTATCTATTACTAACGGTTTTTGTTAATGTTTGCATTATTTCCCCAAAAAAAACAACGCAAGGTAAGATACGTTTGACTTACGAGTGATTACACATATGACACCAACAATACCTACAGAATTTATCATTTTTATACCCTTGCAAAAAGGGTATATTAATTTGGGTCAGAAGTGTGCAACGCATAGAAGGAAGCATCTCCGACCATATAAAGTATATATATTCAAATAGCCATGTCCGTCCGTCCGTCTGGATCGACGCGATCTCCTCCTAGACCGTAAGATCTAAAGAGCTGAAATTTTGCATGTAGGCTTGTATATACTGCACAGTTTGTATATCTCGGATTCAGCCGGATCGGACCACTATATCATATAGCTCCCATACAAACGGCAAAGTCACGAACAGTGACTTTTCTTAATAACTTCGTTATTTTCTGAGCTATTATCATGAAATTTAATATTGGTGAGTTAATTACACATATAAACGACTATGCCGAATTTGATAAAGATCGGGTAACTATATCATATAGCTCCCATAGAACCGATCGGTGGAAAACAGTGATTTTGATCAATATCTTAGTTTTTTCCTATGCTAAGATTGTAGGCCACAAACATTATCCTTTCTTTCGCAAACATTAGCCTTTTTAAGCTAGCTTAAACGGTTTTCCACTTTGATGGCTATAGGTAAGGAAAGAGTTACCATAAAAGTTGCAAGGGTATACAAACTTTGACGCGGTCGAAGTTAGCCCCGGCCCTCTGGTTATATTATGCGTTGTCTCTTAAAAGTAGTTTCAATTTTTGTGCCGATTAACTGACTAATATATCTAGTTGTTCCTACTAACATATAGGTCTCTTTCATGTCTTGCTCTTTAAAACCGATTTAAATCAAACTTCTGCATTTCTGTTAACTATTAAAAGGGACCATATCGATCACAAAAGAAAAAAAAGTATATTACGACAATCGCTTGCAAAAATAACTAAATTTGGCCGATATATACAATGCATTTAGAGGATAAAACCTATAGCTAATGTAATGTAAAAAGAATACTTTCGTCTGGAAGAAAAAGTTGATAATTAAGGAGACATATGCACTTTATATGCAATTTTAATTTAAGTTTCAAGATTGCAAAGCAATTTCGCCAAATATTGTAGACATTTGGATATTTAAAGAACATAAAATACGAATCCCTGCTATAGTAAGATGTTATTATAGTTACTTTACACATATTTGTATACTTTTTTCATAATTTTATTGTTGACTAATACTTAGTACTAATACTTAGTATCCTGTTTCCCAATTCTATTTCCAGTTAATCGTAAATCGACAATGAAGAAGTCTTTACATTGAGCGTGTTGCTGGTGAGTAAACAACATCACATTAAGAACTATGAAATTAGCTAAGATCATGCCTCTTTGGTTTTATGGCAGTTGTTTTTACTTTTTTTTTTAAATTATTTGCCTGATTTATAATTTTTATTTGCTTCATTTACAAAACGGTGGATCATTAGGGCAATTAAAATGCAATAAACGTACGCAAATAAAAACCAGAACAAAACACACACAGACAGATAAATAGATAGACCGTAGAGGCAATAGTAAAGAGAAGGGAAAGAAAAGGGGGGATAGGGATGAGTAGACTTTGGTAGTGTAAGTACGTAATTTTATTGTGTAGTTTTAAGCAGCGTTGAGTGCTATGCAGAGTGAACTTGCAACTGCAACCAAGAATGACACAGAAACCCATTTTCGATAAACAGAGAATAGAGAGCGGCAAGCGGGTTGGGCAAGTCATAAAACACCGCAACGAGAATGCTCGACGACATTGAAGGATTAAAAAATGATGGCGTGAGAAGGCATTCTGCAATCATCATCCGAATCACTTTTAAAGCAAACATTCATCCTCATTCCAACGAAAGGGCGATGAAGAACAAGAAGAGGCACGCATTCTCCTCCATATCGGGTGAACGAGAACCGCAAGAGCCAAAACAAGTCATAAACTGGCGCAATAAAAAAGTGTATCAAATTAGGGAACAAACGGAAGCATCAGTGGCAAACTGTTTAACCATGGTGGTTACTCGAATTCCTCTGCAATGAAGTGAAATGAAAATTCGTCTCCTGCATTGCCACTTATGAGCCACTGTGACTGAGTGAAGTAGGTGACTAAACTAACTCAATTCCTAAGTGAGTGAGTGGAGTTTTTTTGTCACTCTCCTTCACTCATTCCCATTGATTTTTATTGCCAGTCACTGGGCACTCGATGGGAATGAGCCATTTGTTAGTTTGAGTGCTCATTACCCCAACTTAAGACTGAGCTGAAACATTTTACAATCTTTTTATGGTCACCAACTTGGTTTTGCGTCCTCCAGTGAATTTTACGATTGCAGATGCATAGGGAGACAATAATAAGAGTAGAGCAATAGTTCATTTCATATATACAAAATGTGAGTTATGGGTTCAATTGTCTGGGGGCTGGAGGGTGCGAAATATTTAATGCCCATTGTCAGATTATTATCAAAAGTTATGTATCGACTTATTTTAGAAAGGTCATAAAGTGCAATTCGTTTTTAAGTATCTTTAACTACTTTTCTTGACAAATGAGTGCATCAAATCTGTTCAAGTATTATTTAGTTAACAAACTACTTACTTCACGAAAGAGTCTTGGAGCCTCTATGATTGATTTCGCTCAACTGAAAGGAACATGCAGATAAAGTTGTCATTCTGAGAATTGCATTTTTAAGATTGCTTGAAGTTTGCTGATTCATTCATGCATTAATCAATTGAAAACATCTTTAAAATATATTTTCATTTTAGCTATTTGTTAGGAGACTTTCAATATATATAAGAAAACTTTGGTTGTAAGATGTTTCGTGTATTGGGAAATTACTAGATTTAAGTATTCCTCCGTTTTGTAATTTTCTTTATTAGTTTTGTAAATGTTGTTCATGGCATACCCTGTTTTGTTTTATGCTTGTTTTTATTTTAGATACAACCTGTTGCTTGGAATACTCGGAGTTGCAGCCACTTTACCGTTTTTTATGGTTTCTTCCGTTTTTATTTTGGAGGATCGCCCCCAGTGAGGAAAGAAACACCTTAAAGTAGTGTGTGTTTTTTCTTTTTCTTTACGAAGATCCGAACTTTGTTTTTATTTATATTATTATTGTTATTGTTATGAGTGTTATTTTAAGGCTGCACTTCTCTCCTCACTCGCTCAGCTTCAATTTTTATTAGTTTATTACGATTATTCGCTTTTAATGGCACTCATTCGCACCGCTGACGATGACTCGTTGTATCTTTTGTTGTCCGGGGGCTCGAGTAGTTGCCGATCCGCTTGGCCCCCACGGCTGACGGGTACCAGCAACGTGTGAAGTTGTTTTATTATTTGTTTTGATTATCAAAATGGACGTTTTACATTTTTCCGGTTGTTGGTCGGCCCACCTGCCTTCCTAGGGGGCATGGCCTGGTAGCCGACCATCAGACTGTGCTACTGTAAATCACAGCTCGCCGGGAGTGCTGCGTGAACGAGTCTAAGTGTGAGTGCGAGTGTGAGTGCGAATGCGAATGCGAGTGCGTGTACTCAAATTCACATTCACACTTACATACTCAACTGGCAACTCGCACTGGCCGAATGACCCATAAACATAAACCAAAGTGTGGCAAAATGTTTAATTTGGAATTTATGAGCAATTAATTTTAAACACTTGGCTCTCCATTGGTGTCTGATGTGGTTGTTGCTGTTTTGGCCCCTGTGGTCGGTGCGGGCTATAAAAATTTAACATGCCAGTGTGCCAAAAATTTATTGTTAACCACCCGCTGATTGATCAATTATTCAATTGTTATCGCCAGCACAGAGATTTACCAATTGAAGCACTTTGATTCCAGTAGACAATAGTTAAAATCAACTTTCAGACTCAATTACAATAAAATTTACCAATTTTTGAGTGATCAATGCGAAATAGAAGTCAACAATTTAAGAGATTTATGTACATGTCAATGGCATTTGATGATAGATTAATTATAATATAAATCAAAATAATTGTATTTGTGTATGTAGTGTAATGTAAACAGGGAAGTTAATGTTATTTAAGAAATAAATGCAACATTTTAATAATTTATATTTTTGGAAAAAATTCAAGACTTTATTTAAAGGATTTTAGGTAACAATGTAAGTATAAAGAGAAAAGCATCGTTCATCATGTAATCCAGCTTAAAGTGTCCATCGCTCATACCTATTTAAGAGCTTACACTAGTTTCTCTTAGTGTATATATGCACCATCACATCTGGCTTTGATCAAATATTGAAAACAATAAAACGGGGGTCTTAGATATTTGGAAAAGATAATATCAACTTCCGACGGACTAAACATATCTAAAAATATACAATAGAAATTTGACTTTCGTTTTCAACATTGACTGCTTATTCTAAAATTATTCTATAAAATCAATTATTACCTTTAAAACCCAATATACATAGGCAAAAAAAAAAAGAATTTTCGTTCTGTTTCCTAGCTTTGTCGTACTATAACTTCAAAGTTAAAAGGGTTTCTCTTTATAATGCTTATTAATACTTAAGAACAGATTTACCAAGATTACGCAACTACTTTGATTAGTGCCTAGAAACCAAGTTGAAAAATTGCAATCTTGTTTCATTTCCGCATGAATTCAAGGCAAAACAAACCAAACAAAAAATTGCTATCTTCTTCTGTCTTTAGTCGTTTGTCCAATTTAAATCGTAAATTTCAAATTTTTCATAAAAATGTCATAACAGTAATTTTAGCGACAATGCCAAAAAAAAAGAAACAGAAGAAAGAAACACAACAAAAAACATGACAAAGAGTGGGCAGGAAGAATGAAAAGGCCAGAAAATGCTGCGGGCGGGAAAATATGTAAGTGACTTTTTGGCAGAGTCGGCGTTTTTCATCTCTCTAATTTATGGATTTTTTTGTAATTTTATTTAGGGGTAAAAACAACACAAAGGGACAGAGAGAAGTACTGATAGGACAACGTAGAAGAAAGGAGAAAGAAATTACTGTTTTTTATATGCTTCACATAAAATTTTTTAGTGAAATCAAATTTTAAATCAAGCGAAAACTAGATGTGACAAATGTGTTGTAATCGTTAATAAATTTTACAATTCCTCAGTCTCTAAACAAATTAGAATGAATTATTGTATACAAATGGACTGATTTGGTCTATCAATTATTTCAATAGGCCAATGAGAGCAACAAAGTTGTCTATTTGTCGCATAAAAGAAAATGAATAATACAAAATAATTGAAATAACAATAACATTTTGCCAAACAAAGCATAAAACACTTAACAAGACATTTCACTCACTCATTTGTACACACACACACACACACACACACCGAAAAGAAGGAAACAAACAAACAAACACTCACTCACAAGACTCTCGCAGCAGACAAACATTCACCCACTCAAAAGGCCCTCACCACTCGGAGTCATAGTTTTGTTCAACGGCTTGTATTATAGTTATTCTGTTTGAGTTGGTGTTGTTGTTATATTCGTGGGTGTGCTGCTGGTGCTTGGCGCATACGCAATTCGCATTCTCACGTTATAAACATCAAATTAAAAACCGGAGAAATCGTATAAGAATAATGCCACACAAAACGACTCCGAAATATCCACTCAGAATTTGCCCACACTCATCAGTCGCACTGCACTCAATGGCGACGGCCATTATGCCTCACACACACACACACACACTAACTCAGTCACTCACTCACTCGCTCACACACACATGCAGGCCACATGCAGAAATAGTGAGAGAGTGGGTGCGTGTGAGAGAGAGAAAGAACGAGAGAGGCCATGTGAGAGAATATTAGGCAGCGCAGTTGCTGCTCTCGCTTGTTTCATGCGGAATATAAAGGCCAGAGAGAGACAAATAGACATTTGTGACCCATGCAGACGGCGCTGCCATGTTTCTTATTGCCTCTGCCATCGCAGCTGGAGACGATGTGTGTGTGTGTGTGTGTGTGTGTGTGAGTGTGAGTGAGTGCTTGTGCTCCAAATGATTTGGTGACTGGACTGGCGGCGGCTCAGCATCAGCATCCAACAACGGCAACGGCAACGGCAACGACAACGGCAACGGCAAAGTTGCCCATAAGAGCGTTCGCATGGCTTTTGTATTGCGCCATAAACGTTTTCGCTGCTCGTAACGCCACAACGGCCGACGCGGACATCGCAGCATAGTTTGTAGTAAGACCGTAACCGGGACAGACCCAGACACAGAGAGACAGAGCAAGTGATCCAACAAACACACACACACACACTCAAGCACACACAGAAAAGCAGAGGGATTGAAGCTGAGACCCCGACCCCCGGCTGGCAGACAGGCAGACAGACAGACAAACTCTCCACTTCCATTCTACCAAAGGCAAAAGTCGCGTCGCTGCCGTCTCTGTGTCTCAGTCGCCGTCGACTGCACTGCCATTGCTGGCAGCAAGAATTACCAATTACACGAAATTTTTATACTCTTTTAAAAATTTCGTTTTATTATAATATTTATTATCGTGGCGCGCAGTAGTGTCTGCGGAACAGCGCTTGCCTCAGCTCAACGCTCCACTCAGCTCCACTCAACTCTGACGATCTCTTCGACTGCGATTGCGATTGTGATTCCGATTCCGAGAGTCGGTTACCGATTCCGATTCGCCGCCGCCGTGTTTATTATTTTGTGACCGTTCCCGTCTTATTGTCATTTAACTGTTGCCGCTTATTACGGCTTTATAGTGCGGTTTATAGTGACACGACACGCGCATAAAAACCATCGACAGAATCCATCACAATAATAATCTCATATATTTTAAGCACACACGCCCACGCCCACACACCACACAGAAACCGACGGTGATAAGGCATCCAATTCCAAATCCAATCCAATCCATCGGGAGTCTATCAAGTAAACTTAACACCAACAATTGCCGAATCAGGATCACTTCTGACCGATTAGGAGAACTATCAAAAATATAGACTGTGTGTGCGTTTTGTGTGTTCACTTGTTTGTTATCCAAACATAAAAATTAAAAAGTCATAAAGTTGACATCGTAAAAGGTTCGATAGTTCCACCAGTGTTGGCCTTCTGTACCTGTGCGTTAGAGTGAATCCAAAGTGTTTTATGACATTTTAAACAAAGCAATTAAATCACAATCCGAAACTATTACACGACAGAGAGGCTGAGAAAGCATTTCTCCCTACACACACTCGAAAAGTCGTAAAAAACGTCAAAGGAGAACGGAACGGAAAATAACGCCCACACACAGAAAACTGTGATTCATAGCAACAGCAAGGAGAAAGGCCATAAAAATATAACGCGTTTTAGGGCCGCCTTCGTGTCCCAGTTCACAGTTTACAAGTTGCCCTGTTCCGTTTCCCGGTTCTCCCCGCCAGAGTACCGCAAGTGTCAATTGTCAATTGTCGAGTGCCGAAAGCCGCCGCAGTCATTAAAAATCGCGCGTCTATAAATCAACCGACGGCCATATCCATAGCTCCGTTGCCCATCTTGTGCATTTTCCGTGTAATTGATGGACACTTTTTAATTACTTTTACAACAAATAAATGTCCCATATACACGCCCACCCACACTTACACACACTCACAATACGAACAGCAGCTGAAACAACAACATCAACAACAACAAAACCAATCAACACCAAATGCAAATTTAACAAATTTTGTTCTGGATTCACAATTTCAAGAGAAAATCGTTGCACAAATAAAATTTGCTCAGCAAATGCAAACACGATTCCGTGAAAAAACTAAAATTAGCAAACTAAACCCAAAGGTTTCTAGAGAGATAAAGCAGCTAAGCGAAAGGTAAAGAAAAAACGCATTTCATAAACCCAAAAATCAAAATGTCTTGTCATCTCTATTGCAAGCTCATCAGTATTGGATACATGGCAAAATTGCATTTCTCTTCTTTCCCCCCTCTCTCTCTCTCTATCTTTATCTGATAAATTAAAACTACTAACTCTATTTTGCCATTGACATTTCGTATACTAATCCATGGAACCATCCTGAGTAGTTGCTACTAACCATTTGGCATTGTGCAAAGTCAGGGACTCTCAGAGAGAAAAACTTAAACAACAAATTCTAAAATGATATAGCATATAAATCACCTCTATATGTCTGAATAAAATGTATTCAAGAAAAATGTCTAGCAATCTTAAAGATTTATGCTCAATCTAAACATATTCAATTTACTTAATGCCTCGTTTTATGTATTCTTGTTTAAATATTTTCAAAAATATCTATATTAGACAGATATATGTACACATATATGTTTATAGATATATGATATAAATGTTTATTTCAACACATTCACTCTAGCTAGTGCTTAATACTGTCACCGTTTGCTGGGAATTCTGTTTATATATTTCTACGATTGCTGTTTATGACAAGTATCTGCCAGTTTTTAGTTCAATTTAATTTGCTCTAATTGGGCATTTCAATGAATTTAGAATGCCATGAATTAGCAGTGCCATTCAACACGAATTCGAAACCAAATTTGTTAAAGAAAAACACACACAAAGATCAGTGAGACTCTTGTTCTAAGTTTTAAGATTTTTTTGAACGTTTTTCAACTGTAGGCAATCAAATGAAGCGAGAAAAAATATAAATAAAACTTCAAATTAAAAGCGAAAAGATAAGAAACATTAATCGACATCCAGTATATAGTATATCAATCGTCTGCTACTAAAATTAAAAACCACCAGACCAAAAAAGAACTCGTCGGTTCTCGGCCAGAGAAAAGTATGTGCAATGTCAAAATTTGTTTTCGATAGTATGCTGCCAAAGTACCCACAGTTCCAGCCATTTATCAGTTCGCATTTAACCACAACCCCAAACAATTCGTCATCAGCAGCAGTTGCCGCCGCACTTGCCGTTGCCGCAGCCACCACAACTTCAGCGGCCGCCGCCAGCATCAGTAGCAGCAGTAGCAGTATTACCAGCCAAAATAACAACAGCAGCAGCAGCAACAACAACAACAGCAGCAACAACAACAATAACAGCGGCAGCAACAATAGCAACAACATCAACCTGCAATCATCATCGTTATCACCCAGTTCCAGTGCCCTGCATCTTGGCAACCAGTTGCATCATCAACATCTAAGTCAATCCTCCAACTCACCGGTATCCTCATCATCGCCATCATCGTCCGCCCTGTTCCAGCAACAGTCCCATCAGCAACAGCAGCTCCATCACCAACACCATCACCACCAACAGCAACAGTCGCAGTACTCCTCACTCTCGGCCGCCCTTCAGCTGCAACAGCAGCAGCACATCAACAAGTTAGCCGCTGCAGCTGCAGCCGCAGCCAGCTCCCAGGGATCGCACGCCCATCAGCAACTGTTGCTGACACCACCCTCGGCCGGCAATTCGCAGACGGGGGACAGCAGCTGCTCCCCATCACCGTCGGCCAGTTCCTCGCTGCATCGCAGCCTCAACGACAACTCACCGGGATCAGCAGCAAGTTCTGTAGCAGCTGCCGTTGCCGCGGCAAGCTCATCGTTTGCCATACCCACCAGTAAGATGTATCCATATGTGTCAAATCATCCCAGCAGCCATGGCGGTCTATCCGGCATGGCGGGCTTCTCAGGCTTGGAGGACAAATCCTGCAGGTGAGTTGAAAGTTAATAGAAGAAAATAAAAGTCAAATTGCTTCCACAAAAGGGAAACATGGGATTATTTTCCCCATCGAGCATCTGTTAAGTTTCTGTTCCATTCACTCATTCCCTTAACATTTCCTTGTTATATGCAGTTTTTAAATCTTCTTTTCATTGAGAAAATCGCACATTTCCCATTTCATTGTGCTTGAGTCACTGCAGGTCTAGAATTGTTTTCGGCTAACCACAAGTCCATTTCGAATATGCTCTAATTATTGGCTCGCCCCTCAAGTATCATTGAATGGCCATAACGACCAGCCCAGGGCCAGTGTGCTTGTGTGTGTGAGTTGTGAATGAACGTTGGGTAATGGCATCGGACCGCTGGGCAAATTAGAGTAGCACTGCGGTGGCTTACAGCTACCAATTTGTCGCCCAAGCCACAAGATTCGCACGCACATTGACCTTCCTTCGTGAGGGCCATTTGCATATTGGCCAGTCCACGCTGCGGGCGTGTTGCGTTCTATGCTGGGGATTAGTGCGCAATTAGAGGCAACCACAGTGGTATCGGACCTGGCCGAAGAGCTCGTTCTCATTAGCATTTGACTTTTGATTTTTAAGCCGGGGACTCTGTGGTTCATTTTCTCACACTCTTACACACGTACATACATATATGCTAATTGACTTGCTTTCTTTATCTCTCCCGCTCTCTCTCTCTCTCTCTCTATCTCTGTTGATTCTTTGGAAATTCGTGTCCCTTTTAGCAGGTACACAGACACCGTGATGAACAGTTACCAGTCGATGAGCGTACCTGCCTCGGCGTCCGCCAGTTTTGCCCAATTCTATCAGCATGCAGCCGCTGCATCCGCCGTATCGGCGGCCAGTGCCGGAGCTATTGGTGTCGATTCTCTGGGTAATGCCTGCACACAGCCCGCCTCCGGTGTGGTGCCAGGAGCCGGCGGAGCTGGACAAAGTATTGCCGATCTACCGCGATATCCATGGATGACGCTCACAGGTGAGTCGTGAGTGAAAGAGTTAATCACAAATTGAATGAATATATTCGATATTAGGTGGATGGGGTGGGGTTTGATTATCCACTTACCGCCTCATTTAATCGTTTGTTGTATCGTTAAAAACTTATTTATTTAACATAAAAATTCTTTAAAATTTTCGGCATAAATCAACCGCAAACCTGACTAGGGTGGGACGGGGATTGGTGGGGTGGCAGGCAATTTAATTTATACCTTTATGGCCATTGGGGCATATAAACAATAGATAAACGCGCTCGTCCGCGCGCAATTCCCATTCTGATTCTCCTCCAATTCATGAACACTTTGCGGGGCATTTCCAAGTCGTTTATTTCGCATAAGTCTTCCAGTGTGGAGCTGCGAGCCGAAATGATTTCTTCCATGGCGACAGGCAGGCCAGACGACGAGCAGCAGCAGAAACAAAAGAGCTAAAAAAGTGGCAGTAAATAAAAAAATGAAAATAGTTGAAAAATGTTTCCCTTCCCTTGCTGTCGTTTTTGTTGTATTCAGTTGAGCGGCGTGTCGATTTGTAATTTAAATAGCTTCAAGGTTGCCACACATACACACACTCGCTAACACACTCACATATGTGTGCCCCCGCGCATACAAAACTCGCAATCAGTCAGCGCCAGAGATACTCGACAAAAGATAGAGATACATTTTATTTCGTTTTGGCTGACTGGCTGGCTGGCTGACTGTCTGGCTAGCTAGCTGGCTTCTCCATCTTAATGTTGGCGTTTTGGGCGATCTCTTTTTTTGTTGTTGAGTGTGTTTGTGTCTTGCTTATGCCGCAAACGTAGTACGACAAATTTGCCCGAAATTTATGTGGGTCAGTTTAATTTACGCGAATTTTTGCATAGCAGATTTATTTCTTCATTCGAACTGCACTCGATTTTTCCTTGGCTCTCCGCGATAAAGAAATTGAACAAGTCAAGTCGTTCGAGTTCTGTTCAGTTTTCCACACGGCAGCAGCGAATCGTCGTCGTTCGTCGAGGTTGAACGCCTTTTTGTGAATTATGGCAAACGAAATATGAATAGACTGCCAATTAGACTGAGTTATGAACTGACTCTGGGCACTGGCCATCACACTGGCTCGACCATAAAGAGAACAAATGTGTATATTTCGTTACTCTGAGCAGAGTGCAGAGATTTGCAATGAATTTATAGCAAAGAGTCTTTAATTAAATGCTTGATGAATGGACTAAAGGCATGCGAAATATAGATAGATAGAAACCAGTTAGGCCCAAAACTGGCCACGAGACGCATCGCTAAAAGATAAACGGTATTTCGCACAATGAAATATTTTGCATATCTCTTGCTCACAGCACAAAAGCGATAAAATTGTCAACGAGATCATAGACGACGACGACGACGACTCAAAGACGGCGACAACGACAACGTCGACTGCCTGCGATGAAAGTAAATATGAGTATGACGCCATTACAAGAGCAGCATCAGGAGGAGCAGAAGGTGGTGCCCCCTTCCTTCATCTGACTCTAGATTCTAACGCCCACACAACCCAGCACTTGGTTCCATGTGCATGGCATGGCATGGCATGGCTTTGGAATTGCCAGAGACGCGACACAAGAAGCGTTAAGGCATCGTGCCACAAGCTGCACATACACACACAACCTTGGATATGGCTTTCTCTTCGTCTGCCAAGCCTTTAGCTGCAGACCAAGACCAAAAACCCAACCCGGACACAACAACAGCAACGGCAACTGCAGCGCTTTACAGCTGAATGCTTGCCAAATGCAATTTAACTAATGAATTTTAATATTTTACGCCAAAGAGTCTGAATGAATTTTCATTTTCACATCGTTGCACCAGCCAGTCAACAAAAACAACAATGTTGCAACCAATTGGCTGTCTCTGTCTTCCTGTGTGTGTGTGTGTTTGTGTGGGTGTGATGTGTGGTTGCTCTCTGCCCGATTATGCTGATAAGAAAGCAAAAAGGATAACTTTTCTTAATTATCTGGAAAAAGCAAAATAGAGAATGAAAACTTAAGGAAAACTATTTTCCTTGTATTGAATGCAAGTCCAGCCAAATGCCAAGAACACTTGGAGAAATCACAACGAGAGTAAATTGTTATATTTTTCTCTCAGTGATCCCTCTCGCACTCACTCACTGCTTCCATTGCTGCACCGCTTAAAGTCTGGTGATAAGGAGCGGCTGGCGTATAAATTTCTCAATTATCAATGCGACAAAAAACACAGCGAAAAGCAACTGACCACCACACCCTTCTCCCACCATTCCCCTTACCATCTGAGCTCGATGAATTTGTAGACATTAGAAGACTGCGACTGAGGCTGAATCTCTCCATCTGTCTGTCCGTATGTCTGCTTCTCTGGCTGTCTGTCTCTCCAATAAAGTGCCAACAAAGACAAGGCAAATGCACAGAAATTTGTGTATTTTAATTAAAAACGCGCCGAGCAGACTCATCAGCTTATTAATTAGGCGTCTCCTCGTAGCCATCATCGTCATCGTCGTCGAAGTCAGAGACAGAGTCTTGGTCCACTTTGGCTGAAGCCGGTTGAGCTGGTGGCCACTTGGTTGGTGGTCTACAAAAATTGCAGTTGCTTGTGCTTTTTGCTGATGGCGCTGACAACTAAATTGAAAATTGGCCGATTGAGTGGTTTATGGGGGCCAGGCTAAGCGGAGGCGAGGCGAGGCGAGGCCATGTGGCAGACGAATGGTGGCTACTCAGCGTGTATTGCCCAAGGTTATTTCAAGCAAAGAATTTCGCATTAGACGAAACATTTAATCATATTCTCCTTAAAAAATAGAAAACAAAAAACACATCGGTTAACAATTATTTTTTATTTTTTTTTTCCTTTACAGATTGGATGGGAAGTCCTTTCGAGCGTGTCGTTTGTGGCGATTTTAATGGTAAGTACCGTAATTACCGAAACCCTTAAAGTTAATGTGTTAACTGACATTGGAAATCAGTCGGAAATCCTAATGGGTTATATCCGCGCAACCAAGAAATATGAAATATGAAATACTTCGTATAAAATGTCCTTGAAGACAGACAGACCACGAAGAGAGAGGTTACCTGCTGGGACTCGACTTTCATGCAACTGCAAAACATCGAACCCTTCTTTCCATCTGCGCATTTGTCACATGGTTCACTCCTGCTGATGCCTGACTTTCTCTGGCTATCATAAATCCTTCTGAGGCCTGACTTTTGCCATGCCCTTTGTTCGCTTTCACATTGTTGCCAAAGTGACAAAGGCAAGGAGCTAGCTATAGCTAGTCTCTCTCTAGCTCCATGTGAAAGTTGTTACTCTTTTAAATCACAAATCCAGTCAGTGCTATGCTAGTCAAGTGTCGTGCAAGATCGTAAATCACTTTTATAGACCCCAAGCAGCACTCTCTGTGAATCGAAACGATCGTCAATGGTTATTTTTTGGGCCCCCCACTCATGCACAGAAGAAGTGAAATTTCAGCTCGAAAGCAAGCAATTGTAAACCTTTGTTATGTTTAAGCCGTGCCCCAAACTCGGTTCAACTGATCGATCATTTGGTCGATCGATGGATACAATCCTATCGCCGTATAACGTTTGTTTCGCTTGTTGTCGTTAAATTGCTTTTACGATCGTTTTATGATCTATTTACGATTTTACGCATGGTCTTGTGCCGCGCATAACGATGCCGTTGCTGACTACCGCAATGAGCAGCCACGACTTCATTACGGCAACTGGCAACGGCATGGCAACCGATCATCATTGTCATTTTATGGGTCCGATAATGGTATTGATTATGCTGGGCCATCTCGCATTGGCCCTCCCAAGCAATTCGTTTTCATTAGTTCAACAACATTGTTTATGTATTGCTCAGTAGCAATAATGCAAAAATTAATGCCCATAACGTGAGGCGAACAAAACCCCATAAAAAACTGTTTATACGCAGTTTTAAAAGGAGAATGCACAAATTATTTAAATCCTTTTGGAGATAGAAGAACAAAGATTAAAGCTACTTTTCGAGTAGTAATTAGTTATTTTGAAAATTACACATTACCAACCACATATTTGTGACATAAGAGACTTTCGGTTCACAATTTAAATGACTTTTAGAATCTATTGTGGAAGGCTTTCGGTTACCTTCCGCCATGAAAAATGCATATTTGATCAGCTCACTCATTCAGGGAGTTTTGTTACTACTCCGACAGTGGCGACATGTATTTAATTGGCAGTAGTTTAATTGCCTCCACAAAATGCTGTTGCAAAAAAATGTATGTGGAGTCGAATAGTCTGCGCCTAAACTGAAATCGGAGTCGAAGTGTGAATGCTGCCTCCGGACAGAACGTGCCCTTCCCCTACTTTAGACGTCACAGATCGTTTGATATTCGAGTTGCTTTCTGCCAACTTCCCCCTCTCGAGACCTTCTACTCTCTGCAATTGTTTGTTTTGTAAATAAATCATTTGGCCCAAAGTTGGCGTTGCCTCCTCCGCCACAGAGTGGAGTCATTTGCGCAATTTACAATACTTAGAGACGCTGTTTGACAAGTAATTAACTTGCCGAGCTTGCCATTTCAATTCTCTTTGCTGTGTGCCAAGGGGTCTATGCTCAAATAAAATTCTGTCAAAAATGTGAGATCATATGGGAAAATAAACAGATTCTTGAAGAAGTTTCTGAGGAAAAGACATGCTATAGACATTAGTTACCTTCTCGTATTGAAAATATTTGCTATTTGCCATGAGCTAAACAATAATTTCCATTATGTTAATTGTTCAGGCTGTAATCGGGAATCATGATAAGGCCAGTTACTATAAGTGAAGACAATCACAGCCAGTCATAGGGCACTCTGAATCCAAGTCTCTTCAGAGTGAGATATGTGTGATCGGTCTCTCATTGTCAATGGCATCGACATCGAAATCAATTGCCTCGCATATACACAGGGCGTTTGTTTCAATTTCGATGATCTTCTGTCAGCAGTTGCGGATGCCAATGTCATTGACAGAGACTAACTTGGAGTCTTGGGGTCTGGGGCTGCATCATTTTGCCGGCTCTGGGCAGAGATAAACGATTGTAAAGGCTACGACCTCGTCGACCCTAGCTACCACTTAAGGCATCTCTCTCGCTCTCTCCCCGTCTCGTTCGATCTCTCTGTCTCTATCTCTATCTCTATCGCATTTGGTGTGTGATGTGGGCTTGGCAAGCTGCAGGCGTCCCATCCGACCGCTGCAAAGGGTTAATTTATGAGGCGCGATAAGCGAATTCCATTTCGTTTCGGTTTTGTTTAATTTCCGATTTCTCTGTGTTATTTTTTCCTTTTATTTGGTGTTGTTGTATTTACATTTGCCTCGCCTTCTCTCTCTCTCTCTCTCTCTCTCTGTCACTCTCGAGTAAGTGGGCGGTGTTTGGGGTAGGGTGGCTGGGTGTGTGGTTTGTGGTGCTGTGAGGGGAAAAGAATGTGCGACACCGTGTTATCGGCACGTTTTGTGCCGTTTTTTCTCTCCACACTGCGGAAAATTCAAAATGACACGTTTGCCAGTCCGGGAGCGACTCGATGTTTTTAACTACCCCGTGCTCGGTTGTTAATCTGCGGTTTTAATGCTCAAGTGGCGCAAATTGGCGAAAGGGTTTGAATTACACAAAAAAAGCACAAACAAGAGAGAGCGAGAGAGACAAGGACATTATCCCAGCAGGCAGATAGATAGACAGACAGACTAACACAGAGACAAACTGGGAGTAGAGGCTCTTTGTCCTGGATCTGATGCCGGTTATGTTTGCCTCGTTCACTGTCAGACAGACATGTAAATTTGCAGACGAAATCAAATTAAAAGCTTACACGTTCCACAGACACAACCACCGACTACCAATCCCCACCCCCTCTTCCTGTAGTCGGTGACAAAACCTCAGTCGTTCAGAGTTTATTCCTCTTTAGCTCGCGCGTTACACATGTCGCCAAAGTTTTCGCATTTCCATTTTTTCATTAATTTAAATTTTCATTTACTAAAATCTAAAATGATACTTTGTATTTACATAAGTCACTTTTGGCCATTGTAACTTCTTCTTTGACTCTAACCAGTTTTTCAACTCTTTGCGTGCTCTTGCTGCATTTCCCTGTTTTCCCATACCCATTTTCATTTCCATTCCCATTGCCCGCCATTTTCCGCATTCCGCTCTATGTCTCTTTCTCTCCCTTTTTCTCAAAGTGTGTGTGTGCGTGACGCCTTACATTTCGAGACTCTGCCTCATTGTTATTTATAAGTATTTTGTGTAAGTTGCAATTAGTCGTTAATATTAATTTAATTATGAAATTATACACGCCGGTTAATGCACTCGGTAAATTGTTTTATATTTAGCATTAGTCGCATTTATTTCTTACAAGTTGTGTCAACTCATCTGTTAGTTGTTAGAGATTAAGCTAATCCATCCTACAACCAATGGAATGATACGCGTGAGAATCAGAACAGGATTTACGCCATATTTCAGTATATATGAGGCGAATGAATTGTGCCTCGGACTCGTAATTCTTGTTATATGCCATTGTTCGAATCCTTTGCACTCTAATAAAGCCATTCAGGTAATTTCGATCTACGACTTCCAGTTTCAAAGTTCAAAGAAAGAAACAGGGAATCAAACCTGTCTTTATGACAAAAGATTTTGAGTGAGAGACCCCGAGCAACAGCCACCATTTTCTCAAATTACTTTTATGTAACCATTAACAAAAGGCCCTCTACACTCTCTCAAATATATGTGTGTATGTGTCCGTGTGTGTGTGTTTAAGCCATTAATCAAGTTTGTCAGCTAACGAAAAAAAAGAGATGGAGGGAAATTGAGAAACCAAGAGACTCAGACTACGTTTGTGGTCTGCGGCCAATCAGTCGATAATCAATTTGTATGAGTGTCAGAGTATGTGTGTGTGACTCTCAGGAGCATACAGGACCACACCTCAATCCTAAGAAGACTCTGAGATGAGGACAAAGTCTTGGGGTAAGCAGGAAAGAGGGGCTCCCAAAAACCTAATATTAACGAGTATTCTGCACCGCAGGCGATGGCGACCCGCGCATATTGAAATTTCTTTTGCGTGGAGGAGCCCGAAACTGAAATCGAGACACCCCCCCCCCCCTGACTCCCTCAGTCAAAGTTAAATGGAGGGGAGGAGGAGGGATAAGCATGAGTTATGCTTACGCCTAGGTAAATATAGAACCCGCAGCAAATGCGTTTGTCGATCGATCGATGCTTTTTATATGAATTTAAATGTCACGTTTTGTTTTTGTTTGACTGCGGGGGAAGCGATAGTTGGGGTGAGGGAGAACAGGGGAACTTTGAGTTGGGGGTTGGAGAGGGGGAGAGCCATTCCTCGAATGGCATTTTAATACGTCATCGTTTCAGTCGGCCCACGCAATCTAAGTTATGGCCGACATCTGCTCGTGTTTGTTTTTACCAAATAGGTATAACCCGTACCCGTACCCGTAGCCATCGTGTGCATTGGGCCATGAAGAGCGCATTGGTTTGGCTAAGCCGAAAAAGGCAAAGAAAATCGAGTAAAAAGAAAATGCTGCTTGATTCCGACTCGCAGTGTTCTCACTTGAAGGCAGTTGGAGCGCGGTGCTATTTATATGTGTATTTTCAATACAAGTCGATATAATGTTGCCAAGGTTCATGGAACGCGCAAATGAACTTGGAAACGGGGCAGGAGCAGGGGAAGGAGCAGCAGCAATAACAACAACAACAAAACAATAGTGTCGAACCAATGAAGGCAATCAATTTCAATTCAGTTTTTTCGCCCTTTCCCAAATGGCCATGCCCAATGAGGCGTCTGAAAGGGCAAGACGAGGCCAATTGTGCATTAGCCGAGGGAACCTTTTTTTCTGATATCGTCTACCCTATATGAGAGGGTATGGAAAGCTATGACTTTTGGGAAAGCATCTGGCATTGAAGAGTATCCAAAATAATCGAATGTTATACTTTTCATGGTTCCTTTGTCTTATTTTATGGCGCTCAAACAAAGGAGTCAAAAAGTGTTAATGAACCCAAAAGCAGAACGAAAAATAAAACACAGGGCCAAGACCAAATCTCCATCTCCAACTGCGACTTGTAAGCATTCTCTGCAAACACTCACAAACTCACAATGGCGCCACTTCATTGTCATCATGGAATTGCCGTTGATTGTCGCATCGATTCGCGGCGATTTTAATCGCAATGGGCAAGCATTAAACGCCTTTCATTTGCAATTAAATTGAGGCTCACACAAACACACCGAGACAGAGATAGAGTGAGAGGGAGAGAGAGACGCACGCACATTCATTCATTGAGGAGGGTGTTCAAGTTGCGGTCAGTTGGCGACACGTGGCCCGGAAGCTCTGGTTACAACAACCACAAGAATAACTAGTTACCAGCAGGCACACAGAGGCATGAACTGAGGGACAGGGACAGGGGACGAACGTTGCTTGCAAAAATCTTGCGGATTACCAATTCTAGACGCCTAATGCCATTTATAGGCCATCTTTACAAATGTTCCATCTGTCTGTCCGTCTATCTGTCTGTCCGACACCACTGAAGGTCCGAAAGTCTGGCCTGAAAGTTTGCCCAAAATTAGTTCCTCCCCGCCCATCTGCCTCCCGGGTGAGGCAAAAAATTTATTGAAACTGCTTAAGGCGAGATGGAAAAGCATTGTGGATGTGGGATGGGAGCTCTCTGATTTTGCCTGCTTTCTTTCTCTGTCCCTTTCGCTCTTCTTTTTTCTCTCTCTTCTGTGTGTGTGTGTTGGGTTCTCTTCCGTCTTTCCTTTTAACTTTTGGCCATATATTTTTCACATTTATGGCGGGTATTTTGTCTTATCACACCCTCGTGTTTGTAGTGCGTGCAAAAAATGCCGTCGCCTTCCCAAAGTCTGCGACTCATGGCTGAGGAGTAGAAGGAACAGGAGCAAGGACATACCACTGTAAGATGGTGTAGCTATGGTGTGGGGTGGCAGCCAACCACCCACGAGATTAAAAATGCCATAAAGACAGTAAGGGTGAATGGGTCTAATGGCTGCCGTTGCCGTTGCCGTTGCCATTGCCGTTATGCGCTGTTTCATTCCCTCACATTGCCGCAGTCCTTCTCCCTTTCTCTCTCTCTATCGTTCTTGCTCGCCCTGTTTCATTCTCTCTTCTTTTGTTACTGTTTCTGTTACCATGGCCATATGCAAGTACAATACATGTACATAAGTGCAAACAGAACAACTATTTGGGGTATCTGTGACGTCGCTTAAAGGAATTTCTCAGTGCTTTGTAATGAGAACACGGCATAGACATTAGATATAATATATATCGAAACCGATAAGGAAGAAACATATGATGATGGCCGCACTTAAAGCATAAAGATAATATATCATTCAAATCGATTAGTTGACTTCTAGAGTGCGAAAATAGGAATAAAAGAATGGGAGTGATGTATTTCTAAGGATCAATATTTAGATTAGATTTTTAGCTATAGAAATCGTTTATAGAAATTTATGTCCACTTTGCGGAAAATAATATCATATTTTATACCTATGGGATGTATTTGAAACAAATAATGACACAAGTCAAAGATTGAAACAATCTTTCTCTAAAAATTCGTAATTTAAATTATTGTAGAGCCTTTTAAAAAAGGTCTATTTAGATATTATATACTTGAATGTATAAAATGAAATACTGTTTTCATTTTATACATTCAAGATACATTTACATCAGGTAAGAGCTCCTAGATACTTCATTAATTTTAATGAATATTTAAGGAAACGTTCAATTTTTTTTTCGTTTATTATGGCAATTGAAAGAGTTTACTTCCAGTTATCTGTCCCACTGAACTATTCAATTCTAGGTCTATGTGTAGACCAACTGGTTTTGGCTCTTTGGAGTCTTTTGTTCGATGGCTTACCATGTTTTTCTCAACTCATTTCAATGTTAATGAAACATTCTTTTGTAAGCAGCTACATGGCAACAAGCAATTCCAATAATGGCGTGAAATATTTAATGAGAATATATTAATCCCCAAAGACGCACAAACGAACAAACTAACGAATGGATGGACTCAGGGAAGAGGGGGTTAGAAATGGATGAGGTTTTGCTGAGGGTGGCATCGCGTAATTCTTGAAAATATTTGCAACATTTGCTGGATATTTATTTGGTTCGTTGTGAATCCTCCTCTTCTTTTTGGTGTGGGACTAGGGCTAAAACAGACAACGACAGCTTGCCATATATTTTCCAAGATTAAGCACACAATTAGCAATTTATGCTGCCGAGTGCCAAGAAAGCGGAGGCGTAGAGGGTGTAGAGGGCGTGGCTGGGCAGAGATAGCAATGACAACAGCAACAACAACATTGGCAACGCGTTGCACATAAATTGCAGAGAAAGCACCCCAGACCATGGCTTCGCTTCGCCTGTCAGTGCCAGGTTGTGTTCTATATGGAGTGCCACCCCCTCGACAGGAATATCATACCTCTGCAATTCCCCATCCCCCCTCGTACAGCTTCAGCATTACCATCTCGTTTTCTTTGCGCAGAAAATTCCGTGCGCCTGATTAAATTTAAATAAATTTAATAAACATAAATTATTTGCAATGGCAGGCAGACACACAGAGCTAAGAAGTTGCCACCCTTGAGTTTGAGCACAAGTTAATGGCGCCGCTTACCTGCCCCTGCTCCTGCCCCACCCCACATATACATTTTCCTTTGGTTCTCCGCTAAAAGCCATACAAAGGCAGCAGATGTTGCCCGTGTGCCTTGTCAGCCTTGGTAGCTTTTAAGCGGCTTTTCTTTCAAAGTTTAATTAGTCCTGGCACTGTCAGGAGCAAGCATTTGCATATCCGCGGGATACACAATGTCCCCGGGGAAGTCATTTTACCAAAGAACATTGCAATTTGGACTAAATGCTCGAAAGATCTTCTTCCAGTCCAATGACACAATGAACTCCCCGCTTCACACTCGTATCACAGAAATTGTTGAGGCATCATTTTCCTATTTTCTTTTTGTTTTTAGTTTTGGTGGAGAAGGGAGTGGGAGCATTCTTCATTTTGTATACGCATCCATTTTTGTGTAGTGCTGGGATGGGCATGTTAAATGTCTGACGATTGTTTATATATCTTTCAACATGCCATCCGGGAAGTTCGTTTCGAAAATTCATAGCAATTATAAACAAATCAGCATAAAACATACGAAACGAGCACAAATACATTTTCGAATGAAATAAGTTAAGAAAACGAGAAAATAGACAACAACTAACATCAGCTAAAGGCAAAACACAACGAAATGGAAAGTTCAATCGACATTTTTAGTAATAAATTTTCGAAATGAATAAATAATAATCAAATAATCAATCGTAAGAGTTTAAGATGCATAAAACAATTGATCTAATTTTTATATAGCTCATAAATTCACTCCGATTGAGTGCTAAATAAAACGAACTACTCAATATACATATGATTAATTGCTTAGCACTCATTTAAGAATGATTCATAATGACTAAAAACAGCAAATATCCATCTGACTGCCATATAGTCTTGAACTAAGGTCGAATAAATGATTCAAGAACAATATTCCAAATATTCTTTAATTATTATTAAAGAAATCAGTTTATATATCTAGCCCCTAACAATATTCCAAATATTCTTTAATTATTATTAAAGAAATCAGTTTATATATCTAGCCCCTAACAATAAATTAACAATATTCTAATGAAATTTAAGAAAGCTGATCAAATTCTAAAGGGCAACA
Organism: Drosophila willistoni; assembly: GCF_018902025.1. Classification (NCBI taxonomy): domain Eukaryota; kingdom Metazoa; phylum Arthropoda; class Insecta; order Diptera; family Drosophilidae; genus Drosophila; species Drosophila willistoni. Next base: position 5,051,207 of record NC_061086.1, read on the forward strand.
GAGCTAAATTAATACTTATTTTAAGGAATAAAGCAACGGTTTGACTCTTTGTTTGCTTAGAATTGCCTACAAGGCGGGAAATATTCGAAAATCAATATATACATATATTGTGCAAATGCTCGGGCAGCACTTTTTCGGGTTCGTGTATGCGGATTCCACAAATTCCAATGAAAACAAAATACATAAATATAAATTTTGCCCGCCAAAAGTCAACAAACAATTGCAACAACCATCTGCAGCATCAGCGTCAGCAAAAGGAAAATATTTTGATATCAAAGATGCCCAAAGTTAAGGCTAAAAACAAAACCAAAAATCTACACTATTGTTAAAACTTGTCATGGCTGATGTGTCCGTTTATATAGTTGTAGTTATTTTTCATTCGAAAACCAAATCATGTGTCTGTGTGTGTGGGGTTCTGGCAAACATTTTTCTTTGTCAAACGTTTCAAACTAATTACTAACAACCACAATGGCCACAATGTCACAAAAGTTTTGGTTGTTATTTTGTCAAATGATATGTAAATTTGTTTATTATTTACTCAAACACGAGGCAATAGGGAAAAATATAGAAAGAGTAAAAGAGAGGGAGCATGCCAGAAAATAGAAACAAAACACACATACAAAATGTTTGTTTATTGTACAATTTTGTGTCGTTGGATAAACAAAAAGCGAAGCCGTCAATGTCCCAACGGAACCACTTTCAAATGCACACACAGATACGAATACACACACATACAGTCTAGTCGAGGCACTTGCTATATAAACTATAACGCTTTTTATACAATTTCCCCCCACATCCCCACCACCAGCACCACGCCACCACCTCTCGGGTAAGTGTGTGTGTGTGTGTGTGCTTCTTTATTTTACGTTTTGAATTGTTTTTATGATATTTATGTCATTATAAGTTTCAGTTTGCTTTTTTCATATGTTTTCGCTTATTTATACGCGCCGCTGTTTATTGAACAATTACGTTTATGATTATTAATATTTTTAATTGTTAATGTCATTGTTATAGACGTTGTATATACCGGCCATTCCCGATTCCCATGACCATTCGCAATCTCTTTGCATTAACAATGTTGACAGCGGTGCCTTGGGACAAATGTCTCATTCTCATCGTGATAATGAGCTTGAACATTTCTGTCAACGGGATCCGACTTCCTCGTTTTCTTTCAATTCGTTAAACGCCTTGCCATCTCGAATGTCTTGAATATCTGTGTCTGCCTCTTTGTATTTTGAATCTATTTTGTTTCTCTCACAATGACCAAACTCGGCAAATCATTTGAAATGCCAATTAGATCGTGAATCATATGCCAATTTAAACTTTGTGTAGCTTAAAACAGCCTCATCAGTCAATTGCAATATGAAATTATGGTGCACTAATTGATTTTTTATTGGAAAAAATTGATTTTTCAAGGAATTATGCAACAAACCGGTTCAACTAGCTAACCCAGCCATCATCAGTCTCAGTCTCAAATGATTGCAACATGCATTTGTAGTCTTTATCGTAATTGAAAACTTTATTGAATTACATTGATATTGATTAATGTGAATAATTATTTTGGAACAGAATTTGTTAAAAGACCTCATCTTCTCTCTAAAGTTCAGATTTTCTATAGGCTACGTGTCAGTTTTCAATGAGTTTATTGTTTATAATGGAAATGGTAGAAATTATTTGTCGATTAGACAATGGTTATCATGGTCAGCACTTTAATAACACTCAGTCATGATCAAGAATAATTCCAAACGTTAATTCTTTCTACTCGGAAATGATTCACAAAAAGGGAATTCTTGAAATTTTTAGTTTAGATTGGGATAACTCAAACGCAGTGAGTGAGAAAACTGCATTGAGTGTAAAATGTTGAAATGAAAAATCAATAGTAAAGCCAAAGACCCGTCGTCGTCGTCTTCATGTCATCTGACTCAAAGAGTATTCTCTGCTCATTGCTCTCGTTCCACGTGTATTGCGATTGCTCTCAGCCATTCCGGTTTTTGGCCGTCTGCGCCGACTCACCACTCATCTCGTCTGTGGTCTCCTCCTCCTACTGCTACCCTGTTGACGCTGCCATGACAACGGGCCCGGTTTCCGAGTGACTTTGTGTGTGAGTGTCTCTACCTGTACATCACACACACACTCTCACATTCGGATATAGTCTGTGTGCGGCAGCCATGTTGGATTCCATCACTCCTGTGCGCACCAATGTAGCTATCTCACTCACACTTGAGAGCGGCCATTGCGAGGCTCGTAAATCTTTTTTAGGGGCGCGTGTGTCCTGGGAGTCGTGATTTATGGGACGAATTGTAGCTGCTCATTGTAGCGTGTAAATAATTTAGATTAGTTTGGAATTTTCTGTATTCACCCTCTTCTCTCTTCCTCTTTGAGAGAAAGGGGGGAAACTTGATTACAAGTGAAACTGCATTTGGTTTGTTCTCTGATTCTCCATCAAAAGGACCTGAATGTATTGGCTCTTGCTGTAGTTGGGGAAAATTAAATCGATTTTTCATTATGCTATTCAAATTAAAATTTCCTTCTCTATATACCAAGAGTAGGATACCATCAATCTTAGTTTTTATTCCTATCAATTGCCACAGTCACGATTTAATCGATTTGCAAATATTTTGTCAATAGTCCAAGGGGCAAATTTATGAGGAAAAGATTTACAACTGTCGAGTGAAATTGGCAAAAAATGCACCTTTCAAAATATTACGTAAAATTGACTCTTCTTTTGTTTGGCTCTTGCAACTTGTGAAACCATAAAAAATTGCTGCCTTTTACCAGAAACGTTACACAAAATAAAAAAAAACGAAAACGTAGACACAAACAAAAAAAGAGAGAAAAAAAGCAGAAGGAAAGAAAAATGAAAGGCCTTATGCCATAAAACAGCAAGCGGGGAAAAAGTGAGTCTAAGGCTGCAATTTGCAGATAGCGAAATTTTGATTTCCGAAACATAAACACGAATCCCTTTGTCCCATTGCCTTTCTCGATTCCCCTGCCCCGCACCGTCGCGCAAAAAATCGCACAGGTAGCGTAGAAAATTTGCTAAAAAAGCAAAAGGTAAAAAGGGAAAATCTAAACGAATATTTGTGCGACCATGTCGAGTCCAGGAGAAGACCTGCCACGGCGAGGAGTCGGTGTTGTTTCACCCTTTAATACACCGCACGGCATTCGGTGTGTACTTTTGGCCCCGGGGAGCCAATATCCTGCGGTGATGCCTGGTGACGTCAGGCGTTGTCTCTTCCTCTCTTTCCTCTGGCTTTTAGTTGTTTGCAAGGCAAACTGATTGTATGGCTCGTAACTTATACAGACAGGCAGTTCAGTGCAATCACATTGCCCTCGGGCCCGGCCTCAATTAAGCAATTGCCAAAAGCAAGCCACAGCGCTCCATCCGCGTATCTGGCTAATGCATGGACACAAATCAAATTGCGACGCCTTACATGTGTTGCAGTCAATAATAAAATGAGCGCGGCAATTCCATTTTTGTCTGTCTGACAGCATCTTCGCAGCTAATTAAGAGTTGCCAAAAGCAGCAACAAAGCAAAAACAAAAAAAACGGAATAACATCATCTCATTTCCATTCATCGAAATATGCGTGACTAACGTGACTTTCTTTGTTCTCCTTTTTGCACAGGCCCCAATGGTTGCCCGCGTCGACGAGGCCGACAGACCTACACACGTTTTCAGACTTTGGAGCTGGAAAAGGAGTTCCATTTCAATCACTACTTAACGCGGCGGCGACGTATCGAGATTGCGCACGCGCTCTGCCTGACCGAGCGACAGATCAAGATCTGGTTCCAGAATCGCCGCATGAAATTAAAGAAAGAGCTGCGGGCGGTCAAGGAGATCAATGAGCAGGTGAGTTCTCCAATCAATTTGCATATCGTCACAAAGATCTCGTGACTCCAATTACAACAACAACCTCTCGCACATATTAAATGTATCGAATAACTCATGACAACAAATGCTTTCTTTTCTCCCATTCTTTCTTATTTTCTCTGCATGACTTTAGGCTCGACGCGATCGCGAAGAACAGGAGAAAATGAAGGCTCAGGAGACGATGAAATCCGCCCAGCAGAACAAGCAAGTGCAGCAGCAACAGCAGCAGCAGCAACAACAACAGCAGCAACAACACCAACAGCAGCAGCAGCAACAACAGCAACAGGATCATCATTCGATCATAGCACACAATCCCGGCCACTTGCATCACTCCGTGGTTGGCCAGAACGATCTCAAGCTTGGTCTCGGCATGGGCGTCGGCGTTGGAGTTGGCGGTGGTCTTGGGGCTGGCATTGGCCCCGGTGGTCTTGGTGCCGGTCTCGGTGGCAATCTGGGCATGATGAGTGCCCTAGACAAGAGTAATCATGATCTGCTAAAGGCTGTCAGTAAGGTGAACTCTTAAGGGAGCTGCCCTAATCCCGGCACCACCACCACCAAACCAACCAACCAACCAACCAACCAACCAACCACCACCACCGCATCGTCGTCACCGTTTTGGCGTTCTATCGTCTATTTCTGTCTGTGTAGTGCGAAGTAAACAAACAAAAACAAAAGTTGATAACTTAAATACGTAAAACTTTACATAGTAAATAGTTGCCTAAGTCTACAAATAATAACGAATAATGCATATATACAAAAAACATAAATCTAACTAAAAACAAAAAAAGAAAAGCAAATGCAGAAGTATAGTAAATTCACCGAGGAATGGACACAGTGTAGACAATATATAGCCTATGTGATAGGCAATACCAGCCGGAGAAGAATCGCTGAGGAATAGCAAATTCCTCCCAAATGATTTTAAGTCTCATTGTGCCCCAGACCTAGGCGAATGCATTATATAATGGATAACTTGATCTATTTAGAATAGCCGATAAATGCTTAAGTAGTGCTACAATATATATACTATATCGGGAATAGCTACCACATACATATATCTATGTATGTCGGAGATTTATTTGATATAATGAGAAAATGAGCGATTTTTGATAGTCAGAAAAACTCCGTAAGTTGACCCAAAAAGGCAACGAGACGAGTTCCGAGTTCAACTGTAAAATTATTTGCGACTGCTGTAGGATTACATACCAACTTACTTATGTACGTACTCTAGTGCTAGTGTGTGTGTGTGTGTGTGTGCGTGTGTGTGTGCTATATGGCAACACATTTAACTCTATATACTCACACACACACATATATAGATCGTATCGATGTAATTTGTATCTATATATACTTATATATATATATACATTACATACCTATTTATTGGATATTTCTGTTTTATTATTATTGTTTGTTTCCAATTGCATAACTCTTCCAATGTTTCGTTTATCATACTGTGTTTTTGCTGTATTTTGTTGTATGCCAATGCTTTGAACTTTAAACTTGAACTATGCTTAGAGAAGAGCTAAATACAATAATTTCTTCAATGCCATATTAATATTAATTGTGCCCCTAAGATAAAAGTTAAATGAAAAGAAAGAAAATGGAAAAAAAAATATTCCCCTTTATATAGAAAGCAAATTTTAAGTGTAATAATGAGTAAAAAGTAATGAACGGTATGCAACATACCCAAGAGAGCATAATCACGATTTCAAATACGTAATAATAATATTGATAATGATAATGATAATGATAATGATGATGATAAATTGAAACATCAAAATGCAACCCATTGAAAGAAAGTAACGTAAACCAATACTATATACTACATACAAGTGGAATGTCCTTTTGCCAGTGACTAAAATTTTAAATTAAATACCGTTTAAGAGTAATCGAAAGAATTAGGCGTTGATTGCTGGGCGCATAAGTCATAGAAAAAAAAAAGAAAACAAAACAAAACAAATGATATGAAATTCTGAAATACGTACTATGTATATTAACATAAGGTTGCAGCAACCAACAAACTGTAGCAACATGCAACAAGAGACAAGTGACAAGGAGAAGCGACAAACATGAAAGAGAAACCCATATACGTAGATTTCTAACTTCCCCAAAATAAAATTTACCTAGGCATAAATAAGAGACGACGATAAATTTGCAAGTTGAATTACACAAAACATTTAACAACAAATTATATTACATCAAATATATTTATATATATATACAAAAATATGATCCAATTTGAATACCTTACTATATGTGTATATCTGTATATGTATCTGGTGTGGCTAATATTTTGTCACACTTTGGACTAATTAGTGATACAAAAGCCAATCCAATCTCTGCATCAATTTCAATCTAAAGCTGACTAAAGCCCCGCCCCCTTTGTTTTTCCGCCATTGATTCGAGTGATATTTTAATGTATGTACCAGGAGGATCCTTTGCCTTGTTTCAAGACTTTTACAAATCCAATTTTGTTGCGTTTTTGACTTTTTTTTAATACTTATTATTGATTTTCCAGTTAATTCCATTAATGACCTAGCATAATTCGCGCATAACTAATTCTGCCCTCCCCGTTTCCCCTTTGCGCTCTCTCATTCTATCTCTCTTTTTATAAACATATTTTTTTTCTTGTTTTGCTAAACTATTTTTGTTAATTTTAGTTTAAGTTTAGTTGTGACAAGTTGTGTATTATATAATTTTATGCGATTTCGAAATATGAATGCAAAAAATAATTAAACAAAAAATTTACATTGATTTTGTTTTTTACTCACCGTCTATATACATATATATATACCGATGTATCTGGGACTGGAACAGAAACCCATCCAAAACGTTGATCGACCAATCGTTTGGTCGTGAAACTAAATGAAAATGAAAAATGGAAGTATAATTAACTAAAATACCTAACAACCTACAACATATATACGTAGAGCAACAACAACAACCAAAAAACAACAAAATTCTCCAATATATTAACCAAGAAAAAAAACAAAATTTTATTCACTCAGCCACAAGTCGAAATGAAATATAAATTGAAATGAAAAATTGCGATACATAAATCCGCATATACGTAACTGAATTATATTCAAACAAACTAGTATTAGACCAAGCAGATAGAGTATTTGAAGGAGACTCTCTACACTTCCCCCCTCTCTAATAACTCCCCAGCAAATTGTCCAAGAACACAGTCACTTTTGGCCATTAAATATTGTAAATAAAACTGCAATGCAAGTGCAAGGCATGGCAAATCTATTATAAATGTATGAAAAGTGCATGAATCAAAGTTTTCCCCCACCCCTTCCCCGTATAATGGAAAACTGATAGTTTCAGCGCTATATGAATAAAAAAAACAAAAACCATTAATCATAAGCCTACGACAACAATGAGAAAATTAATAAATAAATAAAAACTTAAAAGATATCGTTTAAAGTGAATCAAATGGTGAACTCTCATAGAGAAGGTATTCATTTTTCGAATGAATAATATTTAGAAACAACAATGAGATGTATTTATTAATCGTTTTATCTCGTCGTTTCGGTAGTTTTGGAGGAATCAGCAGCACATCCTGAGATAGAGCTTTCTCTCCTCTATCTAACCCAAAAATTAATGAAATGCGGCTTAAAGGCTTTTATGCTGTTAACTCAATAACTACAACTAAAAAATACTGAGTACAGATTCAGGATCAGCACACATAAATAAGACAAGAGTAGAAAACCAAAGTTTTTCATAAAACAACATCTATTAAGATATAGTTACCGTTTTCTTGAATACTAAATTTAGTAGAATTTCACATTCAGAATCCCCGAAAAATAAAATAAAAAAACAAAATATTAAATATTATTCAAATCAAATCATATTTAGATATTAAAATTTGTCTTGAAGACTCCAAGATTAGTCAAGGCCCTTTAAGCTACCGTTCAAACCCGAAATCATATTTTTTTTTGATAGTTTTTTGTCTACAACAATTAAATTTTTAAAGACAAAAATCATTCAATCATTACTATTTCTAGTGTCACGATGACTATATCTAAATAACGGAAATCTATATGAATTAACTCAAAACATACTTCAAAATAAATGCATTCGAATTAAAATATCTATGAGTATTTAGCAACTCTAATATTATAAATTACTCGCCGAAATAAATGGGGACGAATATATGTTCGAGTAATTAAAATCATCTAATTTTTCGCCATTTATGCAGCTTCTACAGCAAACATATTTTCATACTTCATTCTTGAAAAAAGTTGCGTATATTGAAACCAAATTATATAGTCGTTTACGATTAAAAACATGATACACGGAGAAATGGAAAGGAAACCTCCAAGAAGAGGAGGAGAGTCGTGGTTCAGAAATTAGAAAACAAACTCATTTATGACTATTTCAATCAAAAAAGTGATTCGGAATAGGATGTTATTTTTGTCATCTGAAATGACTTTCAATCTCATAAAATTTGCAGAGTTTCTCAGAGAAGTTATTCAGAGTGACATTTTCTTGGGATTTGCTTCCAATTAAACTTCAAACTTTTAGTAGATGAAAAAGTTTTAATTATTATCTAAAAGTTTCTTTGAGATTCTCTCTAATGTAAATTGATTAAGTAAAATTCAATTCATTTCAAGAAGATGCATTTGAAATTTCCGTCCCTTCTGCTGGTTTTCAAATCCATACACACAATAACTGATTATATATTGTGTAATGGATGTTTGTTTCAGCGCATAAATTGTCACTTATTAATGCCGCAAAATATTAATTAACGCAGACCATTTTATGGAAATTGATTTCACGCATATTGCGGGAAAGGGCAAGGATTCGGTATACCGAAGACGGAGGAAGGACTACGAAGAGTAAAATTGCCCGTTTTGGCTGTAGCTTTGCAATTTGTCGCCTTTGCCACGTAGTCGGGCAATGTTGCAAGATGCCTTTAATTAAATTTAATTAATGCGGCAACAACTCAACGGATTATGATAATAAGCGCACACATAACGACGGCCTTTATGACGCACACATGTGCAAGCCCAAGTGACAAGGAGTTGGCAAGGGATGGCTGAGACAGGGCGGAGGTGGAGGCCAGACGTCATCCTCATCCTGTTTTTTGGATGGAACAGCGACAGAGCCGGGGTAATGGCTGCGTCAATGTCTTCGATGGCAGCAATGGCAAAAGCAAAGGCAAACGGAAACGGAAGCACAAGCACGCAAATGGCTCATGTATGCAATAAAAGAAACTTTCGAAAACGTCAAAATGGCGTTCCAAAGATTGCCCCATTGATGGAGAGGGTGGAGGAGAGCGAGAGAGGAGTGTGAGTGCTACCTACTAAGGACGGCAGGATACTGGTTCGGTTGCCTTGTTCAACCATGCCGAGCACGTAGAGGGAATACACAATTCTGGGCTGGGCATAAGTTCACATTTGGATGCTGTTATTAGAAAAGTTGCTCACATAAACTGCCCCAAAAGGCGATCATTGCAACGATAAGGCAACGTTTCAAATATTTCATTTTATATTTTCACTTCAATAGCAAAAATGCTGCTTGACCTGTAAATTGTGATTTCAACTGCCTTAAATAGTCGATTCTGATTATTGTTTAGCCAATTGATTAATATTTGGAGTATCTTTAACTTTTTTCCCCCCGATTTGGTTAAAATTCATTTTCTCACCCATTTATTGTGAATGAAGTGACAGTGCTTTGACTTTTATGCCCGTTCCTGCCATATGTTTTTTTGTTTTTCGTTTATGTTTTTTTCGTGGCCATCTCAGCGCTATTCAACCGTGTAATTCTAATGCCGAATCGCGCATAAACTCTCAGAATTTATGGCATTCAAATTCGTTTGCGACTCGAACACAAAATTACAATATTTTGACATGCCAAACAAAGCCGCAAACTGGGAGCGTTGATCCTACTTTAAATTCGGCATCAGCGCTGAGCTGAGCTGAGCTGAATTGAACCGAGTTGAGCTGATGTGGCATATGCGAGTCCTAATTATGAGAGTGCCGCAGATGTTGCCATCGCCAGGATAATACAACGGCTCTGGCTCCATCCTCCCCGTCCTCCTCCTTCTGCCCTTCGGTGTTTTTGTGATTCCGTTTCCATTTGAAATCCTTGCTCAAAATGGCGGCCAATTACAGCGCGCGTTTCGTTTAATTGAAACATAATTTTGCATAAATAAAACAAGGCATAAAACACCCTGTTCGATCCCCCACCAACAGTAGCAACAACGTTCTCCTCCTCCTCCTCCTTCTCTGTACGCTGTAGCCGTAGCTCATCCCTCTCTGGTCGCCATCATTAATGGGCAAAGGGTGTTTTATTTTTTTGTTGCTGCCTTCATGTTTTTGTTTTTTACAAAAAAGAGGAAAAACAAATGCAAACAAACGCGCCCAGACCCACGAACCCAAACCTCCGACCCCACGTGTGCATTGTATGTGTGTGTGAAGGTGTGTGTGTGTGTGTGTTGGGTGTGTGTGCAAAAAGGGTCCCAATCCCAGTCGCAGTTGTTGCCAAATGATGGTGTTGTTTTTGTTGTTGCTGCCTTTGCCATGATGATGCGTCGGGTGTATCTCACAGCTCATTGCGAATGCACAGGTTGATTTTATCCCCTGGCACTTTTTCATGTTTCCTCCAAAATAGATTGGCCGTGTGTGTGTATGTGTCTGTTATTTTCTCCATCTCCCTTTATCTGTTTCCCCCTAAACCTATATGTGTGTGTGTGTGTGTGTGTGCGCAGATAGGCCTCAACCTCTTTGTTGTCGCCTTCCGCCTCGTATTTTGTTGCAAAATTGCACATCCCATCGCGCTGCTACATCATAATTTATTAACAAAGCAAAATGAGTTTTTTTTTGTGTCCTACCGTTTTTTCTGTCTCTTTTTTTGGCACTTGCCGTTTCCATTTTAAAGCCCATGGCGCACATTTATCACAATTTTCCATTTTCCAATAGGGGAAAATTGCGAGTTTTCAACTAATTGAAACTGGAGTTGGGCAAAAACAAACATTCAATTCAATTTCTTTACAAACAAATAAATACATGATATTGCTTTTGCAGTTGCCTCCAGCCATTTCAAGTGCAATAGATTAAATTTTATACTTTGCAATGCATTTCATGGTTCTGCAATTATTTATATGTTCATTCTATGCTTTAAAAAGGAAACCATTGCAAATCGAAATATGAGAGAAAACCAGCTGAGCGGAATGTAAGCTCGAGGGTAACCAATTTTAGGGCCATTTTGCCAGCCATGATGTGCTGCTTTTATTGTAAAAACCCCCAACGACATTAACACTAAATTTCAACTAAGCGATCTTCAATATATTATAATAATCCGCCAAGAAACCAACCGCAATCCAAGAATGAAACACAATCTTTTTAATATCCAACCCAGCCACGAACCGTTCAACGAACCAAACCAACGAAACCAGCCGCCAACCAACCACCCACCGACACCCAAGCCAGACCAAAATATTTCCTTTCTACACGTAACCACCCCCAAATACAAATACAAACCCAAAACCCAATCCCAATCCCAGTGCCTTTCACTATGGCTACTTAGCCAGGCTCCCACTCACTCTATATTCCGCAACATCCGCACGTGAACTCGGAGGGCTGAAACACGTTGCCAACATTGCAAATTTTTGTTGATTTAATAAAATTGCACCCACGAGACTAATTTATATGGAATGTCGGTAGTCGAAAAAGAGGCCGAATTGGTTTCATCCTAGTTGAATGAACTGTGGGATCAGTTGACATTTGTCCAACAAAATTTAAACCTTTTGAGAAATATTTTAGGGAATCTTTTACGAGTGTACACGATTCGAGGCCTTTATAAAACTTATTAAGAATTGATTTAAACGTGCCTAATGTGTTCGTTCTGTTTATTTGTTATATATTTTAACAGTAACTCCAAATTAAATAAATAATTTTTAACTCAAGTTTACGCTACACTTCATTTAATTCATCCCATATACTTGAAAAAATCGTCAATATCTCCAAGACTAGTTAAATAATGTGTTTCCATTTCCATTCTAAACCAGAAGTGATCCAACTTCTATAATAACCAACAAGTTTCTTTTAAAAGTAAATATTATTCGTTAAACCTTTCCTTTATCCTCGAATGAACTACATTTCTAATGCTTCATTTGGAAAAACACCGAAAACCTTTGTTTGATATGTATTTGATGTATATTTGACAACATTTTCACACACGAAGCCCACTGTTTCCGGCAACAATGGTGGCAGCGCAGTTGGCTCTTGGCGTTTCACGGTTGCCTGTTACAATTTCAGAACTTCTGTTATCATTTCGAATTAAAGTTGGCAAACAACGCCGCCATCCTTGTACCTGCCTGGGAGGATTTCACCCAGCAACAGTAACAGTCACTGCCACCCTCCAACTCCAACTTAAACCCCCTTCCACTCCTCACAAGCTGTGTGTTCTGTGTGTACGTTTCAATGCCATTTGCTGATTTATATAGCATAATATTGTCGAGCTGAAAATTGCCTCCACTACTGCCGACTTCCGACTACCGACTAGGACTAGGACTAGGACTATGGTTATCGTCATGTTGGCATCATGAGGCTGGCAGCATCGCGTCGGAGCGCACACAATTTGCCAGCTAATAAGCATTATGGCAATGCACCGACTTCAACATCAGGCTCCGATTACAAATGTTCCCCGTAGTCCTTGGTTTGTACGTGTTTTTGTGTGCGGTGGCCAATTGTTTTGATCTGCTACAATTTACGAGATTCCTTCTGAAGTATTTTGGTTGCTTCTGAGAAACATGGCCACGTATCGAGAGGGCCAAATCTAATCGCCAAGTGGCGCAATATCCTTATCGATGGCCATTTGTTGAGCGCTTTCATAATTTTCGTCATGGCCGACGGCCTTTTTATCGGGCAGCCGTCCGCCTTTCGTGTCCTTCGTCTCATCTTTTTGCAACCACTTGAACAGATGTCAACGGTGGCGCGCATTTCTTAGCCAATTTCCAACTTTCACCCAATACAATCATATTTAATAAGGCATTCTTTGGCATGAGTTTCGGGCATACAACGACATCATATACCGCGACCTGTACCTGAGAAGGCCAGAAAACGGAGAGAACTGGCTGAAGACTCAACAACTGAAGAGGAGAACGAGGAGTGGAAAGGAGAGGAGAGTATCCGTGACGTATCTGTCAGATTAAGGAAAAGTCGTAAAATGTGGTGAGAAAGGATGACAACAACAGAAACAGCAAACGTAGCGATACGGCCATTGTGATGTTGTCCTCACACAAACATGGCAGTTGGTATCACTACCCCTGCCCTTGCCCCCACCCCTAAATTCTACTTTACCCACACCACTCTTGATACATCTCTGGTTATAATTTTAATTGTCTGGCCGTGGGCACTTTTTCTTAGAGATATTCGATGAGAGAATGTGTAGAGAAAGATTCTTGTCTGCATAGTCTATGGGAGTATCTATCACTCTCTTGTTGTCTGTTATTTTATTTCTTTTTGTGTTTTGCAATTGAACATTTATGACTGTAAACAGACGTTAAACTGTCGCCTTGCTCGGTTGGCTGTCGGCACTCGTCCAAGTGCTCTAGGCGACCCAAATGCTCCTCGAATTTGATCCTGCGGCAGCTTCTGTGTGCGGCGATCTTTCTGCGCCTTCAGCAATTTCCGCTAGCCCATTGCCGGCGACAGTTATGACTCGGTACGGCACATTAAAATGACTTTAACGACAGTAAACAGTTCGTAAAAACTTAAACTCCTCACATAGATGCCACTGCCAATGATGATTTAAAAATTCCAGATTTACTTTATTTGATTGATCCTCACAGTGAGATCTTTAAATATCTCTAAGAAGTGCTTAAGTCTCAAATAGAGTCATAAATGCTGAAATGAATCAAACAGATTGGAGAAGTAGACATGAACTGAGAGTAATTTGCTGTGAACTAAATATTAAACGGGAAAAAAGGAAACAAAAAATTCAAAAACTGCAAATTAAAAGGACGCCAACTTGGCGTAATTGGGAAAGTGAATTATTAAAGATAGAACACAATTTGGTAGCTCTCAATTTAATTAAAATTAAGGATAATATATTCCATAAATTAGGACTCTATCTTTCTCTGTTTATGCTCTTTTATCGTTTATTGTTCAGTTAAACTTGTAAAAGATTTATTATCTGATATTCTTTTAAATATTATGCCACGATTCTATTTCATTGTCTCTTCTAGATCTTATGATATCAGCATTGAGTCAAGTTGATTTTTTCTGTTTTGTTTAAATATTGAAATACTAGTCGATCGAAAAATATTCATGAATCAATTAATCGAAATGCATATAATATGCATATTATTACATAGAGGCTTTTTTCCGATAAGACACAAAGGCAATCACAGGTTGACTTGTATTTTTAGAGTAACACATTCCATGCTCCCGAGATAAAGAAGAAACAATCGAAGCGATTGCAATTGGAAACTAAATCAGACCGCAGCATTTTACCAGGAATAGTCAAGCTCAGTTCCATTGGCTCATCTGTCCATCGACGCATCGGCCATCATGTGTTTAGTTTGTTATGTATTCCAGAGTTACCTTACCCTACCTACCTACCTGTGCGTGTGATCCCCAAGCTGCAATTTATCTTTTTTGTAGCCCCTTTATGGGCCATCCAGCTCTTTGTTGTCTTCTTATTAGCAGCTTGGGTCTTTTGTATTTGGTTTCCTCGATGTGTTCAGTTCTCTCTTTTTTTCTTCTTTGGCTTTTAAAATGGAATTCTGATTCCGAAGATACGAGGAGATGGAGTTGGAGATGCTGATGGAGATGGAGACGGAGACCCAACGACCTAAGACCGCTGTGGCTTGGTCCCGGTACCTTCCTTCCCCTTGCCTTGTTGTCTTTTACTCTGGCGAGTTTCAGTCGAAATGGAACGAATGACTTTGTCTGTGATAATTTATGGGCCACAGACCGAAAACTTGCACCACAACTGAAACTCAACTTTGTGTCACTGCTGCGTATCTGTCTCCCTCTCTTTCTCCCACTGAGCATCTGTGTGTGTGTTGCCACAAAAAACTTTTTGCCATACCATCCATACCTGGTCTTGCGGTTTCGGATTACCATTTACCCCTTCCGAGACTAAATGCGGGCCAAAGAATCACCCGCCAGCCGGATTTTCAGCCAGAAGAGAAAAAAGGGAGGTGCAAGCAGGCGGCGGGAGTTTGCCCGATGTAGCCTGGGCTACGGGCCAAGTTTACAATGTTCATTTTGAAATTCTTTGGAAAAGTTTTCCTGAACGCGCGCGTCACACGAATTAATTAAAAATTTTAAATCGTTATTGTAACTGTTCGTGAACGCGATGCGATGCGCCGTGTTTCTTGAATTCAATTCGAATTAAATTGAATTCAATTTCATATGCAAATGGCGGTCATGTTAGCTTGATTATGTGTTAATCTCATTGGGGGCTCCCTCGCTCCCCTTCTCCACCCCCGTGGCAAGCCCATGCCCCGGCAGCTGGGGGACAGCTTGGCAACTTTTTTTTATCGACCACAACATGTCGTAGGCACAAATTTATTGCGGTCATTAATTGCAACATAAATTTATTTTATTTTAACATTTCGCATCTTGGATGTGTTTTTTTTCGCTTAGGCTCGATCGAGAGAAGCTTAAACTTATAACTCGACATTTAGCCAGAAGTTGAGTCGCAACGAATCAGAAACTTGTTTCCGTCCAGTCCAGTCGAACAACAATAAAAAAAAACCGTTGGCGGCTTTTATTTCAGCCAAAACGCCAATTGAATCATTTTTATGGAGCTAATTTAAAACATTGAAATATTCACCCCACATCCAAAACTGTCGTCTCTATTCGTCGCTGTAACTTAACTGGTAAGACTGTAAGAGGGAGTGACAGAAAAAAAAAGAGAGAGAGAGAGAGAGAGACAGAGAAAGAGTGATGGATAGAGAGGAGAGGGAGGGAAAGTAAAACGTCCGTTCAAGCCATTAGTGTAATCTCGCTCGATAAACTGAAATAAAGTTAAATCTTTCAATTTTAGTGGCCAAAATGTTTTATAGTTTTAGTTTTTTTAGTCATTGATACACATAGTGCATAAGTTAATTAGCTTTTACCACGATTTTAATGGATTAGAGAGTCAAATTAACTGATCCTCTTCTCCTTCTCGTCAAGAATATTACATATATATGCATGCATGTATATCAATTAGGCACTAAATTATAAGTTAGCAATCTAAATTACAGCTAAAATATTTATTTCTACTACTTTAAAAATTATGACGAAAACTTGACTTAATTTATATAAAAATTTAATTTTGTGACGTGTAAAATTTTGTATCAAACACTTGACAAATCTCTGAAAAAAATAGAAATTATTACCAAATTACCGAAAACAAAATTGTGTATGCAACAAATTGTTTGCTTGGATGCTTATGAATTTATATTTTCTGAAATGCCTAAAACCTGTTCTTAAAATCCGCCTTGAAGTAGGCTTTAGTAGCTGATCTAGGTCATACTAGATTCTACTAGCGTAGAAATTCACAAAAAAAAAAAATGGACTTTATGGACTTTGTTACAAACCAAATTTTGCTGATTAAAATTCCCGTTTTTTTTTTGCAAATAAATTGCCCGGGCGTAGATGATTTCAATCGAGTAACAATGTTGTTTCCGTTTTTACTAATAGTCAAAATAGTCATAATTCTAAATACTTAAAACGCAATAATAAAAAGTCTCCCCCCTGTTGCGCTCATGCCGAAATGGGTTGTCGAACGGGAATATTTAATTCAAATAAAGTTGAAATATTGAACCCAGTCATGAAATTAAGTTGCTAATTATTAAATTTTGCGATTATCGTTCAATTTGTTGCTTGTTTTTTCGTGCTACATTCGCAATAAACAAATCAGCTTAAATTGGTAAAATGTATCGCTTATTTTAAATGTTAATTTCGAATTTTAAATATTGGTATCAGTTGAATTTTATTTATTATTAAGCAATTTTAATTAATTATAATTTTAAAATAAGTGATAACAATATTTCAAGGGATTAATTAATCGGTTAATTTACGTGAGTTCCAACTGGCGATAAAGTCACCCTATTTTCCGGTAACTTGTGATTGTGATTTTAACAGTATTTTCATTTAACACATAAGGGTGGAATATTTTCTTTATGTTTCGCATTTATTTTAAACTTCGCGCCAAGTATTTCGCTCACTAACGTCCTCTAAAGCTAATAACTTATTCTTGCCTTTGGCTAACAAAATTAAACTTTATCGTTTAATATTTATACATTTCAATACTTATTTTGAGATACAATTTCTATAATCTTCAACTTATCTTTCAAAATTTACACAAACTATATACGACTATATTTGGTTGATTTGTGACATAAGAACCATTCAGAAATTGTTTGAAATTAGCTACAAATTTCTTAAATAAAATTATACAAAGAAGCGTGGACGTACACGTCCGTGTATGTCCGTCAGGACAGACTGAAAAACTACAATTTTGAGGCTGCATCGTACACCACGAAGCTTAAAATTCCTGCTCCCTCAGCACAATCTTCAAGCGACATACGGGGCATCTAGAAAACAACAGGCTTTCCATTGCGCTCCATCCTGCCACTATTCAGATGGTTCAATATCACCTCATCTCTCACCTTAAATATGTTCTCTCTCTAATTTTTTAAAGTATTTTTAGGGCGACCTGTTTTTATCACAGGACAAAAAGAAATGACTTTACAGAAAAACAAAATTACTGTAAATTCGTAATCTTATGGCTCTCCTTAAATTTTTTACGGTTCGTTTAATTATCTAAATTTGATTTAAGAACAGAACCTTTACGGTAACAATACTCCAAATGTCCTATATATTTTTAAGAGTAATCTCTTATTTTGTACATGTAACTTTTTCACTATTTTCTATCCAAAAATATAAGATTGGAACATTTTTTAATAATGTATCATAAAATAACCCAGATCGTTGTTTACGTCCTGTGGTTGACCTTTTTGGGATATCTTATCTACGCGAAAAATCGGCTTATCCAATATCTTATCGGTTGTGCAAGCTTGTGTTAAAGAAATAAAAAATAAAACGCCAAATTGCGAATTCTGCGACTATTCGTCCAAAAGACGCTAAAATATCGAACGGCGGTAAATATTTACTTACTCGGGCCCAAAACGCGCTTAAACTACATAAATTTGGTATCAAACGAAAGAAAAAAATTCCACGAGCACGACCTCAGGTGCGCCTTGGCACCTGTATGTAGTTTTTGTGTAATTAACAAACGAAAAACTATGTTTTTAGCGGGATTATAGCTTAAAATAGCTATAATATTTAGCTGCCAGGGCAGTCAAACAACGCGCCAAATAAAAATAAGCATTTGCCAACACTGAAATCTAGCTTTAGCCGATTTTTCCACTTTTCAACACTGAAATCTCGAGTAGCTTAAGTAAATATTTACCATGTAGCGATTAAGTTATATCGATATCAACGCTGTGATATCGATGACTTTTAAAAGAGACAACGCTGATACCTTCTTCCTATATGAAAAGCTTGCAGCGGCCAGACGTGTATTTTAGATAAACATAAAATATAAAGCCATCCATTGTGATTTGAGATTAAAGCTGAGAAAATAATAAACGATTATTACTCTTACAATAGTAAAAATTGTCAACAGTTACTTGCGAGCTATGATAAGAAGTAAAAGTTGCTTTTTGTTTTTCTATCGCTATGTTGTTGCCGATTGCTCATCAAACTGGTACTGCATGTGGGTTGACTAAATTAAGGCGCAAATGTTTTTGGGCGTCATTTCAGAGGCAGCCACCGACGAATCCTTCACTCTGAATAAACGTCCTGGGGATACTTTATAATACTCCAAATAATACTCTCTAGAACACACTTCCGTGTGTCTTTTAAATTGGAGGAGCCCTTGCCAACCTTAAAGTTTTTGTGGCTTATGAAGGGATGGGATGTCCAGTGCCTACAACTCTATTACCCTCTCTTCTTCTTTTCTCTCGAATTCGAGAAGAAATGCTTCATATATTTCCTTCAGCGTATCCTCTGAATATGGGACTTTGGCCACTTTCCCGATCAACTCCCGACAAGTTGCCAGATCAAAGTCGCCATGCTTGTCCACAGATTGAAACACTCTGTTGTCCCTCAAAACTTTTTTTTTTCTTCTCCCCAAGGGTGTGAAAGTCAACTTCCGACCCACTGCTGTCTGATTCCAAGGACTGCTGGTCCATAGGCTCTGTCTCTGGCTCTGGCTATAGACGACTGGCCGGAGGCTGTATTATAATGGGTCGCGTCTGAGCCGGTGGGTCGACCACTGACAAATTGGGTCTGCCTCTAGCCGGGTGCTTCATTACAGTGTGCCGTTTGCACAACCGATAAGATATTCGATAAGCCGATTTTTCGCGTAGATAAGATATCCCAAAAAGGTCAACCACAGGACGTAAACAACGATCTGGGTTATTTTATGATACATTATTAAAAAATGTTCCAATCTTATATTTTTGGATAGAAAATAGTGAAAAAGTTACATGTACAAAATAAGAGATTACTCTTAAAAATATATAGGACATTTGGAGTATTGTTACCGTAAAGGTTCTGTTCTTAAATCAAATTTAGATAATTAAACGAACCGTAAAAAATTTAAGGAGAGCCATGAGATTACGAATTTAACGTAATTTTGCTTTTCTGTTAAGTCATTTTTTTGTCATGTGAGTGGCCGCTCTTTTGGAGCTTTTTTTTTAAGAGATAAAAGCAAGAGGCTCTACATTTCTTTTAGGGTCGATAGTACTCTAAAAATACTATGAAATATCCGAAGTTTATATACCCTAGCAGTCCTTGGCAATAATATTTTTACATTTCTTTCCCTGCAACTTAATTCATCAATACACAAACAAGGCATTCAAATTATTACTCTTTTTACTACATTTTTTCTTCTTCTTCCATCATTCCCTAAGCTAAGCGCGGCACGCATACACATACAGTTCATGTAGCGTTACGCCTGTGTGTGTATGCATGTGCTCTGTTGTTTGATGATGACGTAGTAGGCAGCAAGCAGCGCTGACGGCAGCGGTTGAACCGATTTATGTATATTGACTGTAACTTGTGTTTTATTTATCCGATCGGATTGAAATGTAATATAAAAAACTATCATATTAGTATTTCATAGGGACACTCCAATTTCCTTTCTCAACAAGTACTATATTTCATTCATTATGGCAGTTTTATTTATCCAGAAAACATTTTTTTTTTTTTTAAATGTGCCCGCCCAGCCACTTGCTCAGTTTTTACTCAGTCCTTAGGACTTCCGGCTCACTTTTTACTCGATCCTTAGAACTTCCGGCTCACTTTTTACTCAGTTACAGTGTCGCCCCCTACCAAATTTGATTACCCGTTTCGACCTTTTCCCGCGTTTTCGACCACTTACAAATCCTTTGCATACTTTTGCGCGCGGTTTCGACCATTTTGCTTACCCGTTTCGAACCGCTTGAGCAAATTAAATTGCGCGCGAAAATTCGAAGCAGAAATCACGTATAGAATTGAAAAAACGATTATTAAGGGCGGATAACATTATTCATCAAGGCCCTAATTCAGTTGGGATTAAACACTAAACGTATTAAGTTAAAGTTATCTTATGTTATAAAATCAGTTAGCGAAATTCGATTTATTTAATTTATTTATTTTGGTTTCGATCTCTTAAATTTTGGAAGTTGCAATCTGAATCTCTTAAGTTATTTTTAAGCCAATTGAATAAATAGCATTTGCATTTGCATAATGTCGGATCTGGAGCTGTGAAACTTTAACCGCTAAAGTATACAATAAGCTGTCAAAGAATTCGGAAGGAAGGAAACTACAAGGTTTCTATTAAAAAATTAATGTCGTAATACAAGTTGTTTAGTTAGTTGATGATGCAATTATTTGTTTAGTTTTGCGTTTAAGCAAATAACTAGAAATATTTAAAGGGCATAAATTCTCTGGCTTCAAACTAGATTATGAATAAGAGTCTAGTCTAGTCTAGTCTGTCTCTACATTGCACACTAAAATAACAACTTAACTTTAAATCTAAAAATTTATTGAAGTAAATGCCAAAAAAAAATATCAAATTGTCTATAGATTTAGTTTAAAATAAGAAGAGGTCAAAATTAAATATTTATGTTTAAGTTCATATAAATTTAAGGATCGCTCTGCCACTCAATTATAGATGCAACTCATGGGTGGTCGGTTTCTTAATTAAGATAAAACAAAAAGAGAAATGATCAGCGAATGCGGCACAAAAACGAATAAATGGAGAAAGACGCCATTAAAATGAACATTAAATGGATTTATGAACCGACTGACAGCAGAAAAACACACAAAACTAGTTCTCAGCCACTCCTCCGACTTTCGCTTAGAGTGTAGACCAATACAGAAAAAAAACACGTATCTGGTTTGTGGCAAGCGCCTCGACCGGGTAATGCCGTTCATCGAATGTAAAATAACAAAGGTCACAATTAGCAAGAAACAATGTTGCTAAAGGTATTTACAGGCCACATTCATAATTCATTTACCATATTGCCGCGGGCTATTAAACCAAGTGTAGAGTCAATGCTGGTGATTTAGAGACCGCCGATATTTGCTGCGAGAGATGGCACATATATTTGGCTTTTATCATTCAGATTAAGATTGACTTGTTACATCTTGAAGGAATTTGAAGTTTAAGCCACAATTCCCCCTTTGGTAGAGTACCTCTTCTTCGTTACAATTGGCTTTAAGCTGATTCTCTGGTTTTCATTTTAATTCGCTTTTGAATTGCACATTCGCCAGGACGTTAAAATGCCACCAAAATAGAATCAACACAACATTTGGGCCATTCGAAACAACAAAAAGGATTGTGGTGGGTGGTGAGCCAGTGAGCCAGTGTCGTCGTGGGATCTTGATTAGAATTCTCAAATATTTATAAAAACACCATCAGAAGCAGAAACAGCAGCACAGCCCACTGATGTGCAGGTAGGATGTGCCACGCCCCCGATTCGAAGGCAGTGGAAGGCTCAGGGAATTTAGATGGCAAGCAAATAAATGGCACTACAGTTTGTAGTCGTGCACGATTCGGGTTATGAAATTAACATTTCGAACGGGATAGAGCTGAGGCAGCACTTTCAACTTGGCCGCAACTAAAAATGCGAAAAGTCGACAAAAAGTCTAAAAACTTTTCATACCCATTCAGAGAGAGAGATGATGCCGAGCGGCAAGAAGGCGGAGTTGAAACGAAATGAAATTTTCAGTTCAGCTGGCACAAGCGCCCCACAGTCTCCCCCTGGCATCCCCAAAACTATCACCGTGCTCTTGCTAAAATGAAGGGCTGGGGGGTGGTTGGGCCAAAAAGACACGGACAGTGCAACAGAACTGGAGCTAAAGCTGAAGCCGGAGCAACATCGACACAGTCGACACATTTAACGATTATTGCTGGCCATTAAAAATAACAAGCAAAAGTTTTGCGCATAAAGCCGCTTCGGGGATTCATTCAGCGAATCCAACAGCGGGCGAAAACTCTTTTGCCGAATCCTTTCCCAATTGCAATTGTTGATCCTTTCGCAACTCGAGCATCTTCAATTGGTTTTGCTTTTATATATTTTTTCCTGAGTTTTGTTTTAGCCAGAATTTCCCTCTCAAATCGCCAAAGTTTAAATTTAAGTCGTATTAAGTTAGAATGAAAACCTTTCTCGCACAAACCATTGATTCGTCTATCTTTTGGGTGAGTTCCCGACCAAGCAGAGTGTTGAAAGAAGGTTTCTGCTTTTTGCACATATCCCAAGCTAAATGCTTTCTAATTAAGTAAATCAAGCCACTGTCTTTTGGGGTATTTTTGGCCATTTATTATAAACTTAGACTTCTAGCAGTCACATATGCTTTCGGCGCCGGGTGTTCCATCTTGAAAAAGTTAAATGACATCGCTGGCTTTTTGGGGTGCATAGAAGGCACTTGGCAATCGAAGCACGTATCGTTCATGTTTGGTGATTATAAAGTTTTAACGAATACGCACCACTTGTCCTGTTCTCCATCTGCATCTGCATGGCATGGAATCGACTATGACTCCACCCACTTGGATTCTTTGCGGCACTAGATAAAACACATAAAATACCATTTCATTTTTACAACAAGCCCGTGCACAGATAGATATTAACACGTACATAGAAAGTACAATACATGCCATCGAAACGAATGTTTTCTATGCTCTTGCAATGCATTAAAATGAATGCCCCATCTTCAGGTCACTCAACGTGGGGCAAGAAAAGGAATTTCAATCCATTTATGCAACACTCACTGTCTTCGTTTTACCAATTCAATTGCCTTTTATTTCGCGTTTACTCATCATGGAAAGCCGCCGATGTTAATACATTTTCATATTTTGAGGACACTTTACCGATTAAAATATATGATGCTCAAAAGTTCCTTTGGAAGCTCAAAATATTGTCCAAATTACAGTAAGAAAAATTACAAAGACGCACCAAAATTTTGTCAAAATTTGTCAACACTCTTAACATTTTAAATCTATGTATTAATATATGTCAAACTGACTATTCAAGTATTGGAAATTCTGTGTAGTATTTAATTGTATCATCAATAAATTGATCGCTGCAATCTACAATTGTATCGGCAGAGCGTTCAAAGTCTTGCAAACAAATGATGACGAAACAAATAACGAAAATGTTACAAAATCAATGATGGGAAAATAGACACTCACAGTTTGGTTTGGTCTATTTTCATCGGTTGTATAGGATACCAAATAGCTTTTGCCATTATCGCACACAATTCAATATTTACCTGGATCCTCTTGTACGTTGAGCATTCATAGTCCTTTAGGACACCATCCGGTGTTTCTATTTGAACCATTGATGCTTCAAAATCGTCGAGGAGAGACCTATAGAATGAACTGGTCAGAGTTAAAGACAATCTTTATCACGAAACGACAATCAAGGATCTTCTTAGCTATTCGGGAAATTTCGGTATGGGTAAATTGAAGAATTACGAAATAATTTAGAAAACAAAGCATATACCACATCCTTTATACAAACCAAAGAAGACAGAAATGATAAGAGAACCATGATCAGCCTGTGACTAAACTAAAATCAAACCATAACCATTGTAAAATAATCAAATTTTAAATGGAAAAAACAATCAGCCACCATTGTAATCTTATTAGCAGTTACAAAAAGAATTCCAACAAAAGTTATTCCTAGAAAAATCTTAAAACTAAGTTCAGTAGTACAAAGAACATATATTCTCAATATTACAGCCACATGATCACAGAAAATAAGTTCTTTAAAAAAGAATCCTTATATAACGACCTTTCTTATTTAAATCAATACAAGTCTTAAGCTTTAAAAAGTCGAAATATCTTTTCTTTTTTTATATTTCCTATCTTTATTTGCTTAAAGTTTTCCTTTATCGCATACCTTTAGCATAATAATTTGAATTTTCGCATGAATATTTTCTTTTCAACTGTGTGCAATTCAAATTTTCCATTCCATAATTATATTTATGCAAATGCGCTGAACAAAAACACACACATACACATGTGAGAGGCGTCATTCAGGAGTCTGGGCTGGGGGTCGGAGGATGGATGGATGGAGACTGGAGGCGACATTGAGCTGAGTTGGTATGAATGTACTTTGGTGGTGTTGGTGGCATGGCAAGCATTTTCTGGGATGGAAAATAATTTTCATTTTTAATATTCTCTTGCATGCCGGCAGTTTGTACATTAAATTTATTTATTGGCGCAAATATTGGATCGGATGCGAAGGGCTTTGGTTATCTTTCTCCTTCCACTTGCATTGCATATGCATATGTGTAGAGGAAATGAAAATAATGGAAAACTGTGTATTATATATTAAGTTTTAATCAAGAATTTGAAATTGCAATGATATTGATATTGAAATTCGCCATATCTACATGAGTCTATTATAAGTTCAAACGATGTTTGAATCATTTGAGGTTTTGTACTGGTTCTTACCGTGCTCAGTTTGGTTTCTGGTGGCGTTTTCTTAGAGGAATAGGGCTGAGTGCTAACTGGATGGCTGGGTGGGTGGGTGTAAGAACGGAAGGAGAGTATGAGGAGGTGCTGGCCGTTGTTTGCTCAAATGAAATTTCCAAAGTCGTTTGGGTCCTTATTTTTCTCGTTTCGCTTTTCTTAAATGCCATTTTTCCATTTCGTGCGTCCGCATACAGGCAGCTGCCGGAAGCTGCTGCTGCCGCTGCCGCCGCGTGGGTGGCAGTGCGGCATTCTTGAGTAGAATAACAACAAGAGCCAACAAATGCCACGAAGCAAACCGATGACGACGACGATGTCGACTCTGAGAATGGCAGGAGCAGAGGTTGGGGTGAGGGTGAGTGAAGGAACATGGCTGACTGCCATAACCCACCCTTAAGACGCAGTTGCCATTTGTTTGCTTTGCCGCATTTCTTTTGGCGCTCCATGGAAGCCAACTGCCAACTGTTCAGCCAGGAGGAGCAGCCGTTGCCGGAAAGAGTCTTAGAGTCATTGGGAGGTTTTTTTTTTGTTTTTTTGGGTACTTTGGGCATGGGGCTCGACTTGAGATGCCATTCGAATAGTTTGCTTAGGTTCATTTTCTGTAACGCTGAAGTTGGCCCAGGCCACGGCAGTTGGAGATGAAAATGGTGGTGGGGTGGCGAGGGGTGGCGAGGGGTGGCGAGGGGTGGCTGGGGTGTGAGGCAGCGGCCATTGTTGCCAGAGTGTGCGCTCGTAAAGAAGATTTATTGCGAAGACGCGCGCATTTCTTGGGGCGCACGTTCCATGGTCGGGCTGCGTAGCAAGGCAAGGAAATTGGGTTTGCTTTTCCATTTTCCGGGCTGCGACTTGGCCTCAGCCCAGCCCAACTAAATTGCTTTTTCTGTGGGGGTCTCAAGAAAAATTACTTTGCACACACCACACACAACACACACACACAGCTTAGAGATTGTTGGTATATCTTTGGCAAGCTTCTATCTGGGCATGGGCAGGCGGTTAGTTGGGCACTTTGTGGGCGGGGATATTCCTATATCTATATCACATTTCTCACATCTGAGACTAATGCGATTGTATTTTTTTGTTTTGTGTGTGTTTCTTTTTTTCTATTCTTTTTTCTAATTTGCATTTAATTTTTTGCAGCTGTTACTGTTCTGGCTCTGGTCTAATTTCGCCCGCCTTTAAGTCGTTAAAAATTCTGAAAACGTTTCGTTTTAGTTTAATGGCATCTTATATTGAAAGATAAATATTTGAATGGTCGGATTAAGCTCACCGGAGCATTTGGTATGCAACAGGATTCCGCCATTAGCTGGAATCACACAAAGAACCTAACGATCTGAGCTGAATTTGGAGTAGGCAACATTGCAGAGGTTTACAAATCGTAAATATCAACTATTTAATTTAGGTTTGAAACCAACATAAAGTCTTTAAGCAATTAAATCAAAAGAAAATACAACAGAAAACTGAATTAGCCATGAATTTAAGGGTTAGCCAATTTTTTCATCATATTAATTTTTTCCCAGGCAGATCAGTTCATTTAATCAATTGTTTGTTTTTTGTTAACAACTTTCTTGAAACTGCTTGCAATGTCGATCCTCGACCACCCTAGAAGCACTTGTCCAAGGCCAAGACTATAGTCTTCTTAGCCACAATAAAATACCTGTAAAAAAGGCGATCAAGGTTAATTACTATTGGCATTAAAAAAATGTTGCGTAATGACCATCATTCATCCATATTTCACGGTTATTAGCTTTATGCCATGAAGTTTGCACATCGAAATGTAAAAAACCAAACAGGTAAAAGATATCCAAAGGTAAAGAAAATGTGCAAAATATATTTGAGTCCTTGTCCTTGCACTTAAACTCATCCCAGTTTTTGTATTGAAGTTCGTGTTTATGTACTAGTCAATGCGACTGAACAAATACCCTCACAATAAGATGACAATATGTAAATGATACTTGTGACTACTTTATTTCAGGGTACAGAAGATTCGACTTTGCCAAATGGCATTTGGGATTTAGTGCTGGTTGGGTAAATAAAAAAATACGAAGCAGACAGCCTGTAAAAAGATGCGCGAATATATTTCTTGGAATTTCCCACAAGACCAATAGACGAAAATCGAATCCAAGTCACGAAATGCCAGAACGGAGTACCTGTGTCCTGTGTCCCGGTTACACTTGGCTGCCCTGCGCAAATCGTTTTGTTTTTTGCGCAGCCTCAGCCACTGCAAGAGCCAAGAGCAGCAGCAGCGGCGGCGGCGGCGGCGTTCTTAATCTCGTTTATAGCCTCGTATATCCTTGTCATGGCACGGGGTACCCAAAAAGCCAAGGCATGCGAATATGGTCGGCAGGGGGACTTGGGGGGCTGCTGCGGCGCCGGTACAACGCCCATTACAATAAACAATGAGGCGGTGGCGACGCTATGGCTGGAGGAACTCAAACCGTGTAGCCCATCGCGTATCGTATCTTCGGATGTCCTTTTTTTGCCATTTGCCATGGCGGCATTGGCCGCGGAGAAAAAGTCAAACACTTTTTTGCAGCTTCTGCCTTATCCTTGTGGGATTTTGTGCCATTTACGTGAATTGCTTTTTGGGGAAATTATGTATGCCCTGTACGGAGGAGCTTTAATGTTTTGTAAATTCACATAAGGAAACCATTATCACCTGAAATATGAAAGCAATTTTCATGCATCCTTTCGGCTGTGCAATGGATTTTTCCCCTACCCTAGGGTGCTTATCTATATGTTCACTTTGGCCTAGACGATGGGTCCTGACTGAGGTATGGATTTGAATGAAACTTGCATTTGTATTATAAAAACTTAGTCAGATAGAGACTACTAAGCCATATCCTTTTGTTTGCTTTAAATTTTAAATCATTCTCACTTAGAATGTGCAACATTTTCCGTCGGCATTGCATCTTGAGACCAACCTGAAAGAAAGTTGCTGATGTCTTATCTTTCTCTGTGCCAGCCTCTTCCCCCACCAACTCTATGTCTCAGTCGTGGCCAATGCTCCTCCAATGGCAGCTGACTCCCTGATTGTGGGTTCTGGGCTCTGGTTCAACCACAAGCCGAAGAGGACGACGTCAATTGCTGGAAAGCATCGTTGGCGCTATTTCGGTGGCTATAACAATTCTCGTAATACTTCGGGCATCGCCGACTAAACGATAATCGCGCGTAAATGCGCCACTAAAATCAATACCACGACTCCGACGAGCAAGTGGCATGTAGCAAGTAGCAAGTAGCAAGTGGCTGTTGTTTGCTACATCCTAGCTAACGGTTCTCGGTTTCACCTTCGTTGGCCATCTTCTTGCCATCCTTTTCGGTCGAATAGAACCTTTTTCCTTCCTTTTTGACTACACAAATGGGCGGTTATGCACATGCGCTTCCAAGTGGCAGCTCCTTTTGTGTGGCTGACAGCCATGGAGCAGCTTCTTAAGTCGCCCAAATGAAGTCAACTTCAACAAATTGAGTGTATTTCGGAGTTTATCAGATTTGGCCAACGACTGCTGTCATCTGGCCATCTAATGATCTAAACTCCAATGATGGCTCAATGACACATTGCAAAACAATTTGCATACATTTCTATGTTGGATGTGGGAGAGTCTTGAGTATTAAGTACATTTAAATATGAAGTACAGGAAAAATGTGTATCTACTGCATCTGCGAGAAGTTCAACAAGTTCAGGTTTCAGTGGCATTCACATGTGCATTTGGCTTTATAAATTCACGAGAACTTTATTTATTTATTCCATTTGATTCAGACAGGTCTGGGGAATAATTAATTTTCCATTTCAGTTACAGGAATTATACATTATAATTTCGTTTATCGGTTAGGCCTTAAGCAATCGAGAGACATTCATAATTAACGATCAAGAAACCCGACCCCGAAGCGAAACATTTTAATCAGCCCCTGCCTGCCTGACCAGAGTGTGTGCACACATGGCGGAGTCCTCCATTAATTTATGCCCCCAGCGACATGGCGATCCGTTCGGAGAACGATCCCAGCGGGGCAGGTAAGCAAAATGAGAAATTTATCAAATTTATTGGAGGGAATGAATTGAGATATAACTCAAAGAAATTACAAAGACAAGACGGCGGCCCAGGTATGTATATACATATGTACACCGTCTGTACATACACCAAAATGGAGACTTAAAAAACCTAATAAATAATCGAAACAAACGAACGAAAAACAAAAGGTGGTGTACCAACTGCTCACAAGGTCCTCCTGTCCCTCTCACAGGCCGCTGCTATTGGCCATTGGCAGAGGGCGTCCCACGGTTTAGCTACCGCTTGTGAGAGGAGAGGCAATCGCAGCATTGGACCAGCCGGACTCGAACTCGGACTTGGCGACCTCATGCTGAGGCCGTAATTAAAAGTCATAAACTATTTTTATGGTGCCTCGTATATTTGACGCTCAGCTGCGACCACAAAATGTCAACTGACCGAGCTCTGGTCTACTCTAGTCTCTTCTCTGTTTCAATTTGCATGCGGCGCTCGTGGGAAGCTGGCACAGGGACAGGTGATCAGACGCATTAGTTTAATTAATTGCGGATAAATAAATAAACAGAAATCATGAGAAATTGCAATTGAAAATGGTCAAAGTGAAATGAGAGCTAAATGTACATAAGTGGATTAAAATTATATATTCATATTCATAAATGAGTAAACTTGTACAATTTCTATCTCGGGCAATTCTATAGATCTTTTTGTATGTATGTTTATTATTATTTATAATATTTTACATTGAGTCTAGTGAATACTTTCAGCCTTAAGGTGATGACTCATTTTTAATCACCTCGAATGTTGCCAGATGATTCGAATGGTTTTTAAATGTCAAGCAATAGAAATCGCTGATTCTCTGATATTCGTGTTTTAAATATGGTATATTTGTAGCAGTTTTAATTTGAAATCTCTGAAATATTTACCAATAATGCACCAATAACAAACCAATTCTTAAAATTGCCAAATGTCTTTGTTTCTAACCAAATTAAGTAAACCAAAACTTTATAATTCATTTTTGATCACAAAAGCTATACATAAGACATTAAAAAAGTATATACAATTCTCCTTTGTCAAGGAGTTTTCTAATTTTGGAGAGCAACTTTTGGTTTCAATGTGCCATTTATCGCAATATTCCACTCGTAAGAATGCAAACTGAGTTTGCAGTGGCTTATTAATTGGACTTTATGATCATCTAAATCATTTGACAACATGCAAATTAATATTTATACACAGACAAGTTTGCATTTAGTAGTCGTTGCTCTGGAACTTGATTCCACCCGTTTTGTGTTGCTGATGTCGCTGCTGTTGCTCATGTTGACGATGTTGCTGCTGCTGTTAATGCAACTTGCTGCACACACACAAGCAATAAATTCATAAATGTGCCACATTGCCAATGAATTTACAGTGTAAACATAATTTTTAATTACGGAACAAACGCAAATAATGAGACAAAGACGACAGCCACTGCTTCTGCCATGTGCAAGAGTCTTTTAAGTAAGTGAAAAGGATTTATGGAATGAAACGTGTTGAAAGTTAAGGCGGATATAATAACTGGATATTTAAGGAAGGAATTTATACCTATTTTTTTACAAAAATTAAAACAAAATTTACTTTACAAAAACCATTTATTTTTAATATACACATTTTTTTATTTTTTGATTTCAAGTTGTTTTCTTTTAATGTAGAAAAATATAAACTTCGCAACGAAAAAAAAAAGTATTAGTTAATTTTAAAACTAATATTGACTTAAATCTTCTTTAAATCGGATTATCTACTTAATTTTAGAGATAAGTTAGTATTCATTCAGTTATTCTCAATTTACATTGAATTGTATTTACTTCCATTTTAGTCAGAAGTGTGCAACGCATTCAAAAAAGTATCACTCTACAGAACATATATATTTTTGATCAGCTCGACGAGATGAGTTCATATAGCAATGTCCATCCATCTGTCTTAGCTAAACTAAACATAAAATTTTGCTTGTGAAAATATATACATACATATACACTTCAACCATTGATTAATTCTTATTCGGTCGGATTGGATTATTATATTATGTATATAGCTGAAATAGGAATGAACTTGGCTATTTTCAGTCCGACTTCAATCAAAGTTCTTATTATTAATAACAGATTTTAAAGTGCCAAGGGATAATTAGTTTTAAAAATTAACGGGGCGCAATTACTAAGCCAGATAATAATGTCTCTAGATATTATAGTCCTCGAAAAAATACGTTTTGTTTGAAGTACCTAGAAACGGTGGTTCAATCTTATAGTATTCGAGATCTATGTGACGGATAGACGGACAGACGTACAGACATGTAGCTAAATCGACTCTGTTGTTGTTGCTGATCATGAATTTATATATGGGGTTTTAAAAGCTTCCTTCTGCATGTTACATACATTTTGGCGACTTTAATACACCAGTTCACCCTATTCACCCTTTACATAATATAGTTGTCCATTTTTTAAGAAAATTTTGGAATTATAGTATATATATACTAGTTTAAATGACTTCAGAGTTAAAACTAGATTGTCAGAATTATAGATTATAAATGACAATAATAATCTATAATAGATATAATCTATAATTCTGCCAATGTTGTTCAAAATTGGATTACTGTGTTACTTAGCTGTCATATAAACATCGCATGAAATAGAATGCAATATTACTTTTAAACTGTAGGTAAGAAAAGAGAAACAAAAAAACTTCCAAGGTTATACAAACATCGGCACGTCAGAAGTTAGCTCTGAGCCTCTTGTATTTACCTGTGCCATTAGCTTTGAAACAGGTATTCGAAGACAACGTATTGAAAAATACTAAATAACTGTTTCTTGAAAGCATTTCAATACTTTTAATTTGTTAGTCAACTTGTAAATATGAAGTTCACCTCTCGTTTATTTCACTTATTAGATTATTGGAGTTCATGAACTCGAGGCATCTGTGCTCGATCGAATTGTTGCGATTTCTTCACTGTTCATGAGGCCTTTCAATTTCTTCATTATCTGTTGGGTTGTCAGACCCTTGGTCTCTGGCAAAAAGAGCATCGCAAAGATGCAAGAGACTAGTGACATGATGGAGAAGAGGAAGAATATCCTTGGTGGGCCGAAGTTCTGGTAGCTGGCGGAATACCATCTGATTAGTACGAAGGCTGTTAGCCAGTTCAGAGTGGCCGAAACCGAGCAGACAAATGGCCTCATTCTAGGCACAACAATTTCCACATTGATCAGCCAGGCCAATGGCCCGAGGCCAGCGGCATAAGCTCCCATGAAAATACATAGACTGACCAGACTCCCAGCCGATAGAAGTCCAGTGTAGCTTTTCATTTCGAAAATGAAGCCCAAAAACAAGGCACTGAAAAACAGAGCAATTGAGGCCACTAAAAACAAGGTTCGCCGTCCAATGCGATCCACGACAAAGACGCACACTAGGAAGCCTATAATCTGTAATGCAAATGTCATCATAATCCACAACCTTGCAATATTCAAATGCTGCAGAATATGAGGCACAAAGAGTGTGAAAATAATGCCGCCGGAAAGCTTCTGCAGGATCAATAGAGCGGATGCTCGACACATGCTTCGCCTGGTCTGCTTACGTTTGAATCTTGCCCAAAAGTGTCCGCGAATATTGGTAGTACTGCGCGAAGTATCCACGGCCAACATACGCATCTCTTGTCTGACGTCGTAGTCTTTCCCTCTCAGCCAATGAAGCACCGCCTCAGCTTTCTCCATTCTGCCACGTCGCGCAAGAAACACCGGCGATTCGGGCACAAATATCACCAAGAGGCACAGCCACATTAAGCAAAAATTAAGAATATTCGTGATTTTCAGCTTAATAAACTCGCCCTGAATGAAACTGTAAATCACCCCGAAACTGACAGCGCCCGCGAAAACGCATCCCGCTGCTCCACGTTGATGCAACTGGGCGATTTCCACACTGTACACGGGCACAGCCACGCACAGTCCACCGCCACACATGCCCAGGCAAAAGCGACCCGCATAGAGCCAAATCTCATCCCGGGCACACACAATCAGGCTCCAGCCAATACTATAGGGTAACAATTGAGAGAGTATAACAAACCTTGAACCGTAGTAGTTCATCAGGATGCCCATGGGCAGGCACCAACTGGCAGCTCCCAGAGTCAAAATGGCGCACACCCAAGTCCATTCCGCCTCTGTGGGTGTAAAGTCATAGCCTTTCCCATTCAGTACTGCATGCTCGGCCGTAGCCGTCCAACCCACCGAAACTCCAAAACAAAAGGTGCTAATATTGCTCAAAATCACAGCCAGGAAAAATCTTTTATTCTTCGCCGGAATGCTGGGACCCACCGATTCGGTTTCATTGGGAGCATTGTTCTCAATTCTTGGACTCCTTCTGGGCCAAATCGGAGAAACGCTTGGCAATACCGTATCCATGAAGATGATGATTCTAAAGAAATGATTTTAAAATTAAATTTAAATTTATTTTAAAATTAAACACAAAGTAAACTATATATGATGAAAAAAATGATCAGATTTCTTTCACCTTGGCGGGAACTGTCGACGGACTGTTTCTAATTATTCTATAGTTAGGTTACATCGGTTATGTAATGATGTTGGTCTTGAATAAAGATAACATAAGCAAGCAATCCGATTTATGGTATTGCATTTCCAAAGTACCATTCCTGGAGCACATTGACAATAAACTGACATCTGCAAATATTTGTTAAGCCTCCTGCTCTGCATCCGCACCCAAAGGCAACGCCCATGAGCTCAACTGGGGGGACCCATATGTACGTACCCACATGGCATGTGAATGTATCTGTGTATCAGTGTGTCTGTGTCTGTGTCAGTGTCTCTGTATGTATTTCTGGCAAGTGCAAATATTTATGCGTATTTGATAGCACTAATGGGCCATTAAATGCGTACGCAAATACACACACGTACACACATGCAGGTCGAGTGCGAGTGTGTGTGCGTGTGTATCTAAACGAGCCTGTGTGGGTGCAAGGATGAAAATGTACCTAAGCGAATCTAAATGGCATCGGGGGCACCGAACATGCAAAATCATGTACTCGTAAATCTCTTTAATGCCAACGGCCTCCGGGAACGGCAGCAGGTGGGGGGACTAGGTTGGGGTTGCGCTTGGGGTTAGGGGAAGACTCGAAGATTGACTGGGGTTTCTGGGTTACCCAGAGCCCACACACTCTCACACGCATGACATGGTGGATGCCTGGCAAGGGAATGCGGAAGTGGATGGGCCACTACTCCTGGTTGGATGGTTGGTTCGTAATGGAAGTTGATACGTTCCACCGGATACGGATGCGGGCGTGGGTGCGGGTGTTTTTGTATGCTGGCTTGGGCGTAAGGTGCTTCGAATACGTATTACGTAACTAACGAAAATTAACGTTAATAGCCTTGAGTATCAACATAATGGCAGTAGCTTCACTGGCGCAGAGTCGAACAGGACGCCTGTTGGTTGCGCCTTTTTCAATTGGAAGGCTGGGGCTGGGGCAGAGGAAGAGGGCGTTGAAACCATGCCGAGGTCCTGCCGGTTCACTCGACATCCATATAAATTTCAAAAAACTCATTCCGGACTTGGGTGAAACGTGAAAATATTGTTACGACCTCTTCTGCTCCTTTCCGATACCGCTTCTATGGCAAAGTTTTGGCACCTTCCTACCCCACCATTTGCCAGATTCCTGCCATCGATATAAATTTGATTTTAGTCGCCATATTACGATACCCAAGCAGTTAATTGAGAAAAAGTGATGCAGCAGTTTTTAATTATGCTGTGATTGCTAACAAGAGACTAGAATTGCCTAACCACATAGTTGACTAGCCCATTTCGTTAAAAATTTTATCATAGAACAGACAAAAAACTTATTAAACAAAAAATAGATATCCAAGAGCCTTTTGCGTTTATAATATTACCAATCCATCTTCTTCTTTCTAGTGTAAGTCAAGAATTTAAAACTTTTTGCATATTTTTCCTTTAAATAAAACTCTATCTAATTGATTGATTGCATTTGAATATTTTAAAGTGCTATAACTTATTTGGTTAACAAGTTTTTTCTTATATAATATATTCGTAAGCTAATTAAGCTATTCTCTAGCCAAAGATTCATTACAATAAAACTGAGTTTTCAATCCAATTGCAAAAGCATTCAAAACAACAAGCATAACAACAAATGAAATAGTTTGTACTCTAAATCTAGTCACCGACTTGCGACTGCTCTACAAAATTTATAAGCTTGAAGTTCCCGCTTTTAATCTTTTTCTACTGATTTTTGGGATTTTGATATTGATTCTATATGCTGGTAAGGGTAGATGAGTTTCAAAATGAACAATTCCATACAGTTTTTTCTTGGCGTATCTTCAAGTAATGCTATCAAAACATTTACGTTATAAAAAAGACAGAGTTATCAACCCAAGAACAGCTCAAATAGAATTATAAACCTACATTTCTCATTAAAAAAGACAAATACCATGTCTCCGTAAGAGTAAAACTGAGTTGAAACCAACATTCTGCGTATTGTGTGTACGTATAAATATCGTAAATTTTTATTGAACAGCTTTCGTGATCCTTTTTCGCATTGAAATCGAATGAAATTCAGTTTGTTGCTAGCTTGTTGCTGTCCCCCAGAATACATCCCCATTGAATTGGGTTTGCTCTCGGTCTGATGTGTCGACGCTGATGCCGATGCCTTCTCCACTTCTCCATTTCTCCACGACGACGATGGCGATGAGGAAAACGCAATAAGCAGTTAAAAAATACTCGTAATTGCAACGGGATCCAAACCCCTCGAGACGAACATCGTATATGCTTCATATGAGCTGATGTTGTTTGTGTCGTTGCCTGCCATTGTTGCTGGAGTGGAACGTGCCCATTGACAATGACTTCGACCACCACGATTTCGATGGGGAACAAGAATAGGAATGGTACTCAAAGGACTCGTTTTTGTAAAAATTCATGAATTTCAAACTGAAATTGCTTTAAAGTGCGTAGCTTAAAGAATTTTTAAATTTTGTTGTTATTTTTTGTGGATAAAAGTTGAACAAACAAAAAGAAGGCAAAACATATCAATAAGGAATGCATATATATAAGCACGAGTATGGCAATTATTTGTATGGTTCAGTTAACGTCGTTTTTATAAAATATTAAAGATATTATAGTAATGAGGAGAGACTCTATTTTGCCCTCCATTCCGTTTCCTTTATTTCAGTTAATATGGACTTTTTTATACTCTACTTTCATTCTCTTCAGAGGGAAGACTAAACAAAACCCTTGTGCAGTATATACATTGGGCGACTATTTCAGTCTATTTTTTTTTCTTTGCCCTTCTCTTGGTTTGTTAGTTTTTCTTTTTGTCCATTCGTTATTGCCATAATATTGCTTGGCCATGTTGTTGCTGCTGCTACTGCTTTCTACCATTGTTGTTGTAGTTATAATGGGCTAGTGCCATTCCGGAGCGCTTGGCAGCGGCAAAAATGTTTCACAAATGGGTTCATATTTTAACGTTTAATGTAGCGAAAATGAAGCAAGGATTTATGAAATGCGCACGTTGCCCTAAGCGTCCCTTTCACTCCCAATGATGGCAAAAATGGCAGCGACTACACAAAAGCCAGCGAAGTGCAAATCAGAAATCAATTGCATTATTAGAAGAATGCTCGTAATGGCAGAGGCGTATTAAGAAAAATCTCATTTGATTTGAACTTATAGCCGAAACTGTCTAGACTCCAGACTTGCGCGTTTCCAGTACATCTTCATCTTATGCGAGGGAGGCAAAAAAAAGTAGGAGAATAACTTTTGAAGGCCTCTAATATTTGTTGGCCTTAAAGCAACATAGATAATGCCACCGGTGTCTGTAATGGTCAATAGGAAATGATGAAAATGCCATCCAGCCGGGTCTAAACTTCGCTTAAATATTGCTAATCGACTGCTATGGGCACTTGACGCCAACGGTTGCCAGGATATTCCCGGGCTGCCAGCCACGCCACTCCGCCGGGGACCTTGCCGTACGCCAGGGATCAAGTAAATTGCGAAAACTATGTGCAAGATGGGCTGTTATTGCAGCCGAAACGCTTGTAATGATGACTCTAAGTGTCGTTTCCTTAAGTGTATTACCTATAAAAAATTTATACAAAGATGCTGCCGAATTACACGGTCACGAGCTGAAACATTCCCATTGCCATTTCCACCACCATTATATTGCCAAAGGTATATATACATACATACCCACAACAAATAGATACAGATACAAATATTGTTCCAAACAAAGGGGGAGAAGAGAACATGCAGCAGTATCAGAGCTACCTAGCCCCTGGGTTTCAAGTCATCTGCCCTGCCTCCTTCCGATAAGCAAGGTAAGGGCAGACACAACAACAACCCAGTCGCCTTTTGCGTCTCAGCGATAAAATGCAACATTAAATTGCTGATTTTTTCTTCCACTTATATATATAAATTTTTTTTGGTTGTAACCCGCATTGGCATTGGCCTCGGGCCGGAGACCCTGGCTCCAGTGTCTCAAGTGGAATTGGCAGCAGTTCATTAGGGTAACATTTGGCTTGGGATTGCGTTTACAGTTGGGTTTGGGATAGGGTTTGGGGTTGCTAGCCACGAGCTATGCATATCATAAAATTGCTATCCATAATCTGTTCAGGTCTATAATTCTGACAAATATAAATGAATTACAACCAAAATATGTCAGTCTGAAAAAAAAAACCAGAGGGCCGGGGCTAACTTCGACCGCGTCAAAGTTTGTATACCCTTGCAACTTTTATGGTAACTCTTTCCTTACCTAAAGCCATCAAAGTGAAAAAACGTTCAAGCTAAAAAGGC
Source organism: Drosophila willistoni (assembly GCF_018902025.1). NCBI lineage: Eukaryota > Metazoa > Arthropoda > Insecta > Diptera > Drosophilidae > Drosophila > Drosophila willistoni. The sequence continues at coordinate 5,088,880 of NC_061086.1, forward strand.
TAACATTTGCGAAAGAACGGCCTACAATCTTAGTATAGGAAATAACGAATATTTGATCAAAGTCACTGTTTTCCACCGATCGTTCCTATGGGAGCTATATGATATAGTAACCCGATATTTATCAAATTCGGCACAGTCATTAACAGATATATTAAACTAACAAATATTTAATTTAAAAGCAATCGCGTCAAAAGTAACGAAGTTATTGACAAAAGTCACTGTTTTCGAAAGATCGTTTCTATGGGAGCTACGTGATATAGTCACCCGATCTTGATCAAATTTAGCACAGTCGTTTATATGTATAATTAATTCACCAATATGAAATTTCACGACAATAGCTCAGAAAATAACGAAGTTATTAAGAAAAGTCACTGTTCGTGACTTTGCTATTTGTATGGGAGCTATATGATATAGTGGTCCGATCCGGCTGAATCCGAGATATACAACGCCTGCAGTATATACAAGCCTACATGCAAAATTTCAGCTCTGTAGCTTTTACGGTCTAGGAGGAGTTTGCGTTGATCCAGACGGACGTTGCACACTTCTGACCAAAATTAATATACCCTTTTTGCAAGGGTATAACAATGTTTTTCAGGTTACCCATCGATTCTAATTACCTAAGTATACGTATTGGCAGATTTCTTTATCAATATTCCAAGATGTGTACTGCTATTTAATGGTTATCAAAGCTGAAGTATACTTTAGGAATTCGAAGGAGTATCAAATTTTGAGAAGACACTCAATTTACTTAGCTAAACAGTTGAAATGTATCCATTACCAAATGTTTTTTCTTAGCACCCGTCTTAAAGATAAATCTTCACACTTTGAACTCCTTTCGGAATTCTAATATTTTCTCATTAATGAAAGGCGTAAATATTCCAATTAAAAAGAGGAAATGGCAAAAGGCGTACTATTTGCGATATAAAATGCATAAATTTAATTGAGCAAACTGGTTCCCAGCCAACTTGGTTGGTGTCCTGCATTGGCAGGCTGGTATTGCCGTGTCCGTTCCCTTGGCGCTCGTAGTTTATGTTTACATTGAAATTAAAATAAACGCCAAAATGAGATTTATTCAATGTTTGTATTAAGCTCCTGTCCAAGCAGTCGCAACTAGGAATCCACCACCAAGCCGACGGCCATTGCCATCATGGTGAAAGCGGCTACGACGACGGCTACGGCAATGGCATGAAGAGCGCATTTGGGGTGTTATCCTTAATGGTCGAGCGAGTTGCTTGGCCTTTGCTTTCTTTTTACTCACACACGCCAGCGAGTTGGTCGGGTGGTTGGTTTTGCTGGGTGTCCTAGCGGTGGTGGGTGTCGGGTTCTAGCGACCGGATTTAAATTCTAATCAAACGAGGACAACATTGTTGCCGGAGCGCACTGCGCACTTATCCGGCATGGCGGTAATAGCTTTATCTGCCGACAGAATTATGGGCAGCCGCTTGATTCATGATCCAACCGTCTTTTGTGTGTGTGTGTGTGTGTGTGTGTGTGTGTGTGTCCGTAGGTTGGCCACCCCCTCTGGACAGACAGGAAACTGTATGGAAATACAGCTCACAATGCTGATGACGACTGTCAATTTCAATGGAGAATCGACTGCATTGTATTGGAGCTTTTATTTCATCGAAGAGTACAGTAGACAACATTTTTATGGTACCAGTTATTATTTTCAATGACAGTATAAGATTTTCAGAAAATAATGATCCACCGAAGTAATAACTGTCAGAAACGAGTTGATTCTTTTATTGTTTTATAAAACCTTCGATGTTCGAGGTCACTTATTGGAGAAAAGGGGGTTTCCTTTAAGGCAGTTCTGTTAATTCTTATTTTTTCCAAACAGATCTTACCTGTTTAAAATTTCGTTTTTGGGACAAGCTTTAAAACGTCTCCTTTCCCGATTTGACTTTGTACTTCATGTATTTATTCCTTTTTATACCTTTGCAAAAAGGGTATATTAATTTTGGTCAGAAGTGTGCAACGCATGGAAGGAAGCATCTCCGACCATACAAAGTATATATAAGTATATATCCTTGATCGGCACGACGTGACTAGTTCCAAGAGCCATGTCCGTCTGTTCCTCACTCCGTCCATTCGATCGACGCGATCTTCTCCCAAACTGTAAGAGCTAAATAGCTGAAGTGCGGGCTTGTATATACTGCACAGTTTGTATATCTCGGATTCAGCCGGATCGGATTACTATATCATATAGCTCCCATACAAAAGGAAAAGTCACGAACAGTGACTTTCATCAATAACTTTCTTATTTTCTGACCTATTGTCGTGTTAATGTTGGTGAGTTTAATATACCGCCAAATGACTGCGCCAAATTTCGTCAAGATCGGGTGAATAAATCATATAGCTCTTGGTCGGAAACTGTGACCTTTGTCGATAAATACGTTACATTTAACGCAATCTTTACAAAAGTTAATATTTGACAGCTAGATGTGTCTATTAATGACTGTGTCAAATTTGATCAAAATCGGATAACTTTATATAAAATACACATACGATATAAAATTTGAAATGGTGATTAATGTTGTTCAAGGCAATGCCTTGTTATATTGTTAAAAATGTTCAAAACTTACTGATAATAATTTCTGATACGAAACCTTTAACTTTACAATTTTGAAACCATGATTAAACTGATAAAGAAATGTAAGAATTTAATTTTAAATACATAGACAGATATAAATAAGACAGTATAAATTGTTATTTTTAATTAAATTTGTCTGTCCTATTTGTCTATTTTCACTTATAAAACTATTTGGACTCTAAATTTTAGCGAATTGTTACGAAACTTACATATAAACAAAGTCATGAAATCTATTATCCAAAGATTTATAGACCGTTAGGTTATTTCTATTTATTTTATTTTATTTTTATTTATTTTATTTCTCCAAAGCCACACATTTAGCCTAAATAATAAGTACATAACCAAACCTTCCTTAAAATTAAGAAATAAACTGGCAAGTCAATACCCGGATAATAAGAAAACTTACCTTTAATCATGTGGACTTGTTCTTAAGAAAAAGTTGGCCTGAAAAAACATCTTGAGACAGACGTTTTAATATACTGGCTACTAATCAAAACATAATAAAATCATGCAAAAAATCAAGTTACATATTTTTTTATACCCTTGCAGAGGGTATTATAAAATTGGTCAGATGTTTGTAACGCACAGAAGGAGACGTTTCCGACCCCATAAAGTATATATATTCTTGATCAGCATGAGAAGCTGAGTTGATATAGCCATGTCCGTCTGTCCGTCTGCCGTCTTAAGAGCTATCGGTCTGAAATTTTGTTTCGGGGTTTTTTATTACCCGGGAAAAATAAAGTATGAAATTCAAAAGGATCGGACCACTATATCATATAGCTCTAGAAGAACTAGAAGAAACATTTTCATAAAAATCGGAGTATGCTATGAAATTTACATATGTGATAATATTGGATATAAAACCCCAGATCCCAAAATTTGAATGTGATCGGATCCCTCCAGTACCAAATGTCCCCGGTCGACAATGTCGCCGCATCGTCGACCATACCGCCGTCGGCAGAATTTAATTCTGCCGGCGTCGACAAGCAAAGACCAGCCGACGGTGCCCGAACTATCCAATGTCGTCGTCGAAACACTTCGTCGTTCGAAAAGAATTGAACAAACACAATTTCTTGAAAAAAATTGACACAAAAAAAAAAAGGCAAGAATAGGAAAAATTCAGCATCAGATAATATTTATTTTCATGACGGCTTTTCCATACCCTTGTTACTTATGGATGAGGGAAAAATTTGAACATTATTATCATATACATATTATTTTTATATATACATAATTTGTCAATAACTTGTTACTTATAAATTGATCATTAAATAAGCATGTTCTTTTGATGTGAAACATATGTAAATTTTACATAATTTTACATGCATCGTCGGTTATGGCCAAGCATACTCTGTGTTTTCGGGACGCGACAAGAAGGAAGACAGAAAGAACAAAGTTAAAACGGGACATTGCATTGTTGTTTTTATTTACCATTTCGGCACGCGTCGCTTTGTAATTTTCGTTTCTCTTTGCATTTGATTTAGAATTGCGTACAAGACAGTTGTCAAAGATTACAGTGAGAAAGATTACAGTGAAAATATTTAAATTATTAAAAATTTATAAAGGTAAGTTTGCATGCATTTCAAAATAAATCAAATGAAGTTTAATGAAAATAAATTGTAACAATAGAAGTGACAAATTTTAATTTTTTATGTTCCAGAGGGTATTATAAAATTGATCAGATGTTTGTAACGCACAGAAGGAGACGTTTTCGACCATATAGAGTATATATATTCTTGATCTGCATGACAAGACGAGTTCGAATCCGTCTGTCCGTCTGTCTGTCTGGATCAACAGCTTATTGTAATTAAATAAAATTAGTTAAAAATTAAGAATAAATATATAAATAATTATAAATAAAAAATATAATATAATAAATTGCTGTGAAATAAAAATTTAATAAATGAATAAATTAATCAAAAGAACATTTGTATTTTGTTTTTTATTTTTGTATGGACAACACTATCGACATTCAACGCAATTGTCGATGGAACGTCCTCTGAACCGCATGCAAAGAAAATCCATCGATCAACGGTCGACATTCAACGCAATTGTCGCTGGAACGTCCTCTGACACGAACGCAAAGAAGACCTGCCGACGTACCGTCGACGTTCAGAGGAAATTTCTTTGCAAATGTCCCTCAAAACATTTTCGAAAAACCATCCGCGGACATACCGTCGACGTTGTCGCTCAGTTGTCCCGATTGTCCTTATTGCTAGGTCATCTAATGTTAAATGTCGCCGCAACTTAAATGAGCGTGTCGCCGCTATGTCCCCCAAGACAGCGGACATGTCCCCGCAAACTCGACGGAGAGTCTCCGCAGACGCGTACTGCAGGGATAAATATAACACACACAGACGCAACGCTACATGAACTGTATGTGTATGCGTGCGTTGCTTTGCTTTGGGAATAAGGGAAGAAGAACAAATTGTAAAATAGAGAGTAAAATTGTTTTGTTTGTATATTGATGAATTGAGTTGCAGAAAACAAATTTTGAACATGTAAAATTATTATTACCAAGGACTGCAAGGGTATATAAACTTCGGCATAGCCGATGTTAGCTTCTTTGATATTTTTTTTTGATTCCGACTGAAAAGTCGTTTTGGGTTGAACCTAATTGAATTCACGGTTAGGCTTAGGAATATCATATAATAATTTTATCACAACTTTAAAATATTTCACCACAAGTGGAAGATCTGCTTATGTACTTATTATTTTGAGGTGTGCTGTACATTTATTTACATTCTACATGCTATTTCTAATATCTACAACGTTTTGTAAAGTTTAGTTTTTTTCTTACTTAAGTTTTAAAATGTAATTAGTAATTTTTGAAGACTAAACAGAAATTTCTAAGCAAATTATTTTCCAATAAATTCCCAAAATATATTTTCAGAATCGGTTAGTCGATTTTCCCAGATTGCAACGTTTTTACATATGACTGTACTTTGATTTCGCAGATTCAGTAACTGCAAAGTATAAAGGGTAACTGCACAACATGGGAAATCCCGTTAGTTGCCTATAAATGGCTCCACACAATGGCAGAGCACACACACACACACCACACAACACGAACACCAACACCCACACCAACACATTCGACATGGACATGGGGAAAATCGATAGAAGAGAACATGGCGGCAGGGCAACCTACCGGACCTGAGTCTGGATCTAAATCCAAGCCCAGACGTACATATCTGGGGGATGTTTGTTTAACTTTCCGCAGACAAAGTGATGAAAATCTATTGAATTCGTATGTCAGTATTTAGTTTCGGCTGAGCTCTGTGAAAATATTTACTCAGTACGGCACTGCGGAGTGCCGAGTGAAACGGAAGTCGGCAGAGGCGATGATGATGACGATCCAATCTGTGGCGGGTTTCCTTCAAAGGCACATCGATGGCAGCCAGCAGGATGGATGGGAATGGCAATGGAACAAAATGACACGCACTCGTTTAAATTGGCATTTAATGTCAATACAATGACAGTTATTTTAATTGCGTTTGGGTGCTGCGACAATTTATGTTACGACTGTAATTGTTATGGCAAATACGAGTACATTGAGGGTGTGGCAGACACATAATATTTGCTGGCTGGAGCTGAGGTGAGGAAGACTTACACGTAGCCAATTTATCAATTGATACAATTTGTATGTAATAGACATATAATTATAGGTCCACACCAAGTGGGGCCCAAGAAACCTCAAGTCAAGGAGCTTCGCTCGTGTTTTTTTTTTTTTGTTTGTTGGAAACCAGTTCCATAGGCAGGTAGACAGGTCTCGGCAGTCCCTAACTTTGTTTGCGTTCCACAGGCACTTCAATCCACAAACTTTAAAGCCACTGAAAAGAATGAGGGAGGGGGGAGTGTGGGCTAGTGGGGACCTACCTATTGCCCACACAGTGCGTCCGCATGCCGCTAGATGGCGACGGGGGTCAATTTAGTGGAATTAATGGAATTGGAATTCATGGCGCGGAAATTGAATTTATGCGCCGCGTCATGGGCGGCCCTTTCGGTCTGCCGGGCCCCGTTCCCGAATCCAATCCCGACCCCTGATCCAGGCCGACCCGGCCATGGCAATCGGTTTTTAATGCATCATTGAACGCTTCGAAATTGTTGCGATTTCCAACATTGGCAAATGCAACGTACAATAATCCCCAGTCAGGTCCGCACAACCCCATCAAAAATTTGTTTGGTATCCAAAAAGTTTTGTTGGCTAAAAGACAACTTTAAATACAATGGCTAATGCCTCACATAAATATACTAGGAGAAGACGACAGAGAGAGGGGTCGGGGATTGCAATGAAAGTACGAGTAATTAAAAACACGTTTGTCCTCTCCGGACTCCTGGCTCCCTTTCGAGTCGGGCTGCCAAGAACGCGTTGGGGCAAAGGACTGAAACAAAAGTTGCCCGAATTTCTCGCATGCCATTGTATACATGGCGAAGGGGAAAGAAAAAGTATGGGAAAACTTTGCGGCCTGACAAAGGGAACCCATTCACATAACTCCATGATGTCAACTTTCGTGTTTGGTTTCGCATTGCCTCTCACCCTGCAACAGCCCCTCTGGCATGTCTTGATTTCTGTTTTTACTTTGTTGCTGTTGTTCTTGCTGGCTCACCTTTCCATTTGCCAGTTGGCAGTTGCCAGCTCGAGCTTCAGCTCAGTTGATTAACGCAAACGAATCACGACATGTTTTCCCTTTTGAACACATTTCTTGTTTTTGTCCCTCGGTCTTAACGTTAGTCATTTTCGTAAACAAAAGCGCCAAAATTTAAGGAAATCTGGCAGATCGATAATATTTGCCTGAATCAGAGGCGAGAGTTACATCTTTCATCTTTAACAGATAGTATTTTAATATTTTCGACGCTCTGAATTTATGCCAAGAATTTGGCCAAGTAGAGAATTGTAGATAGCCAGGATTAATCGGCAGAATGCGTAATTTGCAGAAATTAATTTGTACAACTTTACTGAAATATTAGTATACATATATTTGCCAATGAGGTTATTGGTCGGAGGGGTTGGGCACAACTATTCGACCGCCAAGACCGCAATAAGCCCACATGAGCCCCCACATAGCAAATGTCAGGCAAAAATCCAATCTCACAAATCACATCGATAAAGCGCCGGCACGCAACCCTTTAATTTGAACCCTTTTTCAGCAGCCCATCAAGTCTCATATATGGCCGCTGTAAGCTTGCTTTAATTACAACCCACCGAAGGCCTTGGTGAAGGCGATGAAGGCGGGCCAGGGAGTAACCCTTGCAGCGTTTCATTTTGAAGATGTCACGGACTTACCCGAGCCCACGCCACACACACACACACACAATCTCCAATTGAGCAACATGCGACACAATTAAGCATTCATGGGTCCTGCTGAGCTTAAATTTTGACATTCTCCCGTTTGTTTGTTTGTTTGCTTTTGGCTCGCATGTCCCTGCTCCTTGTCCATGTTCTTGTCCCTTTTCTGTTTGAACCCGGCGACCATTTTATAATGTGTATATAGCAGCTTAGGGCACCCGGGAGACCCATTGCCGACGGCATTAAACAATTTTATCATATTTAATCATCAAAGTGGATTTACCAGACTACTGGACCGACCGTAGTCATGGCGACATACCCGGATTAAAAACTCATATTAAGTTATTATCGGGTTGAGCATACAATTCACATATGAATGAAGGTGGCCATGGTGGTTGCACTGGTGGAGATGGTGGTGCTGATTGTGGTGAAGGCGTTTCGTACAGCCTGTGACAAAAAAGAAACCGAACGAAACCCGAACAGAAGAGACAACTGAAAAATTCATGCAATGTCTGGTTAGGTATGACAAGGATCCTTATATTCATCTCGCCCAGGTCCCGTCCCTGCAGCTATTCAAGCATTTTCTGTTCGAGGCAATAAAAATTCATTTCTCAGCGCACATGTATTAAACATTGTCTGCACTGGGAACAAAGGATTGCTGCCAAATTGGTCTTGAGACGCGGCCAAAGGAGGAGTTGGAAACTCATGGTTAATGCATGATTTAATGTAATTTCGGATGCTCGCACGCATTCGGCAAGTCGCCGCGACTGCCAATTTGGCAGCGCATCAACACGCCATTCGAAAAACTGGTTAAGACAGCTCAGTTCCAGACCCAGTCAGATTGGCAGAGTGGCAGTCGCAGTCTTAGTCGCAGGTTCGGCTTCAACTTTTGGCCATTTCCATTAATGGTCACATCCTTGCCATTGGTGGCAAATTGGAATCAGTTTCAGCTGCACATAACTCTCCACTCCGACGGCTACTTAACTGCCATTTACGGCCTATTCGTCCGTAACGTTTAACCATTGGCATGCCATTGTTCCAAAGCAGCTTCTCTTCATCCTCAGCCTCATCCGACATGCGGCACTTAAAGTAAAGGCTCTTGTCTCTAAAGAGGGTTACCGCACTTAATGAGCTGAGGTCAAGACAAAAGCTCACAGTAGAGGACAAATCAAGCACGAAATCACAAATTTAAAGCAAATATTAAATTGAATCGAAATTGAGATTGAGTAAAAGTAAAAGAATTTTTATTGTAATTCAAAGTAAATGAATATTGAGAGTTTTCTCTCAAAGGGTTTTTCAATTATTTTCGTTGTTTCTCTTGATAGAGAGTCATGTGAGCCTCTCTTATACATATACATATGTATTTTTAGGTACAGTTTCCATCTCGTCTTTTCATGGGTAAAATCACTAGAAAGTAAGCTCAAGCTTCACTGCCCTTTCTCATTCCCTTTTCCATTTTCGAGCTAAGTAAAAGTTTTCACCATTAAACGCCGTAATTGCTACACGTCCAAGGGGGAGAGAGAAAGAGAAAGACAGTGCCCGGCCCAAAGCTATAGCCACAGCCATTAGGAGCTACATATTCGCATCCTGTATCTGAGTGTGTGCCTGTTGTGACTCACAATTTTAGAATTAAACTCGAAATGCATAAATTGCCGTAAACCGCAAGAAACTTTAGCCGTGGCTCCTCGGCCAACAGACAACAGAGACAAGGGACAAGGGACATGAGACAAGAGAAGCGACCGGAGAATCGAGCAGAGATGCTGGCACAAAAAGTTGCTTAATTTAATGTTATTTGCTTTTTAGCATATAAAGAATTTTGTGTCTTAATCTTTTGACTTTGCGGTGAGCTTGAGCAAGCGAAACCAGAGAGACCCATCCAGCAGTCGTCTCTGAGGCTTTGAATATGCTAGCACTATTTATGCCCGGAACGTGAGTCAAAGCTCCATCTTCGCTTCCAGCTCCAGCTCCTCCAGTTGTCGTGACCGAACTGGCTGCACTTCTGAAATCTTCACATCTTTCTGCTGCTGCTTCTTCTGCTGCTGCTCCTGCCTCTCCTACTACTCGATTGTATGTGATGAACAAAAAAGGGATGCAAATTTATTTCTTCATTTGCATATTTTAAGAAGCTCGCTGCGAAATATATTTGTATTTTTTCTTCGCCATCTTTTCTGTTGCTTTTCAATATGTATGTAGGAACCTTCCTTCCTGCCTTCCTGCCATCCTGATGAAACTTTATGAACTTTGGCTTTGGCTTCGAGTGAACTATAAATTTGTGGTGCTTTTGCTGATTGCCATTGTTGTTGCTCGCTTGTTGGATGTAAATTGTATCTGTATCTCTTTGCAATTGTGCGCAATCAGCGAAATTGTAACGCAGCTCGTTTTTCAGCCGCCTCCAATGCCAACCAGATGCTCTACCCTGATGCCGATCCGACTCAGGCTTATCCCCAAGCTGATCCGAGCCACTGACGCATCGAGGTTGTAAATTTCAAAACATTCGCCATAAGTTTGGAAATGTTTTAATTAAAACTCGGCCTCGCTCTACCTTGTCATTTGGGATGGCTGGATCGTTCATTTCTGGCAACGGCGTCAACTCGCTCGTGTAGGCGTTGCCAGTGAATTTGTGAATATGTTTCTATACTGAATATTTATATCGGTTGTGGATCTGGTTTTTCAGCATTGTAAATAACCCAAGACCCACGAAAATATGTTGAAAGGGTTACACTTACAGATTAGTCAAGGCCAGTTCAAGCCATGGTATTTTGTATTTTTTATGTTTTAAATTTAAAGAATAATTTCTTTCCAAGAGTTTTGGTTTGCACTCATCTAACCATAAATCGCATTAAAATGCAGACCATATCCTTATTGATTTATAAATCGAATCGGAATCGAAGTCGCAACGGCGCAACTTGGCGACACTCACAAATAACTCATTTAAGGCCAAATTTCCGTGCGAGGAATCGAAAGCGATTATGCAAATTGAAAAACGGACGCCATGAGCATGAGCATGAGCATGAGTATGAAGATGGCTGTGGAGGAAGAGAACTGACTATGTTGGAGTGGGGGAAGAGCACGTCACGTGGCCCATAAATATGTGCAAATGCTTCTAATAATAGCTTAGACAAAAATACTCAAACATGGCCGCCGCCGCGGCAGTGCCAATCGAGGGGAATACAATTTCGATTCGAAGGGCAGCTGAAATTCAAATGGGCAAATGCAAATGGCACCAAGATCGGAGGACAGTTGCGTTTTCTGTTTTTATTTTGAAAATTTTTAATCTGGCAAATTTATTTCACACTCGTTGCGGGGTCGCAATGGCACGGGCCCACACGCAGACCAATTGCAATTGTGTCAACGCATTTATTTATGGACCTTCTCGGAAAGTCGGCAAATTGAAACACGGCATCGGGGGCTTAATTTGAACAGAGCGCTTTATATTTTACACAGAAATATCATAAATAATCAAATTACCCATCCGCATTGCAATCAACCGATAAAAATATTTAATTGGCTTTTTTCTCTTGTTTTACCTTTTGTTGTTGTGTTTTTTTTTGCTTACTTTTATGCGGTGTTTTTTATGAAAAATCGAATTGAATCCGCATCCGAATCGCATTTGGCTACCGCGCATAAATCGCGAATGCAGCGATGCAAAAATCAAGATAAATAATTTAATCGAAATTTTTCCATTACAAAGCCATGCAAAAGGAAAAATGAAAACACGCACTTAATTTATTTTTAATTTATAATGACGCCGCCGCCGCCAACAATCTCTCTGCCCAACCCCAAGCCTTCAAACTCATCCAACAGCACTTAGCCATGTTTTCTGGCCTGGTCTAGCCCACAAGTTAAGGCCCAAGTAAACCTCTGGTCTGAATCCATTGGCCAAGATCTCATCTTACAGCGACTGTTGCAGTTATTTTTATAACTAAATTATATACGCCTGTCTTTCAGCCCACGGGGCCCTGTGTGTCTTGCCTGGTCCTTGGTTGCAGCTCCCCAGCCTCATTTTCTGTCCGTTTCCTGCCCGATTTATGGGGTACAAGGAGCGCGAAACCATAAACAGCTTTTATAGCGTTCTACTGGATTATTGCCAGGCAACCCTAGCCTAGACCCGGCCCCAACGACTTCAGAGATCCTTTTGAGTTAGCCAATGCGATAAATTTGTGGAGCACATGCAATTGTTTTTCTTGTTCTCTGACTCGAGAATCGCTGCTCAATTATACTACTCAACCAAGAACATAGTTCAGATCGTTGGCACAACATGTGCCATTTACTGGAAATAGTTCAATCAAAACCCACTTCGTATTTACTTTGCTTTATATATCATTTACATATATATCAGACGAAATTTTTGTTTATTATGCTTACATTATGGACGATCAAGTAAACTTTAATCTAATAAAAGAGATTTTGCTCAATGTTGAGATGCCAATATCAAAGCCAACAATTATCGAATGGATCTCCGTTGTATTAAATTTGCCACAAGTTCAGTTTCAAGATTCCTTGACGAGAATGCCTCCTTTAGAATCAGAAATGGCTTTATAGAGCGAAAAAATGGACGCTATAGGCTGAAAGCAAATAAATGACCAGTTCAGTAGGAAATTTCATGTTCTTAGGATTTATGTTAAGTTGAAATGCCCATTAAAAAGTTTGATAAATTTATTTGTGAAACTAATTTACTAAAACTTAACTTTAACTTTACTTTCGATCAAGTTATTGTTGGTTAAAATGCACCCCTAGGCCTTAATAAAATTGATTTCGGCATAAACTATATTCCTAAGTAAACGCTTTTCATTTGGTTCTTGCCATTTCCCTAACAAGGGCAAGTCAAGAATAAGAAATTTCAGCTCAATGTTGTTGCCGTCCCTGTTGCTGCTGAGACCAGTTTGATGTTGTCCCTGTGCTCTGGCTCCCCTTGCGTTTATTCATGAAGCATAAATCTCAATGGTAACACTTTATGCGAATACATACACACATCGAAAACACACCACACACCATACACACACACACACACACTTACACTTACATAAATATAACCAGCAGGAGGAACACACGCCACGCCATGTACTCCTCATAAATTTCATGAGTAACTTTTTTACGAAATTAAATCTTGTTACAACAGCAACAACAACAAACGACTTTATGTGTATGTGTTGGTGTCGAAAGTGTGTGAGTGTGTGTGTGTAACTAGATGTGTGCTTTATATGCATAAGTAATGGCGTTTGTTACGCCACATCGCAATCATCTAAGCCTTAGATTCTAAGGCAAAGTTTTTCGGAGCCAATCCTGAAGCTGGCCAAATTCTGTGTATGCTTATGCCCAAGGAGTTTTGTTGTTGTTGCTTTTGTCGTCGTGGGTGTGGACTTCTCAAACGCCTGTTTATTGAGCCGCTGCCAGAGGGCAAGATTTACAATTCTGTCCAAGACTGTATAATTGCAGAGTCAGTTGTGCAAAAGATTGCGATTGAATTGAATGAAATGGAATAGGTAGGCGGACAACAAACAATACTGCTCTAGGATATTCAACTGAATTGACGGTATATTGGTCGTCACGACCGCCAGACCGAGAACTCCATCATTATGGTCATCACTAGCATCCAATAGCTGCTCATATTACATGAGCCTAATGAATGCGGTCAACTAATTGTTAATGCACTCACCATAATGGCCAAAAAAAAAAAAAAAAACAACTCGTAAATGTAAAATGCATTTTAATTACCCGTCATATATTTCACTTGATACATTTCAATGCAGTAAGATGGGAGAGGAACGGGAGGCAAAGGAGAGGCAGACGCAGAGGGCCAACTACGGGTTGGCCATATTAAATGTAATTATTTGGCTTAAATTGCGTGTTTAGGATTAATTATGATTTGAATAGGCCAATATATATAACGCCTTTAAAAGTGCAAAAAACCACATTTGAAATTATGTGCCGCTTTAAATGCATTTCGCATTATATACTCGTAGAATAGGCAATTAACTACTCTTGTCGAGTGCGTGACGAGAATTTCAAAACAGGACAAAAACAAAATAACAACCCAAAAATTATATATATTTTTAACTCTATTTAATGACAATGATTGGTGGTTTAAGTTTATTCCAGCTAAAGCACTTAGCTCAATGAATAATCTGAGATGCCTCTTTATAAAACGGATGCCTGGGATAAGGAATCGAATTTTGTGGCTTTTTTTTTTTGTTCCTCTTGTCGAAATTCCAATTTAACTTAAAATTAGGTCTATTCTTTAGGCAGAAGATTCATCTTAATCAATTGATGACTTCCCACAGAGTTTCAGAGTTAAGATATTAATGTGGGATTGAAACTGACAATGACTTTCCACATCTTAAGACTGGCTTTGGTTTAAGTTTCTTAGTCATCATAGACAAAATCGTAACCTTTTGACTTTAAGCTCTTACCTCTTTATTCAGAGATTGGCTTTATGTGGTTTTTGATTTCAATTGGACCACCTAGAGGAGCGGTGGGTGGCATTTCATTTGGGGATACAAGTACATAAAGTAAAGGTTTAATTACACAAATGTGCTCATGTGCATGTAAATTTTTATTATGTACATGCAACGCCTGCTGCTGAAGTACAGACATGAAACACAGCCAACGACCTGCATTTAACACGGCACGGTCCTTGATGTCGACATTGGATAGGGATCGGGATTGCATTGACTGCACAGGTCAAGCCAGTGCATCCAAGGATTGAATTTACAGCCTGTGGAGGCCGATTTTGGGAGGCTGGCGACATATTGTACGAACACACGCATCGAATGGGCCAATAATGTTGCGATTTATTCACACTTAACACCATGTAAATTGTATGCCAACAGCTGCAAAAAATGGAACCCAGACCTAAAGAACCCACAGACACCTCAAGGCAATCCTAGTAATTTCCTTCAACTTTCCATTTAGTGCAGGTTGCCTCATACGTTAAAAAAATGTATAAACTGAACAAAAGACAAATCATAATTTTGGTCCATGGGCAATAAAAAATCACCTCAAGGACATATTTCGTGAAGCTATTTGTGTGATTGCTATTAAAAAGAAACAAGTGCAGACGGCATTAGGTGGCAATCCTCGAGCTGGGCTCAGCTAATGAGTCGTCGTTTCTGTCATCCCTCTCTTTCTCTCTCTCACATAGCAAAACGACTGATCGCTTCTTTTTTAAATGGCAGACGATGTTGACCTTGGCAACGGACCTTCAAGCGGAAATTTCGCACAAAAAAGAAGAGGGAAACATTTTTTATGATCCTTTTTTTATGGTAAAAAAAAACACAAAATATCCATTCCCTCTGCGTTTCACATTGCGTAGCAAACATTGCTTTTTTTTTTGTTTTTGGTTTTGTTACTTAAGGCACAACCTTTGGAAATTTATGATTTATGATGTGATGTCCGTGACCCTTTTGCATGCGGTCCAGAACTCTAAGGGTCGGATCGGGAATCGGATGCGATCGGCGACTGCTGTTTTGTAAACACTCAGTATGAATCCCAATACCAAAGTGCTTGGACGCAGCGGATTAGCTAAAAAACCAGGCATCAAAATAAAGGAAAAATGTGTGAAATGAGTTAAAAAATTGGCCAAAAATCCATGAGGAAAATATGAAAAGCATATGTTCTATACGAAAGTGTTGAGTGAGGGTGAAGTGTTCCAAGTGTGTGTGTTCCATGTGTTCTTGACATGTTGGTCAACTTCAATTTTTGATCAATTTATTTAATTTTGGATTTAATATCACCAAAATCGAATGTAAGTATGAAAGTCATCTATGTCTAGATTTATAAATGGCAAATATAGTTGACAAGTCGTTAAAAAGACTTTGGCTAAAGAGTGAAAGGTTACATAATCTGGTTTATCAGAAATCCATTGTCTAATATAAAAATGTTAAAGACGAGACAGTCACACCTCTAAACTTCATTGTGGTACACTACAAAAGTCTACAAAAATATTAGTTCGTTTTTTTATTTTAAACTGTACTTTTCAAAATATTCTCCGCAAAATCACACAAACTAAAACTCAGTAGGAAATATAGATGGATGACCATTTCATCTCCTTTTGGATTCTTCTGTGGCATCTACGCATCTTCCCATGAGTTTCTTACCGTTTTGGAGCGATTCTGCGAAATAAACAACAAAGCAGTATGATGGCTTCTCTCTCTCTTTCTGTCCCTCTTTCCGGCATCAACACCAACAAGAACTACAAACTCCGACCCCTAAAAACGGTTCCACCTCGCCCCCACCTTTTCTTCAGCTTCAACAACAAATCTTAAGAGAGCCATAAACAACATGGTTGACAATCTTAAATCTTGCAACTTGCAGGCCATGCCACAGATACAGATACGAATGCGAATGAATGTCGCAGCCATTATGAAACTCCCTTGTTGCCCTCGTTCTTGTTGCTGTCGTTGTTGTTGTTGCTGTAGATGTTGCTGATGCCGAAGACATTTCTTTTGTGTTGCTCTTGGTCGCAATCGCCATAGCAATTCGAATGTCTGTTGCGGTCATCGCTATGTTGAAATTCAACAGCAACAGACGAGCTGGCCCAGGTCTGCTTAAAAAGGCTTGGCCAGGTAAAAATGCCAAGGCACTTCTTCAGCACCGTGGGCTATATGGGGGAAAACTGAGGAAAAGTCAAAGCCATAGAACAAATTTACACCAACAATTTATGGGCTCAAAATCTTATGATTTTTTTTACATTTAGCTGGGTGTATATCAGATCAGAAATCCTGATTGTGGGACTTACCATTTACAATATCTCAAAATATTAAACATTTAGCAATATTTACGCATACGTAAATATTTGACTACTGTAATAATTATATTTTAAAATTTATGCTCGAAATTAAAATCGAATTAAAATTGAAGAAGGATTTAATTTGTCTTGGCCAATTGTATGAGTACCAAAAGTTATAATCGCAAAACACAAACATTCATACATAATTAATGTTTATTTTAAAGCATTAAATAAAAAACAAGAAATTTATTCATTTTGCCTAAATTGATTATGGAAATGGAACAATATTTGTTTTTGTTTAGGTCATTGGCAGTCGCATTTCTTTGGACATGAACAGATGACAGCTCAAGTTAATATAAGAATTTGATTAATAAGTTTATAAATGATCTGTACATACAATTTCAAATGTTTTTCCCACCAGAAATTTTAAGATTATGATGAGAAATTGAAATAAATAAACTTGTTGCAGTCCTCGGTAGAGTTGTCTAACATAAGTGGCCCAGTCATTTAAACAACTGAACAACGATGATCCGGGTTAGAATCTCAGGCTAGTGTATGGATGTAGTTTTCGTCTAAGCCGAAGGCCTTTGCTGCCAGTGCTTGTCAAACATAGTTTGCAACTATATCGTATTCCTTTAATAATAATAATAATAATAATAATAAATAAACCTGTTCAACCAAAACGGAGAATTTAGATTTTTCTAAAGAGAGAGATTAGAGTCATAAATTTTGCGCATTAGAAATT
This sequence comes from Drosophila willistoni, assembly GCF_018902025.1. Classification (NCBI taxonomy): domain Eukaryota; kingdom Metazoa; phylum Arthropoda; class Insecta; order Diptera; family Drosophilidae; genus Drosophila; species Drosophila willistoni. The sequence goes on from NC_061086.1 coordinate 5,106,236, forward strand.
CATATTCATATTTACTTGAATACATTCTAATTCTATAGCACATGTTATTTAAGTAAATTATTTAATTAAGTAATTGTTTATAAGAAATAACCAAATATTTCATTAACTTTCATTACATCATTCTTTGGTGATGTCTGAAACCACTGTGACTTGGTCTTGGTCTTGGTCGATTCGTTGGGTCTTGGTCTGTTTGTTGTTTGTCTCCTTTATGGATTCTTTTCGTACCCTTTATCTCCATCTGTGATTGTAGCCAGATTTTTCTTCGCTTCCTCAACGCTCTGTGACTTTCATGGATATTTTGGGGTCAAATTTTCGTGCTTTGCAGGTAAGCAAGAGAAATGGATTTTCTTTGTTGCCATTGAGATTGGTATACGGATATCGTGTGTCTGCTAGCAGGCAAAGACAACAGCTTCGTGGACAAGGACGAAGTGGGACAGGGGCCAAGCTGTGGGTTTGGGGTTCTCCTTCTTTTTCTTTCACTCGTCGCTGCCATAGTTGCTGATAACCGGCACGCAGGCCACATGAGTTATGACCGTCTGCTGAAGTCTTTGTCGATTAAAGCTCCTCAATAATTGGATGTTTTTTTCTACTAACCATGCTCCATGTGGCTTGCAGATGGTTTTAAAGCCATTTAACGACCTTTTAAACACTTTGGCTTGAGGTGTTCGATGGGCCAGAAATCAACGCCAGGCATAAAGATTCAATGAGCTGCAAAGACATAAACCACAGTGAAATCAGAGACACTCAAAGAGATAGCGACAGAGAAAGGAAGAATGAGAAAGAGAGTCACACACCCAGAGAAAGAAAACATAAGCATTTGGCATTTGATGTTTATTTAATTTGCCGCAATTCATAACAATTTCGTTTACGACATTTTTACTACTTGAAAATGCCGTAAACAAAATGCCACCTCCCACAACACTACAACTCCAACCCGGACTTGGGCGGAATGGAAGAGGAAGAGGCTTCAGTGGCAGCCAGAGCACACGCTCAGGTTTACGACCATCTAACGCATCCACTGAATGGTCTACCGACAATTAAACGCTATTAAAGCCGAAGTAGATTTGAAAGTGAGAGCGTTGCAACACTTCCACTCCGCACTGGCATTTACCCGCCTCCCGCCCCAACCTGCTCAGCGCTTTAGAGCAAACCAAACTGCGTGTCGGCAGCATAGCGATTTATGTGCGTTTTATGGATCGTAAAACGCAAACAGAAACACAAACAACGAGCTGCATGATTTTACGACGTGTTGAATGCCACCAGGACGAGTTTACCAAAACACTTGTCTATTGGACTATGGATCCGATTCGGATCTGAGCTCAAGTGCAAGCGCCATCGTAAAAAAACTTTACTCTATCATACATATTGTATCCAGTTAACCCGTGACTACTTGAAAGAGCCGTAAAACGGTTATAAACCAAAGTGCTGTCCAAGGAGCATAAAAACGAAATCCTTTGGGTAACCATGCTAAATAAATACATACTTAAATTTATATGTATATATAGCTTGTTTAAGAGTGGTGGCTGATTTGATTTTGATTGTTTTGGGGGAATAATAATGTGCTTGATAATCTCCTTGTTAACGTAAAATCATCTTTATTTATTTCGAACAATAACTCAAAAAGGCAATCAATCGCTCAATTCCTGTAGCCAGTTCAAGTAAAAGGTCAAAAAGCACAATCCATTCAAAAATTCAAGTGCATGTGCCCTTAATGAATGACACAAGAGTGCAATAAACCATCTCCATATCCCATACATTTAGCCATATCGTGCTCCAGCACCATTATTAACCGAACTGAAGACGTGTTGATAAGCAATGCCGGACCCATCCTGAAGTCACCGAACCAGACGCAGACACTGACACAGACACAGACCCAGCGAACAATTGAACTAATGACGTGACTATGGACACTCGATCGACTCGATTTGGCAACTGACCATGTGGCTGCTATTCCCATTTCCATTTCCATTCCCATTCCCATTGACCACATCCCCACACCCATTCTTGTCTTTAGGCCCCATTGTTATCATTCGAAATGGCAAAACTTATGCATCGAAAGTGTTGTTAAATTACGCCAAATTGCTTAATTTCAATAATGAAACAGACCGCAGACATCGCCAGACGGCTTCGCCTCGCTCCATTCGCAGATGTCTGTTCGTGGAGCCAGTCAATAAAATTATAAATTTTCGGCTCAAAACCGCCTTCGAAATGATATGCAAGAGTGTCGAATTGAGGACTGATCCATGCCCCGCATTTTGCAATTCGTACCCCTTCTATTCTCCATCCTCTATCCTCTCTTAGCTGCAGCTTCGGTTCCGATTCCCGGCCAGACGGCGGCTTGACGCATCAGTTTAATGGGGCCATTCAATTGGTCGTTAATGTTGCTTTTTATTTAGCCTTTTATTGTTTCTGTTATTTTCTTATTGTTGTTGTTTTTTACCCATTGTTTACTTGAGACTTACTCAATTTTCTTATTGTTTATTTATGCGAGTTTAAATAATGCCCCGAAATTGGCGATAAGAAGCAGCTTGTTAGGCTGGTTTTTGCTCTGCCCAGTGATTTAGTGTTAAATAATTTATTAGCAAATAGTTCTAAGCCCTCACGAATATAAAACAACTAAATTCCCCATTTGGTCTAAGAGACTTTTGACTACTTTCTTGTAGATGGTAAAACTCGCACAGTTTATGGAAAATAGAGATATTCTCTTCTCTTCTTTTCTCTTCTCTTGTTATTGTTGTTGTTGCTATGTTACAGAATGGTTTTTCGGGGTCCAATGAGATATTTTATTGTATTTGGGTTGAAAAGATAAAAGCAAACATTTTCGAAACTTTTCATAAAGTTTCTAATTTATTGCCATACGTTTAGTGGGCGTATACGTAATATATTTTGTTCTCGTTGTGGGGCAGAAATGTTGTTGAACTTTATGAACCGATTGAATTGGCTTTAGCTAATACAGTTAATCATTTTCTATGACCCAACGTCTTATTGATGTTTTGAGCAAGGAGAAAGATTTTTGCTTCGGACTGTAATTGAAATCTGAAATTGAAGATTACATTTTTATTTCTTTTGATGGATTATATTCTTCTTTGTGTTGTGGATAGCAAAATTAATCAATCAAATTTGCAGTTAATCATTGTGAAATATTGTTGTGATGTTGCCAGCAGAATTAGTAAGAGTTGCTTAAGTGCAAAGTTGGCGTCTCACGTCTAGTTATGGGCACAATTCGTCCCAGAGGAGGAGTAAGGCAACGGCCGCGGAGGCGTATGACGTTCAATGGTCGACAGAAGCAGCAACAGCAAAAGCAACAGCAACAGCAACACGACAACAATCAAGACACGGCATGGCAATTGCCACTTTATCACTGGCCGTGTATCATAATTTAGGCAACTCGCATGCGACAATCTTTTACACCCACACAACAACGGCGACAGCAGGAACAACAAAAAGTTGCAAATTAAATTCGTTGACATTCGTTGCGCTGACTAAGCAACGTATACATAGGGACAAACTGAGCTGGACGTGTGCAATGCTGACTATGTTTAGATGACTGGCCGATGATAATAATAACAAAACGTCTGGCTGACCACGCCCACTCATCAGTTCAGTCCTTGGCTAAATGCATTTCCTGCGACATGCTTTTGGCTTTGCGTTAAAGACTCATATTAAGTTTAGTTGTTGCCATTATGACGACCCGAAAAACAAAAAACCAAGCACATTGAAAACAAAAACAGTTTACTGGCCTCATTGATTAAATGGCCGGCACAGCGATTGGCACGATGGCTTTTTTGACCAAAACACTGAAATTAGTTGGCATTTTAACACGAACACCTGACACTGAAGTCCAGCCGGGCCTGGCCAGGACGGGACAGGACAGGAAGCAGCTAAGCAGAGAGGGAGAGAACAGCAGTCCAGCTTCCATGAGGCTGTTGCACTAGTTTCTCTTTAGTCAAATGGGATTATATTACAGGCGACACGAGCACAAGGAAGGAAGGAGAAGTACATGTGTGTGTGTGTGTGTGTATGTGTGTGGTCTGCCATTATCGTTGCATGCAACAACAATGCGTTATTGAACGATAATTCCATTTAAACAAATGTTCGCGCTGAGCACCTGAATTCTCCAAATTATATGTGTGAGGTCGCCATCGATCCATCCATCGATCGATGCAAAAGCACTGCACATTTTAAAGCCTCTCAAACTCATCTCAACGATTGCAATTCTGTGCTTTTTTTGCGAAATGCGCCTAATAACAGACACACAAACACGCACACTCACACACAAGCACACTGCACAGTGGGTCGAACTGGAAAATCACGCATGTGAGTTGCATGTGCGGCTTTGTCGCTCAATTCAAGTGAAGCCATCCATCCATCCATTCAACCATTCAACCCATGGGGAAGATGCATTTGCACTTAAACGTTTTACTCCTCGAATAATGGCTTTAATGACTTTAATGGCGTTCAGATAATTTGGCCGTCGGGCAGCTGCCAAGCCCTGCCCTGCCCTGCATTGCCCTGCTTTGCCCTGTCCTTGTGTGTCCAGGGCAGCTCTTACTCCTTACTCTTTCCGTAATTGAGGAAAGTTGAGAGCCGCCGGTGAGATGCCACGTCCATTGCGATGGACATGGCGACGTGAAACCCCCGAGTTGGGTATGGGAAATATATGTAATTTGTTTATTGTGATGCTCTCTCCTTGGACCGCATTTATTGTGGCCAAAACTGTAATGAAAACCTGCAACATTTTATCGAAATGTAATGAATGTAATTAAACGAAAAGCAAGTGTATCAAAATTTCATCTTCAGATTTCAAACTGGAAAAAGGAGAAATCTTTTTAAATATTCTATCTAGCAAAGTTAACTTAATCGAGTGCAAAATATATGTAATTACACTTTTACGAAATAAATATTAAGATTGGTCTAACATATGAAAATACTAAAGCATGAAATTCTGGATAATAAAAAAGTAGTTTTTGTTTGTGGAGCTAAACAATAACTTAAAAGTTGTTAGTTGTTTAAAATGAAGGACAAATGTCACTGCAAGATGGGTAGCCAAAGCGTATATTGCTAATTGGGTGCTCACTTTGTCGGTCAGTCAACGAGACATTAACCTTGAGTAACGCAAATGGCAGTTCGTTAAAAAAAAGATACAACCCATAAAGAATACAGGTATGGGAAAAAAGACAGCGACACGACACAAATCAAAAGGTGCAACATACTCTCGTACTACTACATACATATGTATGTATATACATACATATATAGCAGACATAAATGAAATGGCATTGAGTGAAAGAGCAGACGATAATTAAGTAAAGTAGAAGAGGAAAAGTGCCAACTGGCAGGCAAGTGGAATGACATGGAACAACCAACGGTCTGAGGGGGAGTTTGTTGAATGACAAGTCGCACATTTTCAAAGAAATTATCAAAAAAACGAAAGAAGAAAGAAAAACAGAAAACAAGAAAAAAGAGAAATGGACACACACACACACACATACGGAGAGAAAAAGAACAACCGAAAAATGAACATAAATTTACAGAGACATTCAAATGCGAGTATAGAACCAACAAAATTGGGAAAAAGTGGGAAAGGAAATTGCCGAGCAGCAGCTGCTCCAGACCGTTGATGGACCCGGCGAACAGGCCAAAGAAAATGAAGGAGAAGCAAAAGATGCATTCCAAAATTAGTCAAATCAACTCACAAAGAAGTCAATTAAAATGAGAAAATGCTGCCAGTTGATATTCATCGAATCTGCTGGCAATCGGTCTGGGGGAAAAATACTTAAAGATACATTCATTAGCTTTTTGTTGTTTATTTATATTTGTTTACAAACTCATTTCGAACAGCCATTGAAATTGTCTTTCTGCAGAATTTATAAGCAAAAAAAAAGCGACTTTTTAAATTTTTAATTAAAATTCCAAGCGCATTTGGGCGACAAAAAATGCTTTTATTATTTTAATTACCAATTCGGTATGGAATGACAGACAGACAGACAAAGAGGAGAAGCAGACTCAGCTGCCACTTTGGCCAGTCAATATTAATTTCATAAAAATAACTTTGCTACTACAGCCATTTGCAGTTGCTGTTGCCGTTGCTCTTCATTATTGGCTTTTATACAAACAAAAAACGTGTCTTTTGTTCGTTTGTCACTGGTCTCAGCCAGCTGGTCCCCAGAAACGAAAACCTTCGTCTCTAACCATCTCGGAGACCGAATACCAAAAGAAGCCATTGCAATCTGGCAATACCAACGAATTGTTTTCTTAATAAAAACTCTCAAACATGCCAAACATTCATAGAGATACATAGATGGATATGTTTTGTACGTAGTAGGTACGCATTTGTGCTCCAGCTCCAGCTCCAGGTCCGATTCCGATTCCGACGCCGTCTCTGGCTTCATTCGATAAACATTTATTGGGCAATCCCATCACGGAATTCACGTTTCCAGTCGTTTCGTGACAGTTTCGTTAAAATGTTTGCCTTTTTTTCAAACCATCTGAGTTCATTTGCTGGCTTTGTTTTTTGTTTTTTTGTTTTTATTTCCAGAAGAATTATGCTCGGTGTATGAAAGGGAAATAAATAACCAAAATATGTATGTGATTGGGATAGTAAAGACTCTGATATTAAATGCAATTCGTATTGGAATGGAAACTGAATAAAGAAAACACCACACAGTAAATACTCCAACAACTTATAAAACAATCATATTGTTTTATTGACTATTCTCGGGTAGTTTTTCTATAACAACTACAATTTTTATTTTTGTACTTGAACAAAATCTAGATTAAAAATAATTTAGGTCAAGTTAATTTCTCTAAATCTAAAAGGCGAAAATCATAATATGAAGACCCAGTTTGATAATATTTTATGTATCTCTTACTTTTTTTCAAGCAATTTAATTTTCAATTGTCTCTGAATTACAAATAAACAAATCGCTGAAAATCTAAATATTAAAAATCTGTTTGTATAATGAAAGGATTTGCATCTAAGTATCCGAAAACTATAACATAATAATAATGAAAATTTGCTGACAAAATTCAACAAATAAAAATTAATATTCATTATTATTCAAGCAAAGTTGCCTAATTTATGCAATTAATTATTCTTAAATTTTCAGAAAAAAAATTCTAAAATGTGTGACTACTGCAATAATTCCTAAATAAAATTTATGAATGTTTAAAACAAATTAATATATTAATTTATGCAGTCTCTAATAAAAATCTGGTTAAATTTGATGCATCATTCCATTGGTTTTCTTATTAATATTAGCTTAGTTATACATACATAGTTAAAATCAAATAAAAATAAGTAAAAATATACTAAAATTCTTGTAAGTGCCATATTGTTTAAAAGGTCAAGGGTAACTCATCAAATTGAGTCATCAATTATCCACCACCTGAAGGAGTCAAATTCATCATAATCTGCCCACTGACACCTACTACAAGTAGCTGCCACAAGACTCTGCCGTAAATACAGTTTTACGATCCATCATTAGGAGGCACACACACTGACTTATACACACACACAGTCAAATTGACATTTGATTCAATGGGGCTGTAATGGTGATGTCTCAGCCTATTCGGAGACCCAGGCCAAGGCGGTGATTAGACGCATAATCTTGGGGCAATTTGTCACCACAGAAAGGAAACGAAACGAAACGGGGCGACGGCAGTCAAATGGCCACTAAAAATCATTTAAAGCGGAATAAAAATATTTTTTATGTCATTTTTATAGTTGTTGCAACAATCTAATAACAATCCGAATAATTATCCAAACAAACAATTTCACCGACGCCAAAGCGACGGCAAAAGTAAAAGCAGAAAGGCAGAAGAAACAGAATACTTTTTCAGTTGCCTGGGCCTGGGCTTATTGTTGCTGCTGCTTCGCCGACGGACGGCCAAAATGAGCCATAAAATGAACATAAAACCCCAGAGTGCGAAGCAGCTACTGCGTTAGGGCTAGGCCACGCCCCCGCTGCTGTTGCTGTTGCGTCGCTGTCGACGTCGTCGCGCATACGGAAGCCATAACGGGCAAAGCAAATTGCCGATAACTCAAAAGCAAATGTGGGAAAACGGCCATCAGGAAAGAGAGAGCGAGAGCACACATAATGGCTGCATAGTGTGCCTGCAGGTGTGAGCGAGATGGAATGCGAATTGTATTCTCTGCTATGCGCACCGTAATGGCTGCGCAACCACCGTTTGCATGAATGCCAGAACGAGATGCACTTATATAAGTATGGTGGCGCAAGAGAGTGAAAAAGAGCAACCGAGAGGGAGAGCGAGAGTGAGAGAGAGAGAGACTGAGGGAGAGAGCGCTTGCCTTTGAGCTCAACCTGCCTGCCGAGCCACGTGTCCTCTCACATAAAAACAAGTAAGAGCATAATCGATACGCAGCTCTTTCTGATTTCATTCGTGAGAATTGCTTTTCTCACGCTCTCGTCGCCATAACTGTCGTCGTTTATGGCCGTTTTAAGTGCGACTGAGATGGCCTCATAATCGTTTTGCAGAATTTGGCTCAATTGTTTCGAGAGAGCGGTGCTCTAGTTGTTGTTGTTGTTGTTGTTGTTGCTGGTGTAATACGTTTTGTTTGTTTGTGTTGTTGTTGCCAATGTGGCTAATGTGATCGAGCATTAATTAATATTGATTTAATTAGTGCTTGACCACACACTACTTTAGCCCTGAGGCCTAGGATTTGGCCAAGTCTTTTACTTTCATTTCCATTTTGCACTATGTGTCTCTAACTCCTTCGCTCTCTCTCTCTATCTCTATCCCATGCTCACTCTCAGTTTCCCTCTCTCTGAGAGCATGGAGCTACTGAGCTTTGGGGCGCTTTTTTTTTGTTTTGTTTTTGGCTCCCAAGAAAACGGCAAAAACGGATGAATTCGAGAAGAAAAAAAAAACAACGAGCGCGCGCATCTCCCGCATCTTTGCACGGCTGCCAGAATGGGACATAAAATGTGCCAGGCAGTTAAAATGTAGATTTAAGTAAGTGGAAACGAGATCGTTACGTTGGCGCATAAAAATAAAAATCATTGTTGTTGTGCACTGATTGAAATAAGCAGGGAGCACGAGCACGGAAGACACGAACATGGAGCAGCAACGACGACGACGACGACGACGACGACGATGATGGCAACAGGCAACAAGAAAATCGTGTGATTTTTCCTCTGAGCGATTTTTGTATGTTTTTCTGTCTTGTCCTTTCCACTCGGTTTTCCTTTGAGTGAAAATGCGTGTTCATTCTGTTTCTGTGTGTGGAGGTGGCAGGGAGGTAGCCAACATGTTGCGAGTGGAGTTCATTTCCATTCTACTCCCCCCACATACCGCCCCACGCCGCTCTCAATCAATCACAAATGGAACTGCGTAGGTCCAGCACCTTAATAACACCTTAAACTTGTCTATTTCTAGTTTTTTTTTTGTTTCCTTCTTTTGGGCAAATTTATCTTCCCTCCGCTGCCCCAAGCCCAGTCAATGCCCTCGCTTTATCTCTCAGCTCACGCTCCCTCTCTTCGTCTATCTCTCTGTATTCATTATTTCTGGTTGCTCTGTTTTCTCTGCTGCTGCTTTTTAAGATTCTTTTCATTTTCATTTTATGGCTTTTATGCGGGTCTTTATGACTTTTTATGGGGTTTAGTGCGTGCCAAAAACGAAAGGAAAAAAACAACACTTTTAATTGAATAATTCCCAGGCGGTAGACGTAGACGACGGCGGCGTCGGTGGAACTGGCGGCATGGAGGCCGGCCTCAGTTTTGGGACGATTACTGAACAATTTAATTGGCAAATTCAAAATTGGAAATCGCCATGATAACCCATATGGATTTTAATTGGGTTAAACTACTAAAATACCATGAGTATTCTTAATATTCTTTCTTCTTGGGTGGTTTCATCTTTTCGAAAGTGAAGACGAGGGCGCCAGTTCAATTGTTGCTAAATAAAACGAAAGATTTGAAGAAGTCGTGCAAGTTTTTGTTATTGTTTTAAAACAATTATGCTTAAGTGGATGCAGTTTAATTTTTATTTAACATATAGCCAATTATGCTTCTTCCGCTTGACTCCCTTTAGGCATCTTCTTTTCGTTCGACTGTTGGAAAAAAGCTAAATTGATAAATTATATAAAAAAGAAAACTTAATAATATAAATAAGTAGCCACTGCATCTTCTCGCACCGGCTAGTTGGCCGGTTGTGAACGTAATTGCAATGCAAATGCAGGGCGAGATTGGGGCGGAAGGGAAGACTGGGGGCTTCGAGTTAATTGCGGTTTTTAATATTCCTGCCCTGTTTCCTTTACTATGTGTGTGTGTGTGAGTGGGGGGGGTAAAGGGAGATTGGGAAGTGAGTGTAAACACGACATGAAATGTTGCCATTGGTACTTAGACTGCAACAGGAATTTGAGTGTGCAGCACATGCAACATGCCGCATGGCTGGGCTACTTCCAAAGACCCGTCTGGGACTCAAAACTTTCGAGTCAGACTCCGACATCGACACCGATACTGACCCCCCGCATGTCCGAATGGACTGGCCTGGTCTGGGCTACTCCTTTGGTTGCGCGTGAAAGGATAAAATTTATGACCGGCTCAGACCCTTGTAATTGCACGCAATGCCGTCGGTTCGGAGAGTTGCCACACTCGCAGCCAACGGCGACTTACCGCTTCGTTCGGTCACACAATTTTTAATTTTCAAAAAAGAAAACAAAAAATGCAGGCAAAAGATGACATAAAAGCAAAAAGAGGAAAAAAAGGAAAGAAATATAAGTAACAAAACAAACAAAGCAAAGCACCCGGTGCAATGTGAGTGTGTTGTCTGTGTGAGTATGCGTCCTTTTGGCCGGACACGTCGTTTTCCTGGTCTTCGTACTCTTCCTGGTGCGGCTGGTCGTTACCGCATGTTGCGACTGCTGCAGGCAGTCAGTCCATTTGCCACATGAAATGCCACGGATCGGTGGAACGTGGAATGTCCTTTTAATGGACTTTCACACTGCGCAGCACCGCACCACACCGCATCACATCGCATCCTTTCGCACAAACCTTTTAGGTTGCACTCATGTAACTCGTTTGATTGCCGTGAATTGCTTGCTGCATGATTTTTATCCTTTCACTCAGTTTTCCCACTTTTGTTTCATTTGTCGCAGTTGTCATAAATCTTCAGTATCCTGCCAGTCGATTATATGCATCAGATGGCCAGCTGACCAGCTCTCTAAATATCACAGCACAATTGTGTGTGGTAACAGGACTAAAAGAAAATAAGAAATAAGAAATTTAAAGTTTCCATTAAGAAATTCATATCATTAACTAAAAGACGATAAGAAAGTTAAGAAAATTTTGTTATTATTTAGTGATATTGTCGAAAATGTTTATCAAGTTTTTACGAATAATAGCACTACCCGTATAAATTACTGACGAAGGAATCTAATTAGGTACATTAAAATGAATGTTGCTTTTAAATTTCAATTAGTCCAACACGACGGTAAGCCAATAAAAACTAACATTAACAGTCATAAATCTACTTCGGGTTACCCTATACAAATAGCTCATTGCCCAAACTCAAATTTAAAAGTAGTTGCTGCTATATCAGAGTTCATTATTTTGTTTGATAAGCGAAAAACAATCTAATCCAATGCAAAAATGGCAATAAAATTCTTTTATGAAATTTAAAGATTTTGTTATATTTCCTTTTTCATCGCACTACGAGTGTGTGTATAGAACAATTTTCTCAGTTCTCTCCTTTTCTAACAATTACACAGGCCTACAAAGCTCAGAACCAGATGTCGGAGTAAACATATTTATTACATTGTGGTACGCTGGAATGCAAATAATTCGATTAAGAAGGTCATATAATGAATAAAATCCTTAAGTTCTGCGATTACTTTTATATTTATTTCAATAATCATATCTAATTCTTCAACTTTTTAACAGCTTTTGCTATTTCAGCCGCAGACACAATTAATTCTGCGTGACATACCAATTTATCATGAAATTTTCGCCGAAATGAAGAATTGCAACTGCTTAAGTTGACAGTGAAATGCAGTTAACATGCTCTATATGCAGTTGACTTTAGGATTTGAATCATTCTGGAAGCTGGACATTGTCCACATGACTAGCGGACCACAAATGCAATGGCGGTGTCAAATGTGACGCTGAATTTATAGCCAGGGCTTTATTTATGCTCTTATCGTGTTGGCCAGTTGGCCAGTTGGCTGGCTGGCTGGCCTTAGCACGTTGTCAAGTGTTTATCTCTGTCCGGGTTGGAACCAGACCCAGACCCTGCCCAGTGAATAAAGCGAAATGAAATACCGAAAAAGCTTAAAATTGAATTTATGACTGCACCTAAATCATGCGCCGAAAAAGAAAAAAACACAACCAAAAGCAAAATACAACAGCCAAAAACAACTTACATACAAATACACTCACACTCACACACACTCTCTCACAGAGATACAGATATATGTAAATACAGATACAAATACATTTTTGGTTTGTGTGGATTTTTGGATATATGCGCTTGAATGAGCCTGTCGCATGATTTAGGGGCCTCAGTCAAATTTAAATAATAAATATTTCATAGAGACCCCACCCTCTTGTCTCTACTCTTGACTCCGGCTCATCCCCAACACAGTCACCCTCTACCTTCTCCTCTGCCTTTTCCCCGAAATGCGTAAAATATTCAAAGCGAACGAAACAAAATTGTGCGACTAAATCAAAATCTTTTCGAAATAAAACGTTTGAAAATTGAATTTCGATTCTTTCAGAGACGAATCGGCAACGAAATTGAAAACATTTGTAACGGAAATGAAAACCAGCGTGTTTTTGGGGAGAGGCGTGGCAATGGGGGCGAAGAGCTTGGCTGAGAGCCCTCAGAAAGAAACGAAAGAAAGAAAACAAACTCGGTTCAGTATGGCAACTCAGTTTGTTTTTTTTTTTGTATTTTTGTTGGGTCTGAATTTAAATTAAGAAATTTATCTTTTGAATACGTCTTTCCCCCAAAATTCATGTTTGCATGTATCTCTGGCTTCTTTTGTCTTCTCATTTTTTCGGTTTGTTCGGTTATGTGCGATAAAGAAAACAATCTCTCACCTTCTCCGACCAATAAAATTAAAATTAGTTTTTGTTTCTTTGTCCCCAGCACCTCGTCTTGTCTTGATAAGATTTCGTTTGTTTTTCTTTTGTAGATTAAACCGCAACACACAAAAACCAAAAAATAAAACAAAAACAAGTCGAAACATGATATTTGTATATGTTGTTTGTTTTATACAAAAATTTTAAATTTATTTATTTAATTCTCGGCTTGCGCGAAACGAGTTATGGAATTCCATTTGAGAGATTTATTTAAACTTGGCGTTTTGCACCTTCTCGGGACAGGCCAGGCTCAGTTTTGGCAACGATTTGTACCCAGCTCGAGAACGATTTTCGGAATGGCTTTTATAGCTGCTTTCATGGCTAATAAAAATTTGCATTGGCCTGGTCGCAATATTTATTGTTGTGTGCTCTCGAAACCAGATCGACCAGGAGGTGGTTGGGGCTTGGGGTATTCACAATCCGATGTTCACACTGAACAGAATTTGCATACGAAATTACGCCTCTTAAAGATAAATACCTTAAATTAGTTGTTATTTAGAAGTTCGTTAAATAAATTTCGATAAAAACAAATAATGTCATTTGTCATTTGAGTTTTTGCTTTCGGCATCCTGCCATATTTTCACAGTTTTTATGGAATTCATTGTGCTTTCATTTCACTGACAAATTGATGCCTAAAATTTTTGAAACATTTAATATAACTGAAGTAGATGAGATGAGCAATATGAGCTTTGAAATTTTAACGAAATGTTCAGTTTAATGATAATACTCCAGAAAAACCTACAAATTAGTCTCAGGAGTTTTGACCAAAAGACAAAGAACATTTATTTTACAAGTTGCGTATCATATTCCTATAGACACCTTAGGTCTTCTACATTTAAACAACCTTTCTGAGTCGTTGATCTATTTTAACAGATAAGCATTTTATGGCAAACATTTTGTTGTTTTTTCGCTTTTTGGAGTTTCGAGTTTTTCTATGATAAAAGGCCTTTATACATTTTTTCTAATTTTTGGGGTTGAAAAAGAAAATACAGTCCTATCTTATGATGTGTTGCTTGTTCCTCTAAAACAAAAATCGCATTTTTCCATTTATAACTATAATTTTTAATAATTTTTATTGATAATTATCGACAATTTGTGTATTTGTCATAAATTTGTAATAAAATATTAATTCTGCATTGAAATTGTTCAGTTTCAGCTTATATTAACTTAAAATCTAGAAGTTTAACTATTTTTATAACTATGAATTATTTATTTCTAATTGTAAGATAAATATTTCCATTTGTAAATGTTCTTACTATTTAAATGATTTTGTGCTATCTGGATACTTAAATATTTTTGGTTCTAAAAAGTTGTAAATTAATGAGAGCTTAAGGCAATTTTCATTACTAAATGAAGATTTATTAATGGTATTAAATTTGAGTTAATTGTGATGAAATTCAATAATAATTAATGAATCTAAAGCCTTATGTTTAATTTAATTACAGACTGCGAGAATTTCACCCTACCGAAACCAAGCGCCATTAAACATAGTTTTGTTTAGTTATTGGTGAGTCCACATATGAATAATTATGTATAAAGTGTGTGTATATGTGTGTGTGTGTGTCTGTATATGCAATATTTACGAGTCCTTCTGAGTGCTAAAGTGAGTGTGTGTCCATTCCTGGGTTGAAGTGCGTTGATATGTCATTGGCAATGGGTCTGGCAAACTGTGTCAGTATGCCTGTGGGGTAGGTGAGTCAGTACAAAGGATATTTGGGCCACTCGACCATGGACAGGCGAACGGAAGGACAGACAGACAGGGTCCAATTTGTGCCATATGTGGCCATGTATCCCTTTCGTTGCCTGTGCACACAAATGGAAGACCAAAACAGAAAACGAGATACAGATACAACTCCAACGTCCACGTTCAAGGCGAATGTAGGTGAAGTATCATACTGACCGCTGCTGGTCTCTGACCCAGGGCCCAGGCAACGAATCCAAAAGCCAAAGCGGGCGGCATGAAATACTGAAATGCTCATTTGCATATTCTGGAAACGGTAACAGGGAAAAGTGTTGGAAAAAAAATTACAACTCTCGAATTGTCTCCCTGTTACTCGCCTCGTGTGGCTCTTTCTCTTGGCTGTTGTGGAGTTTTTCATTAAAGTTGTGTTGTGAGTGTTGGTTTTTCTAATTAACAAAGGAATTTCGTATGTCATTTGTGTAATTATGCCGAAAAAGTTTTATTCCTAGTCGCCATTGCAGTCGCCGGTTGACCTTTTGACCTCTTTGAGCAGAAATCGTGGATGAGTTTAGTGCCATCGTAACGATAGCAATCTAATTAGATGATTTACTGCCACGGCATAATGTCGAATACTTTAAGTTTGGATAAGCAATGCCTCCCAATACCCTTGCCCCCCGGTATAGATAACAGAGAAAGAGAGAGAGAGAGCCAGGGAGAGGAAATATGCATCTAACGATTTATGAGTTCAAGTTTTGCATAGTTTCAAATGGCCTAAACACTAACTCGACACACAAATCTTCCGTTTTGCATTTGGCGGTCATGAATCAAGTCAGCCACAACTCACAAACGGGACCAAAACGAATGGGCATAGTCCTAAAATCCTACATACAATGGGCAACATTTCAAAAATTATTGAGAAATAATAAGTTCCACCCGATTACTCCACTAAATGAAACTAATGGAACATTTAAGATAATTATAAAATATTATAGTTCTTATAATAGAGCCAAAGAGGGATCAGAGGGTGGAAAAATGTTATATCATGTCAGTAGAAATTACTTTTAAACTGGTATCATCATAAAGGTTTTATTTTTAAAATAAAGAAAAGGTAACTGCTGCATAAACAGAAACCAAACCAAATTATTAACCATTTCGATCCATGAGTCTGTAATTAAAAAGGAGATTCTGCACCTAGAGTCATCCCAAGCAGTTGTATATATGCGTTCAAACCTAAATGTTTTTAATAATTATCAATGTTTGCTGACTCCAAAACTTTGCCATATCCATTGTACTTCTGCATTTTGATCGTAGACCTGAACTCAATCCGATGTCTATACAACTCTTGCAAACTGGCCCACAGTTTTGGGCTGACTTTTTGAAATGGCATCAAAATTTATGCACATTTTATTGACCAACCCAAGGAAAAACATGGCAGAGTGATTGTTGTTGTTCGTGTTGTTGTTGTTGTTGTTGGTGTTGTAGTTTGGACAACAACATGTCCGAAAGTGTTTTATGGCTGTTGTGGGTGCTCAAGTGGCCATTTTGGGTTGGTCCAGGTCCCAGGGACTTGCATATGTATATGCACTCCACTCGTTGCGTTTGTCCGACAAGCACTTGGCATGGCAAATGCTCTTGTTTGTTGTGAAACCCTGAATACAGATGAGCCCGTCCAGCTAACCCATACCGAATACTTACTTGCGGCTTATTTGCGACTTTGATATGCCTGATTTATGGCAAAGAACTCGTACTGTTCGGCTAATCCAACGATTGCAATTAAAGCTGCTTTGTGGCATGTCAACGACCTGGGCCAATCAACGGCAGCTAACAAGAGCTCGCAGTGAAACGACTCAAAGTCAAAAAGTCAATTAGCCGCTCCGGTCCAACTTGGATGATGTTGGATGTCTGAAAATACATCCGAATAATAATGAAAGGAGACCGAACTGCTGAGGGCGGGCAACCGAGCTGAAGTGGAAATCTCGTTAAAAGTCAATAACAGACGCCATTAATGTGCATGAAAATGAAATGAAAACGGCTTGATGAGCGGAAGAGGAGGCGGCAGGGCCAGTGTAGGGCAACAGCCACGCGACCACTTGATTCAGCTCAAGACAGAACAGGAAAGGAACGAAACGTAAAATGGGAGGAGGGGGCTGTTCGATATCAATTTTGTATAGTAATTTGAACTGACCTCAAAGTGGAGGGCAAGTTCAATGGCATTCGAACTAAATTCTGAAATATGCATAAGTGACTCATGAACCTAGACCGAAATTCAAAAAACTCAGTCATCTGTTTAGTTAATTTCATTTAGTTTTGCTTCCCAAACTTCAGTACAGAAACAGATCACACGCCGTACAACAACCTAAGGAATCCAATATTATTTATAGAAAAATATAGTAAAAAATAAAAAAAAGGCAATAAAATGAATCGCATTCTGGAAGATGTGATCCGCAAGAATAAACCGATGGTGGAGCGTATTACATCTGAGAACACAATGGGCTATGTGGTCTCGGATAATGCTGCCAGTGCCGTGGCCGAATCTTCCTTTGATAACACCAGTGCCTTGGCCATCATCAAGCACATGAACGGAGCTCTCGTGGGTATGGCCCAAAGTGTCATTCGTGACTTGGATCCGACAAACAAATTGTGTTACTTACGTGTGGCCACACGTAAATTCGAATATCTCATTGCCCCGGAGGAGGTCTTTACCATAACCGTGGTGCAGTAAATTATATCAAAGGGTGCTGTGTATGTGTGTGTTTGTGTTGAATATAACTTAAATATATTAACTGCCTATGGAATGCCAAATTGTAGAGAGTTGAATTTACCCTCAGGTTATTGGGTGATGATGATTAAACCCCTTGAGTCCTAAGTAAATCTTTTGCAAAAGAATGCTCAAGTAAACAATACGAAATATCGGTGAAACGGTCTCTTTGCTCGAAAATCCTTTATAATACCCAACTGACGGTCGCGATTATTTATTGCTATGGCTTCATCGGTCCGGAAATTTATTCTATCTATCTATGAGAGAATGTGGCATTCTAATGCGATAATTCAAAAGATTTACTTCTGTCAACATGACCATTTTGTTGGACCCCTTAGATATCGGGGTGGAAATGGCCTTTTAAACTTATTCTTCTTTTACTTTTTTCTGCAATGGATTCGGTATCGGCTTCGGTTTCTACATATATCTCGGTCTCTTTCAATACCAATCTCCTTGATTCATTCACAATGGATGCTGCTTGGAATCCCCGGGTCTGCCTGCTATTTTAATTTAAAATGGCAGAACTCGTAACTCATTTTTACGACGCACCCTCCAGGCAGTTGTGTCAGTGTGTGTGTGTGTGTGTGTGTGTGTATCTGTGTATCTCGGCTTGTATCCTTGTGTTGGTGAACTTGTCCTATTTTTACAGGGCCTTGCAGGGGTTGATACTCCGCTCGTTACAATAACTTATCTGCCCTTTTTTTTTCTTTTACCCGAGCCCGAGCCTCATAATCATCACGAGCAAGACGCTCCTGGGGTGCGCTTTGTGATTTTTTTTGCTATCTTTAAGCAGTTTCCCATTGTCTGGCATCGTTTTGTGGTGGCACAAAAAGACTATATACATAGATATATTATTCTATATTGTATATAAAAATAAAAATTTGTACAAAAACTTAATTCAACTGGCGGCGGCAGAGCTGAATTCCGTGTAGTCGCTTCGATGGTGGCAAGGTCGAGCTCGACCTACCCGTTTCCCAATTCCCATCATACCCGTAACCAGGCTGCCATTGTCATTATTTTTTTTTGTTGGAGTTACGCACTTCATTTCAGGAAGCGTGAAATGAAATTAATCCATGGTCCATTCTCAATGGATAATTCTGACGACTTCATCTCAAGAACTTGTCCTGTTCCCCCACCCAACAGAAACTGATGCGGACTCTGTGCAAAATTCGAAACACTTTGAATTAAATTCAAATAAAACGTTTTACTGTGCTTTTCAATGATTCTCACATATCGTTCACTACACAGCTACAAAGATATAAATGTATATGCTCTTTCCCCTCTCTGGCTCCCATCCCCTGGGGCGTGTCCATGCCTTATGCATTTTGTTTGGTGTTTTCGTGTAGAGCAAACACGCTCTATGAATTTAATTAAGTTGTGCGGCAAACCTGAAAGTGACACTGCAACACGACAGGGCACGGCACGACATTTATGTAGCTGCAACATTCATGCTACTAAAATAACTCACAATCAAAGGGCTTAGCCACAACTTGATGATATCTGCCATTAGTCAGATAGCCCAAATTGTATACCTTTAATTCACTTCACCTAGTCAATGAATACTACGTAACTCAGATACATTTGCATCAGCAGATTTCAATCGACTTTTCCTCTTTGCTACTTTTATATCTGCAGCAAGAACTTAGTAAGTTTAAAAGAAATAAAAATAAATAGAATAGAAATAAAAATAAAAATAAAATTCCAAAAATGTATAGATTCGAGAAACGGAATAAGAACAAATGATAAGGAAGATACCTTTATAGAGATATAATTTTTTTGTAGTTTCGTCTATAACAAACTTTCGTTTAAAAGAACAACAAAAAGACCCCAAATCTTGTTTAGTCCTTATATATGTACATACGTCCCTATATCATTCATATTGATCAAAAGATATTTGTATTTATATCTTTGGCAACTAATTACGTAATCTAAACTTGGAAAGAAACCCAAAATGCCGTCAAACTTCTGGATGAAACACAACGACATAGCGACGGCTCTCCAAATGAGATTGAGTACCAAAAATTCCCACTCACTCAAACTGATGTGCGCAGGCCAAGCCCATTTTTGTGTGCCTCGTACTGGTTCCTGGCCATCAGATACCAACCTCTACCCCTCCCCTAACCCTCTGCCAACCTCTGCCGCGATTCGGGCAGAGAACAGCCTTTTGATGTACTGCAGCAGCAGTTTTTCTCGTGCTCACTCAACCACCGAAACACTTTCAGTTGAAACTCTGAGAAGCGCAGACGTCGAATTATTTTCCTGCCAGCCTTCAACGGGGACAGTTGCTAAGAAAACCATTCGACAACAAAAGAATCACCATACCAAAATCCCTAAGATAATTAAAAAAAAAAAAACATTGGAAACAAAATAAAGAATTCAATTCATATTTATAACTGCTGCAACGTTAAAATGTTCGAAAGATTCAAAAAAGCAGAAATTAAGGAAAACTGGTTTTAGTACAGATACTTTTTTAGCACAGTTTACTCCGAAGTTGCCATTGTGTTCCACTAGATGGCGGCTGTGTTGTCCTTTTTGGTTCTTCAAAACCAGATGGCGACACTGAAAATCCTAAATGTATTCAAAAAGTATCCACTAAAATTTCTGTTATCTGACGTAAAAAATTATACCAACATTACAAAGTCATTATTATTATTTAAATATATTGGCAATTTCATTCAATAGAGTTTGTAATTTCTTAATTTTTTAAGCTTAATCTTCAAACATTCTTAAATCTATTAAACTGATCAAAGGGAAAGTATTAATATTAGAAATTTTATTGGGCATTCTGTGGAAGATTTCATCTCATGTCCTAATCCCCCCGATCCAAAAAAAGAGAAACTCATTATAACTGATTTTAATTAGAACGATAAAAATTTAAAGGATGAAATATTTTTCTGAAAGCCTTTCTGTTTTAATTCCAAGACTAAGTTATAATTTTATTTTTTATACCCTTGCAAAAAGGGTGACTATATCACATACATAGCTCCCATAGGAACGATCTTTCGAAAACAGTGACTTTTGTCAATAACTTCGTTTTGAAGACTATAGGTAAGGAAAGAGTTACCAAAAAAGTTGCAAGGGTATACAAACTTTGACGCGGTCGAAGTTAGCCCCGGCCCTCTGGTTTATTTTAAAATTTATGTTAAATTAATTAGTGGACTCTTTAACCATCTCTTACAAAACTTTGCAGTTTATTTACTCAAAATCAATATTCAAAGAACGATTAAGGAAAACCGTGTAAATTTTTGAAAGGTATCATATGTAGTTATACTTAATTATGGTAACATTTTTTCGCTAAAAATGGTATACCAAAATCGGCTTCAAAGACGAACTCTAAGAAACTTTCATTAAGAAACGTGGTGTTTTATAGTTAGATAAATTCCTAGCCGCCGGTGCGAAAGATAAAGATTGACATTTTGGTATTGGCTTATAGTTTTTTTTGGCCATACAAAAAAATCATTAGACACTGGCATAAAAAACTTGTGACTTCTATTCTATAAGAATTGTACTAAAAGCCACTTATGGCATATCTCTCGCATATTTTTGGAATTCCACAATCAGATTTCACTACGTTTTTAAAAATGTAGACTATTCCAAAAACCTAAATATGCACAAACAAAACATAAAATAACCAAATTCACAAAACTTTGAAAGAGAAGCTATCCCAGAGGCACCAGATAAGGACTTATTCAATAGCTTGGCCACATGACCGAGAGAATTGACCATTCTAATTACTTAAAGTGTGTCATTAATATTACAAATTGTCATATCTACAAATTTCCTCTATTGGCTTTAAGAGCTGATATAAGTAGGAATAGTAACAATCCCAATAAAGATTTCTTATAACTAATTGATAGACTAGTAGTTCATCTTCTGGTTAAAATAAAAACTCTCATCGATTGGTAGTCATCTTAGCAACATTCTCCTTAAATTAAATGGAACATATTGTTAATCAAGGATTTTCATTCAATTTGACTTACTTTGCCTCAGACGATAATGGGAATAGCTCATAAAAATAAAACTCAAGTGCGGGTGTTGTAACGTCAAACGATTTCATTCAAAATCGGAGCAATCAAAACATCAAGATGTCAGTAGAAATAAACGCGGTTAAGACAACAAAATTACTTTAAGCATTATTGGGGCCACGATTCGCAATCAAGACGCATCGCACAAGCGGAGAGAATCTCCCTTGGCGAAAGTGGGGATTGGAATCAACGAGGAAGAGGCACGGGCAGTGGCCAAGGGTCGACGTAGGGGAAGGAAAAACATGAAAATCATCTTTCAACGCAATGCGCTTTCAACACAAAACTAAGAAGCACCAATGGCAATCAGGTGATGGGGGGAACTGGAAGCCAATGGTGGGGCTCAGGATGCACATGTGAGATAGTCGGGCAGGTTAAGACAACGAAGACCAGTATTTGCTTGCATTTCTACTTCTCATTTGGCTATAATGCAATGGGCAGCACGCGATGCCAATCCAAATCAACTGGTTTTCTGCCTTCTTTGCCAACAAGAAGAGCATTCGGCACAGTGAATGGTAGGCATATGACGGTCGTCAAAATGTGGACTTTAGTTTTACATATTTTTATATTGATTAGATATATTCATATACATATACTGTAGATCCAGAGTATGTAGTTTTGTTCCACTGTTCAAATGTTATCAATATTTCAGCTAAGAACAGCTTCAAGTTAGTTTCTCCATCTAGGTAGTTAAGAATGTCAAGGTTCTTGAGGAGATTCCTATGATCGTAAATGAGTTTATTGAATAATTTCAATCACTTTTCCACATTTCTTTCCCTTTTCCCTTGCTATCAATAGTTGAATGCGAACATTTCTGTATAGAGAAGCCATTGGAGCCATTGTCGCACTTGCAGTTTGATAGAATCAGAGTATCTCAATTGCAATATCAATCTAATCTAACGTTCCATTTCAAAAATCTCTTATTGCATTTACCTCCCCATAACCCATCCACTCTACTAGTCCCCCATTTCATCCTTTGGACCCCCAACTGGATTGCACTTGTTGTTTTTAATAAGTTTCTGGTTTTTGGCATTGTTTTTGCTTTTCCTTCTTGTTCCTTTGCTTCTCCTCTGGCTCTGGCTCTGGCTCTAACTCTGTCTTGGGCTATGGCAGTGGCTCTGTCTGGCTTTCCTTGCCTTCTCCCTTGCCCCATGTTGCCTTTGATGTTTCGATTAAGTTCGGAGTTCGCGTTGTCGAACTGGTTAGTTGGGTCTTCCTCTTGCTCTCTCACTCTTTGCTTCTGCTCCCCCCACCCATGTTTGGAGCAGTTGGGCTTAAGTTTATGGCCATTTCGTTTCACTGTCTTTGGAGCAGTTGCCGAAAGTGCAGTTGTTGCCGTTGTTGTTTTTGTGGCTTTGCCTGCTCGTTGAGTTGATTTTCTTAAGCATTTCACCCGTTTACCATTTACCATTTTGCCATTTACCTTTATATTTTGGCTTGTGCAGGAAAATTTTCTCACATCGCAGCTCTCATCGGGCTCTCAGTTGGTGCTGGAGTTGCTCGTTTTGTGGCTACAACTGCTCTGACGCAACTGGTTGCCCATTGCCCATAGACCGAATGCCACCGTCACCCCGTCATCCCATCATCCAGCGTCACCAGCGTTGCCCGCTGCCGCCACCCGCTCCCGCAATCCCACAAATTTCGAATTTGATTTTATTGTTATGATCTCAATTGTTTTCGCAATGTAAACACTGGAGATTTTCAGAACAGCGATGCCGATGCCGATGCCGCTGTCGACTTGTCGGCTAAATAATTTTCAATTTTTATTGTTCACCAAAGAGTTTTTGCATTAACGGCACTTTTCGGTTCATTGCAAACGGCTTAAAGCTAGGTGGGAAACATTTCACCAGTACTAAACTGGCCCAAAAGGAACTGGCTTAAACCTCAACTCATGCCAGAAACTTTCAAATCTTGCTGGCAATTTAATAACTAAAACTGTACAGTTTCTTTAAGTCGAATTAACAACTGAAGTTGTCCTGAAATGTTAAAAAATTATCTAAATAGTCCAAACACAAAAAAACTTTCACTCGTTGCAGAGGACGGACGTGTTTTTTTTGCGCTTATCAACTTTTATTTTTTCTCGCGAATTAATACTTTTATATAACTCTTAAATTATCGGTTTAATTAATTACAATTACAACATCCGAATTTTTTTTTCATTTCGCGAATTCTTGCTGTCGTTTTTGTTTAAATTTAAATAAAATCAAAACTTACAACAATACTTGCATTAGCGGTGTTGTTGTTTTGTTTATCTCTTTTGCTTTTGTGTCTTTACCGTTTTAACTAACTCTCGCGCTCTTGCGTACAAATTGTTGTTGCATGTGTTCAATTTGACGCGCTCTCCCGCTCTTTCCTATTCTTGATTGATTTGCGCTCTCGTCTTTTGCCTACCCGCGACTCTGTGATACGTGTTTTTGTGTTTTTCATTTCTTTTTATTCTTTAGTTGTGAAGGCTTACTCTGCACATTAACCCTTGTGTCAGAACTGGTCAGTATATTCTTATACACAGATTTTTAACCTTTAGAATTTTTATTTTTTTTTGTATTTCCTTTTTCAATTAAATTAAACTTTTTGATAAAATGGTTGTCTGCTCAAAAAATAATTGCATAGTTGCCACTAATGCGGTTGACTCCCATGATTATATTCTTTGTTGGTTGTGTGACAATGCTGTTCACGTCAAGTGTGCAGGTTACACAGGCAGAATCAAGGAGTCTATTGCTAAAGGTGGTGGCTTAAAATATGGATGTGATGCTTGCCGGGAGGTCGAGAATGAGATGCGCTCTTTCATGAGGCGGACTAGAGATAGTTTTGACACTTTAAGGGCAGGTTTTAATAAACTCCAAGCGGAGTTTACTGCGGTGGAGACTCAGTTCAGAAGTTTATCGCTTATGAATGAGTCTCCGAAACGTAAAAGGACCAGTCCTTGGGGTGTTTCTGTATCTGTAGATCCGCCAGCCTCTCTTATCGTCCCCGACCGGTCTCATGCACCGTCCACTCCTAATGTACAGCAATTGATATCGTTTAAGAGCCCGGTTGTGAATGCTATTAGTAATGAATTACCGGTATCACCTGGGAATGATCTCTTAAAAACGATGCCTATTGTAGTGTCCGATGTGTCTGGGCAATTACCCATTCCAATGGAAATTGCCGATAGTTCTAAAAGTATCGAGGGCCCCGTGAACAAGTTGACTGCTGCAGTGGGTGACTTGTCCAACGTTACTGCTGCGGCTGACGCTTCGGGACCACGGCCTCTCGTTGGCATACCACCAAAGAAACATATATTTGTTTCTAGGCTAGACCCTGTTGTCACATCTGATGATGTAATAGCCTATATTCGGAAGAAAGTTAACGTCTCGAATATTGCGGTGGAAAAGTTTAAATTTTCTTATTCTCGGGACATTTCGTCCTTTAAAATTAGTGTTTCTGCCAATATCTTCGACACTATATGTCGAGAAGATTTTTGGCCTAAACATATAATAGTTAAGGAATATACTGTAAAAAAGAAAAATCGGCAACCGATTCGCTTGCCTACAACAACAACTAATACTATTCCTGCCACATCAGCATCTGCTGGTGTGTCAAAAAACTAGCTTCGTCCCTTAACCTGGGTTACCAGAACGTTAGAGGACTGAAATCTAAACTTCCTAATCTCTATGTAGATAGTCTTTCTTTTGAGCATAACATTCTAGCTTTCACAGAGACGTGGCTAAAACCTGATATTGCTGATGCATCGGTTTTTTCCACAAACTTTTCTATTTTCAGACGTGACCGGATTTCTCGCATAGGTGGTGGCGTTCTGATAGCTGTGGATGCTGCTTTATCATCTGAAATGATTCAATTTTCTAGTACCCAGGAGATTGAGTTTGTCGGTGTTAAAGTAAATTTTAAATCTTTCAATGCTTTCATTACTTGTTCCTATATTCCACCATTGTCAGACATGGTGGTATATTTAAATCATTTAGAGGCAATTCAGTTTGTCTCCTCTTTAGTTTCGAGCCAAGACATGCTCATAGTTGTAGGTGATTTTAATTTACCCGCTTTAGCATGGTCACTAACAGATGAATCTACCACGTTGCTGCCCTCTTTGTCACATGACTTTATTGATGGCCTTCTAGGCTTATCTTTATCCCAAGTCAATCCTGTCTTAAATTCTAATGAAAAATCGTTAGATCTTATTTTTGTATTGGATTCTTCTTATTGTGAGGTTTCTAGGATCGAACCATTTGTTCTTCCAGAAGACAAATTTCATCCTACATTAAATTTAAAAATTGATTTGCCCTTGCTTTCACCATTACTTGGTTCAAATGAGTTACCACTAACTAGGTGCTTTCGTAAGACTGACTTTGCCAGCCTTAATGAAAACATTGCTACTACCGATTGGTCTTATCTGTACAATTGTAGTGATATGAACTCGGCTGTTCGTTTTTTCTATGATACTCTGAATTCACTCTTTGATATTTGTGTGCCTCTTGGTAGGCTGGAGCGGCTTAACAAACCTCCCTGGTTCTCTCGCGAGCTATCCAATTTGAAAAATGTGAAGACACGATATTATAAGAAATTCCAAAAAACACGTCGTTCATCAGATTATGCTCTGTATACAGTCGCTCGTTCAAAATTCATGATGCTTAATACACAATGCTATAAGAATTATCTTCAGCGGTGTAAGCTTCAGTTTTCTTCTGACCCTAAACAATTTTATAATTTTGTTAATTCTAAACGTAAGACCTCTGTGCACCCATCTTTTTTGTCTTTTCAAAATAAAAAAGCGAGCACTGATCAGGCAATTGCCGATATGTTTGCGAGTTTTTTCAAAACAACTTATTCCTCAACGGAATATCGAGCAAGTCCGTATCCTTATCATTTAAAAAAGGCTAATTGCATTTTCAATCCAGTGATTGATGAAAGTTCTATTCTTACCGAACTTAAATTAGTTAAACCTGTTTATTCTCCGGGGCCAGACGGTATTCCTGGATGTATACTCAGGTTCTGTGCAAACGCATTATGTAAACCCATTTTAAAATTGTTTCTATTGTCTGTAGAATCTTCCTCTTTTCCATCTATTTGGAAGGAGTCATATATTATTCCTCTGCATAAAAATGGCAAAAAGTCCGAAGCCTCTAACTATAGGGGTATCTCAAAATTGTCCGCTATTCCGAAAGCTTTTGAGAAAATTATAACTTCTCAATTGCAACATTTTTGCAGCTCTATTATTTCGCCATCCCAACATGGGTTTGTGAAACGTAGATCTACAACCACTAACCTTTTAGAATTTACATCAATAATTATCAAGGGGTTCAAAAATGGTAAACAAACTGATGTCATATACACTGACTTCAGCAAAGCCTTTGATTCCGTTAATCATACCCTATTACTTTCTAAGCTGAGCGACATTGGGTTTCCACCCCTTTTCCTTTCTTGGGTTCGAGAATATTTAACAAATAGAAAACAGAAGGTACTTTTTAAGTCTTCTTTTTCCGTTTCCATTTCTGTGACTTCTGGTGTACCTCAAGGTAGTCATCTTGGCCCTCTGCTCTTCACACTATTTATTAACGATCTTCCATCAGTCATTGTTCATTCGCGTGTGCTTATGTATGCTGACGATGTCAAGCTTTGTCTTACTTATAAAGATACAGATTCATTTAGTCGGCTACAAGCTGATCTTAAAAACTTTCAATCCTGGTGCCAGTTTAATCTACTAAATCTTAACACTACCAAATGTAAGGTAATGACTTTTTTTCGTAACTCTCCTCAACTGGTCACTTATATTCTAAACAACAGCCATTTAGAACGTCTAAATAATATGAATGATTTGGGCGTACTTATGGACCATAAGTTAAATTTTAACACCCATATTTCCACCACGGTCGCAAAGGCCATGAGTGTCCTGG
The DNA here is from genome assembly GCF_018902025.1 of Drosophila willistoni. Taxonomy (NCBI): domain Eukaryota; kingdom Metazoa; phylum Arthropoda; class Insecta; order Diptera; family Drosophilidae; genus Drosophila; species Drosophila willistoni. Next base: position 5,133,688 of record NC_061086.1, read on the forward strand.
GTTTCATTAAAAGATGGTCAAAAGAATTTGATGACCCCTATACAACTAAAGTTCTTTTTACTTCGCTTGTCCGTCCTATTTTAGAGTATGGATCTTGCATTTGGTCACCTCAATACGAGTCGCACCAGATTAGACTAGAATCCGTTCAAAAGCAGTTCTTGCTATTTGCTCTTCGTGGCTTAAGCTGGGATCGCAATGTCAATTTGCCTTCGTATTCTAGTAGACTTCTCTTGATTAACCTTCCGTCCCTAACTAACCGTAGAATTATGCTTGGTGTCATTTTTATGCACAAGCTCCTAATTGGTGATATCGACTCGCCTGAGTTATTAGCTCAGGTGAATCTGTCGGTACCATGTAGACGGAGTAGACATCCTTTAATACCTTTATCCCTTAGTCGTTGTTCTTCTAACTATGCTATGCATGAACCTTTTAGGGTCCTCTGCTCTGATTACAATCTTCTATCCCCTGTAATCGGCTCAGAGTTTTCTATTAATATGCTTAAAACATCTATCCTATCCCATTTAGTTAATAGATAGCTATAGTATTATGTGTTTGTCTGTCTTTTCTATTGTGTATTTTGTCCACGCGATTCGTGCCGTGCGTTATACGGCTGCACCCCTCGGTCGGTCGGGTGGGAGGTGGGCAGTTATCTGCTTGGGCTCGCGCGTAACAGGCTTTGTCCTGGTGTCGTAGGGGCCACTTGAACGTACTGCGCATAGTATCGTCAACGTCCGCTAAGAAAACACAAATGAAATTTCGTCTACTAGTTTTTGTTGTCATTCAACAGCGATTCACCATTCCCTGTTATCGTTTTAATTCTTTCTCTCAAGTTCTTTGAAGTTCTATGAAGTTCCAATACATCTTAATTCAGTTATTAATATTTAAATTTGTCAATGTTTGTCATAAAAAAAGAATTTATTTTAAAAGAACAAATTTTACCTAATTTAAACATTTAAGTTTACCTATTTTGTTCTTACACAATTCCAAATTATTCTATAGTAAATATCGGCGTGTTTTTTCTCCAATGCCCGTTAATTTCCACAAAAGTCATAACGGTACGCCTAATTCTGGGACATAGTTCTTAGGTCGGAGGTCGCTAATCGTTTTGCTTTGAAGGTCGGTCTCGACAATGACACATTCAATAAAGAGGCGATCGGTGTTAAACTGTCTCGACTAGAAACCAAAGCAATTCATAAATCATAAAAATGTGTCATAAAAAATATATATTACAGTCGTAATAGGGCAGGGGCAATATGGAGAAATGAAGCTGCCTTTCAACATGTCCTTCAGCCTTGAGAAAAACAAGCGTAAAAAATACTCAAGGAGAAAGACTTTTTATTTGGTTTTTTTTTTTGACTGACCTCAGTGCATTTTGTTTTGACTCTTGACTGAGGATAGTCGAATTCTCTTGGTACATGAGCTACGATAGCGATCCTTATAAAGAACACACACACACAGATACAGATACAGATATTTTTGCCATTGTTCTTGGTCCCAGCTCGATTATTGCCGGCAGGGTAATAAATCATAAAAATATATTTTTCAGTTACACAAAATTGGAATACCGATCTCTGACTGTTTTGGTCTGGCTTTAGCTCGTTACACGGTGGATTCAAAAATGCCTGTAAAATTGCCGAGTTTGCCTTTTTTTCGGTTTTTTGGTGGTGGCAACTGAGAGGTACGAGAGGGACGATCGCGCCCTCGAGCATCTGATAACAAAACCACCGGCATGGCCAAGGCCCAGGGAAAACAAAGGGCCAATAACTTTCTCTTTTGGGCCACATCGTTGTCGCCGATGATGTTTCTGCATTGCCAAATATGAAAATTTTGATTTATGCATTTTGCAAGAAGTGCTCGTCTGTGGCATTGTCCATAGACATCTATTCCTATTTGTGTTTTTGTGAGTGTGTTTGTGTGTAGCTGTCAATGAGAGGCGCCTGGCATTGATTCCATAAATCTTTCGATTTTGATTGGGCTCTCGAGTGGGTGCTAATCTGTTCATGAGACGAGAATACTCTCCATAGATTCTAGAGGGTTAAATTAACAATTTCTAGAAATTAATTTGGGGAGTACTGTACTTGGTCGTCGTGCTTAATGCAGCCGCCGCCACAGCCTCCATTTCCCTAGCTACATAAACATGATTTACTCGAAGCAGATGATTTAATGTAACCGCATATCTGTCTGTATATATGGGGCAGTGGCAGTTGCATGAACTGAACACTGAACACTTCAGATGCATCCGCCTCGCTCTTTTGCTCTATGGCACTCGAGCGAATGAAAAGTCTCAAGTACAGACGTCACACATATGTTTCAATTCAGAGATCGGTTTAACGAAACGACGGCATCCATCTTGAAAATTCAGAAAACTGACAATTGAAACATCTTTTGCCCAACATCCGAACATTTGAAATGGGCGACAAGGGAGAAGAGTTCACTGAGAATTCTATTTAAGAAACATAATCCAGTGACAATGGAACAAATATGAATGAATGTGCTTAAAATCGGTAGTTAACAGTTTACTAATAGTTTCTTTTTTCGATTTGTGGCTTTGTTTTCTTATACTTTCAGATATCAAACTCAATGGCCAATGACAAAGGTCTTCGGATATAGTATGTAAATCAAAAAGGCAACGAGCTGCGCCCTTTAATATACTCTTGGCCAAATCTGACGTCAAAACAAATCGTTAAAATGCCATAAAAAAGAATCCATATGCAGTAGTCGCTAAACCAGAGCGTGTGCGAGGCAAATGCATTCGAATAAAATTTTACCACCATTTCCTCAAGCATCATCAACATCATGAACATCAAACTAACTGCGGCAACATCCGAGGCACCTCATAAAAGTAATGATGCTGGATGTCTATGAGGCATCAGTAGCATTTGATGGATACAAAATACAAATACAAATACGAATACGAATACAAATACGAGAATACCGAAACACCGGTAATAGGGCAGACGATACAGGGGATACTTATGATGGCATACGTCACGGAACTTGGGTTTTTATGTCTTTTATATTGATTGTCATCATGTCACACTAAACAGATCGTAAAAAAGTCGTAAAATCCATACCAGTTGCCCATCTTTTCCCCCCTCCAGCACTGATGTACCCACAGCCAATCTAATTGAGACTCCGAATTTGACTCAGTCTCAGACTCGTCTTGAGTGGTTTGAGGAAAAGGAAAATGAACGCTCTCAGGATCATCTGCAGGATACTCAACACACACACACACACACACGCTTGTCAAGGGATCGTTTTCGGCATTGCTTGGCTGAGTGAATCTCATTTTGGTTTCGTTTGCTCTCTAAGTGGTTGCTGGCGTCAAGTCGTAAAAGGGCCATAAAATTTTGGCTGCTTGGCTGGTGTATTAACCGCAATTTGTTTATATAGTTGTTAAAATGCCATTCCATCTTGTTCTGTTTTGTTCTGTAGCATTTAATTGCCGACTGCCGGATTCACTTTTTTTACGAGCTCACAAAGTGGGCAAACCTAATAAAATTTAATTTTTACGACTATTTAAATGATTTCATTTGGCATATGGCGACGAGGGGGGAATGGCTTCTTTATGTGTGACATATGGAGAGCCCTAAAAGTGGCAACAGGTAAGTAAATCAAACATAAATCACCTCAAATCAATTGAAATCACACAATTCCAAAGGAGAAATGCAAATTAATTTTTAGGTATTCATTCCCAGAAATATTTTCCCATTCACAAGATGACTTAATCCACTCGAATGGCAGCTCATTACAAGGTCAGAAATCAATTGTACACGAAAACCAAGACGAAAGGTGAGGTGAAAACAAACCGCCTACTTATGCAAATTGGCCGAAGAGGCAAGACAAACGAGATTCTCCGTCCGAAATGAAGACATTCAATTTCAGCTGCACTTACCTACTAATCCCAGCCAATGAACCCTTGACTTCTTACCGCAATTCATCAAACAATTGGCAGCAGTTTCTGCAGGAAGTTTCGTTCCCTTTCCTGTGCCCTGCCTCACTCCCGCCTGTAGGCAAATGTCTGCTAGGTCCTTTTTGGCCCAGGAGGCAAGGCGACTAATTGAGCACTTTTGTTTGACTGCTTTAGCTCACGGTTTCTGCCAACTTGTTGGCCTGGCTAAGGCTAACCAGCTGCTGGTTAGCAAAGACCGCCTACCTACCTACGATTATTACGTGGAGTAAGCAGCTTCGCCCTATGGAAATGGAATCCTTTTTCACTTTCTACCTCTTTTGCGAAAACGTGCAAAGTGGGTGTAAACGGATCGAAATGATGATTGTTTATTGTAATTTTTATGACTGCTTTGCACACAAACACGCCAAGGCGATGATGATTGTTGCACCCGAGGCTGAGGCCTAAGGGTCGCGGGGTACGGGCATAGCCATCGGCAAGGATAAGTGTACGAGTAGCCGTAGCAAAAGGAAAGCTAGTAAATAGTTACGGACTTTCCCTTTTGCCCTCATGGGAGATGCAAGTGACGAAAACTAAAGTACTTGCAAAGTTTATTACTATATCTTTCGATAAATGTTTACCGAAAGGTAAAGTTGATTAGCAATTCAATCTAATAGATATAAAATAAAATAAATTTTAATTAATAAGCATTGACAAGCGTACTGAATATATTTATTATTAATTTCTAGAATTTAATCAAAAGTGACTTGGAGTTATTTCTTAATTTGTTTACTTGCTGAGCGAATAGCAAATAGTTAATATTCTCAATTGCAAATATAAAAAACTTTCATTTACTTAGTTAATTCATTAGTCAGTTCCTTAAAAGGTTGAATAAAATTAAATTGAGTAAAATTAAATAAACATAAAATATACAAAAGGCGATTATATTTGCAATGGATAAATAAATTAAAATTATTATTATTATTAGTAAAATTAAATAAACATAAAATATACAAAAGGCGATTATATTTGCAATGGATAAATGTGAAGATAATTTGCAAATTTTCCAAAAAAAAGTATAAGATTTGTTGAAAAATGTATAAAATATAAAGTATAAATTATCATTTCATTTGATTTCTAGATCTAACCTGAGTCTGTTCTGTAAAACTCATTTATTATCAAACATATATTGCTTCTTTCCAAACAGTTTCCAGATCATTTTTTGTTTTACCTGTCGAATATTTATTGCCAAAGAGAAGCAACTAAACAAGATCGGCTTTTAAACTTCTAATTGGAGACTGACTTGCCTATATTAACGAGTTGTTCTTATTGATTCATGACTCGCAAAGCATTCATATATGATTAGATTGCCTATGCCTACGAATTCAAATCAATTTACTTCATTCAATCAGCTTTTTTCATGGCAAATTATATCTTTAGATGCACTTGGCGTATCTATCAAGCCAATCGGGGACTTCTTCTACCATTTCATCATGTACTCAACAACAACAACTCGTCTTGGGGGCTTTGGCGTTGCCATGGCACAAAGACTAACAAATGCCAACTAATACTTGGCTAATACGCAACTATTAGTGGCTGCCGCTGCCAGGTTCAAGTTTTGCAGACATCATATACACAAAAAAAAAACAACATGCAACACTAGTTGGCTAGTAAGTGGGACTGGTTTGCTTTATGGGTAACAACAACAAATACAGCTGGGCGAATAAATTAAGCCGACATTTATGAAATGGCGCTGGGGGCGGTTATGATGCATTTTTAATTGACGTTCATTTGAAGAAACGCTCCAATTCAATTATGCGCCCGTTGCCGGCTGTCGACTGCCAGAGTCATTCACAGCAACAACAACAACAAACCACATTGTGCCCACCACAACAAGTAGGCTCAGTCCATCAACGAGACCTCTGCCACCTCTTCCAACAGTGAGCTTCCTTCCTCCTCGTTTTTGGCCGGAGCCATAAAAGACGCTGGCAACGGCAACGGTTTTTGGCCAAATTGCCACTTTGTGTGCAAATTTGAGTTAAGGAAACGCTTGGCATAAAAATGAAAATCACTGAGAACAATTGTTTGCCAGTCGGAGGAGGCGCGAGCACCCTAGTCGTAACTTTACTTCACAGAGTATCGCTCGAATGCAATCTTGTGATTTCTTGTCAAGACTAGCCACCGAGTAACTTTGGGGGCAAGCAACGCGTGCCCACGGCCCTCTCCAGGCTCCACCCACACATACCTGCATACCCGCAACGTTGGTGGCACTGACTCCTAACGAATGCACGCCCAATTGTTGCACATCCAATTGACAGTTGGCTGTCATTTGGCAATTGCTGCTTGGAGCTGACTTGGTGGCACGTCAACTTATTCATTAATTCATCAAAATCAAATATGCAAAAGGCCCAAAGTCCCACCATCCCCTTGAGCCCCTCACCCGGTCTCACATGTCTTATTTGCTAAACGCATTGACTTTTGCATTCGTTGATAGTCTTAATTGGTTACGTTCCTTCGTTTCGTTTGTATAAAATAATCGTTAGAAAACGTGTTTTGTTTAATTGGAAAATTTGTATGTCTTGGCTCGTCAGCATGGTTTTTTCTCTGTTCCTCTTCTGCTTCAACTATTCTTGGTGTGTGTGTTGACTAGTTTTTCTTTTTCTTAAGGAAAATTCCTACGAAATCTGTGGTAGAAACCATAAAATGGTTTAACACCATGAAGGCAACACGATTCTCCAATGTCTTGTGTAATGATTTGAAAAGTTTTTTAAAATGTTGTTAAAGTCAAAATTTCACATTTGCCAAATGTTTAAAGTTAAATATTTAAATTGTTGATTTTTTGCGACCTTTTATTGTTAAATGTATGTTTTGCCGGCTCGAGGTCAAATTTTCTTTTGTGAATAAAACAAAATAATAATATTTTGTGTTGTTCTTTTCCGATATATTTCGACCACTCATCGGTGGTCGTCTTCAGGGCAACTATAAAAACATTTAATTGTGATTAACTTTAACATAACATAATATAACAACAAGAAACACCTACTTATTTTTACACGTCCGCACACTGTGACGTGGAGCTACACACTGACTTGTCCCTAATAAATGCCTGTATAAATGCGCGCAGTTGTCTGTATCTACCTTATAATTAAGTCTTATATTTGTCGGTGTATTTATTATGTGCAGCATCTCCAAAGTATAACGTTTGTTGTAATGTTGTTCTTGGTCTATTATGTTTATGGCAGCACAGTGGGCCATAAGTGCTGTTTTTTGTATATTGGAGTGTTGCCGAAGTTTATAGTCTACTATAAACTTCGGCAACACTCCAATATACAAAAAACAGCACTTATGGCCCACTGTGCTGCCATAAACATAATAGACCAAGAACAACATTACAACAAACGTTATACTTTGGAGATGCTGCACATAATAAATACACCGACAAATATAAGACTTAATTATAAGGTAGATACAGACAACTGCGCGCATTTATACAGGCATTTATTAGGGACAAGTCAGTGTGTAGCTCCACGTCACAGTGTGCGGACGTGTAAAAATAAGTAGGTGTTTCTTGTTGTTATATTATGTTATGTTAAAGTTAATCACAATTAAATGTTTTTATAGTTGCCCTGAAGACGACCACCGATGAGTGGTCGAAATATATCGGAAAAGAACAACACAAAATATTATTATTTTGTTTTATTCACAAAAGAAAATTTGACCTCGAGCCGGCAAAACATACATTTAGTTAAATATTTAAACAATCCATTTAAACAATTTTTTAAGCTTTAGTTATAGAAAAAAAAAACTACCATTAGCCTTACATGTTCTCTACCCAAATTTGGCACACAAATCGGCGTTAAGTTTAAATCCGTAAATATTTATAATTCCGTATTAAATTCATAATGCTGAATGTTTAATGCATAAATACATAATAAAATTTTATGACTTTTACCTTATCTTGTCACACAAAAACAATAATAAACTTTCATTTAAAAATGAAAGAGGAAAATTTTTTCAGCCTTTTGTTGTGTGCTGCATTTTACGAGTATTTTATTGTGCATGTTGCAGTTGCAGTTCCCTCTGCAGTCCGCAGTGCACGTGCAAAATGCAGGCGCCACATGTGGCAACATTGGACCCCACCATCATGGTCACGACGCGGCGACAGTGTCCAATTCCTGCGCCAATCGAGCGCCAAACAATTTGTCATTTTTTGCTCGTCCAGCGGTAGGCGGTAGGCGGGTGGTGGATGGGGGGTGGTGGGTTGGGTGTGGTATGGTGGGTTCTGTGCAATGTGGTGCCAGTGGCAGTGGCCAGCGATGATCAATGCCTTGAATTATGATGAGGATTTATGCTTGACACTGTCGCAATGTGGCAGATAGTGTCCGACAGTGGGACAGCCATTCAGATGGATGGATGGATGGATGGCTGGCTGGACAGATGGATGAATGGACAAACATTTACAGCACTGACCACTGGGCACTGGCGCTAGTTTTATGGCGGCCACTTCCATTTCCCTCTTCCGCTGACATCGTTGTCCACATTCACTGCTCCGCCCTCCCACTTCCGTCTTTTCATCTCTCCCCCGCAACAAAGGGCCTGCTATGATTTATGAAGTGTTAATAAAGAACTTAAATCCGTTGGATTGCATTTTGCATTTTCTGCTTTCCATTGCATTCACTCCGAGTTTGTGTGCGTGTTTCTTTTTTTATTCTCTGCTCTGTGCTCTCTCTTTTGTCTGCTCATAATGGAGGCCCATTCAGTGCTCGCCCTCAGGATTTCCTTATCAATGCGTTCCATATTCGTGGCTCGCCGATTTCATTTTTGTGCCCGGCAATTTCGCAATAAAATTTCGCCAGCCTGCAAATTAAAATTGCAATGTAATTGGTTAATCCATGCGTACATTATGGCCATGCACCCCAGCTATTCAAATTGCAGAGGAAGTGCACAATAGTTTTACTCCCCTCTCTCTCTCGCTCTCCTTTTCTCTCTGTCTCTCTCTTTCGCCCTGTTGCCCTTTATTATTATATTATTTGTGGAGCCGACTCTGAGATAATATAGTGAAAAAACTTTTTTTCTTTTGCCGAGTTGTTTTAAAGTAAATTTAAAGCCGGATTCCCCTTTGATAACTTTATAACTTATAACTTGATAACATATATCTAATTAAATATATACCATTTTAAGAAGAGAAACCTTTGTGCTGCGTATAAACATAATTTAACGCACCCATCTGAACTACATGTCGTATACGTAATAAGAATTTTATTACTTTAAACTAGCTTAATTTAAATTTTTGTCACCCGAAATCATCCAAATCTATTATAAAACATAATACTATATCAAAATGTGAACATGTAAAGCGTACCAACAAACGAAAGTGAATGGTTATTTCCGATTCTGATTCTGTTGTTGATTAACAAAAGAATTTGCATACAAAGGGCCGACTGTTTGCACTGGCTACTGGCCATTCGGGCAAGCCTAAGGCGTTCGAACAATGGGATTTTAATGGAAACCCAGGTGATGAACGGCATTTTGGGTGTCAAGAGCGAAAGTCGCTAGTTTTGTAGAGCGATGCCGGGCAATTAGCCAAGTAATTTAATTACCTACTACTCCTTTCGTTTAGCTCATGCTCCCGCTGTTTAATTGGCCTAATCGCTCAAAATAAGCACTGGCGCGGATTGCACACATGTCTTGGTCGCAACGGGAGTCGCCGCTCCTCTCTCCTCTCTCCTCTTTGCTCTCTTTTGCCACCCTCCTGACAATGGGGCGTGGGTGTTGGCTCCGCCACTTACGCAGCTAATAAAGCAGCAATTTGGCAGCTGGAAGCGCCGTCGCTGACGCCAAACAAACATCAAAAGACCGCCTCACCCCCTCTTTCATTACCATGTCCCCCGCCTGAGATCAAACGCCAAACACTGTGGCGAGGTTTATTTACAAGAAGCAAACAAAAAAAAAATAGAAAAAAATCAACAAAAAAACAAGCAATCACTGAATGGCGATTACGAGTTGGTATCGCTTGCACTTGACTTTGTTTATGTATAGGTATGTACGTATGTATATATCTAGATATTTGTACGTCTGGTCTATAAAGATTTTATTTTTTTGGGGAAATTTTGTAGTTGCTGGCGCTTATTTTGTACTCGGCACCTGTTGGATGTTCTCTTTCTCTCTCTCTCTCTCTCTCTCTCTCTCTCTCTCTCTCTCTGTCTATCTTCTCTCTTTCACTATCTTTCTCTTTCTCTATCTCTGTGTGTGTTTGTGTTTTGAAGGGCGCTTTTATCGCCGCTCTCTCGATTTATTATACCAATCGTTCAGATTTTCAAAGTCAATAGTTTCACCTATTGTATTGCATTCTTTGACTTTGAAGTGTCAAAGATTGGCCGCCAAATGAGCAAATTGAATGATCTATCAGTATTGAAATGGTCTTTACTCATTGGTAAGAGAGTATCTTCAAGTAGAATATAACATACGAAATCTGAGCAACATTTTGGGAATAAGCTCAGGGAAGACTTTATCGTAGACAATATATAACTATGAGATTGGATTACCAAATGTAAAATAAATACATTGCTATGCATTGACACCTTTTTACCAAAAAGATACAAACTCAATAATGACAAATACATTTTAGAACAGTCAGTGAGTCATTTAGTAAAATTTTTAAAAAAAGGAAGCAAATGTTTTATTGACAAGATTTTTTTTTACAATTGTGAATGTTTCTGAAACTGATAAACAGGCCCCATTTTTCCCAGAACTTAAATAAGGACATCATCTTGAAGTTATAAAAAAGTCATTTATAATAACTTAATTTGTTTTGTGTATCCTTGTTTGTTGTTATAGCCTTGCAGAGAGTATTATAAAATTGGTCAGATGTTTATAACTCACAGAAGCAGACGTTTCCGACCCCGTAAAGTATATATATATTCTTGATCAGCATGATAAGCTGAGTCGATATAGCCATGTTCGTCTGTTCGTCCGTTGGTGCGTGTGCGTTTTACTCAGCCATCTTAACAGCTATTGGGATGAAACTTGATATTTGAGCTACTTATAATCCGGGTAAGACAAAGTATGAAAATTGTCGTCATCGGACCACTATATCATATAGTTATAGAAGAAAAATAGGAGAAGAAATTAGAGTATCCCTACTAATTGATAGATTTTTATATAAAACACCAGAAATTTCAATCAGGCCGGATAAATAGAACACAAGTTACAAGCATTATAAATCGGATCTGTTCAAGCGCAGTAGGCAGCGCTGCCACCAGCCTTCTACGTCATTGCTCGACTCATCAGAGCACACGCATACACACACAGGCACAACGCTACATAAACTGGTGCCTCATGCATGTAAAAGGAGATGGGGAAGAAGAATATATATATTTGGAAGGTTTTGTCTGTGCATTGATTAGTTGAGTTGCAAAAAAAGTGTTTGGAACATTTAAAAATATTATGGCCAGGACTGCAAGGGTATATAAGCTTCGGCACAGCAGAAGTTACCTTCTTTGATATTTTTTGCTGTTATCATGAATGTGCAACATTAATATTTATTTAAATCGTACAACCAGTACCAGTCATAGAATCTTAGGATATCATTCCAAGCTGTGATCATGGTATTAGTTTTCGTGTTTGCATCTCAAGACTTTAAATAAGTTGAAATAATACGAATAGGGGGCCACTAACTAAAGTTTATACATTAATCATAAATCCAGATTTCCAAGTTAAGATTTTAATATTTAATAAAGTGTTAAAATATTAAATAACTTCAAGTATCATAATAATTAAAACACTCTTGATTAATAAATGTATCCTTTGAATCTTAATAATTTAATAAACAAAGTATATATTCGATTTTTAGAAACAGACTAATTGAAATAAATATGTTACTATATTTAAGCCTCAAAAGACTTAATTTCAAAAATTTCCTAAATTATTCAAAACAATCAAGCGCCTAATGACAGCTAATTCGGTGTTTTTAATTTTAAAGATTATCTAATCCAAAGACTAAACTAGATTGAAATGTTTTCAGCTATCAAGGATCTCTTAAAACATGAACAAACTTTGTATTTTCTTAGACCAATTTAGTTACATATGTTAAATATAATTATTAATATGTAATAAGCAAAGTATAAGTATAAATATCTTAAGTATAAATCAATTACGTACTATTTTAAGTTTTATAATTAAATGATTACTTGCATGGGAGTTTTTTACTTTTTTTTTGTGTTCACGCAAACAAGCATTGCGAAATACGAAAAACTCTAACCGCAAAACTTCAACTTGTCCTAGCGATGCCAAGAACTGGCAACACACAAAAACTCCTGCCACAGCATCCTATAGGGATGCCGCAGCATCGGCACTTAGGACAGACCAAGAGCAAAAACAAGAACAGGAGCAACAACCTCACCTCACCACCTCTCCTCGCCGACAAGAGCACGTCTACGTCCACGGCATCAACTCGTAACGTACCAAGTTTGAATATACTCGTAAGATTCCCGAGTATATTAGGTAGCAAAATTTTTACGAGCTCATTATGGCTCATTTCGGCGATTGTTGTGATCCTTTTATGCGCCTTCGAATGGCTTCAAATGGTTATGAGGCTATTTTGTCTGTCGTCCTCTGTTCTCCCGTCCATGTCCTCACCCTCACCCTCACCTTGGTCCCCCACATCTTTCCTCCCTTCAGCTTGATGATATTTAGTTTGCAGTTGCGACTGCGATTTTTACTTTTCGGTTGCTTTTTACGTTTCGTTTGGTTCTGGGTTTACTTTTTGCCTTGCCATCCGCCGTCTTGTCGCTCCTTGCCGGTTCCTTGGTACCTTGGTTGGCTGCTGATGTTGTTGCTCCTTCTGTTTGTTGTCGTTGTTGGTCGCATATTTGGAGAATGTCGCCGCGACTCCGATTTGCTTGTCTGTGTGTATATTTCCGTGTGTATGCGTGTGTGTGTGTGTGTGTGTGTGTGGACATCCGTGCGCTTTGTGCAAGTTTTTGTATCTTTTGGCTTGTTGTTGATTTTACAGACAGGCAATGCGAATGGCGACTGTGACTGAGGCGTCTCACTCTCTATATACATCTGTCTCTGGGAGTGGGGGACCACCCACTCGCACACATGTGAGGGGAAAGGAAAAGTAAATTTCTTCTTATAATAAGTTTATTTTGCAAACACTTGTGGCAAGCAACTTTGTTTGTTCGTTGTCGGTTTCGGGTTTAATCTACGAGCCGTTTGTGTGAATGTGGAAACTTTGACAAATATTTGCAAAAGTTTCGTGAATGGCGCTGTGAACTGCCAGCCCCCCGATCTATTTGCATTATGCATATGAATTTATTATCATCAATTATCAGTTGGTATTTACATTGACATTAATAACCCATTTTGAAGCATAAATGCTGCGATTTAAATATGAATAAATCGGTTAACCTCAAAGCCTTTAACTAGATTTATTTAACTTCTTAAAGAATATTTAAAGCAAATTGCTTTTGAAAATAATCTAACTGAACTTGTGTCTTTCGACATGAATTAACTAATCAATGATTTGTATTCTTCCTTACGACTGTCTGGGCTGAAAAAATAAAGCTGACCTTTTAAATGCTTTTTTTATAAATAAAATAAAAATTAAACTAAATAATCAGTATACTTAACCGATTTATAGGTCCATGATTTGTTATGGATTATCATTTGTTCCACAAATTTTTTTAAAAATAAGCGGACGTTGACGATACTATGCACAGTACGTTCAAGTGGAACCTACGACACCAGGATCAGGAAATTATAAAGGAAAGGAAATATACCAGGAAATTATAAAGTATATCAGTAAAAAAAGTTACCCTTATACCATGCATACCTAATAAAGGTATGAAAAAGTTTAAAGATTTTTACACTTATAAATTTTAATAAAATAAATATGAATGCCATGATGATCTTTGAAGATAACTTCTCTAAGTGGCCCAGTCCTAAAGGCAACTGAACCATAAACATATCCGGATTCAACGTTAGTTTATGGATGTAGTTATTGTCTAAACCGATAACCATGGTTGCCGGTGCTTGTAGAAAATAGTTAGGTTGATAACGTAAATACAAGTTATCATGTTTGTCGCGTTTTTGAAAGTTAGTGACATTTGATCAAACAAAACACTATTTACCTAATTAAGATTTTAAATAGAATTTTAGAAACTATAACATTTTGAACTTCATTATTGTTGAGAAATCATAAGCACTTGAACTCAGTTATTCTCATTAATATTCTTAACATCCCGTCAGCTAAGTACGAGATCCGAAGGAATGGCATTCGGCTTCTCTCCAGGCTAGAAACACACGATAATGCACCGTCTCTCACGTCATGCTTCATAATATTATTGTCCATTAAGGATAGATTGAAAATACCAATACAAAAAAATAAACAAAAATGTGATGTTGCAATAAAAAAATTATTAATTTTTCATTAGAACACTGTTTAACTGTATTTTAATTTTTTAGTTTTTATTAAATTTTATTTGAATTAAGACTTTAATTCGAACACTGGTTAATACTTCAATTGATTCAACTGATTCGCTTAAACTCGTAGCGTTTGGAACTCTATTTTAATTAAACACATTAACTAAGAAAACAGAGAAACTGTCAAACAATTAAATACATACGAATATGTGTGATTTTCATTCTATGTATTTAAGCTTAGTATATAAACACTAAATCAATCGAGGTCGTTATGGAATTGGATTGTTGTCGGAATCAGATTTCAAACCGACGAAAATTTGCTTTAGGGGTTACAGAATCTGATTTTTTAGCGTCTTTTAAGTCTGATGTTTAGTTTACTGCACAAAAATATTATATATTTTATAAAATATGCTTTTCGTGTCATTAGGATAGAATACAATAAATGTCCAAACAGAGCAACTTTTTTATTTTTATGATATATTTAGACGACAATAGATACTCATTTGAAACTGCAGTTTATTTTAGGATCGCAAGTATCACTCAATTATGTCATAGACATATACGACTAATGTATAGAAATAATCAGTATCGACTTTAATATGTACTCCTAATGTAACTTTAAATGATAAAATATGAAGAATTGAAATTTATATAAAGAAAATTATAATTCATGTTCTTGTAACCTCATTGGTGGTGTCTAAAATGGTTTAATAAACTCAAATTTGATATATTGTGAAATTTAATGATGAAACATTTCATGACAAATCATTATCATCTAGAAAAATAAACGAAATATATTAAGTTGCACTTGAGATGGCAAAAATGATTTAGTTTATTGTTGTATCAGCTCCTATACGTAATTGTGTGTAGAACTGATTTATTGAGAAGGAAACACCCCCACTTGCACTGCATAAACTAAACAAACTAGAATTCGTGACTCTCACGCCAAAATGAGGCGCAAAAGAACTGCACTGAATCTGAATCTGCAGGCGAGTCTCAAGTGAAGAGTGGTCGGTGGCAAGTCAAGGGGGCATAAGAAATGAATCTGTATCTGTATCTCTGCATGTGCAACGGCCGACTGGCGACTGGCAACACATTTGCCAGTTGCTGCTGTTGCCAAATTGAGTGCCATTTCGACTGAGTGTGCCGCTAGAGAAGTGCTCGCTCAGTTTCGCTCTGCTGTCGGCCTGGCCTATAAGAAAAATCAGCCCTCCTCCATGATGAATTTCCACGCTGAGATAGAGACCGTGGCAGAAGCCAAAGCAGCGAAGCAGAGCCAGAGCAGATTTTCCATGTGAACAAATGACGAATTCTCAACTCGAATGAACACAACAGAGAGAGAGAGTGAGGGATAGAGCGAGAGAGAGAGAGAGAGAGAGATGTAAAGACAGAGAAAAAGAGAGACACCCACCCTAATACACGGCTCTCAAACATGTTCGAGTTACTTTTTGAGTCATACAAAATGAACGCTTCGAGTTAATTTTCCACAGAGAGAGTGAATGAGAAACAGAGTTTGAGTGAGTGAATGAGAGAGAGAGAGAGAGAGAGAAAAGTCAGGCAAATGGTTCGAGTGGCCCTTATCAGTGGTGAGAGCAAAAAACTGACTGCTGCCTGACTCTATCTCATTCTGTTTCAGTTTTTTGGCTCATTCATTCGGTCGTTTTGGACTCTCTGTTTTGGCTGCTGCCTCATACCCTGCCTCCCTGCTGCTTCCCTATCGTATCGTATCGTATCGGGGGAGCTATACCAGCAGCAGCAGCAGCGGCAACAACGACAACCGACAAACGTTCAGTTTAGTTGAGGCTCAGTCAAAACACAACCAACGGCGATTTGCTGGCACCATTCGTTCGATGGCAACGGCTTGGATAACAGGCGCGCGCTTTGTTTTATTATCCACATTATCAGCGGCATTATTGTTATTGGCATTGTTCGCTTCAAGTTTGATGGCCCGGCCAGCACGCGAGTAATATTCGTGAATGTGAATGTGTCTTTTACTATTCAGAGTGGCCACTCTCTCTCTCGCTCTATCAGTCTCTAAAGTGAATATCCCACGCGGCTTATGCATATGCATCTATGTGCACTTGCAACTAAATCAGAATCGACAATTTTGATTTTTTTCGAAAATTGAATTTTTGAAAATATTTTTAGAGTCGAACAGTCTCACACAGTTTGTTGGCTAACGCGCGCTTGTCGCCATCGCTCGTCGGTCGTCGTTCGGTCAGCGGCTAACCAAACCCATAAAGCCATTTAAATAATAATAATAATAATAACAATAATAATAATAATAATTATAATAACAATCAAATAATCATTATCGTAAAGGCAATTGCCAGTTTACGGGCTTTTTGCTGATAGTTTAACCGAAATACAAAATCAAATGAGAACCGCCAACAAATGCGGGCAATGAATCAAGTCAAGACAAGTGGCTAGTGCAATTGGCAAACTAAACTTCAATTCTAAGTTAACCCGAAACCAAAATTCCCAAAACATAAAGTATACGAAACTATTGTGAGAAATAATTCAAATATATATGTACGTAGAAAGAAGAACTTTCTGGTGGAGTGTGCAATAAATAATACCAACTGCGACAGCAAAGTGAAGTGAAATGCAATACGAAATTGAATCGAGATAATTAATTACTAATAAGCGAACCCTAAGACTAGCAGAAATCCAAACCGATCCCAGTGAACTTAAGACTATCTACATCGATATCGATATCTACAGCTGCCACAAGCAGCAGCCGCCAAAATTCTCACCGCCAGCAGCAACATGAACTCATATTTCGAACAGGCCTCCGGCTTCTATGGCCATCCGCATCAAGCCACGGGCATGGCCATGGGCACGGGTGGCCATCACGATCAGACAGCCAGTGCAGCGGCGGCCGCCTACAGAGGATTCCCACTCTCGCTGGGCATGTCGCCGTATGCCAATCACCATCTGCAGCGCACGACACAAGACTCACCCTACGATGCGAGTATCACGGCCGCCTGCAATAAGATCTATGGCGACGGAGCCAGCGCCTACAAACAGGACTGCCTGAACATCAAGGCGGACTCCGTCAATGGCTACAAGGACATTTGGAACACGGGCGGCAACAATGGCGGTGGCGGCGGGGGCACAGGCGGCGGCGGTGGCGGGGGTGGTGCTGGTGGCAATGCCTCCAATGGCTCAAACGGCGGCAACACAGCCAACGGACAGAACAATGCAGCGGGCGGCATGCCCGTGCGCCCATCCGCCTGCACTCCAGATTCACGCGTCGGCTACTTGGACACATCGGGCGGCAGCCCGGTCAGCCATCGCGGCAGCAGTGCCGGTGGCAACGTCAGTGCCGGCGGCGTGGGCGGCGGCGGCGGTGGTGGCCAGAGTGGTGCCACCGGCGTGGGAGTCGGCTCCGGAGCGGGCACGGCCTGGAATGCCAATTGCACCATCTCGGGCGCTGCTGCGGCACAGACAGCGGCTGCCAGCAGTTTACACCAGGCCAGCAATCACACATTCTACCCCTGGATGGCTATCGCAGGTGAGTGTCCAGACGATCCAACCAAAAGTGAGTGTCCACTGAGTGCCAGTTCCTCATAACATACACTACATTAGATATCAAAAACAAACAAATCCAATATGACAATTAAATTGTCCATTGCTGTTGTTGTTGCTATTCTTGTTGTTGTCAATGATGTTGGTGGTGCTGTTGGTGGTGTGATTGCACATGTTTCTCCAGCTGTTCCGCCTGAATTGTCATCCACATAGACAAGTGGATGACACCTTGAACAAATAAAGACTTTAAACCGATGAGTCGCTATAAATTTAATTCAAACAAAGAAACGATTTAATTGTCATTAGAATCAGATTAAACTTATATTTTAAAGTCTTTGCAAAAGTTAATTATAACTCATAGTTTTCTTAGATCAAGTTGTTTGAAGTATATATATCATAAAAAAATCTATATTTCCATTCTGCATTATTAAATAACATCACACAAATCTTTTTGTGCAAAGTTCTCTTTATTTTAATTTTAGTTTCAAAAGAAAACAATTTGTTTGATTTAAAAATTGTTTTAAATTGATTTAAGAAAATAATAGACAATTAGATATTTACAGTGATTAAAATATTTAGTTTCTCAAAAATTTATGTTTAATGAAACAAAAAATTTGCAACAATTTAATTAATAATTTTCCATTTAATTCTGTAGAAAATTATATTTAAAAAACCAACAAATCAGTTTTTCCAGTGTTTTTACATTCCACAAGTTTTAGTATAAATGAAAATAAAATAGAAAATTTTTAAAAATAAAAATTTCATAATTCGTGGAATTTTCCCACTACCAGCACTTACGTTAACTTTTTTCAATTAAGCTAATTCTGAAAGCAACACCAACCAGTTGATCGTTCCAATCAATCATTTAGCAATATAGTTTATTAGTTTCCCCAGCAATTTAAGCGCTGCTCATTCGATTTAATCAGCCTGAGCATGAGCTTACCCACACTTAGTTTAAGGAAGACTCATGAGCACGGTCAGAACCACAGTAGCTCGTAGCAAGTTAACCCATTCTCATTCCAATTCCCACTCTTATTCCCTTCTTCCTCTCTCTGCCACTTTTGCCCTTGCACCTGCGGGATTCGCTTCGCTTCGCAACGTTCCTTTGCTTTTCTTTTCACTTCATTTTCTTTGCCTGGTCTGGTCTGTCGTCGGCGGCGGACTCACACACACCTTCCAGCACTCCAGCTCACTGGCTCATAATTTTCAACACTTTGTTTACTAATTTTTGTCACCTTTAGTTTTAATAATGCTCGGCAACACAGCGACGTTGTCAGTAATTGTTGCAGCAACCAAAGTGCGCTGCAATTTGTGCAACAAGAGAGCCCGAACCGGAGCCAGAGTCGAGCAAACGAGAATGCGAGACGTAAATTATGGCATGCGGCTGAAAGAGCTGAGAAAAAGGGCAAACGAAAAATCCTTTTCCAGGACACACACTGTGAGCGCGTCGGGCGGTTGAGCACAAGACTCGCTTATTACAGTTAACTACGCCATTATGTAATTATGTTTCAGTAGGTTCCAAAACTAAGTTTCAGCCCTTTCTTTAAGTGTGCGCTGCTTGAGCTGCTCGAGAAGTTCCAAAGAGTTTAGCGAAATCCGTATTACAATTTCATTCGAGACTCTCGCCTTGCCTTGCCTTGCCTTGCCTGACAATGTCAGAAAGTTGGTCAAAATTTATGATCGCCTTTATGTAGGTGGTCAGCGGGTCCAACATAAATTGCGCATTTTGCATTTTCAGTGAATGGCCAAAGGGTCCCCCCTCTCCACACATCTCTGACCGAGGGTGAAAATCAATCAAAATTTCACTGGGCTATCGGTAATTACAACTTTGGCACCCAACACTATCCCAAGGAGCTGGTTAAAAAACAATTAAAGTTGAACTAAATACAAGAGCGAGCAAGTTAGCCCTTGCCGGCGACAGGTTTCTGAAAATTGGCTCAGACCCTTGTGATCGACATTGGCCATATGCCTTTGTATGTAAGTTGCTTTTTATACGCACTCTGGCTCTGGCTGTGGCTCAATCGATTGACTCTGATATAACCAAGATGATCGTAATGAAAATTTATAAAACCTTTGCGAAAGTCATGTCCATATGATGAATTGTCCACGTCCATAGCCGAAAGTGTTATACAGGGTGCTCTTACTCAATGCTCGGCAGCATTATCTGATTGCTGTGAAATAAAAGTTTCCCATAACTAAAGCCAATTGGCAGATGTGTCTGATAGGATATTTACCTTTTCTTACCTGCAAATCTTAAGATGTTTGGTTTACCTTCATTCCAATCAGACCAAGATACGCTATACATCATACGATATTCAGCGTGGTGGGTTAGACAAAACGATATGTTGCCATACTAAGGGAAGGAAGTCACTATAGATCAAAGATATCAAATTGAAATTCTAAAGTTTGCTTTTCTGATTTATTTGCATAGCTTAAATTGTTATCTTTGCTTGTGAGAATAATTTTATTTTAAGCGCTCTTTGCTTTAAGCATTTGATTAGAGATCAAACAAATAAACACACAAAACAAAAACTCAAATCAAGTCATAAATAAATCGCCGCACACTTCCAGCGATCATCGATCATTTTCAGTAGAATAAAAGCAAAAAAAAAAAGAATTAATAAAACAAAAAATTCAATGGTTATCGTATCTAAACATGGTTTAAGATTTGAAAGCCTACTTCAACCAGGTTTGGGGTCTGGGGCTGGGACTGAATCTGGTATTGCTGTTGGTGTTGGCGTTGGTCTCCGTCTCCTTCTCCGTCTCCGTGTCGATCTCCATCTCCATTTCGGTCTCCCGGTTGAGGTTGATGTTGATATGTTGATATGTTTGTGTATGTGTGAATATGGTGGAGCATTAAATCATTGTCCTGAAGGCTTTTAAGTCATTATCGATAAATTTCAACATAAATTCGCAAATTTTGCTTTATTTGCCTCAGCCTGGGCCGTGGTTCGCCATGTGAGTCCGAGTTTAACTTTTTGACTCGACCAAGGGGTCCAAATTTGTTTTAACTAATTTTTCTGTTGGCTTGTTATATGCCACGAAGATCGAAATCACAAAAATCCAAAAGGAAGAGCAGTAAAGGAATATACACAGCAGAATCTTCTTCTTTTTTTGCCAAAAAATGACCTTGAGAATCTAGCAATTGACACGTTTTGTAACCATCATAATTCATATTTCTCATAAAAGAGAGACCGAATATCTTGCTGTGCCGAATTAACGGGGATCTCGATGTCCGTTAGCAGGTAAAAGGACAATTAGATGCAGTCCAATGGTCATTGTGGTTCGCACGTACAAAAGCCAAAGGCACGTTGAGCTAAAATCAAGGTTAATCTACGGGTTTCGTCATTATGTATATTTATGGATTATCATAAGTGCCTGGAAATGCCTGCATCTATGCAGGCATCTATGCATTTGTTGGTTGCTGCTGCTGCTTGGCATGTCATGCAACAGTTTTTGCAGCACATCGATTAATAGGCCACAAGTGCCTGCCCCACAACAAACAGGAGCGGAAAGAGCCAGCATTATCATAAATGGCAAGTGGCAATGCATAGAGGAAAACATTTCAACGCGCGCTTTTAATCATTTTTATTTTCTGCTCAAAAGCAAAATGCAAAATCAAAAACCAAAAACAAATCAGCGGATGCGGCCAAAAGCAGATGCGAATGGGAAACTTTACTCCCCTGTGCATCCCTTGATGATTGCCTTTTGGGCTATCGTTTGGCCTTTACTTTTTGCTGGTCTTCCCTTTTTAGTTGCTTTTTTTTGGGCAGCTTCTTGCATTTTTTAATGTATTTTTAAATAAGGAATTTAATAAGCACCTTGGCGGTCCTCAGTCCGTCCAACAACTGGCCCAGCTCCATGTTGGACGACGACAACACAAAGTGGCCCAGACACAAGGCCCAACAGACTGCAAGTTGGGGAGCACATTTTATATTTTTTTGGCTAACTACAATGGGCAAAATGTTCATATTATTGATGGAGTGCATTCCGTATTGAAGGTCACATTGTACCAGGAAAGTCTACTGTAAAGAGAAATTAAAATATATTTGAAGAAAGTTTTGGTTTGATGAATTGAAAATATATTTTCGTAAGTTTAAAAATAAATAAACTTTGGAAACATTCCTAAGCTAGTCTGAAACTTCATTAACATCTTAAATGGATTTTTAGTCAAACTATTCTGGAAATATAATCACATGACCATTTAAAACTAACAAATAAGTTCAATTTGATTTGTCAATATGGAAAACAGTTGATAAGACTATTAGTTCGATTTGAAATTAAAGGTAATACAAGCTCATTTTAACTCGTTCAATTCGAATGAGGACAGTACAAAAATGATTGATATTTTAGTTAATACGAGTATAAATATTTACCTAAATTAATGTTGAGGTTCTAGGTAACTTGGTTTGTCCTCTATAAACGATTTCATAAATTTACTTTATTTTCACAAATCCATATATTTTGGTAGATTTATCTTTAATAAATATATGCATAATAATGCATAATTAAATTAAATATGACATACAAAGATAATGTTTTGGATTCATATTTTATGTAAAATCTTAGGAAAAATAACATAGGACAAATTTGTAAGTAGTTTCCTTTTACTTTTCTTTTAACTTTAATCGTTAATTCAAATTTATTTGAGGCCTTCTAGGACTAAAGCTGAAATTTTGTTCTTTCGTTTCACAGTGCATCAGATTAGAATAAAAATTTGAAAATAGATAAATAAATTTAAATTTATACTCTAAAATTTCTTAATATTCCTCACTTGAATTCTGATTCCACTGTGCACAGTCTTTGTTGTTTGGCAGTTGCAAAATCATGTTTTAAGGTGTTTTTGATACCTAATAAAAACAACAACACGACCCTGCCACAACGCGCACACACACACACACACACAGCTCACTAACACACACACACGCACTGCAAACAAATACATGTTCAGAACGAAATGCAAGGAAAACGCGCCATACGAAAAAGGGGCAAGTTAAGTTGAGACTCAGAATGAGTGAGAGTTGGTGGAAGGGGAATCACAAGAGCAGAGCTAGGGGGGTAAACTATAGATGTAGTGGCCAGCGGTAACCTGGAGTCTCTGTCTCAGCTCTGGCTACGTCATAGCCGCTTCGATGATGACGACGACGACGCCGACGACGATGGCCAAGAGATGTTGGCGTCGTGGCCGCCGCTCGTCGTGTTTATTATAAAACAACAAATCATTCATTATAACCACTTGTGTGTATATATGAGAAAGTGGCGTAAACATGAAAAGAAGCACACATAGATACACACACACACACACACACAGATGAACAGTGGGGCAGAGCAAGAGTAGATTCAAACTGGAGCTCGATCTCGATTTTGGCCTCCGATTTGGATACGGCCATCATCTGTGTATTTCTGTGTGAGTGTGTGTGTTTTTTCTTATATTATGCATATTTGCGTATTATTTTGATTTTAATAATGATTTATTTATTATTAATAATTCATTGGTGGTGGGCTCTGGCCGGGATTGGTATTGGGACCGAACGGTGGGTGCTGATTGCGATCTGATCTCCGGCACCGGCTATTGCCCTGCTCCAAGTGCCAAAGCTACCCACGATCACGATCTCGATCACTGCGGTTGCTATTTGAGTTCCAGTTTAATATGTTTTTAGTTGGGGGAGAGAGAGGGGGCCCAAAACCCATCGCTCCATGAATGGGCCAACAGCAATCGGTGAGACCTGTGAGTGTGTTTGTGTGTGCTGTTTTTTTCCTCTTGTTTTTTTTTTTTTTGTTTGGTTGTAACACAAGTTGCGTTATTTTCTTCTCTTTTTGTATGCTAGAGTTGGTAGGAAACGCATATTATAATGAGTTTCAATTAAGATAAAAATCTTGAAAACTAAAGAGACATAGATTTATGGGTTCACAATTGTTCAGCGACTACCTTGAGGCTAGAGACTACCACAGGAACTAGACATAGTCATGGATTAGCCATGGCAGATGGTAACCAAATACATTTTGATACATTTTTCATGAGATTCCACAAAAACAACGAGCCAAAGATATTTTATTTTATAACCCATTTACAAGCAGTTGCCACTTCGTCCTATTTTCGTTGCATTTGATTGTTGGCTCTTCCTTTTGCAGTAGCCATCGCTGCCATATTTCTGTGATTTACGATGTCCTCTGCCAAAGTGGGTAACTGTTACGTTCGACTATATATACATATACCGGTTCCGAGTTGGAATCGATTTGCCTATACTACCTCTACGAAGACATAAACATTCGCCATAATTTATAGATTACTATTTTGATTTACTGTCGTCCATTGACCTATACGAGGGGGGTCAAGTCAGTATACTCTCAAATTCCAAGACGCCACCCCCCCACCGCTTGACTTTTGCCTCTTGCCACATTAATGTCAATTTAATGTTTCCCTAATGACTTCTTTGGTTGCAACTTGCCTTGTTGTAGTTCTTATCAGTTGTCGCTGCTGGTCAAACTTGTCGCATGGCTGGAAAGTGTTTATGCTAAATAGCTAACGAGTTTTCCCCAAACGAAAGTGAAGTGGCAACAACAGCAGCAGCAGTAGCAGCAGCAGCAGCCATGCAACATCAAATGCATATAAGTAAGTCATAAGAAAGAAGTAGAGATCTACAAGTTAAAGTTCTTATAGTTCCTTTTCCTCGTCTCATCAGAAGTGTAGACCAATTTAAGGTACCGATTAGTCGAGAATCTTGAATATATTGAGTCAGTGATGGAACTTTCAGGGCCATTGCTCCCATTGGTCCTCAGGTGAAGGTTGACAGGGACTTAGCAGACACTGGATTAATGATATTTGCTTTTGAAAGATAACCTTCTAGCTAGTATGAATCAATTTTTGATGCTGGTTGCTGGCTGCCGATTCTGCTGTTGCACTGCCATTCGCTTGGCGTCTATTTATTTGGGTCGGCAATTAAGATTTATATCAGCGCCTTTGATGGGGCAATAAAAGCAAAGACGTTGCAGCAGCCAAAGTGCAAACAAATGAAGCGAATCAGTCTAGTTTCGAGACTCTCTCTCTCTTTCTATCTCTCTCAAGCTGAGAGACCAATGCCTGGGCTCATTTATGCGGCAACGAGTTGCCTGGCAACTAATCTGAAGCGTGCGCCGCTTTAGAGAGTCATAAAAATCATTTTAATGACCGCCTCCACCTCGACGCACATCAAATAAGAGGGCCAAAAGGTGTGAAAACGCACCCGGAACCCACTTGGCCACCCAGAGCAACGGGTTCTTCGTCTCCTGGCTGGCAGGGCAGATGGCAGTTGTCGATGGGGTGAGACAGAGTCTGGGTACCAGACCGCAAACTAAATGTTTAATTTTTATAAGGCGCGTCGCATGTAAACACTTTCAGTTCCTTACACCACCAGAGAGACACAGAGAGAGAGAGACACAGAGAGAGAGAGAGGGAGATAGAAGAGCTCTGCGATGATCTCGACGACCAGCCATTTGTTTGAATTTGTCTAAAGTGGCTGCTGCTGCTGCCATCGTGTTCCGTTTTTCAGTTTCTCCCTGCTCGTTCTTTGCTATTTGTACAACTTTCATAATTTTGTTGCTGCTGCAAAATAAAAAACATTAAAAATGAAACGAAACAAAAGAAAAACGGCAAACCAACAAAAGAAAAAACTCTACGTTTGTCACTTTTTGTACCCTGTAATCGTGTGGGCTAAAAAGGGTTATACCGCTTCTTAGTTTAGCAAGAAATGAATTGAAGTAAAGTCACTTGAAGGAAACCATGGGAGCCATTGGCATTCTACCCTATTCTACCCTGATCTGAGGTGAAGACCTTAGCCCAATTTCTTCCACATACAAATCCAATGTTTGAGTATTTTAGGAAATTCGAAGCAAATAGATTCAAGTAGATTCCCAGATGACAGCAAAATATTCCTGCAAAAAAGATAATGAATTTAGTACTAGTACAATTGACATCAAGGGGTTATAGGGTATCCGCTAGTCAAATCATTTAATTGGAGTTTTTTCGTTTATTTTAGTTGGCGCCCATTTTTCCCCCCCACCTCTTGATGTTACATTTTTTTTCTCAACCATCTGCATAGTTGTTTTTCTTTTCTTTTTTCTTTTTAATTTAATATTTTCTTTGTTGTTTCTTTTTGTCTGTCTATGGGTGTGTATGGGTGTGTGTGTTGGTGTGTGCGAACGCTCTTCTACTGGAAATTACGTTTACTCAGGCGCCAGGCGCGCATATTTAAATACACACGTGTTTTATCGCTGCCATTAAATCATATTTTTATACTTTTACCTTTTTGTTGTTGTTCTTTTTGCTGTTTTGTTGTTGTTGTGTTTTTTTTTTTTTTTGTGTGTTACTTTTATTTTGGTGTTTCTGCTGCAAGCTGGTGACGCCCCCCACCCACGCCCCCCGCTTGGTATGCTGAAGGAGCGTTGGCATTTTGATTGTTTACATTTTGCACTTTCACGGCATAAACAAACAAATGGCGCTAAAATATTGTGAAAACGAGACAAAGACCAAGCCAGTTAGAGACACAAACACAGAGAAAACGTCCACTTGGGTGGGAGATACATTTGGGGCTACTTGGTTGCCAGAAATTAGGATTAGTTAGTTGGCTTAGAGTGTTTAAGCAAAACCTCGTTGACTGACTACACAAAAAATGAAAGATTACCACCCCATAACGGCAACGATTTGCATAATCCTCGTACGAGATTCATTTTCAAAAGGGGAATGACAAATTGTTGTAAAGTTTTTTTGAATACCCAATAAAATTGCTAAGAAACTTGTGAGGAATTGGTGAATATATCAAAGTCAAAACTATATAATAGTTTTATGGATAAATAAAGTCTGATTAGGTAAACTTGCATCAAAGCAAACAACAACAGCAACAACAATAATAAAATCAATTGAATTATTATTTACCTACACACATTAAAGAACCTATATTCCCACATTATGATTTCCCTCTGTCCCCCTCTTCGCATGCAGAGCATATTAAAAACATGTTTTTGAAACAAATTTTAACGTTTTTCTTTACTCTCTTTTTCCATTGCATTTTCAGGTAAGATAAGATCTGATTTAACACAATACGGCGGCATATCAACAGACATGGGTAAGAAAAATTTCCACTTTTATTTTTATTTATTTATTTATATTTGCGAAACAAAGGAACTTAAAGTAACCAGCGAGTAGGCTCCATTCTTCTACTACTAACACTTAGTATGATTTGGTCAGTTATTAATTAGAAGTGGTGTTGGGTTTAAGTTTACTTTAGCATACATTAAGGCGTTGTGGCACAGAAGCAAGAAGAAATGGAAAATGATTTACATTTTGTGGGCGTGTGGAAATGATTGATACAATGTCCCATGGTTAGAAGCCTGCGATTAGCCTGCAACTAGACTGATGCACGCAAGTGTGGCAATTAATATTAACTAAGGCAATTCGATTCGCTTAGCAAACGCAGTTGGCCAGCCCCACACGCACACAAGACTCCCGACTAACTGAAAAAGGAAGAAAGAGAAAGACAGAGAGTCTGACTATCGGTATTTGTTTTCTACTGCTGATCGAGCTGGCTTTCTGTATACACTTCCTCACTACTCTCTGTGTATTGGAAAAGTCGCAATACGTTCATTACATCTACAGGATCTGGTTAAGGTGTGTGATAGTAGTTGGAAGCGTGTAGTAAATTCGGTACATCAAAGTAAAGATTTAATTTTATTCGTTATTTAGTAGCTGTGGCTTGCCTTTGGCATACAAACATCAAAGCCCGAAGCGATTTAAAGGCGTTTATTTCAGCATGTTGTTTGGGACCTTTTGATGCGAGGTTATCAATCAGCGTCCGCCTTGAATCTCCTTCCGTCCCTCTCCTCCTCCCACTTGAGGATCGATCAGCAGAGTCAAGCAGCTACTTCTTAAAATCCAATTACACACGCAAAGAAACAGAGAGAGGGAGAGGGAGCAAGAGCGAGACAAGGGGGGACTCTGCTGTTCGCTCTGGAGCTCGTTGTGGGGCACTCAAATTACATACATTGCGGGCAATGCATTGAGGCGCAAAATTGCAGACATTGCTAGGGTCGGAGCTGCCACCCAGAGACTGTGGCCGATGCCTGCTTATTATTTATATACAATTGATAATCTTGTGCAAATCGGTAGCAAAATATTGGCACAGGCTCAACAAGTGGGCAAACGATGCCGAAATACTGTGGCAAGGAGCTCCGCGAGTGGCAACCGGCTTCAACTGCGGCTCGCTGCGGCGATCTGCCTTTTGGGTGGGCATCACTTTTGGCACTTGGGCAATTAAGTGCACGTAGATAAGATAGATGAGAGTTGGCTGACGTTGCTGATAAGCCCTCATGCCAAGTAGGTGCTACTGCGGAGAGCTTCTACTTTTCGGATTGAGATTAGAATTAGCTGCTGCTTGGTTGATGATAGTTTCATCCTCTCCAGTCGTGTTGATGGTAGGCGGCACCTAAGTGCTTTTCCGCCAAGCAATGTAATCTAAAGATTTTGCTTCAAGTCTTACAAAAATTAGTTTAATCAATCAGTAACATTTTAGTTATACACATTTTTCTTCATCAATCGCTTTGTGTTCGGTTAGCAATAAATAATCAAATATTATGCAATGTTTCTAATAAATAATCAAATACGTCATTATTTTCATTAACATTGCCATAAAGCATGCACAAATTTTCATTATTTTAGGACTCAAATAAACAATTGACCTGGACAAATAATTTATAATTTTTATAGGAATTTCTTGTTTATTATACAAAATGTGTGCATTAAATTTATTTCAATACTTGATGAAAGGCTTTCAATTTATAGCATTTCTAGAATGTTTTCATATAATTTGGCGTTTATGCTTTCAACCTGCTTTATCACTTCTTGCTGTTGTTTATACTTTGTCCTTTGGTTCTTGAACAACACTTCTGAAATGGTATAGAACACAGATTGCTAAACTATCTGAAGCCCTTGCATCAGCCAATGAAATGGCCATGTCATACATTGCTGACATTGAATGTGACACTTTGTCCGCGCCCTGCGCGCAGTTCGCGAGAAGTGAGAGAAAGAGATAATTAAATTGCTGGCTAAATAGAATTAAATGTCGTGTTTGCATTTCAAAATCCAAAACGTGCCATCGTGTTGGACTGCGACCATGCAAAACGCAACCCAGAGATGGAATGGGGGAGGGAAAAAAATGTCAATTTGGACAAGTTTTTGATAATTGCAGGTTCCGTGGGCTACTGTGCTGGATTCTACCCTACTGATACAGCTACTGCTGTATGCTGCATGTTGCTCATTGCTCGTTGCACGTAGCACGTACTTGGTGGTGGCCATTGCCATGTTGCATGTTGCAGTTAATAATTATTGAAATGTGCGGTCGCCAGGAATTGTGCTCCTTGTGCTTCCTGCGTGGCTTCCGTCAACAGCAGCACCAGCAGCAGCAGCAGCAACTACACCAACGGCAGCAACATCGTTCGCAGTCGGCAATGTTGCATGCTTCGTTACCTTTCTGCCTCGTTTTCTGTTGTCGCTGTACAAAAGGCTAACAATGCTTGCATTTTCCCACCTTTTTCATATAACTTTTGTGTTGGTTTTTTTTTTGTTTTGTTTCTGTGTTTTATTTTGTTTTTTTTTTCGTCTTGTCTTGGCTGTTGCCACTGGCAGGGTAAACAAGTCGACCACTTGGCCAACTCGTTACTCCAAACAACTGCGTCCCTACCCAAACGTCTCCCACCCTCTCCACCCATCCAAGCACACTCATTCTATCTCTCTTGCACACCCTCCTCTCCTCTGCCACACACACACATATGTCGATGTCGAACTTGTTACCACTTTGGACGCACGGGTCCGGCCTCTGAACGGACGCCGTCGGCTTGCCCCTGTAATAAATTCATATTCAAATTGTTAATTGAATATTATTTGTTAAATTTGCAAGCATTAAATGTAAATGTCAGGACGGGACAAGTGGCTGGGCAAATGTGACGGAGGCGTGCCAATTGTATATATGTGTGTGTGGGTAGAAGAAGGGGTCGATCAATTCTTTTGCATAATTTTCCAATTTACAGTTTACCTTCTTTTATGGATTTTCCATAATTTTCTTTTCAATTAAATTCATGAGAGGATTAACAATTACAACATGTAAACTGTTCAAGGAGGTCATTACCCTACTCTGGAAGTTGGTCAGTGGTCCATTTTTTTCCCACAAGAGTAAATGTATCACAAATGTAATAAAACATTAAACAAATATGCTAAATTCAATGGAGAGAATACATTGACTCGATTTTCGTTGGTCGTTGGTCTATGTCGTTGTCCTAGGCGGCCGTTGTCCTTGTCATATCCTTGCTGGTGTTGCTGTTGTGCAATTTCCATAATTCATATTCATACAGAGAACAAAAAAAAGAACAGAAAAAGAAAGAATTGGCCAGACAAACAAACGACAGCACCTGCAATACGGACAAATGTCTGTCTGACCCAAAAAAAAAGGAAAAAGCGCAACAACAGCGACAGGAAACAAGCTAAAATAAAATGGCAAAAAACAACAACCAAGAAGAATTTGCAAAAGTGTAAATGCGACCAAAGTGCAAAAATTTCACATATGCCACGGCAACGATAAGGGCAGACGAAAAATTGGGTGCGATGGGGCAGGGCAGGAAAGGAGATGCGGCACGCTTCTACATAAATTATAACGATTCTCAGCTCAAAGCCAGACTTTGGCCATTGATTGAATGGGATTCGAACTGCAAGTAAATTAATTCCACATAGAGTCAAGGCCAGTTTATGTCTGACAAGTAAATCGTCATCATCGTCATCACCAGCCTATCAGCATTCACATCATCCTCATCATCATCGTAAAACTGGGGAAAAGTATCTGTGAGATACACACAAACACAATCGCAACGCAACGTGCCACAATTTGATTTTACACACTTCGAAATTATTAACTGGGGAGCATTTTGTAGTTCGGCAAGTGTACGTAAGTGTGTTGTTCAGTCCTCGGACTCGGACTCGGACTGAAACAGCAGTTCATAAAATGTCACACGGCACTTTCGTTTTTACCGTTGGCATTCACACAGCACAGCATGTGTGTGTGTGTGTGTATGTGGATAGATCTAGGCATGTGGGGAGGCTGACCATCAGAGAATGTGGGCAGGATAAAGAAGAAGGTGGAAGGAGTTGGTAATGGACATTTGAGTCTGGACCTTAGGGTTTGTCTCTAGGCAAAATGGGGGGGGAATAGGAAAGTTGGACCAGAAGGTTTCAATTAATGAATTAGTAATTTTGGCTTCATTGCTGCAATGAACATTAACACTTGGAACATTTATGAAGAGCACAAAATGAAGGGAAAGTTACCAGGACACACACACACACACACACACACTCTTCACAATTGCTGGAATTAAATATAGATTTTTCACATAATAGTTAAACATGGATATTAAGCCACATCTTTAGACTTGTCTTCAAGCGAGTAAGTTTAGAATAAGTTTATGTAAGTTTTCAGTTTGATATTAACTTAAACTTAACTTAATTTAAACCATTCATTGCTTAGTGTTCTATCTACACTTCTAATATGTGTTCTTTTATCTAAACAAACATCAAACTCTGTCATTCTGTTCCATTAACTGACAGTGGCAATTTTCATTTCAAATTGCACAATTCCATCACATTTGAGGTAACTCTGAATCACTGATGATTCGGTAATTATATGTAAGAACTGACCAACTGATGGGTCATTTGGACAACGTATGATGACCGCCTCCATGTGTCTTCTCTAGTAGAACATGCATTTTGTTGCATTTGTTTGCGTCTGTTAATGAATGGTCTTGGTGCTGCAAATTGTTTGCTAAGAGCTTGCAGGCAGCAATCGCAGCCACAACACAGAGACTCGGAGACACACCTCCTCCAATCGGAAAAGTCAAAAACAATTGTAACCCAGAGACATTTGTTTTATGCACAACCGACAACCGACAACTGGCAATTGTGACATTTAAAGCCACTTAGACTGAGGGGTATTCCTGGGTAATACACACGTAATTGCATATGCCGGTAATCCACTGAGAGTCATCGAAAGAGACTCATCCAACTCGGCAAGTTCACTTATCACAATGAAATCAAACAGCGCGGAATTTACATGGGTTCCTTCATCGGCTTCTGCCTTGTATCTTGTATCTTTTGCGTATCTTTTACGTATTTTTTTTTTTGGCGTTCGATTTTTGCTTTTGGCCCGCACGATGCTGTAGGTATGCAATTAGTCAATTAATTTGAAAATTTATTAACCGCCAAAAAGCAATTTGCTCCAGATCAAAATGTTTACACACACACACACACACACACAACACAGTGAGCACATCGCGAAATGCCGGCGGTAAACTGATTCTGTTCCCTGACCAATACTCAAAACGGATGTATATTAGAGATCGGAGGCTCGATTCCGTTCGACGTTCAGATGGCAAATGAAGCGACTGTCTAGGGAAAAGGTTGCAAAAACTTTCAGCAAATCGTTTGAAACTTGTATGAATTCATATAAAACTTGCCCCGAAAGATATGAAAAAACACTCACACATAGAGACACTCATTCACTCACTCGCAGAACGGTGTGAGGGGGGAGCAGAATGTTGTTGAATATAGTGCGGATTATTTATGGGTTCAAAACCAGCTAACCGAAAGCCAAGAGCAACGGAAGTGCGTGCGGCAGTTTGTGCATTGTTGTTTTGCGGCTGTTCTCCGGTGGTGTATCTTAAAGATACGAATCGCAGCTACCGCTGGCCGCTGATTTTCTAGGTCAATTTGTTTGTTGGGAGCAAAAAAAAACACACACACACACAGAAAATAAACGGAAAAACGGAAAAATATAAATAAATGACTTTTGTGCATGTCCCCGACTGGTTGCCGTCGGCTTGACTTTACCTTAAGCTTTAGCTCATAAATTTTCGTCTCAAAAATGTTTCCAAAATAGTTTTCAAGCCGCTGCCACGTGCTCTCTCTTTCTCTTTTTATCTCAACTCCCCTCTCAGTCTATCTCTCTCTTTTCCTTTTTCATGTTTCTTATTGTTGTGTCTCTTGGATTTTTTGGTGTATGATTAATAACGTACCAAAAACCTGCTTTTGGCGGCCATCATGATCATGGCAATCAGCTGTTTAGCCACTCGGTATATGTAGATACATACGTCATCACAGCGCAATGTCTGCCACAGAAATGAAATGGCATTTTTGTGTGTAGGTGCAGTCATCGAAGAGAGTCAATCTGTCAGACAATTTGCATTTGTCTGTGTGTAGACCCATTTTGAAATGTTTCTGCATTTCGTCCACCAACAAAAACAAAAACGAAACAAAAAAACATACAGGTATTCAGAATCGCATCGTCACCTGATCATCGCACAGGTATGCGCGCGCTCTCTCAACGATCTCTCTCTTTCACACACTCACTCTCTCGTTTAAGACTCTCTCTCACATTTGGAGGTGATCGATCATCTTTTCGCTCAGCCGGTTTTCACCTTTACCTCTGCTTAGTGTTAATTTATTGTGCGCTCTCCCTCTCTCAGCAGTGGAATGAATCTCACCTTTATTCGAATTGGAATTTAGTTTGACCGTATACGATATTCAGCAACTATAATGGAATTTATAGCTAGAAATGAAGATGGTTTAAATTGGAGAATATTCAATTTGAAGAAATCAAACACAGTTCTTAGTTGGAATCTTGAGATTCTAATTGATTTGGGTTTTAGTTCTGTAGCCATTAGCTTTTGCCAGACAATATAATAGTTAAAATATACAGTAATCCCCTTTAATTCTTTGCATTGATCCTTATTTGTTAAAGAGACCCAAAAAATTATTACTTTATTTTAAGCAAAGCATTAAATGAGACTTTTTTATATCCTTCAGTTCAAAAATAAAAAAAGTGTTCCCAAGCTCTCCGTAGTCGAAAAAAAAAAATCAAATTTCTTATCCATATTGATAATAATCTCATAAAAACGTTAACTAATTTTTCGTAACAATCTAAATTTAAAAATTTTTCTTAATTTCGATTATTTATGAATCAGAATGAGTGAAATTTTAACAATCTGTTTCATTAAGTTCTTTCTAGATCAAGAGTTGGTTTAATATTGTTTATTACTTGGTATGTAAGAACTACTTCTTCCAAGAATGTTTCATCCAAAACACTTTCTGCCTGTCGATTTCCATGAATTAAATGGAAGACCCACCACCGTGTAATCACCATTGATAATCTATTAACGAGTGGCCATAAAAATTATGCAACCTTCCACTGGTGCAACAAGAAAATGGTGCCCACATAAGAGGGACTTACCCGAACAACAACAACAACAGCAACTCACCAACAGCAACTGAGAACCAATGCCATTTCCTTTGTCACCCAGGGGCAATAAATCTTGAGCATATTAACATGGACGTGCGATGAAAGTGCTAGCCAAATATGTCATTGTCAGTTGGCTCTTTGAGAGTCTGGCCAAAGGGATAGGGGCTGAGGCATGGGAGAGTTGGGGAGACATTGCCGCCTTTGCGGCTGCTGCATGTGAATGTATTGACACCTGAGCAACCCAAACAGTGCCCTCTGGCGCCCAGGTCTGAGAGTAGAAATGGTTCAGATGAAGTGTAAGAAAAAGAAAGTGGAACTCTCTCATATCAGAGTAACGTTAGAACAGGTACATTAGATGGTGATGGAGTAGGGTGTGTGAGGGAGAGAAGGAATTGCGGTTAGAATGCTTTCCAATGAAATTGTCCAGCCATAAATCACTGAACTGAACCTGATAACTGGTCAAAGTCGAAGGCATTTTCGAGCTGGAGTTTATCTCTGAGTTGAGTGTGCATTTGAATTGGTTGCAAGCATTTTTTATTTAACAAAATTTTACTGTATACATACGTCACAAACATACAAAACATGACCAAAATTTTTGGGCGTGAACGCGACACACACACACACTTGCTTGGTGAAAGAGTAAGTGTGAGTGTGAGTGCGAGTGTGAGTGAGAGCAACAACAACATGGCTCAAAAGGCAACATCGTCGTAGTCGTCGTCAGTCCGTCCATCCGTCGTGACAGCGCACATAAATCTCTGTAACATGACACTTTTGGCAATGGAAATAAAATATGGCATACAGCGCAGCAAAATGTCGCAGCAACCAAACCAAACAGTCTAACAACAACAACAATTATTTTTTTTGGCACTGTCTCCACTTTGTAGCCGTATGCGACCCACTGTGCCATGCGACACTCACACTGGACAAAAATTCGCGTCTTTTCGGTTGCCCAGTTGTAGCCGGGTGCCTCCTCGCAAATGCGTTCAGCTAATTACAAATGAAATTACAATGGTCAGCAGCAGCAGCAGCAGACTCACTACCTTCCACTGTTGCCAACGTGTGTGTCACTTGCCGCTGTCATTTTCGTTTCGTTTTCATATGTCACTTGGTGCGCCTGCGCACGAGCTCCTTCTTCCTGCATTCGAAGAGTCTATAATAAAGCAAAACGGCTGCGATCCGAAGCTTGTGGTGCTGCTGCCGCTGCTGGCTCTGTCAGATTTTGTGAGTGTCACTTGGTTTTGGCCTGGCTTTTGTTGCGGACCTAAAAAAAAACTTGGATCTTGGGTGTTATCTACCCTGTTGACGGTACGAACGATGACTACGACGACGACGACGACCGTCTTCAGTTGCATCTTGGGATTGTGCCTCTCCTTCCTGCCAGCTTGTCTCTCCATCTCTCTGTATGTCTGTCTGTCTGTCTGTCTGTTACTGTGACTGGGAGTTTGCATTCCTCGCACATATAAGCACGCAAAATCTTCGCGTCTGGGTATAAAACTGTTAACTAACTCAATTTTGTAGCTGTCAGTTGGTTGCCTCTTTTTGTTGCTCGTTTCTGGAGCGGCTTACAGATGTTGTCGTTGCATGTTCCTCGTTCTGTCTGTCTGCAAAGTTCAGCATGGGTTAATGAGTTGTTGTTGTTGTTGTTGTTGTTGTTATTGCTGCTCCCTCTCCCCCGGCCTTCCACTTACACATGTCACAACAAATTGTTAACCGTTTCGATGTGGGAGCCTCGCAAACAAATAACTTGACCTTCATATTGAAATCATTTGCACGAGGCGTGAACATAAAAAAAAAATACGGCCAGAAGATCGTTGATTAATTGGGAATGATCAGTAGAATTCCAAAAGGTTTCCCCCATAGATAAATGTATCTCTAGAGCAACTTCTAGCTCGTCCCTCTACACAGGAAAACGGACTCACGGATGCACGCGCCTGTCTGTCACGCAAATGTCACTTAACATTTCAAGCGCCGTGTACGTTAAACAATTTCATAACTTTATTAAGTCCAAACACTAGTCAGCATTGACTAGCAAGAGCTGGACAAGTCCAAGAAGCAGTTGGCATTCTAAACACGTAGCCTTTACCAAATGGTCAGTAGGTGGTTCGTTCGGCGCCAACTAGAACTAAGTAATATGTTTAAAAGTTGACAACTCAAACACAGAATGTTTTGCGATTAAGATAATACAAATATCAGTGTCAACTTGTTAAGCAAAGAGTTTAAGAATAATCTACACACTATATCTGCTTAGTTTTTAGACCCAGAAAAAACTGTACCTTCCTCTTCCAATTTAGAATGCAATGTGCCTGTTTTTTATTCCTATGTCATTTGGCCAAAAACTGCTGCCAACAATTGCAGCACTCACCTGGGAGTAAAGTGTGTGAGTATTTATGTATATATGTATGCATATCTGTGTAGTAAGCAAACAAAACTTGGGGCAATAAATTTGAAACGGATCACATAAATCACATTCAAGTGAAGCTTAACACGCGCACCCAAGCAGAATAGGAGAAACTCTCAAACACACACAGAGACAAAGGGAATAAATGTATTTGTGGCTGGATATTCAAGTATAATATGCTTAGCATTAATTATTTACTTCTTAAAGAGCTAATCACAGGTAAACATTACGTTTTAGCTGTAGTGAAACTTTAGCAATTGCCAAATTAACTAAACGTTTTGAGTAAAATAATTGCAAATTGGCAACAAATTCACAGATCATAAAGTTAATGGAACAGCAGAAAACAACAAACAAAATAGAAGCAGTCCCCTCAAATCGAGGAGAGTGTGTGAGGGGGGCAGGCAGGGGGTTAAATTGTAAGCACAGACTTTCCCCAAAAACAAGTCGAAAACGAGCATCGTTTTATTTTAAGAACTTTGGCATTTGAACTTGACATTTAGCACACGGTTCGGAGACTTCTTTGAAAACAATTGCAGGCCAAATACAATGACAAACACACACACACACCGAAACACACACCACAATGCACTTTTGGCATTCCTCGAGTGGGAATGGAATGGCAGGGAATGCCAGCACACACCCAAACAAACCAACAGAGAGACAGAAACAACAATGTCAGAGGATTCTGATTCCAAAAAGTGGAATGAAACAGTTGCACAAGCGAATGAGTGAGATGGAGATAAACAGAGCAGTGCCTGAGTATGTCTGTGTGTGTGTGTGCAATCCTCCCTCTGTTGAGCTCGCTTTAGGGGTAAGGACGAGGGTGAGTCCTTTTCAGACAGTCGGCCATTGTAGCAGCAGCAGCAGCAGAAGCACCTGTCGGCCATGCGGCACATTGTTGTCGCGTGTTTGCCCTCCAGATTTTGCACCATTAACAATATGGTTCGGTTGCCCGGTCTCGTTTCCGTTTTCCATTGCGGTTGCACGTATTCGCCTTTATTGAGAAGGAACCGAGCCACACAAATGCCATGGACATGGACATCTTCCGCCCATTGCCCCCTAGGATGTGCCCTCAGAGTGGGCGAGTTAATGCATCGCCGTTGATTTGCTTATAAATTAACCCATTGGCAAATGAAAATATTGTCTGTTAATTGATCAATGTGTATGCAGAGAGAGTGCAATTGTTGTTGCATTGTTGTATAATGTGTGTGTGTGTGTTGGGGGTGTGTGTGTGTGTGTGTACACTGCAGCTAAAATTTAATTAGATTCGCTATTTGTATGCGTATGCAGCAAATGCGTTTAGTTAGTTGGGGTCTATCATGGCTGCAGGGCAAATGTATGTAGTTGTAGTTGTAGGGATTCCAAACCCACACCAAAACAAACGTACACATACATATGCACACACACAATGCAAGTTTATGTTGTACGTGCAAATTTATTGTTATTGAAATACAATTGCAAAATTAACTGTCAAAGTGTGCGACCCATCGTCATCAAATGTATTCCTAGCATACCAATTCCTTTTGCCATATGTTTCATTAGATTTGGTCAATGTATTTGTGTGCGTGCGTAAGTGTGTGTGTGGGTGGAATACAGGTTAAAGTTGAAGCAAGAGTTCATTAAACAAATGCTGCATATTTATATCGAAAGTGTTCTAAAATTTCACATTATTAAAATATGAAAATATATTCATTTAGTTTAAATTTCGAAAAATACTTTAAATAAAGTATTACTTAAATTTAAATTATGTCAACTTATGTCAAAAATAATCTATTCTCTATACTCCTTTTAGTGCTCACAAAAAACTAAAAAAATTTCCACTTTTCCATAGGTATCAAAAAATAAACATAAAAATCTTCAACAATACAAATACAAAAGTCTTAAGAGTTATGCTCATAAATCTTAAATATTGTTTAACAATAAAATTATAAACAAAAATAATCCTATAATTAGATTCTGTCTGCAGTTGTTAAAGTGCGTTGTGGGGTTTGTGTAAAAAATATTATATAAAATAGGAACAATTTAGTCTAATTGTAAGCTAAATTTGCACTTTATTCATAGGCCAATGCCTTAGCAGTCTTTGGTTTAAATTTGTGTGTGTGTGTGAGTGTGTGTGTGTGTGTAAAGATGTTTTCACCGCTAAACGAGCTTTGCATATTTACTGTGTACTAGCAACAGACATTTTACGATATATTGAGAATTATTTGCAATATATTTTTGCGAAGGGAGGCAACAGCAGCAGCAGCAGCAGTAACAAGGACGACAAATGTACCAGCAGCAACATCTAGCAACAGCAGCAACAATAACAACAACAACAACAACAACAATAGCAATAACAAATGCAGTTCACTGTAAATGCAGGCAGAAAGCTTCTAATTCCAGCTCTGAAACCATAAGTCTTTGTCGCATTGTACACACACACATACAAACACAAAAGGAGGGAGAGAGAGAGAGAGCTATGCATAGGGATACTCGATGTGTCAGCAACTGCTGTTCGATTACTGGCAGGACCAAGGCCCCGGAATGTGTCCTGAATGTGTCTATGGCCCGAGAGTCAAAGTCTAATAACTTTACTTTCGATACACAAGTTTCGCATATAAATTCGAAACTTATTTTTCTGTTTCCAAAGATTTTGTTTAATTTACGTAAATTTGCATAAGATACAATTGTGTGTTTCTCCCTTCAACCTCTCCCTCGCACGGTCTCTCACACTCACATAGTCCCTATTTATGCCACAGCCAAAGTCGAAGCCCTTGCAGTCTGTAAATTTGTGCGAAAATTGAGCCAAAGTTCAGAGGCAACAACAGCAAGAAAATTGGAGGGAAAAAGAAGAAAAGAGAAGAAAATTTTTTTTCTTTTTCCATGGCGAACTAAATTTGAATTCAGTTCAAATTGAAAGTTTCGAAACGCACCCAAAAACCATCGCCCACCGATGTCTCGCCTCCTTTGAACAACCACCACCTAACACACACACACACATACACATACACACACACTCTCGCACAACAGATATTTATGCCTTTTCGAATGCAGCTCAGCTTTAATTTAAATGGATTTCTCTGCTGGCAAACTCTGGCAGACATATGGCAGCATTTGCAATTTCCAGTTGGATGCCAGTATATGTAGGAGTAAAGGGTAAGAGCGGGTGGAGTGGATCAGAGCATGGAGAGCATTGGGGGATGGACACCCTGCCTGCCTGACTGCCTGGGCGACTGTGACTGTGCGACTACTGACTGTTGAGGATTGATTGTGCTTGTTGATATTTTGTCAAATAACGCAAATAAATACACAATTACACACTCAAGTGAATTCGACGGGGGTTGGTGGGAGGACGGAAGGAAGAAATGGCCATCGGGATCGGAGGTTATGGGGTTAACTCGGCATCGAATTGGTCTGCTCGGTTGTCTTTCCCCGTCCACCTATCTTTCTCTCTCTGACTCTCTGCCTCTGTGTTATCCTTGTTTAAAGGATTTTCATTTGTTTAAATGTGTTTTATCGAAAATGGCCAAATAGCAGCTACAGTGTGGAAAACAATTGGCAATATCTTCCCCACAAGTTCGGAGACCTTATAGCATACATATGTCTCTTGTAATTACTTATTTCTCTCAGTGTCTTTGTTGTCATTGGAAAGATATTTATTTTACACGCACTGTGGAAAATACAAAAGAAAGAAATGTTGTAAACAATTCATAAAATGTCCTAGTTCACATGAAAAGAATTCTTTGTTTCAACCCACTGTGCAGCGACTCTTGACTTTGTCATTGTTGTTGCTGCCGTTGCTGCTGCTGCTGCTGCTGTTGTTGTTGGAGCTTTTACGCCACATGCCCGTAAATTTCAATGTAAAATGTTGCATTTATCTTGTAAAAATAATAAATCCAACAAAGGGACTTTACTTCACGCTTGGCAACACAGAACGAAAAAAGAAAGAGAAACAAAAACGAGTTGTTGGAATGGATTGGCTTTCCCTCCAGAGGGCTAACTGGCTGCCTGGCTGGCGGATCGCAATTCTAAGGGATGCAGTGACCAGTTCGTGCTAATAATGGCCAATGGCAATTTGTATAGACGTAAATTTAGCTAATTTTATTAACCGGCCAGGCAGAAGATTCATCTCCAACCCCTTTAACAGTCTAAACGAGATGATAAAGAATTAGTCAATTTAACAAATTTATGTATTGGCTGCTTTACCATTGACGCTTGCATTTTCCATTATCGAAAATCCCAAATGTTGTGCCATAAATTTTCTCCTAAATGTGAAAATTCTGCAATTGCAACACAAAAGCGTACGCACACAGACACACACATAGACAGGGACACACACACACTTACACAGAGAGGGAGAGAAGGATTTTCATTATAAAATATCGCTGAGGAGTGCAGCGATATGCCAACCGAAAGCCAAAGAGTTTGCAATTTATTTTAAAATAAAAGTATCTAAAAGCATGACAAATAGTGTGAGATATGTTTTTGCGCACTGCAGCTTTTCAGAATGAACCCCAAACACACACCAACCCAGAAACACCCACCACCCGTCTCTCACTCACCCGTCTGCTCATTCAAATGCGACATATGATGGGGCGCCTCTGATTTATTTGCATGCAAAAGCGCAGCGCCTGCATTGGCTCGGCGACAGCGACAACAAAAAAAAAATGGAACAAAAGTTTTCATACAAAAGATCAAAGAGTCGACCGCAGGTTATCCTATAAAAAATTATTTAAAATTTTGAAAGATTACTTTGGAATTGTAAGCTATTTTCCTGTTCTTTCTTTATAACAATGTAATTCACAACTAGTTTTAGCATTCGATTCTAATGAGATTCTTACTAATGACCTGCTCATTCGAAGTGTTCAGATAAAGTTTTGTTCTATATAATTTAAGACGGAATGTTCAATTGGGTAATTTTTGAAATGTTAGTCAGCCAGGGAAGAAGTTTTTCTTATATTTCCCTGCATTCTTTGACCTTTAAGATTAAATTGCTACTCTATTGAACAAGAAATCAAACAGAAATATAAAGAAATGATAGCTAAATTTACTTTACTTTAAATGATAAACAAGTCTAAAAAATGTTTACTCTGAAGCTGCATCTGTTATTTTCCTATATACAAAAGAAATATACCCTATATATACCACACAAAATGTAGGGTATCTGTTAAAAAATGAAAGCGACAACACGACCAACGGCAGAACTTGTCATTTTTTAGCAGATAGTCGGATGTTGTTGTTGTTGCCTTTGTGTGCCAAGCACGTAACGCCCATTTTTGACGCCAACATGGGCAGCAATTGAGAGTTGCCGTTGCCAAATGGAGTTGCATGAATGAAGGGGAATAATGCTGAACCGACTTCATCAAAATTCATAAATTTCATTAAAAACTAAAGAATCGAAAAAACTTAATCAGTTCAATACGATTTGCCAAATACAAACATTCATCCATACTAAAGAAAAACCTTAAATTGCCCATTCTAACCGTCTTTTTAGGAGTGTGTCCCGTGCCACTTTATCTAACGCAATACATCATATGCTGCAACATTTTCCAAGTTGCGTCAAGTTGCATTTAGGTCTTATTTATGCAAATTTTACATGCTTCAATTTTTCGCCAAGTGCCTCGTGTCGTTTTCGATTATTTAAAACTTTAGATGAAATTTACTAGGTAATGGGGGTAACAAAAACGGGACGGAGTAGGGAAGGATGGATGCTGAAGGTACAGCGGGAAGTTCTTTTTAATGCGCACACCTGACGCGCATCAACGTCTTTCCGGCTCCAGGACTAGCTTGAGCTCCGTCTTGCGTCTGGGATTAGGATACAAGGATGCCAGAGTCGGTAGGGCTGTGAGGGCCCTGTGCATAATTTTGTGCGCTGCTGTTAAACAAATAAATTCTAGACAGCTAAAGTTATTAGATTAGCATTAGAGACAAGACGCAACGGGAGAACAAGAGAGATTGCTCCTCGTCTGGGTTGCCTTCGAGGAGGGATTTGGGGGCGGCAAAGCTTTAAATTACGATTTACCTGCCATATTTACATGTATATAAACGATTTGTATATATATCTACGCAAAAGTTGAGCAAATTTATGAAAAAGTTAGCTATTCTTTTCGTGGGAGTCATGTGCTTTTTATAGTGCCAGTTCTTAAGAAAACCAAAGGTTGGCTACTAAACAACACTACAACAACAACAACCCAACAAAGAGGAAAACTTTTTATTTTCTTTCAAAAGTGGAAA
This sequence comes from Drosophila willistoni, assembly GCF_018902025.1. NCBI lineage: Eukaryota > Metazoa > Arthropoda > Insecta > Diptera > Drosophilidae > Drosophila > Drosophila willistoni. The sequence continues at coordinate 5,176,451 of NC_061086.1, forward strand.
TTTTTCAAATATATTATCACATATACTGAATATATTTATAACATGTAAACATTTCTTCTTATACTTCGTTTTTTAATTTCGCTTTGCTTTTTTGTTGCCATTTTTTTATGTGTTTATGATTTTAAATAATCTCTTTCGATATAATTTCTTTGAAATTTCTTTTTTATATCCTTACTTAACTTTATTTGCAATTATTGTTTAACCAAGTCAAACCAAGTTAAAATATATTTTCAATAAAATGAGTTTATATTTTAATACATTGAAGTCCTTGTTTTGTTTTTATTCTATTTTGTTTTTCTTTTTGTTCCTTTTTATTTGCTTCGCAATGAATTTAGGCACTTTAAAGTATTATACAATTTTGAATTAATCACATTTTGTTATTTCTATTACTTTTCAGGTAAGAGATACTCCGAATCTCTTGCGGGCTCTCTTCTACCAGACTGGCTAGGTAAGTGCAACTTGTTATTTCTTTTTTCTATTTTTTGTGTATTTTTAGATTATAGTTTTTCAGATTTTCAATTTTGATTTTGTATTTTTTCTCCCTTTTTGGTAAAACTTATGATTGTGATTGAATTTTGAAGAACATTATGATTTTTGATTTGAATATATTTACCTATAAGTTGCAACGCCCATTTATCATTTACAACAAAAAAAATTCTTCCTCAAAAACATTGCCGAACATCCGCATCCCAACAACCAACTCCAACTCCAAAAACAACATCAACTCAACAGATTCCAGTTCCAACTAGCCCAACTTATCAGTAATCCAAGTCCAAACACAAAATTCATTCAAACAATCAATCAATCCGACAAAGCTTTTTTGACTTTTTTGTTGTTGTTTTGCTTTTTTGTGTGTCATCCTCATCATCATCATCATCATCATCCGCAACATTATCATTATCATCATTGCCCCCTCTTGCTCTTCATTTTGTGTCAGTCAAAGGAGCGCCAGCCCCCAAGAGTCCGAGGTAAAAGCTTAAAATTCAAATTCCAATAAATCGTAAATGTTGTGTGCATATTCCTACTTCCTCCTATCTATATATACATATACATATATACTCCCCCGATTCTGTTTAGCATGTGCATGTGCCCTAAAGAGAAATTTCCATTCCAAATTTGTGTACATAAATTTTGTTTGTGCTTGCCACACATGACGACTGCAACGACGACTATAGAGAAGAAGAGAAGTCGAGAAGGTGTTGCAATATAAATTAAACAATATAATATATGAAATTATCAGCTCATAAACTTTACCAAATAATTGGCAATTATTCAGTTTGTCAACTCGGTGCAATGAGCCAACAAAATACACACATAGACACACGCACACACATATACATTTACAGACGATTGGGTCTTTTGGTTAGAGTTTTCTCTGGTTGGAACAATTAAAGCCACCCACAAGATGAAGGTGAAACGGCGCGTTGTGGCTGTGGCTGCCACAAGTGGCAAGTATCATTTGGCACGCAAAGAGAGTGGAAGCCGAGTGAGAAAATTTTTGTTTTTTTAGCCTGGCCCTAGAAGTCGCCATGGCCAACGATTTAGTAACAAAGCGTATCATTTTGTTAGCAATTTTTCAGCATGTTGCATTTCACAAGAATCGCTTTAAAACACGCCACAGTAGTTGCCGCACACCACCCAATACACACACAAACACACACACACAGTCACACATAGAGTGACAATTAAATAGAATTTTCGCTTCTTTTTATTATTGGATTGCATTAATTTAGTCAGCTACTTGAAACCACAAAAACATACATTATTAACACAATTATAATGTTGTTCATTTTGATTTTGAGGATGCGTGTTAAGCAGATACACTTGACAGATACTTTTACCCCTTTTGAAATTCCACCCCCTTTGCACTAGCTCCATTTCTCTTTTCCTTCGTTGAGTGTTTTGTATTGCCTCCCAAAAAAAAAAAACAAACAAACAAAACAACACAAACAAAAATTGCAAGTTTTGCATTTTCCTACATATATGTATATATTTAGTTTTGTATGTGTGTATATGTATGTATGTTTATCGTCAATTTATACAATCGCATAAATTACCAACATACATAAACCAACTTCCTTCACTAAATGCCACTTGCTGCCAATCGTAATCAATTCTTGTGTCTATAAAAAAAGGACCAGCCTGTCGCAGACAGTCAGCAACAACAACAGCAACGACGACAACAACAACAACAGCATGAAGAACAGCTATCTATCTATATCTATATCCGTATCCGCCTCCGTATCCATTTAGCCAAGTCAACCGCACCATTTCCCATCCCCATACCCTCCACCAAGCGATATTGCCATCAGCAAAAGATGTACGCATAAATTTTTATCTGAATTGTTGAAATCTTCAAATGTTTTTGGTAGAAACGTAAAATCCATTAGAAAATTAATAAAGAAAATGTATAAATGCGGTTTTACTCCCCCTGTTTATATTTCTCACAACTCGCATTTGTGTGGGGACATCTCTATAAATAAGACAACGATAATAGAATTGAATTGATTACAAATGTTTTGTCCGCCTTGGCAAGGCAGAGTACCTTTCCTCAATAATTTCCAATAATAAATCATTTATTTTTTGTGCTCACTTTGATCATTATTATTTTGCATATTCAATTACAATAACTGAGGCCATATGTTCATACACATACACACACACACCCACTTATATATAGATAAAGATATTGTAAAGTACTCTCATTCACATTACCCCGTCTGAAACTCGAATAGGGGGCGCCTATTTATAAGGAAACATGAATGAAACAAATATTTCGACGATCGACGTCTGGGCGCCCCTACATATGCCTACACCCAAAGCAAATGGGCCACAATCCAACAATAAACAGCATAATAATGTGCAATAAAGTATCTTAATTTGTTGAATTGTTGATAAACTTTGGCGCCACTTTGCGGATAAATATGAAACGAAACAACAAAAAATACAAAAAAAAAAAACCAAAGGCTTATTGAAAAGATGCTTGGAGAACAATTGAGAACAAACCAAAAACAAACAACTGCAAATACATTTCGAAAAGTCTCTAAAAACGATAAATATCTTCGCGCATTAGTAGATAGTTAAGATTTCGAGATTCTTAACTACAAAATGAAACATTTTTTATTTACCATATTATAAAGTATGTATGTTGTTTAGTGAGTATTTAGTTACAACTTTCACGCAGTTTAGCAAAGAGCAACAGTTTCCTGTACTTGCAGTTATTGTGACTATTATTTATAAAATTACAAAACAACTGCAACTGTTTCGCCCTCCCCCTCACTTTTACTCTCTGACCCTATTGTCTCTTGGCCATCCATTTTGTATGCCTCGTTGTTGTTCTATTTAAATTATCAGTTTATTTGACTTTTGACATTTGCAGGTGAGATAGAGAATTACTATATGAAACTGCAACAAGTTGAATTATCTACGACTGTTTTGTGTCTATAAGTGTGTGTGTGTGTGTGTGTATTGTGACTGTGCACTTTCCCACTATCTGTGACATGTTGTTGCAGTTGCCCTCAATCCATGTCCGTTTAATTGCCCCTACGAGAGACTTGGCAAATTAGTTAATTGGAGTCCAGTTTACTTTGGACTATGTTGCAATGACAAAATACTTATATATGTGGGGGTATTTAATTATGATTCTCTCCTCTACCGACTCTCTCCCTCTCTCTTTCTCTTTCTTATCATTCATTCTCGCCCTTTATTGCTTGATAACAGAATTTAGCGAGAAGTAATTCATCTGTTACATTATGCTTGGCATTTTTGGTTAGTTTTATTCATCACTTTAGTAATTTTAATTGGCTTGGCATGAAATAATTGCTCAAAGGCCGAGTATATTGTTTTTAGATTACAAAAAATTTGTATTAAATTATATGCAATGTGACTCATCTTAATAAGTTCACCCTCTTTTTTATAATGTTCGATTTTCCAATCTAACCAACTGTGTAAATATTGGTTTTGTTACATTTAGGAACAACAATTGTCCCAAAATGCGATGAGCTCTATAAGATAAGGAGTTAGTGTATAAACAGGATTCTTTTAATAATAGGTGCACTTTAAAAAAAACCATAGATTTTCAGCAAAAACATGTTTAATTCATTTAAAGTATTACTTCAAGGATTCAACGTAATTAAATCCTTATATAACTTAAATTCTACTTCCATCCTCCCTTTATGATTTTCTTAAACTTTGCAAGTTTCCCTTACTGCTTGGTGCAGAATTCTTAATTAGAAAAGTAAAGTGTACTTATTTATTTGGCACACATTATATGCCATGTCATTCCTTGCTGTTTTTATACCAAAATCAAATTAGTTCTATCTTTCTGAATATTCTTTTATGTAAACTATAATGTATATAATATATTTCAGTTTTTTGTATTTCTATCAAAATTGGTTTTCTGAGATAAAGTTATATATTTCTCTCGGTTATTTCTCTTTCCCTTTCCGCATCTCCAAGTGAAAAATATAATTATTGCCTTGACAATGTTGTTGAACGGCTTTAAATTAACATAACACTTTAATTTAGCATTAACAAACTAATTAAGATTCAATACTGAGATATTCTCATACGCACAGATGAATCTTAACGGATTCAGAGAATTGGCACACAATTAAAAACGTCAGAAATACATATACATACATATTCTTATGCCATCTACCTGTATGCCCGGAACTCTAAATGGCGCACAGCCTATTTTGCGTCCTTTTATTGATTTTTGTAGGCCATTAAATTTTGCACAGTTACCCATATTTTCCGCCATTTGCTAGAGAGATCTACCCCAAAATGTACTTGGCCTCCACCTCCACACACTTCTCATTCCATTCTGTTTCCAAAATGTCCTCTCCAACCCCCAGAAAAAAAAGGAAAGGAACAACAACCAAATGCCGGGAGCAATGTGGCAGATATTTTTTCTTTTGCCAGCTCAGCAGATGAATGCGTATAATTTTCGGTTTGATTTATGCCCACTGACCCCCCAGCCCCCACCCCCCAACCAACCATCCAACACCAACATTCGACCGCGCTCTGGGCCACCTTACGCGCGCACACATGGCCCATATCGCCCATGGCCCAGTGCCACCCGCATTTTCCATTCTTCTCATTCTCAGAATTTACGCCAAGGTTGGCAACCTCAGATTTGTTACGGGGGCGTGGTGGAGCATCCAGCTCCAGCTCCGGCTCCGACTTCAGTTCCTGCTAATGCTGATGCTAATGCTGATGCCGATGCTGATGCCCGATGCTGATGCTGATGCTGGTCGTCCCTTTATCACAGAAAATGCTAAACGCAGACAATACATTTCTCTTGCGTCGTTCTGCCGTCGGGCTCAAGGCTGGCTTTATTACATTAAACGTTCGTAAAATAAAAATTGTGCCACTTTCTCAAAAACACGCACAACAATACACACTCACACACACACACACACACGCATACTCCTAACAAAGCTGGGAATCAACCTGCTGTGGCAAACTGCCGCAAAAACGGTGGCTTGAGGGGGAAGGCAACAAAAAACGGGACCCAAATGTTCTTTGGTGTGCGAGTCCTTACTGCATTCGCTTACATAATCAGTCATGTTATCCTTGTCACACATACGACAAAGGAAGCATCAGAGCGAACAAAGGAGAGAAAGTGAGAGAGATAGAGCATAAGCGAATTATGTTCAAAATTATTTATTTATGTTATTTTGTTGTTAGCCTCGCACAAGTACATATATGATTTTTAGATGTTTTAAAGGTTTCAGAACCGGTTAAGGACAACAGATAGTAAGAGAGAGAACGAAAATATCGATTTAAACCCATTTCGATAAATTATAAGTCCAAGAAATAAATATCTAACACCAACATATGGCCGTTGCTTTTGATAATTGACCGAGAATACTTATAAATGTAATTTTTGTTATACTTTCTTAACTTTCTCTTCCTCCACTTAGTCTCTCTCTCTCTCTCTCTGTCTGTCTCCTTCTGTGGTCTCTCCGTTCTCTGTTTTTTTTCGCATTTTGCTTTGGTCTTACGCATCGTCTTTCCGTTTTCGTATAGCTTTCCACGCCGAAAAATTCCTTTGGCATTGATAAATGGCATTTGGCGCACTGTTTGTTGTTTTTATTGTTATCCTTCTTTGCGCTTTTCGCACAGCTTTTAGCAGTTTTGTCCTGTCGGCAGCGAAGTATTGTTTGTTTCCAGTTGCCTTGCTTTGGCCTTTTCTCTCATTCGCAGAGTTCGTTTGTTTTTTTCTCTTTGCTTTTTGTTTCCCTCTACTTTTGCGTTTTGCCTGTTCAACGGAATCTGGGCTATTTATTCACCCAATTTCTATTTTTTCTTTCCTTTCCCTTTGCACATTTATCATTGTGCCTTCAGCTGCACATACACACACACGCATGGAGTTACACCCACCAACATGTACACTTACAAAAATCATGAGGTTAAAACGACACCAAGTGGGCCATCATCTTTCGACGGTTGACAGAAATCTCTGAAGATTTTCGTGTGGCGAATTATGCGTCCAGCCCAATTCCCTAAGGTTCAGGCAATTAAAATGTTTTATCAAAAAGTTCTTAGATATATTGCAAATTAATTTGCTGATAAATTTAATTTCGAAGCTCTTAAATCTTGACGAGTTTTGGCAATTTATTCACATTTAAGCATTTCCCTTGGGGAAATCATACGAATTTATCACAAAAATATTTGTTCACATATATTTGGCATTGGTGTACAAAAATGTATTTTGAAAACATTCGAACACATTTTTTAAACAAGATAAATGTCTTTAGATAACAGCATTCGAAAAAAGAAGGTCATTCAAATTTCATTGGTGGTCTTTGTTATTCGATTTGTGAAAACTTTAAAAAATAGTTTCATATGGAAAACATACGTTTTTATTTGCACTATGTATATGAGATATAATTAACTCCTGCCAAGTTTCGTATACTAGGATTCCCTTTGTGAGAAAACAATGAGACAAATACATATACTTAGATCTTGTAACAGATAAGTAGAGTGGCTTATTCTAAAACAAAAAACTCGACACGTTTTTCAAAAATATCGACAAACTTCTAGTAATAAATCTCACACTCAAATATCAAGATGGAAATCGAAATCTTATTTGGTCCCTATGTTTAAGTTCCACGAAAGAGCAACTGGTTGTCTTTGGATCTTTAATGGGAAAGATCACGTCTTAATCTACTCGTAATCTCATTTGAAATGATTCACGCTTTGTTGTAGGTACATATATAGAAATAAAAATTTGTTTGTATGTACATTTCGTCTCTACGCAAACGCATGTTTCTGATGCCCCTGCCAGTTCGGTCCCCTTTTTCCCTCCATTAAAATGGTCGATGACGCTGTCTGCGTGTTAAGAACAAACCCCAAAAATAACTCGAAGGCTTGGCCATTGCTCATTCAATTTTCGACAACATCAACTCCATCTATTGGCTGTTGGACGAACTAAAAAAGGGCTCGCTCTACAGAAAAGAAGGTAGCTTTAATGTGTTATGAGCATAATATTAAGCTTTATGGGGATCAGTTGTAGCTAAAAAAACAAACAAAAAACAAAACGTACAACAAAAAACCGACAGCTTTTTTGATTTGATTAACAAACATATCCTCTCACAGAAACAGAAACAGACAGTCAATTGAAGGCCAATCAATTGAAAATTAAAATGCATTGCATGCCACTCATGAACGGGTGTGGAAACATTCATTTTGATGAGGTGTCGACTGTAATTTGAATGAACACTTTAACTGAAATCAACAAGAAACAAAAAGAAAAAACACCGAATTTGATGTGCAATGCTCTCGGTGATTATATAATTGAGTCGGAATCTAAGCGGCACAGCTGCTTCAGGCCCATTCAATTCCCATTCTCATGCCCATATTCCCAATGGAATGACCTATATAAAATTTTGAATGTTGCCGTTGCCGTTGCCTTTGCCGCCGCTGTCGTCGGTGGCGAAGTGTTTCCAGCAGCGGCGACTTGATGATGAAGCGGCAATAAATGAGTGGTTTATGGGCGCAGCTTATGCAAAAAGCACTCAAGCTTGTATTTTTGTCTTTCTCTCTCTTTTTCTCTCTCTGTTTCTCAGTGTGTTTCTCTGGTGTCGGGTTCTTGAGTTCTTTCTCGTTGGCACATAAATAAATCGATGAGCGCTCGACCCGCTTCGCATAGTTCGCCAATATTTTTATTGATTTGTCTGTGCCTCTTTGCTTCCTTTTTGCGTTCCGCCATGTCTGGAAAATGCGAAATGGATTATTTAAATCCTGCTTAAAAGTTAATAAAACAATTATTCACCTCCCTTCCTCCCTCCGCCCTCCAACCCTACTCGGTGCCTATGTGATGGTGGCCATGGAGGCAAAGAAAGCGCGGCAAGTGCGATAAATTTGTGCAACCCTGCGACCATAAAACATGCCTTTTGAGTAATTTCTCGTTGGCGTTTATTTTGCGCCAACAATTTATGGAACATGCGCAATTCGAACAAGAAGAAGCTGACACTGAACTGGACACAGCGTCGCGTGTGTTGCAAATTACGTTTATTTATTATACAATATTGAAAAACATTCAAATTCAGCCTAAAACCAAAATGCAAAGAAAAGTGACAACAATAAAACAAAAAGCCCGTCAAGAAATCGTCGAGAAACGCGACCAATTCATTATACAGACAGTCTGTCGTCCAGATATATCCAAATATATGTACGGATTGTATTGTTTGGCGGGGTCGCACATAAATCACTGGGTGAAGAGACGTGCTTAATACTTTTTACGCGTTTAAACAATTCAAAATTGTTTATGAGCTAAAATATTGAGCTATTGTTGATCGTAAATTTAATACTTATGCGTATCAAAATTGTTTACAAAAGTGCCACTCACACAGTTACACACAAATGCACATGTAGTGTGGTTTATGCACTCGAAAAAAAGTCACCCTGCAAAGATTTTTGCAAAAGTTTTGGCTTGAAATCTGAAATTAGGTATATTTGGTTTGAAACTGTTGAAATTAAAATTTAAGTGTTTAAACAATCTAAATAAAGTAAAATTAAAGAAATTTTCAGAGTTACCTAGCAGTTAACTGGCACATTTAGCTTAAAGCTTCCAATTTTCTTCGAGTGCAGCACAATTATTATTACCCTTAATGTGTTATGGAGAAAAAACGTATAAAATTAAAATGTTTTCTGCAAGTGTAAACGCTGCTGTCTATTATTATTATTGTTTTTTTATTTGTTGTTTTACATAAGTTAATTATTGCTTATTTGAACAACTTTAACAACAAAGCAAACAGCCAATAGAATCAGTGACAAACAAAACCGAAAATTATTTAACAATAATCTTAATTAATAATAAACAAAACAGTTTGAGTTAATTACAATTGTGTATGTGTGTGCGAGAGAGACAGAGAACGCTGCCTCCGTGTCCCTGCGTCAACAGAAACCAAACCTTTTTTGAGCAAGTGCTGGAATTTTTACTCGACCAGCAGCAAAGGCAACATTTCCCCTCCACACTCACAAACACACACAAACACCCAACACAGAACTGCTAAGAGCGGCTACTCTTGCAGGCTGATTTATTTGCCATAAGTCAAAGCAGGCGCGCATATACACGCCCCGCACCGCAACGTATGCTAGAGCGGGAGAGCAAAGGCAAAAGCAAAGAAAAGGCTGGGTTATTTGTCTTGCGGCACCGCCATTATTCATTTGGTCGCGGTCTCTCTTTCACTCATACGTTCATTCATGGCCGGCAATGGCAATTCACTCGCTCTCGAGAGCGCTCTCTCTTTTATGTCTGTGGCTCTCACTGAACGTGAGCGGGTGTGTGTGTGTCTCTCTCTGGCTTACTTGCTCTCTCTCTGTCTGCCGCTCGTTCTGTGTTTGCAAGAGTAATCGCTCTCTCTCTCTGATTTTAATGGCCGCTCTGAAGTGTTTATCGTTGGCACACAATATTCGCAAGTGGGATTTCTTATGGCAATGTCGTTCTACGTTTCGGCCCTATTGCCGTCGGCTAAAAACCGCCCACCCCCTTTCTCATTCGTTCACTTTGACACACACACACATACTCTCAGTGCATTCCCATGGTCTCTGTTTGTGTGTGCATTTGTTTTTCTTTGACTCTTTTTCCTGTTGCTGTTGGCTGCACTTTTCCTTCTTTGCCGTCTTCTGCTTCTTCTTCGTCTTCATCTTCTTCTTGCTGTCGTGGGTTTTTCTTGGCAGCAGTTGAAAAACCGCGCCACAATTGGCAAAGGCAAAGGCAAAGGCAAAGGCAAAGCTCCAACTTCGTCTTTTGTCCTCCATCTCTAGCTCCAGCTCTCTAGTTCTCAATCTTTGACTGCTCCCCGCGCTAACTTGGCAAAAAAGAGTTGTTTTAAAAATTGTTTATGGCCGTAATGCTGGCGCTGTTCATTTTCCACGACCACGACATAAAAGGAGGGCTGCTGAAGGAAAACTCTGCGTTTTCTCTCCCTCTCACGGTCTTCCCCTTTTTACCCATTTGTTGGCGTTGTCTTCGCCTGCAACATTTTTCTGATTAATAGTTTTATTTATTTTTAGCGCTCATCTTCTTCCAACTCGTCCAAGTCGTTTTTGTCGCTTTGTCGCTTTTGTTGTTGTCCGTCGCTAGCAACAATTTATGAGTCTTTATTAAAATGTTATATCGCTTATTGTTGTTGTATTTTTTATTTGTTTTCTGTTAGTTATATATTTTTGTTTCTGTTCATTTTTCCCCATTTTGTTTTATCAGCTCCACGCATTCCGTTTTTATCAAATCTGCTGTCACTTGCCGCTGATTTATTATAGACCATAATTCTTTCTTCATTCGTTCGTTCGCCCGTTCGCCAGTTCGTTTGGTTCTTGTTGTGTCCGATTCCGTAATGAAGTAAGTTTTGAGATATGGATTTTTCTTCTCCTGGGATTACATTTTTATCTACTGAAGAGGATCTCAAACAAAACAATCGATGGTACAGTGCGCTCTCCAGTTTTGCCATTCAATTGTATTGCACTTGGTGTCTGGAGTCTTATCTGTTGGCCTGTTGACAATGTGGCTACAATTTCTTTGCGAGACTCCTCCGAGCCACGACAACCACGACTCAGCTGACCCCGAAGGGCAACATGTGAATGTTGTGTGCAACATCGTGTTTACGTCCCGGCCGATCGAATCATGACAAGATTTTCGTGCCGAAAACGCCAGCCAAATGAGAAATGTTGTTCTTGCCACGATATTTTTCGGAGGAGCATGTTGTAAATTTCCGAAACGGCACGAATTCGACTTAGCTGCCACTCAGACATTAGAGAATTATCCTTGAACCGAAAGGTTTTTTTTTTTGTGTTTTTTGTTTTATTTTGTTGATTTTTTTATCCGACTGCAACTGTTCAACATGTGAGAAACATAATTTTTATGATTGATAATTGACTTTTCACCACGCCCAACGCTGTCAAGGTCGTCTCGGATGAGATTATTCTACGAAAAGCCTTGAAAGATCTTAAACTGAAAAAAATATGCGCAGTTTGCCTCATTTTTTTACGATGCCATAAAAAATTGCACTCCGTTAAGTGTCATGGTAGTCGCCGTCGTCGTTGTCATAAACAAAACTCGCGTTGAAACGGAGGCAGCGCTGCTAATTTGCACTTCCGTTGAAAATTCACTTCGCCGGCAACAGGATGCTGCTGTTGCTCTGTGTGTGTGTGTGTGTTTGTGTTTGAGTGCGAGGCAGGGCACAGAGACGGACGCAATCAGGACACACGTTGCCCGTTGCCATTTAGGTAGATGGCCCAGTGCATTTGGCACTTTTTTATGTCCTCGACAGCGATTGCCAACTGCGAAAGCGACCAAAAAAAAAAAAAGAGCCAACAACAGGACAACAAAGAAAAAAACAAAATCTGCAAATAGCTGCAGGTAAATGCGGCAAATTGCCATCACGTTTAGTCCTTGAATTTTGACAGATTCACGTACTTACATCTGTAGTGACAGCCAAATGGTTTTAGTGTGGTTCTTATTAAACTTTGACGAGGTCAATTAATCTACATGGTAATTTCTTAACATTTATAAAAAGATATCAAATATGAATTTAATGAACTGTAACTTTCGTCTTCAATTGTTAGATTGATCTTAATTTGAATGGGGTTTTTAATGTATTTATTTTACGACATTGAAAATTTGGCAAAGAAAACAAATCACAATTTATATTCTTTCAAAAAATAAATATTTACATTTGGAATTTTAAAATAATTTTTATATATATTCCCCAAGCATGAAGAGATTTATTCATATAGATCATAAACACAAACACAACTAACTAAACTATTTAGTATTTAAATTCACTTTAATTTTCCATCTCTATGCCTCACTTTCTCTCGTCTTGTCTCTAGTCTTAGCTAACAATGCTTTGGCGCAGATCAAACTAAGTTTAACAAACAAAAAACGTTTATGAAAGTTAAAAGCTTTTTTCAGCAAATTAACTAAGGCGCAATACAAGTAAAACTCTTATCAGATTACTAATTAATTTAATTTTCTGCCCAACGAACCCCGCGCCATCCCTGCCATTCCTGCTCTATGCAAGGGAAGGGCCCAAAAATGAAACCGCTTGAGTCGACAGAAAAAAGCGTTGGGCCGCTCTGCTTGGCTCTCAGGTATAGGGTGACTTCCTGACTCTTGTCAAAGTTTTTGCTGATTAAATCAGTCATAGAAATGTCGAAAGAGCAGCAACAAAAAAACACGAAGCAGGAAAAAAAGAAGAGGCGAATGGAAAAACCTTTAGACCAAATCAAATATTTGCCTGCCTGGCCAGGACAAGGACAGCCTAGACCAGCATTTAACCGTTAGTTTTGTGGTCTTATTATGCAAAGAAAGAAAGAAAAAACAGAGGGGGAAAAAAATGTTGGAGTCGGACCACCATCAGGCAAAACGAAGCCAACTCAAGCAGGCAAACAGAGGAAAAAGCCAAACACGAAACAGTTAAAAAAGACCAAACATTGAAGTGCAGGGGGGTGGTAGGCAGGGGGCAGGGAGGTAGAAGGGAGCGGAGGCACTTCTATACAAGGAAAAAGTCATCGTCATCGGCAATTCAAACATATGCACGCCTCAGTTGACGGCGACGGCAACGCCGACGCTGGCTTCGCTGCTGCTTAGTTAGCCTCATTTAGAAAACGTTTGTTATGCAATGCCAACATTTGTATTCGAAAATGTTTTTTATTCAGTTGTTGACTTTTTTTCTTCCTCTTTCTGCCATTTGCTTTGTATTGTAACATTGCTCGGCGCGGCCTAAATGGCTGACTGGGACTGGGACTGAAACTCTGAGACTGAGAATGTGGACATGGACATGGACAAGGAGATGGCGATGGCGATGGCGATGGCGACATGGCTTTGTGCCGACTTCAGCTGTTTGGTTTTGGTTTGCTTGGGTTATAGGTTTTTTTTTCCTTTCTTTCTTCGGCCTGAGCTGGGGCCTGGGCCTCAGTTCACTCGCTCAAGTTTGAATTTTAAATGCAATCATTTCCTTTACCGCAGTCACCCGCTCAACTGCTCACCCCTCTGTTCACGTGCAGGTTCTTCCGCTCACCTTTTTGGCCAGGCTCTCCTCTCTCTCTCTCTCTCTCTCTGTCTCTCTAACTGGCTTGTATGTAAGGACTTCGTGATTTTCGCTATGATTGTTTAAACCAAATGTGGCCAAGCTGGTACTGTCTGACTTGGCCAACATACATAGTTAGCTGGCTGGTTAACTAACGAACTGAAATTGTTTAAATATGCACAGAGATATAAAACATTTCGTGACATACGAGCGCATATCCCCCCCAAAAAAAAACAACAAATGTTCAATTCAACGATTCAACTCAATGCAAATGAACAGACCATACTCAACAGGGGGGAGCCCAGTCCGTTCCTATCTCTGTCACCTTAACCAAAATGTCTAAGGCTAAAACAGATCTCAAGCAAAAGCGTTTGCACGCCCGCAGAATTTCTCATTTGATTTATGCTGAGCAGGATTTTATTTTGGCGCAATTTATAAAGATGTCCGACTGCAAGCTTTTGAAATATATTTTTATAAATAAATACAAGATACATACATATACATATACATATATATATATATAAAGCATAAATTTTCAAGTTTCACGTTTTGCGTCTCTGCGTTTACCTGAATCGTTGTCGGCGAAGTCGTCATCCGAAAAAGAAAAAATACAAAACAAACAAAATTTCGGCATTTCTGTTTGCCCGACGGTCGCGCTGTCAACCCAATTCAAATTGTGTACAAAATCGTGAGATGCATAATTAATATATCTCTATATATGTACCTATACATACATATTTTATATACATATCTTTAAATCACGGAGTCGGCAATTGAGTTGTATCAGTGCGTGTTGAATTGGAAGTTGCCTAGTAGGCGGAGTGAGTTTAAAAGCTTTTTAATTTAACAATTTCCAACAGGTTAATATGACTCAATAGAGTAGTAATAAAATATGGAATATGGACAATAAGCGTTAACAGAGTGAGTGGTTACCTTAACTCTTAGATAAAAACAGAAATAAAATGGGATTTGAAAGGATACAAGTGGAAACACAGAGCAAAAACTGTTTCGGACCTCAAGCAAAGATATTTTGACACAAATATTTAAAACGAAAATTGATATGGTAGTTCCAACAACTACTAAGTACTTACTTATGTGATCAGGCATTATGAAATAGTATTTTGAACTCTATTTCATACTTAAAATTACTATTTCTCTCTCAATCTAAGCATTTGATTGTAAATTTGTAAAAAATAAACTAAATTAATTCATTAAACTTCGACTGTAAACAACAAAAATAGATATCAGATATTTAAATGTCTATATGGAATTTTTACAATATTGAATTGCCTTAATTAGTGCCTACTGAAAAAAGTTGAGTTAAATAATAGGTCAAGTTGTTTAATAATTATGCATTGAATAGACAATTTAATTGCCCATTGACAAGCACTTATCAATTAGTCATTTTATATATATTCAATGGTCGATATAAACTATTTTTAATATGACTATAAAAAGAAAAGGAAAATGGCGCCAGTTAGCAGTTAGCTAGCTCGTTTGCTTTTGGCGCCAATTTGGCCAGGGCCGCCTCCAAGCCCGGCTCAGATCTAAAGTTAAAGGCTCCCCATGCTACCAATTTTGGTGCGATGCGAATACTTTACAATGGCAATTAAAAGTAATTACCAAAACCATTAACGCAGCCGGCAAAAAAAAAAAATTGAAAAAAAAGAAATACGAAACGAAAACCAAGAAAAATAACAAAAAGCGATACCAAAAACGGAAAAATGTCCAACTAAAATGCAAGAAAAAGACAAAAAAACAAAAAAAAAACAACGAAAGAGAAAAAAAATGCACGTAATTTATTTGTCATCAATTGGCTGGCAATAAATCAGACAATCACAAAAATGCTGTCAGCATTAAGACATGTGAATACGAATACATTTGCAGCAGCAACAACTACAGCAACAGCAACAACAACAATGTTGCTGAGACGGCAGCAACAGCAACGTCGCCAGCATTTCAAGATTTATGGACGTGTAACCTGTTTCTTTAATTGCACATTTGCAGCCCCCAAACGACGACAACGGGCAACGGGCAACGTAAACGGCAGCAACAACACAAAAAAACCAACCAACAGCAACATGTGAAAAATAAATTAAATAAAAATGCATACAAAGCAAACGAAATGGCTTGAAAATGAACTCGAAAACGGGCAAACGGTAGCAAAAAAGAGCAGCACTCAGCACGGACTTGGTTGTCGCTTGGCTGCACTGCATCCAATCTGGAAGCTGCCAGCCAACCAGCCTGCTGACTAGTCAGCTGGGCAATGCAGTTCATGCAACATTTAATGATTTGCCGCCATTTTGAACTTAAGGTACAAGGGATCGAATTTCAAATATGTAGTTTATTGAAGCATTTAGTGAACTTACTGAAACCAAACATTCCATTAATTATCTTACAATGTGATTATTCTCTTCTTCACTTCGTACACTCATGAGGTTATTCATTGATTTTGTTTATACATTCATACTAATGGTTTATAGATTCCTTAAAATATTATTAGGAACTCTTTTTGTCATTGAGAGTCTACGTGCCTATGTTAAAATTATTGGTTCGATTCCATCGAAATGTGCTGCGTACATCAGAAATAAGTTTAAATACAAAACTTTATAGCAATAAAAATTAAAATTAAGAGACCAATTTGCATGGAAACATACAGATGGAGGGGAGTATCTTGACCAATTTTATTAGACCCTCTGCAAGTGTTTAATAATTATTAAAGCCGATTATAATCAATGTGTTCTATGATTTGTTTAATATTAATTAATTTAATACAGTAATTCATTCTATTCATATGTTGTATGAGAATGTTTTTTTTCAAAATAAATATGCACAAATTTTAATATATAATTATACATAAATATTTATAAAAGAAACAAAATGTAAAGGTAATTTTCCCAAATGATTTTCCACAAATACATATCTTGAAAATATTTTAAATATGGGGCAACTTTAATCAAAGATTTCTTTAACTTTAAAACTCGTTATCGCTTTTGAAACATTTTTTAGGTACAAATAGAGACAGTTAATTAAATATTCAAGTCTTTAATGATTTAAAAATAGAACAAAATGTTTTCTTAATGGAAAATTTCTTGCAGATTTGAAGCTAAAATCTGTCATTGGTTTGATAAAAACATGAAAAATACTAAAAGTGGCAAGAACTCAATGGAAACAACGCAACAAAAAACAGACACACACACAGAGAGGAGCATAAAAAAAACAACAACCAATAATAGTTTGAGTTTCCATGTTTTTGTCGAATTAAAATTTGCAACAAGACACGTTCGCTGGCGCTAAAGTTTGCCGCTGATCCTTCCCGATACTCCTGCTCCAGTTGCAGTTTCTGCTTCTACAATTCGGTCCTGGCTTGCTTAGTTATTCATGTACATTTGTATCCTGCGCATAAAATGCGGCTGCGGCTGCTGTGCGGAAAGGCAGCAGACAAATAGTAATGAAACTCTTCTCGGGCGGCTGCCAGGACATACGACGACTTCTTCAGCTTTTGACTGGGCTGGGTTAGCTCACACTCTCTCTCTCTCTCCTTTTCTCTCTGTCTCTCTATTGTATTGTGGCTGTTCTATGTTGCGCTGTCGTCTCTTTGTTGAGCAAGGATTGGAGCCACTCGGCTCCAGCAGCAGCAGAAACATTTCGACATAATGTAAACTAATTAAAATTCAAAAGCCATAAACAGATTTTGCCAATAAAACTTTGCTAGCTAAATATTTTTTGCACACACCAGCCAGCATGTTGAGAGATACACACACACACACACACACACTCATGGATAAGGGGAGACAGGGGAGAAACAAAGAAAACTTTACACAAATACAACAACTCTCTTCAATACATATTGTTGTTATTGTAGTTCTTCTCTAGTTTTTCTCTGCCAAAACTATTGCCAAAGCAGCCTTCGGGTCTAAAATCTCCAGTTAAAGGCAACTTAAAGTCTCTGTTGGATTTTCCTTTGGTTTTGCTATTATTATTGTTGTTATTATTGTGTATTGTTGTATGCTGAGATATATAGATATGGCTACAGATAGATATATGCATATATATATTTATTTCTGTGTGTATGTGGTTGCTTGCCACTCTTGAGTCGGAGTGGAGTGCAGGAAGTGAAACGTAGGAAGTGTGGCCAACAACATTTTATACTCGAGCGCATAATATTCATATGCAGGCCATAAAAAACTTTGGCAGCTCAACGAGGAGAGATCTTCTTCCGACATCCCTATCCCGTTATCCATTCCCATTCCCATTCCCATTCCAGTTCCTTCATCTCCCCTACTAGAACAGAGTTTGAGACGCTGTGAAATCTTTAAGGGAACTGTAGTAAAATTTTGTATATCTCTACTTAGAGAGAGGTTCATTAAAAACCAGTTTAGGCAAGTAACCAAATAAAATGTTATTAAATATTTGTAAGAAATTTATAATGTTGATGGTTTCTTGCAGATATAGTTACTTTTAACTGGATCTTTAGAACATAGAGTTATCATTTGGAATAAGGAATTGTGTAGAATTTTGTATTTATGCTTTCCCTTTTTTTGGCATTTGAAAGATACAAAAAATATGCAAGAATAAAAAAATAACAGAATAAAAGAGAGAGGAGAGAAACAAGGATAGATAGACAAACGTTAAGAGATAACTGCAGTGAAAGAGAGAGTGAGAAAGATAGTATTTTTTGTTGCAACGCCTCCATTTGTTGGTAGCTGGCAAAAAGTTGCATAGAAATGGATAAGGTAGCGGGGTGTGGCAGAAGCTTAACTTAACTTTGCTTTTACTGCGATAAAATGAAAATTGCACACGCGCCATAAATAAGGATTCTCACAAGGATAATTTATAAAACTTTGCTCACAACGTTTTACTTATGAGAAGCAGTAGCAGCAGCAGCAGCAGCAAGCAGCGAATGCCAGACACAACTTGCCTCCCAACTTGTCCTTTCTCACTCACACTCTCTCTCTCTCTCACTCCCTAGCTCTCTGTCTCAAACACACAGAGTGTTTGCCACCCGGGAACTGATGCACTTGCGTCTACTGCCTCTAAACCATTCTCATTCTCATTGCCATATCCTGGCCTGACGTCCTGGCCTGGGCACGGGGCAAGTGAAGTTTGTAAATTCCGCAAGTGTTGAGACTATGACGTATGCCCAAGACCCAACACCCACTTCAATTCATCCGAACGGGCATCTAGTTTAAAAGGTGGTGAGAGCAGGGACAAGAGGTCGACATTGGGGGTCCAAAGACCTGCATGCATATGCTGACCAGAACGACCTCTCCGGCCAGCCAAATGGCCAACAAAATGGGTAGGCTGAGAGGCAGCCGAAATTGTAATCGATGTGCGAAATAAACAAAAGCGGACATAATTATCGAGTTATCGCGCGGCGCCTTGCTGCGGGTGTGGCTCCCTGACTGCCCCTTCCCGACACTCCTCCTCTGTGCTTCAAAATGAATGGCCGTATACACTGGCCGTGCTTGGGCTGCGCTAATCCCGCACCGAAATTCTCGGCAAAGGCAACGCATCGATATTTATGATGTCATGGATTTTATTGTTGCCTGCTGCAAAATATTCATATGCGTTTGCCCAGGACTTGGGCACGGAAACAGTAAAATGACCATCAGCCGAACAGGATGTAAATTTTGCAGCAAAACGAGACAACGCACACAAGGACATGAACAGGACCGAAAAGAGATGGAGACAATGAATGTCCTGCTCCCAACTGAGCAGGAAAACAGAATATAGAAGGAGGAGGTGGACCAGTGGGTGGATTGTCGATAAGGCGGCTGGCTGCCTAGCTGAACGAGAGATGACGCTGGTGCGATAGTCCAATGTCCGCCAGGATATGCCACAGTCAAATTTGAGCAGGTCGAGCCCCACACCCGCTGACCCCTTCCATGACCCCTTCTCTAACGAATGCTCTAGGTCAGAGCGCAATAAAATGTTGCTGATATTGTTGTTCCATTTTTTTTCCTCTCTCTCTTTGTTTTCTTTTTTTTTTTTTGCTGCCTATTGCCAAGTTTGATGTGGCTCTTGTCCATGGGGCTCAGCATCAGTTAAGCTCCGCACGGAAGTTGCACATATGCCTCGGACTCGACTCTATTCGATGCGGGTTTCGGTTCGTCGCTGTTATTGCTGTTATTGTTGTTGCACTTGAGTTATGCGCATAGATTGAAAATTGTCGATAACCGAAAAAGAATCGCACGAAATGCAACCAACACCAACAAGCCACAGGGTCAAATCAACAGAGAGGCAACAACGTACAACTGATACCCTAAACAGGAATTTCCGTTAACAATGTCAATCCCAATGTCGGCAAGGTAGGTCTCATAATCCACATGCTCCTCCTTCGGCCAGGGTATTAAAAAAATACTTGGTCTGGGCGCGTTTTGCACTTCACAATTGTTTTCGAGGTAGAGGTTTAACAAAAAACCAACAGCAACAACAACAACAAAAATGTGTGGGCTTGGAAGGTGGCTGTTGTAGGCGTGTCCACATCATGTTGTTGGTGGGAGCGTGATGCAACACGCCATTATAAAGTTATTAAAAGACAACAACCAAATAACAGGAAAAACATACTCCAATTCAAGGGACACACATACAACCAATCTCAACCAATGTGAGTACCTGTAACAGGTAGAAAACAAAGCCAAATTAATGAAAGTAAGCAGCATGAAAGAGTTAATTGGCTAAGACTTCAATAACAGAAATGTTGGGTTAACAATCATATATCAGTGGGAACCTCTTGATAGTAGCAATTAAAAATTATTTAAGGAGACGTGAAATTACCTAGATGAAGTTAAATCAAGAACTTAAAAACTTAGGAAACTTGAAGAAAAATGCTGTTTCAATTAATAACCCGGAAACAAAGAGATCAGAGTAGCTTTTAACATATTTTAAGCCATTTATAAGAAACATTTCTAAAAAGGCAGAAACATTGTCTAAACCTTTTGTCAATTTTTTCATTAATTAATAACTAAAAAAGTCACTTAACGCAAAAGCGTCGACAGGTCGAAAGTTTGATTTGAATTCCTAAAAGTAAACCATAACTTTTCCATTAAATGAATTAAACTCACAATCAGTGACATATAGAAAACAAAAACTTGGAAAAATATAATAAGAAATTAGCACTATATTTTAAAATACGATTTATTTGCATTGCTTTTAACTTGTTAAATTGATTTGATTTACTTAAAAAATGTTTTCAGAATTTATTGGAAGGGCAGTAAACATGTTCATCAGAAGTAAATTTTCAACTACAAAGACCTCAGCACAAATAGATTAAAGCCAAACAGACTTTAGATACAAATTCATCCCAGAACTCAGTCCATTTTGATAGGCATTTTGACACTCTTTGCTTTTAAAGATTGTTTTTTTGTTTTTGTTTTGTTTAAATAAAATCATTTTTGCTACCGTCTGCTCACAATCAAAAAACCAGCAAAAAGGGGGCAACAAAGCAACAACAACAACAACAACAAGAATAAAATGCCTTTTTGCAACAATGCAAAAATTGTTTATGAGATTAAGCTCATAAACTGCAAAAATGCATTTTAATTGAAGTGCAGCTTTGGGACTTCATATATACACATACATACGTACATATATGTATGTAGTATATAAAGAAGAATATGTACGTATATAATATAATATTTCTGTTTGTTCGCTTTTCTGTTCAGCCTCTCGTTTGGTGGCACTCACTGATACTGATAGTAAATTTCCAATATATCGATACAAAAACTGAACTGAAAATGAACCCAAAGAGAGAGGAGGACAATATCGAGTGTGTGTGTGTATGTGTGTCCAGTGTGGACAATGGCGTTGATTGTTTGAACTTTGCTGGCGCTTCAGATTTTTTGTTTTTTTTTTTACTCTTTGCCCATGCCCCATGCAGTTTTTTCTGCCAATAAATTGGCAATAAACATAAATCGCAAGGATTTACAACACAGAAGCATATAAAATAAATTTATTTCTCATATGTATACGGGTAATTAACAGAGTCGATGAGGTGATGACCACCAGTCTGAACGAATGGCAATAGATCAGATTAGATGAAACTGGAACAATTTGTTAGTCCCCGATATGATTTATGAACGTGGGGGGTATATGTCGAGTCGAGAAGTTTGTTTGCCGTGTGCTTGTAATTGAGCGGATGTGACACTCAAGATTTTAACGGAAGTCCCTAATTGCTGCCTCTTCGCATTCTGTGTGTGTGTGTGTGTGTGTAGTTTAGCGGGAGTGTGAGTTTGACTTTGGGGACTTTGTGACTCATAAATACGGCATGTTTGCATGCATTTCAAATGGAATGTTGTCTGTAGCCAAAAAATACACCAAAACATCCAATTTAATTTGTATGAATCCATCAGTAGCTCCTTTGTCTTTGTCCAAGATACAAAATCTACCATCTAAAGGGTCTGAGAGGGCAGACGACAACCGAAACGCGACAAGTGAAAGGAGAACTACAAACTCCCGCAAAAAAAATAACAAAGTGGAAGACTCCTTTTACAGTTTTCATGGCATTGTTCAGAATTACCATCAAGTTGACAGTTCTATGGCGCGTTGACAGTTCACACAAACATTCACATGCACTCACACACACACACACACACACACTAACACATATGCAAATGTCGCCAACTCGTTGGCTCATTCTTGTGGAAAATGTTTTTCTGCCCGCAAAACGGAAGGAAGGAACTGGGCAAACGAAACGAAACGAAATGAAGAATGTGGCAGGCAAAGCGAGCTATCAGTAGCAAAAAAAAAAAAAAAATAGAAAAACCAAAGTCCAGAGACGTGAAGTAAAAGTGTTTTATACAGAAGCAGAGAGAGAGAGAGAGAGGAAAAAACAACGTGAAAAACGTATGAAATGACAACTTGAAAATGCAAATAAATGTAAGTTTTGCCATTTTTATTTTCATTTGCACACGTTTGTTTCCCTTTCCCTCTCTCTCTATCTATTCATCTCTTTTGCTTTTGTTTTTCTCTGGTGCCACGTCAGGAATTCATCATCAACGACCACGTGACGTGTCCCCCAATCCTTACCTCTAGCCACAACTTTGCCGTCTGCTGTTGGCATTCAAAACTATTTTTGTCGTTGGCATTTAGAGTGTCACATTTATATGGGATTTTTATTTGGTGCTCCTCCAACCTACTCCTCCGCCTGCATCAACCACTTCCATCCCATTTACACAAACACCTCACCTAAACTCCAACTCCGACTCCTACTCTTTCAGTGCTTCCAACTCCTACTTCTATGCCACACGCGCCTTCCCATCTTTTTCTTCTTTTATACACATGTATGCAGATACATTTTTTCTTCCTTCTGCATGGATAGGAATTTTAAAACGTGGCATTGCGGCGTCTTCAATATCACACCATCCATATAAATGAGTGTCTGTGGAAGTCATTCACGTGTTAAAACACAACGACACCTCAATGGACCGAATTGCCTGGCAGATGAGTGACATTCTAAGGGAAAGAACAACTAGAACTGACAACTAAGGGGATGATTCTATAGAAAATATATTATTTTCAAGAATTTCTTTCATTAATACTATAGGTTTTCCATTAATGCTAAAATAAAACCGAGTGGATAGTTTTAAAGAATATTATATATCGGTTCTTTAATCATTTTTGAATACCTAATCTACATTAAAATATTTTCTCAATTATACAAATATTTCATATATTTATACCATTATATCCCACAATGTACATAAATGAATATATATATTCATCCAGTAGCATTTGCACTTTCCTAGGCAGAAAAAATATACACTTGAAGTTATAAACTTTTATCTTTTATATTTTGAAACACATCATCAAAATATTCTTCGCAGTAAGATTTGAAGGTGATTCTAGAGATAATAATTGATAAGTTAAGTACAATATATATAATTAGAATTTCCATAGAACAATTTATACATTTCCATTCTTTTCTATCGAGTTTCCTGTTACAAGTGTAAATAGATAAATCCATTTAAATGGGCAACTCCCCCAACTACTTTTTTACTTATAATCTATTTCTCTAATGCATAAAAAAAGAACATGGAATCCTTATTGATCCTTGTCTTGAAGGCAAATAAGTCAACCATTTTTCAAGTACCGCTTAGAGGACAAATGTCGCTATTTTGGGTACTTCAACCACTAGCGAGTCCTTTCTCCTTCCAATTCACTAACTAGTGCATATGCGCATATTTCTCTCTCACATACAAGCACATACGGGGGCTCAATGGCTGACTGCAGCCTGTTCCAATCATAAATCATAATTCAATATGGAGTGCCCTGCCCTACCTTCTATATATGTAGCTGCCGCCACCCTTCTCCTTCTCCTCCCTTACAGTCATTTTACATGCATTACAAGGCAATTCAATGCGTTGTTCTACAATGAAATATGCATTAAAATGGCCTACCAATTGGTTAGACGGAAAAAAAACTGAACAGAAAACCGAACTGAAATGAAATGAAGCCATGTCGAATTACTGAGCAGAGCAGAGGTGGAGAAATGTTCCCATTTCCATTTGATTTTTCCATGGAAATTCGATGATGCTTGGGCCAGAGAAATCTGTAATGAGCATTTTGTATTTATAATGTGATTTCTGAACCTCGAAAAAGGAGCGGAAGCGAATGAGAATGAGACCAGGAGGGGCCATGGGAGGGAAGTCTCTCTCTCTCTCTATCTCTGTCTAGTGCCAACGACAGTGGCACATCGTTCATTAAGCAGACTTAGTTGAGTGCTAATTGTATAAATCACATAAGGATTTCAGCAGTCTGGCTAGCCCCCTTTTACAATGTAGATACATGTGTTCCCCCTCTCACTTCCCACCGTTGCCCATTTTCTTTAGCCATTGGCACGAATTTAAATTTCATTTGCCGTATGTGTGTATGTGTGTACTTGGCCACATATTGTAGTTGAGCGATTAAATAAATGCGCCCAAGTTAAGCCCCCCAAACACACACATACACAGACAGTCAAGAGAGAGAGAGAGAGAGAGAGAGAGATACTAAAGTATCTTGTGGATACTACAGGCAAAGACTCAAGTGTCTTTGGCAACAACCGCAATCGAATTACCTGAACATCAAATGTGAGGTAAAAACCCAAAAATGAAATCCTCATAAATTGCCAACTGATCTGACTTGGCATGCGAGTGAGCCAACAAAAGGAAGAAATAACACTTTAAACTTTACTTATATGTTTTTTGGTTTTTTGCGAATTGTTTTGCTGTTGTTAAAAGGATGAAAATGGTTAGAATTCTATGCGGGAAAAGCTAGCTTGCTGATTATGCAACATGCAGTTTTCCAGTTGAAAGTATTCATTCTGATACCCAATCATTTCCCATGCTTTGTCACTTGAATACCAAATAAAGAACTTGGCAATAGTTCGATGACATTGAACGGCGACCAAACAACCAACCAACCAGCAGCCACAACGACAACGACAACATCATCAAGATGCGACTCTTGGGTCGGGCCTGAGAAACTTGCCACAAACCAAAAGTGTATACAAGAGGGTGCAAGAGTATGTTGGGGGAGAAAGAGAGATAGGGAGAGAGCGAGCAAGAAATGCTTGTTTAAGATTTAAAAGTAAAAATAGCTCCTTATTCATCTTCGATACACGAAGCAGCTGAGGATGCGGATGCGCCCCAGACTCGAGTTTTTTCCCCCTTCCCCCTCCTCTCTTGTTCGTTCTCTGTCTCTGTGTGTTGTCTGTAGAGAAAACAGATACAGGGATGGCAATGGCAACCCACGAGTTTCGGTTACCAATGGCTGCCCCATTCCCCATGCCCATGCCCATGCCCATTCTCAATCACATTCCCATTCCCGGAACGTGTAATGGCAACTTGCATGTTGCACCGCGTGTTGCTTTATTTGCATACATCAACAGCAACAACAACAACAACAACAATGGGCCAGGGATGCAACAGAAATATGCTTGGGGAGCATAAAAGGAGGTGGGTGAAGTGGTTACTGCATGAGTCCTGAACAGAAGTCCAAAATACCAAGGGAAACTGGCTGATTTCTGAAAGTGATTTAAATTCAATTAAAGGTTTAGAATTTTCTATACATTTGCCGAAAGGTAAATAAGATAATGTAATAAGAAATTTTCATTGCTTAGCCAAAAAAAAAAGGATACCAATAACTTGGCTATCATCAAACACTAGTTCTTATAATGAATTTGTTTCAATTTGATTGAAGTGAAACAATTGGAACATTTTATAGTCTAATTTTTCCATTCAAATGGTTATTTTAGTATTACTTCCTTCCCTTATGTTCACATTAGTCTTTGTGGATATTGCTCAATGTGGCAGTTCAATAGCTTTTCCCGATTCTGGCCTTCATCTGCGACTGTTTCGCCTTGTCGGACTTTGCCAAAAGATTTGCTTTTGAGATATGCCCACAATAAAACTCACAAATAAAACTTGCAACTGCGCGAGACTCACCTTTGCTTTTGGCTGACTCTTGTGGCCCTATGCCACATATACCTTAACCTGGCCCGAATCAGTTGCTCTACCCTCTCTGCCTTATTACCTTGTCCTTATCCTTGACATAGCTCCTTCTTCTTCTTCTTCTTCTACTACTACTACTACTACAACTACTACTTCTTGCGGTTGCGTTTTCTTCTTATTGCTGGCGGCAAACCTTTTGTTTATTTTATTATCTTTGGCTATTTGGCTGCTTCTTGTGCTCCTTTTTTTCTTCCTCTTCTTTTTCTTTTTTGTATATGGAGTGTGGCGAAAACGCTTAAAACAAAATTTATTTAGTCGGCCCAAGGCCCAGGCATAGAGAGACAGAGACATAGAGAGAGAGAGAGAGAGAGAGAAAGAGACAAAGAGTAAAACAAAGAATGAATGGCAATGCGACAAAAATGCGACTAAAAATAAAGCAAATGGTTAAAAGCAACAACAAGAAATATGCCAAAATAAAAATTAAAAATAAATAAAATATGTACTTGTGTGTGTGTGTGTGTGTGTAAAGCCAGAGAAATGGCTAAAATTAATTTAAATTTATATATTTTACAGGCACAAAATTTTAATTCACCAAATTGTGTGCGAAAAATGAAGCTTAAAATAGCCTCTGCCTATTCCAAATCAGAATCACAATCCGAATCCGAAAACCGAATCAAAATCAGCTGCCAAATCCAATTTTATGATGGCGCGCAGACATTTGCATAAAATGTTTGCATTGCGAGCAAGCGCGACAGCATTTGCAGGAGCCATCCAGAGCAAAGGAGACAGAACTAATAGAGAGAACATGCAACAGCGCCCAGCATGTGGCAGGCTGTGTTGATGTTGATGTTGCTGTTGTTCCAATTGGCGCAGGGAAGGCAAACAGAGGACAATCCTCTACACTACACTACACTGCATTGCATTGCATTGCATGTTAGCCGTATTTCGCAGTTCCTCGCCAAAAAAAAAACCAAAAAACTTCTCTTGCAGCTCCTCGCATGCAATCGCAAAACAGCACGCGAAGACAGATTAGAAACGCAAACGAACCAAAGTTCTGCGGGCAGCGGTTGGTTGTTGTTTTTCTGTTTGCCCCCCTGCGACTACCAGGGACTTTCAGCCATGGCTGGCAGCTGAGTTGGAGTTGGAGTTGTAGTTGGAGTCGGTGAGCCTATTCTATGTTGGCTTGCTGTTATCATTACAAACACAGCGGGTTGCAAAGCATTTGGTTTATGACATTAGAATCTAAGCTTACATATGCAAGTAAGGCGCATTCAAAGTTGCGAACTTGTATGATCTTTTCCGACGAAATCAGTAGAAATCACAATGACCGCAAATACGAGGGCGGGCCGATAAGTATTTAGGCCACAAATGAAAAGGGAGCAGAGTCTTATTTTAGGTCACTATCAATAAAGTGAATTTTTTTAAGGGTTGAATTCTCAATCGATTAAAACTAAAAATACATACTTAGAAATACGAAAAAGTGGCTCAGAACCCAAATTAAAATAAATTTCGGGATAGTAGAGCACTTTGACCAGTATATTACACCGTGAAATCGATGGTAACTGGAGGTCTTCGAGAATCAGTCAAATCGCCTTTAAACTGATGATGAGAGATGCCTTTCAAAATCCTTTTACAAGTATCATTATTTCCGCTGCGTTCTTTGTTTTCATTAAAGTATTTACAGACAAGAACTTACTCAAAAAAAACTCAGACCAATCTTTAATGTGCACTTTAATTAAGTCAGTGAATTTCTTATTTCTGAATTTTTAAAGACAGCTTTATTTGAAATACAAATCACTAACTTGGAATTTACAATTGTTTTGAATGTGAAAGTTTTGCCCCATTGTAGCTGCCTTTGAGGACAAGCAACCAAGCAACAACAAAAACAACGAAGAAGAAGTCTCGAAGAAGTCTCTTTTTACTATGTATATGCTCCATCTCTCCCTTAGACCTGATTCGCCAACTATAACTATATATAGTTACTTGTGTTGTAGTAAGAAACCCTTTCACAACTTTAACTGCATTGGAAATTTGCATATGCTGCCTGTCGGCAATATGTATATAAAAGTGATAGGAGGAAGAGTAGCAGGACAAGGAGGAGGGGGCGAAAAAGGAGGCAACCATGGAACGAGGCAAAAACTTCTTAACATTTTTTTCACTTTACTTTGTTTTGTTTTGCTCCACTTGTCTGACGTTTTCATTGCTTTTGTTGCTCTCCAACTGTTGCCATTTACATTTCTGCAAATGAACAAAGAAAACCAAAGCGAAACAACAACAAAAAAAATTATGAAAATAAGTTGGTAAATATATATAAAAAGAAAACTGTGAAAATCTTAAGACATGACCAAAGCAATTGCTTTAATTTTGTAAGCGATTTTCGATTTATGTGACGTTGTTGTTGGAAATATTCTCAATTACGCTCCAGGTATGGAGTTGCCTCCCTGTCTCCCTCCCTCTTCCTCTATCTGGGGCTTGTTAGTCTGCAGCAGCAACAACAAAAAATTGCAATAATGTTAATTTTTCTTTTTTTCAACTATTTGCCATCCTTCTACGTCGGCAGCCGCCAAAAAGGGTTTAATTTCATTTCAGGCTGCGCGTTCCACATTGCTTCAAGTACGTGTAAGTGTGTGTTTATGCAGGAGCAACATCGTGGTCGTTGTTGTTGTTGTTGTTGGCTCTGTTATCTGCAAAACTCCATTAGAAAGGCAAAGGAAGCAAATGGCGCACTCCTGCTTCATAGCAGCTAACGAACGCAAACACAAAGGAACCAGAGGCAGAGAGAAAGACCCAGGGACGAAGTCGAATACAGAGACAAGGTTGGAGCTGGAATTGGAGTTGGAGTTGGAGTCGTTGGCTGGCTGGCTAGCAGGCAGGCAGGGCAGGCGCAAAAAAACGACGTCGCTTAACGACTTTAAAGAAAAATTAAAAACATCCCAAAAGGAATACATCTTCGCCCTGCCGCATACATCGACAACATGCCAGAGCCTGAGACTGGGACTGGGACTGGGACTGGAACTCAGACCGACTGGAGAGTTGGCTGCTGTTGCATGTTGCCCATCCGTTCATTTCTCTGTCCGCCTGTCTGCTCAACATTGTTAGTGGCTCTCGAATTTATTTTAACGAACTAGTTTGGTCACTTCATACAACATTTTTTCCAAGATTCTCTCTTCTTCCCTTTTTTTTTGTTTGCTTTCTGGTTTGTTTTGCGCCGACTCTTTTTTTTGCCGAGCTCGTTTTGCTGGGCTTGTTGCATTTGCTTCGGGGTTATAAAATATATTCGCCTTATATAAATAAATAAATTGGTAAATGGCATTTCATTTGTTGCCCTGCTTCATGTCTCCAGCATATCCCTACATGGCTGCTGCTGTTGATGCGATGATAAATGCGGCAAAAACCTGTCGCAATTCCCTCGGAACCGTCAGCAAATTGAATTTATTTGCTCGCAAAATGTCGTCAAGCCAATGGCGAATGTCGTTCAATGGAATTCAAGTACACAAATAAGATGAATATTTAGCAAATTATGTTTGTTCACCTAGCCCTAACTAAAGACTCGCACTAAAATGCATTAACTTATCATTTTCTCTATAAAGTGTTTCTATATGGTGGCAGAGCATGAGATAAACGATACGGAACGACTTTTTGCAGCTGACGCGCCCCTTTTTCGCTCTTCATTTTCCTTCGGGTGGCGCATTATGAGCAACAGCCATCAGCAACATCATCAGCAACGACAACAACAACAGCAGCAACAACATAAAGAAAGGCAAAGAAATTGCACACAAAATTCTTAACGAGCTGCAAGCACTAGCAAAATGTGCAAAATCAAGAATTATTTACTTCAAAATTCCAACTCTAACATAGAATTCGTGCAGCAGCAGCAGCGGCAACAGCAACAGCAACAGCAACAAAAACAACATGCCATGCACGGCAGCAACATGCTATGGCAGTTCAGCCTCGTTTGCTGCCCAGGCGGCCATGTTGCTGTTGATGTTGCCGTTGCCGTTGCAGTGGCAACTCATTGCAAATGCAACACAACAGCGAGCTTTTCTCAAGTTCGGTCAGCAGCATCAGCATCATTACTTCCATTCAAGCTGTTTGGCTTGGCGTGTACATAAAAAAAAGTGAATTCAGTGAGCCATCGCAACGACTTTGAAACACCATGCATCAAGTGAAACAAATGTAACCAAAATTGAAGAAAAAAACCACCACCGTCCGAAATCGCCCTTTTGCTCCAACTAGCGGGAGACGTCTATAACTAGGCTAGTTTCAGTCCAATTCTTATGAAATGTTAAAGTCCGATAGATAACGTTAACCAATATTAGTGTACCAAGTTTAATCTATCTATCTGTCTACATAACTCTACCGCTTATATCCTTTCCGATCTATTTCTAGTTGCTACAGTTGGAAAGACAGACGAGCTGACAAACATGACTAGATCGATTGAAAACCGTTACTCTAATATACCATTTCCCCCAACACGTTGCATGGTAAAAGAAACACCAACAGCAACCTAAACGGGGCAATGGGCAACCAAACTGCAAGGCGGCGCTGCTTTGGCCGTTGTCGTTGCGTTTTTGCTCGTTTTTTTTTTGTCGTTTTTGCCCTCAACCATTTTGGACAATGCGACTGGTCAGCAGGAATTGTTGCCATTGCATGTTGCTGCAGCAACGGCCGGGCAACTGCCAAATAAAGCAAAGGCATTGTGAATTCCTTCTCGACATGGCTCTCGTTGAACGTTTTTTTTTTGTTTTGGTTCTTCTTCTTATGTTGTATAGGTACTTTTCATTTTTTCTTCTTCTTCTGCTCAACCTTTTAATGATTTAAAATTCCATTTTAAGAATTTTATACTTAATGATGTGTTTCGCGTTGTATACTATCGTTTTGCTGGTCCCGGCTGGTCCTGTAGATGGCAATGGCGTTGGCAATGGCGACTGTCCTCATCGTCCCCATCGTCGTCGTCGTCGTCGTTTGATCTAAACACTGCGTGCTTTTCGTAAATTGCTTTTCGTTGTTGTCTTGGTCCAGAGCTCTTACCTTTTGTCGAAGCCGCATGAAATGTGTGCGAGTTTCGGTTCGTTTCTGTTTCTTGTTGCCTCGTTTCCTTTTTTTTCCTTCTTACTTGTGGAATTGCAAAAAATTAAAGTAATACATATATACACATATACATATAGTATATATTCAATGCAATTGCGATTTACAGGCATGAAATCGCAACAACCAAAATATTTGCCGCACACACCAAATAGTTCGTGGAGATTTATGGTCCAACCACCTACCTTTTACCTTTAAAAACAGGTTGTAAATCTAAAAAAAAAAAGAAAAAACAACACCGAAACACAGAAAGCAACACAAATCAAAAATATGTTTGGCAACTGTTTCTAAATTTCATATTCTATTGACGCATGCAAATTTCACAGCATGCCACCTGCTGGTTTTGTTTTTGGGACAACTTTCACCGACCGCCCTAAAAATATGAAAAAAAAAAAACCGATAGTTACCTGCTCTATATATTTTCATTTGTCGAGAAAAATTCCCGGCAAAGTGCGTGCAAAAATATGAATTTTCATAATTTTTGCACAGTTTGCGGTTGGCAAAAAAGAAAAACTGTGCAAAATTTTCATGAGACCTGTCCGAAAAAAAGGAAAAAACGCAGCTGTATCAGCAGAACAATTGATGAGATAACAAAAAGGACTTCTGTTGTTTTGTAAGATTTTTTCTCGTGCTGTTTAGAAAGTGCGTTACATGCTCTGTAAATTGCAATATTGAGATTAAGTTTTGATTTATTACCAAGCCCATGGAGAGGATAGGGAGTGAGAGGGGGAGAAGCAAAAATATGCAATTTCTCCCTTGGTAGTTGTTTGCAAGATAGTCTTGCTGTGGAAGGAGAAGGAGAAGGACGAGTTGTAATTGTGTAAATGTAAAGCTTTGCAGTCCATTTCGTTGTCATTGGAGTTGGCATAAAAATTCAATTATCACTTAATAACAACAAGAGCAAATGGAAATTGCATGCACCGCGGCGTTGCACAGTTACGCATGGTTATTGCAGTTGAAGTTGCACGGACTGCGACTACCTGCAACTCCGATGGCCATCCGCGGGCGAAAGCATTTGCACTTTGCGTTATTAACAAAAAGGTCGTTAAAGCATTTTAACTTACTTTACGCGCTGTATTTTAATTATTTCATTTTGTGCAATTACACAGTACAGAAATACACATATATAAGTACATGTATATGAGAAAAAGTCGCCAAGCGGCGGCCCATAAAAACCTTGAACTTTATAATTTGTTTTTATATATAAGTATATTTGCATGATGTACATAGTTTACCTACATAAAGTAAAAATATAATCACATATAAAAAAGGTTATTTCATTGAATATGTTGACTAATCTATATATTTTTCTCTGTTTCTTCTCGTTTTAGGTAAGTGTAAAATATTCACAAAATGTTAAACCGAAAACTCCAAATTACGCATTGACAAAGTGAGTAGATCTATTGATAAACATAGTTCGATTATAGATAGATAAATATCCCATAAGAAGAGCAATTTTTGGGATTAGCTGCGAAATGTTTAAAGGAAATTGGAAAATTACTCATGCAAAATATCCCACAGGCCCGAAAGAAAAAAGAGAGAACACAACAACAACTTGGGCACACATGGATTAGTTTTCCCCAATACAAAAGCCAACGACAAGAAAAACAGAAAACTTGCAAATCTTCTTCTGTTCCTTCTTTTTACTTGTTTTTTTTTTTTTTTTGAAAGGGAGTTGCAAACTGAATGCCCTTATTTAAATTTATTTGCGCAAATTTACTTTCCCATAGCATAAAATCAAATCCAATCAATAAGCATCTTAAATAAATTCATGGCACCCGCACACACACACACACACACACACACACCACACCCTGGTGGAAACACTCAATCCAAACCAACCCAAACCACCACCCAGACCCAGTTAGTCAGCAGCCAGTCAGCCAGGCACTCAGCTACCTCATTTTTGTAATGCTAAATAAATTTATTTGCTAATGTAGTTTCTTTTTTTTGTTGGCCCCCCTCCCCTCTTCTTTTACCCACTCACTCGTTTGGTAGCAAGAAAATCGAAAGAACGAAAAAAAAAAGAAATAACAAAAACGAAATGTGGTACTTGTTAGTTTTATCTGCATATCATTGAGATAAATTTGGTGCCGATCAAACGCCGCCTCAACTGTCTCTCTGTCCCACTGTCTCACTGTGTGTCAGTCAGTCGGTCTGTCCAACTGCCAATGTAGCTACTTAGTAGTAGTGGCAGAAAAGAAGTCTGTAAGAGGGGAAGCCCAAAGCAGGCGTCGCTCGGCTGCCGTGTGGCAAAGGCAAAAGAGAGTAAAATAAAAAAAGGAACGCAAAAAAAGTCTGCTGCTGAAAAGCCGCTGATTTGCATATGAAAGTAATTTAATGTCTATGTCTTGAAAGCTGCACACACACACACACACATCCAAGTGGCAGGGTTAGATGGAGGGTAAGAAGTCTGCTATCAGTTGAGAACACGTCCTGACGAATATATAGAAAAAATTATATATCATATAACCAACTGATAAGAGAAAGCAGCTTCCTTAAAATTGGTCGAGAATGTCGAAATTTTGCAATGGATTTTGATAAATAGTTCAACTCTCTAATTTTCAGACTTTAAAAGGCATTTACATATTGTATTAATTTCTTAAAAATTTGCATGCTTATTCTCAACTTATATCCATCCATGTCAGCTCAACTATTTCAAAAATGCCTTGTGAAAATATCATTTTTTTTTTAGAAGTTTTCTAAATCTACATATCGAACGTATACTGATTATTGACTGATTTCCGGTTAGGATATATTATATTCCCGAATCTGAGGTCGGTTGTAGGGTCGAAGATATTTTTCGGGTTTTTAGTTAGCTTTTGTCTATTAGGTGTAAAATAAAAATTTCTATTAAACAAATGTCTTCGATCCCACGTCTAACTTGATTCTGGTCTAAGCCATAATGTCTTTAAATGACTTTACTTAGCTTAATTTTATTAATTTCACACTAGATATTTGAAGAAATTTTTTAAAACAGTTTTTCTAATACGTTTCAACCAGTTCATTTATCATTCTGTTGCTTTTAATTCTCTTTGGCAGCGTTTGCTATTGTGCAAAGAGTATGTCTTTTTATTTTTTCAATTAACTGACCAACGAGGAAAACCCTCTCGCTGGTGGAATGAGAATTGCCATTTTGCGTGGCCATAACATACACTCGCGTCGGCTGTAAAATGGCCGCCGCCGCAGAGGAAAATTTAAATTGAAATTTTCCATCCAAAAATTTCCCCTAAACGCTAGTTGACACACTCCCCCAAATAGTTTTATGGCTGTTTGCCCGTTGCATATGTAGATTTTCAGCTGACCTGACAATTTTAATGGGCCCTCCCACCCACCAGCCCCCCACTTTCACCCCTCACACCCTTTGTACCGTTTGGGCTCACCCGCATAAATTTATTGTCCTGCAACATTCCTGACACTTAATTGTCTGCGTTTAATGAATGAATGAATGCGTTTCGGCCTGGCCAATGGGCAACGGGCATTGGCCAATATTTATCACTGCAGTGAGAGCTGCCATTAACTCTTTCGATTATTATGATTATTGCGATTATTAGTTTTTGTTTGTTTGTTTTTTTTTTGTGGTGCGTAATTTTTGTTGCATTTTGATTTTCAGTTTTTAATTGAATTTTAATGAATTTAATGTCGCATGCTATGAATTTTTTTGTTTTGTTTTGTGACTTTTGTTTCGAGTTAATCAAAGTGCCGCTTGATTATTTTCGCTAAATTAAATTTTAATCATAATTTTAATGGCCGCACATGCAACTCGTTGTCGGCATTCGTTTAATTAGTTTACACTGCGCTACAATATTTTGGTATACACGGTGCCAACGTGTTTTTTTTTTGTCGTGCCCCCCGTTTTTTGCCCTGCCTTGGTCTCTCTTGTCCTTGCCCCTCCCATTTTGCCTTGGCAGGCAGGCAGGCAAGCAGACAAACGTTTTATTTCGTTATCTTTTTGCCGCAGGCAGCTGCAAATGCCACGCAAATTAAACATGCTACCTTTTTGCCTCCACCTCCTGCTTCGCTCCCCTCTCTATACACTTCTTGCCACCTTCATCATCATGTGTCCTGTTTGTCCTTTTTTTTGCCTACTGATTTTTTACCTTTTGCTCGTATTTCTCTTTACGCTTTTTCATGGTAACATTTCTCGTTTTTTAATGCCCTTTCACAAAAAAAGGATACTTGTGTTTTGTTTTCAAGTTTGTTGGGAAGGGTAGAGGATGACTAAAATTTATGAAGAACTCTAACATTATTCTTATAATACAAATGAATATGTTATCTAAGCATTTAGTATAATACTATAATTAAGCTCACTTTAAAGAACTACTAACAAAAATTTAAATAGCTTTAAACTAACCTTTGATCTGTTTGACCAAAGAATTTAGCTCATTTAGAATATGATTACATGATTTGCTTATAAACTGAGATGAAACAAGAGTATAGAAGCCATGACAAAGACCAAATTAGTCTGATTCTCTCTCATTTTCATTTTTTTTTTTTCATTTTTGGGTTTGTCACGCCCTTGTGCTCTGCGGAGGGAATTTGGTGGGGGGTGGGGGGAGGAAGGTGGGCATACGGTTATTAAACACCCACTTATTACCTCTTTTTATTTACATATTCATGCGGATTCAGGCGGCACACTCCCAGCCTTAATTGGCAGCCTTTTGGCCACGTAAATTTTCAGCTCCTTGCAGCAACCTGCCCAGCAACAACAACAACAACAACAACAACAGCAACAGTAATACCAATGGAGTATTGGTCGAGCTCTGCTAATCGCATCATAAATATTCAGTGTGCCTTGGTTTCCTTTGCTTTGCTTTACTTTACTTTGGTTTTTGGTTTCATTTCGTTTGGTTTGCTTTGGTTTTGATTCCAGTTTTCACACCCTCAGGCGTTCGGGGCGTTTAACATGTTTTATGACAGCACCGCGTTTATGCAACAACAGTAACAGCAACAACAATAACAACAACAACAACAGCAACATAGGAAAAACAAAAAAAGAAAGAAATTGCTGCATACTTGACGGCGCACGCATGAGATCTCGTTGTATGGATTGAGATGGGGAGAAAAGGGTTGCATGTGGCATGGGTTCCGGGATTCTGCAACCGGGGCATAAATAATTTCACAAAAATTACAACACATGGAGAGCGAACGCCTGTGAATAATTTTTTCCTCCTTTACGTCGGTGGTTTTTTTTTTGTTTTTTGGTTTTAGAAAAAGTTTGTTGAACTTCATCTTCATTCCCCCCGCTGGCCCTCTTGGAGTCCTTTCACTGCGGCCACTGCTCGGAAATTAATTGCTTAATTAGTTACGGCCAAACACTTTGAAATATGGCCGCGTTGGCCGACTGTCTGTGCACGACTTCACGACTTTCAACTGGTCATAATTGCTCTATTAAATGGGCTTACTTTTATTTTATTTCAGTTTTTTTTCAGTATTTTTTTTTTTTTGAATTTCTCGTATGGACAGCAACCGTTTGGGATAATGGCTTTAAGGCTGCGACCATTGAATTATTGGATGACTTTGCCATTAGGCATGCAATATTTCTATATACACACAAACGTATTCGTATACTTATGGCCATTGCAACAAAAACATGTTTTATGTCGCCCTTAATGACCTCCGAGCACTACAACAGAGCAGAGTGAAGCAGAACGGACCGAAAGCAGAGCAAGGGGGGACTCTTGGAGTCTCTTGGAGTCGCATCGTCGTTGTCGCACTTAATCGCTTTGAATTGCAAAAGCAAATAATGTGCAAAAAAGCATAAGGATAAAGGATAAGCCATAGCGTCGCCGCCGGCATGCGCGCCTGTGACTGTGTGTGTGTGTGTGTGTGTGTGTGTGCTTGCCCTGGCGGATCCTTTTTGGCGTCTTTGTCGGCCCGCTCATCCCATCATCGCCCACTCTCATTCCTTCTCGCTCTCACACTGCCGACCACTGCAGAATGACGCCATTATTTTGACAAATTTTTCTTCTTCTCTTCTTTTTTTTTGGCAAATGTTTGCTGTTGTTGTTGTTGCTATTGCTTGGCTTTTAGCTCGACTGCTGTCAGCTTTTGTTGCTCTCTTTATGTTTGTTTTTTGGTTTTTCTTCGTTTTTTTTTTTTAAATTGCATGCAATAATTCAATTTTATATTTCCGCAAAAAACTTTATCATTTTTATTGGCCCAAAAGAGGTTTTTCTTTTGAGCACATTTTTTTGGTTTTGGTTTTTCTTGGCAAAGATTTTGAATGAGCAATATATGCCATATTTCATCAAAGAACAAAAAAAAAACCATATACAATAAAATAGACATTCAATTAGGCTTGAAGCATTTAAGCGATTTATAAGAACATAAAGTCAACAGTTTGGCATAAAAATAAATCTCCCTAATCAAAAAGGCTATTTGAAAATATAATAATATGTAAAGGAATTTCCATTTTGGAAGGTAATCCTGAAGGACTCTATTGAACATTTGCTAAAGAGTCAAGCTTCTGCGATTTCTATATTAACCATGTCTGAAAGGTGAAACGAAGTTTGCATCCTTTTTTGCTCCTTTCGTGTTGTTGTCCCCCAATGGTGACGGATGTTTTGAAATTTACTTTTTTAACATTTTTCCAGGAATGACATAAGTTGATATATGATTTTAATCGTTATATTAGTTTTTCACCACATCTAAAGTTAAACTTAAGTTAGTTAAATATTTCACTATTATATTTTTTAGTTTTTCAATATAATTTCTTATTTTCTGCCTTATAATTCATTTGTATCGAAATTGTTTTTACCAACGAATTGTGGAGCATATGAAACTAATTCCAACTATTTCTACTCCACAACAAAACTTGTCCTGCCAGTAAAGCCAGAATGTGTCCTCGTTGTCTCATCCTTGTTGCCATTGGCGCCACATGGCTGGGTGTTTGGTGGTGTCCATTGTTGTAGTCGGTATCCTGAAGCCAGAGGAGTTGGTGTTGGCTTTTTGGCCTGTTTGCTTGCGGGCGACCCAAAGCAGATAACAAATATTTGCAGGAAACCCTGAGCCCCTTAATTAGTGCAAAGAAGCTCTAGCAGAGTTCACACCCCCAGAAGAGTGTGGAGTGAAGTGCCATGGATAGCCCGACATGGCAAAGGCAAGCAGCGGGAGCTGTAAAACTCATAAAGTGCCTGCAAGGAAGCAATTTATCAAAGTTTTGTTGCTTAATTGTCGTTTGTGCGGTATTTGGCAGTGAAAGTTTTTGGATTGGATTGGGATTGCTGTTTCGGTTGGCCTTTTCTTCGGAGGGGGGTTGGCCATTTGACCTCCCCATTAACGATTCGATGGGCAAATATATGTATAATTATCATGATGAATGTGTTGTACCCCGGCACCTGTAGCCAATATTTTTTCTCCCCATCACTATCGATTTTTACTGCCTGCACTTTTCAAGATATTTTCCACATCATAAATAAATAACAACAAAAGCATAAACCGCGTACGCAAAGTTGGTAGGAAAGAGAGAGAGAGAGAGCGATGGGTTGTGGTAAAGGGGGAGTGAAGAACAAACACACCGGCTTCTGGCTGCCGTCGCCCGTCACATTTATAAC
The DNA here is from genome assembly GCF_018902025.1 of Drosophila willistoni. NCBI lineage: Eukaryota > Metazoa > Arthropoda > Insecta > Diptera > Drosophilidae > Drosophila > Drosophila willistoni. Next base: position 5,215,070 of record NC_061086.1, read on the forward strand.
AATTTAAAATTGCTCGAAAAAATGGCAATAAAATCCCACAGACAAACGAAATTACGTGACCAATGTGTTTTATTACGATTTTATTGCGAAAATGCGAAGAAGTCAGGCTTACCAGGAGCAATGCGTGATGGCAAGAGGATGGAGGATTGGAGAAGGTGGTTCAGTGGCTCGTTGGTGGTGGTGGTGCGAAGGGCAACCGCAAATATGACTGCGTCTGGGTAGCGGCAGATTATTTATCTTTCGGCTGAAATCGACACAGAAGCGAAAGATGGTAACCAGCAGAAAAGAGAGAAGCACGTGAGAGCCTTGGGAGCGAGGGTTGTGCCTTCAGTTTCCACTTTTACACGCCGCATCAGGTTAATGGCAAATTTATGTTACAATTGGCTTACATTCAAAGTAAATTCCAGGTCCATCATCTAGTTCTATAAACATTTTTTTATCATTGCACCAAAAAAAAAAAAAAAACTGAAACTGTGTCATACAAGTAATTTGAACTGTGCTTCATTCGAGGGTAGGTGACCCATCAAAGGGGTGGATATCACTCGAACTCCGGGGGTTGAGCTCTTTTAAACCATAAATGGCCCAACATAAAACGCCCTCTACGTGCAAGAAGGAGAGATGTATCAAGAGAGAGAGAGAGAGAGAGAAAGGGAAGAGTTTATATCAAGGATGGGCACGTAGTGGCTCTTTTGGCTCCCGTGGCTCTTTACCGGCAGAGGCTGGGCAGAGAAAAAGGTCACATTTGCGAGTCGACGCACACAAAAATTTGTGTGCTCGAGTTTTATGACGGGTCATAAAACGACCCTTTTTGGGTCGAGCGAGCGATCGTCGTCGAACTTGAAGGCAGAGGGACGGACAAGTCCCGAATTTTACGGGGAGGGGGAAAAAGGTCGCGATCTCGAGCTCGCAACTTGTGGGCAGAGGGAGTGAGGGACAAGTAAAAAATAAGGGTTGTTTTGATTTTTCCCCCTCCCCGCAAAATTCGGGACTTGTCCGTCCCTCTGCCCACAAGTTGCGAGCTCGAGATCGCGACCTTTTTCCCCCTCCCCGTAAAATTCGGGACTTGTCCGTCCCTCTGCCTACAAGTTGCGAGCTCGAGATCGCGACCTTTTTCCCCCTCCCCGTAAAATTCGGGACTTGTCCGTCCCTCTGCCATCAAGTTCGACGACGATCGCTCGCTCGACCCAAAAAAGGTCGTTTATGACCCGTCATAAAACTCGAGACACACGAATTTTTGTGTGCGTCGAGACCAAAAAATGACCTTTTTCTCTGCCCAGCCTCTGCTGCTGATGTCTGGCTCCCAAGTTAAATTTTCGTGCCCACCCTTGGTTTATATAGACCGCCAGTTATTATATTGGACGATTGAAAATGTATTTAGCGTTTACATTTTGTTGTTGACAACATTTTATTAAGTAATTTCCATAAATTTCCATAGCAGCATATGCTGCTGAAGGGGGTCAGAAAAAGGGTGAAGAAAGCTAAAAACAAAAAAGACCTGAAACAACTCGACAGCAAAAGGGGTGACAATTGTTAAGAAATAAATTAAATATAGATTAATGTTATCCATGAATGTTTAAATCATCGTCTCATAATAAATTTATATGCTCCAAAATACAAAATTCGAAAGATTGCTAGTCCAAAATCTCGATCTTCTTTAAATTTGGCACATATTTCTAGGCAAAGTTTAGCTCTATTGGTTTCGCCACCTCTTGAAATATCACGCGTTTTAAAGTCTTTCTTGTCGGCATAAAATTGAGTTCGAAACGTTAACTAAATCAAACTAGCAAATATAGTTAAAGTTTAATGAAAACCCTGATGAAAGTACAATCAATAGTCTAAGGTAATGTCTGCCTGCTCTAACTATAGAGGGCGGAATGGCCTTTCTGTTACAATTCCCTAATGGCTGCCCTTCACTGGCCAATTCCACGACCAAACCAATCCATCTTTAATAATAGCTAATGCAGGTCTACTATATTCTCTATAGACATTGGGACTATATTGATTAAACGTTGAGTAAAAACCGAAAGAAAAAAGAATAAATTGCTATCCCAAAGAGACAGCCAGTCAGCTAAAGCCCAAAGAGCGTAGTCGTCGTCGTCGTCCATTGTTATGGATAAAATGCAATTTTTTGTTTTTGTTCAACAAATTATAGAAATTTTTATGTTTATAGGAAAGTGCATTCCAGCGAGGCGAGGTGCAGTTTGCAATTTGCTTTATTCGCTAACCCTAAAGGGTAAAGCGCAATTACTTTTATTATATTCAACCGGACCAGACTGAGACCTGGACTGGGACTGAGACTGAGACTTGTCCATAGTTTCGCTTCCACCCCGGGCGGCATTTGCTCCATTGGAGTGGTGCAAGTGCAGGTCAATTCTTTGAGTGAGGCCCCCGTCATCTCCAGACTGATTGATGGCTGTCTAGGCATTAAATATATATATATAGATATATCCACAGAGAGTTTTCGTAAATTATAGCTTGATATTATTATAATGCAAAATGTATAATTACAAAGAATTTCAACCTTTCGTCTTCTTGGTCACCTCTCTTTCTTAGTGTCCATTCGCCTCGTTTGCTGTGGCGTTGTTTCGTTGCTCGTTCGATATGCATAAATCGCAATGAGTCAACAAGGCAATCCAGTTGCAAAACTGTCCACAGTTCTTAACTCATTTAGCCTGGGTCCAGCAGTTCGGACCGATGTGCGATGAAAGAAACGCGCGACGTTTATTGGTTCCGTCTGGCCATTTATTTCACTCCTCTATGATCGCTTGGCGGAAGCCATTAAAACCACCACCACCATCACCATCATAAACCCAGTAGTGAGGCTACCTACCTGCCTGCCCTCACTCAGTCTCCGAGACGCAGTCGCAGTTATGTTTTTAAGATAAGCCAAGAACCGGTTTTCAGCTGCCATGACAACCAAGTACACACACACACACACACACAGAGACACACAGATGTATTTGGGCATCATCTGGCACAAGGAGAGAGATAGGCATATAGTACATCAGAGACGCCATTTGGCGACCCATTAGACAATCGCGCACATTTCATCAAGGCGCCCACTTTGCACGTGGCACGAACCCCAAGGAACCCCACGAACTCAACGAAGCAAAAGCGAACTTCACGAGTCTTCTCCCTCCATGATCCATCTTTAAGTTAATCATATGCGCAAGTGGCAAATATGCCTGGCAGAGGCAGAGGCCTCTGCCTCTGGAGAACCAGAGCCAGATCCATAGTAAGCTCATCAGGCCGGTTTGGCCACTCAGTCTGCAGCGGCCAACGTGTGTGGGCCCCGGCCATGTCTATGAGCCATCGCCAGAACGAACCTAAGCACAGTCATTAGTTTAATTGCACTGTTTATGAAGCATTTTCATTGAGTGCTGCTGGCCAATGGTGGTTCGACTGCAGGTGGTTCCGCTCCTCATCATTTAATGCCATTTTCGTTTGCATTTCGCATGCCAGGCGTCCATTCTCTGGCTCTGTGTTTTAAATTAAATTAAATTTAACATCGGTTAATAGATATTTTATGCGAACTAATTAACATGAAATATTCCCTTTTACAACTTAAGCAAATATTAAGAAACGGTTAAAAGAATCGATGCAATTTTTAAGAACAATTATTGCCATATCTTAATGGAAATCAACTGCAAATCGCATGCAATGTTAACAATCAATTTGACTATATATGTATATGTACATATATATAAGCCAGGACATCGTTGGCAATTAGTAACAGAAGCCGGTGCAACAAAATTGTTAGAATGCGCAACAACAAAACATTTAGAAGTAAATAATTTCAAAACATACTTAAAATCAATTTACTTAATAACCGGGTAATTTGAGTGCGAGTGCGGACTGAGGTTGAGGTTGCCAATGTCGTTTTTTGTTTTTGTATATGCCGACTAAGTGCCCAGGGACGGATTATCGTTGTATCATAAGCTGCAATAGCAACTTTCCATCACATATACCGTTAAAAGGTTTATTTATTAGTTAAAAGTGCCTAAAGTTACTACGATGAATAAAATATAAAGCTAAATCGTTTCGTTATTTGCATTAGAAAACCTTTTTAAAATACTTATTCTCAAAATAAGCAACCTTTTTAGCCTTTAAAAGGCTAATAATATTATACCTTAAAATATCATTAAAATACATTAACGGAAAAAGCTTTCCAAAGCTTTCATCCTTTTTGACATCATAATAGGTAAACAGGTAAATCGATTAGATCAATGATTAAGTAAATGACCTTTTTGATTTCAAATCTGCACCTGGAAATCTTGAAACCGCTCCTGCATCAAATGATTGTAAAACTTTGTGGGTAAACTAAGCATGTTGCATGCCAAGAGTCTTTGTCTCAGACTCTACTCAGCTCCTCAATTCATTTTGGCATGCGAATAATAATTTTCAACCAAAGCAGAACAATGGCCGCAACAGCAACAACAACAACAACAGCTGCATTCTAGTGCACTTGTAAAAACAAAAGCAACAACAATAACAACAACAACAACCAAACACATTTAATAATAGTTGTTCCAACACATACCCAAAGCAGGCCTCCTTCTAGCCGTCGGGTAATCGTTTTACTCACCCGGCAAACGGGCAATTTGAAAGCGCACCACAGCAACAGCAACAACATGAGCAACAACGACAACAACAACTGGCCGGCAACTGGCGAAAACAACAAATCAACAACAACCTGCTGACCACTCTACTCTGGTCTGCTCTGGACTGGTCTGCTCCCAGGGTCCCAGAACTCTGACCATCATCATCATCTTCATTGCACCGATGGTCATCGGTTGGCAATTTTTTTCACGCGCCCAGGAGCGCGTGTCCCTGGCTAAGGCGTCGTCCTCCCTAGTCTCACAAGCTTGTTGGGCCATGCATGCATGCAACATACAACATACAACATACAGAAAACAAAAAGAAACCATGGAAAATATGCAATGTTGGACTAAATTGTTTTGGATTCTCCTTCTACGTTTGCTCCACCTTCTGCACCTCCATTAGCAAAGTCACTCCTGTTGCCTCTCCCTCTCTCTCTCTCTCTCTCTCTCCTTTCTTCTCTTGTGGCAAGTCCAATCAACTTTGTCTGCCTTTCGGCGTGCATAATTCGCAGTTGTTGCTGTTGTTGTTGTTGCTGTTGTTATTGCAAATTTATCATAAATAGTAGTTGGCCACGTTTAATCAACTGAACAAACGAATTGCCCGGATCAGGGATGAATGCTAGCAGGTTTAGTTGGATAAAATTGTGGCATTGAATTGAATTAAATATGCATTTCATTTACTATTGCTTTAACTTTATACTTCTTCACTAAAGCCAACTGCAAGTTTATTAACAAAAGCATGTGATAAGAATGAAACTATAATTTAAATTATATAAAATGATGATGAAGACTAAACTAAGAATTGTTGCTTACATTCGTAGAAAGATTCCATTACTTAGCACATGGCCGGATTTAAAGAAGGTCATGATGGCAAGAGAGATAACTCCTTCCTGAAAAAGCGATACAACAGACTTTATTCATCTATTTAAAAATATTTCAAAAAGTCTTGCATTCCATTTCAAATTGACAAGTCAACTTTAATTTCAACTCACTTTTATTTAGAGTATTTTTTAGCAACTAATTTGTAGTTTCTCTTGATGTAGAACCAATCTAAATATCTGAGCTAGTTAGTTTTTAGGTCCAGAGAGAACACACAATTTTGGGCAGAGTTTGTTTTGTGGATATTTTATTGCATATATGTATATAATAGGAAAACGTATATAAATATATATATGCATAAATGTGTGTGTGTATATATATATATATAATGGTATTTGTTCTTGCTTTTCCTGCTGTTGTTGCTGGTTCTGGATGCTGCAAAATTTGTGTGTCGAGAGATAAAAGTGCCAGAGCAACTTGTCATAATAAATTTTTCGGTGCGAGCTGTGGCCAACGCTTTTTGCTTGTTTTATTTATGCGCTTTTCATAAAACACAATAGCTTTTGTTTAATAACAAGTGAAATTTATTTTTAAATAACAACAGCAACAAATAATAAACGCCTTAATGAACCACACGCAGACAAATTTCATGGGCTTCGATTTAAACACGATCTGTACATAGATATCTGTTATATAGATTTATCTATTGTTGGTTGGTTCGCTTTTTTCTCTTTGTTTTTTTTTTTGCAATTATAAATTTGCATAAATTTATTACAATTTCCATTTTTAATAGCCTGTTAACTATGTATGCATTTTCGATTGCATATAAATCAAAAAGCATAACTTTTCCATTCATTAAATGAAATACAAAAATTGGAAAGAGTAACAATCAATGCTTACCAATGACTGCACACACACACACTCTCCAAATCCAACTCCAAGTCGGGGTCCAACGATGCAAATAAACTCACTCGCTTTCAAATTATTTCTGCACTTCTCCGATTCTGTTTAAGCGAGTTGAAAACAATGTCCAGCATTCAAATGATTCAAACTGCCCCTAAAATGCTGCAGCCACAGAGACGACGGCTACAACGACTCACAGTTTTAGCCACTATACAACCAACAGCAACAGCAACAACAACAACAAGAACAACTGACCAACGAGTATGTGTGCGCCACGTTAATCTTTGAAAATCCGAGTGCTGTATGCGGTATTATGCGAAAATTTATCTGATTTAACACCTAATATACAATAACTTAATATGCAGTGTGTTCCAATGCTTGCACGAGCCACAGAGCCTGCCTGCAGTCATCCACTACTAGACCCTCATATCCCAACTCAGTTGCGCCCAGCCCAGTTCTGGCCAACCCATTTCAATCCCGGCCCCCATTTGCTCTGCTTGCCTGCAATTCCCCTCCCGTCTACCATTTGATCATGGCAAAAGCTGGGTCAAAACAGTGAAAACTTTTGCCTTTAACTATTGAAATTATCTTAACTATTGCTGCAATAAAATCATTTAGTTATTTCTAAATATTCAAACTGTTTCCCCTTAAAATTTTGTAGTTTGTAAAATTGTTTGGTCTAACTCAACTGAGACTTAAACCACATACAGGAAAGGAAAACCAAATTATTTGTATTATTAAGTTAGCTATAATCACTATTCCTTTAAAATAGTCTGAAGTCCAAAAAACTGATTTTTAAAATCGTAATCTAGGATGGTAATCCTAACACCCCTAAATTTGTTAAGGGCGGCAAATTTCAAAGAGACAAACATTTTTTATTTCAATTTGGTTCAATCCTTTTTTAAAGAATTAAAAATTACACATGGACAGCATTTTTCGTAGTGTTCAGGACGACATTGATCGGCTTTTAGTTTAAGCACAGCATAGAGAATGATAATCCTCCACATATAGATATATACATAGCTCCCTCCCTTATTATTAGGGATTATTTATCGGTTTGTATCGATTATGGAGGGAGCATCGTCTCATTTCTCAATAAAAGTACTCTAGTCATGAAACGATGTAATGCTAAATTGATTTTGGCCCACTGTATTGGAGCAAGGCGCAATAACAACAATAAATGCAAACTGCATTGCTCAGCGCACATTTTGCGCCCAAAAAGCTTCAACAATTGCGGCTGGACTCGGTCTCCCTCACACACTCACACACACCGATAGACGCACGCCTGCAATGACCACTATCCTGCTACCTTCTCACTCTCTCACACATCCTCTCCCTCTTACTCCTGTTTTTTTTTTTGGGAGCCCTGCATCTGTATGAGTTTCGTTCCGAATGCTGGGCCTGGTATGCGGCGTTTGGAAAATGTGAATATGAACTGCATAAATCTTCTAGAAGCGACGGCGGCACTCTTTCCCATAGCGCGCCTACCGTCCCTCCCCCTACCCCCATGGCCACCCATTCAAGGCTTTACGGCTTTTCGGCTTCGTACTCGTATAAGAGAGGCGTGGGGAGGGGGAAAAAACCAGACTCTATACTCTATACAAGCGGCCTCTGGCGTTGGTGCGAGCCAGTCTTAGTCCAGGAGAGATATATGGCCTATAGGTAGTTGGAGAGCAAATGCGAATAGAATGTGGCGGCATCAAAGTTCAGCTCACTTACTCACCCGGCGATGAGTGTCGGGGTCGAGAAAGAGAGAGAGAACAACAGAGAGGTAAGCGGAAGAGAGGGTATGGCACTTTGCGCCGCTTTAGTTTGCTGCAGTTTTATGCGTCGCACTAGAGTGTGGATGAAAGGGGTGGATGGGGACGGCCATTGGGTGGATCATAACTCTTACATTATTATGCATTCATATCGCCATTTTAATCACACACACACATACGTATATGAGAACATTTTGGCTGAAGAGAGAGAGAGAGAGAGAGAGAGATGATGCAACAATGTGATATGGGATTATAAAGCTTGCCTTCTTTTTGATTGGAAATCAAGTAGACAAAATCGAAAATTTTTAACAAAGGATAAATTTGAGAACACTGTAACACTTCATGTAAAAAATATACTTTTGATCAGTAATATATAATTCAACTCGAATCAGTCTGAATGATATGAAAATAGGGTAAACTAAGCAGACGGAAATTATTTATAACTGATTTGAAATTGTTTTAATCTCTTGGTATAAGGATTATATTTTCTAGATATTTATTCTGTTGAGAGGGCATCCAAAAGTCGCAAACTAACCTTGTGAAATGCTGCGGCATTTCCTCACTTCACAGAACGATATTAACTTGGCCAATATGTTTGCCATTTCTTTACTTTATTTTGGCATATGCCGCAGTCTCTCTATGCTCTTACGCTTCGTTTGCCATTTCCCTTTTTTGCCACGCAAAATGTCGCAAAATCTATATAATTTGTAGCAAACTGCACTATACACCGTGTATATATTTTGTATACTTATACAAGTAACACTTTGAGGCGGCAAACCAACCGCCCCCGCCCATAAAAGCAACCAACCATCGTGCTGCCAATGATTTATTACCCAATTTTACTGCCATGTTTTCTTAATTTCGCATTCGACATTTCCCTTCTTGCACCTCCTTTGGCCTTCTTTGCAGCCATGCGTAGTGCCCAACCTACCAACCCACCACCCACTTACTCACCCACCATATACATATACAAACACCCACTTACCCACCTACCCACCCCCCAGGCAAAAGGGAAAACATGTAGCATTAGATGGCGGACTGTAACTCAACGAAATAAAATAAAACACGCACTAAAGCACATTCATCCCTCGAGAAATATCGCTTATTTGGTCGGTAATAATTCTTGGGCTGTGCCAGCCCAAAAACAAAAAACCAAAAAGAACGAAGAAGAAGAAGAAAAAAACAAAATACAAGGAACTCCACCCCCGCATCATGGGTGAACAAAAGCTATGCCAACAGCATCTTTTGCCTTTTTCCTGCTTCATCGTCTACTACGGACCAAAACATCTTCTTTGCCTTTTTCCTCTACGTTTTTTTTTTGTGTTGTATTTGCCGCATCTGCCACGTGCGTGAGCTGAAGGCGTGTAGCTCATGAATGCCGCAAGGAGAAAGTTTTGCAACTTGAGCAAGACGCATGGGCCAGGGCCAAGACCAACAACAGCAACAACAGAACATCACCAAAAAGGGAAGCAATAGAGAACGGAGACCAAAGCCGAGACGGAGACCAAGACGTTGGCCAAAAGGTGAAATCCTTACTAACCATCGAGAAACAGACAGAGAAAAGACACAGTGCGAGAAACAGAGAGCAAGAGAGAGTGTGAGAGAGAGAGAGGGAGAGAGCGGCTCGCATTTTTCTCTCGTAGACACTTTTTACGAAATATTTCATCGAAATGTGTCCCTCGTGTAACATTTAATATTAAAGGTGGGCGGCAGCGAAGGGCGCGGCTGGGCGGTAACTTATAAATTAGCTTTATTTCCAAGACATTTTGTTGTTTTGGGCGAATAAAGCAGAGAAAGTTTACAAAATGAACCGAGAAGAAAAGAAAGACGAAGAAACCGAAGAAAAGAGCTCAGACCGAACGCGCGCGCGACAAGTGCACTCAGTCCGGGTAGAAGGGGGAAAAAACTCAAAAGAAAATGAAGCCGCCACCGCCACTAAAAACTTGAACCAATAAATCATAAGTTAATTACAAGCTTGTATTAACTCAGGACACTGCATCCAGAGAGGAAGAGAAGACTACCAAACTCATACCCAAACTCCACCCGCCCCTCCCCCACACACCGCCTTGACGCCCATGGGCAAACAAGCTACAAATTTCATAATTATATTTTATGCGATTTATTTGTTCCCCCGCTGTCATGTCTGTTTGCCCAAAGATAATGCCAAGCTGTGTCTTGCAACCCACTTATCTTGTCCTGAAGTTCGAGCTAGAGAGCTCTCTCTTTCTCTCTCACTCACCCTCTGCTCTCTCCCTCTCTTTCTTGTGCCCCTCTCGATGCCATATTTGTTGTCTGTCATTGGGACCATTTTAATTGCAGAAGTTTTTCGAATGACAGTGGGCGGAGGGTGGTGGGGGGACAACAAATGCGGGCACCCTCCATGACATGGCCGCCATTCGCTTCGATTTATGTCTGGCAAATTTAATTGCACGCCTCGATAAAAAGAAATCATATTAATTATGATTATTTCGTTTATTGCTTTCATATGCTACTGCCGGGCTGCTTCTGCTACTGCTCGTGTCTCTGCCTCACGAAGTACTAAATACTATATGCTGGCACTTAATAAATAATAAAAATAAACGATATATTTAACTTAAATATTGCATAAATGAAGTATCTCAGCTAATATTAGATAACTTTCGCTTAAGAAATTTTCACAATTTTATAATTTTATCCTTTGTACAACTCTGCAATTGGATATATCCAGGAATCTTTACTACAATTTAATCACCTTAGTCTTTAAAATTTCCAGAAAACCCCAAAAAATTTCTAAATGCCATATTAATCAATTAGAGGCTTTAGCAAACAAATTAATAATTTTTATATACCTACACTTGAGCTTTAATATTATTTAAGCCACTGGATAATTATTTTTATAAATTGACCTTAGACCTAAAACCATTAAAGAATAATAAATATCTACATTTAATCTGAGGCCATAAATATAAAGACGTGAATTTGAGATTATTCAGCCACTTCTTTTTTTAAACTCTATTCATAATATTCATTTTTATTGCTGTTTAAAGCAAATAGTCTTAAATTTTGAATATTAAACCAATAAAGGTTATGAATATTGAATGAAGTTTTCCATTTTTTTTTTTTATAAAATCTGAATATAGTTAAAATTTTGTAGTTTTTGTCCAAAGGATTAATAAGGAAGGTACAGGTCTGAAAACTAGACTTTTAAAGGCAATTTTCGTCCTTGAAGACTTAATCTGAATTCAATTCAAGTAAAGGATTATTAAAAGTCTGTATGTATATAATGTTAGTTTTTCTATATTTATATTGATTCAAACATCTATTTAACATATTCATGTCTATCCAATAACTTTAAAGTATTCAAATTTAGTCTGGGCAATGCAAAGACCCGAATAATTTTCACTTAATAAATGGCAAATGAAAAATAAAACAAAAGTTTTCATTGCCCTCTTAAGATTGCGTGTGGACTTTTCTTGCATGTTTTTCTCCCTCAATCTCTCTCTCTCTCTCTCCGTCTCTCTTTCTCTCCTCTCCTTCTGTTTGTGTACATATTTTGCAAAGTAATTTACATATTTCCAAGCATAGTCCCGGCCATTCATCTAAGCGCCCCCGCCATTTATTCATTAATTCAAAGTCGTCCAACATAAATTAGTTAACTCCGACTCGGAATCGGGTGTTTCGTTCAAGAATTTTAATGTAAAGCGGCGCGTGAGGGGCACTCTCAATTCCCCAAAGAGATATAGGGGGGTAGAACTGACATCTCCTTTTTTTCTTGTATTCTTTGTTTCTTTTTTTTATCTTGTTTGTTTTTTTTGTTTGTAGTTTGTTTAGGTGGGTGGGAAAACGAGGCCTATGGCAAAAGCTGCGGTTTCCTTGCCTTTTCTTTTCTATTTCTCTGGAAAACAAAGTGCGGAATGAAGTGCATGTTGGAAACAAAACAACAACAACATTGGCAAACAACAATACCAAAAACAATTGAAACTCTGGCACGGCACATGGCGAGGTGGTGCCAACTCAAGTAGAAAAATACTCGTACAATGCAATAATAATACAACAACAACAACAGAAACAACAAAAAAACTTAAACAACCAACAAAAAAAATAAAATACTTTACTTGAACTTAAAGTAACGACTTTGCATTATCCTGTATTAAGAGAATTGCAGCTTAAAGATACTTTAAATTTATCCAGAATAAGCTCTATAAAGGACCTATTCCTCCTCAAAGTTGGGGATTATTTGCCGATGTGTTCTATTACTTTTAAAATGAATTTAAAGAACTCAAGTTGAAATTCTTAATTTAAGGACTTTTGACAATAAAACAAAGGCAAATATAATAGCCTTCTATTGCCAATCAATATAATAATTCAGTTTATCTATCGTGTTGGTAATACGACCCTTTATTTGTCCTTTAGCTACAGGGTATCTATTGTGAAAAGAAACAAACGGGCGTGAGCATGAAAAGCGAACGGGTCGCACCAGTCTCTGGTTGGATGAACAAAGTTTTCCTTTTGCTTTTCGGTTGAGTTTTCCTTTTTTTATTTGCTCGCTGGTTTTTTGTTTTCTGTTGTATTTTGCTTTTTGTTTTTGGTTTGCAACAATCTTGGAACATTTTTTGGCGCTGTCTTTTTTGGTGTGTATATTCGCCATGGAGAATGTGGGCCGCAGGCGGAAACACCCAATACAAGTCACAGCTGGATTTATGTCATGCCTTTAATTGGCTGCTGTGCCGATGTCGATGCCGATGCCCCGGACCTGGCACCCCATCCCCCACCACCAAACCGCCAGAACCTCAGCCTGCGAACCCCAGTAGTAGTAGTAGTAAAAGCGGCAGCAACAATTCTGCCATCATCCATTAGCTGTAAAATCGAGTTTCTCTTGGATCTTGGAGTTGGGGGCGAGACTAAAAAACACAAGTGGCAATATTTTGCTCCGGAGTCTGGAATCTGGGAATCTGTGGAATTGGGGAGGAGGCTGGAAAGCCAGTTGCTAGCAATTAAAATGAAATTTTTTCCTACCCGCCATCTTCGGGATTTTCGTGCGCAATTAAAAACGAATTTCGCGCGGCTTCATTAGCCGGCGCAGGCCCGGCCCTTACGGATGAAGCCTGAAGCTTGGCTAGCTTAAATATTCATATGAATGGACTTTGGTTCTTGGCGGATTTCTAATGCCTTGGCAATGATATACCTACACCAACATAGAGAAATTTTCTGGCTGTATTCAACCAACCAATTGGCTGTGAGGCCAACAACAGAAGTAGCAGCAGCAGCAGCTGTTGCTGAGGCCATTTTGCGCGATTTTAAATTAAATTCAATAAATTGCTTTTTCGCATACATGCAAAAGTCGAGGCAAAATATCAACACTTCCACTGCACAAAAGGAAGGGCCTAGAGAGTTGGAGTTTTATAAAAGTGAAGCGGTAACACAAAATAAAAGGGGTGAAAAGTCTCTGGGCTCCCAACAGCAGAAGCAGCAGCAGTCTCAGGCTGTGGCCACTTGAAATTTATGCGCTCCAGCGACAACATATGGTCACGTAAATTCATGCGACAATATACGATATGATGTCACACACACATGACTCAGTGCTTTATTCTTTATGCAAAACGATGTAGGGATTCCTTCGTTTTTGTTTCACTTTTTTCTTCCACTTTTTAATATGTGAGAAAAGACCTGCTCTTGAAACTGTCGCAAACCTAAGGCTACCCCCAAAAAGTCGAAATTTATGTTCACTGTTAAGCCATGCCAAATATGCTATATTGATAAATATTATATGCAGATGGTTTTGATGCGAATGACTTCTGAGTATCTGTTAGATAAATAAAGTGAATAAACTGAAGCAGACGTTTGTAAATGACAGATTTCTAAACCATATAAAAACTACTAAATAAGTTAATTACTTTTCCATAATCTAACACAGATGTGAGCTGAGGAGAAAACATTTCGTCCCTCAGTTGATTGAGAATCAACTTTCCATGTTCGATTAAAAACTTAAAGCAAAAAGTTTCACTAGTAAAGAACCTTTCCATATTCGGACATTTACCGCCAGCCCCGCCTTCTCGGGGCTAACCTTGTTCCTACGTCGACCTATTGGCTCAGAATTATTGCTTGCCCTGCAGCGTTTGGCAGAGTGTGAAATTGGCAAAGCGCAAAATGAAAAACTTTTTGCCATACGAAAGATATGCAAGAAAAGAAAAGTGGCAAGGGAAATATGAGGGGACAAACGAAGAGACTAACAAAGAGAGAGAGAGAGGGAGTGAGAGGAAGAAAAGAAGCTTTTGCTGTGGCCAGCCAGCCAGTTCATAATTTTCAAGAAGATTTCACAAAATATTAGTTAAACAAAACATAAACCAAAACCTTCCAGACGTTTGTGCATACAAACGTGAGCTAAATCACCTAAAAGCATGCAACATAATTCACCAGGCGGCACTCACACACACATACACAGACACACACATATGAGGACAACGGCATCCCAAGAAGCGACGAAGCTTAACGTTTCCGTTTCCTTTAGACTTCAAGCAGAATCCCCAAAAGCCCACCCACGCCCACTTTTAATGGCTCTACTCGGCAAAATTTTGGCCGCTTGGCAAGGGAAGGCATGGAGACTTCTTCTTCTCGTTTGCCACTTCTTTGACTTGAAGTTGGCTTTGTTGTTTTGCATGTGCAAGCTAAGTGAATCTCGAGTCGAGTGAAGAAGCAAGCAGCTCCAGCAGCTGGAGAGTCGAGCACGCATGGGGCAAGACAACAAGGTTGACATTAGCGAGCCCGGCGCACAACGACAAAACCCAATTAGAAGCAAGATATACGACACCAGAGTGAGGCGACGACACAACATGAAAATGGAGACCCAAGATGCTGATGTGGCTCCTGCTCTCACTCCTTTCTCCATTCACCATTCACCATTCTCATCCCTTGACATCCTGTCCGCGTGTACGAAGGCCAACAATGAAGCGTGTAATTACAAGCGTAAACGGCACCAAAAGGCGCAGGATGGGAGGACTAAAAATCACACGACGACAACCATTTTTTGAAAAGGGTTGAGCCTGAGTTATGCACAAGGGTTAGCAGCAAGTCAAGGTACACACACACACACACGCATACTGGCACATAGATAGACACACAAATATATACATAAATACTCGTACCTACGCGTCGCAATGCATAATTACTTTACAAGTTCATTATAAAGCATCATAAATCTATGGATGTCGGAGGAGCTAAATCGGAGTGTGGAAACTCTCACAATGAAAATGAAAATTTCAACTTTAGCACTTTCTTTTGACACCCCTCCTCAGCCCCCACACCCATCCCCTCAGCTCATCCTAACGCTAGAGACAAAACAATGGCAAGTAATTCACTTGTGAAAATGTTATTGATTGGGAAAAACGATGACAAAAGTGCGAGGCCAACCAAACAACTGCTACACAAAATTGAACAACTGCAATGGGGCGAGTGTGGGTGGAGTACAGTGGGACCAAAATATGATAGAAATTTTCTCCTAAAGTAAAAGGCTTAAAAAATAAGTTTCTAGTTCAGAAATTTTTCATTTTACCTACCACACCTGAATGGTATGTTATATGAAATATATTTAGTTGTAGTAAAATTTCACTTTTTCCTGCATTTTCATCCACCGTAAAGAAAGAAAACTCTGCCAACTGTTTGTTGTGTTTGTTGATTTTGCGCAAAAGCAATTTGTACATAAATCTTCCGAACGACAAACTCGACCAGCTCTCTCTCTCTCTCTCTCCCCATCTATATTACACATGGAGGATAGAAGAGTACAGAATACTAAGGGGCTGGGCCAGAAGTTGACTGCAACTCGAGAAAAATGGACGCGGCAGGAATCGAAATGGTTAGAGGAATATGAACGGCAACTGCAGCCAGAAAATTAACTGCGAATTTCACACGTTCTAACAGCATCGTGTGAGAAGAGTAAGAAGAAAAGTAAAGTGGAGGATAACCAAAAGAAATGTTGCTGTAAACTTTCACTTTTAGCAACACCAAGGAATGTCCTCGCCTTCCCAAAAAAAAAAAAAACAAAAACAAAGAAAAAACACAAAACAAAAGCAACAAAAAATAAAAGAAAAACTTACTCGAAAGAAGCAGCTGCTCTCGAATCAGGAACAAGCAAACTGAAATCACCTCCTCTAACCAAGAGGAGGTGGATTGCCCACTCACCCAGTGACTGGCACAATGTTTGGACCATAAGTTTGTCGTTTAGTTGAGGGCAAATGAAAATAAAACTTCAAGTGCCAATTATGTGTGAAATTCCGACACCAGCATCGACACCGACATTTTTCGTGTCCTTTACTTTTTTACTACTTTTATGTGGCCTTAATGAAGTTTCAGTTGCCAGTTGATCCCTAATTTCAAGGCACATGAGGTAATGTGAGTCAAGGTAATGTTAGTTTTGTCAAAATTAATTAATTAGCAGTATCCAAAAAGTAGTTAAGTAATAGAAATTCGACTATGCCTTTGGGGTTTGTACTTACGAACCCTTTTTGTTTTTTTGGTTTCGTTTTTTTTTTGTTAAATGGCTACTGCTTGAAAACCAATTAAAAACGCATAGATTGCCAAGGAGTCGAAGGAGTAGAACAAGTTTTGCCTCTTGTGCTGGCATCTTTCACATGGAAAACTTAAACGAGTGGGCGTGTCGAATGAGAAGGGCGCTTTGAGCGCGCGTAAATGCAATTAAAAGATACAGATACCATACCAGTCCAGCCAATGCAAGCAAATCAGATACGCCAGCATGGCGCAAAATGTATCTTAAAGTGCTTTTTGTTTTCTTTTTTCTTACCCCCTGAATGCATAAATAATCCAAGCAGTCAAGTGTCATCTTATCAGTCGTTATCGTAGTCAGCCATTTTGCCATTTCCCTCTGCAGTTCAATTTAGGCCATCGTAATTTACCATTTGACACTCGGCGATCTGTAAAAGTGCGGAAATGTTTCAAACTTCCGTCCACGAAAAGGCCATAACTCAGTATCGATAATTATCGGGAATATCAACTCTGTATCTAGGGTGACGTCAACTGGGGATACGATTTGGATTCAGTGAATGAATTTGTGAATTTTCAGTTTTTCTCTTGTCTAATGAGCTCTGAAATTGAAAATATATGGCAAACGACATCGTCGTCATTATCGTCATCATCATCATTGCCACTGCCATCTTAATTATCATCATGATGGACAAAACATCGCATCATCCATCCGCTTGCGATGCTTGAGTCAGATATGAAACAGCTTGACATCGTGCCACTTATTTATTTATTTATAATGTCCGACATTTCTGCGCTCGGTGGCCAAACTTGGGTCTTGGCTCGTTTGGATTTGCCAAACGTTTGCTAGGAGCTGGCACAACTCTTACTACCCCGTTCCCACCGTCCACCATTCCATTCGACCTCCATCGTCCATCCAATCGTTGAATAACTTCATCTCCATGTACGTTTTTTTTTCCATAGTCACTCTTTGTTCGCATCTTCGTCAAAATGCTTTTGCTTGTATTTGGTATTTGAACTGTTAAACAGTTTGTTATTCTCTAATCACAACCAAACACTTGAGGTATATTGGCATCTATGAGAGCTTCGGATAACTGAAGGATATAGAATTCGTTGCTATAACATGTTCCTTTTTTTAATCCTGCATCTCCCGTAGTGTTTTTAATTCTAAAATAGCAATGCAATATGAGGGAGAACCTCAAATCGAACACCTCCTTTTTAACTCAAAACTTTTTTATGCAGGTATTAAGCAAGGAAATAATAGAAATTTAAACTTTTGTATAAAAGGATAATACAGTATGGAAAAACAGTTTCGAAGTTGAAGTTTTGACCATAGAAATTGGCTATATTTCTCCTATTGGCTTTAAATTTTTTAAAGAATACTCTTAAGTTAATATATAAAAATACAAAACGTGTCAAAATGGCCAGTTGTTTATAATACTAATTTATGTAAATCCTATTATTTCAAAGAAGATATAGAATTGTTATTTCGGGGGACACGCCAGTGAAGTGTTTTTTAAAGGGTGTTTCAGAGTCGTTTGTGCCCCTTTGGCTAAATGAACGAAATGTTTTTTGTTTTTTCCAATGCTGTGCGCTTCTTCTGCTTCGACATATGGCAGTTGTGTCTAGTTGTGGGTCTATATAGATGGAGTCAAGCCAAAATAGAGTCGTTGATGATTTTAATGATGACGTCGAGGTTAAGACAAGATGCGAAGGCGTTCCATACTCATTCTCACACACACAGATACACACATTATACATATAGATACATAAGGGGTTCAGATCTAACTATGTAAATATGGAAATGGCGTGTTGTGTTCACATATTTTGTTGTTGTTTTGTTTTATTTTTGACGAGGAGTAGGAGAACTAGGAGCAGGAGAGGGGAAACTCAGTGTTAGAGGTCTAGAGAGGGGCGTTTGCATCGCTCATTAATTGAGCTATTAAGATAAACCCGCAGCGCTTCGTCGCGTTTCAGTTTCACTTGGTCTATGGCTTTGGGTTTTTTTTTTGGTTTTTTTGTTTTGTTTTTTGGGTTTGTTCACTGGGTCAGTCGGCATCTGGATTCTGGTCTCTCCATCCAAGCCCCATTAAGCTCTTTTGTTTAGTGTTTGCTTCGATGATGGCATTATTATACATAATAATTCCCATACAACCAATAGAGACAATAAATAGTTGACTTGATGTATTCATTCAAATACAAATGTTTATTTAATTGCCATGACGAGGCGGCAAATTGAAAAACACAAAGAAACATAAGAGAGCGTGTAAATATAAAAGTGAAATTTTCCACTTTTATGCATTTATGAAAATTTGTCTCTTGGATTATTTTTTGATGGTTAATCAATGGTTTGGTTTTGGCAAACCAAATTAACCAACCGTTTTGGCCTGTTCGACTGACAGGCCAAAGTCGTATATCAAAAATTCAACATAACTTCCCTTGCTTCATACTTCCTAAAGATTGCTGGTCAGTGACCAGACCCAAGAGGCTACCTGTTGCAGTTGCAACTACCATGCTGTCGTTGTCGTTAGCTACCACAAAAGTCTTCCACACTGGCAAAAAGGCAATGAATTATTTTAATGATGAGTCTCTCTTTCTCTCGGTTCTGTTCCCTCAGTTTGTTGGCCGCCGCCATAGCCAACTAAACCAGTTTCACTTACATACGTTTGCCCCCAATCCCAATCCAAGTTGCCTACCTACCTACCTACCACGCCGGTTCCATTTCACAGATCATCGGGCGGCCATTGAGAGGCGCGCTTGCATTGCAAAAATTACCCAAAAAAACAAAAAAAAAAGAAGAAAAATGAAAATAAAATAAAAACAGGCTACGCGTGAGTATTAAGCCGGTTCGTTAAGCTGATTTTATCACCGCGAATTCACAAAAAATGAGAAATAAACCCTTTCTGCAAGACGCATCCGATCGGTTGCATCGAAAAGTGAATTTCGGCCTCAATTATGCTGAGCAATTTGAGAGGCTGTACATGCCACGAAGCTCCACATGTACGCTTAATCATCGTTGGCACATAATTTTCCCTTCTCCACCATGGGAATGCCATTGCCTGTACTTTTTTGGGATTATTTGTGAAAGCCAAACTCAAACAAAGTCAATTACAAAAGTGCCACCGGGATAGGCAAACTGCTGCAGCTGCTGGAGATGCTGGAGATGCAAATGCTTGCATAGATATACATATATTTCTCAGCCACCAAAAAGCAATTAAAATCTGATTGCCAAATGCCCCACCTCTCCTACGCCTCCTAACCATTTCTAAGGATTGACTTGGCTGCAGGCCACATCCTAGCAAGCTCTAGGCTCTGGCATCCATAAGATACAATACAATTGCTAGCTGAAGGTGTAGCAGGCATCTCTCTTTGCACAATTGGCACACACCCTAAACGTGTAGCTCAAAATTTGATAACCACATACAGAGAGAGCGAGAGAGGGAGAGAGATGTATCCATATCTGTATGCAGGCTGCAGTGTGTGTGTATCTGCCATAAATGGCCGCATGTATCTCAAAGATTGCTTTCGTGTTCGCAATTGCAACTCAATTGCGCATTTGCCACCGCAAGCATCAATATCCAAACATAGGCATAGGCCATAATCACGTCTGAACATTTTGAGGAAGCAAACCAGCCCCTAACCACAACATCACCCCGCCCCCATCGCCACCCCTCCTTTGTGGCCCACCTGCCACAAGTTCTAAGAGTTTCTATTTCCATGCCACGCACTCAAACGTTTGCCCCCTCCCTCATCGATTCAGCCTTGGTACTCCCTGCGGCCAATTTAATTGACAGATTTAGTGCTTCTCGATTGGCAGTGCGGAAAATTAGTTTTCCGTCTCACAATCACAATCAGCCTCCTCAACTGACTTTCTGTGGCTTTTCGCCGACATCGTCGTCTGCTGTGGCGCATTTAATTGTTTTATAGACACTCATGGCTAGCTAAAATTCAAGAGAGAATAAACCCATGTTGGCTCGGCAAATACATATGTACATATATCTTCCATTAGATAGTTATATATTATATGTATATACCTTGACAGTGGGGGCGTGGGTGCGTGTTAGTGTGTGTGTGTGTGTGTGTGTGTGTGTGTGTTTGTATATACATCATACGCAAGGTGAAACACGCCCATGACAAACACGCACGAAAATAGATTTAATTAAATTGCGAATAAAATGCTGCCGAGGGAGACCGTGAGAGAGGGGTGGAGAAAGGGGACACACACACCAACACATGTGACTTTCACACACAATCAATATAATCGATTTCCTATTGATTTCTTTCTAATGAAGAAAGGGTTGAAAAACCACAAACTAAAAGTTTGATTTAATCAACCGTTTTCTTTCGTTTTTTGTTTTTTTGTGGTTCTTTCGTCTTCACGAGAATTTAATTGAAGACACTAATTTTATGTGTTTCTCAACTAAGATCTTCGACATGTGCATATCTACTATATGGATATAGATAACTATTTGGAGGGGGCTGGAGACCACGGCAGGCGCGTGCGTGACAATTTTATGTGCCTTTTCTGGCCATGACGACGACAAAGACGAAACAAGGCATAAATTAGAGCAATGAGGGAACATTTGCTGCTGCTCTGGAGAAATCAAAAACAAAATCGAATTAAATATAAGTAAAGTATGTGTGTGTGTATGTGTGTGTGACTATGTGTGACACACATACATTGCCATTGCCTATCTGTGTATATAAATAGTTATAATAGAACCATAGATCACACGATGTGCCGCATGCAACCAACATGGAGTCACCGTCACCTGGAGATTTATTGCTCCCGCTCCCGCATGAGACTCACTGTCTAGGGGTGAGTCAGTCCAGAGAGAGAGAGAGAGAGAGACAGAGAAAACTAGATACATACATACATACATAGATAGAGATGGGGAGCTCTAGAGGGAGAGAAAAACTGGAGCCATTCGGATTCGGTTCAAAGTTCGCTGGCAAAGGCAAACACGTAAACTGTCAAAACTTTAAATCCCTCAGGAATTTAAGTTAAAAAATATAACACGTACTGTGCATAGAATTGGAGTTGGAGTTGGAGTCGAGCACAGCTGCTCTCTCACTCGCTCCCCATGCCACTTTCCCACCGAAAATACAAAAAAATGGGGAAATAAAGAAAGCCAAAACAGAAAACCTTGAAATGTATCTCAAACCAAAAACGAATAGGCACAGGAGAAGCTGGGGAAAAGCAACTGGAAAATAAATATTCTGCAAAAGATTTCATCGTCTCACTCCTGGCCAAACAAGTCCATAGCCATCTCACTTGCGCTTGTTTAAATTATCTACGTTGAATTTTCGCGCCTTTCCATGCTAGGTTTTATTGTCTAGCCCCTCGCAATACACACACACAAACACACACAGACATACCGACATTTAAATTATGTACTTAGAAATACACAAAAAAAAAATGTTTTTTTCCAAAAGTCTACAAAAGAAAATGGCACATACTACCACGAGAACACAGCAGGACGCTGATGAAGAAGAAGGCTCCGACGACGACGACCAGGCAAAAGCAAAATGAATTTCGCACTTTTTCGCATAATAAATTTGAAACTTGGCCAGCAAGTGCTGCCAGAGAAGAAGTAAAAAAAAGCCAAACAAAAAAATAGAGGGGAGAGGCAAAAAAAGGGGGCAAAGTTTCGTAAAAAGTTTATTTTTGCATAAGTATCGCAGTAGGGATGTAAAAAGGAGGAGGAGCAGGATCGCGGACCGCGTGACAAATTCCATTTAAAATTGCTGAGCAAAACTCACGTACTGCGCCTCTTTGCATCCTAAATAAAATGAAACTTCTTCACTCTTTCTCCGGTTTTTTTTCTTCTCTCTACCTCAGTGTGATGTATTCGAAAGAGAACGAAAAGAACGTGCAGGGAAATGACTATCGGGAAGATTTAAGCCAATCAACAAACAGGTTTAGAGAGCTAAATCAATTTATTTATGTCTTTCGCCAAATGCTTTGTAACCAGTGCAGGGCAAGTGGCTGGAATACTTTTTGACCAGAATGCTGCGGCACTTCTCTTAAAAAGAAGTTCAATTTATAGTTCTTTGAAGCGAAGTAAATACATTTTGTATATATTGAAAACTTTATTCGTTTTTCTATTTATGTTTAATGTTATGTTTATTCTTTTAACAACTTTTCAATTCTTTCGTTTTTTACAAAGTTTTAATTTTACTTTTCGAAGCATTTGAAACATCTTTGACAAAAATGAAATACTTTTAATATTGTGAATCTGATGGCATGGGTAAAGCCTAGTTTTGCAAATCTTCTCTACTTCAATTAAGTGTAATTCTCAATTAGTTTTAGACTTTTGACAGGTTCGAAATTGCCATAAAGACAAGCCGATCAGGCAATTTGTACTGCCCTTTTAATAAACATTGCTTTAAATTTTAAAGGAAATTTGTCTTCTTAATTCGTTTTTAAATCATTTGCTTCTTAGTCAATAAATCACCTGATAAATATTTAGTATTTTTTTGCAAAACTTCCATCTGAAGTGGATATATTAATTGGTTAAATTTAAGTTCATGGTTGATTTTTTTTTTTTTTTTGAATAAAATTTGTGTATTTAAATGTTGTACAAAAAGTTAACTAAAATATTCTAGAAATTAAGAGCTGAAATAAAATTTATAGGACTGAAACAAATTAATATTTAACTAAGTATTTAACTAGCTAGTTAGGAACTTTTGCTTAATCGAATGGCAGATGAAGTATTCAAATTGATGTTAATAATTACCACACATATATACATATGTCTGTATCGAATACTCTCATTTTATATGGATTTATAGTATAAACATTTATTTATTTTTATATGGCAAGATACAAATTGCGCCGTGGCAAATTTTATTTTCATATTATTTTGATTGTCTATAAAATTTTCTCGCCATTTATTACACAGACACACATACATGTGTATATCTACACATACATACATAAATGCATTTTAATATTGTTGTTTGTGTGAGTGAAAGATAAATGCGTTTTCACTTTATGACTTTCGTGTCGGCATAAATTTGTTAATACCTTTAGGCCAAATTTATAACATAATAAATGCTCATAATATTTAACTTAACATTTTGCCCAGACTCACTCAGACTCTTCCCCAAACCCCACAACCCCTTTCTTGTCCGCCCAGTCCAATAAAATGCGAAAGTTAACATTGTCCATGGAAGTGTGTTCGATAAAATCTCAGTCAGTCGTCTGCTGGCGAAAGGGAGTTAAACACACACACACGGTGGTAAATACATAGGTAGACAAAGGTGGCAGGAGCAGTAGAAGATGGGTAATGCTTTCATATTTACATATATTATATTGACTTATTGCACTTGAGGCAAATTAAAGTTCATAAATACTTAAAATCAGAGATTGCAACGGTCAGCAATTGCATCCCTTTCACTCTCTGACTCTCAGTCGGGCCAATTAAACAGCCATATTATCACATAACTGCAATTTAAGTAGCCAACAGAATCTTTACATCAGATCAGATCTCTCTCTCTCTGTCTCTCATGCCCCACACAGTGGCACGTTTTGCCTTTTCTGTATATGCAACATCAGGAGCAGCAAACGATCAATTTGAAATAACGATCTGACCAAACAGAAACAAAGCCACAAAACCACAAAACCAAAAACTGAAACTGGTAATGGTAATGGCAATGCTAATAAAACTGAAATGTTTCTTTGCTGCCTGCAATTGCCGCGCGGCAATTCCATGTTGCTGCTGCCTACGTTGATGTTGCTTGATGATCGTTGAGCTCGCAGCAGCAGCAGCAACACGAGCAACAGCAAGAGCAACCGCAGCAACAACAGTAAGAAATCATTTATATTTATGATATTGGCCAACAACAACAACAACATCGAAAGCAGCAACAGCTTGTTGCAATTTTCTGAAATGATTTTTCAATTTAATTTGCCTGTTGAAATGTTTACTATAAATTAACAAAATACATCTCGTATACGTATATAATATAAAAATATATATACGAATAAGTATATTTATCATATGATGGGTGGGTGTTTGTGTTTGTTCCGATGCCAATAAACCTAAAATATGTTGTTACACTCAGCAAAACGAAAAACCAAGAAAAGTACTTTAGTATTAAAGTTCGATGCTTTAATCTTGTAAGGAATTAGGATAGGAAAACAATCAGTTTTAAAAGTTAATGCAAACGAGTAATTCTTTGTTTAAAATCAAGTCTTTTATTTGACTAATAGTACCTACTCATCAACGAGACTTCTGAGGTGACTTGGAGTAACCAAAATTTTGGTATATACATATTTGAACAGTTTTAAAGGTTGCATGACATTTGAAATCTAGTAAGAAAAATATAAAGAACTTTTAAGAATTATTATAAATTATTAAAGGTACATTTTTCAAAGCTTAAACTAAGGCTTTCATGTATTTGTTTGGCGTCATCTGGAAATGCATACATGTGTTTAGTATAAAGGAATATTAATTCTGTTTGATCGTAAGTCTCCTTAGTAAAGGCCAATGATTACAAACTGAACATAATGATAGATTTCCTAGTATTTTAATCGACTTCTTAAAGGGAACTTTATTAGGCATCCAAACCAAGTAAGTCTTAGCTACACTTTTCCAACTAACGCACTTTTTATTGTGATTCCTTTTGTCAATGCTGAATTATGGAATAACAAAATATACTTTGCCATTTGACTAATCTGTTGTTGTGTTTTCCTTCTTTGTTTTCATAGGCACCAATGGGTTAAGAAGACGCGGCCGCCAGACATACACCCGCTACCAGACACTCGAATTGGAGAAGGAATTCCATACGAATCACTATCTGACACGCAGACGGAGAATCGAAATGGCGCATGCACTCTGCCTTACAGAGCGACAGATTAAAATCTGGTTCCAGAATCGGCGGATGAAATTGAAAAAGGAAATTCAGGCGATCAAGGAGCTCAACGAGCAGGAGAAACAGGCTCAAGCGCAAAAGGCAGCGGCAGCAGCAGCAGCGGCGGCAGCTGTCCAGGGCGGTCATTTAGATCAGAATTAGAATGAAATTGCAAACACACACACATACACCCACACCCACACATATTGTAACAAATGAACTAACTATTTACTTAAATGAATTATAATTAATAATACAACAAAAACAATATAAAAAGGAGCATATTGTGCGGTTATTGTGCGAATAGAGCAACTAAAACTAAACTATAAACTAAACTTGCAACTTGCTACTAAGCGAACAACTTTTGGAGAAATGTTTTGAGAAAAGTCTTGAGAATGCAAAAAACAGAAATACGTAAATTGAACAAATGTAATACAATAGTTTAAGTAATAAGTAAATAAAATGGTAGTGTAAAACAGTGCGAGACAAAAAACTTAACTTAAATGCATTAACTAATTAAATAAATCTAAAATACAAACTAAATTTAGTTGCCACAAAAAAAAAGGAAAAAAAAAAACGAAACCGAAAAACAAAGATTAAAAAAAAAACAAATTATTTACAAATTATTCGCAAAAGTAAGATTTATTTATGTTTAAAACAAAAACGAGAAAACTACAACAAATTAATACCCTTCTCGCCCCCCGATATCCGCCCTCTTTGTTGCTTACTGCTATTTGTTTAAATTATTAATTTTCGCAAGAATTAATACTCTGAATCCCAAAATAAAACAAAGAAAGAACAAAATGTTGAGATACAGAATTATACAAAATCAATAAAAATTGAAATTCTGTTGATATGAATTTTTAAATAACGTGTTTTTAAACCAATTAAAAATTCGAAATACTTAATAATGAAAAATTGAAAAACTAACTAAAAAAATAAAATCCTAAGAAGAGAGATCTATTGAAAAAAAATTTAACTTTAAACTAAATAGAATTTGTTAGCAAAGTAATACTAAATATTACAACAACAACAACAAACAAACAAAACAAATTGAATATATTAATTAGATTGGTAAATGATAAACAAAAACAAAAAAAAATGTGTATAGTTATTTTTGCTTATAAATTATAAATTAATGCAATTTTAGTTAACTCTGTTTTTAATTTTTAAATCAAATTTGTTTAGTTTTCCTGCTCTTCTAAGCGAAATTTAAACTTTTCGAAGTGAAGCTGTTTTCCTTTTAAGTAATGTTTTCTTTAAATTTTTAAATTAAATTAAAGCCTAATTTTATTATGTTTAGTTTAATGAAAAGCGTTAATGAGATTATCTTACTACAACTACAACAACAACAAACAACAAAGAAAATACAAACATTCGCCTTGGCGAATCGAATAAATTATTGGTTTTGAAAAAATCTATAAAAATCAAAAAAAAAGTAAGAAAAAAAACGAATTAAATTATTGTGTTATTATTTTAGTTGCAATTATTGTTGTTGTCTTTTGTGTCGTGTGGATTTTCATTTGTTTTCTCTCTAATTGAATCTCTCAATCTTTCTAAATATGATTTAGTTTCACACACACACACACACAGACAGACCTAGGCTGGGTACTGTTAGTTGCCCTTGTGCATGCGAAATTACTTTTGATCTCGTTTCGTTAATCGTTTGATCGTTAGTTGTACTATATATACACTGATATATAGAGCTATTGATACCGATGATACCAATACCAACTTCAACATATGTATACTAAGTTTAGTGGGAGAGAAGAACGCAACGAGCTGTGCTCGAAGCTTACCCATCTACCCACACACACACACGATAAATATAGTATATATGTATATCTAACTGTACATCCTGAGAATGAGTGGATATGTATATACATACATATATGATTCACCGCAGTTCAATTGAACTTATTCAAGTTAAGGGTTATCCAAATATTCGTTTTGCAAATGCAAATACCTTCACAAGATGTATACGTATCTAGCCCTTAAGATTCAAATATATATATATATATACAAATCTATATATATAAATAATTATATTTATGTATTTACATGAATTTATGAATGATTAAATAATAAACTAAAGGATTAAAAACAAGCAAGTGAAATAAATCGAGATCGAGTATAAATGGACAACAATAAGTGGGATAAATATCTGGCAGACGAAACAGATAAAAATAAGTAGTTATTAAGTCAAATGTTATAGATTTTAAATGCGAATGGAAACAGATATACGTAAATACAACTATACTATATATATATATATATATATATATATATATATATATATATATATATATATATATATATATATATATATATATATATATATATATATATATTCGTAGACCCTATGTGTAGAGGAGGCGTGGCCGAGTATAAATCCCGACCCCAACGCCAACGCTAATCCCGCAAAAAACAAAAACCAGAATAGATGCTAAACCCTTACAATATTTAAGATTTCAATGTGAATTATTGTAGCAACAGAAGATATACGTAAAGTCCATATTGAAATGGAGTGTGGTGGCATCCTGATTGGAAACTAATCACAAATAGTACATACAGACAACTACCACATACTTACCTACCTACTAAAAAAAAACAAAACAAAAAACATATACAATACCATAAAACATACGTATTTATAAACAAAAAACAAAACAAAAACGCTACTACATTAATATATATTGTACATTTTCATGTGGCTTTTACTTTTTACTATCCAATATGTTGTCCGATTTCATATCGGACTACTAAATATGTCCAACAAGAACAACCAATCTCTATATATATTAAATGTATGTACGTAATTGCATTTCCATCATCCTACCTAACAAAGATTATATTTTGCAGTTCCATTTTTCTACTCTAGAATTTCTATATCATCATTTGCCTAAACCTTTTTACCCGCCCCCGACCATTCATCACCCACAACTTCAGAAGTCGCCGCATCTCTCAGGCTCCCTTTTCAGTAAATAAAAAATGCAAATAAATAAAATTCAAGCCCCGTTTATATAGTATATTTAAACTCTATGTAACAATAATTTAAAGCCATTCTATGTTAGCTGTGTAAGTTGTAAATTATCAATATAAAATATACGTACTATAAAAAAAAAACAAAAACAAAAAAAACCAACAACCAGTGAGAATGTGGTAAATAAAACAATTTAAAACAACAAAAACAAAAGTTTTTGAGTTCTTAATTAAAGTGCAGCAAAAACATCATATGAAAAACTTGAAATTATTCAGTTTATTATTTCCAAAACATCATCTAAAGCTATAGTAGTAAAAAAAACAAACATATTTATTGGGGATAGGTATTTTATCCTTGATAGCGGGTTTATTATATACGACACCAAAATTTAAAAAAAAGTCTCAATGGCGCGAACTAAAATAAAATGCTTAATGGCGGCAGAGAGCGAATGCCTATCGATAACTTAAGAGTGTCAGCTCTAAGCGCGGGCGCTAAAATTTAAAAATAATGAACAGTTATAGTAAATCAAAAGATTCTTGTTCATATCCGCAATTTTTATCATTGAACACTCAATTATTACAACTTTTAAAATTTTAATCGTGCAAGTGTTTTTTAAAGCACATGTTTTATTTGTTTTTGATTTATCTATGCAGTCTGGAAGTTTAATATGGAAAAATTTTGCAAGCGAAAAAGTCAGAGTGTGTTATGGCCAGCCCTGAGGTTATCGGTAGGGACCTATCGATAGTGATAATAGGGGCCGAAAATAGTGGGCAAGTCGGGGAATAGTGGGGGATCTAGTGTTGGGTAGGTTAGAATTATAAAGGGATTTTTTTTGAATTTGAAAGTCGGCCAGCGGTCAAAAGGCTGTTGACCCAGGCTCGGGTCTAAGAAAGGAACCGTAAGATCAGGCGATGAGTCGTCTGATTCTAGAAGGTTAAAAAGGTTAAAATCAGTTTAACGTGGACAGTGAGGTGCGGCGGTTGGAAAAAAAAAAAAGGAGAGAAAAAAAAACAAGGATAGAGAAGTGAAGTTTAAATATCGTAACAATGTGGCATAACAAATTGTGAATATATCCTTGAAATTTAAAGAAAAACAGCTCCGTCCATCAAGCCGAGAAATTCATGTTTGGCTAAAGGAGTCACACAGAAAATTTGTGCATTTTTTTTTTGTGACAAATTTTTGTAATCCTGAGGCGCAGCGAGGCGAAACCGGCCGTCAAAATTGGGTAAGTGTTCGGTTGCCATGCAAGTTAGGGATTTTTTTTAAAATTAAAAATAATTGCCCCAAATTAGGCCGGTTACATCGAGCTGCGCAGGAGCACCCGCAGCCCCTGTCCACGTTCAAAAAAATAAAAAAATAAAATAAAATAAAATAAAAAAATAAGAAATTTTATTTGTACCTGTCCCCGAACGACATACTCGGTCCCGTCGGCCAACTGGGCCCAAAGATAAAGTCAAGAGAGGGACGTCGAAAGGGGGAGATTCCAAGCCAGACATTTTTTTTGGGTTCACCCATCGCCCAGCATAAGAGCAACAAAGTTTTGGCTGATTGGGGGAGAAAAAGGTTGTGGCACTCATCCCCATCAATTTTGGGTGCGGACGGCTCCAAAAACCCCCAAATCATTGGCGAATTCCACCTGGCTGGAAAAAGACAAGATATTAATCGTGTAGTCCTTTTTTTTATATATGTAAATTTTATTAATTTATTCATTTATTTAATTTCCTAGTTTAATTATTTATTTATTTATCCCCTCGTATATTTATTTAATCCCTTATATCTATCTATTTATTCAATTCCTTAATTATTATTTTTGTTTAGCGTTAAATATTTATTTTTCTCCTGTTTGTTGCCCACGTGCACATTCCTTTTTTTGTAAATTTCATTATTCCTAAGATCCATGTTGTCCACGACCCTTGGTGTGGTTTTGACAGTGGATACCTGAAAAAAAGAAGGAAAAGAAAAAGGTGAAAAGAATACCAATAGAAGGGATAATTTTTCTTTCGATCTTGCCCCCCTAAAAGAGCTCTGATAGGTAGGTGGGAATCGGGAAGGGAATTCATCTTGATTTTACGTAAGAAAAATAAAAAAAAAAAAGGAGAAATATAATGTAATCTGTTGCAGACACCTGCTCAAACCTACACCAGGGCCAGATAAGGTTAATAAATACGTGTGTTAATAATAATTAAGAGTAATGAAAAACAAAAAAATGAATTGCTAAGCGTTTTCCTAAAAGGGGGGAAATGGGAGGAAAGGAGCACGACGACTCCAGGAGGAGTAGATGATTGGTGATGGTGATGTGTTATAGGTAACGATGGTAATATATATGGGGTGGCATACCTCATCGACATGCCACGAAGGAAAGGGAGGGCCCGTTCGACCTCGATAATCCGGAAGAGGAGGTCCGGTTCACATGAAGCGGCGGCGACGACATCATTCCTGTAAGGGGGTAAGAATAATTTATTAGTGAGTTTGTTAAAGATTTATGTTTGGTGTAAGTTGAGTATCGTAAGTGTTGTCCAGTGGAGTGGTGTCTGAAGTGATCCTCGAACTGTGTCGGGATTCCTTCAGACGAAGGGGTATTGATGGTCATCTGTTCGTCAATTACCTGATGTTTATTGTTGCGCGTATTGGGGATGGGTTATCGTAACTCACGACCTTCTTTTCCGATAGCTAGCCGGAGTGAGCCCCTATCGATATACGCGGGACCAGGCTGAGAATATTGTTTTTTTCATCTAGCAGGTCCATAACAATAATGGCGCCCAAATTAAATACTGAATATCCCTTGGTCCGATTCTAATCCAGCATCTCGAGAGCAGAATGGGAATTGGCCTGAGGGATAGAGAAAGACACGGAATTAGATAGTAGTCCAGTTCGGTAAAATCGCTGTCATGGCGTGTCATTCCCCGTGGTAGAGAGCAGGCAGCGCGCTCGAATCTCTAAACGGGGTAGGACACGGCCAAAATAATGTGATAATCAAACTGTGATACTAGAGCTAAATTAATAGAGTTAATTAGGGAATTTGTTGGTGGGAAGCCTCTTTGCTCCTTGAAGTCACCAGCTGAGGAGCTGAGCTATTGGCGGTTTGCGCGAGGAGCAAGAGGATTGACAGGGGTTAAGCATAGGTAGGGGAAAACAGTTAGATTAATGTGTTAAATGTTAGTAATATCGTATGTTCTCTTTTCTTTTTACGTGACTGGGTCTGTGAAGGATGGTCCGTGGCGGCTTCTTGCGTCTCGTATGGCTAAAGAATAGCGCCATCGGAACGAGGATTGGTGACCGTGCTCGATTAACATCCAGTAACGAAGCAACAATCCGGGTATCCTGAACAGTTTAGCCATCTAAAAAGAAGAGAAGAACTAGTAAATGCGTGTAAAATGTTCTTGACTGTCAGTCATCAGCTTGACTGATGACTAGATCAGTCGACAATGTTGCTCACAGTGTACGTCGTGAATGTTTTATGTTCTTCGCCTTTCTAGCGCGAGTGGTCCAGACAGAATTCGGGACACTGGCGACCTCGACGTTCCAAGTATGGACGGAGGAGTAGCGCCGGTGGGCCAGAAGACGGCAAACCGAGCTGCAAAGGAAGCGGCCGAGTTGACCCGTCGGAGTGGTTTCCGTTTGGGGGATCGCAGCTGGAAAGGCAAGAAGAGCGTAAAAAAAAAAAAAAAAAAATTAGGTGTATGGGTCTAGGAAGCGTGTGTATGTTCTTGACTGACGGTCATCAAGTCTATTGATGACCGGAGCAGTCGACAATGTCCCACCTGCTAGGGTTTTTAAGGAAGAAACAGGAATCGGTGTTGTCGTCGTGGCACCAGAGCCGCACAGAACGGGAGTGCAATTGCGTCACGGATGAGTCGTGTTCCTAAATCCTTCTCTCCCCTTTTATATAATTTGTGTATCTAAAACAAGAGAATAGAAAGGAATAAATATTAGTGGTTGTGGTTAGGAAGAAAAATTATTATTAGTAATAAAAATAAACGATATCCTAAAATTTTTTTTATAATCCCAGCAAATCCGAAAAACGAAAATGAATAGCGAAGACGGGACAGACTCCCAATCTCATCTCTCCACACAGACGGCTGCTCAGCTCTTAGTCGGCATGAGACAGCCGCCCGCATGGGCTATGTCACAAGGGGCAATCCCAAAGCGTTTGGCGTTGGAGGAGAATATGACTCCAGTAGGGCAAAGGGGGAACAAGGGACTAGAACCCATTCAAGAGCAAATCTCTCAAGAGAATGCGGCAGCGATTAATACGGCAGGGTTAAGGCAGGTGACCCAACTACTTGCTCAGTCTCAGGATCGGTTCAGACAGGAGTTGGTCGACCTAATGAACCGAAGGATCGATAAGAGTCTAGAGGATGGGTTCGACAAATTGTTGGATAGACTTGAGGTAAGAAGGAGCCCGTCATCTGGGTCCACCAAGTCCAAAGATACTCAAGTGTCTCAAGCGGGGGCGCGCGCGTGCGGGGGTAATCGTCCACAGCCTGCAGGTCCAAGGGCAACTGAAGCCTTTAATGCCCGAGATTCAGGCATTTTTCCCGAAACAGGTGCTCCGCCATTGGCGAAAAACGATTTTCCGCGGCGGAATGAGGCCTACCAAGCGCCAAGAATCCATCTGAATACCGATAGGAGAATCCAGGGGACATCGCTGCCGTGTCCACCTAGCGCAATATCCGGGCTAGGAGTGTCGGCCTCGACGGCAATATGGCCAAATCAGCGGCACCAGTCTGAAGGAAACTTCAGGTATCGTCGTGGAGGTCCGCGTGAGACGGAAAGGACAGGATTCCAGCCACCCAGTATGCCGCCTATCGGGATGCAAGGCGAGCCAACCAGACTGACAGAGCACCATCGGAGGCCCTACGTGCCGGTGTACAAATGGCAGCTACAATTCTCCGGCCGAGCGGGAGGCATCACGGCAGAGGATTTCATCTTCCGGGTGGAGTACCTTCAGAGGCATTACTCTACACCGTGGGAGGACATCCTGAGGGACTTTCACCAGCTCTTGGTAGATGAGGCTTCCGAATGGTACTGGCTGGAGATGCGAACCAGGCCCCCTACGGATTGGAAATCTCTGAAAACGGCCCTTGAAGTGCAGTATAGTGACTCTCGCTGTGACCACGAGAGGATTCAGGACATGGCCGAGAGGAAGCAGCAGCCAGGAGAATCCCTGGATGCTTATTTTCAGGCGATGAGACGTTTACGCGCGGCGGTTCGTTCACCGCTTTCTGAAGACTGGGCGGTCAAGACGATAAAGAGAAACCTGCTGGAGCCGATGAAGCAGTGGGTGTACCCGGTGCGAGCCTATACAGTAGAGCATTTGAGGGATGAATGTCGCGACGCCGAGAAGAACTTCGCCGAAGTACTGGCTAAACCCGTAAGCGTGACCAAGTACGCTCAACCTCGCCGAGTTGACTTCCGAGCTGCGCAAGTTAGCGAACTCGGACATTCGCCGGATGATGGATCGATCCGATCACAACCAGAAGAGGCCGGAAATGTCGGGCAAATTGACGCCGTGTCAGGAAATGGTGCCAAACGCCCTTTAATCTGCTGGAATTGCCAGAGAGAAGGCCATGTATACATGGAATGCGAGGACCAACAACGCAGCCTGTTTTGCTACAAGTGTGGCATGCGGAACACCGTGACTCCAAGATGCCCTAAGTGTTCGGGAAACCAAAGGCGGAGCGAGATGAGACCGGCCGTGTCGCGCTCCGAACAATAAGTCCCATGCCGAATGTAGTGCGAGAAGGACCGAGGAGGAACGAGGGCCAGGCTAGTATGCCAAAGTCGTTCGAGGAGAGGATGAGAATTTACTCGGAGGCCCGTAACAGAATTTTCGAAAACAACGCACTCAGTGGGATGACCACGCTATCCAGGCGCGTTCGGAAGGCACGAGAAAGATTCAGGCAGAGGAAGTGGGAAAGGAAGCAGATCCGTCTGACAGTCGCTGCTATCGGCCCTCTAGATGAATATGATCCCAGGGCTTATGCACGGATATGTCTGGGAGGACGAACGATCGAAGGTCTTCTCGATTCTGGGGCGACAGTGAGCGTGCTGGGAAACGGGTGCCGAGAGTTGGTCACGGAGACCGGATTAGACTGGAAACCATTTTGCTCATCGTTGGCAACAGCAGGTGGCGATAAGGAAGCTATAATCGGGAAGGTACTGGTAGAAGTAAAATATAGAGGAAAGAGTCGGCCAGTGCTGTTTTATCTATGTCCCACCCTGCAGCAAAACGCATATTTCGGAGTAAATTTTTGGAAGGCGTTTGATTTGGCTCCAGAAATTTTCTTTCAAAACAGTAGTCAGCGATCTCAGGATGCCCCAGAAGTCGAGGAAATAGGCCAGGAGCCGCACGACTTAACAAAAGGAGAACAGGCGAGATTAGAAGCCGTTAAGGCATCGTTCCTGTCATACGAGACGGAAGGATTAGGGCGTACTACCGTCATGAGGCATCGAATCGAGCTGTTGGAGGGAACCGTGCCGGTCAAGTCAAGGCATTACCCGATTTCTCCGGCCAAACAACGCCTTATTTACGAAGAACTGGACGAGATGCTGCGCCTCGGGGTAATCGAGGAGAGTGAAAGCGCATGGAGCAATCCAGTGACCCTCGTAATGAAGCCAGGGAAAAATCGGCTCTGTTTGGACGCCAGAAAGATTAACCAGGCCACCAAGAAGGATGCGTATCCGTTACAACAAATAGATGGCATACTCAGTCGGATCGGAGAGACAATATACATCAGTAGTGTCGATCTGAAGCATGCGTACTGGCAGATCGAACTAGAGGAACAAAGTCGCCCGATCACGGCTTTTACAGTCCCTGGAAGGCCGCTCTACCAGTTCGTGGTAATGCCGTTCGGTCTGTGTAATGCGGGACAGAGTTTGTGCCGACTGATGGACCAAGTGATCCCCGCTAGACTCAGGGAGAAGGTTTTTGTTTATCTGGATGATTTGCTGGTGGTGACACCGGACTTCGAATCACATTTGGTTGTTCTCCAACAGGTCGCGGATTGTCTGAGGGTGGCGGGGTTAACGATTGGGTTAAAAAAGTCCCACTTTTGCCACAAGGAGTTAAGGTACTTGGGATTCATCATCGGAAAGGGTATATTGCGGACCGACCCGAGGAAGGTGGAGGCCATCCAAAACTTAACAACCCCAAGAAGCGTTCGGGAAGTGCGAAGCTTCCTGGGTACTGTGGGATGGTACCGCAGGTTCATCAAAAACTTTGCGGAGTTAGCTGCTCCACTAACGGACACCCTCAAGAAAGCCGGTAAATTTCAGATGGGCGACGAGGCCAGGGAGTCGGTGAGGCGTTTGAAAGATGCCATGACCACGGCCCCGGTTCTAAACCATCCGGATTTCGAAAGAAGGTTTTTCATCCAGTGCGATGCTTCGAACCTTGGAGTAGGAGCAGTACTGTTCCAAGAAGAACCCGGAGGAGGCGAGAAACCAATTGAGTTTTATTCGCAGAAATTAAACCGATGCCAGCGGAACTACAGCGTCACAGAGAAGGAATGTCTCGCAGCTGTGTTGGCAATTAAACGGTTCAGGCCTTACGTCGAGATGTTGCCCTTTACAGTCATCACGGACCACGCGAGCCTTAAGTGGCTGATGTCGTTGAAGGATCTGGATGGACGACTGGCGCGATGGTCGCTGAAGCTGCAGGCTTTCGACTTCGAAATTGTACACAGAAAGGGGGCAGAGAACGTGGTGGCGGATACACTATCCCGGATGGTCGAAGGATTGGCGGTGGACTCCATCTTGGGCCTAGAAACGACCGAGTTCGACTCCGCCGAGTACGATGAACTGCGGAAGGAAATCATGTCAAACAAAGAAAAACTTCCAGACCTATTAGTGGAGGATGGATACATTTTCAAAAAGGCGCCCGCGCATCAGGGGCCACCGGAATTGCAGGATAGTGGATGGAGATTGTGGATACCTCCGGCATTGACGACGACGCTAATCGCTCAAGCACACGAGCCCACAATCCGAAGTCATGGAGGTATCGCCAGGACCCTGTCTATTCTACGGCAGCGCTTTCACTGGCCGGGAATGGTGGCTCAGGTGAAAGCATATGTTCGAAATTGCAGCGTGTGCAAAGAGACGAAATCGACCAACTGTGGGCCAAAGCCAGGGATAGGGAATGAAGTGAGGTCCTACCGGCCGTTCCAGAAAATTTACATAGATTTTC
The DNA here is from genome assembly GCF_018902025.1 of Drosophila willistoni. Lineage (NCBI taxonomy): Eukaryota > Metazoa > Arthropoda > Insecta > Diptera > Drosophilidae > Drosophila > Drosophila willistoni. Next base: position 5,251,655 of record NC_061086.1, read on the forward strand.
TGGGGAAGTATCCACGGTCGAAGGGCGGACACGCGTATGTGTTCGTAGTAGTGGATCATTTCACTAAATTTGTGTTCCTCCACGCCATGAGAGAGGCCACGGCAAACGGGGTAGTAAAGTTTCTAAAGCGAGAGGTTTTTCACAAATTCGGCGTGCCTGAGCTGGTGCACAGCGATAATGGGAAGCAGTTTGTATCGAAGCAATTCCAGCAACTACTACGAGAATACGGAGTAAGGCATTTGCGTACAGCGGTGTATTCGCCCCAATCTAATGCGGCAGAAAGGGTAAATCAGTCGGTGTTGAACGCTATACGGGCCTATTTGGACACCGATCACCGCGACTGGGACCTGTATCTTAGTGAGATTGAGTGCAGTTTGCGAGGGGCGATACATCAGGCTTTAGGGGTGTCGCCATATTTTGCACTGTTCGGGCAGAATATGTTCACAAATGGTACTGATTACCAGCTGGCTCGGAAGCTGAAGTCATTGGAGGATCACGAAATAAACGTATTAGATCGGGAGACGAAGATGGCTTTGATGAGGGACGAGGTCAGGAAAGAATTGCACGTTGCTCACGAAAGGAGCGCAGCGTCTTACAACCGGCGTGCTAGAGAAGTGAAGTTTCACCCAGGACAGGAAGTTTATAGGCGCAATTTCGTATTAAGCAATTTTGGTAAAAATTTTAATGCGAAATTTGCGCGAAAATATCTTAAATGTCGGATTCGAACACTTGTGGGCAATCACATGTATGAGACTGTGACTCTCGAGGGGAAGCCTTGCGGGATCTACCATGCGAAAGATTTAAAACAATAGGGAGAAGAAGAATGATTGTAAAAAGTACCTGGAAGAAAATGATCATTGTGAGCGAGGCGAGAACGCAAATAATACCTCAATCACTCACCTGAGTCCCGCGAAGAGGCCTGCATCATCCCGTGGCTTTGACTCGTCTGGCATAATGTGGGCGTTTTCCCTCGTTGGGCGCGTTTCCCTGGTCCCTGGTGTGGGTGGATCGTGGTATGGCTCAGTGTGGGGGGGTTCCGTTTCCTTTTTTTTTGTGTCGGCGTCCTTTTGTTTACATTCCTGTCCATTTTCCACTGCCATATCTGGCGTGTGTCTTAGAGATGTCAGTGTGTTGTTATGGCCAGCCCTGAGGTTATCGGTAGGGACCTATCGATAGTGATAATAGGGGCCGAAAATAGTGGGCAAGTCGGGGAATAGTGGGGGATCTAGTGTTGGGTAGGTTAGAATTATAAAGGGATTTTTTTTGAATTTGAAAGTCGGCCAGCGGTCAAAAGGCTGTTGACCCAGGCTCGGGTCTAAGAAAGGAACCGTAAGATCAGGCGATGAGTCGTCTGATTCTAGAAGGTTAAAAAGGTTAAAATCAGTTTAACGTGGACAGTGAGGTGCGGCGGTTGGAAAAAAAAAAAAGGAGAGAAAAAAAAAACAAGGATAGAGAAGTGAAGTTTAAATATCGTAACAATGTGGCATAACAAATTGTGAATATATCCTTGAAATTTAAAGAAAAACAGCTCCGTCCATCAAGCCGAGAAATTCATGTTTGGCTAAAGGAGTCACACAGAAAATTTGTGCATTTTTTTTTGTGACAAATTTTTGTAATCCTGAGGCGCAGCGAGGCGAAACCGGCCGTCAAAATTGGGTAAGTGTTCGGTTGCCATGCAAGTTAGGGATTTTTTTTAAAATTAAAAATAATTGCCCCAAATTAGGCCGGTTACATCGAGCTGCGCAGGAGCACCCGCAGCCCCTGTCCACGTTCAAAAAAATAAAAAAATAAAATAAAATAAAATAAAAAAATAAGAAATTTTATTTGTACCTGTCCCCGAACGACATACTCGGTCCCGTCGGCCAACTGGGCCCAAAGATAAAGTCAAGAGAGGGACGTCGAAAGGGGGAGATTCCAAGCCAGACATTTTTTTTGGGTTCACCCATCGCCCAGCATAAGAGCAACAAAGTTTTGGCTGATTGGGGGAGAAAAAGGTTGTGGCACTCATCCCCATCAATTTTGGGTGCGGACGGCTCCAAAAACCCCCAAATCATTGGCGAATTCCACCTGGCTGGAAAAAGACAAGATATTAATCGTGTAGTCCTTTTTTTTATATATGTAAATTTTATTAATTTATTCATTTATTTAATTTCCTAGTTTAATTATTTATTTATTTATCCCCTCGTATATTTATTTAATCCCTTATATCTATCTATTTATTCAATTCCTTAATTATTATTTTTGTTTAGCGTTAAATATTTATTTTTCTCCTGTTTGTTGCCCACGTGCACATTCCTTTTTTTGTAAATTTCATTATTCCTAAGATCCATGTTGTCCACGACCCTTGGTGTGGTTTTGACAGTGGATACCTGAAAAAAAGAAGGAAAAGAAAAAAGGTGAAAAGAATACCAATAGAAGGGATAATTTTTCTTTCGATCTTGCCCCCCTAAAAGAGCTCTGATAGGTAGGTGGGAATCGGGAAGGGAATTCATCTTGATTTTACGTAAGAAAAATAAAAAAAAAAAAGGAGAAATATAATGTAATCTGTTGCAGACACCTGCTCAAACCTACACCAGGGCCAGATAAGGTTAATAAATACGTGTGTTAATAATAATTAAGAGTAATGAAAAACAAAAAAATGAATTGCTAAGCGTTTTCCTAAAAGGGGGGAAATGGGAGGAAAGGAGCACGACGACTCCAGGAGGAGTAGATGATTGGTGATGGTGATGTGTTATAGGTAACGATGGTAATATATATGGGGTGGCATACCTCATCGACATGCCACGAAGGAAAGGGAGGGCCCGTTCGACCTCGATAATCCGGAAGAGGAGGTCCGGTTCACATGAAGCGGCGGCGACGACATCATTCCTGTAAGGGGGTAAGAATAATTTATTAGTGAGTTTGTTAAAGATTTATGTTTGGTGTAAGTTGAGTATCGTAAGTGTTGTCCAGTGGAGTGGTGTCTGAAGTGATCCTCGAACTGTGTCGGGATTCCTTCAGACGAAGGGGTATTGATGGTCATCTGTTCGTCAATTACCTGATGTTTATTGTTGCGCGTATTGGGGATGGGTTATCGTAACTCACGACCTTCTTTTCCGATAGCTAGCCGGAGTGAGCCCCTATCGATATACGCGGGACCAGGCTGAGAATATTGTTTTTTTCATCTAGCAGGTCCATAACAAGTGTACACAGTTAGTAAGGAATTTATTCATGTTTAAAAAATGTCAAGGAAACTTAAACGCTATCACTTTCTTCAATTAATATTCTCTTGTCACTTCATAAAGTAATTCCGGTTATAGATTGAAGAGATCTTTTTGCTTTTGTTGCTTGCTTTAATTTGTCATTTTTTTGTAGACGCCTTCATTTTGTTTTATTAGATTATTAAATTATGAATTTTAAAACCACAATCTGAAATAATATCGACTCCTTCTTACGCAGTTTTTTTCTAAGTAAAAGTCATCTCGTGAAAAAATGTAGTTGTGAATACAAACACTGTTATCAAAGTCAGATTCAGCACCAAAATCGATATATTGCTCCATTAATTAAACAGATGATGGAAGCGGATAAAAAAGTAAAAATCCGAACATTTTTCAGACTTTAAATTCTGTGCAAAGACGAATTCGTGTTGCGTGAGATCCACGTAAAGCGAGAAAGCGGTATAGGTTTACTTAAAAAATAAGTTTTGAGGATTCCCGAAAACATTCCCCAACCGATTCTTAAATATGTATACATATTCAACAGATATGTACATAAGTACGTTTATAAGCTTCTGCTGCATCTGAACTTAAAAAAAAAATATATAAGGAGCACGTATCTTATTACTTGCCTAAACCCTTTAAACCTGCAGTGAAACCAGAGGAAGCATCGAGATATTCAATTTGCATTTTTTATTCTACCTTTGGATTGCGAAATTCATTTAAAAGTTACAAACTTACTAATGCCCAGCTGGCACCAATTTCAATGAGAAACAAGACTACACTTGATGCCATGCCCACTAGGTAAGTCTGAAGTACGTAAATTAGATCATTGAGTGAAATGGAATGGGCTTGCCGTTCGGAGAACAGATCTTCCATACGTAGTCGACCCGCTTTGACCATATAGTAAAAACTTTTTGACACCCAATGATCAAACAATCCAGATTCGACTACAGCAAGCGAGAAACTATGCAAAGGTGCACGATGTGGTGAATTTTCCGGAATGACCAGAGCAAATGGTGCCATTTCATAGTAACAGAGATCCGTCGAGTATCGAAACAAGGGCCGTGAGCTATGGGCTTGTTGTTCTGCGTATAGCTGCCACTTGGTGTGGGTGACAGTGTAAGCGTACGAGTTGTTCAAAGAGTTCCGTAGTCGGATGAGTTCGGATGGGGAATCGCTTAGCCGGAATACAGTGGAAAATTTGGTACGCATGTCGAAATCATAAGAGTTATACTCGGCACGAATGCCAAAAATGCGAACCTTGGAATTTGCCATGGCCTGAAAACTGTCAATAGGCGAATCCATCGGAGGCACTACAAACAGACCAACTATTCTTCCCTTAAAGTTGAGGGACAGCAAAGCTGTCAACACCAGCCAACCGATGGCCTGTAGACGCCTGAGACGTAGCCAGCGATCATGGAGCAATTGATGAATCAACACGATGAAACCAAGAAAAATCATTGTCTTCACGGGAACTGTCCAAGCATACAGATCTCGTACTTGAATGCCCTGTTCCATTGGAATCATTGTACACCAACTTGAGCAGTGCACTGGATAGGCATATTGCGAAGTTCGATCTTGATAACGTAATGTCATGGGCTGCACACTAGCCGCTATATCTAAGCTGCGATCCCGTGCTAAATCCATTAGTTGAATATGAGTCAAAGTTTTGCCCTCCACTGGTTTGAAGATTAACTTAAGACGAGCATTACGCTTTCGAGCGTACTCTTTCACCATGTCCCAGACATAACCGAGCAGTCGAGGTTGTCCATTAGCATCGTGATAGAGTATTGTATTGGGCTCAGAGAGATCGGGTAGAGTGCGCAGTCCATATCCTTTTAAGTCGAGCATTTTGTTTGGATATAGCCATGTGGTATTCGCTACAAACTCTTGCTTTTTCATTGCGAAACTGGGAAAGGCCTCATAGATATATACTATTCGATTTTCGGCAAAATCGCTGAAAATTATGTTCGCATTTATCATATCCTGCTGTAGGCAGTATGTTAAAATCGAATTGGCCAAATCCTTATCATGACTTGTGTCCATTTCAATAAGTATTTTTGCTTGCCGTAAAAAGTTCAGGCTTTGGGCCAATCCTTGAAGCTCGCTTCTCCATTGCAGAGCCTGCAAACAAGCCATTACAATCAGTTCTTCGCTAATAAAGCTCTGCAAATGGACAATGCTCCTCGAATGCCAAACCAGAACAGGAATACCATTTTCCAGAACTTTCTCCATGTGGCAATCTCCTGTGGCATTGGGAGCATAGTAAAATATTGTATTGAAATTTCTCGGAAAAATTAATGCCGTCACAAGTTCAGCAAAGATTCCGATACTCAGGTTGAGAGACTGACTGTTTAGATTCATGACTGAGAACTAAGAATGACCATAAATCTAATATTTTCTACATCGACGCCGTTAATGAAGCAGAAATAAAAAGTTTCTTATTTACGTAGTCAAACTTTTGCCTTTAGTAAATAACTTGTTTATTATTAACGAAGTTAGTTAGTCTTAGTATAGTATAAGCGTATGTATGTATGTATAAGCTGGCGTCCTTAAAATACCATTTTACCATAAGGCACATGGTATAATAAGTAAATGGTTCAACTGACATCAGGAGTTACCCAACAAGTTGTTGGCAACAATAATTAGGTCATTATCTATAGACCGTATTCGACTGTTTCGAAGGACGATGTTAATAAACTTATAGTAAAATAAAAGAACAAGTAAAAGAGAAGTTGAAAGGGCAAATGAACCTGTCCTCGAAAAGTATGCAACAGTTTCGAGACCTTACCTTAATTTATCGGTATAAATAATATAATCGCTTTTTCAAATCCACCGTTAATCCATTCCCCTCAAAAGAATCGTGTGGGAATCGGGTACAAGTAGCTGCAAAAATCCAGGGTACATTCTAATTTAATGAATTAATTGAAAAATAACTTCAAAGACCTATTATTTATGTGTGTGGAATGTTTTTCTTTCGATATTAAGTGTTTATTGAAAACACGGTTAAAGCGTTGGTGAATCTAGAAGGCAATGAACAAATTTGCTTTCAGAAGTATGCAATAAGACGTTTAAGAATTCGCTTTTTAAAAAATTAAAGAAGTTTTCAAATATTCTGTGAATAAAATCTTTTTTTTGGACTATTTTTGAGTTGCAAGGCATACGAAAAGTTATCAATTTTACAGCCTAATGCATACTTCAAGGAACATTCTACAGCGCTAGTCCTTAAAGTTCCAAATTTAAAATTAATTGGTATCAAGTCAGTTTATGTATGTATTCTATGAAGAACAAGAATGTGTTCCATGATAAAGACAAAAATTAAAGAGGAGTAAGCTTTTAATCCTAAACCGCTATCGCTCATCGAACTGACGACAAAAAAGGACAAATTTGAAAATTGGCGAAAATAAAGTGTTACAATACAGTTTAACTCAGAAGTTAAAAGTTGTCAAAGGTTGTAGCATGTAACGTTGAATCTCACAAGGAGTGTTGAGCAGATGTTCGTTCATAGTGCTGGTAAAGATTAGCCAGAATTATAGTTACTCACATTCGATACAGACGTAAAATTTTAAATTCGCGTACTTAAGGACACGAAGGGATAACGGTACAGGTTTAGATGTGAAAGAAAGAAGGCCTGAGGAGACCAGAAACAAGAACACGTTAAACTATGTAGTATCAGGAGGCACACATGTTGGTTTATGTCATGATATCCTATAGGCCTATCATATGAACGCCCACCCTACCATGATCCTCGGGCCACCTCTGAATTGACGATCCCTCCAACATGTCTTACGGCCTCTTTTTATCTCTCAGTCGGTTGCATGGTTCCCCAAAATTTAACGATTATAGGGAGTTCATATCAAAGAACAATAGTTTTATTAATTTCTAAACTTATGAACAAGGCAGGATTCATTTCCTAATTTAATTCATTCTTAGTATTTCTTTCGGAAACAAACGAACTTAATATTATTCAGATTTAATGAAGTTAATATGTAGAGGTCCCTAAAGTATGATTAGTACGAAATTACCGGTTACTGATTACCGAATTTGTTCTTTTGGGCTATTCAAGCTTATCTTCATACTTTGAAATCTTAAACTAAATACTGGTCAAAAAATAAGTTTGGATCTTATCCTCAATTTCATATAGTATATACGATGCAGCAATGCGGTTATCAAACATAATTATCTTACTCGTTATCTTGAGATTAGGTTACAAAAACCAAATTTAATCAAATTTACAAAAAAAATCGAATCATATCAAACTGATGCCGGGAGAGAAAAGGATAAAAATAACAACTAGACGGTTAAATTTTCTAATAAATTCAATTATTGGCAATGGTACCAACGTCCAACATATTCAAAGGCTCCAAAAACGAATAACCCGAAACAATTAATAATTTTTCTTCTATGGTTTGACTTACAGTTTTCGAAGCGGAGGCTGAAGCCTCTGATTTGGTTTGGGAGCACCCGTTTTCGATTAAGCACATTAACATTAACATTATTCGTAACCTCTCTCTCTCTGTGAACAAATAACTCTTATAAGTATTGGATGTGTAGGTATTACAAGAACATTGTCTTCGAACGTCCCTAGGTCATGCCAATGTGTTGCAACAGCTTCGTTGGGTACACGTGTAGTAAGACCTGAATTCCACGGATTCAAGTTTTTTTAGGTTTTTTTTTTTTCTATTGGTTAAGTACTCGCGATAATCATTGGCAGGACCGAGAGGCTCGAATGCATAGACACAATTATATTTGAAGGGGCTTTTAAACGCTTGCACCCATCCTGATTATTTTACGGCTGCACTGCACAAAACCACGTGCTCTTTTTCGGAATGAGTCCGGTCAAAAATGGACAGAAAGGCGCAGGTTAAAACTTCCTTCGCTCAAAGTTTCGTTAATTCATTGAGACTGAGTCCTCTTTCCTCAGTTGAAAAATCGGACTTGGCGGCCTACCACTCAGGGGTAATCTGCTACGTACTTGTGGTGCCAGTCCCTAGTAGGAACAGGTTAATAATCTACACGTCCCACAATTATATATATATTTACCCTATGGAGAGCGACACCACAGCCACAAAAATTTTGGAATAAATTTATTCCGATTGGAGCGGCGATAGCCAAAACGCCACAAAAAACGAGGTTATTGGACGCGGAATTAATTTTTGCGACAAATCACAGGCGCTCCGCGCATATTCTCTGCAATGCACTACCAGAAACTACACCAGAATCAAGTTGGGTGTTTTGTTGGGCAATCCTATGAAGGATGCAATTGAAAGGGTTATATTTTTTCTTGCACGATACACGCGGTGGGTGCAGCAAAGATTGCCGTGAAGTTGGCAGCGAGGATTGTAGCACCTCCGTCTCCTTTGGGAGTTGAGTTAAGAAAGAACGAGGCCACGCGTATTTTAATCTTTTAATTTTCCTTTCGCCAATATTCTTTAATCTAGGGCTTAGCTTTAAGCCGATATCTCACCGATCGATACGTGACGACTTACGTGAATACGTAAGATCATAAATTATCGATAACACTATGTACTGATTCGGGTACTAAAAACAAGCTAAATGGGTTGTTTCCACGATTAACCATTTTCTGTTGAGTTTTCAAATTTTGAACGACCAACGCATGTTACAAGGTATTCGAAAACTTGTAATAAAAGTTATTACTTTAAATAATGTGACCTTATTACTTAAACTTTTATACAAATACACGATTTTTTGGTAGAAAATACTAAAGAAGAGCAAAGCGGATGACAACGGTTTCTAGGCAACAAAACGCTAGCAATAAAATTGTTACAGAAGCTTAATAACAAAGAATGAACCGTATTGACTTGATGCTCTTGCCGAAAACATTATAATAATAATTATGGCGGATCAAAGCGAACTGGACCAATTAGCTACTGCCGAGCTACTGCGTCTTCAGCGTCAGCATCGGTCGCTTCAATTGGATTTACGAGGGCTGCTTGAAGAGAAAGCTAAACGCTTAAAGAAACAAAACCATATGATTAATGTGCTGCAGGTGGAGCACCAGACATTAAAGGAGGAAATCAAGACACTAGAGGGTGGTACACATGCCAGGAAAAACTCCAATGTAGGTGTAGAAAAATCTTTAATTGGTAAATTGCCTTTTAAACTCTGTAAAATCCTTGCAGAAGGAGAAACATTTGGGAACTTTGCAGAGGCAACAAACCGACTTGCAACGTGTACTACAAAATGAGCGAACAAATCTATGGGAACTGGAAGGACATATTAGGAAAATGGAAAAGGAAATCGATGCATTGCGTCGCAATGAAGTGCCCGACAATTGCTACAAGGACACCATTTGCAAGGTTCAAAAGAGTGTGGTCAAATTGGAGAATCGTCTAGATGTGGTCAACAAGAAATGCAGCGATGTTTTGACGGAGAATAGCAAAATGCGTGATCAAATTAATCATATGCTTCAAGATCGGTGAGCCCTAAAATACTATACCTATGAAATATAGTTTAATTGATATCCTTTCTCATGATTAGAGCCAATTTCAATGATATGTGGCAATCCATGGTCACACAATTTAATGAGGGTAAAAAGTTCATAATGGACTTAATTGATCAATCAACGTTGGCCTTTGATCAGCGAGAGGAATTGTGCAACAAGCTCTCAGTCCTCAAGGATCGCAATGAGAATGATAAAGTGATGCATATTCAGGAAATGCGAGAGATGCAAAGACGCCTGGAACATGATGCCAAATTGCAGAAATTTTTTGATATTAAAGGCCAAAAGCGTACGAATCCAGAGTTGGAGCAGCGTGAATTGGACAAGAAACAGAATCAAAAGGAGACTTTCGAGCGTCAGCTATTCGAGTACAAGGAGATTATTGAGAAAATTAAGCAATTATATGGCGAGGACGATGCAGAGCGTTTGGTTGCCCAATTCAAGCGGCAGGAGGATGAAAACTTTGCCCTTTTCAACTACGTCAATGAACTGAGTCACGAAGTGGAAGTTCTCAATGATTCAACCCAAGAATTACAAGAGGAAATTGGTAAGTTCTTGGCACCATCTCATTTCGCTTCTGTCAAGTTTAATTTTTATTTTTATAGAACGTCAAAAGTCGGAGCAAACTGAAAAAGAATTGAAATTGAAAACCGAAGCACTGGATTATTTAAGTGCTGAACGTTTGCGCATCGAGCAATTAGCTAAAGAGACAGGTGAAAAGAAGCAAAATCTAAGCCTGCGATTGCAGGAATTACTCAAGGGAATAGAGGATATTTTCAGGTGAGAATAACTACCAATTGAAAATTGGAATGGTATAATATGTCAAGTTTTTTTATCTCCCAGACAATTGGCATGCGATAATGCTCCCATTCTTAATGTGCTTAGCTCCAAGACCTTTTTGACCGTGCACAATGTAAAATTGTTTATTGGCGTTATCGAGCGACGTGTTAATCTGATTATAAGTACCATTAATATTGAAGATAACTCCAATCGTATATTGGCCAAGAAGGATCGCGTACCCAAGTTCAACATACGCGAATCGGCAAAAACAAAAAATTAAAATTACTATATATATATTTTACAAAATTACATAAAAGTCACATAAACATAGTGAGTACGACTATCACTATCACATTCTGTTGTATTTCTAATCCGTATATTAATTAATCTTAGGACCTGCCCTCAACACTTAATTGATATTCCCTATTGATCATATACTCAAAGTGTTGTATATTGGTCAAAACTGTCAGACTGTGAGCACATTGATCAGCATTCGGTGCATTGCTGATCACACCGTATAGAAAATGACGATGGGTTACTTGAGCGTTCTCCGTATATTGACGTTCTGCAGTAAAGCCACCGCCACTGTCACCCTGGCAGGCCAACGATTTGCCCTGGGTGAATATGCAAAACTTATCGGATCTGATATCCTTGATGTTGTCACGGCACACAGAATTCATTTTCGAAAGCGCTGGAACAAATTGCAATTCATGTTTATCGGCTATACTCCATCCAGCAAATTTTCCCTGTACATCGTTATTAATGGATTCCTTCTCCGCATTGTGCGAAAATTTCAAACATATTGGTCGTATAACATTGCTGAGCTCCAATGGCTTCTCTAGAATCATCAGTGCCAAGTCATTGTAAAAATTATCTGTACTACCTTGATAATCTCTAAAAAAACATGAAACCAAAATTAATACTTTCATTGGGCTTCGGAGCTTCACGACTAAAACTTACGGGGCCACTATGATATTCTGGACATCAACTCGTCGTTCTTCGTCAGTGACATTTTTGTAATTTCTGTAAAACTTTGCAGCAATCACGCGGAATGTTGAAAAGCTATAAATTCGCCTGGTCGCTTCGTCAAAGACACAATGAGCTGCTGTAATAACAAGATCTGGTGTAAGGAGTGAACCACCACAAATGAAGTTATAGTCCTTTTCATTATGCCACGCATAGATGCCCACGTGCCATGGTACCACAGTGTTGTTGACACTATAACCAAAGGCCGAGAAACTCTTGGTCGGGGTGGCAATCTCTCCACATTCCTGTTCGCAACGTTCGCGATCACGATTCCAATAGCCTCCCCACATGCATTTCATATCCGGAAGAGTGGTCTTCAGTAATGAACGAAAACCGGTGGCACAGACAAACTTCACCTCAGTACCAGGCGGATGATAACGTTTATTGCAGTCCACCAGCTGCCCATCCTTGGTGCAAGTTGCCTTTGTGGAATAGCCATCAAACTTGCCCCTCGAGTCGCAATATCCTGTAGTGAATACAGTAAGCTAGTTAGTTTTCTGATGGATCGAGGTAATCAGACGACTTTTATATACTTACTCACACATTTTGGTGGAGCCACACTCCACTTTCGATTGGCACAATGACTGGATTCCTGGCCTTCCAGGGTGAAACCAGACTCACAACTAAAGTGAACCGTTACTTTGTTAATTGGCGGGGTTAAAAGTCTTCCAATGTGATCCTTTAGAATGGGACGTTCATCGCCTAGAGCCAAGGGACAGCCAACTTGCTCTATGGTTACAACTGGTGGAGCAGATGTCATACTTCTTGTGGTATTGCAGAGCAGTGGTGCCTCGTCGGAGCCATCAAAACAATCGGTTTTACCATCACAACTCAATGAACCTGAAATGCAACCGCCAGTGCCGCACTTGAAACTATATCCCGGACAATCGGTGTGCCCGCAGAGGCCAACAGACTCATCGAATCCCGTGCCATCACCGCAGTCGTCCTTGCCGTCGCAGAGTGATTTGTTCTTGTCAATGCAAATGCCAGATGGACATTTTATCTCATTACTCCTGAAACATTTCCAAAGAGGATTAGTAAGTATCAATCCCACCTGAAAGTCAAACTCATACTCACTGGCAGTTGCCCTGGAGTCGGCGATTAAATTCACGTATATCATCCTCGGTGCCGCAGCGTAAAAGTGTTTCATCCGACCCATCGGCACATTCCACTTGGGCATTGCATCCCGCTGTCCCGATAACGCAAGCTCCATAACTACACTGGAAATATGGTTTGGAGCAGTGCTGACGCTGATTGACACAGGTCATGGCGGTCTCATCCGATCCATCTGGACAGTTTTTCACACCATCGCAGATGTCAAATTTTGAGATGCAGCTGCCATTGTCACACTCAAATTGAAGAGTACTACATGCGGCATTGGCTGGAGAAAAAAAATTAAAAATTACACAAATCGACAGTTTAAATATTTGAGTAATCGAAATGACCGTTATCAAACACGATAACACCAGCCGAGCTCAGCAGCTGTGAGAGTCTCTCTCCATCTCTCCCATTGAGAACGTTTGAAACCGGCTCAAATCAAGTTTTCCACTTTTACACGCACACACACAATTGTATTTGTATACAGATACACATAAATATATTTAAGTATATATTGTGTATGCATTTAAATTATGCGTATAAATACTTTGTATGTATATATGATGTGCAATGACTCTTATTATCATTTTGAACTTTACTCACTTGGAGTTAATCGCAAACATAGGAAATACCCAAGAAATACAATCAATAAAAGGCCGCCAGATGACATTATTTTCGGCTAAGCGATACTAGCACAACCTTATGGCGATTAAATTGTTTCAATAAACACAGCAAACAAACTCATGTATACGTATACGCAGTTTTTATTAATAAATAAGACGATTATTGAGCCTAAACATCTATACCGACCGAGAGCACGATTTGAACTGAATCATAGGTAGAAAAACTAAAAGTGATTGGCTGCTAATATTCTTAAACTGAGTCTTTAGAGCATCAGCTATGAAGAGAAATCATCAGAGCGAATCAGAATTGGCATTATTAAAGCAAATGATAAGCATCTCGTTATTACAATATATTGATTAGTTCTAAACACTTGGCCAAGCGCAATAATTCCTTAATAATTCAATAAAATTTGTCTATAAAAATATTTTAAATGTACTTCCTACACTATATGTATATATCGAGTTAATAAAGAAATGTGATTATATATGCTTCTAAAGGAATGGTTTTAACTTAATTCTTAACCTCATAAACTATTTGCATTGGAGCTTGTAAGGAAGATCTGGCTGGGGTATAACTCTCAGTCTCCAGAGTCCCGTCTACAGAAAATTTATTTGATCTGAAGACCTTGAGAGTATTATGAATAAAGCGGAGGCCACCTAAAGAGACGAAAAAGGGGAAAGGAAAGGGCATAAGGAGAATCCAAGAAGAGCTGCAATGACTGATGACTGATCTTGTCTGCCAAGCGAAGCCCGCTTGACCAAGATCCGTTGCCTCTTGGCCTGGGAAAGGGAGAGGAGAGGGAGACGTGAGAATAAATGTTAGTGGGATTAAGGGATGGGGGTGGTGAAGAGAAACTGCAACGACTGATCTTGACTGCCTCGAAGCCCGCTTGGCCAAGATCCGTTGCCTCTTCACTTTGGAGTGACTGAGCCTTGAGATCAGTGACTGACTTCATTTGCAGGACAATAACTCATCCCGCCGAAATCCACTGATCCTTCGGCTCCACTCTAGAATATTACGGGACAAAGGTAAATGGGAGGAGATAGGGTAGACGTGGTTTTATAAAAATGGAAAGCGTGCCAATTAACGGTAACGGTAACTCAAATATTTTCAAATGTTTCATTTGGCGGTAAAACAGTTTTAGTTTGAGTACTGTTCGTCAACACTGAAAATAATAGAATTCCACAACACATGCCACAGGAATGCATGGTCGCCACAAAGGGGATTCGTCATTTCCAATCTTTAAATGTAAACAAATGGAGTGGCTACCGGCAAAAGGAAATAACGAGGAAACTGGAAAGGTTGCTAATGCAATTTTCTTGGATCATCGGAAATTGATAAACGATGCACTTAGCTGCAGCTTAGTTGAAGTAGAAGGCATGAAATATAAATGCAAATTGAAGAAGCAATTGTTTCAATACCACACAAAGACAAGACCACAGGGGAATCCAAGAAAACGAAAGCGAGTGTCATCTGTTCCAGAACTGATCCAGGAAGACCCGGTCCACCACTACCTCAATATCTTGCCGGAACCAGAGAGAGCTCAGGACGAAGATGACATTGCACTGGCACGAATTTGGGAGGATCCTTATGCTATGCCTACGTTTCACGGAGCCAACACGAGTGGATGGACTCAGAGATTTCGCAACACAAGCACCAACCCGGGGATTAGCTATTTTATTCCCAACGATTCGCGTTTCTATAATCACAATGTGGATCAACTTGCTGCTCTGATGCCACAACTTATGCCCTCATATGATATAATTATATTAGACCCTCCGTGGCGTAACAAATATATACGCCGACTAAATCGTGCCAAGGAAGATCTCGGTTATGCCATGCTGGACAATGAAAAACTCTGCGCTCTCCCGCTGTCCCAGTTAATCAATAAACGCACACTTGTGGCCATTTGGTGTACCAATGCCATGCAGCATCAGACAGACCTTGAAAAGCAATTGCTGCCTAGCTGGAATCTCTGTCTGCTACACAAGATGCGTTGGTACAAGCTAAATAGTGATCACCATCTAGTTGGACCTGTCCAGGTGGATCTCACGCAAAAACAGCCGTATGAAATGCTTTATCTGGCTTGTCACCCCGATGCCCTTGAGGGCTATGCCACAGCAGCAGCAGGATTAAAGCAAACCGAACTACTCCTCAGCGTGCCCAGCATTGTGCACTCGCACAAGCCTCCATTATTGCCCTGGCTGAGGCAACATGTCCAACTGCCTGAAAGCCAGTCTCACCCCGAGTGCCTGGAACTGTTTGCCCGATATTTGCAGCCGCAATGCACATCCATAGGTCTAGAAGTTCTTAAGCTAATGGATGCGAGGCTGTTTGACCTGCAACGAGAAGATAGTTTCCGTATCGTATCCCCTACGAAAAGATTCAAAGCAACAAATCAAATGTAATAAAACTTAAATATGATATTTTTTCGTGTACAGTTTTAATGAGAGCAAATGCAGCAAATTATGTTGTGATGGGGTTAGGGATAGAATCGCTTCTTCCTTGTCTCCAGGCAAAATGTTAGACATTTGGGGTGGTTGAGGGAGTTTGTTCTTTGTGTGTGTGTGTGTATGTGTGTTAAATTAAGTATTAAAAATTATTAAGCATGATTAATAATAATACACAGTGTATTTGAAGATGAATCGAAGAATTCTATTCCTGGCCCTGTGCCATGGCAGCGGGATTGGTTGGCTCGTTGCCGCCTCGCTTCTTGGAACCAGATACAATGTCATCGATGCGTAGCAACAGGATGGCTGTCTCAACGGCTGTCTTATACGTTTGCAGCTTTACAGCCAATGGCTCCCAAATGTTCTTCACATTCATGTCGACAATCTCGCCGGACTCGCCGTCTATGCCCCAGGCGCAGACACCGTCACCGGTGTGGGAAGCGTGCTTGGCACGCAGAGCAGTTAAGGCGCGTATGGTATTCGCTCCACAGTTTTGGGCCAGAGTGCGTGGAATGATCTCCAGAGCGTGAGCAACAGCTGTGTACGGTCCCTTGACCTGTTTGCGTGTGAGAAGCTGCGATGCGGCCATTTCCACGGCACCACCGCCAGCCACTAGACGTGGCTCCAGTACCAGATTGCGGGCCACATGCAAGGCATCCTGGAGATTGCGTTCAGTTTCATTTAAAATGTCCTTGCTGGCGCCACGTAGCAAAATGGTACAGGCCTTAGGATCCTTGCACTGAGTAACGAATGTGAAGTACTCATCACCGATCTTCTTGATTTCAAAGAGGCCAGCTCCGGTGCCTACATCCTTCTCGGTTAGCTCTTCGGTGCGATTAACAATGGTTGCTCCGCAAGCGCGGGCAATACGCAAATTATCTGTCTTACGCAGACGGCGGATGGCTGTGATACCAGCCTTCAGCAAATAGTGCTGGGCCAAATCCGAGACACCCTTCTCGGTGAAGACAAGATCCGGTTTTACAGCAATGATATCGGCACAGATGCGCTGCACAAATTCCTCCTCTATCTGCAGCATGCGGGTGAAATCCTGCTCGCCAATAATCTCCACATTGGTCTGACTCTCGCCCTTTTTGTATTCCAGGGAGCAATCCAGCAAAACAATGCGAGGATTCTCGATGTACCGTCTCATCTTTGGATGTGTTACATCTTTGTTGATCATAACACCCTTCAGGACACAGGACTCCTCGATGGCACCTCCGGGAATCTTCTCTACTTTAGCATAGCTAATCAAAGAAACTCAATTAAAGAACTGTGTGGTGGTGGGAGGTGGTTTAATTCGCTTACCGCTTAATATCGACTTCCAGGCGTCCATTCTCATTTAATGTGACTGTCTCCACGGCATCTAGAGCAATCTTGACAGCCAGATCTGACCATTTGCCAATGAATTTTGTGCCCACACAAGCCTTAACCACCTCAGCCGTCTTAGCCCTATCTTTCACATCCAATTGAACGCTCAAGTCGGACTGCAAATGATTGACAATGTCTTCAAGAGCTTCACGGTAAGCACGAATGATCACAGTCGGATGAATTTGCTGCTGAAGGAACGGCTCGGCGGCGGCCAGCATCTCGCCAGCCAGCACAATGACCGAAGTGGTGCCATCGCCCACCTCCTCGTCCTGTGTGCGAGCAATCTCAATCATACTCTTGGCCGCCGGATGCTGAACAGTGATCTCACGCAATATGGCATTGCCATCATTTGTCATCACAATTCCGCCCATGGGGTCCATAAGCATTTTCAACATGGCCTGTGGGCCCAAACATGTCCGTATCACATCAGCAATAGCCTGAAAAAATTCAAAATCAGTCAACAGATGGCCACCCAATGCATGTTTAACGCGGTGCGGCTACACCAGACATGTGAGTCACACACACAAACGCAAACACACACTCATACCTTTCCGGCTTGAATATTCTCCAACTGCACTTTGCGGCCCGATTCTCTCTTTGTGTTTTGACCTAAGGACACAAGTTTGAATGAGTGGTGAATCCTTATTAATGGAATTATATTACTTACTTAACACAAGTATGGGTTGCTGACCACCAAACATGTTTAATGCTGTTTAATTTATTTCTATGTAAACTCGTGCCTGAGAACAAATTGAGGTTAGATGTGAACGATGACACACGGTTCTAGAAGATTCGATCAAAAATTAATAACAATCCGTAACTTGATGTTACTGGCAAGCACTAAACTTCTTTATGGTTTTTTCTATTTATCTTTGTCCTAAAATCCTACTTTAATTTACCTATAGTTGGCTTATTGGCAGCAAAATTTAAATTAAAATTGTATGCTAGTTATGCAGCCCTCGTCATCGATATAGATATAGTCGATGATATACCGGCAATACTCGATAACAAACTTGAAATAATCGATACAAAATCGGACTAAGAAACAGCTGTTGCTGCTTTGTTTATAAACGTTTTTGAGCGGCATTTTAGTAATAATTTGCCTTTATTCAGTATCCAATACAATGGAGGCCAAGAAAATCTCATTTGGTTTTAGCAAAGTAACAAAGAAATCAAATATTCTGCCAGTCAAGACCTCAATTGCCGCTGCCAAGGAAGAGGCGAAAAAGGTAGAGTTGATTGAATGCCTGGAGGGCAAGGAAATCAAATTGGTCGATGGCGGTAAACCGGAGGAGGCTCCGCTGGTCATACAGATGGTAACCAATCAAAAAACATCTACAGCTCTAGCAAGTCTATTGAAAAGGCGAGCTGTGTTACTTGGGGAAGATGAAAAGCCAGATGATTCGGAGCCACAAACCATTACAGAGGTCACAGTTAACGACAGCGATAATCTGGAAGAGCGTGCGGCACGCGAATTGCTAGCATCCGTCCAGGCGAATAACAGTGAAGGTCTTGAGGAGAATAAACTTGTCTTGCCGGCCGTGAAAGCAGATGAATTGCCTTTGGATGGTGCTAAGGAAGCAACATTAGATGATTATGATTCTATTCCGATTCAGCAATTTGGCCTGGCGATGCTACGCGGCATGGGCTGGGTAGATCCGCCGCCAAAAAAGAAGGGACAAGGACCCGTTGTGGATGATGCACCATTTTTGAGGCCAAAAGGCATGGGGCTAGGAGCAGACAAGGCGCTTAAGCCAAAGGCTCTGTTGGTCCAGCCTGAGAAAAATGAAGTGCTAGAGATTAAGAAGCAGGCCTACGTACGCATCCTGGGTGGCAAGCTAAAGGATCAGTACGGTCAGGTCGAAGGATTTGATGATCATGCTGGCCGGGTGATTGTTAAAATGGCAATTGGTGGTGCCAAAGAAGCCTTTAATGAGTTTCTCTGTCAGCCAGTTTCAAGCAAGGAATACTCTCAGTATGGCAAATGCATAAGTACGTACTAATCCCGAAAAATTAATGTTTGATACTAATTCATTTAATTCATTTTCAGACACAGCCAAGTACGAGGAGTTTAAGAAACTGGAAAATAAACATGGCCAGATAATTGTGAAACGAGAAAAGTCCGCAGATCGGGACCAAAGGGAAGACAGAGATGAGGATCGAGAGCAAAGACAGCGATTAAGTAGAGACGACGAACGTCGAAGATACAAAGAGGAGGAACGTAAACCATACAGGTTAGATAGAGGGCACAAAGATGCAGATGATCGCCCCGAAAGGAGGCGCGATAAAGGAGATTCCCGTGGCAGTAGCAGTAGCACCAGCACATCAACATACAGAGCAAGTAGGACAGAAGAACGTACAGATAGAAGAAGAGATACTGAAGACAAGAGATCAATTCGCGAAGAGGATCGAGAGACAAAGTCAAATAAATGTGAGGACCATAGACAGCGGAGTTCTGATGATGAAGCGGACGATACAGGTGAATCCACAGAAAGTGATTCGGACTCTGCCTATGAACGGAAAAAACACAAGTCCAGCAACAAATCAAAAAAAAAGAAATCGAAAAAGGCAAAAAGTAAATCATCCCGTCGCAAAGCTAGCAACGTGCAAAGCAATTCTGACGAAAGCTCAGACGAATATCGCCGCCATTCGAGCAGCAAACACAAAAAGAAGACCAAGAAGAGTAAACATGCGCGTTCCCGCACCCGATCCAGGTCCCGATCACGGGCAGGACGTGCCAGATAATGAATTTTTATATAGATTCATATTTATTTTAATTAAATATAATTCAGTATATATGTACGTATGTATCTTACGGGGGTTATTAAATTTCACAAAATTAATCACAAAAATGTCTTAAGCCGCGCTTTCGCTACCGGCTTAAGAAGCATTCTATTAAAAGGGTATTCCGAGTCCCTTTGAATATAAACTTAGATTTAAATTGATATAAAGGAGATGGGGGAGTTTCTCTAGACGACAAATGGTGAATACTTTCTTCTACTTGCTGTTAGTATTACGCAAAACTTTGTGTGTGATAAATGGCAAGTGTTTGATGTTTACAATGACTTAGTTCTTAGTGTAAAAATGTGAATATATGTATGTTTGTGTTTGTTTTTTCTTTTTGGTCAAATGCGTATGATTAGTGGTGGATAACCCCTCCTTCCTCCTCATCTTACTGCATCTTATTTTTGCCGTACTGCATCTTGTCGGCAACAATCTTGGAAGCCTTCTGCTTTACGGACTTGAAGACGTCTTTGTCCTGGATGCCAGGCCACATGGCAATAAACAATGTGGTCAAATACATCAGCAACAGATTGTTGATAATCGCTCCAACCCAGGCAAGAGCCAATAGACCCATGCTTATTAGAATGACGAACTAAAGGAAAGGGGCACAGTTGAATGGGAGTAGGGGACAATAAAGGTATTAGATTACTTACCACAGTGGACTTGCGTTCTTTAAACAGATATTCATACCACTCAACCAAGTTTGTCTTAACGCAATTCATCTGGCTGCAAACCTCCTCAAATTTGGCCTCTTGTTCACCATCCCAGTTGACACCACTGAACAGAAGACGTGAGATGGTGGGAAATACAAAGTCCAGAATCATTGTCATTAGAGCAAGCAGCGAGAGCAAAGTGATTAGGGGCAAGTCGAGGTACCAGAGCATCAGGTACATCACACTTATGCCGGCAAAGACCAAACCAGGATAATATTGTTTCTCCCAAATGAGCAGGCCATAGGCGCTCACAATGGCCGTGCGAAATGGTTCCAGGTCATGCTTTAGTTTGTTTAGAGCCCGTTTCTGTGGAAAATTTTTAATGCGCCATTGTTTTAATTACAGTTAAATTGGAAGATTTTCCATAATGGCGACAAATCGGTTCTATGGGCATGTCCAATTACCATTTTATTTGAAATTACGCTTACCTGATCCACCTGTGAGGTTGTCATGCTGCCTAATAATTCTGTAATTCAATTCTACGTTTTGTTGCGTGTGTACTTTAGCTTTCGAGATGCTTTCAAATTTCAGCGAAAAATCAATTGTTGTTGCAAAGCCAACTGCGACTCCAGGGGCCCGGAAAATAATCGATAGCTTGAATCGATGTAGGTAGCTTTAACACTAGAGCTGTGCGCGTGTCACGAATATTTTTATAGTAATATTAGTACTACCGAGAAACAAAATTTCAAAACTTTATTTTAAGTTACACAGACTCGAATGCTACTTTCGAAAATAATGGAGCAAGATTCTTGAGCCTTAATGAGCTAATGAGTGATTTTTGCTTAATTTCGAGCCATAAGCTTTTCATCTCGACACGAACTCATCTCTAATTGAAGTAACCAAAGTGAAATCGTACTCGATACATTTAAAATGACCAGCACTTATAGAATTTCAACATTCAAAACTTTAATATAATACAAACACTTAAAATTATTCACATTTATTTAAAATGAGCTGTCCTGGTTTCGGTGAGTTAAATATACCTTCTTCGCGTGCTTTTTGGGATGACTGCGAAGAGGATGAGTTCGAAAATGTAGAGCCGGCGGAAAAGTGAGCAATTTTACTTGTCATTGTCGTTATTGGTTTTAATCATATGCAATTTTTGTTAACAGGTTGCAACTAAAATTCGATGATTCGGAGGCAGTTAATCCCATAGCTAGTGAGCATATGATCATCATTGAAAGTCCCCATATTGCACACTTTGCTAGCTCTGCTCTGTTGCAGGATATGAAAAGAATTTGCAAAATTCCCGCTAAGGATTCTGCTTTATATTGGCAACCATCAAAATTGCAATTGTTGGCCATTCTGGAGGATGATCTGACCAAGAGTGGTGAAGTCACCGAACTGTTGATACCCTATGCGCGTTTGGCAAAAAAAGTGACGACTTTGACATTGAAGCCAAAGGTTGACTACAAAAGTGAGGAGATTAACAAATACGTCGATGAAATCGGAATAGTCCGATCGGTGGGCCCAAATCTGGCGAATGTGCAGGAGCTGGAGGCTCCCAACTTCATAGCTGGTGTAGCAGCAGGAAGTGAGCGCATTTGTAGTTAATTATTTTCATTTCAAGCTAATGCTTATTCATTGCAGTTGCGAGTTGGCGAGATCAGGAGCAGACTCCAATAAATGCATATGTTATCTATACAGATAAACTGCCTTTGGATGGGACAGCTGCCCAGCCAGTTCTGAAATTGCTGCAGAAGATTGGTTTATCGTGCAATTCCAGCTATGTGCCGGCTCGCAAGGATTCTTCATATTTATATATGTGATTTCGTGTTTCAGCTAGGTTTTCAATAATTTTATTAACGGTTGCGGTGACAAAAAAAATTCACAATAAATATCGATTTCAAATCGCTGGAGCTAATTCAACACTTTAAATATGCTAAGATCTAAATCTCGGCTACGTCTATCCATGTGGGCCTTGGCAATAGCTATGAATTGGGGTCGCTGCAGCAGCGAATAAGCGGGCATCAACAACGAAGAGGCCAGCATATGAAGCTCTTTGTGACCGCTGCAGAAGAGATCGATACCCAATTCTAGGGCAGTTCCAAAGTCACACTCGTCAACGGCTATATTAGCAGCATTGGCCACTGGCTGCAACTTCTCCAAAACGGCCTGCTTGGCGTGGCCATCGTTGTCGGCAAGATCTTTACGTTCAAACAATGCCAGGATTTTTTTTAGCTCTGCATCGCTTACAATAAGAGCGCGATAGCCCAACTGGGTTTTACGTTCAAATGGCACCACAATGCCGGCTCGATGGAATGTTTTTGCGACTACATTTTTCTGACGTTCGCGCTGCAATTGATCCAGTTTTGCCAACTCTAAAGAATTGTCGCCAACAAACTTTTGCAGTGACTTCTTTGCTGCGGACACCTGGGCGGCCGTAAATGGTGTGCCCACAAAATCATGCTCAAGGTAATAAAGAAATGCATCAAACAGATTTCCAGCAATGAATTCAAACTCACATCCGCGCGACATGTCATTGCGGGCTATTAACAATTTCTCCTTATCCTGCGGCACATCCCGCCAATAGCCGTAATGGACGCCTGTACCGCGTCGCACGAAAACAGTTTGAAACTCTGGAGGGTCATAGTAGAAACGCCAATGTCTCAGGTAATCGCCAGGTTCTCCAATCTTGGCCTGATGAAAGTTTCCTGCCAGAAATTCGAATGGACCAACCAATTGCAGCTGGAATACTGACTCCATGTGCTTCAGAGGCGACTCTTGTTTAAGCGTATTGATGAATTTCCAAAAATCGTAGAAATCTTCTGGCATTTCTACTAGAAATTTATGTCGGATGAACTCATTCGATTTGCACAGATTTTCATATTCCTGCTGCACGGACAAACGTATACGCTTTTCCAGGATTTCCATATAATTCTTGCCCGCAATATTATTCAAGGCCTCCTTGTGCAGCTCTGCTGTCTCCGTCTCGAACTTTCCCTTGTCCGCATTTTCAGTCTTTTCTGCGTCCATGTCTGGGGTGGGAGTGGTGTCGCTAGTATTTGCCGCGGCTTCCTCACTTTCGACAACCTCGCCTTTGTCCTTATCTTCTTCCTTTTGATTTGGCGCCAGTTTTTTTGCATCTGCTACGCCATCTTCTGATTCTTTGTTCTCTTGTTCGGCATCCCGCTTTCGCAGTGGATGATTATACTTTTCCAGATGTGCAGCATTGCGCTGATAACATTTCTCCCAATATTTGCAATCCTCTTTCGGCATTTTAAAAAAAAATTAATAATATAGGTATAAATAAAAGCAAACAACAAACAGGGTGTCTGTGACGTTCTTAAAAAATGTGAGTCAGTGTTGGTAAAGGCAGTTGAGCCGACAATTATCGATTGTTCATTGTGAAATCGAAGTTTTTGAATAGATAGTATTTCAATTATTTATCTTTATCCAAATGGATAATGGAATTCAAATGGTATTCACTATTTAGAGCAATTAAGAGGAATTTAAAATCCAGTATAGATTTGCCATTACTTTTGATGCTGTGGTTTTAATTATTGCAGTTCATTCAATGAATACAAAAACTTTGTGAAAAGAACAGAATCAGTAGTTGTAATTTGTTTTGTTGAATGGTGATTAGTACAGATACAGTTACAATTATGCATGTATTATGTATAGTTTTTATGGGGGACAGGCGTTTCAATAGAAAACACAATAACTCTATATGCTACATATTCTCCACTAGGATCCTAATCTTCAACAGCACACATGACCGAGTAGACGCATTCTTCCTTATTTATCAAATGGCAGGTCTTGTTAACCAGCGACATCAGCTGATTGACATCTGTGGCCCAATTGTTCAATATATCCGAAGGAGACTTCTTTGTAGTGAAATAGATAATGCCTGCCGGACGATCGATCTTTACGCGAATTGTATCGTTGTTGGCCAACTTCGAGAGGTATTCCTCACACCGACTGGCAGGCAGATTCAACAGTTCACTCATACGTGCCAAATGCAGTCTTGAATAGTACATGGCAATAATGCGTATATTCTAAAGAAAAATGATTGGAATTAATATTAACAATTTTTTTGCATCAGTCAGGATTATCTTACGTGTTCTATCAGACGATCCTTCAATTCGCTAATGCACTTTTTGCCATGCTTGGTGCTATCCTTGAACATTTCATTTTCGGCTAACACCATACCAAAGTCGGCGTTGAATGTATCGAAATTGATGAGCTCTTTGGACATGAATAGGCGCAAAATCTCCCTGTTTGAAAAAACGAAGGGTTTGTGTTAAACGAAAAAGAACAAAGTATATTCCATTTAGAAACCTACTTGTAGGCGGGGACATCCTCCAGTTTCTTGTTTTTTGACAAATGTGCCATCATGTCACTCTGCTCATTGTCATAGGGGGCCAGTACACAGTACAAAACGGCGCAGACGAGTTTTTCCGTTAGTTCCTTCTTTTGGGCATCGGTCAATTCGATTTCTGGCTCTGGAGCTGCAGGCTCAGTTGGCTCCGCTTCCTTATCCTTGTCCTTTTTCTTGTCATCACTTGATTCTGCGGCGGCCACAACAGGAGCCTTCTTACGCGGCGGCTCGGCAATTGCCTGATAGTGCCGCGAGGTATTCAAAAACGACGTATCCCGATTCAGTTGGATCATAAGGTTATAGAACTTAAGCTTGAGATCGTGTTGGGTATGATCATCAAAGAACTTGATGCTAATCTTTTTTGCAATAATTTGCGTTGAGACGTAATCTTCCTTTAGCAGACATAGACGCATTTGCTCCAGTATTAGCTCAACCTTTTCTCTCTTATCCATCGAGCCATAAGTCTCAACCTGTAGCTCTTCCATAACAGATGCTGCACCGGCCACATCACCATCGGCCTCCTTGATGTCGGCAAGAATCTTGGTGAGACGAGCCCGCTCGATTTCCACATAGATCTTGCCTTCGGTGACCGAACGCAGAGTGTCGATTAGTTTCAGTTTCACCTCCTTGGTGGGCGTTTTATCCACGTAAGTGTAGCATTCCTGTATCATCTTGACAACGGCCTGCTTCAACTGCGATCGTCGGCGCACCAGGAGGGTCACATACTCGTTGAGGGCATTCCAGTTGGCTGCATCAAAGCAAATCTGACAAATGGCCACCAGAACACGCGAACACGACACCATATCAGCACCCAAACGAGTTTGTTTCTCCAGCTGTAGCATCATTTCGATGGCCTCGTGAAAGGCATCTGGATTCTTCTTTGCCAGTTCTTTGGCTAATGGAATCTTCTCATTGCAGGCTGGCTCGTAGTCCACCTCCATTTTGGTGATGCGGCCGCCATCGAACAAGTACGTATCCATGATTCAACTAAAAATCAAATTACATTTTGATTATTTGTTACCCCCATGACAAGGCACTTTTAGCACTTACATTTACGTTGCGGAAAAAAGTCGTCCAACGTCCTTTAAAGACTTCTGGCAATCCTATTTGGACTTAAGGCTCGAAAATTGATGAGTCTTCGACAAAGCGCAGCCCTATGCGTTTTTAATTGTTATTTAAAAGCGGCGTTTTTCTTCAATTTTTTTCAATGCAAATTCTGCTTACAAATGCTGTGTTAAGTTGGGTGCGCTTACGCCAGTGTTGGGAACTGTGTGTTGCTAAACAAAGCGATTTTAAAATAAAACTCAACAAAAAAGGTAATAAATTTTTTAAGATTTTTAGTACAAGACAAATTGAATTTCCAGGCAAAGTTTTAGTAACTTTCAAAAAAGGGGAAAAAATCGTATGATTATATGTGGAAGAAACCGTCGTGGGCGTACGCCTCTGTCCTTTCTAATCAACCTGTTCAACACTATTCAAGGCGCTGTAGTCTTTGTTTAGCCGCCCAAATATTCGCTGAAAACATATGCAGTTTGATAAATTGTTAATAAATGGTGATTAAATATTTTTGGCTTAAAACCTAGATTGTGTTGACCAAATCCGAAGCCCAATTTATAGGGAAGCTGCTGAAAATAAATGATAATTAACAAGGCAGCAAAAAAACACATTACGCGCGCGAATTTCTAAGCACGAAGCGAGGAGGAAGAGGAAGAAAAGAATAGTTCAATAAAAATGGCACAAATTGAAGAATATCAAGACTTGGTCTTGGATGCCCTGGAGGTGGTCGAGTTCAAGCTGAGTGGGTCTAGAGTGCGGCTTAAAAACCTTATATCATTATTAAATTAAAATTTGTTTACAGTACGTGATAAAGCAGACGCCGACATCAATAATGATGCCATCCCCGGATTTCACCCGGTTATGGCTCATCAGATTTTTGGCGAATCCGAGACTATATTTGGATATCAGGACTTGCGTGTGCGTATCCTTTATACCGCCGGTCCATTGCACATATATTTGGGCGTGGAGTACGGCAAGCGGGTAAATGAAATTTCTGACGGCGAAATCAAGGCAGACGATGTGGTCGCCACCATTGCCCAGAGCCTTCCGGATGGCTGCTATTTCATCAATCTCGATGAATTTTTAAAGACTCTGGACAAAGCCGATAAATTCCAGCCATTCGGTGAGAAGATCAGCGAGTATAAGCAGCAATCCGAAGATGGCACCGAGAGACTATTTGAGATCTATCAGTGTGATTATAAATCGTCATCGTTCCTTAAGTTCTTTGCGCGTCTGCAGACATTCATACTTTGGTTCGTGGATGCTGCCTCATACATAGACACTGACGATCCTCAATGGTGTTATTTTATTTGGTAAGTAGACAACACTTGTATAAAGGTAGCTCTTTAATGCTAAGGAATCTTTTAACTCGCAGCTATGAGAAGTACAAGAACAATGATGGACAGTATCAATATGCCACAGCTGGATACTCGACTGTCTATGAGTACTATGCCTATCCGCAGAACAAGAGACCAAGAATTAGCCAAATGTTGATACTTCCACCCTTCCAGAAATTAGGTCTAGCCACTCAGATGGTAAAAACCATTTACCAGTTTTATCAATCTCAGAAGAATGTGGTAGATATTACCGTTGAGGATCCATCGGAGGATTTCCAGCGTTTACGCAACTTTGTGGATGCTCGATACTGCAAGGATCTAAAGTCCTTTGCCCGCAATGAATTAATCAAGGGATTCAACAAAGAAATGGTAAGGGAGGCTCGTGAAACTTTAAAACTTAATCCACGCCAGGTGCGCAAAGTTTATGAACTTATGCGTCTATACTATACCAATGTGAACGATGATAAGGAATACAAGGCATATAGGCTAGAGGTCAAGAAGCGTCTCAATGCCGTCTATTATAAACAACTGAAGGATCTAAAGAAAATGGAACGCTACAAAATGGATACGGAAATGTTGCGGGCACGGCTGCCCAGTACAAAGCAGCGCATGGAACAGCTTCAGGAGGAGTACACGCTCGTCGAGCAGGACTATAAGAATACAATTGCCAAGTTGAAAGCCTGAAGGAATAAAATAAAAGGGAAACCAGAGCATCCAAAATGGTGATGATTAATTTATTTTGTTTTTCCGTTCTAAATATGTAGATTACAAAATACACTTTGTTGCTGTAAGCTTATAGTATGATACTGTCGAATAAAGTTTTAATAAAACATAATTACCATATTACCGTATATAGTTTACGTGCTGGAAGGGACACTTGAGCATTAAGCGGTTTTATAATATGGATCTCAAAAATTAAGATCGTGAATAAACCTTATTGCCTCTGGTAAACTTAATGTTCATATCGAGATGCGAGAAGGCTTCTTTTTTTTTTGTAAAAATATGGCTAAATAGATAGCTAACGTGTATTGTTTGTACATAAATTAAAAGAATATTGGAAGTACGTATGGGAGGGGGATACAATTCGACTTAAATCTGATGATCGAGTGCCGCAGTTCCAGCACACAACCCATACAACTAGCATGAGCCATACTCTTCCATCCACTTTTCGAATCGTGTCACATCGTCGGCTGATACGGATTTCTTGGTGCGTTTACGTGCATCTTGAAAATCCTGCAGTGTGATGGGCAGATCGACATCTTCACGACGTATTTGCTTAATCTCATCTGGGGTGCGTCCAAGGATAAGGCGACGCATGCCCATCATTGAGGCATCACGGCATACATTGCTTATATCCGAACCGGAATAACCCTTCAGTTCTTCACCAATCATGCTGGTATTTAGATTGGGCGACAAGCAAACATCCTTCAAGCAAAGTTTGAGCAGTCCAGAACGAGTGTCCTCTATGGAAGGATAAGACATTGCCTTTATATTCATAAGAAATGACAGTGGCTGCCATACTCACCATTTGGAAGTGGTATATAGATTCTTTTTTCGAATCGCCTTCGGAATGCCTCGTCGATATCCCAAGGGTGATTTGTGGCTGCCAAGACCATTATGACTTTCTCTTCCTGAGTGATTGCATTCAGTCCATCCATTTGAATCAGCAGCTCTGCCTTAAAGCGCCTGCTGGCCTCGTGCTCCGAGTCGCTGCCTCTGGACGCACACAGTGCATCGATTTCATCGATGAAAATTGTGCTAGGTGCATAGAAGCGAGCCATTTCGAAGAGCAGGCGCACCAGTTTTTCACTTTCGCCACGATATTTTGACGTCAGAGTGGAGGAGGATACATTAAAAAAGGTCGTACCACATTCGGTGGCCACTGCTTTGGCCAGCATAGTTTTGCCAGTTCCCGGAGGACCAACCATTAGAACGCCCCGCCATGGTCTTCGTATGCCTTTGAAGAACTCGGGCATGATAATGGGAAGAACAACCGCTTCCTGAAAAGTTCATTCAGAAATTAATTAAATTTAAATGGAAAAGAATTTCCTCACACCATTTACCTGCAGTATATTCTTTGCTTCATTAAGGCCAGCCACGTCTGTCCACTTAATGCAAGGATGACGCTGCAGAATATCCTTTTCCAAAGTATCAACCAAATGCCTCTCATAGCCCAGAGGAGAGAAATGTTTGGCCTTTGTCCTTGGCGAGCACCTTGGAGTATTGTGAGTGGTTGAGATCGATTGTGTGTGGGAGTTATCCTCCAATGATGTGGTGGCATCCTGATCATCCGAGTTTGAGTTCTCATCCAGGGAATTCTTCTTAATTGGTTTATGCTTCAGCGTCAACTGGGTGTTAGTGCTGAGTTTACGGGCTCGCATACGTTCCACCGAGCGACTCTTACGGACTGCTGCTGTTAGAGCTGAAGCTCGTCCTGGCCGGCCCAAACGCAGGCCGCCTCCCACACTTGACGTGGCAGTGACTCCGCCCAAGCCGCTTGCCACGCCTACATTACCAGAACTTCCATGTTGACTCTGAGTAAGAGTATTGCTGTTCGTATTGCTGTTAATGGAGGGTAGTGTGGGTTGTAGCTCGGGATCACGACGTCTAAGCGAGGATACCCATCGATTGTCCTGTTGCTGTGAAGGAAACGGCATGGCTTGACTAGATCGTGGCTGGGGGGCAACTTCTGCAGTGGAAACTGTGTTTTAATGGTGAGGTAAGGAATATATAAACCCTTTGGCGCACAAACCTTGAGTTGGCAGACGCTGTTGCTTGTTGTTGCGCACCGGTCCTGGCCCTGGTCCACCTATTCCCAGACCATTTGGTGCATTGGCGCCCAAATTGTTGAGCGGCCGATGACGTTCGCCACCAGAAGTGGCAACAGGATGTCCATTATCCTGGGCACTGGTCTTTTTCACTGAATTGGCATTTCGCGACGGTCTGCTGGTGGCGGTGATTTTGGTAAAGGCAAATGGTGAAAGCGAGTCTAATATCAAGGAATCCATCATCCGAGCCATATGTGACAAGCTAGCTGGAGGGGTTGATGAACTGAAAAAGGTGAAATGAGTTATTGCTTTTAATTAAAATTTAATCATTATATTTGTGGGACTAAAATTTATGTTAATAGTGCATGGTCGAAGTCACGAATGGCAATAATTCGAATTTATTTTCACTTTTTTAATTTTTTTATAACCCCAAAAAAGTAGGTTTTTAAATAAGAGCAATTTCGATACATCCTCCCACACGCTCAAAATTACTAAGCCGAAAATTTGAATTTTTCGATCGTACTTTCTCCGAAAATATAATGCCCTCATCAGGGTCATTTACCATATACTTCTTAGATTTCAAATTTAGTTATCCAATCGAATGTCGAACACTGGAATACAAATATCGTTTTACCATCTCAAAGTGCACAATTTTCAACTAAAATGCATCCATTTGTATAATTTGCTTCTAACGAATTGAGACTGCTAGTATTAACTAGATTAAGTTTTGACGTTCCAAGATTCAATTATCTTTGTTAATTTTGTAATCCCATCGAGTCTGAAGCACAATTTTGTATAATAAATCTGGTTTTAAAAATTTTTTAATTTGTTATCTCTTATGAGCATATTATATTTCGCAAGTGCTCAAAAAATGGTTTGAACTTTAATGAACAAACTTAGATTAAAACCTGACAAATTTTAACAATTCCACTATTAATAAGGACCATGCAACAATTTTTTTTCTATATTTTTTTGATTAATTTTAAACACTTTGACATTTCGATACGATAGATATTTTACGAATTTTATTCGGATTATCATATTTATTGTTGTTAAAGTGACCATAAGGTACACATATTAGATATATGTAGATATATATAATGTATAATTAGTATATCGAAAAACTCGATTTTTTTAAATCTAATGGCGGCAACCAAGCTGACTAGAGTTTCGAAAGTTTTTCGGTCAACTCTTATATATACACACATGGATAAATAACTATAACAAAATTTGTACTTTATATAGAAAGAAAGATTAAGATAGATAGATATCGATTTTTCGTACCTTAAGATGGCCTGATCTTCCTACCTTTTTTTCAAAAATACCCAAAAGAATAAAAAATCGGCAACCTATTGGGATTATGCGTACACCTTTGCGTTCCACTTTGATGAGTCTATGCCCTTTTGTTGATTAAAATTGCTTGATCAAAATAAGACATCAAAAATAATCGCTCTGGATCGAAAAAAAACACTTTTCAAAATTTGACTCTAGAATGAGTCGATTATGACACAAAATATGATTCCAAAACAACAAATCCCTAAAACTATTCGTTTATGATTAAAAGTATGACTTAAAAAAGTTATAAGCAACAAATGGCTAGGGTCATGTATAATTAGAGAACGAGCATAAATGAGCACGACTTTTGAATCAGAAAGAGTATTCGAAAAAGATTCGTTTACGATCAGAAATCATATAAGATGCTGGGTGGTTCCTTTTTTGAATAATGTATACTAATTTATACAATAAAGCATTAATGTCAAGTTTACGTCAAATATTTAAAATTGGTTAAAAGTTTTCCAAAAAAAGTTATATTTTTTGCCGTATTAACTTGACCGTGCTGCAAAGGTCAATCGCTTGTCTTATCAGGGAATACACTAACAAAAACCCCTAAAGTCCTTTGCGTGTCCGGGTCTACATATACACAAACATATATTATACACATATATTTGTTAAATTTCTCGTGTCTAGCCAATGCAAAAGTTGGTCTAATATTAGCTAGCCCTTTTTCACCGAGCCATCGTCCATTTCTAGGTGGTCTAACTCTGTCTCACATACACAGACAATGCTCGGGAATTTCTAGGAAGTCAAAGTTCGTGTGGGCTCCCAGTGGGACTCACAGCTTACACGGTTTAGCGGCAAGTGGATGGGTTCAATAAACTTGGGCATAATAAACTCAGGTTATTGACGTCCAAGTCGACAATTGTATGTGAATTTTCTTTTTTTGTATTGTTCCTTTTTTCTTTAGTTTTGTTTTTTTTCTGGGTTTTGACATTTAAATGAGTCATTGGAGGTGAATTAATTCGTTTAGGTACATTAAAGCAGCGTCTTTGGCTTATAAAGTATATTGCACACCTGAAAGTATGCAATAATATTTTAATATCGTGCTCATTAAGATGGCAGCAGCCGCCTTTATACATATTTCTTGTTTTGGCCACAACTTCCGGTCCGGTGTTCATAACTCTACATGAAATTGGGTTAATGGTTTCGTGTGGTCGCCTGAGGGATGGGATTGGGAATGGAATTGGGTCTTATTACTGATTAACAACTAACTAAACAAACTGGGTCCCCTTGATTGAATTGCTCCCACTACCATACATACCTGTACACTTGCCATACAAATAATGCAATTGGGGTCATACGATTTCCCAATATCGATACGCCTATATCAAAATATTCCATAGAAACATGTATGTGATTGTTTGGCTAGTAAGTGTTACAAGGCCTGTCATGAATAATGACGGAAGATAAAGATATCCACCGGTCGAAGATCTGTGTCACCAAAAGGTGTTTATGCAAATGCCTCTAACACGAACTTCCACTACCAATCCAAAAAAGAAAAACTGTCATATGCAAATTGAATAACTGGACAAGGGGCAATTATGACTGGCAAAAAATGTGATATGTAAAAGGGCGGAAGAGTGACAGAAGGGGTCAACTAATAGGATCAACAAGACTAGAAGTCGATGTTGCACTGGGGACTAAGGAACCGGCAATGAGAATAATCTTAGCAAAGAAACTATTAGAGACTGTACCAAACCCTCCACAGGCGCGGACTTATCTTATTATAAACTATAGATCTAAGGACAAAAGCCCTGAAGCACATATTGATAACAAAAGAATAAAAACTTTTGGATACCAAAGATACTAAAGAAATAATTATTTAAACTAACTCCCTCAGTTAAGCATGATAAATGTGTGTATAAATTAGTTGGCATTATTGTAATTACCACTGATGGAGATCCCATAATGAATGATATGGTGTATGTCTGTAGGTGGATACAAAGGGAACGGCCACTTCATATTCCACTTGGACATTCGGCGGCGATTGTGGTCGAAGAGCGAGGGCAGTACGTTCCATGGCTGGATTGGAGCTGGTCAACGAACGTTGACGCATAAATGGATGCTGTGTGGCCTGATATTGAGTCGACTGTGTGGCCTGTGAATTGTTATTGATCAATTGGGCCACTCCACCGGCTGAGGCATTGGATGATGATGCTGTTGTCTGACCCATGCCAAACCAATTCTGTGCATTTGTGCTAAACATTGTTAACGCGGGGTCTTGACGTGTCACCAGAAAGAAACTTCACTTTGAATTTAAACACACAGAACTTTCGAAAAAATAAATTAGTGAAAACAACTGACAGTCTCTGCCTGGCCCAGTCAATGGGTTTAACCGAAGGGCAATAATTTCTTGACCGCGAGTTAAAGTGGCGTCCATCTGAACGCCACAAGGGTTGTAGACCAACTGACCACAACACAAAAAAGGAATCGTCGCTGGCTATTCACAATGGCGGGTAGTTTTCCCATACAAATGAGTGTGAGTGTGTGTGTGCTTGTGAATGCGAAATGAGGTTAAAGGAAGTATTGCCCAGGCGCTCTAATGGGGCGGTTTCAATCATGCCTAGGCCGAAGAAAAGAATCCTTATCTTTCTGCCTCAACTTTCGAAAACAAATGAATGGTTTCAAAACATTTGAGTAGTCAAACTTTGACTCAATTCTTGAGAAATAATAGGCAACCCACTCTAAAAACCAATAAACTTTTTCATTGTCAATTTTTAAATATTAACTAGCTTTAATCGTCTAAACTATAACTCTTTTTCCCAGTTCTATATGGTATCAACTTGTATATGCAAGTTTTCAAAAGAACATTCAGTCGTCATTAAAGTCCTGTCATTTTCCTTACTGGTCAATGCACGCTAGCTTCAAGTTAGCTCAAGGAAAATATTGCCATCGATTTCTTAACAACCATGGAACACACTTTGTTATATACAAAAAGCGATTTCATTGTAATTCAGCGACTAAATTGCCGGCATTTTAATGACAGATTTCTAAGCCGCAAATTAAGTGGAACCCAGAGTCTTTCCATATGGGAGTGCCTTGGAGTTTCTTGTCATTTTGGCTTAACCAAGAGATTTTGAAATCAAACAGCATCGAAGGTCACATTGGGCGCGTATATAATATAGACTTTGTATATGATATAAAATATATAAGTACCTATATACAAAACAAATGTATTGCTATTTGCTCATGGGGCAAATCAGCTGCAGTTGAGATAAAAATCGATGCCGAGACCCCACACCCGGCGCACCCTTCACCGTGTCAAGGCACGCTGAAGAGCTGCCCTGCTGCAAGCCTTCATCATCGGTATAAGCCTATTTAATGGGCTCTTTCTCCTGATACTCACCCCCCCATGGCACCCGTTACTGGTAAAAATGTTGATGTGGAGTCCACAGTGCGAATCGTTGTGTTGCCACGCAGAATAATCCTTTCGCGTGTCGTCCGCCTGTACGTTGTTGTTTCCTCTTGACGCATTGTGTTTGAGTTAATTGCTGATAATGTACATCCAAAAAATCCGAAATGTGCAATAGATTTTTGGAATTTAGTTTTCTTTTTTTTGTCTGTTGTGTTTTTTCAAATGTTATGTTGAACAATTTTTGCGTCTACTCCTCTCAATGTCAAATTGAGCAATGCTAGACGACTGAGAGAGAAAGGATGTGGATGCTGTAGAGAAAAAAAAGCTTTCGCTTTGCCACTTGAAGTTGCCGACTGTGAACAGCTGTGGCATAATCCTCTCAGATTGCGCAACTTTCGTGGCGCAGAAAGGACCAACAAAAACCAAAAAAACGTAGCTGTTGCGCCAGAAGAATCTTCAAAAGTCCAAGGACCATTCAACAGCCCAAAGTGGAAAAGCATTTACCATATGAGCGCCTAACAGAAAGTTTGAAAGAAGGTGATTCGGGTCCTAAAGTCTTCTCTACAGCCTCTTTCTTTTCAGTCTTTATTTCAAAATATAAAAATATGCATATTAAAGTCTAGTCTTTTGGCTTCATAAAACTTTGGGAATTCGATGACCTCCAAGTAAGCAAATGTTAATACACTTTGTTAGTTCGGCATAGTCTGAAAGAATATGATGTTCACCAGTCGGTCCAAAAGCAATCCCTTAAGTTACGCTGTCCTTATTGGGACTCGACTTTTCGCCTTACTCCTTATTCAGCTAGACTTTTTCTCATCGCCGTTCACTTCACAACCGAATGCTTGTATAGGCATCTTATTTCTCCATAAACTTATAAACTGTAAAGTTAGTTTATCTAATTTACTAGATATTAAATCACGTCGGATTGGAAGCTTCTTTGCTTTTCACTTCAGTAGATATCTCACTAACTAGGCAGTATCTAAACAAATCCTTTCGTGTTCTTTGCCAATCTTTCACAACTTTTCTCGCCTTATATCTCTTCCTGTCTCTTCTCTTCC
Organism: Drosophila willistoni; assembly: GCF_018902025.1. NCBI lineage: Eukaryota > Metazoa > Arthropoda > Insecta > Diptera > Drosophilidae > Drosophila > Drosophila willistoni. The sequence continues at coordinate 5,287,391 of NC_061086.1, forward strand.
CTACAATACCCTACGACAAAATCCACTTATAGCATTCTGGACACCTTTTCCTAACCACTTTGAATGTGAATCATATATTGGTAAAGTTTAAAAGTTTCTGTTAAGTCTTAAGTCTCAAAGAGTTTCAGAAGGCTTTATTTCAGGAAGAGAATGGCTAGTTTGCATCTATTTGCAGATTCTTTTATAGCAGATTTAAGAAAAATATTCAAATTTCTGTGTTATAAATTAAGATTTGCTTTTTTGACCCTTGCGACTTGACTTTAGAAAAATGTATCTGTATTATAAAATATTTCATTATAGTTTGATTTTATTTAACATACCAAAAATGTTTCAATTTAAAAAAAAATGTCAAAAACTTGAGATTTACATCTGTAAAAAGGTAAACAATTGAATAAATAAAATCCTTTTTTTTTAACCCACTCAGAAGAACAAATAAATATGCATTTTTATTGATAAATTTTTGTTTTTAAAAAAACTACTAAAAATTTGAATAATTATTAACGATTTCAAAAACCATTAGTCTATTCAAAAAAATTATCTCGCACGCACAACACTTCAATTTGCTATGTGTGTTTTTTGTGTATGTGTGTGTGTGTGTTATTACAACAGTATTTATTATAATTATTATTGACGATCAGAACTTTAATAAACTTTGCTTAAACACTCAAATTGCATTTGAATAATGTAAAATGATATTATATTTGACGGGGAGGGGTGAGGTTGACATTTCTCCATAAACGTTCAACAAATAGCACTGAATATGTGCGTGTCAGGAAGGAAATAATAAAAATTGACAAAATCAACACACTTTTTAAAATTTGTAGAAAACAACTAAAACTAATAGTGACAAATAGAAATCTATATAATTATAAATGTATCTTCACATATATACATATATATATGTGTGTGTATATATATATATTTGTTTATATATTTATAACGTTTCTAACAAACACGAGGCACGTTGAAATGTAAGTAAGTGAAAAGACAAAGTTTTTCTTTCATTTTTGTTTTCCTATTCGGGGAAAAATTGGTGGCTTCAGTTGCTTTGTTGTCCTGACTTGAATTTGCAAATTTGTATTTACATACATTATTTAGCAATTTGGGATAAGTGACTATAAATATTTTCTTCAGATTAGTATTCATATATGTATGTATATGTGTTTCCTTTTGGTTTTTTTAAATGGTTTGAACGGTATTAACTTGTAATTAACAAAAAAAAAAGAAAAACATTAACGTTGATATACTTGCTTAAGAGAGCACTTTAAGTATTTTTGCCTGTATCCTGTATCTGTATGATGTAGGTATTATAAAAAATGTGCGATAACTTAACAGCTGCTTGTCGTTTCAATTCGTTTCTTGGAGAGTTAATTATATACAACTAGGCCTACAGCGTCTAGCTTGGTTTTAACTATTTTGGCGAGTATTTTAGTGCTTCAACCACCTTCAGTCCACCGAATTGTTTCAGAGTTTACTGAAATTTACGCGTGGCAGTACGGGCCTTCCAGGCCTTGACTAGAGTGTAGGCAAAGTATAGCGTGAATCCGTGAATTTGAAAGCCCACAAAGCAGAAGGCATACCAAAACACACCATAGGGATAGCCCTGAAAAGCATAGAGAGCATAACAAAAAACGTCTTCATCGACAATAATTCCACTGTACTTACGCGCCATACAAATATGTCAGTCTCATCCAATTCCACGGTCTTATCCAGGGTCAAAAACTCCCACATATCCGAGAAATAGTAAGCGAAACAGTAGAGCAAGGGCACAATGCCAAAGACCAGAATGGCAATCATGTACTTCTGCATATCCCGCACCTTGTTTCCCCGTGCCGCCGACAAACCCACAAACGAGGTGAGCAATGAGCCAGCCCATACATACTCCCACCAGAGTGGCGGAGGTACTTCCAATTCTTCAATTTCCAACACAAATATGTCCAATCGATCCAATATGTCAGAAGTCAATTTGGCCAGCATCACAAAGAAAAGCATGGCATGAAAGAAAATGCAGTACTTCAGGCGTGATTTATTCAACAAACTGCAAGCAAAAAATGATATTTAAAAATGAGCATCAACTATTTCAATTGCCTGTGACTCCATTCAGTTGGCACATAGCCCATCAGCAACCCCCGGCACTGCCCAGTTTTAGGGTTCACTCCAGGCGGGGGGCTGCCCTGTACGAGTATGAGACAATTGTGACGTGTTGATACTCGGCCAGCTGCCACCTGCCACCTGCATTAAGTAATTATCTAATTACTTTTCCGCTTCACGACTTGTGAATGCAGCATGATGCTTCTGGATGGTCTATATTATTGCCCATGGAGGGGGTGTGGCAGGATGTTAGTCTGCATCCCCTTCATTTGGGATCCACAATTGCAAATAGTTGGACATTTAAGTATATTAACCTAATTTGATATGTGCCTGCCACGCGTTGTCTAAATTCGAAATCGTTGCCGTCGGTGCCAGCGACCATCGGACCGCCGCGCGTTGCCATTGTGAGCAATTTAGTTACAGCTTTAGCTTATGCTTTTAACACTTTAAAAAACTTTATCTTTATCCCTATTAAAAACAAAATTTTTCACAAAACAACGCAACAAGGCAACAGTGGCCATACAAACACTAGTGCGGGGCAAGCTGACGTTGAACCCAGTCAACATATTTTATGTGATATTTATAAGGTGCGCGAAATAAGTGGGACACTACATTACTATGTATACCAACTAAACCGATAAAGATATTAAAATAAAATAAATTTATCTTTAAAATTCTTAAATTTATAAATATATTTCAGCCCATTAAAATGGAAAAAAGCTTCTGGCAAAATTAGACAAAAATCAAACAAAATATTTTCAAACGAAATAAGTAACTGGGACAAATTGTTAATTTGTGTCCTAATTTTAAAATGAAAAATAAATATCAAAGAAGCTAACATCGGCTATGCCGAAGTTTATATACCCTTGCAGTTCTTGGCAATAATAATTTTACATGTTCAAAATTTGTTTTCTGCAACTCAAAACAAAACAAAACAATTTTACTCTTTATACTACAATTTGTTCTTCTTCTTCCCTCACTCCCAAAGCTAAGCAACGCACGCATACACATACAGTTTATGTAGCGTTTCGTCTGTGTGTGTATGCATGTCTGCTGATGACGAAAGACGTAGTAGACAGCAAGCAGCGCTGCCGGCAGAGCTGGGAGCAGAGCCGATTAATATATTGACTGTAACTTGTGTTATATTTATCTGATCACATTTAAATTTTGGGATCTGGGGTTTTATATGCAATATTATCACATATGTAAATTTCATAGCATACTCCAATTTTTATGAAAATGTTTCTTCTAGTTCTTCTAGAGCTATATGATATAGTGGTCCGATCCTGATGGTTTTCATACTTTATTTTCCCGGGTAATAAAAACCCCCGAAAAAAAATTTTAGCCCGATAGCTCTTAAGACGGCTGAGTAAAACGCATACGGGCAGACGGACGGACAGACGGGCATGGCTATATCAACTCAGCTTCTCAAGCTGATCAAGAATATATATACTTTATGGGGTCGGAAACGTCTCCTTCTGTGCGTTACAAACATCTGACCAATTTTATAATACCCTCTGCAAGGGTATAAAAACCAACTGAAACAACTTTAAACGATTGAATAGCCCTCTCCTCTGTTTCTTACCAATTGCAGTATACGAACTGTCATTTAATTAAGCGTGTTTTGGAGCATTTGGATGTCCAATTTGTCCGATTCTTGAAAAATGGCTTCTTATAAGCCCTTTATATTTGGAAATTGCTTTCCGTGGGTATAAAGCCGTTAAATCAAGATGCCTAAAAGATTTTTTATCGGATTTGAGTCTAGTCTGCTTGTTGACCAGTCTAAAATAAGATTTTGAGAGACTTCTGTGAGTTTTGTTTTATGATTGGGTGCATTATCACGCTAGAAAATGTATGTATCCTGTCTAAATTGCACAAAAACGATCTCGGACAACTCAACATAGTTTTGTGCATTTATTTTATGCGATATAAAACACTTTAGAGTCCTTTCAATAAACGGGAATTCCGTCCAAATTCATATACAAATTTCTGGACACATGGACTTGTTTAGGAGCGCGCAAATCGCGAATTTAATAGCGCTACACCTCGGGTTTATTTAAATTCAACATTTTTGGTTACTAAAAACAATATTTTTCCACACAGTTCAAACTGAGAGTACAAACTTTGTATTTGTTGGCAAACTGTAAACGAGCAGCTTTATGCACAGGCCGGAGCTCAGGTTTCATAAGTTTTTTTTCTATATAAAGCATTAGATGATCACTGTAGGATTTATGCACGCATCTCGTGGATATCGATAGAGAAAAATTACTTCCTATTTGGGATGCGCTGATATTTTATTTGATCGCTAGATTTCATATTCAGTTGCCACTCAATATTGGGCTATCAGAACGGGGATTTTTTTCATAATTTTCCCGGGTTTTAAGTTATTTTTCACTGTTTTTATTTTCGCCAACATGTTAAGCAATTTTGCTAATTGACATCTCCACATCACACAGTGCCACAAATCTTCCACGCTCTCCATCGGATAAGAGTGTGAAACTCGGCGTTTTTATACCATACACCCATAGGGTGAAATGGTATATTAAAGTCGCCAAAATGTATGTAACAGGCAGAAGGAAGCATCTCCGACCCCACAAAGTATATATATTCTTGATCAGGATCAAAAACCGAGTCGATCTAGCCATGTCCGTCTGTCCGTCCGTCCGTCCGTCCGTCCGTATGAACACCTAGATCTCGGAGACTATAAGAGCTAGAGCCACCAAATTTGGTATGCAGTCTCGTGTAGTATGTACGCCTATCGAGTTTGTTTCAAATTTTTGCCACGCCCCCTTCCGCCCCCAGAATTTACATAAAACTGTTTTTCTTAAAAAGTATAGCAGATAGAAACATCAAATTTGGTTTATATAGGTACTCGTTTAGTTAGCGCGCAGAAAATAATTGTTCCAACTTTTTGCCACGCCCCCTTCCGCCCCCGGAATTTACATAACTCTGATTTTCTTAAAAACTATGAAAGCTACCGACATTAAATTTGGTATGTAAGTTAACTTAATAGACGCGCAGATATTGACTATTTAAAAATTTTGCCACGCCCATTTCCGCCCCCGAAAATTAAACAAAACTGATTTTCTCGAAAACTAACAAAGCTAAACTCACCAAATTTAGTATGTATATTAGTTTTTGCTGATGACCATGTAGCACGAGTGCACTGATAAAATTAAAATCTTTCCAAGTCCAGAGCGCATTGAGGTAATTAAGTCAGCAATTTGTGTAATATATTTAACTGTATGTTAATTGGTAGGTGAAAATCTCTATGGAGAAGTCGGAGACGGTGGTAAGAGAGCGAAACAAGGCTTATCATTTGCTGGAAACGGGAGAACGTCCTCGTCGAGAGGTGACCAATGCCTTTGGCCTACGTGGTTACTACAAATCCTGTGAGCACGTTCTGCCCGCCTTCATGACCAAATGGATTAAATCACGGCAATTGACCCATGGCGGACGAGCAGTACAAAAATTCGTACTTAAATATCGAGAAAAACATTTACAATTCTATTTTAATGAGCTTGTTTTAATTATCCCTTATCCTATCCTTTTCAGTCGCTCTCGCAATGAAGTTATGATGGAATCCCAACTTTGACTTGTCTGTTTTGCGTCGCCAGTTCCCCGATGTAGATGTGGATAAACCGGTGACATTATGTGTCCAAGGTAGACGTTTAAGAACCCAAAAAAGTCAATGGAAATAAAAACAATTTGTTTGTCATCATCGAATTTAATTTTAGTGCCTATAAATAAACTATAAACGCCGAGTACCTCCACTTAAACTGCCCAAAGAGATTAGGTGGATGTTGGGCACCCAGTATATGGAAATTTGGTAACATCCGAATAGACACCTAAAAAGGAATTAACGTTGGTGTCCTTGCCGTCCTTGTTATTGCTGTCTTTGCCATCTTTAGCATCATCGTTGCTGCCCACCAACCTAATTCACCTCGGCAGGGGGATAGTTTTTGGGTGGCGGGTCAATAGTATCCTTGCCGGAATCTTTCAGTTTTGATCCATGTTTGCCACCCTTGAGTTGGGGTGATGACTTGCATGTGGAACCGCCAGAGGCACTACCCTTCAATGCTCACAGTCGCCATATGTCTGTGGAAAAATATAGAAATCGTAATGAATTGTAATCCTTAAACATTAGTTGTCCTTCTACTCACAACTACTCTCTCCCTCATGTTCTTGTAATTCCATTATGGGTGCCTGTAAATTGGAAATTACTTACGTACACCTACAAAAATGCAACAAGTCCTTGTCAGAGATTTTTCTAAATTATTATTGTTATTATTAGAAATTTTCTAATTATTTTAAACGCGCGCGTTTTACTCACGCGTTTTATATCGATACAAAACTAAAATCTAGAATAAATGCGTTTACCAACACTAAACTGCTGTTTCAGACACGAGACTGAAGTCAGTGTTATCGGTTTGACACCAAGTGGCGGCAAATTTAAAAATCAATTTTTGAAACAGATTTTTATAACATCGCTAATTTTCAAATTACACAAATTTGTAAGCAAAAAATTAAAAGCTGAAAGGTTCTTCATTGTAAATTAATTATAGTTCAGTTGCTTAAGTATTCCCGAAAAGTGGCATTGCCAGCTTTTAGATTTGTCTTTTGTTTAGAAATTTCTATGTAATTTTGTCCGATTTTTATTTTTTATTGAAAAGTGCAATTCTTAGCAGGACGACGAAACGTCTTGATATAACTATGTCTGCCCGTTTGGAAGGAAGCAACGCCGTAAGAGCTGCAGATCTGAAATTTTACATGGATCACTATTTTATATAGCTTCCATAGGAACGATCGGTCTAAATGTAACATTGTTCAGAAAAACAATTTTTGCTTCTTATGGGATTATCACAAAAGACTCTTTGGTCATTCTTTTTGTGCCCTTGCAAAAAATGTATATTAATTTTGGTCAGAAGTGTGCACCGGATAGAAGGAAGCATCTCCGACCATATAAAGTATATATATTCTTGATCAGCTCGACGAGACGAGTTCATATAGCTATGTGTGTCTGTCCGTCTGGATCGACGCGATCTCGTCCTAGATCGTAAGAGCTACAGAGTTGAAATTTTGGATGTGGGCTTGTATATACTGCACAGTTTGTATATATTTTGGATTTATCCGGATCGGACCACTATATCATATAGCTCCCATACAAACGGCAAAGTCATGAACAGTGACTTTTCTCGTTGACTTCATTATTTTCCGAGCTATTGTCGAAATTTAATATTAGTGAGTTTATTACACTAACAAACGACTGTGCCAAATTTAATCAATCGGGCGACTATATCATATAGCTCCCATGGGAACAATCGAACAAAAATAACTTCGTTATTTCCTGAGCCGTTCTTTCGCAAACATTAGACTTATTACACAAAAAACTTGCAAAGGCATACAAACTTCGACGCAGTCAAAGTTAGCCCTGGCCCTCTGGTTTTTATTTGTTTTGTCTCGGAATTTAAGCATTAATTCTATCTATAATTAGTGTTTTTTAATGTTATATTTTCGCTAATATTTGAAAGGAAATATAGGCAGTAACTATCACATTGCTTTTACGGAAATTCGATTTTTTAGATAAGATGTTTTTATGCGTTGACTTGTAAGGGTGTACAAAATTCGTTATGGCTAAAGCAACTAGTCCAAATGCACCTATGTATCTGCTTTGATTTTAAAATATTCACATTTATGTACCGATATTTGTTTAATGATGCTTCATAAAAATTGTATATATAAATTTGACGTACATCCTAATTTGTTGTTGTGATCACGTCAATGACAAAATTATCATAATTTAGTGCACTTTCATTATGCAAATTGATTGTCCATTGTGCACTAATCAATCTAAATTTAGATCAGTTTGTCTAAAAAAGGGTCTTTAACCGAAACTTGTTACATTGAACTGCATAAACAATGTGGGGGGGCGGGTTCTTAAAAAATTACGATCACTCAATTTTGCCGTCTACTAAAAGAGAAAGAAAATGTACACATATACATATACATATATGTATGTATGTTTTTGTGCATTTTCCGCTCGCGCCGGGTATAACGACAAATAACGAACCCGCTTTGTTGTTGTACTCTTTATTACCGAAGCTACATAACAACATCTCGCTGTCATGTGTCATCAGTCCAACGACAAAACTCTTTAGCACAAGAACCCACGGGACGCTTTTTGTGCGATCATTAACGGAATTTTCGGAGACTATTTTAACGGATTTTAAAGCTAATTTGGCGCTAAGCATTAGCTACTTTTTAATGCCAGTTCGCGATAATTATTGTGTATCTATTTACACCGAAATAGGCAGCTGAATTGTGCATTAAAGTGTCATTGTTTTTCGCAAAAAGGGTAATGCGTTTTATTTATTTTTAAACAAATTAATATGTGCATGAAATTAATTGAATTTTTGTGCCAAGTTGTTGTTTGTCCCATAGTGTGACCGCCAAAAACCAAAAATCTTTCTAATATGTGCGAAATGTTTAAAAATTAGACTGGTTCTTTTATTTTGTATGAATGCCAACAATAGAAAAGGAGATATACTTAAAACAGATATAGAAAGTTTTCCCTTTCGAATCATACAAAGTATCGAAAAAAGACTATTTGAATTCAGTGCAAATTGGTTTAATGCTCTACGAAAATAGCAGTAGACTTAGTCTTGATGAAATTTCAACCTACATCTGATATACGTGATAGTGTCTTTCTAGTCAGGGTTGAAGACCCAGTAATACGAAGCTTAACTATTTACAAACCAAAGTTTAGATTCACAGTGCTTCTTAATTTTTACAATGTATATCAATTTTCCGCTTGTATATATTTTTGCATTGTATTTGCATTTATTGACCGTAAATATTTCGTGCATAAATATTATCGCATTGCCTTTGGCTTTAAGCCTTGTGATACAATATTTATTTAGTATTATTAAACAAAGTGCCAGCGTCGATCCACATAGTCATCGATCAAATCGCCTAGATAAGTGATAAATATATGTATTCCTTTTCTTTCTTTGCAGTTACACACTTGCTGTTTCGGTCGTTGTTTCTATTTATTTTGGCCCACAGCAAAAAAGAGAAGAGATTTCCGTACCGAGTCATGTCGATGGCCGCGGAGAAACGAGCCTCCTTTGCTCGCCGTGCCGAGAGTCTGGTGGAGAGGGTGAGAATTATGAATACCATCTATGAGGTATGGGTATCAAGTGACCAAAAATCGTGAGATATAAAATTTCGTTCCATTGTTCTTTGTTGATGTTTACTCCCCGCCCAACAGTTGTTTTGAATTCAATTCGATGCTCATCAGCATGGCCCATTAATTGTTCTATAAAAATGGAATAAGCATTTGTTCTCATACAGCTAAACGAAAAGAACAAATTTCCCCATACATATACACATGTGTACATACTGTGTATGTAAGTGAGTGGGCTCTACACATACATATACATCCATACAAGTGGGTGGGTCAAAAGTCGTCACCACACTTAAAACCTTCAAGTGTTTCTGTTAAGCTTGCTTGATTGCCCCGACTGCTTTAATTAATCCCAAATACAATATAAAATATATCCAACGTAGATAAGGTTTGCGACATATTCGATAATAATAGGGCAAGAAATGATGTATTATTCAATTTAATCGTATACTAATTTAATTTATGGACAATGCTATGCATATGTAATAAAATCTTGGTTCGAGAAGTTACCACTCTGAATGGGCAGCAGTTTATTAACAAAAATCTTCAAAGAAGTTCCCAACTTCTGACTTGTTCAGTTGTTCAATCACCTTTCAAGTCAGTTTCTACTAATGTTGGATAAAAATTGATAATTTTGATTGAACTGTTAACTTGTTCGTTTTTCGTAGGCATTTTGAGTTTTATTTTGTTAATTATATCTTTAGCAGCAAAATTAGCCAAAAAGAGCTAATGAACAAAAAATAACAGGTGAACAAAAACGAACAATAAAACGAGAACATGTTCAGTTGCAGTAACACTCAACACCAGTTTCTACAAAAATCTGAAATACTTCTAATGAATTTTTACTTTCATGTAATAGAAATCATAAAATGATTTTTAAAATAAATAAATGAATAAGTGAATCTCTGAACAGTTGAACAAATAACAACTTTAATCACCTAAATCATGTTCACTCACTTACATTCAATTTTTCCCAATCATGAGAAACCAAAAGGTTATTTGAGCTCCAGAAATATATATATTGTAGACAATCCATCATGCTAGCATGTTATTCAGTTAAATTCAGTTTAGTTCAGCATAAGATAAGCAAAAAGTTCATCACAGTTCATACTCACAATCAGAGAAATATTTAATGTAGCTCAAATGACTCATACGCAATGTTGCCGATAAAGAAGCTACTATTTCCTTTGAGCTTATAAATATTTTTCGCGTACTTTAATTTATAAATAAGAATGCCCCATTTAATTCACCCGAAAGCATGAATTGCCAGTGGGGCCAAGAGAAATGTACAAGGTCGCGTTGTGTTTGTTGATAACAACAATGTTTGGCGCTGAAAATGATGATGATTATTACGAGGATGATGGGACGATGAAAGTGAGTGAAGGGAATGCTTGGCCACTTGCCAATTAGTTGCCGCAAATTGAATTGAAATTTATGGTTATCTTATCTTTATGTACAAATGTTGATCCTTTATAATATTTTGTGATTTTTGAGATATTTTAAACTAAAACCAAATAGTTGCCCTTTGTGGATTTCTGCGTGTACACAGGGTATAAATAGGTCTATATGCAGTCTTTGCTTGTATACGAAATTTAATTTCGTTGTCCAAATATCTGTTGAAATTGCGTAGTCAATGGGCCTTTGCAATTTTCATTTAACACAATGCCAATAAACCAATTAAAAGCATTTCCCAGTCACTGTCCGAATAAAATTAATTGACAGAGAAACAAAAAAATTGCCCATGTTGCAAGAGAAGAACATCAGAATACACACACAATGCAGCATTAATTGGGAGGGTTAACCGAAACAAGCCAAACTATTTTTAGCACACACACAAGTTGAACGCATTATCCAAAGGGAATGGGGGGCAGCCATAAATGACCCATTTCAAACATAAATTCCATTTAAGGGAAAGAAAAATTATTGCCAAATTGTAATGCACATAATTATGAGCTAAAATCTTGGGCAACATGTGCCCTCAATTGGGGGTAATAAGTTAAATTAGTGCAGACTGACTTGGCATAATTTTCGAATAAAAATAGAATGAGTAAAAGTAAAAAGGATATCCATACTAGAATCGCCCCTAGATATGTATCTTAACTTATTTTATAATTATAGAAGTATAGTTTGCAGTTGCGATCTTTGCCGTTCTTTTTTCGCTTCGTGTAGTTTGAATTCCCAACTTCTTTTAGCGAAGTTGGGTTTAATACGTTGTAAAACTTTACCTTTTGTACTTTTTGGGATAGACGAAGCAAGATTTCGCTGCTTCCAAGCAAATAGCTGAATTTTGTTCAATCAAGGCTCAAATCTTAAGTAAGCTGTTAATTTGTAATCAAATTCAGCCGCAGATGGGCACTTTCGAGTCCTTTAAGGAGGGATAATAGTTTTTACTTTTTTGGTTGGGCCTGCAATTTGTGGACAATGAGGCTTATCAATCAATTTCGTTTATGGGATGCGCCATGACCAATGAACTCATTTGCATTGGATTAGAGTTGAATTTATTATCAGTCTGCGACTTTGGCGAAACAGGACGATCAATGTCTTCATCATGAGGAGTGGCATATCTGAGTTGGGAATGAGGCCATTGGAGCACGCCAAAAATAGCAGTTGAAATAAATTGAATGAAGGAGCGCGTGGGTTCAAGTGGAGTAAAATGGAACTGTGGACTAAAGTGGGCGGAGTGGCGGAAAGCGAGACAACGCCAGTGTCGGGAGCAGCAGTATGAACATAACGAGCAAAATAAATGAACGATAAAAAGCTAATAAAGAGCAGCATAAATAAATGCGTAAATATTGAGCGAATATATATCGTGGCAACATTTCGCATTTCGCTGATGGTGAGGTGTGTTTTGTACTTCCATGAAAAAAGCGTGTCTCGCAGATTGCCAGCCACTTGAGAGATTCCTGGCAAAAGGACTTCCTCAGAGGAGCTTTACTCCTGGCACTTGTCGCGCTCTGTCATTCTATCTATATCTATCTTTCTCTAGCTTGGGGTTGTTTTCCTAGCGCACATGTTTGCGTTGTCGTTTGAGCTTAAGTGCTCCTGCTGGGAATGCTCTCGAGGCATCCTATCCACCTCCTGGCTCTTGCTGCTTCTCCTCTCTCTTTATTAGATTTGTTGCTTTTCCGTTTTTTAAAGTCGTTCACTTCAATGTTCAAGGTCGAAGACTTAAAAAACAATTTAAATTGTTGGAAACACTTGGACACGCTTAGACGAACTCCATCTACCCTTATTAATGACAGATTCTTCAGTAAGTCCTAACAATTTAAATCGCATCAGATTTTGAGTTATTTAAATGTTATGTCTTTTAAGGAATCGTCCAGAAGACCAACTTTGATTAAGAGAAAATTGTTCAAACTCAAATGAAAAGATTCACATTTTTCTAAAGTCACTTGAGCGGAAACCCGCTTTGGCATTCTTTCAATAACAATAAAAGAATTTAAAGCATTAAACAAACATAAAAAAGGGTATAGATTGAAGTGAGACCGTCTCTACAATCGTGAGTTCAGTATTTAAGAACTTTTTATCCTTCGCTTTTCCTTCCTGACTTCCAAGGATTTGGTTTGGCAGAATACAGGAATGAATTGTCCTCGCTCTTTCCTTTCCCATCCTTTGTACGTACCTTCAAGTATGCAATGACAACTGCAAACTGCTTCTACATCTCTCACTCACTTTTCCCCAACTTTTGCCTTTTCCCCTTCTAAAAATCCTTTTCTCCCGCAACTTTTCCTCTTTTGCGCATACATAAATCGCGTTTGTCATTGTTTGTTCTAGGCACCTGCCTGGATAATTGTAGTCGACATTGTCCTATTTGTTGTTGCTGTTTATTGCCATTCTTTGTTTTTTTTTCGTTTGTTTGTTTGCTTGTTCTTTGCATTCAACTTTTCTGGTTTCATTTTGTTTTTAATTTCTTTTTGTGCGCGTTAGTGTGGTGTCTTTGTCAATTTATTTAAATGAAACGCCTTTCGAAATTAAGAGACACCAGAGCTAAGCGAAAGACAGTGAATTTTTGTGCGCTTCAGAAAATATATATGTACGAAAAGCAAGAGTATAGACATAAGGATGGAATATATGTAAATATACGGAAAATACGTGCACATACATATAATGAACATCAAAATGTTTTCCTGGTGAACGTTTAATGGGATTTAAAAATGACAAAAAAATTTGCATCTCATTTTATTCCTTTTGGTGTCAATGACAGCAGCAACAAAGAAATATTCAAAATATAAAGGGGAATGCTTTTGCAATTTTATGCGAAACGACTTAAAGTTACCCTATCAAATGACAAATGCCAAGAAATTTAAAAAAATAATCGTCATATTCATTGAGTTTTACTGGGTAGAACACCATTCGGTCTGCTTTTTACACTAAGTTCGACGACACCCTTTTACCCTGTGGGCATAGGGCATAAAAACAGTTTAGACACACAACAACGACAAGAATTTTCGTTTAAAGTTTAAATATTTTCATTGGGCTTAATAGAATATATATTCACGAGGATTACCATATCCGCATAAACAGATATTGTTTAACATATTGCTTGAAAATTAAATTTGGCAAATCATTGAAATCAGTTCACAATTTTCAATTTCCATATACTTGTATATATTTATTTTTGTATTATCTGTATTTGATTTCTCTCTCTCCCTGTATACAATGGCAAGACTTGGTCTTCTCTTGCCACACCGGCTTGACCTAGCCCACGCATATTCCTAATGCGCATTTTATGTGAAAGTTGGGTCAGATGGGTGGGAGAACGACTGAATGGAGGAGGCGCAGAATGTGAGGCAAGAGCAGGAGGGTTTTGCGCATTTTCCGCGCGCTGACAAATTAGCACATCAAAACAAAAAGGCGCTCAGAAAAAGAGCTCACAATAAGAGCACAAAAACAACTAGCTACTGCGATGGCAATGAAGACTCTGCGAAATAAAACACAAAAGAGAATGCCGCAAAAAAAACCCAAAACAAATGATATAAAACCAAAGGGATTCCTTTTATATCAACCCCGCAAATTCACCATAACATAAGAGCAAATACACTCACACATACACAAACACACAGCATCTGACACAGACATACTTTGTACACGTCTCGAACATACATACAAACGTACATATACATTCATTTATATTGCGTGGGCGTCCGAAAGCTTTGCGCTGAAAAGTAGGCAATGAATGTTGGTGGCAAAACAGCGTTGCCAGAAAACTTAACAATTTCAAATAATGCATTATTATTGTTAATACAATTAGCTCAAATAAGAGTTGTGAGTTCACGAAGTGTACTTCCTTATAATATTTATTAAAATTGATTTGGATTGAGAAGGGTTTTACAAATAATTTCTTAAATTTCACATTGCTTCTCTATCTTTTTTTGTAACTCAAAAAGTAGTTATATTTTTGGCATTTATTCACTTTAATATGCCATTTTTTGTTTTAAGAATTAAAAATGGCAAAAGTCACCACAAATTTATAGAACTCAAACCTTTACGACTTTACTTACATTTTATTAATGTTATTATATATTTTTTAGCCTATAAACAAAAAAAAAATCTCTATCTCTGAAATTTAAATTTCTTGTTCAATTTTCTATTCCTTTTGCTTTAAAACGTTATATTTGTTAAAAGTTCTTAGTTGAGCAAATATATGCTACACATAAGTCGTCGTGGCTTGCGGTCTATAATATCAAAAATATATAAAACATTGTTCCAAAAATTAAATTTGGAAAAATTTGTTAAGATTTTTGCCAATCATTGAAAAATCTAATTTATTTCAGATGCCAAACTTTTTGTGTTGTTGAAATATAATAGGGACGGCTCAACTACATGGCAACTCTGTATTTACTTTCCTCCACCAACTCTGACCTAAGGCAACGTTTCAACACTCTGCCCTTCGTTTGCGTTTTACTAGGTAATGTGAAAGCTTTCTTTTTGGCAATATTTTGCAAGGCAGCATCCTTTGGAAACTGCGTCTGAGATGCAGGGGACACAGCAGTTGAGACCATTTCATTCATCACATTTGCCTCCTCGGTGTTCGGTGTTACTTTCACCAGAGTAATCGGGTCTTGTCTATCGGCTCAGAGTGCGAACCGGTCTCGCATCATTCGTGAAATACCTGGCACAGTCGTTGCCAGGCATTCGAACATTGCAGTCGGTAAACTGCTCTCCAAACGGGGGACTCTTTAACAATCGAGTGTGTTTTCCAATTTTGTACCGATTTAGCTGTGAAAGCTGCTGTGCGCCTAATCGAAGCATCTTGTGTGTGTTGTCGCTGTCGCTCAAAACTGATACGCAATAAGCCAAGCCCAAGTCGTCAAGTCAAGGTGTCCTGTTAGAGAGCTATGTCGAAGCCAAGCACACCAAGACACGGTGGGGCTGCCTCACCAGCGCCAGCCGAGAAGATTAGCGTAAGTTTTACACGACAAGACAATGAGACCGTAAGACACTTTTGTTATGGAATGTGAGTGAATAGTCGCGGTTGTGTTGCCTACAGATATGATGAAATGTTTTGCATACTTATTTGGGTTAGTGTGTGTCTGCAGAGCGCGTCCTGTCAAGTGCTTAAATGCGCTTTTTGAGTTGCCAGTGTGTTTAATTATGTATGTAGTCACAAGAGTGTCGAAATTTGTGAACTGGAATGCAATTTTTCACATAGTTTTTCAGCTACGTGACATGGCTTAGTTTTTTTTAGTAAACAAGCAAACACTCGCTAACACACACAAACTTTAAGCTGGGCTTTGGTGATCAAATTCAGTTGCCGTGAAGGCATGGCGCGCATAACCTTGATATGTTAGCTCCCCAAGCTTACCGTTTTCGACTCAAAGGACATAGTATACTTTTTGACTTTAGCCTCATAAAAATTGCATAACTCTCTTTCTGCATATATGTTTTTTTCCTTCCGTTTTACTTCTTTTTTTTTGTTCCTTTGACGTTCCCTTTGTGGCAGAATATTATTGCGGTTGTTATTGTGTTATTTGTGGCTATAACCATTGCGGTAAATGTTCCATTTTACGTCCCATTTGCGGTGTACCATCTGGCAAGTATTAATTACATGAACCCGCAAGCAGACCAAAAACAAATTTAGGTGACAACAAAAATGCTTTTACCCTATTTATTAAGTTACTAATTGGACGATGCTCACCCATTTGGATAATAGCCACATGCTGGCAGCATTCACAGCTCTACCTAGGCTTACAATTAGTGGATTTTCTCTTTGACTTGGTAAACTGTTGCGATTTCAACAGAACAGCATGAGAAAGTTGAAACTTTTCACAGAGTAAAATGAGCGGAAAACTTTCCTATTTATTTATATCCGTTTCTAGAATTATTTTGAAAGGACTCTTAATTTGATTGAGTTCAGCCCCAAGTGCTTATTGTCATTACATAAGAAATGAATATACCTACATATATATTTCAATTTCATAATTTGAAAAGCATTGAAAGATTGTGACGTATAAAAAGTATATACATATAACTTATGAAAAATTAAAATATCGTAAAAAAATTTTAAATTACTTTATATAAAAGCTCTAGCTTAAATATTTTAAGAGCTTACTTATACATATAGGAGTAAGGAATTAGGGGCATCTTGGGTTTCTGCAATAAAACCTAATGTTTTGGATTCCCAAAAAAACAATTTCTTGTTGTTTGATATTCGAACAAAAAATTGCCTAGTTTTGTGTGGTCGTACTTTGACAGAATCGATTCAAAATGTTTTATATTACTTGTCCTAGTCAAATTAACAATAACAATTTGACTTATTGTTATAACAGATATTTTTCCATTTATAATTGAACTGAAGATTTTGATTTTCTACTTTAGGTTTCTTTTGAAGAGGCTTTGTTTCATAACCCAAAGTGCTTTTGTAATAGTTTCTTCTTGATGGCTATAAACAGTTTTTGACTGAATGAATATATCGTTTCTTTTTATTGATACTCCTCAGCACTCAGTTTCTTAAATCGACCTATTATGTACTTAAAAACTACTGAGCAAAAATGGTTTTCGACTATCAATCCAATGAAACTAAGACTGTTGGAAAATTTCTTTTGCTGAATTTTAAAGAATATTTCAAAAGTATATTTGCATATATTAAAATGGTTTCACTTGTTTTGATTGATAACAAAAAATTATTTGCAGCTCTAAGTAAAAAGTTGAGCCACATCAAAGTAAATGTTGTCTTTTTTCTAACAAAACGTAAACCGAAATAACGTCGACTAAAACATTTTGTGTTTTCGGATAGATGCAGCAATATATGTACATACAAAACACACACTTTTAAAAAATGAAGCATGAATATAAAACACACACATTCAAACATGTGCATTTGTTGTTGTTCTTTGTTGCAACAAAGTTTACTTATTTTTCCACAAGAAACGTTTACTAGATACATATTTATATCTAACTAAACTATTTTCAAGGTGACATTCAAGCTAACCTCTTAAAAATTTGTTGTAGATCAGAATTATCGCTTGATAGGGAGAATTCTTTTCTCACATAAAACCAAATTGTGTATTTTAGCCACGCTATTTGTGTCTTATTTTACAAACATTTTTGACAACATATCGAAAAGCATGAATTTGTATATTTATTATTTAACAATTTCTTAAAACTTCACGTCGATTATAACCTTTTTCAAGAGTTTTACGAGCGAAATGGAAACTAACTTTTATAAGTTATTAGACTATTTTTCTAATTCAGTTAAATTCTTCAACTCAAACTTAGTTTTTCCCCTGGATAAAGAACTCACATACAGAATAAAATTCCTAGACCAAAATGTTTGCTATAAATTTGCCATATTTATACTAATTTTGACATTCTGCAGCAAATTTAAGTTGGATATTTCTCATTAAAAGCATTGCAAACAGTAAAAGCAAAATATACACAATAATAATATGCTAGTCCCCTGTTCTGGTCGTGTGTTTGTGGGTATGTGTGTGTGCACAACCAACATTCTGTGTAACCACATTTGTATGTGTGTGTGCTAGCATGTGCTTGTAGGTAACTAAATATTGGATGCGCTCCTCTGAGATTGCAATTTCAATTTCACTTTGCTGACTAAGAAGATTTTCTGATAAAAAAAAAAAAGAAAACCACAAGCAATATATTTTTGCATTTACGTTTTGTTCTTGAGTTCGCTTTTTTCTTCTGTGTCCCCTCTTTTATACGTTGCCTTTTGCCTTCAGTTGCCTTTTATTTCGAGCTTTAATCAGTTGGACCCGTATATAATGTGATTTAATTAAGAAAAAAAAAAAAAAACAAATTACGCCAACTAGGGGTGAATAGAAACATGGTGAATAAATTGAAAAAACTATTGCAATTTTTCTCAACAACTTTTTAAATTGATTTTTATATTTTGTTTATTTTAGTTTGTAGTTTGATATTAGCTCAATGAATCCTTTACAGAAATCAACTTGTCTTTGGGCGTCAGTTACTCGTGTTTATGGGTCACACATTGAATAAAACTTTTATTACATGGAGAGAAAACAAATAATGGAAATCTTTTAGTTTTTCCCCCCGCCCTGGGACAAGAAAAGTTTGTTTGTTAGTAAGAAGTTTTTGCTATCGTTGGCTTTGTGGGAGAAAAGGTTTTGGCTGCTCTTCAATTGCATTCTGTAGCATTTAAAGTGCGCCTTGAGGTTGAAAGAACAAATTTTATGATACTCTATATGTATACTCGAATCTATCCAATTAGTTTGAATAGAAAAATCCTTCAGAAAGCTTTGACTTGAAGTCAAAGTCATCTGTTTGCCGATCAGGGAAGGAAGATGGACTTTTCTAATGAGTT
This sequence comes from Drosophila willistoni, assembly GCF_018902025.1. Classification (NCBI taxonomy): domain Eukaryota; kingdom Metazoa; phylum Arthropoda; class Insecta; order Diptera; family Drosophilidae; genus Drosophila; species Drosophila willistoni. The sequence goes on from NC_061086.1 coordinate 5,306,449, forward strand.
TTGAAGAGTTTGTTTTTAGTTGCGAGGTTTCCTCTGCCTCCCATTCCATTTAGCATATTCTTACGCCTAACCGTGTGACACTCTTGACGAGATTTTTTTTTTGCTTCTATAATAACTTTTTGCGTTGGCAAAGTGTCAAAGTTTTCGATGCCGCATGGTAACATCTCGAGTCCTGGGTCCTGCAGGGCTTAAATAACATTTAATTGGTGGCTTTTAACTGACTTTAGATGTAAAATTCTCCCTGTAACGCTGCAGTTTAAAGTATTTTAGTCTAGGACTACTTTTAATCCTGTTTAACCGCCCCAATTACTGCATTTTTGACATATTTGGTTTTCATCAATTTCTATGCGTTCAATAAAATGTGTTAAATATTTCAGTCATATATTATTGAGAGCAATAATAAAGCATGCATTAGGTATGCCAGGCAGGCCGGAATTTGTCGGAGCAAAAAAGTGAAACATCAATTTAATAAACCCACAAACACACAGACACACACCCGCCGCACACCCGCAACATGTCACTTTGGAATCCCAATGGCAGATACAGAGGACGCGTCACATGGTGGCACTACCAAACAAATCTATATATTATATATAGGCACACACACACACATACGGAGAAGGTCAAATCGGCCACCATGGATGAGGGCTAAGTTGTTGATGGAAATGCTTTGACTGCAAGTGCGGTCATGAACCGAAAATCCATTTACACTTGAATACATTTTCAGAGCCAAAAAAGATGTGTGGCAAATAAACTTTCATCTCTCGAGCCATAAACAAGGCAAACACAAAAAAAAGGAACCAAACGGCGAACGCTGATGTTAGGAGTTGCGTAGGAGATGAGGAACCCTTAAAATTAATGCAACAACTGTGGGCAGACGTTAGAGAAGAACTCAAGACGGAATCAAATCTAAAATACCGACAATTCGTTTAGACTGACGGAGGAAATACTGATTAGCGACAAACTGAAGGCTGGAGGCTAGAGGCTGGAAGCAAACCATGTGACCAGGATGGGCTTGAGTGGCAGCCAGCACTCTGTTAGATAAACTTTGTGCGTTTAAGTGGCAAGAGCAATTCAGTTTCTGTTGAAGACTTTCCTTTAGTACACTTGACTGCGGTTGGAATATTTTTTCTTTTTTTGGTTTTATTCTATTGTCATTCACGGTAGCCTTAATTGCTATTGCGGTTGAACAAAGAATGGCAAAGTGAAGGCAGGCAAACAAGAGCCACGCAAAAATAGTTGAAATATATATACATATATATAGTGAAGCCAGAAAAATCTAGCCAAATCGTAACCAGTTAAATAATTAATAGTTTCATTATTTTCGTTTTATTGTATGTATATTTTTATTCTGTAATTAAGAGTCACTCACTTGGATTAGCTTGATCGAAGCCTCAATTTGCTGTGTGTCGATATTTGAGATACATTTTGCTACTGCCAATGATAAAGTCATCAGGATGAGAAATCATTTTGCCTCTTTTGCCTTACGGAAAATGCAAAATCCATCAGCTGTAAGCTGTAATCTCGACTGAAATGACAGACAGGTCCGGACATTCAGGGAAAAACAGAGTGAGATGCTGGGAGAAGGGGGGGAGAACTAAAGAGATTGAGACACATGAATGTCCTGGCCATATTTCGAGCTACAAATAGCCGGGGCCATCGTATTTAGTAAGCACTCGGGGGCCCCACAGCCACGTGATTACGACATTAAAGCTGTTAACCGAGTAGGGTTTGGGTTTGGGTAATGGGAACTGGAACTGGTACATTATCAAAACCGAAAGCGCACCGAAAAGAAAGAGAATTTGAGCCAGTGAGGGCAAATGTAGAGCAAAGTAGGGTGATGGTTCGGATGCTACATACACACATACATAGTACATACATAGTATTTTCATATGCTGGGGCAAAACTGGCAACGTCAACGAAATCAAAAAACAAAATGCGGGGCAAAGGATGCCTCAGGAGGCGGAATCAACCTACCAGCAACACTACTGAGTCGAGGTAGCAACAACGAGGTCAATGAGTTGACACGCATAGCGGCAACAAAATGTGAAAGTTTTATCCTAGGGCTTGAGGGCAATGCCTTTACATTCACATCATCTGCGATACATGGTTGGTTGTTGGCATTTTGATACCGATTCCGCTTCATACACATTCCCATTCATTTAGATATTGCATAAGCAAATGGTACATATGTATGGTCATTCATTTTTTGTTTTTTTGTTGTTGCAAGTTGACCAGACATTTGAATCAAATTTTAACCATGTTGCTTTTCAGTTTTTACAAACCAATGAACAAATGCTTTTATAAGTGTTCAGGAATAATAACAAGCTTATAGAGTGAGATTACATTACTTTCATTTCCCTTTTAATTAACTATCGATTAAAAGGGTATTTAGTCTAAAGTCGAACTCTTCTTATGTATATACCATTTTCTTTTTGGGATCTTACACATCTTAAGACAACGTACAACTTTTGTATGACAGACATAAATCAAGCGATTCAGTCAGTTGGCTTTTTAATTGACTTGATGGTCTTCTGACTCTCTGACATCAACAAAGACAATACCAACAAAACAGCTCACAAGACAGAAAATCGTTGACGCAAAAGCAAATAAACAATTGAAATTTACAATTGCGCCGGCAGCAACAAAATAAAAGTAGAAACCGTTTAAAACAAAAACGAAAGAAAACAAAAGGCAAACACCTGAATTGAGTGTAAAACTTTTTTCTCATTACGTATACGACATGGTATCTCTTTGTCAAGTCCATGGCAATTTCTGCCATCCAGGAAGTAACTTTCATATAGGGTAGGGCACATCACTGGCTTAATCACTGAGTACCTAGAAAATATTCAGCTCGTTGAGTATATTTAGTAAGTTTAGCTAAATTGTTTTCCAATTATTTATAGCATACTTTTATGTGCTTTCAATTTAACTTTTTGTTTAAATTTATACATACATTGCATTTATATTGCACCATGTTTGGCCCCTTTCATATTTCTCTTTTCTTTTGAGCTTATTTATTGTCTTTTCAAAATTGGATTCGAAAACACTTTTAGAGCAATTTATTACAGATAATTTTAAACTTTTCGAAAGAGTATGTGACTAGTCTTTACACCTATAGTTAATTCATAATATAAATTTTTCCAAGTCGTTTTCAAACGAAAATCAACAGCCTTTTCGACCACTTTTCAACTTGCTGTTCTCAATTTGACGTTATGAAAAATGTATTTTCTTTCCTTTTTTGTTTGATTTAATATTATTGGTTGAGGGAAGCTTTCTCAAGCAAAATCGTTTCTAATACAAATTGTAAAAGAGTGGAAACACAGTTAGGAAATTTTCGAATTTTTTGCTCAGCTTATTAGGTCATTTCCGAATTTCTTCCAAGTCAGATAACTGACATTTATCGGTCGATCTGTATACTTAGTTTAAGGGCAACTGAATTCTGTCAATCTGAAGTTTGCTTTCGTCATGTTTCATCTTCTGTTTCGGGCACTGGTTTGTAACTTTGTCAACCGTTGAGCATCAATCATTAATATGTCAACCAGCATACCAGTGGCTGCTATCGTCGTCTGTCGTCTTGGATAAGGCGGGGAGTGTGGTGAATGAGCATCACCAGGTCGTAAAGTGCACTCAGCTAAAAGGGAAATGCCTTCACACTTAACAGACATGCTATCCCATGTGCCAGTTACTCGTTCATCATCGTTCTATGCGTGTGTGTGTGTGTGTGCAATTTATTGTCAATTTCATTATTTATAAGCGATTTTTATGGCAACATTGCTATGCGGTTATGGTTATATTTCATCGTTTACCTCTGGTTCTGCAGGTGTGAGCAATTGTTTGCGAATCGACATCAACAGCTAAAAGTTTCAAGGAGCAGCTGTTGGATGGCAAAAACTTTTGTCCTTTGGCTTTGGAATTGTGTGAAGAAAATGTAGATGCTTATATATTTTTTATTTACACGCTTATAAAGCCAACTGAATTGCTTTATAAAACAGCATTACATACATATAAACATTTCAGTTCAGCAATCAAGCAAAAACTTCTTTTTTAAAAAAAAAATTGATAGAATAGAATTCCAAAAGAGCTGAGTTAGAAAACTAAGTGAAATTCAATACTCAATTTAAAAAAGCTTAATTTTTGGCTTAATTTTGATTGATTCATTTCGTATTCACTAAAAAATAGTAATCAAATGAAATCGATTACTGAAATATTTCTTGTATAAAATTCATGAATAAATTGAAAACAAAAAAAAAAACAATTAGCATTTATGCAAATAAACTGCGCTTATTTTCATTTTCCACAAATAAACAGAAACAAAGAAATCGCATTATATTTCAATAGAGCATTGGCATTCTATTTATTGTTGCAAAAACTTACACTTAATTAATGCCAATTGATTTGTGACGGCATGTGCACCATTTGCTTCTTGTTTACTCTGAGCAATTATTCCCAGTTACATGTTTCCATTTATCCTCATCTACATGGACAAGTTTGAACGTCATCATCACCCCGGAATAGGCGGAGTTGGGATGCCATACCCACACACACACATACACGCAGACACATATATATAGAAATGTATTTATTTGCAACGTGTTCACCATATTGTGGCACTCAAATGCAGTTGCAGCCTGCAGGACATCGCTCTCTATGATCTATGGCCATGATAGCAGGTGATGCATTATTTATTTCAAAACAACATAAAGTTTTTATGGTTTTGTTACTCTGAATTCATTATTTTTGTTTAATTGACAAATAAAGTAGTCAATATTATATGTTGCAGGGTATTAAAAGCAATAAACCATTGCCAATTCGATCGAAAGAATTATTCATTTTAAAATGCAAAATTCTTGTCTCAATTACACGCATCAATTACATAATTACATATAAGTCGAAAAGTAGTACAAGTATTTTAACAAGATTTTGAATAACATTATGTTTGATAAAAAATCGTAAAGATTTAAACGTTTATCCTGTTTTTGTTGGGTTTATAATTATCCAAACAAATAAATGCAATGTATCATATTCTACTTAACTCAATTTAGTTAGCCATTAAAAATTGATTTCACTACTCTACGTAATCTAACTTTTTAGGCACATTTATTACCTTGAATATAACAGTTTAACTATAACATTTTTAAAATTTATTTTACTTGGAGCTTTTTTTGACTTTTTACTTGGTCACTGACTTACTTGACTAATCATCTTACTCACTCTTTCATTTTTACTCACTTAGTTGCAATCTTTCGAATTTCGTTAATACATCCTTTTTACAATAGTCTAAGGACTGTTGGGATAGCTCGGAACTTAATAAAGTCAGTAAAGACCGAACAAATGTATCAGTGAACTCGTTTATCAAAGTAAGTCGTTTGGCCCAACATCACAACAGTATAGTTAGTAAAGGGCTTATAAAGTAGCCAATAATCTAAATATTTTTATTAACTCTTGGTAAGATAACTTAAAAACATGTTCCTCCTTTTATGCTTATATAGATAATACCGCGACACCAAATTTTGTTTTAATTTTTAGGCTCTTTATGCTCAAATTATAAATTTCTTCAGTGTTATGGATGCTTAAAATTGATTACATGTGAGCAAATGAATTTGCACTCAAAACTCGGTGGCTCAAATTGAGAACTACTGAAGCTCTGATAATCTTGTTTTTCCAGCCCCAAAGTACTTTAAAACATAGGTATCTATTTTTTATTCGAATTTTATAAAAAATATAACATTCGACGGGAAATTCAATTTTTTTTCTTTGCGAATTTAGAAAAAAGTGCTTTGGTATAAATTACACACAAAAATCAGAATTTCAAGTGACAATTTTGTTGGTGCTGAATTGAAATTTTGTGGCATGCAGATTATCTTCTTCAGTATTAATGTTTTTATCGATATCTGTACTGCTAGTCGAAAAGGCTCATAATCTGAATACAATAACCAACAAATTATCTAATGGAAAAGAAGATGAATTTCCTTTCACTATATTACCTCAGAGAGATATTAAATCTTAGGGCATTTAAACTTCAATATAATTTAATTGGCAATATGCTTTTAGTTTACTTAACTCAATGGATATTGTTCTCCCATATCCCCCGTAAATCCATCGCCACGAGAGCTTTGCACACACACACACACACAGACGAACGCATTTACATATAGACACACACACGCAATTATTCTCATTTTCATTTGGATTTCCCTCGGTTCGTTTATTCTCCACTTACATAGTTGCTTACACAAGCCCCACTTGCGGCCTGGCAACCTTTCAGCTGGCTGAATGAATGAAAGAGACATTAAAGGGCTTAGGCAAATTCTTTGCCCAAAAGATATTGAGGTGGAAACGGCTCGAGAAATGTTCTCCGGTCCCGTTGCTGGTCTTTTGACACTTTTATAGTTTCATTCGATTTCAATAAGTGTCATCTGGTAGCAGACGGATAAACGATTTTGCGCAAAGAAGAAGAGGTGGTAAATTTTGTGGTTTTTATTTACTTCGACAAATTTTTTGACAGTAGCAGAAGAATTGATAGCCAACTAGAAGCAGGACAAAATGACACCTCAGGCCAAATTTGATTTGGCAAAATAAGTTTAATTACTGAGGTCAGGGATTGAGCTGTATATAAATTGTGGCGAATAGGGTTGCCAAAGTAAACTGCAGTCACAACTAATTAGTGGGTCATGGCAAAGAACTCAAACTCATTTTGGCACCAACTTTTATATTTTTTGGTCATTTCATACCCAGTCATTTCTCACGCTTGAGTTTGCGTTAACGTGAAAATGATTCAAGTGCTTTTGGTTTTTTGTTTAACAAAGTTCTCTCTGTGAAAGCGCATTGGGCAAGTAATTAAATTAGTTTAATTTACCATTTTACAGAAATATAATATCAGCACCGAAAAATGCGGCGATTTGACCGTAATTGTACAGGTTAGTAAAGTGCCTCAGAGAAAATGGAATCCAATTGTAGGAAGGAAATTGTAATGGTTTTATCTTCGTATATAGGGCGATCTATCGCAGCAGGAGAAACGTGCCGTATTTATAACCGTTCATGATTTGGGCTGCAATCGTAAGTAGAACAACATTATCATCATCCAAATCCAATGACCAATCCATGTGTCTTTGTTAGATAACTCCTTTCAGGAATTTGTAAGCAGCCCATCCATGACGGAAATTAAGGAGCGCTCATGTTTCATACACGTCGATGTGCCCGGTCATGCTGATAATGCCGATGCCTTGGCCGACAATTTTCCATTTCCATCTTTGCAAGCTTTGGGTGAGGATTTAGTCACCGTTTTGGACTATCTGCATGTGAAGTATGTGATTGGATTGGGCGAGGGGGCGGGAGCCAATGTATTGGCCCGCTTTGGCCTGGCCCATCCAAGTCGGGCATTGGGCCTGATTCTAATCAATGCCACGGGCAGTGCAGCCAGTGTTTTACAGTCATTCAAGAACAAGGTGAGTGAGCCATGAAAATCCGCAATCGTGCGAGATTTGGAGTGTCCAATTAACCTGCTCATTTGTCTTTTTCCCATTAATTGCAGTTCATTAGCTGGAAAACTGATGAGGTGGCCCAATCAGCTGAAAGCTTTCTAATGTATCACAAATTTGGGCATGTAAGTAACTATTATTAGTAGTTGTTGTGTTTCGAGTCTCAATATTACATACTTACATATTGTACACCGAATATCCTGTTCTCTTTTTGCTGTGAAAGTGAACACACATCGTCGAACTTTGTGTTGTTGTGTGGTTAATTGATTAATTCTCAGTGTCATGTTGTATTTTTTCACTTTACAATTTCTTATTCCATTTTATGTTTGAATCCCTAACAACGACCAATCGAACGGAATTACAAATACGTTCGTCTACGCTCAAGGTTATGGAGGTAAACCGAAAGAAAGTCTCTATATTAAATAAGTCTCGATCTCTCTCTACAATCGGTTTTCAATACTCTGCTAGATACCAAAAAATTGTTTCATAAGTTTAGATTTTTTTATATTTCATTTAAAGCATGATTCTTATGTTTTCTCATTACTCTTTTTATTTTTAGCGCTCGGTATGTAGTTTCCCTTCGACAGTTCTAACTGAACCAACAAATTGGCAAATATCTTCACCAAGAAGAAAAAATATTTGAAATTTTTATCCATTTTTTGTTTTACTTTTTGTTTTTAATTTTGCATGCTTTTTGCTTTTGATGCTTTTGACCTTGTCTTATATAGTGTAGATTGTTGTATCCTAAAATTGCTTTTGTCTTACTGCTGCACTGCTCGATATAATATTTTTGGTAAACTAAACTACTTTATAGCAAATTGTCGGTGAGAATCCCGATAAGGAAAAAATTGTGGCTGAATATCAGAAGCGTTTGCATCGTTCGCTCAATAGCAAGAATGTTGGGCTCTATGTCAAGGCATTTATGAAGTAAGACCTAGTTAAAGATTTTCTTTCTCACATTTACTATAAGGCATTTCTTGTAATTTCAGTCGCAAGGATCTAACTCTAAAGGGTTGCAAAGTGGACGTCATTTTGATTACTGGCATGCTAAGTCCCTATGCCTCAATGGTTGAGAAACTGCATCGAGATGTGGAGAAGGAGCGTGTCACCATATTGAAAATTGAACGTGCTGGAGACGTTTTGGCAGATGCTGTAAGTATTGCTTTTTAGCAAAAGAATTTCGACTTTGATATCCTTAAATAGACTATTGGTCAGTGTCTTTCGGTCTGTTTATTTGCTGACTGTCTGTCTGTGACAGTCTGTGTCTATTCAAGCTTATCTCTCAGTTTTAAAGCTATTCTTAGCGAATTTATATGTGTGGGTTTATATACAAAACCCATTAATAAGAACCGACCCGATCGCACTTCTATGATATATCCAAACCAGCCAAAATGTTATGATATACGAAATGATTTTCTGCAGGACACACTCATGAAATAGTTATTTGAATGACATGTTTGTGGAATTAGGTCCCACCCAGCATTTGGAAGATTGTTTTAACAGATTACCAAACACATGTTTACTTATTATAAATATTCTATACACATTTTTCAGCCTGGTAAAGTGGCGCAATCGATCTTGTTATTCTGCAAAGGACAAGGTCTACTTACCTCGGTGGTAATGCCAGGAGTAGATCGTGGACGAGCCTTCTCCACCGCCAGTTCGGGATCCTTTGAGAGCGCCAATGGTTCGCGACGTTTGTCGCGAGGAATTTCTATGGAAGATTACGATAAGCCCAACATAAGGCGACTCAGCATTATGAACAGTGAGTTGTTGCCCAAGAAGGAGTAATACGTTTAAACACTGCTTCAGCTTCAGCCGCAGCTGTAGACAACAGCGTCAAATTGAATTACATAATTATTAGAAAAATTACCTTTAGTCTCACCTGAACACAACACACACACACACACTCAAACGCAATGTATTTTCTAATAATTTAGTCCAATTATTAAAGAATTGTAATATGCCAACATTTTATTAGCAATCACTTTTAAGAAACAAAGAAATTAAACAAAAATCTGCATAAATTTATAAAACAAAAATCGACGTCGACAAATCTTTTAGAGAATACTACCTACATATATAATATTTATAGACTTAGACTTGTAAAATCCCTTATGATATCCCACCTGTAAAAATGAGAGCAAGGCAATTCATATCTCAGCGTCTAAATTGACGAAAATTAAACCCCCCAAAAACCATTTACTAAGTAACATATTGTGGCCAAGCAATCATCTATGCATATTATGTGTATGTAATACCTCCGATTGATTAATAGTACCTTAATACGTAGCAATTGAAGTAGAACTTTGACCCTTGTTACTTTATTTTCATAACGACAATTGAAAAAAGGTCCCAACAAAACGAATTTCGGCCGTGCTGAACTTTTCACACCCTTGCAGTTTCTTGAGAAATTTAATACAAACATAATGAACACTTTTTGATATACGAAATTGAATCTGAAGCCGCGAACCGGCTAATTTGGTAATCAAAAACGTTTCCTTTTGTGTGTATCCGACCAATTTTCTTATATCATGTATCTTATCCCATGTATCTGCATGGGAATAAATCTCTAAAAATCGATGTAAATTTTAATGCAACGCAAACCAACGGCCGACAAAAGGCACCTACACGAAACAATGTTTATTTATCATACCAACGAAAATGTCACACAAATTAATGAGAAAAATATATAAGCAATTCAAAGCCAAATTATTGTAGTACAGCTTTCAGGCGCTTTTTTGTATTATTATATAAATAATATCATATCGGCTTTTAGCAATATTATGTATGTAGTGAAGAAAACCAATATAAATTGTATACATTACATACAAACCGAGCACTTTGAAAAGTTAGCTGCAAACACATCGTTACCGAATAAAAACTTATAATCAAACACGAAAAATTGTAGAGCATTTTTATTATTTAAATTAAGTGTTAATATATGTAAATCTAACATCAGTTAATCATTCAACAGTTAAGGAGACTTTCCAATTTAATCGCATATATATGGATGCCCCACCGCCACAAAAGCCGCCCAAAGAATTTCATTATGGAACGCATCATACGAGTTTTTTTAAACCAACTTTGAAAATGATTTACAAACGCTGATAAAAAGTTCAGCAGAATCAAAATTTTTGTTCCCAATAAATACATGAGAAGCGTAAAGCAGTAGCCGGTGCCATAAATGAACTTTTAATTTATGCTAAATTATACAAAGTAATCATCAACATGCTTACAAATTTGGAAGTATGATTGAGACAAATAAGAATTTTTTCAAAGAATGAATGATCCTAACAACATAATGCAGAAGTCTCAGTTTTTCGTACAGGTTTTCTAGTAAGTTATAGAAGTCTATGACAATATTTCACTTTACTTTTTTATGACATTAAATAATTAATTTGGCATTGCGAATTTAAAGAACTATTCAAATTCGATACATTCTACTTCGATAATAAAAAACGATAGTTATCGATAAATATGCACTTTATTTTACGTCGATAAATATGGACTTGACTTCAGTGCTGCCAGTTTGGCTATTTTAAATCTATTCTAGCTAAACAAATATTTTTTAACCTTACATGCACCCTTAGGGTAATATAAAAATTAATGTCACCAAAATGTATATTATAGGCAGAAGGAAGCTTTTCCGACCTCATAAATTACATGTATATACTAGTTTAGTATTAACACCTATCTGGGTCAATGCAAACTTCTCCTAGACAGTTCTACATAAGGCATTCTACTTATGTGCGACAGGCACTGGATATCTAGGACTCAGCCGGATCGGACCACTTTATAATGTAGCTACAAAGGAAACGATCATATTGTACCTTTATTTCAAAACGTTGATAAATAATGTTTTTAGCTATTAGCTATTTTCAGCTATTCTTGTCAACACTGTTCGGCTGACTCGTTATAAGTTGAGGGGTCCGATATTGTTAAAAATTGGAAATAAATAAATACATCCTAATGGACCCACCGCCGCCAACTAAGCCTCCCCGCGGAGTCAAGTATGGCAAGGATGAGGTAAACAATACGGAATTATGATTTCCATACATTCTCGTTGGCTTTAGCCAAACCTAGGCAAAGCGAAAATGATGACGACACTTCTTGTTGTTGTCATCACTCCCACTTTTTAAAATATCATCTAATCTGGACTTTGTTTCGAATTCTGCTTGTAGTCAGCAGGCTGTGGCTTCCTGGTCAACGTTATCAAGTCTCTGGGCTTTAGTGAGACCAACGAGGAACGTCAGAAGGAGAAGCTAAAAATCGAACAAGAATTCAAACGTTCGGACCTGCGACTCAATGAATTGGTGTCTCGACATGATCAACAATTGACGCAGGTTCTGCCTCTCTTTAGTCAGGTGGCCATTGAGATCACAGCCAGTCGTGAGCGGATACATGCGGTTAAAGAAAATCTGGGTGCCTGCAAGAGATTGCTTCAGTGCCGAAAAGATGAACTGAAGAAGATGTGGACAGATGCAGTGCAGCACAAATATGTGCTGGAGATGCTCGAACAAATGTAAGTTTTTTTCATCTTATAAGTGACAATTTGTGACAACTTTTTTGGATTACAGCCAGGAATTGCGAAAAGTGCCTCAACGCGTAGTCAGCTACACAGCTAAGCGACAGTATTTGCATGCAAGCAAGGCTCTCACCGATGCCCTGAACACACTCAATGGACCACTGCAAGGCGTTGAGGGGTTGGCCGATTTACGAACGGATTTGCAAACACGTCGTCAACAGCTCTATCATCGTCTGCACGAAGAGCTGGTGACCCAAGTATACAAAAATTCAGCAAACGAAGCCCTATTCGCCTTTCAACGCTCCAATTCCAGCCGTTTGAATTCTAGTTTCACCCGGGGAATAGGAGTGCGACGTTCAACAGATCGTATTGAAGCTAATGCCAGGGTACGCAAGGCTCTGGCCGAAATGGCCCAGGGCTTTGATCTGGAAAACGCTGAGATAATTGAAGATGCAGATCTAATAGATCCCGAACTGAGCATGAGTTACTTTATCGCCATTATTGTGGAATGTTTTGGCATGCTGCACAAAGTGCCCGATTCTCTGGAATCGCTGCGTGTACAAATCCAAACAGAACTTTTGAATGTGGTGCGTCATACCACGCAACAGTTGTCGGCAGTTGTTGCAGTCGAAGGATCAGCCAACGCTGCTGCAAATGGCAGCTCCAATCCTTTGCTAATGCTGCTAGAGATTATATTTAAGCAATTCAAGGCAATCGCCAAGACGCATTCACTGGTCTTGAAGAACTACTTGGCCGTCGGCCAAAAGTATGCAGTTGTAGGACCACAACCCTATGATTTGACAGACTTTTGGGCCCAGGCCCAATCTGTGGTAAGTATAGTACATTAAATTGAAGATTTTGAATGAAAATTAAACCTTTGCTCTTGCAGTTGCAGCTTTTGTTGACCGACTATTTAGACATACAAAATGCAGCATCGGATGAGGGCAATTCAACTGGATTTGCTGAGCCAACTAGCAACATTAATTCTTATTTCCTAAGGCGAAAAGTTGCAAGGTGAGTAATCCAACGGAAAGTAATAAAAATTTTAAATTTCATCTCATTCATTTCACCTCTCAGCACCAAAAGATCAATGTTCAAATTCGACAAATCGTCACATATAGCCAGCTCAGGTGGCAAAGAACATAGACGCAATGCATCGGATGTTTCCATAGATGATAACTTGGGCTCTCAGCTGGATGGCAGCGGGAAGGGATCGACCAGTGGCATTTTACCACACGAAAGAAAACAACACCGGGAGAAACTATTGATATGCACACCCGATCAAAATGTAATAACCAAAGTTTACTTGCCACTTATGGGCTACATACAGGAAATTGAGAATTTTATGAAATGCAAGCCGGGGTAAGGGATCGTTGTCTTTTCTTTTTAAATTCTCAGTTGAACCTTTTTGTTTTCCCATAGGCAACCCTGTAGCCTGCATGATTTTGTGGATAACTATATTAAGGAGACATTCCTGTCCAAAGGACACAATCGGAATCTGCAATTGACCATTGAGTCCTTGTCAAAGAATCAAGACGCCTGGCGCACGATTATAAGCCCGGAGGAGATGAGAGCTCTCAATTTGAATAGACCCTTGTTGCAGTCAACTGTGATGGTGGAGCGTCGCCTGGTCGAGACGAAAAATTTGATACAAGACTTGCCCTGTTATTCCGAAGAGTTGCTTAAGATGGTATGTGCCCTGCTAAAGGAGTATCGAGAGAATTGTCAGGCGGCTTACCGAGGCATTGTGCAGCCAGATTCCGAAGATAAGCGTATCTACAGTGTAGCCTGGCTAAAGGATGAGGACATTAGTCGTTTCCTTAAGTAAGACAAAATCCATGTGATAGAATATATTATCTTAAATATTAATTCAATTTAGATCGCTGCCTAACTGGACTGATCTGAAGATCTCTAGCCAGCGAACTCGGCAAACTCGAAAGCTTCAACGCGGTAGCTTTGAGCCTTCCGAGGAAGAGAGTCCATTTCAGGTGCAACAGCGTAATATACGCGAAGCGGAAATGCTCACCAGCAACTTGGGCGAAGGAGGCATTACTCAACGAGAGATTCTGGACGACATTGGGGTGCTTAAAGAGCTGGCAATACTACAGGAGAGCATGGAATGGTTTTCCGCCCGTGTCTCCGAGTTTGCCAATGAGCTGCGACGTCCGCTTGTGAATGGCCTTAACGCCATATCCGCAGAGTGCACTGCCAACATTGCCATCAAAGATGGCACCATTAAGGTTATGACAAACCTGGCCTTGGAATTCGATGAACTGGCCAATACCTGTCTCCTTGTTTTGCACCTGGAGGTTCGTGTACAGTGCTTCCATTATTTGCGTTCCAAGTCGAGTGCAAGGAATAATAGTTACGTGGGCTCGAAGGATGACATTCTAGAGCCAGATCGTCAGGTTCAGGTGCTGACCAAGCGTTTATCCGAAATGGATGAAGCGTTTAGTGCGACTCTGCATCCGCGCAAGACAAGGGTGAGCAGCCCCTTAAAAATCGGATTAATTCACAGTAGACTGAAACATTTCTTCTTCTTTTTGCAGTACGTCTTTGAGGGACTAGCTCATCTTGCTTCTCGGATTCTCATACAGGCATCCAATTACCTGGAACACATTGATCAAATCACTGTGCAACGTATGTGCAGAAATTCGATTGCCTTGCAACAGACCCTAAGCAACATAACCGCCTCCAGAGAGGTGGCTTTGGATCAAGCCAAGCACTTTTACGAATTACTATGCATGGAGCCTGATGTAAGTCCGATTCTAAATTTATTTCCTAAGATATTAGTAGCTTATAAAATAAATATGTTTGTGTTCCGCAGGAAATACTTAATGCATTGTTGGAGCGTGGAACACAATTCTCAGAGATGCAGTTGCTCAACGCTCTCCAATTGTCGTGCAGGGCTTGCGGCATTACCGATGCCAATTTACTGGCTTCCTATCAGCAAAAGCTTTCGGATATTTTGGGTGCTAAGCCATCCAAGGGTATTGTTGTATAACAGTGTAAAGTTTATTTAAAAAATAATTATACCACACACTCGCATACACACTTATCAATTATTGTTTATGGCGTGTATGTGTAAGTGCAAATTATACAAAAATGCAATAATTGTTTATTTTAACTATTCGAAATAGAAATGTTCTAAAAATATTCGAATGTGGTGTCAATCGGAACAGCAAAACGGAAAAACATTTGATCACAATTTCTGCTGCCCCTTGTTGCCTAGTTTTTAAATGATAGATAGTATTGGGCAAATGGCAACAGAGTAAAGAATCTTTATGGACTTTTTCTCTCAAAGAATTAATTCGTCAAAATATTTAAGATGGTCGTGAGCTTCTTTTCGCGGCACTAAAAGAAAATAACAAAGACTCAACTAAGACAAAGACAGTTACGTTTACCCACAAATACAACAAATTCAACAAATTTTGAGGCAGTTAATTTATTTTTATTATGTGATGTCTTTTTATTTGCTGGCACCTCCAATTTTGTATTAAACATCCTTTTTAATGTTGGGTCCAAATTTCTGCTTCCTTTTTTGCTAATATCCGTCTTAATAGCTATAATTTGTTTGAAATTTAAAGTTTGTTTGGTTTTTTAAAATAGTTAATTCTTTTTATTTAGTCATCCAAAACTATGATCCGATCGTTTAAGAGAACTATTTGATAAAGTCACAATATTGGCACATTACCGTTCGGCCATGGCTATATAAACTTGTCTCGTCGTTCTTATCAAAAATATATACTTTTTATGGTATGATTAAAATTATGGGGTAAATCACACAAAAGTAATTTAAAAAGCAATTTTTTGCGATCGCTATTAATATGGGGAAAATCACGTTCCGGATTTTTAGGCAAAAAGCACGGATCTTTCTGTTAAAAGCACTGTGCAGCCCATATTCATCTCTACAGTTTTTGCCCTAGATGCTTTGGAGTTTTTAATTTATTCTAATAGTTTATATCGATTTCAACTGTTCTTATGAGTGATTTCGATAACTGTTTCTGATTCCGTATAAATCCAATATTTGAAAAAGGGGAGCCACATGAACCACCACTGATCAGTAAAGTACAACAAAGAAAGGCGATCATTTCATATTAAAAAAATGAACAGATTTTACCAAGTTAAATTGGACGGTGCCACATGGAACCTCAGAGATAGATATCAGAAACTTCAATTTATAGGATCCGGATCATATGGCCAAGTTGCGAAGGCTTCTGTGGGACAAAGCAATTCTCAAGTGGCCATTAAAAAGATATCCCAAGCATTCGATTCCAAAGACTACGCGAAGTTAGCGTTTCGCGAACTTTCCGTGTTAATGCACGTGAGTCATCCGAATTTGATAAGCCTATTGGATGTATTCCTTTCTCCCAACAAGACCGATATTTATCTGGTGACCCATTTAATGGAGGCTGATCTGCATAAAGTCATACACACACAAAATCTCACAGAGGAACATATTCAGTCATTCTTGAGCCAGATAGTCAATGGACTGGCTTACCTTCACGCCCGTGGCATAGTTCATCGAGATCTGAAACCATCCAATATTGCCATCAATGGAAATTGTGACTTGAGAATTCTGGATTTTGGCTTGGCACGAGCCGCAAGCTCAGAAATGACTGGCTATGTGGTAACACGTTGGTACCGTGCTCCAGAAGTAATATTCTCATGGCGCGAATACGATCAAGCAGTAGATGTATGGTCAGTGGGATGCATCCTAGCGGAATTGATTACCAGCCAAGTTCTATTTCGGGGCAAAAATACATTCAATCAATTGACGGTAATTTTCAATCTGGTGGGCACTCCATCAGCTGCTCTAATAAACAAAATATCAAATAGCATCACAAGTACATGTCTATCAGAAGAACCTCATCGTGATGGACAAGACTTCAACGTTGTGTTTAGAAATGCTAGCCCATTGGCGATTGATTTGCTGAAGAGGATGCTGCAGCTTGATCCCGAGGAGCGTATTAGTTCCTTAGAGGCATTAAAGCATCCTTATCTTAAGGACTATTCCACACCCACGGAGGAGGACTTTCATCCGATTTATGATCAAAGTTTCGAAACTTCAAACCTCTCCTTAGAGGACTGGAGAAGAATCATTATAGAAAAGATCGACCAATTTCCACCTCTTAATATTGAATCAAATATTAAGGGAAAATAAGTTTTAATCTTTTAAATTATCCTTTATGTCCAGACCGCCAACACTTTTATTTAAAAACTGCATTTTGTTTTTAAATAATGAATTAATGAACTTTTAAGATCATTGTTTTGATATCTAAAGAAACAAAGAAAGTTGCAATATCTATGTATGTAAATGGTTGCAATTTCTGCATTATTCATTTATTTTCTAATCGTTTTCAATTGATTAAAAATTCCTATTACATAAAAGCGCTTTGAACTAACAATTGGAAAAATAACAAATTACATAAGATTAAAGGTTTCTTCTTTTTTGTTATAATATTATGTTAAAAAGAACTTATGAGATTTATACAACAAAATTTCACTATTTACAATGCTTACAAAATAATTATATCAATTCATCATTAAAGATATTTCTATAGTTAGAAAATTTTATGCGTATTTTTATTATTTATATATTTGTTGGTTTTGTTCTATTTTTCAGCCATGTGCTTGGTTTATTTACTATGACTAGTTGATGCGTTCTCTTTGTTCTATTTAAATTGATTTATTTTTCATTTGTTTTTGTATTTTTTTGTTCGGCACAATTTGGGAATTAGTTTTTTTTTTGAGTTTTGAGTTTGGTTTTAATTTCGTTTAGAAAACATGGCCTTGCAGTTTAGTTGACCTCAATCCTGGACGGAACCTAAACAATACACAAAGACTATTAAATAGCAAGCTGAACAAACAATTTTAAAATGAGCAAAGACACGAAATGAATTGAGGATATTGTGAATTGTTTGTTGTTATTTGTGACTAGATAGGTTTTTATATATGTATGTATATGTATATATTTATATTGTAATTGGTTGATCTTTGGAGTTGTACAACTTTTGCGTTGATTGCGATTAGTTTGATTTCGATTAATTTCTTTATACGAAATATTTCAGAGTTCATTATAAACAGTATAATGACTATAACTACTACACATACTAACTAATAACTCTCTTGCATAACAAATAAGCTAAAGGCTAAAGTTTAAACAAAGTCCGTTCGTTTTAATGTTGGCGTTATTACCTCGTTGCCAGTGTCATGTTTAGGCATAGCTCATGATCTCTTAGATCACCCCAGCCGCCATTGCCCTTACGTAGCTTTGATTTCTTAACCAAACTGGGCACGGTTAAAGTGAGTGAGCGGGGAAAAAGTTGATGTGAATTACGGGCTATGCGTAAGACATGCTGAACCTTGGAGATAACCTGATTGGATTCGCAATTCTTGTTCTTATGATGAACCCCACTGAAAAGTATTAAATCTCTGATTAATTGAAGAGTAAAATGTATTGTAAGGGCCACTTACCATTCGCCTATGTGAAAGACACGAGGTCCTTTGACTATCATGGCATGGAGTTTGCGTTTCAAACACTGCTGGGATACATGCTGCAATGACCAATCCCAGTTATAATCATCGTATGTGCAAAAATGACGAGCACACTTCCGTATGCCCATCCAGGTGGTGCGATTGAAGGCAAAGCCCATATTATGTTTGCTGCTTATCCAAGGCATCACTTCCACCTGTGGCAGAAATTGAGAGTAAGATAGTAATATTGATAGCAATAGCAGTATTGAGAAAATGAATTGAACAAAATGTAATCGATAGTTAGTATAGTTTGAGGAGGGGTCATGCGAATTTCATTGTTCTCTTTTGTTTTTCTGTTAATAATGGTGGGTCCTCATTTGGCTAATGATAACAAATTAGTTTTATTTCGATCATTTGCATAATAGATTTTTCGATTTGAACAAAAGACGAACGAGTAATGAAAATGATTTATATAAGTAAATGCAAGCATAATGGGAGACGCACTCAAATACCTTGCTATAATCATTGAGAATGCCTTCCCTATCAATCTTCTTCACCTTTACACGGGCATGCAACTGGTTTTTGGTGGGACAAAATGGGATACAACACAGATTTACCCACATAAGACAAAAAGAATAAATAGCAAAAACAAATTTCAAAAATAATTTGTGTTTAATATTTCAAAAAGAAACCAAAAAAATGAAGTAAAGCATGCTAAATTGCCAAAGCGAATTGAAAATATTCTAGTATCATGCAGAGAAAGTGGTTATCGAAAAAAAACAACTACAAACAAAAATCGTTCAAGATGAATTCACATTGGAATAGAAATTGGCCAACAAAACAGGCTTTACAGTTTCTATTCCATAGTAAAGACATTGACAAGTGCATATTAGCTATGTAGAATTGAGTTTGACTGATTTCGACGGTGCACTACCTTCTGATAGACGGAATACAATGATGGCAGGACATGATAGTTCCATGTTTGTGCACCATTTTTATTGTTAAGATTGTTATTATTATTATTGTTATTATTATTGCTATTCTCATTATTGTTGTCAGATGGGGCAGTGGCGGTGACAGTGTCGATGTGGTTCGATCTCTTGCTATTTTTGTGGCCGCCAGCATGGTCACTGACATCAACAGTGTCGCCCACATAGACTTTAACATTTTTTAATGATTTCGTTGATGACGATGATTGCGCAGATGATGTGGATTGCATTGAATTTCTATTGTTATAATTATTATTATTATTATTGTTGTTATTGTTATTATTGTTCCTATTGAATCCTAATAGACTGTTTGTTGAGATCAGCGAGGAAGCATAGGATTTCTTGTTAGTCTGCATGATGATAGTTTATACATATATATATAGAAGTAGAGAGATTTTTTAATATATGTATATAATATATTGAGGAATACATTTTGTGTTTAAAAATAAACAAATTTGAACCAAAATTAATTAAAGACCCTATGCAAATATATTGGACATAGAAAATGCAACCGTTAATAAACTACCAGAATTCATTTTTGATTTACAACCCAAAGAGTATTATTCTTAAGCCATATTATTGAATTGTTAATAATGTAATTTGTAATCAAAACGCAATTTGTTGTTGTAATGGCTACTACGATGGAGGTAAGTCTACATTTCGGTTGCATTCCCTTAATGACATGTAAATTAACCTATTGTTAAATGAGGATTATAAGTACATATTGGTAAGTTGTAAAATAATCCATTGAGAATGTGTATATGTGTTTGTGTGTGTGCCCTTGTGGTTTATGGTATGAATTGTGTCTTGAATTCAAATGTTTATATATTGTATGGATTTTTTTTGTTGCTAGTAATAACAATTGCACTGGCAGAAGCTTTGTTTGTTACAATTCAAAAAGAAAATTATATATGTAAATCGAGTGAAACAGAAAAGAAAAATTTAAAACCATAAAACATTTCCAATGATTGTTTTGTCGATGCTTTTTCTATTTTGTCTCACCTTGCTGTGATAGGTGTAATAGTTAAACGTCTTCAGATAAGTGCCCAGCGAAAGGACATTGCATTGTGGGCACAAGTCTTTGGTGCGTTGTTGCATCATGGCCAGTATATAAAGAAAATCCTCGGCCACATAATGATCCTCCTCTAGGAACAAAACCAGACCTGCAACAAACACACACAATTTAAGTGAAGGAATCAAGAAAGAAGTTTTCATATTTTTCCTTAATACCTGTATGGAAACGTGTCACTTCCAGCTCATTGAATACACGATTCGCTTTCCACCACCAATGATGTTTGGTCTGAGTAAACTTGGCCTCACGATAATGGCCATAGAGATCCGGATAAAGCGCATTATTACAATTTGTGATTAAAGCTCTATAAATGATAAATTGTTATATTGAAATATTGTCATTCTAATGGTTGAAGGACATTAAATACGCACTGATCCTTTTTCATATTCCTGGGACAATCGTTGGGATCGAGTCCAGGGTACTCATGGGGATGGGTTTGTATGGAATATGGATAGAAGATTTGCAGCACTTTACAAAAGTCAATTTGCTGCACCAGATCATTGATGTCATCGTCATAATAATCATGTGAGAAGACAAGGAGCACCTTGGATATATCACGGGCCTGGGCCAGACTCACAATTAAATGACGCAAATACGTGATTCTCGTGTGCACCTAAATAAACATCAAATTTATAGTTTATTTTTATGTTTCTCTTTTAGTTATTGGTCTCACCTGGATGACAATTATCACAGAATCGTTTTGCAGCGGTCCAAAGATGTCCTCATTTAGGACCAACTGCATCTCGTTGTAACGGATTATTTGACGTTTAATTTCCGTCATATTTGGCGGATGATAGACATCAAAATTAAGTGTAGTAGCTGTGGCCATAGCACCAGCACTGGTGGAATTCAAAAACATAGCTGCATAGTGAGTTAATTTATTAAATAATTCAATAAATATTGCTGAACCTTCTTTTCATTCTTACCCCCAACTGCTGTAGCTGCAGCAGTGTGATTACGCGTATGCGGAGTCAAATATTTGTGCAATGGAGCCGGTACCATGGCCAAGATGGCATCTTCTGAGTCATTGGTGACAGCATCACTTAAAACAGTGTCCCGGCTATCCACTGAAAGATAAATATGTTATCATTCTTTTTGAGATAAGCCAAATCTATGTACTTACGGTAGTTGAAATTATGATACTGCAGTAGACCAAAAATGCAGAGAGCAAATACAAAGATGCTGCGCATATAGAAATTATTGCGCTTACGTCCCATAGCTCCAGTATTGGGCAGTGGTACCAGGATGCGTCCTTTACAATACAAAATGAAAATGAAGTAAGTCGACTCGCCGACTTGGGTATACCATACACCAGGTGAAACAAATATTTAAAATTTCGAAAACCAAATGTATGTCTACTAAATTGTTTTAACATGCCTCATACCATTTGCTATCTCGCTCACTCTACAAACACACAAGCACTCTAGCGCCGCCACTAGCCAACGGCCAATTCTGCCCTTATGGATCGCGTAGCAAAATACGTTCATACGTATATTTTGTATGTTTCTAGTCCGATTTCAATCAAATTTGGTAGTTTGATAGAAATAGATAAGATTTATTAGTCTGCCAAATTTGATCGCGATGGTCAAAAAATTGCAAGAGCTAATCGGTTTTTTCTAAATTATGGAGGCGGAAGTGGGCGTGGCAACATATTAAACTATATGTATTCTGCGCGCATACTAAGCCAATATACATACTAAATTTGGTGACTTTAGCTTTGTTAGTTTTCGAGGAAATCAGTTTTGTTTAATTTTCGGGGGCGGAAATGGGCGTGGCACAATTTTTTAATAGTCAATATCTGCGCGTCTATTAAGCTAGCTTACACACCAAATTTAATGTCGGTAGCTTTCATAGTTTTTAAATAAATCAGTTTTTTGTAAATTCCGGGGGCGGAAGGAGGCGTTGCAAAAATTTTGTACAATTTGTTTCTGCGCGCTAACTAAACGAGTATATATACCAAATTTGATGTCTCTATCTGTTATACTGTTGAAGAAAAACAGTTTTATGTGAATTCTGGGGGCGTAAAGGGGCGTGGCCAAAATTCCAATTAACTCTATACATTTACATACCACACGAGTCTACATACCAAATTTGGTGGCTCTAGCTCTAATAGTCTCTGAGATCTGCGTGTTCATACAGACGGACGGACGGACGGACAGACAGACGGACATGGCTAGATCGACTCAGTTGTTGATCCTGATCAAGAATATATATATGTATATACTTTATGGGGTCGGAGAAGCTTCCTTCTGCCTGTTACACACATTTTGGCGACTTTAATATACCATTTCACCCAATGAGTGTATGGTATAAAAACTTATCAAATTTTGACAACAATGGAAAGTATAATACTCTAATAATAGGATTAACATCATTTTTTCTACAAAACTTTCAAATATACGAGAATTTACTGTCACTTTATGATTTAATTTAATTCTTTGGAATTTATTTTAGTTTTAATACAGTGAAACCTCCATATAACGAATCTTAAGGGAACCAAAAAACAGTTTGTTATATCTATTGATTGTCTATATGAAGTATCCGTTAGTATCCGTTTTTTCAAGGCACGTAAAGTAAAATTCGTTATGTTGAGTTTTTCCTTGTAACGAAGTTCGTTATATCGAGGTTTTACTGTTTTTATAATGATTTAAAATTAACAATATTTTGAAAAGGTTATTATAAAACTCATGGCTTTGTGTTATTTCCATTACGAATCTTCCGTTCTTTAAAACCGAAATCGGGAATCTATTTCCTATATTTTATTAATCCAAAAGCATAGCAACAGTATCATCAAGGAAAATAAAACATTGTAAAAAAAGACATTGGCAGTTGTATTAAATTTGTGTAGTGGATTGTCCGGATGGTAAGAAATCTCTATATTTCCAATATTACCTCCAAATTTTTAAAACGAGCTAAGATTGGATTTGCTTATGAATGTCATCGAGTTAACAATAAAAAAAAAAAACTCATTCGAAGAAATAACTTTCTTGTGGTATTTGGCTTAAAGAAGTCATCATCTAATTACCAGAATTTTATCTGTAGACTGTAGTCCACTTTTTCGAACAACTGTAGAGCAAAGTTGAGAAGTTTATATGATGTTGGCTGTATGATAGCCCAAAAAAAAAGACAATTTTATGATTATTGGTAGAACTACATACATATATAGATAAAATGGTTATTTTAACTTTTTTTCAAAAGATGTCCACTAGATACAAAATCCGAAATACAGTTATAACGACTTTGCCTATAAATTCTGTCTGGTTCCAACGACAAAAATTCGATGACTTGGTCATACAAACTTATATATGTATAAGGGTCGCTGCTTTTAGCAACGAAACAACGATATTTCTCACAATTCAACCGGGCAAGAGCTCGTTCCGAAAGAAATAATTTTAAAAAATGTAGAAATGTATACTCTTGACAATGATCGGCACCCTTACTTATACGCGTAGCGGCGAATCGGAGGTTCTTAGACTCACTCTCTCTTACTTTAAGCTGCCGCCTTTAAATCGTAGCGGCACCTTAGCAGAGCTGCGGAGGAAAAATAAAGTTTGTGTAACTTTATATTCGGATTCTACTGTATTTTATTATGGACTGATATGATTCCAACTGTAGGCACTGATAACTGGCCGAAAGTATTGAAAAACTCTTTTTAATCACTAGTTATGAATGTGATGATAATGGTCATCATCTTTGGCATGGCAAAAATGTCGCCCATTTTTATTTTCGGAGTTTTGACATATTTTGAGAAAAAATGGGATTGGCAATCCTGTTTTTATAGACAAATTATTAAAGTAGTTTATTTAATCCTTAAAGACATAAATTGTGAATCCACAATAGGTGTACGATTTACAGTGACGAGCACTCTATTTCAACGCTATAAAATACATACCTCTAATCTTCGACATTTTCGTCAAATTTTTAACATAGTCCTTGTACAAAGTGTCCTTCCGCGTTTGGCTCTATCTCTCTCTCGTTCTCTTCTATTTAAGTAGTTGTTTAATGAGCGAGTGCTTTCATTTTGGCATCTGGAAATGTATAGAACAGAAATAATCAAAATCAGAGATAGAGATGATATTCATTTCGATTCAATTTCAAGTAAATTAAGCTGGGGGAAAGACGCAGGAACGCTAATCACAAAAGTAACGTAACGACTACCCATCCCAGATGCCCAGCCGCCATTGCTCATACGACGTGTAGGCACTTGAGTTTATTTAGGCGATTAGCATTGGACTTATACCATAAGCAGACGCAAAGTAGCCGCCATATACATGCCAAACAGGGCAACCCAGGGGGGAATAAACGACGGCAGCGGAAAAGCTAAAGAAACACGTGGAGACGTCGGGAGGGGAGGAAAAGAGCAGTTGTAAGTAAGCGGCATATAGTTGGGCCTTCTATATCGTGTCGTGTCGTCGACAATTGGCATAAAAATAGATTTAAGTTTTTTGCCGAGTCCGCAACCAATATTTCACTTGTCAAATATTATAGTTTTTCGACCATATTAAAGCGATCTCGTGAATGCAACTAATATATATACATATATAATCTGAATGCTTGTATTTAAATTGATAGTAGTATTTGTGTTTAGTCTTTGTTTATGCAAATGTACACAAAGAAAACTATTTTATTTATCAATTAATGTAACAAAAAAACACATTTTATTAACCATTTGATGTGGAAAACATTTGTATATACACATTTACCCACTCAAAAATTAAGTATACATATATAAATAGAAGGTTATCAGCAGTCAACTTTTTATTTTTTATAGTTTTATATTTTATACGCTTATAACAATCACACGTTTAGAAATCGGATCGGATAATAAATTATACATAATTCCCAATTGTTTCTTTCTTTTGCAATTTTTGAAGATTATTTACTTTATCATTTTCCCCATTACAATTTGATAGTTTTAAATAATTTGTGAATAACGCCCTTCAATAGGTTCAGAGTAAAATGATCACTAAGCCGGGTTAACTTTGAACGTGACAATGTTTAAATACTCTTTCAAGCATTTCTTTTTCTCGATCTAGGAAACAATCTGACAAATTTTTTAAATACATATAAAATCGAATTTCCATCAATGGAAATCCTACAATTCGATGCCAAAGTATTGAAGCCCTCATATATACGCCAAAAGGGTTTTCATGACATCATAATACAAACCCAGCCGGAATTTGGTAGACAGGGTCGCTTGAGTCCCATACATTTTTAGATTACAAAGTAGCTAATTTATTACTGTTAGCCTAAAATGTGATGTAATTACTAATGTTAAAAAGTAAGCAATTAGTAATCACTTACTAACCTCCTCCTACTACAGTTAAAAAGTACACAGCTTAGTGATTACTAAAAAAAAAAAGATACTTCAATACGATTCAAACCCACAACGCATTAAAAAAAGCTATTATAATTTTATACTTTTTCATGGTCAGGATTCGAACCTATGTCTGATTCAAGATTCGAACCTAAGACTCATTCTGTTGTAAACAAGCTATTAACCCAGGTTCTCGTCCATTAAAATAGAGCTAATTGAGGACATATATATATTTTTAACCCATGCCTTACAATTTTGACGGTAGGGCAGTTACATTTTCATCAGTCCCTCCAAAATTGACGGAAAATCAGGTTGATTTTCATGATTTTCCTATAGTGACGGTAAAGCATAGTCAGTTTTATTAGTGCTTGACAATGTTAACGGTGGAGAAGCGGAAGTTTTATCGGACCGCAAAACTTACGCAGATCATTGACGGAGTGCTCAGACCGGGAAATAGCGAACTTATTGAAGTAACAATCAAACTTCGTTGTAGCTTCCTATCTAGATGTAGTCACCCCATCTGGGTAAATTAATTACATTAGTAAAACGTTTTAAATTTTTAAATCACCGCCTAAAAAGAATATAATTTATTGGTATCAGATTCGATTCTTCACCGAATGTTTTATTTTAATTTAAAGTTACAAATTTTAATTAGGGCAGTAAAAAATAGTTATTTATAAAAGGCACTTTTTTATCAGCCCATATCCGATATATAACCGAACAACTGATGGGACCCGCGGAATTCTAGATATAAAATGCCTCCAGTGTACGTCCGTCAAATATTAGGACTGTAAAAGGAGATTCCGCTGATCTATATGAACGGAGAGGCATTCAGTGAGTCACATCGACAGAAATGGCCAACAGAACTTTTCTCTTCGAGCGGAAAAAATCAGCTTTTGGGGTCTGCAATTTAGTAATTTTCGATGAAGGCATTTTGTCAGGATTTATCGAAATTGCACGACATTTTCAAAGTATAGTTGGGGGTATAAAGGAAAGGTAGGAGGAAAAATTCAAAAATTGAAAAATTAGGGGTGTGCATACCGCCTAGACTTTACAGGGGTATAACAACTAATGTATAGATAGGTAACTGATTTCATATCTTTTTCGTGTGCAATGAAAAAAAGAACTTCTAAATTAGGAACTTGCTAATTAAAATACAGGTTATTAAATCAATATTCAATAAAAACATTAATGAATTAGTACACATTTATGTATGTCGAAACCGGATTGAAGTAAGCTGCAACTTGGCCTTCCGACTTGAATTTATTATGCATCTCCCACTCTTCCCTCATACTTTCTAGATAAACAATAAACTTATAAATATAGTCTCAGTTGAATGTTTAATAAAATCGATGAAAGTATCCATCCAAATATAGGAAACTTTCGTCTAATGGTTATTAATATTTTGACTTTGAATTTGAACTTTATTGCTTAGAGCTGAAATGCCAAGTAGTCAAGTACATCCATATACCTACACTACAGTTCAAATAGTAGGATCAAGTGGTGCTTCAAGTAGTAGTGGGGGGCTTTTGGGGTCTGGTCTGGCTTCGGTCTGGGGTCGGAAGTGTTTCTGGGGCGCGTCCAAAAGGATGGAGGGGGAGCGGAAGCAGAGAAAACAGGTATTATTCGGTTTAGTTGTTACGAAATACCAAGCAAAAGTAAAGCAGAAACGAACGACGAATAGCAAAGACGAAAGCAAAGTTCGATGTTTTATTTGCATACCCTGTACACACACAGTGGGTAAATCGGGTATGTCTGTCTTAGAGGAAGCCGAAAAGGATTTTGAAATGAATGTATCTACCTACTAGAGTGTATTCCACATTGATCATTGATTGGAATGTGCTCATTTAATTGAATGAGAACATTTTTTTTACTAAGGGGTATAAGGGGGTCGGTGTCGTCATTTTTAGTGCGAAAATGTTTTTTTGTTTCTTTTGCCCATTGTGCTAATTAAGGAAATAGTAGTTCCACCCACCTTTGGTTAAATTTGCAATTGTAGCGGCATCATCATCATCATCATCATCCGCGTCATCGTCGTTTTACCTCACCCTCACTTCTAGGTCCGATCGATTTTTCAGATTGGCTTCGCCAATTCAAAATGCAGCAAAACGATTTTGTTTGCTCTTCAATTGTTCCGGCTGACTTGAAGCCACAACAATTTGAATTGACAACATTTTTAAGCAATTAACTTTAATTCACAATTGTTGTTGTTGTTATTGTTATTGCCTGCTTTGAGTTTCAGATTTATGCAATTTCGATACACACACATACTGGCACCAGCTATTGCGGCTGCTGTGGCCACACAAATACAGAGCACACAAATAGGCATCAGAGGCAGAGGGGGTGGGACTACATTTCACTGGGACTGCGACTTATTTAAATTTTTAAGTTGATTTCTTTTCATTTCTTGTTTAGTTATGCACTCTCTTTTTTCCGTATTAATTTGTGTATTCACTGGGACCAAAATCTCATCCGAATTGAAAGTATCTCACAGTACGCGCGCGCCGAGATACTTAACAAATTTATTTGCACTAAAATCTTGTATTTTCTCGTATTTGTCAACAGAGTAGGCGGGAGAAGGGGCATCCATTTGTTGTAAACTTTTTAAACGTCAGCGACGAGTACGGCACGGCTGAGCGTTTTTTTTTTCCTTCGAATGTTTGAATGTTGATTTTTTGTTTGCTTGGCCAAAAAATCAAACCTCCCTCCGATACCCTGCCCACAAACTCATTCGAATTTCCCGCAAAGCGAACACCCGCAACACGTCCGCTCGCGTCGAAAATTAAGACAACAATAATATTAAAGATATATTTAAATATAAAATTTGTTGATATAAAATATAAATGTTTGAAAAACAAACCATATGTTTTCTCTCAGTGCAGACACTTCGCCTCGGAAAAATCGCCGTAAAAAATCGCCCGATTGTCATCACTAAAAACGCTAGCGTTTACTCACGCGATTTAAAACGCGTGAGTAAACCGCTCGAACATTTGAGTAAACGCGCGAACATGTTCGAGTTCGTGAGTAATGTTGTGTTTACGTTCGAAGTTCGCGAGTACATGTCTGCGCACACCAGTGTTGCCAGAAATTTAGAAATTTGCCACTATCAATTTCATTCGATACTTATCGATACAAGTGTAGTCGATTGTGTCGACGGAAACGATAACGATAATTTTGCAGCACTGTCAATGGTTGCGGTTCGAAGTTCGATGCTTTTTTTCGCTCGGTTCGGTTCGGTGTGGTTCGGAAAGGGTATTCGTAGGGTATTCACTTTTTGTGGTGCAATTTATTCTTCAATTTCGATACATCGCCATCGAAAAATTTACATCGGATCTATCGCACTTTATAAATTCCATCGATACTATCGATGGAGCCATCGATGGATTTCCCAGCTCTACTAAGAAATAAAAAATAATATTTTGTGTGGCTATTTATTAATAACAAACTGCATAAATATCAAGTGCTAAAACGCCGATTAAGTGCCCGTGCTCGAGACATTGTCAACAAAATCGAATATTAAACACACACACAACGAAACGCGCAACAAAACGTCCATTAAATCAAACGGCCAAGCAGAGGCAGAGCAAGGCAATAGCAGCAACAACAACAACATAAAATACACAAAATATTAAGAAGCAGCAACAACAAAATCATATATATATATACATAGAAATATTAAAAAGTGCTTAAGTGTGCTGAAAAGGATAGGTGGAATCCGTTTTGTTAATATTCAATAAGGAGTGCCAGCGGTATAATTCAAACGAATGAAAACGAATTTTCATTGCATTCTCTTCGCCTCCCCCTCCCCCACCTCTGGCCCATAGACTGGCGACCAGAGTTGCCAGAGGATGAGGATGACGGCAACAGAAACGGCAACGACTCCTGCCATTTAAAAAGGAAAACAACAAGAAAAACGCAAATAATATTAGAATTAAAGGAAATATGCACATAGAGACAATCACAATTCCCACCTAGCAGCGCCTCTATATATAGACTGTTGGCCAAGTGGAATTGCCAACATATATCCTGGTGCTGTGCCTGGTGCTTGGTGCTATCCACCTACGTCCGCATCCCACTAAGCCTTGTTTAGTATTTAATTTGGTTTAATTGTGCCTCTTCCGTCTTGTTGACAATTTCTTTTACTCTTTTTTTTTGTTGTTATTCGCATTTGAATTTGTTGAACGTTCTACACACTATTAACTCCATGAATCCTCCCTACCTGTGCAATTCGCTATTAATTAATTAATTGTTACACACACACAAAAAAAAACAAAATAAGGATATAAACAACACAAAAGAGCGGAATCCCCTCGTTGAGCATTAAAAATCAAAATGAAAACTTCCTTTTCAAATTTGCCATTCAAATCGCGTCCAGTCGCTGAAGCAACAATCAATTTACACCCGTCCAAACCCACCACGCTCGCCAGGATTACGCCAAGAACATTGTCTTCAGCATATCCAACATCATCATCATCGCCATCATTATCAACAATCTGGAATGAAGGCACATGAGCAAAACATCATAAAAAATAATCTAAAGGTATATTATTATCCATCTATATTATAATCTAGTTTAGTTATTAATCTTACATTTTTTAGTTTTAGAGGCCAAAGAAACTTTGGATTCAAGTCTTGAATCAGCAGTAAAAGCCGTTTCCAATCCTCCAGAGAATTTTAATACACTTAATGAGTTAGTAGTCATATACATATTTGTATAAAGAGAAAGTAGAGTTTTGACTGAGAAAACTTTGAACTAATCCCAGGGTGAAGGAGATTGTAATCATGGCAAATGACTCCAAAATCGATTTGCAGTAGGTCGCCAAGAGAATAAAAATATCTATATACAGAAAGTTAGATTCATTTTGAGAAATAGAGTTTTTTAGGATAAATTAGTCACATCAAGGCGAAAATATCCAAACACTTATCATGATTTTAACTAATCACAAAATTAACTCTTGGCATAAATTGAAAATTTGTGGTATATAGTTATCCTTCTCTTTTAGCTGTCCTAAAACTTCTACAAAGATTTCATCTGCAATGTGCAAAATGCTTAACATTTTGAAGAATGCATTTTAAGACTTGAACGACTGTAAAATAGATTTAACTGATTTGTCTATTCGCAAAGGTCAGAAGTGTTTTATTCAGGCGTAAAAAGCATTTGTTTTAGTTAATTTAATATATAATTAAGTTGTTGGTAAACAAGATATTTTTATCGAAACTTTAGTCTTCTGGTTCAAGGTCATTGATAAATATATATACAGTAACGTCCGTCCGGTTATAGCGCCTAAACTTCGAAGACTTGGTCCCCATACAAACTTATATGAAAGAGCCTCCGGTTAGTACGTCTCCGCTTATAACGACAGACCGCTTATAGCGATGATATTTTTCACAGTTCAACCGGATATAAAGACGTTTCGAGAGAAAAATATATCCTTATAATCAAAAATTAAAAAAATTTAAGCATCAAACGGCTTTTTTAAAATGGGGCTACGTATCTGTCAGTGATCTTTTGTGCCTAGGAAGTTTTTCCGCTCTCACTTCTCTTATTTTTAGCTGTCGCCATTGCAACGCAGCAATACTGCTGAAAAAAAGAGAGCCGAAATTTATGAAGTTTTTGTTTTGATTATAAATATAACTTGTGTTATTTAGAAACATCGCAACCATAAAAAATAAAAAAAAAATAAAATTATTTTTGCTGCTTCCGGATAGTACATCTTTCGGATATAACGACGAAAATCGTCGGTCCCTTGAGCATCGTTATTCGGATTCTACTGTATATATTTCGATCTCCGAATTTGTATTTGTTACATCTGTTTTTGCATTAGGGTTAAACCAGAGGGTCGGGGCTAACTTCGACCGCGTCAAAGTTTGTATACCCTTGCAACTTTTTTGGTAATTTTTTCCTTACCTATAGCCATCAAAGTGGAAAAACGTTTAAGCTAAAAGGGCTAATGTGTCCGAAAGAACGGCCTACAATCTACAGAGGAAATAACAAAGATATTGATCAAAATCACTGTTTTCCACTGATCGTTCCTATGGGAGCTATATGATATAGTTACCCGATCCTTATCAAATTTGGCACAGTCATTAACAGATATATTAAACTAACAAATGTTTAATTTGAAAGCAATCGCGTTAAAAGAAACGAAGTTATTCACAAAAGTCACTGTTTTCGAAAGATCGTTCCTATGGGAGCTATATGATATAGTCACCCGATCTTGATCAAATTTTGCATAGTCGTTTATATGTGTAATTAACTCACCAATATTAAATTTCACGACAATTGCTCAGAAAATAACGAAGTTATTAAGAAAAGTCACTGTTCGTGACTTTGCGGTTTGTATGGGAGCTATATGATATAGTGATCCGATCCGGCTGAATCCGAGATATACAATGCCTGCAGCATATACAAGCCTACATGCAAAATTCAAAAAATCAAAAAATCAGCTCTGTAGCTCTTTCGGTCTAGGAGGAGTTTGCGTTGATCCAGACGGACGGACGGACATGGCGATTTGAACTCGTCTCGTCGTGCTGATCAAGAATATATATACTTTATATGGTCGGAGATGCTTCCTTCTAAGCGTTGCACACTTTTGACCAAAATTAATAAACCCTTTTTGCAAGGGTATAAAAAGGGGCAAATTGAAATGTATTACATTTTCGCTGTTAAAAAAGTCTAATACAGTGAAACCTCGATATAACGAATCTGAGGGGTATCGCAAAATTATTCGTTATATCTATTGATTCGCTATAGGTACTGAAATGTAAAACCTTAGTATAACGAAATTTAAAGAAATCTGAAAAAAAATTCGTTATAAACATTGTTTCCACCAAAATAATGCTAAATTGCACTGAAAGGGGGTAAATATACAAAAAATAAACATTTTTTTTTTATTAGACTTTATTAAAGTAATTGGTTATTTTAGTTTGTTTGCGCAAGTTTTGAATACAGCCATCTATAGTTTGTGCAACAGATGCTAAGCCATCAAAAGTAGTCTGGGGTGTAGCTTCTTGTGCCTCAAGAAAAGTTTGTAGTTTTTCAACCATTTGCTTAGCTTCTTTTGCGGTGATAACCGTTTCTAGCTCTTCTTCCTCCTCTTCTTCCTCCTCGACAACATCGACTGTCTTCGCAAAACTACCAACAATGTCATCATCAGTTAAAGGCCCCGAAGCACTAACGTTGTCATCGAAGGTAACAAAATCGTCAAAATGTTCATCCAAATTAAAATGGTTTTTAATGACAAGCCATTCTTCACTGTCTTGAATACAATCGTTTGTAGCCGTAATATTTGGACTGTCGACAAAGCCACATGTCGCAAAACAGTTGACAATCGTTGATTGTTTTACGCTTTCCCATGCTTTATGGGCCATTCTGATACCTTGCAAAACGTTAATATTGCTCTTGCGCCCCTCTTCCATGTCATTGATAAAAATTTTGACCACCTCTTTGCGATAGAAATGCTTAAAATTTTTAATTATTCCCAGATCTAGAGGTTGTAGTTTCGATGTTGCGTTTGGCGGCAGAAATTGTAATTTAATGGATTTAAGCGAAGTAGGATTTTTATGCGCCATGCAGTTATCAACGAGCAATAAAATTTTACGGTTGGCTTTAGTCATCTCTTTATCAAATTTTTCCAAGTAATCCAACCATATGTCTGTAGTCATCCAAGCTTTCTTGTTTGCGGTGTAGTCCACTGGTAAACTTTTAATATTTTTAAAGCATCTTGGATTAGTCGATTTTCCGATTACCAACAATTTTCTTTTCTCAGTGCCAGAACTATTAACAGTAAATAAAATTCGTTATACCTATAGTGTTTTTTTGTATGAAAAACTTCGTAAAAACGAGGTTTTTTCAAGGGACTTAACAAAAAATTCGTTATATTGGGTTTTTCGTTATAACGAAGTTCGTTATATCGAGGTTTCACTGTAATTGTATAAAACTGCATTCCAAGTTAAAATTTTATCATTTTGCTGAATTCTTAATTTTAGACATAGTTAAATTTTGGAAAAGGTGTTCATTTTGATGTTTGGGATATATATATTAAAATACTACTCTATAACTATGGTTTTGAACCCAAACTATGGTTTTGAACCCAGCCGAAGTTGGCCAAACAATGCTGCAAAGAAAAGTTCCGTTGGAGATAATCATAAAGAAGTTGGTTTGTTGTTTTCATGATGTCATTAAATTTCTTACAAAGAGATGTGCAAAATATTGCGTAAGCTGTTACCAAGAGATCGAACAATAAGCTCAACTTAACTTGGTTCATGTTGTCTTAGGTTAGGTATGAGAAATTTTGCTTTGTAATTTATAATAACAAATAGAAAAATATCAAAGAAGCTAACTTCAGCTGTGCCGAAGTTTAAATACTCTTGCAGTCCTCGGCCATAATATTTTTACATGTTCAAACTCTTTGGCAGTATCATCAATTCATCAATGCACAGACAAAACCTTCCAGATATCATTTCCATTTCTTTTCCTTCTTCCCCATGCTGCATGCTGCGATTCGCACGCATACACATACAGTTTACGTAGCGTTGCGTCTGTGTGTGCATGCGTGTGTTCAGCTTCTCTGTGGATTTCAAGCAATGACATAGTAGAGCCGAACTATATTGACTGTAACTTGTGTTATATTTATCCGATCTGATTCAAATTTCGGGATTTGATGTTTTATATCCAAAACTATCATATGTATTAGTAAAATTCATGGGGATAATCCAATTTTTATGAATTTTAAGGTTCGGTAAGTTCTACAAGAAAGAGCAATGTGGCATCTGAAGTTAGAGAAACATTAAAAGACATGATTGAACAATAATGTATTTCTATTTGTTAAATAATTAATCAATAATAATACATATTTCTATTTCAGGTACTTCATCAAATGATATCAATAAGTATAACAATCATCCAGAAAACAACTAACGAGCATAGATATTATAATAAGTAAAACGAAAGAAAAATAATAAGGAGAACTTATTACAAATCGGATCAAACAGAAGCTTAAACAATTTTGAAGACTTAACAAAGCCTTATTTTAATTTCATCACATAACTTTGGCATTTTTTCACTTTAAGTTCGCTTTTGGTAAGTAAAAAACAAATAAAAAGAATTTCTATCCATTGCAATTGAAATAAATTCAATAAATATATTTTCTATAATTTAATTTACGCTTAACTTAAATCAATTCGTGCGCGAAATATTTGAATAAATCGACCCCAAAATGTAAAAAATTGTTAAGGGTTACTTATTTCAAACCCATTCGAAAGGGACAACAATATTTTCGATTTTGCCAAAGGGTTAGACAATTTGGGCATACAGTTTGATTGCAAATTCCAAAATCAGATTTAGTTGAAGGTGTGGAATGTGACACATTTTGTCGTGCTATACTAGAAAACGAAAAGCTTTTGCTTTAAGATTGATACAAATTTCACCCTTTTACCAATTTAAGGATATAACCCCAATAGAGGTTAAAGCATTTTTTTTCTACTCTTTAGCTTCGACAGGTTTCAAAACTCTATTAACTTTCGTTTAGATCTTTTTTGCATATTAAAATAATGATGAATTTTAACCGCTCACTTGATTTGAAATTTTTAATATCTTTATGTCAATCATACATTAAAAATTTTCTTTCTTGAGAACTTTCTAAAAATGAGCTTAATTTGGTCAGTGTCAAATATAAACGAATATACCTCATAAATTAGAACTTTGAAAGCTACTGAGCGTCACAGCCTAGAACATACAAGGTCAATTCTTTTATATTTCGATAATTATTATGACTTCAATAATAATAATAATTAGATCCACTTCATATGCCCTATAAGACGGATTTTCTTAAAATTTTTTAGGCAATAGACTGTTGGTTATCAAAAAAGATAAATATGTATCGCTCCTGTATGAAATGTTCAAAACCAAAAAATAATTTTGTGGATTCTCTTAAGTTTAGAAGAAAAAGAAAATGTAGAAAAATGACCTAACGTTATCAACCTATTCTGATTCTTTTTCAACATCCCCGAATCTAATTTTGGCTTTGTCGAA
This sequence comes from Drosophila willistoni, assembly GCF_018902025.1. Taxonomy (NCBI): domain Eukaryota; kingdom Metazoa; phylum Arthropoda; class Insecta; order Diptera; family Drosophilidae; genus Drosophila; species Drosophila willistoni. The sequence continues at coordinate 5,342,346 of NC_061086.1, forward strand.
ATTAATTTTTTCGATATTCATATATTGAAAATCCTGATCCAAGTGCAAATGAAATTCCAGCCGAATCCCAATGCCTTTTCTGGTTCTTAGAAATGTTAAAATATTTCCATATATCTGAAGAGCGTAACTACGTTTGAATAGTAAGCTCATGATATTTGATACAGATTGCTTAAAATAGTTAAGAAATCGAGATCATCTTGTTGAGAAACACGCTTTCAATGATTCTTCAGCCGGAAATAATCAGAGCACTCCGTTATGAAATCAAAGATTAGCGTATGTTTTGTATGTTGATGAAACTTTAGCTTCTCCACCGTCAGCATTGAAAGTACTCATTCAATCAATTCAGTCAATATTGTATCGTATTGACGGCAATTTTAAATTAACTCTTCATTTTCTTTGTAAGTGATTACTAAGCTGCTTACTTTTTAACAGGAATAATTAGAATAGCAAGTGATTACTATATTGTTTGTTTTCTAACAGTAGTAAGGACGTTAGTAACTAATTACATTTTTGTCTGATTTTCATTAACAGCAAACACATTTCATCTGAACAGAAAAGAATTACGTTGTAGCTTACTTTTCCCAATAGTCAATAGTTTTGTAATCAATTACTTTGAAGTTTACTTTTGTAAAATATATACGGACGATGTGTGTGATTATATTTTTGTCTACTGTGTACTAAGATTAAGGCAAACTATCTGTGAAAAGCGGCCATGCCCATATAAAAGTAAGCTACGTTGTATTCGTTGTACAAGCTACACTGTCTAGTGTCAACTAAAGTATGTACAATTTTTTCATTCAAAACACACTTTTATCAATCAAGCTTGATTCTTGTTCTAATTGAAGGCTTATGTGCGGAACGGCAGGGACAGTTGTAACAAAATTGCCGATATGTCTCCTATATTTCCATGACTTACTCAACCGGAACACAAAAAACTTGAAGATTATGCCTTCGATTTGAAAAAGAATGCTCGAACGATTTCCGTTATAGATAAAAGCTTAAAAATTTCAGGATTCCGGAGACCTTTCGAACATAATGTTTGTACCTATATGCGATACATATTTTATTGCCGCCACTATATAACATTGATATTTCGTTAATCAATATCAAAAGGAGTATTTTGTTTTTCTATTACACTAGTTTGCAAAAATAAATAAAAAACTAAAATTTTCAATACCGTGAAGTCGAGGAACTCGATGGTGAAATCCGTTTATTTTTTAAACATTGTTCTAATCATAGGATTATGATTCAAATATTGAGGGCCTTATTGCCCAGCCACATAGGTACTTATATCAATTGATAGGTAGTAATTTATTTTTATTTATAGGTATTGTTGTTAAACTTTTTGGTCTATATCTACAAGAAAGAAATTCTTATTATACCATGCACAGACAGTGTAAAATGGTATATTAAAGGTGAGATATTCGCCGTTAAACGTTTTTCTCAAGGTGGTTTTTAAGGGTGGAGTGTACCTTGGGTGGTGCTGCGAGATAGTGAGATACACTTTAAAACAGCATGTAAATACATATTGTTATAAATACATAAATGCATTTGTTATTAAAAATGTAATATTTTTGTTTTACGTGGTACATGGTTTACCTAAAAGGGCGAGACGACTTCCTATATTTTGCCAATATATTTTGGACTCCGTCGGAAACTATCTTCAGGGGTTAGACCATTTTTTTTACCAATTATAAATTTTAAAGTATAAATTAATATACAAAATCAACAATAGCAATTAAAAGTGTTTTTATTAATAAAATGGCATATCAATTTAAACAATTATATCTTTTGCATGTTTTCAGTAACTTGGAATACCAGGATCTTCCTTTAATAAATCATATGTTGAACGTTTTTGCAAATTACATATGTAAGTACATATATACATAAACTCAAACTGTGAGACCAATGTGCGTTTGCGTAACGTAATCGTAACAACTTTGCCAACAACTTTGAAAAAAAAAAACGTAAATGCCACTATTGACCTTCGTTAATAGTTATATGTACCTATGTGTATATAATAGATGTTTTTTGTTTTGTTTTTGCTCTTGCCACCCAGTTTACAGTCTAGACTTAAAACAGACGCCTCCTCCTGCTCACCATTCATTACGAAATGGCGCAATGGCGGTCGTCGTACAATTTCCCTTAACCTCATTAGAAAGAAGCAGTCAGGGAGGCAATAAGGACCCCTCGCTTACCCTACTTCTCTTATTCCAATTGGTTTGCCTACCTCAGTTTCAAAGTATTGTTTTCGAAACTTATTTGTGAAAATAATTTGCGTATTTGTTTTTAGTTTGCAATGCTGCCCTGCCAGTCGCTTTTCCAGAGTAGAGAGTGGTTAGTTGGGATGATGGTTAAAGATGAAACACCAGACTAAAGCAGCAAAGTCCAACCCTTACCCACACACGGTTTGCGTGTGTGTTTGTATTTGTATTTGTGTTGTACATAGAGCATCGCGGCGTTCGAATTACAACAATAAAGGGCAAAAGGGAACAAAAAAAAAAAGAAGGAAAACCGACTCTTCTTCGGTGGGTTTATGTAAAAACCGGGCCTCTGGACCTGCGCATATTGGTTGTGCACACAATGACTCCTATTCCTTCTCTATATTGCCGTCTCTGTTGCTCTGCCACATCAACCACGAAACACTTTGAAAAGGACATCTTTTGTGTTGTTGTTGTGGTTGTACATGAAGCATCATTATGACCGGACGAAACAAATGGGAGGACTGAGAGACCGAGAGCCTTGAAAGCTTAGTCAGTATTGGGTTCTATTGGAATATACATTTCAATTAAGCCCAATATCTAGTATATAAACGAAAACTTAACTAAGGCACATGCAACAATTGTGTGCAGCCGGCATACAGTCAAAAAAAAAAGGAAGGCAAGAAGGGGCGAAGCAATTTATATACTTGTACTCCTTCCCACCACTTTTCACATGAATGCAAGCAGGGATGGTGGCGGCGATGGCGGCGTCTGATGCTGGGCTCTTTGCCTGTCATCGGCGGCGCCCAGGACTCAGTTTGACTTTCTAGCTACATAAGCATCGATGTTCGCTTTTGTCAACGCAGTTTTCCATTTCGGTTTTTGTCCTTCGTTTCAACAATTGTTGCGGTAAAGTCATCCCCGGGCACCGACTCCTAAAAGCGGATTTTCAAGTGAGAAAAAGGACCTGTGTGTCAAGGCTTTTGTTTATTATTAGTGAATGTGTCACCTACTTTATGCGGTGGCAACTCATAACGTATATCTCAAGAGTTCTCATCTTCACATATGTATATGTATACCTACTCGTATATATTTCATGCAAGCAATAAGGAATATACCCAAACATGAGGGTAATTATTGCATTGTGTATTACCTACCAGCCCGAGGGCATTCAATTCATATCACGCTACACTACTTACCTGTCAATCATGCGAACTCCATAATATGCTAGCAAAACAGACTTTATCCCTTGAAGCGTAAGAAGCGTAATAATAATAATGAAATGATTCGAACATCATCATCTGCTGGTGCAGAAAGAGAGAGAGAGAGAGAGAGTGGAAACATCTCTCTTACCGCTTTTCTCGATTGTTTGCCTAAGGCATTCAGAGGGCCATAACAAAAGAAATCGCATAATTGTATTTTACAAATTATGAAATATAATTTACGCTGCAATTGCTTCACACAAAGCCAATATTTCAATATTATTTCAAGAGAAAATCCAACGAATATAAATGAAAACTACAAGATTTATTTAAAGGCTGTGTTAGTTGCTTCATATTAAGCATCATCCTTGACTTTGCATTCCGTTTGTGTAAAGTATTTGAGAAGAACGCTACTGAAAACCTTTCTATCAATAATGTTCTTACCAAAAATGTGTTTTTTCAACACTTCTCTATTGATGCTTTTTAATAAATTTTTCTTATATGCTGGATATTAAGCATTATTAATGTCTTGATATTCAAAAATTCATATGTATACGTATTTGATAGATTATGCACATTTATGGTAGATTATGCAGTGATTGAAAAATAGAAATAGAAAAGTATGTCAAGATTTGGTTTTTTCTTTTGGCGTGTTGACTTTATAAATCTTTGATCTTGATGTAATTATGGTACTTTATTATTTCATACCCTTGCAGAAAGATGTATTATTTTTAATCAGAATAAATTGCATAAAAGCAAGTCCGTCTGTCATTCTAGGTTACCGCGATCTGTTTCGATTATTATAAACTTGGACCATTCAAGAATAAAGTTTTCAGGTAATCTTTAAAACCTTAAATTAGATTGGTCCTTAAATGATGGTATTTAACTTACATTTATCTATAAAAATGCTGTACAACTTTCATTAAATACTTAACAATCGCAAAATTATTACATCAAACATAGATTTTTCAACGAGAAGGAGAATCTTTGGCTGTGCCGAAGTTTATATACCCTTTTAAAATATTTATTCCTTCAATAAATTTTCTTGAATATTTTCGTTTCTAAAATATAGTGTTCCATCCGATTATTTAGTCGGCTTTTCGAGCCGGTGGTCTGATCTGGGCAATGATCAAACACGATCTCAATTGGGCAAAAATTAGGTTAAATACCAAATTTTAATCCAGCAGCTTTGCAATTCAGAGTTTGAAGTTAAAACAACCGGTCAGAAGTACGGACGGAATTGACTATACCGACTCAGCTTCTCACCCTGATCCTTAATATATACAATTTGTGGTGTCAGATCCTTCTCTGCGTTATATCTATAATTAAAATATCCTCTAAAAGGCTATCAAGTTCATGTTTCAATTTCCTCTTTTAAATTTTATATATTTATTTTTATTTGCGATGTATCCTGGACCATAAGCAAATATTATCAAAGGTAATCATAAAATGGGGGTGGACACACCAGTCCGTCTCTTGTATAAATGGCAGATAAAGTAGGAGACTTCTTTTTAGACTTTTGAGTGCTACTGCATTATTGGAGAAATAGATTCTCTTAACCTTCAGTTTGTTTATCTAATTTACAACAATTAGAAGTGTATCTAACAACTATTACTAAAAATAATTACGTGAAGAAGCTGTATCCTTTTTGATTTTTGTATTCTTGTTCTCAATATCAATTGAAAAATCGTTAACAGAAGTGAAAACTGACAAGGTTTATTTATTTTTGGAATTTTTACAATTTCCTTATTTAAAATTTAGAATAATTTACAAAAATAATTTGCTAAGTGTTACAATCCAAAAAAGGTTTAACTTATACATATATCTCTTTGGCTTATTTCTTTAATTTTTTATATAGTTAGTAAAATAATTTATGTAATCTAGTAAGCCCCGTAAAAACGATAGTCTTGTTGTAATTTTTGTCTTTAATATCTCCAAATGGTTTTATTTAGATGGTTAGATGTATTCTATTAAACATTGATATAATGATTTTAATTCAAAATAAAGATCAAGGAATACAGAACAACAACTCAAATCAACAGTTTCTTTCCATAATCATTTCCTGAATTGTTAATTTCTTACTTAACTCAATTTATTAACTTACAAAGTGATGTACCAATCAGAAGGTACATATGTACATATATGTTTGTATCTTGAATTAATTCTCGTAAAAATGCTTATTAAGATTATAGTTAATTATTGCTACACCCTTTGTCTTACTTTTGGCTTTATTTGCACTTCGATGTCATGAAAAATTGTTTCTTGAAATTACCTTGCATTCCTTTCTCCCTCTCTGTCTTTCTCTACCTTTCTCTCTCGTGGCAATATATACTTATGACTATTATGTTGTTTTGCCCAACATTCTGTTACTCGCACTCAACACATTGAGAAGCTTTCAACAATTATGCCCATTAAAATTGTGTCGGATCTTTGATGCTGTAGCCTGGCGCTTCCCCAACACACACACAAATATGGTATATGTGCAGTAGGAGCACTTTTGTATTATCACAAAGATGGGCCACATTTTGTTGTTGCCTTTGGATTTGGTGTGGGAAAACAACTTGGTGGACGTCAAGTGGCCACAGCATGTCCTTCTTTAGTCATCTTCCTTCAAGCGGCATCTCACTGCGGACTGGATGGATGGTTGGTTTAGTTGGTCGGTCGGTTAGCTGGTTGGTTCGTTCCCTTGGATGTTCCCCTTTGGCTGTGCATCGAGCATTTTAATTGTGCCTTTCTTTGTTCTTTTGCCTGTAATGGAGTGCTATGCAAATGGCGTTTTTGATGAGTTTCCTTGGCTCTGGCGTTCGGCTCTTTTTGTTGCAGCGGCAGGATGTTCATCCCCCTATATGCGTGTACATGAGTCTCTGTGTCTGTGTCTGTGTGCGGTGTGTTAGTATGAGTGAGTCATTTCTGGCTGGGAAGGGCTTTCGCTGTTATACTTTGACTTTGCTTCGTCGTCCTTTGCATACCCTGTTTTTTTATACCCTTGCAAAAAGGGTATATTAATTTTGGTCAAAAGTGTGCAACGCATAGAAGGAAGCATCTCCGACCATATAAAGTATATATATTCTTGATCAGCACGACGAGACGAGTTCAAATAGCCATGTCCGTCCGTCCGTCCGTCCGTCTGGATCAACGCAAACTCCTCCTAGACCGTAAGAGCTACAGAGCTGAAATTTTGCATGTAGGCTTGTATATACCGCAGGCGTTGTATATCTCGGATTCAGCCGGATCGGATCACTAGATCATATAGCTCCCATACAAATGGCAAAGTCACGAACAGTGACTTTTCTTAATAACTTCGTTATTTTTTGAGCTATTGTCGTGAAATTTAATATTGGTAAGTTAATTTCACATATAAACGACTACGCAAAATTTGATCAAGATCGGGTGACTATATCATATAGCTCCCATAGGAACGATCTTTCGAAAACAGTGACTTTTGTCAATAACTTCGTTAATTTTGCCGCGATTGCTTACAAATTTAACATTTGTTAGTTTAATATATCTGTTAATGACTGTGCCAAATTTAATAAGGATCGGGTAACTATATCATATAGCTCCCATAGGAACAATCGGTGGAAAACAGTGACTTTGATCAATATCTTCGTTATTTCCTATGTAGGCCGTTCTTTCGGAAACATTAGCCTTTTTAGCTTAAACGTTTTTCCACTTTGATGGCTATAGGTAAGGAAAGAGTTACCAAAATAATTGCAAGGGTATACAAACTTTGACGCGGTCGAAGTTAGCCCCGGCCCTCTGGTTACTATAACGAGCGGCTACGTGGGGATACAGTCCAACCTGGAATTAGTAAAATAATTTTTCCAATACCAAAATTTAGAGTGAAGAGACGTTTAACATTATTCACAATTTTATTCGTTCGAAATTCAAAACTATGTATTGGTTTTTCTCCACCTTTATAGGTATGTTTGTACCTATATATAAGTACTTATATTAATTAGAATGAACTTGTAAGAAAGTGGATTAACTTCAAGAAAATATATTTGCTTCCTAATTAGTAATTTTAAAATTTGGTGTTATTTTATACCATAAAGTATATATATTTCTGGTCAGCATCACCACATTAAGGAAAAACAAATCCTTGATTTATTTTAACCTTCATCCTGTTGCATTAAAAGTTTTCTTGGTATTAGAGATGGAAGTGAACCACTTGATGGGGTATCCTGTAGTCGTATATGTATTTATGATTTTTTTGTGTTTTGTTCGTTCTGTTGTCGGCGTGGCGGCGCTGTCGTTGTTGGTTTTTTTTTTTTAGCTATAGTTTTTCTGTTGTTGTAGTTGTCGCTCACTGCCGCTTTGACTGTGGAAACAACAAAAAGAAACCTACAAAAAAGAAGAAAGAACAAATTTTTTTTGTTGATTTACCAAAAGCGCGCTGCTTGCTTTTCAGTTTTAGTTGCTTTTTTTCGCTTGTTTTCCTGCGCGTCAGACAGAATCAGGACCAAGAGCTACCACCACCACCATCTCAGCATCGTCATCATCCACTTTGAATCCCCTCACGTGTGTGTGTGTGTGTGTTTGTGTGTTTGTCTGTGCGTGTTTTCAAATTTTGTATATAATGGATTATTGTCCCTTCGTTGCTTTGCCTGCCGTTCCTGTCCTTAGTGCCATGTGCCCGGAATATTGTATTGGTCGATATCGTCAACCAATCAAAAACGCTCTCAAAATGGCCGTCGTTGTTCAATTACTTTTTTTTGCTTTTGCTTCTTTCTTTTGTATGCGTATATCAGTTTTATGCACTTCTTTGAATTTCCATTGATAAAAGCAATAAGTCGTAATTGCAGCTTTTTATGTAATCCCTAAGAGGATTATAATGTTTGACTGAATGCTTCTGAGCCAATTCAAATGGGAAATTTAATTTGCAAGTTAAATTTCCCTTAAACTGGGCTCTAGTTAGAGTCCTCGTAAAGTTGAGCAATCCAAGTTTCAAGTAGATCTAAATGACGAATGGTGTAATGGACGACTTTAAAAAATATGCCAAGTTAAGAAAACTTATTCTGTCTTGGTTTGCGATTTTAAATAAATTGGTCTGAGTTGCAATGAATATCTGCTTTCATTTTCAAATAAAACTAACCACATGATTTGCCTTTTAGTCAGACAGAAATATTTAAATTCAATTCAACTCAAAATTCAATTTATTTACCTACTTATTTACTTTTACTTTTTAAAGCGATTCGTAAATGATGATAAAGATCATCATTATCCAAATCAAAAATTTTAGTGCCAATAAGGGAATAAAAGAATAGGAAGGATAGTTCATTCGATTATTATGTCATATATACAAATACAAACAAATGAAATAATCTCTGGGTTCTGTCATTAGAAATACTCTTCTTGTATTAGGTAATGTTGTGTGTTATCCATATATACACTAATGGACAAAAAAATTGTTGTGAGGACTTGACAAATGTCCATATAAAAAATATGTGACATGTTCTACGATCTTAAAACTGAATTTCAAAGATTCTTAATACTATCATGAAGTAAAATATGTAATCGGTTAGCCCAAAAATGGGCCTGGACATAATAATAGGTGTGTTTTAGACATGATAAAAAAAATGTAATAACAAAGGTAATTTTTTCCAAATGTTTTTTTTTTTGTTTCAAAGGGGATAAAAAGGGGATGGAATAAAAAAAGGTCTAGTTAGAACTTTTTGCTGCTGTCTGGGGGTAAACAGAAAGGAAATTTCTTAGTCAGATTTGAAACTAAATTAACATCTTTAAAAAAGATGGTACAAAAACAAGATTTTCAGAATATTGAATTACAAATGTTGTTAAGCTTTCAAAAGCAATTAAAACTTGTCGCACTCCAAAATAAAGATACCACGAACCCGATTTCCTAATCTGTACCTTTTCGCTCACACCTATTTTTTTGTCCATGAGTGTAATAACGCCTTCCCTTTTTATATTAAATGATTATAAAGCGGAGTTCATGCTTTTAGATTAAAGATTAAGATTAAAACTTTCACGTCAAGTCGCCACGCTTTATCGTTATCCGATTGTAATATTATTTAAAAATTAAATGAAAAATATTTAGGAGGTATGCATATCAAAACTTTTAAAGGTATCCAAGTCATATCTCAGCTCCCAGGAACTCAGGACTTCACCAAGTCGTGTCAATTTAAGGAAAAAAGTCCTCTTACCTAAAGAATTCTTCAGAACTTTTAGGGATCTGATAATGTCCGTCGATTGTAATCAAAAAGGATGAATCCTGTAAATAAACCATAGTTTATATAGCTATGTCCGTCCGTCCGGACGGATCGACGCGATCTCGTCCTAGGTCGTAAGAGCTACAGAGTTGAAATTTTGCATGTAGGCAAAATGTGTATATAGTGCACAGTTTTTATATCTTCAGCCGGATCGGATCACTATATCATATAGCTGCCATACAAACGTCAAAGTCACGAACAGTGTCCTCACGAACAGTGACTTTTCTCAATAACTTCGTTATTATCTGAGCTATTGTCGTGAAATTTAATATTAGTGAGTTTATTACACCTAAAAACGACTGTGTCCAATTTGAACAAGATTGGGTGACTAAGTCATATAGCTCGCATAGGAACGATCGGTCGAAAACAATGACTCTTGTCAATATCTTCGTTACTTTGTCCTTTTTACGCAAATGTCATAAAAAATTTTCAGTTCAGTAAATTTGATCAATATCGGATGACTATAACATATAGCTGCCATAGGGACAATCGGTGGTAAACAGTGACTTTGTTCAAAGCTTCTTTATTTCCTATACTAAAACTGCTAAAGTTTTATCATCAGCTGACTTTTGTAAAAATATCCATAACTGCAATGGCCACAGTTTCAACGTTAAAACAATTTGGGAATTACAACTAAATAAAGCAAGTGTTGTCAATACCATTCGCGCCATTATAAGATTGGTAAAAGCTTCGTTATTATAACGTTATGAAACATTTTTTGTAAGGATTTGGGTCTAATTGTTTTATATACATGTTCTTAATTTAAATTTGAATTATCATTGGTAAAACTTTGAATTCTATATATGTACTAGAAACCCTGCCACGCTTCGCTGTGCCCGCTTTTGAAAAATTTAAATTGTGACTATAATTTGAGATTTAAACTATCCTATCTCTCAAGTTAGATCGAACTGAACATGGTGTGCGAATTTTATTATAATCGGTTGAGTGGTTTAGGAGTCCATTGAGGACAAACATTGTGACACGAGATTTATACATATTAAGAAATGTATATATACAGTGAAACCTCGATATAACGAACTTCGTTATAACGAAAAACCCAATATAACGAATTTTTTGTTAAGTCCCTTGAAAGGACTAAGGTTTTACATTTCAGTACCTATAGCGAATCAATAGATATAACGAATAATTTTGCGATCCCCCTCAGATTCGTTATATCGAGGTTTCACTGTATTTCGATCCGTGCCAGTACACCTGCTGAGGCTTTACTAAAAGAGAAAGGGTTGTGGTGAGCAGGATGCTGGATTACAGGATCATCTGAACAAAAAACAATAAAATTGCTTCTAAGCAGCTCCAGGTTATTTTACTATAATCAGATTCAACACGATATGTGCAATAGGTACTACTTTTATGTCAACTGAAAAAGAGAACACAAATATTGATTCTGAAAACCGGATCGCTACGACATTTTCACCATACATTTGGAGATTCTAAATAGGATTAAAAATTTTTAGAGATATTAAGAAATAAACATACGAATTTCAATTAAGTTGATCTATTTTTATGTCTCTTATAGTACCCATAATTGAAAAATAATTTTAAATGCAAGTTTTGATAATTTTAAACTAACAATTTTGGACCTAAGCTTGGATCAAAACTTGAACCTCTTTTATGGACAAACCAAATAAACAAAATTTCTGCATTAAAATTCTTAAAAAATCTTTTACAATAATTGTTTATATTGACAACAATCCTTAAATTAATGCTAATCATTGATCTGTTTTAATATATTTACAGGCCTTGTCTAATTGCCTTCCAAAATTCGCCTACAAAACAAAAACAAAAAAAACCAAGCGCATCTTCCATATGTCCCTAATATTTGTAAAATAACGGGCGTTTGTGATTAGATAAAAAGAAAACAGAAGAAAAAAACAATTAATTAAAATAATAACAAGTAAAAAGTAAAGCGTTCGTTTACCTTTTATACCTTAAGCCTAATAAACATATAGAGAAAATTTATATTCAAACGGAATTCGGCAACTTTTGTTGGCAAACAAACAAAAAAGCGAAAGCGAATTTAGAAAGAGTGGCATGAGTGGCCATCCATCGGGACAGCGGAAACATGATGATAATGAGTGTAGTGGGCCAAGACCACCAGTACCCGGAGAAGAGAGCCGTGTTAAAAAGGTGAGAGCGAAAGGAATTATTCAATTTTCATTCGTTTTGCTAAACAAATTTTGTAATATATTTAGATGACCGAAGGGGTTATAATAGATAACTCAAAAAACTCACCCCCATCTTATCTGAATTGGGCTCGCACACTAAATCATCTGTTGGAAGATCGTGATGGTGTCGAGCTATTCAAGAAATATGTTGAGGAGGAGGCCCCCGCCTATAATGATCATCTTAATTTCTATTTCGCCTGCGAAGGACTAAAACAACAGACCGATCCAGAGAAAGTAAAACAAATAATTGGAGCCATATACAGGTAGTGTATATACATACATACAACTTAGTCGCACAGTTTAGCTTAAATTTAAATGCATTTTTGTTTATAGATTTTTGCGTAAAAGCCAATTATCCATTTCGGATGACTTACGGGCTCAGATCAAGGCCATTAAATCCAATCCAGAGATTCCCCTCAGTCCCCATATCTATGATCCCATGCAGCATCATGTGGAGGCCACCATTCGTGCTAACATTTATCCCAGTTTCCTTTGCTCGGAAATGTATATTCTGTACATTCAGCAAATGTCGGCGATGCAAGAGCGGTTCAGCAGCAGCGGCGGCCCAGCCACCGGTTCGGGCAGTGCGGGCAGCAGTGGCAGCGGTAGCAGTACCAACGGTGCCGCTTGTGCCCCGCTGCCGACGGCATCTGCCAAACACATAGGAGGAGGAGGAAGTGGAGCTGCTGCTACTGCTGCTGCTGCTCCTCCGTCAAGTGCTTTCCTTAATTTGCCCGTGAGCAGCGTGACTGGACCGCCAGCTGGTACATGTAGTGCCAGCGGCAGTGTGTACGGTCCATCGACATCGGCTAGTTCAAGTGGATCTATCAGTGCCACCGACACACTGCCGCGCAGTTCCACGCTACCCACGTTGCATGAGGATTCTGAATTATCGCTGTGTGATGACTTCGAAAAGGTCCAAGTAGATGGCGGTAATCGGGCGCCCATCGATTATCCAATGCGTCTGACACGTGATTTACTGATAGCAACACAAAAAAGAAGACTGGAAATTCGACCTCCTGGGTAAGTAAAACTTCCATATTCACAGTCCCTTAGATTCCCGTCAGACTTTGTTCGTAAACTTTGCCAACTATTGTAGCATATAGAATGAGTCCGCTAGTCAATAGATTATCTATATATTATAAATATCTTGCTTCCAATAGCTTAAAGTCAAAATAAATTACTAATTGGATTAAGTAATTATTAGGCAATTTTCGGTTCCTAAATCTAAACCTTTTCGTTTAGCTTTTCATTAATTAATAATTGTTAAAACCTAAATCAATCCAATCTAAATTCAAAGTCAATAAAAAGTACAGTTTATGCTGATTATAACGATACAATCAAAACAATTTAAAAAATATGAAATCGATCAAAAGCAATTTTTTTATTTAATACTGGTTAGCGAATATCGGTAACATGGCAAGTTTCTTTCCAAAATGGGAAACGGTTCTTTGGGTATCCTTATAATCGGCATTTACTGTACCAGACTTGGAGCGATTGCTAAAAAATATTTAAAAGTTTTATTTAAAAATCCAAATCGGTTTCTAACGAGTTAAAAAAGGCAGAAAATAAGAAGACTATTAGGTAAATTCATACAAGTTTGATTGATTTTTTGTAGAATCTTACTTTTTTACTTTAAAATTATTTCAAAAGACTTTTTGTAAGTTATATTTCGTTTGTTTGCTAATGAGAATTTGTTATTACACTTTTATTAAACATATTCCCTACGATATATTTTGAATAAATCAAGTTTTTTTTGTATATATTTATAGTCCTTTTAATCCTTTTTATCTACTTTTAATTTCTTTTTAGTATATAACTTGTTTTTTAACTATAATTTTTTGTTTTTTTTTTATTTCTATTTATTTGCATATTTTGTACCACAAATAAACGCACACACAAACATCAACATATACACGCACGACCTGAAATGAACCTTTTGCTGAAAAATTAAACATAACCCACGATATATATATATATATCTATATACATTTGTACATACATACAAACATATATGATTTATTGTTATGTTAATTTTCATTCTCAATTTCATAAATTTTTTGTCAATTTGGTTTCATATCATTTATCTTATTTGTGTGTATGCGCGTGTGTGTATGTGTGTGTATGGAACTTGATGATTTTGTGTCTGTACATAAAACAAAAACCAAATGTTGAATTTGGTTGCGCCACTGCATGGACAATATTTTGAATTGAATTGAACCCTGATATCCTGAATCCTGAACTGAACCGAACTGCATGTTGAATGCGAGTAGAGCTCACGGTTATGTGTACACAGCGAGCACCAACACTTCCTATGTACCGAATTCTCGCGTTGATTCCGAGCGGGCAAGCGTCAGCTCCGGCGGACGCACTGACTCGGATACCATGTCGTTATCCAGTTGTTCAATGTAAGTAGAGCAGACTGGTGAGATGAAAACCAAACACGCGGAGAAGTCGAGAATCACTCTTTTCTCTTTACAAAGAATGTTCTCCACGCCCCTTTTAATGTTGTTGATTGAAATTAAGACAAAGTGGGTACGTTTTTTTAATGGATTGCAGGGATGGTCGACCATACATACAACGCAGACATAGCTCAACCGAAAGTAAGGCCATCCGTCAGAGTGCCATGGCGAATCGGGAGACCAATACGTTTCAGGTAAGCACAAGGTGGGCGAAAAGAGTAATGCGAACGATGTTTAATAATTCTTTTTTATGTTTTCTTCAGGTTATACCTCGCACACAACGATTACACAATGAGCATCGTCCGCTGAAAGAGGACGAACTTTTGGCACAATTAATACCCAAACTAGAGGAAGTTAAAAGGAAACAAGATCTGGAAGAACGAGCCCGTTTTGAGGTGAGTTGCCCATCAAAATATTCCATATTGTAGGTATAGATCAGCAAATCACTTGAATCTTTTGCAGAGAAATCCTGGAAATGCTTTGTTAAGCAACGAAAGATCAAGTGCCAGTGATCGTGCATTTGCTGAGGCTATAAGAGAAAAGTTTGCTCTGGACGATGACAATGACCAAGATATTTTGGACCAACATGTGTCGCGTGTGTGGAAGGATCAAACGCCGCATCGCTCACCTGGCACAATGTCGCCATACCCTCCCGCCCTACCGTCAAGAAGACGCACAGCCACCCACGATTCAGGCATGGTCAGCGATGGGGCCATGAGTTTGAGTATGCCAATATTAATTTTGTCTTTAATTAACTCTATTAACTAAATTAATAATTTGTTAACCCAGGTGGTCACTCCATGAAACACTCGAAATCCATGCCCGATCACAGTTCCTGTTCGAGGAAGCTCACAAATAAATGGCCTTCAATGAACACAGACAGTGGGATCAGCATGTTCTCCGCCGATACTGTTATGAAGTACAAAGACACAAGGTAACTAACTGCATGAAAATAACGCATTCGTTTTTTTTTTTTTAATGCTTATTTAAACTTAATGCAGCTCTCGCTCTGGTTCAAGTACGGCCTCGAAACTGGAGGAAGCAAAACGAAGACTGGAAGACGAGCCGCGTCGCTCTCGTCGATATGCCCAACCACCGCAAAATGTCGCCTCCTTCAGTAGCAGTAGCAGCGGCAGCAGCGCTGGTCCACCAATGCATCATTCATCGATGGGAACAACGGTGGCACCTCCCCTGCCGGCCAAGCCACCAGAAACTGTTGTAGTTTTCTCATTTTGCGAAGAGCAATTCCCGTATAGAATAAAAATACCCGGTACTCAGCCAACCCTGCGTCAATTCAAGGACTACTTACCCAGAAGAGGCAACTTTAGGTATAAGAATCTCTTTAAAATCTTGAAAGTAATCTCTAATTTAATGTATTTTGTATTTCAGATTCTTTTTTAAGACGCATTGCGATGATCCGGACAATCCAGTGATTCAGGAAGAGATTGTTAACGACTCCGACATACTGCCCATATACGGAGACAAAGCGATGGGTCTTGTCAAGCCATCCGATTAATGTTTAAGCTTAACTATAGAATTTTTGTATTAAGTGATTTGGACAAAACACCGGGGTGGGGGAAAGAAAACACACACAAAAGAAACGCAAAAAAAAAAATTACGGATAATAACTGTATCCAGAAATCCAAAAACGGAAACCAACCAACAACAAACGAAAAACAAACCCCTAAATAAAATTAACATCTGTACATTAAAAACGGTCATCACAATTGGATTTATAGTCGAAATTGGAGATAGTTTATGCATATATTGATTAATTAAAATCTATCTGAATACTTTGGTATATATTTTCATACTAACAACAAACAAAACGAAACACACACACAAAAATGAAAAGGGGTAAAAACAATTTCATTATACGAATATCCGCCCGCTCTTTAAGTTGGGTTTGAAATACATACAAAAAAAACAGCAACAAAGGCAAAAAGAACCATTAATTTTTGTAATTAATCAAATTAATTAATTGGTCCATATAATCCCCTAAGAATCATTGGATTTGTTCGCTTGTTTGTTACTTTTTTAATACTAACTACGGACTGCCTGCAATAAATTTTGTTAATATTTTTATAATGCGCATTTTTGTGTAATATTAATGATGAAATATAATGATATTAACAAAGTTCTATTCAACTCGACAACAAAATCAAAAAATAATCTGTTTTATTTTTGTATAATCTAATCAAAAAGAAGAACACACATCTTACATTTAACGGAAAAATTCATGTATTTATATTTTTCAAAATGCAAAATCAAAAGAAAAACAACGAAAATGAAAATTGTAATCTTTTTTACATTAAATTTTATTTCTGTTTTTTTTCCATTTCCTTTAGTTCATTCTTAGTTTGTGTTTAATTTAATTTTAGTTCATTGCTCCTATAGTAGTTGCTTAATATTAATTTAAATATGTTTAAGTTCAAATACATACACGATATTTTTTTAAGAAACATAACTGAAAAATTAACCGCAAACAAAAAAATATGCAAAGAAAATAACAGATAAAAATTTATTATAGACAAACATATTTTATTTGTGAGCGAAATGCATATAGATTTAATAAAAAAAAAAAAGGAAAAGAAAAACAAAAATGGATATTTTCACGAATGGAACATGACGAAAAAGGCAATCTTTTGTGGAAAGTAATTTATAACGATTTATTCTATATATGTTTTATATATATACGTGTATATTGAATTTATTGCTCTAAAAGTAAATTCATCGACGATTTCGTTCCGTTGGTTAGACCGGAGTGCAGTCATCCCGCTGCACATGAGCCACATAGTTCTGTTCGTTGATGAAGGTATGCGTGCATTTGGGGCAATGGAATCGTCGATGACGATTCGTGCCTGGACTCTCGTGCTCCCGCAGATGGGCCTTCATGTTGTACATTTGGGAGAAACGTTTACTGCAAACTGGGCAGGCGAATGGCTTGTCGCCGGTGTGGGAGCGTGAATGGCGCACCAAATGAGCCTTGGTTCTCGTCTTAAAACCACACACTTGGCACTCCAAGCGTTTCGTTTCATTGTCGTGGATCATTTTGTGCTTATATAGGGCCACCTTGTGAACAAATCGTTTGGAGCAGACCTCACATTGGTAGGGTGTTTCGCCCGTGTGCCAGGCCATGTGATGTTTCAGTCGGAACTTCCGGCTAAAGCGTTCCCCGCACTCGGGACATTCGAATTGCTTGACAGGCTCATGATTCTGCAGGTGGCCAATAAAGCCCGAATATGATTGTAAGGTTTTGCCACACTGATCACAGACATAGCCAGGAAAGTGCTCACGCTTTGTGTGCGCGTTGTATCCACGACGACTTGTGAACTTCTCTGGGCAGCTGGGACATTGAATGTTAACTGTATAGTCGCCGGAACTATCTTGCTCGATATCTTGATCCTCTGTATCGGACATAATGTATTCGATGGTGCCATCCAGTTGATCTTCGAAATCACTTATGGTGTCTTCCTTGTAGAATTCGGCTTCGTCGGAAATTGGTTTGATAATTACCTCCTCGCCGTCAACATGCACATCGATGTCGTTCTCCACTTGCTCCTCCTCCTCATTTATGATGATTTCATTCTCGATGTCCAATTCTAAATCAGCTGACTGAAACTCTTCCTCCTCTCCATCGGCTTCTGTTTCCACCTCAACACCTTCCACATCTTTTATGGTGAATACTGTGTGCTCCTCTTCCACCGGCGGTATCATTGTAGAGGGATCCATTACTGTGACTGTCTGTGACCCATGCTGCAAGTGTTCCACAATCACAGTGTCATCAATATCCGTCTCCCCATCGCCAATTATATCCGCTTCGACCTCAGCCACGGTTACGTCCGATACCACAATATTTCCATCGAATTTGTCAATGTGCTCCACTTTTACTTTCACATCGTCCTTGGCTATCGCCTTCATATCCTTTATGACATAGGGACTGCGGATTAGTTCAAGGATTTCGTTCCTCAATTTTCTTGCTATTTGTATCGACTTGTGATAGCGAGTCAGCTTTTCACTGCACTTTTTGCATATCGAAGAGTTCTCCTCAGTCAAGACATAGTTAGTTCCTTTCGTGCATTGCAGAACCAAATCACTGATCAGGACAGGTGGTTGTCCAATTGTCTCTTCATGTATATTCCTGGAACCCCGTACATTGAACTGGCAGATGCAACAATTCATGTTAAAGCGATTCTCTAACAATTTGTACTTTTTATTTACAATATTTTATTTTATTATTTTATTTACTTCCAGGGCTGCGTCGATAAATTCCATTAGATTGCCTTTGGCAAATCTATCGAACTAATAATATATCGATACCATTATTTGAAATATGGCCAACTGACTGCGAATTATTTAGAAATGTTCGTTTATTTAAAATTTTGATTAATTTGATTTAATAATGTGGGATGTGGGAGAAACGGCCAAAATCGTCTAGTCTGTAATTTTGATTGTAAAGCCCCTGAAGGCAGACCAGGACTCCAGGATTTCTCTAGTTCTAGCATGGTCGGCCCTACCATGTGTCTGCATGGACATAAATTAAATAATAAATATACATTTTATTCCCGTCTACGTCTATTATTCATATGCTCACCGAACAGGCTCCATAAATTTGAATAGCCTTTTTGTCACCATCATTGTTAATAAATCCGCCGCCATGCGATTTAATACACAGTCCCAATTTTTCCATATCAGCCCGCACCTTTTTATAAATTATGTCTGAAGATTTGAAACTAATAAATAAAATTCCATAGGACTATTTCAAAATAACTGACCATGTTCTTTGACACTCCATCCGCGCACGATAGTTCTTCCAAATTGTGTCTGCCCATGAATATAAACCGTTAGCAATAAATAAGGAGCCTCACCATCCTTGATTTGAACTTTGGGCAATCTTAACAACTTCTCGGCGGCCATCGACAAGCTCCTCACCAAAGCTGTGAAGGAGCAATATAAAATTTCAATCTATCACGTATTAAATATTTACATTTAGGAGCTTGGCACACGGATGTCCATAGGCGCAAGGACTGCATTTTTATTAACTAAAAATTTTGATAAATTACCGAAAAATAAAAGAAATGAAAAATGTTTAGAACTGTCTGTATACACAGTTAGGGATCGACTGATTCGTATAAGGTGTAGATTTATACGGCAGTTTTATACCAAAAAGCATGGCTAGCTTTGATTATAAACTTGTTTTGTTATTTATTAACAACATAAAATCTAAGCAAAATTCAGTAGCCCTCATCTGTGGTTTCAATCTCGTAATCCTTGTATTTGGTTAACAAGATCCTTTTAGATTCCAAGTGATCCGCTTTACCATAACCCTGTGAAATATATATATTTAATATACTCGTACAAATCAGGTATAACGATCTATGCATACCTGTGAATAGCCATAAATCTTGATGTACTTCTTATCCGGATTATGTTCAATCCGACCTCCACCCAAGCATTCAGTATCCAATCCAGTACCCTTAACCGATTCCTGAGTGCGCTCATAAATATCGGCTGGTAGAAGATTAAGATTATTTTCAAACAAGTTTGAAATCAAGATGCTTACCATGCCATTGGCAATCGGCATAACCGCGCACAATATTCTTGCTGGGCTCAGTACCATCAGCAGTCTCATTTCCAGTTACTTTAATTAGTACATATTTAAAGATTCCGCTATTATCAATATCTACCGAAGATACAGCCTTAAGATTTTGCTCAGACATTTTGTGTAACAATCGAGATCCTATAATAAATTAGAAATATGCAAAATTATTTATGTATGTATATGCAAAATTACTTTTTTGGAAATATACACCGGCAACTTGTCTATATAACGAAGCAGCTGATTTTAGCATATTTCTTTTACAAGTGATGAGTCCATAGAAAATGAACTAGTTTTTGATTCACACGCATCATTATATACCCCATGGCATTCATTTGATATAAATTAGCGGCGAAATGCATAACTTGTATATTTCACTGAAATTATTATAGTCAATATTGTAAACGTTTAATTAGAATATTGCTCCTAAACAAATCAATTAATTAATATAATATTTCTGATACGAACTAGTTCGATTGCAGTAAACAGCACTGGTGATGGCAAAGCTCTTTTCTGCTGTTTACCAGCACTGTTAAGGTATCTAAGCATTTTTACAACAAAAAATAAGTAATCTACACAAATTACTTAATTTAAATTAACTTCAGATAAATATTGCAATCCAAAATGAGCTCGCCTCGAACGCAATGTTTTGTGTGCGGCAAAACGAAAACAGTAGGCGTTTTCCAGCTAATTGAAGGTAAGTTGATAGCATCGTCAAAGGAGTCCCATTGGCTGGCATGCAAATGAATACACAAATCCTTTCTAAATATTTCTCAACATTGCAGGATGCATTGTGCCAGGCACATTTAAGCCCATCAAGGATATTCTCAAATATTTTGAGAAAATCATCAATCATCGCTTGGACTTGACTCCAAATTCCACAGCTTGCAGGGATTGCCTAGAGTATTTGTTCAATTATGATCGCCTGGTGAGGAATCTAAGTCAAGTTCAGCGCCAAATTGCCGATGCTTTGCTTAGCTGTCGCAAAAAAAAACCTGGAGGTCAAGCCGTCAGTGCTGGCAAAGAAACAGTCAGAAGGGAGGTCGTTAAGGCCAGAGTTCCAACTTCCGTTTCATCATGCAAAATAATAAACAGCACCCCTGCCATAAAGAAAAGAAAGATACAGCAACAGCCACAGCGACAGAAGGAGTCACCTCCAGAGATGTCTTCTGAGATGAATGATAATGAATACAAGGAAGAATTTCAGGAAGAATTTCAGACAATTATGATGGATGACGAATCAATACAGGTTCTGGATCCAGATCAGGAAGATTTCCAATTCAGTGATTTAGACGAAAGCGTTGCTGGCGTTTCATCCGAGTCGGATATCGTGGAAGCTCTTGACATTCCCTGTCATATATGTGGAGAGATATTCACATCGCAAGATAATCTCGAGCGGCACATTAAGACGGACAATTGTCAGAAGAATGAATATGCCACCTGTAACATATGCGGCCTAAAGGTCAAGGACGATGAGGTTCTTGATTTGCACATGAATTTGCATGAGGGCAAAACGGAACTGGAATGTCGGTACTGCTCCAAAAAGTTCTCTCACAAACGGAACGTACTGCGTCACATGGAGGTGCATTGGGACAAAAAGAAATACCAATGCGACAAATGTGGCGAACGCTTCTCATTGTCCTGGCTAATGTACAACCATTTAATGCGACACGATGCCGAGGAGAATGCGCTCATTTGTGAAACTTGCCATCAGCAATTCAAAACGAAACGAACATACAAGCATCATTTACGCACCCACCAAACTGATCGCCCACGTTATCAATGCACCGACTGTGACAAGTCCTTTGTCGATAAATATACACTGAAAGTCCACAAGCGCGTACATATGCCAGCCGAACAGGACTCCCAAGTCATTGTGGAAGTTGAGGTGAAAGAATTCCATATGAATGAGACCATGTAAGCGTTTTTTTTTTACCTATATTTATATATACCTTTAACTATGTGTAGGAATTGAGTTAAATAAAAGATAATAACTAAACGAAAATTACGTTTTATTAAAGGCAACAATTGTGTAACAACTAATTAATTATTTACTAGTAAAACAATTGAATTTCAGTCTACAGTGTGGATACGTCTATGAATCTTTAGGGTATACTTCTCGGTGAAGGTTTTTTCACAGAAATCACAGGCATATCTGGGTCTATCCGCCCGATGGGTGAGCAGATGGTGTTTATATGTCCTTTTCGTCTTGAAGACACTCTGGCAAATGCCACACTGAAGGGGATTCTCCTCGGCCTCATGTTGCAGTTTGTGATTGTAGAGAACGGTCGATTGGGAGAAGCACATGCCACATTTGTGGCACTGATGGCGTTTATTCTGCAGATGTGATTCCATGTGACGTATCGTATTCATTTTTGTGGTAAATTGTTTATGGCAAACGAGGCAGGTCGTCTCGCTGCGTCCTTCATGGATATTCATATGCAATTTGACATAATCCTCATTTCGATGGGCATATTCACATAGTTCACATTCAAACTTTTTTTTCAACTGCAAGACATGGGAATGTTTTCGAATCTTGGCTTCCCTTCCTATCTCCACCTCCAATTCAATGAAATCCCTTTCCAATTCATTCTCCTCTTCTGTCTGAAGTTCCACTTCTATTTCGGAATCATCGGATTCAATAATTGGATTGTTTTCCTCGAATCGTTTTAATAACTTAAGCTGTTTTTGCAACACTCCGACTAGGGCCGCATCGTAATCCATCATATCGTTGTAGCATCTCAGGCACAGGACTCCACCGGCCGGGGGTGCCTCTAGATTGAGGTACAAACTATTGCCACGGTTTATTAAGTATTTCAAAGCCTCGGCAAGGGATTTATTGGATGCCGAACAAAGTGTACTATCAATTGGCTTAGCATCGACCAAATATCCCTCGTGACACATGAAACATCGTTCTAATTTAGTCGAATTAAATATATTACACTTTTCTTGCATGTTAAATTAATCGTTTCGGTGTTTATTATTATTGTTGTTTTTGTCTCTGTTGATCGTGGTAAAATAAACGAACTGAAGTTGGATGCGCTTGGGGAACAGTGGGCTGAAATTAATGGAAAAATCATTAAATCTGATGGCAAATAAAATTATACTATTTCCTAATCCAACTTCCTTCATGTGTGTATGTAAATGTTTTACAGCATTATAAACTCATTCTGTAGCGAATTGTATATATTACCTGAGTTAGAGAAGAGCAAACATTTCTTTAAGACATTAAATTGGGAAAAACCAAAAAAAGATCGTATTCAAAGTCATAAAATTGGCAGATGTCTCTTCTAGTCAAAAAAATATATAATTTCCAGGTATTTTATTCGCACTTACTACCTACTCTTCTTATATATAACAGAAACCTTCCTCAGGGCAATGTTTAGTTGATAGTTTTGACAATCGAGCACGCACCTAGAATTATAATTATGGAACAATTATTGCAACAATTAAACCTTTGCAATGAGTTAATAGAAGTCAAGGGCGAAAAGGGAAACATTAAATGGTTGAATAGATTTTGCGCAACATTCCTAAAATTTGCCAGTGAGTTTAAAATCTATCTACCAGAAGTGGCACCAAAATATACTACGGAAAGTAGCACGGATCTTCATGTGGAGACGATTTTCCTATGCCTCACTCAAGTGGTGACCTGCATTACCCATTTGGAGCGAATCATCAATATAGAGGAAGCAACAACAAGTTCATATCTAATGACTCGCCAACATTTCGTTGATCGAATCCTCTGGTGTATACGCCGGCTGTTTGCCTCTCTTAACGAGTTAATGGAAGACGAGACCACATTGGATTTGGAGGATCTGACGTTCGTTGAATTGATGGATCTGGCCCTGGATCAGTTGGAGAGTCATAGGGAGGAGATGAAACCCAATGGTACATATAGTATTCTACCTGTGGAAGCAAATGAGAAAAAGGACAATTACGAATTGAGCGAATTGGCAAGTCATATAGTAAGACATGCATTGGCATTTGCAAATGTGGCACTGGAGCCTGATAAAAGAGCTCTGACAACACTTTGCGAAACCCTCTTAAGTGAGTGTAAGGCATTTAGGGAAAACGTTGAGGATCAAACCCCTGAAGAACGTAAATTAGAGGCACTGAACTTGGAGCGTGCTCTATACAGTCTGGAAGGACTGCTAAATGAGGCCTTACTACGTCTGGTTTGTCTCCTCGATGTCGAAGAAACTTCAGTGAAAAAGTTGAAGCAAATTTTAGGTGAATGCAATGATAATTCCACGGTGGACCAGCTAATATGCGATTTTGACATTAAAATGGATCGTATTCAACAAATCGGCGTATTCGCTATAGCCTTCTCCCAAGATGTCAAGACCAAGACTATTGTTCGCAGTTGTTTGGCTTCGTTGGAGTCACTGGATGCTTGCATTGTTCCAGCATTTAAGCTACAGAGATCAGCCACATCTACAACCTTGCACCATGCCAACATTTTGGAGCATCATTTTAACGAGGAACTACGAATATTTTGGAACGTTTTGCATGAAATAATCGACAGTCAATCTCTTGTCAATAACTATTTGGATATGCTGGTGCAGAAAATTCACGGAGCCACAACTAAGGAGCATCACAAAGTCGTCCAGATGGCAAATGTGTTGCTCGAACACTTTGGACTTGCAGTCAATTATGACGCCCTCGATGAGGTTGGCAAGCGATTGTATAACGACTTTCAACTAATATTACGAGAATGTAAGGCCATACTTAAGCACCCCATAGCCATAGATCCGAAACGTATTCTGAAGCGTTTCAAGATTCTGTACTCGATTTTGGCCAAATTGCGTGATGTCCTTGGCAAGTCAAAGGATACTGAAGTGTTCAATGGAAGTTGCCTAGAATCAAATCAATCTGCTTCTAAGAGACAACGTTCCTTTTTCAAACCTCATCAGAGTAGGCAGCAAAATGTGACGACAACATTAAATTCTGCGAATAATGACAGCGAATTATTAAGTTTTCAACTAACCGAAATTCTTAGAATTGGTTGACTCTTGACTCTAGAGTCAGTATAGAGATTGTAACAATTAATAATTTTTAAAATAAACAATCAAAAACCTGTAAACATAATTTTTTAAATGTTTTGATGCACTGTTGCAGCTATCGTTTGAATTATCGATAAGTTCTATCGATATTTTGACAGCCTGACCCAGGGTTGCATTTTGCGCATTTTTTCTGTGGCATGGCTTCCGATTTGCCAACTTTTGCTTTAATTAAACATTTTTGTGGCATTAGTTGCGTACCATCACTAAAATTCGTACATCCCTAGAGCAAAAAAAAAACACTAAAGAAAACAAAAGCGCCGCAGACTGTAAACAATTTTTTGCCAATTGTTAATTTAATACAGTATCCCAATACGATGGATACGTGCTTCTTTTGTGGTGCTGTGGAGGTTAACGGCTCCTCAAGCTATGAAAAACTGACCTCCAAGGTGCCCTCATCACAGAAGACAGTCTCGGTGGTGCTCACCCATTTGGCGAACTGCATCCACACACCGCTGAGTCTCAAGCCGGAGACGAAACTGTGCTCACGCTGCTTCTATGAGTTGTCCGAGTACGATAGCATAATGGTCAACTTAATGACGACACAAAAGAAACTAACAAATCAATTGAAGGCGGCGATGAAATCAGAATTTGAAAATGCAGAGTTTTCCGAAGATCTTGTGGTTGA
Source organism: Drosophila willistoni (assembly GCF_018902025.1). NCBI lineage: Eukaryota > Metazoa > Arthropoda > Insecta > Diptera > Drosophilidae > Drosophila > Drosophila willistoni. The sequence continues at coordinate 5,367,911 of NC_061086.1, forward strand.
GGATCATGTTTCTCAAGATGAAGAGGAAGGCGATACCGAGGCTGACGCATGGTTTATGGAATTGGTTAAGGGCGAGGATGAAGAAAACGATGTGTCCATTAAGCGCGAATATGAAAAAGACGAGGAGACCGAAATTGAGGATGAAGAGTTCATTGGCGAAGATGATGCCAACGATTCACAGAGTCCCGATGACTCAAAGCAGACCCCAGATGATGATGAGCTAGACGATGAGAGACCTCGCAAACGAATGAAGCAGGAATGCAGCACCTGCAACAAAGTCTTTTTCTCGCGTTATCAACTGCAGAAGCACATCAGCGAGGAGCACTCCAAGCAAAGCAGCCATGTCTGTCCCATTTGCGGAATTATACGTCGCGATGAGGAGTATCTTGAATTACATATGAATCTGCATGAGGGCAAAACAGAGAAGCAATGCCGCTACTGTCCCAAGAGTTTCTCTCGTCCCGTCAATACGTTGCGGCATATGCGCATGCATTGGGATAAGAAGAAATATCAGTGCGAGAAATGTGGTCTCCGATTCTCGCAGGACAACTTGCTCTACAACCATCGCCTGCGCCATGAAGCCGAGGAGAATCCAATTATATGCAGCATTTGCAATGTGTCCTTCAAGTCGCGCAAGACTTTCAATCATCACACGCTAATTCATAAGGAGAATCGGCCACGGCACTACTGCACTGTCTGCCCCAAATCCTTCACCGAACGCTACACTCTTAAGATGCACATGAAGACCCATGAAGCGGATGTCGTCTATGGAGTCCCCGAAGAAGCAGCAACCGATGAACAACAGGTTGTTGAGGAGCTACATGTAGATGTGGATGAATCTGAACAAGCTGTTACGGTTATCATTTCCGATAATGACAATGGCACATTGTGTCTCATATGTAATACCAATTTCGAGAACAAAAAGGAGCTCGAGCATCATCTGGAATTTGATCATGATGTTGTCTTGAAATAAAATTTGCACTTAAATTCACGCACTTATAAATATTACCACTACTGATAGAGTAAACGGCAGTTACGTTGACAAAGAATTAATCAATATACATTTAATGATTTATCTCCTAATATCACAACAAAAAAAAAAAAGAAATACAACAGAAATACTCGAGTTCTTTTATTTCTGCCGGTGATTGGGATGGGGGAGTACTGTTTAGAGATGGGCTAGAGAAACTCGATTTCCATTTCCACTCATCTCTAGATCATAGTGGTGTCCAAAGACCCAAACCCTTGCTCCTGAGATAGTCTTCTAAACGCCGGTTTTTTTGATATTTGCTTATCGATTATATGTGGAGCAAAAAGGAAACGGATTCCTTTAAATCAAAGAAATATGTACATGCATTGAATAAGAATAGATTGAAAACTGCTTCACAAGGAAGATATTACTTTTTTTCTGTAGAAAGTTGACAAAGTTGAGCTATCTTCCCCTAAAAAAATTCAACCAAAATTGGAAGGCTAACACTAAGCTAAAGTTAAAGGTTTTCAGTCAAGCTTATACACAAATTGGCCCGTTAACTAGAAATAAAACACGCACAGCATATTTGTGTAATAAAAATTTCCACTTTTAACGTTTTTTTTCTTGTATTCCGATGACGTTACAATAAGAAAACCCGAAGACAAAATACGCCATAAAATGCGAATTTTTCTCCATTTCGCTTTTGCTATCCTTAAGCTTATTCGTTCTCTTGAGAACGCAGACGACCATTGGGATTTGTCACACGCACTGACAATTGCTTGGCGCGCTCAACAATTTCCTTGCGCTTCTTGGAGGAGACGCCGTGGGCAATTTCGGCGCAGTATACACGATTCTGCATCAACAGAACCTCCAATTCCCGAACGTTGTGGACCAGGAATTTCTTGAAGCCAGTGGGCAGCATGTGGAGGGTACGCTTGTTTGAACCATAACCGATGTTTGGCATCAGATATTGGCCCTTGAAGCGACGACGTACTCTGTTGTCAATACCCTTGGGTTTGCGCCATTTGTGCTAAGCGAAAGAAAGAAAAAAGGACGATAAGATTCAATATCGAATGCCTCCATCCCATTTGCATTAACTTACCGACAACTTAGCATAACGATCCGACTGATGGCGGATGAAGTGCTTGGTGCGCTTCTTAACGATCTTGGGCCTGTACGCTGGGCGAATGGTCATTTTGGAGCTGAAATTTCAATAACATGTCCACATTAATACACATTTTGTTTTTGTTTTTAGTCCACTTTGACGAAATGTCAACAAAGTTTCTCAGAAATTTAAAATCAATCAAAAACACATTTCACGCGAAATGATTGGGTTATTCACTTGTGCTAAGCATTGTCCATTAAATTTCAGTGTGTTTTGTTAACATTTTGTAATGATGCCGTAGAAATATAAAGATTTGGTACACAATACGAACCGCTAATTTGCAAAGAGCACGTCAAAAAGAGAGAAAAAAGACGTGAAGTTGGCCGCGCTTGACGTTTGACAGCTGCTGTCAGTGGGGTTCAGGGTTGTCATCACATCCAATTATTTAAGCCCATCACAAAATTTAATAATTATATTTAAATCAAATGTTTTATATTTCATTTGCCAAAGTTAAATGCAAATTTCAAAATTTTTAAGTTTATAAATTAAAAATATATATATACAATTCTTGAATAGTTATACCTTTATATAGGCTTGCACTGGCAACGAATCGTCTGTAGCAGCCCTAGAATTGTAAGCAATTAGGGTTGTCATCTATTTAATGTGGAGTCGCGAACAAGTTCTTTTCGTTAACTATACAACACTATTGGGCCAACTCGCTGTAATACCGTGGTTCTTCTTTATTATATAATTTAATTGACAGAGTTCAATGTGAATCCGCAACCCAAACAAACAAGCCACAAATCCAGAGTGTGAGTGTGCAGCCTGCCGACAAAAACAATGATAAAAAGATAGCAGATGGGCACATTTTCGCACCGTAAACAGAAGCAGAAACACCATGAATGACGATGACGATGGCCCGGTGGAGCGACTTGACTCGTTTATGGCCAATTCAGATGTCAGTACAAGAATAAGAACTACAACAACAACAGCAACAATAATACCAAAGTCTAGCGGTGCTGTCATCTTTTCCGAACGCTTCTTTGGTGCCTTTCAATGGGAGGAATTCGCCTGCGGATGTGGGTCAGCCTTTGTCAATATTTCCGTAACGTATCCCATTTATAAGATTATATTCCGGCAAATGTTACATGGCGTTGCAATCACATCCGCCTTTGGCCAACTACGTCATGAGGGACTTGGCTTCTTGTATCGCGGAATGCTGCCACCATTGGCTCAAAAAACCATCTCCTTGTCGATTATGTTTGGCGTTTTTGATGGCACACGCAGATATATGGTAGAGGATTATCGTCTAAACGACTATGGAGCTAAAGTGATGGCGGGCTTAGTGGCTGGCAGTGTAGAATCAATCCTATTACCCTTTGAACGCATTCAAACGCTTTTGGCCGATTCAAAGTTCCATCAATACTTTTCCAATACATCGAGTGCGTTTAGGTATGAATTCGTGGAAGAAGTCTATGCAATATGTCTATATTTATAGTTTCTTTTACAATTCTTCAGATATGTGGTAACAAATTATGGTTTTCGGGAATTATATAGAGGCATTGAACCAGTATTTTGGCGTAATGGATTATCAAATGCATTGTTTTTTATGCTCAGGGAGGAGGCTAGCGTCCGTCTGCCCCAGAGAGTGAGTATCTTTGAAGTTATGATTAAATCTTACACCATCGTGCCATCCCACCGTATAAATCTTAACCCATCCCTTTTATTTTCCATTAAGCTATTAATTTTATTAATGGGTTTGCTTCAGTTTATTTAATCATTACGTGATTGAGTTAATTCTCCAGTCATTCCCATTTTAAAGTTTTAAAAAATTCCATCTGATATATGTAATCAATCTTAAATCTTGTATAAATTATGATTTTTTGAATTTCGCCAACTGATTTTTTGTAAAATTTCTTTATTTTTTCATTAGAAATCGTTGTCCACCAGAACAGTACAGGAATTTGTTGCCGGCGCAGTGATTGGAGCCAGCATTAGCACATTATTTTATCCATTGAATGTGATCAAAGTGTCGCTACAAAGTGATATGGGCCATCCAACGGAGGGCAGCTGGCAGGCGTGCAAAAGAATTTATCGGGAACGTGATAGTCGGATTGGGCATTTCTATCGTGGATGTGCCTTCAATACGGGACGATCGTTCATCAGTTGGGGAATAATGAATACCGCCTATGAGAATCTAAAGAAACTTATGCATCAGAGGCCACAAAGACCGCGAAATGCGACCAATTGATTGTATTAGCTATGAGTCATCAAACTAAGCTGAATATGTATAGTCTGTCTACAAACACACACTTTCCTTCTGCCTCTTTTAGTTAGCAAATTAATTATTTTTTTCGTTCTAAGTCTCATTCAATGTATATACCAAAACAAATATAGACATCGTATAAGGAAAACTGATATGTATAACTAATCTACTATGTGTCATCAATGGAACCGCAATGCAATGTCAATGCCAATGCCAATGTTTGGTGGTTTATTCGCATGACTTTGGCCCAAGTACAATACTGAAGAATGTGAGCATTTAAACAAACAAAGAAATCGAACCTAAAATGTTTAGTTAATTAACTAAGTACATACGTATATTGTACATAATACTATTTAGTTTATAGTACTCTATATATGTATACAACTATATATATATTAAAATTGTGTTGTACTAGTGATTTATTTGTGATGCAATGAAATTAAAAAGAAAGGAAAACGCTAATAACCAATTGCATGTTCTTAAATATAATAAAACAATAATGTTAATGGTTAATCATGTATTTGTATTTATTGTATTTGTTTAAGTTTATTTTTATATTCATAATTCAGCATCGGAAGTCTTAAAATCTAATGTCACATATATCACAAGAAAACAAGAGTTTGCTAAGAAGTTGGATTCTAACGTTTCTTAAGCGAACTGCGATATCTCTGATAGAAATCCTCCATGGCTCTATATTGTGGCTCCAAAATATCGGGAATTTCCTTATCGAGCGATGCAAAATATATCATTTCCACTGAGCAATTACCATTTAATTGTTGCTCATAGTGTCGCAATTGCTGAAAGAAACCCGAATTCGGACGCACTTGTGGCCGGATGGCTTGAACATGATGGTAGGCTTCGCGCATGCTCAAACCCCCGTGCTTAATCAGATAAGCCAAGCAGAGGGAGGCCGAGCGACTTACTCCGGCCACACAATGTATCAAAGTGGCTCCGCCATTCAGACGAACTTCTTCAATTAAATCGGCCACCTCATCGAAATGTTGTGATAAGTCAACTTCGGATCGATCCTGGGCATTGATGCGTAAGTATAGAGGATTACTAGTGTTGGATAGGGGTGTATCGGGTAACTCTGGTGCCACATTGATTACGCAAGTAATTCCCAATTTATCCATATAGCTAGGCACCACAGCAGCTGCTCCGCAAAGGTAGAGAGTGGGCGAGAGACGTGAAATGCCCGGAAAGGGTGTGTGGTTGTCATCATCTTCGGGATTCTTTGGCTTTGCAGAGCTGCAAGTAAATAAGTACAAACGAAAATCCAGAATTAGCATGGGGTACATCATGGGTAAATAAACCGATAAAAACAAAATATTTCGCGCTATATTTTTAACAAAAACAAAATGTTAAGAAAAACAACTAAAATACCTTTCGGTTTTGCATTTGAAAACGTCTTCGAAAATTGTATAAACAAAAAAGTAAATTTTGTGAATGGCCTGGCACAATCGCCTACGTTATTTTGCTTACGGATCAAATGTATTTATCTTCTATACTGTACACGACGTCATTATTTCATCTTGTCCCGCCCCGCGACTACTGACAAGACATTAAACATATTAAACATATGCATTTGGCATTTAAACATTTTTAGCAAAAGAATATTATGCAAATAAAAAAAAAAACAAAGAAAAAAATAATCAATAGCAACGCCCCCGCTCAATAAATATAACTTATGGAATTATTTTAATTTTTGTTTAGCAAATCGATTTAGATTTGAATAAAAAAATGCTCAAATATATTGAGTTGGTTGTTTTTTAAAACCTAAAGATTTGTCATATAAAGTTGGATTTTTCTATAATATAATGAGCTGAAGCTTCTAAAAGTATAAAATTTCGATTTTCTTGATTTTTTGGGTAACATTTCCTTACAAAATTTGATATAACATAAAAATTCGAAGAGCAGTTTTAAATGGAAATCAAATAGATGTTTGTTTCAAGTTAATATATATTGAAAATAGGTTTAATGTTAAACTTAAATGGAGCTCATAAAACAGTTTAATGTTCGGAATAGCCATTTCAAATTATTTGAGAACTCTGACGACTATTGTAATGGATAGGAATACATATACTAAACAATCTCTTTAAGTATTCAACGTTTTCATGAAAGTGCTCCGATGGCTTAGGGGAGAGCAAAAGAAGAATTGAGCTGACTGGGTCGATCTAGAATCATGAGACTGAGTTGGGACCCTTTTATGTGAAAAGAAAAGTGTCTAATCTGCAGGATGAACAGAAAAGCGTCAAAAAAATTTTTTCCATTTTATCTTGGACTTAACTTTAATATATGCACAGTGGTAATCTGATCATCATTGATAGATAAAGTGAGATAAATTGTTCGATGTAAGCTGTGTTACGTTTTGAATATATTGAATGGGATCTTCATTGATTTTAGCTATCAGAGTTTTTGTAAGTAAATTTCAAAGCGTAATCGGTTAAAAAAAAATCACGGAACTGGTTCTTGAAACCTCCGGATATCACGATATTATTAACATTTTAACCGTGTCATGATAATTATCATATTGCGATACGTGTAAACGAGATGTTTGACATTTCTTCTGTCTCTAATGTTATTTTTGACAGAACTAACTGAAAGCTTAATGTTTTTACCTTAAACCATAAAATAGTAAATTAAAGAACAGATCTAAAAGCATTGAAAATGCCTGCAGTAAAACAAGTGAGTGGCTAAATTAGTATAATAAAGTTTTGATGTTAATCCAGATACTTCCACATAAAAGACTCTGTACCCCCATTCATTCACTTTTTCCTTTCAAAATGTTGTGCAAGTTTAGCAAAAATATCATCTCTTTGAAATTATCAACAACACCATATCCCTCCCCCCATTGGATCCCCTCCGTTTGCCCCTTTCCGTTTCAGACTATTCGCTGTTGACAGGTCGCATCAAACGCAAAGTGCTCAATTTTCCTTGACACCTTCCAATTTCCATCAACAAGCAACCGAGCGCGACCATCGAAAGGAATGTAAATGTAAAATCAAACATATTTATTTATAATTTTCAATATATTTTTGTGGTGCTGTGTATATCTATGTATGTATATATCTGTGGTCATACACGGCGACTTTTCGTCGTCATTAAATAATAATCATGAATTCCTCTGGCATAATGCCAATATTAATCATCGGGCACTTTCACTAGACCAAGCTGGCAAAGCGAGTCCGGAGCAGCAGGAAGGTGCAGGAGAGTGGGCTAAATATTTAAATATTCATATATGTAACCATATATATATATATATTTAAGGTATATACATATTTTTGACAAAAACCAACAACAATAATACAAGAAATTAAAATATTTCGCACACTGTTTCTTGGTCAAATGACAAAATGATTTTGTTTTTGTATTTATTTTTTCAACAATTTGTGTTGATTTCTTATTGGACAACACATAATTTATGTTGCCTGAATTTCCATTTTCAATTGTTTTTTTTTTTAAGAATAGGATGAACCTGCATTTTCATATATATGCATGATGGATGAAGAAGGGAATTGGGTTAATTGGGGGATGTGTTGTAAACAAGATGCATATATGATCAACATGATATATCTGAATATATTAGTGCCAATTTTCCTAGGCATTTCAATTTGCCTTATTCAACTCAAGGTTAAATATTTCACGTTGATTCTTGTTGCCAAAAAAACAACATTTATTTATTCATTTCTTCATTTTGTTCGCACAATTTTTGACAGACAGACAGACGAAGCTCTATATGATAAATAACTTTTGTAGTATTCTTTTCCTTTCTTGCTTTTTTGTAGTTTTGCAATTATTCTGTCCTTGAATTTAATTGTCAGAGTCAGGGCCTTTCCGATATTGAACTGACCGTCAAGACATTAGATTTCTTGAATTTATGAAATTCAAATATTTATTTCTCTTCCACGATATACATAAGTTCCTGTTTCTATCACTATCCTCTATCATCAAATCCCCACACTTGTTGCAACTAGAATTAGTACAAATATTTTAGTAGATAGAACAAACTAAATTTAAAAGCATTTGCCATGGAATTTAGTTCAAAACAGAAAACAAAAAATAATGAAGAAAATGCATTTGTGCATGATAGAAATGGGTGCAAGGGGCCATATGTTCCATTTGCTATATATTTCTCATAAAAGAATTCCTATCTTGGCTCTTACCGAAATGCTAGAAAACTAACCATTGAGTTTATTTATATTCTAAATGCTTTAGTTTATTGGATCCATTTGACGGATCAAAATATTAAGATTGTGGTGTCTGTTTTTAAATAATTCTTTATGAAGGGATTTTGCCAGGATGGGGCTGTATCCGAAGTAAAGTCAAAATGAATAAAGTAAATTAAAAATACTGTTATTTCGAATTACAGACACGCGGGTTCCACCCTTGGTGTGAATATCTGGAAACTTGTACCTGCTTTTATTCTGAGCTAAAAATTAATTTAAGACTTTAAAAATGGTCAATCTAGAAATCTTTAAAATAATTTGGTATTTACAATAAGGATACATCATTTAGTAGGAGAGTTAAGAGGCTTTAGGTATTTGGTATGTGACTTGCAAGGTTTTGAAAAGCATTTTTCAACTTCCCTTAAAGACCAATTCTGATCTATAAATTGAACTTACTGAACTTGAATATACATATATTGTACATGAATATAATAGAATTTTCGATCGCTTTAATATTGACGTCTTGACAGAAAAAGAAACTTCTTCTCTTGGTAATTAACTCATGTCATTTTTTGAAGGTTAATAAAGATCCCACTACATTGCATGAAAAGTTCTTTCGAGTTTAAGGACAGATTAATATTTGTTGGCTTCAGCGACTTGTTTGACTTAATTGACTTGCTTATTTCTTAAAACTTCAAATGATTTAATATTATAAGATAGATTTTTATTGTAGTTCATTATTTCTTTGATTTGTACGTACAAATTTGAATTTATTCTTAAAATTACAAAATCTTTAAAATCATAAAATTGGCCATATCTCTTTTTTCCTTAATTAAAAGTTTAGTCTGGAAGCATTTTTATCCAGTTTTCATCATTGTACTATCTACAACATATTCATAAAGGATGTTTAAAAGTCTACTGGGAATACTCATACATACATATATAGCATAGCTTATATTACTCTATATACCTATGTATGTACATATGTATATTCCTCTACATATATATGTACCTATAGAATTTCAAATTAAATACCATGATGTCACATAAAAAACAAAATAAACCTAATTAAGGCATTGCGTGACATAAGCGCCACGACCTTGACTTGTATTTGCCAATTTGCATATAAGTATAATTAGCTATATAGCACTTTTTAATATCAAGATTTATAAATCAATCGTTAATAGTTAATTGTGGGACTGTGACAATGACTCACCTCTGTCGTTTTGCGGTCGCAGAATTCTCATCGTCCGCATTTTTATCAAAGGAAGAAGCCTTCGTCATGCCAAGTAGTTGTATCTCTGACGATTTAACCATGTGTTGCTCGCTGTTGCCATTGTTGATTTTGGCCAAAATGGGATCGCCTATGAGGTCTTGCATGTTTACGACTTGCCGTTGTCGATTTCACGCTACACTTAATTGCCAGCGAACAAAATTTACTCTCAATAGATATAAAAATTCCACAAATTCCAGAGCAAAAATGAAAACTATTTGAATATTTTTCCTCGTTTTCTTCTTATTTTTTTTGTGGTTAACGAACGATAAACAAATGAAAAATTTGGTCTTTGGATTGCGGTGAAAATGAAAGCGTCTTGGCCAAACTGTCTCTCTGTTGGGCAAAAAGACGACTGACCCGACAACGAAATATTTTCAAATAATTTTCAGTTGATGTGGTGAATTGGCCACACGGCTGTGCGTAAAGGTGTTAGGTGTGGGTGTGAGGTGAAATGGTATGCATTTAATTGTTCTTTTTTATATCTCTTTGTTTTTGGCAATCTTTAAAGTATTTTTACCTTTGTTATCCACCGTATAGCCCATAAAAATATGTCTAATTATATTAAAGAATTGTTTTTATTCTTACACAAATTGATTTTTCAAAGTTCAAAGTATGTTTTTGGGTGCTATTATAAAAACATTATAGACTAATTCGCATTTTTATACCATACACCCATAGGGTGAAATGGTATATTAAAGTCGCCAAAATGTATGTAACAGGCAGAAGGAAGCATCTCCGACCCCACAAAGTATATATATTCTTGATCAGGATCAAAAACCGAGTCGATCTAGCCATGTCCGTCTGTCCGTCCGTCCGTCCGTATGAACACCTAGATCTCGGAGACTATAAGAGCTAGAGCCACCAAATTTGGTATGCAGTCTCGTGTAGTATGTACGCTTATCGAGTTTGTTTCAAATTTTTGCCACGCCCCCTTCCGCCCCCGGAATCCACATAAAACTGTTTTTCTAAAAAAGTATGGCAGATAGAAACATCAAATTTGGGTTATATACTTGTTTAGTTAGCGCGCAGAAAATAATTGTTTCAACTTTTTGCCACGCCCCCTTCCGCCCCCGGAATTTACATACCTCTGATTTTCTTAAAAACTATGAAAGCTACCGACATTAAATTTGGTATGTAAGCTAGCCTAATAGACGCGCATATATTGACTATTTTAAAATTTTGCCACGCCCATTTACGCCCCCGAAAATTAAACAAAACAGATTTTCTCGAAAACTAACAAAGCTAAAGTCACCAAATTTAGTATGTATATTGGCTTAGTATGCGCGCAGAATATATATATTTTAACATGTTGCCACGCCCACTTACGCCTCCATAATTTAGAAAAAACCGATTGGCTCTTGCAATTTTTTGACCATCGCGATCAAATGGCAGACTAATAAATCTTATCTGTTTCTATCAAACTACCAAATTTGATTGAAATCGGACTAGAAACATGCAAAATATACGTATGAACGTATTTTGCTACGCGATCCATAAGGGCAGAATTGGCCGTTGGCTAGCGGCGGCGCTAGAGTGCTCGTGTGTTTGTAGAGTGAGCGAGATAGCATATGGTATGGGGGCATGTTAAAACAATTTAATAGACATACATTTGGTTTTCGAAATTTTAAATATTTGTTTCACCTGGTGTATAGTATACCCAAGTCGGCGAGACGACTTACTTCATTTTAGGTAAAAACAAAATGTTCGGTCACAAAAGTATATATCCGAAAGAGCAAATCCGGAAACCGACCAAAGGTAAGAAATGAAAGTTCTGTTAACATGATATATTATTTTGAAAATTAGTAAGAAGGAGGATAAGGAGACATTTCCGACCCCATAAAGTTTATATAATCTTGATCAGCATGAGAAGCTGAGTCGATACAGCCATGTCCGTCCGTCGGTGCGCATGCGTTTTACTCAGCCATCTTAAGAGCTATTGGGATGAAAATTGGGGTTTGAGCTACTTATAACCCGAGTAAGATAAAGTAAAGTAAGAAAATCATCAGGATTGGACTGTCTATACTAGAAGACACATTTTTGCAAAAATTGGAGTATCTCCATAAAATTTACCAATATGATAGTATTGGATAAACAAACTCAGAATCTGATCGGATAAATAGAACACAAGTTATAAATCGGCTCATGCGCTGCCTACGTCATCATCAAATCAACAGAGCACTTGCATACACACACATACGCAAAGCTACATAAACTGTATGTGTATGCGTGCCGTGCTTTGCTTAGGGAATGATGGAAGAAGAAACAAAAATTTTTGTAAAAAGAGTAATATGTATGTTTTGTTTGTGTATTGATGAAATGAGTTGCAGGGAAAGAAATTTCAAAAAGGAAAAATATTATTGCCAAGGACTGCAAGGGTATACATATAAAATTTGGCATAGCCCAAGTTAGCTTCTTTGATATTTTTTGAATAATTTTATCGGCGGGTAAAACTATGTTAATTTCTGATCATCATCTCTGTTTAAAAAGGAAATGGAATTTGTATCCTTTTTAAATAATAATACTAATTAATAAGAATAATAAATGAAATGCTTTAAATGATCAAACCTCCCCACAAATTCCCTACTCTTTGAGGTTCGACGTTGTCAAACTTGTTCGACTCACCGATTCGACGTTGGCGCGCTTTGGTTCGACGATGCACTCATCGGTTAGACTCAGCCCTTCGAACTGCCTGTGCGTTTCGATAACTGAGTTAAAAATTTACCAACACTGGCCGCGAATTCTAGATTTTTCCACATTCCAACACTTACAAGAATACCACGGAGACGCCGAATCGAAGAATTACACACATTTTATCCCCATCCTAACATCAAAATTAATTTGCTTGAGCCACAAACAAATAATGGGTAAAGAAAAAGCTGGCAAATCGTTTAATATAGGTGATCTAGTGTTTGCCAAAGTCAAAGGCTATCCGGCATGGCCGGCAAAGATCACAAAGTTTAACAACAAAAAGTATAATGTTTACTTTTATGGAACTGGCGAGACCGCCAATATTAAAGTGGAAGATCTGTTCACATATGTAGGCAATAAGGAGAAATTCGCAACCGAAAAGAATATGAAGCGGGCAAAGTTTAGTGATGCTATTGATCAAATACAAAGTGCATTGGCCGGCGAGGACTCGGCGCCGATTGATTTACCAAATTCCGATAAAGTGAAATCCACCACTTCTACTACTAGTACCCCTACCCCTACCACTTCTACTACCACTACTACTACCACTGAGACAGATGAGACAGCCACCCCCCCTAACCAACCCCCTTCGACAACGACTTCTTCAACAGCATCGACAGCAACAAATTCTAATCAAAGCGATGCTGCTGGCTCGAGTAATGAACAAAAACGTCGTGCTCCCAAAAAGAAGGCAGAGGCCGCAGAGTTGATCGATGATGATGTTCAACATGTTGATGTTGATACGGAAGATGATAGTACATTGGATGCCTCCGATATAGGACCACCGTACAAGAGACGCGTACCACCAGAGGGTATACAATCTCCGGTTATTTCATTATCTTCAACTACAACCAATACAACATCAGCCAGTTCTGCGTCTACAGTTAATAATGTCAAGAAATCGGCTAAGAAATCCAAACCGACCGCTGCTGTGACACCTATGCAAAAACGTGTACGTCCAATGCCCGTAAGTTTGATTACCCAGTGCAATAATAGAATAACAAAAACAAAAATAATAATAATAAGTTGCTAACCTAAAAGTAAGAGGTTGTGGCATTTAGTTAGAAATGGAAAACCTAGCTTAAATATATAGCCTCATTTATAGGGACTAGATCGGGCTACAATACCCAACATACATATGGTTATGTGTATATTTTTCTCACTAAACACGAACGGAGTTGGACTTTTCCCAGATGGATTCTTTGAATGATGTGTGTTTTGTTGTGGTTGCTGTTGTTGTTCTTGTGGTGGTGTTTGTGTCGTCGTCGGCGAAAGTGAAGTCTTCGATCTAGTCAAGCCTATCTATGTACATATGTGTGTGTGTGAGTTGCACTATTTGCTAATTGCTTGCTTATATTTTCTATATAAGAACTAGGTAGTTTTTGGTTTTTTTTTTTGTAATCGATGGCATAATTGTCTGATATTATATTTACTTTTAGAACATCCAAAACAATTTGCTTATGGTTTATATGCCAACGGCTCGGTGTTTGGGCATTGATATCAACTACAAAAAACCAGAGAAATTTGAAAGTGCCGCAGCGGAACAAGCCTGGATGGATAAATCCCGCAAAGAGGCGGCAGATCTGAAATTGAAACTCGAATCGGGTCAAATTGAACCGGAATCCATGCCCGATCGCATTGTAATTGAACCGATGCGCAATGAGATACCCAAACAGGAAGCCGTGCGATTTATTGAAGAGCTAATCGAACACGAAGATGCATTGTTCATGGAACGTGATTTTATTCAATTGTCACAGCAATTGCGTGAATGTTTGGGCTTGCGACGAGCCAATGTTGGCAAATGTTTGGAAATACTTGAAGAATTCAATCAAGTCGGTTTGACCAAATTGATGCTTTTGCGTAATCCAGAATGTGTGGACATTATGCGACGATTGCGACGATATGTGGGCAATTTGGAATTGTGGAAAATGGACTATCATGATGAAATTGAATTCAAAGAGAAGGCTCAAATAATACGTAAAGTATCATCAGAGATCTATGAGGGCTTTAAGAAGCTATTTAAGGGAACAGAGCCCGAAACTGAAGATAACTTTTGGATTGATTTCTGCGAGAAAGTTAAAATCTACAAGACCTATACAGAAAACATGAATGAAAACTTGCAGGTCGCACTGCATGAGCATGGTTATAATAATCTTATTTTCAACAAAAACAGAGCTGAAGTTAAGCAAAAATAGAAATCAGAGATAAGGAGGATCTTTGGCTTAACTAGCTAATGGCCCCGCAAACAGTTACGTTAATTAAAAGAGGTATAAGGATATTTTTGATCATAACCTCCTCCCCCGATGCAGAGGGTATCTGACAATTGTTAAACTTTTGAGGACGGAAGCATCTAGTAATACTTAAGCATTATAATACTTGATATACATTAATAGCCACACCCGCACGCACGTATATCGTCTGTCCGTCTGTTTAAACGCATCGCACTCCAACAGTTAAGTGTGAGAAAATACTTGGAAACACAAGAAATAAACTTAATGATACGTGAAACAATATTTTTAACAATAGAGAAGAGCACTTCAAATTGTGGCCTAATAACATTGCCTTACATCTTGCATTAATACTAACAAAGCTTAAGCGATTCCGCTATCAATCGAATGTTATAACGAGTTCCCCCACACTCAGCCTCCGCCGGCTCGCTATAATTATAAGTAACAAGCGATTTGTCTATAATGAATTAAAGGAACTTAATTCACTAAGACTTCGTTAAAAAAAAACCTTAAGAGTGAACAATTCGGCACTTAAATTTTTGTTTTATTTTTCTTCCTTTTTTTTTTACTAGATTTTGTATTGGGATAAAAAGATTATTTTCGTTATTGTGCAAAAAACACCAACACCTACCTACATATATATATATATATATATATTTATATATATTTACTAATTCAAATTAAAAAATGCATATATAATCACATTTACTTACATGCATTAAATATGAATAAGACGACTTTTGGATTAACTCACTGAAATAAACTTTAGATGTTATGATAGAAAAAAAAAAAAACTAAAAACCAATTGTTTCAATCTTTATATCTGTGGGGAAAAACAGAACATTCATTCCTGTTTTCCGATAGCGATTTAAATCCTTTCAGGGGATGCCTCATCTGTATGATATTCGTTTCCAATTAGATGAGGGGTATTCAAGGGAGAATTCATCAATGATCGGCAATGGTACGATATATTAACAAAACAAAAAAATTAAATTTACAAAATTAAAAGCAGATCTTTCATTGATGTTTCTTATATGTATGTATATCATATATTTATTTTATATATATATAAACAATTCACCTTTGTACTATTTCTTTCCATCTTTAGAAAATCCAAAACGATTTGCTAATGATACTCATGCCGCCAGCCATATGTTTGGGCATTATAGTTGATTATAAGAAGCCACAGAGTTTTGAAAATACAGCTGCCGAAGAGGCTTGGATGGAAAAGTCACGCAAAAGGGCAATCGAATTGAAATTTCAACTACTGACCGGACTAGTTGAAATTGAAGAGGAGTCGATAAGCGATCGGATTATAATTGAACCAAATCAAAATGATATTCCTGTAAACGAGTCCAAACGTTTTCTCAAAGAGTTAGTGCGCTTTGAAAATGCCTCATTGATGGAGCAGCATTTTTTAGGCGCATGTGCCACAATGCATGAATGTTTGACTTTACGTAGTGCCAATATTGGCAGAACATTGATAATACTTAGAAAATTCAAAAGCTATAAGTTAACCAAATTGATGCTGCTACGTAATCCGGATTGTGTGGAAATAGTGCGGCGGCTGCGTCGCTATGTCGGCAATTTGGCTGAGTGGAAAATGAATGCTAGAAATACAAGTGTTTTCAAAAAGAACGCCGAAATCATACGTAAAGTATCGTCCGACATCTATGACGGCTTCAAAAAAATCTTCGAGTGTTCAGAGACTGACCTTCAGGATGGTTTTTGGAACTACTTCTCCAACGAAGTTGAAGACTTTGATGAATACACAGAATTTATGGGGAAATCATTGCGCAGCTCACTAGATGAGAGTTCTTATAAGTATCTAATTGAAAATCAATTTAGTGATGAGTAAATAAATACATATGTATATGTTTAGCCAAAAATAAATAACAATATTTTGCATGTTTTAATTTACAATTTAGGTGCCTAAAGGGATGTTTCTTAGTTAATAGTAGTGAGATTTATATATGTATTTAAAGTATCTTTATTTGACACCAAACCAATGCTTATAAAGTAAGTTCAACTGTGATCCTATGTAAATTACAAACTAATCCTTTTCTCGGGCATCACCGATTCCATCTCCTAGAATAGCAAAAATGGCCTCGGATTCGGGCAAACAGGGTGAATCATAAATTTTACATATACGCGAGTCTCCTTTGCCTTTACGCAAATATAATCTGGTAGTGGATGCATGTGCCATGATATGACCACCGATGGGCTTCTTGGCATCTGCCACAAACATACCAGCTCCGCCATCTACCGAGGCAGTTACCTGATTGGTTATTACAACTGCCACACCAAACTCATCGGCCAGACGTTGAAGCATCCGCAAAAACAGGCCCAAATGATTTTGTCGAGCTGCCAACTCGCCACGTCCAACATATTCCGAACGATACAAGGCCATGGCACTGTCCACAATTAGGATGGCATATCTAAAGATTGAAGGATTGTTAGTGCTTGTTTATGGTGGGGAAAATTATAAAAACCTTGATTCAAACATCATGCCGGCGGCCATGTGAAGTAGTTTCGTCTGCTGATCTGAATTATAGGCTCGAGCATAGGCTACATTGTCCAAAACATCAGGTTCTTCCATCTTATAGCGTTGCGCAATGGCAGACAGACGTTCCGGTCGAAATGTGCCCTCCGTGTCGATGTACAAGCACTTGCCCTCCCCGCCATTCTGGCTGATGGGCAGTTGGCAGGTGACAGCCAATGTATGGCACAACTGGGTCTTGCCGCAACGGAATTCGCCAAAGATTTCCGTAATTGAACCGGTTTCTATGCCCCCGCCAAGCAGCTTATCCAACTCCTTGGACCCAGTGGTTAGCATAACAACCTCGGAGCGCATCTGATGGTAAGTGCGAGCCGATGTGAAGCCCATGGGCACCAATTTGCTAGCTTCAGACATGATATAATCGACCTTGGATTCGCCCAGGCCCTTGATATTTAGTAGCTGTTTGCGTGTTGCATATGCCACAGATTCCACTGTATGGAGACTGGCCTGTTGCAGGAGCTTAATCTCCCTGGCACTAACGTTACCGCCCTAAGAAGTTCTTGTGAGTTTATGATTAAGGGATCTCTGTAAATATAAATTACCAATAGCTTGGACACATCTAGGGGTCCTCCAGTTTCCTCCTGGTCTTCTTCCATAGACTGATCCACTGTCACGGCTGTGGCCACCTCCGAGTCCTTTTTACTTTTACTCTTTTGTTTTTGTTCCATTTTGCCTTTTTACTGTTTATACCTTGTTGTTATTATTATTTGTTTATAAAATTTGATGCAGAATAATGAAATTGAAAAAAATGGCGCTTCAAATTAAGACAGCTGACTTGTAATCGATAAACTTCGATCTTGAGAAATGCGTTTAAAAAAAATTTGCAAAAAATATTTTGACTTTACGTTGAGTTGAAATTTTATTTTTGTTTGTGTGAAAATTGTTAAGTTGACAACTTTGTAAAATTAATAAACAAAATTAACAAACAAAATTTAATATTGGCGCAGTAAACCGAGACAGCTGATTCACTATCGATAAATTCTCTTCTTGTCATCGTCGAAAACAGCTGAGCAACAACAACGGAATCGGAACAACTGCAATTACATCACAAATACAATATTTTCGAAAGCGACCGGCATTTTATTAACAAACTCAAGCTGTTTGATTAATTTACCCCGTGCGAACGCAACGGGAAGGACTTCTGGAATTAACTGAAGTATGAGTGATTATCATTACTTCGATGTGCAATTGTAAGTAGTGAAATAAACAATTCCCCATTCATAATAACTACACGTGCAACTGCCTGCTTCTTCATATAGGAAACTTCGAGATCCAGAATCTGTCGTACTGACGCCCGCATATTTTCGTGGCTGCATTTTAAACTCATTGGAAAGCTTTTTTGGCGATATTGGCGGCCAAACCACTGTGGACATTGTCAAGTTTAGTGTACAACAACGTCGCGTCATATTCCGTGTTCCTGAAGACTTTTACGAGCGTACTCGTGTGGCTACCACTCTGATTGGCCATTATCAGGAAGTACCGTGTCATTTTCAAGTACTTGAATCGTCGAAATCTCTTCTTGATTTTGATAAAGAGCTAGGAGAAGTAGTATCCAAAAACCAATCAGATTAATTTAATTTAAATACGCAATGTCATTTTGTAAAGTTTTTGGCAAAGACAAAGTGATCTTTGCCACCAAGGAGGATCATGCTGTGCCCAGTAAAATTGAGCTTCCACCACCCGAACAGCCCCAAGGACTGATTACAAAAGATGGCGACATTAACTGGAGTTGTCCCTGTTTGGGTGGAATGCCAACAGGACCATGTGGAGTTGATTTCCGTGAAGCCTTTTCTTGTTTCCACTATAGTGAGGCAGATCCAAAAGGGTCCGATTGCTATGAGGCATTCCGTAAGATGCAAGATTGCTTCCAACAATATCCAACGATATACAACAAGAACTCTGGCGATGATGATGATGACGATGCATTGGGCAATGTAATGAATGCCGAAAATGCGGCAAATGGTGAGGGCGCAGTGGGTGGCAAGGAGACGGACCAACTGGAGGTTGCATCCAGTTCTGTCGTATCCAAAGCAGATTAAAAAGAGTACAACCAATTCCTAAATGTTAAGAATGTAAATGTTATCTGGATTTAGCGCAAGCTTTTGCCAATCAATAAATATAATATTTTAGACAGAGATTTGATTTGAAATTGAGCTAAGAACCGAAGGATCATATATATAAATACATAACCAGAGGGCCGGGGCTAACTTCGACCGCGTCAAAGTTTGTATACCCTTGCAACTTTTTTGGTAACTCTTTCCTTACCTATAGCCATCAAAATGAAAAAACGTTTTTTCTAAAAAGGCTAAAGTTTGCGAAAGAACGGCCTACAATCTTAGCATAGGAAATAACGAAGATATTGATCAAAGTCACTGTTTTCCACCGATCGTTCCTATGGGAGCTATATGATATAGTCACCCGATCTTTATCAAATTCGGAACAGATATATTAAACTAACAAATGTTTAATTTGAAAGCAATCGCGTTAAAAGAAACGAAGTTATTCACAAAAGTCACTGTTTTCGAAAGATCGTTCCTATGGGAGCTATATGATATAGTCACTTGATCTTGATCAAATTTGGCATAGTCGTTTATATGTGTAATAAACTCACCATATACAAGCCTACATACGGGCGGACATGGCTATATGAACTCGTCTCGTCATGCTGATCAAGAATATATATACTTTATATGGTCGGAGATGCTTCCTTCTATGCGTTGCACACTTCTGACCAAAATTAATATACCCTTTTTGCAAGGGTATAAAAATATTATATTTATAAGAGGCCAATTTTGAAAACTGTTGGAATATTTTATTCCATTTTGTTTCGTTTCTTGCGATTACTAGCGCCCTCTAGGTCTACGCGGGGAGCAAAATCTATCAAAAATATCGCAAAAAATTCGATAAATAGCCAAAAACAATATTCCGATATAAATATATTTGTTTATATAAAAAATATCGATATGATATTTTGATATATTTTCGACAACCCTACAAAATTTACAAAACGTATTGTAAAATATTGAGATATTTTTGTGTTTATTTAATTGAAATCGTTTAAACCAAAGTGCAATAATAATTAACAAGAAGCAAAATCAAAGTACGTGAAATACGAGTGACAACGAGACAAAGTGCAACTCCATAAATGATATTAATAATAACAACAACAACAAATAACCTTGTGGCTGTCACTAAAAGAAATAATTGACGTAGAAGGAGGTAAAATAACAAAAGAGAAACAAGGAGAGCAAGTAGAAAGTTCAGTTTAACAACAGCAGCCGCCAGTGTAGTGAGTGTTGTGTTAAATAGCCCTTTGAAAGGATAAGTGATTAAATAATAACAAATCAAACGAAGAGAAAACGCTTTGATAAACGTGTGTTTATGTGTATGTGTGAGAGTGTGTGTGTGAGTGAGACGGACCTATCAGCAAATAGAAAATACAACTAAAACAGTTTCTGTTGCTGTTGCATACGAAAGACAAGCACAAAAGAAAATACGAAAACAAAAAAAAAATAAAATAAAACACACACATCAAGTGAAAATTCCAATTCCCTTTTAGTTAGAAACAACACCAAATACAACAACAACAACAAAAGGTCTCAAAGAAGTAGCAAACAAGGCTACAGCAACTTTCAGCTCATTTAACGATAAAAATTTGAATGCGGCTGCAGTTTTATCATTTCGAAGAAAATGGTTTCTTTAATTGAAACAATCGATGCAGCAGCGGCAGCACAAAATCAGCGCAATGGCGTGATCGCTGCTGCATCTTCATCTCCATCGTCATCAAGCTCTGCCGCCAAGAATTCAGGAGCATCCTCTGGAGGATCGGGACTAACTGCCAGCGGCAAGCCCAAGGAGAAACGCAGGTAAGTGTGAGATCTCTTAGCTGGATTTTTCGTTAGGCTTATTGCATAAGCAAAAAAATATTTTGCTTTCTTTTTTTTGTTGTTGGTTTTCTTCTTCAGTTGCTGGGCTCTGTTGATTTAGTTGTTTTTGTGTTTTGGACTTCTGTCGTCCTCTGTCTTTACGCTGCGCACATTTTTTTCCTTTGCTAGATGGGCTGGAAGAGGGAGGGGATTGTGAAGGGTTGATGAACATTTTCGTCTACATTTTCAACTGCGCGTCAAATTTGGCTAAGGAATTTTTTAAACACAAACCATGCAATGATTCCCTTTGATAAGTGGCATTTGAGATGACTATTCTAAACAATTTACAGTCACAACTCGATGGAATGATTTCCAGCTATCGAAAGTTCACTCACATTTGACTATGCAAGTTGTTAGTTTCGTGTTTTAAATTATAAGATATGTCTTCATATATTATATTTTTCAAATGTTCTTTATGAACGGAAACTAAAAAAATAAAAAAATATTTATGGGACACCATTTTTTCAATAAAAATTGTATAGCCCTTTTCATATGGCTTGTACTAGGTTACTTCTGGAGTTATTTGAAACAAATCCTCCTGTTTTAGAACTATTTTATTGCAAATTTAAAAAAATGTGTATTCAATGTGGGTCATGTGGGTTTAGTCCTATTTAAAAGATTTTTTTGGTTGATCTCTTTTTACACATGATTTCATAAAAATAAGTTGACTTTTTCATAAAATTTGTTTAATTGTGCCTAATTTTCGATTTGAAAGACTTTTGATTTACATTCTATGAATCAACAAGTTTTTGATACCATTTGGCAGGAATCTTTTGAGGAGAAAGTTGTCCAATTTTGACATGCATATAATCAAAATTCTATGCAAATATATTTCAACTGAATTTGTCTATAGCAAACATAGATGGGTAACCTTATCCTATGACATTGCTTAACTTAAATTCTTGCTGACGTAACGATTATTTAAAAAAAGTACACTTAACAGACTTTTCACACCATTTTTAATAAGGTCTAATTCTAACAATTTGACCATTGACATACTAGTACTAGATGCTATAAAATAATACTTAATTCTTCTACTAGTTAATTAATTGCTCGCTAATCGTAATTAAAGCTCCATTGCTTAAATTAAAAGTCATTTCATATCACTTGACCTTTGAGAGCTCGAAGCGAAGTTATATAATTAAATGAGATGTATAAATTACAAAGCTCCAGTCCTGTTAAGGGTGAAGATTAGGTTGAGAGGCAAACTGAGCCTCTTATTGCTGGCCTTGGGCTCAGACAATAAAACAAATTATTTTACGGCTAAGTGCCGGAGTGAATATTTATTTAAGCGACTTACTGGAAGAGCGCTGTATTCAAACTGATTTTTTAATACATAGAATATTTCACTTAAGCTATGCCAAAATTCGCATCACGCCACAATGTCATGGTCGGCAAGCCGACTCAGCAAATCTTCGGCGATAACGGAAACTCTTGCAGCAAAACAAAAGTGTCCGGTTACCGTCGCTGACCATTGCAGCTATAGCGCGCTGATATGCAATGTCGCAATTGCGAGGGCTGCTACTTAACTTATGGAGCACGCGATAGCGAGGGTAGATTATGAACTTATAAAATATCCTATGTTAAGTGTTAATTGTTAACTACTCCCCCTTCAAGTGTAAGGCCGTCCTCGGCCGACCCAATGCCGGCGACGACTTCTCGTAACTGCATTGCAGACTTCTTTGCACCGATGAGTCGACAAAGAGTGAGGCCAATGCAGATCAAAGCACAGCATATGGCTCCGATGATGAATGCCACACGATAGGCCTGATCAGTTCCGGCGTTTTTTTTGGAATTGCTGTATAACCTCCAGATTACGTTCATTCAAACGATGAAGGTAAGGGAGGCTGAGGAC
Organism: Drosophila willistoni; assembly: GCF_018902025.1. Lineage (NCBI taxonomy): Eukaryota > Metazoa > Arthropoda > Insecta > Diptera > Drosophilidae > Drosophila > Drosophila willistoni. The sequence goes on from NC_061086.1 coordinate 5,390,951, forward strand.
ATCTTGGGTGGCAGTGATGTTCAGCAAGGGAGAATTGGCAATACCCGGGACTCTATTGCGCACGTTGTTGTGATTATAAAACAGAGTCCCGATAATTGCGACTCGGTCTCCGAACGTGATGAGATGCATGCCTTGTACCTGGATCTCAGTGCCGTTGTCCACCTGAATCCTTGCGGACCCGTCGTTGAGGATTGTGATTCCGTCATCTACATGGGTGATTATTTCCAGGTTGCTCGGCTGGATCTCGCAGTGTGCCGTGACACCTGCATGGAGCTCTTTGGCACATGAACTTTCCAAAGCCAGACGACAAAATGTGGCTCCAGATGAAGCGGCGCAACTCTGCAGTGTGTGGGTTTCTCCATCGCATTCGGCTATGACGTTGTCAAACAATCGCACTATGAAGTTCTTGTGGATAACAGGATAAATTGTGATCTTTCTGCAAGCTCTTTTAATCTTGGGGAATTTAATTATAAAGTGTATCGTGTTAATGGATTGAAGAACTTTTACGGACGCAACGGACATAAGATCTCCTATGGGAGTGTTGGTGGGTTCCTCTAGCCAAATTGATTTCAAATCTGAATGGTCCAAAATGTTTGGGCTAACAATGTTGGCCTTTGCCAGAGTAATAGCAAGCATTAAATTTTGCAACTCCATCATTAGCATTCTGTTTCAAGACAGAAGTGTTTCATATAAATGGCCAGTGTCAACCTGTGAGTCTTTGGCTATCTTGAGAATTTTGTTGACAGTAATTGTTAACTGATTAAGCTGGTCCTGAACTCTAGTGTTTATTTCTATCTGTCTATTATTGGCGTTTATCAATTGCATTTCAGTAAACCTAGCGTGCTCTAAACTATGCCAAGTGGCTAGAGGTAAGTTGAATAACTATATCTAACTTATACGAGTTTGCCTAGTGGCGTAAAAAAAGGTGTACAAAAAAGACAAGGGAGTCACTTTAGGTTGTCCTTGTGGACCACCCTCCCTTTAATGAGGACCTCGGTCCCCAGGTCTGCTTCCACTGTCTTCTCATCACATAAAGGTGTGAGTTTGTTTCCGAGCCGTCGGTTGGACTTGACCAAAACTCTGTCACCAACGTCGAAGACCCTATTCTGCCGCTTTGCGTTCTCCCTAGCTCTGAGCATGGTCTGAGCGTTTCTGATCTTTTCTTGTTTTTTGGGGTGTCTATCATATTTAGCCCTAGCACATGTTTTGCAATTTTGTACTATTTCATTGGCCATTCTTGCCATCTTTGGAAAGTAGTACTCCGAGAGTACCTGCTTAATATTTTCCTGTGGAAACTCAGGTATTTTTCCTGTGACGGCATCTAGTGGCTCGTCACAGCGAATGTCGTTTCTAATTCCTATAGTAGCATATGCTACTACTTGTGGGGCGGCAACGTTAGCTGCTGCTATTTGTGGGGCGGCAGCGTTTGCTGCTGCTATTTGTTGAGCCAACTCATTAATTCTTTGAGTCAATGCTCGATCCCTCTGCTCGTTTGCAGCGGCCTGTTCAGCTAAAGCATCGCTAACAGCTGACCTTATTATTTCCCTAAGCTGATCTGGATCCATTTTACCTAATGGGGAGAAACTGCAGGGAGAGGATTTGTAGCCGAGGCTTCGATGCGAATGTCACAGTCGGAATCTGAGTCGCTAAAGTGCTTGCGAGGTGTTCTGTATTGGCTGAACATGCGCAGGCCAGTGGCCGCGAAAAGCAAAACGGGTCGAATTACGTTGTAGCTCTGAACCACGAGAACTGTATGTATTGATACAGCACAATTTTAGACACAGAAAGTAACACAAATTAATTTTATTAACGAACTGGATGACGAATTGTTTTACCTAGAATTCTCAAGGCAGTCACTCTCACAAGTTCACCTAGTTCAGATTACTGCTATTAATTGTTATCTGTTGCAATATTAAACACTCACAAGTACTAAACTAATTTTTACAAAAAATTAAGACTTTTGTATAAGAAAAAATTTTGGCTAGAGTATCCACTTACATGATTCCACTAACACAAAAAAAATATTTCTTTCTTATGTTGGTCACTTGCAGCTCCCTCGCTGCTGTCTTAATTTTTTGTTGGTCACTTGCAGCTCCCTCGCTGCTGTCTTATTTCTTTTTGCTTGTTGCAGCTCCTGTGCTGCTGTTTGGTTATTGGTGGATGTGGAGTCCGACCACTAGTTGGGCGCCAATTACTAAGCTCCAGTCCTGTTAAGGGTGAAGATTAGGTTGAGAGGCAAACTGAGCCTCTTATTGCTGGCCTTGGGCTCAGACAATAAAACAAATTATTTTACGGCTAAGTGCCGGAGTGAATATTTATTTAAGCGACTTACTGGAAGAGCGCTGTATTCAAACTGATTTTTTAATACATAGAATATTTCACTTAAGCTATGCCAAAATTCGCATCACGCCACAATGTCATGGTCGGCAAGCCGACTCAGCAAATCTTCGGCGATAACGGAAACTCTTGCAGCAAAACAAAAGTGTCCGGTTACCGTCGCTGACCATTGCAGCTATAGCGCGCTGATATGCAATGTCGCAATTGCGAGGGCTGCTACTTAACTTATGGAGCACGCGATAGCGAGGGTAGATTATGAACTTATAAAATATCCTATGTTAAGTGTTAATTGTTAACTTATATAGATATTGGATCTGTACGTCAGTCTTATCAAATATCCATTTGACTGGCAATCGAATAATGATATTTAATTTATCTTTTCAGCGACGTAATAAAAAATCTAAATTTAATCATTAATCACATGTTTTATTGTTGAGTTTTTTGATTTTTATGTTGTTTTTGTTATGTTAGTTTTTTCTTTTTTGCATTTGCGATAATTATAAAAGCAAAAGAAAAAGCTTTTTTTGACGAAGACAGACGGAAAAGAGAACTCACAATGACCGAGACCCCTTACCTTGGAAATCAAAAGGCAAAAGTCTAAAACTTGCATTCAAATCAGATTAGTTTCGGATCAGTTTTTTTTTTCTTCCAAGTTAGTATACTAGATAATTGACTTGGGAGCGGAGAATTAAACACAAAAAAAACCTTTGGTGATTGTCTTTGGGATTGGAGTAGAGTCTGAGTTAATTTTTGCCTCTTTAAATTCATTTGAAGTTGTATTCCGTCACACATGTTTAGGGAGATGGCCTTTATTCAAGTTTCTTATCTTCAAGTTAAAATAAATTCAAAAAGTAAGAGAAAAAGGCTTTAGTAACGATTAATATTAAAGTTGAGTTTGAATTATTAAATATTGTCTGTTTCTTGTAGTATCATTATAACCGGCAACTACTGTACTATTGAATTGAAATGATTTCTTTCCCCTAAATCTGATGAAATTTTATAGAGATAAAGAAAGAGCGATGAGAAAAAAAGATGGCAACAGTCGCTCATCATAAGACCGACTCCTCTTATCGCAGCGTATAAGGCCAAAAGGCACTTGTTGAATGGGTTCTTGAAATGGATGCCAATAAAAGATAAAGAGACAAGCCCTTCTTTTTTCCTTATTTTGCTTGGCGTATTTTTAGCAACAATGCAATTTTCATTCTGCCAGCCGACCACATAATTGTGGCAGTTTATTTTTAAATGGTAAAAAAGACAGGTTTTTGTTGTCAATATGTTAACCAGTTTTATTTGTAAAATGTATTTTTTTTTTGTATACCAAACATAATAAAAGTGTTTAGTTTATAAACCAAATAATAAAATTAACAATTTTGTTTTTGTTTGTGGCCTACATGACACGACCAAAAAAAAAAAGCGGTTCTTGCTCTAAACCAAAAAGAAAACCAAAAAATCTAGCCACTAGTTGATAGCAAGATAAAGATTTTCCACAAATATTTTAAACTGGTTTTTCATCTATCTAAAAACACACACACAAACAAGGCAAATAACTGTCGTATCTATTGATATTTACATTCGATTTTATAGTTCAATATGAAATTGCTCATTGATTATGACAGTCGGTAATCGGTTTAAATGATTACTTGTTGTTTTTATTTTTTAATTTTGTTTTTTTTTTATACCATACACCTATAGGGTGAAATGGTATATTAAAGTCGCCAAAATGTATGTAACAGGCAGAAGGAAGCATCTGCGACCCCACAAAGTATATATATTCTTGATCAGGATCAACAACCGAGTCGATCTAGCCATGTCCGTCTGTCCGTCCGTCCGTCCGTCCGTATGAACACCTAGATCTCGGAGACTATAAGAGCTAGAGCCACCAAATTTGGTATGCAGTCTCGTGTAGTATGTACGCTTATCGAGTTTGTTTCAAATTTTTGCCACGCCCCCGGAATTTACAAAAAACAGATTTTCTTAAAAACTATGTAGGCTACCGACATTAAATTTGGTATGTAAGCTAAAAATTTTGCCACGCCCATTTCCGCCCCCGAAAATTAAACAAAACTGATTTTCCCGAAAACTAACAAAGCTAAAGTCACCAAATTTAGTATGTATATTGGCTTAGTATGCGCGCAGAATATGTTGCCACGCCCACTTCCGCCTCCATAATTTAGAAAAAATCGATTGGGTCTTGCAATTTTTTGACAATCGCGATTAAATTTGGCAGACTAATAAATCTTATCTATTTCTATCAAACATACAAAATATACGTATGAAAGTATTTTGCTACGCGATCCATAAGGGCAGAATTGGCCGTTGGCTAGTGGCGAGCCTAGAAAAAAAAAAAAATTATTCGTTATCCACAATCGTTTCCTTTATCCCCGACGGAACTACTTTTTAGTATTGCTTCATCAGGGGGAAACTCGACCTACGTCGGGGTTCGAACTCGAGAACAACAGAATTGTAGATTTAGTAGGTCTCCACTGAGCCACCGACTAGGTTAGTGGCGAGCCTAGAGTGCTCGTGTGTTTGTAGAGTGAGCGAGATAGCATATGGTTTTCGAAATTTTAAATATTTGTTTCACCTGGTGTATGGTATACCCAAGTCGGCGAGACGACTTACTTACTTCATTTTTCTTTTGTTGATAATTCCTTTGCATGAAAATTATTAAGTGTTTATTAAATATATTATCTATATTAAAAGGCTTCACGATGGTGAATGATTAATTCAAGTTTAATTATATTTCTCATATAAAAGAGTTGACAAATGATTGCATATTGTTCATTCCACACTATATCGTATAGCTCCCATACAAACGTCAAAGCCACGAACAGTGACTTTTCTCAATAACTTCGTTATTTTTTGAGCTATTGTCGTGAAATATTTCTGAATTTATTACACTAACGACCGACTATGCCAAATTTAATCAAGATCGGGTGACTATCCGTCTCCCATAGGACCGGTCGGTCGAAAACAGTGACTTTTGTCAATTACTTCGTTACTTTTGAAGCAATTGTCATAAAAATTTATATTTCTCAGTTTAGCATAACTATTAATGACTGTGCCAAATTTGATTAAGATCGGGCGACTATATCATATAGCTCCCATAGGAACAATCGGTGGTGAACAGTGACATTGATCAATAACTTCGTTATTTCCTAAGCCGTTCTTTCGCAAGCATTAGACCTTTTACACAAAAAACTTGCAAGGGTATAGCCCCGGCCCTTTGTTTTTTTTTTTTTTTTTTGCTTTTTATAAAAGTCGATGAGTGTATACATTTTTATTGGTATTTTTTACTTTTTGTATATATTGTATGTACAATCTGCCCTTAGACAATCAGTAAATTGTATAATATACATTGAATATACAAACTTACATATATTTTTAAATGAACACCGAATTTGTAACTTTTTGAAAGAGCTTTATGAAACAGACCGTATATGTATACGTATAGGTATAGTTAATTGAGTAAAAAGGTTAAAAATTTGTATGTGTATCCTTTCGCTCTATACTTTTGACTACTGATTACTTTGGACTAAATCCTGTTCGATCGAGCTTTTCTCGATCGAGGTTGCTTTAGTAGGTGATCTACTTCATATTCGTAACCCCATTAGATACTATTTATAGGTAAATATTTAAATCTGTAGGTATATACCTCGACTCGAAGAACATATTGAATACGCTTACGACTTTCTTGATTTGTGCCCAGCCCGGCCTTACTTAAATTAAATTATTACATTTGGAATTTGTTTTTAGACAAGAATTTACATATATAGTGTTGAGTTAAATTAATTGTTAGAAAGAATTATATAATAAAACGGCGAGTATATACATACATATGTTTTGCTCTGCATAATATAACTTCGATAATCGGACTAATGCCAAGGTGTTCAGCGTAGAAATTGAATAAAAAATATTCCATAATAAAGTCATTACGGAGATTTCTGAATACTCTTTTTTCCTTACTTAATGTAAAAGCATAAATCTGACGACAGTTAGGGTATGAAACCGAAAACAATTTTTTTCTTTCTGTTATTTTGTTTTGGTGTTTTTTTTAACAAAACAATAAATATATATATACATTTATTTTCAATACCAACGTATACAACTTTATATGTGTGATACGGACACATAAACAAACACACATCTACATCTATGATGTAAAATATTTAAATGATATGCAGTGTGGTTGTTGTTGCTGCTGCTGTTTTTGTCGTTTTTGTTGCTGCCTGAGGCAGCCTCTGTCTGGCCACGACGACCTACTTTTTGCGCAATCGAACTGAAAAATGTGACGACACTGGGCAACCACTGGCAGAGCCGGGGAAGTGGAAGCACGGGCTGGGAGTGGGGGGAGAGAGTGTAAGATGTGCGAGGTGGAGCCAACTTATAGCATTTAGATGAGAGGAGATGCTAGAGGCGAGGAGGGGTTTGGATTGTGCCGATTGTTTATGCCCCGCATTAGCCAGCCATCTGAAGTTTTTGTTGTTATTGTTGTTTATTTCATTGTTGTTGTTTTTGTTTATTTGTTTCTCGCCTTCCACTCGGAAGGCGGCATTTGTTGTTGCCATGCAACGATCTCTGCCCTGCACCAGCCATACAGATCGGCCGATCTGCTCGTTTATCTTTTATTGTTATTTTCTTACTTTAATTATAATTCTCTTTGGCTTTATTTTTGACAGGGAAGCTTGCAAATTTATGTTTTATATTTTACACTTGTCGAGAACGTAATTATTGTAAACTTATTTTCTTTAAAATTGACCTGATTTAAAAATGTTTCATTGTGAAAAATACAGGGTTTCTTTTTTCATAGAAGAGTTTTTAATATAAAATACCGTTATAAATAATAAATTGAAATTTGTTTTTATAAAAACCTTTTAATTGACTCCCCCGCTAAGTATCGGATCCATATGGGCCTTCGAGTAGATGTCCACTAGATGAATCTAACCTTTCAATTGACTTGACATAATCAAGAAGTTCAAACCTTAGTCTAAGTTATACAAGTTAAAGAGTCATGATTTTTCTTTCCTTAAGCTCATCTTTGGTTTTTGGTTACCCATTTTGGACCACTGTCAGACTATTCGAACATTATTTTTTGTATGCGTTTAAAAATTCTGCATATTACATATTAATATTACTATTACCAATTTATTTTGACTATAACTTGTGGTCTTTTTATCCGATCTGATTGAAATCTAGATTGCGATCTGATGTTTTTTATCCATACCTACTATCACATTAGTGAATTTAATAGAGATAGTCAAGCTCCTTTAACTATTTCTCTAATAAACCTATATGATATAGTGGTCCGATCCGGTCGATTTTCATACTTGATGTCACGCAGATAATAAAAAGCCCAAAAAATCCCGATAGCTTTTAAGATGGCTGGGTAAAACGTATACCATGTTAAAAAAATAACATCGAATGAACTAAAATCAAAAATTTATTTGACTTTAAATAGAGTACAAAATTGCATTTATTTTATTTGCTTCATTTATATTACCTTTTGTGTGTATTTTCCTTTTTTAGCATTTATTAATATTTATTAAATAAATATCATATATTTATTAAATAAATATATCCTATATTTATTTGATAAATTTTTTCTAAAATGAAAAACTTTCTCTCAATGTAGAAAACAAAAAGTAAACATTAAACAAATTCTGAAATTTTAATATTTAGCTGTTATATTTGGCTTTTCCGCATGATAGAAAATTTTAGTACGAGTATCTTGCAAATATTGGTTATCAGATAGCAGGGCTCTTGACCCCTGACTGTTGGCGGCCAACAAGTTGGCTTTTCCTCTCTCTCTCTTTCTCTTACACTCTATAAATGTATATCTCTCTCTTTTCGTTACTTCAGTAATGGCTTATCGCGTTTCACTTTCAACTTGGGTTTGCTTAACTACAAACTAATTCAAATATTTAACTATTATTATGGCATATACATATTGTTTAGTGCGTTATCAACTTGAATGAGCCGATGAGTTTTCGGTTTCAGTCAGTCAGTCAGTCATATTCAAAATGTTTAGACCTTGTCTAGAATCTTATTCCTTTGCTTCATTATTATTATGTACTATTATAATTTCATTTTTATGTTTTTCGTTCAAGTGTGACTCATTTGCGTATTGCGTATTCAAATATTTATTAATATTCCAATTAAAATTTTAGTCAAAGGACAAATTAGTTTATAGAAAATTAATTTTTAATTACGCTAGAAAGTATGTTAGCCTTTTTGGTTTTGTTTTGTTTGCCAAATGGAATCATGATAATTACCAAAATCGTTATAGATAATTTTATATCATTGGAATACTCTTCCATGTGACCTTACTGACTAGACCAAACATGGTCTTGTTCCAAATAATCTCAATAAATTCCAAAAATAAAAAGTCCCACTCAAGAAATTGATCTTTTGTCTAACAAGCTTTGTTTTATTCGATGTATATTTCTGAATAATAATAATATAATTCCTAATATTATCTAATGTCTCAGCTAAAGACACAGCTAACTTTATGGTAAATACAATAATCAAGGAAATAAAGCATGTAGTGATATCTGATATCTGAAATATTTCTGTGCAGAGTTTTGGTATACAAAGTTTACACATTTAAGGAATTTCCCTAGTCAAATTACTAAAGACCTATAACGCAAAGTTAAGGAGCCAACTTATACCCAATAAACAAAATAAATTTTAACAAATGTTATGTACTAAAAATAGATTTGAAAACTAAAAATTTCCAAGAACTTTTACATTTCCTTTAACTTGATAGATCCAAAGTACTGTGTAAGTTGATTAACGGGTATAGAAATAACCCAAACTTTGTTTTTTCTATTCGTCTTTTATCTTATCAGTCATCCGATAGCAAATTCTGATAACAGTGTGATCGAGAGAGAGACAAAGATATAATGCCAAAGTAGGACCACAATAGTTTGTGCGATTTTTGTTCTTCTGCCCATACCATATAAATATTAATTTCAAAGTTATCAAACCTTTCGTTCATTTTCTACTCCGACTTTCGCTTGATGTGTTCGTGTGTATATTTTTTTGTGAAGAAAAAAATCAAACAAATAATTCCAAATTATTCTAACCGTGAACTGTTATTTTGAATGGGTTAACTTTTGTGTTTTGCGTGTGTGTTTTCTTCTGGACTATGTACAATTCGCATAATGCCTGGGAAAATTGTGATTTTTCCTGTGGCGAAAACTCATTTTACGGCGATGATCCGACACAATTTGATTTAAATGAATTGAAACCCCATCAACGATCGCAATTATCTGATAATGGTGTACTCTATGGTCGTGTACCGATAAATGAGCCATCTGTGAATTTCAATCTAAATAATAATGGTTTCTACAATCGTGATCCTTCAACTTTGTTGCCACACCAGCAACAGCAACAGAGACCCTTCGAGGGGGCGATGTTTAATAGATCGGCGGGTTTGTTGCGATATCATCCATACCAACAGCAACATCATGTGCCGCCGCAGTTTCTAAGACAGCAGCAGCCTCCATACTATCATCCTCAGCAAATACGAGGAAATGTATTGAATTTGTCAACACCCTGCCATGTGGTGGAGAACGTTCAGAAACCTTGGAGTTATGCCTATTGCTATGGCTATGCTCCGAGTCATCCGCAACCTTGTCAGTTTTCGCAATTTGTGGATATCGAGGATTTTATGTAAGTGAATGAATAAATGAGTGACCAACTGCAGCATGAAATCTCATTCGATTTATTACATGCTGTTTTGTTGTAAACTATATTTATATACCAGAACTACTCCCACTCCAGTTATTATTTGCCTTGTTTGTCTGCTTTGGCTGGCCTCTCAAAGTAAAGCATAGTAAATGCCATAACAATACCTCTTATCAACATTTCGTCCCACACACGCACAACAACGAGACATCTTATCTACGTTCAACATTTTGTATTATTATAATAATAATCATCATATAGTTAGTTTAAGTGCGACACCCTGTATTGGTCTTGGTGAAATACTTACTAATGGCTAGCAAACTTTGTTTTTTTTTTTGTTTCTTTTGGGTTTTACCCAATGCGTTAACCATATTTTGCTGTAATATAAATTCAATGAGTCGGTTGCCATGGTCAGAATTAAAAATAATATTACCTTCCACGTCTTTCACACAAATGAATTTATCATTCATTTAACCAATATCGCTAAAAAATTTCTTCATCTTTTAAGTTTTTGTTTGAATCTGTTCTTAAAAATAAATAGAATTCAATTATTAATCATCTCCGAAGGGATTGCTATTCTCAATCCCGTGTGAATTGACAATCGTGTTCGAATCTAAGTTACCAACACTTTTGTTTTGCCACTATGTCAACTTACAGGATTGCCGAGCTTTATTTAGCTATAAATTTGTTTCTGAGTGCAAATACTGACAAAAATAACTCATGTGTTATTTGTCTTTTTGAACTAATTAAAAACTTTCGGAAACGAGAACAGATTATTTCCATTTCGATTACTGTCCCACTTAATTTTATAACTGCTTGCTAAGAATAATTCTTGCAAATTAATGAAAGTATTGAATTTACTCACTTAAGGTTAATATTTGTTGCAACATTTAGAAGTAATAGAAACCGTTCTTTTAATGAATTTAAAGGAAAATATTCATTTTCTTTTCATTTTACCAACTCAATGGCAAACGATTTCAATCTGAATTATTTGTCTCGGAATTGGAGCCGAGAACAGGTCTCTAATCCGATTCCGACAAAAATATTTAAAATCGGAAACGAGAATAGGCCTGAAAAATTATTTTTAATCGTTTAGAATACTTTTAATAAGCAAACATGTAATTAAACATATGGCTAACCTTCATAAAAATAACTTTTAACTATTTGGAAACAAATCACAGTTAAAATGTTTTAGCTATGCAAAAAAAATGTTTTTTTTCTTATCAAAAAATAACTTTTGAGTTAAGAATAAAAATTGTTGTCGCACGGCATTTTGGCCTTTGCTTAAACTATTCATTGAGCTCCGCCAACTTAAAGGAAATATATTAGTTGGCTACGTAATTTTGTTGTTGTTGTTATATAGATTAGAATAGGCCAAACCAATAAATGTTCTCAAAATGTTCCATATAATGACTGTTTAAAATCAAAAATAAAAGAAAAACGAGAACTAGAGATAGGGTAAAAACGTTGGCGTGTGTGTGTGTTTGTATTTGTACAGAAATTGTCAATAAAATTGACAAACAATTGATTGTTGCCATTTCTTCTTTTTGCAACCGAAAGTTATCTATTTATGTTTTTATGTTTTGGGTATTTCCCAAAACGATGACGGGGAATCAAAGTCACATGTTTATCAATATGACTATTATTATACACTTAATAAGAACTGAGTGTTTTGTATTTCACCATGCAAAAAATATTGGGGGAGTGTTTTTCTTATTAAATGTCTAATATTAGCAAATTTTGTGGGCTAAAAGTATAAAAAATAGACACAATCTGATGGCTCAATGAAATTTTCGACAATTCCTTGATAATTTCATAATTTTTGTCTATTTGAGTTGAAGTTGCTTGGTTCTAATGCCTTCAATAAGTCACAATGAATGCATCTAATTTGGACTGACGCAGTTGTCTAGCAGTGTTTAGGATTGGGGCTTTACACTCTGTGCATACAAAATCGTTTTTAAATTGCTTTAAAGTAATTTGCTTACGCTCGACCACAAGCTCGAGAGTCCGCTTTAGTTTGATATATAATATATCTCTGTAGGTATACAATTAGCATTAACGTCATAGATTTGCTTTTCCATTTTCGGTCTTCTTTTCTTAATTTTTTATTTTGCGGCAATATTATTATCACACCTTTAGGGCTAAACAAATTTATGTTGAACTTAAACACCAAACGAAAGTATCAAAATGCAGACAATGTTTTCGCATTGTTTACTTTGTTCATAGATATTTATTGCCCCATGAACTTGATCCACATCCATGGTGTTGTATTTCTATACCAAATTTGCCGACAAGGCAAATAGTTCACATTCATCAAGTGTATTTAAACATAACTAAGTAAATATTTAATATGCTCAGATAAATTTGAGAAATTAATTTTAATTATTATTTAAAAAGCAGACAATCAAAGAAACAAAGGTATAGTCTATGGGAACGGCCTGTTTTCTCCTCCATATACATGAAAAGATTTCGATAACAATTTATATTATTATATAGCATATTATAAGCTAATAAACAATTAGTTTTGCGTTTAGTTCATTCTATTGTTATTTTAACAATTTGCGGCACGTGCTTCAAAAGCTGCACTTAAAGCGGAAATGCTTAGCTATAATAACAACAAAAAGGTAATATTTGTCCGCCTCGACTCTCTACCAGTCCATGAAATCAAACAAAACGCTGAATACAGTGAAGAAACAAAATGTTTTTGCCACTTTCTGAATATTGTATTTATATATATATATAACACACAAAACAAAACCAATTGGCTTCTGTTCTAATGATTATTGAATGACTGTGCCCCGCCCTTTATACTCCCTCTCTCTCTCGCTCTCTATCCCCTCTTTTTCTCTATATGTATGTCCATTCATTCACATTTAATCAGGCCATTAGCATGCAATCAAAGTCAGTTTGCTTTCTATATGGCTTGGCTTTTGGCTGTATATAAGCGATACAGATAAATACACTCTTGGTTTTGATAAATATTTTTATTTATTTGATTTATTCAATTCCATTTTGTTCTCCATTCTTAGTTAGATAAAGTAAAAGTTATGTAAAAATGCAAATGTATATAAAGTAAATTATTTTGACACTTTTCGAGGGATTTTCCATCAATCAAATTAAACTTTGTTGAAGTTTGCCGCGGCCGAAATGGATTTAACCGTGTCGTCTCTCCATGGCGTATGAGTAATGTCATGATTTTGTCTGGTCCGCGGGCCTGTCCATGGCCTTGTCTCTCATTGCGATTTGGCTTTGTCCGATATGTGGTTGGCAAATATACACATATATATTTGATATAGAAAATGTTGACAGCTGATAAAGATAAATTTCAGATCTGATGATATCTGTTGCTATGTGAATGAAATTGAATATACATGTTTTTAAATTTCTCCAATTTGTACGTGCAAAATTGAACGTGAATATATTTTCCAATTCATGATGATCACGAGTTTTCATTTTCGGGAAAATTGTCTCCCGCAGGAAAAATAGAATTTTGCTTAGAATCGAATTTTTTTTGGCAACATTTCATTAATATGTTTTATAAGTCTTCCCGGTCATTGAACCCAAACTATAATTTATTTTGTTTTGATAAGACAATTGCATGATTCAAATACATTTTGGCAAACGTCATTTGAAATAAAGTTAATTAACATTTCATTCACCACAAATGAACTTTTAAAATCTGTTAATTATATTAAGAGAGGAAAAAGAAATCCCAAAAAATTTCCAAATTGGATTGGTGCCAAGGCAAAACAACAAAGACCTCTTTTTTTTTAGTGTCTTTTTATCAAATGAACGTGATATACATTGACATAAAAAATCTAACCCTATCTAAAGCTTTTTCTGTTTGGCAACATAGATACAGTATAGGAATTCTATGGTCAACTATATGCACATGTCAATGGGGTAAATTTCAAATTGATATGTGTAGGTCAGGGGATATTAGTGGCTGATGAAAGGCGAATGGCGATAATATTTTGATATTTCTATGTTTTAAATCCCTCTTGATGGTTCGTATGTTTTATTTTGAGCTCATTACGTTAAAAAACATACTGATATTGCTTTATTATTAGGCATTTCAGTTTTCATAATTTTATTTTGTAGGTAAATACATACATCAATTTGTGTTAATATTTTTGGTTGTCGAATTAAAATTCGATTCATTTCACTTGCTTTTGATTGCTTATGGGGGGCGCTGCCATGAACTTTGGCCAACCAAAAAAAAAAAAACCATGAAAACACAAAAAAAAATATTCGCAAAATGTTCTGCTCAATTGAAAAATTGCCACATCAATTGAATCAAATCAAATGTGAAAACCCAAGGAATCGCAACAATTGAAATGTACGCATTTTTATATACAAATTCATCGCTCCCCCTATGACTACTCCCCCAATCCTTCACCTCTTCTTCACTGTCGTCAAGCCGAAAGCCCCGATCTGTTGCTAGTTCTCATTTTTGGTATATTCTGTAATGGAAATTGCAATTCAGGCGAGTGGACTACGTGATCAGAGGAGACGTGTATTTACAGTGTCAAAGATTTTAATTTCACTTTGTTGTCATTGTTGTTGTTGTTGCAGGAACAATGAGAAACGCAAGGAAAAGTCCCGAGATGCGGCTCGTTGCCGTCGGTCCAAGGAGACGGAAATCTTTATGGAATTATCACAGGTGCTGCCCTTAAAAACGGACGATGTATCCCAACTGGACAAAGCCTCTGTGATGAGAATTACCATTGCGTATCTCAAGATTCGTGACATGTTCCAATTGGGTAAGGAGATTATCTCTTTGAACTTTCTGAATTCCAATATTAATGTTTTTTCTTTGAATTTTAGTGAACAAAGTGCGTGATTGCAATGATTTGATTAAACGGGATACTGATTCTAACAATGGTGATGAGAAAATTAAACCTAAATTGGAAATCAATGATGAAGAATGGTTGAAATGCCCAGAAGCTAGTCAGCTGCTTAAGCAGACGATTGATGGTTTCTTGTTGGTGCTATCCAACGAAGGAGATATTACCTATGTAACCGAAAATATAGTCGACTATTTGGGCATCACCAAGGTGAGAAATTAAAATTTAACAACGATTAAAATTAGCTAAGGGAATGCTTTGTCAGAATATATAGTATTTAAAGAACTTGCAACTCTTAGGAAAAATTTATGAAATGATGTACATATCTAGAAAGTTTTGGGATATTTCAGATGCCAAAGTCACAAACTTTACGGCTCGTTAGGCCTAAATTTAAAACTTATAAACAATACAATATTTACAGACAATCTATAACCAATGTCTTACAATGTCTTTTACTTATAGATTGACGCTTTGGGTCAACAAATCTGGGAGTATACGCACCAATGTGATCATGCTGAGATCAAAGAGGCCCTCAACTTGAAACGCAATGGCATCGCTGATAAGATCAAGGATGAACATTTGCTGGAATCTGGCATCACAACGCATCATCGCGATTTGTTTGTGCGCATGAAGTGCACATTGACAAGTCGTGGGCGTAGCATTAACATCAAGAGTGCCTCCTATAAGGTAAGAGTTCTGTTAGATGAAATGTAAAGTATATTATAACTATTGCTCTAATTTTTCGTTTGCTTAAGGTTATACACATAACTGGTCATTTGACAGTTAATGCCAAAGGCGAACGCCTACTTGTGGCCATTGGACGTCCCATACCGCATCCGTCCAATATTGAGACTCCATTGGGTACCAGCACTTTTCTAACTAAACATTCGCTGGATATGAAATTCACCTATGTGGATGATAAGTGAGAATGCATTACTTTTATGATTGTAAATTATACGAACTATTGTCATTATTAAACCAATTATTTCTTTGCAGAATGCTTGGTCTGCTTGGCTATAAGCCGAACGATCTACTTGATACTTCTTTGTTTGGCTGCCAACATGGCGCTGACTCTGAGCGTCTAATGGCCACCTTTAAGAGTGGTAAGTGTCTGACAAGGGAAATCTCAACGCTAGATTCATTAAAACTAACTAACTTATCAGCTAGCACTAGCTAACTAATGTTAAACTAATTACTTTAATGTACAAATTAAAATGCGTCGCTCGTTAGTTTTGTGCGGCGTAGCATAAGCGACCAGGCGGAGTCCAGCCATGGACTTCTCATCTCAGTGCGGAAAAAAAGAAGTTGTCGCTAGTTTGCCGTCATTTCCTGGCTTCTGTCTCTCCCTTTTTTTTGGCATTCACGTCCAACAGTTTCCCCTTAGCTTATTGCATTTAATTAGTTGTAGCACACCGTCTGACTGATTCACTCAGCTCAGTCTCCCTGGATGCCAGTGTAGGAGAGTCCATTGTCGCCGTTGTTCGTTGTCGTTGTTCCTGTCGCTGTTCTTGCTGTTGGGGTTTTGCCTTAATTTCACTTTAGTTGCTAATTAGCTTTTTGCAAAAACTAAATGAATTGGTCAGGCAGCCCAAAAATACACGGACCCAAAACTCTGTCATATCTTGTACCACTCATTCATCCTGCTCCCCCTTTCTGCTATAGCGGAAAAGTTTTATTATTACATTTTGGTGTTGTATTAAGTTATATAGATTCATTTATATGCATACAAACTGATTTAATTGAAGCTGATTGTTCATTACGTTTATCTGTTGGATGAATTTACGATTGCTTCTGCTTTTGTTATAGATAAACAGACTGCATTATGTGAAATTATGATAACTATGTTATCACATGTAGGCTACCAAATAAAAAAGCTGGGTTTAATTGAGCGTATCGAACTAAAAGTATTTGAAACGTGACTGCTTGACGCGATGGATCACTGTCAGACAGGATATTCTATCAAATGTAATAAAATTGAATGAAATCGAATCCCCCAAGATTTAAAAGCGGCTCAAGAAACACATAAATATTTTATAAAATCACTTATACTGACAATTTCTTTCGAAATTTACTTTATTTCTTTGTTCACAATTTATATAAATTTTCAAAAAACTATTAGTTCTAGTTATTTGTTACAATACTTATTTGACTAACGAGGCTTAGCGAGGTAACTTCAAATTTAGTGAGATGATTGACATATTCAAATGATTGCATATCTTTTTTTCTTTAAATGTCCGTAAAACGTTTATGCAAATGCTTTTAACTAACTCAATTAAGGTTTTAGTTTAGACTTCTAATTTTAATAGTTCATTTTTAGTATCTCGTTGCAATTAATACAAAACATTATAACCATTATTATTATTTTTAATTATACATTAGAATGATGGTTTGTTATTTTAAATCTTTAAAAGCAATTTCGGTTGTTTTTGTTTGTTTTTTTTTATCTATTCGCTATCTGATGGTTAAATTATTCTCAATGCCTTTTGCCAATTTTATGTGATAAATTAACAAAATAAATTGTGCAGATATAAAAAAATATTACAAATGATTTCTTATCAGAGATACGTGTTTGGCCTATCGTCTACATATTTTTTGTATATAATAATTCATTTACTTAAATCAATAGATAAAAATAAATATTTCTGGTAAAGTGTGAAATTACAATGTATATATTTAATATGTGTACATGGACTAAAAGTACAGTCTTCGTGTTGTTTTTTAAAAACTTTTCCGCTAATTTCTTCTCCTTGTTGTTTCTTTTGGGCATTATAATACATATACACATAGAGAGAGATGATAGTTGTTTGCTATTGTTTGCTTATTTGTTGCTTTTAATGGCTGGCGCATCATGTCGTCTACATTGACCAAAATAATGTTCTCGGCTTCTCTACTCGGGCACTTAAAATGCCAACGTTGGGCAATAAAAACTCTGCTCCTACTGATGCTCCTACAACTGCCACAACTACTGCTGACCATTGTTGGGTACATTGTACCCAAAAGTGCGGATTGTGTGCATCTTTTCATGAGAAGAGAAAGAGAGAGTGAGGGAGAGAGAAAATTGTCACTGCACTACAATTGGAATTATTATTGGCTGCAATGACTTTGGCTTCTTGACTGGACAGTGGTAGCCGGTTTACACTTTGCGCCACCAAACCAGACACGTTCTGTGCGAAATGACTTTCGGTTTTATGATGCGACATGCATTTTGACCATGCCGCGCTAACAGGACGTCGAATGCAGTCTTCTCTTGTCCTTTCCCTTCTCTTCTCTCCTCTGCTATGCTGTCCTGTCCGGTTTGCTTGTTTGCCTTCTGCCGCCGCATATCGTTAGCCAAAGTTGGTAGCAAGTTGTAAAAATGTCGTCGAAAGTCGTAAAAGTATTTCATACATTTTTTGTTTTTATTAAGTCGGAATTGAAGTAGGAGTTAGCTTGTCTTTTAAGCGTCATGCCATCTTCTGCTTCCTCTTTTTTCTTATATGTATATATATATATATAGACGTTTTTATTTTAGTTATGTTATGTTAGGTTTTGAAAGCTTGCTTGGCAATATTATTGTTTATGGTGGCTGTCCGTTTTTATTTCCATTTGATTTTCATAAAGTTTACATGGTTATTACAAGAAATATATATATGTATATAGTACATATATGTTAACGAAGAATATGATTAAGGGGATCAATTTTGTTATATTTTTTAACCCTTTTTCCAATCGAATATTACTTTAAGCTTACGAAATGATTATGATGCTTGTTTTTTTTTTTAGCTGTACAGTGAAATTTTATGCAAAAGAATTAAATTAAGTTTGAAACAAATTACTAAATAAAAGCTATAGTTAGGTTTGGTATTATGCAGAAATTTCAATTCTGTTTAAAATGTATTGTGTTTATTTTTTAAGTCGTTATATTAGTATTTAGGAGACATTGATTAACTTCCGCTTAAGAAGTTGTTTTTTGAAAATTCTACTTATTGACTTAATTTTGATTTCGATTTCTAGTTAACTCTTTCCAAATCACCATATTAAATTGGTGACTATCTAGGGCTATTCTCGTTGTCTAAAACGTTTTAGAATTCGAAAATAAAATTTTAATGTATTTGAGGTATTTGAGATAGTATATTGACTAAAAAGCGCACGATTTTAAACAAAATATGTGGAAAAGTTTTTAAAAAGAGCAAATGGGTTTTTAATTTTAGTTCCAAAAATGTGTTATTAGTTAAGGATGGAACGTGAAAGATGATGGAAAAATTTTTGTAGCTTTTGCACTCTTTAGCAAGAGTTTTCACTGTATTCCACAACAAACACGTATACGCAGTGTGTTGACGTCTGCTTGCATCTAGAGAAAAATATCAACGTCATGTGACAAACAGTTCAATAAAATACAAAATGTGCGGAAAATCGCAAATGTCATACGAGTGAAATCTTCAAAACGCGTAAACGTTTACCATTTTCCCCAACTGAATGCTACTGCTGGTGTTTTCCTTCTGTTTTGTAAGAGTGTGTGTGTTTGTGTGTGTGTGCATTGAAATGGAAATGCCGGGGAAAATTGCGTTCATCGCGTATTTCCATGTGCGATGGGCAAAAATAAAGACGACAATTTGGCCGCCAGGCGAAAAGAAGGGAACAAAAAATGGAAAAAAGAAAAATTATGAAATGAATTTCTGTTACCAGCAAGAAGTTTTATTTTACTTGATTTTTTTTCTTTTTTTTTGGGTGTGAAGCAAAGTAAATTTAACGTGGCAGATAAATATCAAGCATATACAGAGACAGAATGAGCAGAAAAGAAGAGTATAGCAAAATAATAGAGAAAAAGAACTAGAGATAAAAGAAAGACAGCACAACAACAACAACGAAAAAGAAAAACGAACACCAAAAAGGGAGAAAATGTTGCAATAAATTTGAAAAGCAAAAAAACAATACCGAAAAGTGGCTTTGGCAGATTTTGTGCTGCGTGTGAAAAGTTTTCCAATGTAAGCAGTTGGGTGGAAGTTAGGGAATTGCTTGTGGCTTCTAGAGTAGGGGAAGGGAGGTGTAGGAGTAAATGCATTTTCACTGACTGCATTTTGGGGGCATTGCCGCAGCATTTGCCAGGCATTCAACTTTCAACTCTTGCGTGGCAGCAAAAGGAAGCAAAACTTGTTTTGCTGCTGTTGCTTTTGAGGGCAAAATGACAGTTGGCAAGCAAAAAAGGGGGCTACGAATATTCGTCGAGGAGAAGGGCAAAAGATTGTGTTTATTTTTAGACATTTTGCCACGCGACGAACACGTACACAACAGGGCAACAGTAAAAGAGAAAAAGAAAAGTAGCACCAAGTGTTGCATACTTTTTGGCAGATAGGTGTAGGCAAGTTGCATATCCTTAAACACAGATTTTCCACTGTCTTTCTCCTCTTTTTTGAACTCGATTTTCAAGTGTAGCGTTTTTGGCGTTTTTCCACAGTTTATTTTCATTTGCTGACGCTGGTTGTGTAATCAACATAACAAGGCAACAACCAGTTTACGAGTCTGTTAATGCCTCTCACACACACACTCACTATCATTCAAAGAGAATTTGACAAGGGTGAGACCCGCCTAGACAAGTTTCCTGTCTGTCTGTCTGTCTGTATTCCCGAGCAAAACGCTTCCTGCCAAAAGTGTCGATGATGCTGACGCCGCTTAAAGCAGCAGCCAAGTCGTTGCACTCATCAGGCATTTCCCATACCCACTGCTGCCTGCGGTGCTTCACCCATCCACACTTAAAGTTTATTTAGCTTAACTGCCCACCATGCACAGTAGTTCAAAGGTGGTAAATAACTCTGTAAGTATTTGTAGCAGAAATAATAGTTAGTTCAATCTGCTGGTCACCCGTTAGTCTGCTTAACTAATAAAAAACCGTTTCAAAACAATATCCGGAAATAATATACCTACATACAATATTTAGATAGGTCTGCTGTTAATTTTTAGGGTAAATATTTAAATCAAATCTCAAGTCAGACTTTTACCCAAATCTCAAATTTCGGTCCATGGAATTTAATGAGGACTGTAAAAAATATTTTAAATATTTAAGTATTTATCTTTATCAAAGTAACGTTTTTAGCCACTGTGCATTAGCCCATAGGGAACGGCCCGCTGGCACTTTATGTTAATGCACTTAAATTTACTATGCGACTAGTGTGGGCGTGGCATTACATGGCTTATTGCAGTTAGGGATGCTGCTGTTGTTGTTGCTGCTGCTGCTTCTGTTGATGCGCCGCAGCCGCCGCCGCATTTTATTACATGCATAATTTCGCGATGGGAACGAGCAGTGGGAAGGTATCCATTTTCCAAACTAACAAACCAGTCAACCAACCAACTAAGTCCAGTAGCCAGTTTTCGTCTCCTATTTATTTTGTGTGTCTGGGTGTGTGTAGAGCAGCGTCTGCATCGCCAAAAACTAATGCCGTCGAAACTAATGGTCCAATTCGAGTGGCTCGACAGTATACTGCTCCTGCTTCAGGCTGATGATGATGATGATGATGATGAGGATGCGCCGATGATGTGGCGGCTACCGTCTCTAATCCTTGCGCGTTTCCTACACCCATAGATTGTAAAATTTTCCAGTTAATTTTACCATCGCCGTCGTCGTCGTCAACATCTTCGTTGCTTGCATTTGACAAATTAAAATTGCATGAGCGGAAATGTGGCTTAAAGTTGCGCCGGCATTTCCTGCAAGAGTTTTTCTTGCAAATAAATTACTTTGCCGCTGCGTTTAACAGGTGGGCAGACAAACTTAAGTTGATACTTTAATCTCAAATGAAGAACAAAAAAACAGGAATCTCTTTTAAAAATCTCTTCATCTATCTATATCTTATTTTCAATGGCTTCTCCACGTTTCTTGTCAAGTTCAAGGCTAATGTTAGCTATCCATCTGGAATTTATTAGCCATTTTTCATGACAGATTTTTTTTTTGTTTCTTTTTTTCCGTGCTACCTTATAACTTTCACACAATTTGGCTAGTCCATCGTTAGTCCCAACAAACATACACACACACATCCATCCACGAATTAACTTTGACAGGCTTCAATAGAACACACCCTCTTTTTGGCCAAAAAGATTCATGATGACAGCCAACTGGACACACCAATATCAACAGCAAAAGCAACAACAACAATGACTTGTCATTTGTAGAGAAAAAATGTCAGTTTTAATTTCATCAAATTAAATGTTTTTTGCTGTCCTTTTCTGGTTCGTTTCGTGTTTGGCTTATGTACTTAATACGGCCAATCAGGGTAACTAGTCGTAAAAGCAAAAGATTTTCGATTGTCTTTATTAGTCAGCATTATTCTTTTTGATATATTTCGTTTCGTTTTTATCTGTTTTAATTTTATGTCATAAGTTAATTAAAGCTGAATGTATCTGATTTTGATATGCTAAATATGTAATGCGGTTTTAAAAGGTTTTTGGAGTTCCTTAAGAAATAGAAAATGATTTTCTGAGTTCTACAATGACATTTAAAACCATTTAAATTCTAAATAATGTTTTCTATCAACTTGGTTACGATTTTAATTTAATCAAAGAAGAATAACTTTCCATGAAATATAAATTATGTTAAATTTCT
This sequence comes from Drosophila willistoni, assembly GCF_018902025.1. Classification (NCBI taxonomy): domain Eukaryota; kingdom Metazoa; phylum Arthropoda; class Insecta; order Diptera; family Drosophilidae; genus Drosophila; species Drosophila willistoni. Next base: position 5,413,394 of record NC_061086.1, read on the forward strand.
AAAGTCTAGTGGAATGCCAATTTATGTTTCTTTAATAACAAGCAAACAGTTTATGCTTAATGTTAATTATGTGTTCTGTCTGCCACAAAGATTTTTTTGTTTTTGGGGCGAAGCATCTTTAGATTAGTAAACGGCAGTCGCTCCTCCTACTTACCTGTTGATTTATGGTTAAGAGAAGGTGAGGTTGGCTATCATGGGGACTATGCTTAATTTGCCAGTGTTTATTAAATATGCCGGCTGTTGGTCTGGCATTTGCGTTAACGACTTGTGCAACGCTGCTACGTGAATGCACGTTCTTCATCACCACCCCGTCCCGTCCCTTTTGTTGGCTTTTATTTTGTATTTCGGTTTGCATCCTTGGCATGACTGTTTATTTCATTAAGTTCATAAAATAAAATGTCTTGAGAGAAGACACACGGAGAAAGGCAGGCAGGCAGACAAGGGGAGTAGAATGGAAGTGGAAATTCTTGTACTTCTTTACTTTACTTATCTTGGCATCCTGGTGGGTCTTTGGAGTTGTGGAGTTGGTATATTCCCAATGGTTGGTGCTTACAGCTTAATCCTTGGATGAGCTTCTTCGTCTTGGTGCTCTGCTGGCTGGCGACTAGTGGCTCGTGGCTCTTGGCTTCTGCTGTTGCACCTTTTGGGCAAATATTTCATTTCATTTGTGCATTGTGTGGGCAGTGACTTATGATGATGAATGGAAATGGGAAATGTTTGCACAACAACCTTTATATCCTTGAGGCAAAAATTTTATGCTTTAAGACACAGCCCTTGGATTACGTGTCCAATTCTATTGTCACGTCAGAATTGTTTTTCAACTCGTATTCCTGATGCTTGCATCCATTGCATTTGCTAACAAATGTGGCAACATTTTTCTATTTCTGTGTGGCCCTTGCTATCGCTGTCTTCTGTGCTTTCGGTCCTGTCTTAAGCTCGTATCTCCCCCTCTATAAAATTAGATAACCGTTCTATTGAACTTCTTTAACAATAGCTTAAGCGTTAATAACATTTAATGTGCACATGCCAAACACCCTTTTTGCCCTTCTTGCCCTTCTTGTCAAACTGCTCGCTCATTTAATGGCATTTGCACAAAAGTTAATTTCGATTCTTCAACACTTTTATGGTTAACTTGGCTTACTAATTGAGTTTATAAAAACCGTTCAATGGCCGCTCTATGTATGTGCCATTACTGCACACTGTGTAACGAAAGTTAATAGAAAGGAATGAAAAGTTGTTCTCACTTTCTCAGACGAAATTAAGATGAAAATTCAACATTGTCTCAAAACTTCATAATAGATACAATCGTGACAAATAACATAGGTCGACATTCTAAAATCTGTTAAGAATGTAAAACAAATGACCTCGACCCTCTATATAATAATTTTGGGTGCACAACTTACAACCCCAAGTCCAAATCCTCTGATGTCAAGAAATGTGGATGTGATGGACAAAAACAGAGTTCATATTTATACTCAGCGTTTTAGTTAGATGCGCCTCTCAAATTAATGTCACAAAAATCATGTTAATCTGTGTAATCTATTTCATATGACATTTCGTTTTAGCTGACTCACTTGTTATTTTTAGATAGATCAGACCACTTAATAGAAAAATTCTTTTTGTCTTTTAAGTGATCTAAAACAAATTTCTTCTAAAATTTCAACCATCTTTTGATATCAAAAAAGAGTTTCTGTTTGTTTTTCTTAACTGTAGGCCCATAGTTGCAGTTTAATGATCTTATTCGTTCCTTCTTATTCTCTTCACATTTCTTATTTGATACTCAGTGTCTCTTCTTGAAAAAGATTTGTCCTAGACGCCTTATCAGTTGACATTGCACAATGCATTTTGTGCAAAAAGTTTTTGCCTGCTTTGGCAAGTTTTTCGCAAGTCTTGCAGAAAATTATACAAAGGCAACAGTTGAGAAGGGTGGAGGATTTGCGGGAAAGGAGGTGGAAGAGGCAGAGGGTGTTGCATGCAAATATGCATTTGATTACACGCTCCAAACAAAGGCAAAATGGCAAAAGTTACGCGGCAGCCGCCAACGCCTCCGCCGCAGAATATGCAATGGAGTTTTCTGTTTGCCGGCATTTAAGACGAAAGTTGGGAGTTGGACGTTGCTGGCAAGTCAGAACAGCTAAGTAAATTTGTGTGTTTATTTGGCAAAAGAAGGAAAAGCAACCGTAACGCCAAAGGCAGAGGCAATGGAAGAGAAGTGTGGAATACAGGGAAGGAGCGGTGCGAGAACACAAAATGTCAATCGACCAAGTGGAAAATTTTCATTAAATTAAAAAAGCTCACACTTTTACCCATACAACCGAAAAGTGGTCGGGGCAAACAAAAAAAAAAATAAAAGGATGAAAAAGCAGAGAAAAAGACAAACCCAATGAATGTGTAAAGTTTTATGTTTTTGTGGCTGCCGGGCGGAGATTTTCTCATTCTTTTTTCCTACGAATTCTCTTTTTCTTTCGTTTTTTTTTTATATTTAGTTCATTGCTGGGTTTTTTTTCATGTTTTTCCTTTTTTGTTATTTCTTTTTATCATCAGACGAAAACGGTATAAAAAGTGCTTAGGCAAGCGAGAAAGCAGAAAAGCGAAAATTGCATGCAAAATTTCTTATCGATTGGAATAGAATTAATATGGAGACTTCTCCAAAAAGTATGCAACAGTTTTTTTTATAGCATTACAAGTACACAGTCTACGCGGCAAGCGACTTCAACGTCAAAATGAACCTCAAAATTTTAAGTAAAACTTGGAAATTTTACAGAAATATAATAAAATAAACCGTATTAAGATTTGATCAATTGTTTAGTTGATTGATTAAAGGGAATTGAAAGAAAACACAGTAAGGAATTCTAGAAAGAAATGCTAAAAAAAACAATCCTTTTATTTAACTTATCATTAATCATTGACCTATTAAAGTTAAAAAGTAAAATTATTAGTTTCATATTTTCAAATGAATACGCATAACATTCTAAGAACATAGTTTCAATATCTTCTCGTATTTCTCGATTCAAATGCATTGATCTGTGGGAAAACATCTGCAATTTCAATTAGAAACTGCAACTAAGTATTTCTATTGTCTAACTACGTACTTTATGAAATTGATTTTAGCATGCGGTGAATCTCATTAGGTTAAAAGACGACGACCCCCTATTGACTGTTGCCACTTTGTTCCTGTATTTCGGTATCTTAAAATCACTCTTTGGAAAATCCTTTACACAATCAAATACAAAAGATGGTAATCTGTTGCGGCAAATGATAAAAAATAATAATAGTATACAAAAAGGAGAACCTTTTGCTACACACACACACTCACATCGACACAGAGACATACTCAATTTGTTTAACAAAAAGCCTTTTGACTTGAGCTTAGGCTGAGTTTGTCCTTTCCCCACTTGTTTTTGCGTATCCCTTAGGGCTAACTGACTGACTGGTTGATGGTGGGTAGAAGGATGGATGAATGAATGAATGGTTAGTTGGTTGACTGACTGGTGGTTCGTTTCTCCTACAATCAATCAAAAGCGGCTTGTTACTTGCTTTTTTTTTGTTCGTCCTTTTATCGTTGTCGGCCCTTATTTGATCCGCTGCTGGCGTTAAACAAGTTGTGTAAACTGGCAAAATATTTGTGGTCTGATGTGGAGAGGTAGGCCGTGGAGGCAAGGGAGGGGAGTAAATGTTTGATTGCCCTAATGAAGTGCTGAATATTCTTCGAGTAAAAAGAAAACTCTCTCGGGCGTTGACAAGTCAATGCAAACAAGTTATGACAAAATATTGTATTCTCTTTTCTTATTTTGGCTTTTACACTTCCATCAATATCAATTTCAATTTTGTAAGGACTCATTCTCCTTGCTATTTCTGTGTTTTTCCTACATGAAAATGATTTTAAATTGTTAAATCTCGATGCAGTACAGTGCTCTGCGATTCTGCTTGCTGGTCGGTCTGTCATTGTCAATTATTTTATGCCTTTAGCTTTTGGCCTGTCCCTTTGTATCTTTATCTTCATCACCATTACCTATCAGCAACCACCTTTCACACATATTCTTTGGCGCTTTTTTTTCCGCGTCATTTTCTGGAATTGGCATTTAGTGAGCATCGCAAACAGGATTTACACAAACGCGTATCACACACAATACATATATCTGACTAGATATAGGAGCTTGACTGTCTTGCTATGGTTTAGTTACACAATGGGTGCATTCACCTACCCAATATCCCACTGTTTATCCCGTCTGTCCTTTTCCCGCGTTCTCTTTGCAAGTCAGCCTGTGGCTGTGTGTGTCTGCCACACACACACATACACTTACACTCACATGTGTCTGTGTGAAAAGTGTTGCCAATATCTGTTACTGCATCGTTGCATCTCGTTCTCAGTTTTTCTCTGTCATTCCACTCGTTGCCACACATTTCGTTTATTAAATGACAGCACGATATCTGCAAATGAAATTTTCTTTCAACGCATTTAGCCACTGTCGACGCCGTCGTTTGCCTCTGCTGCTGCTTCTTCAATTGCTAAAATTGACAGTCAGACAGACAGACGAAAAGAGAGTCAGACTGGCAACGAGACAGCAGATAGATTGACATTTAAGCAACACTTTTGCATGGTAGACCATTTAGACGGATCATAAAATTTTGCTGCTGCCACCACGACAACGGATGGTTCTTTATGAGCGCTGGCACTTTTGGTTCAAGTGTAGCATAGTTTTTGGCTTCCTGCCTCTTCTTGAAAACTATTTTCTTCCAAAAGTTTCGGTTTTATATTGATTGGAAATTGAAATTCACTTATAACTAGTGATGGCAAATAAAAACCTTTGATCAATTATTCAATCTTATAATTAATCAAAGACCAGTAGGTGAAAATTCTTTTATTTCTGTTTTTATGTTCTTAATAGCTTAAACTGATAAAATAAGATCAATCAAAGAAAAAAACTTGGAGCTTTTTGGCCATTCAATTATTTTTTTAACGTTAATAAATAACACCACAATATTTAGAAAAAATCTTCATCTCCAAAGCTTTTAACGGTACTTTTTTTCTTAATAAACACACTACATGTGTTTTTTCGCGCGTGTAATTTGATCTGCATCTCCATGTAGTGCTTTGCAGAAATGTAAATAAAAAATCTACTTTTGCTGCACTTCAACAAAAAATTTTTTCAAAATATACCATACGAATAAATCAATTTCTATTCAATACTTTTTTTACGCTCAGATGCCCAAGAGTGCCTTGGGACACTTATTACCATTTTTGCACCTGGCAGCTAAACGAAAACTTCTAGATTTTTTCTGATTTCATTTTTGAGTTTAAAAGCCTTTATTTACTTTTAAAAAAATTGTTCTTCTTATTTTCCTCCAATAGTTTAGAAAACAGCGTTAGAGGGTTAAAGTTTGGAAATATAATCAGGTTTAGAATAAACGAATTGAACTTTTTAGCTTTGATTTAAATGGCCAGTATTAATGATTTTATGAAATATCGGTATGTGCCTTGAGCCACTTTTAAGGCTTTAAGGGTTAAACGAAATAATCGATTATTGCTTTATATTTGATTAATCGTGCCACCACTTCTTATAAAAATCTTTCCACACTTCATTCTTGCTTAAAACTTTATTAATTTTCTTGTGAAAATCATCTTAAGTGCTTTCGACTTATGAGAACAAAAGCTTGATTATTTTCGCTTGTGAAGATGTGGAAAAATCAATATTTCTGACCCATTCCTCTTCTTTTCTACCATTTCTCCCCTCCCACACAAGAATGAAGGCCAAGGCACACAGCTGCCCCATTATTAAGCCTAATTGAGTTATACAAAAGGGCTGCCTTTATGCGTGCTATTGAAAAATTCATAAAAACTACACAAGTAAAGGCTATTTAGAGTTGTGATGATGGTGGGGTACAGAAAAACTCCATTCCTAAACCCAATGTGAATTATTAGCAACAATTTGGTTGAAATGAAAAAAATGAAGAGCAAAAAAAAAGCAAACAACAGAAACTTTGCTTGCGAAATCTCTGTAGAAATCTTTAGCAAGTCCAATTAGACGTTTGGCAAATGGACAAATAAAAGCAAAGTCGTCCAGCCCCAGAGCCAAAGCCAAAGCCAAAACCCAAACCCTCAAGATGAACTAGGGCCAGGCCCAGAGTAGACAACATGGCTTATACTAGACCAGTGAAACTAATTGTAACAACATGAAGCGGCGAAAATGGATAGAAACAACCAAGCGAAGAATATTGCAGCAAAACTTTGTAAAGTATTTTTTTCGTTTTTCTTGTTTTTGCAACAATTGTTGCAAGTCAGTTGGCGGCGTTAATGAAAAACGGCAGGAGCAAAGAGTACCACAAAAAAAAAAAAAAATCCAGAGAGAGAGAGGAAAAGAGACACGAGAACACAACCACCATTAAATTTGGCTTAATAAAGTTGCAGCTGGTGTTTGACTGACGAAACTAAACAAGAACAAAAGCCAAATAAAGAATAACAAAAAGGAAAAAAAAACACTAAGCATCAACACTTAATTGTTTTTCCCCAAAAGTCTCTAGAAACGTGATTGGAAAAATGTGAAGCGAAAAATGACTAGGAAAATCAAGAGAATTTAAGCATTTAACTGTTAAATTCATGGACCGATCTCACGTTGAGCGTGTAAACATAATTGATTCGTATTTATATGAATATATCTTTTAATTTTTTAAAATCACGTAGCCGTTATGTTGGCAGCAGAAGAAAATGTTTCTCCATCCAATAATTAAAAGTCTTTGATAACTGCAGCCAACTTTGATGAACGACATACGAGTCTGGTATCTTGTGGATCCTGTCAATTAACAATTTGTCTCTTTTGCTGCAGCAGCTGAGCAGCCAAATGAAATCTCTCTGTTAGCCAGCTGTTGCTTCCATTCCATGACTTTAAGATTCTGAATGTCTTTTCACGCTTAAATTGAGTTAATTAACTAAAGCAAAGGTAGATCTCAGTCTCTCTCTCTTTCTTTCTCTGACTTTGTCCCGCTTGACAAATGGAATTAATGAGCATAATAGAGAGCTGGCTGTAGGGATGAGGGGGGAATTCCAATGAGAATAAATATAATGAAATTTAAATAGCTAGAGCAAGGAAAGTCGAGAAGTCTGGAACTTCACCCACTCTCCCAGCCCTCCGTTTCTTTTGCCAAATGATTAAGTCGCTGATTTCAGCGAGAAAAAGTTTTCAATTACCCGGCATTTATTTTTGTTAAATTTTAATTAGTGCAGCCACGAGGAGTGGCTGGCTGTTTTTGGGGACAGAGGGATGAATGGATGGGATGGTGTTGATTGAGAGGCAGATTCTAGTTGCAATTTAATGTTGTTGATTTAATTTTCGTTTCTTTTTTGGTTGCCTTTGCATTTAAATGATTTAAATTTGCCTGACGCATAAGTAAATATTGACTGTGGCACAAAAAAAAATAAATATGCAAAATCTTTGAGTTTTGTTTTCAATTAACTTTTCTTTTAAAATTTACCGTTTTCGGGCGACAAAAAGTTCTCTTAAAATTTTCCTTGATATTGTTTTTTTCTGTTCTTTTGCCTCTCTTTCTCTTGTTGTTGTTTAGCAAATTAAACAAATTTGTTATATATGTATACGAGTATTTTGGGGTTCTGTCAGTGAATTCAAGTAAACCTCAACCCATTTGCGGCTTTTTGGCCGCCCAGCTGACATGTTGAGTAGTTTTTAATGGGACAAAACTTACTTGTCGACTTTCATCGCCTTGGGCGGTCCGTTTGGTCGGGTTCGTTTCACACAAAGAGAAGGAAAATGTCCTTGTTAGTTTTCCTCGGTGGGTCAAACATAACTTTAACCAAAGTTACCACAGAATACACGAGTGTGCCTAGAGTTGGGAATTCATAGTTGCTTGTTGGACCTACTGCTGGGCGGTCCGTCATTCATTTCCCCTACCTAATTCAAGGAGGTCATAAAATATGCCACTCAAGCCACAGAATGCTGTTAGCCAAAGGCGGGGGCTGATTGTTCCAACTTGGCTCTCAGTCCCACGCAAAAGAAAAAATAATGTCGAAAGAAAAGATGGGGAAAAAAGGTCATAAAATTTTTGTATAAATAAGGCGATTTTCGAATACTCTTTTCATTATTAATAATGAAAGTGCGTTATTATAATCCAAATTTTGCTACATTCGAGTTTTAATCAAATTTTTATGTATAAATCTTTTCTCTTCTAATTTCAAACGATCATTACTTATTATTTTTAGTTAACTTGTACATCGTTGTATATTTTTTAAATTCATTTCCTTTTGTTTTTAATTTACTTTTGCTTTCTTAACTAAATACATTTTTCTTGGGTTAATTTGGTTGCTTTTTGAACAAACTATTACCCAAAGTGAACGTACCAGCATTTTTCCAATTGCTTACTTTTGATGGTGAGGGTGAGGAAGAAACGGCAATGCTAAAAATAAATTTCCTAAAATATTCATTATAACATTTATGGGCATTATGTAGAGCTTGCCTTGTGTATTGACAGCGTTTTGAATTATTATGACCAGAGAGGGGAACAAATGGTGAGGAGGAAGGAATGTAAGTAAGCTGCGATTTCGTCGTCTTTGTTGTAAAACCCTTTCATGTCGTTGGGCACTGACAACTGAGCTAAGCCCAGCTTGAATTTGAGCTGTCGGGGATTTGTACACACACACACAAAAAAACTCTCAGGTCCTTTGCCTTTTGATAGCGCGAAAAGGTAGCAAGCAAATGCAATTTTCCACACGACTTGGCTGGGTTAGAAGAAACACAAAAAAAGGACATGGATGGGTCTCTATTCGCATTTTCAATAAGCTGCAATTGCGTTGGTATATAAAAAAGAAAGCATATTGAAAATGCGTTTTTAGTTTTTAAAGACAACGTTCTATCACTATGAATGAGGATAATGCCGCGCGGCTTAATTCAATTAAAAAGATTACGCATACGCCACGTGGCCCAGAAGCCAAAAGGTCAATGCTACAAGCAAACAAGCACCCACACACACATCCAGAGAAACACACAGCAAGAAAAATGTCTAAATTTAAGTCGATGGGATGGGTCAACTACCTTTGTTGAAACAATCCGCAAACAAATCCTTGATTTATGCTCACATCCTTGCACAAGGCAAACATTTATTTCCTTATCCACTTGTGCCAATGTGATTTGATCCCCCCAATCCGACTTAAGGTTCCACGCTCTGGCATATTCTTGGACTTGCTGGGACTCTGGTCAGCGGTAGTAGTAGTTGTAAAAGTCATGGCAGACACCAGCAAATGCAATCAAAATGAAAGGAAAGCCAACTATCGCCTGGCCAGTTTGCCATTCAGCCAGCAGCAGCATTGAGCACTGTCAGTTTGTGATTGTCTGTGTGTGTGCGAGGTTTACTGTGCTACCTGTACAGTAAACATTTGATAAAACGCTCTCCACTGTAAAAACATTGTGCAATATCGAAACCAATTGAATAAAAGATGAATAGAAAACTATTTCGTAGATATATCAACTGCAATAATTCGGTTTCCCTTATATCAGATTTTACTGTATTGTCCTTTGCTATGCGTTGATGATGATATACTGTTATGTTGCTTCAAGGATTTAGTCGTGTACTCAACCATGTCTGCTGTATGTATGTGTGCATCTGGTTTATCCTTCAGATGGCTAACCATTTCAGTTGCTGCTATTTATATTTGTTCAACTTTGATACATAACCTTGAATGCGGTTTTGATGTTTGTTTTTCATTGATGGTGTGCCCTTCTCTCTTAGCCCAAAACCATTTTACTTCCAGCTTGGTTATTTGTACAAATGGCCGATGTCTTCTATGTAACTGTCTGCATGTCTTGGCGTAAAGAGAAGTAAAAGAGTCCTTTTTAGAATGCCATTGGCATTGCTATGCCAAGAGCGGATTGTATTCGTGTTCATAAATTTTAACAGCAACTGCAACAAACAGCAGGAACAGGCAGCCATCCGGACAGTCAGCAGCAGCAGCAACAGTCAAGGAATGTTGCTAAAAAATTGCTGATAAATGATCTTTGGCTGCCACGCGTAGATATTTTCATATTTTCATTCTAAAGCTCTTTACCCATCCACCCATTCAAACACAGACACACACACACACACACATATATGTACATATATATATATATGCAGACAAACTGGCAGGCAGTCTGCATTAGGACTGCAGGCAACCAGGAAAAGTCCTTGACTGAGGGCAAATCAAGTTCATGGCAAAGTGCAGCTGCAGCAACAGCCAACGCAAGAGAGAGTGAGAGAGCCAAAGAGAGAATTCTGCACTTTGTTAATTCCATATAAACACTGTGGCAGACGTCGCGTGCTTTGAATACTTTTTGCTATATGTAGCATACTTTTCAGAGCTCTTAATCCATACAACTTCCTCCCACAACTCTAGTTTCTCTTCCTCACTCTTACAGCTTGATTTGCGCATATGGCTGGCATCAATCTCTCAAAGTAAACGGAACGCCTGACTGTCAACAGATAGCTCGTCGTTGTTTAGGCCATTGGGCCTCTTGTTTCAATTTTTTCTTTGTGCTTTCCTTTGGCGGTTTGTATTAATGACCCAGCAAAACCTCGGAAAATAAAAAAGAAAGCAAAGAAGCAAAAAGATTTCATTCGCTTCTTATCCACTGAAATTAATACATAAACACTAAAAGCCACGGGCAGCAAGCCACCACGAGCCACGGGCCAAGAAAGAAAAACTAATTTTCTGCTGCTGATTTCAAATTAACTAAATGAATGACTGAGTGAATCTGAAAGACCGAGAAGGATGTTTTGTTTGCTTGTGTATACGTATTTAGCGCTTGTGTGCAGTTGAATTATAATGATGATCCATCGACCTCACCTCACCTCGCCCTCACCCCCTTCCCTGGCCCATCCTTCGTATATCCCACATCTTCATCATCCAAGCCACAAGATAATAGTTTAATGCTCGAATTTCATTTGGTATTTATAGTATTTAGGGTTTCTGCTTAATTGCATTAAATCTATTTTTAGATATCATGTTAAAAAAGTATCAGTTGTCGGTAATTTGTAAAAATTTAAATATAGACAAATTAGTACATTTTATAATTTGGCTAATCAGAAAGGTTATTTACAGTATATTTAAAAGTATTCAGCAAATGATTAGGAACGGTATGCAATCCTTTTTCAGTTATTCATTTAATATGAAAATTGCCACGGAAATTATCGAACTAATGGGAAAAATAAAAATATTGAAAGATAATTTAGTAATACACTTAAAACTTTATCTTATGTTGAAAAAGTTAAGATTTTTAAAGATAATTTGAAAACTTTCCGCTCTTAACTTCATCTTAATTTAAAAATAAATTAAATATGACTGACAGATTTGACCAAGATATATAAACTCCTTACTTTTTGAAATCGGCAATTTAAGCCAATTATTACCATTGATCTAAGAGTATATAATTTTTGATTCCTAAAGCATTGTGCAGAAACAAAAGTTATAATTTATCCGCTTAATAACTTGAAAGTTTCATGCTAAGTACACTTGGATTATAAAATGAAGTAAGTAAGTCGTCTCGCCGACTTAGGTATACCATACACCAGTAAAGCAAACATTTCAACTTTATTAAACAAATGCATTTTCACATGTTTCTTACAAGCATATCTTAGTATCTCGCTCACTCAATCATACGAGCACCCTAGCGCCCCCACCAGCCAACGGCCAACTCCGGCCTTATGGAAAAACGTTTATATGCATAACTCGACTGTTTTTTGTCCGATTTTGATCAAATTTGGTATTTTGCTAGATATTAGTATAATATTTAAGTGTGCCAAATTTGATTGCATAAGGTAAAAAAATACGGGAGATAGTCAAGTTTTTCAAATTACGGGGGCGGAAAAGGGCGTGGCAAAATTTTTATGCATACAAAATGTGTGCATTTACTAAGCGAATATACATACCAAATATGGTGACTCTAGCTGGAATAGTTTTTGAGATAAACGCTTTTTTTAAATTGCGGGGGCGGGAAGGGGCGTGGCAAAAATTTGAAATAAACTTAATCACTCTACATACTACACGAGTCTACATACCAAATTTGGTGGCTCTAGCTCTTACAGTCTCCGAGATCTAGGTGTTCATACGGACAGACGGACAGACGGAGGGACAGACGGACATGGCTAGATCGACTCGGTTGTTGATCCTGATCAAGAATATATATACTTTGTGGGGTCGGAGATGCTTCCTTCTGCCTGTTATATACATTTTGGCGACTTTAATATACCATTTCACCCTATGGGTGTATGGTATAATAAATTATTTCTTGGGGGAAGTTTTGTGCCTTCTTTTTGCTAATAATTTTTCTTCAACATAAAACGAAAACATAAATTTGTCTAAACACACACACACACTGATGTACACACACACACACACACACACACACACCTGTGACCCTGCAATTAAGCTGACCCATTACAGATTTGCATAACTTTGCCTTTGGTGTGGTTAAGGATGATGGTTCTACCAGGGCAGTCCAATGAATTTCAATGGTTTTTGTTTTTTTTTTGTTGAGTTTCTTATGAATTTTCATTAGAATGCTGCTGCTGCTGTGTAAAGGACACGTGCGTTTTTATATCCTGACCGTTGTCGCAGGCAAAACTGACTGAGTGACTGTGACGACCATTAAATTTTATTGAAATGATTACGGCAAAAGTGAGTTTGTCAGCAGAAAACCATCACACATACACACCCACACCCACAGGATGACACACACATACACACGAACAACCAGCCATAAGCCTAGCTGTACCTACTTATATTTATTTGATTTTTTTATTTCGCTTTTTTCTCTCTCTTTCTCTCTTGTTGTTGTTGTTGGTGTTGGCGGTTTTAATTAAAATCGAGTTTATGTTTCGACCTTGTTGAGGCAAATTACTTGGCAACGTAGCCGTCGACGTCGTCATCGTCGTCTTGGCTTCGTCTCACACTTGGTCGTGCGTTTGTCTGTGTGTGAATATAAATTTCCATATAATTTAGATCAGGTCTGGGCCTTCTTTACGTTGTTAACCCCAAGTCAGCCAACAGCATTTGGTGGCTTGCTATTATTTAATTTTTATGCCTGAACGCTTTTGGCGCCGTAATTCGAAACTTGACAATTTGCCAAAGAGACTTCCAACAATAATAATAATAACCAGGGATGGGATGGGGCCCAACAACATGCAAGATTCTTAATGAAGCAAAAGCAAGCAATTTATGCACATTTGAACATTTTGCCGTTCGCCCAAAAATTTCACCAACAGATTTTTTGCAAATTTACGATTAAGTCATAAAATTTCTTATTACACAAAACGCATCATCCATAGCCCTGGCGTACACTCAAAGAATATTCTCTCAAAGAATATTCTGTGCAAATGTCAAGATTAAAAAAATAATATATATGGGATATGGATAGAAAGGATATTCAGCTTGAAATTCCCTTTTGATACACTTTTACTTTCTTAAATGTAGCTTTAGTTATGGTTGACTAATGAGATAAAAACAAATTTATCATCTTCATGAAATTGTCAGAAAAAACTGAAATGACGAGTACTAAACAGTCTCAAGTAGTTCGAACTGGAATAATTGTCGTGCGTGAATAAATTTTCCAAGTGTATAAATTATTATTATTAAATATAAACCGCAAATTAGAACCGCAAAAATGGTTATTGTTTTTGCTGTTGTAATTATATCAATTGTTTGCTGTTTTGTCTATTTACTTTTTGATTTGCTTTTGCCATTTTACCGCAGATGTAATTTGATTTGTTTGTCAAGTTGAATAGCAAAGAACTTGACTTAGATTTTGGTTAAAACAAATATTTATTTCACTACAACAAATTTTGTGTTTTTTGTTATCTTTTACTTTCAGTTTTAAGCAAGGGACAGGGTGAGACCTGTCGCTATCGTTTCCTGGGTAAATATGGTGGCTACTGTTGGATTGTTACCCAAGCCACTGTGGTTCTCGACAAGCTAAAGCCTCAGAGTGTTGTCTGTGTGAATTACGTAATAAGGTGAGTCAGAAATGTTTTTCCTTTCTTTTTTTGCTACTAACAATCAATCCATTTAATAATTAAGTAAATGTTTCTATTAACGAGTCCGAATTGAGCTGCTTAGGATGAGGAAAACGAAAATAAACCTAAGACCTGATTAAAGACAACCAAAAACGAAATGCCAAATATTTGCTTATTACATACCATAGCATAATAATAATCACTTTTTATCTTTTAATTAAAAATTGTGAACATTGAACAATTTAATTTCCCGTTTTAAAGAATCGAAGAAACAAGGCAGCCTTAATCGAGAGGAAACTCAAACACACTTTCCCTCCACTCCCGCCTCAAGCCCACACCCACACCTAGTCAAACCAATCGGAAAAACGCTGTGAACGACATTTGCATAAAAGACTTCTCTTGCCTCACTTGGCACATTTTTACATAAGGCTCAAATCAAGGACTGACAACCACTGCCAGTCCAGGCCCGGCCCGTATGTCACTCAAACAGTCACTCACTCCGAGACTTGTCAATCTTTTTAGAATTGATTTGGTTTTCTGATCTGTCAGATCTGCTGGCCTACATTTATATATACATATATACCATATATATGTATGTATATAATCGAAATTAGCATGACGTGCATCCATTCAAATATAATTTTTCTTCTCGGTAAATGTTCATCTAAGGGTATATTCGTTTTATGCCTAAATTGGTCATAGTTAAATGTTTTAATTTAAATTGTCTTATTGTTAGTTTTTCTCTTGGAACAATCTGTCAAACAGTTTTTATAAAGCAAAATTTGCTTATTCCAGAAAGAGCAACGAAACTTCGTTACAAATTTTGTCCTTGTTTGTGTTCGTTTAAATTCAGTTTCGTGTATTTAGTTGAATTGTTGTCTTTGACATCAAAATGAATTATTTTAAGACGAACAAAGACAGGAGATATGATTTGCACTCCGAGCAATTCCTTTTGCCCTCTTCCGTTTGGGTTGCCGTGTTTCTTCCTGCCCCCCTTTCTCCATCCACTCTCACTCTATTATTTTCAGGCCATAACGTAAGTACCTTAATAAAATAAAATGTATGTTGTTTTTAATACCTTTTTTTTTGTGTGTATCATCAAGCAAATATTTGTGCATTAATTTTTGTTCTTGTTGTTATTTATTTGTTCTTCTTCTTGATTGTATAACAAATTTTACACTTGCCTGGTTTTTGTATACAAAACACAAAAGGCGAAAATTTCATATGGTTTGTCAAATGTGGCCAAAAAAAGATATACATATATGAGAAGAGTTTTTGGAAAAAAAAGTGGAAATTCATTTTTAATTGTCATGTCATCAGGTGAATATGTAGGAGGGGGGTGCAGTTGGCCACGTGCCTTTTATTGCTCCATTGTTGTGGACTTTGTTGTTGTTGCTGATGTTTTGTTAAACAATTTAATTAAATTTTGTGCGCTAAGCAAACTCGTCATCATCATTAGCATCATCATCAGTATCAGGCGGCTACACTTTCACTTTAGGCAAGCCCTCAGCCCCATTTTCAATCCCTCCCCCATACCACCACCCCTTACACGGCTAATCATTTATTGTAGAAAGTCAAAGAAATTTGCATTTAATTCACATAACATGTGATCAACATTGCGTACTTGTTCTCCTTTCCCCTCTCCCCTGCGCCATTACCGCCCCAATCAAATAAATTCAATTGTTCAATTTTTCGAAATAATTTCTTACAAATCGATTGTGTAATCGTTGAATACACACAGTCCTAGGTGCACACACACACACACGCACTCTGCCACACCTCCCCCTCAATAAGAGAGTGTAAGAGAAAAAAGAAGAAAGATGAAAATGGGAAGCGCAAATAATCGAAAGAGTGTGGGAGAATTTAGCGACATTTTCACAACAAAACATCGCAAATTTTGCCTTTTCTTGCTTTATTTTGTTCATTTCATCAATATAAATACCCCATAAAGGAATAAGAGTCCATTTGTTTTTCTGTTGGGCTAGACGACTGAAGAATTAAAATACTCCTGGCCCAGGCTCAAAACGACCTCAAAACTTCATGGGAATTAAAATTATTTAGTTGAATAACAAGGCTCTTTTATTTCAAAATATATGCTATCTTTTATAGAAGAAACATCTTTTGAGGACTGATATGTATTCTTATAGGGTATAAAATCTAGTCGATAAACCCCTATTGATTTAAGTTCTATCCTGTGGTACGTTTCCACTCGTGTGCATTTAAATGACAATAAATTTATCGAGCACAAGCGTTTCGTTGTGGTTCTTGTTCTTGTTGTTTTGTCTAATTGAAAAATAAAATTATACAAGAGAGAAAAAGAGCAAAGAGTAGAGTAGAGGAAAGAGAGAGCGAGGGAGATGGTGAATTGAAAATTGAGAGAATTTGGCGACGCATTTGAATTTTGTTTTTGTGGCCTTTCTATGGGTTAAGTGATTTTTACATTTTCTGTTCTGATTTTGTGCGATGTTGTTTTCCTATTTGCTTTTCTCTTTCACATTTCATTAGAAATATCTCAAATATTTTCGATAATTATTTTGTTTTGTTACTGTTGCATATTAAAGGTTTTGGCAATTATTCTAACAAGCTGATCATTAACTTTTTTGTTTTTGGCAAGTAAATCAAGGTCTTTTAAGTTGGGGAATTGGGTTAGCTATAATTACTATTAGAAATGCCTGAAGCTTCATAAAATTTAATTTTTATTAGGCACATTCATTTCATTTCAATAAGATTGAATGCCATTTGAATAATATGCTGCTCATTTAATAGCTTTAAAATTAAATGATTCCATTTGAATACATGCACAATAGAAATGTGGTTTTTCTTTCCGTTCATTCTTTTTTGCATATTTAATAAGTTACAACAAAATGAAGGGGGTTGAAAAATCTTTTGATAAAAAAATTAGGAGTTTCCAATTAACATTGATTAGTTAGTTGATTTTGTTGTTGTTGTATGGTTAGAAAATTTGCATTTTTATAGCCTTGGCATTGCTTAATTTTTGGGCACTCGAGCGTTGCTTTTAATTACAGCCGTTAATTGTTGTTGCTGATGTACATTGTTTGTTGTAGTTGTTGCTGCCGCTGCTGTTGTTGTTGTTGATTTATCGTCCCCACTTTTGTTATAAGCCCTTTTTGGCATTGCCTTTGCCGGCTGGCAAACTTTTTAGCATTAATGGAATTTACACGAGTTCTTAACACTTTGGGCAAAGTTTTCTCCCTCTTTCTCTTCCTCCCTAGGCTAACTGTGTGTTTGCATGTGGTATGTGTGTGTGTGTGTGTGTGTGAGATTGTGTGGCAGACTGTGGAAATGGTAGGCCAGAAAAAAACCTTTGCCATTTTGTGGCCATTGAAAGAGACTAAAAATTAAAAACAATAAATTAAAACCCAACAAGAAAAAGGTATAAACTACACAAATGTTTTTTTTTAAAAAAGCAAAAATGTTTGATGAATTTCAACTTTTCAATTTCATTTGCTAGTACAGAAAAGAGATTGTTATAGAGAGTGGGGGGAGTCGATGGAAGATGGGGGAATTGTGTTCTTTTGTTGTTTTGACCAAAAACTTTTATCGCAGACTCTTCATAAATATTTCATGTACATATGCTGGGCCTCAAGCCAACCCACTCTGTTCCGACAATATTCGACCTATTGGCCTATCCTAATCGGCTTCTATATCCATGTTATCCTTTATTGCTTCATTGAACAGCTAAGCTAAAAGTTTTTTTGTGTGGTCCTTTACAATTTGAATTTTTATCGAGTTCTCCTTTTTGTTGTGATGATTCCCCTTTTCAGGCGATAAGTTTTTCCTGCCTGATTTTACTGTTTTGTTTGGCAGAAATTGAAAAAGTTTGGTTTTTCGAAAGCGAGTGACTTGACCTGACCTTAATTGCCTAATTCAATCGATTTTTGGTTTATAAACACCTGACTATACATACACACACACATACACACACAGAGATAGACCAATGTATGTTCGTGCTGTCTGCTGCTTAAATTGATACATACCTTACATTCAGACAGGCGTTAAATTGTCGTGCCTGCTCGGCATGGGATCATTGCAGCAGTAAGCCAATAGATACATACAGAGTTAAGATTTATGGCCATACAATTACCTAAAGGCCATTTTCTTCTCCTTAAATCCCCCCATGGCCAAGTGTGGCTAGGATTGGCAACTATTTAGTCAAGCCAAAATAGGAGAGAAATTCTTGAAGCCATTTCTTTAGAGTTTAGGTTTTGTTATCTGGTCACGTAGCGATATACATATATATATATAATACTTACTCAGATTCCCCGATAGAGCTCATAGGCAGGAAAGAGACGAAGAAGGAAAATTCCTTATTCCTTTTGCTTATCGAAATCGTTATTAAAGCTGCGTTATTAATGTGGTTAAGCAATGAAGTTATTCGCTTGTATTTTTTCAAACACAACTGCCTGGGTGAGCCAATTTATTATGTTAATGCCCAAGTGCTTCGAATCCAATTGGGTGCTCTTTACTGAAAAGGAAGTGTTTGCTCTCGTTTCCGGTACTAACTAACAAGCTGCCAGAACAAGGATCAGGCCCAACAGAGTTAACCTACAACTCATTCCAGTCATTCTAATTTGACGTCAGTATAATTAACTGTAAATGTTGCAACTCTTTAAATGAAATTATTGGAATTGTTGGTGTGTGCTATATACGTATATAATGAGAGGGTTGACCGAAAAGTTTTGAAATATGTCAATAAAGCTAAAGATACTTAAATCTTGAAATTATCTTTTAACATAAAGCAATGCATCGATTGCACTGTAATTTGTAATTGTGGATTGTGTTTCATTTAAATTTAACAAACTGCTGTAACTTTTACACAAACCTCCTTTCAGAATGTTATGATGGGGGTTTATTTACTCTGACGAAAACATTTTACACACGTGTAAGCCTGATTAGGACAGCCAGAATGAGTGGGTAAAAATAAAAAAGGAAGAAAACTTTCTGATGTGTGGCAAACAATTTAGAGGGGCTTTCTCTTTGCTTCGTTGATTTTTTCTTTCGCTCTCTTCTCTGGTTGCTTTTTCTCTGTCTCTCTTTCGCTCTTTTAATACGCACAACACGCACACAAACAGCCTAAAACTGAAATCTAGAAACTTGTGCGTTCTGACATTTCATTTTGATAGAATTTAATTTGTGCCACGTGTTCTTCTTAGGTTAAAATGTGAAAGCCATGTCAAGGGAAAGAGAGACAAGGAGACAGAGAAAAAGTAAAGTAAAGCAAAGCAAAAGGTGGCAATCTACATCTACATCCATAATATATGTGGCAGCCTTTTAGGCGACATTGTCCTTTGCTTATCACAAGGCAAATGGCTGGCACAGCTGATGATTCCATTTTGATGAAGTTGTTGTTGCTGCTGCTGCTGCTGATGTTCGTCAACATTGCGTATACGTCATGTTTGCTTGTAATTTGTTTAGCTATTATTATTATTTTGATAAAATGACAAATTCATAGTCGTCACACAGCTGAGTGTTGAGTTCAACTCAACTCTCGAAATCAACTTGTTTCTGCCCAGGATGATGATGATCCGTTTTCGTTTTTGTATAAAACATTTTTCATATCAACCGTATTCCCTTGACTCGTCACAAGGAGGACGAGGACAAACATGTGTCGTAAAAATGAGTGGAAATTGCATTTTGATTGGCTTGTTGCTGCTGTTGATAAAACACAGAATTCATTCACTGCCTCTGTGAGTTTTCGTCCTTTCGTTTCGCTGGATTTTCGGATTGCACATGAACACATTTTTCTTACTTTTATGTACAACATAAAATTTCATCTTGTCCTTCATTTTTGTTTTTGGCATAGAATTTGATGAAATGCAAAATAAACATGCCAATTTTTGTCTCTTCTACGTGGAACTCGAAGCGATTTTAAATTAGAATTCCTTAGCCTTCGACACTAGCCCAAGTTGTGTGGGTTCATAATTTGATTAGAAAATTTTCATGTAAATGCAGGTATCAAAAAGTTTATGAACATGAGTTTGCTGGGGAATGAGATGGCGGGGGGAAGGGCTGTATATATTAACATATATCTGCGGTAAATGCCAAGGCTTTTATTTTTGTTTAAGTATGTGTTTGTATATGTGCGTTTTGTATGTGTGTTGCTACGCACAATAAAACCCGATAAATCCTTACCCAAAATCACAATGTTCGAAAGTTGAAGACTTTTTCACACGCAAAGCGACAGCTTGACAAAGTGAATGCTGCTTCCTCATACTCCCCACTGGAGTGGTTAAGATTGGGAACGGGACACGCACAAGCTGACATATATATAAATATATATTTTTTCATATAAGAGAATAATGCCGACTACTTAAATGTTGAAATATCCTGGCAACCAGGATAGCAGCCGTGCGATGCATATTTAAATAAACGTCAATGTAATTGACACTTAAAAAAGAAGAAATACGATTAAAGCGAAGAGAGAGGATGACTACAATCTGAGTCAAAGTCGAAGCAAGAGCCAAAAAAAGGACAAAGGTAAGCTCCAAAGCAGTTAAATTGTGAAGCAACTTTTAGAAGGAAGGAGGAGCAGACAAGGCCAGGAAGTCACTGAATGTGTGTGTGTGTGTGTCGTTTGTACTTCCGTTCCTTTAGCTTCTCTTGCTCTACTCTCCTAGCTTGTTTGTGTGTGTGTGTACCTGTTTATTTCCTTTCTACTTTACTGTGCGTCCAATTACGTCTAAATATGGCGTAATTTTTTTCCTTGCTTTATTGTCTCAAAAATTATTTTTTTTTGTTTCTTTCTCTTCTTGATATTTTTCATATCCTACTTTTTCACTTTCGTTTTCAATTTTCATTTTCATCTTTTTTAAAGAGCAAACCATAACCATTAGCATTATTTATGCGTTGGCTTTTATCACTCAATCCGTTGAGATTTTCCGGAAAAGCGAAAAAGGAAAGCGCACAAAGTGCCTGCTATCTTCTGTTTAGGGCTAAGTTAACACATGTTGGCATATTCCAGATACAACGAACAACAACAACAACGCGTCTTACCCTTCAGAAGAAGCAGTGGGCAAGTGACAATTACCTTGCCTACATTTTAGGGCGAGTCCCGAACATTTGTTCCTTCGTTGGGCCATAAAAATCTGTACATAAAGCCAAATCAATGTTACCTCTTCTTCGTGTCTCGGCCCTACCCATTATGCTTGGCTATATTGTCACGTTAGAATCCCCAACTAGGCCTATTACAAAATTTATTTGTTTGTTTTTTTGTTTCTATTTTATGACATCCTAGAGTGTGGATCATATGGTTTTCTCATTCTCGTTTCCGTTTTTCCCGTGTTGTTTTTGGGCAAATATTACGTCGCATTTTTTTCTGTACAACAAGCAAAAAAAAGTTTTCTCTCTCTCTTTCTCTCTGTGTTTTTGCTTGTGTCTTTGTTAATGTCTCTTCCTTTTGGCCCATTCTCTTGCCGCCGAGTCGTTGACTGTTGTGAAAGTGAAAGTTTTCTTTTTCCTCATTTCCCTCATTTTTCCATGCCATTGCACGAGCCTAAATGCTGGCGCTCTCCTCTGAGGATTACATAACGAAAGTGAAAGCGTAAAAGAAAAAAAATGAAAGAACAGTTTCGAGTTCAAGGTCCCGCCTAGGCCGCATGCTCAAGAGAAAAACGGTATCTCTCATATCGTTTTCATGCTCTCTTAGAATTTCTCTTTAAACGAACCAACCAAACGAGCCTAAAAGTAGGCAGCAGTTTGTGAGTGGAACGTTATTCCGGGTTGTCCTGCTTCCCAGAGTTCTAATTTTCTCATGCCCTCTTATGCGCTCTTTTTGTTCTGTTCTTTTTTCTTCCTGCCCGGGTTCCTGGGTAACAAATTTTTTGTTTGCACCCACAAAAACAGCTGAGCGTTGATTGGTGGGGGGAGAGGCAAACGATGGCCTGTGGTATCAGGTGGTGTTTGGGCTGTTTATGGCCAAAGTTTTTGTTAGGCCGGAGGGTGGGTTAGACACGTGTATGCCTTCATTTTATGGTTAAGTGTGAGCGATTGCATTTATCTTTTGGCCGACAACTTCCTTCACAATTACCCAGCCATTTGCAAGAAATGAAGGAAAAGTGTTGTTTTTTTCAACTGGGCCGTCTTATTTTCTTCCTTTTTTTGTTTCGTTTGTCTTTTTAGTGTACACTGAGTTCCTATTTCTTCAATTCTCTTTTCTCTCTACAAATATTAGACAGAAAGCAAATATCTTTCATCATATTTGAGTGAGTAGAATGAACTTATGACTCTTCTTCGGTTGTCTTTTATATCAAGTTATTAAATTGAGAAGCAAATGTCACACGACCAAAAGATGCCCTATAACAATTGGAGAATTTAATAAAACTTACAATTTAGCTGACTACTTCAAAACATTTCGAGACTCTAATATACCTTTTTAATCATTCGGTTATAGGGTACAAAGGGCAGACACGCAATTTATTCATAAAACTAAAGTACTTCGACGTTGACATAAGACAATAAATAAAAGACAAATATCGAAAAATACATAGATATTGAGATGGACGACGAGTCTAGTTGTAACTGGTAAACAAGTCAAACTGACGACTATAGACCAAAAAGAACAAATAAAAAACCCATAAAAAAAAATACAAAGAGAAAAACTTACAAAATATTTCCATGGCCATTATTATTATTATCAATTTCATTTTTTCATCCCCTGCCTGCTTGCCTACGTGAGCTGGATCAATGCCAAGGCCTTAACAAAACCAAAAACATGACAAAAAAAAAAGAAAACATACACACACAAAATACATTCATAAATATTTTACAAAAAACCATTCCGCAAAAAAAAAAGTTGGGGAGGAAAAAAAATAGATTTTCTTATATATATGTATGTATATATCAGCAAATTCCGAATACGATTAAAGCTATTTATATTATTAATGATAATTTGCCGCTTAGCAGCATCGGGCGATTCTGGCCATATAAAAGTGTATCGCATAAATCTTGCGACAATACCCGATTTACTCCCCACGCCTCTCCTCTCCAACACACAAATATTATGTTGTATTTTTTTTAGTTGTGTGTTATTCCATTTGCTTGCAACATCACATGGCATCACGAGGCAAAAACAGCCCACGCGATTTTTCCATTGATATATAATTTCTCTACTTTTTTTTTATTCTAAATTTCTTTTTTTTTATATTTTTGTTATTTTATTATTCATGGTCCACTAGCTAAATAGAGTAGTTAGGTAGCTATTCAATTTTTTCGCTGTTTATTTCTGGGTCTAATTCAATAAAACTTGTTTACCCAGAACCTCTGCAAAGAAATGTTTTTTTTTTCGTTGGTTTTTTAAACAATTGCTGAAAAGGTAGTTATTCATTTTATGTCAATTAAATTAATAACAATTTCGTTTAACAATTGTTTGAGGGCTTAAATCAAATGATGTCAGAATTCTTTCGAAAACTTTTTATCACAACCGCTAAATTTGACTAACTCATTTTCACGCAGTTTTATTCGTTTCTTAAGCCAATAAGCCATAAACTAATGCCATTAAACATTAAACATTATTTTTATATATTAGTTGATTAATCGTCGGTTGACTATATTCTCAATTGTTTTCGATTCAAAAATTCTTTTCGGTTCTCGTTTTATTGCTGTCTCTAAGTTGTGGTCGACGACGACGGCAAGTCACATGAATTTTGTCACAGTATGCAGATTGATTTTAATATTATGGTGTTCGTTCGTGTCGTTGTCGTTGTTGATGTTGAAATATAGGTTCTCTAACTGTGTGTGAGTGTGTGTGTGAGAATCAGTAGCGCGTGGCATGAACATTTCCAGCAAAATCCGAAAATAAACTCACACATAGAAAACAAAAATTTTTAGTCACATGCAACCAAGAGAGCACGTGGGCTAATTTAATATTAGCCGTGTGGGATTTAACTAAAATAAAAAAAAAAAAACTAAAAGGAAAAATACAAGTTTTAAACTATCCCCCAACCTCTCTTCGCAGACAATATATATGTACATATATAGTTGAGTTCAAGATGATGTTTCCCCTTCATAATTCGAGAGACAAGAGTATCTTAAGAATTTGATTAGAAAATGCGACACAACTTCCCTCATTTGTGTGTATGTGACACATGTTTTTGAGTGACTAGTGATGTATGTATGTATGCGCCACGCCTGTATAAAATATATATATGTATTTTTGTGTGTGTGTAAGTATAGTTATTGCCATTTACAGGACATGGCCAAGTTTTGCTTTTTTGCTTTTTCTTTTACTTTTTTTGTTGTTTGTGTGTTGTGTTGTAATATTTGATCTCCCGGCCTTATGGCCAGAGCGTACCGTCTGTCCTTCTCATTTTAATATTCAAGTCCTTGTTGTGTTTTGTTTTTGTTATTTGGTTCATCATTTTATCAATTTGTGAGCAAGTTTATTAATTTTTCCGGGTCCAAAGTTGGAATCATTTTTCTCATCTGTTTTTTTTTTCTTCCTCTTGGTTTGCTTTATTCGCATAAATCAAATGGGTCTCTGGCATATCCAGGCACGTGTCCTGTTTTACTCCTGAACGATTAAAAGATAGAATGTGAGGAAATTTTGGGTTTTTAAGCTTTTAACTTGTTTTTTGTTTTTTATTATTTGTAGGCAATAAATGTTTATGCTCTTTGGCCGAGAGACACTTAAATTGCGTGCCAATTCTACAATAGCTAGAGAAATGCTGCCAAAAAGGAAAAGGCATGCCCACTCACCCAACAGAAGTGCGCAGAGATGGGCCTGAAATGATAAAAAGATATTAGAAATCGATTCTTTAAAGGCGCGCGCATTCTGTCAATAAATTGAGCTGGAAACGAAAAGAGACAACAATGAAAAGCTTCATTCGAATATTCGAGTAAATGCCAGCTGGCTTCTTTTAATAGATATTTTTCTGATCAGCTTCAGAATACAAATTTGTTTGTCTCAAATCCATATGGGAAAAACCCCTTGACATTTTTAGACTAGCAATGAATTTTGCTTGTTGTTGAGTCCTTTTGAGATATCCTCACGATGCCATCTCTATAGATGTTGACCTGGTGAATTTATTCTTCGACCATTGCGTGCCGTTTGGTCATTATTTGTGCTTAGAGGGACTTTTTGTTTCCATTTCTTTCCTCCACCTTGGGCGTCTTTCAAATAACACAAAATTTAATATTAATTCATGCTTGCTTCTTGCTACCTTCTGAACAAATAACAATCAATAGACCAAGTCCCTGACTAGTTGGCAATACGTAATCTAACTAGCAAATGGCCTTTCGACTTTTGATGACTTTGTTTCACTTCAATGACTTTTTGGCTATCTTCTTTCAATTGTGTTACATTTTCGGTTAATTCAATTTTCCGTTCTTCTTCTTTTCCACTACTATTTGGTTCGCTTTTTTTTGTTTTTTCTATTATTTCTATTTGTTAATAATTCAGTGCCTACAGTGTCATTATCATCATCAATCATAAGCCGGCTTCAAAATTGTTTAGAATAAATGTTATTGTTATTGTTATTGTTATTAATGCTTCATTTTTTGCCCCTCCCTTGGTTTTTTCCCCCATTTTCTTTTTTTTTTTTTTTTTTGTTGCGTGTCAGTTGTCAGCTACTTTTTATTTTTCGTTCTTGTTGTTGTTGTTGCTGAGTTGCGCTTGTTATTTTAATTAAGCGTTTCATTATGACGCTAATTTGTTGAAATTAAACAACAAAAAGAGAAACAACAAAAATTTGTTCAAGTCACAAAAGTTTTGTTTGGGGAATGACAATGTCATCCACTGGACCAGCAGCTTTACAAATTTCTCATATCAATCTTGACCGTTGAATTTGACTAAAAAAAAAATAAAAATTTTCTTTATGAAATTAGTATGAATAATGCGAGAATATTTTAAAAAATTTCATTGGGATTCACAATCTGCAATCCGCAACATTTAAAAGTTCCTTCTTCATTCGCCAAAAAGTAGACTATACTTATAATCCGTCTTCCCAAATCGGTATATATATTTATTCCAGTTTTGTTTACCTCAAACTTCTGTTGAGGGTTAAGGAAATCCATCTAACTAACTGATAATGTGTGCGTATTATATAAATCATTACCATTCTCTGATTTTCTTACCATTCTCTGATTTTTTCTCCCCTTTTTGTTGATTGTGAATATGTTTTAGCCTTGCGACTGCCAAAAAAAAAGTTTATTTGCCTTTGCCACCTTTTTTTCATTCTTTTTCGCCGCTACTCGTTGCCTTAGGCAAACACT
Source organism: Drosophila willistoni (assembly GCF_018902025.1). Lineage (NCBI taxonomy): Eukaryota > Metazoa > Arthropoda > Insecta > Diptera > Drosophilidae > Drosophila > Drosophila willistoni. The sequence goes on from NC_061086.1 coordinate 5,439,614, forward strand.
AGCAGAGGGTAGAGTTACACACACACACACACACACACACACACACACACACACACAGATACATCAGCTACACTCATTCACTCATACCCACACACAGATACACAAGTCGAGTATATGCCAGCTGGCTTCCTTTTGACCGAGCCAAACAAAGTCCTTCCTTTTGTCCTTGTCCCATGTTCGGCTCTCAGTTGGTTCGTTAAGTGTTCTTGTCAACATTTTTTGTTTAGAAATATCATTTTTAAGCACAAGAGAGAAGGAAGCCTTGAATCAACTCTTAGATAAATATTTGCTAATATTGGTTTTCATTTAAAGATTTGCGTTAGCCAAAGGAATAACATTTTTAAGCCCCAATAATGTGTAGATACAATGAAATGTAATCTTAAATTGTCGAATTGTATTTGCTTAGAAATTTAAATCAAACAACTTTAGTCTTCGATGTTAAAATGAGATAAATGTGACCACAGAAATGTCAACATTTTAATCGAAAGATATATCTTTTTGGCCCATTTTGTCGCTTGGATTGAGTTTGTTTGACTTCAAACACACACACACACACACATATTTACTTACTTCAATTCATACAAAACTCATTCACAAAGTCATTGGCAACAAGCGAGATAGTAAACACCTGTTTAGGCTAAATACTTTGAGCTATTTTCAATATTCATTTATCATTTATGGTGTCAAATTAAGTGATGAGCGCCCAGCCGAGTCGGCCTCATGCTGTGATAGATATAGATATTGATATAGTGAGCTTTTCCCTCTCGCCCTTGCTCGTCATCATCCTGTTTGTTAGCAAAATTAATCGGTTTTGGCATCTCACAATCAGCTCCTGTAAATATATACAGCAGGGAGAATAACGAAAATAAAGTGAATATGAAGTATCTTTTAATACACGTTTGGTTGTATGTGTGTGTGTGTGTGTGTGCGTTGATTGTGTGTTTGTGTGTGTTTTTTTGTATGCCTACCATATGTGCGCCGACAATATAACCCAATACCTCTTTAGTGTTTTCTTTTTCAATACCCTTGTCAAAAACAGGGTATGTGGTTCTCGATAAGCAGTAAGAAACCTTCCTTTTGATGCTTTAAAAACCATATTATAATTATGGGATCCCATATAAAACCCATAGTAAGGCTTACTTTCCAAACAAACTTTTTAATAGAAAAATATCATTGAGTTAATATTAGTAAACTAAACACTTTCATTCTACTTTTAGATACTAACACAGCCATCAAGAAATACTTATCGTATCCACTTTTTATAAAGTTAAAGTATGTACTTTTAAAGAGCTATTCGAAGGTCAAATTATATCCTAACGACTTAAGGAGCAATATCTTCCAAAAGAACACTTCAGTAAAGTTAGTTTGAGTTATTAAGATTAAGATTTCACTTTTAGACAGTTAATTTAAAAACCCATTTTTTGTTATCCTCATTTACAAATTTATTGACAGGGTATCGAAACTGCGTTATTAATTAAGCTAAATTTTTCCGGTCCCCCTCTGATTTTGTTGTCTTTTTGCTAATGTTTGTTTGTGTTTGCCGTTTGTATATAGAAACTCGATTTTTTCCCCGTTTTTGGTGCTTGTCTGCTGCTGCTGCTGTTGGCTGGCTGATTGCTGTCTGTGGTTCGCTTATCATTTCTTGTTCCATTGCCTATGCATTGCCAAATCTTTCATGTTTGCGCTGTTTCTTTTTCTCATTTTTTTGTTTGTTAATTTTTTGCAAAGTGCGCGACGATGTCGGTTTTTGGAAAACCAGTTCCACCAGATGCCGGCCGGCACACATTTTGTATGTGATTCAGGTCTGTCAGACGTCTCGGCCTACTCGCTCTCTCCCTCTTCTTCACCACCATACATTCCCTGCTCTCACGTTCGATCACACAAATGATCGAAAGCTACTCTTAAATTCAATTGTTATTTTTGAGCTGTTACTCTTACTTTTTACTCTTTGTTTGGAGTAAGATACTCTCTTTCTTAAAGTGTTTTTTATATTTTGGGGTGAACTGGTTAATGCTCACGTAGACCCCAAAAAAAGAAATTCCAAATGCGTTTATACACCTGCAGACATACACAGACACACACACACACACTCATAAGTTTTGCTACCAAGCCTTTACCATATGATTTGATGACGTGATTTCGTCTACGTTTCGTATATCGCTTCTCTCTGCCCAGGGAACAACACAGGTTTCGCAAATTATTTGGAAAATTACGTGGCGAGTACATTGGGAATGCCGGCACTGCGCACCGCAACCGCGAGCGGAACTTATGAAATATCTTATATATTGACTGACTAACTGACTGAGACTGAGAGACAATTGCTCGATTTTGTAAACTGCGCAAATTATTTGCAAATTTCTCATTGCATTTAGCCAAGTGTCTGAAATGTATGTGGGCAGGGCAATATATCTGATCAGAATGCATATATCATATATGTATATACATTGCACATATATGGATTTACGAGTTAAACTCGTAGAAGGCAAAGTCACTAAAAAAAAATAAAATCAAGTATGGTTAGATGATCTCAAACTTGATTTATAGCACTTTAACTAATCGCCAATCAAAAATAGAACTGATAACTCAAAGCTTAGTTAGTTGGACATTACTTAACAAATTGTAATAAATTTGCAAAGCCAATTTCTTGCAATCTCTTTATCATACACACATATTTCTATCCAAGTCAAGTTTTTGGCCCTTATTATGCTACCAGTTCACAATTGAGTAAATATATAAAAGACATTTTGATATGTGGCTAGTCATATATTGGGGGCTCGTCACACATTGTGACGACAATTTTGCATGATTTAGCACTTTTGACAGCCATTTAGGGGGCTCCATTTACTGATAATTGAAATGCACATATCAAGACGTATATATTTATATATTATATATAGACTGGTTTATCTTGACGCCGACTACGACGACTGCAATCATCACAGAGTTGATTTATTTGGGTCATACCTATGTATGTTTTCTTCCACTTTTTTTTTAATCTTTATCCATTTCTTTGTCTTTGGGCATATGAGATTGAAAGGAAACCGACAGCCAATCGGACTAAAATTCTTGATGCACTTTCCCAAAAATATCCACGGAATGTAAATCTTTTGAAGAAGAGGCGGTCAAATGATATTTTTCCCCATTTTTCCAGACATCTTAAGAATTTTGGTATTTATCAATTTGACTGTACTTCTTGTTTGGTTGGCTTGTTTTTGTTTTTTCTTCTCTGTTGCTTTTTTGGCACACTTTTGTGTTTATTTTTAAAAACGCTTTTCACGTTTTTGCCATATGTTGCGAGTTCTCCTAGCTGCGATATCTCCATAAAAAGCCCAATGGAGAAATTGACAAGGTGTTAACTGACAAGTGATGATTGCTGCAACAAAAAAATTCATCATTGCTAATGGGCCCATCATTTTCTATTATGATAATTAAATTTTAAAGCGTTTAAATCAATTAGGAGTTTTTAAATTGGTCCTGACTGTTTCAAAATAAATTCACTTCAAAGATTTAAAAAATTTAAATTTTTACTTCTGACTTTTTACATATTTCCAAAGTGCTAAATATAAATCTTAAAAGAATTACTGTAAAAAAGTTGTCTCAATCTGTCAGTTGAAAAGTTTACTTAATTTAAGACTTGTTTAAAGACATTCTTTAAGAGTTTTTGGACACTTTTTTGATTGACTTGTTAACGTAAAGGAACTAAAACAGGCCAAATGTGAAAATTTCATCAGCAAAATTATGTAAAATGTTCTTGTGAAATTGCAGTCAAAAGTGAAACCTACTCACACAGTTACACTCACGCCTAAAGATACATTATACAGAGAGAGATACACAAACGCACGCACACACACACACACACACACACTTAGAGTGTTATAACATTTTCAAGGCAGCAGTCATAAAACGCTTCAAAATGTTTTTCGTGTGTCTTGTCACTGGTGTGTCAATATAGAGAGGGTGTGTGTGTGTGTGTCTATTTACACGTCCTTGTAATACAGAGGCATCTGTGCCTGTGTGCCGCCTACCCATGTCCATGTCCGTGTCCATGTCTGTATCCATCCATCTCTGAATTTTATCCTCACGCAATAGCTTTAGTTTTATGGCGAAATTAGACCAGAAGGAGAGGCCTGCTTGTTGGAAAATCCTTAAACATTTGGCAATTTCAGGTCATATTTGTGAAATTTGTTCTTTTACAGTGTTTCCACTGTTTCTGTGTGTATTTCTCTGTTTTATTGATTTGCCTTTTGGTACATTTTACTTGGTGTTTACTGTTGGTTTTTTATTATTATAGTTGATTTTTGTGTGCTGCGTATTTGATATCCCTTCCACATCGATTTCCATTTTTATGACATTTGCGTGGCATAATTTTAGGCGCTGTCACTATGACGCAACACCTGAAACGCAGTCAGTGCAAATTTCTCTTATCCTCCTCTTATCAGCTTTTAATTTTTTGATTGTTGTTCTTCCTGTTTTTTGGCCGATTAGAGTTCAACGATTACAATTTGATTAGAGTAGCGTCAAAAACTCTTTGCCGTGGGAGGGGAATGGGCAACGATCGTTATGTAGTAGGTTGTGCTCTCTTTGGAGCCTGCTAATTGAGAAGAGAACCCCAAACAAACAACATAAAACAATAAAATTCCTGCCAAACATTCGTTCTCAATGAAGGCAAAAAAGCACTCAACAACCGCCGCTAGCAGAGCAGAGCACACTTGACAATGATGACGTTGGGGAGGGAGGATGACTCAAACTCGCGCCTTCCCTCTTTCTACACATAGCATTAGTATTGGTGTGTGTACATGGAAAACCACTCAAATTGTGTGCGCCGACGCCGCTGCTGCTGCTCCATTCTGTTCTGTTCTCCCGCACAACAAACAGAATTTCTACTCTCTGCCGACTCGCTCTTTTTTTCTCTTTGTTGTTGTCGTCGTCGTCGTCGGACACGTATTTCACCGTAGTACAGACGACCCTCGGTTAACGAACGCCTCGGATAACGAACAATTCGAATAACGAAAATATTTTTTTGGGGAAAAAAGTTTCGCTTGACGAATAATGTTTCGGTTAACGACCAACAAATTAAAGTACAAATTTTAATTGCACGTAAAATTTCTGTTTGTTTTGATCACCGAAACAGGGAAAATCCCTAATATACCTTATAGAGATATGTCTAGTGTGACCATAATTTTAGACATCTTCTTCCATCCAATACATATTCAGTTCCTTAAAACATGTTATAAGTTTTATTTTACTTTCAAAGAAAACTGCGCCTAAAATATATATATAGTCGAATTATTTAGTTCTTTAAAAGTTTTGATGGATTTTATTTACATTGATTCATATGGGAAAAGTAGTTTCGCTTAAATGACAAGATGCTCGAACGAAATGTGTTCGCTAACCGAGGGTCCACTGTATGTGTATAATCAGTATACACTACAAGCCTTCAGCTGCTCTAGCTTTCCACTCATTCGTTTCTGGTACGTCGACGTCTGTGCAAGGCAAGCAGCGCTAGCCAAAAAAGCAAAAATAACGAAATAAAAAAAACGCACCCAAGTTTTTCGTGCACACATATACCAATTAGATTAATGAAGAAGAGAAACACTATAGAAGAAACACTAATAAAAACACTGGACGCTGACTGACGCCTTTTAACTTTAACTATATTATTATTTTTTTTTCTCCGTCGTCGTCGTCGTTGTTGTTATTATTATTAATATTATATTCAAATACTATTAGCAAAAACAGTTTGCAGTGCTGCTATCATCTATCTACAATACACCTACCTATCTGCGGCCAACTATCTATCTATCTATACTCTCGTCGTCGTTGTGTCGTGCTTTAAAAACAAACGCCGTTTGCCGTTTTTATTTTAATTCGTCAGCTAGCGTCGAGTCGCAAAGCCAAAAAAGCATAAAATAAAAAAAAAAAAACAAAATAAGAAAGAAATGCGAAATATCAAAAAAGCAAATAAGTAATAAATAAAAGTCAACAACAATACACACACACACACAAAAAAAAACATAAAACCTGTAAATATTGCAAAAAAAAAAAGAAAGAAAGAGTAAATAAATAACCAAAAACAAAAAAGTGCTAAAGAAATGTTGCAAATTTAGAAAAAAATTAAAAAACGAAACCAAACAAAAAAGGTAAAGATTTCCAGCAAAATCCAAAAAATAACATAAAAAAAGTCTTTGTGAAATTTAAAAATGTTTTTCGAGAAAAAACAAAAATTCTAATGAGAATTTTACACAAAATTAAATATTAAAAATATACTAAACGCTTGACGAAAATAAACTTTATTATGCGTGGAATGACAACGACCAGCAAATCTCTATATACACACACTTTTAAATGTATATAAATATATATTCCAAACGGAATATTTGTTTCTATACTGATTTTCAAAGAAAAAAAAAATAATAATAAAACAAAAAAAAAACAACTGGTCCATCATTATTATCATTAGAAAAGTGTGCAAACGTTTGTTATACGCGCCAGCAATCAAAGCCCAAGCATTATAATTAGTAAACAATTACACGAAACGCAAAAAAAACTGCAGAAAAAAACAAAACCAAATTTGAAAAAAAAGAATAGAGAACGACTTTTTTTTTGACGTAACGCAACCCTTTCAACTCCATTTGACAAAGTTTTGTTGTTAGATCACCAAAAAACTTATTGGGCGAGCCTTTACAGGATTTGTATACATTTGCCTTTGGGAGACGAGCCTTCCCCCGTAGGAGTTCTTCGTTGGCCTAAATAGAATATAAATTTCGATTATGAGAGATCTTTTCGTCGAACACCTTGACATCTCACATACGCCCTGTGCCCTGTGCAATATATGGGGATAAGAATCAGGAATATATACATTATTTAGAAGAAAGATGCAACATTTACACAACACTCGATCCTAACCTGCAAACGTGCTGTGGTCTATCTGGCTGCTGCGTCTCTTTTCTTTCATTTCATTTCTTTTCTTTGGGGTCCTCTCCGAACAAAAATTGCAATGCAGTGTGTTTGCATTTTGCATGCGTTTCACTCTTCGCTCTGACCGCTGCTTCTTCCTTTTCTTCTTTCGGCTTCGCTTCGCTGCTCTCCCACAGAGTAGGCCTCTTTTTGTGTTTGGTGGAGGGGGCTCTTTTGCTTTCTCTCTCTCTTCATTTCTCTTTGTTAGGTGCTCTTTTTTGTCGTGTTGCATTTTGGCAAAAAAATTTAAATGCATTACATAAAAATTTGCATTGTATTTTATGAATTTCAAGTTAATTGGAAATTTAATTAGAATGGGTTTTGAAAGTGCCGCGAAATGATTAGCAGAAAAGACTGTTAGGTGGGAATGGGAAGATCGTACTTAATTGCGTTAAAAACTTTTGGAGTCGATTACACAACTCTCTCTCTTTTGCTTTTTCTCGGTCTATCTTTGTGTTTTTTGTTTGTTTTTGTTGTGATCTGCTTAAAACTAATGTGATCTATTATCTTCTTCTTGCTCTCTGTTTTTTTTTATTATTGTTCACTCAATTTAATACACATTCTGTCCGCACACACGCGCAGATTATCAAACACACACAGAGAGTTTTTGCCTTTACTTTTTCCTTTTGTATTTTTTGTTTTTGTCAAAAGCAATTACTGCTATTTTACGTTGCTTTTTTGTTTTTTTTTTGTGGTGTCATGACGTTGAAGGGGGGTTAGGTAGGGGAGTTGATGGTGGCGGTACATATACAGCCGAGGGAGAGAGACCTTTTGCCATACCCCGTTATTGCTCTGCAATTGAAATGAACGGCAACAACAACAAGAACAAAGAGCAGCATCTCATTTGATGTGTTGTTGTGTCGTCCTCTTCTCAATCGTTTTTGTTCTTGGCTCTCTTCTTTTTATGAGCCTGACGCAGTTCATTTCCTCGACGCAGTTTGCTTTTTTGTTTTTGTTGTTGTCAGTTGTTACACAATAAAAAATTATGTTGCGGCTGATCAAGTATTATCTTCATGTAGACCTAGTCAGGATTATTGATATAATAACATCTTTAATAAGATCGATATTTGCAAAAAAATTATTTATAACATGATAAGTTTTTAAATTATGGTTTTTGTTTGTTATTGTTTTTCAAAATATTAAAAGAACTGTCATATATAATGTGGAGTAAAAAGAAAATAAATATTAGAGTTATGAACCAATCAAATGAACGTCAATTTGTTTAATAAGTTCCCCTGATCCTTTTGATCAAAATACAGTGGCAAGCCATTTAACACTTCGTAGTTTCCTCATAAAACGAATTGGTAATTCGATTAGGAGTTCCTTATGTATCCGTTATGTAGTCCATATTAAGATTTTTATTTGTTCATTTCGATAGCCTATCAAACTTTTATATTATCAAAACTAAATACCTCACTGAACACTTTAATAATTGAGCTTTTTATAGAATCAAATATTATTGATTATTATAAGATTATGTAAGAAATACATATATTAGTAACAGATGTAACTTTGTCAATTTACTCGATGTCTGTCTTAGCCTTTGCTAATAAGCTTTTAAGTGTTTTTTTTTTTTTTTTTTTTTTTGATGTTTTGTTTAGCTAGGCCTTATTTACTTTAACCCCAACTTTCCGGGGAATATTGAATGTTTGTACTCAACCTCTAGAATATAATTAATTTGTGTAAAAAGTAGAAAAGCGTGCCGACTTGAGTGTATGCACCTGAATGTGTGTATCTGGGAGTAAGTGTTCGCTGCACATGTCTGAGTCTGAGTGTATCTGAGTGTATTTGAGCATGTGTGAAAGAGAGTCGTCTCAACTTACCTACATTCATACATATGCACATATATAATATATATATGTATGCCATAAATCACGCGATCGAAATACAATTTGCTGACTTCGCGTACACTTCATTTAAAAGCATTGACTAAAAATAGGCAAGGGAAGAGTATTAAAAGTGTCGATGCCAAAAGCGTTTATCATCTTGAAATGGAATTTTCTCGATGGGGCATAGAAAAAGAGGTTATATCATAACATTACATAGATTCAAGTATCTCAAATTTTCAATTGCCTCTTTAAAGTATACCTCTTCTAGTTAGTATTAGTTTAATTAAAATGATGTAAGCATTTTATTTTTTTTGGAAATGGTTTTTGTGTGGTTTTAACTGGCTATAACTAGAAAATAACAATTGACAAAGATGTGTAGCAATTATTTGTATCTATTGTAGTTACCGCTGTCTATGTATTGTGTGTCTGTAAAGTAATTTATATAGATTCATCTTCTGGCAGTATTTAAATTGGCTTATAGTTTGTTACCTTTTGATAGGTGGGTGTGTCTCTTTTTTCTTACAGCGCCTTTCCATAAAGTTCCATTCTAATGAATTTCACAATCACCTGGAAATTATCTCCTTAGACAGTTATTCCGATCTATATACTCCCCTTTTTTTAAAAAGGTTCTGGCCTTCTTTTTGCTTTTAGATTGTTAATTGCGTAACAACCTCAATTTAACCTTGGCTTTAAGGTGGGCTGGTCACCATTTTTGAAGTGTCCATTAGCTCTCAAGTAGATCATCATCAGCGCATTGTCATCATCATAAAAAAACCCTTCACGTCAATGATGGTTCAATACATATATGCACCTTTATAGAATAGCTACCCTCAGTAGGCAGACGCCTTCTTTTCTACTATTTCACCAGAGGGACGAGCCCCCAAAAAATTGTTGTTTGTGAAATTATAAATAATATTTAAGTGCTTCCAGCACTTGACGGCCAAATGTACAAATAGAGCAATCGTGTGATGAGGGCCGTCATCAGGCCATTATCGCGATCAGTCGTTAGCGGCGTTGGCGTCCTACGCATCAGTTAGGGCATTCCACGGGGGTTTCACGGGGGCCTCACGGTCTTTTCACGCATTTAACTGTTGATTCTCAGCCATTGAATGCATGCACAGTTCACACTCACATGTTCATAAAAGTTGCCAGTGGGCTAGCCAAGTCGGCCGATCGCTTAACGTAGTCTAACAATATCTTATCAGCTGGCAAAAAAAAAAAAAAAAACCGACGAAGTCGATGACAACAACATTTTTAGAGTCGTACAATTTAATTTTGGTCTAGCGAATTTCTCGTTTTTCCTTAATTTGATTTGGTTGCCGTGCTTCTCGGCCCCCTTCTCTTCTTCTCTATCTCTCTTTCTTTTTTTGCTTCAGTGCTCTTGAAAGATTACTAGATAGATAATAAGAGTGACTTCTTATCAATCTGGGTCCGGTTCGAATTCTGTTTTTTGCGATTTTTCATATTCGTTGGCCATAGATGAGTGTTGTTGTTGTTGCTGACACACCCACTTTTGGTAGTTTCCGTGTTATCAGACTACAAATACTCTGTGTGGATAATTGATAGACCCCTCTGCAAAAGCTAAATGGATGGGGATTTATAGATGAACGACCAAGGGTCATTGGGGGTAATCGATATACAGTTAACAATGACACAACACAACAAATTGCAATAGGCAAAAGTACTCTTGACTTTGGATTAAACTGCTTATCATACGCGGTTTTTGGAAAACTTTTCCATTGGCAAAGAAATAAATTTGAAGTCTACAAAAATGTCCATTACGTTTAAACACCTGCTGATGTGTACTCTCTTCTGATAACCAGAGGCAAATTCTAACAGCTTGGCTCAATTCGGCTCATTAATAGAACTTAGACCTAAACATAGTTATAGGTAATTAGTAATTTATTAACCTCCTCATATCGTCGGTACTCGGTACTACTGAAATTTCCAAGTGTTTGCAAAAAAAAAAAAGAAAATCGAATTCAAATCGCGAGCTTTTCTTGCTGTGTGGTGATATAACAAACGAGTGCAACGAGAAAATTCATTTTCATTTCATTTATATGATGAATATCATTATGAAAAACGCGTTTTGTGCATCATTTGTTTTGTTTGCAGTAATCTTGAGAATAAACATGAGATTTATTCCCTTGCACAACAAACGGCGGCAAGTGAGAATATCGAGGAATCATCTGAAACGGAAGCCAATAACAACAGTAGCAACACTAACAACAACAACAACAGCAACAGCAACAGCTCTACAAACCCAGAAACAACAACAATAATAACTGCTAAATTAAACGAAAATCAAATAATTCACGAAACAACCAAAACTACAACAACAATCATCGATATTGAGGATAAAACCAAACTAATTGATACAAAAGAAATCATTGAGGAAACACATAAACCAACCATCACAAAAGCAACAACAACAACAACAACATCAACAATTGCTACTGCAACTATCGACGATATAAAGCAACAACAACAACAATTGCCCGCCGAATTGCTGCTAATAAAACGTGAAAATCATTCGCCTGGTCCACGTACCATAACTTCACAGATCATAAGCAACAACAACAATAACGCAAATTTGTTGCGTCTCGAAGAGAAACGTCCCAAATCGGTGACTGCTTCGGTTTTTCGAAATACTGCTGCAACACCACCAACACCGACACCAACAACATTAGCAACAACAGCGACAACATTAGCTACATCAGCAACATTGCCGGTGAATTTGAGAAAAACAACATTCAACGTTGCTGCTGCAGTCGTCGCTGCCGCCGCTGAGCAAACATTGCCACCAACAACAACAACAACGGCTGCAATTTTATCATCTAGCAATCAATCATTGCAGAATCTTCATCAGCAACAACAACAACAACAACAACAGCAGCAACAACAAACGCAAGATATGAATAAAGGATTTCTATCATTTGCTGATGATGGTCGAGGTTTAACAAGTAAGTAAAACACGACAACTAATTAAAATTAGTCACAAAGTATAAAAAAACAAAAATCGACAAAAAATTCCATTCACTTGGGAAACATTTCAAGATAGAATTCCACTTGGCAAAAAACCGAATGGAAAATTAGTCTTTTTTCAATTTAACATTTTGCATTCAATTGAAGTTTTTGCATTTCTATCAATTATTTTTTCATGTGTAGCTCTTATCTGGCCATATCAGATATGGGGATGTCGCTGGGATTTTTATTTTTATTATAGCCTATTTTAGGAAAAAAAGTTAGCATTTCTTTTTTTATGGTTCAAAATTATGAATGCCAAATTGTTGAAGGAAAAAAAAATTGTCGTAAAAATATATCTACACGTAAGTTGACGCTATATAAAACGCAAATTCGCTTTAGTACTTTTAGTCTGATCTAGACTTTGCCCTTTTGCCATTTTTGAATAATCAATAATATATAGATTAGTGAAATATATAAGTGAGTAAACATATTAATATAGCTATGTAGATATAGAGGTTTGGTTTTCTTTAGCAGCTTTTCCCTGACCACTATATACATATATCACTAGTTTTTTTTGTTTAGCCATCAAAATTACCCAAACTTGACGTGTTTCTCTAACTGATTATTATTCAATATGGCAAATTTCAAATTCGTCATACTGTGATTGTGATTACATATTTTGTGGTATAAAACAACATAAACCCGGAAAGATTCACAACATTTCAATTTTTGAAGTGCCATTTGCCGGTATATTCTAGTAAAGTGCATTTGCAGCAGCGATCAAGGCTAAAGTCAGTCAGCTTATATACACAAATACTACATATTCATATATATGTACGTTTATATATTGTATATATATTTATAGTGACTAGGGTTTGCCTATTTAGAAATTCTAAAAAAATAGCAAAAAAAAGTGCAACTACAATGTGAAGAGGTTTTATGACGCGCGCAAACTATTTGATGTGATTTGACGCATTGTCGTTACAGCGAGGTTTAATTGGGCAGGCCAGATAGTTGGTCAGTCATTGAGTCAAGCAGTTAGTCAGTCGGTCAGTCAAGCATTTAGTCAGTTTGCCTTATCTACAAAATAAAAAAGAAAAAAAAAAACTGAGGCCGCAATTTGCGCAAATAAAACTATGTACGTTTATTTTTTTCTAAAGACAATCAGAATGAAAATTATTCCGCATGTTTAAGTCAAGGCAACGACTTGATATTTCTCTCTATAGAAAATTAATTTTCATTCTTAACAACATTTTCATTGGGACTGCTTTAGGTTTTAGCCAAATTGATGTAAAGATTTTCTTTACGTCTTTATTATAATAAAGTCTTTGTGTAGATATGCTCCTTTTTAGTCTCCGGTTACAGGGTATAGAGAGAAGAAAACCGGATTGCAATTTGTAAACAAAGTTTTTAGCCCTCGCCTGATAAAGGCACAAACACACTTACATGACGAGCTCCATATATGTGTATATTTAGCGTATATAATATGGTACATAACCATTTTGCCGGTTGGCAATTGCACTCGGTTGTTGTTGTTGTTATTTTCTCAATATATGCCCCCTCCTCTTATGTCATAATCATGTCATATTGTTGATATTACGCATTCCCATCGAGATTACATACACTGCAAGAATACATTTCGCTTTAACATAGGAAGGAGAACAGAATACAACTATATACCAAATATATTCCATACTCATGTTTATATTATGTATATTCACACAGTTTGGTGACAAAAATGAAAGAGAAAGAGAGAAAAGAACGCCAGCAGCAGCAGAAACCAAAAATATGAATATTAACTTGAGCCAATTAATATGTTAAGTGATGGTGCCTGTCGTCCAGAGCAAAAAAAGTAAAATTTTGGCGCGTGTGCCAAGGCCTGGCCATGGATCAGGCTTTGCTGCTGCTGCTGCTGCTGCGGCTGTCTGGCATGTGTCTCTTTCTCCTGCCAGCACCTACCACCACAGCACCCGATGCCCCCTTCTAAATCATGCCATAACATTCACATTGAAGGGAGATCCAAGTGTATATCCAATGTTTGGCAGCATCAACATCTTCTCTTCTTCTCTTCTCACAAATCGCTTTCAATTTTTGTCTCTATTTTGTCTATCTTTTTCCTTTCGTTTATTCTGTTCTTTTTTCTTGCTGTTGACATTTTGGTTCAGTTTTTTCTTTCTTGTGTGGAATCTTTTTTTATTTTTTTATTTTTCTATATTTATTTTTGTTTCGTGGCACATAAATAAACAGGGAAATACTTTGCTTAAAGAAATCAATTTCATCTTCTTTCCATTATGACCAAAAAAAAAAAAACACAAAGCAACAAGTTAACGCATATTACTTATTAATACTTATTAATTGATTATCTATGTAATAAACGTTAGAATTTTTTTTTTTTTTTTTTTTTTTGGTCTTTGGTCTTTGAGTATTTTTATAGTTTTTACATCACATATTCAGTTTGAAGTGGCGCCAAACGAATATAAATTGTGTGTTGATTAGTGTAATGTAGCTCTCCAGGTGTTGTTTATTGTTTTATGTTTGTTTTTATTTTTCCTTGAGGTAGTTTTCCTATTGTTTAAATTAGAAAAAAAAATAATAAAAATTCCACTTATTAAATTTAATCAGTTTGTAACACTCAATCGGCTGTCATTACAACGGAAAGAGTGATAACACTCAATTCTCGATGCCCTGGTAAACTAAAGTGGAAGGAAATCCATGTTTAGCCGGCCTTGATAAAGCCTAAAACACACATACACACACACAAAAAAATTTGGAAGTAGAGGGAACAACTTTACTTCCTCCCCACCCTTTTGCCATGCCCACTACATATAATAATTACTTTATGTTGTTATCCCATTTATAATCTATAAAAGAGAGGTAAATATTTGTAATGATAACAACAACGGCCATAAATAACAAAAACACGTTTATAGTTACACTACCTCATCCTCCGCCTACTTCCCCTATCTAGGTGAATGCCTACCATACTCTCTCCCTTTTTCTCTACTAGCCAATGGCAATTTGTTGTTGGTTTGTTTGGTTTTTTTTTTTTGGTATCGATGGCAAATCGTATGACGCTACAACGCGCAGCCCTATCGTGATTATCACGCACAGTGATCGGGTCAGCAAACTGCCGCCCCAAACCAAACAACTCGCTCGGACTCTAATCAAAAATGCTCAAATGCTGCCCTAATGCCTGGATGCTGCCCAGCTGATTGTTCTACATCGTCTTCTAGGCGGTTCAAGTTCAAAACTGATATGAATACGAATACCCTTACTTGAGTATTTTTATTAGATTTTTGTTTGTTGTAAGAGACACATACAATTTAATGATGTTTTTTGTTTTCAACTTACATAAAATGCGAGAATCACGCTCCGTTCCCGTTCTACTCCCAATCCTTAGTCGCATCTTCTTAAGTACTTATGTCCGGGGGCACACACTGGCAAACATTTATTATTTTATATATTCCAATTTTGATTTGGAGCTACGTCACACACACACACAAGAAACGAAACGAAACGAAACGTCTTGGTGTGGTTGTTTGCCTTCAATTGCAGATGATGACATAAATTTATTTAAATTGAGAATACTTAGTCTTGGTCTGCCGGTCGTGTTGTAGTCGTGTTCTCCTCGTCACGCGTTGATCATGAGAATTACTTTTCATATTTAAATCGTTCAACCTGTTTTTTTTCTTTCTTTCCTTTCAAAATCAAAAATTCACCTACTACAATATACACGAGAATATTTCATCTTGTGTGTTTTTTCAAGTGCATTGAATGTGGTTCAAGTGCAGAGATGCCTTTCACATGCTGCGTCACCAGAACGTGTTGAGTTTTAGCTTGTTGTTAACTATTAACCTTGCCCCAAAACCCTCACAAGCACAGACACACACACACACACACACAAACATTAATGTCTACACTGTCCGCTTAGGCCTAGTTTTCTGTACATTTTTGTCAGTTTGTTAGCCAGTCGCTAAATGCGATTCATATCGAATGCCTGCCACTGGCCTTGCACTTTAAACACTTGGTAAATATTTCATGGAAAAAAAGTACTCGAAAGTCTATGTACATAAACCCCCCATGGAACCAACGAGATTTCCCCTAGAATTCTGTTATATAGAGGAACTGCATTGTATTATAGTTTTGCAAAATATAAAGACGAAAAGTATAAAAAAGAACAACGACGTTGAGTAGCACTCGAGTGCCATAATTATAAGACTCATTTTGTAGGTGATAGATAGATAGAATGAGAAAGAAAGATAGAGAGAGGAGTGGAAGGTGGTGAATAGAAAGCCTTTGGTCGTGATGCATTGTTAATTAATTTGTTTGTGTCGAATGCATGCTTATGCACCTACTCACCGTATTTAGAAAGAGTAAATGAGATAGCCTCTATGTAAGCACATACTTACCTATATATGGAATTAAAAAAAAAAAACAAAAAAAAAACACTGCAAATTAAAGCTGTGCAAAGCCCTTTATATTCGTAATTTGCCTTTGATTGCGGCAATCACAACTGCAGTGAAATGAACATAACAAGAGATAGAGATAGAGAGAGAGAGAGAGAGAGGTAAAACTATAACTGATTGATAAAGGTTTGCCAGCAAACAAAATGCCGATTAGATAGACAATTTTGATAAAGGATTATTTAGTTTTATTGTATAAAATCAAATAAAATCATATAATAGAAACATAATAGAAAAATTTCACCTAGAAACAGCGAAGAATCATTACTTTGACTTAGTGTTACCTTTGCCTTTTATGGGCACCACTAACCACTCAAATTCGATTTTCCAACACTTCTGTTTAGTGTTACCCACAATTTTTTCGTTTTATGGGCAGCATTCTCTTATCAAATTTTCTTACGTTAATATCTGGCGCCGCATTAGGATCAACTATTTTAGAAGGTAATTTTTCTTTAGATATCAGTTAAAAGGTTTTTTTTTAGTTTTATTTGTTCACAGCTGTCACTATAAAGTCTTATTTATGGTATCGTGGTGGCTACTTATGGAACTAAAAACTCGCAATTGTACTGCACCTATGTAAATGCATTTGATTGTCCATTTACTTTGTCACACTTGTGTTGGTTTGCTTTTTTTTTTTGCCACAGTCGGTTAAGACCGGTTTCCTATTTGCATTTCTATATATTTATATTTGTGAGTGTGTATTACAGGTGTATGCATATATGCACATATTTAGATTATAGTTAGATAGTTGCAATCGGGCCAGTGGCGGCTTCTGACGCTCATAACCGCAATCAATCGGAGTCAAGATCTTTGCCTGATAAGACCTGATGGGGTTAAGAAAGCAGCTGGTCCAGTAGAAATTATTTACAATTCATTAAATTTAGAACTATTTGGTTTTGCTTTATTTGCACTTATAACTAACTATAAAAAATGTACGTCAGAGGAAAAGTTTTCCAAATTGTTGATTAATGAGACCCTCTCAGATGAGAGAGACAAAGAGCGAGAGAATTGAGGTACTAATAAAAAATCATGATTGTCGCCGAGAAGGGGGAGAGAGAACCAAGTAGAGACCACGGACATGTATGGTACATAAATCGACAAATTCACAAAAAAACGAAAACAATTTTCAATTAGACTCAATTGAAAGCTGTCAATTAGATGGCAGCCAGGAGAACTAGCTAGCTAGGGGTGAGGTAGGTGACGGAAAGAAGTGTAAGCGACGAATGAATGAAATTTTGGGGCCAGCAAATGTTGTCGATAGTCAAGTTGAAGTCGAAGTCAAGTGTTTGGCTTGTGCAGTTAATTAACATTTTGAAAGAGGCGACGCCAGATACTCGCATTTAGCAATAGAGCACTAAAAGTTTACAAAAAACACCAAAAAAGCAAATTTAACACTATAATGTCTGACCGAGTCTTGTTTTTGTCTTTGATTTGCAGTGCTTAAAGAGGAACCTGATGATCTATCACATCATTTGGCCGCAACTGCCTGTATCCAGCTGGATGATACACCATTTGGCGATATGCTAGTTGGTCTTATGGGCACATGTCTGTTGCCCGATGATATCAATTCCCTAGATTCGACAACGTGTTCGACAACGGCAAGTGGTCAACACTATCAGAGCAATAACAACAACAATACCAGCAGCAGCAACAGTCCCAACAACAACAACAACAGTCCCAGTGGCAGTTATACCAGCAATAACAGTCCTCTCAGCCCGCATACAGCAACTAGAGCAACAGCCGGAGTCAGTAGCGGAAGCAATACAAATAGCAACCCAGGCAGCAGTCCCAAAAGCAACAGCCATCACCAGCAACATCAGCAACAGCAGCAGCAGCATCACCACCAGCAATCACAGCAGCAACAGCAGCAACAACATCACCATCATCACGATAATAGCAATAGCAGCAGCAACATCGATCCCCTGTTTAACTATCGTGAGGAATCGAACGATACAAATTGCTCACAACACTTGCATTCGCCCAGCATAACATCCAAGGTAATTTATTTATATACTTTACAATAAGTGAATATTAATTTATTTATAATTTCTTGTACTTTTCAGAGTCCTGAGGATAGTAGTCTGCCGTCGTTGTGCAGTCCCAATTCACTGACTCAGGAAGATGACTTCTCGTTCGTTGATTTCGGCATGCGTGCCCCCTATATACCCATGGGCGATGATATGCCCCTGCTCACAGAGACAGATCTCATGTGGTGTCCGCCTGAGGATCTGCAGACAATGGTGCCGAAGGATATCGATGCCATGCAACAGCAATTGCAATCAATACAACAACAGCAGCAGCAACAACAACAATATAGTAATAACACTTACCAGCAGCAACAGCAAACGGCAACAACTCTCCAGCAACAGCAGCAGCAGCAACACCAGCATTTTTCCAACTCTTTATGCTCATCGCCGGCATCGACAGTATCGTCGTTATCACCGTCACCAATGCAGCAGCAGCAACATCATCATCAACAGCAACAACAGCAGCAACAATCAAATGTGTTTGCCAGCGATACAAGCGAGTTGGCAGCTCTGCTTTGTGGCACAGGCAATGGAACGCTCTCTATTTTGAGCAATGGCAATGGTGCCAACGATGATGACTGTGTGTCTGAGCAACGCTTGCAACAATTGCAACAGGAATTGCAATTGCAAGAACACCAGCAACAGCAACATCAACAGCAGCAACAACAACAGCAGCAACAGCAATTGTTAAGCCTTAGCATCGAGTGCAAAAAAGAGAAATATGAGGAGACAATGGCACCCAGCCTATGTCATTCCATTGAGGATGCATTTGAGAATGACTATAGCAAGGATTGTAAGTATTTAAATATCTCTCATCAGTCAGTGGAAAGTGAAAATATGCAATGACTAGTTAGTGACTGACGTGTTGGATAGTGGTGTGTGTGTGTGAGGTGTGTGCGTGGCGTTGACAATTTTTTCCGTTCATCCGTTTTTCCCGCATTTGGAAGAGGCCTAATTTTTATGGCCAATGAGAGTGACTAAAAATAACCACAAACTTTCCTTTCTTTATTTATTTTTCATTCTTTTTCTAAACACGCACACACTTGGAACGCCTACAATGTAAAAATAGCTAAAATAAAACCAAAAGCAAAACTTTTCATATGTGTGTGTGTGAGTGTGTATATTATATATAATTTTATATATATATATTATATATATATATGCACACACTCTATGTTGAAGATGTCACGTTGAAGCTGCGGGAGAGCTAATTGATGTGGGTCTACGCGTTTTTTTTGTTTGTTTTTTGGTTCTGTTACTTTGCTCGTTTTTGTTTCCGGGGAGTGTCTAAATAATTAAGCATAATTTTCACACATTGCTCTCTTACCTTTTGACACATGTCAAGTCGAGCGAAAGGGCCTTCGGTTAGGTTACGTTTCCATCGTCTTTGATTGATGCTCGCCCGCGCCTGTCAAGAGAATCAGAGCATAGTGTCACTTGG
Source organism: Drosophila willistoni (assembly GCF_018902025.1). Taxonomy (NCBI): domain Eukaryota; kingdom Metazoa; phylum Arthropoda; class Insecta; order Diptera; family Drosophilidae; genus Drosophila; species Drosophila willistoni. The sequence goes on from NC_061086.1 coordinate 5,459,298, forward strand.
CTCTCTATCTCTACCTTCATTGACAGCAGCTCGTTTTCCAAATCAAAATTCATTTTGAATATTTCACTAATATTCCAACGCCTGCGACTTAAGCTTTGCTGATTTATGCACGTTCAACGGGCAAGAATAAATGTATATATATACAAATATATGTTAATTTATATGTATGTATAATATGTCTATATATTGTATATAGATACATCTACATCTTGGCAACACACTGTGAAAATGTTTCTTTCAATTCTTCGCAAACAAAATATTATTGTTTTAAATTAGCATCAATGTCATGGGCAAAAGGAATTATGCTTTTCTTTTCATTTTGTTCGCTGAAGAATAAAAAATTGTCAATAAATTATATGACGAAAGCAACAACAGATTAGCTTGCATATTTCCACGAAAAATAATAGAGAGAGTAGAGAGGGATTAAAATGAAATCTTAACTAAACGTATTTACTCTCTCCTTTTACTTTAGCCACAACACTAGATTGGAGTGAATTGTTGCAGATGCATGTGGCAGATGCCACAACTAGCAGCAGTCCAGCCGTGTCACCTTTACCAATGGCAGCCAATAAAGTGGCCACCATACAATTGTTGCAACAACATCAGCAACAATTGCTGCTGCAGCAGCAACAGCAGCAGCAACAACAGCAACAGAATATCATTATTAACTCTGTGCCATTGATAACCATACAAAACAATAAGGCAATGTTGCAACAACAGGATCAGTTGCATGAGCTGATAATGCCAATAGGCAAACAGCCAGCCATGAAGCTATTAAATGGAACCACCATTGCTCCAGTGACCACCAAGGCAACCATACGTCTGGTGGAAAGTAAAGCACCCATACCGACACATGGTCGGACAACAACAATATTGCAGACTGTAATGCCCCAACAACAGCAGCAACAACAAAGTCATGGCAACAAGCGTCATTTAAATACACAGACAAGTTCAGGAAACCCCATCGAATCCAAACGTCTAAAGAGCGGCAACGTGAGCCTAGAAGTGCAATCGCCACAATTGCTGCAGCAGCTTATTGGCAAGGACTCAAGCCAACAGCAAACGCAGGCTTCAAAGAGAACGTCGGGCGATCGTTGGTCAACATCGGCAACAGTACTTGCCACATCAGCAGCAGCTACAACGGAGAGCAAGCAGCAGCAGATGCAAAAGCAACAGCAGCAATCCAATTCAGTGCTTAAGAATTTACTGGTCAGTGGACGTGATATAAGTGCCGGCTACTGCATTGTGCCCATGCGGCCCAAAAAGCAGCTGGCTAAAGTCTAAAAACCCAAGTCTAGAGAGTCTCCTGCCATTTAAACCAAAACCATAACCCAATCCAACTGAACCCAACCCAGCTAAAGTTGGGGAAGGCGTTTCAACTATGGACAAAAACCCATCTCTGCAATTTGTCTTTGTAAATGGATCGATTTTATATATAGTAAAAGCAAAATGAAATTGAAAAGCAAAACGTCAAACAAAACAAAAACAAAAAAGAAAAAGGCAAAAAAAACAAAACTCTTTTGGAGTGTCTTAGCTTTAGTCTTTAGACTAGTTTTTAAAGTTATATAGTCTTGGATCTAGTTATAGCGTTTAGTGTAAGTGTGTGCTGCCCCCGATGCAGCTGTGTGCAGACTTTAAATTTATAAAATTTTGTAGACTATTTAAAATAGTAAGCGATATCGGTGTCGGCATTGGCATCGGCGATCGATATGGCAAAAGTTATCTCTAATTTGTAAGTTTTTAGCTTGGCGCGATTTGTTGATTTCGTTTTTAAGTTGACCATAAGCCAATGTTGTTATATTCTGTTGAGCATATTCTGTTGTAAATAATAATCATATAATAATTAAAAAATTAAAATTAAAGAAACTAAACAACAAAAAAATAAATAGGTTCTAGACGTGACTACCAAAAGCATCACAACAAGAAGAATAAAAATAATAATAATAGAAATTGCAATAAAATTGTGAACAAAAAAAAAAACACCATAAATTCAAATATGACAAAAACAAATTCAGTTTTCTTTTTTCCACTGTGATAGCATTTGCTTTTGTTTCACATTTTATTTCCTCTAATTTGTTTATTTCATATTATGGCATCAGGTTTTGAATTAATAAGATTTTTTTTTCGTTAAAGTGTTAAAGAAATTTGTTAGATGTGTAAGCGATTTGACTGAAGACAAAGAGAAGCAGCAGGAGAACGAAGTAGGCAGGATAAAGAAAAGACAGCAGGATAAACGCGAAACTAGCAAAATTGTACTCAGAAATGTGTTTTGTGTTTCGAATTCGAAATTCTTTGTTCAACCTTTTTTTAGTTTTTCCTTTTTTTTTCTCAAACCAGAAATCAAATAAAACGAAATGCAACAAACATAGTAAAGAAAATCTAAATGTAAATTTTTCAAAAGATGAAAGTAATAAAACAAAAATTTCAAATTCGAGCGCTGAACGTACAAATGAGAATAAAAAATTCAATGGCAGAAATAGCAGATGAAAATGTAAAAGTTTTAAGAAAATTTGATAACTAAGCTAGCTGAAATTCTTGCATATTAAACTAAATAGGAGATAAACATTAAAAACATAAATAAATAAAACAAAGTCAAAGCTAGAGAAATCAGCTGCTGTAGTCCCTAATTATAGAATATACATTATAGACACACTTATATAGCAATTAACAAACAAAAGAACAAAAACACATAAAAGCGAGAGACAACAACAATCAATCAATCCAAATGTTCTAAGCTTTTCCTAGGGCAGCAAGCAAAAAAAGTAAAAAGCAAATTGACATCCTCCGGTTGGCCATAGAAGGCTTTTGTAACAAATAATATTTACTTGACTAAGCCCACCCAGATTTTGGATGAGCAGCTTTTAATTTACACATACATATATCTATATTAATTTTTAGTTTTGTTTTTACATAAATACAAAAAAAAAAATTAGAAAAAAACGACATTAAGAACAACAACAATACCCAATGAAAACGATTACTTTTTATTTCCCATATTGCTTATTTTTGGTTGTTTTAACTTTAAAATAACATAAATTCTAATCCTCCCTTTCTATCGATTTTTCATATATGTTGACTGTCATGTACTGACCTACATTCTGTAGGCATGACAGAGACGAGACATAAATGAGGGAGGTCATGGGATGGTTGATGAGGGGGCGACTTAACGAACGGTGGGTCCTCCACCATTCATTACACAACAAATTTTTCATTCTGCCAAAGACTTGGAGCCCAAAGTTTAATTAACTTGCGTTCCGTTTGTGGTTCGTGGCATGTCTGACGCACATTTAGTTTGATTTTCTGATATAAGCTGAAATCATAAATATAAACTCGAAAACTAATATCGAAACACCCCCCAAAAAAAAGAGAACAAAAATTTATACGCAACTCATGTTTTGAACATGAAGTTTGAACGAAGTTTAAAATAATTCATAATAAACTGCGCCTGAAGGTAGGCAACACAAACACACAATTCAACTACGCCTGCGAACTATATTGACACTACTCTTTAGTTGGCCCATTAAATCCTCTTTTTGACTCCATCTATCCTATTAGGATTTTCTCCACCTCATTCTCACTTCTTCTGGCTCCCTCATATATCATATTAGCATTCTTTTATTGCCTATTTCTATGCCTAAAGGCAGCGCGTGCCGCATTTGTGTGTTAAGCTTACCAGGCATTCGGTTATACTTTTTGCTACTTTCCCTTTCCACTTTCATTTTCTTTCGTTTCGTTTCGGTATTGATTTTACACCTCGTCCTTAACAAATACCAAATGCTATCAGTGTCTATCCTTTAATGTAGCTCATACTTTGCTTTCTGAGCCTACAGCTGACGTTTCGCTCAGCTCTCACTCTCACTTTCATTTCATTTAGGCTCAAGGAGCAGAAGCAGAAATTCTCTCTCACTTTCTCTCTCACTCTCTCTCTCCCTCACTCTCTCTCTCTCTCTCTCTCTCTCTCTCTCTCTTCTCTAACCATTCTCTTTGCATGAGTTTCTCTCTCTTTGATTTCGTGGGTGGCACGTGTCTCTTTTGTATATGTAACAAGCTTCTGTTTTTATGTGCTACACGAGCGCAGCTCCCAAACTCGACCCCGACGCCATTTGTAGGCTCACACAAATAAAGACTCACGCACGCACTCACACACCCACACACACACACACAGAGTGCTTTGTTTTTGCGTCATTGTGTAAATATTTGTCTACATTTGCATTTCAAATAGATTTTCTTTTTCCTTTTTTACAAATGTTAAAGATTTTCTGCTTTCTTTTACCTACTTCTTTTGGCCCTCTTTTTCGGTTTGTTTCATTTCAATTTGCTTGCAAATCCATGGGTGAGGTAAATGAAATACGAAAACAAAATCTAATTAAGATTTAATTGTTGTCTATATAGACAAAGAAATAACCGCAACTACCTCGCATAATATGCGGAAATCACAAAACAAAATTAAAACAAACTACCTCCAAAAATAAAAATCGTCAATATATCTAAATACAAAAAAAAAAGAAACACTCAACGAAAGCCAAATGTGTTCCCAGCAACCCAGTTTACAACAAAACCAACCGCAATGACGCTTGTCTAGGAAAATGATATAGTATAGATACATATATAGATTTATAGAAATCGAACACATCGTAACACTTAGATAAAAATTGATAAGCAATCCTCAAAGTCCTATTATATAAATAGTATTTAAAGAGTAAGTAAGATGACTCGAATGAATGGAATGAATAGAATGATTATAATGGCAAATGACTCTTAAGTAATTAACTAGACAAATACCAAAAATACCAGACAATTTAGAGTACTTTTTTCTCTCCTCTCGATAATCATTGAGTCGATCGGTCAGCACTTGCAGTCGATTCGAAAGTTGAGTGTATATATATATATGAATATGAATAATTATAGCCCGAAAAGACTGTGAGCCAGAAACTCTCAAAAATTATATACACAAAACGAAAAAAAAAAGCAAAAACCAGAAATAAGTAAAATAAATTCCTAAATTTAGACAGAATAACACCAGGCATACTTTTCGCAATATATTTGGAAAAGTGAAATCCATTAAAAGTAAAAACTCTCAAATATTAATCGATGTGGCTTTAACTAAATTAAATTAATCAACTCATATGCCTAATCTTTCAAAAATGAATATCGATATATAATAACTAATACCTATATAGTGTAGTATTCAGAATGCAAAAGTCAAATTTCTGTAGCAAATATTTAAAAAAATTAAGAGAAAAAAAAACCCAAGAATGAAGATTTAGTTGAAATTTTTTAATGCCGTTATGTATGAGGGTAAGAGTTTTGTCGGATAGAGGGTGGATGGTTGGGGGAGTTTATCTCAAAGAGAAATCCAGAAAGATATAGCTTTATAGCGACGGAGTGCAAACAGTTTTTTATAGAGAACATGTGAGGGAATCGAGAACGAGAACGAGAAACGTACATACAACATGCAACAACAAATGAAAAATATACCACATATACCTCAGTACATGCATAAGTACATATATACACACACACTCACATCCATGCACACCCACTCATCGGTGTGTGTGTGTGTGTGCTGCCAGTGAGTGTTGTAAAAGCACAATTGCAATTACCAAATATACCTCGTGTATACACATATACATACATTATATTTAAATATATATTTAAACTAAAATATATACATACAAACTTAACTAAAATATACAAAAATAACACAAGAAAAAAGCGATAAATACAATTTTGATAGTTCAATACACAAATCCCTCTAGAGTAAATGTTGTGCGCAAAGAACCTTTTTTGATCAAACTAAAGTTTACCAACCAAACGAGAAACAACCAAAGCGAATACAAAATTAACTTACAAATATAACTACTACAAAAAACCATTTACCTTGTAATGTGCAAAATAATGAAAATGTATGTTTTTATTTCCTTATTTCCTGTCCTCCCTACTACCTCGAAATCTTGTTGTATGTGTCTCGCATTTAACTATAAATATACAAATATGGAGAAAAAAACCTAATGAAATGAAAGCATAGCTCTTAATGAAAGCAAAAAATACTAAAGATATTTCTTTAAATACTAGTAAACTAACTAAATGTTGTGTGTCACTTTTCTATAGCATACTTATGAGCGTCAGCCTAATAAATATATACCTCAAATGAACAAAAGTCGAGTCAAAAATCAATTTGAAAAATAAAATTTTTTTAGTATATATTAGCTATAATTTTGTGGCTAGCAAATATGAACTACACACACACACACACACACATACAAATAAACACGCATATAAACTGAACATATCCCTTATTCGATATATAGCCAACTCATCATAATTCAAGCTGAAAAAGTTAAGTCAAGGTGACAAGCATTTTAGGAGAATTTCATTTCTTCTTTCCCTTTTTGTTTTTTTTTTTTTTGTATTTTCGAACTGGCGGCTGGCTGTCTGATGATGATTTTGATTAATGTTACCAATGTTTTGAAAGTCATCTCTTGTGTCTAGAGTTTGGCTCAAGACGTTTGAAGTTCATTTGAAATGCTGTTTCCTTGTTGCTCATCATTTCGACTTGATTAATTGCAGAAAATTATATAAATTTTACTTATTCATAGATATATATTTGGCAACAGGTTGCCATGATTTAAGTTTCGTTTTTGGCAAGTTAAAAGCCGAGTAAATGAAAATAGTAACCTTAACCTCTCAACAATTGGCTCTTGGCTCTACAGACTCATTTGTCATTTGTTTGTGGTGCCCATAGGGTGAATTTCTGGGAATTATACAAATGTCTAGTCATTTTCAAGGGGCATTACTTATGCCTGGTTGTCATGCCCGCAAATCTTTTAGTTAATTTGCAACAATTATGTATATTCACACCAGACAGCTGTAGATTTTGACTGGGACAATAAAACCATAAAAACAAACAAACAAACAAACCACAACAACAACAACACAAACAAACAAAGTAAAACTAACAGAAAATACCTCCAACAAAGTCAAATTTTTGTTGTAACACAAATGAATGAAAATTTAGCATAAATTTCAAAGCAAAATACATGAAAATTAGCCTTGAATTCGATTATAAACGAGATGATGGGACAAGTAAAACAAACATTTTAGTCTGTAAATGCCGCAAAGTATGCAATATTATACAAAACAAATATATACACATATATAGAGATAGTTCTATATAGTTATATACAAGCAGCAACAACTAATGCAAAAATATATTATAGAGAGAGAGATATAATATACCATACAATATGCTATATATGATATGATATCGATATATGATAAACTATAAATGTGGATTATAAAAACAAAAAGTATTTTAATAAAACTTTTAATAAATATTTTAGTAAATCAAAATAGAAAAGATATTAAAAACTATCCTACTAACAAGTTCCCAAAATCATTCCAACCCAATTGACCCTATTGTGTTTTCTATTTCTTGTGGGATTGTGACTATATAATCGAGGTCGTTTAACATATTCTTCTCCTTCTCGGTCTCTCTATAACTGGCTGTCCATCTGGAATTGGAATAGATTTATGTGCATATTTGTTTCTATTGATGTTTTGGCCTCTCTTCTCTATGCATTGAATTGATTAATCCACTACAAGTGAACGATGCTGGGAGAATGGATGGATGGGGGCGCTGGAGTGTGGCAACTTTTACTTGTTTTATCTTGTCAGGCAATTTATTAAAATCTTTTTGGATTGGCATAAATAATGATGTTGATGTTGCTTTATCTTTTTCTATGGCCAAATCAAGTTGTTCAACTAGGAAAATTGATGAAAACTTTTGGGAATTGTTTCTGACAAACATATTTCGTCTCAATACTCAATTGAAGTCTCGCACGAGTGGCAGATATTCATCCAAATGTACGTTTCTTTGCCGCGTTCACAATTTCCCATACATACATAGGTATATAAAATAATATCACGTATACGCCTCGTTATTGATTTCACTTTATGAAAATTTGAGGGCACAGGCCTAAGGCTTCAATCCTTTATGTATGCTGAAGGAGAAATAAAATAAAAGAGAAAAAAGAAGAATCAAAACCTGATCCCGTCCTTACGCAAAGTCAATTTCAATTGAAATGTTGCCTTTGCTCTCCCTGGAGTCTGCTTACGTAACGCAATTGAGGCTAAAAAATGAAAACTTAAACTGTAACTGAAATGGGCCAACCACTGTGTGAATGTGTGTGTGTGTGTGTGTGAAAGGCCAAATTGAAAGGCCCCGATTGTTGGTTGTGTGCTGTATGTGTGGGTGGGTGTGTGCTTGTGTCTGTGTGCTGTGACAGCACAATTCTAAGCCAAATAGAAAGTAAAAGTGAGCAAGAACGAAAGAATAAGCAAAGTTTGCCTTTAATTACTTTTGTTTCTTTCGACTTTTTTCCACATGGGCGTGGTTGGTTTTCGGCTTTCACTTAAAGTGCCAAATAACTTCTGCTTCCCTGCAACTTTAGGCCTTCTTAACACTGCCTTTGATGGTGTTGAGTGTAATAAAAAAAAACCAATTAAATGCGTTTAAACAGCTCAGCAAAACAACAAAAAAGTTAACCCAGAAGCTAAATTTTTAGAATTGGAAACATCTTATACCCTTACTACGCTCACATTGAGACTGTAAGGTAAATTGATTGATGAGTTTTGACAATAGATAATGCAAAAGTTTAGGATGGTAAAGTCCAGGAGTCGTTTCGACAAGGTAAGATGAAAATCTTGTGAGTTCAGACAGATTATACTATGACATATGCTTTTTGGTTCATCATTTTATGATACCCAGTGGCAATCGTTAAAAAGGAACGTAAGGAAATTCGTATTTTCTTGCAATGCGGAAGTCCTTTTAAGTACATTCGTTTATTTGCTACATGCTTATTTATGCCAATTATTTAGCTGTCCATCAAAATGAAAATAGATACACGTTGTGTGCTCCTATTGTGAGCAGTCTGTTCAATTTTCTTTTTCTGGTTGGCAGCAGCAATTGTGCCGTTTAATAATTTATTATAGATATTTGTGGGGCCAATGTTAGTAAGTTAGTTGAATGGTGGCCTGTGCCGCTTCAGCCAAACAATATATCAAACGAAAAAAAACCTATTACAAGACATTTTTGTATTTTGGGCATTGTTGGCATCGTCTGTGGCATTCGGTTTTTAGCTATATAAATGTCCTGCGGGATATTGCGCGTGCGAACTGAATTTTTCACAATTTCGCTAAGCACACGCCCTGTTGGATTCAAGGACAAAAGCTGTAGAATGGGAATTCCGTTTAAGGGTTTCACTCGAGTAAACGTTATTAACCTTTCTTCAGATAACAATTAGGGATTAAATATTTGTTATTTTTTATATTTTTAGATGGCCCCTTCTTTGTGTTTGACTACGCTCCTGCTTTTAGCAGTCACTATCAGATAAGAAATTGCTGTTAATGTGTCACCAGCTTCTTCAAGTCCTTTTCGCTGCCTTATCTTTAACTACTTAAATTGTTCTATTGCTCCATTAACTTAAAGACAGACTTTCCCTTTCCCTTTGGGGCAAGTCATCTGGCAATCGATCAACTTACAGCACTTTCGCTTTTCACTCCAGCAGCAATCTGATGTACAAGAGCAATTAGCGCTTGCTGCAATCGAAGACATCAAACAATATGAAAGCATTGCAAATAAAAGCTCTCAGTCTGAGGGTAGAGTTCAATAGACTGCATATGAACTTTATGATGATAATGGGCAATATGAGAATCCAGCCATTTGTTACTTCTGCCAATGGGTATGAGCGTCTGTCCAGTTGGTTTTTCATCAAAAAGGCAAAAGTTATTGAAAATTGCAGGCGACAGACAGATATTGATATTTATGTATGTGAAACCATTTCCTGTATAGCAGACAAAACGCACTCGTGTATGCCTTAGCCTTTGTGTGTCAATCCTGCATTCAACTTATTAATATTTCTCCCTGTCAGATTCTATTTCAAGATGGAACAAGAGCCGACCACAATTCCGTCAGGCAGTTGGCCAAAAGGTGGTGGGAGTAGGCCATCATTAAAATATGATTTATAGCGGCCTCCATTTTGGGCTGGCTGTGGGTGTCTTCTTGACTGTCAAGTACTTCTTCCCCTTCTCGTTCTCTCTGGGGGGTATGGTGGTGGCTTGAGCTTCCGTTTTTCGCTTGACTTTAGCCAGTTATTTAGGTTCACTTCAAAATCTCATTGAGCTTTATCTTCTAGAGAATTTGCATAGATTGGCATAGATAGACGAAAAGTTGCATACTTTAGAGACTTGGGCTGTAATCTGAATTATTAAGTTATAAATTGCTTGATTTAGGTGAATTTAAGATAATTGTTAAGTATAATTATGCTAAGTTAATGTAAGAAAAAAATCGATCCATTTACAAATGCACAAATGAAATCCATTCAAATTTTAAATTCAATTCTTACAGGCCTCTACTTGGTGACTTGACAAACTGATTAATACTTTTTACTAACATTTATTTCTTTTGTTTTTCTTTTACTATCTACCCCCACAAATAACAGGTGAATGCCGGCGAAAATGTTGTCGAAACGATGCAAATTGATGATGAATCCATGGACCAGTCGGAGACTCGCGATTTTACTACGCCCCTGCAGTGTCACACCACCACGGAGACCATGATGCGGAACTATAGCCATAATCCTTTGATTAGTGGTAGCAATTTGCAATTGTCACCTGTATTGAGTGGCTCTGATGCAGGGGGCAGCGTGTGCGATACCGGAGATACCGGTTCGGTTGTCTCCCTGGATGACTCTATGCCGCCGGGACTGACGCCATGCGATTCGGATGCCTCCTCCAGTGACAGTGGCATTGATGAGAACAGTCTGACCGAGAATAGAGGAACAGCAGGCTCACCACCAAAACAGAAGGTCCTTCGAGCCAGTGAATTGATTGAATCTTCGGCATTGCCGTCATCACAAACACCATCGAATGACGAGGAGACTGCGGAGACGCAGGAGACAGTCGAGCCATGTGACAGCATTGCCGGCTCTCACAGCAGAAAGACATCCATCTCGTATTTGTATGGCAGCAACCCGTTGCTATGCGACCAGGACTGGAGAGATCTGTGTAACGATGACTATAATATGAGTGGAGAGGGCTTTGAGTTTAACGATCATCAATTGGATCAGGTGCTGGGCTTGTCAGAGGATATTGCCTAATAGGATGTGGGGGGCCCAAAGGATAGAAAGCAAAACAATAACATAAGAAAAGAACATTTTGAGAAGCAGGTGTATTACACAGTTTTGCATGCACTAAATTTGTTTTATCTTTAATTTTTTCGATAATTTTTGTGAAAAGCGAGAAAACATTTAAAACTCTAATTGAAAAATTAAAAAAAAGAATATTTTTATAAATTACAAGCGGCCCACCTATAAGCCCCCAAGCATAGTCCTACTCTCCTCAAACTAAATACATATAACATCTAATAGCTAACCGATATACAAACAGGAAAGGTTTTACATTATTTTTGAATAGTTCTTTTTGTAGCCACTTTAACTGCCCAGATCAGAAGAATATCTATATGTAAATGTAATTTAGCCTTAATAATTTTTCAACTTTAAAACACAACAAACAAAAAAAAACATAAAAAAAATAAACAAACTGAATAATAATACACATTAAAATGTAAGCCAAGCAATAGCCGATATTGTTTAAAGTTTTTGCTAAACAAAAGGCTCAAACAAATGTCTCGAGGTGACAATATTCGAGCGCGAAAACTGTCCAACAATAAAATTACATATGTACATCAAAAACTTACAAAAAAATCCACACACCACAAATAAATAATAAAAAAATGTCAAAAACTACAAAGAAAAAAAAAAAAAGAAAAAAAATAAGAAAAAAAAAATAAGAAAAAAATAATAATTAACAATAATTAGAATAAGTCTACAACAATTTCAATATTTTCATATACATCAAATATGATAATTTCCGTCTTTTTTCTGTGTTTTAAAAGTGAATACAAAATTTTCACTACAACTTTTGTGCATTTTCTATTTGTTTAAATGATTTCTGAGTTTTGTCAATTTAAATATTATGTTCAAATTTGCAATTTTGTTTTGATTTCCTTTAAATTAACAATTCGATCTTATCGAATTGATATTTAGTTATGTAAGTTTTAGTAGGCGCATTATTCACAATATACAAAAAATTAATAATAAAAATCGTCTGCTCTATATAATGTTTTCTCCAATTTATCAATTTTCAATAAGTTCAATGTTATAATAAATAATAAAATCTTTCATAAATGAATAAAAAATAAAATTATCATTTTGATAAAAGTTGCATGCAGAATACAACAACAAAACAAAAAGCATTTCACTTTGAATCTGTTAGATAACTAAGTAAATAGATATACTAATATCGAACTATATTTTATCAAGTGGAAGTTGCCTTAGCCCTGGTTTATGTGAAATGAGTGTTAGTCTTTCGGAAGTTTTCCTCCCTGACTTAACGTAGTGGATAACGTATCTAATCAGCTGAACAGTGCACGGTGGCGCCCATCATGAAAGCTTTAAAAGCTCCAGTGGAAAGTGCGATACCATATACAGCTGCAATTATGCAGGGTATATCAATTGATTGAAATATAAATCAGAAGTTTAATAATTTGTATGTGTACTTGTAGAAGGTATCCATCCATACCAGAGTTCCCCAATATTCCACAGTCCCCATGGGACATTTCTTCTTATTTTGGCAAAAATCGGTAGTTTACAGACCAAAAACAAAGGCAGAAACAATTCTAGAAAACATTCTTGCCTTGAAGTATGAAGGAAAAGTTCAACTTTTTAGACAAAAGGAATATTAATATTTTAAAGAAAATGGGCGTGGAGAAGAAGCTTTATATAAGTTCCAGATTTAATATACATTCTAAATATGCGTTTTGAACCAAGTAGATTGGAGTCCCTCTGTTAAAATGAAGTAAGTAAGTCGTCTCGCCGACTAAGGTATACCATACACCAGTAAAGCAAATATTTCAGATTTTTTAAACAAATGCATTTACAACCATATCTTAGTATCTCGCTCACTCAATCATACGAGCACCCTAGCGCCCGCACCGGCCAACGGCCTTATGGATAAACGTTTATATGCATAACTCGACTGTTTTTTGTCTGATTTTGGTATTTTGCTGGATATTAGTATCAAATTTAAGTGTTCCAAGTTTGATTGCACAAGGTAGAAAATTACGGGAGATAATCGAGTTTTTTTAAAATACGAAGGCGTAAAGGGGCGTTGCAAAAATTTGAAATAAACTGGATCACTCTACATACTACACGAGTCTAAATACCAAATTTGGTGGCTCTAGCTTTTATAGTCTCTGAGATCTAGGTGTTCATACGGACAGACAGACGGACAGACGGACAAGGCTAGATCTACTCGGCTGTTGATCCTGATCAAGAATATATATACTTTATGCTTCCTTCTGCCTGTTACATACATTTTGGCGACTTTAATATACCATTTCACCCTATGGGTGTATGGTATAATTATGCAATCTCATTTAATTTAAAAACTAAATCAGTCAGTTTTTAAGTTTATTACTCCCGTGGAGAGTAGAGGTATTAGAACCCCTGTACCGACTTCATAACCACACCATTCTAAAGGAGCACACTCGAAGATAGTCCGCGTGTACCCTATAGGTGGCTGTGATCCCGCAGTAAAGTCAATCGGAATCACACAGTACCGGTGACATTCAGGCATCGAACGCAGTAGGCTACTACCTACATATACTGACCACACATAGGAAGTGGATGATACTAACCCAATTTTGTACATTGTTTATTTATTATACTGTCACATAGCAAGAGAAAGGCAAAGACTTTCTCGATGGACGCAGGGATTTGTAAGATGGTCTTAAGATCTGCGATCAAATACTTCTAGCATTAGCTCGAAACCACCAATTACTATTTCATTCTTTTTAAATTCGAAACGAAATTTTAGGTGGCCACGCTTCAGATATGCCACCCATTTATCAGTATTCGGGGTCCATTTGCTGAACCAATATTCACCTTTGCGTAGAGGGCAATAGCCAGCGGCAGTTTTCGGAAAGTTTGAAGTGACATTATCAGTACGTACATATTTCAAGAAATACCCCTCGCCAAGCTCACAGGTAGTAATGTTTCTTACTTCATAGATCATTGGAACCCATACGCCAACTTCTTGTGTAAACACTTTACAAAAGACTTTTAAATCATCGGTCGCATCAACTGCAAAAAAAGACGATCCGTTCAAAACTCGTTCACGGCCGATTATTTTTAACCCTCGAAAGTCCACCAAAGTTTCGCCTTCGCCTTCGAATCCAACAATGGATTCAAATCTAGCGTCATAGTTATTTCTACAAAAACACTGAAAGGACATTCGATTATTTTATAAACACAATTTCATGTATTGCCTCTTACCAACGTGATCATCATTCCAGAAAGAAACAGGCCCAACAAATTGAAGCACATTTTGAACACAATTCCAGAAATACAGTTTGTAGATTTGGATTTTATACTCGTCTATCTCGCATGAGAGATGTCAATTAAACTGATTGTGTTATCCCTCTTGTGTTTATCTCTTTAATTGTGTACTAAATAACTAAGTAAATCAAAAAAAAAATATATATATATATATTTTAAAGTTATCTTTTCAAATCGGTGGCAGATAATTGAATGTTAAATTTTTATCATGATTGCATGTCCACCTCACTGAAGCATCACTTCGCTTCTCTACAAAAATAAAATGATAATAGCATAATAATCGTCAATATTTTAGAACCGGATGAGTTCATTTTTACCTTGTTATTTAAAGGTAAAGTTGTTAGTTTTAAGGAAATAATAAGCAATTTCAGTGTATTTTCATTTTTAACATTATTAAATAAAAGAACATTGCAAACTGTCCAGATACGTTTCATAAAATTCCTTTTCCTTCCTTCGAATACTCCAAGCGGAATGTTATGAGGCCACGTGACTTTAGTAAGGCTTTCGATACGGTTGATCGTTCTATGCTTCTCGGGAAACTTAACATCATGGGTTTTTCCCCGAAACTATTGGCTTGGTTAAGGTCGTATCTTTTTGGCAGAACCCAAAACGTGTCTTTTCGTTCCTCGTTATCTAAAACTGTTCGAGTTACGTCAGGTGTACCCCAAGGCAGTCATCTGGGCTCACTGTTATTTACATTGTTTATGAATAATTTGCCTTTGGCCTTAGCTCATTCACGCGTGCTCATGTTTGCGGATGACGTCAAGATTTGTTATTCCTATAATGATCCTTCTTTCCAACAGTGCTTGCAATCAGATCTCGATGCGTTCTGTGATTGGTGCCACGTTAATAAATTACACATTAATGCCTCTAAGTGTTCTTTTATGACTTTCAGTCGTTTGTCTCCGTTCCTAGCTTATTACTCTATTGAGTCTGTTCTGGTAGATTGTGTATCATCATTCAAAGACTTAGGCGTTTTGTGTGACCCAAAACTTTCATTTAATGTTCATTTTTCTTCAATTGTCAATAGAGCATGCAGCCTTCTTGGCTTCATTAAACGTTGGTCCAAAGAATTTGATGATCCCTATGTAAAAAAGGTTTTATACACTTCGTTAGTTCGCCCTACTAGAATATTGCTCGCCAGTGTGGAACCCGCAATATGATGTTCACCAGCGTAGTATTGAATCTGTATAGAAGCAATTCCTGAAGATTGCGTTACGCGGTCTTAATTGGGACCCGAGTCTTCGCCTACCTTCTTATTCTGACAGACTTCTTCTTATTAATCTTCCTTCACTTTACAACCGTAGGCTCGTTTTTGGCATTCTCTTTCTCCATAAACTAGTCAACGGCGAAGTCATTTCTACAAATTTACTAGATACGCTATATTTTTGTGTTCCCTCACGTCGGACCAGAAACTTTTTTCCTATTCACCTTAGTAGATGTCTGACTAACTACTCTCTTCACGAACCTTTTCGTGTTCTTTGCCAATGTTTGAACAACCTTTCTCACCCAATTTCTCCTCATTTTTCTGTCACTTCTCTTCGCGCTATAGTATTTAATAATCTACAGCGAAACCAATAAAATATTCTGGACTTGGATTGACAGCAACTCATCCCTGACCACATTGGCTGTGAATCGGGTCATAGCTGGCACTTTGTGCAAATAAAACACCTCCACCGGGTCGGGGATGTATAGTTGTATATAAAGCTAAGATATCTTCTTCAATTAATTACTATCTGTCTTTAGCTTAAGCTTTTTCGTCGACTGCTGTGTTAGTTGACGTAAATAAATAAATAAATAAATAAATAAAAAAATGAAGTAAGTAAGTCGTTACGCCGACTTAGGTATACCATACACCAGTAAAGCAAATATTTCAACTTTATTAAACAAATGCATTTTCACATGCTTTTTACAAGCATATCTTAGTATCTCGCTCACTCAATCATACGAGCACCCTAGCGCCCCCACCAGCCAACGGCCAACTCCGGCCT
Source organism: Drosophila willistoni (assembly GCF_018902025.1). NCBI lineage: Eukaryota > Metazoa > Arthropoda > Insecta > Diptera > Drosophilidae > Drosophila > Drosophila willistoni. Next base: position 5,475,748 of record NC_061086.1, read on the forward strand.
TATGGAAAAATGTTTATATGCATAACTCGACTGTTTTTTTTCCGAATTGATGAAATTTGGTATTTTGCTAGATATTAGTATTAAATTTAAGTGTGCCAAGTGTGATTGCATAAGGTAAAAAAATACGGGAGATAATCAAGTTTTTCAATTACCGGGGGCGGAAAAGGGCGTGGCAAAATTTTTATACATACAAAATGTGTGCATTTACTAAGCGAATATACATACCAAATATGGTGTCTCTAGCTGGAAGTAGTTTTTGAGATAAACGCTTTTTTTAAATTGCGGGGGCGGAAAGGGGCGTGGCAAAAATTTGAAATAAACTTGATCACTCTACATACTACACGAGTCTACATACCAAATTTGGTGGCTCTAGCTCTTACAGTCTCCGAGATCTAGGTGTTCATACGGACAGACGGACGGACGGACAGACGGACAGACGGACGGACGGACAGACGGACGGACAGACGGACATGGCTAGATCGACTCGGTTGTTGATCCTGATCAAGAATATACATATATACTTTGTGGGGTCGGAGATGCTTCCTTCTGCCTGTTACATACATTTTGGCGACTTTAATATACCATTTCACCCTATGGGTGTATGGTATAATGACACAAATTCACGAGTGGAAGCAATCTACTGGTGACTTAGACAACATCGAACAGATCAATAGCATAAAAGAGCGATACGTTCATTGATCTGGTACTTTAAAATAATTTAGGTTTTCCATAGTCGTCCAAAGTTGCCTCTTTTTGTTCACTTTCACTAACGAATTCTTATTTAAATTTATAGTTCGTTCTTTCTAAGTACTAAAAGGATATTTTGACTAGCTTTATTCGCAACTTATTTTTCTTCTTCTTCTTCTTTTTCGTGTGTTTGTCGATTGTTTTAAATCAACGATTTGATTGAAATTTTGGGATCTGTTGTTTTATATCCAAAACTATCACATTATTGAATTTCATAGGGTTACTCCACTCCAACTCATTCACCTATTTTTCGTATATAGCTATATAATGTAATTGTCCGAACCGGGCGATTTTCAGAATTGATCTCAAGAAAGTAATGAAAAGCTCAAAAAAGAAATTTAATCTCGTGATGTGATGAGTTGAAATTTATATTACTTATGCTAATTTGGTTGTGTCTCTGCATCTATGAATACATATGTCCATCGTAATAATTACACAATAACTAAAATTTTATACAAGTAATGCGATTATCATTAAATAAACTATCTAACCATCCAACTAGTATTTGTATGGACATGGGAGTTAATAGCTCTTTACTGTTTTGGGACTATTTACCTGGTTCATTCGCCAGCAGCTTGGATCAGACTGACCTACAAGGCTGCAGTTTTCTTCCAAACTCTTCTGATTGTTGACAGGACGCGACAACCCACAAGGTAATCTATTCGGTTTATATCTATTTTTTTTTATTCCGTTTTCCTTAAAGTGAACGGCCATGACTGTACATAAAAAGGTGTATACCAATTGAACAAATGGATGTTTTGTGGGGACATATGGGGAGCAGAATATTCAATTCTATTTATCAGTACGAATCGCAATGAACTTTTGCAATATTATTTGTACAAGAATCTAGGATAGCCAAAGTTTCGAATTTTTAAAATTTTGGGCCTATTTGGTCTGAGGAGTGTGATAGGTAACGAAGTGAATTAATGCTTTAAAATTGTTGATTAAATACTTCTAGTACAGCTTCAAAAGCGCCGATTATTTCGTCATCCTTGGAATACTCCATACGAAATTTTGTAAGGCCACGCCTCATATATGACACCCACTTCTCAGTATTCGGTATCCATTTGTTGAACCAATATTCACCTTTGGGTAGAGGGCAATAGCCAGCGGCAGTTGTCGGAAAGTTTGTAGCTACATTTTTAGGATCGACATATGGTAGAAAATAGTCTTTGCAAAAGTCACAGACAGGTATGCGTTTTATCTCGTAGATCATTGGAACCCATACGCCAACTTCCAGTGTAAACACTTTACAAGAGACTTTTATCGCATTGTTCAAATCAACAGCAAAAAATGCCGATCCGTTCAAAGCTCGTTCCCTTCCAAATACTTTGAACCCTCGAAAGTCCACCAAAGTTTCGCCTTCGCCTTCGATTCCAACAAAAGATTCCAATCTAACATCATAGTTATTTCTACCAAAGCACTGAAAGGACATTTTATAATTTTATAAACACAATTTCATAAGTAGACTCTTACCAACGTTATAATCCCAAAAAGAAACGGAACTAACCAAATGAAACGCATTTTGGACACGATTCGAGTATTTTTTGTTTGTTGAGTTAATATTTATACACTCGGAATTCGCATGTTAACTGCCAATTTAACTGATTATGTATATGTGAGCTAAGTTCTTCCCTAATATTAAGCAAAAAATAATTGAAAAGTAATTTTGGTTATGAATTTAGGGGCGGTTAACTTAATGTTTAATTTATATAATGTCACATTTCCGGTAAAGTAAGTAGAAACTACATACCCTTGCACATTGACCAGATTTTTTTATAATTTTTTTTGGCAATAAGTCAAAAAAATTATGATAATATAAATATAGATAATACTACATACAATGGATAGGGATATCCAATCAATAAGCCTACAAAGTCCCATGATCGATCAATTGTTTGATCTGTCAAAATAGGCTGAAAATATTACTAATTTTGCGATTTTCCTCAAATAAATTGATAAAAAAAAATATTTCGAATCAAACCACCGATGTTGTGCTTACGAATTGACCTTTTTAAAGTCTTATTTTAGAAAAAAATCTTCTCAAAATAGTCGTGTTTTATGGAGTAAAAAAGTTTTTAAACCAACTCGCACCAAAAAGTAATTAAGTAAATGTTTATCCTACACTAGTCTTTAAAGCCTGTTATTAACATTTTTTACCCAATTTTGACCATTTTTGTTAGAAATTCTGTCCTACTGTCCCACTGTCCTAATAAGAACCCGATTGAAAAAGCAATTTTTGACTAGATTGTTGGTGAAATGCTCTAAATAAACGTTCAAACTTTCCAGCTTAAATCTTTTCGAAAATATGACATTTTCATACTTAAAACAAAAAAAAGAATTTCCAAAACGGAATCAAGCCCAATGTGCCTTGAACGGGGTGTCAAAAAATCGGTTAAATGTTTGTAACATAGAGTTGGAGGCTTCTCTTTGATCTCAAATAGGATGTAGCTATAATCTCGAGCAGAATAAAAAGCCTTTTTCATTATTACTCCACTAACTAGTTCACTCAATTACTCACTGACATCCTTGTTCATAGGTTCACTTGCTGACTGACATCTAGACATCATTCGTTTTATAAGCAGTTCTATCAGAAAATTGTAAAAACAATATAATCTGAAGAACTAAAGAAAGAAAGTTAGTTTAACTGAATAAGTGAACTTGTTTGGCCCAAGAGCAAAGGGAAGGAGGTTTTGCTGAAGAATAAAAATTAAGATATAAGCATATATTTATTTTATATAAATATACAGTGAAACCTCGATATAACGAACTTCGTTATAACGAAAAACCCAATATAACGAATTTTTTGTTAAGTCCCTTGAAAGGACTAAGGTTTTACATTTCAGTACCTATAGCGAATCAATAGATATAACGAATAATTTTGCGATCCCCCTCAGATTCGTTATATCGAGGTTTCACTGTAGATAGGTATAGCCGAGGAAAGGTTTCTTAATATTTTTACTTTAAGCTTGGTATAAAAGTATACCATTATTTTTTATCGAAGGAAGTTTATTCAAAACATTTCAGAAATGCATATTATTAATATTATAATTGATGTGTACAGAAATCTTTAAAATACTTTATGATAAATTTTTGCGAATCAATTGTATAATGTAGGTTAAGTTAGTATGCGGCTTTTTCCTTGAAAACTTCCATTCGCCGAAAATTGCTTTGACATCTTTTCGATTCCATTCACTTTTAAAAAGTCCTTTTACATCTTTTGTATTCAATTTTAATATACAATAATTTGTTCACAATTATACACAATTTAATATATTTGCACTAGCAGTTAAAGCTTCAGAATCGCAATCGACTTCAGGCATTACCTTTTTTGATGGATTCAGCCACATCTTCAAAAATGCGGCCAATTAACGCACCTGCTTATAAGGCGTTTATTTAAAACTAAAATGTTTTAAGTTTGTTATTTATATATATATATAAAGATTTGGATCTTTGTGCCAAATAAAGGTTACACAACAAAGGTTGGTTTTTATGAGAATAATCCCAGGTAATTAGCAAACGCACATAATAAGCATTTATGGCCCTGTACTTAATCTATTTATTAGTAGGGAAAGAGCAACACCACAAATGATAGGGTAAACGGCATTGTCGATTTTTAATTTATTACACCTGAAAAGCCGGATACGTGAAGAAATATTTGTATGCACTTAAGATATGCGATCAATTATGTTTCCCACGATTTCGAGACCACCGACACTTTTTCCATCCTTAAAAAATTGCAACGTTAGCCTTATGAGACCACGCTTCATATACGAAACCCATTTATCAGTATTGGTCATTCCATTTATGATCCAATATTCACCTTTGGATAGAGGGCAATAGCTCGATGAAGTGTTCGGTAAGTTTGTTATTGCATATGCAGGATCAGCATATGGTAGGAGAAAGTTTTCAACAAATTCACAAAAGGGTACTCCATTTAGCGAGTAAAGCGATTGAACCCATCCAATATTTTCAAATGTGAAAAATCTTGTGAATATTAAAATATCATTGGCCATATCAATAGAAATAAAAAGCGATCCGTTTAAAAATCGTTCACGACCAATTAGTCTAAGCCCTCGAAAGTCTACCAAAGTTTCCTCTTTGCCTTCAAGTCCAACGAAAGATTCCATTCTAATGTCGTAGTTATTTTTACCGAGGCACTGAAATGATTTTTCCTTAGTATGAAAGGCATCGTATATAATGATTTGACTCTTACCAGCACAGCCATTTGAAAGAAAAGCAGGACAAACAAATTGAAACACATTTTTCACACGATTCGATTAGTAGAGTTGAATAAGTTGATTTTTATAGACTCCGAGTTCGCATGTTAACTGCCAATTGAACTGATTATGTTTACCAAGTAATTGCATCAAATTTCTAATGATGGGTTGTCACTCTGCAACTACTTTAGGGCGTAACGAGTCATCATTTCTACTGTTAAACAAATTAATTATTAACGATTTGAATAATTGAAAGATTGTTTATTGTTGTTGTTTGCTGTTTATGAGGTTTAAATTAAAAAAAATATTTTCAATAACAAATGTTTTGCCGACTTTTCTATATACGTTATGAAAGATACAGGGATTTAATATATAGTTTATTCCTGATTTTCCATCACAGTGCAATCTCTCCGGCTATAATTTATAAACTACAGGTAAATTAATTTGTGCTATGCTATCTCCCTCACTCTTACAAGCATTAATGGATAAATACGATTTCAATCAAATTTGCTTTTGTTTTGCTGGAAATTAATAACAGATATTATTGCGTCAAATATAATTGCAATTGCAGTTTTTTTTCGTACGGGAGGAGGAGGAAGTAATGGTAAATCTGTTTACACAAACAAAAGCTGTCCACATACTCATCAAATCTAGATAACAATTTTGACGTCCCTAGCTCTTGCAGTTTTTGACAAAATCATTTTGACACTGTTGACAGCGTTTTTTCTGTGCTGATTTATATAGACTGTAATTGTGTTCTATTTATCCGATGTTATTGAAATTTTCCAATTTCACATTAAAAACTATGACCTATAAGATACTCGACGATTTGTATACTCAATCTCACACCGGTAATAAAGTTTTAATACCAAGTTGCATTCTAACAGCTTTCAAATTGGCGGACATGGCTATGTCCAATAAATATACACATACTTTATTGGGTTGCAGACGTCTGTTTCTCTGCAAGGGTATAAAAAATATCTAAATATCTATCTAACTACTCCATTCAATTTGCATTCCAACTGACAGACATATGGAAGGACAAAGCCCCGAAACTGTATTTATCTATTTTCACTCCAGTTTTAGTTGCAATTAAGCTTTATCAAATTGTATATACATATAGATTTCTTTAGAATATGCGATTAACTATGTTTCCCACACCTTCAAAATCTTTGATTGGTTTGCCGTTCTTTACTATAATGATACCCATTTGTCGGTATTGAATAACCTTTTCTTGGAACCCATGCGTCAGGGGCAGTAGTCTTCGACGTTAGTCGGAAAAGTGGTGTCTAGAGTAGGATAGATATATTTGCGTTGAGTCCTGTCATCCCGTATGGTAGAAGTGTCCAATTGGCATTTTAAGGCGCAGCCATAACAAAGGAGGCTTCTGGCATATTAATATCAAAAAGTGTTCCGTTTAAAACACGCTGACGTCCAACTAATCTTAATCCTTGAAAGTCCACCAAAGTTTTCTCTTCGTCTTCAATTCCCATAATAGATTCAAGATGTCGCAGGAATTCTCGCCGAGGCACCTCAAGATTAGTCTACCGCCTTAAGCATCTCAGTTTTATTTGACTTATCAGAACAGTCATTCCACAGAGAAACAGGACTAACCAATTGAAGCACAATTTTAACAAGACTTAACTAGTAGAGATGAATGATATTTATATCAATTAAACTGATTATGCTTGCCAGGTAATTGCATTCACTTGATAGTTGTAGGTTGCCCCTCTGTCACACAAAGTATGCTCAATAGTTGCGTACAGAATGAATTTTCGAATTTTCCTAAATGTGTAATTCATCTTAATTTTAAGACGATTATTATCTTTTGTGACACACTTTTTGGCGCACTTTGACTAATTTTTAATGGGTTACGCCTGTAATATTCTACTTGGCTGAGAAAAAAAAAGATAAAAAGATAATATTTCGAAAAGTTTTTAAATACACCAAAATGTTTGATGATTTCTCAGTTCTTTTCGAATTTCTCAAACACTTCACTCGTCTAATGGCTCCAAAGCGGACTTTGCTCGACCACTGCACTACGGTAAGAAAATAAAATTATTTGGCATTAACTATAGTTTGAAAGTTCCTAAAATATTATTTAGACAATGCAGAGATTGTGTTTCTGGGATTCAGCCGGATCGGATGACTATAAAAAATATCTTCCATAAGATAAAACAGAGTCTTTCTTAAACAGAGTCTTCATTAAACATAGGTAAGGAAAGAGTAACATAAACGTGCAAGGGTATACAAACTTTGACGCGGCCGATTTAATTAAAATTTTTATTTATCCACACAACGACACCGATCGTATGTAATGAAATTATTTTAAATCAATTTATTTCACATACTTGGACTTTTATTTTCCACTTTGTCAACAAAGATATTGGGTTCAGTATAAATTGCAGGTAATTTTGTCCGTAATGTACATTTTTTTGAAGTTATTAAGTTGAATTCTTAATATTTTAACGCGTAGAAAAAAAATCTATGCCAATGCCAATGTGCATTGTTAAAGCTGACTAAATTTTTAAGATTCACGGTCAATTATATTTGCAACACCTATAAATCCACCAATACTTTTACCATTCTTGAATCCTTCGAAACGTAGTTTTACCAGGCCGCGTCTCATAAAGGATACCCATTTATCAGTATTAGGTATTTCTTCAATAATCCAATATTCACCTTTTCGTAGGGGGCAATAGTCCTTCCCCATAGGTGGAAAGTTTGTATTCAGACTTTGTGGGCTAAAATATGCGATAAAAAATTGTTGATAAAATTGGCAAGCGGTTATGTCCTTTGCTGCGTATGGGAGTTGAGTCCAATTGCCATCTCTAAATATGAACATTTCAAAGGTGACTGTAATGTTATCAGTGTCTTCATTTATATAGATAGTTCCGTTCAAAGTCCGCTCTCGTCCAATTAATTTTAAATCTCTGAAGTCCATTATTATATCCCCTATGCTCTCAATTGCCTCAATTGATACAAGAACAGCGACATAGTTGTTTTTGCCAAGACACTGAAAGGTACATTTCAAATTTTAAGGAAAATATTTGAATCGTAACGGCTGATGATTACCTGCGTTACAATCCCTAGCAAAAATCCGACTTTCAGGGTAATTGAATACATTGCAAGTGGATCGTATAAATTAGTGCGATTTGCTTACTTGGTTTTTATACACAAGGTACTTGCATGCTAGCTACCAATTGAACTGATTATGCTAACCATCAATTAAATATTGATAATTGTTAGTTGTCATCCAGCCTAAATTTTTGGGCGTGACGACTTAATATTCGATATCTCAGTTGTGTGACTAATCAGATTTGCAGTAGGTAAACTTATTTTTGTGCCACACTTTTAGGCAAACGATTCTTAACTCGAACTAGGGAACATTCATAGCATGCTTTCAGGCTTTAAATTTATATATTGCTTACACTCTGATCATGAGCATGCAAGGTCTACTTTTTATATTTATGAAAGTTCTCAAATTTCGTTACCTTTTAATAAATGGCTTGGAGAGGTTGGCAATGCCATCGTTAGGCCAGTTTATAAAGCCTTTGAACAAACGTTCTGAGTACTGTTCTAGATAATAAGTACTCATTCTAATAAAAAAACCTTCGGGTGTGATGAAGTTCGTATACCCTTGCAAGCTTTTCTGTTACTCCTCCCTTACCTACAGTCGTCAAAGTGGGAGAAGGTTTATGTAGCATGACAGATATATAATATAGTCACCCGATCTTGTTCAAATTCGGTACTCATTAATAGGTTCATATATCAAAAGTTAACTTTTAAAATCATCGCGTCCAAAGTAACCAAGTTATTGCTAAAAGTCACTATTTCCTACCGATCATTCCTATAGGTGCTATATGATATAATCACCCAATCTTGATCAAATTTGGCAAAGTCATTTGGAGGTATGAATATTAAACAGAGTTTTTATTACACTCGCGTAAAAAATCATTAAAGTTATTGAGAATGGTCACTGTTCGTGACTTCGCTTTTTGTAAGGAAGACATATGGTATAGTGATCGTATCCGGCTGAATCCGAGATATACAACCCCTGCAGTATATAGAAGCTCACATGCAAAATTTTAGGACAGCGGCCTTAAAGGTCTAGAAGGAGCTTGCGTTGATCTAGACGGTTGATAGGCGATAATGGCCATATCACCTCATCTCGTTTTGCTGACCAGGAGTATATATACTTTATATGGTCGGAAACGCTTTTGCTTTCGTTTCTGTTGCAATCTTATGAGCAAAGGGCTTAAATATAATAAATACAAAATATTATTAATTTTAAGTTTTTTATGTTTCTTTGTTTTAAAGTCATCTGGGAAATATTGAAATATTGCTTTGACTATTTACACTTGATTATTGCATAATATAGAATAATAGATATTAGATGATATGTAAGGAAATTGACATACATATTTTTGAGAATGAAAAATATGTATGTAGGGATTGTACAAGTACAAGTGTTTAGTGTTTGTGTATGTGTTTGAGTGTGTGGGTGACATATATATAAATGCTGCAGGACTTACAAGATAATTGCTAAAAATATATAGCTATACATATACATAGATAAAACACTAAAAACTACGAAAAATTATACAATGAAATTTGCAATTTAAATATTCATCTTTCGCAAAATGGCAATACGAAATATATGTGAATGTATGTGTAGGTGTGTGTGTGTGTGTGTAGGTGTATTTATGTATGTGGTATGACTACATAGCCGCACCATTATAGTGCTGATACATTTGATCCCAAAACCTTTGCCGCTCCGGTTCGGGATTTGTCTTCATGGCCAAAGTGGCGGATATATCCAAATAGTTGAGACTATTCATTACGTTGCTCGGATCGATAGGTGCCCATTTAGTTGTTATATTCGGATCATCTAAATGATCAGGCGTTGGCGAACTGTAAAATGAAATTAAATAAATTTAAAGTGGTCATTACATGCGATCAGTACTTACCCATATTTGGCAAAATTGGTCCACATGCGGACCATGCGATTCTTGACCTGTACCTCCATGGACTTTGGATCCAGACTTAAATTGAAAAATCCGAACTTAAAGAGATATCCCAGCTCATCGCCATGGCAAACACCCGGTCGTGGTATGCCCAGCATGCGTTTGTACAGGCCCAAGGCACCATCGAAGGAGAAACGATACAAATAGATGGGAGCACTGCCATACTTGGCATGGTTTCGAGCAGTGCGTCGAATTCCTTGCAGGAACATGAGATCGGTGAGTAACTAAGAAACCAACACAAAGTGATGAGTTTATAAGTGAATTGAAGTTAATATGTTATTTATCTCACCGCTATCATTTCATCAACGGACTCAATGCCCACATGCTTGTTGCCCAGATAAAAGTTGCGGATCTCTCGGGTAACCCGATCATGGGAATCGGAAACATTCAGATCATGTGGCACCAGACGTCCAAAGTCATTCTCAATTATCTGCAATAGCTGGGGATTCTTGCGAAGTCCTTTTGGGGCACATGATTCAGTTAGTTGGTGTTCGTTAGTGCTTTGATTAAATTAATGCTACTTACTCCTTATAAACAACATGGCCTCGTGAGTGTTGTAGCCCGTCATATATGCCACTTCGCTGTTAAAGTTGCGTTTGCGATACATTTCACTTGGATGTTCGGTAAGGAAGGGCTGCTCATAGAATTCTCCTTCCAATTGTGATTCCTCATTCCAATAGCCCTCCACAACGGGAACAAAGGGCAGGCCAATATTATTACGCTGATCCTCTGCAGTTAGAGTCGTGGGTGCTGCCTCCACCAGTTTCATAGCTGGAACTCGTCGCAGGAAGTCTAAGATCTCCTCGGTGTTATTGGCACCCACATAGCCCAAATTGGCTGCTAGACGTGCCGCTCTTTGACTAGAGCTTTGTGCCATTGACCAGGGATTCAGAGCTGAACCGCTCTGCGAGATGGCACGATGAAAGAGGCCCTTGGCCAGCGGGGAAAGTAAGAGCATCTGCACAGACGAGGCGCCAGCGGATTCACCGAAAATTGTCACTTGCTCGGGGTCACCGCCAAATGCAGCTATATTATCCCGTACCCATTTGAGGGCCAGCACTTGATCCTTTAGACCCTGATTGCCAGGAGCATCAGGTCCAGCCGTTAGGAAGCCCAATGGACCCAATCTGTAGTTCAGTGTTACCAAAACAATATCCTCAGCCACCAGATAATCGGGACCGTAGAGAAATGAATTGCCAGAGCCGAACGAAAAACCTCCTCCATGCAGCCAAACCATCACTGGAAGCTTGACTTTATTGCTAAACGAAAAACATTACCAGTATTAGAGATAAGGGCTCTGAAGTAACTACTCACCTATCATCTGAGGGCATGCGTGTTGTAAAAACATTCACAAATAGACAGTCTTCGCCTCCTTTGAATGTGTCCAAGATCATGTTCTTGTGGGGACAACTTTGACCTTCCCGCGATGCATCTCGAATGCCTGTCCAAGGCTTCTCGGGTTCAGCAGCACGGAATCTGCAAAAACAGACTCGTAACGATGAGCTATTAGATTCCACGATTGTGGTTGGTAATATACCTTCTAGCCCCGATCGGGGCAGCTCCATATCGCATGCCCTTAAAACTGTAATAGCCACCTCTTTCACCTGACCGATACTTTTGATAACGGCCACGCACCTTGCCCATTGTTGTGCTGGCCACAATCTCACGTTCCTTCTGCAAATATTCAATGTTCATAGATTCTTTATTCAAGAGGGCAATCATTAGTCATAATCATATGCAAATTTAAGAGAATGTCAAGAATTTGTATAAATATTCTGTGTGTGGTTGGTTCTATTGCACAAGAACTGAGCATTAATCTTGAATAGAACAGGCCCATGGGATGTGGGTCATGGTGAATATGTTGCATAATTGTTCAAGTCAATGGCCAATGGCCGAAAATGAAAAACTCTAAAATCCAGTTCTTGCAAGCAATTTGCCCACTGTGCCAGCAAACAGGTGCTCTTTCTTTGCTATTGACTTGACCTCAGCCCCGGCTGCAATTGCTGCTGCAGCAGTATCCAAATATGGCTAGCAGGTTCTCAATGTTCAAATTAAGATTTGGTTTGGTCAAAGCTTGAATTTGGCTGACAGATGTTCCGAACTTATTCAGCCATTTGACATTTGTTGTTAATAGTCGGCCAAGGTTTCGGCTCCATACCTGTCTTGGTTTGACTTACCCGCAGAGATCGCACCACCTCCTGGACCACACGCATGGCACGCGAGGGCAGCAACTGGACCAACGAATTTGGATGTGAGGTCAATGTTTTCCATGCTGTTGTCTCCTGCAATTACACAGAAAGAAAAAACCCCAAAATATGTTTAATATAGCTCATGTTTGCACAATTTGCACAAACATGCGAGTTTGCAATCCTCATCAAAATTGGTCAAGTTCACTAATCTCGAATGGGTCAGGCATTGTTGTCGTAATGTCCGACAATGTGTCCAACAGTTCAGACCATTGGATATATTCACACACACATACAGCGCTGGTTAATGGGCAACCTTCACCAGTGACAAAAAATTTCATTTAATTGAAATGCCATTTGCATAACTTGCTGCAGCAGCGCAGAAGCAACATTAACAGCAACAACAAATGACAATTAAGTGGCAACAACACCTGAAATCACGTGCTGCTGCTACAAGCTAAAAAAGGTGTTCAAGTTACTACAAAATACACTACCCGTGCATATCTTAATGTACCTCTTAGACAGACAGCTGTCGCATTAAACGATTTAAAGAGAGTTGTGCGTTTCAATGTGTGTGATCCGCTTTGTGGAGTGAATCATGACACAGTTAGACGGCAATGCCTTTGTTGTTGTTGTTGTTGCTGCTGCTCTTGGCTCGCACAAAATCTTCAACGCCGGCAAAAGTTTCAAGTTCAAATTTTATGCTAATTACATTTTGATTATACTCTTCGGACAGAGAGGTATATCGATTTCAGTGTTTATTTAATTTACTTGCCATTACATAAAATGTATCGATCACAATCAAGATACAATATTCAATTAGCCACGACGGTTTTAACTGATCAATTCTCTATACACTAGAGGGTATTACAATTTCAATCAGCTGTTTGCAGAGAAGGAGACGTTTTCGACCACAGAAACTATAAATATCCTTGATCAGCGTGAGAAGCCGATACGATATTGCCATATATCGTCTTCACCCTCTAAATACAAGAGCTGCTTAAATTTAATTTGGTAATTAATCTTTTCACTGCCTTATTGAGATTAAGATTGATAATTCGTTGGATCGGGCCTTAATAATATATAGCTACATTGAAAAGCCTACCTGAAATCTTAATAAATTTATTTAAAACTTACTTATAAAACACAAAAACATTTAAAAAAACAAATTTATTCCAGGCACTAAAAGGGTTTATTTGCCGCAGAAACATTAGCATTTTTCTGGTTTCCTAATAGTATTGGGCCTAAAATAATTTTATATATTATGGTTGGATGTGATTTTCATTTACTTAAATATGACTAGAAACATGGTTGAGGCAATGTTTAAACTATATTGAATTGCAGATAAAAGCGCTATAAAGTGCCCATCAAAAATAAATATGATTATATCTAAATTTTTTTTCTTTAATCTTTCAAGTTTTTATTCTCCAGAATAAGCGACCAATAATCATTTATGACATACAGTTAAAAGAATTTTAAAAATTGTTTGAATCTGTTCGAGGCCAAAGCTAGTTTTTATGTCTTCGGTCAAAGTGCACTATAAATTTTTTAGAATTACCAGAAAACGTGAATTTTATTTTGGACACCAATTAAATTTTTTACAGATTCATGACAAACAAAGTTGAATATTTTACAAGCTGGTTCTCTAAAAAAGACTGCCATTTAAAGATTATTAAATATTAATATTAGTATTAGGATCTTGATATTTCTAAATGAGATTTTTACTAGTAATAGGCTATAACATTAACTGTTGAATGAGTCAAAATCAAATCATACCACAGACATATATAGATACATCAGGATCTGAAGTAATTGATGCAGTTAGAATTTAATTTAAAGGGAAGGGTATACAAAGGCGGGCATCACAATTTGCTGTCTATCTTTATAATTTATTATTGTGTATGTGTGTTGTGTGTGAGAGGGTCAGTTCGTGTTTTTTTTTATCGTTATCTTTGGCATTATGCTAATGTGGGTGTAGCTGGTTTATAACAGTTTTTCAATTAAAGCTCTCTGTGATTTGGCCAAGCGATTGGAACAGCTATAACTGTTTAAAAATATTATTGTTCAATATTATATATTGGTAGTAAAATCAATTAATTTGTACGGATTAGCTGTTTTGGGTTAAGGTGCCTAAGAAGTGGGTCATTGTTGTTATATGAAAGACATTTGTATTGTAATATCTTGTAATATCTGGCAAGAAAATCTTGCCATTAATGATTCATTAACTGTTCAGATGTACATACTTTGAATCGGCTCAGACAATGCAATCCATTAACACACTTTAAAACGTAAATAATTCAATAATAAAAGACAGAAAGAAAGAGAGGTAGAGAGAGGGCAGAGGAAAATGCATTGCAAATTTGTATGCACATATCGCTTAAATATTGTATTATGCCATTTATAAAGCGCATTTATTATGCAACCATCAAGGAAAAACAAAAGAGAGGAAAAAGAGTTGGGCGCTTTCACGCTACGCTCGAAATCCAAAAATAAATGCGAAATAAAATGCAGGACGGGGCAGATCAAAAACGCTGCACTGGACAGCAGTTCACAATGCTGCAACTGCAGAGTAGAAAGTTGCAATAGAAATAAAAAAGAAAAAAGACACAACAACAATAACTAAAGTAAACATTGCATAAAAAAAAAAAACTGATTTACCTCTGTTGTTGTGCTCATAGAATTGGTCATTTTATGAAGAATTTGGCGCATGTCAAATGACCCGGAAGACTTGCTAGTTGCAGTTGTTGCCATTGTCGTTTCTGTTGCTGTCGCTTGTGTTGTTGTCGTTGTACCGATTAAAAACAACATCAAATCTGGCAAATCATCACCATCAAGCTCCGTTTCCATCTCCACCACCGGGAGCCCTAGCTCCGTTTCGGTTGGCTTTCTCTTGAATTTTATTTCATTGTTGCCATGATGTCGAGTCCGTTGCATATAAATTGCAAAAACAATTAGACCAATGGCCAACAAGAGACCCAATATGGCCATGCCATGGGCCAACTTGAAACGATGGCAGCGACAATTGACCATTTCAATGAATATATCTATGCAATTTGAATCTATAACTGCATTTGATTGAAAAGTTGTGAAATTCCTTTAATTTGTTTCTATAACGAATAGAAAATGTAGGTACTTTTGCGGTATCTTCGTTGAAATGTGAGGGAAATAATTGTTTCTGTTTTTTTTTTTATTTTTGGTTGCACTCGCGACCAGTGTCGAGACTCTTTTGAGCCGCAGCCACAAATAAGCCATCAAATTTTATACCAATTTTAGTCTGTATCTAAGTCCGTTTGTAAGTCTGTGTGTTTTTCCCCTATAACTATACCTGTTATATATAAATTAAAGTCAGGTATATTAGGAGTAGGTGAAAATGAAGTAAGAAATGTGTAGTCTGGTAATTTTATATAACAAATTTGGAATTAGCCAAAACTTTACTAATTGTTGGACATTTATTTCAACAACTAATGTTCTGTCAGACAGATTTCCTAATCTATTGTGATTTCAGATTCTTTTCCAATATTTTATTTATTACTAATAGAAAGTTCCTACATCTGTCTGTTTCTATACAAACTAGTCTTTCATTTCTTGAGCTATTAAATGAGAGAGATATAACCAGCAACATAAATAGCTATTGTGAGATCTGATTATTTTAATATTAAAGGCACTGGATTTTTGAAAAAATACTGGACAGACTATAATTTTAATCAATAGTTTCAAGACTTTTTTAGCCAGGAGGAGGTAAGAAATTTCTTAATTTTGTGTCTCTGTGTGTGAATATGTGAATATGAGAATACAACTTTTTTCATTTATACCTAGGAGTGGAAAAGAGATAGAGAGAATACATTTTAAAAGTATATGATCTTATAATATAATATATAAAATATAATGCATATTATAATGACTTTATAATATGCAAACACAAAGATTGCCATTAAACTTCTGTGATATTAAAATAGATAATCTGAGCTGATAACCGGAGATTAGAAGTTTGTGATAATGATTTTCTTTGGCCATAACTTTGAGTGTGTAAAAAAAGCTGATAAGATTCAAAGGTAGCGATAGCTCAATTATACCCTTTAAGGGGTATAAAAAGGTCGAACTGTTTCTTTAATACGATTCGATCATGTAGTTTCAGCTGCACTTGTTTTTATTGTAGTTTATTTTGGTTGTACCTTTTTTTTAACATTTCTGTGTCTTGTTGCTGCTGCTGTTGTTGATTTTTATTGCCCAAGTTATGTGAAGCACGCAATGGCTCAGTGCAGATGTATGTTGTTGTTGTTGCTGACGTTGCATTTTGCGATAAGTGTTTATCAGTCAATGTTATCTGAGCGTCGACGGAAATGTTTTAATTGAAATATATTCAGTTAAAATAACTATAATTATTCTATGTACACGTCTGCTCTAGGTCATTGTACAATTATTTGGCATATATGCGGTTAATGTATTCTTAATGTTGTAAAATTTAATATGCTGCTGGCACTGTAGCCAGCTACACAATGGCAGAATTTGTGTGAGACTAATTTTAGAATCGGGCCCATAAAAATTCATTAACAGCCATATGCAAATGTAAAAGCCACAAACCAAGCAGACAGTAACCAATGTCTGACAACTTTTGCCACTAAAAACAATAGACAGACAGACAGATGGGCAAATAGACCAACAGAGAGCCACTGCGGCGGCTACTTGAAGAAAACATTAGCAAAAAGTAACCGTCTCTCGGCTCAAGTGTTGGATTACATTTTGAAATGGCAACAAATTTGCGACATGATGTCAAAGTCAAAATCCCTCAAAGCTAACAAAACGAAATGCCGAAATGTGTAGCTCAGCAGAAATTGTTAGCATTTGGCATGCGTTTCACTTGATTTTGTGGCCTAAACTTTTAGCCAAATAATAAACAAAATAACTTAATGGTGGGCTGAACATTTCTCAGAAATTAGCATGTTTTACGCATTCGTTTAACAAAAAGACAGAAAACTTTCCATTTTTAACTACATGAACGTAACAAGAATCTGCAGTACTTACCTTGAGTGTATTGGAAATCTTGCCAGCCCGTGCAATGGCTGTTCCAAAGGTTGACGGCGCAATGGCAATTGAAGATGAACCATTGCATTGGATTAAAATCACAATTGATAGCAGCGGGAGTAACAGCATCAGCTGAGGGCTTCGTCTTGATGGCAGTCGTTTAAGTATCATGTTGTGTGATTGAATTTTCAACTGGGTTAAACGAAGACGAATAATATGCATTAGTTAAACGACTACAAATTCAACGAACATCAAAGCAAATCGTATCGAATCGCACCGAAACAAAAAGATCTCGATGAGCTCTTCTCACAGTCAGACAACTTCTTGGTCAGGGCCAAGACGCGAATGTCATCGAGAAATCGGCATCGGTATTAGCACTCAACTTGGCTAGTTTGTCTTACATTTAATTGGATGCTATTATTTTCGAATTTGTTCACTCAGTTCATTCACAAATACAGACATTATTCAATTTTTCTGTTTCTGTTTGTTTGTTTTTGTTTTTTATGGTCGTATTTGAGGTCATTGCGCGGCACTCGGCAGTCTGATTAAATATTTTTGCATGCTCACGGGGCGTATGATTAATTAGTAATTCATTTTGTGATGTTGATGACGATGATGGCATTAAATTTATTTCATACTTTTTACATAAACACACACACACACACATAGGCACACATATAGAGTCTCAATGACAACAGGAAATCAAGCCAGAAGGTCGATATAGGCCAACTAACTAAATTTAATAAACTGTTTATTGATGAAATCAATATAGATAAGATAGAAATAGATATTAATACACTTGTGTCAGATTGTTCTAATGAATTACAGTGCTAATTGATTAAACGTTATTTCCGCTTCCTTTGGCTTGGCAAACAAAAGACTTAGGCAACAAACTTGGAGGCTGACTGCACTGGTAAATAAACCAATAAACTAGTAACCCACTCCCACAAGCCGCAAACCACTGTCACTTCCTGCTTACTCAAGTGCGACAGCATCTTTTTTTCTCAGTCACTCTTTCACTAGCTGTTTCTTTCCCTCTCTCTCTCTCTCTCTCTTTCAACGCCAATGAACAATGCCATGGCAACACTTGCACTTTCATTGAAAGTTGTTTGGCCAGCTGCAAAAGAGAAGAAGAGCTAGCGAAAGAGCTAGAGAGGCAGGCCGAGAGTGTAAGACAGAGAGAGAGAGAGAGAGAGCGAGCGAGCGAGCGAGACACAGAATGAGAGAGTGAGTGAGAAGAGCAAGTTATCTTTTGCACATAAATCATAAATATCTGCCGATTACAACTATGCTTTTTATATGCAAATCAGTCTTGACTTTGCGCAATGTTGCATACCAATTGGTAACAAACTTAAACAAAAAACAAACAACAAAAACAGGCAACAGAATGTGATGATTTTGCAATAGGCATTTTGTGAAAAAGAAAAAGAAAAAAGGAGTGATAAAGAGGCACAGAGCACAGGAGAGATAAATGAGCAAGCGGTATATAAATTAGCAGCAAATCAAACAAGAAATTAACAGCAGCAAGGCACTGAACAAGACACACACACGCGAAAGTGCAAGATACACTGGCCACGGCAGACGAGAGCCAGCAGCTGACTGGAAGCTGGAGCTGGAGTTGCAACTGAAAATTGGGGATTGGGGATTGGGGACTGCTCAACTGGGGCCGGCCCGACAAGCTTACCCAGGCCATTACATAAGCAGCGTAGCAAAACAAAAAAGGTAAATATTGAGAAAAAAAAAAACAGTTAAATAAATAAAATAAATAAGTCCAAATAGTTGAAGAGCCAAGGCAGACAAAATAAAAACAAAAATGAGAGAGATAAAAGAGAGAGAGACGGAGACAGAGAGAGAGAAAGAGATGTAGGAAGAAATGGCTTAAAAGAGTGCGAAAGTTATGATAACAAACGTGACAAAAATAGGTTTTGCCTCTATGACGATGGCATTTAATTTTTGCATCCGTTCAAATTAATGCCTAACGCTTTAACTATTAGCTTTGACCCATTACATAAGCCTGGGCAGTGGCAAAGCCAAAAACGGAACTAATCCCACCATTTGTTGTTGCCAAAAGCATAACCAACAACCAACCAACCACCATATGTTGCGGCCTACAATGGGAACTAAAATTTCGTTTTCTTCACTTTTTTTGACCCATGAAAATTCATTAACAATAAATCGTCTACCCTGTGCTGCTGTTAAGTAAGTAAATATTGGAGATTTCAACTCAATTGCAATGCAAGCAAATGAGTTGTTTTTATTTTGGTTTTGTTTTCTAGGGCAAACAATTTCGATATTTTCAATGACATTCTGTTCAAATAATTGATCGTTTGGTGTTTTATTTATTTTTGTTTGGTTTTGTTTTGGGTTTTTTTTTTATACATGCCTATGCCTTGCATCAACTAGACACATGCACTTTATGAAACTATAATTAGCACAACGTTTTATTTTTTTAATGTATTTATGTAGATGCAGGTACTTGTTAAGTATTTTTCACTTTGGCAAGTTCAAGTTTGTGGCTAAAGGCTTTTAGCCACATACGTTTCTACAACTATTTCTTGCTTGGTTGCTTGGTCGCGTACCGTAGACGAAAATGGCTCGTGCTTCACGTTGTACTGTCGCCGACAAACTGAGGCTGGAACTCTGCAGCGGTGCGCTTAAGCGTCAAATTGCTCTTACTTGGTTACCTGACGGTGGGTGGGTAAATGTCATATATCATTGAGTATGCAAAAAATATATCAATATGTCTTCAATACCCTAAACTTTTTCAAACTGGATTCTATATATCTCATTATCTTGTAGTTGATGCCCAAATATCATGTTTAAAATGCTTTTACAAATTAAATCAATATTAAAGTATTAAATTCTTTATCATTTAGAAAATGTAAAACATTTAGTTATTATTATAACACAAATCATTGATGTCAATCAATTGGTTCAGTGTTTTAACGTCTGTGTCTAACGTGTTTGATTAGAAAATCTTTTTTAAAAAAAGAACTTCATAATAAACTTGATCTTGAGTCCAAGTAGAAGGAAATGTAGAATTTGTGTAGTTCTTTTTCAAGTAATTGAGAGATCAGTAAGTGAGGATTACTGGACCAACAAGTTTTCAAGAAAGACCGGTAAGAGCAACGGATCTTCGGTCTAAAGAAGATAGTTATTATTTGTCTATAAGGCAGCATCGTTTCGCAGATTAACAGTTTGGGTTTTTGTTAAATGCTTTTGGCAATGTGAAAAGTATAGCTTCTATGGATTTGAATTATGGCCGAACTCATTTCGAACATCATTCGACGACACACGCATAAATTATGCAAAAATTGTGTTTCTATTTCGATTGTATGGCCAACGCGTATTCTTGACCAAAATTAGTTCGGGCCGACTGGCCCTCTTAAGCATTTATGGCACGCTGCTCTCAAGTCGTTCATTTGGATGAGCTCTGTGTGTGTGTGTCCAAAACTATGGACACGTGCAATTAGTCGTTAAGCTCAGCGTTTATTGCCCTCTCGGAAAAGCAGTTGACAATGGAGTAGGAAAGGGGAAGGGGGTTAAGAGCTGTCTGGAATTTTCTGTTTACCGTTTGAGATCAAGGATGCCAACATCACTTAAAATCTGTGGCCCAATAAACCATGGCAAAGGCAAATTTCTCATTCATTGCCTCCTTCATTTGACATTGTAAGAATGGCAATGAGATGGCAATTGACAGTAAAAATTTCCAACAGTCTCGTAAATGTAATTTTAGTTTTATTTATAAAATTAATAGCCGCAAGTTTTCACTAATTAACCAAAAATGATTGTATAAGCAAATGATTTGAATTTTAGTTTTAGTGGTACCATTAGTTATTGAATTAATGTGTGATCCGAGTGAGGGGGAATCTTTACTGTCGTCATAGGCAGCGGCAATATCCATTTATCTTATATCTGTATACTCAGCTCTTTACTCGCTTGTGACCTCGTTCGTTTGGTTTGGGTCGGCTTGTTCTCGCTTCTGCATTTTACAAGCACATTTAAATTCATATTTAACTAAGCGAATATCGCAGACAAAACATTCAGTGCAAATAAACCTCGAAAAAAGTACTTGTATTCTCATATTCATTAATTCCGATTCCATGCATTTTGCTGCCAGCTGTTTTATTGTTGAATGTATGTCAAACAAAAAAACAGTGACAAAAATTATGTACATAAAACATTGTAATTATTCTTTACAAAATATTACTTTTTTGTTCGAGTCAATTCTCCTCGCTTGGGCAAACAAAGAGAATTTCTGCTTTCCAAAGCAATGAACTCTATGGCCTGATCTAGTTACAGATGATTTTTGAATGCGGAAGAAATACTAAGTTAAGTGGGATTTCATTTAAAAACAAACAAGCCCTACAAATATGTGAAAGGCAGGTCGAGAACCAGAACAGGAATCTGCTTTCAAAGAGACGCACATCTTTAGTTCCATGGCCAACTGGTTGCCTCTTGTGAAACTTTAAGTTCCACTTGCAATGGAGTGGGATAATATAAGAATGTATCCAGAGAACCTATTCACGCCTGCTATCGATTAGATAGAAGTTTTTAAGGATGTAGTAGACGTTACTTAACTTAAAAGACAAAGTTTATAGTCTCTACAATGTGAATCACATCGGTTTAGCATTCGTATCGCGATCACAATGTCGGTCTTACCTTTCCTAACTAACTTTTCTTTTTATAATCAACAGTAGAATTGGTTTGGATGTCATTTTTATTCAAAAGCTTGTCGAACGACTGAATTAACTAGTCTGAATAAACTCAAGATAAGATGTAGGAATATATTCTAGACAGCTTCTTATCCTCTTGTCGTTACAAGGTAAATATATAATTTTGTTAGAATAAATTCTGATGCTGAGAGTCATCTTTTTCCTGGCTTAGAAGACCTATTCTTTCCTATTTAGATATATATGTTTAATCTATTTTTTTTTTTATTATTCGGAAATCACTTTTAAATATTGAAAATAAGAGGTAATTAGCAGTCCTAGTTTTTAAGTATAGTTAATGTAGGGTTTTTTTTTAGTGAATATTTTTCACACATATATTAATAGCTATGCACATAGAAAAGGTGGAATCTGCAGAAACGGCAGCAGACTCATACTATGAAAATAAATCAAAGAATTGAATTAAAACATTTCATTTAAGCTCTAAATTTGTAAGTTTATCGTATTTTTTATAGTTCAAAAATCTATCCTATGTTGTAAGATGGCTAAATTTCGCCATTAGAAGGTAGTCCTGACCATTTGTACTATATCGTGTTTCTAGAGTTTCAGAAACTTCGAGGTATTGAAATGGGAAAAATTTTGAAAATGTAGCCACAGTGTATTATTATTTAAATTTATTTTAGCATTTTAAAAATTCATATTAATATAAGTAGAATTTATATCCATTTTGCTTCAACTTGGCGTTTACAAAAAGATTTTAAAAATGTTTAATCTAATTGTAAGAGTAATTAATTCTAAAAGTATGCAACACATTTTTGTAGAAATATAAACTAACCAATATACGTGAAGTCTACTTTTGCCTGCTTCGTTGATCTATGCTTATCACAATTAGAGTTTAAATTACCTTATCATAATAGCAACTAATAAATCATCTAAGTAACCTACCTCTAAGTTTTTTAATTAAAATCACACATAATAAAATAAGAATTATTGCAATCAATGCAAATCGGCTGATTACCAAAGCGAAAGTATCGATTTTATAGTATCGAACAAACGATATACTCTCTTGGTCCAGTCGCATGTGTGGTGCACCCTTGTGCCGCAGCACATAATCGGTCCACCATACAGCACTATCCAGTGGACTCATTGGTTGATCGGCTAAATGACTGGACATTTGCTTGGCCTTGTCTGTGTATCGTGGTTCCTCTAATATCTTGTGGATAGTTTCAGTTAGTTGCTCTTCGGTAATGGAGTTGGTGTCTAAGTTTTCAGCGATGCCTGCCCTTCGCATACGTTCCATATTCTTGAACTGATCGAAGTACACTGGTAGTCCCAGCATAGGAACACCATAACATATCGACTCTATGATCCCCAATAGGCCACCGTGTGTGATAAATAGCTTGACGTTGGGATGGGCCAGGAGCTGACGCTGCGGCACCGTCTGACTTATAAAGATATTGTCTGACTTATTTGGTAATGTTTCCAGCTCATACTTCCAGACAACCCGCTGCTTGAGCTGTGCGAATACTCTTAACAGTGGTTTTTGCAAATTCATGGGTAGCCATTTTGATAGGATCTCCAAACCCATTGAGAAGTAGATGACACCAAACTCGGCCTCGTCGAGAAAACGTTGCAGGGCAGCATCCAAAGGGGCTGCTGGCCGACTCAGATGTAGCCCAGCTACTTCAATAATGTTTGGCACATTCGATCTCACATGACCCATACTGAAATGATGGTTAATTAATATCAATGAAAATGCGCCATGACCATTGGGCGGGGGATGACCAAAGAATTTCTTGGAAAGCTCCACCTGACCGGGCCAAAACATAATCCACTCCAAAAGCCATTCTTCAGTAATATGCCACCAGTTTTGCCACTTGCTCCAAAAGTCAGTGCCATGGGAATAGCCCATTGGGGAGACTGGTTCGTAAACCGAGGGCGAGACGTTGCCCAAAAGATATTCAGTAATCCAATGTGGACCAAAGGGAGCCAATCCCACAAGCGGGGCATCATAGTATTCCGAAAGACTAAAGAGGGCGTACGTGTGTAGTGGCTCCAGGACGATGAGGTCAACGTGTTCACTTTTATTTGTTAAAAACTGTTGAAAGTCCTTGTCACTTAATATCGCATAGGTGATGTTGTACAAAAAGGCGGAGCCCAATGCACTTTCTATCCATTTGTTCGTCAAGAAGTCGCTGGAAATTTCGGCATTCATGATACCTGTAAAACACAAATGGTTTTCATTTTAAAAAAGGCTCCAGCACAACTAATCTTTGTCTACCATTAATTGTTTTATCCAACTGTGGCAGGCGTATATGCCTCACTCCCTCAATGTCATCAAGCACCCCTACACTGGATACCATTGTCACTTGATGGCCTCGCTCGACAAGTGCTCGTAAATATGGTGTCCATACTAGGTAGGGCGAGGGGAAGGTGTAGGCGGCTATGGCCAGTATATTGGAGGATTGGGCTAGCCGTAGGAGAACACACATAGCTAAAGTAAACGTAATACTCCTAAGGAGGCAGACCATTTTGCTAGACTCTAAACACTATCACGTCCGACTGTGTTGCAGGTTCGCATTCAACTGAAGTTGGGTATGGTTTGCAATCTTATCTTAATTAAGGTTGCGTGCTAATGATACTAGTCGAAAACTGATAAGATGTCTCGCCTATAATAGGGTTAAGTAGAGTTGTCAATACGACTAAGGTTTTTATTTATTAAATACTCTTTCCATAGAAGGAAATAAACTAAAAATGGTTCTTTTTTGTTAAACTATAAATGTTATAAAATAAACAAAAAGACCTGTTTTTTCGAGTTGTTTTCAATTGTTATTCGACAGCAATTGTCTTTCAATCACGACAGAAATATCGCAAGTTAAATATTTCCATGGATTAACTAACTGGATAGATTACGACCTATTGAAATTTAAATGGAACTTAGCCGGCTCGAGGTCAATCTTACAAAAGAAGATAGAAATGATAGAAGAAGAAAAAATTGCAGTAAAAAGAGAAATAATATTTTGTTTGTGTATTGATGAATTGAGTTGCAGGTAAAGAAATTTCAAAATGTATAAATATTATTGCCAAGGACTGCAAGGGTATATAAACTTCGGCATAGCCGAAATTAGCTTCTTTGATATTCATATACATATGTATGTATTTACAGTTTCCTTGGCTCCCTTAAACAAGTCTAGGACTTTGTTAAATTTGTTGTTTTCCATTTTGGTTTTGTCTGTAAAAAACATAGAATTATAAATACATACATATAAAATATATGTATAAAGTTTTCATTACATACATACATACCTTTAGAATTTTTGACAGTTAGTAGAATGTGGCTGGGTCAAGTGTACGCCGCAAGTTTCATTCATTCATTCATTTCCTTTTTGGCCCATTCGCAATATTCCAAAAATTTATAAATGCACCATTTTTATATTTCTTTTATTTAGCGGGATTAAAGCTAAAAATAGCTGAATCTAACTGTTTCCAGCTAAAATAGTGTGGCCAAATGTTACGACAATGTTGGAAAGCGCGCCAAATGGCGTTGCCAGATAACAAATTTTCTGGTTAAAAATTGGCGCCATACTTAAATTTTTGCGGCAAGTTCAAATAGATTGTTGATAAAAAAAAAGTTTATTATTACGAACAATTGGCAGAAATTTATCCATATAATAATGTGTTAATAATAATTGTTATACTTCAGTGCAATTGAGTTAATTTAATAAGCAATGACGTAAAGTTAAAGATGTTTACCTACATATGTATTTACCTAAATGGAATATTAAATTAAAATAAGAAAAAATAGGGAATAGAAAACAAGCTACGAAAGAATTGACAAATCGTTAAGTCATTTTAATCACTAAGGATTTATGAAATGTGAACTTCTGGTGTTCAACAAATTGAACGCGTTATTATCAAACCTTCTTGTGTCGGAATGACAGCCATTAAAATTCAAATTAATTAAAAATTCTTTTAAATGTTATTTATTTTGATATCAATTAATTTAAACCTAAGGATTTAATATTTCGGAAAATTGAAATTGAAATAAATAAATTTTTAATTAATTTGTTCCTGGAATCCTAGCACTGCAACGATAGAACTTTTTTATTAATGTGTTAGTTAGGCTAAAAATAAGATTATTTGGCTTCATTTAAAATAGAGCAAATTGACAGCATTTTAAATGTAAAGATTTAACCACATACTATATTGATTTTTATGAATACTTGAATATTAATTTACTTAACACTACTACTAATGATTACGACTATTTCTATTATTTCTTATTATTTCTATTTCTTTTGTGAGTGTCTTTTGGGACCTTTTTAAAGAAAATTGTTTAAAAACGGAAAGAATTATTAAGATTATGTTAGTTTATTGAATTGAGAACAAAGCTCCTGATCAGGCTCAGAATTTTGAAATTAAAACAAATGTGTAGTCATTTAATTTTTGTATACCCAAGATCCAAAATATCTTATAAGTTTTCAAATATTGACTGCATTTCCAAATTTTCTATGGAAGTAACTAGACTTAGCTGAAAGTACATTCTTATTAACATGTCTAAGTAATCTGAAACTCTGATAGAGTCTACCTGTCAGAATGACCAGAACTGCCCAGGCAATTGAATTTTAGACTTTATTTTGATAATTATTTCAATTCATAGCCTCTTTTGAATATTTGGCGGTTAAAGAATTTTAGCTTTGGGTATATACGAAGAAATAGAATCGCAAACAACAATGCACTTGAGAGTATGACTTTAATGAAACATCCACGGTGGTGGTTGTTGGAGGAGAAATCCTGAATTTAAACTCATTCATTTAATTATTCTGATTTTCTTGCTTTTCCCATTACATTGTAATTTGAATTGCTGTCTCTCGTAGCATATAACTTTAAGAATTTACTGTACCATGAGAACTCGAATGCGACAAACGCAAATAAATGTACAAACCGAATAACGTCGACTAATCTTTTCGGGAAAATTGTGTGGCAAGGGAAATTATTAGGCATCGAATCTCCTGACAAGGAAACAATTTAGTAACTGGCCGAGAAATTGGCCAACAGTGGGATACTTCCCAAGGACAAAGTTTGTCGGTTCAACAAAGCCAAAAAAGAATATGATGAGATTGACCGTCCCTTTGCAGGTGCACAATACAATAGGTATATGGGAGGCGTTGATTTAATCGACAGCGTAACTGGAAGATACAAAATTTTAACAAGAACGCGTTCGCAAGGATGTATTACGCAATAAACTTTGTGGTTCTTCCGACTTTCGGCTAAATATTCATTCATGCAACAAATCCTTAATTCCTCATAAAAACGTTCTAAATGCAAAATTTGGAAAATTAAAAAATAGTGTATTTTTATACCCTTGCAGAGGGTATTATAAAATTGGTCAGATGTTTGTAACACACAGAAGGAGACGTTCCCGACCCCATAAAGTATATATATTCTTGATCAGCATGAGAAGCTGAGTTGATAGAGCCATGTCCGTCCGTCCGTCCGTCTGTGCGTATGCGTTTTACTCAGCCGTCTTAAGAGCTATCGGGCTGAAATTTGTTTTCGGGGTTTTTTATTACCCGGGAAAAATAAAGTATGAAAACCATCAGGACCACTATATCATATAGCTCTAGAAGAACAAGAAGAAACACTTTTA
Source organism: Drosophila willistoni (assembly GCF_018902025.1). Lineage (NCBI taxonomy): Eukaryota > Metazoa > Arthropoda > Insecta > Diptera > Drosophilidae > Drosophila > Drosophila willistoni. The sequence goes on from NC_061086.1 coordinate 5,503,270, forward strand.
TAAAAATTGGAGTATGCTATGAAATTTACATATGTGATATAAAACCCCAGATCCCAAAATTTGAATGTGATCGGATAAATATAACACAAGTTACAGTCAATATAATAATCGGCTCTGCTGCCAGCTCTGACGGCAGCGCTGCTTGCTGTCTACTACGTCTTTCTTAGAATACTATTCCTTTCACTCGCACTTATTGCAAGCATACGTTGAGTGTACCAAACCAAAAGAACCGCCTTTTTTTGTTTTTTTTTTTATCAATTGACTCAATAATAACGCATACACTGACACTTTTGAATTGGAGCCTTTTTGGTTCAAAGCCGACCGAACTTACCGGTTAAATCAAAAGTGTCAGTGTATGCGTTATGATTAAGTCAATTCAATACATGCAAATAAGAGCGAGTGAAAGAGAAGATAATGGAATTTCTACTCTCCCAAAAACATTCCGATCCCTTTTAAAATGAGTTGTCGGTATTTTATGTTCATGACCGCATTTTTCAATCACTTTAAACTTAACGATGGCATGCAACGGATGTGAACTAACACTCTTCAACTTTGTCAAAATGACGGATGATGAGTTGTTTGAATTTTTGTTTGCTCATGGGGATGTGACCATTGCCAAGGCGGGATCGAAATTTAAGTAGCGAACTCTCGAACACTCCGCATCCACCGAAAGATCCACCGGAAGTTGGTTATGATCCAGTGGGTGTAAAACATGTAGGCATAGATGTCCCAGGTTATATAAGGCCAGCTGCATTTCGTCGATTTGAATGTCCCGAAGAGCGATTGGGTCCTGGAGCAGGTCGTGGGAAAAAATAAAAAAAATGGGACTTTGTTATTAACAAAATGTTTTCGCACTTTACCATTAATTGGATTGCCATCTACAACAAAGCAAACCAAATTAGTGGATATGTGTGCGTCTTTTATGAAATGCAACAATTTTTTAATTGATTCTATAATTGTCTCGGCGCTTACATACTCGTCCATGGTATGCACGACGTTGCAGTATAAAATGCTCCTCTTGGAGCCATCGAGCGCCACTGCCATCATTGTCAGTATTTTCACAATGTGTCCTCCCATCCTTGCCTTTTTGGATGAGGGCCCGGCCTCCTCATTACCCTTTCCGGGTTTAGCTTGAATCTGTAATTCGAAATAATGTTTATGTATTTCAATATTTAACAAATTCTATTGTCTTAAAACCTACCAATGGTGGCAAAAACAACTCGTCAATGCTTATGAAAAATGCTTGCTTCATAAATTCGCGAAGCGAATTGAAATTTTCTAGTTCCTCCACATTCTCCTTGCATATTTCGGATTACTGCTGGAATTCTTGAAGTCCTTCCTCAATTTTAGGAGAGGGAATTCTCCTCAGCACCGCAATTTCCGAAGGAGAAACATTAAATTTAAGGCTTGCCATTTTCTTTATTTTGTTTGCTTTTACTTTGTTAGCTTTTATTTTTAATTTTTCTTTTGACAGTGACAAAACCTAAATAAACCCGACTTCTACCTCCCTTTTATTTGACATTCCAATTTACTCCCATCTCAATTGGACGTTTCAATTTCAACGTATCTCCCATCTCAATTGGAAGTTCAATTTCAATTTCTCCCGTCTCAATTGAGAAGAAGAGAGCAAAGCAGAATGGCCGACCAGTTAATCGTCACACGGTGTCCTTATTTTGAACGGACGAAATGGACCGTGACTCACCCGTGCACCTTAACCTCGATGCGGAACAGTTGGTCGTCCGCCCACATGAGGAAACGGTGATTCCTACGGGGTCCGTCATGACGTATTACAGCCACCCGATCTCTGACTTCGGCGGGTACTCGTCTATCGGGCGTGTCGACGAGCCATTCCGGTGGTGTGAGGACCCAAAGGGCCTCGCGACGTTGGTCCAGGGCTGGTGTGAGTTGGCGGAGTAGCGGCGTCGTTTGCTGTGGCGAGCGATGGTCGAGGACGGGCCCGGAGAGGTCTAGGGGCATCTCTTCGCCTGACGGTCGTCAGGCGAACACCTGTACCCGCTGGGAGGCTTATAGGCTCATACACGGGCCGCAGAGGGGTGTCCGGCATGGCTGCTTCCACGACTTCTGGGGGTTGCCGTCTCTCCAGAGACTCACACACGGGCCGCGGAGGGGTGTCCGGTGTGAGCGGAACTGGGTCTGCGTGGGTTTTAGGGGACTCGTGCACGGGCCGCACGTAAAACCACGATACACGGGGAGCCGGCGAATTGGACTCGGATCCACATCGGATCCTCGGATGAACATTTCCTCCCAGAATACGCGCTCTGCTGGCCAGACGAGAGGCTCCGTTTGAGGAAGTGGGGGCGTGACCATGTCTTCGCGATATTGATCGATCAATTATATTATTCAAGTTACTTACTTGGATACAGGCCATCCTTTTGAGCACCACTTATGAAGCATCATATTAGCATAGTCCGTTATGGCAAGTCACAAGAGATGAAATGATAGATATATCGCATATATCTATTATTGACATATAAACAGCACATGGGACGACGAAGACGACAAAAACGAAAAAACACCTGAAACACATCACAGTTTCATGGTGTTGGGCTTGGAAAGGTGCCAAACATTACAACCTTTCCCTGGCGCGGGCCCATTTTCGCCTTTTTGGGAGGAGGCTGGCTCAATAGTGTTTCCACCTCGGTCACGTCCACTCCTCTTCTCGGCAACATCGAGAGGAGCTCCAACAGGTCGTCTTGTTGGTCAATTTTTTTCTCCCTTGCTCTCTCTCGTAATGGCGCGGCGGGTCCGTAGCCAATGCAATGTGCTCTATGAATGGCTACGTCAACAGGTCTCCTCCCGCGAAAGTGGCCGCATACGTCGCACATGGCTGTGTATCGGCCCAGTAAGCAAAGCACCACACATGTCACCATGTGTTTGACCCGGTGTTTTTTGCTTTCCTGGGAGCCACATACGACGCATCGCCACCTTCTTGCGCCATTCAAACAAATGAAATATTGAGATATATCAAATTCGGTCAGTACCTCTTTTTCTCCTCTAACAAGTCATCAAAAAAGAGGTCCTGACTGAGGTTGATTACCTCAGTACCCCTTTTGTTTGCGTTGCCGTTGTCACCATTGATGTCATTGGAGGTGGTGTTGGGCCGAATGACCATCTCGGCCCAGTCATAGGGACCGAGATCGAATGGTGACCTTGTTCGTGGAATCGGCGTCACGATCGCTGTCGGTGTTGTTGATGCCGATGATGTTGTTGCTGCATTCAGAGCAAGCGGCATTGCTGCTGATGTTGTTGCTGCTGCTGCTGATGTTGTTGCTGCATTCAGAGCAAGCGGCATTGTTGCTGATGGTGTTGCTGCTGCCGCCAATGCCCGGAGTTGCATGTCGAATGCCTGCAATTGATACTTCGATTGCTGGTTCATGGCTTCCAACTGATCCGCAAACAGCTTCAGTTGGGCATCCGTCTGCTGCTTCATGCTGTCAGCCTAAATTTGTTGGGTAAATGAAAACAAAAGTAAAAAATTGTAAGTAAAACAAAGTAAAATAAAAATATAGTAACATTTTTTAAATTGAACTACAAACTTAAAAAAAAATTCAATAATAAATCAAATATTTATCTACTTCAATTTAGCTTAATTTTATTTAAAAGTTTAATATTTTAAATTTTTAAATAATAAAACAAAAAAATCCCAAAAATGTAATCCGTCAAAATTATTCGTCTCTTGAAGAAAGTACTCAAATATTGTCAGACAGAGAAGAGCGAAAATTCTGGAAGAGAATAGGAAAAACCCTCATTTATGCCCCGACGTTTGAAGTTCATTATAGCCAATAAGGGCCTGCATACTAAATATTAGAATTAGTTTTAGTATATAGATTTAATAGAAATACTTAAAGAGACGAATACTTTTGTTGAATTAAATTTTGTTAATTTTTTGTTTTGTTAAACAAAATTTTAAAGTATTTTTTTTTTTAATAAAGTTAAGTTAAATTGAAGTAGATAAATATGTTATTTACCCCATCCCGTGAAAAAACGATTGAATTTAATATTGTATGTCCATCAAAAACGTGCATAAATACATGGGATCCCTAGAGACGAATACTTTTGTGACTTACTGTATATAGAATGAATTTCGTTTCAATAGAAAAATATCAAAGAAGCTAACTTCGGCAATGCCGAAGTTTATATACCCTCGCAGTCCTTTTTAATAATAATTTTACATGTTCAAAATTTGTTTTCTGCAACTCAATTCATCAATATACAAACAATTCCCAAAGCAAAGCAACGCACGCATACACATACAGTTTATGTAGCGTTGCGTCTGTGTGTGTATGCATGTGCTCTGTTGATTTGACACACACACACACGCACAAAAATGGCACGTGTTCGCCGAACTAACTTTTTTATTTGCAAATATTAATAATTAGTATTTCTATTATTATTAATATTTATATACATATAATCAATATATAATTAATAATTATTCATATTACTTACAATTTTATTACAGTTATTTTGTTCCATTTTGATTTGGGAAATGATTTTTTTTCGAATTAATAGAGCAGGGAGCGAAGGGGCGACCGACTTTGTTGCCTGTACGATTAGAAAGGATGTTAAAGTTAAAGGATGTTTACGGACAAACGGACAAAAAAAAAAAAGGAAAGGGAGAGAAATGGGTTGGCTTTTGACTATTTAAAAACAGGGTGACTTTTAAATATAATAAAAGCCATCTGTTTAAGCCCCTGTCTCCTTTGTTTAATAGTCAGTGCTTTGGGTCTTATTACATTTAAGTATTGTTCGCCCGCGAATCGGACAAACTGACCAATAAGTTCTGATTGATTCAGTTTTCCTCATAGAATTTACTTAGTCGCCCAAGTAGCTTCTTTATATTGTCCACTTCCAATTGATACCTCTCTTGACTTTCCGCTGGCAACCTATCCTTCACGAACATCCCATCTACTGCAGCCATGTAGGTGGGAGTTGTGTAGGTTGCGCCATAGATGGCATGCAGCGTTTCGTCGATGTGGTGGTGAGTTTTTATGCACACGTTAGCAAAGTGTGCATAGTCCCAAACAATGGGGACATCGCCGTGGTGGTCATCGCGAAACTTCATATTTACGCTGCATCCATCGCAAACGTAAGCTATCAAATTTCCCAACATTTTAGCGTCCCTGAGGTAACGCTCCAAATGCCCAGTAATTGTATCGATCGCTGCGCTGTTGTAGGTGTCGTCCTCCCACAGCATCTTGACGTATGCGGTTTTCCTCTTCCTCCCATCTATGGATTGGAGCATGACAAAGAGGACAGACGTCCTCAATGCCGCCCCGTCCGACTTAGCCCGTTTTGATGACGAGGGTTTATCGTCATTCCCACCATCATTGCAATCCTATAAAATTGTAAGAAATAATACATAAAATATGGGAACTTCTTTTATGTCAGGTCAAAATTGTACGGCTATTGACAAAATTCATTTAAGAAAAATAAGCAATTAGAGATACTCCCACAAAATTTATTCTCAAAGGATAACATCTCAAGAATAGTGTATTAAAATGTTACGAAGTTGTGGGCAGTTGAACGCAGGTCGCCCAACAGTTTTATAAGGTGCGCGCAATAAGTAAGTGTGACAAAGACTTATCTCAGTTATTTGTTTCGTTTGAAAATATTTAGTTTGATTTTTTTCTAATTTTGCACTAAGCTTTTTTCCATTTTAATGGGTTGAAATATATTTATAAATTTGAAAAGTTTAATAATAAATATATTTCATTTCAATATTTTTATCGGTTTATTTTATATTGATAGCAATGTAGTGTCGCAATTAATTAATTCGCGCACCTTTTTAGATTGTGGGTTTCAAAGTCACTGAACACGATCATTCAAAATATACAGGACGAATCCGAAAATCACAGTACCTACTTTTTCACTAAATTCCCCAAGTAACACTGTCTTTTTATTTAATTTATTACTTTTACAAAAACAAATAACTCGGTTTTTTGGGAGAAAATCGGGGTTTTCGACTTTCAACTGAATTTTAAATTCGGAAACGAAATTAACAAATAAAAACTCAACAGCGTTACGTGGGGAATTTTGCCTTTTAACTAATGCAATTTAATTTTTTCATTTCCAATGATTCTGTGATATATTTTCATCACCGCCAAACACATATTTTTCGATATTGCCTATATCTCACTCAATTTTCAATATTTTTGAATGAATTTCACACATATTGTTTTAATGTTGTTTATCACACGCGCAAACAAAAACTGAACTGAACTGAACTGAAATTTTTAAAATAAAACCCCCACCTCCACCAACCTTAACACATTACATTTCACAAACATTATATAATGTCTACAATTTTTTATAATAATAATTTTTGTTCATTTACTTACATATGGGAAGAACAGTTCATCGATGCATACCACAAAAGGAATGTCTTTGAAATGCTTCAAATTTTTGAAAAGCACCATCGCATTGGCCTGCCTGGTGGTACCTGTAATTTCGTCAATGTACTTGATTGCCTCCTTAAGATCGGCGATGGGGATCCTCCGCAAGTTGGCGATCTCGTTACAATCCACGTTGTACATTAATTTAACCGACATGTTCACCGAAATAAAGTTTAAATTAATTTTCTCCAAAAATTTGTTTGAAACACTCTGTGTTAATTCGCAAACGCACTTTGAGTAAGCGAACGAAAGTAAAAGTTGAAAGGAAGCAACAAGTGTTTGCCGAAAAGAGAAACCAAAAAATAAGTAGATTTCGATCGTCGAAGCTTGCATACCCTTAAATTGTCTTTGTGATTGAAATTAAAAAATGGTTTGGTATAAAAATATAGACATCATCGTATGTTTATATAGCAGCTGATGAATTCTTCAAAATCGGAGAATTCATATTACGTAGTTATTATTTGGAATGCTATTAATAAAGCATTGGTAAGTGACGACTAACACAGTGAAATGAAAATAAAATTGTAATTGCATAATTGCATCTTTATATCATTGTAGGAAAAAAAAAATTAGAACGCTTTGCAAATGCACCGCTGAAAACAAACAATTTTTATAAGGATGTTAGAGAAGTCGCCAAGTTTTTATAACACGAAGTACAATGGATTGTACTCATTCCGCAACATGAGGGCGTAAGTTGAAGTGCACCTGGCCGCCACGTTTACAGTAAAGGCCATCGCTAAATCATAAAAATTGACCATGTCCAATCTTAAGCAGGATTTTGATGAATATTTGCTACTACAAAACGATCAGAAAAACAATTTCAATGTAAAGATACCACAAATAAAGGTGTCCAGTTTGGGTAATATATTTTCCCGGAATTCAGAGCCCGAAGCAAACAGTTGGCTAAAGGATACACAGGACTCTTGCTGTCCCAAATTGGTACGATTGCTGTTAATCTGAAATACGTGTGTGTACATATCCCATCATTAGATCCCTTTTTTGCAGTATCGAGTGCAGTGAATAGTTGGCTTCGTGGCTTGGCTTGGAAGTCTATTCTTTATATTGAGCTTCTGTTTCCTAGCCGGCTTTGGTGACTAGACCCACTCCACCCATAACTGCACCTTCAAGCGGTTGTCCATCCTCGGAAAGACTTTGTCCTAAACGGGGATGCTCTTGATCTACTTGTTGTTCCTCGCCCGCAGACTAGCAATTGCTTAGACCTCAACCAGCCAAGTGTTGTGCCATTTTATTGCCGTTACTGATGGCAAAACGCTCTGATAATTGCATTTGACGCAATGCAGCCAGCCACTAGAAAGAAGCAAAAAAGAAAACCATGTTTTCAAAAATTAGTAATAATCATGTTTGGCCTTTGATTATCCTATTAGGATAAGTAGATTTAATTATATCAATAAGATAAGATAAAACCCTGTCTGAATTGTAATCCTTAAACATTAGTTGTCCTTCTACTCAGAACTACTCTCTCCCTCATGTTCTTGTAACTCCATTATGGGTGCCTGGAAATTGGAAATTACTTACGTACACCTAAAAAAATGCAACAAGTCCTTGCCCCTTTCCGAACCACACCGAACCGAGGCAACCACAACCTTAACATTGTTGCACTTTCCAGTACTGCATTCGAGGCCTGAAAACAAAACAAGAAACTGAGTAACAAAAAATAATACGAATCCAGAACAAAGAGGAATACGAATCCAGATCAAAGAAGAATATAACATCGAGCCCCCCCCGATCAATGCTTTCCAAACTGCAATTCGTTTTCAATGGTTTCCAATCTGCATCTCGCTTACAATGCTTTTAAAACTGTAATTTACTCAGTTAATTTCGAACTGAGAAATTTTTGCAGCTTTGATTGCAATTTGAAAAATTTTTTTTTCATCGCAAGTTAAATATTTGCATGGATTAATTAAGTTAACTGAATGAATGAAATTAATTTGAAAATAATTTAAACATAAATTTTACCTCGATTTAATGTGGTGGGCTTATGAAATTATAAAATACAGCGTTAGGATTTTGATTGCAAAGGTTTGAAAAAGCGAAATGTTCAATTTATTGCTGCCTTGTGTTCTTTGATCTCAATATTCTGATTTCTTCCTGCAAAATTTCCTGTAAGTTAATAACAGCATCAAACTAATTCGGTTTTAGTTAATATAGGACTTGACAAAAACATATTACTTATCCAAAATAAAGTTCAGTTATTTGGGAATACATTTTCTAGGTACAAAAAAATTATTTGAAATGTTTTCCCAGTTCTTCTGGTACTTGGAAAATGAGACTCTGTGGCAAAATTATCAAAATTGAAAGAAGGCCGAAGGTGCTTAATTTGATTGTCTTTCGTTTTCGATTTGAGTTGAATAGCGAAAAGTCTTTTAAAATGTCACATCGACCAGACCAAGTCGAGTACCAATTCTCCCGCCCTACTTCGTAAAATTACCCTTTTATTATATAGTCTGCTCTTTCATATGTCATTCATGTGGACTCTTTCTTAAATTTAAACACAGTGTATTGCTTACTCTTTCTATTGGGTCATGCGCATGATCGAGCAGCACCATCTTTGGAGTTTTTCGTTTCGAATTCAGCACTTTTTATTTCAATAGAGGGAGCCACTGTCGGGGATATTTGCAGTAAGTGCAGACACGAACCTTAAATACGTGTTTAGACCAAGTTAGCAGGGACACAATTTGATAAGAAGAAAAACAAAATCTCTCAATCAAATGAAAACAATTATAATTTGTTTACTGGGCTTTTCTTGGCGCGCCCGCCACATCAAAATTGTTTCTGTGACCGTGTTAAACACACCGTAGATATATATATAGTGAAATGGCAGAAAACACTTAAATACACATATCAAAATAAACATCCACACACAGTAAATGAACAATAGCCAAACAACCAGCAACAGCTGACGCAATCTGATGCAACATTACACAATTGCAATTTCATCAAACATTGCAAACAACAAAACAAAAAACGCACAGTTTAAAAATTATAGCGAAACTGGTTTGTTCGCTTCAGCGGATATTACAAAAATTGCGAAATGTAAGGGCAAGCATTAAAATGCAAAGTGACTTTATACATACATACATAATTGTGCCTAATATTATTAAGTTTGTGGTTTACATTTTACATTGTTGGTAAATATAGACATTGACACGTCTGCAGGAGTTCCCGGAATCAAAAAGCTTTCTCAAATTGTTCTGAATTACGCCAAAAATACGCACGGCGAAGGTCCTTGTCGTTTAGTTGTTTGCTTGATACGATTTTTATGTCATCTAACAAAAGGATGAAATAGATGTTACAGGCTGAAGGCAGTTTCGTCGATCCGATTAAGTAAATGTCTTTATTATTTTTGACTGTCTCTACACTTTAACATTATAGTTGTTACTTTTCACTTTATGACTGACATTTAGGCCCACTTTAGGCAGGCCTAAATCTTCAGGTAATTAACTAACTAACCACTCAGAATCTCGTGCCTTAACTCCAAACCTGACTTGGTAACATTTCTAACCTAAACGGCAACATGCCAAGTTTGTTCAGTTCCTTAAAAGTGTTATAAGTTTCATTTTGAACTTAAATGAGGTAAGTAAGTCGTCTCGCCGACTTGGGGATACCATGCACCAAGGGAAAATAATATTTCAAATTTCGAAAGCAAATATATATCTATTAAACACTCAAGCACTCTAGCCCCGCCACAATTGTACGGCCAATTATGCCGTTTTGGAACGCCTAGTAAAATACGCTTATGTGTATATTTTTTACACCCCTTAAAATTGAACTTTATAGACTTTAGATTAGCACAACTTTTTATACCCTTGCAAAAAGGGTATATTAATTTTGGTCAAAAGTGTGCAACGCATAGAAGGAAGCATCTCTGACATTTTATAAAGTATATATATTCTTGATCAGCACGACGAGACGAGTTCAAATAGCCATGTCCGTCCGTCTGTCCGTCCGTCCGTCCGTCTGGATCAACGCAAACTCCTCCTAGACCGTAAGAGCTAAAGAGCTGAAATTTTACATGTAGGCTTGTATATACTGCAGGCGTTGTATATCTCGGATTCAGCCGGATCGGATCACTATATCATATAGCTCCCATACAAATGGCAAAGTCACGAACAGTGACTTTTCTTAATATCTTCGGTATTTTTTTTTGAGCTATTATCGTGAAATTTAATATTGGTGAGTTAATTACACATATAAACGACTTTGCCAAATTTGATCAAGATCGGGTGACTATATCATATAGGAACTATCTTTCGAAAACAGTGACTTTCCTCAATAACTTCGTTACTTTTGACGCGATTGCTTTCAAATTAAACATTTGTTAGTTTAATATATCTGTCAATGACTGTCCAAAATTTGATAAGGATCGGGTAACTATATCATATAGCTCCCATAGGAACGATCGGTGGAAAACAGTGACTTTGATCAATATCTTCGTTATTTCCTATGCTAAGATTGTAGGCCGTTCTTTCGGAAACATTAGTATTTTTAGCTTGAACGTTTTTCCATTTTGATGGCTATAGGTAAGGAAAGAGCTACCATAAAAGTTGCAAGGGTATACAAACTTTGACGCGGTCGAAGTTAGCCCCGGCCCTCTGGTTTTCTATTGCATTGATCACCAAAATTTAAATGGAAAAGGAAAATAAATTGATTTAAAAGTTACAACAAAAGAAATGAAATTGCAGAATTTCGTGCTTGATGAAAATAATAGGTACACTTCAATTGACCAAGTTTTATTTAATTTGATCCAATCCAATCCAATTATCCACCATTTTTTTTACCATTACTTTTTCCATCCGGTTGGGGATACTCTTAATCAAAGCTTGGCAGGACTCTATCGAAATCTTCTTTGACGCACTCCCACAATTGTCGATTGTTGGCATTTTTTTCTGTTTCCGCCTGATTCTATAGCTGACCCCACTAGTAATTGATGAGATTCAGATCAAGAGACTGACTGGACCAAGCGAAAACCACTCCTAACTTCGAAAATTCTAGTTCGATTTCAATTTGGTAGTTTGGTAGATGTAAACAAGATTAATTAATTACGATAGTCAAAAAATTGCAAGAGAAAATCGGTTTTTTCTAAATTATAGAGGCGGAAGTATTAATATACCATTTTACCCTATAGGTGCATGGTATAAAAATGTACACTTTTAGTTCTTTAAAAGTTTTAGTGACTTTTGTATTAGATTCTCTCAATAACAGTTTTAATTGAAACATGTAATAATTGTAATATTTTTCAACCTGAAATGCATTAATTCATTTCACATTGATTCATATGGGAAAAGAGGTTTCGCTTAACGGACAAGATGGTCGAACGAAATGTGTTCGTTAACCGAGGGTCTACTGTATAACGGTTCGCTCCACAACTTTAAAAGCTAAAGTAGCCCGATTTGGTGTACAGATTCCTATAGTATTCGTCAAATTCATAAAGTGCTCAATTACTCGCGTGCTTTAAAAAAAAACTAAAAAGACTTGTTTACTCTTCTTTCATGAAAAATGTACATTGGTATATCTATGTATATCTATTGCATATCTAAGGCTTTGTAGATCCTTTTCTTTTTATATTCTATTCACATTTCTTATGGAGAAGTAAAATTCTTTTTAAAGTCTTTAGCAAGCAAACAGATATGTACATATAACAAAGTTGCTTTTACTACTGCCTGAAATGGAAGAGGTGTAAAAGTAAAACGCCATCACTTTCCATTTACCCAGTCATGGACTCCACACACAAATGCAATGCGGTGCGATCTCACTTTTTTTTTATATTTGACTATAACTCAAAGTGCATTTCAACCATGCCTACATTTGCATTGTGGGTGTGGGGATACGTGTGTGTATGGGTGCCTTTCAAACATGCATGAGCTTTGCTGAACAGTACCGAAAAATGTAACCCAGGATATTCTGGCAAAAGGGACGAGCCACAGCCAGAACTGGAGCCTTATACGCCCAATCAACGCTTCGACGGGTGGCGGCCCAAATTAACTTAACACTCATAAATCAGCGTTAACGGCAACCGCAAAAGTGTTGCATAAAAAATGGTTATAGCTGCTCCTTTTGTGAATATTTTTGTTGTTGTTGCTGTGTTTGTCACTATTTGATGTTTGGTTGGTCCAATTCCATACCCATTCCAACTCTAACCTATGTAAATATGGGACTGTTTGGACTGAATTGCATTCAAAATAAACAGGTTCTCGTAAAATTCATGCAGACGCATTGCTCAGTTGATGGCAGCAATATTTTTATGTTTTCATACCCTATAAATGTTTGGCTATGATGGACCACTTTTGACTTTTACACCAGGGCTTCAATCTATGATACTAAATAGTCGAATTGGGTATCAACTCTATGAGTCGAAAAGGCTGTGCATCATCATACAAACATATATATGTTTTTTTTTTTTGGACTCTGGTCAAAAATTGCTGCCGTCAATTTGGGTGATTAAATTGTAGTACACAATTTGCAGAATTTTTTTTACTCTATTTTCTTTCTTTGTGTTGTTTTTTTCAGAGTGTGGGGGAATTTTATGAGTTTCTTTTGGCTCAATCATCGTTTTGGCAGTAATTTAGATGAATTTCTGTTGTAATATTCGATCAGAGAGATGTGCTTAATTGAGCTGCTGGGCAGTTGGCTTTGCATGACTAAAACGAGTTAATCGAATGAAATGCAAATATAAATGTCAATTGCAATTGAAACTCATCCTCCATATCGTTAATGTCCATGTATGGATAAGGGCCAAATGACAGGCGTGTAAATATTTCCGACGGAAATGTACATAAACCGTATCAACTCGAGTTGACATTATTTATGCACTTTTGATTTGGCAGGCACTCAATGAATAATACAAAAAGAAAACGGGAAAACGAAAGGGGAAGCCGTGACTCTCACTAAATCAAACTTTCTGCCAGCTGCAAGTGACAAACCAAAAAGAAAAAATGATGTAAAAGAAAAAACCGCAAAAGAGAAAAGTGTGGAAAAATGGCGGAAAACCTCAGCAACAGCTGTCATTTAGCCTTCTTTATTTGTTCTGTTTTTGGGGCCCTTTGGCCCTTTTTGATGGCAAGCCAAGTGAATTTGTCATAATTTATGCAGGCAACCGCCAACTGCCGGAAACGGAAGCTGTCTAATTATTCAACGTTGGCAGTTGGTTAATAGACTGAGTGCCTCTGGCAGCTGGAGTTGTGCGTAGTTTGCACTTGCAACTTTTTTTCTTCTCCTTTTTTCCTTCTCCCTCTCCCTGCCGACGTGTCTACTTTCCTGTTACCCCTCGTTTAATCGTGTAATCCTTTTGGCAAGTCGCGTGGGCGCTTTTAATTATCTTAATGGGCCAATGCGGCGTATGCGCAATATTGACTCTTAACGCTGTGTAAATGGCACAACACTCAGCACACACTCGGCACACACACACACGCACACACAGACAGATAGACAGACAGTGCAACATTAAAATGCTTACCAACTTGCCCCGGCAGGTGTCGCTGCCGTGATAATGTCAACAGCCACAACGGAAACAATAAAAGCCGCAGTTGTCTTTTACTTTTGCTTTTGGCCTAGAATGCGAAGCAGGTGAGGCGGGGTAAATAAAAAGGCGCCATAGGGAAGTGGGATGACGGCAAGGACTAGGACAAGAAAATGTTGTCTGATGAAGATAGCGGTTGACAGCGGAACGAATAGAGAGCAACAGTCAACAAGGGGTAAGAAAATGATGGAGGATGCTGTGAGGACTGCTCCCAATAAATTGAGACAAAAGAGTTCCAATGAAATTAAATGTATATAGGTACATAGATTTTTACTTTATATAAAATATCTCCTTTTTCCAGTAGATTCATTATGTTTAGTTCGCTCCTTTGTAAGGCATTGCAAAGTAGTCTTTATTTTTCTTTCATGATATTATTATCTAGCATATTTCATTTACTTCTGTTTCTTATGTTGTTTTATTATATTTGTCATGGCTTTTCATTTGCGTAGTTATCAGTTTAACTGCTCGGAAAAAGTTGTCAAAGGGTTATAACCCACTTTAATTTGAGTGCTTGTTCTTTGGCGGGTGAGTTGAACTTGTGATGTGTCTTCTTTGATATAGATTATTGCCAAATGTCGATTGCCGAACTCACATAAATAATTTAAGTGTCTTCTGGCTCCTTTTCGCACGTCGCTGACAAGCGTCAGACTCGATAAATAACGATTCGTTGCTCGTTGCGTTTCATGAATCGGCACAGAAAACGTCCTTGAACCGACCCAGGAGCCACTTCAGTGAATGGCCTACAACTAGTACGCTCTCTACCATTCTCTGCCCAAACTTTGGCTTCCACTCTGTGGGCATCCTGTTGCGAAAGTAGAAATTAAAATTTATATGTCAAGCAGGCAGTCAGCCAGCAGGACGAGTGCACAAAGTTTTTTACACCAACTTTTGCGGTCTGAGGCCTGAGCTAACTTTTGTGCCACATTGAGCACAATAATGCCAACAATAACAATAACAATATTATCCGCAAGCCACCTTTAGTCGCTCCACTAGCCCACTGGATTCGCTGGGGCGGTGGGAGCAGAACAAGGTCTAATGCAAACTAATGCTGACTTTACCACAGAGAGTTAGAGAGTCAGAGAATCAGGCATGAGCTTTTCCTTTGCTTTAGCCAGCAACCATCTCATCTCTCTCCCTTATTGTGTGCACTGTAAAATACTTTGTTGTTGTTTCTATTGTTGTTAGTATTATTATTATTATTATTTCGCTCCAAAGGCACACTCCAACATCCAAAACCAAATCAGACACAAATACAAATGCGGATGTGAATGCAAATGCAAATGCGATCTTCAGTGGGGTTAAATGTGCCAGTTGTGGTGCAGTTTTATTCGTGTTTTGGGCTGCCAAGTTTTCTAATTGCCTGGCAACAAATTCAAATTAGCTGGCCTAAAGGCCAACGGGAGAGAACATGACATGTCCCGGTGACTCTGTGTCCTTTGTATTCCAGCTGCTGCTTTTTTCTGTTGTCAGCGGCAAAAGTTGCCATTCTTGGTTGTTCTCATAGTTTTCACTTAAACCCCAAAATTGCATCTGCAGTTGTTGGTGCTTTTAAGCGTTTAAATATTTATAAAGCGAAGTGTATTATGTTAGCATGATGGCTAAACCATTTAAGATGCATTCGAATAAAAGTGCAAGTTAAGTGCGACAAATTGAATTAAATGCGAATAGAAACTAAAAGATTGTAAGCAAATGTAGATAAAATGTCTACCCCGATCAATCGAAAGCTTACAATTAAGCCGAAAGTCAGCATAGGCCTAGGTTTCCTAGGTTTAATCATTTTATATGTAATTTTAATCAACTGCAAAACCTTTTTCTTGCTTTCCCTCCTTGGTAATTTAGACTTGAATCCAACGACGAAGCAGCAACAAAGTAAAATGCAAAGCATGCATTAAAAAATATTCAAAGTGCAAAAAAAAAAGTGACGAGGTGATTTTAAGCCACATGCTTCAACTTTTTGCACAAAGAGAAAGTTTAAGCTGAAAGTCTGAAAACACTTTGGAGCAAAGAAGACACCCGTTTGGGCTACACCCATGATCATCATACACGACTTTAACTAACTGTCTCTGGCTGACTGTAGTGTCAGCAAAGTGGTATTAAGACTTCAGCTGAAATGATTACATGCCTGTTTAGATTTGTCAGACGATGGTTTACCGAGGGGTGTGGGCAGTGGTTGTTTAGGGGGGAATCAACGTCGGCTGGTCGCTGGCAGCTCATGTATTTTACAGTTGATAAATGATTAAATTAAGCATGACATGCCTGTCGACCTCACACTATTTTCAGGGCTGCACACACACACACACACACACACACACACATAGAGCTGCGGAGTTGTGGCAGCTGTTTCGGAAACTTCTGCTTGGCATTGTCTTGCCACAACCGCTTGCCACGGAAAGAAAAGCTCCGAAATTTGGGCCAAATATGCACTTGCCAAAAACTTGTAGTCTAAACACATAAAAAAAAGTATTATAAAATGTAACCTTGGCTGAAATTCATAAGCCATAAATTGTGGAAATTTAATTATATTCCAAAAGATGATGAAGAAAATTCACCGAAAATTGTTGATACATTTTTTTTTAAATTTCTACAGAAAATGTTCCGAGTGCTCAATCTACTATCTACTGTCTCTCCGTTTCCCCTTGTCCTGATCCACCTTCTCCTCTTTTATTCCTCCGCAACTCTTTCACTGTTTTATATGCACTGCCTGCCTTCGCTTACACTGGACTAGGTTCTTGCTGCTGCTGATGTTGCCGGTGTTGTGGCAACCTGCTTTACTTTTGTGGCAACTTGCTGCCTTCTTTATGCGTCTGAAAATGTGCATTTTCCCCCGCACAAAATAACTGGCATCTTGTTGGCCTGGCAGTAAACTATTTGGAAAAATCGTGCACGTTTTCATTTAGCTGAGTGCATGGGACGATGACGACGCCATCTGCAATGGCAGACACCAATGTTGCTGCTGTTGCTACTGCTTGCCAACAGATGCAAATGCAAGTTATTATAAATTTAGCCTTTTATCGGGATTTATGGAAAATACGTTTGTTTTGTGAAAATATATAGATCTTTATTTGAATTGTGGGCAGTGCCTTGAAAGGCTTATCGAACCTGACAAACGACTATTTGAACTTTACTATATACTCCAACTTGAATGTAAATGCAATGTGCAACAAAATTTGGTTCTTAATTGGTCTTACAATATCCTAGACTGACAGTAATTCGAGCCTTGAGGTTTGACAAAACGGCAAAGACTAATTGCAATAATTAAGACAAAACTTATTTGCCCAAGTCAGCAAACAGTAAACATAGTTTGCAACTATAATCACTTAAATTGTCTAGATAAACTGGCACAAGACACACAAAGGACCACATGTCAAGGAGCATGTAAATAATTTCATTTAACTAGCATTCGAAAATCTCAGTTAAATGCTCCTGATTAATTCTCAATCAATGAAGATACATATTTTACAGTTAACTTCGTCTCCTAAATAACTTTGAGTTTATAGATAAAGCAAAGTAAGTAAATTGAAATTTATTATAAACATTACATATTCTTTTTATAAACTAACTTTTTCATGATAAATGATATTAAATCAGTTCTGGGTTAGTCTGGCTATTCAAAGGATTTTGGATTTTTTCGGTTATTGTTTAATTGTTCTGATAATGAAAGTCAAATCAATGATTGAACTAGAGTCTCAGAAAGAATTATGATTTTTGGGTTAGTTTATTTTAACTAGCTCCAGCATTAAAGATACTGGATTATTATTTCGCTAAGCCGACTGAAGTTAGAATTTAATGATTCTTAACATGCGGCACACCCTTTAAGCTACCAATGTAATAATCTTCTTTGAAAGTTCTACCCTGAAGGGGTATTTTAATGAGGTTAAAACCTAGACAAATATGTTACACTATAATAATTTCCTTGGAATAAAATTCAGTCCGAAAATTAGTTTTAAAAACGTTGTCTGATTCCTGATAATTTAAAGACATTTTTGTCTATCAAATAAAGCAGATTGCATTTCGATGCCAAGGCAACGTTTTATATTCGCAACTCTGGCCTTAATGCAGATTTGATTTCCCTCGGTGTTGCCGCCGAAATTCGCTAACTGCCCAGCAGACCCGACGCAGCCACCAATGGGTTAACCCATATCACTCATTCTCTTTCATTTTCATACTTATTGTTAAGCGCCAGCCTACGTGCTGGGAAATTAACCGTTGCATCTTGCGCTTTAAGCTTACATGTTAGGTTCTATGCTTGTTACTAAGCGGCGGACAGAACAGTTTGGTTACAACCGCGAGTAAGGGCGATTAATTTATAGCGGCTCGCTTACAATCATAGCAGCTCTCAAACGGCTCGCTTACAAAAACGGCTCGCATAATAACGACTCGCATACGGCACACACACCATACACACACCCATTAGCATAAGAAATACACGTGGAAGAAATAAATGAAGTATCACGTGAAAAGTGGAGTGTTTTCTTGTGGGCCCGCTAAAACATCGAACCTTAGCGCCAAACTCAACACTCGGTTTCCGAAAGCTCCAAAAGATATTACGAAAGAATAGAACTTTTCGTTACGCTCTAATGTAATCAACAGAATTAGCAGTCAACATTGGACAGAAAGGAAGAAAATTCTTGTATTCCGTATCACATTCTTATGAGATTTATTTATATTTTGTAATAATCGTTATTTAAATGAGGCACCGTTTAAAAGATATGCATTTTGTCTTATTGTTAGAACTTTACAAGATATTTTATTAATTTAACCCTACTTCCTTACAGTATAATTTTTGACCCTTTTTTTTTGGTTTTGAAAAATAATTAATTGCTTGACTAAAATAAATTTTTTCTCTTCGTAAACCTATTTTGGATATCTAGTTTTCTTGAACGTGAAAAAATGAAAAGTTACAAGTACCTTGTTAAGGTCAAAATTGACCCCACATGAAAATCCAATCGGCTATGTTACGAAAGATATATGTCCTAAAATAAATGTTCATAAAAAAAGCTTTGATGTTTTATAACATGATAACATGTCTTCAAATAATATGATCATTTTATATTTCGTTTTGCTCATCATAATTCACTTTGCTTAGTAGACTCATGGAATTCAGATGTAAAACTCTTGCCAAAAAATATGTCCACACTGAAGACTTTATATTTGAATGAACTTGGACCTTACGATTTTGATAAAATTTAAGAAATAGGTTCTAATCGGGAGACCAATGTTGTCTTCAATTTAGACTTGGAAGGGTCACAAATCGAGCATGAATGTAAGTATAATCCAGACTTCGTTTCCAAAGATGGGAAAGTTTATTAGCATACAGAACCGACCGCCAAACAACTGAGTTAAAAGAATCTATCAATTCAAATCGATAGGTAAATAGACACAAATAAGTTGACAACATCAGAGGATAACTGCGCTTGCAAAAACCGGGTTCCCCACATAGCACCACATGAAGGAAGTCAGTGTTGAAGATAATAAAAAACCGATCATGCTCATGATACAACAATAAACCAAGAAGGTGTGGACACTTGTGGCCAAATGATTGACACATTCTCCTGCAAACAAAAATAGGTCATTCCTATTTTTATAAAAGTATGCTAGGCATATCCGGTATTAGAGCATTTATCATTTATGAACACATATCAACATAAAGTCTGCATCCGCAGTTGAGATATGTAGGCGAGAGTATTTGGAATCGCTTTTTCTTCGATGAGAAAAGAGGGCACACGCAGAAAATGCTATTGCTCTCGTCAAAAATATTGAAAATCAACTGTCATCATAAAGTCAAAAACGGTCAGCTATAGAGCCTATTATAACCAATCCGAAAATAATTGTTCGATGCGAATTATGTCCCTATAACGCAGGAGGGAATAAGTATGGGAACTTCTGCTGTTCTTGGCAGAAGTCTTGATGTCCTAATCATCAACTAAACTAAAACATAATAAAACACAACTAAAAACTAAATATATACCAATTTTCGTTAATTAAATTAAATAGTATTATTTATGACCCTAACAAAGAACTAAGGGGGGTTTTTAAACAAGGAAGTTGGGTTAATATATACAACTTTAAAATATAGCAAAGGAAATCTATATTTCAGAAGACATTTCTTAATCTTAGTATACAATATAATATAAGTAGTGAGAAGTAGTAATAGTAAGTAGTACTCAGTGTAAATACAAAGATTATTTATTTCCCAGTTTTATTTTTACTGTTATCGATTTTGTTTATCGATCTAGTGGAATTCACATATTTTCCCTGGCTTGCACACTTATTGCTAGTTAAACTAATGAAACAAATCAAACTTAAGCATACAGTTTGGAAGCACTGCGATTTGGATTAAACTAAAACTAACCTTCCGTTAGTTATCTTGTTTTTAAATTCTAATGTTTAGATGACGCTGCAATTTTTGCTTCTGTTCATTCTCCGATCTTTCCTTTCGCAATCTCAACAGTTCGAGGCCCTGCAAATCCTTACAAGTTTCCAACGATTGTCCTGGGTTGTGAGCTGGCAAGCCGTTCAGAAGCCTCTTGGGCGACCGACGATAGATGACAAAATCAGAGGAATCCCTGCCGAATAAATTCTGTTGACGTATCCGTACCGTGCGCTTAGGCGTTAGATTGTATGATTCGAGCTCGTTCTTAGAATGGTTTTCACTTTCTGCTTCTTCCAGCTGGAGCATATCCTGGAACATTTCCTCAACGGCTGTGAAATAAAGTGTCGAATTGAAGGACATTGTGAACCTGATGCTGGTGCAAAGAGAACTGAAGCCGAAAACTGATTGAAAACGAGAAATGCACAAATTTTCAACCCTCAATTAGTAGCGTCTACCTGTTTCTAACAAAACCGTACACAGGAAAAAGGAAAACAATTGAAAAAACAGCTGGTAGTGAAAACAGGTTTACCTAGGTTGCAATCTACCTCTGTTTAAAAACGAGGGCAGTCTGTTAAGTTCGTGATTATGATGTAGACTCAGTGACGTCATAAATTTTCTTGTTGACTAGCAATATTGTGCTTCATCTTCATATTAGTGCGCCATTTGAAAACAAATTTCTAACATTTTTAATTTCTGTTTAGCCGTTTTGGTGTGAGTGTGTGTATTTGAGATGTGTGTGGGTGAGGCTTGCAGGAAATATGAGCTAACTGCCTGCCGTTGAATTTATTTGCGGTTTTGTGTCCCACTCCCGAGTCGACGCCTCCTTCAGCAGGACTTCACATAGTCGCAGTAATGCATGTGTCTGGAAAACTCTGCACACTGGCGTTGACAGTTTCGTTGCAACAGTTGAAAAGTGTCCTGCTTAAACACAAAGCATAAATTTAATGTGCCACAATAACAGCAGCAGCAGCAGCAGCAGCAATAGAAGCAAAAGGAGTAGTTGTCGCAGAGCACCTACCTACCTATATGGAGTTGGCAAAATGAATTTCCACTTTTCTTCAAGCCATATTAGACTAGTGCCGTCTCCCGGAGTTTGTGGAGTATTATAAAAACAAATTTCTTAAGTTTTTCGTGGCGAGTTTTAACGTTGATTCAATTTCAGTGAGAGGTAAAAAAACTTTTACGAGTTGCTGTTGGCGGATGCGAATCGCTGGCAAAGTTTCCAACACCAGCAGCAATATCTACGACGTGCAATTAGTTATAGTGAGAAAAGAGTGGTTGAGGGAGGGAATGAGGGAGCCAGAGAAGTGCCGGCAATGTTATGAGATAATTGCTTAACAATATCAGACAAAATGGGCTCACAACCCCACGTTTACACGAATTTCAGTTTCACTTTTATAACGCCCGCCAAAGCTGTCAAATTTCAGACACAAACAAGGACACACACACACACACACACACACACACAGAGAGACAAAGACACAATGAATGCAACGAGGCTTTAAATACAAAAAGGGGCATATCATAAACACGCTCAACCGCACGTTGACATGAGCAAACGTTTAAACCGCAATTCCCGACCCGGCAGAGGCCTATCCCTTCCGCCTCCCCCCACCACTCGCTTTCCAAAACAGAATGTGTATGAGTCTGGTGTGACTAGGTATTATGCACCTGAATTCCATTTAGTGCATCGAGCATTTAATTTAAAATGTGTTGGCCAATGAAATTGTTGGCATCATAGCAGAAATTATTTAGACACACCCACACAAATTGTTAGTTAGTGTTGCCAAGATTGAAAGGCATCTGAAAGGAGAATCTTTTTGGCATAATCTTCCCTTGTATCTAGATATTTCTTTTATGCCTTTGACAAGAACCAGGCAAAGAGTCATTTATTCTTTTGTTCTTATCTCAGAGACATTTGGGTTTGGGACATCGTTTGTCTTTGACACAATCTTAATGTTGGTCAAACTTTGATTGTAAGAGCCGTATAATCCTTTATGGCAATTAGCTAGTTAGCCAATGGTCAAAGCCAAAGATTTAGATAAATTTAAGTTTCTTTATGCTCTGTTAATTTAATGTTCAAGCTAAAAGCAGCTGCCCAGAGTTGAAAGAAAAAGAGAAGTTAAGGGATTATGAATAAAGACTTATTCACACTCACTGTCTCACACACATAGCCCGTTTCGTATTTCCTCTTAGTCAGAGTTTCTCTGCATCTTGAGCCAGTGGCACGTCCTTGCCTAAAGGAAAACATTAAATATAATTAGAGTTGTATTACACACACACACATACCACCCAAAGGGGAGGACCATTTCCACATTTACTAGTCTTTAAATATGAGTTGAAAGCATCTGTAACTCAGCATCCTTTTTCCTTCCACAAGGCGTCCTAGAAATGTTAGCAGAAATTCATTGCAATTGCAATTTCGTTTTTGAATTATTATTTCTGCAATGCCAAAATATTTCAGCTATTCAAATACAACCTTGATTAAATTCCACTGACTTGCCCTTGTCCTTGTTAAAAGTAAAGTGTAGCCAAGTAAATGGGGCTTAAAGTGAAAGGGTGAGGACGAATAACTAGGAAAAATCAATAGCAAAACAATTGGTACTTTTCCCAGGAGCAAACGCAGTTGATGACAGCAACTTTACTCCATCTATCCCATTCCCAGTTCACTTGGCTGGCAGGACACAAATTGAATGACTGACAAATGCACTTATGTCTAAGCATGCAAAGGATGTTTGGCTCAAAACCTCTGGGATTTGCATACGCAATAGCTTAAACAAAACCAACCACCAAGGTGGTGGCCAATGTCGGAAAACATTTTGCAATATCTAACCGAATGACTTGAGGGTAAACTCTACACACATACACACACACAAGTATATATATATTATATATTTGCATCAATAATAAAAATACCAAACTAAAGCCTTTTCTATGCTAATAAAAAATATTCAACGAAATTAGATTGATTGAAATTTATGTGATTATTTCAGTTTGCTTGACAGCTTTGCCACGAACCGCATTCTAGAATATTTATTGTATGTTGAATGGACAAGATGCATATAAAATATGTCAAAAATCATAATTTTCCATAAAAAAGATTTCGTTTTTTTTTTTTGGTTTGCACATAATAAATAACTACAAAAGCAATGCAAAAGAAATAACTACACACGATGGAGGCAAGCAAGCGAAAAGGAGAAAGGAACTTGGCTGGGTGAAATCAACGAGAAAGTGGTCAACAGAAGAAAAAAGAGTATTTTTTTTTTTAATAAAAGCAAAATGACCATCAAAGCTCTTAGGAATTGTTGGTTAATATTAAGGCAGCCATTTTGCCCAACGGGCAAGCCAAGAAAAATGAGAAAAAATACAATAAAAATTACTGAACCAAATGCATCATAATGTTTATGTCAAAAATGAACAACATAAAAGGGCTGCATAGTCCACAAGGAGTGCAGTCGGCAAACCGCCAGATGGCTATGAGATCCCTCCCCCAGTCCCCCAAGGGCCGTAGGGTCACCAGGGCCAGGCAGAGTCGACTCTAGCCCGGGCCCGGACCAAGCTGAGCCGTACTGTTTTGGGCTGGGCATATTGTTTGTGGTCTTTGTTCCAAGAAAATGCAACGGCAAGTTCTTTCAGCCCCTTAGACGGCAGTGCTTCAGTTAGTTGCAATGTTCAGAGTACACATAATTGTTGCTGCCTTTGTTGTTTCTGTTGATGCTGTTGATGTTGATGCCAAGGAAGCAGCAACTAAATTGATTATGTGCAGCTGCTCTTAAGGTATGTGCATCCGTTACAGACCAAGAGAAAAAAAAGACCCAAGGGACGAGCAGTTAGAAAGAGGGGATCCTTGGGTAAGTCGGAGTTTATTTCCTACAAAAAGTTGGTAAGCTCAATCAGAAAGTAAAGTTAAATCGGCTTTAAGTTCAACAAAGTTAAACAAAATATAAAAAACAAAACAACAATTTAAAAAACAAACTTTAAAATAAGCTACTAGACCAAAGTCAAGACTGCCCGACTTGAAAATCTTTAGTGTGAACACAATTGAAACCTTTGGTTATTCAAGAAGGCTTTTTTGTAAAAGCTAGAAGATTGAAATGATAACGTCCTTATTCTCGTTTGTTAGGGTAAGAAGTAGTCTAACCTTTGAAGACAGCATAATTATCACTTTCCTACTACCATCTGCCATTAGAGTTGAATCTCCGTCACGTGAACGACCACAAAGTGTCATAGAAAAGTGGAATAAAAAAAATTAAAATGCTTTAAAAAAAACAGCATTTATAGCGACATTTCTCTATCACAACAAACGTTTTTTTTCTCATTTCCTACTCCAAAACGCCGCAAAAAAAAAACACCCAAGTGCACACTTCAT
The DNA here is from genome assembly GCF_018902025.1 of Drosophila willistoni. Taxonomy (NCBI): domain Eukaryota; kingdom Metazoa; phylum Arthropoda; class Insecta; order Diptera; family Drosophilidae; genus Drosophila; species Drosophila willistoni. The sequence continues at coordinate 5,527,965 of NC_061086.1, forward strand.
TCACACTCGATGCGTTTGCCAGGGACGGTCGGAAAAAGGGGTTCAGTTCTGATGGCAGGTGAAAAGGAGCCAGCTCCTTCTCTTGCGATTCTTCCTTGCCTTGCCGTACTTCGTCCGCCTCTTGTGTGAGTTGGTGTATCATGGCAAAATATTTACGATTTGGCATGTAAAGTGCCATTTCTTGTGCGCTTTTCCGGCTAAATTCAGGCATGTTGTTTAGTTGCAGTTAGTGTTTGCCCCTTCTAGGATTTTTTTCCCCCATTTTCATTTTTCATACTGTTTTATTTTTGTTTTAAAAGCCTTCTGACGTCTGGCTTTTGTTTGCTTAGCAATCCTTTTAATGTGTCGCCTCAAGTGTTTGAGTTAACTGTAGAAATAAATGGGCTTAAAGCTCCATTGCATCAGGATGGAATTAAAAAATATTCAAAGGTTGTTGGTTCTTGCTCACCCACTCTAATCTTTGCCATTTGGTTGATTGAAACTCAGCCCTCAGCGGTCATATTTATTTCCATGGCGTTTCCATCATCCCCACCATCATCATCATCGAGATAGACTTGATGTGATTTCCTTGTGTCTTGGCATGCCCTTGGTTCTTTTGGCATCCCTGGAGCCGATCCAAGGCTCGACTGGCTTTGTTATTGCGCCCGCCTGTCAATTTATTTTTCTCCCTCTCTTTTTGTGGGTTTTTTTTTGTTCCCTCTTTGATTCGTCCACTTATTTCTCGTCACTGCCGTCGAATGCATTTTTAATTGGCTTCAAATTTCCTGTCAGAGCTTGAAAGTACAACAGAAAGCAGAAGAAAAACTAAAGAAATTGAATTTTATTATTAAACACTTAGTGCAGAGAGCGGAACAGAAGCAAAGGACGTGCCAGGATACTGGCCAGGACAATTTTATTTTTTTGAAAGTCGAAGCCTTGGCTTTTACCGTAAGAGAAAGAATAAAAGAATAAGGAACACTCAACGGATTCAGATTGCATTTTAAAAGATGGTTTTATTGATGTAAATGAATGTCCTTTGGTTGGTTCACTTTTTCCTTAGTTCATTCACATAGATAGATCATTAGCTCAATGTAATCGATAGGTTTATTTGTTTCAATTTACTCATACTTCGTCCTTGGCCAATCTAAAAAAGTTTCACTCTAAATGAGCTCAACTTTGACTTTTTCTCATGTCACTAGCACACTGAGCCATTTTTTGAACATTTATTGATTTGGATGATGACCCCGAAAATAGCCTCAATGAAAGTAGCTGCACTTCGTTTGCTGGATCAGTTTACTTATGGCACCAGAAAAACATAACACAAAAAATAAAAGAGGGGGTGAAATTTAGTTGATAAAATGAAGAGCTATTTGTTGGCCAAGTCGAAGTTTCTATGCACTACAACAATATTTTTTGCGCCAAAGTTGCATCTTAATTTAAAAGAAAACTCTCTAGATTAAAGACCCCTGTATGATTAATGTTTTAGCGGATAATAATCAGTTTAATTAAAAGAAAAAGAGAATTATTAAAGTGCATTAAATCAAAAAAAGGAAAAAATTTAAGGGCAACATCAGAAAGGTGTTGAAATTCTTGACATCTTGGCTTTTGTTGATATCATGATTACTTGGCAAAGTATTTAATTAAAATGGAACGATATCACACACACACAAGAGTCACACACACACTGATATATATACAATTAATCCATCTGCACTTTGGGGGCTGTCTTCAGTGCTGCATTTTACCGCAATAAATTCAAAGCCAACTGCGTGCAATGCTCAAACAAACTACTCGTAACTAACACACACACACATGTAGTCACAGGACGAGACATACATACACATATCTACATACATATACAACATAGAGCCTGCCTGGCTCTGCACATTTTTGTTACCAAAGATTTTAACTGTCAGCAAGTTGGGCGACTTAATTTGAATTTACGGTGCCGCCAGGAGCGCCTCGTTCTGGTCTCTGGGCTTTCGGTTGGGCTTGGGGTTTGCTTCCTCTCTGGTTGCCGGTTGCCAGTTGCAGCTTCAGTTATAGAGTTCTCACCCGTTTTGGCTATTATTTCGCACAAACACCATTAAATACTGAGTAGAGTTTACTTTTCCGGCTGTTATTGGTGTTGTTGTCTTCTGGTCGATGGGGGCGTGGGTCCTGTCCACGTACATGTCGCCAAGTAAGTGTGCATGTGTGTTTGTGTGTGTATGTGGGCGACAATAATATTCAAATTCTACTCTGTTGCAGTGGGTTGCAACACTTTTTTTCCTCTTGTGTGTCCAAATGGGCCATGGGCGTGGTATGACACTTTTACACTCAATATATTTGCCTAGGTAGTCGCCACTCGGCTGCTTATGCACTGAAAGAAATACTTGTCCAGAAATTTGAAAAAAGATAATAAGCATAAGGTCATAAATCAAAAGGTCATAGGATAAGGTTAACTATATAGGGTAAGAATTCTTTATCCATGTAGGACAGAATAATTTTGCGTTATTTTTATATATTTAATACTTCAACCATTTAGTTTTGTGTAGTGTCGCCTTTTGACTCCCGCTTGCATTTTCATATTTATGTGTCTCCAGATAGCGGCAACGTTGCAGTCAAAAGTTATTCTTCGTTCGCACTTCAGTGTGTGTTGCCTTCTCTTTCTAACTGTGTGCGTGTGTGTGTGTGTGTTTATATGCTAATACTTTAGCTCACATGCAGGGCCCTGGCGCTATTATCGCGACTGCCACTTGGGCGTCGAACTTCGGTTTTAACGCCTTACCACCCAACCAGGATCTCTGGCCCAGACCGAAAGCATTTGCAATTTCGGTTTGGAGTTTTCTGCTCTTCACCACTCGTACGCTGTAAAATGAATTTTACTTCATTTTGATATGTTTTCCCAGCTGGTTTTAGTGCCAGTCACATAAATACTTGCGGGTATATGTGTGGGGCGTTCAGTTTCAGTTTGTTGTTGCCCCACTATCACAATGATAATAAATTTTATTAATCTCGCTGTCACACAAATACACATGCACCCACATCTCCATCTACTCACACTCGCACTCACACTCACACATACATTGTGTCTATCTTAACACTCGCTGATCAAGTGTTCAGCTAACTATATAGTCAAATATATACATTTGTTAAACCTGGCATCGCCCCTCCGAGAGAGAGAAAATGCCACGCGAATGCCTTGCAATTTATTTCCATTCCCATTTCGCTGCACCCCGCACTCGCCAGAAGCCATAATTGTGTGGAGCGGCGCATGTGCAGCCAACGAGCTTCAGCAGAAGGGTATTTATTATGTAATTATTGTTGTGCATTCTAATTGCGAAACTTATTTATATTGTTGATGCGGCTCTCAAAGGCGGCAAGAACAGAAGCGCGGGTGGAGTGTGGTTGCATCGTGGTTCGAGCATAGAAATTCTCTTGAGCCCTTTTGGCACTTAGCGTCACTGCACAGTGGTTCTACTTAACCCAATAATAAAGTCAATTAATTGAAATAAAAAAAAACAACAACTCGAAATATGTGATTAAAACGCAAAGCAATTTACATTAAACCAGAAGAAGTCTTTTAAACTTAAATAAAATTTTCTTTAATACTTATGATGTTTAGTTTCCTTTGGATGAACTCACTTAGGAACAACGATAAATATTAAAATTGCAGTTTAATAAGAATAGAAAACAAAAAAAAACAAAATAAAGTCATAAACCCCGTATAGAAATTCACCAACTTAAAGATGTTTTCCCTATTCAAGTACTGCAAAAGAAAATTCTCAGTAATAAAAAACAAATTAAATTCTAGAATAAAAACTGCCAACAAAACATTGTGTTCTCTTTTTATCGTTTCACTTTATGACACACTGATCGCTGAAAAATATATTTATCAATACTGAGTTACTTACTAATTTATAAGATTTTTAATCATAATCAGCATAAAAGGTAAAGGTTGTCTGTATAGCTATTTCAAGAACCACCAAGTTCAATTATCAGCAGACTTCGCTAAAGAAAAGTTGTAATCTTGTTTATATTCAGTTTCTATTAGTAGAAAATGTCTAAATTTAGCACGAAACCTAATAAACGTAACTACAAATAGGTAGTAACAGGGTTATCGAAAAAGTGTGTGGAAATAACTGCATTTGCAATATTTTATTGTATAATGTAAATAGAATGTAATTAAAAACGTTATTGTTTGAACCTATTATATATTAGGTGGCTTAAAGAAATAATATAACAGCAAATTACAAAATATCACAGAGGTTTTTTTTTGCTATAATACGTAATATCTCGCGCTTTGGGTAGGGTTCAATATGTGAAATTTGCACCCAAATAGGAAGTAGAATAATTTTTTACATTTTTCAATGGCTTAGTATTATTGTTGGCAATAATATTTCCGAGGTCACCCACACGAAGCAGAATACAATGTAATATATGAAATAATAAATAATAATAATAATTTAATAATTTTTAAAAGTAGTGTTAGAGAACTATCAACTCATGCATCGTCAAATCACATCATTACTAACAACAGTCAAACTCAATTTAATCGCTATTTCAATTTAAACAAATTTTAAATTATGAGAGCTTTAGAAGCCCTTCCTGTGTCCCAAATGCTTGCATGACTTTTACATATATTTCTATTTACGTTCCTATAATTTCATTACAATGCAGTTCAATCCACTGTAAAGTAAGTGCACCCACTAGAAAATGCTGCCCAAAACCGTCAACCGCTGGTCACAGAGACGGCCTTAATGTGGCCTCTAACATGGCCAAAGAGGAAAGAGAACAAAAATTTCTTTTTTTTTTAGATATTACAGGCAAAGCACTTAGTCAGTCAGCAAGCCAAACAGTTGGCCAGCCACTCAGAACACCGTCGCCACAGCCAGCACCCGCCACCACAACTGGCTAATCAAAAATTTATTTAATTTCTTGTCCAGCACAAAGACCGACCCTTGGTCCTAGTGAAAGTGCGTCCAGGCCAGCATTTCGTATGAGGCGGGAGCCCAGATGGAAATTAGGCCCCCGAAGGCAACAGAAACAGATTTGGTTGCTCTGTCCTTGACTGAGCGACTGAGCGAGTTAAGCAACCAAATTTGTTGATGTTGACCGCAGTGCACAGCTCTCTGTGGCAGAGTCCCTTGCTGCTGTCGCTGCCACACCCCGCCCCCGCTGTAATGCTATGCCTCTGTCCATGTCGTGTCTGTTAGTATAGCTGCAGGAAATGCAGTCTAAAAACCAACAAACGGCGGAAATGCGCCGTGGCCGAATTCGCGTCTGCGTCTCTGGCATTGCGATTAAACTTTTTGCATTAAATATTTCGACGCGCAACTGGCTTGGGAGCGCCACTGAAGCTGTGGATCTATGCGGATGCTGCGGCTACTTTTTTCACAAATCTAATTGCAAATTTTATGTAGCGGCAGCCGCCGGCCGTGCGTCCAACTTCACCCACATCCAGCTCCAACGCCCCCAGGCGACAGCTCCTCTCGAAAACTATACTGTATAAACAATGTGGCCGCTGGCAGCAACTGGCAGCGTTTTTTCCTCCTGTTTCCTGTTTGCCAGCAGTAAATCATGAAATTTATTTACCAGCATGCGAGCAGACAACAGCGAAAGCGACAAAAAAAAGCAAAAACTAAAATTGCAAAAATAAATTGCAAAATGTTGTCCGCACTTCGAGTGGCACTAGGCACGCCTCGAGCAACATCCAGCATCAGGTCAGGGGTTAGGGGTGTCCGTTAATTTAGATGTGTTTTTAATTTGGTTCTGTTGGCTCTGGCCAAAAAAGAAAAACTCTGTTGACAAAGCCACAAGAACATCTTTGCCTCCCGCCTCTAGTTGCCCAGTGAACGCCTACTCCTATGCCTAAAATTTCGTTTTCCGATTTAATTAAAACTAATGAAAACTTTTGTCTATGAGCAGTCAAGTAGTCGACCACCAACACCAACTGAAGAAGAAGTAGCCACAGCAGTCAATCTTGCAATTTTGCAAACGACAAAAGTGACAAGTGTTGGACCCACCAAGGACGAGACGAAATCTAGCACAAGGCGAGGCCAAACACCAAAAGAGGGGCCATCTGTGCGGACGTGTGGGGCACTTCACCATCGACCTCAAGGCGAAAAATGACAGGCAAAAGTTGTGCCACAATTGCACAAAGTGAGCACTTTAAGCCCTCATCCGAGAGCCCCACGAAAATGAGCAGCAAAGGTGCGTTGGGCAAGAATACTTAGCTGCACCTGAAGCCAGTGGAAGCAATTAAGCAAACCGTGCAATTTGAATCTCCACTCGGAAACTCAAGTAAACTACTTGAAATTTAAATTATTTCTTGGCAATGGGAATGCCAGGATAATCGTAAAATACTCTTAAATGCTAAAATTACGGGGCTGCTGCTAAAGTCAAACTAAACGAAAATAAAAGATCAGATGGAGAATTGGAAAGCCATTCAGTTGAGGCTTATGTATTTAAGCAACATTAATTAAAGAAAATAGTTTTATTTGAAATATATTTGAACTTTAATTTTTTAATACTTTAACTAACATTTCAGCATAAGTTGCCCTCGATGCGAATAAGAGGAGAGATTAAGGACACTTTGCATTAGATAATCTTCTTGATGAAAACTCTAGAAATGTGTTTTTAAATGCATCCAAAATGACTAATATTGAGGGTTGTTTGAAGCTCGTGATCTTCGTTGTATGCCCTTTAAAGTGGGAGACGTTCGTGGTATATCCAGCAAGCCCAACATGATTCCAGAACAATTCCGTTTACTCTGCGCCGAGAGGCGTGGCAATTTCTTAGTGTTTCTTTCATTTTCAATTGCCTCAGTCTTAAGGGAACGAAGGGATGGATTAGTAGTATCAAATCTATTGGTTGATCTTGGAGAGAATATGTTTATAGTGGGATTTCCTAAAGCTGGCATTGCAATAGTGACATTCGATCGAGACTCTGTTAATAGCAAATTCTGTTCTTTCTCGATAAGTGAATTGGGATTATCAATTGGCCGCAGGATGCATTTGTTAACTGCAGCTTCTGGATTGATAGTGACCAAGTAGGAATAGGTGGGTTTCTTTCCAAAGTTTTGCAGATGACGTTGCTTCTGTTGATATTGCATAATTAAATCTCCAATTTGATTTATAATATGACAACTTTCAAGATCTTTTGGGCAAGTATTAGTCTGTTCTGGGGGCACATGTGAAGTTAGCTTGCTATCAGTATGATAAAGGGGTATCTTGGAAAATTTTGATGTCGAAGCGGAATCTCCCGACTTCGGAGACTTGTTGCTTTGTTGCATAGGGATTTGAAGGCTGAGCGGACCATCTAATCCCTCCCGATGAACGTCATTTGACACTCGCTTGATGTCAAAGGTGGCCTGCCTTCTGATGCTAGGTCGTTCGGAAAAACCAGAGGAAACTTGTAGCATTTTCTCCTGCTGATGACGCAACTCCTCTAGCTTGCTGCGTATGTGGTCCAAATTTGAGGTGGTCTGACCCAGCGTAAGGTTTTGGGCATCAGCAGTTTTTGAAACTGAAGTCTCTGAAATCTCGTTGTTTGAGGAATGGACAGTGGGCGCTTCCGAGTCTGATACAAGTTCATTCTTGTATTCAAGCAGAAGCATGGGTAAGCAGAGATCTTGCATATCATTCTGGAATTTAAGCTCATCCTCGATTGCCTTTAGTGAGGCCATGGCCGCAGCTGCAGTGGCTGGCGTTCCTGTGAAAGTCGCATCAAGTTCGGGAGGTGGGACGATGGACTCCAGTTGAATCAAATGTTCGCATTCCCTCATCGCTTTAGTCATACGCTCGCCCTCTTGCCGGGCCAGAGACTTGTCCAGTCGGGTTCGAGTGGCCACAGCCACTCCATCGACCAGAATAAAGGGGACACCTGCACTCAGGCCATGTGCTATGTCCTCCATGCCCGATAAGCTGGCATCGTTGTCATTATTGAATGCATGAGATGTGCCTGGGATGGCAGGTGGCTTTGCGTGTCCACTTGACTTGTGGTCGCTGCTCTTCTTCTTGCTCATTGTGGCTAATGTGGAACAAATAAGCTCGATGCGAAATGCCAGATAAATAAACGCAAATAAACGCAATTCAAACTAACAAATGGATGTGCGAGCGAATTGGATTGAGTTTGATTTGCATTTAATTGAGGCGGAAACAATAGCCAAATCTGTGAGCACTCACCTGACCGCGAAATAGTTGATGCTACCGCTCCCACGATTGCCAGCACCAGGAGTGGGGGAGGATGATAGGTGGCGGGCGGAATGGGGCACACACACACACAACACACACAGAAACGCACCGCAGAAAAGCACCAGAGGCAAACGAAATTTAAATCCTTCAAAAAGTACTCCACAGAAAATAAAATTGAAAAGGATAAAAGTTTTTAGAACAAGCGTATAAAAGAAAAGGAAAACAAATGTTGCTTCAAATCTTTTTGGCCGTCCTTTGGGCTGCCGCAGTGAGCACTTGTGGCACAGGGCAAAAGGCAGTCCGGAGTGGGAGCTGGGAATAGGTGGGAGGGTGGGTGGTTGTATTTGGTTATACTGTTAGGCAATCCGTAAACCAAAACTTTATTTTGCTGCTGATAAAAACTTAAATGTTGTTCCTGCTGCTGCTGCCGCTGCCGCTGTGCCACGCAATCGTAAATGTTTGATATCCCCAAAAGGTTAACAATTTCCGTTGGCTTTGCCTCACTTTGCTCAAGAGTTAGTTTTCTCCTTTTGTTGTTGTTATTATTTTTGGTCTTCTGTTCTGTGGTTGTTGTTTTTTGTTGTTGTTTTTCTGCTGATGTCAAAGAATTTTGCGGTTGGCCAAATAAAACCACAGAGCTGGCAAATACGTTGTGTAAATGTGTGTGATCTACGTTTCGTTGTTTTTGTTTTTTAAGATAATTTTTCATTTGTTATTACAACATGTGGAATAGCCAACCCTGTTTAATTTTGTTCAAACAAAGAAAACGAAATTGTTGTTGAGAATTTGATGTAATTGAAAAAGTAAATAGCAAATAAATATCTTAAATATCTTTATGACAAACAACAGAAAGCATCAATGACAAAAAGGAAGACAATGTAAAGAGAATATTTTCTCTTAGCCACATTTACGATAAAGTAAAAGCTCTCTCCTGTGTACTAAAATGGCGAAAAGAGACAAGCCGAATTGCGAGACGAACTCCAGCCGAACGCAACCGAAGCCGAAGTAGCAAACAAATCAAACCAGTTCATATACATGTCGCATGTCCTTTCAGTTGAATACGGTACGAGTGACGGCAAGGACGCGAGCTGCGGCAAATTATTTGTGTTTCCCGCTTAATCCTTAGCGTATCCGTTCACGTTGGCATGTTCGTGTTTCGGCTAAAGCAGCAGGCGTGAAATGAAACATTAGTGGCGAGTCCTTATTATTTTTTACCTCAATTAAAGTTCACATAAATTGCATGTCAGGTGGCAAAAAAGTGCATGTCGCTGTCGTTAAACTGCAAAAGAGAATTGAGTAAAGCGCGAAATGAGAATTGAGAAAGTGAGTCCCAAATAAAGTAATTCATATACACATATGTAGATATATGCATACTTATGGATATATGCTAGAAAAGTGTGGCAAAGAGTTCATTTCTGGAATTAATAAACACAAATTCAAACTCAAACACAAACAGAAGTAAAACGGCAAAGGCAAGTACAACAAATTCCATACCATCCTGCCCCCTCCCCCACAAAAAAAAAGAGAGAAGAACAAAAATCCAATTAAAGGCACACAGAGACATATGAAAATGAAATTGTTTGATATGGAAATTGGTCCAAAAGCAAATGAAAGTAATTTATATATACACATTAAAAGTACAGTGAAACCTCGATATAACGAACTTCGTTATAACGAAAAACCCAATATAACGAATTTTTTGTTAAGTCCCTTGAAAGGACTAAGGTTTTACATTTCAGTACCTATAGCGAATCAATAGATATAACGAATAATTTTGCGATCCCCCTCAGATTCGTTATATCGAGGTTTCACTGTATTTACTTATTTATGTACATATTATATACGTACTCAAAAAGACAGAACTCGCATTTTTGTAGAATATAATGTATAGAAAGATTTGTTGGATATGTGTAAAATAATTGTTGGGTATGTGTGGTCAATCATTGAGCAGTGTTTTGCTTATAGACAATGTGAAGTTAGTAGAGCAATTAAATTATAATTGTTGTAACAACAGTCCGCCACAAAATTGAAATCCCAATTCCCTTTTCAAGGTGGTGGGCGACCCAATCCTTGGGCCATCTGTATTTGACTTTTAACCCCACTTTGCTCTGGTTACGAGGACCTTCCCGCCGTCGCCCCGTAAACTAACAGCGCCTCAAAGTGAATTCCCATTGGGGGTCGATAACATTGCGTGAGCTGGATTATTGGGCAAACAATACATATTCTAATAAGCTAAATGCTTGGCCCCGCCCACTCAACAACGTACACCCTTCGACCTATGCCTTTGCCTCCATCTAACCGCAACTGAAATCATGGGTCCTGCTTAGGCAAACAAAAGCAAAACAAAGGCAAACAATTTGGTATACTGGTAATGTCGTAGGCGTCGCCGTTGCTGTTGCTGTTGCTCCTGCCGAATCCTCATAATTTCAATTAAAATTCAATTGAAAATATATGCAAAGTCGACAATCGAGTGTAAATCATGAGGCGTGGCAATGCAGCCATAAAACTCAATTGAATTATGCATCGTATGATATTTATTACGCTCACACTCGCTCCCACCTTCTCCCACTAGTAACAATTATCTACACGTATATTATACATGTGTACATATACATACATATATCTAGGTACATGTATTGATGTTATTCCCTTTTCCATTTCGTATCGATTAGCCATTGAAAGGTAATTGACATTTCAATAATTCCATCAATATTTAAGTAACTGGCATCACCTTGTCCTTTCAATTAGTTTATTTGCTTTAGTTATAGTTTCCAATTTTGCTTCTTTTATTCGATTTATTTTTGGTTTTTGTTTTTTTTCAATTTCTTGTATGCCACTTAAATATATTTCTTCACACTTTTTCTTTCTGTCTGCATCGTTGAAAGTTTTCCAATTATATGTTGTTCGCTTAGTTTTTTCTATTTTTTCTCCTCTTTTTGGCAGCAAAGATTTTGGCCCAGAAAGCGTGCTTTAAACTTATTTGCCTTCATTTTTTAGCAGTCTTGTCTCTTGCGAATCGCCTTTTTTTTCGTGGAGAAAGTTTTTATCGCTGTTAAAAAAACAAAATATAATTCTGTCTTTGCCTTTCCCCATATGATTGGCATAACCAGGAACAGGGCCAAAAAAGTTTTTCCTCCCTCAAAAAAGGAAGCAGAAATAAAGAAAATCTTAAAGTAAGTGATTCAGCATTGGATGTAGGTGAAGCTATATGGCATAACTATATAGATCGACCAATATTCGATTTATAAAGAATTTATATGAACAGAATTGACAATTGTTACAGACAATTGACATCAAGATACTTTTCACTTCGTTCTGTTTTTGCTACATTCCGTCCATGTTGTAGTTGAGAGTTGTCAGCAAGTAGAAGGTGGGGTTGGGGTGAAGTGGGGTGGGGTGAGTGCCTACCTACACGTTATTTCACTTTAGTACATTAAGGCAGACTTCCTTTTGCCGGTGCGTTTAATTTCCGGCATAAACAACAATGGCAATGGGCTTGGTCGTTGGGCTCACTTTCTGTTGTTTTGCTTCTACATTAAACATTCTGTTTTACAGTCAGTCGACGAATAAGTTGACAAAATGTGAAAGTAACCAAAACAGCATGGGTAAATTGGAAAGAGACAGTCAGCCGAAGAGTAGAAAATAGAGATAGATACACATTGGGCGAGAGGTCAACCTTAGCCTAGATATCGACAAATAAATAGTAGACCATGAATTTTGTGAATTTCTTCTTCGCCAACATTAATTTATCCTTTTGCGTCCCTTTTAATGAAATAATTCAGGTGTGACAAACCTTAATTCGTTGACCTCATTTGAAAAAGTGGTTAATAAAAACATTTTCCCCCCCTTTGGGCATAAAGGTGTAGGTGGAGCTTACTCTTAGTTTTCCTTTTTTTAAAGACTTGAATAAATTTGATTTAAACTCTTTAGAATTGAAGATTTTAATGTTACGACTTAATGAAAGTCCTTTGCCTAGAGTTCCAATATTTAAGGTATTTTCAGACAATTTTATCACAATACAAAAAAAAATTTTTAAATTTTGTAAATGAAAATATAAAACTGAACGGTGTAGTCCGATTTGTATTTGACACACATCAAATTTGTATTTTTTCTCAGTTTTTGAATTAAGTTTAAAGTTTTGTTCCCGGCGCATGACGCAACTGACTCTAACTGCTAAAAACGGTGTTAGGATAGAAAATACTAAGATTTCGAACAATTTGCCACTATATATCTATTATAGTAAAATTAATTACTTAATTAATTAAATTAATTATAAAATTACTTTATAATTATTTTGGGATACATTTTCTGTTCAGGTTTTATATGTTTAAAACGAATTTTTTATAATCGTTAATTTTTAAGACACAAATTTTACATCGAATTAATTGTCGTTTATTGTCAACAATAAAAAATTGATTTAAAACATTCGAAAACCGAGGACAGTTTAATGCCATTTTAACTGCTACATTTTGATTTTGTCACATTACATTTTTTGACTGGCTACTAAGAATAATTCTTGTAAATTAATGATTGGAACGAAATCATCCACTAATATTTTCCAACATATAACAAAATATAATAGAACAATATCTTAAAGCCATAATATTAAGGATTCTATAATAAAATCTGCAATAACTTTACATTCTGACCGACTCAATTTCGATTCGGACAAAATTGCGCCCCTTTCAGAACTGCTCAGATCTGTTGACCAGTTGATTTTTCTGGAAATTCCAATTTCCCATGAAATGTGCAATGTTAACACACAAATTAAATTATTGTGTAAAAACTTATTTGCGCGGTAATTTATAATTCTGTCGGTTCAGGCTTCCCATTTATGAACTCTACTCAAATTATATATTTCGAAAACAAAAGCATTCTGAAATAGTTGAAAAGTAGAGTGGTTTACTAACTTAAACATGCCCCAACCAAACGTCTAAAAATGTTTAAATTACCCTTATTAGCGAAGTTGCTGAAAAAAAATAATGGAGAAAACTTAGTTAAACAATGGATTGTAACTTAATATAATTTGTAATTGGTGTAGATTGAGTTTTCTATTAATTATGGAGTTATATTAATCAAATATTTATATGCTTTTAAATTTGATGAGTTGAATGTAATTTAATTAATCAAATATTTATGCTATTCCTCTTCTCGCTCTCGCTCTCTCTCTCTCCTTCTCTCTCTCTCTCTCTCTTATGGCCAATCAATTTTAGGTTGATTTGTTTCACATGGAAAATTTATTTTACGCTTCACGCAGCCATAAAACTTGCCACTCACATACGCAAAAATTATATATGCATACATATATATGTATGTATGTACATATAACTCATACGCACCGTTGCCCTAAGGCTTTACAAGCTCAACGCACACACTCACACACACGCACAGAAGCCATGGCTTTATTTTGGCGTGCCTCTGCCGTCTGGCTGTCTGATGTACATGAAGGCATTTTCATAACCAACAAATCGTCCGCATAACATTTAATTTTTTGACTTCACTTGACGCTCACGCGCAAAAGTTTATTGGGAGAGTACACACTTTGGCGGAGGGCAGAAGCCGGATGAGTAGCATACCCTGCAGAAGCTGCAGGAAAGGTAGAAATAAGCTTTGAACATTTTGCTATCGTGTTACTGAACGGTGGAGATGAATGGAATTCCATTGAGTCGCTAGATGCCAATACAATTGCCATGGCAATGCAACTTGTGGTTGGAAACATTCTACTAAAGCTTTAACTTTGACTAGTTATTTATATATATGTATTAATAGGACTTAAGCAGCAAGCAGCTTGCGTGGAATGGGAGAAAAAAGGTCGAGTTTGGTTAAACTTAATTATACATTTAATGTCAATGTTCCTTTTCAAGTCTTAAGTTTTCGTGGAAATATTTATTCATGTTTTTGCTTTCAGCACTTTCATTCACTTATTCCACTTACTTTCACTTTGTAGCCGCTTTTGAGTTTTCCTTTGTGCCATATTAAGTACTTTTTCATTTCCTCTTCCGTTGTGAGAAATTCCAGCTCATGCTGTTCCTATCACCCAACCAGCCATCTGCCCACCTTCCCTCTTTTCTGTATACTGTGATTCACTCCCTTGCTTTGGGTTAAAAGACAACAAAATTTGTTTGCCATAAAAAATTGTCGCAAGTTACGTGGCTGGGTGACAAAATGTGGAAGATTCTTTTGCTCTCTCTTTCTGCCTTTGCTGCCACAGCCTTTGTCGCGGCCTTCACATAAGCCGCACAATTGCGGCCTGCCATGGCTTTCCATTTGCCTTTACGCTACTTGGCCAAGACGAGACAAACCAAGCCAAGCCGTGAATACGTTTTTTGTTGCGTTTTTTCGTTTGGTTTTTTTATGCTTCTCTCAATTCTTTTTTGTTTTTGATCATTTATTTTTTATGTGCCTGGCACCTGAATCAACTGAAACCACACGCAGAGAGTAGCAAAAATGCTGGCATTAAAAATTTAACTTTTATGTCATACGAATTTCATAGTTTGCCCTTTCTCCGTTCTCTTGTGTTGCTAGTTTTTCCAGTTGTCGTTTATTTTAGTTTCCTCAGAGTGTGGAAAATGTGTATGTAACTGCGAAATATATTGACACAAAATGTTGAATGTTTAGCACACACACATATACACACACTCGTAGACACATCCTTTTTATGTTTCCTAACTCCCCCTACGTAACCCACATAAAATTTTGACTCATTAGCTTTTGTGTGTGTGTGTGTGATGTATGCGATGAAAATGATAATTTATTTGTAATGTGGTTAGTTGTGGTTAATTTGTGTTAGGGACTATCAACAGGACAGGCTATAAACACTTTGTAGCCACGCCCATTGCGCCGCTGCCACATGACAACAAGTTTTTATCCCTTCGCTCATAAACTCATTTTATTTGCAGCACGTGAGCCACTTCAACACAACACAAAATATGCTCAGATGTTCCCTTGCCCGCAGTCCTCATAACCATTTATCAGTTTGCCACTCTATTCAAAGGACATGAAAATGAAAAAGAAAAACAAAATGACATCAAAAGAAATGTTGTTTATGAAATTGCAAGAACAAAGTGAACGTTGTTATAATAAGACTCATCATATTGCTTTCCATGAATCGGCATTGTTCAATTTTGTCATCGGTGAGTGATCGAAATGTAGACAGAACTTAGCAGCCATCAAAATTTTATGTTCAAAAAGACTTGATTTTGTTGATTAAACTTTGACTATATGGGAAATTGAAAATGTCTGCAGATGGAAAATAAAATTTGAAAACCAATGTCCAATAAATTGTCTTCGCCTCGTTCTAGTGTGGAGTTAGTGTCTGGTCTAGTCCAACAATAAGCTGCCACATGTTAGCCACATGAATTTTGTTGTCGAATGCCATACGAAAATGTCATTTAATAAATTGCAAGACCACAAACTTTCGCACACACTCAACATATAGCCAAAGTCATAAAGTATCTGACAGATTAGCAGAGATTGAGTCTGCGGCGGTTTGCAAGATGTTTCATGGCCATTTCTAAAAATACTGTCGACCAAAAGGACACTTGATTTGTGTTTATGATAGAGAAAAATGTATTTTTGTTATTATTATTTAAGGCTCTCACACACATACGTAGTAGTAGTAATAAAAAAAATGGAAACTTGCTCTTATGCCCCAAATATTTTATATCCTTATGACTGAAAAAGCCAACTGACTGAAACTCTAACCTCAAGTCAAATTGTGCCATGTTTTAATATTATTGCAACTACAATTTCTCTCGTTTATTATTACAAAATAGTCTGTACTGAAATCAATGAGTTATATGTGAAATCAACGCACTTCATTTACTCCTTAAAGTAAAAATTGTCTATTGTATTGCCTACTTTAGGGAACTAATTTTTCTCATATATCGACCACTGCGTCAAAATGTGTTTGAATCGCTTAGTAGATATAATTTTTGTGGCTAGCAACTTCTAAATATATCGTATTAGACTAAGCAACCTCTTTTGAAACATTAAAGACTCTAAGATATTGCCTTAATAATAGTTTTAGCATTAGCTAAACGCACAAGTTATAAATAGAAAGGATAAGCAAAGTTATTCAGTAATCTTGGAAATTTAGTTGCCACAACAGTTTATTTATGTAATGTAATATCATAAGCCGAATGGGGCTCCCTTATCATTATTATTTAAATGTATACTTAATGTGGATTATGTTCAGCTCGTGCCACTTTAATTAACTGCCAACTTTGTGCGTGTGTGTGTGGGTGAGTGTGAGTGTGAGTGTTGCAGGTGTTTCAGATGTTTTACATGTTGTGCAGCTGCGTTGCGCTCCCATTTAATTTCGCTTTGAGCGCTAATGTAAAATTTATTTTTAATTGGATTAAATGTCAAACATTTTGACTTTATGCCAGAGACGGCTAGGGTCAACAACAATACTCCCTTTTGAATTTTAATGCGATTTTTGGTAATGGTAATGCAACACCCACAGATGTGGCTCTTCTATCCATTGGCCACAATGTGTACTCTTGCCCCTGTCCCTGTTTATTTGTCAATTCGACAATTTATATACAATCTATATGCAGAGTGTGGGGTCAATCCGAAAATCAATATGAAATACACACAACATACAGGTGAACATATTTGCATGTGTGTGTGTGTGTGTAAATTAGTAACGATTTGACATTTTGACAATAATAAACCAGATACATGGTACCCCACCTAGAGGTAGAAAGGGGGTTTATTAGGTCAGAAGGTTGCATTAAAATAAAAGTTTAATACAAAAATAAAACATTTGTAGAAATTTATAAACTATTATGTACTAGAAGCTGGAAATGATAACCCTCAAAATAAACACACACACACAGAACCATAAAACTCTTCTTCAACAATAGACAAGACAAACAACAACATAAAACTCCACTCAACGCTGCGGCAGGGTGCAGAAGGAGGACCCAACTTGTGGCTCGAGTTGTTTGCTTATACTTTTTTTTATTTGTTTTTTTCTTTATTGTTGCACAATAATAAAGTGCGGTTGCAGCTTTAATAACTTCTACAGTAACAAAAGTTCTTGATAGAGACAAAAAGATTGCAAGAGAAAAGGAAAGAGTATAGGATGCAGGAAGCAAACACAAACCCACAAACATTGCACTGGCAAAAGTTCGCGGCGGAGTGGCATGAAGTTCCATTCTAATATCAGACCAAGACCGATGCAACCGCAGACGCCAGAAAACTAGAAAACTTTGTTAAGTTGGTGGGACAGACAAAAAGATAGCAAGCGTAAGAGAGATAGAGAAAGAGAGACAGAGAGAGGGCGCTTACAATGCCAAAGAGACGAATTACATTTGTCGTGCAATGTTTGCACATATTTAAGCAACTTAAAAATTAGCTAACTTTGCCAAGGGAAAATGCAGTGGAAAAATGCTTGCATCTCTCATTCCGGAGCACCGAAGCTCCGACACTTTTTCCTCATCCATTCATTCATTCATTCATTCATTCCGTTAGTCAGCCAGTCATCCATTCAAGCCAACATCAATCCAGCTGACAACTCTTGAGCAACCCAATTTGAGTTGCCGCGCGCTTTGCAATGCAAAATGGCAAAGCGTTGCAAAAGTTTTTGCTGCATAATCGCAGGCGCAGCACTTTGCGTAGCAAAACAAACTCCACAAGGGATAATGGGTCAGAGGATGGAATAGAAAGACTCGGGCGGGGGAGCACCAAAACTTTCCTGGTTGTACGCATAATGAAGCGACGAGGTAGTGGGCTGGGCTTGCCTCTGCAGACAAATTCGTCTTCAAATGTGGACAGAATGAACAAAAAACGAAACAAAAAAGCCAAGCAAAAAAATGACAACAGAAGGAAGACAGAGAGAGAGAAAAAGAGAGAGAGAGAGAGAGAGAGAGAGAAAAAAAGAGAGTAGGACCAAAAGCCAAAAGTTTAGTGCCAAATGCGAAAAGAATAGGCAGCCACCCAGATGATGATGCTGATGCTGATGATGATGATGATGATGCCAGCGTCGTCACAGTTTACTTGGCATTTACATTTCCGTTATAGCCCGCCTGCCTCTCTGGCTTCAGTCTGCAGGTCCTTTTTGTTTTTATGATTATTTCAGCTTCATTTTTCATTAAAAGCAAAGCTACGCCAAATGTTTTCAAAGCTTTAAGAGCCACAAGACGGACTGCCAGATGCCGTCGCTTTTCAAATCTGCTCCTCGCTCCCTGCTCCTTTCCCTCTGCTTCTTTATTCGCCACTCTTAGCCTCCGCCGCGTACCCGCTGAACTGCTGGTTCGTTTTGATTTATGCACATTTCATGAGCACATTGACGGCTCAGGGCCAAAGCACATGTCCTTGGGCATTTTAGGTTTCCTACATAGTAAGCTCCTGATGCTCAGTAGGCGAATGGGTAGATTAGAATAAAGTTAATTGAAATATCATTAATGGCAATATTATTTTCCACATAAAATCTATTCATGCCATGTTTTCTGTTCAAATTTTCTTACAGGATAGCAAAAAGTTTTCCAAATCCGCTTATACAATATTTCGATGATGTTTTATTTTCCATATATTTTCATATTGGACAATTTGCCGCCAAATGTGTTTTGTTTTAGTTTGGTTCGCTCAGATTTTCTTTTTTGTTTTGTTTGGTTTCCTATAAATGAATTTGTAATTTGATTTGGTGAAATGTTTAAGGACTGCATAAAAAAAGGACACACTTAGCCTTGTGACCTCAGTTCAGCTGTGGCATATGCCAAATGCCTGTCAACGCCAACACAAATACATCAGAAACACCCACACACGCATACGGAAATACATTAACCTTTTATATTTGGCTTGGCCATTTACTTGGCTTTTTTATAAATAGACTTAATTTTACTTAAACGAGTTCCTTTTTTTTCATCTGTTTGATTGAAACAAAATCAATGCGAATTGCCGCAAAAAAGATCAGAGATATTATACCCGTATATTTATATAACATGTTACCATAACGATTTGTCATTTTTTCAATGGGCAAAGTGTTAACAAAAGAACAATAGCTCTAAACGTTAGTCAACTAAGCGGCTGCCTCTATGAAAATCAATATAAATCAGCAAAAAAAAAAAGAGAGGAAAATGTCCTTTCAATTCAGTAGCAAACAGAACTCATTTGGCTGAGTACGAAATTGAGGTTGCTGTCGTGGTTGCTTTTCCCACATGGAAAGGAGAAGATGAGAAGGCGGAGGGATGACATTGATGGGGAAACTGTACTCGTATTCGTTTTTCTATTCATTATAGTTTTTCCGCCACTGTTTATTCAGTTAGATGAACAAAAAAAAAATATAAATTGTACTGTCGTTAGTAAGAAAAGCAAAATTTATATATTTTGAGCTCAGCCTTTAAGTACCCATGGATTCTAGTTCTAGTTTTTAGAAGGATAAGTTACAAGTCACATTTATTATGGATTTACATAAATTGCCATAACTTTTACCCAACTGTAAGCATTCCAAGTTTATTAAAAGTAATTTATTGTCTTTTTTGCACAGACTTTGAATGACTTGAAGCTGAATTTAATGAGGCCGTTGCAGTCCATAGCACATGAGACTAAAGATTTGAGAGAGCGAGTACGAGAGCAAGACCAAGTCATGCCTATCGAATTGAGCCAACTTATAAATGGCAACATGGGCCAAGTTTATGCGAAAAGTTGCAGAAAGTAATAAGGAAACGGAAAAACAGAGAAAAACAAACCGAAACCAAAGAACAATGCAAGAAGCTGTGTAAATGAGAAGAAGCAGCAGCAACAAGAGAAGCAACAGTCGTAAACAAAGGCATCAAAAGACTAAGCCAAGAAACTATCAGTGAAACGGAAAGAGGAAAAACGCTTAAATCAGCAAAAAGAAAATACACACTCAAACAAACACACATACAGCTTATAAAGGATCACATAACGGAGAACCGAAAAAAAGAGTCACAGGAAACTTCTACAGTGCACAAAAGGAGGCGTCATCATCATCATCATCATCAGCATCTGCAAGGGCATCGTCATCGTCATCATTATCGTTTCATAAAGGATTATATATTATGTTGTAAACATGAAATACACAAACGATATACGCATCATTGTGCTGCTCATTTGCTCTCTGCTGCAAGGTAAGTGCAAAATTTCTTACGAATACATTGCCAAAGGATGTGATGGTCGGGGTTAGAGAGGATGAAGCGGGGCATGCCGATTTCCACTTGATTGCTCGTTTCGACACCTTGCAAGTCAATAAAAAGCAAATTGTAACTGCTGAACAAAGTCACTTGTGGCATTTTAACACCCCAACGCACACATAGAGCTCTCGCCCATAGCCAGCTTGGCATATGTAACTTTCTGTGCGTGCCGGCAACCCAACAACAAGAAAATGAAACGAGAAAAGAAATCCCTATCAACTTACCTACGTCAATCCACAAAGCGCCTGCTCGTTTCACTTATTTCAGTTATTTTTCTTGTGTGCCACATGCGGCGCGCATACAAATGAGTCGGACTTACTCTCACTGTGAGATAGGGCGGTGGGTGGTGGGGGGAGGTGAGTTTGTGTTTGGCAATTTTCGGTTTTTTATTCCAAATAAAACATGATAATTTTTTTAATACAATTTTCAAGACTTTTAATATGCTTGAGTTAGCTGTCAGTTTGGAATTTTTCTCAATTCCCCCCGCCACGTACATCACATACATATGTATGTACATATGTGTGCGAGAGGGTAGCAACGATTTGTGTGGCAAATGACTGCAGATTTGCTACAAGAGAAATCTCGAATAATCTCGAAAACGACTAACCTTCAAGTGCACACATAAGAGCTCGACAAATATAAATACCATAAAAGTTAAAAGAACAAAAAAGAGTGCTGTTGCCTGGGCAACACTTTGATCTAATCTTCACGTTCAGATAGTTCAGTTCGCTTAGTTGAGATCTTTTTTATTTCATTTACCTTTAAGTAGCTGTGGCGCAGTCCCCACTTTTCATTTCCAATTACAAGTCAACTTGGTAACTATTTTACTCACTCTTTCACTCTGCTTTTTTCATTCTTTTTTTACCCGTCACCTGCGGTTATTTTGCTTTTAATTTGTTCGCCTTTTTTGCTCGCTTGTTACTAGCTTGTCATTTGTTGTTGCTGTTGTTGCTGTTGATGCTTGTTGCTTGTTTCTATTTTATTCATAAATGTTTCACTCACAACAGACACACCCACTCACACAGATATGCGAACGCTCAGCTCGCCTTGTCAGAGTCGTTTAGAGTTGTGTTTGTTTGTGTGTGCGAGGATTTGCGCCAGATTTGTGTCAACTTGAATACATCAGAAGCGCTTGAACAGATTTGCATGTTGTTGCTGTTGTCGCCTGCTAGCAATGGCAACAGAAAAAAAAACAGCAACAACAACAACAACAAACGCAGTAGCAGCAGTAACAATGACAACAACAAAAAGTGCACACGCAATCGCGTCGGGGCAACGAGGCGTATGAGTATTTCTCTTACCCCTAACCTCTCGTTGCCTTTGAAAACTGTTGCATACTTTTTTGCTGGCTATGTTTGTTTGAAGGACTCGGCTGCTGCCGCTGCTGTTGTTGTGGTGGTGGTTCAGGCTGCGGCAAGGCTAGCCTTTGTTGCAGTATAAACTAAACTAAAACTATCCCAAAGGCTTTTCATTACTGTTTTTTTTCCACACCTCTCCTCCTCCTCCTCCTGCTGTTGTCTGCTTAACGCTCACTCTCTGTCTCTTGCTTGCTAGTTTTATTCTTTAATATTATTGTTTGGCGTATTTAGCACAAGGACGAAACGCTTTCCACCACAGCAAACTTTTGTTGTGGTTAAAAATTCAGTAAGCCCCACACAATAATTGTTTTTTAAATGCAATTAATAAACAGCATTAAGAAAAGTTTAAACTGTCAATGCCGAAAATGAATATTCATCAGGCGTACGAACAACAAATACAAAAAAAAAACAACTAAAATAAATAAGAAGAAATAAAAACGGACTTGAAAATTCAGAATTTTTAATGAAGTCTAGACACCGCAAATGAGATAACAACACCAACAACAACATCGGCAACAGCATATTACGAGAACAATAGACGAGTCCTTAATGAGCTGCCCAGCATTCGACTATCAATGACAAAGGCGTTGTTCCCCTTCCATCTATCGCCAGTTTCTCCTATCTCTAGGATTGTCCCCTCTTCGACATTTTGACATTTTCTTTTTTTTTTCCGGTTGTTGTTGGCAACTTTTTCATTCATTCCCCATTCAGGTTGGACAGCAAGAGTAGGAAAATGATTTAGCAGATAGCAAAGTTTGGTTCTGAGAACCTCTCTGACTGAGGGGCGCATAATTGCTGTGAAGGCGCAAACTCATTAGTGGTGTAAAGTTTAAGCCGCATGTCCTGCCCGCCATCATTTTGCCTTCCATTTCCATACCATCGGTATCCGTTGCCGAATTGATAGCACAGAGCACTGAGCTGCCGCACAATTTCACTTGATTTTTGGCTTGTCTTATCTTCTAATGGCGACCTTCATTATGCGCTATTTGGCAACAAAAGTGTGGGCCAGTTCACCCATCTCAGTCTATTCTCTCCTTTCCACCCCTCTAACCACTCCACTAGCGTTCTCTTTCTCATTTTATTCCATTGATTGTGTTTGCTCGTCCACTTTTCTTCGGCCTTCCACTTTCAGTCTATTTTGTTTACCAATTTTATCGAATTATGCTAAACTCCCGCCCGCTGGCTCGCTCGCTCGCCCATCTACCCACTTGGAAAAAGTTAAGTTATGGTCCGTGAAAGTTGCCTGACCTGTCTGTAGGCAGGTAACTTGGCATCTCCTTCACCTGCTTAAATATGCGTTAATGAACAGTATTATTATGCATACTAAATGATTTCTTCGTCCTTGCTGCTTATGCATATTCAATTTCAAATTTAAGTACATTGCTGCCCCACAGATACTAATTTGCATAATTGTGAGAGTGAAATGCCATTTGGGCTCTAACCAATCTAGTTTTTTTTTTCGCCTCCCCTCTCAACAATTGGTAACAAAGGGCATACAAATCAGACAAATTAATCCAGAGAGACATACACACTTTTCTTTACTTATACATATGCACATATGTTTGTATGTAGGTCGACATTCATTTGTTGGCAACAACATCATGACACAGTGAGCCATTGCAATGGATGGAAAAGTCTGGTCTTTAATTAGCCAAATACTTGGTTGGCTGTGCATACGATATCAGTATTACCTACAATTCTTCTCCTCTTTTTTTCGTTTTGCTTTGTTTTTGTTGGCAATTTAATCTGATTTTATGCAGCTTTCAACCATTGTTTGTTCTTTCGTATGGGCCTTTCATTACCA
This sequence comes from Drosophila willistoni, assembly GCF_018902025.1. NCBI lineage: Eukaryota > Metazoa > Arthropoda > Insecta > Diptera > Drosophilidae > Drosophila > Drosophila willistoni. The sequence continues at coordinate 5,551,444 of NC_061086.1, forward strand.
TTATCATCGTCCTCTTCTTCGCCTCGGGCGTCCTTCTCACAGGGTAACAATGCTTTGTCTTTTCGCCTTCAGTCGCTCAGTTTGGTTATGTGCCCAGAATGTTCAGTTGCTTTTTTGTTCTGATGTGACTTTGTTGTTTTTAATTAACATTAAGATACTTTGTAATGTAGCCAAAATGACATGTGTTTACTCTGCTTGTGTGTATGTGTGTGCTTTGGGTGGGCGTGTGTGTGTGTGTGTGTACATGTTGATTTTGTGTTGCCATTCTTTAGTTTTGTCCCTGTGGACGTATTTGAATCCTTGCTTTGGCCTTTTTGCTTAATTTTATTAAAATTACTCAGTTGGCTTTGCCATCTTGCTAACTGTGTCGTGACATCAGCATAGAGCACAGATAGAGCCCAGGTTTGAAGGCGGTGTCTTCGGTGTAGGTCGTCCATCAAAGTCGTACTCATATAAATTGGCCAATTAGATTACGTGTGCCAGCCATTAAAGCCCACACAGCCTGAGAATATCACAAAATTTGTGTCCCAATTAATGTTCAAATGCAATTAGTGTTAATTGAATTTGAAATATATTTATATGAGACATCATCAATAAATACCTTTGCACCATATAGATGGCCAAGATAAGTCAAGCCATTCGTTCGTATACATTCTGTGTGCACTTCAAACAGTTTTCACTTTCAACTTGCCCTCAGGGGTATGCCAGAAAATAGAGAAGCCAATTCCGTTGGCTGTTCGAAGATTGCAATGAAATGTAAAAGTTTCAGCTTGTCCCACATCAGAGACTGTCTATCTGATGTAATTCAATTTCATTCAATTTAAATTCACAATGTTGTTAAAGTCGGTTTTGTTAAAGGTTTCAAGTTTTACCTAACAATTATTGGTCAGAGTGGGGGCAATTTGGTTGGCTATAAAAACATTTATGACCAAAACCTGTGTGTGTGTGGGTGTCGGCGTGTGTGTGTGTGGCTGAGGGGAAATTCTAATTTAACGCTCAGTGAACAGTCGCTGAATAAACGGCTAAACGGCGTATTTATTTAAGTCCAACACAAAATGACAAAAGCAACATCAGCAGGAGCAACGGCGGCAGCAGCAACAGTAAGGATGCCTCCCAATATCCTGTTCCTGTTGTGTGGGAAGGCAGTTCATAATTTGTGGCCTGCCGGAGTCGTAATTTCACAAAGGATTACGCTCCGATTACGCACTCATTTATTAATATTTACGACCAAGAGCCACAGAGGATAACAGATAGCTCTAGCCCTGCTGAGGCTAACACATGATAACACATTGGACCGCTCCATTCAGAATTCCACCCAAAACTTTTTTTTTCTGTTTTTTTTTTTTTTTGAAATGGTCACTCATAAATACGCAATTCGACAGAAAAAACCTTTTGCCTTTTTTAATTAAAACGATAATTGTTAGTTGCCGAACCAGGCAATCCAGGGGATGATGGATTTCGTTAGAATATTTCGCTTTAAAAGGGCCAAGGGACAAATCAATTATGCAAATTTTACTTTACTCAAGCAAACGATAAGCGGAAAACGGAACATTTGCGCGCTCCACAAAACTTGACTGTGCATATAATACATGAATATATCTATATGTATGTGTTGGTGGTATATACATATATATTTTCCTTTTGAAATATTTTCCTCTTGTTGTTGAGGATTGCCGTTGGGTTTTTGGCGCCGTGGCATCCGCTCGGCATGTCTCAGAAACTCAGCTTATGCAAATATGTTTAGCATATCTTTCGGCGTCTCTTGGTCTATTGATTTTTATTTGGCAAGTTGCATTGATTTCAATACTTTGTTGTTATTCTTTTCTTAGGTCTGGCTGTAGGCCTGCGCATGATCAAGGTCTCCATACCCGCCTACAAATTGCGCGGCGAGTCCGCATTCCTCGAGTGCCAATACGAACTGAATCGCACCCATCATCACTCAGTGAGTCATGGTCATACACATCATCATCCCGATCGCAATCAGGATCATGGCAGTGATTTCAACTATGTAGACGCCGAATCCTTAGATGAGGAGAGTAGAAAGGCAGCGATCCGTGGAAGAATGCGTTTACCGCGTCCGCACAGTCAGCGACGCCAGCAGCCCATGGCAATGAGGCAATATCAGGAGCCCATGAAATATCAAAGCCAGAGTCAAGCTCAGATGCCACCCCAACAATCGCCCTATGGGCACAGTGTCTATCGGGGAAGTGCAGCCTCTGGCTATTTGGGGGCCCAAGTCGGGGCCAGCACGCACAATGGTGGATTCAATGCCAACTCCAATTTCAATTCCAACATGGGCTCTGTCTCCTATGTGCCCAGCTTTGAGCGCGAGGATAGTTTTGATGACAGCGCCAACGAAGAAGACGAAGAAGAGGAGCAGCAGCCATTGGAGGAGGGCGAGTCGCTTTATGCCATCAAATGGTACAAGGACAACGAGGAATTCTATCGCTATGTGCCAAAGGCGCGTCCGCCCAAGACCAGCTATCGTGTGGATGGAGTGCGAGTGATTGTAAGTACTAAAAGGAAAAATGCAAAAGCCAAAGGGAAATGTAATGGCAACAAACTGCCAAAGCTTTCCCTTCATTTCTCCCGATTGAACTCGTAGTCGATGCCTATCATACACAATGTTTACACAGGCTAAAAATAAGCTATTGTTTTTGCCCTTTTCTGTTCGCAGGAGGAACTCTCTGATGCTAGTCGCGTCCTGCTGCGTGGCCTGACTCTAAACTCCACGGGTCTCTATCGCTGCGAGGTATCCGCCGAAGCGCCTAACTTTTCATCTGTTCAGGGCGAGGGACGATTGGATATTGTCTGTAAGTATTACTTAGTTGAATATTTAACCGAAAAAAGCGATGTGTGAATGCCATCAGAATCATCACCAATTGGGTAAATTTTCATCAATTCAAAGTCACGTTTTCGTATGCTGCAAATATTTTGTTGCAATGCGCAACCGAAAATTCCAAAATCAAACACAACTGAGTCAATATTTGATCAGAAATTTTTGTGCAATTACAAGCAAATATTGAATTTACAAATAAAATACCTACATACACACACAAATGCATCATCCAGCAACAAAATAAAAACCAGGATAAAAATAAATGGTATTTGTTTAACCAGAGAGCAGATTAAATTTCAATCTTTTCCCCCACATCGGCGACAATATTAAATGGATATTTTTCAATCCATGTGAAAGAGCTTATTTCCATTGATATTCAATGAATATTTACACACAAGTTTGATTTAGCTATGCAATTAAAATTGAAAGAAAAGACAACGAGCTTATCTTTACAGTGAAAATTAACTAGCAATGAATATGAAAACTTATTATAAATATACGATTCCACATCTTAGTACTGAAGCTGACAAACTACGTACAAGTACATTATTATATGTATTTAATCTGCTTTCCTGAAGTGTGCCTTAAATTTATGAAGACCAATAGTCAAATTTGGTAAACCGGGAGTTTCCCGCGTTTTAATTTTTCAACTCAAAAGTTATCCTTTCAATAAAGCCGTTTTAAGATTTAGGCAATTGCTGTTTCTTTTGCTGCTTCTAATACTTTCACATTTGTTGTTTATGATCCTACATTTGTAGTCCCAGATATCTGTGGTAGTATAGTACATATGGTAACTTCAGTTTAAGTTTAACCCCTTTATAGGCATCTCAGAAGCTTAAAAATTTCATAATTTTATAGGTATTGTTGGGGTCCTGTGTTTCTTATCTGTAAAAGAAACACTCATATGTTAATATTAGTTGTGGCCAACTGTTGTGCTCGATAATTTTCCCTAACTCTGCCTGAAATAGTTAGGGAAACGATTTTACGCATGTATGCCACTAAAAAACTTCTCGGATTCAATTCAATTTGGACGTAAGCTCTACTATATACGGCGAGGGGGCAGCTGACAATTACTACCACATCTGGATACTCAATGTAAATCATGTTCTTCTGAATCCAGTACGATTACCAAATATAAATGATTTTAATTTAAAATTTCTATACCCTTGCAGACCTTGACAATTAAATCTTAACTCTCAATGAGTAACTGAAGAGAACCAAAATATTTTCAGAAATAGGTCAATATTGTGTCCTTTTACCCTTGTAAATGGTTCAATTCAAGAACACAAGCAGATATAGCCTTGTCTTTCTGTCCTTATGTCAGTCTGTGGCTATTAACTTCACTCGCTCAATTAAGAACTTATTAGAATGCATTTAGGCTTTTTGTATATTCGACGGCTCGGACTAGAATAAGATATAGCTGACATTAAAACCAGCGTACGAACAGCCTACTTTGAGAAATATCTGTTAAATATTTGTTAAAAAAATATTAAAGTGAGAATTTTCTCGTAATGTGAAGGAACTTACAATTTTGAAAGAGTTCGCAAGATAAGGGTATATAAACTTCGGTGCAGTCAGAGTTAGCTTCTTTTTATACCATACACCCATAGGGTGAAATGGTATATTAAAGTCGCCAAAATGTATGTAACAGGCAGATCGAAACATCTCCGACCCCACAAAGCATATATATTCTTGATCAGGATCAACAACCGAGTCGATCTAGCCATGTCCGTCTGTCCGTCCGTCCGTCCGTCCGTTCGTCCGTCTGTCCGTCCGTCCGTCTGTCCGGATGAACACCTAGATCTCGGAGACTGTAAGAGCCAAAGAACCAAATTTGGTATGTAGACTCGTGTAGTATGTAGAGTGATCAAGTTTATTTCAAATTTTTGCCACGCCCCTTTCCGCCCCCGCAATTTAAAAAAAGCGTTTATCTCAAAAACTATTCCAGCTAGAGACACTATATTTGGTATGTATATTCGCTTAGTAAATGCACACATTTTGTATGTATAAAAATTTTGCCACGCCCTTTTCCGCCCCCGTAATTTGAAAAACTTGATTATCTCCCGTATTTTTTTACCTTATGCAATCAAATTTGGCACACTAATATGTAGCAAAATATCAAATTTGATCAAAATCGGACAAAAAACAGTCGAGTTATGCATATAAACGTTTTTCCATAATGCCGGAGTTGGCCGTTGGCTGGTGAGGGCGCTAGGGTGCTCGTATGATTGAGTGAACGAGATACTAAGATATGCTTGTAAGAAGCATGTGAAAATGCATTTGTTTAATAAAGTTGAAATATTTGCCTTACTGGTGTATGGTATACCTAAGTCGGCGAGACGACTTACTTACTTCATTTTTTATTTTTCGTTTAATTTAAAGAATTTGGTACTGCACTTCCCTCTCTTCCAATAAAGAGAATACTATTTGAAAATCCTTTGAGTGAATTTCAGTCTCGTTTGTTGTTGCTTTTGGTAGGTTAATGTGAATTTTGCAGAGTTTTTTGTTTTGCTTTGGAAACGCTTTTAAAAAGCCATTCATAAGCCTTAGTTTCATAACAGCATATTTTTGTAATCCAACAGCAACTTCCGTATATATTCTGGTTTGTTTTTCGTTTTCGTTTTGTTTTTCCAGCGCTTTTTTATCTCATTTTTGTTTTAAACATTTTACACTCCTCGGTATAGTGGGCATTATTTATTTTATTTGCTGACAAACCAAATGGGCAGCAGCCACAGAAGCAGCAGCAAGAGCAGAGGTTTGAGGATTGGGCGGTCGATTGTGGGAATGGAATACATAAAAATGCAGGCGTAAAATCAACATGGCGCTGGTCAGAGCGGATTGGGGATTAAGTCTGAACTGGTGGGATGGATGGGTGGCTGGATGGCTGGGTGGCTGGGTGGCTGGGTGGGGGTGTGCGCGGGGACAGGCACCGGCATTTATGGGCATTGGAGCACGTTAGCGATTTATAAGTTAAAATGCCATTTTAATGGATATTTCCGCAGCGAGGCCGCTTACAACATATTTTGTGTAGTCCTCTCTCCGTGTGTCTATTCGTTTGTGCTTCTGTTTCTGCTCCTGTTTCTCTTTTTTAAAACTGCCCCATCCTCCCGCCATTTGGCTCTACTTCTCTCCATTTACAACTGAATTGCTTTATCTATGGGTTTGTATGTATTTTATGTTCTAAAAAAAAGCAGAAAAAAAAGAACAAAAAATGCGAAAAGGGAAAGAGAAATGTGGTTCTTTCCATTGAAAAACGTTTGCCAGTCTCGCTTTTATTCTGGTTCCCTTGCTCCCAATCCGCTCCTTAGGGTTTTGGGCCCCCTACCAGTTTCCCTGTGTGTGTGCCATCCAAATATTTGCAGAGCAAAATAAGAAAAAATTGTTAATAAATTACTTGGCCAGCGAAAGCCGCAACAAATATTTATTATGGTTTTTCGGAAAGGGAATTCATGTAGTAGTCGAAGGACAGTACATCATATGAGTATACGACCATATGGCCATCATTAGGTCTGCTTTTCTTTCAACTAATTAACGAAAAGTCAACCATAGATGAAGATTTTTGTAAGGGTGGGAGAAAGAGTGTCGTAGTTCGTTGATATATGTACAAAGTTTACCAAAATTTGACTAAATTTATTTGCTTAATTCTCCAAAGCGTTTAATGTTAATCCTTGTTTTCTTATTTGCAGTTCTACCACGCGATGGCCCCCACATCAGGGGACAGCAATATCAGTATCAAATTGGTGAAAATTTATATTTAAATTGTACATCGGGGAAATCGCATCCAGCCTCCCATTTGCAGTGGTTCGTCAATGAACAGCCGGTGAGTTTTTTCAGTTTGTTAACACGAAATTTATACAGAACATTTTACAGCCAACCCTTTTTTGCTTTTTTAGTTAGGCCGACCCTTTTTGCACCTAAATGCGATTCATACGCATTCGCCCTCCTTCTTCACACCCGCTAATCAGGGACCAGTAAGAGCGGCGATAAAAAAATGTAAAAATTATGCATACAGTAAATATTTAAGCTGCTAACAAACAGTAGCAGACAAACGAATTGAGCGTGGGGCAAAGGGAGCAAAAAAAAGAGTATTGTGGGGGGAGAACTGCAGAAATGATGAATAGAAGTGAGACAAAGAGGAGCCTCGACTTAAAGGCTGCTTGAAATTATTTCATGAACAAAAATCATGTAGACGGGGCAAACATTTTTTCCCATAGACTGTCTCTTGCCCTTCCCCTACCGCATGCTGTTGCCGTTGCTTCCTTTTTTCGGCTTTGGCATACTTTATTATGGCCCAATGTTGTTGGCTGGGTTTAGTTATAAGAGGTGTAGCTTGGGTAACGGTGGCCCATCCATCTGGTCGAAAGCTCGTTACATGTCTGGCATGGCCGGAACACGAAATAGGAGAAAAGCGGGCAAGAAGCAGCAAAATCAACTGCCTTCTGTCCGTACTGCATTTTATCGGGCCCAAACCCATCTTTTTGCCCATGCTCATAGTTCTCGACTACATGGCACTCAAATTGTGTGAATCGAGGCGTTAAGGTACGAGTTAGTTCATTGTACCATGTTCGTTTTCCACGCTCAACCCATCCAACCCATCTAACCATCCAACCACCATACATCCCCTCCAGTGCTTCCGCATTTTCCACCTCTTTTTGCCTTGTCCACTTTGTATAAATACAAGGAAAATCAATAAGTGCGATTAGGCACGTTTCCCGGTTTATTTGCCTTTCGACAATGGGGGAAGACAAAGAGAAAAAAAAAAGGCTAGGTAGACACAGACTCTGCGGGAGAGCCAATTCTCATACCAAAATATAAGGTCCTAGCATTGATAAAACTGTTGAACGTTTATTTAATAACGTACATTTTCATTTCCAATGTGGACAACATGTCGTATGCTTATTGTACTCGATCCAACCATCCATCCTTCTCTTGCTCCCCCATGACTTTGAGGATATTTGTCCACATTTGTGTATAGGACAGTAACGAGAATATATGTATACTAAATATTTTGCAAATTTCAAAGGACTTTTTAATGCTTTGCATGCGTAGAAATAAATTTTATTCCAGGCATTGTCGGAGGCCTTGGAATGCGACAGGCATTTAAAATGCCCTCATTTTAGGCTTGTGGCCAGACTATTGCCAGGATACAGGACTTGGGACGTAGCAGCATGTTTGTTCTTATCCCCAATCTCTCTCACTCTCCTCTGCGCTTTCCTTGATGCCTTTGCTCGAGTTTAATTTATGCTTTTCACTTTGAATTCAAGTTTTAAATTCAGCAGCTTTGTAATTTTTATGGACACCATAAAGAAAAGGCAGGCAAACCAATCGACTAACAAATGGCAACAATTTCGTTGGCAAAGTGCTGTTCGCATTCAATCGCAAACCCAATTCCAAACCAAATCGAATACACCACTACAGAGAGTTTCAGAAAGAGAGAGAGAGAATGAGAGCAAACCTAAAAGAGGATGATGGTGCGTTGGTATGGGGTAGCCTCTTGAAAGAAAAGTTCAAGTTATTTATTTGAGCATTTCACATTTTTTATCTTTTCCTCGCATTTTTCTTATTTATGGCAAATGATTTTTTTCTTGTTGTTCTGTACTCATTTCTTTTTGGCCCGTGTTCTTTTCCTGCTCCGCCATTCAATGTGCACTTTGCTGACAGCAGCAACATTGAAAGGGAGGAATTGTAAAGCTCTTGTAATTGTAACCCTCGGCATAGCATAGACTTTAACTCTCACTCCCAATCTTGAAGCATTCGCTAGACATGTCTGACACGCCCTGTCGCAGTCTCCACTCATCTAGTGTCATGTCATGAGACTGTGTGTGTGTGTGTGTGTGTGTCAACCCTTGGCATTTAATAAAATTGCATTGCAGACAGTTTAATACAGCCCTGAACTCTCCTACAACCTCTTATATGTCTCATCTCCCTGCAGATTCTGGACGAACGCTACCTATACAAATACAACGACATTGTGCACAAACACGGGCTAATCACCTCGACATTGGGCCTACAGTTGCCTCTGGAGTCGCGACACTTTCACGATGGCGACATGCGAGTCAAGTGTCTAGCCAGTATATCACCCGTATTATGGAAGGGCGGCAAGGAGAGTGTCCTTCAACGACGACCGGGTATCATCGACAATCGCGAGGCAATGCTGCTGGGTGAGTGAACTCAATGGGCCCCCCTGGCCATGTATTTCTATGCATATAACTAATTCTCGTTCTCATCTCCTCCCCCGTCTATATATATATATATATATATATATATACAGTTCGGAGTGCAGCTGGCCATTCACAGAGTACACTATTACGTTCGCTCACCATAACGATTATTCTGGCGCGGGCTAGCCAATGGCTATTGGGCTCAGAACTTACCTAAGCTGCTGCTGGTTTAGATGTTAGATCAATTAATGGACACGTATTCGTTTTCAATTCAATTCAATTCAATTGCAATTGCAGAGCATAAACGGTGATTTTGTATACTTTAAGTGTAAAATGTTTAGTTGATAAGTTAAGATGAAACGAGATGGCCGAGTTCCCGATTGCCAACCGCATTCAAAGCATGATGGCATTCAATCAAACAAAAAAAATAAAACAAAAATGAAGCGAAAGGCAAACGAAATTGGCTAAATGTGTTATAGCATGTAAAAAACAAACAACCACAGATAAACCAAACTGCAAAAATATATACATACATACATATATACTTCATTTCAGATTTAGAGATACATCCCGACACTCAAGCATTAGAAAAATGTGGTGAATTTAGTGAAAATAAATCATTTTCCCCTTCAATCTGGCAAAAGTTGAAACCACTTTCGTCCTTGTATGGGAATGTGAGTTCTTTTTTCTGGCTTTCAATGTGTGACCAAAAACTGAAATTCAATTAGCAAATTTGTTGAGCGACAAAATCTTAATGCCAATCCTGCTCTCTTCACTCCAAATGAAAGCCATCTATTCATCCAGTTGTGCGTAAGTTCAGTGTGTAAACAAACATATAAAAAATAGTAGTGCAAAAATGTTCAAAAAGAAAACCTTCTGATGTCAACTCTGATGGCATTTCAATTAGAAACAAAAAAACAAAAAGCATTTCAATCAACAAATACATCAATTACATTTGTTTTTTGGGTATTTTTTGTAATTCAATTGGCCAGGAATACCTTTATTACATCTGGCAATAGTGTAATTGGTTTAGAATCGAATCCAATCCCCTCATTGTAACACACATATCTATTCTTAAATGTATGTTTAACTAGAATTGTAAGTTAATTGATTAAGTTGTAGTTGAGTTACTTTTAAATCAAATTTAACTAAGTTTCGATTTCCATACACCTATTGACTTGTATGTAGTATAAATTAACTTGAAATAAAAAAAAAGTGTCATAAATTACCATATATACATATATATATATATATATAGAGAGAGAAAGAGAGGTATATAACTTAGTTATGTATGTATAAAAAAAAAAAATAAAGCAAAAACAAGAGCCCTCTTCCCTGAGTGTTTAACGAAATATAAATGTGAAAGCAAATGTTCAGTTTTATATGATTTTTGGCTGGTTGTTTTTGGTTGGACTCAGCATTTTATCAGCAAACGACACGCATACGAACATTAACACCTGTAAGACCACATGGCAAAGTTTTGTGTCTCCCTTCATCTTTGTGTGTTTGTGTGTGTGTGTGTGTGTTGGTATTTTGTTTCTTTTGGCAAAGGTGTTAAAGTTGCTACTGAAATTGTTTGCCGCTTTTGCTGTCTCCTTTTGCTTGGCGTTGTTGTTTTTCTGCTGACACACATATACATATACAGGCTCACACAACAATAACAAAAAGATACAAAAATTATATAGAGCATAAAAGTGGCAAAGTTAAAATAACACGTACACAAATTTTGTATGCAAACAAAACCACATCCAGCACACACACACACACAAAGACACGCACGTCGCCCATGCTGCAAATGAAAAAATTGCGTGCAGCCTTTTAGGCGCGCACTCGCGTAAAAAGTAAAAAAAGAACATTCTGTCGCTGCCTCAGCTTCTGCTATTTTTTTATATTTCTTGGTTTTTGTTTTGTTTTTTTCTTTGTTTGTTGCTTGATGGTCCCTCCTAAACTTTATGGCAAGCACATAAATAGAAATGCAGGCAAAAAACTTTCTCAACCAAAATGGGAAAGGAAAAACGCGCCAAAAATAAAAAGTTTTGTGATAAAGAGAGAGAGCAGGAGGGAGACGTAGCTAGGCCATGCAAGTGGGCGGGCACGCAATCACCTTTAAGACATGCGTGGCCTGGAGTCATCGCCTCCAGCAGGACTCTCTTAGCTGGTGGCTGTTTACCTTTCGCCTCTTGGCCAATCTAATCTGCTCCTTGCACCAACCTCGGAGGCAGTTTAACCAAGATTTATGTTTGCCTTTGCATTGCATAAGCGATGCCATTTATAGTAGAGATGCCTACTTCAGGGCCAAGCGACAGCACCGGAGATGGGTGTGGCTTTTGCCTACGGTGAGTGCGCAAAAATTTATTGCCCAACAAAGGATGCCGGAGGCGGCGGCGGCATAGCTGATAAATTTCGTTTGCACTCGACTTGGCTGGCTAAGGAGGCAATTATGACGCCAATCGAGAAACTAGAAAGCCCACGAAGGATTGAAGGTGCGTGTACTACGGAAGTGGCTGACTAAATTGCAGCGCACAAGAAACAACAACAACAATCGCTGTTGATTTAAGTTGCATCAAATTAGTTTTCCATTCCTTCTTTCTTTTTCTTCCTTCCTTGACTTCGAAAGCGAAAAGTGCATGAATAGCAAGTGGAGAATATCGTTGTCGGCTGCAAGTAAACATTTAAAATAGCATACGAGTATGGGCAATCGAACGTTTTCTAATTTGTATTTAAGACAGAAAAGACATTTTCACTTGTTTTTCGGAATTTCAGTGCAAAATTAAATAACGAACATAAATTTGCTTTTAAAAGCACACACGCTCAGACACACACAAATACATAATATATGTATGAATTCATACCCATGTATTATTTAAAATTTTTGCCGTTTCTTTGCCTGTCCGTGATCGATTTTCCTTCTGGCCATTAAAGGCAAGCGCAGAATGCATTTTTACGGCTACAACGAAAAGAAAATGCAACAAAAATATATAATGATGGAAAATCTTCAATGAGCCAGACAGTCGTGTTTGGCATTGGTATTGGTATTGGTATTGAGAGGGAGATTGGCTCTGTGGGTATGAAATTGTGGGCCTATTTGCATAACATTCATTCCATTTGCTGCAATGCTTCTGCTTTTGGTTGGTCCAGTTCAATGGAACATGAAGTCATGGCATAACGTAACATAATGTCCATTCATTGCTCTGGCCTGGTCTGGCCATGACGTGGTCTTTTTACAAATAAATTTTGCAGTCCACTGTAACCGAATGAATTGAGTAAATGGAAATCACTGAAACATAAACATATGAAAGTCATCAGCTCCTCAAACCCTTTGCAGCACTTAAACTGAGTGAAATAGGAGGCGAGACGAAAACTGAGAAGGAGGAGAGAGGGCTGAGATTGGAGGACATGGTAGTTTGAAGCCAAATTATGGAAATGAACATAGTGCAGAGGCCGAAACGTCGGCCAGGATGAACTTGGTCAGATGAAAAGCAGTTAGGAGACACCATTAGAAAAACGCATTTAGCCAAAGTTGAACAATTAAGAAGCATCTCCTAAATGCAAAATTGAAAAATGTCTACTGCGAGTTCAATGAAAACTCATACGAATCGTTTCCATTCCCGCAATGGGATTACAGAGAACTGGGCAAGCTAGCTCCCTTAGCAACGTAATGATGTTTCACTCGGTTCCTGATGCCACTGTCAGGATGCCTAGATGCCGCCTGAATACCTCTGTGCTTCTGTTGTCAGCTGACTGCTGCTGCAGCTGCAATGCCTCAAAATTGTTTGCAATTGAGTTTTATGCATCTCCCCATCCATCGTTCCATCCAACCATTTAGTGGCGTGCCTTGCCTCGACATATGTGTGCCTATCAATGGTCATGACGATATTGTTGTTCCATGGCCGTACGACATTTGCATCTACAACTCTCTCGTTACTCGTCGCGTTATGAATAAAGTAGTCAGTGGTCTGTGGAGTAGGAATCAGAGTTGTAGCCTGATCCTGGCATATTTACGCCCCAAATTAGCGGCCAAATGTTGCACATTTGGGCATGTCAGTCATCAGACTGACATGTTGATTTGTTCTGCGCATCACGCATCGCGGAAATTAAGTGGCCAACTGAACCGAACTGCACTACACTGCCACAATGATTGATGACCGTTCCATGTGGTAATAGTTCCACCATTCTCAAAGAAAATTCTTAAATTGATACAGACCCAGTGGGAGATCTTAAAACGATGGTATTTTTCGGTTGCCATGGCTCCCAACCAATTGACTGTCGAGCACGCTGGGACGTTGCAGGTGCCTTGTTGTTAGCCCTCAACGAAAGCCATGCATATAAAATTGTTACAAGTATGCGGCAATTAGCATTTAACGAGCGCCACATGCCGACAACCACAATGGCACGACAAGGCTCAAAAAAGAGGGGACAAAGGAAGCATCTACCCAGCCTGCTGCTTCAACTCCGACTGTTGGCTCCTGAAAGTGTCCTGTCGACATAATAATATACATAGAACTACAAATATGTTAGCCTGCTCCACCTCCCAGAGCACACACACACACACAAACTGAAGCCGGAACAATGTCATCGACAAAATACAACCCTGAGCAATGGCGGCCCTGACCATGCCAGGAAACTCTTTTGTTATCCTAGCCAACAATTTGAAAATGAACATTTTGTGCCTCTCAACCAAGCCAAGTTCGTTGCGTCCGTCCACGCCCCTAATCCACCAGAGACTGTTCGCCTCAGTTCCTTTTTTTTGTTTGGTTTCTAATTTTTGTTGCTGTTGTTATTTCTGGGACAACAGTTAAAGCCTGATTACTTAACTAAATATGGCAGCTTATGGCGAGACACGAACTCGAACTGGGCCACTAAACGCTCTGATTTACTCAATTTGCATATATGGTAAGCCAAAATGCGTGTGAAGGTGTGTGTGTGTGTGGGGGGGTGGGGATGGATCTGGTAATCGTGCAGGGTTTTAATTAGCCAGGTTAAAACTGTACGCTGTTACCCGTATCATTGGGATGTAATTAACCATCCAGCCAACTGTGGCCTGGCCTTTTCATTATTTAATTGATAGCCATAATTAGAAATGGATACAAAAATTATCTCATCAATGTATTAATTACATAAGATATATACATTAAACGCGGTAAACACCGTCAACCATTCAATTGAAATCGATTTTTTGACCCTTGCAACAAAACATTTAAATGGCAAATTGTATGGAGATAATTAAAGCTTTGCTCACAGACTCAGTCTGTATCTTTCCCTATCACATACTAAAAACCATATTTATTTACGAAAACTTTTAGACAAAGACTATATATTTTTGTTCGAGTTCATTAGCATGCCACATCGTATACTCGAATACTTCGAGGCATAGACAAGACCCGTTCCCCCGTTCCTTTTGTTGGCCAAAGGCTCCGCGGCATCGTCTTATCACGCAGCTCTTATCTGGGATACATAAATTCTTGGCCCGACTTGCGTCGGCAAAGTTTTTTTTTGTTTTTGCGGTTGGCATTCGAAGTGCGGGGGCGCTAATTAAGACACGCAAAGTGCGGCGGCAAGACAAATGGTTTTCTGGCACGTAAGCGGCGCGTCAATCTTGCCAGTGCTCGGAAAGGGTCCTCCAGCTCAAGAAAAAATGGCATTTTTCTAGTCCAGAGACATGGTTTTCTTCAAAATTTTTCTTTTCCTTTTGGTTTTGAAGGCAAAAGTTTTTGCGCCACCAATTCGACGCCTCATAAAAAATGTCAATGAAGTGATTTATAAAATAAAATAGCAAACACATACACATACACCCACACTCACACACACACACACACATATATAGGCAGGGAAACATGAAACTTGAAGAAAAGAAATATGCTAATGTGCCTCGGTTAATCAGAGGCTGGACTTTGCGGTTCTCCATAGCTTATTAGGCTAGCCGCTAGCCTGTTATTTGGGCTTAGCCAATGCCCAACGAATTCCTTTTTTCATTTTTATCAAACATAATGTCTTTATTTCCCAGTTTTTTTTTCCCACCCCACCACGGATTGTGGTAGCTTTTCTTTTTTGCGTGCTTAGAGTTGCACATTAAATTTTAATGCCATATTTTATGCAGGCTGAATTTACATAAATTTATTTGCTGGCCGAGTGGTCGGTCTGTATGTGTGTGTGGGCTAATCAAATCAAAAGACTGACGGCCCCCGCACATACACACAAACCCCCCACACACACACTCCGTATACATGCAAAGTTAAACCAAGTCTCTCTAGAGTAGAAACTAAACAAAAGTCCCGCTCCCATAGAGTTTTGGCAATCGTTCATGTATGTGAGTGTTTATGTGGTTAGAAAAAATAGAAAAAAAAATACGAAGCGACGTATTCTGGCAAAGGGCCAAAAGCATAGAACAACAAAAACTAAAAAAAAAAGAGAGAAAAGCGAAAACAATAACAACATTGCCATGGACGTAAGTGAAATATATTGTTAAAAGAAGGGTCCAAGTGAATACTTCCTACCCTTACTTTTAATATTCCTAATAAGTAGAGCATCGATCATACTGAATTTTAATTAACGTTATTCAATTGCTAATATGAAAGCAGTTTTACTTTCACCATTCTTCACCAATTACTTAATGTATATGACATTCTTTTGAAATAAAATTTCTAAGAAAATAATGATTTTGTTATTGTGGCTTCTATTGTCAGTTACGCCTCTGAACCTTCTGTTCTGCTAGAGGGTCAGTGTAAGGATCTAGAATAACAACAACAACAACAACAACAACAATGGCAAGTAAAATTTTTGCTTTTGTGTTTTCATTTCCATAGTTCTTGTTGTTCTTGCACGAGGCTCCAAACGTTAGCGCCAACAAAAGCGGCGGAAGGCGTTTCTAGGAAGGCGCATGTATAATTAGAGCTATGAAGCATGTCCGGTGAAGTTTGGCATTTAAATGCAACAGCAGCAACAACAACAAGAGCAACTGAACACACACACAAGATCGAATTTAGCATTTTAGCCTCACTATATAGTATACAAATTTGTAGTTATATATGCCAACTTTGAAGTTTTAAATTGGGAAAAAAAAAGGGAAAACTTTTGCACTGAGCTGCGATATTATTGCCACTGCCTTTTGCCCAAGACTCATTGGTCTGGTCTGTGGCTTGTTGTTGTTGTTGCTTTTGTTAGCCAGATATATTTTATAATGCCACAAACATGCAATGTGACTTTGTATGCATTCGTTTAGTTTACGTACTGCGTCCTTACATGCAAAGAACACACACACACACACTCACAGACAGAAGCCAAGCCATACCAGCCCAATATAGTTCCATCCAGACGAGACGTGAAAGGAGTGCAAGAGAATATAGTAAAGTGGAAATAACTTTGTGTATATGTGCAACTTTATCTTTTGATTCAGACAATAATAAACAGAAATATTCAGAGTTTTTGGTTACTCTGTCAAAGGGAGAAAGAATACATAAAAACCATGTTGAACTTACAAATATGCATTTCGAAATAAATGTTGAATATTCACTGTTAATTGGCATAAAGCAATGGGATGTCAACGGTTTGTAAATCAAAACTAGGATAATATCAAACTCATAGTCCTCTGTAGACAAATAAACACACACACAGACACACACACACACACATGTTGAAGAAGAAATCTTTGTACACATTTCAATCATTGAATCATGAGTATTTAAAAATCAGACATAAGCCGGAATTTAAAGGAGTTAGTAAATGGATATATATTGCTGCTTGGTTTACCCAAGTACATGTAACGACTTACTTACTTCATTTTATACAGTTTAACTATTACTTGCCAGTTAGAACTATTGTTTCTCGATATCTTATAACTAAAGAAAACTTAGAGCGTTACGTCTGTGGTTCTACTTTTAAGGAGTAAACAAATTTTAAATTTTATTGATTGTTTTATCATTTAAGCATCAAGATGAAACATCAACATTTTTAATTTAAGAATATCCTATATATAATTTTAACAAATCAATATTGACATTTGTCAGATTTGTCAATTTTTGGCATCGGTGTACGTCATTACTTGAACGGCAATGTAGTTTGCGTATACTTATTGCATTTCTCGTTAATAAATGGAATCATACTGTTAGGCATGCTTTACGGTTTCGAATGTTGTTCAAGGTGTCGACCATTTTCTTTGCGATTCGCCAAAACGAATTGTTTGAACGAACTTTGCTTCATCCCAAGACTTGACGTTATTACAGATGGGACGCTTTTTTAAGGAATTTTCAGCGGCCGAAGCATGAGAACCCGCGTCCTGGTTAACCGTATCTGCGATCAACTTGAGCGAATGCTTACAGTTCATGATCATTTGAGTTCCTAGAGACTTTTAATGGTACAATATTTCCAACATATCATAACATATATATCTGTAAGAACTAAATTTACTTGAACCGATTTCCGTAGCGATATATGTAAGAGGAGAAAGGAGCCTGTGAGCAAAGCAAGCGTGCGGCTATAGTTATAAAAAAATATATTTTTTATCTTTCTGTGTTTTTAACCATTTGCCGATTCAAAATATATAGGTTTACAACCTTCTTCACTCAAATGCATCGTAAACGTTATGACTTTAGCTGGCACATCGGGCGTATACGTTATGTCCTTGGCTAGTGCTACTAGGATTCCTATACCTATACCTATGGCAGCTTTCCTGTTTGCCCCTAGCAAAAAAGGTGCTTTTAATTTTATGAACCTTCCAAGGCATGCCCCCACGTTATTTGCCTCACTCATCTACCACGTGGCACATGGAGGGACCATTTAAGTAGAGAGACCCCGGCAAAGGAAATGGCAAATGGCGTCAATGTGCTACACATTGAACGGTTAACGCCATTTCGATGCGAATGCAACCTTAAGTTTTTAAAGTGCTGACTGTAATGGGTGCAGAAGCAAAGCATTTGGTATTTACTTCCAGACGCCGCGTAATAATATTAAATGTCAGGTGCAATGCAGTTGGCAATTTCTGTGGCAGGCTGAAATCGAAGCAGTTCTGCCAACTGGCAGGCAGACCCTAATTAAGTTGGCTCGAGCCGCGTAACTGCCATAAAATATGTAAGCGCAGTGGGTATTCGAACTTGGATCCGCATCCGGATCGGGTTGGCCTCAACCGTAACACAGATGTTGCCATTGCCGCCGTTGCTGTTGCTGTTGTTGTTGCCGTTGCCGTTGCCATTTCAGTCGTTGCAGTTGGTGTGGCGCGTATTTTATTGGCATTGGCCGGAGAAGTCGACTTGAGTCGAGAAGTTTTTCATTTGTTTTGCGGCTTAAATTTACACAAAACATGCAAGCAATGACGGTAAGGTGGTTGCTCTCTCCTTCCCTACGACCAATGAGCTAGTGGGTGGAGCAGCAGCAGCCGGAAATGCACACCACATAGATTAATGTCTTACTTCAGTGGCCACTGCTCGCTCGAGCAGCCGTATAAATTTTACTTGCTCCTAAGCACATACATAGTTCCTGCAACCCGAATCAAGAACTTTTCCATACACTTAAATAGTTATACAAATACCTTAGCTAGATATCTACTAAAGAAAAAAAGTATTCTACTGGCATTTCCTAAAACAATATCCTTACGAATGTATGCCTTATCAGCTGCCCAAAATCACAAAAGCGAAATTCGGGCAATAATTAAACTCAGGAATTTGTATGGAATTAAGTTTACGACTTTAATTAATAAGGCGTCCTTTTTTTTTGCAATGGACAGAGACTAGAATACAGAGGTATTTTCTATAATCCTTATTCAAATAAATGATTATCTTGTAATGATATTAAATTGTGTTTCATAATAATAAGCATTCGAGATTTGACACTTTGCTATATAACTCAGCTAGATTAGTTCTTTTCTCTTTAAAATACCATAAATAGTCTAGTTAACAATTCTAATTAGGGGCAGTGTCTGCAGCATTTTTTTGTTTCATCAATTTGACACCTCGAAATTTACTTAAATTGGACCAAGGTCATTGTTTTAAGGGGTGGGTTTTTTGTGTAAAAAAACACCTTTTTGTGAATTTTGTTTTTAAATCTGGGTTAAGCTGTTTACTCCAACCTTTTGTACATTATTTAGTATACTTTTAACAATATTTTTGAAGTTTTTCATGGTTATAATTTTGAAAAACCAGCCAGTGACGGAGCTTTTCCCAAAACGTCTTAAAAAAAAACAAAAAACATGCGGAGTTCACAGTATCTCGGTCTGAAATTATCTGAATTCAAAAACCATCAAAATTTAGTTAAAGTATCATCAAATCCTCCCCCCGATAGACTCTGACAATTTTTATTTTCATTTAAAAATTTTCGATTGCCATCTAAAGTATAAATTTCAATTTTTCGCGAAAAATTTCGCCATATTAAAAGTAAAAAACACTCATAATTAAAAAAATGAAGTAAGTAAGTCGTCTCGCCGACTTGGGTATACCATACACCAGGTGAAACAAATATGTAAAATTTTAAAAACCAAATGTATGTCTATTAAATTGTTTTATTATGCTCATACCATGTGCTATCTCGCTCACTCTACAAACACACGAGCACTCTAGCGCCGCCACTAGCCAACGGCCAATTCTGCCCTTATGGATCGCGTAGCAAAATACGTTCATATTTATATTTTGTATGTTTCTAGTCCGATTTCAATCAAATTTGGTAGTTTGATAGAAATAGATAAGATTTATTAGTCTGCCAAATTTGATCGCGATCGTCAAAATATTGCAAGAGCCAATCGGTTTTTTCTAAATTATGGAGGCGGAAGTGGGCGTGGCAACATATTAAAATATATGTATTCTGCGCGCATACTAAGCCAATATACATACTAAATTTGGTGACTTTAGCTTTGTTAGTTTTCGAGAAAATCTGTTTTGTTTAATTTTCGGGGGCGGAAATGGGCGTGGCAAAATTTTGAAACAAACTCGATAAGCGTACATACTACACGAGACTGCATACCAAATTTGGTGGCTCTAGCTCTTATAGTCTCCGAGATCTAGGTGTTCATACGGACGGACGGACGGACGGACGGACAGACGGACATGGCTAGATCGACTCGGTTGTTGATCCTGATCAAGAATATATATACTTTGTGGGGTCGGAGATGCTTCCTTCTGCCTGTTACATACATTTTGGCGACTTTAATATACCATTTCACCCTATGGGTGTATGGTATAAAAAGGGGAAAAAAATTTTTAAAAAAGCAAAACCCTACCCACCCCGTTGGCACCAAAAACTACATTCTGGTAGGAACTACAAACATTTTATGCTATGTATGCATGGCCTAATATGCTTCCACTGGGGACCCTTCAGATCTAATTTAAGAAAGATGGATACTTTGCAGTATTGACCTTTAATTATTATTCAATAAGGGTAAGCAACTCATAATTTCTTATTACGATATAAGGTTTTGCAGGTTCAGGTTGCCGTCAAAATTATTACAAACACATAGCATGTAAAAGACCTTAGTCACGTTAAATTATTTATCATAGTTTAGTTTTCTAACGAGAAAAATTTGAGTGTGCTGTGAACAGAAACTGAGCACTTAAATCAGCAACAATCGGCAGTTTACCGTTATCTTTGACTTTGCTTTTCTGTAACAGGCATAAATGAAAAATAAATGGCCTCGTCACGTAAAAAACTTTGTATATTTCTTGAAAAAGGATATAGTGTCAGATAATCATGAAAGGGCATAACAAGAGGCATAACTAATTTTCCACAAGTGATACTCGGGTTTAAGTTCCAAAGTTAAGAGTAAAGAGCTTCTAGTTCTCTTTATGTCTTTAAACCTCCACTAATTAGCATTAAGCATTATTTATATTTGTTCAAGGACTTTACGTTGCCATAAGTATGAACAGTTTATCAACTCTTACCTTTCGTCAGACACACTCATATAATAGATATAACCCTGAGTATTTTTAAATCTAGCAACACCATTATGATGTCCACCTGACGTTCTACCATACTTTGATATAAAAAAATATCTAATTTGTTCTTTCGACTTAATTCTTATTAACTCCTTACTCTTAATCTATGTATACTACATTTAAAAAATTACTTGAATGGACAATTAGTTTAGCTATTTTGAACATAACACAAGTATTTTTGTAACTTAAATAAAGTTTAATTTATTTGCTATGTTTTCTATGGAAACTGACAAAGTTTTTAAAGTTTTTTGAGTTCACCTTATTGCTCTCCACTGAGAGATAATAGCTCATTTATAATTTTTTTTATTCGTGACCTAATAATGACTAAAGTCCTTTGTGTATGCTTATTTGGAACTCCTTCGTCTTACTTAATGCTTGAAATGACGACTTAATGAACGCACTGTAAACCTATTAATTTTTGTTGAATTTTTGCCGGGCACTTTTGCCAATAACTTTCAAAGCATTAGCTCATCATCAATTTGCTGCTTTATGAAATTGGCAGCAATCACGTTATGCTCACGCTAAGGCACGCCCCCGCAGCCTAGTTACACACATATACACACACACGCGCACAACCACCCACCCACTCATCATTTCACATAGATACATTTGCTTAATTTTCGAAATGAGTTCGCATGACTTACATCCACACCGTTCCTGCCCCCTTCACATCACCATCGCCGTCATCATCTAGCGTCAATCCCCACTCCCAATGTGGCTTCTTTATGACTGGTTCTCCTTGTATCTTTTGCCTTTTGCTGTTGAAGTCTGATTGTGAGTCATTCGTTTGCTTTCTCGTTGATTAAATACGGAAATTGTTTGACTTTAGTTGGGCGCATGCAATTAATAAAATCCGAGTGCCTCCCGTCTCCTACCTCAAGGAGAGGAAGAAATAATACCCTTCCTCTCAGAAACCCATTAAATATAAAAATCGTAAAATGTGTACAAAGCAAATGGAACACGCATAAAAACTTTTGCTTCTCTGATTTCAATAGGCTTATTGAAATTGAATTATCATTTTCGTGACACTCTACGTTCTTCACCGCACCCACTCGATTAAGTTTATGTAAATTTCAATTTATGCAGCGCCAAACATCTCGACCACCTCCTTTAAAAAAGAACAAGGAGAAGCAGAAGAGGAAGGCTGACATAGAGGCAGCTCCTTAGCTACAGGGTTTACGACTTTATTCCATGACAGTTTGTCATTTCGAGTTGTGGGTGGCCGACGAGTTGAGGTAAGTGTAACACGCCAATATCGGTTGCCCTGGCCATAATGACGAAATGGCGTTTTCTCTTCATATTTTATAGACCCAAAGCCTATTCGTCATGTATTGCATATACACATACCTACATAAGTATATATAGTAGTATATATTGGAATTTACAATGATGGATTGAGGGACCGTGGGGGTGTTCATGGCACGTGCCATAAAACGGCGCGGCGTTTCCAATAAACTCCTGGCACGATAATAAACATGCTAATGCCCATTAAAATGCGAATTTGAATGAATTCAAAATCCCTGAAACTAAAAACGAGAAAGTACTGTAATTAAATTGAACATGTTGGCCGTGTAAACGCATAATTAAATTACTTGCCAGAATACTTCAAGTCGAGCTATATCATCTGCCAAACTAAACGTGCAAAAAGAAATACATAGGTAAGTTGGTAAAAACACCGCACAAAACTAATTACTACATATAATAAATTCATTTAGTTAAACGGCGTCGAAAAGTGCGGTAGCATAATTAAATGCACTCTATCTGTCTGTATAATTGCTGTAATTAGCTTCAAATGTCATTTAATGTTTATAAAACATACAAAGGACACGCAATTATGTCCCAAGTCCAACAAGCAACAACAAATTGTAACCAAAATAAAAAAAAAAAGTTTTATATAAATAGAAAACATCCAGCTTAAATGAATAACATTGTTTCCATACCCTTTTTGAAAACATAATGGCCAAATTCCTAAAATCATACCTGAATGTAAATCGATTATGAATATACCTTACTGTAGGTTTCGTAAGCAATCGCTCTGGAGTCGCACCGATGATTCCCTATATCAATAATAATAATAGTGAGAAATGTTGTTCAAATAATCTAATTGAGATATTATTTACAGAATAATTAAAAATAATAATAAAAAAGAAAACAATAATATTTTGCCTAGATATTTATTATATGTACTTAAAATAAAAGAAAAAAGAACCATTTTTATAAGACTGATTAAATAAGAATATCAAAAAACGATAAAATATAAACGAAACCCTTAAAACTTATTCTTTAGTACACATTTTGATGTACTGAATAAAAATTCTGAATAAATGTTAGATGTGAATAAAAATTGTTTTTAGACCTTTAACCTTTTTATGACCTATTTTACTAATGTCTTTATAAACTATATATTTTATTTATATTCATGTACATCATTTATATAGGTATTATTGTATATTGTATTATTCATTAGTCAAAAATGGTATTTTGATTTCCATTAAAAAATGTGTGTGCCTATTGTCAATAGTAATTGTTCAATATACAGAAATACTCTGTATTTTAACGGTTGATAAAAAAAAAGACCGTATAAAAAAATAAAATTTTGCTACATTTAAAAAAAAAAAAATAGAAAAAAAAAATTTTGTCAGAAGTGGGATTCGAACCCACGCCCTCAGAGAGGACCAGAACGCTCATACCACCTTTCTATGAAAGGCAAGACTTATCATCTTGAGTCTGGCGCCTTAGACCGCTCGGCCATCCTGACATGTTGCGATGGTTAGGCCAAAGCTCGTATACATTACACAATGCTCACACTGAAAGCTATTTTATCTATGTATGTACCTATATATTTTTATTTTGTGGGGGTGAGTTCGACGGCTGATATGGAAGAGCTAAATACAACAACACAGGTTTTCGCACCAGAGCGGTGTGGCATGTCTGGAGGTTATTTATAGATGAGAACATGTGGTTCTCTCGCTCTCTTGACTCTTATTTTCTTTCTGCCTGCGTTCGAAAGCTTGCGGGTTTGAGGGCTTCGAAAACTCAAACTTTAATTACTGCAAGTGCATACTTTTAGGCTTTAAACTTAAACTGTTTTGTATGCATACTTTCGGGGTGTACAATTTAACGCTTGAAATAATCAATCTGAAGACTATTGGAAATTTGATTTCATTAAATTAGTTGCTCTAATAAATACAAGACTGGTAATTGTTAACGCTTTACAAAGACAAATCCGTCAAACCTTCTCCTCCTTACACAAAAATGCTGCGCTAAATTCAATTTCAATTTAACAAATGCTTCAGCAATTTCTCTAATTGAATTTTATTCCGCTTTGGCAGAATATAATTTACAAAATATTACATTTCCATTGCTCTGGACAAAGAGAATTTTGCACAAAAAGATTCAAACTCCCATATTGATGCCCATTCACTCTCTAATCTATTGTAAGTTTCAATGACCAAGATGAACGTGGATGGCCTAAGACGGTAGGGGTGTTGTCTGCCGTCCGTTGTCGGCCATAACGTAATCATTTTGAGCGCATTCGCAGCATTAAGTTTTGCTTATAAATCACAAAACGTCCTTCGGCAAGAGGAAGCTAGCTGCCCAGGCTCCTGCACAAGGATGCCAAGCTTTTAAATCGATGAGCATCCCAGATTGACAATAATATTTTAAAAATAATTTTATTATTCGATTCCCCCGCCAAGCCAAGGCAAGCGGTAGCATGGGGGCACCGAATAGTGCAAAGACGACCAGGAGCAGGGCCAGTCCATCATGGGTAGGCAGTCATGCGTGAATGTAAATGCTTCTCGAGTCCACTGAAGGAGCAATAATACAAATTTGGCCAGATTTCTTCTTTCAATTCATTTTTTTATACGTATGTACATATATTTGTTCGTTAATTAAATGACAAAAGGCAAAATCTAATTATGTTTGCGTTTCCGCTTATTTTTTCTCTTCTTGTTTGTTTCTCTTTATTTTGTTTTTATTTATTGAAAGAATCAAAGCAATATCTTTTGCCATTTAACAAAAACGGGCATCATATTGCTTGATAATGTATGTCAGTTTCTTGATGACCAGTTCCACCTGTTCGTCGTTCACCTGATGATAGAGCACCAATCTGGCAAAGGGCCAATCACGGGCACAGGCTTTAACAACAATGCCCAAGCCATCTTTGTCGGTGACTCCAGCTGTCAGCTCTTCAGGCTCAACGGTAGCCAAACGTTCGGCCAATGCAGTAGGTAAAATCTTTGGCTGTTTGATTTCTACCAAAAGTATATTACTTTGAACACTTGGAAGAGTTACACCGATATTGGGACTGTTTAAACTATCAATGGCTGAGAAATAATTTCACAATTACAAAACTGTATTACATTATCTCTCTCTCTCTTGGTTAACTCTTACCCTCAGCAATGCGCTTGGTGCGCTCATGATCTTTGCCAAGTAGTGGAACTACTTGTTCTAAAGCTACTAATCCAGCAGCAGCTAAAATGCCCACTTGACGCATGCCTCCGCCCACAGCTTTACGCAGACGTCGAGCTCTGAGGGAGAGATTGTGATTGTGGAGAATGAAATTCAGAGAGACTTAATCGGCACAAAACTATTTACCACTCACTCTGAAATGAAGGCCGCTGAGCCTACCAGCACGGAGCCTACTGGCGCCGATAAGCTCTTGCTCAGGCAAATAGACACCGAATCGAAATCCCGACAAATGCGCTCCACACTCACGCCCAAGGCGGCGGCTGCATTAAACACTCTGGCACCATCCATATGCAGAGCTATGCGCACCCGGGGACATCCCAAGCCCGGCTGTCGCACTATCGAGGCAAGTTCATCCAGATAGGCCAGTGGAATTACCTTGCCACCGCAAATATTGTGGGTGTTCTCAACCACAACCATAGAGGTGATTGGCTCATGGATATCATTGTGTCGTATCTTGCGGCGCAATTCCGAGAGACTAAAGGTGCCATCTCGCTCGTTCTTAATCGCGGCTAATTGCACACCAGCCAACTGAGCGGCACCGCCTAAACGCATAAACGTAGATAGTCCATAATAAACAGAGGGGAACTCCAATATAAAGGTACAACTACTCTTACCTTGCTCATACAGAAAGATGTGCGATAAATCGCCCACTATAGCCTCCGTGCCGCGTTGCTGGCAATGAACCATAACTGCGAAAATAAATAGGACATCGTTGAAAAAGTTTTCACTTAACTAACAACTTTGTGGTGAAACATTTCGACATATATATCAGTGCATTTGCTTTCAATGAAATGCAAATTTCAAATTCCATTACAAATATTAATTTGAGACAGAGTATAAATTCTAAAGCAATTGCCCAAAGCTGTTTTACATCTACTCACCCATCTCCCGGCCCCCAGGACTGATATTAAAGTCCATAAAAATTAATGTTATGCTCATGGCCGCCCTTTACCTTTACGATAATGCTTGTGATGCATGATATGAGAAGCTCTTTTCTGTATTTTCTTTTCCGTTTTCTTGATTTCTCTGTTTCGGTCTTTTGTAAACTGAAGCTACACTCAATCCCCCCTCTTTCCCATCATCTGTTTAAAGCCATAAATATAAGGCACTGTGTGTCTCGCTGACTGACTGAGCAGAAGTCTCTCAAGTTCAAGGTGTGTTATTTATTACTCACTTGCCAGCAGATTTCCCATGGTGCCACTGGCCACAAATAGGCCAGCTTCCTTGCCAAAAATGGCCGCTGTCCTGGACTCCAGCTCATTCACTGTCGGATCCTCCCCATAAACATCATCACCAATCACAGCCGAGGCCATGCGAGCTCGCATTTCGGGAGTCGGTTGGCTGACAGTGTCCGAACGTAAATCAACAACATGGCTAGACATTCTTGTTTAGTCTGGTCTACCTACTGTATAAGGGCGGAACTCGATTAGCTTTAGTTTGTCATATGTGGACTTGCCTTATTTATACACTGTCCGCGTATCAAGCTACACTGACAGTTTGAAAGGCATTACTACCGGCATACACAAATAATTATGAAATTGATTAGTTAGCCAAATACTGATGTGGCTTGTTCCAATAGGATGAGTTCCACTTCAAATATTTTCCACGCTTTTTTATATAATCTTAATGACACTTCGGGGAAAACGAAAGATTTGCTCGGCCACTTAAACACAATCAGTTCAATCAACTTATCAAGAAAACCATAAATTTGACTTTGTCCATTAAAGAAAACTATGACACACAATTGCTTGGGTGCCCCAGTAAGAGCGAAAAACTCACACAAACAATAATTTAATTGATAAAATAATCAGAAATAAGCACCATGTGCTCTGCCCCAAAGCGATCAAGTAACTAATGAAACGACCTCCAGCAAAGCGCAGAGCACGAGCAAATCCAATACAGTGGACCCTCGGGTAACAAGCATCTTATCCGTTAAGCGAAGGTATATTAGGGATTTCCCCCGTTTTCGTTGACTAAAACGAACAATTTTACGTGCAATTAAGGTTTCTACCTTTGTGCGTTAACTTTTTTCCCCAAAGAAAACTGTTCGTTAACCGAGAGACCACTGTACTTTGTTCTCACTATGAAAGTGAGAGTGAACAAGAGAACACCACGTTCTCTCATTCTCTTCTTACCGAGAGCCCCACACTATCCGCCGAAAAGATAAATACCCAGCGATAAATAGATAAAAATTTGACCGCTCCTAAAATAATTTGTGAAGGTGTAGGGAGACTTGGAATTGAATTTGATCTAATTGTTAGTATAACTACATATATCAATACAAAATGAATCCATAAGACATAATTATTATAATAAAACCTTGTACCTCTACAAAAGCTGATTGCTTTAAAATTCAAATATTCTTTCAATATTACAAAAAAATTAATTAATTATTAATAAACTAAACTAAACTATTGGCCGACCGTGCAAGTGTACGGGAGCTTTGTGGCCTTGCCAATTCTCCCAAGCTAAGACTAGTTGGAAACTAAAATGTCCAAAAAAAGATAAATTTATGTGAAATTAGTTAGAAAACCATTATCTTATTTAATGCAAAAGTTAAGTTGACTAGTTATTTTCGATTAATCGGGAAAATTTATGTCAATAAAAAAAACCAATTAATAAATTTTAAAATAGATTATGTAAGATATTGTTTTTATTTAACTTACCATAAATCATTATAAAAAAAAAGAACGGTTATTATTTTCTTTGGTATTTATTTTTTGTTTTTTATATATTTTTTATTACTGAAATTTTTACTAAAATTTGTTCTAATTCTAGATTTTCTTAGTTATATTTTCTGTTATCGGTTCTTTTCATTATTTCATTTTAATTTTACATTGTGGCCAACAAACAAACTCTTGATCTAGGACAAGGTACATACATAATATATAATATAATAAGGTTGAAAATGATGATGCGATAATAAAAACCAATTAACTTATTTTATACACACTCAATAATGACGATTAGTTAACAATTAGTTTGTTGTACATAGTAGTAGTTGTAGTTCATGGTTTCAAATGTTCAAATGTTCATTTCTTGAAGTACATAAATTGGACTAACTAATAAAAACGAATTTCGGTTTGAATTCGGATAAAGCTACGCCTGATATCGATCGTATTATATAGTAGTTACATATAGTAGATACATAAATATATATATATTTATATAAACTGTAAAACCTATTAACTAAACTTTGCAACAATTGTTTCATTGAATTTGTTTGCCTTTTTTTCAACAAAAAATTCTAAATAAATATTTAGCAGTTTCGATTTCTCCTATTTAAAATTGTTTTAGATTGTTGTATTTAAATATTCTTTTTTTTAGTCTTTTAAAGATGTTTTTTTTACTTAAAAACATTGAACAAAACATTTGTTAAATTTGTTTTTTTTCTTTCTTTTGTTTTGTTTTGTTCAGGTTGGTTTACTTTTGGCACCCACTGTGATAAGCAGCAACATGAATGTTTAGTTAAATGAATGGGTGTTTGAGTGAATGAGTGAGTGAGTGAGTGAGTGAGTGAGTGAGTGTTTATCTGGAAAGGTACTCAAATTCCATTGCCAATCATTTCAGAAACAATCCAAATGGTTCTTATGAGCTAACTTCCTAAGTAACTACTCATATACATACAAATTTATTCGTAAAGTATATAAAGAAACCAAACAAAACTATCAAATTATTAAATTTGATTTGATGCTTGCCTTATTGTTGCTGCTTTAAGTTTTTGTTTGTTTTTTGGTATGTGCAGTCCGAGCTACAGAGGATAATTCACTTAGGATCTTGATCTTTTTCAAAGATCGCCGACACAGGATTTAACAATAGAGCTAACAATACACAGGACACGCAGGACTAATAGCTAAGGTTTAAGCTTACGCTCTAGGATGATTTTGCGAATTGATTTAGCGCTATGACGACAAATCCGTCTCTGAGTTGTCCATCTCGCCAGGTGGATTTCGTTTGATGCAGTCACGTATGCTCTGTAAAATAATGCCAGTACGTCTATCGAGAGCCTCCAGATGCGGCTGCCAGAGCACAGGACTCACTGGATCATTACTCAGTGACTCCTGCATCAATTGCGACAAAGGCTGCGGTCCATTGTGAAACCTATTTCAACAAAAATGATGCATTCAAGGTTATGTACTGGGTCGATTTTCTGGATTATTCCTTATGGGTTTCACTTACTCGAGCAGCTTCATCAGTGTTGATTTGCGCAGCAGGCAGCATTGCAGCACCGGTGCCAAAATCGATAGTTCATCGTGAAAAGGACGACCAAAGCCCCGACCGTGGTCCAAGTGCAGGGGAAAGGTCTCATTGCCATAGACCCTGTGCAAAGGTAATAAGGTGATAAGTTTGCATTATAATTGGCTGCCAAATGTGTACGGCAAACGGGGGAAGGGGCGGATAGATATAGAGCAGGTGTGGTTGGAGCAGCAGCAAAATTTTGAGATTGGCTCAGTCATGTATGAACAGGGTGACATCGCCATAAGCCCGACAAAACGCTTTTGCATAACAAACAATTTAGAAGCAGCCAACCTGGCAAGAGGACACGCTGCCACCCACCACCACCTCCTTCTCCCATCATCTATGCATGCGCTATTGTAGCATTTTGCAGTCAGAGCATTGAGCATGGAAATATCTTTCCAAGGCATTGCCTGCTCCTGATGCTTATGCTATGGCAGTGGCTGTGGCTAAGGCTCCTGCTGTTCCTGCCGCATATCCCTGCCAAATGCATGCTGCATATGGGACGAGTTAGAACGCGTTGGGGACGGGTTGTGTAAGTAACATGCTAAAGCTTGCAGGCATGAAGCCAACAAAGCCATTTGTGCGGAAATAAACCGATCGCATTAGTTGCGCCTGCCAAGGACACACCACTTGTAGTGGTGTGAGTGTGGCCCATCTACTCATTTATGCATTCATTCATTCATATGTATATATGTATGTACATATGCATGTATATAAGCCCCTCTCCTTGGTCATAATACTCACTTGAAAGTCTCGTAATGATGACGATCCATGTTGCCAGTTAGAAAATCGAAGACTGCCATATCCATTAGGTCCAACAGTCGCCTTCCCTCATCATAGGGTGGTGTATCACGGACCTGGGTGGAAATCAAATGCAAAATTAAATTGCAGCCGAGGAAAATGAATGCAAAAAAAAGAGAGGAAAACAAAAAAAAATTGTTGAAGAGCAGAGTCAAGAAAATGGTAAATGGAAAAGTGGCAAAAAGGAAACCCTGTTGGTCGGCAAATGTCTTAATTAAGTCAGCTCCAAGTAAAGCTTTAGTAGCGTTCCACAAGCAACAATAAAAACATTTGCATTTCATTCGAGTTTAAATGCAAATTAAATAAAAGTAGCCGCAACGCCGCAAAAGCTTCAGACCAAGCAAGGATAACTGTGGAAGGAAATGGAGGAGCCACAATTCTTCCCCTTATCCTACACATATACATATATATATAGACCACTAGAATATGTATGTACATACCAAGGCACAATAATTGGCATCTGTCTCCCAAAGAGCCTTCTTGCGTTTGTGATAGGAGCGTCGCCAAGGATGCCGCCAAAGCTGCCAAAAATGAAAAGAAATGAAAGATATAACTATAACCAATTGAAATATTAATATCTAGCTTGAAATCAGGTAAAATGTAGGTATACACATATAAATAGATATATAGTTGTATTTATCATCCTTGCCAGCTTGATTTTGAATATCAAAATTTTATCATTTTGCAAGGGAAATTAATTTTGCCGGCTTAAATGAAATTAAATATTTGCGCAATGCAGCCAAGAGCAAACCAAACCAAATCAGAAAGAAAAACAAAAAAAGGAAACTTAAAAAAGAAAAAGCAATAAAACTTTATCTTGACCCCTTGGCTTGACTTATGAACGGAGCTAGGTGAACTCTGGTCATGGTTACGGCAACAATAACAATAACAACAACAACAACGGCAACGGCAGCAACGGCAACTTACCTTCCGTCCCTAAGAGGGAAACGCAAGCGGTTTGGTTTTTTTGGTTATTGTGGGACAACGACAATGGTAACGGTACAGGTAACGGTAACGGGAGCGGGTACAGGATCAGGACCAGCAACAACAGAAATGAAATATATATGGAGGTTGGTATTTGTATATATTAAAGAAATTTCAAATATTTAAACCAAACCAACAACAATTATAATAATAATACAAAAACTAGGCGTCTAAGCGTTGAAAGTTGTTCGTGGCGGATGGCGTTTGGAGTGTGTAATGACCGGATGCGGCGGAAAGCAACAAAATTAAAAAAATAAATAAATAAAACTGCAGCGAACTGCAAAATGCAAAAAACAACAACACACAACGAAGGAAAAAAGTACAGAAAAATTAAATGAAATGAAAATAAAAAGCAAATATAAAAGCAAAACGCAGCAAACCAAACTAAAAAGGTGAGCTAAAGGCAACATGCTGACAGCGGGGAATGGATGGTTAGAGGTGGCGAAGGAGGAGGAGCAGGAGGGTGTTAGTTGGGAAAGCAATTTTTGTGCAAAAAATGCAAAGTTAGAGAGTTCTCCCTCATGGTCCCTGACCAATCCCCCCATGAAAGCTGGCAAAAATATGCATAAATCAAGCAAAATTAAATTCTTGAAAAAAAAAATTGAGGAAACCCAAGATGAGCAAGGGGAACTAGTTAGAATGTGGTACAAGTATGAGAGGTGTGGCCGAAAATAGTGAATGAGTGGGAAGGTGGGCAGGGGAATGTACGCAATTTTTAAATTTGTTAGTTAATGGGTTTGATGTATGAGGTAAAGCATGAGGGTGATTGGAAACGCAAACGAAAGTCTTTAAAATTGATAAAGTTTGCTTCAAAATGGCAAACAACTTGATTTTTAGCTCTTGCCCAATTAAAAGTAATATGCGAATTCTAAAGAGTAATTTAATCATAACGTATATTTAATATGGCGATAAATAGGTACTTAATTATTAAGCAATATAATCGCCAGACTCAAGGCTTAAAATACCCATTTGGACAAACAATTTAGCTCATTTGTGACAATTTTGTTTTGGAAACTCTATGTACGGTAAGTGAGGCATATTTCCAAGCTGACAAGTGTCATTGTGGAGGAGTGAAATAACTATAGTTATTGCAAAATTATCTGACAAGCAACATTGCCATAAGAAAAATAATACATTTTATTTACATTTCATCTAAAAAGTTATTGAAAGAGTATCGAAAGAAGTATATATGCAAGTGTACTTCACTTTATATTTTGCATTCTTTCCTTACATTCTTCCCCTTGTTCTTCGCTTATTTTGTCTCAATTCCGATTTAGTATTGTTTTGTTTTCGTTCACTCTTTACTACCAATTTAGTTTCATTCTCCAAGCGTTTAACAAGCGTACAAATCAAATTTGCAACTTAATTAAAATTCTGCACGGTTAGAAAAGAAAACACAGCAAGAAAAAACGAACGTAAAACGGACGAAAAAGAAAAGAAAAATTGTTGCTTGTTGTTTAGCTGCTATACACCCATCTAGGTTGGCAGCCCCAAGCCAGGGGAAAAAAAAACTTGGGCACTGCTGGAAAAGTGGTAAAAGAAAAATGATCTCTTGTGCATAATTTACAGTTTCGCCTTACGCCAAATCTCAAGTATACACTTAACCATTTTCTACTTGTAAAACTGTTTGGAGAGTAAAAAGCCGCACAGTAAAACGAATAGAAAAAAAGAATATCAACCTACCAAAAAAAAAAATATATATATAGTATAAAGAGAATTATTCCTTTGAGGCCTCACTGACCGTAGGAAAAAACAGAAAAAAACTGGGAAAAACACGAAAAAAAGGTGGCACGAAAATAAAATGCTTTTGCTGTGGCAAATCTGTGAGAAAAATGATTGTGCCCAGAGTCCAGAAAACAGCCGAAACGATGAACCCTTTTTCACTAGGCCAGCCCGTTTCTAAACGTCAAAATTGCTGGAGATCCTTTTGGCCAGGGAAGGGACTTTAATTTTTCAGTAATTTGCATTTAAAAGCTGTTGCCTTTGCCCGTGTCTGGCTGCTTCTTTTTCGGATGATGAAGTGGACTCTGGAATTTATTAACGCCACAAGTCACTCCCCAAGTCCCAGTCCCAGTCCCAGTCCCGCGATCCGAGCTCATAGCTGCCAGCTTAAAGCTCCGAGGTCCTTGTCTCTGCAATTTTATATTTCTCATTTTACGCTTTACCAGTCCACGAACTGAAGAACTGATACAATATTTTTCCTTTTAATTCAACAAGCAAAATGAATGAATGAATGAATGGAATTGCCGAGTGGCAACAAGGCGGAACAAACAAACAAAGCATACGAAAAATAAAAAACAACAAATACAAACACACAGTAAAATAACAACAGCAAAAATAAAAAATTATGCAAAT
The DNA here is from genome assembly GCF_018902025.1 of Drosophila willistoni. NCBI lineage: Eukaryota > Metazoa > Arthropoda > Insecta > Diptera > Drosophilidae > Drosophila > Drosophila willistoni. The sequence goes on from NC_061086.1 coordinate 5,585,208, forward strand.
TAAAAGCGAATTTCAAGTCTTATTTTTTACCGTTTTCTATGTTATTTTTACCCTGTTAGAAGAGTATACTTAGTTGACTTAAGGACAGTGGCGTCCCTTTTTCATCTCCAGTTAATAAATTTATTTTGTATCCTCATCGTTTAAATTTATATGTCTAAGTGTCTCTTGGGATCAATTAACATAAAGAAGAGTCTCTCGAATTATATAGTAGACTGTTTGGTCTTTGCCAATTTTCCTTCCGAAAAAATAGACAGGAACATTGAATCAATTCCTATCCAACTTCTAAACTTTTTAGTTGAAAAGTAGTTTTATTTTTAGTTAGAGAATACTTTTCTGATTATATTATTTGCTATGTAGTGTACAAATGTTTCGTTGGTGTCACATATTTGGTTGGTTTATAAAAAATTCACTCATTTAAGTAAGTTGTTTTATGCTTAGAGTTGCCCTAAAATGGTCTACCCTACGGACAAAGCGCCTGGAAGTTCTAGGAGTTTACCTGTTGAGTCTTAGCCTACCCCTGGTAGTGCCACCCAGCCATACACTTACATACTAAGTAAATAAAGTGATTTGTTATTTAGTCTGACCAAGCGTATGAATTTCAGTAGCCACTATAATGAAAGCAACGACTGCGGGAAATGACCAAAAGAACATAAATTGTAATCTGCCCCGTGTTGAGAGGTTGTTGGTCGTGCATTAATCAAAAACCACTTAGCTGTCCAGCCATCCAACTGTCCAACTGCCTAGCCAGAAAATCCAGACAGACAGTGTGGGACAGGCCAGATAGGAAGCTTCTTGCCCCGGTTGCGAATTATGGACATGAATATGTGTAGGCCAGCAGTATGAATGAATTGGATGGACTTGGTGCACCTTTTGTTCTTCACTTACCTTGCGATTGCTGGACTCAAAGTTGGGGAGAAAAGCAGCAAAGGAACCCTCCAGCATGTCCGGATTGCCACAAATGGCATGCGAGGTGTCACAGTAGTACGAGCACTTGCCATGGAAGCATAAATTCAACGATGGCGAAACAAAGAAGGTTTTCAATAAATTCTCTTCGGCCAGTTGATAAATTTCTGTCGTAATGTTCAGTGTGCGACCCGCCACAGGCATGGCTCGACGAAATCCTAGTATTCTGGAACAAGGGAGAGGTGAGAGTGTTAAAGCACGTAGCGTTAAATACAAATGAATCACACAAAAACCGTAACAACAAAAACACAAAAATAAGAACCCAAATAAAAACCCAAAACAAAACAAAACATTAAGGGGAAAACAAAAAAAAACTTTTCGCCCACAAGAGAACGTGTGAAAAGGAAAATGTAATCAAGAATTTAAATTCTGTAACATCGACTGAACAATGCTCTATCAAAAAATTTTGAAATTGTATATTTAAATTAATATTAAGTTCTTGTTTTTAACATATTCTTACTTTAGTCTTTCTAATAAATATTATAAATATTTCACCTCGATCTGGTTTGCCTCAGCATTTATTAAAAGAGAAAGCATGTCTAGTAGTAAGTCTAGTAAGCATGTAATTAATTTATGGATTCAATTCATTAAACAACACAACGCTTTGAGTAACCTCATTGTTCTTGTGTGTCTGTGAGGGTATGTAAGAATAAAAAAATACCGAGAATTGCTTTATAAGTGTTTGGCCAGGCGAGGTGCCGCATATGTCAGACGACGGCCGACGATGATGATGGTCAGAAACAGCAGGACCTTAAATAATGGTGGTCAGAGTCAGTGGCTGGGTAACTGACCAAAAATATTATCGAAATTATTTTGCAACACGAAGAATGTTCACTGTCTGGGGTGCGTCCATTGCCTGAGGTCATCTGGGAATGGCGGTTTTGGTATGGGTATGTTTTTGTGTGGGGTAAAAATTGCCATAATTTTATATTTGGCCGCAGAATTCCTCCATCTCCGTCTCCATCTCCATCTCCATCTCCACCAGGGCCACCAGGGCCCACAACTTTATACGCAGTCTGTTCCGTAGGTCAAACAACACTCCATTTAGTGGGGCTGACAACAAGTTGAGAATTGAAGCTAAAAGTTTGGCTTTAGAGCGACGAATTGTGTGGATTGGGGCTAGCTTTGCGGATTGTGGGCGATTTGGGGACGTTGCGTGTGTGCGTATGGCAGCCACAACAATTACACAAGTTATGACGCCTTATCTAAATTCAAAAAATGCCTCAGCGGGGGCTGACTGGGATTGCAATTAACCTTGCTGTCAAAGTTTTGTCAAGAGCGAGCAGCTGCTAACTATGCAGACAATTTGAGTCTAAATTACGGCAGGACATGTCAGTTGAGTCGACTCCCTGAAGTTAAGGCCGCAACCACTTGGCTCAGTTAATTAGCCATGAAAAGGTCGCCTGAAGTTGGAATTTGAGTTTGGCCCAAGTGAAATGCGGGTTACACCGCACACAGAGGTGTCCGGCTGGTGTCGAGAATTATGAGCTCACATTATTCACATGCAAGGACATTAGACTTTGGTTCGTTCTGGCTTTTCTTTTTTATTGTCATGTTCGGTTTGAAATATACTTTTAAATATCGTTTAATGGCAACTCATTTTTACAACTCACAGAATATACATATGTGAAAGGTGTGAGAATTTTAATTTGTTGAATTTGTGTTCATTATTTTCTAATTGCAAGAAGCTTTAAACTGAAAATGCCCAATTTGTTTGTTTGTATTATTTGTGTTATTTCCGAAATTGTAAATGTGAATGTAAATTATAAAATATTATTAATTGGCAAATGTAATTCAACTTAATTGTCCATCAGTTACAATTCATGTAATTGATGTAATATTCACTAATAGATATATAGAGAACATGCAAAAGTAAATAGTGCAATGTCGTCCCTTTAGTTTTGATTTAATTGAACATTTTAAATTATTTTTACAATTTTGTGACCCTGCATAAATATTTGTATATAATAATTGAAAGAATTTAAATTGAAAATAAATAAATGCTTGCTATCGATTTACATTGGGTTTTTGTTGTACAATTTCCAACTGATTTTTTCGCTTTGCAATTTGAGAGCTGCTATTAAAAGGTTGAGGGACAACTTACCTGTCCAAATGAAAGGCAGCAATCTCGGCATTGTGTCGCTCATAGTCCGTGAAGTAGAAATGATTGGGCAACGTTTGCTGGTCCCTGGGAAACCTGAGAACACGGAATGCATGGTGAGTAAGGAAGAACGTAATAATAATGAAAAAAAATGAAGCTGTGAAAATTGAATAGAATCCTGCGGGTCGGAACACTTTTAGTCGAATTGAAGTTGCTGTCGATGTTAACCACCTGCATTACTGTTGCTGATGTGTGTGTTTGGTTGTGTGTGTGAGCTTAATTACTTACACGGCAACACGAAACGGGAATGCAATTTAAAAAACGTTTCATTTAAATTGCAAATGAACAGCATTAAAAGGACACTTTGCACTTTGGCAGCTGCCCGGTTTCTGCTGGCTAGCCACCAACTCAACTGTGGCTAGAGAGGGAGAGACAGAGAGAGCAATAGCAACAGAAGCGGCAGCAGTTAAAACCACTGACCAAGGCAACGCGTTTAAATCTCATTAAAAAACTGCATAAATGTTTTAAATTGTGCATTGGTTTATGGCATTTTCATTGACAAGCCGCAGAAAAGTCAGCGTATGGCATATAACAAATTTTATTTACTCAGAGTCAGAGTGGAAAATGTTGCGGACAAGTGAGTGAACGGAATGACGACAAACAGTGAAAAAGGGAGAGGGAGAAAAAGCTGGAAAATTCTTCAACATCCTTCTCAAAATGATATATATTGATTGTATAAAACACATGTCCAAAAAATACTTACCGCATGGGCTTCATTAAGGCCTTGATATCATTTGGATATTGAATGATCAATTTCAGCTGGGTGCCACCCTCTTTTTGCACTGAAAATAAAAAGAAAACCAATCAGTGAAAGGCAAGGGAGAAATTGAGGGAAAAAAATCGAAATCGGCAAACGAAATCAGAACCGAAATCGAAGTAAAATGAAATGCAGGCACTCGAAATTAATTGAAGCAAAAACCTTTTTGCACTTGGCTGAGTCGGTCAGTTTGAATTATGCAATCATTAAAATTGCTGCAAACCAAAAGTCCATGGGCATATTAACACTTGACTAAATAGCAATTAAATTGCAAAGCTTTTCACATCACCAGAAAAAGCCTCAAAAATGCAACAGCAACAACGTACGATAAATAAAAACAACAAATGCAACAAATAGCTATACAACATGGCCGCACAAAAGAATTATGCATCTATCTCTGTGTGCGCGTGTGTGTGTGTGTGAATGTGGGTTTATGTGTGTATTCAACCGTTAAAATTGACCATTACAATAATAAAGCTAGAAAAGAAGAAAGAGACAAAGTAAGAGAAAGGGCAATAAATGAAATTAAAAGCAAATCTTGAATATGGTAGACAAAACCACACACACACACACACACACACACACATAAACTGAAAAACAACATTCCATTAGAATTCATTGGCTATAATAATAAACTTTTGCAGTCTGTTGTCTCTTGTCTATTTCTATTTCAAAAGGGGCCAATGAAACTTAGTCTAAGCCAAGTGAAGCAAAATGCGAGAAAGTTAGCTATTATGTAGTTGAGGCGGCGTATGCGTGATAAATGTTCTCAAGACACTTGGCAAAAAGTTGTTACATTTATGAGACATTGTCTGTCATTCACTACAACTAACTCTCCATTCTCTCATTCTCTAGCTCTCTTCTCTTTTATGTTAAGACTCTTCCTTTTACAAGTAATTAGTTTTCCCTTTTGCTTATTTTAATTTTCCTATTTGTTGTCATGTTTCTCATTTCTTTTTATTTTTTGTTGTTGTTCGTGCTGTTGCTCATAACTGCATAAAGTTTCTTATTAATAAATTGTAACTTTAATGAATGTGCAAGGGAAAAACTTTCAAATTGAAAATAGTTTCCTGCCAGCACCTCAATATAATAATCCAGGCAAATTTTTGCATAATTAAGTTAAGCATAACTTAAAATAAAACAGAAAACAAAAAGAGGAAATGTACTTATATAAAATGCAAAGATGGCAAGGCCAACCAACTATATTGTATTTATAGCCAACATTTCGTTTGTTGTTTATTTTTGCTTTCTTCCGTGTTGTCCTTAAGACAGTTTAGACAGTGTAGTTCAAATACTTACCCACATGCTGAATTGGCAGCTTGATCATGTCACGTAGCACCGCATCGACCAGAGTGTCGTGCTCGCCATATAGTTCCTTTTTCGTGATGCGCAATTGGAAGCGCTCCAAATTGCTGGCATTTGCTCTATGAAAGACGGAAGAAGAGAAGAGAAGAGAAAACGTAAAGAAACGTATAATATAAATCGGAAATCGAAGACAAAAAAAGAAAGACGAAACCTAAGCCAGCTGTCGTTTTTTCGGATGCAGGCAGAAAGACAATCATCGTCTTCATTGCCATCATCAGACTGCGCTCATAAGTATGCTACATAAATGTTCCTTCCTTCCTTTTTTTGGGTTGCACATAAAAGATTTCTTACATTGATTTGTCAAAGCAATGCAAGCGGGAAAAAAGAACAAGTTGAAGGCGAAGGGGGATAGTGCGTGTTCTGTAAAAACAATTTGGTTTGCAAATGTGGTCGAGTGCCAGCTTTTTACACACACAGTCACATCATCTGTCATCAGCAGCAGCAGCAGCTCCAGTCTCTATTATCCTTTGCCAGGCAAAGAGACGAGCACTAGATATTTCTTAACCGTTAGGTTGCTTTTCCCCCCAAAATAATCTTTCCTTTTTACGTAAACTTTATGCTTATGCAGTTCTGTTTCAACATCTTTGGATGTGGTTTTAATTTTTTCCTCTGTTTTCTGTCTATTCCTTTATCTGGTTAGTACCTAGTTTAATGTTTAAGAATCAGCTTTTCTAGCAAAACTCAGTTACTCAACTTTTGTCATGTTTATCACGATAATGTAGTCACATCCTGTGCATATCCTCACCTCCCTCGCCAGCTCTTGCCATTGCACTCACGTAACCCGATCCATTGTCTCTGACTTCTATTCATAATTTGCTTGTTGACGTCTGTGATACTTCATTCTCAACCACCTCAGCACCACCACCACTACCACCGATACGAGGACTAGGACCTTTTGTTCGTTGGCAGGAAACAAATGTCTACCCTCCACCCACTGGAATGACTTTCAATATTTTAGCTTTTTATGGAAATGGCGACAACTTCCTGAGACTGCAGACTTTTCCACTGATATCCATTTCATAGTCAAGAGAAAGGCTTTTAAATTTTTAAAGTCGCCTGGCGGCAATTAGAGAGTAACATGGCAAGAGTCAAAGGCAGTTGGCAATTGTCATGAGCTATACATGTTGCTAGGCATAAGACCCAGAAATGAGGATGAGGATGATGACGATGATGATGAAGACAACCACAAACGGAAGGCCCAATGACAAGGGTTCGTTTGAGACACCAAGTGTGGTTGAGTCGCGTTGAGCCAAGTTGAGTTGAATTGGGTTTAGCCCCTCACATGCTCTCGACAGTAACCCCCTCATCATACTTCATTCATGGTGCAAAGTATGTTCTGTGCTGTTGCCATGGTAAGTCAAATTTCAGCGAATGTTTCATTTGTCAAATGCGGTCCACACTCACTTGGACTCAAAGTGGGTGTGGGAGGAAGAGATGTTAACGGAGCTGGGGAGGGGGGTTCGTGAAATTGTAATTGATGAAGCAGCCAGTTTTGGACATTGACTAAGCACTGGACGCTGTCCAAGTGGCAATATGTTGTGGTTAGCGGCTTGTTAGGATGTTACAGTAGCCAATAGGTTATACATAGACTCAAGAAAGAAAAAGGGGTGCTAGATAGCGAGTGAAAAAGAGGGGAAGAGAGAGAGGTAGTAACTAAACTATCAGCTGTTGCTGCTGCACCCGAAATCCCTTTGGTAATTGAGTCACGTAAATCAGTTGCAGCGGCCGGTAGTCACCAAAGCAAAATCGCATTATTTTTATGCAATGCATTACCCATAGAGAGATAGACAGACACACACACACACACACACACATATTGAGACAACGATAGAAAGCAAGCGCGAAAACGGTGTTGAGGGGAATTAGCATGGGCACGCGGCACATGGCCAGAATACAGACAAAACGCTGACAGCCGCACTGACAGCAACGCATGGCACTTAAAACCCACCATCCAACTAGTCAAGACCCAACCAGCCATCCAACCAGCCAACCGACAATGTCTCCTTCCCTAACTCTTTATTTAATCCATCCACAGATTCGTGTTATTCCCTTGTGATGACAACTTAAACAAAAATACCACAGACCAGAAAAGAAATACATATAATTGAAAAAGGAATTTTTTAAATAATTGTTTGCTTTAACTAAAAGTTTACTTTGAATTATGTTTTGAGGAAATAATATTAAATTGTGGGAAAGGGAAACCAGTCCTTACTCAAGGATCACGTTAATCAGCTTAATTATGCTCCGTTGAAAAGGGGGCACAGTGGAGTATATAAGCAATGCAATGTCTTCTTAAAAATATGAGTACAAAGCTTAGAAGAGATGGAAGAGAAAATTGACCATAATATAATCTATACATATGAAATAAGTTGAGACTTTCAATAAGTCTTCTCGATGCATTTGATATTATTTTGATATTAAGTCACGTATTTTTGCCCATTGTGTGCATAAAAGATTCTTTCAACTTTAAATAAAACTCGGTGAATATTAAGACCGGACAAGTGTCTTGCTTTCACTTGTTATTTTTCCTCCAGCCCTTCCCGCTCTCGCTTCCGCACTCGCTTCTGATGATTTTGCTGCTGTTGTTATCCTGACTGTAGGTACTATAATAACAGCTGTCAGTCGGCATGTCCTGGCCTTTTGCCTAAGCCTCGACATCGTCCCTTTACTGTTTAGTCCCTTCTCTATCCTGGGCTGTCCTTTGCTATGCTGCTGTCCTTTTACTCCTCATGCTGTCCCCGCCTAGCAATTGTTTCAGCATAAGAAAAACGCCAGTAAACTTTTTACCAAACGCAGTACCTTCTTGCCAGCTGGGCCATCCTCAAAGTGGAAGCCACAGCAGAGGACACAGACAGAGACAGCTCCAGCCACAGCCACATCGTGTGCTGCTTAGAACATACACACACACACACACACACATATACACATAGAGAAAGAGATGGATAGAGTAAGAAAGATGGAAATGCAAGGGCGTGGGGTACTGAAAGTAGGAGACAAGCGAAAACTTTGTGCGTGTGAAATTTTGCGGCCGCGACCAACCAACCAATGGATGGACCAAGATTGCAGCACACAGCTCAGATGAAAGGACCACGGGGCGGACACTTTTAACCGAGTTCCAAGGATGGTGGGGATAGGGACTTGAAAGAGAGGAAGAAAAAAAAACAAAAGTGAAATTAAACTTATATTGTAGCGAGGATAAAACTTCAGCGGCGAGCATTAAAACCAATGACAGCCCAAACAGCTGCAGCTGGGATCGAGACGACCAAGCTGAGAACTACAAGAATGGGCGGCTAACAGCCGAGAATAGCACAAGGAGTGTACAAGGCAGCGGCACCAGGATAGGATGTGGCGCAAAATGTCAGCACGTTCTCAGAGTTTTACACACTCACCCGACATTGAGCATAGTCTTTGATTACCCAAACCAAGATCCGGGTCGACAGCTGCTCAATTTGCAGTCGAGTGTTTTTTCCGTTTTTTCTCTTTTTTTGTGATTTTTCTTTGTTGTTTTTGTTGATGAAATAAGATTTCGGATTCACAAACTCTACAAACCCCAAGTTTAACGCGACCGCAATTGCAGGCTAATTAAAAATTTGTCATACTAATTAAACGCCAGTCCAATGAGGATGCCAGGACATTCACAGGACTTGTGCTGATTCAGTGGCATCTGTGAAAACTTTTTTTTAACTAATTATATTTTAGCCAATTTTGGCCATGTACCTGACTTTTTAGACTGTCGCCCTGTGTAATATATCATCTTGTGTAATTTTAGATGAATTTGCATTTTTTTCTTCCCACCTTTTCTTTATATTCTCTTTGCCTCTTAGTTGCTTTTTTTTGCTGCAGAGCTACCTGAGTAGCAGCAGCGGCATGAGCGTTGCATACTTTTCGGCTGTATGCAAAAGCGCTGACTGAACGAGAACAAAAAGCCGCAAAGCGAAGAGGCTCGAAGAGATAAAAGACAATGTCAGGCATATATAACTACATAGACGAGATATGAGGAGAAGGAGATTCGAGGAGCATGGAGAAGCATTGCACCAGGCCAGGCGTGTCTCCAGCGGCTGCTCAACTTCACAATGCCAAGCGCGAAACGACAGAATTTTAATGAGATATAACTCTCTCTCTCTTTTTTGGCGACAGCAGCCAGCCAACTAACTATATGTTGATCCAATTTCAGCTAACATATAAGTACAAAAATTTTAACAATAGCCTTAAAGGGTAACATGAAATAAGGATAAGGCTTGTAACGGAATGCAGTAAAAAAGAAAATTCCTATCAGGCAAAAATATATGTAAGAATCAATTTAAATGAATGGATTGAATCGCTAGTTGACAAGTTGGAAATTTCATTTTCTTTTACAACAATTTCCTTTTTACCAAGTAAAAGGCACAAAACCTTCCATTTAACTTACATTAACAAAAATCTTAAAAGTTTGCAAAATTTAAGATAATACGATTCTTGAAAGATTCTGAGATCAATTTTGCGAATTGTGAAAAAAAGTAGCATCTTCTCCCTCTTTTGATTATTCTAAGCGTGCTTATCGTGTAAGTGTATCTCATACCTTCATATCCCTCCCTCTCTTTTTATCTCTATAAAACAAGCAATCCCTTTTCCTTTCTTTTTTTTCACTTGTTGTCGTTCCCTTTTTTTGCACTTTTACTGGCAGCAATTTCGCTTGTTAATGAAATTTGCATTTGTGCTACGTGCAGCACAAAAAAATAAAAAAAAATCAAAAGTAAAGAAGAGAACAGCAGAGGAGAAGGAGAAAAGTTTCAGCTTGGTTTTCGGTGATGTGCTATAAATTAGAAAATCAAGCATTTTATGCTAATGCCAACGCCCACTTATCCACACACAAACATACAAACATATATACACACACACACACACACCAACAAACAGACACACCCACTCGTCTACAACAACAATAACAAACAGCAAACTTTTAAGTTTGACAAGTTTTTGCCACTTTGCATTTTCCACCTAACCCTTTCTCCTTCTCGATTTCGCTTTCTCTCTACCATTTTGGCTTCTTTTTTTCCTCTTCTTCTTATTTTCTCTTCCTGCAACTTTAGCCAACTATTGAGGCAAATGAAATTACTCATACGCTACGTTTTCAATTTTCAATAAAAAAAAAATAAAGGGAAGAGGAAAACGAAAACGATTTTGGTGCTTCAACATTTTTTTGAGTGTCTGTGCGTCTCGTAAACGTAAGAAAGAAAACGTTAAGAGGTGAAGAGGGGAAAAGAAAGAAAACTAAGCTGATTACTGGAAAACTCAACGAAATAAATTTCATTGCAGCATTAAGTTGAAGATGGAAGGGAGACCACGACTTTGCCACGGTAACTGCTCAAGAGTACGGTTTTGGGTTCAAATTGAGAGTCGAGCTTCCGTTTTGGGCTTGGGTTTTGGGTTTTGGTATATTGGACTTGTGTTTTTTGAGAGGTTTGGGTTTTGTGGATGGTGGAAATCCACATTGATTTCTTTATTGCAATTTTATTTGATTGTGCTCGTATGAAATTACGCATACGCAATGTTGAGACAAGCAAAGTCATCAACGTTATCGCTAAGCGGCATCTCTCATCGTTGTCAACAGCTACAACAACAACAGCAATAAGAACGCTAGCAACGACAATCAGGCAACACTTAACTAGAGATGGGCCATGAGGGAGGGAGAGACACAGAGAAAAAGCAAAGCGTAAACGTTGGAGCAAATGGCTAAAACGTAAATGTGTCACGTAAATGGAGCGTAAATTTCAATAAAAATCATTTCAATTCCGTTGAAGCCAAAAAGTACCAGTAGCATAACGATAGAGGCTCTTCGTCTGTGTCTGTGACTCTGGGATTTTAGACATGGTCTAGTCTTGGGTCTGATTCTGGGTCTATGTGTGTAAAAAAACACTCTAAGCATTATACCTTCCGCTCAGGGGAAATTGAATTTTTCCTCTTTTTTTTTCTTGGCCAACTTATACTGAATTTTCTTTTGCAAAGGCACTTACCCCCCTCTCAGGTGCAACATCTCGCCCAACGTTGGATTATCCATTGTCACATCCGGCGCATTGTCGGCTATGACATGCGAGTACTCATCGGTAAGCAGAAGCTTCTGTAGATCCACATACCGATCGTGTGGTATGGGTTTTCGTGTGGACATGCCGCCAGAGCCGGCTCCAGCACCAGCACCTCCGCCAGCTGCACTGCCTCCACCATCTTGACCGCTTGTGCCGGCCACCCCGCCACTTTGACTGCCAGTGGCTTGAGTGGATGCCTCTTTGGAGCCCGATGAATTGCTGCAAATGCCAAAACAGAAAGAGGAAAAAAATTGAGAAAGATTAATACATGGGCAAAAAAAATGTGGTAGAGAACAAATTTACGGGGCCATAATTAGTTGGGGCACACTTGACAATGGTCTGAAGCTCTCCTGCTGCTAATTGCAACTGCCAAGTGGTCCTTGCTCTTAACTGCAGCAGACCGAAGAATGGCAGTAGCAGTAGTCGTTCAGCTAAGTGCCCCATGGCTAAGCATATAAAGACACGCACTGGCAGGTAAGTTGAAACTTTGTTGAGCTGCATTTATCTAAGATGTACATACATATACTGAGTTAGGTTCCCAAGGAGTGTGGGGCCATACAAGAAAAATAAACCCAACAGCAGTAAACTAAAACTGCTGGCTCTTGTCTCACTCTCTTTCTCCAAGTGTATGTGTGTGTCTGTGTGTGTTTAGAGAAGACATCCTCGGTCTCCGATTCTCATGTAAGCAACTCTCTGGATTTTCAAAAGTGTTACAGTGGCACAAATTGACTGCTTAAATATTAGAAGTCGCCTTAAATATTTGTTTAAAACTTTCTGTATCTTCCTTGCTGCATCCCTCAGTGATACCCCTTTCAATATAGTCATTTAATTTAATAATAACTATTAAGAACAGATTTTCAACAAAGAATCCAACAAAATAAAACACACATTTCCTCATTAGTTTTCACACAACTATTAGCTGATTTAAGAAACTAAAAAAAAAATATGAACTGCATCTGCCCTGTATAATTCAATCCAAAATTTTATCAATATGTTGGATTCCTAAAGATATAATTTTCAGACTTTTATAAATAAGTCAAACATTGCCCTAATGTACAGCCCATAGTCATATGTGTAGTAATCTGTCGTAGTTTAGTCCTTGTACCAAAAGTGCTTTTCAGAAATAAATTAAAGTTTTTGAATTTGTCATAAAAGTCTTAACTGTTTTGCAGTTGCAGCTGCTTGAAATTTTAAGATCGTTTTCTGTATGGGAATTGCTCTTACCTTAACCTTAGGCCTCCACCTGGCCCTGGGCCTAGGCTCGTTAAAATAAATGACTAAATATATATGTATTTAAATGTTTTTAGCTTTGCAGTATAATGACGAGGTCTAGTTAGTTACACATGAGAAAATAGGAAATGTGAAATTTGCATCATTAGACGAATGGCTTAGAACTTTTGGGCCCAAAAAAAAAATCTGAGCTGGGCCACAGCATAAAGGAATACAACAAAGGAAAATAAAGATAAAATAATACTTGGTTGAAAACTTTATGTGCTGTCGTATTAAATTTTTTCCAAATTGTCTTAAGCCTTTTCCTCACTTTCAAGTTAAATGTGCGAGTGAGTGTGGGTGGAAAAGTATTACAAGCCAAAGGTGAACGATTAAATGTGTGCTAGGAGTAGGTATGCGAAAGTTTTTCAATTAAACAGTTGCCATCAGTCGGCGTCGGCTGGGTGTACTTTTAACTTTTTTCAAGTGTGTGTTGTGTGTGTGTCTCTATGTGAGTATTTGTTATGGTTTGTTTTGCAGTCGCCAAACCGAGAAAGCCGCTTTCATTTTGCCAAAGGGCTTATTAAGAATTTTCCTCACCATAACAAAAGGCATGTGCAGATTTTACTCGCTTTATGGCCAAAAACAGAGTAAATGCGCACACACACACACGCGTACTCAGAACCACACAAACACACAGGCACAGTTAGAGAGGCAGACAGACGCACAAACACTTACCACATAATGCCACTTTATGTGGTAATAAGTATTAAAAATCTCTATCCTTCTTTTCCCTTCGCCATTTGTCTATCTGGCTGTGTTATATCAGGGGCGGATTAGAGCTTATTGGGGTCACGAAACAATTTTTGCGAATTCTGATATGATTGTGTCAATTGGCTTAAGATTCTAGCAGCTTTTGGGAACGTTTGCTCTTAAGAAACACATATAAATAGATTGCCTTAATAAGTAAATGTCGTCAGGGTTTCACACTTGCAAAGTTTTATACCAACTTAGTAGAATGCCATAGTTAATTGTTTTTGTCCTTCTACTGAGGTATAAAACTTTGCAAGTGTGAAACCCTGACGACATTTCCTTATACCATCTAAAATTCCAATACGAAAGGTTCACATGCAACAACTTTGGTAAATTAATCTTTGATCCCTAGATCAATCAGTAGTGCTAGGATTGTACCAGTCAGAATCGGTCACTTTTGTTTTGTACTGAACACCATTATTACTTGTCATAAGGAGAGTCTTTCAGTCCAGTCTTCACTGATTTTGGCTTAGACAATAAAAAAAGGCTCACAAAGAATGATAAAGTTATGATTGGGCTTAATAGATGGCTAATCTATATAATGTTATAAATATTTAAATAGGATAATCCGATATAATGTTCACCAACTCAGATCACATAAACTATCTTGCTGTTTTTTCAGTGTCTAACCTTGACTTCAATGTACAAACTTGACATTCAAAAGAACAAACGATTCACTCGGTTTATGAAAGGTCTCAAAACTCAAAACTTTATTCGCTTGAACGAGTTCATGAAACAAAGTATTTGATGTTCGATAAACAAATAGAGTTACGTCTTCAATTGGTGAATTGTGAGTCATTGACTTGTCACAACTAACTGTAAGAGAAAATAGGATTCGATTATACCTAAATCTTTTTAACAAAAATTAGCAAGAATTCATTTAACAATAATTATTTAGTTATTTTTTGAGCTTGTGTCCTTCAACGAATTGAATACTTGAGCTCCATTCACACAGTTATTTGGTTTATGAATGTATTTATGTAATTGTCTAGTGTTTAGGGAAGTTAGGATTTGTAAATCTCCATTAAAGTGAAAAATATTAAATTTTAGGGCAATCATGTGAAATAAAAAGTAACAAAGTTTTGATAAAAGCCACTGTTTTCGACCGGTCGTTTCTATGGGAGCTGTATGATATAGGACGGACGGACATGATATTATAAACTCGTAGCGTCGTGCTGATCAAAAATGTATATTCTTTATATGGTTAAAGTTGCTTCCTTCTATGCGTTGCACACTTTTAATCAAAATCACTATACCATATCACATCTCATAATCCGGACCTGAATGAATCGTAAGTATTCCTCCCCTACATTTTATCTAGTACTCGCTCCTGCCAGTGGCTTTGTATTTATGCAATATGCTAAATTGATTCTGTGGCCAAAGCCGATTAACAGGGAGCCTTTGTCAATAGCAGCTTTGCCGCAAGTTGCGTTGTGTTGCACATTCAAAGCTTGATCGATGATTTTGGGGCATGCACTTAATTAAACATTATTGCAAAACTTTCCTCATTAAAATGTCACGTGCCATTTAGCCACGGGGATTGAGCCAGGCCATACGAATAAAAGGATGTACAATATACATATAACAGACTACAAGTCACCATTGGTCGATAGTTGGACATGTGTTGGACACGTGGATAATTAAGCTATTATTTAAGTAGTTGCGACAATGTCACTTGCAGCCGCTGAAGCTCCCAAAGCAGAGTAATTTTAACCCCTTATTTAATACATGGAAGAACTTTTGAGAAATTTAGTCACAGTTGAGAAGTTAAGGATGTCGTCAAACGGTTTTCGTCCCAGTGAATCCTTTACGGGGATTATGCGCTTTGTGCGCTTCATTGGAAAAATACTTGGCGCTGATATCTATGTGCCGAACTATCGATTTAATGTGATTACAGCGATAGTTACGGCCATAATTACGATCTATATATGCTTTACGGTTTTCACTGTTATCGAAGAGATGAACTGGATGTTTGGCTTACAAGCATGTTGCATGATCGGCAGCGCCGTCCAGGGTGTAAATAAATTGTATACTGGAGTATCTACAGCACGCCAAGTCTACGATTTGATGCAGATAATCACTGGAATTTATGAAGAATACGAAATGGAGGCAGATCCAGAGGGCATGGAGTTGTACGATGATGGCTATAAGGATATTCTGTGGCAGAGTTTACATCGTACAAAGCGGTCACTTATCGCAACTGCCATATCCTATATCCTGGCAATGTTCGGCATGGTGGGTACACCTCTAATTGCAGGCTTGGTGACTGGCAATCGTTATATGATTATGCATTTTCGGATTCCTGGAGTAGATCCAAGTGGCCAAATTGGCTACATATTGACACAAAGTGCACATGCATTGTGTATTTGTTGTGGTGGTTTCGGTCTTTATGCCGGAGATATATGCATCATAATCTATTTGCTGCAATCGTTTATCTTTGCCGATATATTAAGGCTCAAGGTGCGGTCTCTTAACTTATATGTGGAAGAGCAGTCGGAAGAGCAGTCGAAAGAGAAAAACAAACAGGCCACCAAAATGTTAACAAATATTATTGAATGGCAACAAAAATATCAATCGTATGTTTTAACACGGTTATGTGTAAATTTCTTGACATTATTCTCGAAATAATTAATATTTCAGATTCGTCTGCGATTGTAATGATGTTTTCTATAGCATGGTTTCGGTGCAAATAACAACCTCAGCTGTCTGCATTGTGTTGACCATATTTGTTACCCTGACAACAGAATGGCTGGCCGCCTATCCATATTTAATATGCATTATTCCTAATATGTATCTCTATTGCATATTGGGTACCCTGCTTGAGAATTGTGTAAGCATTAATTAGTTACAAGTTACTACTGGAGCCTGAATAATAATCACGTTTTGGCCATTTGACAGAATGACGACATCATGTACGAAATCTATAATATATCATTCTATAATCTGAGTGCAGAACAACAACGTATGGTGCTCTTCATGCTGGCTAAATCTCAGAGACCGGAAACGATTCAACTGCTTGGAGTTTTGCCATTGGCCGTGAGCACGGCCCTGGCTGTAAGTGGGCAATTAAAGAGATGCTGCAGTAGGAATTCATATTGGTTTTTTTCCCCCGTTTAACCGCTTTTCCAGATAACAAAAAACATCTATAGCATCACCATGATGATGGTACAGTTTTTAATGAAATAATTAAAAACTTATAAAGCAGGAGGAGAATCACTAGATGACACGAAAAGGAGGAGCAGCAGGAGCTGGGTGTCTCTGGTGGAGGTTGAGGCCAAACATTTGATGCTTAAATAGAATTTATTACGTTTCACGGAACCGAACAAACCACCCACCCAATGCAGATACAGCCACAAGAGACGTTTTGGACGTGGGGTAAAGGAGGAGAGAATCATGGAAGAAGGCATCATAATTTTGCATTTGCCTTGGCAAAAGAAGCTCACGCAGCTTTTGACCGGGAAAATATGGCAAGCGTTTTTCTTTTCCGTTTTTGTTGTTTTTATTTTTTCATTCCATTTTCTTCATCGTTTTTGTTGTTGCTTCTGTTGAGGCAGTGGCAAGCGACTTATGAATTAATTAAATATTTACTGGCTAAACATTGGCGTTTTATGTTGCCGCTGCTGTCAGTTCAGGTCAGGTCGAATGGAGTCGAGTCGTAGTCACAGACGGAGTCTAAGTTCAGTTCTGTTTTGGTACGCTGGTTGGTTGGTTGGCCCGATGGTTGGTTGGCGTTGCCATCGTTTGTTGCACCTGAAAGGAAAGGACTTAACAGGTTGCCTTCCGCCTTGCGCCTTGCTGCGTCATTTTGATGTTTTATTACTCGGCTTCCGCCGCAGACCCGCCGCACATACCATTTAACGCAGCTGGAGAAAAGCGCAAATGTAAAGCGACTTGGGATCCCCCTAAAGCCCTCTCCAAACCTACTTCTACCCATGCTACCTATTATACAGGGGCATTAAAATTTTTCCCTCCCACAGGTCGACGTCGACTTGTGTAGTTTTCCAAGAAGTTTCTTGGGGTTTAATGTACCCATTTTTTGCGTTCCCTTCTACTGTCATTTTTTCCCTCTTCCTCTTTTTGAGGGTAGTAGCAAATTACGTTTTAATACCGAGCCAACCAAGTTTTATTGCAACTTTTGTTGCATTCAACTAAATTGAATTATGTACCTGGTCGTCCTTTTTTTCTGTCTGTGGTATGGAGGTGAGGGTGAGCCGGTGTAAGGCCATAAAACTAAAACTGACCTCCTTGAGATTTGTGTATAATTTTTTAATACCCAAAGAATGTTTATCCAGAGCATGAAAGCCACACAATCAATGCCCAGATCCAGTGATATTTGGTCTTAATTCAATCATATCGGATTCACCTACCTCTTTTGTAAGAATTTGCGTTTGAACTCATGCAATATACCAGCACCCATTGCTCCTTTGCCGCTGGCTGCATCGTAATCGTTGACGTTGCTGCCAAAACGGAGTTTTTGATGTTGCTGTTGTTGCTGCTGTTGCTGCTGCTGCAAGAGGTGACGATTGGCCACACCAAAATCCATTTGCACATCGACAATGAGCAGAAGTGTGAGTAAGACTAAAGTGGCACCCAAGCTTATGGCCAGACGCTCCTTTAACTTCATAGTTCGCAGGACGGCCATGATTGGATTGTTGCTGTTGTTCTTGGTTTCTAGTTGACTTTGAGTTGCTGTAGATGTAGATGTTGGTATTGATGTTGATGTTGTTGTTGCGCCAACCACTTGATTGTTCTTTTCGCTTTGCAGTCTAGAGAGCCATGCAATGCCACTTTTTGGTTCCCTCTTTGTTGTTGTTGTTTTTTCGTTCTTTCCCTCGTTGGCTCGAGCAGAGGCCAAGGGCGACTGCTTGGCAGTGCGCACAGTGCGCCGTTTGATGAGCACACGTTGTCGTCGTCGTGGCGTTAATTCTTCTTCGAACTGCTGCTCTAACTCAAAGTCTGGCTCTAGTTCGGGCTCTGGCTCTGTCTCATCAAAGGCCTCCGGCGAGTAACGCCCGATGGCATCAACTAAACTTGATACGTTGCCCGCACTTGACCGACGATTCGTTGAATTTCCGAAATTGTTATGGCTATGCAAATTGGCTATGCCTATTTGTTCAGCTGATAACTGAACTTGGCCAATGAACGGTATGTTATCGATATCAGCACTAACGTAATATTGCTGCTGTTGCTCCTGCTCTTCGTTCTGCTCTCGCTGCTGTTGCTGGCGGTTGCGGAATCTCTGCAATCGCTCGGCTAGCGGTGCTGACCGCCCTACCGTTGCCTGATAGCTGTAAATAGAGCAAAAGTTTTTTTTTTATTATCATCAAGAGCAAAATAAATAATAGGCGGCCTCATATTGATTGAGATGATGGAGGCGGGAGGCAGGAGGCAGGGCAATGTGTTGTTAGTGCGTAACCAATATGAAATGCAATCAAATGTGGTCGTAAAATGAAATTATAACGCGAATCGTATGCAGTACAACAAAAAAAAAAACTAAATAAAGTGAAGCAAGCCAAAAAAAGGAAAAACCCAATCAACTAAAACAAGTACTCAATTGATCTATAGACTGTTTGGCTTGTGTGAACTTCCTAAATCTCATTTTTCCTTCAATTAAAGACATATAAGTGACATTTTGTGTGACAAAAAACTTAATTCATATAATCATAATTTTTTAAAGGTATTTTTTATAGGTATGAAATTTTATAAGGTAAAACAAATTTACTGTTAAGACAGCAATTGGTAAATATTAAACGGATTTGTGAATCTGTAGAAATCATCAAAGAAATCAGGATTTTGGAAAAACTTAAATTGAAGGAGAGACCGCATAAGTGCGGTTATAAACACAAAGTTAAACTATTTTCCAACTGAATTAAGATCATTTTCCCCATTTATTAAATAACTTTTGTAGTATGTGTTATAAAATCGAATGCATTTTATGTTGATGAACAGATCAAAATAGATTCAAACTCTATTTTCTAGTGATGCCAGGATGTCAGGATGGTTGTCATTATTATGTAGACTGTCGGTGGGTGTATAATCAACAGAATGGCATCTTAACTGATTTTATATACAAAAGTGTTGAGTTTCTATAAATTGAAGGCTCTATTGGTTAAATATAATTTTGGTGAGACTCAACATGGAGTTGGAAACTCGGCATTCTGCGGTTGTGTTATTCTAGTCTAACTTAAAATTTCACAACGCGTGTGGTTATCTGTCATTCTAGAATATTCAACGCTATGTTAGTTAATTTTGAAAAAATAACAGTTGCATTGTATTTTTCCCCAGTGTATCTAATTTCTTTATTACTGTTTAAAGACAGAAAACTTAGACCGATTTTACACCTTTAGAGCCATAATATTTTCAGAGTTACATTCGACACAAGTGCCACAACTTAAATCTCTGCCAACTTGATGAGATTGTTTCTCAGAAAGTCAAAACAAAGTGAGAGAGAGAGAGAGAGAGAGAGAAAAAAAAAGAATACAATATTTTTGTTTGGGCTTGCATATACAGACATTTGGTAGTTTGGTTTACATAACGGCGGCAATGGCGGCGTCATGACATCCGCCATGTTGACTGCTGCCGGAAATGCGACAGCAGCCATTTATTTTTGTTCTTGTTATTTCCCTTTTTTTTTGTTTTGTTAATGTTGTTGCCGTCTGGTTGTAGTAGTTCTATTTTATTGTCTCTCTTTGTCTCTCGTCCCCTGTCTGTGTGTGTGAAGCATATTTTTCATTTTTTTTTTGTTTGCAATTTGTTTGTTGTTGTTTGGACAGGATTTGAATTGTAACTATAACAGGAACGGTTGTTGGAATGGCTCTCAAAATGGTGGCCATGGCCATTGTTGCCAGTTGACTGTTAGACGAGTGTAAAGTTAACGAACCTTTTTCGCTTGCCCACATGAAGAATCAACATGGGGTTATTTAAGCCTGCCCGAACCTGACAAAACCAAAAACAGGAGGTTACCCGGGGCAACGTCGTTTCCTGCTAAAGGATTATGGGGTTTTCTCTCAGCTAGCTAACTAAGTATTGCAAATTGAATACAATGCTCAGTGATTGACAGACTTATGCTTGCATAACACTTGCACTTGTCTTACTCCTTCAGTATTTTTCGCTGACGTGACATAACCAAAACTTGCGACTGTTACACAAATTAAATGTCAAAAAGACAGAAACAAAAAGAGGATGAGAAGGTAAGGACGAAAATTGCTGATTAGAGACGAAGCAACCGACGAACGATATGCAGATAGATAAGTAAAGTGATATAACAAAGGCAGGCACCAGAAATTGACAGAAAACGGCATATGCCTCTCTCTGTCGTTGGCTAAAAGGAGCAATTTGGTTTGGAAGGGTAGAGCATAGCATAGCAACGTCAATCAAATCAAATATCGTGCCAATTGCCAACGCTGCTGGCGCCTGAAAACTGTAGTGTGAGCGTAAAAAGACACAGTAGCTCATATCCATGACGAGATGATTTGACAGGCAGACAGCATGACTGGTTGAGCCAAGTGGCATTGAAGGGATCATAGGCGTAGCTCAATAGTTTCATCCGGTTAGACCGTTCCAAAGAGTCTACAAAACAAAAGACGTTTCACAAACACAACGCGGATTAAATCAATGTACAGTTTCAAATGAATCCAGAATCACCTTTTTGGACTAATATCGTTTGAGTATTTAACACAATGCGCTCTACGTCCATGTTTCGGATTACCAATCGGGTTATGATGGGGCAACACAATGGCCAGTTGAATGCAAAGCACACACGTAATCTATAGACAGGACTGAATGGAGGATTTGCTTGGAATGATGGTGATATATACAACGTTAGAGAGAGAATCATCCAGACAAAACATCAGCGATAAGCGCTAGCCATCGAATGTCTACACACACACACACACACATATGTCTGGGTGTGCGTGTTGCGTGTGTGTGTAAACGGGTGTGAGGTATAGCTTCAGTTAACAACAATTGCTTTCGTCGCATTTTGTTGTTTTAACACGCTGTTGTTGTTGTCGTTGTCGTCGTTACTGTTGCTGTTGTTGCCTGATAAAGTTGCTGCGTTGCATTAAATTAAACTGATGCGGTATATTTAAACGCCGCACTTACGATTGAGTCGAGTTCACTAGGGGAGACTGTTGGTCAGAGGAGAGGAGGAGGGGACAGAGCAGAAAGGGCGAAAGCAACATCAACTGAAGTCATCGTTTTAATGCAATTGCTGACAACACAACGCTAGAGCAAAAAAGTCGTCGCGTCGCTGAGTGACAGCAATTTCCCTTCCAATTTGTGCTTTGTTTTTATTAATCAGGGGGAAGCAAAGAGACAAAAGATAAATGAAAGCAATGGCAAAAATTGAGAAGAAAACAAATTCACAGAGCTAAACTAAATTTGACTATACAGCAAAGAGCTATATACTCTTTTGACTGATCACCCTGTAGGCCTAACAGAAACCAGTTTACTTTTCTTCCAACTAACTACATGCATTAAATGTTTGAAAAGAAAATCAACTTGCAAATATAAAAAGCTTTCAGTAGTCTTATTAACTATTACCAACTGGCTTGATATCAATTTTACTTTTCTTTTTTCGGTTGCAAGCTTCTGGCCATAATAGACAAACCTTTCTTTTGCAAGAGTATACAATGAGTACTTAAACGCGTCATAGTATGGAAAAATTAACACGTGTAAGTTGTGGCAAAAAAAAACACAAAATTACGTAGACAGTGATAAGAATTCATGCCGATCGAAATTGATTAAAGATTGATACGGGGAGAAAAACTAGACAGCCGATTATTTAGATATCACAAAGATAATGACAGATAATTTTCCCTTAGATGTAGTGGAAAACATTCAGATTGCGCAACCAAAATTAAAAATATATATATTTTTAGACGGGCCTAATTGGTATACTCTTGAACTGGCCAAAGCATGGTATCTATACAATGTTTGGTGCCAATACAATTGAGCTTCATTTTCAATAAAAGTAGAATTTTAATAGAAACTTTAATAAGATATAAGCAATCTATTTAATATGTATTCGTGTTTTCTAATCAACTTGAATGTTTTTAAGTATATTTTTAATGTTCAACGAAGCACAAAAAATTTGCTTATCAATAGAAATATTTCCTTTTTCTTTTCCATGTTAGAAAGGAAAAGGGAAATTGCAATAAATCAAATTCACTTTCAATCAAAACTTGACAAATGCCTTAACGCTACCTTTCACTCAGCTCAATTAGCCTGTTCAGTCAATGAACGCGGACCCTAAAACTCAATCTTTCCCCCCTTCCTGTGTGTGTGTGTGTGTGTGTGTGCCCTCCATGACCGTAGTCATTGCTGCCCTCCTTATTCGGCATGCCTGATTGCATTTTGGATGGCTGCGTAACCCGCGTACCCAACTTACTCTATAGTTACAAATCAAATCAGCGATTGTGCAATAGCTAGAAATTGACACGCTTAATGCATTACTCCACCACTCCGTCTCTTTTATACTCCATGGCTTCTTCTCCGGCTCCCTTCTCGCCGGATTCTAAGCATGATTTTATTCTCTGGTACGCTTGAATGCAGTTCGAGAATGTTGTTCATTGTATATGAGTGTGCTTGTTAAAACGAATAGATGTATGATGAGAGGGATGGAGGGTGAGAGGTAGGGACTATCAATCGCAAATTGAGTGCAGCTGACATAAGACATATCGATTTGTTGTTGTTGTTGCCTTTATATGCAATACAGCGGTTGCACTTGAGCTACATTTCGATTTCCGATAGGGTTAGTAACCCTCTTCTATCCTATCGACCATGCAACCAAGCGACCAAGCGTCCAAGCAATCAATTCCAATTGCAATTCGATATGCAAATGCTTGGACAAACTGTTGCGATTGCAATTTCGGTTAGCTCAGGGGTGTCAAGGTTAGTTTGGCTTACACTTTTTGGCTCATTGAAGGACTGTAGATGGACAAAACTTCAACAAATTGTTCAAGTCTTGATGGTGGACTAACAGGGGAAAAGCAAGAATGTTGGCATTGAATGGAAACCCAAATCGCAATTGTGTTAGTTGGCAGCATTTTAGGGTTTTTATTTTATTCTTGTACTTATTACTTTTCTTTGTTTGCCTTTTTTTTGTGTACTCTTTTTTGTACTCTGCTTTGCTTTGGCGCTTTGTCAATTTACCTTTGGCTGTGCAAACTTTCACGCTGCTCCTTGTCCGGCAGCAGCTTACCAGTGGCAGTGGCAGGGGCGTCATCATCATCATGAGCATCATAATCATCAATGTTAAAATCATTATTATCATAAGCATTAGCGGCAAGGGAAAATCTTGCTTGCACTGACGACAACGATGAAGGCGACAACGTTCTCAGGTGATTCAATGCCTGCGATTTCTCTACAGATTTGCCCCAGGTCATTTCATTACCAAAGTCAACAGCCATGTCCTGCTGCTGCTGCTCCAACTCCAGCTCCATCTGCAGATGCTTTGACTGTTTCTCTTCGTTGCTGTTAATAAAATTTTCCAGCTGGCTCGTTGACTTCCAGCTTTTGTGCTGACGAGAACGCAAAGGCACTGGTGGTGGAGCATGAACTAAGGCTGAACCAGAAGCTGGCTTCATGGCCAATTCGAATGCGCTCTGATGCCAGCCATTGTTGCTTTTGTTACTGTTGCTCTGGCCGTCCTTGTGGCTGGCTTTGTTCTGGCCATAACCGTTAACGGCATGGTATTGTTTCATTGCTGATTGATTCCCAGTCATTGGCAATTGATTTATGCCCAAGGCGTTCAAGACTCCCATGCCATGTTGATCATCATTATCATCAGCATAGTGATTACCATTATTGCCATTGTACAAGTAGTTTTGGCCCATTTCCATTTCCGAATGGTTACGCTGGAGACTAACACTGCTCTGGCTACGCTTTCGTGCCTCCTTACGCTTGGCCATTGCAGCCGGCGTTGGTGTAAAGAGATTCCGTATGTTGGCATTGCGTTGACTAACATCGATTTCACTGCCGCTTGATTTGAGCTGAAGAATTTCGATTAATTCATAACACAATTTACACGAGTTCTTGACAAAAAGTATGCTAATCATGCTTAAACACTGCTTGTAGTTAGTTAGTAGAACACAACGAAGTCAGCAATTATTATTATTATGCTTAAATGGAGAACGGATAACGAAGAATTGGGAACTCAATGCAAAGGACGAAAGGGCCAACACTTTGGTCAATTTGTCACCCTTTCATAATAGGAAAAGAAGTGGAATAACGTAACGAAAGCTACTTACACTCATCCTCGAAGTGCCACTAAAGGAAGGAAGACAGGAAAACGATGAGGAACTTCAAGTAGTAGCAGAATGTTTCTTTCTCTCTTTCTGTCTTTTTCTCTGTCTCTGTCTCTTTCTATAGTTCCCACCGTCTATCGTGTTTGGCTATCTTTTAAAGCTGGTTTAGTCTGTTCATGTGTGGCAGAAAAGAAAATTGGACAACGGATACTAACACCATAAAAGACAGTAAGAGAGAATAAGAAATTTTTGAAACGTAAGACAGATTAGCATAAGCGGATAATTCCCAAAAACAAAAAAGGACGAAAAAACACAACTGTAAAAGCATTACCAGCAGCAGCAGCGGCAAACAATTTTCTAAACAAAACAAAACAAAACTAAGGCAAAAAATACATAGGAATAGAATAAGAAGTGGGAGTAAAAGTAAAAGGCACTTGAATAGTATGTACTTTTAGTATGTGTGAAACGTTCAAGTGCTGATACAGCTAAACGACTCAAAATGTTGGTTGAATTTGTTAGGTTGAAGTGAGTCCGTGACCCCGGCCACATCAATGCCAAATGGCGCATTCGACTGACTGAATGCATGGATGGATATATTGATGTATGGATAGCAAAAATGAGGATAGAAAGCTGCTTTTGTCCCAAACTGAAAGCTTCCGGGATTCCTTTAAACAAACTACAAACACTAATACATATGTTTCTTACTTGCATACACATTCACTACAAGGCGACTAGGTAAAAGAAAGCAAAATGCAAGCAAAACGGAAACAGTATTGCCATCCCTGTTTGTATGCTATAGAAATTTTGTTTTCCTTTAGAGCATTATAACAAGATCAAATTGAATAGAAAAAGCAAAAGGTAATTCGATTATAAATGTGTGCAATATATTTTTGAGATACCAACTTAATCCCTTACTCAACTACAGCTCAATTAAATGCTAATCCTTAGAAAGTAAATTCAAAATACAACCCAAGGCCATAAACAACCTCTGCTGGTTTGGTTGATTTCATCAAACTAAGATATTAAGCTGTTTTAAGTTATAAACTAAGCGGATAAGAAACACTTGTTTGACTGATTCCTGGTGAAAATATTATTTAAACCTAAATTGCATACGGGGAAATCAATGGAAGATAAGCATAAAGCATTCCCTTATCAATGCCCCGGTGTGCATATGCTCTTTGTGCACTTCTTCCATTTGTCTTGGCATTGACATTTTTCACTTTTGCGCAGCTTTTGCGGTTAGATAAGAAAATACTTTCGTTCTTTTTTGTTTGTCAGGACAGAGTGGGACAGGGAGAAATGGAAAATCAAAAGTGGTTTGGGGACACATGCTCGTCTCTCTGTGTTTAGTTTCATCTCTATCTGATGCAACGTTCTTGCTATTCCATTTTGTTTGTGCCAGAGAAAAAGACCGAGATGGTGACACGCAAAGAAATAAAGGGATAGAGAGCGAGATAGAGATAGATGGCTCACAAAAAATTGCATGTCAAGTGAAATTACTTGTTTGCTCTAGAAGGCAAAAGTGGGCAACGGGTCGTATGGGATCGGGATATCTAAGAGACTGAAAGTCATTCGCATGACAAGTGCAGTACGCACACAATGCCAAGTGAGAGTAAGTAATCGTAACATCAACTCCACACAACTGAGTCTCTGCCTCCGTGTGGGGGTGTATGTATTTCTGAGCTGGCGACTTTGATATACGTAGACGACACTTCGATCTGCCCCGGATATGCAGCTAAGTACGATAAATTGAGATGAATGTCTGGTATGCAACTAAGTATTGCTACAGCTATCCATCTTTCTTTTTATCTATCTATATGTCCCTCTAGCTAGCTTGCTAGTAACCTAGCGACACCATGCGGAGACTGTCTGTCTGATTTTCTAAAAAAAGAATGTAATCCTAGATATATATTTCGTTTTATACCTTGCTTTCTGTCTCCTTGAAAGTACATGCATACAAATATTACACAGTTTAGCTGTTACTTGTCTATCTTACTGTCAACATATCGAACGATTTTTGACACTGTTCATCGATTGAAATATTTGTGTGACTTTAATATGTTTTTACATACATAAATATGTATGCCTCCTGTGCACAGAAAGGAATGAAGATGCTTTTTAAATAAATTATAGTGAAAAAAACTTAAAAAAAAAACAACAATATGAAGAAAGCATGCATTTTAACTTGCATTGTATCAAGTGTTGCATAATTTAAGGCGTACGCTTACGCAGCCAACTGAAACAATCGGCAAGAAGCAGAAAACGCCACTAGCAATACCCATAAAATATTCATTTAAAATGCAACACGCAACACTTTGCCATGACGCATTTATGTTAACTCCATTGGACTCCATATACCCCAACGCTCATTTGTCTTGCCCCACCACCCATCCATACGATTCACGCATTTAATTGCGAGCGTCACATGCAAATGTCAAAAGCAGGCGAAGAAATTTGCATGCCGATGACATGGCTCAACTGGTCAGAGCCCCATGGTGAGAGAGTTGGCAAACAAAATTCTAATCCCACGGATATCAGTAGGTATGAAGGTATGCATATATCAGAATGGTTCCCCCTCTGTCAATGAATTCCCTCACCAAGCACACTGACATGTCGTGAATGTATGAACATATGTGTCGGTTTGTCGTCGCCCCCTACCCCACATTTCTACTGTGTGTGATATCATGGATGGGCATTTTAAACACTTTGACGATAACGAACGTAACAATTCAAAAAAAAAAGAATAATATATATAAAATAACCAACTAACCAAACAACGAAATAACAAAAACTTACCACACACACACCACTCACTCTCCCTCTTCCTTTCTTTTTCCTCCACCTCCTCCTCCGCCTCCTCCCTGCTGTTGCTGCTGTTAGCTCCCAGGCAGACAGACAGATAGACTGACACAATTCAATTGTATGCAAATTCCTGCTCTCTGGTCCAACACAAATTGTCAACTGAAAATGGCATTAAATTAAAACATTTTGATTAGCATTTAAAGTAAAAACAAACATCAGCAACAATCAGAAAATAATATCACTAAATGAAATGTTAAGTGAATAGCTCGAGAGACAATTGATTCAAATGCAAATTAAATATACCTACATACATACGTACATGTGATATGAAATACACCCAAAGAGACAAAATGATGATGCTGATAAATAATACACTAAACTGCAAACTGATTGAAACTGCATCAATGACAATTAGTCTTTTAAATGTATTGACTTGATATAAAACCCTTTAGCAGAATTATTACTATGGGTGGAGACGGAACCAAAAAGATCTGAATTAAGTACGTTACTCTTAGCTAACCATGGGCTTCATATGAATAGGTATAATAAGGAACGAAAAGAACTATAGCAAACTACCTTTTGGTCAAATTAAAATGTATGACGTTTTAAATACTAAGAATAGCCCGCCTTATTGTCAGCAATTTTCTATTTCTATTCTATTTCTATTGTCTGTTGTCATTGAGTTTGGCAAATTTCTTTTGAAAGATTTCGCACGTTATCGATTGTCTTACCTCAACTTCACCCAAATGAGCATATGTTGTTGATACTGTTATGGAGTTCATATAATGTTTTGGTAATTGTTAAAGTTTAGCTAATTGTAAATCGAGCAAGATTGGCTTAGTGTAAAATGAGATAATTTCAAACAACGTAGCGACATCCATGTGTAATAAATACTTTGAAAATTGTTTCTTTTGCTAAAAATTTATGCAGGATTTTGCAGTTGCGGCAGATGTTTTATATAAATTACTCATTGTCAGTCAAATAACATCAAGTGAACCACGAGGATGTGCCTAGGCATCTATATGCAACTATGCATTGAGATACAGATAAAGAATTTGGAGCATATATAAATATTATGGACAACGACTGCAAGGCTATATAAACTTCAACATTAGCTTCTTTGATATAATCAGATTCTATAAAGCTGTTATGTGGCTAATATTTAAAATTGCAAGCGCTCATAATCAATAATAACTGCACTCAAGCCCAATCAACCACTTGTAGCACAGTGTTGATTGATTGTCTTAAATTCTAATACTATCGCTTTGCCTGCAAATGAAGCCAGAGAAACATTTCTGTCAGTGCCATTGTTTCAGATATTACATCAACTGCTACGACTTGCCCATGCCCATAGGCCCACATAATGGACAAAACATGTATCCACACATTTCTGACATCAGTAGCGAAACAGATAACAACAAAAGCATTCAGAATTGATATGATGACGTTGTCCTTATATTAGGGTGAAGATATAAGGTTAATCCATATGCCCAAACGTAACAGATAACAGAGCTTGAGACTGGGAATCGAAACTGAATGTCTAAGTGACTGCATTGGATAGTAAATGGAGCTGGGTAATTCATTCGGCCCACTGTCTGAGCCATTCAAATTATAACCAATTATCCAATTCACTCAAACGTAGCCTCATCATCCTCATCGTCATCGTCATTGCCATCGTCATCATTGGGTGCTGGTCCTCAGTCTTATTTAGCTTTGAGGGCTGGCCTCACCAACAAGCTCACGTTTTTTTTTTTACCCAAAACTGCGATCATGAGCCTGAGATTATGAGACACCAGAAAGAGACTCGACTTAAGACTTGCACGTTTTGTGTGAGCAATGGAAAAACCGACAACCAAAGGCAACAAACAAAAACGGGAAAAAAAGAGACTAATAATAAATAAAAAAAATCTCAAAAAAGGGAAAATTTTACGGTGCTCACGTAATTGAATTGCAGTCAGCTAAATTGGCATTTATTATAATAAAAGCAAATATGCAATTTCGCTTTTTGCCTGAAACACAACAACAACAAAAAGCAACAACAGTTACAGTAAGAAAATGTATAAAAGCAAAAAGGAAAGCAGTAAGAGGGAAAGGAAAATCGTTTGCCAACTCTTATGGTAAATGAAAATTTTTCGTATTTTAGATTTGAAAAGAGCTTAAAATTGACTCACTCGCTTTATCCGATTATATGCTTATACAATCCATATCTTTTCACTACAATTGTCAGGTATTCACATGGTATATATTAATTTCACAATTTTCGTTTTGTAAAGAATTTTTAATTATCTCTCACTGACAAAAGCAGATAGATGGCTCCCTTCTACCTCAATTCTGGCCTATTTACGTAACTTACTCATTTACAATTCTCCACATACATATATAAATGACGAGAGAACAAAAAAACAACAACAACTTGCCACAAATCAACCGCACGGATATTCAATTTAAATAAATAAATTCACAATAGTAAACCACATAACCAAAAAAAAAGGGAAAAAATGGTTGCCAAATAGACACGATATATAAATATATTCTCATATATGTATATATATATATTATAAATAAAGCAGTGGTGCACTTAAAATAAAACAAATTAATCGCATAAATATTTAAAATAATAATAACAAAATATAAATAGGCTCACATAAAATAAGCCAAAAACTCAGCCAGTATCATGAGATGGGATTTGTATGAAAAGCTCGGACAATATTATAAATATAATTGTAATTTATGCATAATCTTTTATTTAGTTAACTATGGTGTTAAACAAAAATATTATTTCACTTTGCTCATTTTTTCTATTTTGAGAAAATTAAATTATCGTTTCATGCTATTAAATAGAATATGGAAATGATATTGAAATTGATATTGAAATGGACTAAAAACAAACAGACCATCCTTAAATTACACATTCTCTGTTTCACTCTCTCTCTCTCTCTCTCTTTTTATATGTGTCTCTTTCTGCTCTC
Source organism: Drosophila willistoni (assembly GCF_018902025.1). Lineage (NCBI taxonomy): Eukaryota > Metazoa > Arthropoda > Insecta > Diptera > Drosophilidae > Drosophila > Drosophila willistoni. Next base: position 5,615,558 of record NC_061086.1, read on the forward strand.
TTTAGTCCTTGTACTTCTATGGCAAATGCATTTATATTCCAATTTTCTAATTATGTGGTTGAACATTTTGGCGGCGATGTTGTATTGAAAGCAATTAAGCTAAATAATTGCGAAATTTTCATTGCGTGTGTTAGTGTGAGTGTGAGTGTGTGGTTGTGTATGTGTGTGTGTGAAACGACAGCCAAGTTCCTGACTATTTGATGAGTTTAGCTGGTATGTCTGACACCATTTGAAATACCCTTTCGAGGGGTTCATAAACGAAAAGTTCAAAGAGAAGTTAAGAAAGAAACTCTAGAAAGAACTCCAACAATAGGTATCTATTGCAATTACTATCCGTCTCAATATCACTTTGCGATATTTGAAAATGTGTTCTATATATTATTCGGGGTTGAGTATCGAGTCTTCGTATTTCTGAATAAGTTGCCAACGCCCATTCTTTTTTCGGTAACTTGTCTAATGATGTTGGCGCCGATTTGAAGCTAACGCTTCAAATGGAACGGTTAACATCCAAGTGCCAAAATGAGTTTTTCACTGCGCCAAACAATTTCCGCATTTAATTACATTGATTATGCACTCAACAGAAAGAAAGAGAGAGAGAGAGAGAAAGAGAGGACGAAAAAATGGAGAAAATGGGACTCCTACAAATTTTCATTCCCTTCTCTCATGTGGAAAATTTCGTTTCAACATTGAACTTGAAATTGATTTAGTTTTTTTTCCCCTGCTTTTTGCAAAAATGTTGCAAATTGTTTTTGGGGCGGTGATAAATGCCCAACAAGCGTGTTGACAACAACACAGCTAACACTTTCATGGTCTGTCAATCAACAAAAGCAACAACATTGACAATAAGAAAAATATTGCTTTTGTTAAAGTTTTTATTGCTGTTGTCTTAGTGCAAATATATATGTTCATATGTATGTGGTTACAACTGCCAACCAGAAAACAATTGTGCTTATATAAAAATTATACACATTATAAAAATATACACAATATATATGTGTGTGTCATGTATATTTAACCAAATCCATTAACTCATAATTTTCTGCTATGTTGAACACACACACACAAACGCACACCAATCGAATCGGGGAACTGAGCCAGAGTGTTCAGTTTGTTGTCGTTAAAGCCAAAAGGCAAAATTGTGCGCAATTTTACGGCAGAGCGCATTTTGCCTGCCAACACCATTTTCATTCCCATTTCCATTCAGTAACAACGACAACCAAAAAAAAAACGATGAGCACGTATGCGTGAAATATTGTGCAAATAGCAACAACAGCAACAACAATAACTGCAGCAGTAGTGGCAACTGCAATCGCAACAATAGCTACAACTGCAAATGCAACTGCAATGGCAACTACAACTAGAGCTACTTGCAGTTAAGTGCTGCCGCACAATTGCAATTGAAATCTTCCCAAAAACCAAACAAAAAAACTTCAAAATAAAGTTGACGGAACAAGTTTTTGAAAATGAAACAAAAACAACCCAAATAGTGACAAAAAACAAAACAAAATTCACACGACATCATCGCCTCTTGACAGTTAGTTGATTATGGGAATTCATTGGAAAACAAGTTTTTTTTGCTTTAGTTTTTTCAGTTTCGCAATTTGACTTTTGCATGTGTCATGCATGCATTTGTTGCCTTAGTTTTATTTATGATTAGACCTAACAAGTTCTATCTAATTTGAGGGATCCAATAACACTTCCTATAAATTGTATAATGAATCACATATTAATGGTCGATACTTAAATTGCAATTTAAATTATTTATCAACCATATGAATAACAATTTAAATATGACTAAGGTTTATGATGCATACACTACAAAATAGAAATTGTTTTAATGCTAATAATTCAAATGTTTATTTTAAACTGATTTATTTCTGCTTTAAAACGGTTTCTACATTTTTTATATTATCTGAGAGATTTACATGAGTCTGTTGTTTTCCAAGACATGAATAAATTAGAAAAAAAATTTACTCAGACGAAAAGAACACAATATTTAGTATTTGGATTCTTTTTTTTTTTTAGTTTTTAACTGTAAAAAATGTTTAAAATTTTAAAATAATATCATGTCAGCAAAATAGTGTTCTAGCCTAGAAACTTTAATTATATGCAGCACAAAAGGTGAGTATATTGTCTGTAATAGAGATTCATGTAGATGGAATTTCCAAATGCTTATACCATCGAAAATATGGTATTAATGAGCATACCATATTTCCAATGCTCTTGACCCTTTAATAAAGTCAGCTGATGATAGAACTTGGTGGTTCTTGAAATGGCTATACAAACTTATAGCTTGATCGCCTTGTGTGCTGTTGATGATATAAAATTTGAGATTTATTGCTTTCAGCTGTCACAACCAAATTTTGATTAACTTCAAAGGGTCAAAATCTAGACAAAAATTATAATGTTAATTGAAAAACTTTAGTTCAAAACAAACGTTTGGTTATACTCGTATTTTCGTAAATAAAAATAAATATACATAAATTAAAGTCACTTTGCCTGCTACTTGACCTGCCTCAAATCTGACCCTAAAATATTTACTTTAACCCGTTTGATTTCGCTTTTGGTTACAAATTATTAATCAAACTGCTTCTTTTAGTGTAGTATGACTTTTGTTTTTTCTTTTATATACATCTGTATATACAATAATAATATTTTTTCGTTTTGTTTGTTTGAAACGAACTAATTGAATTTGTTTGTATTGTGGTTATTTTTGACGGTGTTTGGTTTATGCATTTTTATGAACTGTAAATTGGTAAATTATAAGCAATTATATATAATTTCATTACCAGGCCCCGGCCTATTCAAAGTTATTTTGTTTTTTTTTTTTGCTCACACGGCAGCAGCAGCGCATTTTGTCAGACAATTTCATTAACAACAATTGCCGCTTCGGGGCTGTGAGAATGTGTGTGTGTGTGTGTTTGTGCGTTTATATATATTATATATGGATGTTTTCAGGTCTCTCGATGTGCGCATAACCGCTTCATTTCCATTAGCCATACAATTTGATTAAGTTCCCGAGCAACATATTACAATAATTTCTTTATCAACCAGAAGCACGCACAAAAGCAACAACAACAATCAGACAAAAGAGAGTTGCATGTTTAACAAACAACAATAACAACGCCAAAAAGAATGATTTTCTTCGGTGTTTTTTTTTTTTTTGAGGGAACTTCATCTCATTGCATTGAGATGGATTTGGAGTTGGAGATGGAAATGGAGATTGTGATGGGGAGAAGGCAAAGGATGGAAGACGTTGACAACGACCGGAAACTAGCGGAAATCATTAGACTCTGCACAAATGACTACGAGATGCCAGTTTTCCTGTTGTTGCTTTAAGCAGTTTTTTTTTTGTTGCTTCCTTCTTCTGAATTCACTCTGTCCACAATGGGCCAAAGTTAAGAATTGAAAATTACCAAAAGGCAAATTAAATAGGCACCATTCTAAAGGGCAAATACATATATCATCAAGAAAAAGTAAGTTTCTGCTTACTAATGATTAAACGGAAGACTTTTTGTTATTTACCTAAATTTAAGACAGACTATAAATCACTTCCACTTTGTGTTATTTTGAAGACGAAAATTATCATTGAATATTCTATTCATTAATATGATGATAAGCTCTTTAATCATAAAATTCTTTTATTTCAGTTAGTTCAGGTTTCTTATTTCATACACTAATGAAATGTAAATGGAATATTCTTATAAACACCGTTTTCAACCCACAGGATATTTTCCTTTACATATGTATGATATCTAGCCTTTTAGGCCAACCACTTTTAAGACCTTATTGAGGCCAGAAAGTCATATTCATTCAAGTTTTTCATGGTTTTACTACCACTGTACTGTGTGGCAATAGACTTTCCACTGTCTTCCTATGCTGCCTTTTGCCTTTTGTTCTGGTTAGATTTTTCTTCGTCTGCTGCTGCTGCTTCTGGTGGTCCCCTGACCTCTGCCCGTGGCTATTGGCATGTCTGTTGTTGTTACTGTTGTTAGTCGTCGGCAGCTTATGCTCACAACTACTTAAATATCCGGAATCATTATTATAAAAATCAAGTGGGGAGCCAGAAGAGAGCAAATGAAGGGACTGAGCATAAAGCGAAGGAAGCAATTAGGGGAGCTAACGCATAATTGGTAAATTTTTCGCCCAACAGCGTGCGAAAAACTTACTCTTTCGTTTACTTTTTTCCCCCCAATATTTTCAGATTTTTCTTTTGCCATTGTTTGGCTTGAAAGCCAAGTGGAGAGCAGAATAAATAGCCAGACAATATGGCTGGCAGCGTTAATTAAAACGATCTAAAGGTGCAAAAGGATAAAGGTATGGATAAACCGTTGGCTTTGTGCTGTGATTAGCGGCGATGAGGATAATAACACCCCATAACGAAAGGCCAACACAAACTGTGAAGGAGCCAGAAACCCCATAAGAGGAGTAAGAACCAAAGTGTTGAGACTTTCAACCAACTTGCACATTCGTCAGTGTGGAAGATGCTTAAATAAAAATCAACTGGACGTGCAAATGAGACGCCAAAAGCTTACAACATTCAAGTAGAAGATTGTGTTAACAAACAAGAACAAAAAAAAGGACAAGCGAAAAAATGAGAATGAAAATAAATAAAAAGCAGATAAAAATCAAATTAACAAAAAAACCAAAAAGAGAAATGGCGCTGAAGTAAATAAAATTGCCCCAGTTGTTGGCGCTGCCAGCCGGACGGAGTCCACCTGATAAAAAATGTTTTTTGATGGCAGACCGAGGCAACATGAAGTAGGTTCTTTTGGGTGGGCAGCCGACACGCCCACATCTAGCTGGGACAACCCAATTTATATTTCACCGTTTGCTGATTGCGAATGAAATGAATTCAGCTGCTCCTACCGCTGCGTTGAGAAATGACATTGGAGGCGACGCGTCGGCTGGTTGGTTCAAGGATGTGATGGGCGCCGTGTGTAGCCAGAACATTTACAAAAATAAATTTAATGACTTTGACTGTCCAGGAGGATGCTGATACACAAAACATAAAAAAATAAGCAAGAACGAAGAAAAAAGTATATGTAAATGAAATGAGCATGGACACACGGGACTGAGACGGACTGGCAATGGCAATGGCGAAGCCGAAAAGTGTCCTTAATCTGTTTAAAAGAGCGCTGAGAGCCATCCCACAGACCCAGTGAGGGCATCAAAATTAATGGCAAGAAATTTAAAATGTAATTGACAGGCCAACTGACGGCCTCCAGCCACGCCTGACATTCCTGCCACGGCCGGCAGTTATTAAAACACACATTGCGTATACGCAACACGGAAACGGAAATGCAGCATTAAATGAAAATAAAACAGAACGACCAAAAAAAGGACATGGCCAGACATCGTTTCATTTCACTGCTCCTGTTTCAGCTTTGGCTCGAGCTCGAACTCCAGCTCATTTCAGCTCAGCGTAATTGCTCTCCTCGGATCGTCCACATCCTGCAGCATCCTCTCTGCTTCTGTGAGTGTATGAGTCTGTGGATGCGCAGGATGGGGGGGACCTCTTGAATCGTTTGTCAATGCTTTATTTGCGTTTATCGCAATCATTTTTGTTGGCCGCTTAATATGGCAATTTACATTGACATTATTTTTATTATACAACAAAATGAAAGTGCGCGAGAAATCCTTTTTTTTCCATCGTTCTTTTTTCATTTTGTTTTACATAATTCCATCATTATCAAGTTGATGAGCGTTTATCTCCCAATTTAATTGCTGGATTGCTGTTGGCTCAACGCCAGCTTAAAAAGTTGACAAATTTTGTAAAACAAAAATGAACCGAAAATAAAGGTAGAGTGCAAAAGCAAATGATAAAGTTGAAATGCTCGTGGCCATAACGATTAGAAGCAATTGCTACTCTACCCCAAAGCCTGAGTGCAATTTCTCTTTTTTCCACGTGACGACAGCCCCTGACTATGACTGTGCCACTGCACTTCGCTTCAATGGATGGCAGATGCAGATGCTGATGCTGATGCTGACGCTGGTACTGATGTTGTTGCATTTGCCATTTGCCTTTGCTGGCTGCTGCAAAGGTAACAATAAACTTGAACACCTTCCCACTCCTGCCCTCATGTCAGAGACGGAAGCAACGACGAGCCAAGCATGTGAAAATTTCACTTTCATGTTTAACTTAGACATCTCACAGTATATCTACACACACTTGCACATACTCACGCACACACTCATCTTATGTAGCATGCAGTTTTTGTTGTTTTCTTCTTTTTTTTTTTGTGGCATGGGATGCAATAACACATAACAGAAAAAGCCAAACAATGCCTGTTGGTGTCTGCCACTCTTCCTTCTTACTTTCAACCGCCCGCGCTTCTATCTGCCTGCCTTCAACTCTGCCAGTGACACACTTTGAGTCTCATATTGCGTTTTGGTTTTACCTGTGTGCGCAGGCATTATGTGACATCCACCAGCCACCATCGAGGAGCAGGAGCAGCGCATTTGAGCATGAATGTCATAAGGCGCTGCCAACTAAGAGCAAATAAAAAAGCGAAACGAACGAATGAAACGTTGAGGCACGAGAAAAAGCCTCTGCCACATTGTTAACTGTTAAAGCAATGTGTCCACTTAAAGCATCCAAATGCTACAGCATTCACAATTTGACAGCCATTGCATAAGTCACTAGAGACTGAGTAGGAAGCGTTAATTATTAAGCGAAAATTCAACAAGCAACTGTAAAACTGAAAGACAAAATGCTTTCTATAAATAAAGTATAATTTGATGTGTTTTAACCACAAAAGGTTGACCTTTTTTATGAAGTTTAAAAAAGAAGAAGCTTCAAAAACCATTTCGTCACCATGGAAATCGAGTCGACTGATGTGAGTATTGGCTAGAAACCAAACTGCAAAGTTTTACTTACTTATGATACTTTTAGCAGTTAGGTAGAAGTATAAATTTATCCCCAAATTAGTTTCACCTAATGATAGTTAAAACTTTCAGAGAATGAATCAATATAAATACCAACTATACCGAATCTAAGCCAATTGCGGTTTAAGTACCCATATGTACCATATCAAAGTACTTTATTATTATTATGAGTAGTTTAGTTGAATGAACAAACAAAAAAAATTTCAAAAGTTTGTTATTTATTTTACCCCTTTCACTGGGATAGTTTGTTTTAGTTGGAACCAGGAGCATCAGGAACTGGCCAAGCCACCAATCAACCATCTACAGGCAAACAAACAAACAACAAGTAAACAACAAACAAAAAACAACTGCAATCAATTGCATCTTCTGCCGCATGAATGCGTGACTGAATAGCAGCACATGGTATGAGCTCATGTGTAAGCTGAAGCCCCCCATCCTAACTCTCACACATATGAAACACCCTACTACCCCCTACTACCCCCCACCACCCTTCACTCCTTGGCATTTTTGAGCTGACCAATGTGGTAACAAAATGGCCGCATCAAGTTATTTTTTATTTCCATCTACAACTGCAATTCAAGTGCATTGCACTGCATGACTGACTGACTGACTGACTGACAGACTGGCTGACTGACTGGGGGTGAGTGGGTGGGTCGGTTGATTGTTTGAACGGTTGACTGAGTGAATAAGTGAATGAGTGTTGCTGCTTCCATGGTGAATGTGTCATACCAGCGGCGCCAAATTGAAAGCATCGCCTATGAAACACAATTCCAAAAAGCCAGAACTGCGAAACACCAAACCAAAAAACGAAATGAAACAACCAAAACCGAGTTACAATGGGGAAAAGAAAAGTCTGCTACTTTGGTGGACCCAAACGCTGCCCCGAGGCCTTGGCCATGATGATATTGATTTGCTGTCATTATGGGAAAGAAATAAAAAAAGAAAAAGGTTGGCAATAACAAAATTGTAATTTGTGGATAAAAACTACTACTTGCTGTTGCTGCTCCTGATAGTCCTTCGGGTGTATGTATACCAATGGTGGCAACAAACAAAATTTGAATTTACGCTGCGTTCGATACGCGAAATTGAAATTGTTATTTGTTGAGCAGCAGCGTAAAAGTGCACAGAGAAAAGTTATCCGTATTTTTGTTGTTGCTGGGTTTTTTTTCCTCCCCACGACCCCTCACGAGATCGCCTAGGGTGACCACTCAACAGGCGCGATTCGTATACTGCTCACACTCAGACTTTTAACATCATATTTTTTCAGGGCAGTGCAGCACTTTTATACCCCTCATTCCTCCTGGTTAAAGCGGAGTATATTCAGTATATTTAAATCATATGCACTAGGCAGGATTGAAATGCCTAAAGGGGCTAATAACTCAAAGTTTATCATTCGCTTGCAAATACACACACAAGGATTATCTCGTTTGAACATAAATATCCAAATGGTCTAGAAGACAGTTTCAGAAACCTTTGAAATGTTGTCAAAAATATTAAATCTTTTTTTGGCTAGTAAAAGGTATTTCAAAGACCATCATTTTTTGACATTTTCCCAGTTTTCCCGTTCCTGTTTCCTTTCAGCAGTTATTGACTTTTTCTCCTTGCAGCAAACAAATGCAATTTGCATTTTGATAACAATTTCCAGCAGCTGCTGCATTTTAATTGCATTCATTGAATGGCATAAGTTTTTCTCCCTACAGTTTCGTTTTTGGGTTGTACAAATCTTGAAGGGAATGTGGAGAAAGAAAGCAAACCCCGAAATCAATTGTCAGGTCATCTGTCAATTTGTTTGTTTTTTTGCTGCAACTGTCAGCTGTCAGTTTGGTTGAACAGAGCAAATAAAATGGTTTTAATGTGACGTCGCCTTTTACCCCCGGCTGCAAAACCCAATGCTGTAACTTGCAACAAAATTGCAGTAAGATAGAAGGTGGAGGACAAGGCATAGAAAAGGAGTGGAAACATGATGGCGGTAGCCTCCGAAATCTACAAGAAAAAGTTCAAAAGTTCGTTTGCCGCTTGTGTAAACAAATTATTTGTTTTAGCTGCTTTTTCCTGTCAGGTAATTGCCACACGACGTCGTCGACAATGGCAAAGACGACGACGAAAAGTCACAGTCAGAGACAAAGACAAATTCATAGGCAGTGAGGAGAATTAGTCAAAGACAAACGTTTTGTTTGCCTTTTGCCATTTTGTGTGCAAATTATCAAGTTGTCGCCCCAGCTGTGCCATTGTGCAAGAATTGGGATAAATCCCAGCCAGGCCATCAACTGGCCCAGTAATTAGTTTACACTGGCTAAATCCTGGGTAAAATTAACCACAGCAATTACACGCACAAAATGGCAAACAATTAATAAAAATCTGAGATGGAGGCGGGGGGCAAAGCGAAGGGAAATCAACTCAATGCCAAACAAAAGAATCTGCGAAAATCTATTAAAGGGCGGCCGTTCGGGGTGTTTTCCATAAATCAAATTAATTGAAATTAATGGTGTACCTAACTAGGAATACGTTTTTTTTGTTTTTTTTGTTTTTTTGAGGTTCTGCTACTACCAACTAGCCCTTCTGGTGCTTGTGGGCCTCCATTTGCCTTTGCCTCCTTTCAATTGCGCGCACTCACGCAAATGTTTATTTGTTTTTTGTTGCAAGGATTAAGGACCGAAAAAATGGCAAGACGAAACGCAGCCAGCAAACAGGACTGGCCAAATGCTTTACTCCCCTTTCTGGCCCACTAATTATTTTGGCTTACTGGTCTGGTCGAGCGCGTTAAGCCTTTTGAAGCCAAATGGAACCCTAATAAATCGAAGGCAAACAAAATAAACAAACCAAAAAAAAAAAAGCAAAATACAAAGCAAAAGGATAATACGTTTATGCGCTCAATGAATGTAAAATCAGATACTACATTAATAGATTAACTTATGCAAATTTTACAAATAATTTTACAAAGAATTGTTTTAGATTACAAAGTTATAAAGATCGAAAGTTGATTACCCCCTTGTCCATAAAATGAAGCTATGTTCTATATGTTCTTCATTTGAATTTGTTGTTTTCTTTTTAGTCTGGATAGTGTGAGTATCACCCATACGAAATGTTCTCCAATCATTATTTCGGATGTAAATATAAAGTGAAATCGTAGAAAGTAACCCTAGCAGCCCAATCCTGCTTTAAACTGAATCAACATCCGAACTTCTTTAATTTCTCTATTTGAGCCCAAAGCATTTGCTACTCTGCAAACATGGGAAAAGTATCGCTGTGTCCTTGTCTTTCAATTTCAATGTGCCACATCTGTAAATTCAGTTTCTGAAACATGCTCTTCAGTTTTCCTTTCTAGATCTCAATTTTGAGCCAAGCATAAACGAACAACGAAAACCCACTTCTAAATATTTGAACTTCAAAGGCTTGCTTTGGTGTATTTGGCAGAACATTTTACGCGATGCTGAAAAAAAATTAATGAATTATTTGTCTGGTGCCGGTTTGCCACACTCATTAAAATGATTTAATAGGGCAAATCCGGATATCCGAAAGCTCCATTGAAAAACAAACAACGAACCAGCAAACAAACATTCGAAATGGCTGGGCCAGGAGCAGAAACGAATGAACAACCAAACGAACGGACGAATGTCATTTGTTGCCTGACTAAATTCAAAATGAAATTCATCAAAACTAAACGTGACCATTAGTGAATGCATGAATAATGAATAAAGCCTACAAACAGATTTTAGTATGCCCAAAATACTTTGCTCATATTTGCATATTAAATATTTAGGCTTATGAATGGAGACAGGGAGCCAAGTTGGACGGAGACGCAAGAAAAATGAAAATCACATTCAAATTCATATGCCATAATATGTTTGTACATACGTACATATGTATGTATGGGTGGAGGAATTTATAACGGAAAGACATATGGAAATCGGCTCTCTCAAATCACCATGAACATACTTAGCTAACTATGTAGGCGGGGGCGTGTCTGAGGGATTGAACGAAAACATCGAATTTTCCAATCAATTGAATTTCAATTTGCATAATTTTCTATATGTCAACGTAATGTATACGAAATTCGATTATTTTCCATTGAATTGAACTGAAGACATCGAAAGTGGACAAAAGGCACTCGAAACCACTACAAGCAAACCGAGTCTATGGACTCTGGACACGCACATAAAACAGGCAAGGACACAAATGGGTGTGTCCTGGAGTGAACAAACATTATTGCAAATTTATATGTTTTGTCTGAGCGTCTCACAGACATACACACACACACACACACCCATCCGCATCCACACCCACATTTTGACCTCAAAAAGTAACCTAAAACGTATAAAATTCAAAAAACTTTTCGGTGCAGGGGTTAGAGGAATACAGAGTAGAAAAAAAGGGTCAAAGCGAGTCGAGCAATAAAAGGCATGGCAATGAAATGCTCCGTTCGGTACGGTTCGTTTCAACTCTGAAAAACTATCACAAATGCGATGAAAACGAACAAACGACACAAACAAAAAAAAACAAACCAACCCAAAGCACAAAAATAAAATAGGAATAAGAAATTTTTACTAAAAGAAAAATAATAATAACTTCACGAATTGATGGTACTCTTGGAGGAAAAAACTAAATAAACGAAATAAAAATAGTCACAAAAATTAAAAAGTTTTCTAGTTATATTTAACGTTTGACTCTTTCTCTTTTTTGTTAAATCTTACTTAAAATTTTGCTTTGTTGTTTAGGAATTTTTGTAAAACGAAATTGTCATTGTTATTAAAGAAGAGGGGGAAATCAATTTCTAAACAGATCATAGTCCAAGAGACTTATACCCTATAACCCGAGAGTAACAACAACAATGTGCGTGTCCTTTTTTGCGCATTTTACACGCCCACATGGCAGTCCTTTTCAAAAAAAAAAAAAAAATAATAAAAATAAAAGAAATGAAATAACTAAAAAAGGGTTCAAATGTATTTACCGTCCTGAGGCACGCTGCTTTTATTCTCTCTCTTCTTTATTTCTGTATTTTTTTGTTCTTCTCTTTTTATTTTGTCCAACCATTCCTTATGCTTTGTTACAATGTGCACGGAAAAATGCACCCAACACGCAAAGCAGCCCACAGACACCCTTACGACCCTAATCTCTACCCGCGACACGTCGCTTCCTTCGTCCGTGTCTTCAAGAGTGGAAGTTTTGTGGCAGCCACAATACTATTCCATATATATTCTAGTACACCAAAAAAGAAAAAAAAGAACAGAAAAACAGTTAAAAGATTCAAGTTTTGTCCATGGCACATGGAAGTTTTGTTTTGCCCTTTTTTTGGTTCTGGCTCACTCAGCGCGCGCGTGTCGTAAAAATTTAATTAAAAAATAATTTTGTTAACAATAAAAATCAACACTTGGGGAGTAAAAACCGCAAGGCAAATAATGATTAAGAAGCATACGCCCAGGAGTGAGAAAGCGGGTTTATGTTGTTGTTTGTTTTTGTTAGTGTGTGTGATTTGCCACACCCATTAGCCAAAGCAAAATGTGCGAATTATGTGCATGAACAGCGGGCATTTATGGCCATTTATTGTAACGCCTTGCTTTTAGCCACAAGATCCGCCCACAATACCTTATACCCATACCCTTAGCCTTAGACACACACCATTTTGTATGTGTCAGGCCAACGAAATTATGATGACGACTTTTTATTGAAGCCCAAAAAGCCATTGTCTGCTCCTTATCCTTGTTGCCTTGTTGTCCTGGCTGACTCAAGTGGTCCTGTCTGTCTTGCTTGAATTTTAGCCTTCTCTCCTTTCGGTGTCTTCTGTGTCAAGTCAATAAAAATTCAGTAAAAACGCTCTCGACGTAGGCTCAAGGATTATTATTGCTACTTTATGACAGTTTAGGTGAGTGTTTGCCTATGTCTGTATGTGTGTGTTTGTGAAGGATACCAGATTCAAAAGGTTATAGACACAGGCAAATATCGAGTGACTTGTCATGCGGCATCATCCAAAAAGTATACAAGGCTCAATTTGCCTCCATGGGATAGCAAAAAAACTGTTGTCAGACAAGTTGGTAATCCGACCTGGTAATACCCTTTACTTTTACGGAAAACAAAGCCGCTACTCTCTATTTTAGACACTGAAGGGAAACTTTTTTTTGTTGTATGCTCGCTCTATAAATAACAAATAAATCGGTAAAAAACTTATTGCAGTATCTGTCATATTCAATTAAACATTCCCAATATACTCTTTAACCAAAATATAATGTTCAACTCACTAAACGACAATTTGGGGGGATAAGTGAAATGTTACATTTCGCTCAACGAAAATGATGAGTGCGTTAGTCAGGGGATGAATTAAAATTATTAAAGTTAAATGCCTCTTTAGTTCTATTTCCCAATAGGTCAATCTAAATGATAACTTTGTGCATAGCTGACCAGAAATTTTCCTAAATAGACAGCTCTTTCTTAAAACAAAAACAACCAATTAACAATTTTTTTCCGCCCACTGCCAATTTTGATTTCATCGTTTGCATTTCCTTGACTCGAATGTTAATTTAACCAGAAAAGTTAGCTGAATGAAAACAATCAACAGTTTTCATTTCATCTTCATTACAGCAAGCTTTCCAATGAGATGAATGAAAACCCAAGGAAAATTAAGAAAAACCTCTCTCGAGAAATGCAACCAAATTCACAGGCTAATTGTGCTCGGACTAAAGAAAAACTCCAAACCCAACAAAAGTTAATGAAGACTTGACTCGAGCTGAACACCAAAAATATGGCCACGTTTCAATGTCAAGTCATAAAATTTGCATATTTTTCCAACGCAGCTATTAATGTTACTTTATTTTTTCTAATTTTTTCTGTTTTTTTCGTCTTTTTCGGCTTATTTTGGGAGGGGAGAAAATAAGTTGACACCTTTTATGTTTCGTATTAATTTTTTTTTTTTGTTTCGAGGGGAGGAAAAGCCGTTTGCTAATTGCCAGAGCAAGGCTCAGCAATGGCTTAATTACGTTGTTTCTGCTGTTTTGTGTTCATTTGTTGACCTTTTGGCATTGGCCAAAAGTTCATTTGCATAATTTGCATGGCTTACACAATATTCTTGTTTTTTTTCTTTCGGTTGTTTCCCTACTATGCATAGTACACAGCGATTTTCACGTAGAATTTGCATAAAGCTAAATTTACATTGTAGGCAATCAGCATATTTTTTTCTATCGCTGCCTTTTGCTTTTTAGCCGGCTTATTGAGTAGACAGCGAAAAGTTTATTTGCACTTTTCCTTTTTTTTTTTGTTCGTAATATTATGGACAAATATTGAATTTTTTGTACATATAATATGTATATATGTATCTTTATGTAAAAGTATGTATTTGTATTATTTTTCAACTTGATATTTGCTCTTTAAATTAGTTTTTTTCCACAGGCACACGTTTTCAATTTTGGCAATACTAAAAGTTTATGGCCGAAAAGAAACAGTAGGAGCAACCAACAAGGAGTCAGTTATGTAAATGTCCAACTGACAAAAACTGTTATGTGAGATCAACACAAATAAACAGATAGACAGACAAACAGACATAGAGACAGATACGCACACATACGCAGAAAGCGTGTCAATTGTGTAAAAGGTTTAGTTTGTTCAAAATTTGAATGCCACCTGGGTGAATTTTGAATTTAAATTTGCAATTCCACCATCAGCATGATGGCCCAAACAATAATAATTACAATGCATAAATCAGCCAGCTTGACAGTGCAAAAATTTTTTTACTCTCTACCGCATACTGCATGTTTTTGGGCTAGTTTCGGCTATGGCATTTAATCGGGATTAACTAACTACTGTTGCATTACTTATGATCATTGTATGATGATTCAAAACATGCAGTACCCTTCATTAGTAAATTTGTTCACTAAACCTATTTTTTCTTATTTGGTTGTTCCCTTACTAGATCTATTCACTAATTCACTCCTTTAGTTCATGATTTTTCCAGTAATCGCTCTCTGCTTATTTTCTCAATCGGTTAGTAGCTTTCTGATCTAGCCTTATTTCTTTGTCGCTAATCTGCTCGGGAGAAAAATGTTTACAAGGATCATCTACTATATAAAAATGATCAAACAGCATAATTACCAGAATCTAAAAACATCATCTTACGGTGAAAAATAAACTGAACAAGTGAGTCAATAGTCAAGTTAACAAATTAATAAGTGAGCTACTAAATTAGTTATCCTATTATTTGATTGTTATTTACCTAAAATCGTGTATATCAACTTTGTCAAATTTGGTCACTTTTACAGGGTAGCAGAGTGCATTATTTAACATAATTGGTAAAATCCCTTTTGACAATTCGGTTTCGCTCGATGTTTTTCTCACTCTTTGTTTCTCTTTTTGCATAATAGTTAACAATGTTGCAGAATGTTAATGCAATTGAAAATTTGCTGTGCCAAGTCTTTTATTAAATCATTGCACTATGGCCACATTGCGTATGCTCAATATTTTAAATGACTAGCCAAATATAAATATTTATATACAAAATTTATTTGCTGCCGACTAGTGTAATCGATATGCTACATGTACATACATTGGACTAAAACTATTGATTGCTATTAGCTCTAAGTGGATGGGAAGAGAAAGCAGGAGAGATAAATTTATTAACTGCATTGCATTTCAAAATCATTAGGAATTTTCGATTTGTTTGCTATTAAGCCAATTGAATATTTTAAAGTTCAACAATTTAATCAATTGCTTAGCCTTAAAACAGAAATCAGGTACATCTTAGTAAAGGTGAACAAACGAAATGAAAATTATGTCAAGTCACAGCAAATAAATATGACTTATTGTTAGTCTGTGTACTCTTTGATTTAGCCATATTTACTCAAATGTTTTCATTGATAACTTAATCAAACAGATCATCTTATTTATGAAATCTACAGCCGTATCTATAGACACATAAACTCTACCTTAAGCAAATATTAAAAATATGATAACAAACTTATATATTTGTTCTGATTTGTGCTGCTAATTGAGGATGACTTTTAGGACTTAGTTTTATTTTTAGACAAAGAAATATCTACAATTGTTAATATCTTTTACTTCGATTTGTTAGTTTGGCCTTGAAATCAAGTATCAAGTCAAGAAATTGATTAAAATTTCATAATATCTGAACATTTATTTCGTATGCCGCAAAACCGCAAATTCAACCAGCAACTGTGTGTGTAGTAATACTTAGCAAATAATATAAATACATACACACATGCTCACAGTTCCACACATTTGTATACATACATATTTTGTTGATTTTTCCACAGACAGAGGAATGAAGCAAAAAATAAATATATAAGTGGAGAAATATTGTGTACACAATAACTAACATACATACGAATTTTACAACCGAGTATATTAGTGTTCTTATAAATTGTGGATAAAGTGATAAAATCTTGCATTTATCTACATATGTACGTATACATACATACATATATATATATATTTTATGATTTTATTTATAGAATCGAAGTTTATCAATGATTCTTTTTGTTTAAGGGATATGTTGATAGTAATAGTATTCTATCTTTATTTAAAAACTTTTTTGTTTTGGCCGCTTATTTAATTGAATGGATGACATTAATTTGTATTAAGTATTATTTATACTGAAAGTTATTTGGATAAGTTATTTGATCTGCTTATACCTTTACATAAGTCAAATATTAATTTTATCTTTAAAGTGACTTGTCTGTATGTACTTGACCCTTGTCTTGAATTCCCTATCTACGTTCGTTATTTTCTTTTTTCCGCTTAAACATTCTCTTTAAGGTTAACATTAAACACAAACATCCGCTTAGGCGTACAGATTCGTGCAACACATTCATAGCTAGAGTATTTCTCTATAGGATCTATAGGATACAAATTATTTGGCATCAAAGTTATCGCATTTATTCAGTCCATATTTTCGCTGTCAATTTACACATTTTGCACATTTCATATGTTGGTTGTTTTTTTTTTATTGAGGATTTTTATTTAGTTTTCATTTTATTCGCTATCATAATTCCGCAATATGTTGCAGGGGTTAAGAGCTCGATAGAGGTGGTATACCATTGGACAATATTTCAGGTTTGGTAAATATTTAACAAAGGTATTTATATTTGTTTACTACGCCGCCTTGTATACACAAATGGACAACAAAATTTTGTGCTTTTTTTTTTTGGTTTTGGTTTATTTTACGAACATATTTACACGTTTCTTTTCTGGGGATGGGGCATTTGCGTCTCTCTGTCCCACTATGTATGGGTAGGTAGGTATCTCTCCCTCATTTTTATCTACCAGTGACATGCGAAAGCCCCTAAATGACATGCAACAAAGCCCTGGCCAACTACGTGTGACCCGTTGGCAAAAACTACCAGAAACAATGAACAATTTCATACAATCAGAGTTGTGGCACATGATCCAACAACATCACAGAGAGCCTAATTATGAACAAGCTGTGAAACCATATAACAAATACTAGCATATCCATAGATAAGTAAAGCTGTCAAGTAGTTAGATGGATTTACAATACAATTGAGGAAACTTTGCCAAAAACTGGCTTCTTCTATTTTTTCGCAAACAATAACTAAAATGTTTCTTTCCCTTGCAAAAAAAAAAAAAACAATGTTTATGCATTCCCAGCATTGTGAAACATAGATAGATAGATAGATAAATAGATGACCCCTTCGCTCTTATCTGAACTTACCTTCCACCAACTTGGGTGACGTCTTGGGGGCTTGTTCTTTTTCGCTTGGACCTGTAAGAAAAGAAAAGTAAACTTGATTAATAAGCAAATGTCTGGGCAATTTGATTTACTGGCTAACCCAGTTTTTGAAATTATATTTTACCGCAAGCTTCCGCCTACAAAATACGTGAGTAAAACGAACAAAATACGCACAAACCAGTTTAATGCACTTGACGCGACTCAAGTCAACTTGACTTGACTTGACTTCTCAAACTCGTCTCACACAACACAATAACTCATAGTAAATTGTAAAAAAAAACGTTGTTAAAATGATAATAAATGGAAACACAAAAAAGTTATTAACAAAATGTGCGGATAGTTAACATAGTGCATGTATTTAGGAAAATTAAAATCATGCCAAACTAATTAAGATATTTGTCAAGTATCTGAGTTATGGGTCAGTCAGTTGCAATGAGTGAGACAGAGAACCAACCAGAGGGTGAGTGTGCAGGCCAACAGACTGGGTCATTAGCCAGAGGCGTAGCTACGGGCTAATAACAAGCACAGCCATTTCAATGATTTAGTTGGAAAGGAATTAAATGAAACCTATGTAGTTAGAAATAAGTCATTTTGCTTACATAATTTAATCCTGTCGTCTTGATTAGAACTAATCCATACTTTGATTTCTAGAAGAAATTGAATTTTCCCCAGTTTTAAATTGTTGCCTACGTCCATGCTCACTTGATGATGTTAAGCGGCTTAGGTCGTTAATTGAATTAGTTTACAAGCATCGTCTATATAGTTTACATTTCTATATATATATATATGTATATGTGTGTGTGTTTGTATGGGTGTAAGCACCTCTGCGTTCTCTTTCTCCTTCTCCCAACATAGTCTTTCTCATTCTGGTTTACCCACTTATACAATTGCACTTGCACTTGATATACAATTAGATTCTTTGTTGCCTGCGGCTGGCCGCTTAAGCCAAACATTTTTTGCTCTTTATGCAGCTTTCTCATTTTACAAGCCACGCGGAATTGCCCCACCTCTTTTGAGTCGATCCCCAATGCCTCTTTCACATACCCCCTCTGTGCACTTAATACCCCTCCGCTGCACCAAATATCTCGTGCAATTCTTTTTAATGAACTTTTAATTGTTGGCATCTTGGTGAGATGCTGAGGCGTTGTTGCGGCTTATGCTGCTGATGCTTACATAATTGAACTCTGCTGGTGCGCTTAGTTAATTGTTTAATTAAGTCATTAAAATGCCATAAAAATAATTAGCAAAATGCCTAGTCTAACACTGTTGCCAGACTGTCTAGGGGAAGGGTTACCCACCGAGTTCAAGTGACTAAAATGACATACGACACTTGAACTTAATGAGCTCTCAACTAATGATCTTAAACAGAAATAGTTGTTGTATAATCTGAAACTGACAAAATAACATTCAAAAGCTATCACGCAATAGCATTTGGCTGAGAGGCAAGGAAAAAGAATTAAAATGTTAACGAACTTTGATTTTTAGGAAATAGAAAGCATTTTATACTTCAAACCAAAGAGATTAGCCTCTATGAATTGCAACCTAACCAAATTAAGACCATTAATATTTTTCATTTTGAAGAGTTTTGACTTGACAATTTATACAAATAGCTGAAATCAAAATTATTTCAATATTATTATCATTTGATTTACAAATATTCTGAAGGAATATTTAACCCATATTTATCATTCATCAATCGCGTGACTGTCAAAACTTTTTGACATACAATCGTAATAATGAAAAACTGTTGATGATGGAGAGTCAAAGCAACAACAATTAGATGGCCAACAAAATTGCCATCAATAATGACAGAGAGACATCAACAGAGGAGACAACGTCAACTTCGACGACTACGACAACAACAACAACAACAACAAGCAACAACAATTGCTACTGTCACCATGGCGATAAATGATAACAAAATCATTAATTAAAAAATCTGCAAGTGAATGGCAACAATAAAAGCAAAAAAAAAAAAAAACAATAAGGGAGCTTGGTATGCAAATTTAATTTTTATCTTCACTTTTTATTTTCACAATAGGTGAAAAGCCCTGAGCGTTTATTCTATTTTGAGTCGTTATTTTTATACCCTTGCCAAATGTCAACTAATCCAAAATAAATATTTGGCCAGTAAATTTAAAACAAGGGCACGAGTTCAAATTCATTCAGATGGAGGTACAACACTAAATAGAATATATGTTATTTATTCTTGACATTTAGACTGCAAATTAGTTAAAAGAATTTGCAATTATTTGGTGTTAAAAAGGTTTTAGTCATTCAATGTCAAAGTCACTTTATTTTTCAGTTTTGGAAATGTTAAACAGCTGTTATATTATACTACTGAAGTTGCTTGCTTGTCTTGCTGTTTCATTGTATAAAAACGATAAAAACAAATTGCGTTTTGGAAAGACCAAAGAAATGCAAAGTTCAAGACCTGCAGGCATTGTCTTTTGAAGGTCAGAGAGAAATCCCTGAAAATGGCTAAAAAGAATACAAGAAAATCGAATAAAAGTCAACTTGTGTTTCGTTATCTACATATATCGAAATACTAACAAAATTTATATTACCCTTTTTAGGTAGTATATACGCGTTACACAGAAAATTCAGCAAATAATATGGCTTTCTATTAATCAATAAATAAAATACTCAAAAAAAACATAGTAATTAATAGTAAATTATTAATGAGTGAAGCACTTGAAAGTTATGCTTCAATTACAATCAATATTAATTGTGTTTTTTTTTTTGTTTTTTGTTTTTGATATTGTGTGGGAACATTATATTTTTTCTTGGCTAGTATTGAACAAAAAAATATATTTTTCCATAATGCAACGCGTTATCTTTGTTTTCACTTTAATTAAATTTTAATAGCAACAAAGATTTATAACGTATACAACAGCAAAAGCCACAACAAAAACAATCCAAATCCGATTTAATTTGAGAAATTTAAAAGGTAGATGACACACATGTCAGTATCATAATTATAAGGCAAAAGTCTTTTTGAGAAAGCAAAAAACAAAAAAGAAGCGAAAAGTAAGATAAAGATACCAAAGAGTAACAGAGAAGGAAAAGGTTGACAAGGCCAAGAATGTGAAACTTTTACTTGCCATTTTAGCTGGTGTTTCTTTAGCATAAGTTTTTCATTGCAGAAAACGAATTTTAAAAGTTTTGAACAAAAAGTTGCATTCTGCATATGTATATGAATTAAAACGATCATTTCATGCCACTTTAATTTAATCGACCCACAAGAAAAACAGAAGATTTTAATCTTTAAGAGAATTATTTGTATATAAATTTTAAAAATCACAAAAATGACTCGATAAATATATTTTAAATAAGAATGATAAGAATCTGATATACTCATACAGATTTAGTTTCACACTTGATTACATTTTGACTTTAAGAACGGACAGAAATGTCAATAGAATTAAATATGTTTAAAATTTATTTAAATTATTTAAGTGCAATATGAAAATACAATTAAAAAAGTGTCAAAAATAAAGCTGGAGGTGCAATATTTTCATATATAAATTTTGTTCCACAAACGCAACAAAATTTCAATTTATATAAAATTTGCGTATACAGAATTTGTGCAATTTTAATTGTTTAGCCGAGTGGCGGAGAGGAATGTGAAATATATTGCTGAACAATATGATAGATAACTAAATAAAAACTAAAATAGAGTTCAACTTAATGAATGCAATCAAAATCAAATTAAACTTGCTTCGTTCGGATTCTGGCATTTTATTTCGTTAAATAAATATGCACGAAATTGTTGGCATTTCAAAAGGGCCACGGAAAATCCGCTTATAGACAAATTGTGATTGAATCAGCCAAAAAGGAGAAGCAGAAAATGTGCAAAGTATAAAAGGAATGACCCAAAAAAAAAAAAACAGAAAGGGGAAAGAGGGGAGAAGCAGACAAAACCCTTGAGGGCTCTGTTTGCATAAAAAGCAATGATATATATATATATATATATATATATATTTTGTATAGCTATATTGGAGACAAAATATATAGTACATATTGAAAAGTATTATATCTTTACTTTAAACATTTCTCTCTCTCTCTCTCTCTCCATTGGCAGCGCTCTTTAGCGCTTTATTGCATTGCGCAAAGCTTTCGCTTTGTGGCGCACTGTAATTGAACTTTCATTGAAACGCAAGTCATTAGAAAGCAAAAGCAGACAGAACCAAAAACAGAACCAACCATATAGAAATGACCCACAGTCATGGAGAAATTTGTATACCCTTTGTTTAAGTGAAATGTACTAGAGAACAATTGGTTTATCTAAAGATGATAAGAGAGAATTAAAATCTGATCAGGGGAAGCAATGACATCTAAGCTCTTAAGTTACTAATGAATTGTTTAACTCTCATTATTATCTTTTTGCAACAAAAGTGAGTTAAAACAAATTATATACCTCACATAATTGTGTGGCGATCCAAACAACTTCAATAATGGCTCTAGTTAAATGAAGATCATTCTTGTATATGCGTTACAAATCTCTCAATCAATTTCACTTGCTCCAGCTTTATAGAGTATAAATAGAACTAGTACAGAGACAAATACCAATACCAATACCAAGAACCAGGCTAACGTCAGTTTTCACGGCGATAAAGGAGGAACAAGAGAAAAGACCAACAACAACTAATTCAAGACAAAATGATTAGCTGCCTTCAATTATCCAACTATTGTTTTCTCTTTCTCTTTTCTACTTTTATTCACTTTCTCTTTCTCTCTCTCTTGCTGTTTCTCTGTCTCTATGAAAATTCAATGAAATTAAATTAAATGCAATTATTTTATCGGCACTTGGCCAACTAATTGGGTTAAGTGCGTTTTGTCTTTATCAGCCTTAGACTTACTCCATGGCCCATAGCGGATATCTGATAGCCTCTGAGTAATCAATCAAAAAAGACAACAAAATATTCTGTGCTAACATTGTTGATGAAATTTAATTAGCACAGCTATTCGAAAACAGAAAATTAAAAAGGCAAATAAAGAAACACAGCCACCAGACCGAGTACAATTTGTGTACACAGAAATTCAGATTCTAATTCTATTGATTGAGGAAGAGCATTTTTATTTTGCTCAGAGACAGCAAATAAAAATAGCTAATGCTTATGTGCGTAATAGATAATGAAATTTGTATAATGCATGAATCATTAGTTAAGAAAAGCCATTTTTTGTTTCTTCAGCTACCTTTAATAATTGATCGAAATAAATCAAAGAAATTTATTCTATCTGAAAAATATCATCAAAAGATTCATCCATATTAAGTTCGTTCTAAATATGGCACGGAAAACAAACTTAAAGACTAAATTTCATTTAGAATTGCTCCTTTAAGGTTTCAATTTCATTTTAGCAGACCAAACAAATAAATTTCTACATTCTCATAGATTCCAAAACAAAAACAAAAAAACACAAACGTCCGTGTCTCGTGCCAAAAATATGTATTTCCCATCTATTGCATTCTCTCACTATTTTTGCCTCTCATGGCGCAGTTGTCGCCAGGTAAGATATCTGCCCCAAAGGTCTCTAGAAAATAAAGGTGTGAAACGAAGCGACCACAACACAAACACACAAATGCCCGGCACACGCTGTGTATATTTAATGTAGCTTAACTTGAAACCCAAAAAAGAAAAAACAAAACAGAAATAAAGAAAAAAGCAAGAAGCAAATGCAAAGACAAAACAACCAAAGGTCAATATTGAAAATTGATAAACAGCGTAGCCAAAAAAAAAAAACCAAGCAGAAGCACCAACGAAATCTACCTAACCGAAACCTGAGCTATCAGCTCTTGGCTGTCCTTGCGCATCGTCAACTTCGTCGCGGTTTCATAATTAAAAGTAAACAGTGGAGCGTTTTCTTCTTGAAAATTCAATTTTCACTAAATTTTGTTTTCGTATCTAATTCGAAAATTCAGAAAAATTAAACAATTTTGAAGTTGATTATGTTTGCGACTTTTACATGCCCTGCAAAACACTTTTATTCTCTCTTGCGCCAGTTAATTGATAAGCTCAATTTTCCATAAAAGTTATAAAGTATTTAAAAGTTATTAAATTCAAAATTAATGGATCTTAAACTACAGAAGCATGCCAAATATTTAAACCAACTCTTCAGGAGCATTACAAATTCATTTCCCAACCTAGGCCCTAGGGTCACATAATTTATTGACTTAAATATACCCTTTCATCGCATGCGTAGAGGGTATAACAAATCAAATACAAATACATCAACATTAACTGGGTGGATGGCTGGGCAAATTGGGCCAAACAAAAATAGAGAGGCGTCTATTTCTGTAGACGCCCGCCAAAAACCAAAAAATAAAAACTATGTAGAAACCAAACAGAAACCAAAATACCTACACATAATATTAATGATGGGCGAGTCTTTTAAATTTAATTTGCAATCATCACAATGGGCAAGCCAAGGAGAATACCAAATTTTTAGAATCGACCATGCGATAATTGTATAGAGTGCGAACAAATTATCTTTTGTATACTTATTGACTCTATAATGTACAATGTTGTTTGTTTGCCTAAAATACATATATGTATGTATACCTAAGGTCAAATTTATTTGACATACAAATAGAGAATCGTTGAAAATACCAGTAGCTACCAGAATGATAGGGAAAGTCATGTGATCATTAAAAAAAGTTGCTGAAATTAGCTAAACGGATCTGAAGAGTACAAAGCAAATAGAATATGCTTCAAAATGGTTTAACAGATAAATACTTAAGTACTTCAGGTGAAGGTATAAATCTTCACTTATTGTAATCGACTTTACCTTGGCATCAGCTTAGATACTTTGCTGGCATTATTTAAAGAAACGAACTTTGATCTTTGGCAGGCAACTAAGTGGCTTAATATACTGTCTTAGTTTACTGTAGTTAGTTGTTTGCATTTGCTGCAGTTACAGAGAAATTTGATTCTGGCATTAGCCTAACTAAATTTAGGTAAGAATTAACCTTATATTTGGCTTTCTTTTAGATATAACTATTTACATTTTCATAGTTTCTTATTTGTGAAGAATGTGTTTGAATAATGGATTTAATCCTAATAAAAAGATAAATATATAATATATACTGTGATTGGGCAGTAATTGTAAATTAAAGCCAATCTTCTTACTAGCTATAGCTACTAGGCCTTAAGCTAAAATATATAATAGATAAATTATAATTGCTTAAGAAAATGTTGTTCATACACTAACTACTTTAATTTTTCACATTGTTATTTTAAATATGTTTGATAAATGAATTTAATTTAATATTCCCCTTTATTTTTGCAGCAATTATCGTTTTTGCTTATGAGTGCATTTCCAAATGAAAAATAAAAATGGCATAAACGGAAATCAAAATCAATTGCTTTAATTAAAATATAAAACAGAAAATAAACTGCAAACAATTTGTTGTTATTTTACAAATAAAAGGCACAAGAGTTTCTTATAACTTTTTTACTCTTTTGATTTTTTGTTTAATTTTTTGTGATTTTAGCTTGCTAGGCACATTTTGACTTCAAATGTTACGCTTGGCTAAATCTAAACAGAAATACCAATGTACAACAATATGTTTCTTACTTTTTTCCTTTTAAATTTATTTGTATCTATATTTATGCACAATATACATATGTGTATATGTATGTATGTGCATTGTATAACAATATCGAGGCCAGGGAAAAAATGTAAAAGACATTTTCTGTAGAGTTTCTCAATAAAATTTTATTGATCAAGCAGATTAAAATTTTAAAACTGAACTTTAATTAAACAAAAAAATCCAATCAAATTGGATTTTTCTAGTCGAAAAATGTCGATTGTGGAAAGGAAAATGATTGTAAATTTTAAGATTTGTGAACTAAAGTTTAAACTATTTTCAATTTTTTATTAAAGTCTTTATTATTAAGTATTTCAACTTCTTTTTCTGTGTAATATTTCAAAAACAATTGTAATTGGAACTATAATTTATTTAATAGAAATAAAAAATTACTGAGAATAATTACCAAATTAAACAAATAATTTTCATCTTAATTGCTTATGAGAATGTTAATTGATTTGCTATGAACAAAATAAAAAAAAAAGCATACATTAACAGGGAAAGATGAAAGAGTAGCCGTAATTCAAAAAGTTATGGACAAGAGTCTAAGGCATCTCCACTTTTTTCCCCTTTTATTAACTTAAAAGATTTATTTTTACTTCTGAATATAGAAATGCAAGCAATCAAATCGACAAAATTATCACAAGAAATCTTAAAAGTAATTTATTATTAGCAGCATTGTTACAAAATTATTATGAGCCTTCATAAGGATTCATTTAAATTAAAAAATATATCTATAATAACCTAAAAAGCATATACATATGTATATGCATGTGGGTGGGAGTGTTTGGATGGGAATGGGTGGGGCGTTGCGTTTGTATGTTGTTATACCCTTGCAGAGGGTATTTTTATTTTCATCAAGTATGAAATCAACCTAATCGATTGCAATCGTAAAACCGTTCCGTACAGTTAGACAGGAATATTTTTGTAAAAAATGGTTCTATAATCTATGTCTGTCCGTCCGTGGCTCTGTATGAATACAAACTAGTGTCAATGTACACAGGCAAATCATCAATATTAGAACTATGCGATAAATATTAAAGAGAGAAACAAAGAGGATAGACTGCAGGCAGGATTGCTAACTTGACTTCAGAGGCAGAAACGGTTGGAGAAAAATATTTTGGTGTTACAATCCGAAAATGTGTGATAAGCAAAGATAATCTATCTTTAGGTTTAAAAGATCGTGTCTGAAGAGAGTCCGACCCTTTTTGCATCCGTCGATGTGAGTAGCTGTTCCATTTTTCAATCCACACTAAGTATTACACGTAATTTTTGCTCACTTTTTATAAGTTTTTGGTTGAAAAGATGGCAATATTAAAAAGACAGAGAGTTTGAAGTTAATATTTAATATAACCTATTGATACGAACTCACAGATACCAAAAGAGAGTTTAGAGTAAAAAGTGCAAGGGTATATGAACTTTGACATAGTCAAAGTGAGCTCTTCTGCATTTATTTATAGTATCCAATCAAATGTGAAATGTTTCATCAATTTGGTCTCTCACAGCCACCGCCCACCCGGTTTCCCACACCCACATCTCTTGTCTATCTTAATTTAACAAAAGCCCGCAAAATGTTTAAAACCATTTGAGATTGAACAATATGCGACATCAATGAACAATTAAATTGAAACCTAAAAAAAAGTACAGACAAAAATAAAATAAATCAGCTAAAAACAGAACAGTAAATAAAGCAACAGCACGCGTTTGCAAAAACGATACAAATTTCGAGTTCATTTGAATTTGGGGATTGGGAACGAAGAGAACGACGATGAGAGGGGCAAGTGGTGGAGTCGAGAATGTTGTCGGGTTCACAAATGAAGTTTGCATCCACAGTGTTTTGATTTTTTGGCATAAAAATTCATTGGAAATAGTCTGAGGCCATTATAAACAAAGGGGGCAAAAAATGTTTACAATTAAATCAGTTTCTATGTTATCAATTTTGCTGAATACACTCTGAAAAAATGTGGTTAACCAATTTGACATAAAAGTAAGGTGGAGTAAAATTTATCAACTTTAAGTTTATTGTAGTTGGCTACGGCGTAAAGCATTCTCGAATGCCCACCATGCTAAATAGGGTAGAGTAGAATGGAAATCAATCAAGCCGAACAACCACATTGGCCCTTTGACTAACTGACCAAACCAAAAACATATACATATACTCGTCTACATTGGTTAAATGTAAGCCAACGTTAAAATTGAAATAAAATTGTTAGCCAGACAGAAGCATGGCCAGACGAGACCGAAATTCGAGGACTTTTAAGGTCATTATTGCCACATACTTGAGAGGGCCAAGTGGGGGGGTCAGACAGTGTCAGTGATGGAGTTGGTTGCTGTTGAAGAGAAGTTAACTTAAGGCACGCCCATCAGCTGGATGCTGCAGTTGGCAATTGTTTAAATTTTTTAAGGTTGGGCCAAAGTAGTGATGGCAGAAGCAACAGCAGTTAGTTGCGGTTCGTCTACTGCCAAAAAAACGAAACAAAAAAAAAGGTAAATGAAAAGAACCGTAAGAGCAACTCAGGCATGGCGAATGTTTTGCTTGTTGTTGCTCTTGCTGCTGTTGTTATTGTAACAACAATTCTCGTATGGGTCTAGGCATATTCTATAAGATTTAATTACAGTAACCAGTACCCATGGTCCCCTTTCACCTGTTTTTCTTTCCATCTTTTTTTTGGCCAAAATGAAACACACAACGAAAAAAGAGTAAAATACTTGCACAGTTACGCTTCTGCTTTTGCTTTTGCTTTGGTATATTCAACCTTCTGCCTTCTGCCTAAATGTTGGCCCGTTTCTTGGCCCCCATTTTCTTTTCTTTCCTTCTTTTTTTTGTATTTTTCTGTTGTTGCTGGTATTATTCTGTTTTTGCCATTCTGTTCATGAGCTTTGCACTTTTCTAAAAGGTTTGACACAGTTTTCTGACTTCTCGCTCTGCTCTTTAAATGGTATTTAAGTTGGCTTTATTCTTTTGCTACTGCTGCTGCTGCTGCCTCTTGTTCTTATGCCATTTAGATGTCTTTATTCAGCTAAGAAAGCTGGCGTGAAATTCTATGACCAAATGAAAGTCAGGCCAAAAAAAAAAAAAAAAATACCAAGTCATGTTCTGGAAAGCGTAACAAAAGCCACAAAGCACAAGGCATAAATGAAAATTGTATCTATATATATTTAACAGACACAACACACACACAAACGCATATAAGGCACATTTTAATAATGCGTATCGTTTACACTAAACAAAGTAAGTGGCATAAGTTTTATAACTCATTAACCTTTCAGAACAAACAAAAGGCAGCTGTGTTTGGTTTTTGTGTGTGTGTGAGAGTGTGTGTTTGCTTGTTGTTGGGTTCACTTCGGTTCTGTGTCACTGGCACAGCAAAAGAGAAGTCGAGAGTTTACTGGAAACGTATATAAAAGATACACACAAACAGACTTATATATACATATATATATCAAACACATTTGAGCTTCCTTTAATGCGCTTCATTAGCTTAAACATCACACAAACACACACACACACAATGTTACACTCATTGAACGACAGAGAACCAACCAATTTCATTACACACACACACACACACACACAAACACACATCAGATCACAATGATTTTCACTTTTTTTTTGCTTCATTTTCCATCAAGACGAGATGCTATTAAAATTATATTTCTGATTAATCATGCACTTTAATGATAGCAACAACAACAATAATAATGACAACAAAAGCTTTTAATTTTCTTAACCAGAAGAAGGAGAAAGGAACCTACATAAATAATATTTAGACTTTCATTCTTTTGGTCAAATGAACTTAACTTAACAGTTGTATGCAGTTAACACTTTTTCAGGGCAATGACCGATTCCAAAATAATGTTATTAATAACAATCACAATTATTTCTTATAATGCAAGTAATGGAAAGCTTTTGTAAGTCTCAGCTTATGTCAAAGCGAATTGTGGAAGAGATAGAGAGAGGGAGAGAAAGAGAGAGAGAGAGAGGAGAAAAGAAAACGTGCCCAAAAAACAGACACGAAAAGGTATATGGGTATGATATAAATTGATTGACCAAAACCCTACAAATTCATCACAAAACTAATAGGAAATCGACATTCAGAACCGCTGCTCTATTTTCCATCTTTCTGCTTGTAAGAAAGTTTGAAATAAATGTCTCAAAGGTAGACAAGAAAGTTAGTAAATAGTTCAGAAGATAGACGAATGCAAAGCGGGACTGAAATTATGAATGACGATTAGTCGTTCCTCGAATACTTCCAAATGTCAGCAAAGGAATCCCTCTATTAAAGTCTTAAACAAAACCTATATACATTGTATCTTTCTAACTGCTGCGTCTCTTAGAGAGTTTCCAATACCAAACTCTAATAAAATCGTCAATAGAATGTTTGGATCAAAATTCCAGCTTTGATTCTACATTTTTTGACAAAATGTTGACCCAAATGCTTGTCAACATGGTGGAGAGAAAACAATGATGTAAGCATAATAAAGTTTATACCGATTAAAATGCACATTTCCTGAGGAATTCGTAAGTTTTGTGATAATTTCAAATTATTTATTCTTTCTGTATGCACAACAAACATCAATCTATCCGCAGAGTGGAAGTACTTTTGCTATCTAGTTAGATATCTAGTGTGTGTATAGATACATACAGATGAGTACATATGTACATATGTATGTATATATGATACAATAAATGTAAACCAACTAACAACCGAGGCGGGCATACAAAATACTGCCATCTTGTGGTGTGGCATGTGCTGGGTGCTTCCTGCTTCGTATAGAAGGTACTATGCTGCTCTGCATACTAATGGATAGATAGATGAAATAACAACCAAAGACTTAAAAGTTATTTCAAATATTTAACACCGCTAGCCAAACAAGCGAACATGGCCCAAAAGAAAGAATGGGATGTAGTCAGTCTCAAGTCTCAGATTCAGTCACTAACTGCTCATTTCAGATTGTAGTGTGTGTGTATGCGCGTGTGTGTGAGACATAAGCCCAATCAACTTGGCCAAGACGATGATGACAACGATGACGACAAGAGCGACAAGTTTGACTTGTTTTTTTTCCCAAAAGACGATCGAATATCTCAGCATAATTTCGGCAGTCTTTAAAATTCCACAAACTTATTCTTGACAAGCAAACCAGAAGTAGAGATTAGTTAAACAAAAATAAATCAGAATGAATTATAGTGCAGTTAGTTCTTGTTCTCAGCCCTCGGCGCGCAAATCTGAATTGCAATTTCAAGCACCAATAAAATCATTGACACAGTTTTCTGAGGTTGTTAAAAACTTGTCCGGTTTGTCTTAAGATGGCATGCATTTCTTTGGCATATAAATGAAAACAAAACAAGAAACGTTTGCCAAAAACTGGTTAAGACAATTGTGGCGCGGGGAAGTCCTCTTCGAAAAATATTGATTGAGATCACGCAATGTTTTTAAGATAAATAAAAGTTATAATATGGGTTATAAGTTGAATTTTGGTTACGATTTACAATTTTTATATTAGCACCTCTCAGGGACGCTTTACATAACAAATTAAATAATTTCTGTGCATTTTCTAACACTTAGTTCAGTGATGGATGATCTGAAAGCTTTAGTTTTAACTTTAGCTTTAGCTTTTGCTCCTCTGTGGTTGGCATTAAAATTCAATGCAAATATCTGTTGGCACGTTTCAACGTGGTTTACATTTTATGTGCATTATTTGTTGTTATAGTTACTGTTTTTTCTTCCTCGCTTTTTGCTGATGTCATGCCATTCATTTTGTTTTGACTTTTTTGGTTTTATTTATTTAAGTATTTATATGTAGTTTTATAGAGCTGGGAATATTTAATTTCCTTTGCACAACAATTGGCAATTGTCATTAAAACTTTTTCATTGAATTTTTTTTCCAAACGTTTGTCTATCTGACGGATTTGTAGTTATTAATAAAAACTACAAGATGAATTCATTTTTGGGTTTGAATAAAAAACAACAAACAGCTTTATTACATAAAACGTGACATTTTGCGCAGTTTCCTATAACAATTTCTCTCACTCTCTTTTGGCCTGTTTCGCCTTGTTTCAGGCATTGTTAGTAGTAGGATTGGGACAGTCACGTTTTTCGCCCACGCGATACGTCAACTGATTTCACTTTTCCTGTCGCATATTGAATTAAAAAAAGAAAATAATTTTCGATTTCTGAACTAGTTGAACAAGAATTAATCTCCCTGCCGGAATTCCCAAAAATTGAAGCACTTGGGAGATTCCCTTTGTACTTGTATTGGGTTTTTTTCCGTTTCCAATGATAAGATAACGCAGATAATAAGTTGTTAATGTTATAATGGGGGAGAAACATTGCAGCAATGCAACAGGTTGTCAATGGGAGAAAAACGTACAAGCTTTTTGAAGGAGCTACCGGTCGATACAAAGTTCTAAGCCTGTCAAAGCTCTAATAAACTCACAGCGCCATCTAGATAAAATTCAAAGGAACTAAGAACTTTGATAATGGCTTTTAAGGTCCTTGCAGTAAGGGTATATGGCCTTTGAGAAAAATGTTGTAGCAGTTATAGTAAAGTTATAGATATCATAAATTATCTTTGCCTCTTAGAAGGAAAATATATGTTAAAAAAAAATATTGTGAGTACCATAATTTTGTTGCTTATAGATACATTATTCATAAATACCAAATTTAAATAATTCAAATTCTTGTTAACCATCTTAGTTTTATTTAGTTTTGTATGAAATACTTATACTTCCTTTCAAGCAAATTACTGTTTTATTTGTACTTTTATTTTAAAATCCAAAACCTTTTAAAAGTTACAAATTGCTTTGCACAAAAAAGCAAAATAGTGACAAATCGACAAAATCCAATTCCACATAAAAATTGTTGTTAAATGCAATCACAGCGGAATATCAAAAAAAAATAGCTAACAACAACACATAGCAACTATATATATATATTTTTATTTGATGTATGTTTTGCCGGCTCGAGGTCAAATTTTCTTTTGTGAATAAAACAAAATAATAATATTTTGTGTTGTTCTTTTCCGATATATTTCGACCACTCATCGGTGGTCGTCTTCAGGGCAACTATAAAAACATTTAATTGTGATTAACTTTAACATAACATAATATAACAACAAGAAACACCTACTTATTTTTACACGTCCGCACACTGTGACGTGGAGCTACACACTGACTTGTCCCTAATAAATGCCTGTATAAATGCGCGCAGTTGTCTGTATCTACCTTATAATTAAGTCTTATATTTGTCGGTGTATTTATTATGTGCAGCATCTCCAAAGTATAACGTTTGTTGTAATGTTGTTCTTGGTCTATTATGTTTACTTCGTCAAAATTTGGGGAATGTCCACTGGCAGCACAGTGGGCCATAAGTGCTGTTTTTTGTATATTGGAGTGTTGCCGAAGTTTATAGTCAGATCTATGTTGTGATAGTCTAGTTTTTAGCCTCGATTTGGTTGTCCCTATATACATTTTATCACAGCTTTCTTCGTTTGTCCCGTTGCACGGTATTTTATATACTACGTTACTCTTGTCCATTGTATCAATCTTGCTTTTTGTCCTGTTGAAAATACTCCGTAGCGTGTTGTTGGGTTTATGTGCTATCTGTATTTGTTCTTTGTCATAGCAATCCGAGTTTGCCAATCTTTCCGACAGTTGTGGAACATATGTGACAGACATAAAGCGTTTTGTCGAAACCTCTTTATTGGTTTTCTTATTGTTGGATTTTAGTAAAGTCCTTATGGTGTAGTTTGGAAAGTCATTAGCCTTTAAAATTCGTCGTATTTCTTTCTTCGTTTCTTCGTGAAAAATTGGGTCCGATATGTTGAGCATCCGTTGTATACAACCTCTTGCTGTATTCATTATCATCGACTTCGGATGTTTGGAGTTGAAGTTGATGATTCGTCATCACTATGTAAATACATAGTCAACATATTAAAAAATATAACAGCAGACTCAACATACAACGTAAAGAACGCCTCAGAATTTAAGACAAGGATCAATGACACATATATTTGCGATGATGAACGATTGATATCATTTGACGTAGTCTCCCTTTTTCCAAGTATTCCGATAGAATTGGCACTTGACAATATTAGGGAAAAGTGGATAAAAATAAAAGCGCACACTAACATTCCAAAATCAACATTCATGGAAATAGTACGTTTTTGTATACAAGAGAACAGATATTTTAAATACAAGGACAAGATATACACACAACTAAAAGGAATGCCTATGGGCTCACCAGCATCACCAATAATAGCCGATATAATTATGGAAGAACTCTTGGACAAAATGATGAGAACACTACAACGACCACCTAGAGTTATGACGAAATATGTAGATGACCTTTTTGCCATAATTAAAGAAGACGAGATCCAAAACACACTTGACAACCTAAATTCATTTGACAGAAACATAAAGTTTACAATAGAGTTAGAAAATGACAACAAATTGACATATCTAGACGCATCAATACACAGACGAGGAAACGAGCTAAAATTAAAATGGTACAAAAAGCCAACATCATCAGGACGAATCATCAACTTCAACTCCAAACATCCGAAGTCGATGATAATGAATACAGCAAGAGGTTGTATACAACGGATGCTCAACATATCGGACCCAATTTTTCACGAAGAAACGAAGAAAGAAATACGACGAATTTTAAAGGCTAATGACTTTCCAAACTACACCATAAGGACTTTACTAAAATCCAACAATAAGAAAACCAATAAAGAGGTTTCGACAAAACGCTTTATGTCTGTCACATATGTTCCACAACTGTCGGAAAGATTGGCAAACTCGGATTGCTATGACAAAGAACAAATACAGATAGCACATAAACCCAACAACACGCTACGGAGTATTTTCAACAGGACAAAAAGCAAGATTGATACAATGGACAAGAGTAACGTAGTATATAAAATACCGTGCAACGGGACAAACGAAGAAAGCTGTGATAAAATGTATATAGGGACAACCAAATCGAGGCTAAAAACTAGACTATCACAACATAGATCTGACTATAAACTTCGGCAACACTCCAATATACAAAAAACAGCACTTATGGCCCACTGTGCTGCCAGTGGACATTCCCCAAATTTTGACGAAGTAAACATAATAGACCAAGAACAACATTACAACAAACGTTATACTTTGGAGATGCTGCACATAATAAATACACCGACAAATATAAGACTTAATTATAAGGTAGATACAGACAACTGCGCGCATTTATACAGGCATTTATTAGGGACAAGTCAGTGTGTAGCTCCACGTCACAGTGTGCGGACGTGTAAAAATAAGTAGGTGTTTCTTGTTGTTATATTATGTTATGTTAAAGTTAATCACAATTAAATGTTTTTATAGTTGCCCTGAAGACGACCACCGATGAGTGGTCGAAATATATCGGAAAAGAACAACACAAAATATTATTATTTTGTTTTATTCACAAAAGAAAATTTGACCTCGAGCCGGCAAAACATACATTTAACAATAAAAGGTCGCAAAAAATCAACAATTATTTTTATTTGTATAATGTACATTAAGCATTTTTTTATATTCTTATTTTATAAATATTTTACAATATAATTCTTTTGCTTGTCATGTACTACTAACTATGCATGTAGTTTGGTTACTTCCATTTAAATTATGAAACTACCGTTAAAACTGCCGCATTTAGTTAAAAGAGAACCGAACAACCAAAAAAAAAAAAACAAAAAGCCATTATGAAATATGGTAATAAACCTGCTTTTTATGGGCATGGTCAGGTTAACGGTTAAATGGCTATCGTGCAACCAATGTCAAAGTCTTTAATAAAAATACAAAATATGAATATATACGTATGTATATTAATAATTTGCATGATGCATGGAGTCAGGACTCCCGTTTGGCGGCATTTAATAAATTGAATGACATGCCGTTAACTTTGCACACTTTTCAGTTAAATTTCGCGTTTTTCTTCTTTTTTTGTATACATATTTCCAAGCAATATATCAAATATAAATAGCAAAAAAATATAAAAATAAAACGCTCAAGCTCGTCACTTGTATGTATAAAGCAATAAAATGTGATG
This sequence comes from Drosophila willistoni, assembly GCF_018902025.1. Lineage (NCBI taxonomy): Eukaryota > Metazoa > Arthropoda > Insecta > Diptera > Drosophilidae > Drosophila > Drosophila willistoni. The sequence goes on from NC_061086.1 coordinate 5,650,803, forward strand.
GCAAATAACATTAACTGTGATTGATCAAATAAAAACATCGACATCAATTATGAAAGATATATAAAAAACATGCATCATTATATATGAGTATTTTGCGTGACTTTAAATGTTGATATACAAGAGGATGGAAAATGAAATTACAATATTACAATAAAGAGAAACCACTAAACATACATGGTAAAAAAATAAATTAATGTTGGTTATAAAAAAGTTTAACTAGGCTTAGGATGGGTTAGGGTAATCCTAAAATTTAATTCACCATGTAATACAACAGTTCCAGAAAAAGAATAGCAAAGCGCATAAAAACAAAGTTTAAGTAACATTTCTTTTACAAAAATTTGTATTAAGGGGAAGTTATTCGAGCTAAAACTAATATTAACCGCAACAAAGTTGCTGAAAATAGAGAAATTAAAATCTTTGCATATGTATGTAAAACCTTCTTCAAAGCAATTTTTTCTGTATTATGCAGTGAACCATTTATTTCCACTAGACAAATCAAAAGGCGTGGCAAAACTCAAGTTTCTGGCACAATAAACACTATAAAAACGGGAAGGCCTCAGCGTCGTTTGTTGGCTCTTGAGGGAAACGTATTAAAAAACCATTAAGCAAGAAAGTAACTCACAAAGATCACAAAAATTGAAAGCGAAAATTGGCTGAAAGGGAAACAATGCGGTAGTTTCAATTTTTTTTTTTGTCAATGTAGAAGGCAACATACGAGAGCAATAAAAATCATTAGACGTTGAAGTTGTGCATGAATTTCCGAGTGTTTGACCAATATAAACAAAAGCCAATCCAAATCGAATTGAAAAACAAAAAAAATACCCACACAAGCCGAGCCGAAAACGTGCTGATTAATGTTCAACATTCATACAAATGGCAGAAATGGAGAGAAAAAAAAACTATCAAATGGCATAGGTCAGTTACACTAATTAAAATAGAATGTTGTTGCTGTTCCAAAGTTTGTGCGGTTTTTGTTGTTCTTTTTTTGTCTATTATTTTTGGTTTTGCTTTTATCATCAACTTTTTTGTATATATGTTTGTGGGTGGCTGATCTGATATAAGTATTTTTGAGTCAGAGTGACTCCGAAGTGGCCTCAGTTCGGAGTAATGGTCTTGTGAATGGAGCTCTTGATGTAAAGTTGATATGTGAGTTTAGAAAGCAGCCAAAATATCAGAAGCCGCACCATCTTCATGTCTACCTTTCACTTTAGAATGCCCAAAAAAACAAAAAAAAAAAAAGAAATGTTCAAGTTGGGGCTGCTTGCTTTTACTATACTCTGGAATACCAGAGCGAACCAGGTTTAATTGCAATTATTCTGCTTAAATTTTAAAGTGTTGCAGTCAATTTCACATATGTCTTGTATATTCTGATAGTCTAGTTCTTTGTTTCGTTGATTATCAAGTATGTATAAACAATTGAAGTGAAATTGCAGACATCGCACAGAAAAAATATTAACTGCGCAGGAAACAAAATAATTGATATTCATTTTATCAATGGGCAATACCCAGAAATGGGAAAAATTCCAAGTTTGATTTTTGTGTTGATAAGCTTTGATTTTAATTGAGAATACAAAAGTAAATAAATCAACAAGTGGTTGACCAGCTTTAGGATAACGCAAAGCTACTGCAAAGCTTTCAATATTTAAAGCCTGCAGGCAAATATTGAAAGTCAAAATTCCAGCTGATGGTATATATCACGTGGTTGAAGCTTTCAGGAGAATCCTGAGAACGGCTGCACGAGACAGAGAGAGAGAGAGAGAGAGCAAGCGAGGAGCAAGGATACGCATGTCCCACAAATGTCAAAATAATACAAAAAAAAAAAGAGACAACAAACATACAAATAAATCCTGCAACAATCTTGTTTGGAGATTATGGATCTGGCCTGATTACAGATGACGGCGACGCCTTTAAAGTTAAAGACTCCAACCTTCGACTATGGCTTTATGTAGAGATACATAAGTGTCATTATGCACTTTACGATAGCTCCCGTGGAAAGTGGGTGCGGTGGTCGACACCAACGGACAATTGTGACGTTCTCTTAAATGGTAAACAACACTCAGACAGGGAACAAACTAATGAGGCGCCAGGAAGCCAAGCCAAAGCAACGACAACAATTACAACAACAGCAATAAACGACTCCCCAACATGCAACAGAGCGGAGAGAAAATGCTACTTCTCCATCCACATGATGAATGATTCTAGTGCTAGTATCCTACAGTGAAAACTAGCTGAGAGGAATACTAATAAAAATATTCTGAGAATTTCGAGAATTAGAGCGGAAAGTCGTTTCGATTTATAGAAACTGTTGATAATAAAAATATATTCGATGAACTTTGAAATTGTAGAAATGTGCTTTTTCGGTTTATCTACTTGTAATTGTCAACTGGTTATAGAAGTCCTAAATTGGTTAGCAAAGTCTTCTAACTTATATAATTTTAACGACCTTAAAATTTAATTTATGTGACTAATTTTAATACTCTTTACAAGCTTTTCGTTTCAAATTCATTTAAAAATCATCGAAATTATAGACTACTTTTTTTCAAGTAATTTGTTTTTAACAATCGAAATTATTGTAATTTGAGAATTTGATGACCTTTTAATGAATATTTTGCGTCGAACTAATCAACGTGTGCGAATGTTCACTGTAAATGAAGGCGTGCCAAGGTTAAGCGTTTTGGTGAATGAAGCCAACACATAGGGGTGTGGAGGGGTGAAGTGGTTGAGACCGCGAGGTGTGTTAGACCAAAGGCCACTGGACATTTCAAAGCAGAAGACAAGGGGCAGGAGATGTGTATCGGTTGATGGCGACTTGTGCAATCAGCTGTTGCTAATGAAAAGCAAGAGTCAAATTCTTATTGATTTTCTAGCGGGGATAATACAAGCCCCTTTTCAGAGCGGTTTTTTGTTCTTGGTTTTGTTCTAGGAACTAGCAAGACAAACAGAGATAATGGAATCCGATAATCACTTAATTAACTAATTAGGACACACAACTTACCCTCTTCCAAAATGGTTAAAAACGATGTACTATATCAATGATAGTAAGTAGTAGTAATGGGTACTTTTATTTTTTTGTTGTAATTGTTTAATTATATGCTTTTTTTTACGCGGTTTAATTTGGTTTTCTCCTTTAATAATTGTATTGGCAACAATCTTGATTTTTCTATTTTATTTTTTATTTTTGTTTAGTTGTTGTTTTTGTGGTTGCTGTTGTTGCAAGTATTTCCGCTTTAAATTAAATGCAATTATAAATATATATGTATATATATATATATGTATATATATATATATATACATATATATATGTATGAATATTTATATATATGTATGTTGAGGAGAGATTATGGCAATTATTGATGCACTCGCGTTTTATTAACTACGCCGTTTTGCATTTTTCCTTTTAATTATGCATATTTTGTATTTTTTTTACGATAAAGTCATTCACAAGGCAATTTTCCCAACATACAATAAAACAAGTCGCCATGAGGAAAATAGCGTTTTGTTATATATATTTTTATTATTATTCATGTACATGTACATATGTATGTGTGTTATTATAGGCGCAGCTTGAAATTCAAGGCTAGACAGACAAACAAAATAATTTGGATGATTTCTAAGGTCGCCGGTAGGAGGCACAAAACTAAAACTGCGACTGATAATACTGTGCAAAAAAACGACACATTTTAAAATGCTTGTCAGGGTCTTTAGCCAGAAAAGAGAGAATAGGAGATGGACAGGAGAGGATGGTGGAGAACTGTGAGAGAATTTGTGAGAAAGAGAGTGGTGATTAAATGATAGACCTTTGGTATTAGGTGGAATTAGCTTATCAGTCCTTATCAGTGCTATAATGACTGCCGTACTGGCTGCTAATTGAAACAAACTGAGGTCGATTGAAATACATTTACAATAGTATAATGCGTCTACATTAAGATACCCTATAAAAAACACATAAGAAATCGCTGGACCATGTACTAAGGCCAATAATCCTTTAAAATCCTGACACTCTTAGGCACATGTGAAATTTATTAATTAAGTTGTTAAATCTATAAATCTCACGTATTTTTAACATTTGGGAGATTAGTTTTTGTGAAGAATATCTCTATGTTACCAAAATAGTTGAATTATGATAATAGGTCTAGACTAGGGATATTAACACTAGGGAGATCTAAAATAGGGAAAATGTTCCCATTCATTGTTCCTTTTTGATTGTTTTTAAGCACTCTTATATTAAAGGTAGCGATTATATATCTGAACATAGACTAACCATGTAGGGATATACATATAATTTTATTATACAATTTTTTTTTATAAAAATGTTCAGATTTTAAGAGAATAAAAAACTTCCTGGTGTTTGGTTCCTGGATATCCTTTTACCCTGAGCCTTTTTACTACATTTTCCAATTTGCTTGATGAATGACAAGCAATTTGTGAATAATGTCTTCATATAAAGTTTTATACGACAATCTATTTAGTAGTTCGAATGAGGAGGGGTTTTAATGATGGGAACTTCATATTTCCGAATATAAAGCTATACTAGGCAATATTCTCAAATTTCTACAAATTATTAGACTTTCCTACGATGAGACGACTTTGCCAACTTTGGCGGATTAATGGGTATAAAAAACATACAAATTGAACAACGCTGCAGTTTTTCTATATCTCTTTAGATACATTAGTATGTCTATCTAACTAGCGTGTACCTACTATGTGCTTATGTATGATTGTAGCAACAGCTTGTTTAACACCCAAAATGTATCTTTGTATCTTTTTGAGTTTGACGCTCTGTAGAACAACAAAAATGATGATAAGCGGCAAAAAAAAAAGAGGCAGGTGGGTGGGCAGAAAGGCAGGGAGAGACGTTAAGGTGTATGTATATGTATGGGAAGATTGCAAAGATATCACAAGATTTCACTTTACGCAAGTACACATGAAAATTTATTATTATTATTTTTATTTTCTTCTTTTTTTTCAATTAGTTGTTGTTGTTGTTGTTGTTTTGACAACCAAACAAAAACACCATGAACTTGGACACAGAGAAAAAGCTTTGCTTTTGCTTATAGAGATTAACGAATATCTATATATTGATATATGTATTAACAAGCACTACACACGGAAAGCTAATTTACTATAAATAAATATATATTTAAATTTATTTATTAACAATTTGTTGGTTTTCTTTCGAGGTTTTTTTTAATTTGGCAAAAACTACAACAAAATTTATTCTTAATTTATGATGTCAAAAACGCCAAAAAAGAGAGACAGAGAGAGAGAGAGTATTGTGTGTAAAAGAGAGAGTGGGTGAGAGCGCGCGCGTGAAACGAAGACCAACAGCACAACAAGAGGTACACCAACCCACAAAGAAATAACGTAAATCCGAGAGACGACCGCTTCTTTTACAGCTCCAACATCATGACAGCGGCAAGTTTCGATAACAACTGACTGAGACCTGGCAGCGGGCTCCACAGTTTTGTCAGTCAGCCCCAGTCCCAGCAGCAGCGTATACGCTCGCACACAGACAGTGTGTGTGTGTGTGTGTGTATGTAAAACCATATGCACAGTGGTTCTTGGTATTGTAGTTGTTGCTAGTGCTCAATCAATTGACAAAAAGCATCGTCTAGCGCTTAGCTTTTACATTCAGTTTGACTCTCTCGCTAACAGTTACATGTTTACTCACTCTCTCTCTCTCTCTCTCTCTCTGTTGCTTCTATGCTCACACTCTCTATGCGTGTGACTAGTCACTAGTGCTCTTGGTATCTGCTTAGGCGCTCTCACTAAGCAGTGAAACAGCTGATTACGTATAAAATGTAAACAGACCCGTGAGAAAACAGAAAAGCTCTAGTAGGCTCTCACTTTTGTTTTTGTCTTCTCTGCTTGGTGCCGCTTCCCATCCGGAGAGCATTAATCACAAGCGCTTATTAGAAGCGCTTTGAAATTGAAAATAGTCGTTGTATGTAATTGTGAATAAAGCAAATAATTAAAACAAAGCCAAGGTAGACGGAAACGGGTTTCCAATGTGGGAACGACCCTGTTGCACATACAGCTTAGAAATCTCATAGATCGAGTGCATTTAGCTTATTGATAGATAAAGCTATGAAGAGGGTTAAAGAGGGGTCTATTGTTAGAAACGGGAGACGGCACCAAAAATTTCAGTCGTTTTTATGGCCATTTACCTACTCTACTATAAATCCAATACTAATTGTTTCAAATGAGTAATAGCTAATAAGCTTTGTGTTTTATTTCACTTATATCTTTACGTATCAAGATAGTTTCAAGTATTAATGTGTGTAAGCTAATTAACTATGTCCTTAGAACATATAAATATAAAGAGAACGATTTAGTTTTGAAACTTTATGAAGAACCTGTCTCTCTTTAGTCGACTTAAGCCAATTCTAATCAGATTAAATTATCTCTAAATTGTTCTCTGAAATTGACGTAAAGTTTTTTTTATATTTTGATTCGAACATTTTTTAAATAGCTAAAATGTCGATATTCACTGACCCTTCATGGTATTTTCTATTAGAATAGACTTAGTTATATTCTAGAAGTTATGGCAATTTTAATTAGCATTAATTAAATATGTTAACGTGAAAGCGTTTGATCCTTAGCCCATTCCGTCCAATTGTCATTAGACTTTCCAGATTTTTTAAGATTGAAAACTCCTTAGATAAACATTCTTTACTTTTAAAAATAAAATATACATATAAGTATGTATAAAAAACCTTACCAAAGGTTTTTCTTCTTTTTTCTTAAAATTTGTCAGAATCTAGGGTTTTTCAGCATAACGCTCACCACAACAAGTTAGGGTGCAGGTTAGCAGGATAACACACATAGTTTTTAACCGATTCGCTTGAAAGGTATACATATATGTTATGTACATATACAAATATACATATTTATAGACATATTCTCCAAGATATGATTCTTTGAATGAATATTTCTTACAACAGTTTCTTACAGTTTTTTTAGGCCAATGAAAAAATATGCTGTCCTAAATCTCGTTAATTTATTATACCAAATTATATGGTTATAGTTTCGTCATAATAATTTTTTAGTTTGGGAAGTTTGGTTTTGGATTATGCCTCCCTCTTTTAAAAAATCCTTGCTCTTGAGTCTATTCAAGCTATCTATTCAATTTAAGTCAAGACAATCACAATGAGGGAATAAGTGAATAATTAAGTTGACTTGCAACTCATCTTCCACACTGAATTTTAAACTTTCAAACTTTCTAAGCTGCGAATTTACAAAATTTTATTACCTATATTTAGTAGAAAACGTAATTATATTTTTAAACTTTTAATTACTATAATACTTTGTTTTCCACAATGTGTAGATAAGCCTTTGCCTAGCCTACTTTTTTCCCACACTTGGCCAAGAGTATTTGCATTTAGCCGTTGCCTAGAGGCGCAGTAGCTTCTAAATTTGGCAGATGTGGTTAAAAAATTTTAATTTATTTCTTAACGGATGCCGCAGAGACTAGTGCTAGTACCACATAGAGAAAAAAAACATATACATACATACATATGTATGTACTTAGTTACATAAATATACATAGCTGTCTATGCAGATGAACATATGTGTATGCGCGACACACTAACCGCCCAAAAGGCAAACAGAAATAGATGGCAAAGAATTTCTAGCTGACTGAGCACTAGAACTGAAAATCAGCTGTCCACAGAACACAGAACGCAAATGAGAACAAGAACGAGAACGAGAATGACAACCAGTACGACCTAGACCCACATTTGACACTTAAGCTATGGTTAACGGAAGCCAATTGCCTACCTTTTGAGTTAGAGGCGTCATAAATCTTTTGCGTAATGCCTCATTGGCATGGTCTGTGGACTGTGAACACCTTCTAACAATGAGTAAAGAATCAAAGAGCGTCACTCAGAGCCAGAGCCAGAGCCACAAGCCAGTCAGGCCAAGTTGAGTCGAAGTCAGATACAAAACAATGGCTATTTGCACCGCATAATTATGCCCGTTTGGCCGGGTCGTGAATGCTAACTCCGATTCTAATGGCAAAATTTGTTAGCCTGGTCGGTGTGTGCTAATGTGATTAGAGGTGGTTTTGGCCGTTGCTCAACGCTTCAACGCCGACAGCAGCAGCCTTGCCAAAACATTGAAGTTGAAGAACCCATGAAGAGATGCAGATTCTTGGCTCGTAAATTTTTAGTTAAGCTCGTTGTTTCCGGTTTTTGGCCTCGACTTCATAGACAAATATCCCATGACTGAGCACATAAAGAAGTAGGCAAAGTAATTTGTTTGCTTATAATATTTTCTCTCCCTCTCTCTATCTCTGACAGTGTGTCTATTGGTTTATTATTGTTTTTGTTTTTCTTTACCCATATATGTGTCCCCAATTCGCAGTCACTTACTATTTTCGGTGGCAATTATGTGGCAATTATAAATAAATATCACACATAATATTTATTTGGTTTTGGGCCTCATTTTTATCTGGCTCTGAAAGCAACGTAAGCTAACCCAATTATAAGTATGCCGTAGTATCTTGTGTGTGAGCTCACACAGTCTTGAATAGGCCAAGATTTATGGGAAGGTGCAAGGCACGTTCAATCATACGCCAGCAGTTCGCACGAGTGCGTCATCATGATGATGGCCCACAGGTTATTGGCATCGGAACTAACTGTTTTCACTGTGATCGCTTTGTCCGGCTATTGCACTCAATACTCTCAATACAAGTGCCACAAATGTTGCCGCTGCTGGGTTTATGTGAAAATGGAATTTAACCGCAAGCTATCCACCAAGAACCAGTTTCTGTCCTCCAGACGGCATCTGTCGACAAATGTTCTATAAACGCAACAAAATCTTATACCCCGTATATATGTATGTATGTATGTGCGGTAATACAAAGACCTTTCGATATTTGGTCGAATGTCAAAGTTGGTTCAAAGTTGGTTATTTTGGATAATTTGCTCGTTTTGCCCTGCAGTAGCAGCTGCATGTGAAAATGCATTTTCAGTTTCTGACAACTTTTTTTTTTCTTTTCTGATTATTCGTTTTTATTTTTTCATTTTTTGTAGTTGTGGCGTCATTTAGTTGGCTCATGCTTGGCTGGTTGCATGCGCGGCAAAGCTTTGTTGTTGTTGTTATTGTTATTGTGGTTGTTGTTGTTGTTATTGTGGTTGTTGTTGTTGTTGTGAGGCATACCCTACACAAAAAAGCAATGCAACCAGCAATGCGGCATAAGGGAGAAGCTATTTGGCAATATGAAAAATATGTAATCTTATCTTTTTATTTGGTGTTGAATCTTAAAAGCTAATAAATTAATATTTCATATATTTGCTGATGATTAATTATAGGAAAATTACTAAACTGTTGATAAATATTTGAGTTAATAAAAAGTAAAAACAACATTCAAAAGTAAAAAATTATAGTTTTTCAACGTGCTTGTAATAAGAAATTAAATTTTAATATAAAACTTGACACCAAAGTAAAATTTATTATCTCTTTAGATATAGAAAGTGCTAAAATAATTTGGGAATCATAACAGACAATTTATTAAATATGAAAAAGTATACTCAATGGTTTGCTTTTGAATGAGGGAAATTAAAATATATCCCAAAAGAAAATTGAAATAAAATTTACAAGTCTAATTTATTATTATTAAAAGATTTTATCTAGTAGTAACATGACTAAATCTCGGTATTTTACTTCCAATAGAATAGTTATAGTTACTATTAATTACTTAATTATCTAATCTAGCACTTTTTCGCCTAAAAAAAATACTTTTGATAAGGATCCACTTTTTAACTTGATATTTCTTTTATTAAAAAACCCGTCTTAGGGTGCACTTAATAGATTTAATAATAATTTATTACTATAATGTTAATCTATTTTAAAATTCCTCAACGATAGAAAAACAGAGCTCATCATTTAGGACAGAGGCTTTTCAGGGTATATCATATTCTCATATATGTATGTACATAACTCAGAGCTAGTTATAATACCTACATTTGCACGCAAACCAAGACGAGACAGAGCAATGAATATCATCATCATCATGTAATAGCCAAGAAAAATGTATAACGATGCCAGGCCGATGAGGCAATCTGAAGCAAAACCAAAGTTATGGCAGATTGTATCAGACGTCTCTGTTTGAAATAAAATCAAAAATTGACAATGCTTTAGGCGGATATAATGTGCATTTAGAAGATAAAGCCCATACTAATTTGCATAAGAAATCATTTTAGAGACGCACATTATATACCCAAGCACGTTCACTCGATCTCTCGTAAAGAAAACGCATTCTCTGTTGAGCTTAGCAGCACAATAAAACACAAGGAAAGACGAGATCATGTACACATAGCGGATATAATTTCAACAGTTTATGAAAAAAAAGACAACAACGAAAGAGTGAATTTTTTTGTTCTCTTACTGCAATAAGAGAAAGGTTGGTCGGTCCAATGGTCCGATGGTTATGCCTCCAGCAAATGATATGCACAGCGGCAAAACGAAAAATTTCTTCCTGGCATTGGCGAAACTGGTCCACCGTGACCCACTAATGAAAAAGTAAAACTAAAAAACAACAAAACATTTCGTGCAGACTCTCTGAAAATCGTAATTTAACACTTGTGTTTGCCAATTCGTTTGCTGGTCATAAAATCAGGCAACAGGTTTTTGCATTTAAGAATAAAACAAATGACTCAGACAACGGACTTTGATATGAATCTTGCGTTTAACATTATTCAGGAAGAGTTTTCGATACAATTTATTGAGAGGGAGGCGAGTGTGAGAGAAAAAATAATAAACATTCTGGGGAATACTTTTGCGATCTTTGGATGAATAATAACATTTTTGGTTTTGGGTAGGTCTGGAACACATGATACTAAGTAATTGGTTAATTTTCTGAAATGCCAAATGTCTGTACAAAAATGAAATAAACAAAAGCAACACACCAAAAACCTAAAATGACTAATCTTCGACCGTAAATATTTCATTATTCATCCATAAAAATGCACGAGCTAATGAATATATATTTATATCAATGTATGCCTGTTTTTACTATTGTTACTCACAGTGTAATATTATATTACCAACCAATAGTTAAAGTATATTAATTGATTTTAAAGTGGTTTTTGATTCATTTCACTTGAAAAAAAGTTGCAATTATAATTTTTTTTTCATTAGTTTGCCTTCTATTAGTATTCTGCAAAGTGAAGTCTAGAAGTTTACATAGTTATTTTAAACCAGAAATTAGTTTAATTTGTTTTTTTTCGTACAAAGTCTTTCTGAAAAAGGTTGGCTTTAATTTTTATTAAGTTTATGAAATCTTTTTGGCTTAAACTTTAAGGTTGAAGCATTTGGGTAATGTTTTTAAACATACAAAGCCCAAAATTTGGACGATGCAAAAAAAGACAGACATGAAAAATTGACAATCTTGAATCCTTTGAAAAAAGGAAAAATAAGAAAAACTGTATAGCACAATATTTAAAATTAGACCCAAAATCCAGTTTGAAGTTTTTGGTTTTTTTATCTTTGCATTTTATTACGACACTAATTATTTATAAAGTATTATTTTTCTCCAACCAATTTATTTATTTATGTATGTTAAAGTTAGGTATAATTAAAATTAATACCAACTTAGGGCCTTCTGCTTGTATTAGCTGACTTTTCATTTTACATTACATATATCCTAACTATTTACATATTTGTTTCTATTACACTAATATACTCTATAGGGATGTTTACAGTTTATAAGGTGTGGTATTAATTTGACTCTTTCAGTAATTTGATTATTAGGGGGATGCTTTCAAGGATTGGGTCTAAGAGGATTGCTACAGGACATTGCTAATTAAATATTTGTTTCCAGAGACATCTTAAGGGATCAGAGGAAGACGCGAAACATAGTAAGATACAATCCAGAATAAATATGATATATGATAAAGTTCAGAAAATATAAATATATATAGAAAATATCTACAGTCTTGCCCTTAATTTCAAGCAATTGATCTATATGATTATGAAGCAGACTGGATTTAAGGATTTCCTAGCTATATTCCTATAGGAAGTGTTTACTCTTACAATTAGTGCCATTTTCTTTTTGAGAATTCGCAAGGGTTAAACTATTTAGGCTCAATGCGTTTTTGGACAACTGCAGAGATCTGAATACAGAGACAGACAGAATAAATGTTGGTGGCATCGTTTGCTTGACTTGGCTTGTGGTTACAAATGTTGCAATGAGAACAAGAGCTCAGGCCAATAAACCGAAGCAGAAACTACAGAAAATAGACCAGAAGAGATTGCGGTGAAACAAAGCGATAGCAAGACACAAACCACAAATCTCAACGACGACTTAAATGCAAATTAGAAAACTCCACAAAAAATACGAAAAACTGGAACAGACTTAGAAGAGCAAAAAGAAAAACAAAAAAATACTGAAACACCATAAAACGCTATTCGTGTGATAGCCGGGAGCTATGGGTCCCCGTCTAAGATGCTGGGCCGCATAATCCGCAAGCATGGTCAGACAATTCTCGTCGCGTATTGGTCAACAGAAAGCAATTTGGGTTAACTGCAGCTGCAACACGTTTGCAACGAATGCCGCCAACTGCCAATTAATGCCTATGCACACACACACAGACACACAGAGACAGTTAAAGGCTAAAAGCGGAAATCAGCAAGGGGCTGAAAGCTGAGAGCAGGCACATCATAAACCACTGTCACTTTTTTCTCTTTTTCTTCCTCCTATCTATGGTTATCCTCAAGTGAGTGTGGAGATGACGAGTTGATTGCAACACAATTAGCTGACCATGGAGTGCATTCTTGTGTGCATAAAGCCTTGACCATGAAACATCCAACTATTTCGAAACTCTTTGGCAAGGCAATTAAAGCCGAGTCGAGCGCAAGCGATAGAGAGAGAGAATTAGTTAGAAATTGAAATTGCTCAACTAACTTCAAGTCAAACTGATGGTCAATGGCACTCTGCAAAGGCAAAGCTATGCGACAGTTATATCTACACATCTACTCTATATATACTCTAACAATAAGTGGTTGTTGTTCAACTGGTTTCTTTCCCATCCCCCCTTTATCTTTTATGTTTTTGGTTTAAAAACCGTTTTGGCTGCTTGCCGGTTAACCAAAATGGGGCTCTACCTGTCAATTAGCCAACCATCAGCAGTAAAAACAACAACAACAACAAGTTGACAGTGCACTGAACTTGTTACACTTTACTGTAGTAAAACGTTTGATAAGTTCATTGTTTATGATTTCGTTAACGTCTTTTAGCTGGCCCATTTGGAATAAATAATTATAGAGGCGATTCCTCTTAACGCCAAGCAATATTAAAACCAAATGTTGCCACATTAACCCAATTTTGTTCTCGTTATTGGGTTTGTTACAACAAACTTTACAGTGGAATCTTTAAACAGGAATACAAAATATTGCGAGCGTCTTTTAAAATTTGTTTTGCGGGTTTTTGACGTTCAATAAACAATAGACCATTCAATACTTTTACATTTTGTTTCTTGATATCAAAATAAACTAAAATGAAATTATGAGCTTTCGAGTGGAAGAAAAAGACATAATCTTATAGCCACGACGATATCCCTTTTTGTTATTTTCAACAAAAAAAAAGCTAGATTCTTAAAATAAACTAATTGTATAGTACATATTACCTAGGTCAAGACCAATCCTGCATTTGCACTGTTCATTGATCATGTCGTAACTTTAATACCTCAACTAGTTTGAAACTGTAACTAGATCAAACCGGACCGACAACACTTCTTTTCAATAATAGATGGATAGAAAGATATGAGTAAGGACAAGTCATCCAGTTGTTGGCAGTTGTCTAGCCTTATTGAGTTTCACTCACAATCTTCCTGCGGAAAAGGTTCAACAACTGAAAGGAGTCCTACAATTTGTGGATGGTTTCCAATTGGCCAGTGTCAAATGATGACCGCAGAAAATCTTGAAATGTCCTTTTAAGATTTGCTAAGAAGCTCCGGCGAAAGACGCCTTTGGCATTTTCAAGCTGATTAAAGATTGTCATCGATTGTTGGTGCTGTTCTCATATTTAGTGTGGATATCGAAATTTTTACTAAATCAGTGATAATATTTTTTGTTCAAAAAGTCTTCTTACTTGGATAATTCCCATTCTTGATTATATGTATATGATCGAAATCATAGGTATAAAAACCAAAAAGAAGAAGCTAAGTACCAAAAGGGACCTGTTTCTTTTTTTAATACATTCTTTTTTTAATTTTGTAAAGAAGATACAAGTAACTCAAAGGTTACACTCGGTTTCAACAAGGTTACTTCATGCATTGAGAAATAGACTTTGTAAAAACTTTGCAATAATGTTATCTGTCCAGATTACGACCTTTATAACACCAACGGAAGGAGAGGCATTTTTACAAATGTAGAAAGTATAGCTGCAGTAATTTGCATTGTGTATTCTAAAAATAAAAAACATTTTTTCTTTTTGATTGAAAATACAGTTTACGAAATATTAGGATGTGATGGTTAGTTTGTTAAGGGCGAAGCTTCTTCTCTGCCGACTTAAACGCGAGGCTCGATATTATAAAAATTATAAAATTTAAGAGTTTACTTTTTGGGCTGTTCATTTTATGTAATGTGTTTTTTTAGCTATGACCGTATTAAGAATATTCCCAACAAATATTGAATCGATAATCAGATAAGCAATTCAGATTTTATACCAAATATCTAAAAAAAAACAAGTTTTAAGTAACGATTGTAACGAAGTTTACTTTGTAATTTGTCAAAAAAAATATTCAAATGTATGTAGAGGCCTTTATATACCAGTATAGAGTAAAACTTTTATCTATTAATAAGATTGGGAAATTCTAAAAATAAAACAAAAAGTCCACAGAAATCCACAGAAAGCTTGGGAAAATTTTAAGAAATTGATAGAAAAATATATTATCTGAACTAACTTTACTAGACCTATAAACGTGTATGCATTAGTTACAAGCATAAAATATATATATGTATATATGTATATGTATATGTATATATATATATATATGTATCTAACTATATGTATGTTGGGTTTTTACACTTGTCAAGAGCATTTAAATAAAATGTAGAATAGTAGATTGTAGATTTATGATCAAAGAATATATGGGCATATTTTTTTCTCGGTTTAGCTGCATGATATTCGTATGTATATATGATTGTATATACTAACTATATAGATAACCACAACAAGTGTGACACGATGTTGTTTGCGGAGTAAACATTCGCGCTCTTTGGAAATTGCCGGAGAGTAATCGTATTTATAGTTTAATGGACGACAATCCAGAGCGACCAGCAATATATTCAAATCTATATAGAACAGTTGTGTTTGGTTTGTGAAGCTGGAAAGAGTGGTAACGCGGTGCACGAGATACTAAAATCTGACAATGAATATTATAAAATGGAAAATCAACTGGGCACTTGTCATAATTATAATCGTCATGATGTTCGTTATGTCAATTGCGGATGCAGAGCAGCAGCAGCAGCAAAATGTGACAACTGACACAACAGCAACAACAATAAGTGACCCAAGACCGAGAACTGCATCTAGAGGCAAATTGCTATTGGCTATTCACTATGAAGCTTTGTGTCCAGATAGCATGTTCTTCATAAGGCGAAGGCTATATGATGCTCTGCAGGATAACGCTTGGTGGCCACGCGTAGATTTGAAGCTTTATCCCTTTGGCAAGGCGGGTGTAAGTAAAAGAAAATATTAATTCCCATCGGTTCTTCAGAAAGTTGTGAAGCCCTTGCGACATCTTTCTATTAGAAGCTTTTTAAAAAAACAAAAATTTCACATTTTGAAAAAGACCACACATTTTTACTTATTAGCAATACAAATTACTGAAAGTAATAAATATACACATATTGCTTTTTATATATGTATATATGTATATGTATTTAAGAATACTTGCTGAAAACTTTAGGGAAATCCGATAAAAAACTTTGTAAATATACACATATGACCAAAATATAAGGTGTGATCTTAACGATTTGAAATCTGTCTATGTCAGACAAGTGATTCTCAAAAAAATAAAATAAGTATTATACTTTTTCAAGTGGCCAAAATCCAGATTTTGTCACAGAATTC
This sequence comes from Drosophila willistoni, assembly GCF_018902025.1. Classification (NCBI taxonomy): domain Eukaryota; kingdom Metazoa; phylum Arthropoda; class Insecta; order Diptera; family Drosophilidae; genus Drosophila; species Drosophila willistoni. The sequence goes on from NC_061086.1 coordinate 5,666,881, forward strand.
AATTTGCTTGATTGGTTTTTTCTTTAAACTCTAAATATTATCAAATAGTTATTTTGTCAAAGTCGACTATGACAAAACTCGATATTATTAATATTAGTGTCTAGTTTCATAATCTTTTAATTTTTTGAATTTCCAATCGTTTTTTTTTTTTTTGCTACAATCTTTTATATAAATTTAAACCAAATAAGTAATATGAAACAGTTCTCTTTAGAAAAATATTCTCAAAAAATATCCCTTTTATCGACAACACTTTGCCTATATTCAAATGGATCATTTATATTTAAAAATGAATTTCTTGGATACATCGCTTATGCGACTGAAAAGATACAAGTTTTTTTAATTTACAGTTTTTTATGTATATATAAGGCACGATGAGCATTTTTGGTTTGGTTAAAATTAAAATTGTATGGAACCGATGAGAATTAAACAATTTCATTCAAATGTTCCTGTATTTTACTCATAAAATATCGATGTATACAAACATTTATTTTGCTAGTTCTACAACAATACGGAAATCGGAGAGATGGAAGTTTTCTGTCAACATGGCAGCGAGGAATGTGAACTGAATGCTCTACATGCTTGCATTATAGAAACTCTCGACATAAAATCGGCTTTTGAGCTTATCAATTGTATGCTTCGTTCGTATACAAATCAAATTGATAAATGTGCTGAACATTTTCAATTGGATGTGAATGCAGCCAAAGAGTGCAAACGTTCAAGGAAAACTCCACAAATCCTACAACCTTATGGTACGGCAACATTGGCTTTGGGGATCTCCTATGTTCCAACCATTGTCTTTGAAAATGTGAGTGGAATTTAAAAAATTCGAATACTTTATACACTATCTAATTGAGCTTCTATTTTATTTTGATTTTTTAGAAATTCCAACCCTATGATCAGAGCAGCATCCGCTACAATTTCGAGGAACATTTCTGCAAGGAATATGAGAAGAGATTCCATATTAAATTGCCCACTTGTAATCTTTAAAATTAAAAAAAAATACGTACAAATATAAATTTATCTCTGACTCATCTCGAAATTTCATCTACATCATTATCAAATAGAAATGTATAAGAATTTATTTGCCAGCGATAAGGCGTATCTGTTTTTAAAAAAATGGAATATAAAATTAAATATTACGACGCTGACCAGACGCCTTTTGCCTAGCTAATATTAGTTGGTCTTGCCACATATGTATGTACATATATATATACATATGTAGATTATGTATTTCAGCTGCGGTGGTTAATCAGTAGCTTTGTTTTCTTTTGTTCTGACGCAGGAAAAACTAAAGGAATTTGCTCAGTGCAGCTGATTAAGACTAAAGACAAAGGCAGCTGCGAGGGGGGATTATCTGATATCCCTTAATTGGTTTTTCTTTTACTTTACTTTTAAGCCAAATCGTAAATCGAAATTGCAGATAAGGTTCTGTAGGTACAATCAGTGACGGATTTACTTTAAAGCACCAGATATTATAGCGGCTAATATTGAAAAGACAGGTCTACCATATCTACCATAAAATGTGAACATTTTTGAACCATTGTCAGAACTTTGATATTGAATAAAGCCAGTACCATTAACCATTTCATAAGATTTCGATTCATTTCTAAATCATCTTTCTGATTAAATAGTTTCAAATGAACTCGTTTTTTAACCATAAATGACTTCTTTAACGGGAGCTAAAAGTACCTTAGCCCCACTTCTCCTCCGCTTATGAACCTCCTTTAATCAGTCTCAAATCATTTTTGAAACCTACTTTTACTAATAAACATTTATATTTATCAATGTGTGTATTGTAACATTTTTATTGTGTGTATTGTAACAGTTTCGAGAGTCATATTTAATTTATGCACGATTAATAAGAAAATAAATAATAATACAAAAATAATGAACATTTTTTAATCACCAAGTGGGCTCAAAATAGACTCATCAAGTTGACTTACGGTAAAGTAATCTTTCAAATGCTGGGTAGGGACAAAGTCTAACTAGACTGTAACCAAAATATTCAATAAAATTTATTAAGTTATAAACAATAGTCGAAAATCTGACAATATTATTTAAAAATGCCATGTTATAAAGAAAAGCCCTCTACCTCAGAATATATTGTTGGGGCAACGATTTCCTAAGGGTCAAAAAAACAGGCCAAGCGACTTAGGCCGAACCAACTTGTGAATCCGCTACTGTTCCGAATACTTTCCATACTTTTCTTTTGGTCATCTAATCTTTTGTTTTTCCCGATTACACCCCATTGAGTAAAATTATTCGACGCGCATGTGGTCAAGCCTTAATTCTGATGTGAGGCATTCGTGAATGACTCGTGGTTAGACCGCTTTCAAATTGAGACTTCATTTCAGTATCAAGCTTTCGTTCAAACAGAGCTGGTCCCGCCCTGACTAAAGATTTTCATAAACGAAATTTAATAATCTTTCATTTTTTAATATTCGCCATGAAGTCACTTTTGCTCTGGCTATTGCTAGTCATTCCTCTCGTCACGGAGATCACTGCCAAGGTAAGAGTGAAATTGCATTTTTGATTACTTAAGTCTTAAGTCATTGCTATGCACTGCAGCATCATCACAATCGAGGACTTGTGGTCAATAAACTGCCGATTACCCTGTACTACGAGGCTTTGTGTCCGTTTTGCATGGAATTTGTGACCAAACAACTAAATCCATCAATGATCCACAAGGATCGGCTGGCTTACACAGACCTTACCTTCGTCCCCTATGGCAACGCACAAGTAAGATTGTAAATTAACGCACTCCTGTTTGATCCTAATTGATATGCGGATTGCAGACCAATGCTGATGGAAATGTAACGTGCCAACATGGTGTCGATGAGTGTGAATTGAATGCCTGGCATGGCTGCATTTTGGAACATCATAATCAAAATGAATCATTGAAACTGATAGCTTGCATGATGCGAGGTAAGAAGAATAAACTGGATAATTGTTCGGAACGCTATCAAATTGATGTCAGCGACGTGAAGGAATGCAAGCAAAATCGTAGTGTGAATGAAATTTTGGCCAAATATGCCCGAGAGTCAAGCAAGGTTCAATATAGAGGAGTTCCTGCCATAACAGTGGACAATGTAAGTGAAAATATTAAAGAGAATACAAACAATTATTATTTAATAACACTGTATTATAGATCTTTGTTGAGGACGATCAAGATAATCTTTATGCAAATTTCGATGCTGTTTTCTGTGCCAAATATAAGGCTAAATTTAATAAAACTCTTCAAAACTGTTAAATTTAATTTAAACTCTAGATCAAATATTTTTAAATTTGCCGCCGTCGAACCAAACATTAATGATGCCAACGTCGAACCAATGAGTGCAACTCCAACCAATGAGTCGAACAAATGGTGCCAATGTCAAGCGCACTATGTCTACGTGCCGCGTGTCACAGCAGCAAATGTAACAAAAGTGGTAGGGGAAAAATACTAAAAACCATCTCACCACGGTCACATTGAATTAGGGTAGTTACTTTCACAAAACAAAATGTCGTGATTTTTTTAATAATTGGTATAAAGGTGGATAAATTAATATTTACAAAACAAAAATAATATTCTGAAACTTAAAACATAAGAATTTTTATATAGCATATATTAAATCATGACGACATGGCCTCAACTTATGTTCAAGAATCTATATTTAATCATTTTTTCTAGTATTAATTGTGATTTTAGATTCGATCGCATTAGTAGCTAGCACTCTTTACCCGTTAGTTATTATATTATTTTGTATAATAATAAATAAATAAAAATAAATATCTATGAGAGAGAACTTATGTTTGTTGGGTTACCATAGCTGCTCAACGCCAGTGTTGCCGAAACTTTTTCAGCTAAAGCGAGGTCTAAAAGTAGCTAAAAGTAGATAACTTTAAAAGTTCTCACTAAAATTTCTTAAAAAACAGCTACAAAAAATAACTAAAATAAAAACACTTTAAGCTCTCGTTCAGCGTTCGAAAATTTTTAGTGCGAGGCTAGCTAACTACTTATATGGATTGGAAAGGGTGAAGTCTTTATAATTATAAACTTCGGCCCAGAACATTTTGGTATTTTCAACATTTTGCCAGGTATAATATTGCAAGTTGTCATATCGCCATTAATTTAGTGATTTAATTGCGATATTGTTCACTTTTTTCAGCTAATTTAATTTTTGAAAAAAGCTAAATTTGTAGCTAATAGCTGTTTTAAAATTGATTCGGCAACACTGCTCAACGCTCATCTACTCTTCGCAAATGTTTGCTGCACAATTCAATGGCGGACACGACATCGCAAAGTAAAGCAAAACATAATAAAGAAAAGTGGGAGTGAATAACGCATAGATTAAACTAAACAGATGCTGAAATTAAAAGCCTTAACCGAGTGGTAATAGTGTTTTGAGCAAAATGTTCGAACAAATGTTAAAATTAACAAGGCCACGTAGATTAAATTGAAAAAGAACAACAAAAAACTAAGACGGAAGTGTGAACTTTGTACGCTACTCTGTGTCTGCCATAGTGCGTGTGTTTGTGTGTGTGTGTGTGTGTGCGCCCTAAAAGTGCAAGAACAACCAACAACAAAAACCAAACAAAGAAAGAAAAAACGAATAGCTTGAAATCAAAAATGTCGACACAAAAACTAAATGCAGCCGAAAAGGATGTGGAGAAATTTATCAAATTTCTAGCCCTGAAGACCACCCAGGTGGTGGTGCAGTCGCGTCTGGGCGAGAAAATGGAAACGCAATGCAATCCCTTGGCTGGCAACGATTGGTTCAACATTGTGGTCGTCGATCATCCCGATGTGTTGGACGAGACAAAAAAGGCGTTGGCCCTCAAGCAACAGGGAGCAGGCGGGGAGAGTATACTCCAGCGTCTGCCTCTGTGTGTGGAAATCTCGCTAAAGACATCCGAAGGTGACAAAATGATTTTGGAGGTGTGGTCCCTCGACTTGATACCAAATGGTGGAAATAGTGCGCAACGTGAAGGAGGCGATGGGAAAGTAAGCGAAGGAACTGGAGGTGGAGACAACGAGGGACAAACTCTTAAAGCAGCACATGCCATATACAATAGAATGAGTATCATGCTAAAGTCATTGATATCCTTAACGAGGACAACGCCAGCCTACAAACTCTCGCGTCGACAGTGTCCGGACTCGTATGGAATATTTTATCGCATTTATGTGGACAGGCCGGAAGTGCATACCCTAGGCGAGGGCCATAAGAATGTAAAGATTGGTCAACTGAACACCATAGTGGGCTCTTTGGTAATGTCTGTGGCATATCGCACCAAATTGACAATTTCACCAACTGCCCAGCAGAAGGAACAGAATCAGATAATTATGCTTAAATCGGATCATTTTCGTCCACAAAGTGCCACACAAAATGACAGTAGTTCACCCACTACTCTGCCTGCCACAGGATTACAGAGATCGGCGGCCAATGACGCGAAACGCTTCATCGATATCGAGAAACCGTTGCGTCCCGGGGCCTTTGCCGATACGGGTAAATTGCGTCAATATACGGAAGATGATTTCGTTTTACCCGAAACGCCGCCATTTGAATGGTTACTCAAGGGTCGTGGCTCATCAATTGAATCCCTCAATCGCCTGGATAATCTCAACAATCTGAACAACAACAATTCGAATACTTATAATCACAACAACAACAATTCAACGGGCTTTAAGAGCTATGAGAAGCCAAACGAGAGAAGCTGCATGTCACCCATCAAGAGTCTATTAATACCCGCCCCAACAACCTCCAATGGTAGCGCCAGCTCCACCCTACAGAATCATCATCATTCAGATCCTTCTCTAACCTCACCCATCGATGATGATGATAATCTTCTTAAAGAATTGCATTTTCCATTCGCCTCGCCCACATCGCATGTAAATGATTTGGCCAAGTTCTATCGGGAATGCTATCATGCTCCACCTTTGCGCGGCATCAACGAGTTGCAGGCAGAAGTCTCCTCATCATCCTTATCATCCAATGCCAATACACAACCTACAGCGAGTAGTAATCCCACGGGCATAGCTTGCGGATCGTCTGCCTCATCAGCCATGTCAGCTGATCCTAGTGCTATGGATGATTTATCCCGGCAGTTGGAGCAATTCGAAACGTCGCTGGAGGATTACGATAAACTTGTCTCACAATTTGGTCTAACTGGCTCCTCATCCACGGGCAGTAGGAGCAGTGGTGGTCTCCAGATGAGCAATTAGATCACATAGACACCCCCAGATAGAGAGCGAGAGAGATTGAGAGACAATTTGCTAAATAATATTTATCATTTCTTTTCATGTATATGCCATTTCTGTTTAGTTCAAAATTTATATATTATGATGACATATGTATGTACATACATATATATAGGCTGCTATGATATAATTGTACATATACCAAATAGTGTGTGATGAGGATGATGATAAGGAGAGACAGAGAGCAGAAAATATTGAAATAATCTGGAAGAATGCCAAAAAGTTAACTAATTCAACAACTAAACAGTAAAGCAAAAACTGAATATTCCCCATTTCAAATTCATAATAATTTTTGCATAAACTTTTGCACTACTTTTTATTAATGAAGCATTTGTTTTCGTATTCCGAAACCTAGTTTTAGTGGTTCGTTGAATTCTAATTGATTTTCATAAGTAAATTTTGTAATTCTCATAAAAATCTTTCAACGTCCTCGAATATTAGTCATTTGGTTGTAGAACCGTGTCCCAGATTTAATAGACGTGAAATTACGAATCGGAATTCATAGCTAGCGCATATTTACTTCTGAGAAAAAATGTAAAAACGAGAAAAAAAACTAGCAAAACAAAAGTTAAATAAGTACTGCTTTCTTATCTAACAAAGTCAAGGTTGATCACTCCAACACTTTTTCATACATATTTGTATATAGAAACTCTTCCAGATTACTCTGTAGTCTCTCCTTGTCCTCACTTCTGTATAAAACTATTTAAGAAAGGGCTTGCATTAAAAACCTATTACTAATAATTGCTGAACATATTTGCTATATAGTTAAACAATAAACATAGGCATTTCAAAACAGTCCCCAAAAAACATACATATATATATTTATACATAAGTAAAGTACATAAACAAGTATAGGCTTTAGTTCTAAGTTTTGTAAGTATATAAGTTAAAGTTGTGTCTTTATACTTATCTTAGCAGAGGGCTCTTGTCAAGTTTAGAAATTCAAAGCAGCAGTTTAGCCTAGCCATAGCCACAAAGTAAAATACAGTACATAAGATACAAATACACATACAAAACATACATATATACTACTACATATTTATAAGACTCGTAGCTGGTTTTTGTTTGTTTCGTTCTTCAAGTGCCTATGAAATAATCATTTTGTATGTATAATATATATTTATATATGTAGGTATATGCGATAGATATCAACAATTGATGATAAAGTTTATTACACAAATGCTAAAACACATTGGAGATAGTAGCTACAACTACATCCATATCAGCTGTAAGATTGATTCTTACAACCTAAGTAAATGGTTGCCTTTGTTTTGTTGTCTTGTTTTGTGTCACCCCAAATATATAATATTAATTATCAATGAAAATGTTGTATAACAAAATTGTTTTTTGAACTGAAAGTCTGTCAAAAGCATAACGAATTATTTGATGTATATAAAAAAAAATTGTACGCTATATAGATACATATATTGGATATATCTACCTTGTAATGCAATTTTGCGAGCTATGTTATTATTACTATTTATTTTGCCTTCGCATGAAATTTAAATTCAAATTAGTTATTAATCAAGAAAGAAAATTTAAAAAATAAAAAAACAACTCGCATTGTTAATACAAAAACAAAATCATTACATATAAATTATCGCCTTTCTTTTGCCGTGGTAAATGATTTTTAGCACATGCTACGCCAATGTGAGATAGGGGCGTGTTTCCAGTTGATCACGAGATGTACGTCAGTATATAGTATGCATAAATCTTGGTAGGTATATATATTTTGATTATCACTATTTCAAAAAGTGATCGACATATTTATTTTGTTCTACAATTAACATTGGGTTATCAGTGATTCAAAAATGACTCGATCAGCTGACAGTTTACTTTTTTACATTCCAAACTAAGTCTCCGCTCACTATATAAATTTATCTAACATGAATTTAATATATGTATGTAACTATGTTTATGTTTAAATTAGTTCGAATACCATTTTAGCTAATCCTGACCTATGCTGACGAATGTTCTTTACCAATTTGGTAAAGCCGGTTATCAGTTGTTGTTGTTTATTTATTTTCCTTGTTTTCTTTTTTTTTTTATATGTATGTATATAATTTGTTGACGTTTAAATATTGTATAATATAAAAATGTCAGAGTTACTCTTACTGTTTGTTGATTAAGCTGCACCTGACTTTCAGTCAGACGAGAATACAATATAATTTAATGTATATATGTATATGTATAACGTTTGTTGTTGCCATTATCAATTAGCATTCACGATCGCACTCGCTCAGTAACAGCTGGAAGCGCTCTCAATCCCACTCCCACTCTCCTTGTCTCTGAACATTTGCCATTTCTCTGGCATAGGCGCAGTCAAAGGGGGTTGGCAAAAAGTGTGCAACTAATCAGAATATTTAATAGCTAACTTCATGAACTTCACTTTAGTATATTTTTCCTATGTTAAATCTCACTATATTAATTTCTGGTGACAGGGAACTAATTTTTAAATTTTTATGCCATTACAGAGGATATAAATAATTTGACCAGTGACGGTCTGTGTGTTTCTATGCAGACAAGTCTTTTATTTTTGAGTTATTTCAACAACATGTTCATATTTTGGCACGTTATCGGTTCCGAAACATCGCTTCCGGGTATTAAAACTGCGATCTTGTCATTCCTCGCTCGTAATTAGTTGTAATCATCTTTATTTATACCTATCCTGTTTTCTTTTTATATGTAACCTATTATCTCATTACATTTAATATTTTCTATTTCTTTAGTTTAATTTATGTTTATATATGTAATACGCCTATGCCCTTAGGTCGGAGTGGGTAGAGGTTGTAACATTAACTTTACTTAGGGTCATTCGTAACAGGCCCGGGCCTGGTGTCATATGGGCCACTTGTTCGTACTGAGCGTTGTACGACTACGTCTATATAAAAAAAAAAAAAAAAAAAAAAAAAAAAAAAATATGTAAACTTTCTTTTGTCTACTTACCTACTATCTACTACGTTATAGAAATCAACCAATTCCTGTTTGCTATACAATATGCTACATGTGGGAGAGGGATAGCCACGTTTAACACTTAAAAAAACTGTTGTGGGAAATCACAAGTTCACCATCCTTTGCCCGCTGGGCCTTATCGGCAAATATTTAGAATAAAGTTCAATATTACACATATTAATTCGATATTTCGCATAATCATTCATTTTTAATATTTTACCAAAATTTTTAAAGTTAATTTTGCCATGTCTTTCTGTCAGCGCTTACACACATATACGGTGACAGAGCGTAAACGCAATTGTAGAATAAAATTGTTGATAAAAAGCTAAAAATTGAAAAGGAAAAGATATATACATATTTATTATTTTTATACCATACACCCATAGGGTGAAATGGTATATTAAAGTCGCCAAAATGTATGTAACAGGCAGAAGGAAGCATCTCCGACCCCACAAAGTATATATATTCTTGATCAGGATCAACAACCGAGTCGATCTAGCCATGTCCGTCCGTCTGTCCGTCCGTCCGTCTGTCCGTCTGTCCGTATGAACACCTAGATCTCGGAGACTGTAAGAGCTAGAGCCACCAAATTTGGTACGTAGACTCGTGTAGTATGTAGAGTGATCAAGTTTATTTCAAATTTTTGCCACGCCCCTTTCCGCCCCCGCAATTTAAAAAAAGCGTTTATCTCAAAAACTATTCCAGCTAGAGACCCCATATTTGGTATGTATATTCGCTTAGTAAATGCACACATTTTGTATGTATAAAAATTTTGCCACGCCCATTTCCGCCCCCGTAATTTGAAAAACTTGATTATCTCCCGTTCTTTTTTACCTTATGCAATCACACTTGGCACACTTAAATTTAATACTAATATCTAGCAAAATTTGATCAAAATCGGACAAAAAACAGTCGAGTTATGCATATAAACGTTTTTCCATAAGGCCGGAGTTGGCGGTTGGCTGGTGGGGGCGCTAGGGTGCTCGTATGATTGAGTGAGCGAGATACTAAGATATGCTTGTAAAAAGCGTGTGAAAATGCATTTGTTTAATAAAGTTGAAATATTTGCTTTACTGGTGTATGGTATACCTAAGTCGGCGAGACGACTTACTTACTTCATTAAAATAAATAATGATAGATAATTATTAAAATATGAAATAAATTAATAATTATTATTTTTAAGGGGTTACGCCACCCCTGAGGTCCAAAAAACAGGTGAAAAAATGAATTATTACTGTGCGGCCAGTATACAATTTAGGAAAAAACTTTTATTATACACAGATTGAGGGTACTTTTAAGAGTATTTATTGAAAAAAAAAATTTTTTTTAAAACAAAATGGCGGAGATGTGGGTCGGCAAGTGCCACCATGATTTGTAAATCCTTGCAGGTGGGGTGTCAAATTTCTCGGCTAAACATCACCCGAAAAATCCGAAAAAAAAAATCTTGTTATTCAGGAACGCTATGGCTATCCGCCCACGTAGGATTTTTTTTTTTTTATTTTTTTTTTGGCAAATTGGCGGCTGTTTTAACAAAAAACGCTCTTTTTCGGAGAACATTTTTGGCTAAAAAAATTCATAACTTCCAAACAGGACCTTAAATCAAAAATCCTACGTGGGCGGATACCCAACACTGTAAAGAATATGTGGTAAAAATTTAAGCCAAATCGGTCCAGTAGATTCGGAGATATTTGACACCCCGGTTCAAAAAAAGTAGTTTCGAGAAAAACGAAAAAGAAAAAAATTTACCGCGTCGGGGCCGACTCGGCCGCGCTCACTTCTAAACGCTGTAACTTCGGAACTAATTCGAATACCGATATGATGTAAAGTGTAAAAGATTCTTCAAACTATAGAGGATTTTTAGAGCCAAAAAAATGTTTTTTTTTTTCAGGGGTGGCGTAACCCCTTAAAACATTTAAAGTACCACTAACGGTACATTAACAGGAATAACATTAGAACATTAGTTTTTCTCCATTAGATTTCTCTCTTTTTGGAGAATACAATTTGAAATATTCAGTGGCGGTCACGAATTTATGATGTGTTTTTCTAAGTTCTTCTCTTTAAAGAAGCTGTATGTAGTTGTGGTATATACATTGGAATAAAAGAAACTTTAGGTTAAAATACCTATACACCCTGGTCTTTATACTCCATTACTTCTAATATTTACTTACCATTTTTCGCCAATTTCGTCGTAGAAAAAAAGGACATAATTAGCTGAATTTAGATGTCGATATAAATTTCATTATTGCATTTTGCCAATATTATTTATTAAATCATCATACATATATAGACAATGTACTAAGTTTTATGAAGTAAAATTACAAGAATGTTCGAGTTTTGTTTATGCCAAATAATTGGCGATTCGGTCCAATGTGGATAAGATGGAAATTTAGTTATTATTTGAAAAAAATTGAGAATCATTTATTTATGGATAAAGAGTTTGAAGCATACTAAGATTTAATGATTAATGACTTCAGGAATAAAAAAACTTTGCTAAGAACGATGCTTGCAAAGACGGTAATCACAGATCAGCTGATTAATTCATTTTAGAAACTTTCCTTATAAAGTTTCGCTTGAACTATTTTTATCTCTCTTTATATCCTTTCACCGCCCATGTCCTTTTCTAATCTATGAATATTTGCTTATTGCGCATTCTTTGACAAAACCGTTATCTACAGATTGCAGTTTTAGTGTTGCTTATTTTTTTTTTATTATTATTGTTGTTTTTTTTTTGCTGAATTTACGTCACTATGGCAACGGCAACGACATCGTTAAGGTTAAATAGTTTATTTTTAACAAAATCTACACATACATTTGGGCCTTTATGTATGTACATATACAGTATATGCAAGTCTGTTTGTAGTTGTTTTTGTTGAGCCACAAGTTATCTGGGGTTTTTGTTGAGTGCTAATGACATTGCCACAGCAAAACAAAGCAGAAAAAAAGTAAAATAAAATAAAAATGAACTCTCAGCAGTTGCACATACATATGGCAGGAGGAGGGTGAACACAAAAGTTGCGAAACTCACAACTCATATAATTAACCTTGCATTTTAAGTACTTTTCAAGTGACACTCGCAACCCAGCAGCGGCGAATTCGTCAAAGTAAATGCAAATGCAAAACAAAAAAACGAAAAAGACGAACTTTGACACCCTATATATGTAATAAGGGGAGAACAGTTCTTTGTCTAATTGTAAGTGAACATGGTTGCATCCAAACTTATTATCGATCTCGATTTTAATAATCTCAGAATCAAAAATAAAATTATTTGTTTACAACTGGTACACTTATTTCCGCAGTTCCCATGGATCGATTTAAAATAGATCTAGATTTTAAATGATGCTTTTTTCGATATAGATCCAAGGGAACATTTTGACTTTAGCCCGGACTGATGAATCAATACTCGAAATGATAAAAAATTAACGTTTTTAAATAGAACTAACTTTCATTTAAAAACGTTTTTAACCTCGATGAAAACTCAAGTCTTATGCAGGGTAGACAAGAGTCGTCGTCTTAACTTAACCTACAGACAGGTTTCTTATTTTTTGTTCGTTTGTTATAGCTTTTGACGTCTAGTTGTTGAATATTTGTTGGTTTTGTCTCTCTCTCTCTCTGTCGCTTTGTCTCTTAGCTTTGTCTTTTGCTGTTGCCAAGGAAACATTGACGCTTAATGAAATGATTTGCCATTTGACTTTGATTTGCAATTGCAAAACAGAAAATCAAAACCGAAACCTAAACCCCACCCGCCACCCCATTAAGGTTGAACTACTTCGAAGAGCCATCTGCCCCCTGACCACCGACCATCTCCGCCCACTCGATTAGCCACTCCAAGCAATCAGTGTGTCTGGCCTCACGTTCGCCATCTCTTTTGCACTCTTTCTTTCGCTACACCCACGCCTATAAAAATAAATTTCATTTTGTTGCCAAAAGGCAAGAGCATTTTGATTAAATTCACGTGCCGGTCAGCGAACAAAAAAGTGTAATAAACAAATTTGCAATGCAAGGTGTCTTTTTGGAGATCGATAAGCCTCTTGCCTCTTGCTATCACTGCGATAAGACCTCGAAATGGAATGGAAATCCAAATGCAACGCGGACATTCGGCGCCGCTGACGATCAACGATCGACGGTCGTGATTGTTAACCGTGGTCGTGGGTTGTTTTTGTTGGTAGGTGGTAATTGCGTTTTTATGCAATTGGAATTTTTGAAATATTTAAGCAAAGCTCGCAAGAAAATGAGCTCGATCCATGGCTCACAAAAGCTTTGAACACAGTTCGGTAGAAAAGTCTTCAGGCGGACGAAATGTGATGTGACAGAAATATAAAAATCATCGAAAATAGTTGTGAATATTGACGGTATTAAATGTATTCAGTAACCTAATGAACCACAGTAAAAAAATGATTAAACAGTGGTTAAATTTTATTTTGGTAAATCATCTATATTAATTTAAGATAGTATCAAAAATGTTTAAAAACCTGTTATTTGATCACAGAACTTGCTATATATACAGTTTACAAATCCTTTAAAAGGCAAATTTATTTGATGTACAGTAGTGGCCACGAATTTAGTTCTGATTTCCTCAAATCCCAAGTAACTCAGTAATTTGTTGGTATTCAGATTATGTATTCATCTCAGTTTTCGCCCTATTTTGCTACAAATATTTATGAAGATTTTTCATAAATATTCATTTTTTGCTTAATGTAGTCTATGGTATGGTCATTGCAAGTCTAGATTCTTTAGCGAAGTCTGCTGATGATACAACTTTGTGGTTCTTGAAATAGGTATACAGACAACCTGCTGACCTTGTGTGGTGCCTATGATTAAAAATCTTATAAATTAGTAAGATTTATTGACCTCAAGTCGGCTAAAACCCAGCCAGATATTTCTAAAATCTGTAATATTGCTGTACTTACATATATTTATGACCCCTTGGAAGAAGTTACTTACTTAACTTTCTTACAATTTCTGGTTTAATATAGTTTAAAGTCTCCTTTGGTATCGTTTGTATCTACGTTTTCATACAAAATATTTAAACATATAGCAGCGAAATAAAAACAAATTAGTTTAAACTGACCATTCATACGCACTGCAATTGCTTTCAGTGCGTTTCCTTTTTTGACAAACTGTACGCAGATGCAGTTATTTACATGGGCGTGTACCATATCTATGTGTGTCTATATAAAGAGACAGTATTTTGTGTGTATGTATGTGTGCAGACTCCACAGTAAAATTTCCAACTACAAAACTCGAGTTGTTTGTTGTTTATCTGGTTTGCCGGCTTTAGGCCAGCTGCAATAATAAAATAGCATAAATTGAATTTAAATATAGAAACCAACCAACAACACCCACTGCATCCGCTTGGAAAGCGCCCATTTTTTGCATTTTCAAATTCGGTTAGGGTCTCTAGACTGATTAGCTGAAAACTAATCGAGAGCCTTGAATCGGCGAAATAAAGTTCATCATGTTGTTTTTTTTTTGTTTTGTTTTTTGGTAAACAACAACATAAAAATAAAATGTAATTTAATTACGAGGCGCCCAGACGGTTCTATGCTGTTGCTACGTGCCGCTTGTCGTGTGGGAACGCAGACGGAAGACACAAAGACGGACGGACAGACAGTCGTAAGACGGCCGGTGACAGTCCGCTCTCTCCTTGCCGCTCTCCCTCCCACACTCTCGCTATCACACACACACCTATCGTGGCCTTGTGGTGTCGCTTTGTTTGTTAACTGAATTAAACAATAACAATTTAAAGTATATTTTTTTGTGTTAAATGTTACAAAAAAGCAAGAGGGCTGGTCCTCCATAGATTACCGTAATTTATATACCCTTAAATATGATGCACGCAAATTTGGCTAATTGTTTTCAACATCAAATTAGTTTATATTTTAAAGAGAACATTAAGATCCGGGGGAAGTCACAAAATGCGTACAAATTTCACTCCTAAATTAAAATTTTTCTTGGGTTATCAATATTCTTATTCTCTGGGTAGGTCCATATTTATTTATCAGCTTAGCCCAAAAGTTATAAACTTTAAGGTAAGGTGATATTAAACTAGCAATAACAACTTGGACCTTTAACTAAATACAAGTACGTTGACTCTTAAAATAAGATTTTAGTCATGTATTTGCTTTTTAATTGAAAGGAAACTTAATAAGTAACTTAAGTTTTATTAAATTATGTTATACAATTTAAATTTTATTATGCATGGTATTAGTTGGAAGGTCAAAAAATAAGAAAAAAATGTTGTATTTATTGCTTTTAAACTACATGATTAAAACTTTAGAATTATCAAATAGTATAATAAATATTTTAAACTTTCATACACAGCGAATAATAATTATTCTGCATTTAAAAATAGATAGAATCATTGACTAACATTTTAATAAAAATAAATAAGTTTCTATTCAATTTAAAGTGAACAGTGAGTTTACAATTCTTATCTTGTTTGCCTATCGGACTTATCAGGAAGAAAATTAACATATGTATTTTTCTTTGTTGCGCTACAAACTTCTTATAGAAATTAATAGACCCTTTCTTAGTTGGCGTATTATAAACAAGGTAAAATCTTTCGAATAAAGATAAAACAAAAGCCCTTTGATTCGTGTTGGCAATGCATTATTTGCATTGTGCTGATATACAAATAAAGAGCAATTGTTGCCAACTGAGAGTTTATTATTATTAATTGTAAATATTTTTACATTGCGGAAATCGCGAAATTCGACCCTCAATGCGGCGCAAAGGCGGAAGTTTTTTTCATTTTTGCAAATTGAGAGAAATAGAAATTGTAGTGTAATTAAAATTGAAACTAATATCAATAAAATGAGTCAATCTCTTTCCAATTTAACATTTCAACTTTGTTTATGAGTACCTACCCTATATTTATGTATATACCTGCCTATAATTAGTTAGAACTACTGATAAGTCTATCGTTACGAAAATTTGTAGTGTTTTTATACTCATAAAACGAACACACATGAAGCTGATAAGGGAATCGAAAAATAAAGAAAAACAAAGCACCTTAATAAAATCTTATCTCTAGACATTGTAAGAATTTTACTGCCGAATTCGTTAAGAAATAAAAGGTTTGCTTATTTCGCTTTTAAATTTATGCGCCCGGAATTGCAGTGTTGCCTACCCAAAATATAGTTATCGATATCACTTTGGTTATATTTCCGAGAATCATTTTGGCCCGGCGAATTGCGGGCTGGGCGAATTCGAGTATAAGTCAGGAGGTTTGACTATTTTAAGCATTTAACACTTGTTATTTGTATCATTGTTATTAATTAGTATTATCATTTAGTATAGCATGCAAATGGAAAACTATCAAAATTAACTATTTTTTTAACTTAGGCGACAACTATGTACATCCCATGCCCTACCTAATCTGCTGTATATGCACTTTTGAAAACTATTTTGCATCTTTCGTTATTACCATGTACTAGTTAATTATTTCCTTAGTTTCTTAACTACATATTGGGTTTCAGGTAAAAGCTTCGTGGGCTTCCGTCGGCCCCAAAAATAATAAATAGTACTTTAAAGATGCGGCGTTGGTGTGAAGCGACAGAGTGTCCAGCTGTCGGTAATGGACGCAGCTACGTAGTTTTCCTGAGTGTTACGTCTTTGTTTACGTGGGTATGGTGTGACCAGATTACAGACCAGATTTTGCTGCAAAGAAGTTAAATTTCTACACAAAAAACACAATTCTATTTTAAAGTGTTAGTTGTTGGTATACATTAATTCTGTTTATTTAATAGAAAAGGTGCTTGTAGTTAAATTGTTTTGATAAATATTTGATTTTAAAAACAAATGATATATAATTAATTAATTAATTTGTGGAATTTGATTGTTGTTGTTTTCTAAGCAAATGATGTTGACAGTTGTGGCCCTTTTTGGCAGTTTCAGCTTACTCGCGAACCGGATTTAGCTGGAAGTCAGCTAAATTGGCATTGCCAATACGAGCAGCAGCAGCAACAACAACCACATTAAGTGGGAGATATAATCTTTACCGATTTCAATTTGCAGTGTCTATCTCGTCGTCGTGTACTAAAAACGCCTTGTAGGCCAGGCCAATACCAACAACAAGTGCAACAAGTGAAAGCGATTACAACAAATAAACATGCCACCCGTGCAGTAAGCAAAGAATGACACAAAATCTAATCCAAAAACTGATTAAATGGCCTTGGAATTCAGCTGCCTTTACGCCCACTTCTAATTCCACATTACATCACATTACCCCTTCTCCTTGGCCGAAACCCACTACAATTCATTATAATACGGCCTAATCTCGCACTGACCCACTTGATGCTGCTTTCATTCACTTGTCTCTGCGTCCTCTCTCTGTCTCTCACTCTCCTTTCAGTCTGTCTGGCTTGTTGCATTCGCTCATTTCGCTAATCCCCATTGAAATGCTTTCTCCCCCCACCCAACACATCCATCAATCGAAATATGCAAATCTCTTGGGTCCATTCCATGGGAGGCATTGAATTTGGATGCTCAGGTCTGCTGCAGATGCATTTACCAGGGTGTTAATGCGCCAGATGTTTGTTTCTATCCATCGATGACGTCATGCGGTCGTCATCAATTCAACAATTTATTTATAGATGCCGCCGCCGTCGCTACTCTTGTTTACCATAGCCCCTAAACATATGTATGTGTGTGTGTGTGTGACTGATGTGCGTGTATTTGATGTGTGTGGGTTGATTAGTTTTTTTCAAATTGGCGGCAAATTCTATTTCATTCATTTAGTTTAGAGTCATCGATTTGTTTCATAGAATTTTAGTCCGTGTTTAGTAGTTGGAATCTTCTAAATAACCCTTAAGAAGTGGCAAATCTTTGAGTGAAATTGAAGATTATTATTCTGCTAATACACACCTCGATCCCACACTATTCATCTGACATAAAAAACTTTATTTTAACCCAATATTAAAAGAATTCTTTAATCATACGCCGGTCTAAGCGGGGGAAATAAGGAAAATTTGCTCTCAAAAGTATGAAAAAGCTGTAACTTCTAAACAAATTTGTAAAATACTCTTTGCATAAAAGAAAAATTCTACTAAATGTTATAAATTTGTTGCAAATAAAAAAAGTTGTATATTTTTTACTGTTATTTGATGGACGTAATGAGAGCCACGAAAAATCAAAAATTATTTAACACATCGATATTTTGGTGAGATCCCCGGACCTTTTCCCTGAAATCCGTCCATATTAAAATGTGAAAAGGATAACCAAGTTAATAGATGTAAGCCTAAAGATTTCAAAATGTCCATATAAAAATTATGTGGCAAGTTCTACGATCAGAAAACAGATTCATAATACTCAATAAAAATAATGGAGTAAAAAATGTAAGTCGTGGGACCTATTCGGTTAAAAAGTCAAAAAGTAAATATAGATTTGATAAGAACAATTTATAGTTCTTTATAATTTTAATTTGTTTGAAATGGCATCTCCGATTGCATTCCCAGATTTGGGCAGAGGGTTAAATTAAACACTTTTTGTTAAGACTTCATTCAATCTCAGATTGAAATTTGAATCTTGGCCACGCCCTTGTTTAGGGTTTTAGTAAAACTTTCATCAAGTTTTTTCATCTTATGTCAAAAAGAGGCAAATTATCAATTTCAAAAGCTATAAATTTAATATACAATGTGTAACTGGAACAAAAATAAGTTTCATTACAAAGTTTGGAGATAAGCACACTGCAAACCAGGGATTGGGTAAACTGTTTTCCGGGACGAGAAATGGATTTAGTTATAAATTGTTAAAAGGAAAAGTTCTCTAAGAATTTGAAATTGAGTTTGGTATAGGAATAGATTTAGCAGACTAAAAGGTACAATAGTATAGAAAAGAAAGCCCTTTAAATCAACTTGTTCACTTCATCGTAATCACTATCTTTATACACAATTTATAAACATTTAAGGATTATTTATGCCTTATCTTTGTCAAATTGATATTTTGTCTGCCCAATTATTCCATGTAATGACACATTTATATCGGGTTTCACCTGACCATATCGGTTTTCACTTCATTCCCCATTGCCGCAGGTTGCAGCCAGCGCCCTTCCGTGCCGTATAACGCTTCCACTAGAACTGTTCGCTCTTTGCATTGCACCCGAAATGAGGAATCTAAAGCTTTTATTTTCATTCTCGTATGTATTGTATCGTCTTTGCATTCGTCAGAAATATGATTCACAAAAACGACAACTTGATAAGAGGTTCTGAAGCTCACAGAACAAACAAACTCCCAACTAAAGCAATTTCAGTCTCCAGTTGCTCATAATCTGTCCAGTTTAGTGGACACACAAACTAAACTATATTTATTAACCATTTGTAACCATGATGTACTCCAAAGCAGAAGTGTAAACATTAACAGAATATCTATTAAAAAGTACTTACTAATTCTAGTGTTCCTTGGTAATCCATTCCAGAGTCCAGGCCGTCAATATGTCGCTGGGTGCAATGCATTGTACGCGTTGCGCCGATGGTTTCGAACCCACCGAGAAGATTGTCAACTCTAATGGAGAACTCTGGCACACGCAGTGCTTTGTGTGAGTTGGAACAATTTATCTTACCATTTGTCTTTGACTGATTCTATCTGTAAATGTCTTGCAGCTGTGCCCAATGCTTCCGACCATTCGAGGATGGCATCTTCTATGAGTTCGAGGGACGTAAATATTGTGAACGTGATTTCCACGTGCTGTTTGCTCCGTGCTGCAATAAGTGTGGTGAATTTGTTATTGGACGCGTCATTAAGGCCATGTCAGCCAGTTGGCATCCACAATGTTTCCGCTGTCAATTGTGTGCCAAAGAGCTTGCGGATTGCGGATTCATTAAGAATCAGAATCGTGCTCTATGCCACGAATGCAATGCCAAGGTTAAGGCAGAGATAACCGGAAGATATATGTGTCAGAAATGCCAGTAAGTAAGAGACAGCGGCTGTTCCAGACAAGAGATTGATTTAAATCTTCACTTTTAGTGGCCTCATCGATGAAGAACCTTTGCGTTTTCGCGGAGAAGTCTATCATGGTTATCATTTTAATTGCACAGCCTGCGGCACTGAATTGGATTCCACTGCGCGTGAGGTCAAGAGTCGTCCTGGCTTAGCAGCCAATGATATGGTGGGTTAATTCCAAGTGATCTGAATGAGTGAATAATAATAAGAAAAACTATTTTTAAATGATCAGAATGAATTGTATTGCTTGCGCTGTCACGATAAAATGGGAATTCCCATTTGTGGCGCCTGTCGACGACCCATTGAGGAGCGTGTGGTCACTGCCTTGGGCAAGCACTGGCATGTCGAGCATTTTGTGTGTGCCAAATGCGAGAAACCATTTCTGGGTCATCGGCATTATGAAAAGCGTGGTCTGGCCTACTGTGAGACGCATTATCATCAATTGTTTGGCAATTTGTGCTTTGTCTGCAATCAGGTGATTGGAGGAGATGGTAAGCAAATTATTCACCAAATCATTGGTCAAAACACTTTGTGATCAAAATTTCCTTTCGTTTTTAGTTTTCACTGCTTTAAATAAGGCCTGGTGTGTCCATCACTTTGCCTGCTCGGTGTGTGATACAAAGATGACTCAGAAATCGAAATTCTATGAATATGATGAGAAACCTGTATGCAAGAAATGCTATGAACGCTTCCCCAATGAGTTGAGGCGTCGTTTGCGCACTGCCCACGAAATGACAATGAAGAAGAATGTCTAGTTTGAAGCTCTATGCCAATTTGAGACCAAAACACAGTGCCTTTTTGTCTATTAACTAAATACATACTAAAAAATGCCTTTCTCCCGCTCTCACATAATTAATTGTATGTGTATGTGTATCTAATCCAGCTAAGCAACAACAAAACAAATCAGATATGTATTAACAGCTTTTAATGTTGTTATTTAATTTGAACTTTTTATTTATATACATATATTATATATGAATGTTTTTTGTAATATGAATTTAAATATATTATTCTTTCCATATATGGAAATAATAAGAAGGCATTTGAGTGTTAACTTATTAGCTACAAATTTGAATTAAACCAAACCAGGTCAAATGGTATCGGAATGATTGTCTGGAATTTATAAAACTTTGACACTCTTGACAAATAATTAAACAAAAAATGTAAACGAATAGTTTTATGATAATTATGGATCAATTAATTTAGCCAGACAGCGAAGAGAATATTTATATACTAAAGCGCAAGATGAACGCGTTCAAGCAAAGAAAAAGCATCAAGAAAGCACTGAAAATAATATAAAAATTAATAAGCCTGTCAATTATGCACATATAACCAAAGGCTTCACTGTGGACAATTCGCTGAAGTATGTCATTAAAGGTATTTACAGCCATAACTATAAATAACTAAAAATTGATGATAATTACCAACAAATATTTTGTCTCTTAGGTGGAGAAAACGCAGCTGTTAATGATGACTATATCTACGCTGGTTGTGAAGACCCAAAAATCATGTTAACCACATCGCACGATGCCTCGTCGCGAATGAAAATTTTTATGAAAGAACTTCGCCTGATTTTACCCAACACCCAGCAGATGAACAGAGGCAAATACAAGATGAGAATGAATGAAGAATGCATGAGACCGTGATGCATGCATTATAATTGTACATGGACACCGTGGTGTACCGGATGGCCTCGTTGTTTGTCACCTTCCTTATGGTCCTACTGCATTTTTCAATATATCTGATGTTGTGATGCGGCATGATATTCCTGATATTGGTAAAATGGGCGAGCAAAAGGCTCATTTAATATTTCGACGCCATAAATATAAATACGTAAATTGAGAATTGGAGCTTAAAGAAGTTGGACCGAGATTTTAATTGAAGCTATATCAAATTAAACTGAGTACATTGGAGAATATTAAAGCAGCCGATTCCGAATGGGTTAATCGTCCATATTTAAATTCATCTGTAAAAAACAAAATATTTTCTAACGATTCTGGCATTCCAAATAAGAAGTCGACGGATTAAAATAAATTCTAATAGAATATATTTGCAATTATTGGATTTCTTTATATTTCGTACTATCTTGTATTGTGCACAAGTGTCAATATTCAAAATATTATGATGTGATTATGATTATACATTAACTGGGAATTTTTAACCGTTGAAAAACCAGGATCCAAACACAAAGCTATCGTTTTGGAGTTCATTTGCCATGAAAATTACTTTCAACTTAAAGCGGCTTATCTGAAAAAAATACGTATCTGTTATCCAATAGTGTTCCTTCGCTGTTATCGATTGCCTAGAACATTCATACATATATATTAATTTATTTTTAAATTTTAAATGAAATCACTGCAATATCAATTCAAAACACATAATTTCATCCGCCTTATTGAGGGAAGAAGTAAGCAAATCTTTTCATTACATAAACGGTCTGCAATATTGTATACGATTATAGTAAAAATGTTTTATTTGTGTTGCGCAATTGTTTACAAAAAAGGTGTACATAACTTTTACTAAGTTTTTTAAAACTATGGTCTTTTTCAGTTTCTGACAAAAACCGGTGTAATATGTTGTATGTGGCTAAGTACGATGATTATGTTTGCAGCGTATCATCGAGTTCTTCTTCCTTAACTGGTGTCTGTGCTGCTACCTTTTTCAAAACTTTTGTCACAACTTCGCTCAATGACTCTTTGGCTCCAGATTCTAAGATATCAGCTGTTTTTGAATAGGTTGTGTCATCAGTTCTTAACCTTAATATAGAAATTAGGGCCAATTCTGAGTTGGATTTAACATATCCATTCTTTTCTTTTGTACCGTTCACTAACATGGTAACCAAATATTTCATCACTTCCAAATTAATCTCATCAGCAGTTAGACTTTTTGATAGATGAGTGCAACTCTTTGCAACCAATTGTTTAACATCGTTGCTTGTATGATTCATTGCCCTAGATAATGCTACAACAATACTATTTGGGATTTCACCTCTACTAGAAAGGACATGCTGCAAAAGATATGTGGCAGCTCGAATTGCATTGCAAGCAATCGGCACTTTGTCTGATGAAATATTACCTAAAATATTGGCTATGATTCCATCTTGTAATTTTGGTGTCAACACTTCACTTGGACACTCTTTTAGGGCAACAAATAGAACAATTGTAAAGCCATGCTTGACCAATGGATCATCAGAATTTTCGGCCAACACATTATTATTCAAGAAATCGCTAATTTGAGCTGATGGCATATACTTTAGCATAGCTCCCAAACAACCGCCAACAGCATTTCGTGTTACATCCTCTGAATGTCCAATCATATTCAACAGAGTACCAAACACTTGTTTTTTAATGGGTTCGGACATTTTATCGCCAGACGGGGTAAGTATGCTTCGAAGGGCATGCAACATAGTTTCTCGGACAGCAGAGTCATCGGAATTCTTAATGCCAGTGTGAATTTCATTAAACAGCGGATCGGCTCTTGAATGTATTGCCACCAATTCGGAAAGAGCTTTGCCAGCCTTCATGCGCACATTTCGATTTTGGTCATGGAGCGCTTTAAGGAAAGTGGTTTGAAGTTGTGGTAAGAACTGTTTCAATATTACTCCCACTTTGTGAAGCAGTATGGCCAATGTTTCCAGAACAGCTGCTTTGACACCAGAATTGAAACGATCTCCCAAAATACGAATCAATGGTCCAGTGATATGTACGACCGATGGTTGCAGAGATTGTGCACTCGTAAGGAAGATAACTTCGCCTAGTCCTTGGGCGGCATTTTCTTTTTCCTCAGGCAAACCGTTGAGAATAGCTTCCCGGAAAACGGGTAAAAGTGGCGTAATGCCCTTGGGTAAGCAAAATCCTGGCAACTCCTTCTCCTTTAGATCACTGGCAGCGAATCTCACAGCTTGACGCACATCGCTGACATAGGCAATTTGTTGAGTCGAATTCAATCCCTTAACTACAGCATTGAGAGCTTCCCATGATTTTTGTAGAATTTCCTTATCGTTATCAGCCATTAGTCTGAGCAGACAACGCAGAATCTGAGGAATGTATTGTGAATAATCTCCAGGTGAATGAATGCAAAACGCTGACAATAAACTAGCAGAAGATTTTCGTGTACACAAATCATCAGATTTGGCAGAAACCATAAGAGTATCCATGATTGTCCTGATGCCAACCTCATCAGTTACCGATAATATGACAGTTTGGCAATATTCCAGTTCCTGAGCCTCATTGGCTGTGCCATGTGATTCTGATAGAGCGTCCAACAATGCAGACAATATTTTGGGCAAATATTTTGTTAACGCATCACCAGCAACAGACACAAGTATAGACAACGCCTTTGTATTCACAGGTGGAGCAGTCAATTGCGGAACAAGATAGGGAAGCACAACTCTTGATTTAATGGACATCACTTGACGCAATCCATCCAAAGTGTTTTCGGCGACCAATGGATCTGGATCCGAAAGACCTTCCAACATAAAGGGAAGAATATCATCGAGAGCCCGAGAACCAACAGTACTATGCAGGGACTCGAATGTTTTTGCAGCCGCTTCACGAACTTCTGGCAAAGGATCCGACAGAGCTTTGCGTACGGTTGGAACCAAACTATGTACAAATGACAGAACCATTTCCTTTGATGTCGATGCCATAATTTCTGACAATCCAATACAAACGCCCTGCCTTTGATCAGGATGATCAGAGTTTAATCCACTTTCTAGAATGGGTATAATTTCGGGTAAAACTCTTTCGCCAAGTTTTCGCACCAAGTCTCCCAGAGTCCGAGCTGCAACTTGTCTTTTATCATAACTGGTGCTGGCCAAACAACCCAGCAAGAGGCCAAACAATGTGGGCAGAATCTCACGCAGAGTACGTGGTGTATTTGTAACCACAACTTTCCACACATGCAATGCTGCTTGACGTACCATCAGGGACACGTCACTGCGGCCCATATATAAACCGGATAACACTCTGTTACGACGTTCATCGCCCAAGAAACGAATAATAGCTGTGTGGGATTGCTCGGTTCCGAAATTGTCATCTTCGCTGGCCGTTTCCGTTGTCATTTTTCCAGATACTCCTGATATGCGATACAGTAAATCACCTAGTAATTGAACTGAGCTATATCTAATGCGCCAATTGTCGTCAAAAAGTCCCTTCTCAAGCTCAGGCAATAAAAGAGCCACTGCAGTTTCAGCATAAAGATTGACAATCCGCTGTCCTGCTTTCAATGCAGTTTCACGCACATATTCACTTTCATCAGCTAGAGCTTTCAGAATCGGATTAATAATTTGTCCAATGTAGGGTGTAAATTCTTTTGGGAACGCTCCGGGCATGTAGATGAACATCATAATGTAACCATCCTTAACGTGTGGAGCGATATCCACTCGCTCTGCAGTGGCAATTATTTCGGGCATAAGCTTGTGCATTTTTTCCACACCAAGACCGCCAACGACCTCGGATAGACCTTGGGCAGCTCCGCTTCGATCAACACTGCTCGATTCAGATGTCAGAGTTTGCATTAGCCAAGGCAGCAAATCTTCAAATGATGATTCACCCATTCCCTTAACCATAGCACCAAGAGCACGGGCAGAAACGGCTCTCACTTCGGGCACAGGATCCAGCAATGATGACTTTAGGCCTGGTATTATACTTGGCAGATAGGGGGCCAGGTCCTTCTGATCGGTAAGCGAGTACATGTTTCCAATAATTTGAGCAGCCATCTTCCTTGTTTCTGTTGATCGATCCATAAATGCCCTCTGAACGACCGGCATAATAAGAGCCAGAGAAGGAGCATCAATAAAGTGCACAAATTTGGTTTTTAATAAGCTTTGTAGGCATGCAGATGTGTTGTTAGATGGATCCTCTAGAGCCTTCAATAAAACTGGTACAATCGCTTGAATTTCTGGATTTTTGATGACAGATCCAATCACCTTAAGGGCATCGGCACCAGCCTCCTGCACTTTGGTGTGCGAGTCACCAAGTACTTCAATTAATTTCGGAACTATACTCGGCAGACAAGACGACAGCTGCTTCGGTGCACAGAATGCCATAGCTCCGAGAAGTTCGACAGATGCCGTCTTTGTCCTCCATGAATCTTCATCCAGTGCGTCCAAGAGCGATGGTAGAATAAGCTTTACACCATGAGCTGACAATTTTCCCATAACCACTTTGGCTGTGTCATCGGCAGCTTGTCGAACATATTGCGAAGGATCACCAAAGCATTGCAATAGATGTGGTAGAACATGGACAATATATGGCTCGAATAGGCGTCCAAGTGTTGTGCATAATACCTCAAATGCAAATAGAGCTCCTTCACGGGATTTGTAGTTCTTCTTCTCTTGAATGTATGTGGTCAGTTTGGACATAATATCCAATTGTTTAAGCGACAGAATTCCAAGACCTTTGACTATACCGGCTATACCATAGGCAGCACCACGTCTTTCTCCATATTTTTCCGATTTCGCCAACGAATGCAACAGTTTTTTAATCATAGCTGGTGCTTCATCTTTAACGGAAGGCATAAGATGTGGCAAACAATTGGATACCGCCTCCTGTACTTGCTGGGAGGGTGTAGAAAGTGCCATTAGCAAACGTTTAACAATCGGATCAATGCGTTTATCATCCTTCTCCAAATGTCGAGCTAACGAGCCCATTAGAATAACAACAGCCTGACGTATGTTATCAAAACTTTGTGATTTTGGTGCTTTATCCAGAAATTCCTCAAACACTGGTAATAAGCTAACAATCGTCTCTTTGCCATGTATATCGACAATCTTTAATGCAGCTGCTAGCATTTCCTTGTGAACAATTTCCTCACGATCACCAAGCCCTTGCGATACCATAAATTGCATAATATAATTGATATCATCGACCGACAAAAATTGAGCAATACGTGAAAAAGCAATAGCAACTCCTCTCCTTGGCTTCCATTCGTCCATAGCTGGTTCGATTTCCCGATCAAATTGATCCAAAATTGGTGGTATCATTGTGAGTTTTTCATTGTATATTTCCAATAACTTCTTGATTCCATATTTCATTAATGTTTGGTCACGTTGTATAAGAGGTATTAGGGCCTCGGCTGATGCTTTTTGGATACACAATTGCGGATGGGTTATATCAGAAAGAATATCGTCGAATTCTGGAAATGGAAGATTAGAGCTATCCCATAGACTGATGGCCAAGTCTTCGTTTTCGGGTGTTACATCAAACTTAGCAATCCAAAGCCTTGCAATAATTTCCTTCTTCAGGTCGTCATTGCTATTCAAATGATCAACAATGGCCTCAATCATTATTTGCAGAGTCCGCAATGCGACATCTCTGACTGTGTCTATATAACTCTGCAGAGATTTAAGAAATAAATCGATTATTTGATTATCAGGATTAGCATTTGAACTGCCGCCAGATGACGATTTTGCAACTTCTAGAATTGCGCAAATCGCCTGCACTTGTACTTTATTGTTTTTCTTGATTAGATAAAGTAATATTTCAAACATACCCAATCTTGGCAAGTACTTAGGATGATTGCGTTCGGTTTCCTTGTGCTGCGCATGCACTTCAATCAATTGTATGATGGTTAATACAAGTTCTTCATTAGATTCAATGTTAAGGAATAAAATTGCACGTTTTAGAAATTCAAACGTATACGAGAATGACGGTGCGTCTAAATAATTATCATTGACAAGCGTTAATTTCCTTAAACTTGCAACAATACTTTCAATTTTCTCATTTAAATTGAATGCAATCCATTCTTCTTTCAAATCGAACGTAGGTTTCTGAAGCTTTATAGTGGCAATAGCAATGTCACGTGACAAATCTTGCTGATCCTTAAGACACATCTCATGCAAAAAGTAGTATAAGTTTGTCAATGGCTCAGCACTCAAAGGGCTTTCAGTTGCTTTTAGAATATCATCTAATATGGTATGGAAGTATAAAGCAATATATTCGCAGTTTCCAGCACAAGAGGCTTTAAACAAAGATATTTTACACATTAATTTTTCAAACAATTGTTGAAGACGAATCTTAATACGAAGTTCCTTTTCCGTTTGATTCTTGATTAGCTCCTCTTGCTTCTGGGTCAGCTTGATAGTTTTCGATTTGCCTTCTTTCTGACGCTTCTCGTCAATTTCTCGACGCAATTGGATTTCCTCCAGCTGTTCCTTGTAGCTATACACTTTGTTTTCACGTTTTACACCAACTGTGGCATACTGTGCATCGATATGAGGTATCACACTCTTATCGTAAAGTTCTCCATCGGGTGTTAAATAAGTTAGGTATTCTTCGTTTGTGACCGATACATTTTGAGCATCCTGAAGATATACTTTGAACTTGGATACAACAATGGGCACTATAATGTCAGGACTAATTCGAACCAATGTTGATATGATATTTTCATAGGTTGTGCTCACTTCAAAGTTTTCAATAAATTCTGTTATGATTTCTTGTTTCTTCTTTGTAATAAACTCTTTAGAACTTATTTGAAAATGCTGTTGGATGGTGGTTTCCCAAAAGAACGGATTATTGGTTACAATTGCTGGATGATGCGAAATACTTAAGAGTTGCAGGGCTAATTCCATTGACTCTTCATTGCTGACGTTTTCCAAGTAGCTTAAAACTTCTAAAGCTTTAACAAATGCCTGAGATGGGGTGCTAGATTGGTCAGTACAATCGCTGCTTTCGTATTGAATTTTGGCTACATTTATACGCCGACCGAATTCAGTTAACGCAGTCCTAACAAATTCTATAGCTCCTGAACCTTTAGTGATTTCTTTTACTTGGCCTATTGTGAATGTGCGAACCTTGGCGGAATTGTTGCAGATATTATACACTATGGCACGATACAATTGGTCTATTGGTCCCTTAATTTTATCTGGATATTGTTTAAGGAATATTTTTGCAAGCAATGAAATATGACACAATGTCTCTGGAGTGGCCGTGGTTAAGAACTTTTCATTGAAGAAGCACACTTTGTTCATGTCGAATATAGAGCTCCAAAACGATCCATTATTCTCCGACGGTTTCTCCAAAATCAACAAAATGCAAGCGATACATGCTGCCTCAGATGTATAGCTCAATTGCGAAACGTTTTGCATTGCGCTACTATATAAGGTAATGAGGGTTGGTACAATATTACTTGGATTATTAATCACTGTGTTTTGAATTGAAGACAGCATCCAATCCAGGTAGCTCTGTCTAATAGCCTGACTTGTGTTCTTCTGCTCCACACCAGTTTTGAAAATATTTATAATAACAGCGGGTAACTCGCATCGAAACTTTTCAGTCCATAGGCCAAACATGTCTAAGGTAGAGCATATAACCCGCTCCTGTGTTTCGGCTTCAAGAGCCTTCCAAAATAGATTCACTGCTTCGTCCAATATATTATGCATATTGTCCTGAGACACATTATTGAAGCTCAAATAGCCTGCACCCTGAAATATAATAGTATAAATAAGTAGAATTTATAAAAAATGAGTACAAACGAAAGGAAAAATTACCTGGATTAAATTAATTCTGTACTCGACCACATTTATCTTGCCATCAGATCCATTTAAAACCGAAAATATACGCTGCAATAACTCCTTGACAACGAGAACATCTGAGCATTTCCTTGCCAAAGATTTTAACGATTCCAGTGATTCGCGTCGGGCTGCATCTCCTTTGCTATATAGATTTTGAATCAATATCTTTCCAATCTGATTAGCATATCGACTACAATCGACATTTACTATATCAACAATAACACCAACACTTTCTAGCGTATTTTCAGGACTTCTCAAGATTGCCCGCTGCAGAGGAGGATATATTTGTGAATCAAATTCAGACTCCACTAGAGAGGCCAGAAATGGTTCGCAGCATATTATGAATGATTTGTGAGGCTTGCTTTTAGATGAAATCATACTTTTTACAAAGATATCAGAAATTTTGTTTTTATGTGTTTTTAATATAGCCGATTCTGTGCTTTTGCTCTCAAATCGTATCATCATCATTAGCATAATTGCGACATTTGAATTGGGCTCCATGCGAAATAGGATATCAAGAGTGTCATCAAAAACACAATTATTATCCCATAACTCGAATAAGATTTTTGTAGCAGCTTCCGTAATTCGTGGATTTGGGGCCGTTAGAGCGATTTGATAGAGCAGCGACTGATATTCAATAAAACGCTGCTTTTCGGTTTTAAATATGTTGGAATCGGCATCCGATTGCTTTATAATTAATGCTATCCATCCTAAAGCCACACAAGCTGGCTTTGACGATTTCTGCGGCGATGTTGATGGAAACTCTTTGAACAATAGCGTCTTGAACACATTTAACATATGCTCAATGGTTAAATCATGATGAACCTTAACTAGCTCGGATATCAGTTTTCGAACTAGAAGCTGAGATGGAGGATCCTTATATTTAGCAATCGTTGTTCCGATCACTTTACAAATACCTCGAACTATTGAAGAATTAATGCCTTTAAAAAAATTGAAAGAGAACGTTGGGAAGTCAATTAATAAACAGAAGATTTCTTAGAAGTAAAACTAGAATGTTGGCTTTAAAAGTGTTTACAACCATAAACCAAGTTGCAAAATGTTGTTTGTCTAAGAGACTCATATTTCCACACAAAAATATGAGTCTTTTTTTTTATAAAATAACGATCCGACATTCAAGTTTTAGATCTTTTTTCATAGTTATAAAAATATGAAATCTTTTATTAATAAATGCTTAAGTTTCTAAATCGGTAAAGATTCGTACAAAAATCAATAATTAAATATGCCTGTATATTAATAAGTAAAAGCTTCCGAAAATGCCAAAAATGCATACCTATAAATATTTCTATGGTATCAAAAATGAAAAAAATAACAATTTACAGAAATATTTTTGAATATTTAACGAAATATCGTTATGTATACAATACATACAAAACTAGGGCTAATGCATACGTACATATGTACATATGCATGGAGTAAATCTTAAATATGTATGTATGTACATAATTACACTCTATACTTTGATTATAGGATAATAACTCTTTGAATCTGTTAAATTTTCTAATAGACTTCACTTTATAACACTTATCGTTTGATTTGTATATATGTACATATCTAATTTTGCATACGTGCATTTTTTTGCAGCGATTCTTATATGTATGTAGGTGCATATTATGACTTACCGGGGTTTGTCAGCACGGCACATACATTTTGAAATAACGTCGAACGCTCTTCCACAGGGACATTTAGTACCCTGTTGGGTAAATCGCGCAAAGCGTTTGCCAACTAATAATAATTTTCATTAGTTTTTTGTAGTTTTCATTCATTTTTATAAAATTACCTGTCCATCAGCCATATTCACAAAACGTGTGATTAAAAATCGAGATGACACTGACACTGCCTGCCTTATTTATCGATAAGGCTATCGATATGAACTGAAAGCAATCAAAATAATCGGCTATACTTTATTTTGAAATAATAATGTATCTTGTCTTATTTTTATATACAACAAGATTCTTACTATAAATCAGCTATTTCTATTAAAGCTTGTTTATATTTCTTATTGTTCAATAATATAATTGAAAGTCGGTGTAATATGTGTTTCATATTTCACCGACTCCTTACCGTCGCTATCTTGACCCATGTTTATCGCACTGTCCCTAAAAAAATCCATAGCAAGCTGAATTGTAAATTTCTGGACCGGTCTATTGTTTTTTAAATCAAATAAAATAGCAATATTAATCAACAATGAGCTTACCGCCAGCGCTCTTAAAACGATTGAAGAATCGAGGACTTGTACAAAAACAAAATGGTAAAGATATATTTATATACGTAAAAGATGTTTGTACATCCAACTTTAAAGAGATTCATATGTATGTACATATGTATGTCGTACATTATGTGTGTGTACACAAAGAGAGCAAATGTTTTCTTTGTAATGGAGGTTTTAACTAAAGGCCATATGTCTCTACATTTAAACATCCCTAAAATTCTTTATTTGTCCTTGCAGCCACTGGATCAGTTCCCGAAGCTATAGAAGAAATCATTGCTGAAAACTATGATGACGATGATAAGGTTCGACCCCATGCATATAAGGAAAATAGCCATTCGTCCACAAAACGTCATGCCACCGATGAGAATATGTGGACAGATAGGATTAAGGAGCGTATAGGGGTTACAGAGTCATTTCATGGATACAAACTGTGTCCCAACAAATATAATGTATGGCATAAGTGCAATCTCTATTGCGTGAATAAGTGGACCAATATGCGATCCAAGCCAACTGAAAAGTACCTTCAACGTTACAAGCGATTGCTTCGTAAATATCCTTTGGAAGCTGGCTGGAAAGATGTCTATGATAGTGGTTGTGGCTCTTATTATTTCTATAATACTATAACACAAAGAGTTTCATGGCTACCACCGTCCCATCCTAAAGCACGGGTTTCGCAAAGTGCTGCAGTATTTCGTAAACAATTGGCTAACACGAATGATGAATACAATTTTGATACATCAGAGTTAGCTTTGTGTAAAACAAGAAATAACTCTGCTTTTGACACATCAGAATCTGACAATAGCACGGGACCGTCTGTTCCAGTGCCCATCAAGAAACAGAAGGTACGCGATCTTGACCGAATGCTTATGAGAAGACGCCAATATGAATCATAAGAATGATAGACGTATTAAAAATGTTTATAAAAATAAAACAAAAAAACATAATACAAAGTTTGATCATTTTTTATTTTATTTTATAAAGCCATGATATACTCTACTAGACTATAATTAAGATGAATTCAGAAAGTAATGTAACGGTTTAACAAAAACCGTCAAAATCACAAAAGTTATTAAAAATCGCTGAAAGAACCAGTTTCTGCTGACACTTTGGTACCAGTGCTAAGGTCTTCATTTTTATCAAACAATATCTTTGGCCAAGTCCCAAGTTTTGCCTTTAGATTTAAATGAGTTTGTACGCTACACTACTGATTTTATATGTGTTAACAAATAGTACAATTTAAGTAACTTAATCTCTTCTTCTATAGACTTATAATAAAGATAAATAAATTAAATGTAATTGTTTGTAAACCATTTAAATAATTATCGAGAAGAATACAAATATTTAGTATCAAAAACAAATTTAGCGGCTAAAACAATGTCAACTGTTTTGTAACAATGAATTTAATATATTGCTGGTTGATTTTAATGGTGACTTTGAATAAAAATCTATGTTTTGCTAAATCTCAAAGCTGCAATAAATATGAAAATAGAAATCATATTCGTGATAACAACTTAAATAGAACCGGTAAATTTCTTTTTGATACTATTTTTCGAATCAGTTCCGGAGTGTCAAATGCATTTGGACTTGATACAGAAGATGATACGGAATATACTGAAAATGTTAATCTAAAAAATTGTGATTGCGGTAAGTAGTGTGATCTCCACGTATCTTTCAAGGTCATTGCGCTAAAGTGAAAAGCTAGTGCCATTTCAAATGTTTAGCATAAAAATGTGCAAATCAACAGTTTGTCAATTTTTTCCATCAGAATATTAATTTACATTAAAAGACAAAAAACTGCGCATCTCTTTATTAAATCCATGAATCGACCCAGTTTTTGGCAGAGAAAGCATACGGCCGGTCACCCATTTCACTGGAACGACGAAATTACTTTCCCGTGCCTATTTCGTGTCCGTTGTTGACACGAATCCACTTAGCATAATAATCATAATACTATGTATCTTCTTTCTTGTAACTTAAAAATATTCAAGATATCTTCCGTGTTTTGTGTGCTACATTTATTTATTTAAGAAAATTCTTCAAGTAAATAGGTCAACTTAGCTCATTGATCATTTTTGTACTAACCAGCTGACGCATAGTATCTTTTCCGTATAGAAAGTAAAAGTGAAGTACTTAGTGCAAAATACCATCTTCAGAATACAGTAAGAAAACTTTCCCTCAGAAACCCGTTTAGAAGAAATAATTTAATTGGTTTTAGACTGGTTTTAAGCCAGTTTAAAATATTCTAAATTAGGCTAGTACGAATCAAAGTACCGAACAACAAAACATAAAACAAAAGTTTTAAAGGTTCCCTTCCCCCTAGAAAACAGCAGCAAACGCACACGATTTGACATTCGGAAAGAAAATGTAATGAAAAGCTTTGACTATTACCTCTGAAGAGCTTCAAATGATAGCACTTCACTTTCACTCTAATGCGACGATTTTTTATGCACTCCATGGCTCAGTTTAATTATTTTCCGAATTGTGGTGGTTTTATTGCCACGCTTAAGGCTTTATAAAATGTTAAATGATTTACTCACACTACATGAGAATTTATCTTTTTCAGATTGCGGCTTTTCAAATGAAGAAATTCGAATTGTCGGTGGAAAACCAACAGGAGTAAATCAATACCCATGGATGGCACGGATTATATACGATGGCAAATTTCACTGTGGCGGATCATTATTAACCAAGGATTACGTCCTATCTGCAGCTCATTGTGTTAAAAAATTGAGAAGATCAAAAATTCGTATAATATTTGGTGATCATGACCAGGAAATCACTTCAGAATCTCAAGCCATTCAGCGAGCCGTAACGGCTGTAATAAAACATAAAAGCTTTGATCCAGATACCTACAATAATGATATTGCACTCTTAAGACTTAGAAAACCAATCGCATTCTCCAAAATTATAAAGCCAGTCTGCCTACCCAGATATAACTATGATCCAGCAGGTATTTAAAGATTTTTAATTGTATCTTAGAAATTGCTTACGAACTATTTCTTTGATCACTTCTTTAGGTCGTATAGGCACCGTGGTTGGTTGGGGTCGCACTTCAGAGGGAGGAGAATTGCCATCGATTGTGAATCAAGTTAAAGTTCCCATAATGTCGATTACAGAATGCCGGAATCAAAAATATAAAAGCACTCGAATAACCACAACCATGTTGTGTGCTGGCCGACCAAGTATGGACTCATGTCAAGGTGATAGTGGTGGACCATTATTGCTGTCCAATGGAGTCAAATACTTCATTGTTGGTATTGTATCTTGGGGCGTTGGCTGTGGACGTGAAGGATATCCAGGTGTTTACACGCGTGTTAGCAAATTTATACCCTGGATTAAATCTAATTTAGATAACACATGTTTGTGTTCATAGTCAAGTGGTAGTAATATGCCTAATTATAGAATACAATTGTTTGTTTTAAAATTATTTATTGACAATACATTTTCCCCTTGCTGTTACGTTTAAATATGCTCAAATTATTGCAAATTTGTTTGTTCCAAAGTTTCGAATTGCTAAACGAAGTGAAGAAAATTTCCAATATAAATCCATGCCGGATTAGATAATGAAAAATATTTTAAGATCTAACTTACAATTTTCTTGGGAAAAGCAACAATTTCGGATAATCTCTTTGTTGTTTTTCTATGTTCATTTGTTTTTGATATAAACAACTTTACTTGTTTACTTTTTAATCCATGTAGCATTGGCTAGTCCTTGGATCCCTGAAGAATCGTCTAGGGATCCTTTAAATAACGTCTTTATAGCCCAGCGAATTGGCTTTTCAGGAGCAGAAACCAGAGCATTTATTCCTAAAAAAAAGAAACAGTAGTTAAAGTTTTAAAGCGAGTGCACATATAGTTAATGACTTCTTAAAAATGTATAAAATCGATATTGGAAAATCGATTTTACTAAGCTAAATTTCATATGAAAATACATTTTCAGTCGTAAAATTCTACGAAACTTACAGAATGACAATTCCAGATACTCATCTGCCAAAAAGTCCAAGTTGCTAGACCATTTCATCAGTTAGCTATATATCTATGTAAATTCAAAGATAAATTGTGAATAACTAAACATTTTTAAACTTTGATTCCATCCATAAAGTGTAAGGAAAACAAATATAAAGACCATTCTTTACTTTATCTGAAAACAGACTCAAAAGATTTGACTGAAAAGAAGAGTATGAATGATAAGCATTTGGGTTTAAATTTATTTTGATAATTTGATTATTATCCTACCAAAAGTGTTCTGGTATAAGACAATTATGCATATTTAATACTAAGGATAGACAAGATTGTTTACTTAATTAGGGAACTCACTTATGCTATTCTGATATATCGCTTGACTTGAATAGTCATCCAAACTGTTCCTACTCTGAGCATCGCTACTAATTACCTTAGAATTTAATAGAGCTTTTGAGCCTCTACTTAAACCATCATTAACACAAAATTCGGAAAATAGTTTTGAATCGCTAGTAGTAGCATTATTTTTGCTATTGCTATTACTACACATATTAAAACCATCCATTCTGTCGATTTCGCTTGGGCTTGCATCGAGCAAGGACTTTTCGGGAGCAATGTTTGAGCATTGCTGCGTGCAGTTGTCACATGAGTTTTTATCAGTGCGAACTCCACTGCCCGATTGGCTAGAATTCGGTGACGAAGACGGCTCATATTTTCGAGGTCGCCCTCTAGATAGGTGCCGCCTTTTAATAAATTCATTATCATCGACCATCCAAAAAGAACCGAAATCATCTTCATAACGCACAAAGCATTTATGTAAAGATAAATTTGTTCGAATGGCATTCTAAATAATTATTTTTATTTTTACATTTGTTTTAATAAGTAAGTATATAAACGAAGTGGAAATTTCACAAACCAGGCAAGCGCAAGCAATTCAGTATTTAAAATGAAAAAATATGAAATATAAAGTTATATTTTGTATATAGACATAGACATATGAAAATGGATATTTATATAACATATATCCTGAGAAAAATTTAATTAGCATTTAAATATTTAATATGGTTATCTCATTAGTGTCCACATTATACATGAAAACCAAGTAAATATTTCATTATGTAGTAGAAAACTTGATATTTAGATCCCTTTCTTAAGTGCAGGCTGTGGGTCTATAGTTTATATTTGAACGATCAGACAAAGTTTAAAATGGAACTCAGAGGAAAGAACTGAGTGAGAGATGGATAACATTCAGATCACAAAAATGCAGAATACAAGTAGGTACATGGACGGATACACAGACAAACATACGGACAGACAGTTGGACGGATAAACTGGAGGACGGACATAGTTAAGAAATACATACCTAAAACTCCCAAATACACATGGTAAATATATAATATTTTAAATATTTTCAACATTAGTTCATTAGATATTTCTGAACAATATTGTTATAAAAGAGTTTAAAGTATTGGCGTAATAAGTTGAAAAAAAACTTTAAGAGTAATTAATTTTTTAATGAAAAAAATTGGAATGAAAACTGTTTTTTAAATGTTTCCCACATACCCAAAGTTAAGAGCAACAAAGAAATTTGAATCTACTGAACTTTTGGCAGCTGCTAAATTGCTTGCCACGGCTGCCGTGCGTTGGGGTCGCCTTTTATAGAACTCGATTTCGTCAACTGTCCAGACGGCGCCCTTCACATTCTCGACGCGCATAAAGCACTTGTGGAGCGACAAATTATGTCGGACTGCATTCTAAATTGTATGTGTTGGAATTAATTAAGTATTCGGTAAAGATTCGGTGCATTTTTCTTTTGTTCTAGCATTTTTACACAAGGATATTA
This sequence comes from Drosophila willistoni, assembly GCF_018902025.1. Taxonomy (NCBI): domain Eukaryota; kingdom Metazoa; phylum Arthropoda; class Insecta; order Diptera; family Drosophilidae; genus Drosophila; species Drosophila willistoni. Next base: position 5,704,556 of record NC_061086.1, read on the forward strand.
GACAAAAATACCCAAATATCCAAGCTAGACTTGGACTGTAATTGAAAAAGTTTTTTTTTTTTTGTGGAAAACATACAAACTAATATCTAGGTTGGGCCGAAAATAATCTGAAAGTTTCGTCGGCTAGGCTTTCCCCACAGAAATAAATATAGCGTATACGCACGATATGCCAGCTAACAGTCAGCATAATATTCGGAAGATTATCAAATGGCCTAAATGATGACGGATGTTGAGAATTTGAATACAATTCACAAAGTGTAGAAAAAGTTCAAGATTTCTTTTGTTGTTGAAACTTCCCATGAATGAAAGTAATAATATGATCTTGATTGGGCAATTAAATAGTTCAAAGCACGGAGTTTTTTTCGATCGGAAATATTGTAAAATGTAGCATAAGAGTGATTTTCAGCTTTATATAATAACTGTGTTGTGTAGTTGGCAGGATGGGAAGTTACAATATAAGATATGAAATAGTGCCATATGTACATATATAGAAACCTATATACCTAAGAATAAATCCTATAGATAACTTACCTTCCAAGTAGCTGCATTGCGACGAAAGTAACAAAATGTGTTCTGGAACCAATTATAGATTTCATTCAAAGTTAATTGCTTGTCGGGGGAGTCTATGATGGCCTTCAAATAAAAAATAAAATTTAATACGCACAAGAAAATGAATATAAAGATTTGGAACTATTTAATTGCGGCTTACCTGTCTTATAAGAGACGCATAAGTAAATGGAGGTCGAACATCAGCATTTTTATAAAATTCTCGATTTCTTTGGATCTCTGTAAGGTAGTGTTGAAAATAAGGGTTTTTTTTTACAGAAAATACAAATTTTGCAACATACATACTAATCAAAACTTTTCTGTACTTTACAAATGAACATAGTCTTTGGTAATGAATATACTCATAATTAAAATTATTGTACCTTGTTGTACATCTAGTCCAGCTCTTTCCAGCATGTAAGGTAATCCTAAGAATGAAAATATAATAGAAAAGATTTAAATTGTTTAGCTTATGTGATGCATGTGTGTTTGAGTATTTGTAAAATTTGGTTTTACATACTCACCACCATTAATGGAAAACGTATTCTTATCATGATTCCTTTTCTTCATTCCGCATATATTGGTTGAGTTAACCATGGGAAGATTCATAGATCCTGGAGAACTTGACTGATGAAATGGTCGACCTATACTGTTAATTGTTATTGGACTGGTCATATTGCAGAATGTGCCATCTTTTGTAGGGATGTCCTAAAAATGTGAATAAGTTAGTTAGGGATGTTTACTCAAATATATCTTTACTCAAATATATCTTTACTTACTTTTCGATCCAATTTTGTTGGTGATAAAAGTTGCTTAGATAAGTATAAATGATGCATCATGGCCTGCAATCGATCTCTTTCTTTTTGAAGATGTGTTTCCAATTGAGAGACTACTTGCATTTGAACCCGCGCTTGGGCAGTGGATCTATCATCCAAGCCGTGTTCTGAATTGAGATGCCTAAAATTTAGATGCATTTAAAGCCATTTCATTGATCTGAGACCATAACGAATACTAACAGCAGAAAATCTGCCTTGATTTTGAAGGTATAGAAATTAATTTTTGCCTTTATATAGGGAATACCTACTTTACGAACGCAGTTATATCTTCCAAATCCATCTCACATCCCGGCCAACGGCAAACGTTATGAGCAAACAGCGGATGATAGAATTTTCGCATTGCAAACTCATCATGCATGTGGGTATATTCATTATTGCACATTTCATTCTCTTTTGATCTTAAAAATCTTTCAGCATCAGACATTATAAGCTTCTCCTGTTCGGCCATCATGTCGGGCATATTGTAGAAATTAAGATCTGGAATCGGGGCCATCATATGTTGGCCTTGGGGCAGATGTATATTATGGGAGCTGGCGGCGGCGAACTGTGCAGTTGTTTGGGATTCACCTATACTCGATGCCGGAGAGCTACATTTGACGATATGGGATGCATAGGATATTGTATTATGTAAAAATCCGCCCGGTTGGAAACAGTTATTCTTTGTATTATCGGGACATATATCTGATGGCAGGGAAAGTTGAAATCGCGACTTAATGGCTAATTCTTTTTGATGAGTTGTTTCTTCAGGATCTGATTCCTTTATGTCTTCAGAATACTCGTCATCCTGAATTCGAATCATTGTTAAGATACTGTAAGAAGGTAAATATATGAAATGCCAATAATTTTTCAAATTCTTTGTACGTAGATCGTTTTATAAAACCTCACATTGCATTGTACACGTTTGAAAATACTGTATAAAATACTCCTTAGTAAATTTTAATAGAAAAGATATGTATTTTAATAACCTTATAAGGAAATTGCATACTTCTTAATTATTTTTTAATATATTTAAGCGTTTCAAGCTATATGAAATACATAAAATTCGGAGTTAGGGGCAACAGACTTTGAAAACCTTAAAAAAATATATTTTATTTTTCAAAAAATATGTTTTTCCTATGAACTTTTAATAGATTGAGGATTATTACATTAGTTCTGTGCGATTTTATTATAGGAAAATTCGACTGCATATATATTACTAAATGAGTAAATGTTTTTTAAAATATTCCAGATACTTCATCTAAATACGTACCGTCTTAAATTTTCGTAACACATTCTTAGAAAATAAATTGGATAATCAATTATTCATCAAAATTCGCTATCGCGCATAATGAGATATTCAATTCTTTGTAGCATTGTTGGATGTGTCCTATAGAATTGAAGATAAAGGCTATCAAAAAAGGGCCAATAAGGACAATCGAAAAACATTTTAAGTAGTCCAGCCTGCAAATACTTTGAATATCCAAGATCTTGAGCAAACGAATCAGCCGAATATTCAAAACGTCGCATAATAAAAAGCAAAAACCAATTTGCGAATCGTGTATAGGGTGTAATAATGAACCATAGCGCCAATATTATTCCCACAACCATGGGACATACTCCTGGTGCAAAGCCAACACTTTCATAAATATATTTATTTTCATAGAGTAATCCAATAAAAAAGACACTAAGAAATAAATGGACTTGCGACAAAATCAGAGTTATGAAGAAATGGCATCGACTCCAATGTCCCAGTTCGTGGGCAACGACAGCAGCCACTTGTTTTCTTGGTAGACCTCGTCCGGTTGGATAGCTCTTTTTTTGCTTTACATTTGACTTGTTCAGGAATAATGTATCACTTAGAACAATTCGTTTGCAACAGGCCATACCAAAGAAATAGGCATTTGCACATGAATATGGATCATCTGTGTTCATTATATATATGCTTGATATTGGAAATTCCACAAATTCTGTAAGATCGAGTATTTCATCATAAAATGTCTCGGGAATTTTATTTGTAAACTCAAATATTAAGGGCTCAATTAAGAGAGGCACTGCAAAAGTTACTATCACAGATATTACACCAATTAAAATCCACATAAATAATATAGTATATGTGTTGACATAATGTGCGATTATGATAATCACATATGTAAGGGGCAAAAAGTAAATCTGATTTATAATAATCCCTCTTACACTTGACATAAAGAATACCCAAAACGATCCCTCTATTTCACCAGTCTCTTCTCGATTCAAAATACACTTTTCATACACAAGAGCAGGAGTCAATTTCAGAGTGACATATAAACTTAACAAGAATACAAAGAATAGACTGAGAATGGTTTCATTATCACTTTGGGATATACAAAGGGCCACGTCCCATAGGAAGGGGAATAGACCGAGATATAGTTCCAAAAAACCAAACACCAGGGCTCCAATAAATATTTTACACATAATAAACTTAATTTTATGTAATCCAAATACTCGTAGCTGATTTAATTGATTAGGTGTAATATATTTACTTAATATTCGTGGCACGTTATACGTATTTTTGAGCACTTTAATCTGTAAAATCGACATATTAATCAGATGAATCTTATTTTTGTTTTTCTTCAAAAACCTACAAGTATACATATTCGCAACATGGATTGATCAGAACAAAACTGCAGTCTGAGTTGAATATTCGAAAAATGAATTTCTTAATATTAAAATTTTTGTTTTAATTTGCTGAATAATTTTAAAGAAAAACCGCAATCTTTCAAATTTTGAAAAAATTTTCGTAGTAGGCGTCATAAATATGTGTTTTAAAATACTATTTAATTAAAATCTGCTCAAATTGAAAAATATCGGACGACTAATACTATAAATTTGTTGTGCATTTTATTCTGAAGAAATATTTAAAATATTTGCTTTATGTTGTGCCAATTTTCCTTACCTGCCTATAGTTGATATAGATAAACCATATATTATCGCAAACTAATATTACAATCATTATTGTAAGCCAAAATGTGGATGTATCATAGAACATAATGGTTTTTATGGTCCAAGATATATAAAAATTCAATGCTTAAAATATATATAAAAGAATAAAAGGCAAAACAAAAACAAAATACTAGAATTTAAATTGACAAACGACCGGGTAAGTTGATAAAAAAAACATTTAAAAGGTTCCATGTTTTTGATTTTGAGTAACAATATGTTAGTGACAAGTTTAAATTTAGTCCAAAGAATGTCAACTAACAAAATTTAAATATTAGAAATCCCGCATTGACTTCAGAAAAGGGGGAAAAAATAAACTGCTCAACAAGAAACGGCTCTTTGAAAAATATGGAAATTTTCGCGAGAAGTTTCACAATTTTTTAAAGAGCCTGGTGAACGTCCAAACTTTATAGTTTTTAAAGAGTTTCCGGTCCCTATTAATAGATAGGTACATCCCTCGTTTGTTTGATATTCGTTTTTTTTTTTTTTGTTATGTTAAAGTAATACAAGACGTTTGGAATGTCCTTAAACCATAGAATTATAGGACATGTGGGCCAGTAAAATAAAGCACATCGGCGTAGCCGAAAGTTATACTTACTTATCCCTTAATAGGATAGATGAAAAATTTGATTCAAATAATGTGGAAGGATCTGAAATACTATTTCGTGTTAGTTGGGTGAGGACAAAAACAAACTGGTCAGTACATTCAACATTTCTTCGAATGTTTTCATCTATCCGATTAAACGTTAGAAACCCAATTTTATTTTGATCCTTTTCAGCAAGTCGCTACTGAGACAATCGGACGAAAAAGAGAAACAATCGGACATGGAGGACTATTAAACAGGAACGGACTTTTGGATTCAGATATTTTGGAAAGTAGACATCATATTGTTTAATACTTTCCTTCAAGAGGCAGAGAGAGCAAATTAGATGCTCTCCTGAATCGCCCTCCAATCCAGCTTCAGACACTAGACAAAATATATAAACGTTGACGGCAAATACATACTATACATACATATTAACAACCACAGACACAAAACACAGGCCGACAAATATGCGACAAACTCATCACCTAAAACTATAAGTAGCTAAATTGTCACAAATTACACTTTCGTCGGCCTGTATTGATCCTTGTGTCTGGATATTTACTATCTTAAATTTATGGCAAGATAGTTAGTCAACCTCTCTAAAATGTAGACTGAACATTAATTGTGTATTTGTGTGTGTGTGTAAATATATTCATACATATGCACGTACATATGTATGCATATATAAACGTGAATGTAAAAATCAATATCTTTGAAGAGAACAAACTATTAAATACTAAATAAGATATTTTTCACACCATTTAATATTAAACAACGATTTAACAATTCCTAGTTGTTTTGATATAAAACAATTAAATATAACTATAAATTTCATTTCACTAATGACTTCTTCTATCATCTGTATTTTCTCCATTCGTCTACGACAGCTACCTATAAAAGAATGAAAATTTTTGTGTATGTATGACAGGATACATGGTGGATGTTTAATGTCAATGTCCTTGGCTTATCTACATGTCAAATTTTTTAGCATGTACATTAGGGTGGTCTCAAATACGTCTAACGTTAGTACAAGGATTTAAGACATCTGAGTTCAAATGACATCTTTTAGCCAATATAGCATCGTCTGCAATTTAAAATATTTTTCTTGAAATTGGTGTTTTTAAAACCCTTTTTTAAACTCAACAAATCGCCAACTACCATCCCGGCAAACAGAAGTCTATAAATTAGCGGAAATCCTCTGAAATTATTTGTAGTTAACTTTGTTTGATAAAAACAAAATTAATTTTATGTTATTTATTGCTGAAATTGTCTTACAAATAACTATAACTTTTTATTTCAATGTACGTTTTCCCTTAACAACAGTTGGGCGATTCCGGATGTAACCCTTGCGACGTTTAAGGTTCTGAAAATATATAAATGTTCGTATAGAAATTAATAACATTCTTGAAATGCCACATAGAACAAAGATATATACCTTTCTAGATATAAAGTTAGTGGGTGGGAAATGTCTCTCCTTTGCTTTTAAAGATGGTCTATTAAACTCAAAGGGCTTTTTAACCCTGTAGATGCGGACTAGCCAATGCTCAGTGGTATAAGCTTCCTCCAAATAAGTCAAGTCAAAATCTTTGTTACCGATTACTGCATTTCGAGTACGATCATACCCGGATGGTCCTCTGAATTAAAAATATAAGAATAGATTTTATAAAATATAGAATTATATAAAATATATATAAGAGTGGGTTGAATTATACCTGTAGTCCAATTTAAGATCTCCAAAACGATAGTAGCTTAACTTGTACATAAGGCAGTTGAGTAGGGCAGGTGCACCCTCTGCGTCCACTCTAAATTCTCCTCGATCGGTAAAGTAATCGCTTTCTTTGATGTCCTTAGGATGCTCTCCCTCGGCGATTCGAACCATCCAAAGGAATTTATTAATATCGTCACCGGAATATCCAATTACACCACCAAATATAACAAGAACATAGTCCACATCCAAGGATGTCATAATCTCATAAGACTTTTCTTCTGTGGAGGACATGGCTTTGCCAACCAAAGCGATATGACTATTGTTCCAAGTATTGTTGTCCACTAAAGTTGTTCTGTTTGCCATTCCAGCTATTTGGTATCCGTAATCCCACCATGACATTATTCTAGCATCATCTGCGGTATTTTGCGATAGCCAATAATAAGCCTCCCTAAAGTCATCTAATATATTACGAGATCTAGAGGAAGTTTCATTGTATTGTAGTAATGGTCGTTTTCAAATCAGTCTTAAGTTACAAGCCACAATAACTTACCCATCCTGACTGTTGTGGAATGCCAGCACAATAGACGGGCTAGAATAGGCATTACTAGTTACCCAGGTGCAATGCACTGCAAACATCATCAGAATCATTAAAACAGCTAATATAACAATGCTCTTCAAGTTTGAACTAATTCCATTGTCATGTGCTGGATCATGTTTGGTTCGGTGTTTCAACTTTCCGGCCTGCAAATTGGATAATTCAATGAAATTGAATAATTCAATAAAATTGGATGGAAAAAATAATACAGTTCGATGTGTCAAACGATTGTGCGTGTGAACACACACACTTTCATTTTCAGTATCTGGTTTTCTGGAGCGAGTCATAAAAATGTTTGATAAGGCAACTAACCTTTATCACAACTCCAAAGAAAACATAATTTAGTTGTTACTTTTCTCTTAGGTTATGTGAAACTTAAAATGTCATTTTACTTACAATCTATGTTCTTATCTAAAATGCTTTATAGCCAACCGTAGTACTTACCTTATCGTACAGAGTTTTCTTTTCCAACGATTCTTCGTGTTCATCAGTCTCCGCAGGAGAATGGCCAATACTGCCCATCCGTTTCGATGCGTCTTCTTGAAGGAAGACGTCCAAGAGGCCAGAGAATGCGACACCAGCCAGCATACACACCACTGGTGTTAGGGTTAGCATCAAGCGCACCATAACCCCGGCAAAATAAACGGCACTTATGGCATACAAGACCACAAAGACACGCTCATCGTTGATTTGCTTGATGCAGTACCAGACTCCCACGGGGAAAGCGCATACCAAAATGTGCAAGTCAAAGAAGAATGAGAACCAAGTTGTTGGCTGATGCTCAGAAACGGATGCAATGATTGGAATGTGAATTTTCGCATAACCAGTATCCCAAAGAGAGTAGAATCGTCCACTCCATGGTGCAACGACGCCCATCATTGTCAGGACGACGACAGCAACGAAAACCAAAACTCCGGCCAACAAACCTCCAACTATAAACAGCTTACGGAATTCATTTCGCGACAGCACCGACTGAAGATGCCGAAGTGTGGCCACAGCCATGAGGAGCACGAAAACGCCCATAGCTGCCATGTGTTCACTTGTGCGGATTGGCTGAAAGCCGACAAATGGAATTTGCATGGAGAACAGCAAGCCAAGAATGTAGAAAGTACTGTAGCTGGTAAGCAGACGCGGTGAGTATCGGCCCATTAGAAGAAGGACAAACACATGTAATGGAATCAGGTTAATGATGAAAACATAGCCACCCCAGGCAGAGACCATGTAAAAGTAGGAAAGTGCTGCAGCCGCTGACCAAAACACAGATCCAGTCTTCACCGAACGCACCCAAAGGAAGTAGGTGAATTGCAGGGCAAATATAGCAATTCCTTCGTTGTCATAGGATCCTGCCACTGAACGACTGATGTATCCTGGTACAATGGCAATAAAACTAGCCGCAAACAAACCGGCTCCAGGTGACCAAAGTTCCTTTGTTAGTAAATATGTGGAAATCGATGTCAGGCCACTGAATACAGGTGCCAGAAACACACAGATATCTCGTATATGAACCGGAATATTCAGCATGTGCAGCAGATAATGAATTCCACCTGACGTTATCATAAGACCTGGGTACACTGTGCCACCAACAATACGGCCCAAAGGATACCAGGCGCGCTCATCAAACCAATTCAGAAACTTGTACCATCCATGTTGCACCATATACGCGGTGGCTCGGTAATTAAACCACGGATCAAATTCGTGAATAATTGACTCAAACCGTATGACAGCAAAGAGGCGTGACGAAAATCCAGCTAACCAGGCTATCAGCAGAACAGCAAAAGTTATAAGGCTGCTGTAGCCAGCTACCTTGCTATTTAAAATTTTCGGTGTCCGATTCATGATTTTTGATTTTAATCTGAACCAGGACTTTTAATTAAAATGAACGCCACTTTTAAGAACAGAAAACCAACATTACTTCGACACGTAGCCTGAAAATTCACCGGCTTGTGTTGACAGTACGTGTCTTATCGATTTGGAAATGTTAATGTCGATAAAAAGGCCACTGCCAGTGCTGCAAATTTAGCTATTTTCCCACTAGATCTACTGGGTTGCAACAAGGAAATGCGGGATAAATTGTGAAATAGCGGCTAGCGGGATATAGCTGTTTTTCAAGAAAAACTAGCTTTACTTTATATTTTGAAACATTTAGTAATAACTTCATGTATTTTTATGCTCTATGATGCCACATTTTCATACAAATAGTATTTTTTCATTTGAATATCAAAAAAACATCGATAAGCGAAACGAGTATTCAGTCTTATCGTTTTCTGTGAAGTTTACTAAATGTTTCACAATTTTTAAACCGCGAGCAAAAGTTGAAAATTCGAAAAATTTACAATTAAAAACCGCGTGGTATATGCATGCAAGACCCTGCATTTAAAGATTGGCTGACTTTAATTGCAGCTGATGCGGGCAAATGTTATTGCAAATACTGACATGGTCGAATGCAGATGGTTTTTAGTCAAATGAATATTGTCAAAACGAAGCAAAGAAATAGGTACGGCTAATACAACTTTGAACGTCATTTTACATAAAAGGAAAAGCTTTTGTAAAGCTAATATTTTACAAAATTGTTAATTACAAGAAAAATGCTGCCACGATTACAGATTACCAGCATCATGTTAGAGAAAGATGGGGACCAATGAAACCTACATAAACCAAGATGATGAAGATAAAGTCATTGATGAAATCATCCAAAATATTGAAATAAACCAAAACAAAACAAATACATATTTTCTTTTTTTTGGCTACGAAGAAATATTTCTAGCTATTTCTAGCTTTTTTCAAAGGCTTATTTAGCGTTTTGATGCAACGAAATGTTGGCAGCACTGACTGGGAGGACACAATGTGGAAACGATGAAAATGTAACACCCACTTGTTTTGAAAAAGTTATTACTAACAAAAATTTAAAGATATTTTGAGTTTAAATATAAAATTCCTATATAAAATAATAAATGTTAACAATTGCAATTCTTGAAATGGTATATAAAACAATTGCGCATAATTTTACTATCAAAGTTAATAGTTAAAAATTACACAAACTTAAATAATAGTAAAGACAAGGTACGACTTTATATTTTTCAAATAGATTGTTAATAGACCCAAATTATTTTCAAAATTAATTATTATTAGTAATAATTTATTACGTTTAGGAACAAGAAAAAAATATCTATTAATCGATTATGTGAATTTATCGACACCGCTTGAGTATCCCAAATATGTGTGGGTAATTTTTTAAAGATTTGGCCACACTAACATATGTTGTTTAAATTAAATTTAATTTGTTTATATTTAACTTTGAAAAATGAGTTCTGGAATACGAAAACACCTCCAAAAGAAAACATCATCTTTATCTAAGGGAGTCACTAAAATTGATTCGCCAATAGCAAAATATCCTTTTCAATAATAACAAATACTTTTTGGATTTTAACTGATAAGTTTGAAAATTAATTCGGCTTTAATTAATTTCAGGCATTTGTAAAGATTTATCTTGGTTTTTCTTAACTAGCTTAACACGTATGACTCTTCAGGTAACTTGACATGCATAATGTGCAAGATTCCAATTAAGCCGAGTGTTTGGAAGGTCCATATAAACTCAAAGCAACACAAACAGTCAGTGGAATTGGCCAAGCAAAGGAGTACCACCCAAACTGAAGAGAAGATATTACCAAAAAAGGAAACAATCATTAAGAATGTATCTGCAGATGCACCCACAATCGCCAAGAATGATACTCCTCAAGAGATACCGCGATTGTCAAGTTCCATTCCCGCAAAGGTTGCCAATGTAGAGGAGACAGTTTCATCTACAACCGAAACACTTCCTGACAAATTTTTCGATCCGGTGAAATCGAGTAAATCCGAATCATCTGATCGTACTCAAGATGAGGAATGGAATCGGTTTCAAAAGGAGATTAGAGACGCAGCTACTGAATCCAATATAATCATAGCAGAAGAACAGGATGATGTTAACAATCAAAGACATCTTAAAGAGATTGATGAGCAAATCGACAAATGGAATAGGTTTATACAAATAAATGAAAAAAAAAATACTATCCTTCACAGTCAGCGGAGAACGGTGAAGAAAGAACAACAAGTTTCTGAGTCTAGCTCAAGTGAGGAAGAGGAAAATGCTGTAGAAGATCTATACGACTGGAGGATTAAAAGCCTAAATAAGTGAAATACTTATACGTATGTTTAAGGTTATAGACAGAAAAATGATTAATCGTGAATGTATATCTACATATGTATGTGTATCTATCCATGAACAGTATATGTGAAAACTTGTAGAAATAAAACGTAATAAATATTTATGAAGATTGCTTTTAATAAGATCCTTTATAAAGAATTTATTACAATCAATAAAATGTACGTACATAAAATGACATGAATACAAGTAAATAATACATTAGTACATACGTACGTATAATGTTTTGCGAATGTAATTAAATCTATAAACTTAAACCCATTGCTCATTGCGTATCATTAGACATATGTATTTTACTTAATATAAATGCAAAATTACTGTAAAAAATTTACGCTTAAATTATGAACTGCTACTACAAATTAATTTATTCTTATTTTGATTCGATATATATATATATATTTAATGAAGGTTCGTGTGTGTGTGCAGTATTTTTTTTGTTTTTTTCTTTTTTTGTTATATGAATTTGAATGTAATAGACATTGTAATATCGACGTTGAGCTGTGTGGTTCACTTTAAATAAGGGCTTTAACAGGTGGTTTCTAGTAATGGATCAGGCTTGAGGTTAATGGTGAAGGGCGTTTTGCTATTGCTTGCTGAATCTTTTGCGATCTGTTTTATGGTCAGAAAGTCTTCCGTAAAGCTTTGTCCCAGTGCCGCTTTATTTGAATTATCCCCTTGATCGTCTTCGCAATTATGTTTGGAGTTCTTATTCACATTGCAATGGCTCGCAGACAATGGTGCAATCTTTTCCAAAGGCTCCTGACGCATTTGATCTGATAATCGGCGGATATTAAGCTGCAACTCGTCAGTGGACTGAGTAGATAGAGATGAAAAACTATGTCTAGCTTGAGAAAGACTGGGGTGAAAAACGGTAAGTAGGTTTCGATTTGAAGTTTCCTTTTTAAGTAATCTGTTTGACGTCGGATTGTCATGATAAACATTGGATTTAATTGGATTTATGCCTGGTGGTGCTTCATGTTTAGGCTCTGTAAATGGATTTTGAAATTCCTTTCGTCTACCGGGTGAAAAACTCGCTGATTTAACTTGGGAATCCTGTTTTGATATTAGATTTGTTGCCATAAATATGTTATCTGGCGCGTTTAAATATTGTGGGGAAGATGGAGCGGATAACATTGTGCTCAGCTCGCCACCAGCCTGTTTATGTTGTGGTTCCAAAAAGTATGATTTATCATATGATACGGAATAAAGTTCGATTTTTCTGGAAGAAATAGATTTTATTTGTTGAAATCGGCTTTTCCTCTGAGCTTGTGATGTTTCCAAAGGGCCCTCAGAAGATTGACGTTTGACCCAGGGATCAATACTACATGGTAAACTTATATTTTTTTCCAATTTAGCGATGCTACCCAATCGGGTTTCTTTTTTCTTAATCCACGGATCCGTCGGATATGCTAAGCAGCCGGTACTTCTATTTGTTTTATCATATGAAAAATTTGTTTTGTTCACATCCAAATTATTTGGTGAAGTTTGCTCCGATTTGCTAATGGTAAATGTTTGTTGTCGATTAATATGATTGTCTAAGTCCCTGGAGCACTGACCACTAATGGGCATTCCAAGATTAACGGAAGTATTATTTTCGTGTTCGTCGGAAACAATAATTGCTTGCTGAAAATGATTTTTTTGATGAAATGGAGATTTAATTTTCTTTTTAACGCCACTATTTGATGTAGTTGTGTCCTCAGATCCATTTGCGACTTCATATAGATTGTTTCTTGTGCGATTCGATGGAATGGAATACAGTTCAGTGTCATGTTTTGATGGATGATGTGTTTTTGAAATCGATTTATTCGTGGAATTAGTCTTCTTTGAATCGGACCCATTAGATGCATTTACTTTATCGCAGCTGCACACAGCTGCGGCGTTTTTCTGATATACTTCTTTCACATCTTTATGTGGGGGTTGTGGTGGTGGTGGTACTTTGTTATTTATATATCGACCGGAAAGTTTATTATTCTGATTAGTTGGATGGAAATTTGGATGAATTGGCGAATGGGGGGAAAGCATTGGTAGTGTTGGAGCAGCGCTTTTGATTGGTTTATTTCCAGTGACAATGAATCCATTTGAATTTGTTTCGTTAATCTGATGTTTGTCTTTTCCTATCTGTCTATTATTACTATTTTCGCACATATTTTTTGAAATACCTATACTTGATAATTCCGCGGAGGAGGCTTCTTGGGCTGTGGATAGAAAGCCCATAATTTTTTGCTAAAGAAACTTCTCTGCGAGGGGTTTGGTTGAAGTCGAACTGGAAATTGAAGCACCTGCAAAATAGTAATAATTGCTTTAAATATATTTTTAATCGGTACTCAAATGTCTAGTCAGTAAAGGCAAATAGGGAAACGTTTAAACTTGGATTCGTTTTAAACTCAAATGATTTCTTAAAAGTCTTTTGTATTGTTTTACAAACCATCGTTATCCCTTCTTTTGCTGGTGGACTCCAGACATTTATTGTTTGTTGTTTCGTTACCGGCAACTGTTGAAGTATTCTGGATCTTTGAACTGAGTGGGACGCTTGTTGCCACGGGATTTGAATTAGATGCTCCTCCACCAGAAGCGGTGTTGTTAACGCTTCCGTCGACAGTATTCTTTAATTGTCATTTGATTAATTCCACCGAAAGAAATTTTCTTAAGCGCTCATAGTACTGAGGATGTAATTCAACATCATTATGTCCTGCTCCCTGAAATTAAGTAAAATCAATAGATTAATCTACAATGTTTGTTTCATTTTTCTGGCTGTTTATTATAATAAAAAACAAATAAGCATTTAATTAATTTAATTCTGACTATAACCCTAGACTTGCAACTAATATATAGACAAAGATTACCTCAACCCAAAAGGGTTCCACAGTTTTCGGACAGCGCTCATAAATACCAATGCCATGGGAAAAGTCAATGACCTCATCGTCAGTTCCATGAATTACCAGCACAGGAGATTTCACTTTGGCAACTTTGTCGATGCTATTTTCAAGTGTATTAAAATGTTATAAATCGATTGCCAAAAAGAGAGCTATACAAATAAATTGTTTACCTGGGAAATGCATCAAAGAACCATGTTCTTTTCGTGTTTCTGAATACAACTCGGAGTCCGGACATCAGAGGCGAATGTAGTATTACAGCTCCAACTTCATGCCGCGAGGCAAGATCAACGGTTGGAACGGTGCCAATGCTCTGTCCATATAAGATTATTGTCTCTGGGCTAATGTTAAACCTGTGGTTGCAAATTGGGAAGATAAGATGAATTTATAGCTTTTGGATGACTCAACGTTGAATCATAGGGTACTTACCTAGTCCGCATTGCTTGCCAGGCGGCTTCAATATCTGCGTATAGGTTCTTCTCAGAAGGCTTTCCGCCACTCATCCCATAACCAGAATAGTCATAGCCAAATATATTGCAATTGATTTGGGATCCCAGCGTGAGGTAGAAGCTGCTCATTTGACCCAAATCGACGGCATTGCCGTGGGAGAAGAGCAGAGTGTACTTTGCGTTCTTGCTGCAGCGTACATAAATGCACGTAATCAAATTGCCACGCGATGTCCGAGTAAAGAACGCCTCCACTTTCGATTTCTCACGTTCGGAATATTGCCATTCGGCACGGTCAAAGAGTTGCAAGTTATACTTGATGTTTGTGTCATCAGCTGGTGTCAGTTTGTACGTTGGCTCCGGCGGCTGGAAGGCCAACTTGGCAGCAATTGGTCCGGGACATGGTGGACAGCAGAACATGCAGCACAGCTCGCTTATGCTAAACATATTCCACTCTTTGTTTAATGCAACACAACGGAATGTAACTTTATCTCAATTTCTACTTGGTTTACTTGGTGCTCTACACTATACGCTTCAGGCGAACAAAGGACAAGAAAAACGCAGAAAACGCAAGTTCACACTTATTTGCTGAAGCCCGGCCCGATCGATTGAACAATTAGATCACAACATGAACATCACAATGCGTTTTCAACACACAATTATCGCCATAATGAAATGCCTGTTTTTTATTTAGTTGTTAACTGTTTTATTTTATTTTCACTCCTCTCAAATTTACTGTTAACACAGGTAACATCACACAACAGTCTTGCGCCATGTTGACGTTGAACCCAGTGAACATATTTTATGAATTTATATATTTACTGGTGTACATACATTTATATATGTTATGGTTATGAATTATATTAATATATTATTATATATTACATTATTTGAAATTTTGTATTATTTTAATGAATCGATCTGGTTTATATCCGCAAATATAAATCCAGGAATCTTTTACCCGGAATTCATGCCGGTTTGGAGAAGTAATATAGTACTTCTGATACACTCGAAACATAACTGCTGCAACCGTCCTTTTGGAAAACGGGTAGCTCCTAAAACGAACGCCTTGATTATAGGGAAAAATGTATTCCCCATCGTCCCACCAGATGGGAATGCCGAGCAAATTCAGCTCCCGAGTTTTGGGAGCCTCAACGCGCTCAAATGGCAGCAACAACGAGGCGTACAAACTCTTCAGCTCCTCGGGCGGGAAACCTAAAAGGCTGCAGCATATGGCAACCACGTCCCAATCTACATTTCTGTCAAAGCCACCTTGAGCATTGACAGAATCGTAGAGACTGAAAGATTTACAGACATTTATAAGTACAAATGTATGAATGTGACAAATAGAAAAGGCTAACTTACCTAAAGAGGCATATATGGGGATATGCCTTAACAATATCACTGGGCACTTGAATATCTTCGCCCAGTCTTTCAAAAAATTTCTTTTTTTCGTATGTCAAAGTTTGCCACTTGTAGCCGCTTTCCTTGGGTTCTACCCCATCTGGTTCGATATTCACCACTTCGAGGAGTTGGACAGGTGGCTCCATTTCAACGGTCTCTTCTACTTCTGGTGACGCCATTGACCAATCAATTGGCGCAAATGGCTCAGGTGCCGCGAAGCCCTCAGAATGTGACACCGAAGAATTTTGGTGCGCACTTTTAATATGCCTGTCAACATTATATTTCCTTTTGCTTTTGTATTTACAAAATTGGCAAGAAAAGTTTGCAGAATCCATGTTTATTTCCAAATAAAAAGCAAAAAATAATATTTGCACAAAGCTGTTTCCGTTACATCCATGGCGGCTCCACTCGATGGAAAAAACTATCGATAGTATCTATCTTAAGTTATTATTTATAATTAAAAAGAAAGAGTTAGTAATATACATTAATTCAAACTTCATTTATTAAAAATCAAAAAGCTAATAAATTCATTGTTTTAGTAGATTCTTAATAATAATAGATTTTTCATTGTATTTCTAAATATTAAAAAAGCTATTCGTTTTGTTTCAGTTTTTGTTTAGGTTGTAGAACTTATAATTAATCAGATGTTTCATCTTGTAAATAAACGTTTTTGTTTAAAAACAATAAAATATTTACATTTTTTGGCTTCAATGCCGATCTTCTTTGGGAAATTATTTCTCCTGCCTTGCTAAAAATGCGTTCCGACTCCGTTGAACTGGCGGGAACGCATAAATATTTATTTACCAGACTCATTAAAATGTTAAAAGATCTAAATGCCCTATAAAATGAAATTATGTATACATGATATTAGTTATATTGGTAAAATTAATTAATTAAAAAATAAAAGCCAGACCATCTTCGATGGTTGAAGAACTTCCATCGATATATCGGAAAAAACAATCGATGGTTTTGCAGCGTTGTAACGACTTTTGTGCGCCAAACGGTAACGGTAAAACACTTTGAAAGCGATTTGAACAGCGAAGAGGCGACAGGATTTTAAACAGGATAAGTAACAGGTATTCATAAAAAATAAAATGTTTAATTTAAATCAACTTCCAGGACTCACGGACCTTGGCCCAGAAGAGCTGATACAACTGAAGGGTAGACTGGACATTCTAATGGAGAGAATTGTGGACTATGACTACTTTGACCCCGGAGCGTTGGCGCTAATGGAGGCGTCGCAGGCTTACAGCCTAAATATAGACGAATTGTGGGTGCGTCAGGTGCCCCACATTCACAGGGTAAGTCCAGCTTAAAGCTATAAACATATGTATGTATGTTTGTATGTACCTAATATATGTAATACATTTCATATATATTTTTCAGATTTTCGTCGTCCTCCTCGTGAGCGTTAACATGCAGGCGCTCAAATCGTTGCGGCGCTTCATCAAGACGCCGACGGTGATTTATGATGGCACACACCTGATGCGCACATTAAATAAAAAGGAGTGCCCAGATCCTTACGATACACAGGTGCTGCAGGAATTGTTGTCAACTTTATACAAGAAAGAAACATTCCGAAACCAGCAGATGATCCGCGACAGTTGTCGGTCGCGAAGATATGAAAACTTGGCGCTCATTCGGGACTTGGTCAGCGCCGCGGAGGACATATTGAAGACTATATTCGCCATAGAGGACATTCACTTTAACTTGTCGAGCCTAATCAACGACAAGCTGGAGCAGTATGGGATGGTGGCCATCCGGCATGTCCCTCAGATGTCGCTCGAGGAGTCGAAGTCTCTGGCTGGAATTGCGGCTTTCTTGGTGTATGAGGCCACAAAATATATGGATGGGTAATAGATTTAATATTCAATGTACATATGTTTTATTTAGATGATTATATGTATATAGTTTTATTGTATATATTTAGATTTAATGTATATTTTTATATTTAATAAGATAGCATTTAATTTAGATGTATAAGTTTACCTATAAGATTATGGATTTAAAAATAAAAAAAAATTATTTAAAATTTTTTGACATAGACATACAGTTTTTATTTCATTAAAATTTACAGCTATGTTTTTCTGAGCACATTCATATTTACAATGCATATCTAAGTAATAATCTTAATATAGAAATACATATATATTTTAAAACATATATGTATGTGTGTGTGGGTGTAGTTAATGAAGTTGTCAGTTATTGTTCGTTTATTTAATTAGTTTGTTCGCAAACTAAATCCTTAACACTACGAACATTGATAACTTAGGACTAATTTTTCTTCAAGTGAAATTACCATACACCCAGGGCCGTCGAGAAGATATCAGGGCCCGGTGGTAGTCTCTGGCCAGTTGTGCTTCCAAACACAGGGTAGCTAGACTTGACACTCTAGTTTGGGTCGAGCAGGACCGATGAAAGTTTTTTATTCTTGCCAAAACACTGAACGACCGCTCAACACTCGCAACAGATACTGGAATTGTGCAAAATATACGCAGAGCAATGCAAACGTTTGGGAAAAGTCTGTTCAATTTCTTCGCACTAATGGCATTGAGTAAATCGCATAAAAATATATACGTATGCAACGTTATAGCGCGTGATGTTTTGAACTTACAAATGTCTGATTTCCTAACGTTCAAACGAAAAATTTAGACAGTTTTTTTTTGTTTTACATAAAACCATTTTTTGAAGGTTGGGCCCGGGCCCGTGTTCATAATGCCTGATTACGATTAGTAGATAATACACAAGTGACATTCTTTTACGGTTCAGATAAAGTTGTAAAGGTACATATTAAACTTTTCCCAAATTTGAAAATTTCGATCAAAAACCGGGCCCCGATAAAAACTTCGGGCCCGGTGGGAATCCCACCTTTACCACCCCCCTCTCGTCGGGCCTGCAGGCACCCATAGGGTGAAATGGTATATTAAAGTCGTCAAAATGTATGTAACAGGCAGAAGGAAGCATCTCCGACCCCACAAAGTATATACAGGTATCCATCGTATAACGCGATAGTTACGTTCCAGAAGAATTGCGCGTTATGTAATTGCGCGTTATCTAAAACATAGTTTTCATATAAATTTGTGGGTTATGTTCCAATAGGTTTTTTTTAATTAAATCCATACAAAATAACAGTTATATACATAACATAAATAAAGTTCATACTTTCTTATACAATTAAATACACAAGATATGAATAATAATACATATGTACATACATATTTCGCGTTATATACATATGCCTAAATTTCGCGTTGTACTGAAACCCCTAATTTTTCCAAATCGCGTTATATCGAAAACGCGTTGTATAAGACCGCGTTATACGAGGGATACCTGTATATTCTTGATCAGGATCAACAACCGAGTCGATCTAGCCATGTCCGTCTGTCCGTCCGTCCGTCTGTATGAACACGCAGATCTCGGAGACTATAAGAGCTAGAGCCACCAAATTTGGTATGTAGACTCGTATGTATGTAAATACATATATAGAGTTGATTGGAATTTTGGCCACGCCCCCTTACGCCCCCAGAATTTACATAAAACTGGTTTTTTTTTTAAGTATAGCAGATAGAGACATCAAATTTGGTTTATATCAGAGCCCGGCACTCATATCCCTGGGGGGGACGAACTCGTTCGGCACCTCTTATGCGTGTAAGCCGAACGAGGTGGGTTTTAGTTTCCCTCAGCATTTCGACGCAAGCAGATCTATGTCGCTTTGTTGAGAGAACACACATGAAAAAATTGATCGCTGCTTTGTTTTCTCTATCTTTTTCTTGCATAAGATTATTTGCTGCACTCATTTTCTTGATTTGAGGCAGAATTTGATGAAGTTTTATTTTGCGCAGTGTAACGCACACAAGCAAGTACACACATACAACTAAACTTTTTTAGCGCTTTTTTTGTGCCGGGCCCTGGCTTATATACACTGGTCGGCATATGTATATATTTTGACATAGCGGTGCCTTAGTTAATTTTTTTTTTTCAGCAGAAAGAACTCACAAAACATAATAGACAAAATATTTCGCCAATTTACAGTTATTACTGTGCACTTTACTTTGGCATTCATTTTCGCTTCGTTAAATGAAACGGTACTTTAAATGTGAAATGTAGAAGCAATTTGTCAAAAAAGTCTTGAAAAATACAAAAAATCATTGTTTTTTAACGTTATTAAGAGGAGGGAATTAGGTGTATGTAGACTTTTTTCCCATCACTTTTTCTGTTTTTTGCCAATAACTTTGATTGTTTAAAATTTTTTGAAATTTTTTTTTCTCGCATAGAGTTAACTTTTGGTCCTCTAAATTATAGCATAATTACATTTTCAATTTTTAGAGCAAAAAGCCGAATTATGCCAAAATTGGAGGTGTATGTTGACTTTTTTCCTTTACTGTATGTATGCCGACCAGTGTACAAACTAACCAAAAAATATCAAAGAAGCTAACTTCGGCTATGCCGAAGTTTATATACCCTTGCAGTATACTTGGCAATAATATTTTTTTTTTGCTTTTTGAAATTTCTTTCCCTGCAACTCAATTCATCAATACACAAACAAAATATTATTTCTCTTTTTACCACAAGTTTTTCTTCTTCCATCATTTTCTAAGCAAAGCACGGCACGCATACACATACAGTTCATGTAGCGTTGCGTCTGTGTGTGTATGCGTGTGCTCTGTTGATTTGATGATGGCAGTAGTAGGCAGCAAGCAGCGCTGCCGGCAGCGTTTGAACCGATTTATATTGACTGTAACTTGTGTTCTATTTATCGGATTAGATTCAAATTTTGGGATCTGAGATTTTATATCTATTACTATCATATTGGTAAATTTCATGGGGATACTCCAATTTTTGCAAAAATGTTTCTTCTAGAGCTATATGATATAGTGGTCCGATCCCAAAGATTTTCATACTTTATCTCACCCGGGTAAAAAAAAGCTCCCAAAAAAAAAAATTTCATCCCGATAGCTCTTTTTTTTTTTTTTTTTTTTTTTTTTTTTTTTACTAGCGGACGTTGACGATACTATGCGCAGTACGTTCAAGTGGCCCCTACGACACCAGGACAAAGCCTGTTACGCGCGAGCCCAAGCAGATAACTGCCCACCTCCCACCCGACCGACCGAGGGGTGCAGCCGTATAACGCACGGCACGAATCGCGTGGACAAAATACACAATAGAAAAGACAGACAAACACATAATACTATAGCTATCTATTAACTAAATGGGATAGGATAGATGTTTTAAGCATATTAATAGAAAACTCTGAGCCGATTACAGGGGATAGAAGATTGTAATCAGAGCAGAGGACCCTAAAAGGTTCATGCATAGCATAGTTAGAAGAACAACGACTAAGGGATAAAGGTATTAAAGGATGTCTACTCCGTCTACATGGTACCGACAGATTCACCTGAGCTAATAACTCAGGCGAGTCGATATCACCAATTAGGAGCTTGTGCATAAAAATGACACCAAGCATAATTCTACGGTTAGTTAGGGACGGAAGGTTAATCAAGAGAAGTCTACTAGAATACGAAGGCAAATTGACATTGCGATCCCAGCTTAAGCCACGAAGAGCAAATAGCAAGAACTGCTTTTGAACGGATTCTAGTCTAATCTGGTGCGACTCGTATTGAGGTGACCAAATGCAAGATCCATACTCTAAAATAGGAAGGACAAGCGAAGTAAAAAGAACTTTAGTTGTATAGGGGTCATCAAATTCTTTTGACCATCTTTTAATGAAACCCAGGACACTCATGGCCTTTGCGACCGTGGTGGAAATATGGGTGTTAAAATTTAACTTATGGTCCATAAGTACGCCCAAATCATTCATATTATTTAGACGTTCTAAATGGCTGTTGTTTAGAATATAAGTGACCAGTTGAGGAGAGTTACGAAAAAAAGTCATTACCTTACATTTGGTAGTGTTAAGATTTAGTAGATTAAACTGGCACCAGGATTGAAAGTTTTTAAGATCAGCTTGTAGCCGACTAAATGAATCTGTATCTTTATAAGTAAGACAAAGCTTGACATCGTCAGCATACATAAGCACACGCGAATGAACAATGACTGATGGAAGATCGTTAATAAATAGTGTGAAGAGCAGAGGGCCAAGATGACTACCTTGAGGTACACCAGAAGTCACAGAAATGGAAACGGAAAAAGAAGACTTAAAAAGTACCTTCTGTTTTCTATTTGTTAAATATTCTCGAACCCAAGAAAGGAAAAGGGGTGGAAACCCAATGTCGCTCAGCTTAGAAAGTAATAGGGTATGATTAACGGAATCAAAGGCTTTGCTGAAGTCAGTGTATATGACATCAGTTTGTTTACCATTTTTGAACCCCTTGATAATTATTGATGTAAATTCTAAAAGGTTAGTGGTTGTAGATCTACGTTTCACAAACCCATGTTGGGATGGCGAAATAATAGAGCTGCAAAAATGTTGCAATTGAGAAGTTATAATTTTCTCAAAAGCTTTCGGAATAGCGGACAATTTTGAGATACCCCTATAGTTAGAGGCTTCGGACTTTTTGCCATTTTTATGCAGAGGAATAATATATGACTCCTTCCAAATAGATGGAAAAGAGGAAGATTCTACAGACAATAGAAACAATTTTAAAATGGGTTTACATAATGCGTTTGCACAGAACCTGAGTATACATCCAGGAATACCGTCTGGCCCCGGAGAATAAACAGGTTTAACTAATTTAAGTTCGGTAAGAATAGAACTTTCATCAATCACTGGATTGAAAATGCAATTAGCCTTTTTTAAATGATAAGGATACGGACTTGCTCGATATTCCGTTGAGGAATAAGTTGTTTTGAAAAAACTCGCAAACATATCGGCAATTGCCTGATCAGTGCTCGCTTTTTTATTTTGAAAAGACAAAAAAGATGGGTGCACAGAGGTCTTACGTTTAGAATTAACAAAATTATAAAATTGTTTAGGGTCAGAAGAAAACTGAAGCTTACACCGCTGAAGATAATTCTTATAGCATTGTGTATTAAGCATCATGAATTTTGAACGAGCGACTGTATACAGAGCATAATCTAATGAACGACGTGTTTTTTGGAATTTCTTATAATATCGTGTCTTCACATTTTTCAAATTGGATAGCTCGCGAGAGAACCAGGGAGGTTTGTTAAGCCGCTCCAGCCTACCAAGAGGCACACAAATATCAAAGAGTGAATTCAGAGTATCATAGAAAAAAAGAACAGCCGAGCTCATATCACTACAATTGTACAGATAAGACCAATCGGTAGTAGCAATGTTTTCATTAAGGCTGGCAAAGTCAGTCTTACGAAAGCACCTAGTTAGTGGTAACTCATTTGAACCAAGTAATGGTGAAAGCAAGGGCAAATCAATTTTTAAATTTAATGTAGGATGAAATTTGTCTTCTGGAAGAACAAATGGTTCGATCCTAGAAACCTCACAATAAGAAGAATCCAATACAAAAATAAGATCTAACGATTTTCCATTAGAATTTAAGACAGGATTGACTTGGGATAAAGATAAGCCTAGAAGGCCATCAATAAAGTCATGTGACAAAGAGGGCAGCAACGTGGTAGATTCATCTGTTAGTGACCATGCTAAAGCGGGTAAATTAAAATCACCTACAACTATGAGCATGTCTTGGCTCGAAACTAAAGAGGAGACAAACTGAATTGCCTCTAAATGATTTAAATATACCACCATGTCTGACAATGGTGGAATATAGGAACAAGTAATGAAAGCATTGAAAGATTTAAAATTTACTTTAACACCGACAAACTCAATCTCCTGGGTACTAGAAAATTGAATCATTTCAGATGATAAAGCAGCATCCACAGCTATCAGAACGCCACCACCTATGCGAGAAATCCGGTCACGTCTGAAAATAGAAAAGTTTGTGGAAAAAACCGATGCATCAGCAATATCAGGTTTTAGCCACGTCTCTGTGAAAGCTAGAATGTTATGCTCAAAAGAAAGACTATCTACATAGAGATTAGGAAGTTTAGATTTCAGTCCTCTAACGTTCTGGTAACCCAGGTTAAGGGACGAAGCTAGTTTTTTGACACACCAGCAGATGCTGATGTGGCAGGAATAGTATTAGTTGTTGTTGTAGGCAAGCGAATCGGTTGCCGATTTTTCTTTTTTACAGTATATTCCTTAACTATTATATGTTTAGGCCAAAAATCTTCTCGACATATAGTGTCGAAGATATTGGCAGAAACACTAATTTTAAAGGACGAAATGTCCCGAGAATAAGAAAATTTAAACTTTTCCACCGCAATATTCGAGACGTTAACTTTCTTCCGAATATAGGCTATTACATCATCAGATGTGACAACAGGGTCTAGCCTAGAAACAAATATATGTTTCTTTGGTGGTATGCCAACGAGAGGCCGCGGTCCCGAAGCGTCAGCCGCAGCAGTAACGTTGGACAAGTCACCCACTGCAGCAGTCAACTTGTTCACGGGGCCCTCGATACCCTCTTAAGATGGCTGAGTAAAACGCGTACGCACCGACGGACAGGCGGACAGACGGACATGGCTATATCGACTTAGCTTCTCATGCTGATCAAGAATATATATACTTTATATATATACTTTATTTAACAAACGAACTAACCAAACTACCAAATTTTTTCGAAATCGGACTAGAAACATGCAAAGGGCAGAGGGCATTTTATATATGTATGTATGTACATATGTACAAATATAGCATGTACCACGTGTAATTTTTTTATACCCTTGCAGAGGGTATTATAAAATTGGTCAGATGTTTGTCACGCACAGAAGGAGACGGTTCCGACCCCATAAAGTATATATATTCTTGATCAGAGAAGCTGAGTTGATATATGTAGCCATATCCGTCCGTCCGTCCGTCTGTGCGTTTGCGTTTTACTCAGCCGTCTTAAGAGCTATCGGGCTGAAATTTTTTTTCGGGATTTTTTATTATTGGGAAAAAATAAAGTATGAAAACCATCTGGATCGGACCACTATATCATATAGGTCTAGAAGAACTAGAAGAAACATTTTCATAAAAATTGGAGTATGCTATGAAATTTACGTATGTGATAATATTGGATATAAAACCCCAGATCCCAAAATTTGAATGTGATCGGATAAATATAACACAAGTTACAGTCAATATAATAATCGGCTCTGCTCCCAGCTCTGCCGGCAGCGCTGCTTGCTGTCTACTACGTCTTTCGTCATCAACAGAGTACATGCATACACACACAGACGCAACGCTACATAAACTGTGTATGTGGGGAATGAGGGGAGAAGAAGAACAAATAGTAATATAGAGAGTAAAATTGTTTTGTTTGTATATTGATGAATTGAGTTGCAGAAAACAAACATGTAAAATTATTATTACCAAGGACTGCAAGGCTATATAAACTTCGGCATAGCCGATGTTAGCTTCTTTGATATTTTTTTTGGTATAAATTATAAATACATTTAAAATATATAAAGTTTTCCTTACATACCTTTACAATTTTTGACAGTTAGTAGAATGTGACTGGGTCAAGTGTACGCCACAAGTTTCATTCATTCATTCATTTTCTTTTTGGCCCATTCGCAACATTCCAAAAATTGGTAAGTATTTACTATAGCTACTCGGGCCCAAAACGCGCTTAAACTACATAAATTTGGTATCAAACGAAAGAGAAAAATTCCACGAGCACGACCTCAGGTGCACCTTGGCGATTTCTTATGTACTTTTGTGCAATTAACAAAAGAAAAATCATGTTTTCAGCGGGATTATAGCTAAAAGTAGCTTTTTCCGGCTAAAAGAAGCTGTCAAATTTTAAAATAGCGTTGCCAGATGCCAAATATCGGATATGTATTCGCACTATTCTCAACAATCGAAAATATTGTTGAGTTTACATTATTTCTTGATTTTAGAGAACAAATATAGGTCAGAATACAATATTCGGCTGCCAGAGCAGCGGAATATTCCTTAATTTTATAATTTAGAGTAAATTATTTAGTTGCCAGGGCGGTCAAACAACGCGCCAAATAAAAAATAGCATTTGCCAACACTGAAATCTAGCTTTAGCCGATTTTTTCACTTTTCAACACTGAAATCGAGTAGCTTAAGTAAATATTTACCTTTGATTGCTCATGGGGATGTGAGCACTGCCAAGGCGGGATCCAAATTTAAGTAGCGAACCTTCGAACACTCCGCATCCACCGAAAGATCCACCGAAAGTTGGTTATGATCCAGTGGGTGTAAAACATGTAGGCATAGATGTCCCAGGTTATATAAGGCCAGCTGCATTTCGTCAATTTGAATGTCCCGAAGAGCGATTGGGTCCTGGAGCAGGTCGTGGGAAAAAATAAAAAAAGCCCAATATTTTGGGCATAACATACATTCGATTGTCTGCGGTCAATGGTATCCAAGATGACTAAATCTAAAACTTAAAGTTTACTTATTAACTAAAAAATGTAAAACTAAATTAAGAAATATAAAAACAAAAAGTTTTTCCATACTTAAAATAAACTTAAAGTTAACATTTTCCTTACATATTAACTTTAATTCTATAATTAAATTCTATTCTTAAAATTCTATACTGCTGCCAGCTGGCTGTTGGAATCTTCATCCTGCAATTGGAAAAGAAATGTTACTTTGATATGCAATTGAAAATATATTTCATACAAACCTGGGTGTGCGCCGCAGAATCGTAAATGGTTCGATCTGGCATATTTGCCAGATCCAAAGCCATCGTCCTGGCGGGTCGAACTACACTTGGCGCGGCAGGAACGGCATTGTACGCACTTTTCGCATACAGTGCCCAATCGGTTGTGTCGGCCACCTCCTGTGACCCGACCAACTTCGCCCGCTTCTGCCTTACTTGCATGAGGCAAGGGTCATCCTTCTTACATACTCGACGGTGGTTCGCTATCACAAGTTTTCCCTTCGGCCGGACAATATTGCAAGTGTCCGAGTGTCCGATCAAGGCAATCCGGGCGGTGGCCGTCAAATTCCTTCAGTATTCCGCAGGAATACCCGGTATGGATTATCCCTGCGCAAAACCACCTTCACATTCGGTGTTGGTGCCTGTGGAACCTGTACCACATTATCAGAGGTTCCAGGATCACGGGTTCCATGATAACTGGATCCTGTGGCATTGGAACCTGCACCGATTGTACTGGTTCCGCCTTTGCCTTCCGGTCCTGTGGGGAGAAGGAAAAATTTCAAAAATTAGAATGGTAGAAATATCATAGATGGAAACTTCAACTTTTTATACCCTTGCAGTCCTTGACAATAACATTTATACTTTTTGAAATTACCTTCACTGCGACGGACAGGCAGACGGACATGGGTAGATCGACTCAGCTTTTCTTGCTGATCAAGAATATATATTTGATGGGGTCGGAAATTTACGTACCTCCGCAATTTGCTTAAGTACCTCTCTGGTGAGGGCAATCTGGTCCCTCAGAGACGCAACGGTACCGTCCGCAATTCCACGGAAAAAGCACCAAAAGTAAATTAATGTAAACAATGCACACAATGTAAACTCTCGAAATACTTACATTCCGGTTGGACTCCAGTGCCAGTTGCATAATTTGTTTGCTTGCCTCAGACATCTGGAAAAAAAGATATGACAAAAATAAAAATGAATACAAGAAAAATTTGCAAAAAAAACTACCTTCTCGTTTGCGAGCAAAAAATTAAAGACCGTTACAATTTTCAATATTGGAATTCATTGTCTTTCATTCATTTTGTTTCTTTGTATTTTTGATTTTCATTTTATTTCTTTTATTTTTTCGGACAACAACAAGTACTCTTAAATGCTAAAAGAAATACTAACTCTAATACCCCATCTAATACTAAATTATAATCGCTTACATTTCTAATTTCGATTGTTTACCAAACTGCAAAAAGAATGTAATGTCATAATTTAGAGGACGGAAACAGTTATTGGCAAAAAACAGAAAAATAACTTTAATTGTTTAAAATTTTAAGAAATTTTTTTTTTTTGCATAGAGTTAACTTTCGGTCTTCTAAATTATTACATACTTACATTTTTAATTTTTGGAGTAAAAAGCCGAATTATGCCAAAATTGGAGGTGTATGTTGATTTTTTTTCCTTAACTGTAAGTTTATGTCGTTTTTTTTTATTTACAAAATAGATCCTCTTAACAATATTAGCGACACAAATGCTCCGGTTTCGATTGAGCAGCAAAGCTACAATCGCAAGAGAAACGCCTCGGAAGTTTGGTCTCATTTTGAAAGATGTAAAAATAATTCTACGGCCAAATGCAAAGTTGTGGAAAAGAATATAAAACGAGCGGGATTACATCTAACTTAATGGATCATCTAAGAGCGTTGTCACTCTCTAAAACTTGGTGGCTGCACAGAATCGCCAATCATTACCCAACTTGTGAAACGCAATGAACATTCAATGATAAAGGCATGTGAAATTTTATCAAAAAAACATTTGCCCTGCTTTGCACATTCAATAAATTTACTGGTGCAGGATCTCTTGTCCCTCGAAAGTGTGAAGGCATTATTACGCACTGTAAAACAAATAGTGACCTATTTCAAAAGTAGCACAATTGAATATGCAACTAAAGAGGCTCAAGGACAAGAAAAACAGTATAGCCTAGAGATTTATGTGAAATCTTAAAGCCATTCGACTACGTGACAAAGCAGGCTTCAGCTGTGAAGGCGGTGTCAGTATCCCTAATTATACCAAATGTTTATGGCTTGGGATGGACTTAAGAGCAAAATGAGGACTCCAATTGGTTCTGAAGCTTGTTCTTTCATTATGAATCGGCTTAAATCAAGACTATTACGTTATGAGACTAGGACAGTTCCGCGCTTGGCCACAATGTTGGACCCTAGATTTAAGAAGGAAGGTTTTGGAAATCCTGCCAATGCCCAACAAGCCTCGGCGGCTCTAGAAAACGAAGTCACCAGTTTGATTAATGTTGACGAAAGTGAGCCACCCATGGAAGAACAGCCAAAGCAGTCTGACAATGTTCTTAAGTTTTTGTCTGATAGGATTCAGCAAAAACAACGAACAGGTAGATCAGATGCGATTATAACTATGAGGCAATACATTGAGCAGCAAAATTCTGAACAGGATATTGACCCCTTGGAGTACTGGAAGGTAAATTTTTAGTTCCACTATTTATAAATATGATTCATTAAAAATTGTAAATTTTGCAGATTAATTCGCAACAATTCAAGCACATTGCACGGTGCGCTTCAAAATATCTTTGCGTACTAGCTAGCTCCACTGAATCGGAGCGCACTTTCAGTAAAGCCGGGGAAATCATTGGGAATAGAAGAACAAGGCTAAAATCAAAAAATGTTGACACTCTTCAACAAGAACTTGTGGCTACTTGATTGAAAGCATCTCAGTTTAAGATCTCATATCGAACGACGAATATTTTGTTGATCTCCCTTACTAATGATTGGGATTAAAAATTAAATTGTTTAAGTTTTATATATCTTTGCCTTTCTTTACTTTATGAATGAACTTTGAATATTTTGTTGATTTAATTGTAAGCTGTAAATATTGCTGTTTGCTAACTTGAAAATTAAATGCGGACTTAAAAACAAGTTAAGCTTATTATATTTCACATTTTTTATTATTTTCCTTGGGATTCTGAAAATGCAGACTTTGAAACATAAATTCAAATATTTTCAAATTTCCGATAGTACTATCGATAGTATCGATTGTTTCCAACAACGATGGCGTGACCATCGATAGATTCGAACTTCGAACGTAAACACAACATTACTCACGAACTCGAACATGTTCGCGCGGTTACTCAAATGTTCGAGCGGTTTACTCACGCGTTTTAAGTCGCGTGAGTAAACGCTAGCGTTTTTATGAAAAAATACCACAGTGAATACTGGCCTAAAGATGAGCTTTTTAAATACCGCCATGGAATAAAATACATCGATATATTCCCAGTGTGTACATACGACTGTCAAATTCGGAACTGATAAATATATTTTTTTTCTTTCTTTTAAATTTCGATATAAATAATAATAAGCATAGCTAGATAAATTTATATTTTGATATACATTCATAACTGGATAATTTCAGTGTTTGCTGCTATTATTTAAAATTTATTTATTGGTTCCAGGATTATTGATTGAAGGTAAGATACTGCAAGCTCACTAATAATGTGTGTATTTATGTTTGTGTTAAATCAATTGAATTAATTTAAAAACCGGCTATGTATTCTTGGTATTTCGGATGAGTATTGTTATAATTATTTTCGGATGAAGAAAATGGAAACATTTGTAAATATGCACTCGATTTCCCGATTGGCTAAAAAAACTTTTATGATAACTTTCAAATAGATATTTCTAAAAACTTAACGTCCTTCAAGACTGGGTGCTTATGCTTAATAGGCAGTGTAGTTAATATCAGACATTTATTATACTCTTGCAAAAAGGGTATATTAATTTTGGTCAAAAGTGTGCAACGCATAGAAGGAAGCATCTCCGACCATATAAAGTATATATATTCTTGATCAGCACGACGAGACGAGTTCAAATAGCCATGTCCGTTTCGGACATCCCAAAACACTCTTTTAGTCGCACAACTTCCTTTTTGAGATGATAAAAAATGATGATAAATCCAATATTTTTACCTTTCTTTTTGGGTAAGATAGAGTAAATATCATTCCATATAATAAATAACTCACGAATTTTTCAAAATCAAACACCAAAGGAACGAGATTTTGTGCATTTACGCACAAATAAATGTATTACATGTGTATTAAATATTAAAGTTTTTAAATTTTGTGAGTTATCTCTGAAAGCTAACTTATTAATTAAATAAAGATATTAGTAAAATCTATAAGATTATTCAAATTACCCCACCCTTTCTTTTTGAACCAAATGCATTATTTAATGTTTATTTGCAATGGTAATTGTTGCCTAGGTACTTGTTCAGCCATATTTATACCCTTGCAAAAAGGGTATATTAATTTTGGTCAAAAGTGTGTCAAATAGCAATGTCCGTCCGTCCGTCTGGATCAACGCAAACTCCTCCTAGACCGTAAGAGCTAAAGAGCTGAAATTTTGCATGTAGGCTTGTATAAACTGCAGGCGTTGTATATCTCGGATTCAGCCGGATCGGATCACTATATCATATAGCTCCCATACAAATGGCAAAGTCACGAACAGTGACTTTTCTTAATAACTTCGTTATTTTCTAAGCTATGATCATGAAATTTAATATTGTTAAGTTAATTACACATATAAACAACTATGCCAAATTTGATCAAGATCGGGTGACTATATCATATAGCTCACATAGGAACGATCTCTCGAAAACAGTGACTTTTGTCAATAACTTCGTTACTTTTAACGCGATTGCTTTCAAATTAAACATTTGTTAGTTTAATAGATCTGTTAATGACTGTGCCGAATTTGATAAAGATCGGGTTACTATATCATATAGCTCCCATAGGAACGATCGGTGGAAAACAGTGACTTTGATCAATATGTTATGCTAAGATTGTAGGCCGTTCTTTCGCATACATTAACCTTTTTAGCTTGAATGTTTTTCCATTTTGATGGCTATAGGTAAGGAAAGAGTTACCATAAAAGTTGCAAGGGTATACAAACTTTGACGCGGTCGAAGTTAGCCCCGGCCCTCTGGTTTTTTTCTGAAAAGTACCACTTACATATACAGTAAATTCTAAAACTGGTTAAGTCTGTAAAAAATCTGGTGAGGTAAAAATTGTATCGTGATTTACGATTTCAATGCTTGGTAAAACCTAAATTTATAAAAATATATTTCATTTGAATTAAACACTTTAATTCTAAAAACATTTCAAATTCACGTGATAATAGTAAGTATTTAATATATAAATACATTCATATAACGCTAACAAGTCTTTGAAATAAAAATTTGTAGTGCTCTGTAATTGAAACAATAACTATAAAAAATAAAAGCAATTTGTTAAGGACATAAATAAGTATTTTATTACCATCTAATTAACACACGGAAGCATTGTCAAATTCAATTCTTTTTCAATTCATTTAAATCTCACTTTTAAAGATTAAATCTTAAACAATCCGTGTCTTATCCATGTGTTTTGAATTGCCTAAGTTAACTTGGCATTTGGCAACTCCTTAATTTATTCATTTCCATAAATATATTAGTTTCTAAAACTTGTGATACTTCAATGGCGACCTCACCATCATAGATTTTTGTATATGCCAATTTTTCAATTAAAAGAAGCATATTTTACTTCACTTAGTTACTCACATTTTGCTCATAATATCCAAATTTCGACGTGGAGTTCTTCTTTTCTTTCTGTTATCATATCTTTCTTTTTCTAGAAGTGAAATCCTTGTCTCTATACTGTAACTTTTGTAGATATATTTGATACATAGGTCAAATGGCTTCCTAAAAATGTGTGAAAATATATGTTTGGCGTGCATGTTTTCTTTA
Organism: Drosophila willistoni; assembly: GCF_018902025.1. Lineage (NCBI taxonomy): Eukaryota > Metazoa > Arthropoda > Insecta > Diptera > Drosophilidae > Drosophila > Drosophila willistoni. The sequence continues at coordinate 5,737,116 of NC_061086.1, forward strand.
GAAAAATAGTATCATTTCAAACATTTAAATTTATCCAGAAATGGTTTTACATTTTCTTAGCAAAAATAACTTTTCACAAATGTTGTAAACCGCCTTTTAGCATTTTTGTATTAAATATTTTATTTAGTTATATGTACTTACTCAACTTAATACATTTAGAAACTTATAACAACTACAATAATCCGATGCTCTAACTGCTTAAATCTAATCTAATTAACTGCAGCAATTTGCATAAATATTAATGTCTGTATGTAAGTTACATGTGTGCACATAAACCAAAAACTACAATATCACAAGTAATGTGCGAAGTATTAAAGATTCGCTATAAATTCATAATGTTTTTTGATATTAAGTAATAGTAGTAAGATGTTTGTTGGTGATAGTGTTTATCAAAATACATGTAGAGGACCATTATAATAGTCCATTAATTGTTCCTGAATTTGTTGATGATGAGCGGATATGCTGTGCTGAACATTGTACAACATATTTGTGAACGTCGGCGAACAGAATTGATACTGGCTAACTAATTGATTAAAACTAAATGGCAATAATTCCTCGCCGGCATTATTTCTCGCGACGCCTTCTTGAATTCCATAATTAATGTGATTGAACTTCTTGTCGGCTATTTCCATAGTATCCGGAGCTATGAGACTCTCAATTGTAAACGCACGTTTCGGCCGCGTCGGTGTATTATGGTCTAGTTCTCCCGACTTATGTGTGGGAACTAGTAGTTGTTGAAATGGAAATTGTGGATTTTGATAAGCGGGCGAATTGATAAGTTCGCCGTTCTGCTCATTGTCGGCGTTAAATGTTTTCCTAAAATCCCAATTAGGTGTCGGATCATAGATTTGCTGGCTAAACATTTTCCGATACGACGACAAAGTTGCCATTTCGCAATTGAGAAGATCCTTTTCCAGCTGCTTTACGCGAAAACGTTTACGTCTTCGCAACAAACTGCCATTCTCGAACATATCAAAAGCCTTGGGATGAAGTGTCCAGAAGGATCCTTTACCCGATTTGGTTACATTGCGAGGAACTTTAATGAAGCAATCGTTGAAACTCAAATTGTGCCGCAACGAGTTTTGCCAGCGCTGTGTGTTTCTCCTATAGTAGGGAAACTGTTCTATAATAAATCGATATATTTCACTCAGCGGCAGCATTCTTTGCGGCGAATGTATAATGGCCATGGCTGTCAAAGATATATACGAGTAGGGCGGCTTCTGGTCACCGTAAGTAATTTTCAATGGACGAGGCATTGTAACGTGGTTATTTTCTTGCGTACACGATGTTAACTCGACGGCTGCAGCGTTTGGACTGACGTTTCGGAACAATCGATTGTAAACTGGATTTCCAGCCGCCGACGCCGTAACTGCTGGCTTCTATTAATCACAATATTCTGTATACGACTGGGCATAAAAGTGAAGGAAACCCATGTTTTATGGAAGCGTCTCTTTTGTGGGGGGTGAAGAGATAGAGCACTTTGAAAGAGACGACTCTATATGCAGGGAGCAGACCATTTTGCCGGCACATACTGGTTGCAGCAACTAGCTGTCCCTTTCGCTTCTTTAGCACCAATAAAAACGCAAGGTGTTCTTTTTTAGCCAGTTTTCAAATGGGATGTTTAAGCAATTATGGCCAATCATCTGCAACTTGATTAGACACTAATACGCTTAATCCAGTTGAAAAAAAAAAAAACAAAACAACATGCTTAAAAAATATAAAAATTAAGTATACGTCTATATATATGCCTGGGTACGGAATTAATATTTGACACTGCCGATGCCTCATGTCTATTTATCACTCCTTAATTCTTGTTCACCACTTAATTTTCTTTCATATCACTCATTCATCCCTTAATATAAATACAGTCAAGCGTATCTATATACATTTGTATGTAAACAACTGTATATTTATGTACATATCCATTTTGGCATTTGCATATATTTTAATAATTTTAACACATTTTATCTACTTAGTAATTGGAGTAGTTAATTTAATTTTGGATTAAAAGACCGACAAAGGTGTCCATAAGAAGAAAGTTTTTGTGTGCCGCAACTCCTTAGAAAGGAAGAATACATTTATGTTATATAATGTACCTACTTACTATAAAAAATCAATTTCCTGATAAAAATGAGCCTAATTTAAAAGAAGTTTAGTGCTACATCTTAATTTTAAGAGATCTGCAAGTCTGCAAGAATTGAACGAATTCTATATACTCTTGCTTTAAATGCTTAAACATTTGTTTACTAAATTTTCATAATTATAATGGGGTTGTATAAACCTAAATAAAAATGAGAAATGAACAGAGTTATTAGAGTAAGTTCTGGCTTATTAGTTTAAATACAGTATTATGTACAATAAGCTCTGTTTATTGAGTATATTGAGATTGTAATTCACAATTAATCGCATAAGATTTACCAATAATCCTTGTTAGTTTTGATACTCAAACAAATAGATTTTTATTAATTGTTTTTGTTAGTTTCGAAAAACCTTAATAATTCAATTTAAATTTCTTTTTAGCGAAACCATCAAAATCATCTTAGTTACGACTCCTAGTACTATGTTGTTAAGTCTAAGCTGGCTAAAACCTATTACCAAGCCATCCCAGGCTAAGTAGCTTAGCACCTTTCGTTCAACCAATTCAGAGTTGAAGTCACTTTTACTAACTCGGCCGAAGTCCAAGCTTGCTAACTAATATAACTTCATAAGTTATAAAATTAGACATTAGAAATCCAATTATATATATAGCTGACCACTGGACAAAAACTAAATTTACTTATCATGCTTGCTGTTTTTTAAGAGTTTACCAGGGAAAGTGCTACAGCGCAAAAGACTATCTACATATGCAAATTACTAATATAAGTCTCTCTCTAATTACAATCGGACTTACTAGGCTACCTGTAATTCATGCAACTTTGGTGTATTACACATATGGTAATTATTATTTAGCCTGTTCTTTGGCTAAGTAGATTTGTTTAGCAAATTGCTTACATGCTAGCTCGCAATCTGATATCTTATTCAAACTTGCAGTTTAAATATTTTTTTGTATCAGTCTTGTCTTTAATTGCCATGACTAGTGGCCTCAAATTGGAGCATCGACTTTGAAATACCTTAATAAAAATAATTCATTTTTTATGCATTAAATTCATTACAATTTACACAAAAAGTGGTTCATACTGTCTGTTCTGTCTTTCGTTGTCAAATAAACATTTCCCTGTGATTCGCTTTCAAATAAATATTTTCATTGGCATTTCCGATTCCAAAACCACCTGAATACTAAACGAATTAGCTCTCTAAAAATTTCAATAGTTTTATTAATTTGAATAAAACTAGCTGTGCATCTAAAAATCGACATTTTGAAGCATGAGTATCTTTAAACTAAAAGTTTACACTTTTATATGTACATCTGTATATATACGAGTATTTATTTTAACAAGTTTTTTATTAATACAAAATATTTGTTTGCAATTTTGGGATAATTTTAAAAAATAACTGTTTAATGTTACGTTACGGGTCTCAGGGTTTAAATGAGTTTTTTGTTAATTTTTATGCATATTTTAAAATGTTTTCTAATAATTTTTCTGAGGCATGTGCTGACAGTTTTAAGTCATATATGTATATAGTTTGGTATCAGGGCATTATTTATTCACCTCGATCATTTTTGCCATTTTAAGCTTTTTTCATAGGATTTTTATTATATCTTTTTCTTTTCCTCTGCCTATCATGACGAATATACTAATTATAGTATATTATTTTAGAATATGCTTTTGTATACAAACTTATATATATTTTTGTTTTTGTAGAATCAAAAGACGGTTAACACAATGTTACTTAGGACAGCGCCAAAGTATTCATTTTTTGAGTCGCAAGATTTGTCACAAGAAACAAGTTTTTCTCATGCTAGGGTTGGATAAAAAAATGGTGCAAGAAAAATCTTATACAAGTAAATTATTGATTTACGCATTTATTTTTTTCTTTAAGGATACAAAGAATTTAAATATTTTGGGTCTCAGTGCAGTAAGTGGGAATACTTTGAGTATTCGAAATTCTGATAACGAAATCTGATAAAGTATTTGTAGGGTAAAATGTAAGGTACATCCAATAATTATTTCTAGATCCATCCCTGTGTACATCCGAACAATTCGAAAATTCTCTTTTCTCTCTAAAAAAGTTTTTGATTTGTAATTTGGTTATTGGAATCGAATTTTGTAAATCACATCTGTAACATTTGCATGTAACATTTGTATAAATTCTATATACTCAAAACAAACCAAAATTAGATAACAAATTCCCTATAAATATGCTTTGTCATTGTGTAGGAGTCAGCTACTTCTTTAGTTTTGTCCAAAGAGCGTTGAAATAGTCGCTATCATTGAAATATTTATCCGTTCCGGTTCAATACGAGAACATATACGAAAGGTGCATTGCCATATAAACGATGCCGGCTAATATTGACGAGAGGATAAGCGGATAATACTTAATTAATCTTTTAAATAACGACCTACAAAATAAATGGTGTGAAGTAATAACATGTTTAACAACACGATCTCGATTTTGACTTTCAAATACAGAACGCTTCTCGCCCAACGTTAAGCACCGACAAAATCTTTGTCTGTAGTCGTCGTCGACGTCGTCGTAGTGGTCGTAGTCGTTGGGCTAATAACTATCAGTATTTATTATTTTTCATCTGGTGGGATTTTGTCTGCTTTGTATTGCTTTATACTCGTCAGGAATAAATGTTTGAAAGCAACAAGCCGCCAATTTATTGAAGGCTAACACACTAATTTGAGGAGTTGAGTTGTGTTTACCCTGAGGATGTATGCTCGTATGTATTTTGGGTGAAGCCAAAGCCGCAGTGCATCTTTCATGTTTTCTACCTGCAACATAAATATGCCAAAAACATGCTGCCCAGTTGGAACTTGGCTAAGTAAAAAATCTTTCCATAGTTTCGACTGTTTTATGTTTGTGTATTTTTACGAAACTTTAATGAATTAATATTTCCGTTAAAAGTTAAAGTTATCTCTCTTATGTTGTTAATTTTAACATTAAATAGTCCTAGGTCTACATTTTCAAACAACTGTATAGCAGATTATCTTAAAAACTCAAGTACTTGTTGTAATTCATCTAGTTAGCCCATTCATGGGCAAATACTTAAGTACTTACTTTCGATAGTTTTGTGTGTGTGTGTTTTTTATTTTTGTTGACTCATTTTCCACAGTGCCTTTGGTAGTGGGCACTGGAAGCTCTATCAAGCCTTGTTTATCGTTATAGTGTCGACGTGGACGAGGTGAGAACGAACATCGTCAACTCGTTCCTTTACCTTAAATCATTCACCTGGCAGATTGTGGAAGATTTTGAAAACCAAAGTGCTGCATCTATTTTCGGTCCATGCTTTATACGTGTGTGTAAATGATTTGGGAAAGCGTCTAACCAGAGATTTTTCTCGTTTCATTTCGCATTGAATCGAAATCAAATTAAAGTTAGTGGTGTTGCTTCTCTTCTCTCTCTCTCTTTCTTTCTCGCTCTGTGTGTATGCGTAGACGAAGGCGGAACACATTGTATATTTTGCAATTTGAACAGCCTCAAGTTGCGGCATCCAGTCTTTAAAGTTTGCCAGTATGTGTGTGTGTGTGTGTGTGTGTGTGTGGTTGTGCGTATAATAAGAGGTGTGCTCAGACATCAGGCTAACAAACAGACCGCGCTCACAAGCAGCCACAGTAAAATCACTTCGATGGAAGCCATAATGGCTTGAGCGAGCTCCTTTCTACGAACCAAGAAATGACTACCAATTTGAAAATGCCGCCTTTGACTTGCGAGACAGTGTGGCGATGTGCTCCCGCTCGATCAAGAAACACCATTTGATGCCAAAGTGGAGGACGCTGATATTCTCTCAGCGAGTCCATGGATCCAGCAGCATTTTACCTTGTTTTTCTTTTTCTGGTTTCTTTTCTTTTCTTTTTTTAGTGCAACTTTTGTGCAAATGTATTTTAGTCCACATTTGCACGAGGGGTTGATTGCATTCGTTTGCCATTCAAGTTGAGGTATATTTGTTTTAAAGTGGGTCTTGTAAAGACGTTGTCTAAAAATATAATTATGGGATTTGATATCTTAAAGATAATTTCGGGGTTAAATGTAAGCCATTTAATTGATATTTCTAATTGTATTTCAACAGATAAAGTCATATTTCAACAGTATAGATTTTAAACATCTGCACTTTTTTCCTACCCCCAATACTTTTTAGAAACAGCTTTTTTTGGAAAATCAATCTGTTAGAATGAAAGCTTTGTTTATAAAGTTATTTTATTGTTTAATTATTTTTTTTTAAATTTACTAGTTTACTTTGAATTAAGAAACATAAATATATTTTCATTTATCCAAATGAAGTCTGATATGGACAAATTATGTTTTATTATCCTTTATACTCATGGATTACAATTGGAAATTTCCAATCTATCAGATTACTTAAAACGAGTATTAAGTCATCAACTTATGATAGATAGAGAAATAAATTGTACTGGGAAATTTTAGTAAAAATAACAATTTCGAGGGTATTTTGCGAAAGGAGACTTCAAATAAATGTATCAAATTCTTTAGCATAATTTGCATTTTTTTCTGGTCTCTTAACTCGCTTTTGATCTAAAAAGCCGGATATTCAATTTTTGTGTATTAAAAGAAGATATTTATTTGCATCCATCCAAATTGGTGCATTACCTTTTGACTGGCTTATATAATGTCGAGCAAGCCCAATGTGACGCTCGAGATCTGATAAAGTCAAATCTTTTGTACAATGTTTAAAGCAAATAATAACAATAATAATAATTAGTATGAACAATAGCATTATGTACATAGGTACATATAAATTATATATACATGGGCATGGGTTCGGTTACTTGCATGACAAAAACCCTCCAGATGAATATGCCAAGTAATGCTAAGTAACTTAAATAGAATGTACACGTGACATTTGCGGTTGTAAATTATGAAGTGGCAGGCGAATGCTCAATAACAAGTGGCTCAATGCTATTGCGGCTCATTAACTCTTCATGGCAATTTAAAAGCCACACACACATACACACACACAACCGACTCTATTGGTAAAATGAAACTTATTTTTGTTGCATTGTCAGAAGTGTTGGCTTTCTTTCTTCTCAGCAACAATGCCCTTGGCTCTTGTCCGGTCCTTGTCCGTGGTCCTTGCCGTTTGCCGTCAAGCCAGTGTTACCCTTATCGGCCGTCATCTTAACACATTCAGCATCCCTTATTGTAAATAGGCCAATCATTTTGTTAATATTAAACTGCCACACCATGACGATCCTTTTAAGAAGTTATGTTGATACGTATTTCCTTGATTTATGGTATCATTACATTTATTAGCCTTTTCTCTCTTTATTTTGAATTACATCTCTGATTGTATATAATCACATAATATGACGAAAGACATTTGATTTATTTATTTCCTCTAAGGATTTTTGGGTTGTAATGTGTTCCTATATGGATTTAACCTCGGCAACATTTTTAACCTGTCAAGTTCAAGAATTTTTGAGCGTCTCAATCAAGAATTTTTCACTTTAGAATTAAAATTTAAACTTGGTATTGAGAGTAGTTCTATCAAAAATTAACATAATATTTTAACTGAACTTTGATAGACAAATTTAGGCGAATACTACTCTCTTTTGCAATTAGCATATTTATTTAATACATTTTAATTAATTATCCAAATTTCTGATTTCTACTTTTATATTCACATATGAATTCTTGTTAGTAAGAAAAGATGGAGATAAAATTACAAATTTACCCGTTTTCAACAAAGAAAAAGAGGATGAAGAATGAAAGGTTATAGGGCACTTAACTAACAATAAGACAATCAATCAAATCAGAGAATTTACCGCTACGAGGCCATTGCCGGGACTAAAGGCAAGATGACTCCTTTGTAATCGCCTGTTGTGTTAACTGTTGTCCAAGAGGTTAAGTGGCAGATAGTTGTCGAGGTTTTCGAGTCTTGAGCAGTATTGATCGCTGATTCTCTGAATTTTCTTGTTTAACAGATGGTATGCTTAGATCCCTGCAAATGATCGAACCTTTAAACCAAAACCTGGTACGAACCGAGGCAGGAGCTCATTTTGAAATCTCTAAAGGGTCTTGTTAAAGAAGGATATTGATTTTAGATTTGACTTTCTGTTAGTAATTCAGTAATTCAAGTTTTTGACTTGTTCAAGTTCTCTATACCAAAAACTAGTGAGTCTTCAAAGTGACCGTGCAATTTCGTTAAATCATCATACTGGCAAAATGGCTATATCAAAAATGATATATCAGTAATTCTGAACCGAAAGTCTTTGTTTTTTGATCGGTCTATGGTAAGAGATACTTACAATTGGAACACTTAGTGGCAACAAATATGAAAATAGCATTAATTTATTTAGTTAGACAACTTAAAGTACTTCAATTACTATATTTTTTCCACGATAGATTAAAAAATTAAATTTCTATTAGTTTTTTATTTCTGTGAAGGGACATTTTGCCAAGTCTGGTCTGCTTTGGTTTTACCAAATTGGGATATTGAGCTAAAGTTTATAAATTTCTTTGATTTTTAATTGAAGGCAGCATATTCATTATAGTGATGAATTTTAAATTGGATACTGTGAAGCAGATACGTTGGTTATTCTATCAAAAAGAAAAAAACTAATTAAATGATTAACTAAAACAGAGAAAAAGAAAGTATTGCCAATGCAGTAGTTGTATATAAACAAGTGCAAACTTTTGGCTAAAGAAGGTATTTCTATTCGAGTTATTTTTTAATTTTTATTGGGTTCTTCTTTGATCTGCCGTCTGAAAACATAAAAAGAAAACATGGGCATTTCGATGGTTTTGTTAATGGATTTCTATAAAGGTATCCAACTGTTAAAGAAACCGCTCGCAAGACACCCCACGGCGGTAATTTTGAAGCCATCACACCTTTTTATTTATATGTATACGTATGTATGAATATACGTACATATGTATTTTTTAATACATTTAAGCGTTTGTGTATACAAATTGCTTAAAATGCGTGAAACTACTTATCTTTTGGTTTTGGTAAAAATTCAATATATAGCTTTTAAAAAATCGTGATTCCCTGATTACATTTATATCCAATTGTTGACTAAAGATAATTAGATTGTGCAAATGCATTGAAATTACACATTTTTAAGTGAAAAACTCTCTTGAATTTAAATGCAAAAGTCAGCTGTCACCATTATTTATTAAATTACTTTTCATAAAAAATATACATAAATATTATTAAAAACCAGAGGGCCGGGACTAATTTCGACCGCGTCAAAGTTTGTATACCCTTGCAACTTTTTTGGTTACTGTTGGTAACCATCAAAGTGGAAAAACGTTTATCTAAAAAGGCTAATGTTTGCGAAAGAGCGGCCTACAAGCTTACTGTTATATGATATTGTTACCCGATTTTTATCAAAATCGGCACAGTCATTAACAGATATATTAAACCAACAAATGTTTAATTTGAAAGCAATCGCTTTAAGTTAGTTAATGACAAAAGTCACTGTTTTCGAGCGATTGTTCCTATGGGAACTATGTGATTTGATCCAGACGGACGGACGAACGGACTCGTGTTGTCGTGCTGATCAAGAATATATATACTTTATATGGTCGGAGATGCTTCCTTCTATGCGTTGCACACTTCTGACCAAAATTAATATACACTTTTTGCAAGGGTATAATAAGCGCATATTAATGAATCGATGGGGAATGTAAGCTACCTTCTATTCTTATTCAAGTAAATGAGTACTTTTTAATAAGTTTAAAAAAATCATTGAAATTTAAGGGAAAGTAAAAATAAAAGACAAAATGGGACACTAAATGTGCCTAGACGCCAATTGCCGCGGAAGGAACTTCTTTAACTGAGTCGAAATATCAAACAAAGTCAACATCTTTGAATTCTATGGGTATTTACAATCTGACAGGCGTTAAGTAAATATTATGATTAATGGTTCCTTTTGATCAATCAGGTGGCAAATGGTGATCAAGTATATGCAGGGGCGGATCCAGAGAAAGATTTTGCGATTTTAAATATAATATTTGTTTTTGAGCCATCTAGTGTGTTAGCTTGTGTCCTGAAAATAAGTCTAAATTAATTAACATAGATTTCCGCTAAGTCTTAGGATTTTATGTTTGCAATTTTTTAATTTTCTTATTTAAATCACAACCGAGTTGCTTACAAACCTTAAGCATTTTATTCTTCTGCCTCCTCTGGGGGTATGTTTATACGGAATGTGGAGATGATTGTGCTGTGTATTCCAAGATCCATTTCGAAAATCCATTCAAAAATAATCCTGGAATATGACACACTTACCAAAAAGCAAATACTGCTTGTACAAACTAAAGGAATATCCTGTTTTATGAAATTTAAAACAATTTGTCTAATATGAAACTCTAAATAAAATTTGTTTATTATTATTTGCCTTACGGATACATTTTCGTATATCTACCTACTATAATTTATGCATATTAGAGGTCGAAAGCGTCTGGTTGGCTTTTTAAATCCTTGTTGTGGCTATTATAATTTTTATCAATTTGTGTATTTTAGCCAACATGTCTGACTGCATGTGAGCCGTGAGCCTGGTCTTATGCAAACTGGTCTCATGTTTATAAACTGGTTTCCAAAAGGATTCATTTACTCATCCAGTCAGCATCAAACTAATTTGGATCCCATCATCATGCATACTTATGTTTTGTATACACATGTATATCCTCGTTTTCAGTTGGTTGTATTGATTTTTATAAAACAAACAATACATTTGTCATAATGATTGTTTTGGCCTGATTATGTAGGAACATACATACCAACATATTTAGGGTGAGCAACAATAAAAATCGTATTTATACATATGTATGTATGTATGAATGTTTTCGTTTAAGTAATTATTACAAACAAAAGAGAAACATCACTTCCATTCACAGCGGGAGGTAAAAGAGAAGCTGCGCTTAAACCTTTTTCAACTTGCCGCTAATTTTCTATCAGAAACTGGTTTCGATCTTTTAGGGATTTACCAGTGTATATCCCAAAACAAATATAATTAAATAATGAAGCGTTAAAACCAAAATTAATGTGAGAGCGGCATTTTTCATCATTATACATACTTAAATGCCAAACATATTGAAGACGACCACTGTGCAGGAAAAAACTGTATATAAAGAAAAAACCACAATCCCCAGAAAACAAAAAAATAATATAAACGATGTAAACAAAATTAAAGACTATGGTTAGATTGATATTTATGTTTTTTACGAATGCATGCTTAGCAATGAAAAATAGATAGACCTTCAATTTCAATTTTTAATAATTAGTTTACACACTTTGATATTAATTGGTTACGACTCTAAAAAGGGGGATTAAATTAGTTGGATTTGGGCCAAATTTAAATAAAAGTTAAAGAATCTAAAAAGAAAAGAATAATTTTTCCAGATATTTATTTCTTGGTCCCTAATATGTTCCTTTTAGACACATACATATATGCTTATCATACTGGAACTAACCACTTATTTGGCCTGTTTCAGTTTTTTTTTTTTTTGGCATTTTGTAATTATATGGTAAATATGTATGTATATATGTGTGAGTGTGTGTGTCGGTATGCATGATAATGTATACACATATGCCATTATTCTGGCAAGAAGCTGAACGATTTGTAGTCCAAGCCAACTGAATACTAAATTTTAGTTTTCCGATTATAAAGAATTATTGCACCGAGAGACAGGGAAAGATACATACATAATATGGCTAAGTCAATACACAAAAGGGAAGAACGAATCTGCCAAATTATTGATGATGGTTTGTTTACGGTACGGTCACTATTAAGCGTTAAAAATATTCTTTGCGGTGCGATGGTGTCGATGAACATACATAATTGGATGGCGGCAGTAATAATACATTTTGGCCGCAACACACAGAAAAAACCACTCACGCGGGCCCGAACTCTTTTCCGTTCAACATGACCATCATTTTAGTATTGCAAAAATTTCTACAAAAACCCCTGTACACCCTTTCATACATATATACGTATGTATAAATGTGTGGAGCACCTACATATATTAAGCCACAAGCTGGCCGCCTGGTCGACTTATTCTTGGCCAAGAAATGATGTACTCAAGTTAAGTAGCTTTGGGGGAGAGTAAGGGAATATCTTAAACCAGTATGCTGGAGAAGCTTTACCTCTTTTTTTTGGTTTTGGCTTTTTTTTTTTGTTTTTCTTTCCTTGAGTGGCGACGGAATGTCTTTTGGTTAAAGCAATTTGATGAATAATCGCTGACGGCTGCTTGAGTTCCAAGTTAAAGGAATACACTCGAAGCATCACCGAGGTGTTGGCTTCAGCTGTAATTGAGTTGGATTCGTTTTTAACCTTATTTTCCTTTTAAAGCCGACATATTATCTAGAAAAACAATTGATGCATAAACTTACCCAGATTCAAGATATTGTTTTTATACCATACACCCATAGGGTGAAATGGTATATTAAAGTCGCCAAAATGTATGTAACAGGCAGAAGGAAGCATCTCCGACCCCACAAAGTATATATATTCTTGATCAGGATCAACAACCGAGTCGATCTAGCCATGTCCGTCCGTCCGTCCGTCTGTCCGTCTGTCCGTATGAACACCTAGATCTCGGAGACTGTAAGAGCTAGAGCCACCAAATTTGGTATGTAGACTCGTGTAGTATGTAGAGTGATCAAGTTTATTTCAAATTTTTGCCACGCCCCTTTCCGCCCCCGCAATTTAAAAAAAGCGTTTATCTCAAAAACTATTCCAGCTAGAGACACCATATTTGGTATGTACATATATTTGTTTAGTAAACACGCACATTTCGTATGTATAAAAATTTTGCCACGCCCTTCTCCGCCGCCGTAATTTGAAAAACTTGATTATCTCCCGTATTTTTTTACCTTATGCAATCAAATTTGGCACACTTAAATTTAATACTAATAACTAGCAAAATACCAAATTTGATCAAAATCGGAAACAAAAAACAGTCGAGTTATTCATACAAACGTTTTTCCAAAAGGCCGGATTTGGCCGTTGGCTGGTGGGGGTGCTAGGGTGCTCGTATGATTGAGTGAGCGAGATACTAAGATATGCTTGTAAAAAGCATGTGAAAATGCATTTGTTTAATAAAGTTGAAATGTTTGCTTTACTGGTGTATGGTATACCTAAGTCGGCGAGACGACTTACTTACTTCATTTAATCTAAATACTTACTTCAATTGATTCAACGTGTTGACAATTAAAACCAAACTTAATTCATATAGAATACCACCATAAATTACAAAACAAATGATCTTTGTTGTGCCTATCGCAAGTTTTAAAAGACCAAATTGCACGATTATATCTTAAAGCTCCCTTAAAAAACGAAAGGCTGTAACAATTTTAAAGCAATTACCGGCAGCTTGTCAATATTATTAACCATTTTTATAAACAATATAAGCAATTCAATCAAAATCAGATATGCATATTATAAAAACATGCAACAGCTCAGTTTAGTAATGAAAGCAAAGGATTAAATCTAATTAATTTGACTAAACTTTTCATTCAGCAGGGCAAATAACGAAGAGCGGGTTGTGTCGAAAATACTATGCTTGAAAACTAAGTTAATTGCTATCTTGAGTTTTAGTCCATAACACCGATTAAACAAGTTAGGAATTACCGCCATTTAGTACTATATCATAGAAGAGCACATTTTTTTTTACTGCACTCCACTAAAAAATTTAACACTATAATGGAAAGTTCTCTGTATCTATATGCTATATCCTTAAATATATTCTTGCGTAGAGTAGTAAAACATATACAGATTCCGTTAAGATCTACAAATAACAGCAATTAGGATGCTATATCTAAGGATCACTAAAGAAATGTTGGTGGGACTAAAAACAAGAAGCTTCGAAAACACAATTAAAATATTCTAACAATTTTTTAAAGTGAAACCAGATTGAATTAAGTTAGTTATGATTTTCTCTTTTACCTATAAATTAACAGATTTTAAAACTATATATAATTTTAAAAAAATATATTATTTAGCTAAAACACTGTTTATAAACACGATTTCAAATAATATTTAACCACACGCAAATTCAGCTTATTTAAAAATAATAACGCAGCAGATATATTAAAGTAGTATTTATAAAAAACATATATACAAATATGTATGTATACCTATTCCGAATCTGTCTGTACTGCTGAACCCAATAACATGAAACTATTCATGCAAATATTCTATCTGGTTTAATGTTATTTTCTCCCAAATTTTAATTGAAAAATATTTAATTTTATGGTGCATTAATTTTATAGTTTGGTTCTTTTCAAAACGATCCTCGAATTTGGAATTTAAGAGTTTGGTATAGATTGTTCTGCGCCAAGTTAATTTTAATGAAGATAATTGTAAAATTTCATTTAGACAGGAATTGCCATTCTTGTCATTGTAAAGTATGTAAAATATTAAAAATCAACTGAAATCCAGTGTGTAAATTTTTTGTTTTACGAATTTTGAAACTAATTGTTTTTCTTTTGCATCCAAAAACACAACTTTAATAAGAAAATCTATGTACATTTTTTTGAAATTGTTAGTACAGTTCATTTGAACTGTAGAATCTATGAGTTTTAGTTTTTTATTGCCGAAATAGTAAAACCAACCATACTCAATACATCTGTGACATTTTGGCCAATTAAGAAGATTATATAATTATATAGAAACTATTAAAGATGACATTTCTATCTTTAAACTAATAGTACTAAGCAAAACTTGACAAATCCTTTATAATTTTAAACTGACATTGGCATATTCAATTTTAAATTGTAATTTGATAATCATCCTAGCAAATTATATAATGTATGCTTAATTCTCCAAAAATAATGTAAGATGTGTGCTAAAGTTACAACAATTCTAATTAGTAGACCTATTAGTGGAATTACTTGTTAAACTTTTGTACATTTAGCTCGAATGAAGTCGTGTGGGTAAAATACATAGGTAAATATTTATTTATTTCCCCAATGTGAAAAACGAAAAGAAAATTGAAATTAAATCTATCCATTTCCACTGTGAGAGTCTCAACCAACAGTCAGACAGTTGCCTCGGGGAATTATACTGATACGCATCAGAGACTAGAGTAAACGCATGAAGGAAAAAGAAAACCATTTTTATTTTATTGACTTTGCTAAAAAGTATTCTAATAAATTAAGAATTTGTAGCATAACAAACATTTAAAATTGTTGTACACATACATATAGAGTATATCGTGTGTTTTGTTGCCTGAATTCTTTCGTGTCTAAGTGGAATTACCAAGGAGCTGATATTAGATAGTCTCCCAAATTAAGCTAACGACCATTTTGTAAAATCAATTGAAACACAACTTGGGATTTCCTTAGCTATAGTCGAGTCGACTGAAGAATACCTAATGTCCTAGTTGAGCCTATGATTTGAAATAAACTTTGTTTTCTTTTTATGATGGTAAGAGTGAGTAGGTTTTTAGTCGGAGCTGCCTTTGTAGTATTCCCTTTAGTCCTTTGTAATGGGTATAAGAACAACAAAGTCTGCTATTATGTAGGTATGATTATTTATTTATTTGGTGGGTTGCGAGTCTTGTTTTTGCACAAAGCAGAGCAACCCTCTTGGTTGGCATTGCTTGGTCCTCTGGAATGTTCTTGGCATTCAGTTTACCACAACGTTCACACATTATCAATGATGAATATATACGAGTCTTTGTATATACAAACATTATTCTAAGGAGCACAGTTTCCTTATTGCATTGCTGCTATCGGAGTAAGTCCCTCTCGGTATGAATTTCAAGTTTGATCCAATTTATGGTCATTAAATATAAGAGTATACATTTTCCGTTTGTGTACATTGCGATATTTCGTAGAGTAGTTTTTTTTTTTTTAATAATTATTCGTTTTTCAAAATTGGAAATACTAATTTACAAAATCAGCATCACATTTAGTATGCATATAAATTAATTTATTTACATTAGAATAGTTCGATATCATCATTTTGTCATTGGAACTGTTGATCACTTTAGATAGAATAGTCTTAATTAAAATAAATAATTTATTTTTACTTAAATTATGCATAACATTTCAAATTGCAAATTTCACTTTCACTACTTACTAACTAGAACTACTATATACTATCATCTGTATCCGTATGTCAAATTGTTGGACCTACTAACCTTAATACAAAAGGAACTACGTTTATAAGGATTTACATGCCCATTATTAAGTCTGCACGAGTCATGAGTGATCATGCGTTCTCTAGAAAAGATCGTCTATATAGTTCTCATGCCGTCTTCGATTCTATTCTGGACCTCCGGCGTTCGATATGTCGTTTGCGTCGGAGGCGTTAGAGGGACATTATTGTAATAGCTGCTATGCATATTCGCTATGGGTGTTGTCATCATTAACAATGGATGCGACATGGCCAGTTCATAGGTGGTGCTGGGAATACCAGATGGTGGAAAGGTTCCGGTGGCTATGCCGGATACATTTACACCGGCTGCGTAATGAAGGAACGGTAGATGGGCTGCTGCAGTTATCGTGTGCAACGGCGGAAGTGGACGTTCGCGTTGATCCTCAGTGCAGATGGGTCGTGATACTGACAAAAACTCCTCCGACGATGTACGCGTCCGTGAATGTCGTGAAATGTCGGTATAGGTGTTACCACACTCCACCACATCAATGTCTCCGCGGTCGTCCTCGTCCTCTTCTTCCTCCGATTGGTGCTCCGGCTTATCGGGCGTGATCAGACTCTCAATTGTAAAGGAACGCTTTGGCCGGAAACTAATGTTTCCTTCACTATCCGTTGCAGTAAGGGAACGCAAATTTGACATCGTCATATCGGCTAAACTTGTGCTATCTGTGCTGGATAATGCTAACTGGGCAGGATCAGTCAATGTCGTGCTATGTCCCATTGTGGTTGGCAGGCGATTTGTTAAGTGGGGTGGAATATGTTGTGCCGGGGAGGAATCAATCCTCATAGATGCATTATTAACATCCAACGGCGGCAAATGAGCAGCACTGTTGCCGCTTCGAGCCGTGAAGAAAAATCGATTTAGATTCGCTAGAGCAGTTAACTCCTCGTTAAGAAGGTCCTTATCGTTTTTATGAAGTTTAAATCTCTTCCGGCGTCGAAGCAGGCTACCGTTCTCAAACATATCGAACGCTTGTGGGTGTAGGGCCCAATAGGCTCCCTTTCCAGGCCTATCCGGACGACGGGGAACCTTTATGAAGCAATCGTTAAAGCTCAAATTGTGTCTCAGTGAGTTCTGCCAGCGCTGGGTATTCTTCCGATAGTAGGGAAAACGATCGGTTATAAACTTATATATGTCGCTAAGAGGTAACATCTTTTCCGGTGAGCTCCAAATGGCCATCGCAGTCAATGAAATGTACGAATAGGGAGGCTTCTGATCGCCGTAGGACTCACGCGAGGGTCTTGGCATTATTTTTGTGCAATAGATTATGGGTTCAGTATATGTTTTGTCAACGTGGGGGCAAGGGGCGGGCTTTTGCTTTTTAGATTCAATTCCACATCACTACGTTCATTGGCGTTTGTATTGACTTTCACTTTGATTTACTTTCACACTTGCATAACTTTGCTTGCCCAGATTTATTGTGTAATATTTTTGTTGTTTTGTTGTTTATTATAGTGTAAATTTATGATGTTTTGAATATTCTCCTTAATACGACGACACGTTGCCAACACAATGACACCGGCAATATATGTGTGTGCACAAATGATGATGTATTATTATTATCCGATGTATTATCCGATTTGGTAACACACAATGTTCTATAGTGCTCAGACACGACATGACGCGAGCGACGGCAAAACTGACGGCAATAAACTCCGCCGACTACTGCTACGCTTGTGATAAGCTCCAGCCGACACCGAATGTAAAAGCTCTCTCACTCACTGAGGTTTCCCTGGCAAATTACCATCTAAAGTTGAATACGAATACGTGAGCGGCAGTGGCAGCGACAGCGAAGTTGAGGTGGAAGATAACGATAGAGACGGGACAAAACAAACGACAACAAACGAAGACCACGGCTCACAAAAAATTACTGATTCACAGCAGACTAACAGACGACGTGCCGTATTAAGTGAGCAATGTACAACCAACCACGTTGAGCTATGTAATCAAAATATAATCACTCACATCGTTGCCCCTGTGCTCTCTCTTCCAATCACCGCGATGAGAATACGAACCATGCATCATCCCTCCGAAAACGGTGAAACTTCAAAGAAGAGAGCCAAAGTAAAGAGTCTGAGATTTACTAAGCGAATGAAAAAAAAAAAAACAGCAACAACAACAACCAAAAACAAAAACCAGTCTGGTCAGAACCCGGACCACACTACCAATTCGAATGCAGGGTGAAGAGTTAATGGGTGAAGTGGGGTAGGGAGTATAGGATAGTGTTTCCGACCAGGCTTAGTCGCAACTGCAGCTAAATGTGCATTCTACTATGGGCAATTTTTAAACTTTATTGCATGAATTTTATTTACATAGATATCCTTTTTAATATTTCAATAAAACCAATTGTGCCCAAAAAAGTATGCTATAGTTTTTGAAAATACAAGCTATCCTGGCAAATTAGAAATTACGACAAGCCAAGCTTGACTTTACTTTGCTATCTAATCCCTTAATCGGTCGACAGAAAAAAAGTGCTTACAAAATGAGTGAAAAGGCCCATAGTGCAATCGACAAAAGAGCAGCCGCCCCGGCAGCTGGTTTTAGCTCTGGACTCCGACCTGACGCTGTCTCTGGGCCCTGACTATGGCTCTGGCTAGCGGCCCAATGCGCGCGAGGTGTTGAAAAAGAAAATTACAACCACTTTACCGATTTACTGATTTTACGTTTTCATAATCTTGTTAGTTAATTTGCCTGGTTCGGTTCAAACTTGACGGCGATTCTATACAGCACAGACAAACAGTAGAACAGTAGAAAGCATACTGCCACTGCCATTTTATACGGCGCACGTGTACTTCTACAAGGACTTATTTTTGTTTTAGTAACTCTAATTAAAAACGACAAATTTGTCGTCTATTTTTGTGCAGTTTCCGATACATCGCTGCAAAGAAGAGCCAACGATTTGAATTATCTCAATGCAAATGTGGAATGCGAATTATTGTGTCAATCTAATTTCAATATCGATTCAACTTGGCAATTATTGCTTTTTTCTTATTAATTCTTCCGTTTCTGTCTAAAGAGAACATTTAATTTGGTCATAATTAGGCTTCATAGCGATAATGAGATACTCGTCATCAAATATGTAGTTAGCCAGAAAAAGCGAAATAAACGATGTGCCCTAACAATAACAACAACGTTGGAGCCATTTAGAGAGCATACCAACAATGCCCCTCTCACAAACAGTGAGAGAGACAGAGAGCGAGAAGGAGAGGGAGAGAGAGATAGACAGAGAGCGGTTAAAAGAGTGAGTGAGAGAGTCAACAAGTACAATGGCTGTGTGAGCAGGACATCATGTCAAATGTAAGCTTGCTCACTTCTGCGAATCGGAACTTCATTGCAATTGGTCGCACATTTTAATGGGCGGAGCTTCAGTTCGTTTGCCAATCTTGATATGTAAAATGCTTATTATGGGCATATTTCTTCAGTAGCGCCGCTAAACCAATGTATCCAAATGATAATTCATCACTTATTTACAAAAGTTTCAATTTTTTCAAATGCTTAACAAGCTTTGAATATGAGGGAGTATAAATATTTGGAAATTGCAAGCAATCACGCAGAGGTTATTACATTTTTTCTCTTTAGTTTATACTAGTATTCTCCGTTCCAGTCAGTTTCCGTCCCTAGTCCGTCCTTTGTTAGAAATGACAATTTATTATTAAATTATTATTTTGTATTTGAATGATATGTATGTGAAGCTAGTCATTCGACTTTTAAACTTGTGTTAGTTGAGTATTAAAGTGTATGTAACGAACAATTTTTAATTCAGATAGTATTTTATTTGAAATAATTTGCTATTTGTTTTTCACTCCTTAGAAAATAAAATCAATTAGCCGTTTAATAATAATTGACTGGGCCGGATTTATTAGGAGTATTAAATACCATGGAACTTGAGCTTTTGGGGGCCGCGCACTTACTTGAGAGATTCAACTTTAGACATATTGTAACATACATACATATATGTATGTTCATATTTTACCTAAATAAATCATCCAAAGAAGCAAAGCAATTTATTCTTTTTGCCTAAAGAGAAATTTGAATACTAAAATTCTAAAAACTTTGTCAATCTGTAATTCTGAACATTTTTGTGCGATTTTCTTTTTAAATTTGCAGTTTTTAACCTTAAAAACTAATATTTTGTCAAAAATTGACTTGAAACAGTTTTCTAATATGCTAATTTGACATACAACGTTTCGAAGTCGGTTAGAAATTGACCAAAATACGGTCTGAAGATCATAAGTGGAATCATCAAAAAATATTTTCATGATTTCTTTAAAATTTTGAAAAACCCTAACCTTTGCAAATCTATAATTTTAAAAATTCATTCTATTGCTTTGTTGAAAAAATATTTTTTAATTTGCATTAATGTTATTGTCCTGCGAATTGAACTGCACCATTATTTTTTTAAGTTGGTGGTTTCGTACAATATTTTTTGTGTAAGTTTTTAATTAATGTCGCCATTTCTTAGAAAAAGTATTATTTTTAATTGACTTAAGACTACCAAAATAGTTTTTTTTTGGCAAACAAACAAGGAAAACAATTCTAATTTGAAGACATGCAAGGGAATATGAAAATGATAAATATTATTATGTCTAATCTCTAAATGTCTATTAAAAATTACACCCATATTTTATGTCTTTAAAGATTTATTTTCTTTTGTTACCATATCTAAACAAAATTAAAAATAGGTAAATGATTATATTATTATATTTTGAATGGTAATATAATGAAGTAAGTAAGTCGCTTGCCGACTTAGATATACCATACACCAGGAAAACAAATATTTCAAATTTATAATAACAAATGGATTTTCATACGTATTTTTAAAAAATTCTGATCACATGGACAACAAAATCCCACTTTATG
This sequence comes from Drosophila willistoni, assembly GCF_018902025.1. NCBI lineage: Eukaryota > Metazoa > Arthropoda > Insecta > Diptera > Drosophilidae > Drosophila > Drosophila willistoni. The sequence goes on from NC_061086.1 coordinate 5,758,206, forward strand.
AATAAGCTATGAATCGAATACATATTTTTAATGCTAGCCAAGTGCGAAAAAAAAACATTGAAAAATGGTTTAGGATTAGATTTTTTATCAGATCTCGGACAAAAGCTCCCGAAGAAATAGAAATAGGAGCTAGATGTCTCTCCAAGATTTGTAGCCTATCCAATTCTGTTATTAAAAGTTTAAAGAACAAAACTGAATACTGTAAGACTTAGAAGTCAATGAAAAATGAGCCTTTTTCGAAAACATGGAAACATTAATGAAAAACATCCATACAAAATTTTGTATGAAACCATTGTGATAACTTAAACTACTGACGATGCAATTCAATTTACAAGACCCGAAATACATACATAGGTTCATAATTAATTTATGCAGCAAGCATAGTAAAAAAATAAACATTTTATGTAAGTAATTGATATCTAATACTCCTATTGGGTCAACAAATTGCATTGATACTGACCATTATGATTTTAATATTGTTGGCGTTGGTATTTCAAATGTCTAATAAATATAAATAATAAATAAAACAGTTCGAACATAGAATTCCCTTGCATGTTAAACAATTTGATTTAAACTGATGTTAAAAAAAGTACCAGGAGCCATAATCTAAGATACATATTTGTTAAAGACAATAGATTATTTTTTCAACAGACTGAAATATTTAATCACCAACGGAAATGCAGCCCCGATTGGAATCATTGAATTTTCCACACGATGAAATTACAAATATATGTACATATGTATGTACATACATATATACTACACGTTAAATTTCGCAAAGCAATTTTCATGGGTATAGCCAACTATGTATATATGGCGGATGTGTGTATTAAATTCAATTTACCAACTTTTATGACTCCTCCCACTAGACACCACCGGAGCCCCGTTTCCCATATCGTTAAAGTGCTTGGCTATTGGCCAAGCTGCTTGGTGGTTACTTTACATATTCACACACTCACGAAGTCCTACTGGTGAATGACAAATACAATAATACATTCAATATATGTATGTGGCTATATGCTTGTATGTATTTTCGTTCAACCATATTTGTGAAATGCTGAGGACAAACATCATTTACATATACATATGCATGTATATTTACGAATATGATGTGCAATCTGATTAAAAAACTCTTGTACTCTCAATTAATAACTACTTACAAACATCTTAAACAAAGAAATCGTAGCACAAACTGGTTTATTATGGTAAATACGAGTCGGCTGAGTTGATAAGCAACATTAATTAAGGCATCTATCGTATAATTTTCGTTGATTAAACAATGATTACTGATAGCTTTTGCATTAAAATGACAGTTGCTGATTAACTACTTACACTTACAATTAATAGCTTTTAAAGTCAAATTAAGTATAATGTTTTCTTTTTTAATATCCAACAGGTAGATCTGAAGGAACTATTTTTAGCGGTGTGACAGTTTAGTTATTATTCGAGAAAAAGCTCCTTTAAAGTATCTTAAAAATATTCTAAAGCCGCAACTTTTTAACTGAAAAAGTTCATCACTAATAATTACTTTTACTTTTAGAGTACTATCAATTGTAAAAATAAAATGGGGCCTCCTGCTTTTATCTGTTGAGAAAAAAGCTTCTAAAGAGCGGTCACTCACACCACATCAAATATACATACATGGGATTAGACATCATTGCTAATAATCGCCAAACTCTGCGAATGGTCTGAGAATTTTAAACTTTGAATATTTTTTGCATATATTAGAAATGTTAAGCTATTTTTGTACACTTATGATTTTTCCATATTGGCATCGACCTTTTTTTAAAAATTATTTTTCTGAATCACTCACACGACATCACTCACACGTAATTTTTTCCAGTACAGTTTTCAATGCATTTACATATACATATACATATATATATTTTAGTTAATATTCAGCTATTAATACAAACTAATATATGTATGTATATATAAATATACATAATTGATATTCGATTTGTATGAATAGACGTTTCGCGCTACTTTTATTTTCTTCTCAGGCTTGTACGAAGTTAAGTGATTTCTCTTGATGCCAACAGTATTTTTGGCTGCTTCCCATTTCTGGTTTCATTTTTGTTGGTGTTTTTACTATGTCGTCTGATTAAGAAAACACAGTTGTTCTTTTCCAGAAAAGGTACTGCGAAGGGCGTCCTTCATAGTTTTTTGTATCTGCCACACTTTTATTTAAATAACGGCACCCACTCCACCAACTGCCCCCCTGCTTTGTAATCCGACAGTTTTTGTGGTTTATTTTCTTTTATTTTCTTTTTATATTCCTCCTTTGATTTTCAGTTTTTTAGAATTTATTTTTTGTTGCTCCATCTAAATTTTAATTTAAAACCGCTAACAATAACTATGCAAACTTTAATTTATATAATAATTAATAAAAAAAAAGTATTTGAAAAAATAATGATTTTATTTTATTTTTATGATTATTGATCCAATTTAACGTAAATAATACATTTTCATCTATCATTTAATGTTTTTCGGTCACTCACACGACAAAAAAATTACTTAACAGAAAAGCAAAATTACGGTAAATTCGATATCTTATGGCTCTCCTTATATTTTTCATAGTTAGTTCACTTATCTAAGTTTAATTTAAGAACAGAACCTTTACGGTAAGAGAACTCCAAATGTCCTAAATATTATTAAGAGTAATCTCTTATAAACGTAGCAAGTTTACTATACACACAAACTCAAATTCTCTTACAAATATTTTGTACATGTGAACTTTTTTTTTACTATTTCTATCTAAAAATATAAAATTGGAACATTACTTCATACAATATAATGAAAAACACCCAGAACTTTGGTACTTTATGTTTAGGCCCTGTGGTTGACCTTTTTCCCGAAATGCCCATATACATATGTATGTACATATGTAGACGGTTAAAACATAGTTAAGGATAAATGCAAAGGATACGGTTTGTTGAGTCTGCTTCAATTAGATTGTATCCCAAAATCCCAAAATTTAATTAAAAAAACCAACCAATGATAATCGATCATTTTGCTTCAACACCGTTTACGAGATCTTCATAAAAAGATGGATATTTTGGAAATAAATATCTTATATTTCAAACTGCCACTTCTTAAATTGTTATCAATAAATTCCCATCCTTGTTAGTCGTTGGTTTGTTAGTTCAATGAGATTAATAACAAGATTTCATAACATTTGGATGTTACTTTTAAGGATATTGTGTCCTTTTCATGTTAGTCTTCTATGAAACGTTATGCCAAGATACTTGACATTGTCAGATTATGGAATTAAACAAAAGAACAGATGTTTTTTTCACAGGGTACCGAGTTTTTCAAACTAAATGCATCTGTTTAATGTAAGACTGTAAAGCGTATCGTTTAAGCCATGTTTACATGGGATTACATTTGACTCGGTTAATGTAAATTGAATAGTTATATATTTTCCACATACATATAATGGATTTTAGAATCCTGCAGTTATGCACACAGGATCGTTATATTTGGTTGCTCTTCTTGAGAAGATTTCGAACCTTTTGAATGAATTAAAATACTTTAGAATTAATAGTGTTTTGCCTACATTACCTCTACCCTAAGACATTGGTTGTGGTTTTCAAAATAACGATTCGATACAGCTAGAGATGCAGTCAAAATATGTGAAAATAAATTTTACAATTGTAAAATATATTACTATTGATTGAATTCAGTTCAGTGTGCGAACTTCCTTCGGATGGCATGTCACGTCGTGTAATTCAATTTAAGCGTGCATTTTAAAAATAATAGTTTACATAAATATGCACAAGCATAGAGAAATTGTGAAGCGTGACTAACTTGAAACATAAATTTTATTTTTGTAAAGAAGCATATTCTTAACAACAATTTTATTGCTGCTGACGTTTGCTCAATTAATTGTATTATGACTTTTTTCCATTTTTCTTTGTGAAATAATGTAATCACAACCACAATCACAACAAATTTCACGGCAAACAATTTTTAACACAACATAGGAAATTCGTTAACGGTGACTGAAGGGGGTGGGGGGATGGGCCGGGTCGGGTCGGTTGGCTGGCTGGCTGTTTAACCCGAGATCATAAATCTCTTTTGTATATTCCGCGCCATTGTTGCTTTTACTGGGTAACCCACCCAGTCGATTTGACATTTGCCATGTAAATGCGTAATAATCAGGACTTCCTATCCTTGCGAATGCAATACGGACTTCCAAATAAACGCTTTAATCTAATTGGTTGCGGTATACGGTTTACAGTTGTTACAATTATCCCATTGTTTGGACCACAGAAGCGACATGAAACCAAAAATGTATACGTAAATACAACCAGAACCAAGACCAAAAACACGAATAGCATAGGTAGACCTCGAAAGGAAACGCTGGCGTCATGTCTTCTAAAACGCTTATGAATTATGGATGTACATATACATATACCCTTGCATAAAGGGTACAAAAGGTTTGGTCAGATGTGTAGTACGCATAGAACGAAGGAAGTTCGGCCACCTAAATTATGATCAATATGCATTCTTGTCCCTTCTTAATATACTTTCTCATTCTGTCGAATTTGATGGAATTTAATGTTATGGCAAAATTGCAGGCAATATCGGCTTTAATTTGCACGAATTCGGCTTTTTGGTAAGGGTATACTAATATCGGCATCCAAATCTTTTAATAAAAGCAAGCAAAGATAGATTTAAAATCAATTACTCGTGCAAATCATTATCTAATTTGAATGAAAATATTGAAAACGGATCTAACTAAAAGATTTTAAATTTAGTTTAAGGTGCATATTTGTAAAATGTTTATTAAATATTATTACATATAATTGTGATATATATAAATATACACCAGGTAACAGTTATTAACTTAAACATTCCGTCCACTTGTTACTTAAACAACTATTTCCAATTCAATTAGACATTAAAGCTGACATTTTGCCGCCCAGCTGAATAAGTGTGACAATTGCTGGCTTTTTCAATTGTCAATTGGCCAACTCAATAAACTGTTTTGTAAAGAACATTAACAAAAATTGTGGTTTCACATAGACCATCGGTTTGTCCATAGTCTAGCAGCCAAATCCGAGTGCGCTCTTCAGTTGGTGTTTTAACAATCGCGTATAGTCATTCACTTTGGGGCTCTGCAGCTGCATCTGCGTTCCATCAGATTGGATCATTTAGACTGGATCATACTGGCATGTCCAACCCTCAGTTCTTCATCATGATCTAGGCCTCCCTATCATGGCCTAGAGCTTGTCGGTCGCAACTGGCACGCGCTATGTCGACCATTTTGCATACGAATCCCCTTGCTGACGACTTGGCCATCAATAACGCCTGACATAGGCAACATCCACTGGATGACAGGCGATAAATATGCGCGGGTATTGTGCCCTTATACTATAAACATAATAATCAAAAGCATTAGTTAGCAAATTCTGTACTTACTTGCGAAATATTAAAGGTCTTATGTGCCAATCTAGACAAGTGATAACACCTATCAAAAGGCTTACCAAAGCCGATTTCGACTAAATTTTATTTGTTAATAGATATTAATTGTAGATATCGGTTTATCAGTGTTTTTATTTGTTTATTTATCAGCACTTTTACTTATTTTCATACATACATATTTCTTACAGGTATTACAAATTTTCAAAGTTCGTTTAATCATTTATTTAGAATTTAGATCGGCTCTTGGCTTTTCACTAATTACTTAGTCATGAACAAAATAAAACAATATGCATGTAGTAGTTATTAGTTATTGAGCAATTTAGATATATGCCGATATACATACATATGTATGATTGAGATTTTACTAAAAATCAGACAAAAGATGTTGTTTTTCTTTTATCAAGGGCTAAGCAAATTCAGATTCGATCAAATGCATATTAAAATACTAATACTAATAACAATGACCAAATAAAGCATGCGAATGAAATCGTTTTCGAAACTAACTGCGATTACTCTGAGGTATTTCAAAAATGAAGTAAGTAAGTCGGCTCGCCGACTTAGGTATACCATACACCAGTAAAGCAAATATTTCAAATTTATTGGAAAAATGCATTTTCACATGTTTTTTACACTTATCTCGCTCAATAAGGCATACGATTGTAAAAGTTTTTGAGATAAACGCTTTTTTAACTTGATCACTTTACATACTACACGAGGCTACATACCAAATTTGGTGGCTCTAGCTTTTACAGTCTCCGAGAACTAGTTGTCATACGGACAGACGGACAGACGGAGGGACGGATGGACAGACGGACACGGATAGATCGACTCGGCTGTTGATGCTGATCAAGAATATATATACTTTATGGGCTCGGAAAAGCTTCCTTCTGTCTGTTACATACATTTTGGCGACTTTAATATACCATTTCACCCTATGGGTGTATGGTATAAAAATATTATTGCTGTCGATTATACATTTCCCAGAATGAATAAGTTTTGCAGAGAGGTAAAATATTCACAGAGGAAGCGTTTTGAATAATAGGGAATGTCCTTACAAACATTACGAAACTCCAATATCCTTTGATTACTCTTTTAACCAGGACATATTTTCATACTTCTTGTCCCTCCAAAGAGGTATAAGTTAGCTTGTAGCTTGAATTTAAAAGGGGTTACTTATTGTATATTAAAAGCGCCATAAAATAACACACAAAAGGAAGCACTTCCGGCCTTCATATCTACACGTAAATCATCTTTAGTGAATGGTTAAAAGGTATTTTTTGAAAGATGAGTTAGTAAACATGTGTTAAGTAAATAAAATTTAATGGTGTATAAAAACCTATGGTCCACCAAATTTTGCGTCAATCCAAAGCAATTCGTAAATGATTCGTTGGATATCATTGGAAGAACACTTGAAATGTGGCTGAAGGATGTTGGTTTTGTTTTTAGCAAGAGTTGGTCTAGTAATAACACCACCTGTCGTATGGTGAAGCCAACAATGCCTTTAGTCATAGTTTACATTAAATAATGAAACCCATAAATTTAAAAAGGTAACTGCTGTGCTAGGTGTCAGAACCGTAATTAGAGATATTGGCTTTAAATAATCGAGGGGCACACATTTGTTCACTTTTTACTCGCCGACATCGCAGCGGCATGCCTGTGTTTCGGCACCGAACCACACAACAAAAAAAAGGTGTTAGAAAAGGGCGATATAAAGGTAGAAAAGGTAGATACATACATATATATACATATGTGTATACATCCAAACAAATGTATATCATTCCCATTCTTGCTCATCCGTACGATTGTAAGTATGTTTTTTTTCTTTCTGTATCTCTTGTACGAAACAACAATCATGTGTGTTGGTGTGTGTGTGTGTGTGGTTTATCTGCCTGTTTGTGTGTGCTCCTGCTTGCTGATCATCGATATTGCCAGTGATAGGCTGTCTGTCGTCTCCAACTGGTGTCTGCGGAAACTAGTTAACAGCATGTTTTCCATCATTAACATCAAGACAGCTGTTAAATGATAGGCCGAATTAGACTAAACACCTTTAATTACATGGTTAAGGATTGTCAGGTGTTTTGCACCTCATTAGATCAGATTAGTATTTGGAAACATCCGAATATATATGTGTATGTATATGTGTGAAGATCTTTTGCAAATTCACACTTTGACTGACGGAAATTCCCATCGGATATAATTAGATAGAATGTACGCTAACAAAATTAATCAAATAAACAAAAAGAACCCTAAAGTAATAGTTTACTATAACAACTAATAAATTCAAGTAAAATTATGTTTTAGAAAGTCGAACTTAATCAACAATTGCAAACTCTGGGTGACCGATGTTCTAATGAATGTCGCTATCTACATAACTATATTTTAAAAAGATTAAAATTTGAAAGATTAATTACAGGTAATAACAATAATATGTATTTTAATTTTAAAGAAATTTGTTACAAATTCAAACATACATTTGTTTGATTAAGTTTAAGTAGAGTACATTACCTTTATGTATGTATATATGTAGAAGATTACTTTCCACTCTTTCAATATGAAACTCGCAAAGATAATGTTTTTTTATGTTTTTTATTTAGAACTTTTTAGTATAATTTTTTGGTACATTTTTAGCAATTTAGGGTATCTAAAAATGATACAAAGCATTCGTATATTTGAAAAAATGATTTTAGACTCAATTTCTGAAAAAAATGATAATGTAATTTTTGGGAAATTTGACAAAACTTAGTTCTCGAGATTTTTATGGATTTTGGAAGACATTATTCTAACTTGAAAATAAAGTCATGAATTTTTCAATAACTGAAACAATGGAGCAAATTAAAGCTTCATGAAATTAGGGTTTATTCGATTAATTTGTTGTTTTTCGGCAGTTAACTTGTTTTTAAGGTTACAATTTAATTTAAAAAAAATTTAAAGCCTTAAAATGGGATATCACTTTCAAAAATCGGTTAAAATTTGGCAATGTTACAGATTTTCAAAGTTCTTAAAAGTTTGCAGAATTTTTCAAAAAAAAAAAAATTGTAAGTGACTGGATTTTTTCAATAATCAAAAATCTTTTAACCTTAGCATTTGTTATCCTGATATATAGCTAACTCGGCACTGATGTATATGTATGTATATAGTGAATCTAAAAGGTTCGGTAATATCATTCAATGACAGATACGAAGACCATATTTGACGAATTGACAACTGTTGGAATACGAAGTGTACGAAGTAAAAATTAATTATTTAAACTGAGTTCTTGGCAATGTTTTAAAGACTTATTTAAATAAAACTAGTAAAATGGTTTTTAGGAAATAAAAAGTGCAGCGTTTTTGAAAGCTTCAAATGTTTCCAAAATATTTTGATGTATTTGTAGCACGCTAATTACCGATTAAAAAAAAATACAAAAGAAAGCGGAGAAAACATACAGAACAGCTGGAATGCGTTCTGTTGCTCTACTTGCCTGCAAAAACGAAATTCACTCATTTTTTAAAGTCCCCATTGTTATCTATGAAAAGCCTTTAATCATTTCATACTAATATAATAGGTATATGGATGTTTTCCGATGTTAAAAAAGGTAAGTCGAAAATTCAGCTTATTCTTATTGTTGATAAAATGTAGAGATAATTAAATTTGAAATGTAGGGCTTAATTAGAAAACCTATATAGGTAATACATACAATTTATATTGTTACAATAAACATCTACTTAATGCTAAGCTCAAATTAACAGACGGTTAACATAGATCTGCAGAGCGCCGAAATGTTAGCCGAAATGTTAAAAATGTTGTGCATACTTTTAGGCTTCTCTTTAGTTTTTTTGTTTAATTTTTCCTTTTTTAATATATTTTTTTTTTTTTTGCCATTGCACATTGCACTATGGGTAAAAAGGCCGAATTTTTGGCATTAATTGTCCCTGAAGAGATAGAAGCCTGAAATTTTTTATGTATATTAGTATGAGTTTTTAGTAATTTCGGATTTTGAAATTGGCCACGCCCACACCCCCGCCCTTTTTTAAAAATATATTTTAATATTAAAATTAATATTGTTGCTTACATATTCGTTGTGTATATGCTATGTTAATTATATTATAACCTATATATATATTATATATATATTTTATTAAACATTGAATATATTTATGTACTTAGATGTCTACATTAAGGCTAGTTTTGATTCATTTAGATTGCTAGAAAAAACAAAATAGATTAGCATAGGTCAATCAAATATTTTTTCAATTTGCTTTTCTTACCTGGGCAAATGCTTCAATTTATTCATCATCTTCTTCTTCTGATTCTTCTTCTTCCAACTCAATACAATTAACTTCAGTGTCTTCATCATCCTGGGAATCATATTCCTCTTCTTGGCTTTCTGTTGAAACAGCATTCTTTCCAAGTGTCTTAGAAGATTCGTAAGAATGTTCCTCTAAAAGTTCAAGAACTTCTGCGGGTATTTTCTTCTTCCTATTTTAAATTAATTAATTAGCTCGTGCTTTTAAATTAAGGCTTGAAATAAGTGGGTCAGATGAGTCAAGTGCTCTGTTGAATACATCACTTATATTTTCCAACCGGCTGCACTTTCTAGCATGTGATATTCGATCGTTTTTATAAATTTTATTTCGAGCTTCAGAAGCGTTTTCTCCCAAAACTCCAACCGGAAGTATACAGGTGTCCATTATTTGATGACCATGCACCAAAATTTTGTGTATAGTTGGAGGCATTGGATACCAAAAATATTTGCCTAAATACATGTTAAATGTCTTCTCACATAGATCCTTAAACTTTCTGGAGTTCACTTTATACTCGCAAGAGATAGCAATTAATATTATATAAAAGTTTTTAAGAATTTCCTTATCAAAACTTAAAATGCTTGAGAAAGTATTAACATTTTCAAAAGCTCTTCGTGCTGTATTGCCATCATTTGTATTCCCACTTCCATTTTGTTTGGGACTGTCCACATTAAGACCCATTTCATTCCAAAGCCTTTTTGGATGTACTGTTTTCGTTGATTTATTTCTTCCTTTTCAGATCCCTTAACACGCCATTTTTTTATTTCTAGTCTGAATGATATTTTCAATACAAACTCCAGAAATCTAATCCATGCATGTAGAGGGCTAATTCCATATTGCAGACTTTTGGAATTAACAACAAATATTCCTGATTTGAAGTCAAAGGTCTTTAGCACTTGACTTGGCTTTGCTCCACATAATGGGCATACTTGGCATGAATTCGTACCAGTTAACACGTTTAAAACTTTTCCGCCAATTAACGTCATGTGGGGTTTATAATCAACGAGGATCCTTTTTTCTTTGAAAATATACAAATGACTTTGAAGATTTTTTATCTGTTCATCCAAATTAGATTTTTCTTGTAGTATGAGTTCGGTTGTTTCCTTAATAAACTGAAGTTTTAATGGCCGACAAAATCTTACAGATTGTGGAGTAGAATTACGCCAAATGACTTGATTGAACTCATCAACCAATTGTAATGGGATCATCGTTGTAACAAATAGTGAATGGTCTAATCCGATAAGGTCATTTTCCTGAAATTTCTGTTTGTAAATGCCTTGTCCAGTAGAACCATCGAAGCCGTAGCTTAACATCAATGTACAACGTGAAGAATTGGATATTTCAAGAACGTCTTGCTGCATCTCCAGAATACGATCCACTGTGTGGTTTAATAAATTTTGAAACGGGACTTCCACTTTAGTTTCGGAGTACATGATTTCTTCAGGTCTACATTTCAGCTTACTTTCTCTCACTTTTGCGTAAGGTGCATAAATGACACATCCTTGCTGTTTGTTAAGGGCCTTGATGCTCAGGGGTAAAATTCCCAAAATTTTGGCATAAATTAAAAAAAATTTTTTTGGAAAATCTTTTTTTTTTTATTTGTTTCTAATTAAAAACATTCCAATAAGTGTAAAAATTATTTTTAAAAATTTTTAGGGAGTGCCCTTAATGTTTTACGCTTATTCAAAGTCAGCTGTTTTAGGGTTGCATTGGTTATCGAAAAAAACGCGGGAAAGCTTCTTTGACTTTCAAAGTAAACAAAACAAAAGTCGCGAAGAAAACGCTGTTCAAAACTATATTGTGCAGCAAATAGGTCAGGAAAATCTATCGATGGATCAACAAAATGTAATTAAGCTTAAAGTAAAACAATTCGTCAAATTCATCAAATTTAATTTGCCAAAATGCAATCGGGTGGTGGAACGCTTTAAAACAAAGCACAAACGTTGGCTGGAGTCAAGTATCAAAGTTACTTCGAGTGATAGAACACTTGAAAGAGCAGGTCGAAAGCATTTAAACTATAACGATGCAGGTCCTCGTTTAAAACGGAAATTAGCATCTGAACTTGCTTCACAGAACGACAACTCGACTCCTCTTTTAATACATGCCGCATTGCTTTCGTCAAAAAAATTAAAAGAGACAGATACATCCTTTGTTCTGAAAAAAGCCATGAGCAACGAGAACTTAAGTGAGATTAAAAAAAAACTGGAGAAACGTGACGTGGAGGAAAATGACCTTATCGGATTAGACCATTCACTATTTGTTACAACGATGATCCCATTACAATTGGTTGATGAGTTCAATCAAGTCATTTAGCGTAATTCTACTCCACAATCTGTAAGATTTTGTCGACCATTAAAACTTCAGTTTATTAAGGAAACAACCGAACTCATACTACAAGAAAAATCTAATTTGGATGAACAGATAAAAAATCTTCAAAGTCATTTGTATATTTTCAAAGAAAAAAGGATCCTCGTTGATTATAAACCCCACATGACGTTAATTGGCGGAAAAGTTTTAAACGTGTTAACTGGTACGAATTCATGCCAAGTATGCCCATTATGTGGAGCAAAGCCAAGTCAAGTGCTAAAGACCTTTGACTTCAAATCAGGAATATTTGTTGTTAATTCCAAAAGTCTGCAATATGGAATTAGCCCTCTACATGCATGGATTAGATTTCTGGAGTTTGTATTGAAAATATCATTCAGACTAGAAATAAAAAAATGGCGTGTTAAGGGATCTGAAAAGGAAGAAATAAATCAACGAAAACAGTACATCCAAAAAAGGCTTTGGAATGAAATGGGTCTTAATGTGGACAGTCCCAAACAAAATGGAAGTGGGAATACAAATGATGGCAATACAGCACGAAGAGCTTTTGAAAATGTTAATACTTTCTCAAGCATTTTAAGTTTTGATAAGGAAATTCTTAAAAACTTTTATATAATATTAATTGCTATCTCTTGCGAGTATAAAGTGAACTCCAGAAAGTTTAAGGATCTATGTGAGAAGACATTTAACATGTATTTAGGCAAATATTTTTGGTATCCAATGCCTCCAACTATACACAAAATTTTGGTGCATGGTCATCAAATAATGGACACCTGTATACTTCCGGTTGGAGTTTTGTGAGAAAACACTTCTGAAGCTCGAAATAAAATTTATAAAAACGATCGAATATCACATGCTAGAAAGTGCAGCCGGTTGGAAAATATAAGTGATGTATTTAACAGAGCACTTGACTCATCTGACCCACTTATTTCAAGCCTTAATTTAAAAGCACGAGCTAATTAATTAATTTAAAATAGGAAGAAGAAAATACCCGCAGAAGTTCTTGAACTTTTAGAGGAACATTCTTACGAATCTTCTAAGACACTTGGAAAGAATGCTGTTTCAACAGAAAGCCAAGAAGAGGAATATGATTCCCAGGATGATGAAGACACTGAAGTTAATTGTATTGAGTTGGAAGAAGAAGAATCAGAAGAAGAAGATGATGAATAAATTGAAGCATTTGCCCAGGTAAGAAAAGCAAATTGAAAAAATATTTGATTGACCTATGCTAATCTATTTTGTTTTTTCTAGCAATCTAAATGAATCAAAACTAGCCTTAATGTAGACATCTAAGTACATAAATATATTTAATGTTTAATAAAATATATATATAATATATATATAGGTTATAATATAATTAACATAGCATATACACAACGAATATGTAAGCAACAATATTAATTTTAATATTAAAATATATTTTTAAAAAAGGGCGGGGGTGTGGGCGTGGCCAATTTCAAAATCCGAAATTACTAAAAACTCATACTAATATACATAAAAAATTTCAGGCTTCTATCTCTTCAGGGACAATTAATGCCAAAAATTCGGCCTTTTTACCCATAGTGCATTGGAGAAAGTCCTAAAATTAGGTTTAAAAATTACCTATGACTTTTTTCAAAATGAGCAATAACATCATGAATCAGAATTATTTATCATATAAAAGTATATATAAATTCTGGTTCCTCCATATAGCGTGTCATCTTGCTTCCTGATAATTCTTCTCTCATTATATTCCAGTTGGAAAATTGCGAGTCAGTGCCTAGTTAGAGATCAAGTTTTAAACTTCACAGCCGGAATAGTTCGTTTTATTCTATATATATTTAACACCGTTAGACCATTAAAAAAAATATCTCAAATGTTATCAGCCCATGGTAATCCATACAGCATTGACACGTGCCACTTGTTTTCGTTTAAGGACATCTGTCCCTGTGTGCTAATAAATAAGATAGAGTGTTAATGTTACCCAGCATCACGACAGCTCTATTTTGGGCCTTTCCCTTTTAACAATTTTGGTTATCAAATTGTATGTTATGGTAGCACTTGAACATTCAACTTCTTGAAAAATTTAAATAAAAATACAATGCCAACACAAAGTTAGTTTACTATAAAAGAAAGCTGAAGTCATTCTTTGGTCGACTAACGCAATACTGTGATACTGTAAATCGGAAAAGCAATACTCGGTGAAACATTTAATCTAAAAAAACTCGTATAAAGTCTACCTACATGCACACATAAATTGATAAATTTCTTGTATTGTCACATGTTTTGCTTTAAAGGTTTATCAAAGGCAATCAACGATAAGAAATAAAGTAATTGAGGCTATCAGCAAAAATGTATATTTAATGTGTCTTAGCTTTATCAAAGCGGATTGATTAATAAACATTTAATTTCATTTCTGTGCGCTTCCGTATTTGACGTGAAACCGAGAGCGCGTTTCGCGGTAGCTCGGTTAAAAAAAAATAAATCTAATTATAAAAATAAACAATATTAAGTGTAATATAAATCAAATGGTTTAGTTTAATGAATGAAATGAAAAATGCCAATGCCACTGAAGATTCAGGTCAGTAGAGCATTTTATAAGAAAATTTATGTGATTTATTTATTTAAAATTGTTATTGGAAACAAACAAAAAAAGAGAATTTGTGTTTTCGTAAAGAACTTGGTTAAAGTTGTCCTTTAGCTGCTGCATGATGTTGTCTGGATTCTGGCGGTCTTGTGCTTTTTTTTTTAGGATTCTATTAATTTGCCAAGAACTGATTGATCGTTCATCAATGTTCAGCAGCTTTCTACCTACTAAGTAAACCAGAAAAAATAAGACAATATGGTTAAAATTTTTTTTTATTTTTTATATGTATTTAAATTAAATTTTGTTTATGGCCTTTGTACCGTATATTGAATCGTCATTCTGGTCTAATCTTTATTGCAGATTCTTCCAACGAAGTCCCCTACGTGATAGGCGGCGCCGTTTTTGGGATTTTTATAGTCATTATATTGATAGTAGTAGTTGCTCTTGCAGTGATGTAAGTATGATATTTAAAATATGTATGTATGTACATACATACATATATAAACTAATGAGAAAAGTGAATGGCTTCTAAAGATGGCTAGAATTTAGAAGCTTAAACACTTGTGAATGCCGAGAAAGTTGTAAAAATGTCTTTAAGAATATAAAAATAAACTCAAATTCTTTTAAAAAGAATTTGCTGCTCTCCTCCCAATAAAACCTAAAAAGAAAGTAAACATACATATATGTACGACTGATTTTTTGCAATTTTTTATGCAATTAATAACTCAATCGTTTGAATATATGTATGTACGTATTTTGAGTTTAAGTTTTTAACCTCTTTTCGCACCCAATCTTTGATTCAAAATATTTGTTTATTGCCAATACACTTTATCTCAAACAATTTAAGTTGGCATGGAAACAGGTAACAGACTGTCTCGAGATATAATATTAGAATTAAATTTGCAAGTATTTGCGAGTATGCAAAAACAAAATTGCGGGCAAAAGACATCAAGTCTAATAGCGCTGAGGCGTCTGAGTGTATAACAGTTTCATTTCTCAATTGGTCAGTCTACGAATACATCCAAACTGAATTCTCTACACAAACAAGAACACTTGTATATGTATGCACGTATGTTTGCGTGTTTGTTTGTATCTATGATGGCGATGCAGACGTACATGCATAGGTAATAGAGTGAGAGAGGGAGAAGAGCGAATTCGCACCCGAATCACCTTCCTTCTCAAAAATAGAATATCATTTATTTATACACACGTGTAGCATGATGTATGTAGAAATGTATACATATGTGTACATCTATTGTTTTGCAACGAGATACTTACATACATACATACATATTTGACGTCAGCATGTCTGCAATGTAAGGGTGTTAGTGTAGATACATTTATGTACATATGTATAGGTTTCTTTATACTCAACAACAACAGTGCTTATGAGTGAGCTAGAGCTAGCGATTGTGGGAAAGAGAAAGAGTGATCTCTGTTTCTGTTAACCAAGTTTAACATTACGGTTAATATAACAAAATGTTGTTATCGATGCGCCTCCAGCTCGGTATGAGTTCGCATCCTTTCGCTCGATGTTGAATTCGAATTTTGTAAGACCGCGCAAAGGAGTTTGACCGTGGGGTGGTCTGATTTTTTGAAGCATTTAGCACTTATTATTTGTTTTATTTATTATTATTGTTATTAATTAGTATTATCATTTAGTCAAGAATACAAGTGTAGAACTATCAACATAACCATTTTTTACAACATAGGAGACAACTACATCCCATACTAGGATTTTATAGGTTAACAAAGTCGGACTTAGCCGTTACATTTCCATGTTTCCAAAGTTGCGCCAAATCTAGTGATGTGCAATTCATAATATTAACGCTATCGATAGTAAACAAAAACCATCGATAGTGCCATCGACAGTTTTACAGCTCTAATATTTAGCCTTTGTTCAGATACAGATACATTTGTCAGATACAGATACACTCAATCGTTCAACCCGAGGTGATCGCGTTGCGAGAATAGTATTCTCAAACACATATATACTATATATACAGATGTATATATGTATATTTTAAACTGTGAAAGTTATTAACAGTGACATTGAATATATAAAGAAAGAACAGTTTAATTAATTTCAACCAATAAATTGATACGATAGGCAGAATAAAGATACTAAACCAAATGTACTATCTTGTGGCGTACAGTTAACTAATTTTGCAGCCGAAAGGCTGCTATTACGACACCAAAACGGACGGTACATACATAAAAGACGTGCATACATATGTACATACATACATAGTTACATATCAAAAATAGGGCTATATGGAGGCAAGCCAAAAACCAACAACAACAACAAAAACGACAACGACAACGGCCACATTCATTCAACCCACCCAAAATGCCAACCCAAGTACAGAAAATCGATATTCTAGTCAAATTTTAACTGCTTGGTGCTGCTTACCTGAAACGCTAGCGTGTTTTTAGTATATTGAAGACCTTTTCACCACTCGCACTCGGGTCGAAAATTGTTCACATTTTGTATTTGGTGTGCTTTGTGAGATCCAGAAACATACATACCTACTAAATATCATATTAAGAGATGGTCAACGGTAACACTGGAACACTAACCATGCGTCTTGTCCGTAGTAAACTGCGTAAGCGCGAGGAGACGCTAAGTGCTGCCACCACAAATGCAACAACCACCATTGAAATCCATGAGGAGAATGCCAACACGGAGCAGCCAAGTATGGAACATCAGCAGCAGTGTCAATCCAATCCAGAGTCCAATAACAATAGCAAAGCAGCAATAGTTAAGAATAATAAAAATGGCCAACAAGTTACTTTTGTACGAACCCAAGGAACGGGGACCAATGACCATGTAAACGTTATTGATAATTCTGAGTGGACGTTTCCTCCAAAAGCGCCAACACCACACATCTACCATTGCATTAACCCGGTAAGTATATAATAAAACCTATGTAAACACATCCCCTCACATACATACATATGCGTATTTATAGATACAAGAGCCCTTCAGAAAGGAAACAATTTATATATAACGTTCTGTTTTCGCCAACATTGTTCATAAAATTGTAATGTATTTGAGGAAATAGTTTTGTAACACGCAATAGAAAACGGCGACATTTCTTTTGGGATTCGAAATATTGGATTTTGTTGCACAAATGAGTAGAGAGGGCATTAAGAATTTGACATATCGACAACTGAGGCTTTAATACGACTTGCGGATTTAACTTGTCCCCCTATAATGACGAATGAAATTATGATTAGATATTCTTTGAATTATGGGAACACCAGAAAGCTTGTTTTCCCTGTTATAAATTATTTCTGTTGACGCAAGCAAAGTATAAATTTATATACAAAATATTTGTGTATTATAAATATATTTACCTTCATCACGCTTTGGTTATTGAATGTAGCGCGCTGTTAATACAAGATGATCGCAGCGTGGACTGATGGATGACAAATATTGCGGATACATTCGCGAATAATTAAAACGAAACAAATCGGACTAAAGTCCAGCGAGTATATTAAAAGAAAGAAAAAAAACCTGTAGTCGTTACATTTCCGGTGTTGAAACTTCTTTTCTTTCAAAAGCCACGCTTTCTCCATATACATGAGTTCCTCAAAGATACTTCCGTACTTAAATTTGCTCAGTATCTACATGCTTTTGCTCATTGAATAATAATGGGTAGTATATATGTACATCGTTCATACACAATGATGTACACATGTGTCTATTTTTCCTTTTTTAAATTTTCAAAATATTTTGATTTTGTATCTTCACATTTTGAAAAAAACAATTCTGTTTGTATGTACAGTTGCAAAAATATATATTTATATATTTATACATACATGTGTATGTATGAGCGGATATTGTATTAGTAACGAAAAATGTGAGAGAGTTAAGCCACAAACGATACTATACATTTGTGAAAAAATATACATAGATACATACATATACACACACACACATTTGACTGCTCTCAGTTTTATGTACGACACGCGCTCAAATACAATTAGTATTGTATTGTAGTATATGTATGTACATATATATGTGGGTGTTTACATATATACATACGCACAGATACACGTTAAAATATACATATATGTATGTATTTAGGCAGTCGGACGTGGTTAACAACAGCAACGTTTCGTACAGATTTTTACACAAAAACAAAATACAAAAAAAGATCCCCACCACAGTTGACGAATAAATATGACTTTTTAATATACCTACTCGTGTGCATATACTAAATATTTAAATAATTTTGAAAGCGATATTAAGTTAAGTGGGAAATACATTATTTTCTGTTAATCATTAAAATAGAAGGTTGTTGTAATTGACATTTATATATATGTATATATTCCCAATCATTGAATCACCAGCTAAAATTAAAGCGGAATAAAACAAATCTTGTCTGTTTTAAATACTCTTGGGAACTATTATCGTTTGACATCATAGAAACAAACATCTCTGTCTATGTATGCATGTATTTATATGTTTCAAGCGTGTGTGTGTGTGTGTGTGCGTCAAAATAATCATTAACAACCAAGCCGTTTGTTTCTATGCGACCAAATTACCAAGTTTTGTAAGCTATAGTATAGTATAGAATATCAACCGACCGGAAGGAAATGCTCATTTCATGTGTGTGTTATATTTTGAATTTGTAGTAATTTGTTTTTTATGTTTTTCGTTTAATTTCAATATCTTTGCAGGAGTTATTGGTAGACAAAAGTAGCTTTAAAGGATTCCGTAAACAATTCAGTGGACGATTCAAACGATTGGTAGCTCGAAAACCGGAACCTGCGCCAGTGATACCTCCCGAATTAAAGCCACAATTAAAAACAATATACGTTTATTAAACTTAAAGTTGAAGAAAGTTTATTTAATACGTATGCACAAAAGTGGACATAGTTGGATATTATACTACTTTATTAAGCTAACCACTGCTTTGTATTATTATTTGCAAGACTTTTTAGTAATGATAATACACAAAAACATAAAAAACGACAAAAAACAACCTGCATAT
Organism: Drosophila willistoni; assembly: GCF_018902025.1. NCBI lineage: Eukaryota > Metazoa > Arthropoda > Insecta > Diptera > Drosophilidae > Drosophila > Drosophila willistoni. The sequence goes on from NC_061086.1 coordinate 5,777,813, forward strand.
ACAAAATTAAACAAAATACTAGCTTAAATTCTTTTTAAGCTTAATTAACTATGTACATTTAAGCAAATATTGTATTATTAGTTTACGAAAATACAAGAAAAGAAAAAAACCATTAGTATCGAGAAATTTTTTGTTCATGTTTATAAATTTCCTACTTATTAAAAAGGTTAACGGAGGTCAGATCACCATGTGTTAAAATAGAAGCATGTAGAAATACACTTTGTAATACTTCAATTGCATCGTAAGCTACAACACGATAACACAAAAAAATCTAGAAACTCCTCATGGTTGAACTTTCACAAATATACTTATGTATATACTTTGAGCGTCGTCATACTAGTAAAAGGCGCTCAGCAGCTGCAAAATGCCTCTGATTACAAGTACACATCATAATATACACAATCTGTGAAAGTAATTTGGAATGTGATAGTATTGTATACTATTTCTTTTTATTTTTTGTTTCTAACTGCTCAGTTTTCTTAAAGAAACGCTTTACAGTAATCACAAATATTATAAGTATGACCAATCCCACGGTTAATAATGGCGCCAGGTTGGCAGATTTAATATAGCCTTGTAGGCGTTCAAACACCAAATCGTTGCTGAAATGAACAGACGTTAATATATTGTTACAATATAACTAAATCACTTACATGAAGCTCGCCTCTGGTGGCACCTTTTCTGGGTGAGTTTGCTTTTGGAATCCGCTTTGAGCAAATTGGACAAAGGCTTCTGGAGTATAATCCTTCGAGTTATAACGATAGATTTTTCCCTGTCGTAGTCTGCATTAAAAAAATATATTATACGATGGACTTAAATTAAAATTCTTTAAACAAAAATGCTTACAAAATGAATTCAGGTGATGCAAAGACTTTTAGTCTTTTCGCAGTCGAGACTCCAGCCTCTAGCCTGTTGATCCTGGCGACATTCAATCTATGTTTTAGCTTGCCTCCGACAGATTCCCAAACGGCATACAAGCGTTGACAAAATACACAGTCTGCGGAATAACTGTAAATAAAATAGAATTTAATTATGTTTCTAATTGTTCATTACAATTTTCCGGAAACTTACAAGAAAATGAACCAATCCCCAGTAGTTGCTCCAGTTGAAGCTTGTGTTAAATGCTCAAAGTTCTCATCAGATAGCTCTTTGACAACTGGCTCTTGATTCTCATTAAAGAACTCGACGATTTGGTCTTCCTTGACAGGCCCATGGTAAAGGATGGGAATTCCTTGTCGGAAATATATCAATGCTGGCTCTTTAGTAGGATCATAGATGGTAACTAGATTACTATCTTGGGCCAAAACAATTTCAGCTTTTAAAGTTTCCTTGAGTTCATTCTGAATGTTGGAGACAACAATTTCATATTCCACGCAAGTCGGGCAGTTGTTCTTAGCTAAAGAAAAAAGACAAAATACATTAATTAACAAACAATATGCCATATAGGGCTATGTTATCGGCTGGTGACATCACAAAAGTGTATGAAGATGAACTATTCTTCATACTTAAAAATTAAAGTTTTATAACAAATGACATCATCGTGGGAAATCAGCATCATATTTTTGCTGCTTAAAGGCCAATGTGTATATCCATTTCCACTGGATTTTCATATTTATGACCAATAGCAAAGACAAACCGGTTCAACACCCATGCAAAAAGTTTTGTGAATCACTGTGCAACAACAATAGTTTTACTTACTAAATAGAGCGATGACATTTCCTTTGCCGGTTAACAAATGAATCAAATCCGTGTCATCTACACGATCTATGTCGGAGGTGTATATTCCATTTATGAATAAACATAAAGTTATAAAACAAACTCCAATTAATTTACTAACAAACATTTTTTTAACAAACTTTCCGCGAAATAACCACCAAAACAAGTTACGAACAGTGCTGCCAGTTTAGCTATTTTCCCACTATTTGCTGGCGAATTAATAGCCAAATTCATTGGCTATTTTAACAGAAATCGTCTTGATGAGTCTTTTTTGAGTCCCCTTAACTATTAAAAAACGACTAATCTCATAAATGACCCTTCCATATGCTCAAAGTATGATTGGTTTGAAATACAAAAACGAAATGCAAAACAATCGCCAAATGAGCATGCAGATGATTAAAATATGATCATTGCTTGGTTTTGCTTTCTTACTATGCACTCATAATCTGCTTGCTTGGCTGATCCAAAAGCGATTCTTATCTAAGCACATGCCGAAACATGCAGTTGAAGTGGAAGTGCAAAGTGCAAACAATATATACATATATATCTATTTACTCTTTTTTGTTGTTATTTTTTAAGATCACATATGTATAATAAATAAAAATTATATTAAAAAACAAATTATTTTCGTTGCAAATTATTGAAAATTTTATTCGAATATGAGTCAGAAATGATTAAAAGATGACTCGTGGAAGACTCTTTTATGATTAAAAAAAGAGTCGTAATCTTGATGAGTCGCGGCTAGGGTACCATTTTCTCCCGACGAATGGGTCATTTATGATCAGAAAATGAGCGCAAATATGAATATTTTCAATCGTCGCGCGACTCTATGCTCTGTCAACTTCAAAAATGCTTGCTGGGTAGTGGGAAAATAGCTAAATTACCAGCATCACTGGCTACGCAACAGATGAGCCCAACTCCAACTTTACTCGCGAACTCCAACATGTTCAAGCGGTTTACTCAGGCGTTTTTTTAAAACGCGCTCGTTTTACTCACGCGTTTTTAACAGCTCGACCAGATCATTCAACCCAGCAAACATAAAACCTCTGGCATACGCAACACTGTAAAAATGTGGCAATATTTTAACCAACGTTTTTTCAAATTATATCTACAAATTGCGGTTAGACTTAATACCTGCCAAATCAAAGACCACAGTGCGTGTTGGAATACCATATAACCTTTAGATCCGCAAAAGTACATTTTTTGGCCACGCTTGTGATAATAGAAAAACATTTTTATGCCTCTCTAAAAAGCCAGCCCAACAACGAGATTGAGGTGAAGATTTAAATTTCAGATAATTTTGATAGTGATGAATCATTGGCTCTAATTTGCATAAATAATATTACATAATGCATCTGATTTAGAAAGTTGGAATTGTTTGTTTTGTTTATTTTATATTTAGGTATATGTAATTGTGAATAGTGCACATAAATAAATTGAAATAAATAAATGCTTTATGGCTTTGATCTTAGTTCAATATTAATATGTAGTTGTTGTGTGTTTAAATAAAACACAAATTTTAACTTAATTCAATGGAACACCATATGACGTATGCTCATTGAATGATGTTGGTAAAACAGGGGATACGTGGGAGGTTTGGCTACCTGTGGAACCACTTTCACCTGTACCTGACCTAATATCGATCAAGCCACTGCCATCGAAAATCTGGTTATCTGATGCTGTGTTTATTTCATTTAGGTTCGGGGTTTCGATTGGTTGGCCCTTGTTTTCGTCGCGTGCCTTGTATTTAATGAAATACACTTCGGGCTTGCTAGTTTTAAACGTACTCTCTTGGATACTTTGAATTTCCTCCAAAGTAGGCTCATCCGGCTTCTTCACCAAGACATAGATGAGCGTCTTTTCCTCGGATTGTTGAGCCGCCTGAATTTGTTTTTTATAACTTGAAGTTGCAGGAGTTGGGGCTTTGATGAATACAATTTTATAATGTTTCTTTGGCGGTAATTGCGGCCCATATACCAATTGCTGATGCTTGCTGCTGCTCTCTTCGAAATCCTCGGGAGGAACATGAACGTAGATGTGCTTTTCTGCTGATGGATCCAGTGGAGTGCTGGCAAATGTTTGCTGTATAACTTGGCCGAGTTGTTGATTTTGCTGAAGTTTCTGTCCCAACTGAGTTGCAAAATGAGCATTTTGTTGATACTGATGCGAAGGACCAACGTTTGGGGCTGTGTTCGCGTATCTTACGGGATACGCCGGCACCTGAGCAGCTACAGGAATGGGGCCTCCGTTGCCGAATGACTGCCCGTTGTTTGATACTGTGTAATGATGATGTAAATGAGATGATTGGAAATTCTGGTTTTGAGGCACCGGCACAGCTGCTGGACGGAACAATTGTGGACCCGTCTGTGAAGTTGCTGAGCCGCTGGAGTATGAAGAATGTTGGGTTTGAATGGTGCTTTGTGAGTTTTGCTGGAACTGAGGTGCTTGGATTCCATTAGGCACAACTCCAGGTGGTTCGATTCCATTAGGCAAAACTCCTGGCAAAGGAGCTGCATGATTATTTCCATATACATAAGGGCCCCTGTTTGGTGGAGGATTACCACTCACATAAACGGAATTAGGAACAGGATTGCTAGCTGCTGTCTCGAAATTGTGTTCCACATTTTTATGATTTTGATGGTTTACAATTCTACCAATCGATTGTGCTTGTATTAGAGAAGCTGCATGATGCTGATCCGAGCATGGTGATATGGGTATAAATCCACCACGTTGTCCATTGCCATGAACGTGTCCTTGTGGAGCACCGAAAACTATGCCGAAATATCCAATAAATAATGCGTACCTTAACATTGTTAAGGGAGCGAGATTTGACTTTAACGAGATGTGTTCATCAACTGACTTTTTTAGCGAAATGTAATGAATTATATATACATATATTGAGACCCAAAGAAAGAAAAAGAAAAACAAAAAATACAAAAACAACTTTACAAATGCAAAATAATAGCAGCCACAAGAGATGGAGGTGGAGGAGGTAGGTGGCCAAAAAACCAGAAAAGACTGTAAAAGAGAAAGAGAAATTTATTAATTGTTATTAGCATAAAAATCGCTTATGCAATCATTTGTTTTGAAATTAACATAATTTGAAAATAATGCCCCAGTGGACTCATACTTCTGAAGGGGAACTATAAGGTCACGCATACTTACCTAAATCAAATGAAAACACACATTAATGGTCGCTCTGATCATCGTGGACAGGGACAAGTTCCTGACATTGATGTTCTTCTACTTGTATGGTAAGCAGACACAGCGAAGTTTCCAAATTACCCTGAGAAATATTTAAGCATGGAACGCCAGCGGGTTGAAGCATCGAAAGATCACCTGCTTCAAACACATCCATTCCGTTGGCATATATTCTTGAAAAGTCATTGGTATAAGAATGGATCGGACAAGCCAACCGTTCCAATTGATTATTCTAGAAATAAATACTAAATAGTCTAGTTCAAACTTCTGTAAAGTCTTCAATAATACCTCCTCCTCCAATACTACAAAATATTGAGTAAGCGGTTGATAGTTAACAAATTCATAGGTATCGCCAAGCGACCGCAAAAAAAATCCTTGTACACAGTATCGATAGCCTTCGGGAATTTGCTGAAGTCCTCCTTTGGGTGAGTCCATCATTCTATATACGATTTGCGCATTAGTCAAGCCATCAAGAAATTCTTTAGCCTCAGATGAATACTTGTCATTCGTGGATTCACTTGACTTTTCGATGGCTGGCAAAATTGATTTGGATTCGTTTTGACTCTCAATAAGCTAGAAAAATCAAAATGTTAAATATTTTAAACTATAAATAATAAAGGAGCACACCATTTTAGTTAATGATTTCTTGCTTTCCTCTAATACTTTTAAAATATAGTCTGTAGTTTCTTCGTCATCGTCCGTGTCATCTTTATTTAGTCTTGGTTCATGGTGGGTGTCAATAACTTTAAATAAATGATCTGGTATATCATAATTTTGTTCACTTCCAGCAGACATTCGTAATTTTGAAGTCGATCTTCTCTATTTAATAATAGGATACATATAATATTTGAAATGACATTAATTCCGTTGACTACTTACTTTGTTTGATTCAGAGTCGCTGCTGCATTCAGGATTGCAATACCATTCGGTACTAGCGATCATAAGATCCTCTTTTCTGGGTAAAAAACATTTACACCAAAATAGAAAAGGAAAAATAACGAAAAAGAAAATGTTAACGAAAAATTTTCTTGCAGAAGAATCGCAATCATATATCCTTCCAGGCTGAACCGTTTCATAACCACAACGATTAATTGAATCGAAGCAGAGTCCAAGAATAGCCTTTAATAGACCTGTTGATAATGAATAATGTGGCTTATATATTTTTAGTTTTGTATACAAATTCCTTACTTACCTAATAATAACAATATTACTAAGAATATAATAGTAAATCTTATAATCCTACAATAGACATCACATTCTTCATTCTCGTTATCATTTTCGTCCATAAGGCATACGTCATATTTTTCATTACCAGGTGGGCAGTTTAGGAGCAATCCCGCTTCTCGTTCATTTGAATACCCCAATCTATTACATACATTGAAATTTATATGAGTTTCTAGTTTCTCGATACAATGGCATTGACATCGCCATATACAAAAGCATCTTCCCTGAGTTTGAATCTCCATAGATCTTTTTGCTACTATAGATTTGCTGGAAGCATTTGCTTTGACAATCACTGTAAAAATGAAGTACATTAATTATTTGAATGAACTACTTCTTCTCTTATAAGTTATCCCCTTTCAAAACTCACCATCGCATTTAAATTTGGAGTTTCTCTTTGACCTCTTTGTAAAGGGTAACAAGAACGTGATCGTCTCGCCAATATGGGGCAGAAGCATTATCGTAACTTTGCTTTTGCTTGATGAACACTCCGACAGCGGACAATTGCTGAGGTATATAAAGAACTCTTTAGCTTCCAGGCCTTTATTGATAACATCCACTAGAATTTGAAGTGCATCTTTTGTAGTGGCATCCGTAACGATTCTAGAAATTTTTGCCTTGTAAATATTTTTCACTATTACCGCGTTTTCACGGAATGGCATTTTAATTTTAATACTAAATGCTATTAAAAAAAATAACTGGGTAAGATGAAGTAGGTATTGCACTTGTAATTTTAATTTACCTGGCACTTTGTCATCTAAGACATTTAGGCATAACCTTTGATCGTTATTCGGGCATTTCTGTAATGGATTTAAAGAGGTGGGAAAGTATCCCAAGTCAGCAATACTTTTGACTGTCATTTTATTCATATTCGATTTCTTTTTGCGTTTTTGAAGAGTATCTTTAATTACATACTCGTTTATATCATTTTCCGAACAATCAAAGAGAAAAGCATTATCCAGTGTATAACCAAGTTCATTTAAATTACAATTTTTGACGCTCGGCTTTTGCTTTGGTACCACAAGTTTATGATTTTGAAGATATAATGATTTATCCATTTCCAAAATATCGACATGCGATGATAACAAAATTGACAAGTTTCCGTTTGCAAATATTCCCGATAGACTATTTAAACTACCAAAAAGATCAAATATATAGAAATAAAATAAATAAAATATATATTTACTTACGTTATTGAAGGCGTAATACGCCACCAAGTTTTATGACGCTTTCTAAATATTCGCACGTTTGTGGCCAAAAATGGAAGCGGAATACTCATGTTATATATCGAATAACTTGAACTTTTTTTACTATAAAAGATAGAAAAATATATATTTTTATTCAAAAGATGCTAGTTTTAGTAGATTTTATTACCATGATTGGGTTAAGGCGCGAGTTGCCTTTGTCGATTCACATTTGCAAAATTCGGAATTCGTTAAACAGATGCACGAGTGTGGACCAGGTTTTGCATTATAATTCTTGACATTGTCATCGCAACAATTGCAAGGATTGACATTATTGCATTCATGTATTTCTTGCATATCTATTGCACTTCGATGCGGCAAAGACTTTCCTCCGGGTTTTTTGGTCTTTCCCCCGCATGTATCACAAGGAATGGCATCATTTTCTCTACTTTGAAAATTCTCAAAATTATTGTCATTGCTTTTTGCAGGATTTAGGGGACCAAGGACATAACCAGGTTTCCCATCTGTCTTTTTATTTTTTCCGCCACATGTATCACAAGGAATGCCATCACTATCTTTAGTTTGAAAAATCTCCAAGTTATTGTCATTATTTTTTAAATGATTTAAGGGACTTAGATCATAGCTAGGTTTCCCTTCTGTCTTCTTATTTTTTCCTCCACAGGTACCACATGGAACAGCATCGCTATTTTGAAAATTTTCTATAGAACTTAATTGGAAAGCAGGTTTTCCATCAGTTTTTTTATTTTTGCCTCCGCAAGTATCGCAGGGACTTTCGTCATTTTCCTTCATATATGGATTTCCATCTAAATTGGAAATGTCGTAATCAAGTGTATCTAAAATAAGGAATTTGAAACCAATTATGTTTTCTACTACTAGAATTTATATTTACTTCGCTTTCTTCGTTTTGGCGGATTAATATATTGATAGTGATATCGATTTGATGGCATTGCACTGTATTGCCGTTTCAGAAAACTGCTGGAATATGGCCTAGAATATGGATCGTCACTATATTTGGTATTTGAGTATTTATATTCCCCAAAAGGTTGATTTTCTTCTAAAAATTCAGCTTCCTCAGGGTTTTTAATATTATCTGAAATATATATATACATTATCTAAACTCTTGATAAGTTTAGGAAATTATGGAATTGCTTACATTCGTCGCCTTCGTTAATATCAAAAGAATCAAATTGTTTATTTTTAAAATACGGTTGAAATTTGAGACTATTATGGGTGGAATACATATTGTTTTTTGAGGATTCATACAGGGGAACCCTATACTTTGCTGTCCTACTTTCTCCAGATCTGAAGTCATTGACGTTGAGTTGATCTTTGTCTCTAAAAGTTTCAAATCAAATACAGTCATTAGTTAAATAATATTAACTCCTACTTACGCAGATAAAAAAGAATCCATTCCCCTAGATAACCATTTCTGATCTGTTGATGACCCCAACGGATTATTAGATGGGTCATAATATTTGGTCATCCATTCCTTCTCTCTACCAGTTTTTAATTTCTAAACAATCAAATATTGTAATTAATAATTTAATTGAATGAATATTACCTTATTCTTTGCTGTAACAGGTTTCCCAAATACTTTCGGATAATTAAAATCGTTTACTGGCTTCCCATATGAACTCGGTTCATTAAAGTTATCAACTGGTTTCGTATGTGCATTATCATTTAAAGGATCAGTATTATAATAATCTGAATTAGTTTTAAATTTCTATCAAAAAATAATTATAATTATACGCAATTAATAAAATTTCAAATAATTAATACCAAATTTATATCTGCCACTTCTGATGAATCAATATCACCCTTTCTATAATCTTTTCGATTTAGATGTTCTTTTGACTCAAAGGGATTTTGAATTCCTTTTTCCATATTTTTGACTTCTTCAGGTTCATCCACTTGTGTCTTCTGTCCAACATCTCCAAAGTCTCTTAGTTCTGGTATTATAGTTGAGGTAGTAGCTGGATCTGTGTAAAATGTAAGCAGTGAGCGATTTTTATAATTCAAAGATATGTATAAAATGTACCATTTGGAGGCGTTTCGAGAATACGAATGAGTCCCATTTTTGAAAGAACATTCTCTGTTAATTCCTTAGTTAATCTGACATCATCATCTACATTTTTTTTACTTTCATTTATGGTTTCAGATCTTCGGCGATCGAACTCATTTCTTGCTTTTCTTAAGAATTTACCTCTTGGGACTGTCTGACGTTGCTTTCTTTCTTCTTGAATATAAATTGTTTGAACATCAATACTTAAAGGCCAACAAAATGCACTTACTGTTTTCGAAAGCAAATTTTGATTGACTTCTAATAGATTCACTAGATGATACTTCGCTCGTGCATTTTGTAAGATTGACATTGACAGGACATTGCACATTATCATTAATACTAATCGTCTGGTTATACATAGTTAAACCATTCAGTTAATACAAAAACATATATCAAACTAATTACTCACTTTTTCATATTGGAGTGGATACATAATTATTGGTTCACCACGATTAATGACAATCAAATAGGGTGACATTAATTTCACCATTGCTTGTTTAATTGGTTCATAAGCTTCGTCCACAATTAAATACTTTTCCAAATTGTTCATACTGAAACTTGGACTAATATGAATATTAACCATTAACTGAGATTCACAAAATTTTTTCGTATTTTTATTTGTATGGCATTTTAATAAAAATGAATTTAAAATAGCCGACGTTGTATGCTCGGTAACGCATATCGCAAAGATGTAAGAGTTGAAAATATTTAACATGGCAACTAAAACTATATATATTCTAATATTTTGATTCACTTTTATCCCATTATATAGCATCTTCTTTAATTATTCGAAGAAATTCAAATTGTTTGCATTGTAATTAAAATAATTTAACTCCAGGCTGTCTATATACATTCATATATGTAAATTCAATGCAAAGATTTTAGTTTGAGTAACTCCTGTAAAATGACATATAAAATACTTTGATAGCAGTAAATTGATTAGTCATCCACTTCAATTTTAAGATCGTCTGCATTTAGCATTAATGTGGTAAAATAATCTTCATTCAAGTCGGGTTCGTCAGAAGGTGAAAAAGTCTCCTCAACGGCAGCATTAAAAGTAGTTATTACGTCCTCATCATTAATGCTTTTAATATCTAAAGAATCGTCGGACTTTTTCTCTGGTTCTGGTAGTTTCTTGGCAAATTCAATATTTCTTGCTGAATCGCTAGTTGCGGCAATTATATATCTGTCAATTGAATTGCTGTCATAATGACTTCCATGATGATCCAGAATATGTTTTTCTATGTTCGCTGCATTTAATTGCACGAAATTACACAATTTACATTGATAAAGATATATGACGGTTTGCCGATCATTATAAACATATAATGAATAAATTTTGGCGCTGTTGCATGTCTTTGATCTTCCAATATGAGCCAGCATATCCTCTTTATATGGTTTTTTTAATTTGCAGTAACTGCAATAAAACGCATATTCTCCAGTATGTGATGAGAAGTGATTATAAAAATGAACAAACAAATCTCGAACAGTGTCCTTGCAAAATGCACAAACTAACGTATAGTGATTCCCATTTGCTTCTTTTTGTGCTATGGGTGATTTGTCACGCAATTCATTTAGAATCTCCTCAGTTATCCGGGACACATACGACTCAACTTTGTGAACTCGCACAAAATGATTTGTCAGATCGCGTGGTTTTGAATAACAAATTATACATGTTTTTGTATTCTGTTCAGTCATGTCAGCATCATTGTTCAAAATAAATATTTGAGAGCCAGCTCTTTTAGTTTCATCTTTTGACGCTTTAACTGAGTCTCCATGTTTTTCTTTGCGGCCTTCTACAAGTTCAACATTAAGCGTAGCTGAATTACGGTTATCATTGTTGTTTATTTTAATTTTATATTTTTCCAGCGTTTTGGGTGTCATTCTTTTTAAAAGTACATAAGGTCTTTTTCTAAACATTTCTTCGTGATCTCTATTCGCAAGTGTATTTGTTTGAGTATTCTTTGTGCATTCTTCATTTGGCTTTGGCTCTTTAGGTACATTTTCAATGCAAATTTTCTCGATTTGGTTTTGAGAATTGCTGGTAATATCATACGGTAATGTGTTTCCTAAAATGACAACATCCTCCTCGTCGGAGCTATCCAAATCTATGTGGTCAATTTTGTCTTTAAAAAGATCATGTATCCATTCGGGCACCCCCTAAACAAAATAATCACAGTTAATATTGAAAAAAAAAATTATTAACAGTTAAAAAAATTATAGTTTTCTACCTTGTTGGGTAACAGTCTCGAATATTGCACTCTGATAGACTCCTCAATCAAATTGGCAATTTTCTGGTTAAACCTTGAAGGAAAAATCAAATATTCAGCATACAAATATTGACAGTTTACTCCATGTACATACATAGAATGAATTATAATTTAATACCTCTTGTTAGTGGTTATCCAATACAAAATTTCTTGAAATTTTATATTGTGCTCTCCATTTTTTAAGAGATAGCGAATAAAAGGTACGTATTTTTTGAGATATGCAAGCTCCACTGTATCCATATTTGCTGAAATATATATGTATATGTATTTACATTTTTGTTATTATTTTCACAAAGGAATTCGTTTATCGTTATAACTGTTAAATCGGGGCTTTGAACAACGGGCACTCTAAGTCTGACGTATAATTTCCCAGTGATGTGGAAATATTAGATCTCGGATAACTTTTTAAAAAATTGTTAAACGTATCCTAATACATATGTAGATATATACATATGTACATATTTACATACTTAGAAATGTTTGTCGCTACATACAGTGATTGAACATGAACCGATTTATGACAGCTTTGATATACACATACATGCATACATGAAAATGTGCTTATCAGCTTTAAAATTCTTGCCGGCACAAAAAAACTATAAATTGAGACTCGAAATTGCCAACAAATGCATTTATCTGTCCACTGGGCTTAAACAGAAAAAATACGGAACTAATTTTTTTAAATTTAAAATTTTCAACTATAGCAAAACACTACACACAAATTCATTAATTTTGGGGAATTTACGCGGTCAGCCGAAGACTTTTTTAGTGTGACTGTAATAGCAAAAGAAAGCTTCTTAGAGATGGATGCGTGCTCGTCCCAGCTAAGGCTTTCATTCATTAAAAGATATAAATGCGTTATAATTTATTGCTTAATATTCATCGTTTTCGTGCTTCAAATTTTGTCACGTGCCCATCACTGTTTTACAAATGTAGATAGCAAACTTAAATTGATTTTGCAGACGGTCACACTGCTGAGATCTGGTGAAATATTATATTATTATCTTTTAATTATTGAACAAGGATGAGTGTAGATGTGCACGTGCTGTTGTTTGCCAAGTGCCGTGAATTAGCTAAAACCTCGACAGCAACAATCAACGTACCATCGGAAATACTGGCTTCGGAATTGCTCGAAAAACTTGTCGAGAAGTTTGACTTAACTTCTATTAAGGACAACATTATTCTTGCTCTCAACGAAGTATATATCGAAAACCTTAACGATCGCATAGTATTAAAGAAAGGAGACGAAATTGCTATAATTCCGCCAATCAGTGGAGGCTAAGGAGCTTAAACAATATGGATCACATTGAATTAATATCAAGCCCCCTTGACATTACAACTCTTTACACATTATTAGGCGATCCAGGATGCGGAGCATCTTCGGTATTTGTGGGCACAACGCGTGATTCGTTCGAAGGAAAAAAGGTAATGGTGTGCACAGTTCAATTAAAGTTCCATTTAAATTTTAATACTGAAATTTCAGGTATTATCGTTGGAATACGAAGCATATGAGCCAATGGCAATTAAAGAAATGAAAACCATTTGCACGGATTTACGTGCAAAATGGCCTGATCTGAAGCATATTGTCATATATCATCGGCTCGGTTCAGTCCCGGTTGGCGAGGCTAGTGTTGTCATTGCCACCTCGGCCCCTCATCGGTTATCAGCTTTGGAATCGGTGTCGCTTGCGGTGGATCAATTGAAAACTCGGGTTCCCATATGGAAAAAGGAATTGTATGAAGGCGATGACCCTGCCCAGTGGAAGGAAAATAAAGAGTCCCTGCGACCCAGTAAGAAGAGAGCTGCATGAACTTTTACATATCAATTGTTAATACAATGTTTTATACATAAATATATCTACAATTTTCAGAACATTCTCAGGTCACATCGAATCGTTTTAATTTCGCCACATGCAAAATTGAAAAACAGAATGAAAATATATCGGATAAACTAGTACAAATTAGAGTTCATGATGACGAATTAAGCAAGCGTGTCGAATGTTTCGTTAGGAGAAAGCGAATGGAAATAAATATGCTCAATGTAAGGGATTTTACCCAAAATCAAAGCCTTCCTCATGTATTAAACAACGAAGAAGCTGAAGTCTCTTGTGCCCGAACCCAAGGGGCTGTAATTAAGCAAGAACAATCCAATTGCCATCTCAAAGGTATATTCCAATGTCTATGATTTAGGCGGTTACCCCATGGCAGACTATTTCGGGGGAAACTTTGCCACAAAGGGTGCCAGATTGATTATTCTAGACAGTATCAAAAAATTCTTAGAAAGTTTTCTCGAGTGCATTGTAAATAGACACCTTTTTAGATGGATCGTTATCAAGTATGCTTGTATTTATCACAATCTCTATTACAGTACGTCGTGTCAACAATAAAAGTGGACCCCAGCAAATGCATTTGAGACCAAACTATGCCCAAGAGCTAAACAAGCTAATGGGATCGAGTGAAAGCTCCTGTGATCCAAGTGGACAAGTGCAAAACGATTTGGCCAATAATCGTTTGAGAACTATAGAGTCATATATGGGCCTAAGCGCAAATAATCAAAGTTTGTTAAGTCGATTAAAGCAGGTTGAAAATCGCATCTTGTTGTTAGAGTCGACATCTCCTGAATACAATCACTTTGTAAGTATTTTTGATATTCTTTATTAATTTCAGGAAACTTGTATACTTATCTTTATTTTTCATCCAAAGACAAATAATTTAAAGCAGCCAGATTCTGAAGAACCGAGTCCGAAAAGACTTAAAAGAAAAATCTACTGTGCTGAAGAATTAAATAACCTTCTAAAAAGTTTCAAGGATGAAACCGGAAGTTAGCGGGTTTATATTAATGTATAAATTATTTTTGATAAATTAAAGTTATTAATTGAAGTATAATTCCAGTTATAATGAAAATAAACGAGAAATTCATTTAGTTTCTATAAATGATGTATATTTGTTTCATCAACATTCCAAACTATTTTCAATAGTTAATATTTAAATGCATAAATGATGGAAAATTCAAAATGTTTAAGTCTAAGGAATATGAGTTAGCATGGCTGACTATTTTAGTAATTGAATGTCAAGCAACACAGACACCGTGTAGAAAAACCAAAAAGGAGTTTTAGGAACTCCTCCAGAAATATGCAATACCCAAAATATTTATGGGGTATAGCAGACAGGGTATGGTGTCTAGGTTGCTTAGGAAAGAGTGGGGAATTGATCTTCGTCATCAACCTTCAATGGTTTGCCACCTGGACGACGTTTATCTCCGAACTTATTAGCTCCGGCCACTGGTGCTTGTCGCTCAAATCCGGTGTTGTTGTTGTTAGGACCAAAGTCGGAGCGAGGACCTCCGGGTCCGCGCGGGCCAGGCCCACCGGGTCCACGAGGGCCCTTACGGAAACCACCTTTGCGACCGTCATTGAAGTTAAATTGAATATCCACAATACGCTGAAGACGTCCCACACGCTGAGGATACATTGATGGATCATATTCAAATTCGTCCTCACTATTGGATTCCTTCTTTTTGTTCAATACGACCATCTTCTTCCATTCCGAGTTGTCAACACCTTCGCCGGCCTTGCGTAGATTGTAATTGGGCTTAGCACGCTTATCAGTAAGAGCCTTCCATTCGTCAAGAGTCATTTGCTTGGCTTCCTCTTCTTCCAGTGTGTTGTTAGCAGGTTCGCCAGATTGTTCATTTGCCGAGTCATCCTTGTCCACCACTGGGGCTGATTCACCAGTTTTAATATCTTCAATGTCCTGTTTGGCAGAGCCCCAGTTATGTGCACCACCGCCTTCACGTTTATCCACTGCCTTGATGCCTGCAAAACACCAAAAATTCATTCAAATATTAACAAACTATAATTTTATCATAAACAAGATAATACAACTTTATCTCATAAAATTGGGCATAATCAAGGGTAATGTAATTTGTGACCGCCATTTAAAGGTCACAAAATACATATAAAACGTAAAGGCAATGCATATGTAGATATAGCAGAAAAAGCGCGTCAATTTATTTATTTACCTGTTTTATCGGAACCTGACTGACGATCAAATTCGCGCTTTCCGAATTTTTCACCATTGCGGAAACGTGGTGCCGGCCCACCGCGATTTTCGCGATCACGGAATTGACGTTGGGGCAACTCATTGCCGAATTCCCCGCCACCTGATTGGTTATTATCGCGGAAATTACCGCGGTTGTTGCCTCTCATGGTGCGTGGTTCACCGGCTTGTCCGTTTGATACAGCATTTTTGTTGCGTATCACTTGTCCACCAACAGGCGCCGGCAACTTTGCCTTTGGCACATTGGTGCCAGCTTTAACTGGTGCATTCGTCTTATTATTTGGCACAATTGGCTTATTCTCCTTTTCAGGCTTGCTCTTCTTCTGTTGTACAGTGGCCGGGCGTTCAGTTTTCTTTTTCTCGTTGCCAGCGCCGGCACCGGCATTTATGGCCACTGGCACGACTGGAGCTCCAGCGTCATCGTCCATAAACAATAACTCATAACGATTATTTCCTGAACTGTCCATGATTTAAGCAATACTCAAAATTAAACGCTAACCTAAGGATGACAATGCTTTATTAGGATTAGTTTTCGATGTATTTAGAGCAAGAAATTCGAAACGGAATACTTACAGTCATTTCATGGAGAAAGGAATGAGAAAATGGCTTAACGCGTCTTAACTTTTATCCTATATTTGACAAAATACCAAATCCTGAAAAATATCGAAATGCTATCCAGTGTGAACCTCTAAACTAGTTCACTTCAATTGCGTCTTGAAATCTGTTGTAAATATATGACGCACATTTTATTTAAGCTATGCATTTTGTTTTAATCCACAGAAGCTGAATTTTCATAAGCCTTTAATTATTCATTTTATTTTACTTATTTTTATACTTTATATGATCTTTCATCATATCCGCTTTTTTGTCCCCAGGTTAATATTAAGAAAAATTAAGCGAAAAAGTCGTTTTTTAGTATTATATTTAATATGAACTATGAAATAATTCGTATTATAAATGCTTTATTTTTTAACAACCTTTGTGAATGCAATGAACCAGTTGCTGCAAATATTTATAGTGGAAATGCAGTATGTAGATAAAATGCATGATAAGCGATAAAATATCGCCGCCAGTCCGTCTCTAAATTTTCAATTCATAATTGACATTTAACAGCACTGACAAAACTTATTGGAGATTTTGTTCAGTCGAGTGTTGTCGAAATTTTCAGTCCGTCTTCGGCCTAATGCAAGTAATAAATTTAATTTGAAATTGCACGTAGTCTTCTCGTTATTGTGAATTCAACCAACGTGTGCAAGATCCTAGCATAACATAACCATCATCAGGAAAGCAAATCAGTATCGTGAAGTACTTGCTTGGTCTTTGGAGCGGGGTGACATTCTACTCCTACTTCCGCTCGTGGCAATTGATTTTCCAGCAGATAATCAACTTTCTCATTGTGCCGGTAAGTTAAAGCGTAAAACTGCAAACAATTTTGCTTTCTTTAGTGGCAACTCTAATTTAAATCAAAAGGCTTAGAAGCATACATACATAAATAGGAATTCGCACGTGTGTGTGTATGCATGTGTGTGAGATATGCATATATTTACAGTTATAAACATTTAAAAATCGATATGGTAATGCATGACCTCATGCGCTACACGCGTTTCCAACCATATTCAATTCCTGCGTGATACTTTTACTGTATGCACATATATAACGACATATGTATGTGTGTATATATGTAGGCTTGTGTGTCACGCATAATTACATACGTTTCAACAGCAATACATATACATATGTATGTACGTACATCTATGCAAATGTAGTAGGATATGGAACAAACCAATAGAGTTACATACAATCTGTAAATACCAGTGGAGGTACGGTATATATGTACATACTGCTCTACATAACTCTAATTTAATTTACTAATATTAAAACTTTTTTTTTTTGCGAGGTGAAAAAAAACACATCCAACCCCATTTACGATGTCTATATACTTGGATCGGCCTTGATAGCCGACTGAATTTTGTCATGCCCGACTAAGTTTTCTATTTGGAGAGGCAAAATGCTCCAAATTTGTGCAGTTAATGGTTTCCGTATAACATTAAATGCAATTGCCGAAAGCCACACAAATCAAATGACTCAATGATGAGGATTTTTGCCGCAGTTTATGCAAATTGTCCTAGTAGTATAACCCGTTAAATTTTTGTTTGGAAGAACGATAGTTTTATTTTGGTCACACGATGTTTTTGGATATATACATACTTCAAATATCTACTTATAGCAAATGTCAATCATGGACAAACAAAAGGTTAAAAGAAGCCTTAAAGTTCAAAGCAACGAATTAAATTTACCCATTTAATTCTTCCACCCAAATTTGTATTAAACGAACGAATATTTTTTAAAACTCATTGTGAGTAAATAGACAAAATATTCGTTTGGTGTCAAATAATGAGATCTAATCCACCCTTAGTGGTCAAAATATCAATATGATTTTTTCTTTAGAGCCGTCCAAGCGTATCCAGGGACGAACTTGGAAAATATAAACAAATATTTGTGTAATATTATGTTTAAATTTCAGTTCGCCTGGAGTTGCTCTGGATATATCCTTATGTGTTATGTTCAAGCTTCAATAGCTAATACATAGAGAATATTTATGCAAATAAAATATACAGATTGGCACACTTCGATTATATTCAGACAAAAAAAGGATATTTTAAGCATAGTCCCTGTTTAATTTTTGGCTGGTGACGGCATTAAAATCTAGAAGTATACTATCCTTTCCCTGCATTTAAAGTAGCCTTAATCTGCTTCAAATTCATACCGTCTGCGTTTTACTAATGCCTTATAAAAGTAATTTTATAGACCTTCAGAAAGAATTATATTCGCTTTGGAACCGTCTCAATAAAAACCCAATGGTAATTTTTGTAGTATATCTAGTTGTGTGTTTTGGATTTTGCCTTTTTTTAATATACAATGTAAATATAAAAAAGTTTTTTTTTCCTCTAATTTTATAGCGTTCTGAATGTATCGATAGATAAATATAAATAACTACAAAACTATAAATTTGCAAAATCAAAAAAAAAAAAATATTAAAAAATTATTGCGAGCCACATGCAGAGATAATCACTAGGGTCCATCTCATCGTTTATTGTTTGTTGGCATAGCAAATCTAAAATGGCTAACAAAAATATAAACAACAACTCGAAGTCGACGCCGGCATCAATAATAGACGGCAGAAAATTTCTGGATATGTTATCAACAATATCCTTGGAGGAAGTTCTGAATCTCGAGTTTCGTTGCATGCAACACGAGAAATGGCAAAAGATGATCACACTTGGCGACGACAAAAACAAAAAGTTGTATCACTGCAATGTTTGCAATGTAGTTCAGTATGGGGATAAAAACTTATTTAGCCACCTTAGTGGTAAGCGGCATAACGCCAATATGGAGTCAGTTAGACAATTAACATTAAACAAAATGAAAAATCAATTCAATAAAAACATCAATCCAAAGACAACAAGACCGCCCATTGAATCATCTACGAAACCAACTCCCAAGCCATCTCCACAGGCAACTGCTGCTAAACCATCTGTAAAACCATCTCCACAGGCAACAGTTGTAGGAGCCGTGGAAACCAAATCTAATGCGAAAAATGCTGAATCTGCAACATCAGAAAATAATTCGGTAAACACAAAATCGGTTGAAATAAAAAATAAAAATGCTTCGATTACGGCAAAAACTTCATCTACAAGTAATCCCGAAGTGAAGGAAGCGCACAATTCCAATAAAACTGCTTCATCTTCTACTCCAAGTAAACCAAAAGTAAGTGAATCACAACAGAAGACATCGGAGTCAAATTCAAGTGGAAGTAAATCGGGGGGAGCAAACAAATCTCAAATAAAACCAACAAATACCGACACTAAAGCTAAAAACAATAATAACAGCAGCAGCATCAGCAACAACAGCAACAATAAAAAACCAACAAACACAAAAATATCTGATAAACATAACAACAACTCTTCATCCAATCAAAAAAATACGCAAAGCAATGAAATAGTAGCTAACCCTTTAAACTCAAAAACTCAAACTACAACTAATAAGCAAAGTGGCGACAATTCGGCCATTAAATCACAACGTCCGGGAAATTCAGAAGATAAAACTCGTGATTCTAAAGCAAACAGAGGTGAAAAAATTCCAGAGATTGTTAAAAATCCACTCGCAGGAGCAGATGCAAGCAAAACAGGGATTACATGTGTTCCACTCGCAAAACTTCTAAGCATTAACTCAGATAAAACAGAGACAAGTACTGATCAAATAGAAGTAATTTCACTTGATGATACAGATCCAGAGGCGCCAAGTGATACCAGAATATTAGCAGAAGAATCGCCTTCAACTTCGCAAGGACGTTCTGAGAAGACAACTAAATCTCGGTCGGATAGAAATGAACGGAATCGTGTATTAATACCCGCCATAACTTCTGTCAGTGGCGGTGATAGCCGAAAGAACCAAAGTAAATCTACAGGCGAGCGTCAAGTAGCCGTATTTGAATCTAAACCGAATCCTAATGAAATTGTGGGAGTTTTAGGAGTAGAATATGTCATTAAAATAGTCAAAACCTTGAATGAACGCAATCCTAGATATCAATGCAGCCTTTGTGATGTCACCACTGATCAGGCTGCGATGCAATGCCATCTAGTCGGTTACAATCATATGCTGAAATATTGTGAGAAACATTTCCCCACAGCCATGGCTCAATATCGACAGTATATGGTGAATGTGCCAGAACACAAGGTATGCAAAGTGTTGGTGCCGATCTTAAAGAAACTGGCCATTGCCATTGAAAAGCATCATGGCCGAGGATCTGCCTTCTTATGCTATGACTATACATACCAAAAGAATAAGGCAAATATTGTTGCAAAAGCTCTCAATCGAAAACATTCATCCGAAATGATGGGTCCCTCATTTATACATGTTGTTGATGCCCAAGAAGTTGATGCTCTAATAGAAAATGCTAATAAACGAGTCGTTCAAGAACCACCACCTGCAAATTATGTCATAAACACAGATCCACACTTTATGCACACTCATTATCAAGGTCTACCATATTATGATCCAAACAGCAGCATTCCCAATAATAACTATAACAACTTCCCAGAGCAAAATTCTATGGAGATGATGGTCGACGATGAGACACACAAACGTATGGTCGAAAACTTTTTGAGACACAACGAACATGGACAATCTCAGGATCAAAGGAGCCAGAATCGTGGCTCCAAACGTCATCGTTCTAGATCCACATCAATGGAAAGAAAGAGAAGGCGTTCGTTATCCTCACAATGGAATGTTGAACGTCGCTCACTGTCACCCTTAAGAGAGGGAGACATTTGGCAGGCATACCGTCATATGGTTGATCAAAAGGTTCGTGAACTTAACGTGTTTTTTGAGCTATACAAAGGTGATCCTGAAGAGCATCCCCAGTATCAGGAGGAGTGGCAAAAATTCTGGAAAAGACGTAAGGATGAACTTATTTCTGCTGGCATTAACCATCGCACTTATAACTATCAAAATGAATGGGTTCTATTCTTTAATGCGCGCATTGAGGAACTCTACAATCAAGATGTCGAGAATATTAAAATCAAATGTCGCGAGAGATTGTGCTTACCGATGACTAACGATAATTTACCAAATCCAAAGTATCACGTTCACACAACACAAAGTGTCCCGGATAGAGTAAGTCCTATGGAGGACAAACCCGATGAGGAAGAAGATGAACCTCCAAGAGTGAATGTCATTCATGTACTTCGCCTTCTAACTGCAATGGAGGATAATTTGGGTAGTTTGGGACCCCACATTACGGAAATGTTGGCCAAAGCATTGCAAACACAAAAGGTTCATCCAGATAAGCTTAATTCGTTAATACTCACCCACGAGAATTGTGCTCTTCTGGAAACGGCCAAAGAAAAGTTCACTGGTCTTGTAATTTCCAAAATATTAGATGCCAATAAGGAACGTGCCATCAAACGTGCTATCAACGATACTAATTTGTTATTGAAAACTGTTCCACGAATGATTCGAAAGTCGCCAAATAACGACATGAATTTGCATCGTCCATCCGGAGATCCCCATATTAATCTACGCAAGCAATTGCAACCAGATATATCTGATAATCGTGAAAATCCAAGTTCCACCTCCCATGGGAGGCCAATTCAAATTGAAAGCTCGATGGATAAAACCGAATTGGCTGCCAAATTGGCTTCCACAATAACATCCCAGGGAAAAACATCAATTAATCGAGAACAACTTCAACAAATAATACAAGTTTATTCGATGATTGAAAAGAAGAAACGTCTGGAAGGTAATGCAACAAATGATTTGGAAACGTTCAACAATTCAGTAAATAACCAGCGATCGGATGTGACTGAGAAACCAAACAACAACAATCCTACACCTGTTGTTAATTATCAAGAGCATATTTCCTACGACAATACCCGGAATATTCAGAATACTGCTCCGATGCCGTACCAGGGATTATTGCTTGCTCCAAATTACTATGGCAATAGTAATAATAGTAATGTAGACGGTTCCGGAGGATCTTTCTATGGAGGCGGCTCTAATGTGATGAGTAATTTCCCAGCAAGTGGAAATTATTTATCTGCAAATGTGGCTCGCATGAATAACACAAACTATAATAACTCTAATCTAATGGGCAATTACGGCAACAACAACAACAATCAGCAAGACGTTGGATCCAATATGTACAACCCTTATCAGAAGACTGACGGTGGTGGCCAATTTTCGATGAACACACCCAACTCCATGAGAAGTAACGCGGATATGCTGCCCTATTACAACTCCTCCAATTCCTATAACAGTAATTTTGGATCAAAAAGGATTCCATAGACAATATGGACTCTGGACTGGACGAGATGTTGAACGTTTAAAAGGAACGTCCCTTTTCGGATTTGCAAATTCATTATGTCTAGTACATATTGAATTGGTAATTAAATATTAGTATGTTTTACAACGAGAGAATATACTTTTCCAAAAAAATACTATTTACCTAAAAGCACTGTCACTTTTGGTACATGCGAAACAGGAGTTTAATACATTTGTAATTAATTATAAGCCATATAAACATTAACCGTACAAAAAACTCAGAAATCACAATCTGTCTTATATATATATACATATATACATATATTTAGAATATAAACATGTGTAGAATAAAGATTCTACGGGAATGTCAAACTAATTTGTTTTTTGTTTTCTTTGATATTATTCGTATCTAGTTAAGTGTAGAATTGATCGGATCAACTTGTGAATTTCTAAAGATCCGACAGAAATGTAGATATATGCTTTTTAATTTTTTGTACTCTAGTATTTAGAAATATTGAAACGCAAATAAACTGCTTTGATGTAAGCATATATGTAAACATATATAGATATAATGAATAAATGCACAACAAATTAATAGATTTATGGAATGAAGATGAAAATAAATGTATATATATTACATTAAAAACAATAGCTAAAGAAAGTTTAAACGCATTGTTAAATTCATATTTCAAGCTCTTGGATGTGATTAGATAGTTATTGTAACAATTAAAATAAAACTGACGAACAAGGAAAGGAAATACACTAAATGCATCAAGGACGAAAAACAAACTTTCTGCTAAACGGCTGAATCTGATTTGTCAAATCCATCTCAAGTCTGCTATACCCATGTATTAGGTTCTAATGGCATTAATAGACAGAAAAAAAATGTTTATATCCTGTTCATGATGTCTGTTTCTATGCAAACCAATGTTTTGACTTCCCTTTAAGCTGCTATTGTGATAAATTAAAATAAAAAAATTATACATTTTATTAATGCAAAATATTAATAGGCTTTCTGTTATATTTTAAGTATCAATGAGAAGTCAATTCTCTAAATTCTAGTCATTCTAGTACTCAAGTTAAGAATAATTTTATAGTCTAACGACAATTTTGTTGAGCTTTGCCTGGATAGAATATGATTAATAGGTGTAAATCTTTTCTAAAAAAAAAACATTGGCTACCATAGAAACAACCACCACCAATTAAGAGGCAATTTCAGAGCAGGTGTCATAAACAAATTATTTCCCAATATAGAAATATATACGAAAAGTTTTTGACACTGTTACTTGGTAATGGAGACAAGATAAGAAATATACATACATGGGTATAATGTTCGGTATGTTCAAATTTAACTTTTTGGATATTTTACCAGTAGTTTCACTGCTTCAAAGAAGGAAGGTCACTTAAAACTTGACTACATGGAGGACACGTGCCGATACCTCATTGCATTGGATGGACTGTGAATGAAACTTTAAAATATACATACGTATCTGTCAATACCATAGACTAACATTTAAGTTGTGTCTACTGATTAGGAAAGGATTACATGGAAGTCTATCTGGAGAACTCCTACTACTACACCCCGTACGATGTTGATTTGCAAGGAATGAAATTTTAGAGTGCATTGTACCTGCACGCTTAGATACACATTTAGAATCATACGGATATAAAGAAAAAATCCATCGTGAAATCGCTAGGATCTACAATCTACTGTAAAAGAGATGCTCAAATCAAACCAAGTATCAGCCTTTTCTATCCTTTACTGTGCTAAAGGACTAAAGCGAACTGGTGGGACCTGTTGGGTGCTATACTAATATAAATATAAAAATAATTGTTATTGTTTGTTTTATTTTCAGACTACGTCATGCTTTCTTCGTTATGTGAAGCACACACAACTACAGCGTAAGTTGCCAACCCAGTTATAAAGGGGGCCATTAGCAACTGTCGGGACATATCCCAAATATCTTGTAATTGAATATAAAATAAAATTTCCCAATTATTTTCAGACCTAAAATTTATGAGTATAAAAATCAAAATGAATGGATTACAAGTGGTAAATTGGGCTCTCGCGATGCAGTATTAGTTTTTCGAACCAATATTCTAAATCCAAAGACTCGCAAGACTTTATCAGAAACACAATCAGTAAAAACTACTGATTCCGAAAGCCATAAAACATCAGATCCAGCGGCAACAGTAGTCAATTGCCAAGACGAGACGCCACTAGCTATTGCACCCCAATCGTCTGGTAGTAATGCAACACTAAAAGGTTCAGCACCCAGAAAGATTTATGTTTCTGTAAGAAATCCATTGAATTGCAAACTAATTGAAGAGCCAGTTAAACAAAATGCAAATAAAAAGATACATCATCACGACCTCTCGTCGAGCGATACATCTATCTCAAGTGATGGAGATGAATCATCGCAAAACAATGAAAACAATCCTCGGTTACGGCAGAAAAAAATGGAGCTAGACTTGAATAAGGAAAGTGGTTATAGTTCCTCAATGGGCGATGAAGGCAATTCGATTCTAAATAGAAGTGAGGAGGACCCGGAAATATCCAGTGAGGAGGACAACGAGTGTGGAACACATATGCCTGCCCATAAGCTAAAAATCACATATAAATTTATACAAACTGAAACGAAACTATTAAGAAAGATATTTAACGTGCATGGCCTTACAGAAGTTCAGGGAGAAACAAACTTCAATTTACTATGGACTGGAGTACACATGAAACTAGATACTTTAAGACATTTGTCGCCTTACCAAAGAGTTAACCATTTTCCGAGGTGAGTTAAAAAATATTCAACTATTACCTATAATATTAAATACAACAGATTACTTTAAACTAACCCGTTGCTTTCTATTTAGATCATACGAGTTGACCCGAAAGGATAGACTCTACAAAAATATTGAAAGAATGCAGCATTTGCGGGGAATGAGGCATTTTGATATTGTACCTCAATCGTTTATTCTACCTCTGGAATACCGGGATTTATTAATAGCGCATAACAAGTATCGAGGTCCGTGGATAGTGAAGCCAGCAGCCTCAAGCAGAGGTCGAGGAATATTTATTGTCAATTCGGTAAGAATTGATAAATAACAAGCATCAAATGAAATGCTAAATTATAAAATATTTACAGCCCGATCAAATTCCCCAGGATGAGCAAGTGTTGGTATCAAAATATATTGTAGATCCGCTTTGCATCGATGGTCATAAATGTGATTTGCGAGTCTATGTATTGGTTACATCTTTTGATCCATTGATTGTATACCTTTATGAAGAGGGAATCGTTAGATTGGCCACTGTTCGATACGATAGAGATGCGGATAACCTATGGAATCCATGTATGCATCTATGCAACTATAGTATCAATAAATACCATTCCGATTATATACGATCTTCGGATGCTCAGGATGAGGATGTTGGCCACAAATGGACACTGTCAGCATTGTTAAGGCACCTCAAACTTCAGGGTTGTGATACTCATCTGCTGATGCTAAATATTGAAGATTTAATAATAAAGGCTATTCTCGCCTGTGCACAAACAATTATTTCCGCATGCCGAATGTTTGTACCCAGCAGTAACAACTGTTTTGAGCTTTATGGCTTTGACATATTAATCGATAATGCGCTAAAACCTTGGCTATTAGAAGTGAATCTTTCACCATCAATGGGTGTGGATAGTCCATTGGATACGAAAGTAAAAGCCTGTCTAATTGCAGATCTCCTCACTTGCGTTGGCATTCCGGCGTATAGTCCAGAAATGAGATCGCATTTAGATAGCAAATGGACACGATTTCGTAGTACAAGTTGTCAGAGGAGAACTGATTCCACGGACTCGACTGCTTCAAAGAAATCGAAAAAGAAAGGAGCCAACAGTTTTGCTAATTTAACTATGGAAGAGCAGCGTATTTTACGTAATGCTCGCTTACAGTATTCACGTCGCGGCGGATTTGTTCGCATATTTCCGACGGATGACACAATGCAACGATATGGCAATTTTCTAGATTCCTCGAATGGCATTCCAATTTCCACACCAAATGTGCAAGGACAAACATTCCAAACTCTTGTTATGCAGCACAATTATAACCAAATGCTGCACTCAAATTTATACTGTCAGGATCCAAGGTGCACCAAAGAGGATAATTTTCAAGAAAATCGTGTCCAACAATATGAACGTGCCCTAGAAACCGATGCTGAAATACCCTTTGTGAAGAAAGTAATTGTACCCAAATGCGAAGAAGAAGGCCGAAAGTTACGAAAGCAATTACTTATAAAGATTTCCAATGGCTCTGAGTTGACACAATTTCAGGCTCGACAAACATTTAGTTTGTATTTAGAGTCAGTCTTAAGGCGGTTAACACAAGAACCAAAGGATAGTCACGAAAAAATAATACTCAAATTTTTAAACAAATTTGGAGGAGCTGTCAAGCCACCAGTTTTGTTTCGAAATGCACAAACCATAAAAGTAATTAGCAAAGCACGATCTGCAATGGTTGCCAAACTGCTTGGAGACTTTCTTGAATTATATAAGAGAGACACTGAAGCATATGTGGATTCCTTCGATCATTTTGGAATGATACCAAGTAGTTCCTACAATGAGTTTTTAATTCATGCACAGGAATCAGATTTAGAGGCGGTGCTAACTTTGCACACAAATGTCACTGGGATAATGCCATTTTTATATAATCGATGTGGCTTGTCGGTGCCACCGACGCCACCAATTCCATGCGGTTTGCACGGATTTTTGCGTGCACTTCCTGCCATGGTATCATCATCTGGAATGCCAAGGGAAATCAGCAAGTATGATGGCTATTTTAAGAATTACGATAAAGATTGTGAAAATGTACAAGATAATTCGATAAGGTCCAAGAGCACAAGAAGATTCTAAATCAGTAACTTAATTAATTAATCGAACATTGTTTTCGAGTCAGATTTTAATATAATATATTTAGCTAATTTATTTATTTATTGTAATCTAAATTAATTTTAAATCAAAATTCCACGCAATTAGGCCGGATGACATTAATACAGCAACAAAATCTAAGTCATACAACGATCAATAACTACTTCATATACACAAAACATACATACTCAAAACATCTACAAAATATTTATATATACAAGCTTCTAAATAACTGCCTTAAATACAGTATGAAATAATTTGTAAGAAATACTTAATTATTCTATTTTCCTAAAATGCATTAACCAAAGCTTTTAATATTTACAAATAAAAAAAAACCATATTTACGCCAAAGACATGCGAAATGGAAAGCCTCAAATGAAAAATTAGATATGCACAAATTATTTTTTCAAATATTTATATTATACAAATTTTAAATGATTAAATAAAAGTCTTAACATACTTTTGTTTACATAATGTGAACTGCTTTTTGTTTTTAGATTTATAGTAATATTTTGATGTTTCTTCTAATAGATAATCCATGAGTTTTACCGTACTTGGAGACGTATTGGGGAAATCTGTCGACATATGTTAGCATACTTATATGTTGTACATAACAAAGGACACTCTTTAATTTGGTTACATAGTGGTTAAATTTAATATTTAGTTACTGTCTATATAATTCCCTGCGTTGAATATCATTCAACCAACAAAAGTGGATAATAATACCGAGGCTTATGGTAAACAGAGAGGATTAAAAAAGGGAAAAGCTTAGGTAGGATTAAATGGCTCCTTGAAGGCGCCACAATGTGTACACACACACTCGCAGCGCAGGTAAAAAGCATCATTTGAGAGTAGCTTTTACGTGGGCTGCTATTCACATTTGGCTAATAGGCAATAGTATCAATTTTCGGGTAATCTCAAGAGAAATAGAAAAGTTGTGGCTATAACCAATGGTCTGAACGAATGCAAAAATATTATAAAACAATAAAGTCATTTTCATTTACAAATTTTGTACTTTGTTTTGTTATTCCCGAAACATTGATAACAGCCCTCGTAGCCTGCGAAGCTTTCACAAGCTTTTCAAATACGCTGAGGTGCTGTTAGTGTATATTTTATATCACAAGGAAATGAAAACTCAATTGCTAAATATATATTTTTTTACAATTACTTCAGTTATCGAAATGGGAATTAACATTTGATTAAAAGGTGAAATTATGTAAGTGACTTAAAACATTAAAAAAACCTCATAAATCTATACATAGATTCACATCTAAAACAAATCTTCAGGCCTGCCGAAATTATTGATTATTATGGCTTACTAATAAAAAAAACGAGAACCTAATATTCCATAGCCCCACTCACACAACTATACATATACATATATATAGGTACATGTAATGGAATGTGTTTCAAAATACAATTCATGTATACATACATACTTTTAGCTGCAAATGAAAATAATGACAGCTGATTCCAGTACCCGCAATACATTTCGAAAGAACGGCGTGGGGGTGGGCATCAATGGACATGGCCGTAGTATTATTACAACGGCGAATCCATCGGGTGGAAGTAGTGCATCGCTACTTCAAAAGCAATTATCCTTTAAGACCCCCATCGGATCGAATCAATTTGGCAAATCGGATGAAATCGATGTGATTGAGAGTTCAAACACAGAAAACTTGGCTGGACGATATAATAAGGTAAGGGTCAAAGCCATTCCTCATGGATTTCTGTTGGCACAAAAAAAAAAAAAAAAAACGAATTTGCGATTTCAGAACAGCATTATCGGATGGATATGTTGTGCTCCATGCATATGGCTGAGGACATCGGCCGCTGTGCACAAAATGGCCATAACATCGGCAACTCTGCTGGTTACTACATTACTCGTTGCATCGCCAATATTGTTTCTGATCAGTACGGCACCGTCCCCATTACCGCGAGATTGTTATATGGAGGGCGATGGCTGTTCGCCTACTGTCTCTTCACCACCGGAGTGCTCGGAGCCAATCTGCGAGACAGTGGCTAACAATATACAAGCCAAGCTAAATTGGAATAAGGATCCATGTTCAGAGTTTAAGAAATTTAGCTGTTGGCGTAGCAGCCAAAATAGAAGCCTAACAAATCTTTTAGAAATGGGAAACTCTCAAAGAAGTGTTGATAGTCAATTGCAGTGTAAGGATCTTGATTTTGTTTCTTACTTTATATCCATAATATCAATTCTAATTGCCTCTTTATAGTCCTTTTTCAGAATAAGGTTATGAACGAAAGTTTTAAAATACTACATAATTTATTTGAGAGTTGTTTAAAACAGACAGCTAACTCAACCATAATGCATCGCATATTTGATAGTTTAGGTGGTTATTTACCGATCGGCACTTTAGGGCCTTCTTCAATTGCACCTTTAATAGCAAAAATTTATGACCTTGGTCCAAGTCCCATTGTTGATTTATATTATGATCTGAGTTATGGAAGAAGACCTCATGTGCTTCTTATAATTAGTGGACCTAGTACCTCTTCAACTATTTTAGAGGTAAGTATCTGTTTAAAACATATAATTGTCCCAAAGTATTTATTTGCAAAACTTTATAAAATTTAGTTATTAAGGCTTTAATTTATGTTCATTTCAGAACAAAATACGCTGGATGAGTCCAAAAGCGCCGCCCAATAGAATGCGACAAGGTGTTCCAAAATTATTGGGAGACCTAATTGACAATATTCTACCGTCAACTTTGTCATATGCTCAAAGAATATCAGAAAAGGATACTATATTCGGATTTATAAAAGATTTAAATAAGGTAAGCTTATTTTTTAATAAGTTTTTAATCAAGTTTATTTATTAATAATAGCAATATTTTAGCTTCAAGTGGAGCACTCCCGTCGCGGATTCTGGGACAGTTCAGTTTTATACAATACATCGAGCTTGCAAGATATGTACCCAGTTGTAAGTATCCTACATTGAGATTAAAGAAAAGATTGTAGAAAATAAGTTTTAATTAATTAAATTTAAAGCTGAATTGGACTCTGTTAATTCCACGAAATTGGAGTGGTCCCATTGTTGTTAGAAACACCGATTATCTTAAAGCCTTAGAAGGATTTCTAACAAAATATCCATCTCGAGTGGCTCACAACTCAATGCTTTTACTATGTGCACTTGAAATATTGCCAAAGGACTATCCAAATCCTGAGGTTTGCACCCGTTCCACCATGTGGGCTTTACCTGAATTAGCATCTGCTCTCTACATTGCTCAACACACATCCGATGACTTGAAGGACATTATAAAACGGGTATGTGCATATTGATAATTGCCGTTATTATTTTATATTTTATTTCATAAACATTAAACATAGGCGGAAATCGTTTTTAAGTCGTTAAAGGCTCATTTAAAAAGAGCCCCGTCCCTAAAAGGTGCAGCTCTCGTGAAGTTATCAGCTTTAAAAATACAATCGCAAACTTGGGAAGGATTTTCAAATGTGACACAACTGTTAAAGACATTGGAATCGTTGAACATTAACTCAGATTGCTGGTTCGAAAATATACTTGAGATTTATAAAAAAAATAAACTGATTCCGAATGTAATCAATATGGGATCAAGTACACATGACGCGTAAGTCCTGTTTATATGAAATCTGTAAATTTTAATTGCATCATTGTTACTTCACTATTAAGGTGGGCATATCCAATTGTCTCGACGATATTCTATGATACATTGAGCCATTCAATAGGTAATTGGAATATAGTTAGTCTATAGTCAACATGAAATAACAATACGTTTAACAATTTCAGTTGTTCCATTATCTGTCATATTAATACCATACTTTGATGCCCGATTGCCTCCGTATTTGCATTATGCTTCTGTTGGAGTTTCAATAGCCAAGGAGATACTACGCTCGATAACGAAATCTTTTGATGATAAGGCAATGCGTTGTGTACCACATTCCGTGAATATATTTTCGAATTTCAGCAGGATGGACATTTTAATACATTCTGGAGGAATGCAGATTTCATACCACTCTATGCTTTCTTTAACTGGCCCAATTAAGGGAATGGCTCGCCTACCTGGTCTTAACCTGACACCGACACAAATATTCTTTTTAGTTTCTGCTCAAGAGCTTTGTGCTGAATCGAACTACCTGGGAATTGATACAAATGCACCTGAATTTGATAACATGTAAGTTCATTTCCTTTATCAGTATAGCCAAGAAATAAAACTCCAATCTTTCCTTATTTTTTAGATTGGGATGGCTTGTGGCGCAAGGAGGAAGTGCGACTGAAGTTTTCAAATGTGCGTCTGGTTCGATGATTAATACACAAAAAACCTGTAATGTGCTTTAAATATAGTTTACATAGATCATGAAATGTTAGAGTTGTTTACAATAATTATTTTACTATTCTGTCAACAGTAGCACACAACATGTGATTTGTCAAATTTAAATAAACTTAAAAAGACTATATTTTAATTCTATATATTTCATATAGTAAACCTAAATAATAATGTCACTTATGTAGAAATTGAATCTTTTAAAAGAGAGTAGCATTTCTCGAGTTATATATTGAGATTGTCTTAAGTCTTGCGCAGTTATTTACTGAATTTTAGATAGCAAAATTTATTATTTTAATCTGATTAATTAAAAAGTTGGTGTATTAGATAAAAACTACACCGAATTTAGTTATTGTTTCAAATACTTTCGTCTACATAGCTAATGCCACATTTTTAAATTTTGCCGCCAATGTTGCAACGTCGAAGTCCAACCGATGAGTCGAACATATGTTGAAACGGTTACACTGTCCGATACTAATCGATGAATTTGTGAAATTCGCCTCTCCAGCAGTGTTGTCATTTTAGCTTATTTTAAGTAGATTTGGCGTATTTCAAATTTCATGAAGCTTATATTGGGCATTACAAAATTTTCTACATAACATTTTTTTAAGAGATCGTGAAGTATTTGTATGATCATTTTAAGGTGCATAAATTTATGGTAATATTTCGTATTTGAGATTTGTGAAAAAGGCCGATTTTTCGCGAATAGTGAACTAGTTTTAATAAATGCAAGGAAATACGCAAACAATCAAAGTTAATTTTGTTCCAAAGGTGCTTAAAACAGAGGAAGAAGAGGATGCGATTTATTTACATCTAAGCTTTTTGATTTGTTTCATTTTTAGCTTGTTCTAGCTTATGGTGACTCTGAAAATCTGGCCACACTGATCTCCTGTGTACCGAATTCCTGCACATATTGTTTTGTTTTTGTTATTTATCAGGTAAATTCCCACTCCATTTGCGACCTGTGCCTGAAATTGTTATCTGTAACATATGAGTAATTAATAACTTTATTACTTTAATAGCGCACACTTATCACGAAGTCAGACAAAATGAAAACACGTTTCAGTACTTATGATATCATTTGCGGAGTAGCCGAACTACAAAGGTAATTCTAGTATTTCAATTTATATGCAGCCATTATGTGAATGATTGTTTTAACCAATTTTGTAACACTTTTCTAGGTTGGTCGGCTTGAGAGTGAATCAGATTTATGATATCGACAACAAAACGTATTTGATTCGCCTTCAAGGAACCGGTGGGGAAACGGAAAAGGTTACGTTGCTTATCGAGTCGGGCACTCGATTCCATACAACAGCATTTGAGTGGCCGAAAAATGTAGCTCCATCGGGGTTTAGCATGAAGCTAAGGAAACATTTGAAGAATAAGCGCCTGGAGCACATTCATCAATTGGGTGCGGATCGAATTGTCGACCTTCAATTCGGAACCGGTGATGCTGCTTACCACGTCATACTTGAGCTCTACGATAGGGGCAATGTGATTCTAACTGATTATGAGCAGACCATACTTTACATTCTGCGTCCACATACCGAGGGCGAAGCTCTTCGCTTTGCAGTTCGGGAGAAGTATCCCATTGATAGGCCCAAACAGGCCAATGAGGAAATATCAGAAGATAAATTACGGGAGCTTATAGAGAAAGCACCGCCCGGCGAATATATAAGGCGCTCATTAATGACAATTTTAGATTGTGGTCCAGCGGTAATTGAACATGTTCTGCACCTGCATGGTTTAGAAAATCGTGCTACTCCCATGAGCGAAGTTCCTTTGGAAGAGACTGCAGCTGAAGATGACAAGTCGCAGAATCCTAAAAATGCAAAAAACAAGCGGAAACAGAAGAACAAGCATGCATCGAAATCTGACGCTGTTCCTTTTGATTTCGACAAGGATCTTCCTAAATTGATGCAAGCCATAAAGGTGAGTTTATTTTGTTTCAAAATAACACAGAATTGAAAATTATTATATGATATAAAAATTCAACTTTTCGTTTCAGAATGCCTATGAAATTCTATCTGATGGTCGTAAAGGTCCATCCAAAGGCTACATAATGCAAGTGAAAGAAGAAAAACCCACAGATGGTGGGGATGTGGATTATTTCTTCAGAAATGTGGAATTCCATCCATTTCTGTTTTCTCAGCTTAAACATCTAGAAGTTGAAGAGCACGAAACATTCATGACTGCTGTGGACGAGTTCTTCTCAAAGCAAGAGTCGCAAAGGATTGATATGAAAACGCTGGGTCAAGAACGTGATGCTCTCAAAAAACTTTCCAATATTAAAAATGATCATGCCCAGCGACTGGAAGATCTTAATAAGGTTCAAAGTGTTGACAAAAGGAAAGCCGAGTTAATAACATGCAATCAAAGTTTGGTTGATAAAGCAATTCTTGCCGTACAGTCAGCAATCGCTAGTCAGCTTCCTTGGCCCGACATTCGCCAGCTTGTGAAAGAGGCCCAAGCCAATGGAGATATTGTCGCTAATTCCATTAAACAGTTGAAGCTGGAAACCAACCATATATCGTTAATACTTTCCGATCCTTATAGTGCAAATGACAGCGATGAAGATGACGATGAGGAATCCGAAGAACCAATGATTGTGGATGTGGATTTGGCTTTATCAGCATGGGCTAATGCACGGCGCTATTACGATTTGAAACGCTCAGCTGCTAAAAAAGAACAAAAGACAGTCGATGCTTCGGAGAAAGCTCTTAAGTCTGCAGAACGTAAAACTCAGCAAACTCTTAAAGAAGTCCGAACTATATCAAATATAGCCAAAGCACGCAAAGTCTTTTGGTTTGAGAAGTTTTATTGGTTTATAAGTTCCGAGAACTATCTGGTGATTGGTGGAAGAGATGCTCAACAAAATGAACTTATTGTCAAAAGGTAATTAAAAGTATTTTTACTAAATTAATGTTTAATAAATTTAAAATATTTCCTTTTTTCTATTTCCCCAGGTACATGCGGCCAAAGGATATATATGTGCACGCTGAGATTCAAGGTAAAATTCCGCTTAATGGAAAATACATATAGAATAGATTTAATTTAACAACTTATTATGTATTTAAGGTGCTTCGAGTGTTATAATTCGTAATCCAAATGCGGATGAAATCCCCCCGAAAACGCTATTGGAAGCTGGAACCATGGCAATATCCTACAGTGTTGCATGGGATGCAAAGGTTATAACAAATGCCTATTGGGTTACAAGTGATCAAGTTAGTAAAACAGCACCGACAGGAGAATATTTGGGAACTGGTAGTTTCATGATCCGTGGAAAGAAGAATTTCCTACCATCTTGCCATCTCATCATGGGCTTAAGTTTTCTATTTAAATTGGAAGATAGCTTTGTTCAGCGGCACGCCGGTGAACGAAAAATTCGGAGTACAGATGAAGATCCCAATGACATTGACTTGAAACAGTGTGACATCGCTAACGATGGCCTTCCAGAAATAAGTGAAGACGGTGAATCATTGCCGTCACAGAATGTAAATAATATTGAAAACGCTGACAATGCTTTTCCGGATACTGAAGTAAAAATTGAACATGATACAGGTCGAGTGACAATAAGAACCGATTCTTATCCTCAAGGCAGTGAACCTGCTACTGAACCTGAAAATGACCTAACTAAAAATGCGACGGAAGACGAAGAAACGACGATTATAGCTGCCGCCCCTGCACGTCAAAAGCAACAAAAGAGCAATAATAAACGTAAAGACGATAAAGGGCGTAAAAATAAACCACAAAATCAAGTAACTGAAGTCGAAGTAGAGCCCAAACCAAATACAGGCGTGCTAAAGCGAGGACAAAAGTCCAAATTGAAAAAGATGAAACTAAAATACAAAGATCAAGATGAGGAAGAGAGAAAATTAAGGATGATGATACTTAATTCGTCTGGCAAAGAGACTGCCAAAGCACCCAACAGTAGTGTTGATGAAAAGACGGAAGTAACCAAAGCAGCAGAAGTCAAACGAGATAGGAATCCCATGCCAAAGCCCCAAGTTGAGATTGATGACAATGAAGATATGCCAACTGGAGCTGATGTTGAGATGCTTAATACGCTCACGGGTCAACCGCTTGAAGACGATGAGCTACTATTTGCCATACCAGTAGTGGCTCCATATCAAGCTTTGCAGCAATATAAGTATGTGGAATATATGTAGATTTTTAAGGCTATCTATTTTCTAATACTATTTTCGTTAATATTTCAGATTCAAAGCTAAGCTAACACCAGGAACTGGTAAACGTGGAAAGGCCGCTAAACTGGCACTTAATATGTTCTCAAAGGATAGAACTTGCACCAATCGTGAAAGAGACTTACTTAAAAGCATAAAGGATGAGATTTTGGCCAGGAATATACCAGGAAAAGTAAAGATATCAGCACCTCAGCTCCAAAAAATTAAGAACCGAAGTTAAAGTTGCAACAAAAATGCTTATTGATAAATGATAAACTATAATACTGTCTTTAAATATTATTCCGTTTAGTAATACATAATGAGTTCTTAAAGAATAAAAGTTATATTCGGCGCTGCAATATTTTATCTTTCAGTCCATTTTAATTATTTGCTTGTGACGAACGTGTGCTAAATTTTTTAAAGTGGAATATTTTTAGTTCCTATATAGAGTTATCGATATAAACATTTAACGAAGAATCGATGCTGAATTGTCTGCGCATGCGATGTATGTGGAACGCGTGTTGGTATGTGTTTGTTTACTTCGTTTGGTCGTGTATGATGTTGTATAAGTAGATATTTTGGTGTTAACTATCCTGTTTTGACATATATATACTAAAACGTTGAATAGATCCTAGTCAATTTGTCGTGTAAAATCCTTTAATTAAAATGGACTTGCGTTGCAGTTAAGTGAAAACAATGAAGGTACTAGGGAAACTCAAAAAACTGAAATCGGGTCGTTAAAAATTGGTCGTCGAAAAGCCTTGTTAACCCAAGACATGACTCTAAAGTCATTTCTTCCCGTTGTGGAAGTTGTGTTACACATTTCTTGATATATACACATACATACATATATGTATGCACATGTGCAGATTTAACAAATAAAGTGTTCAAAATTGTTAAATAAACAAAAAGAAAAAGTAGAACGGCTCCCTTTTCTTAAAGAGGAATGAAAAAAACGATGGCCTTCAATGTCCCACCCAGGATTTGTATGTATGCATGATGCATGTAAGTGTTGAAGTTCTCTTCATGTGTATACATAACTACATACACACATACAGCAATGAACAATGTAGATACAAACGTACATACCTATGTATTGATTGATGTCCGTGCACTATATATATTTGTGTATGCTTAATGAGTGAATTATTTTTTGCTTCTAGCAAAGGACAGCATAGAAATTCGTTTATAATAGCATACTTATTTGCGCAAATTGTGCATTCTACACACAAATGGCTGTATTTCCGCGTGTACGTTTGTGTGTGTGTTTGTGTGTATGGGGTGCAGTCCTGTATGGAAACCCCACTTTCACTTTGATGTATATGGTGTATGTATGTATGTATATATACATTCGTACATACTTATTTTTGTACACAATTGTTATGTTTATATATAAACTTCAAAAAACTTTAAGCAAAGTCCGAATTAAAGTGAAAATATGTGTTTTGTCGACAAATGTTGCTGGGCTAACACAGTTAAACGAAATTTGGATGACTTGTTCTTGTTGCCATGCAAAGTTTTTTATGAAAATTGATGAACGATGGTTTCAACAAATCTGCTTTAATATGATAAGGCAAAATTTTATGACTAATTTGCATCAAATATCAACATCAACATTGTGATAATTGCAAGAAGATAATTAAATATTTAAATGTATTATCAATTGGATAATGATAGAAGATGTATATATGTACGTTGAAGCGCAAACGATCTTATGCATTTAGGAAAGCTCCATATCTACATTAAAGATTTCCATTTAAACTCAACAGTAAACAGACATTTAATATTTAAACTAAAAGTATATAGAAACATATTCTTCGTATTTTAAACATTCTGAAGAATAGTCCACTTCATAATTAAATTAACCAACAAGCCTTTTTTTATTTTGTTACAGAAACTGCAATGAAACACTGATTTCATTTTCGAGCCACATTGTTCCTATTGTTGGTTAGAAATATGGAGTCAAATCATTATTACTGCCGGAATGTTATGCAGCAGTCATCGTCAACATCAAATGGTCAACCATCAACAAGTAAACCCAATTATGGAGTTATTGCTGGACAGGAATATGCATCGAACCAAACGCATTCGATGCGAAATGGAAACCCAAAATTACAACATGGGAAACATGGGCAAAGCATGGGCACACAATACGGTGGAGGAGCTGGATGTCATAGCAGTGGGCAATGTAGCAGTAATGCCAGCAATGCCAGCAATGCGAGCAATGCCGGCAATCCTGCAAATTATATTAATATAATGACAGTGCCCCTGAGCACACTGCAATATAATCGGAAAAAGCTTTCATCTCAGGATTATCAGTAAGTTTTAATTGCTTAATAGATTAGTTTTAAATTATCTAAATCGATAATTGTCATATTTTTAACAGATCACATTTATATTACAATACCACGGATGTTAAATGTCGAGAGGACTATTATGCCGGCAACAGTAATGCGCGCTTCAATCCAGAGGCGCCATTATCATCTCAACATCAATCACAATCACAACATCAACAACAACTACAACAACAACAAACGAATGCTCACCACCTACAACAACAGCCTCTTACGCACAACCCTCATTTAAGTCATATCCAGCATAGTCATCAATTGCAACATAATCAACAGCATCAGCATCAGCATCAGCAACAGCAACAACAACAGAACATGTGCTGCTCCAGTTCGGCACTAGATCCAGTTAACGATGGTCCCAGCTGTTCAATGTATTCAAATTCCAATGGAAACGGACGGGTGGTGGCCACGCAAACGCATCAGAATAACGCGAATGTCGTTGCCTGTGAGCCAGCGATGACGCAAACGCCGGTATCCATGGGTCCTGTCGGTGTGCCTGTTCCACCTATGATGTATACGGTGCATCGTGTAGTGACCACGGCACAAATTCAGACTGCAGCGGGTAGTACATTTGCTTCGTCGGCAAGTGTGTCTAGTGTTGTCAGTACTGGGCGAAATGAGAACGAATGCGGCTTGGCCTCTGCTCAAGTACCGTCAGGAATGGCTGTGACATCTAATGGTCCTTGCCACAATGGGCTTAATCTATCAGATATGAGCGGCAATATAATTAACAATGCGAATGCCATTGGTCAGATGTCAAACCTGCGAAGCCCTTCCGGTAAGTAAACTATTTAGATCCTAGGATGAAATCAGTCGTGGAATCAATGTGCAAACAATATTCTATTTTCAGGTGTTCTTACCAATACACAATTCATGCCAGTTCAACAAAAATGCAACAATGCCAATGACGCTCAACATGTTCCCGCAAATTCAAAACGAATGCCTAATACAAGCGCCACTTCCAATTTCACAAGTGCCGGAAAATCCCCCTCAGTAGTAGCTCGTGCTCTACAAAATGTAAGTAGCTTCAAAAATCATAGAAATCCTTGTCTAATTGCCATGTATTTTAGGTGATTCCAACATGTGTATATCTTATGTCGCGAGTTGCCGTTCACATGGAGATCGAGGGCACAGCGCAGTGTCCCTCGCAAGTCATGCTGGCAGCTGCTTTAGGATGTGAAGAGCTAGGGATTTCTAACAAATTGCTGGCGCAAAGCATATTCGGATTATGGATGACAAGTGCCCTATTGGAAATGCAGCTGAAAGCTCATCACTGCCCTTATATTGTACGCGTGGCGTGGCCAAATCTATTGGAAAAGTTCAGCAATAGCAGCCCAATCGATCGAAAATATGATGAACCCATGATAATGCTGAAACGAAATGTATTTTTTTCAAAACGTGATGAAGAGAAGATAAAGTAAATTATTTGATTACATTTTGAGACCATGCCCTTTTAAATCCACTTTTGATTGCAGAGATCATCGAATTTTGGAGCTTCTGTATGAGGAAGCAAAGAACAACGTGTTAATAGGTAGATACATAATGGAGCCCGTGCATTCTCTTATGTTGGGTGGAATTCAAGCTCGAATCGAGCTTGGCCCATATAATTCTCACACACACACAATAGGATTCTTTCGGTAAGTTATTGAAAGTAATGTAAGCATAGCTGAATTGCTAAATTACATCTACAACTTTTTGTTACAGTGAAAATCAGTCGAGGTTCTTACCATCACATGTTGCCAAGAGTTCGAGTTGGCTGTGGCTGCCAATAAGTCAAAAGAACTCTGCAGAAGTTAAGCTCTTAGAGCAGTTCAAGCGAGTCCCCCAGACAGCTACAACTCGCAAACTAATGCGAAAATATTTAGAGTTTTGCTGGGCACTGCCATTTTATGGGTATTTATCATATTTTATATATTTTATAAAAAGAGAAAGTGAGAGAGAAATATTTAATATTTCTTCATCATAGGGCTGCATTTTTCCATGGACAAATGGAGCAACCTGTTAGAGGAATCATGTCCTTGATGAATCATAGAGATATGGAAGTTTTGGTTGCTGTTAATGAGCGAGGTGTATATATAATAGATACATTAGAAAGCGTAAGTATTTTGTATCAATAGTCTAAATTTGTTTACTTATATTCACAAATATTTCTTATAGAC
Organism: Drosophila willistoni; assembly: GCF_018902025.1. NCBI lineage: Eukaryota > Metazoa > Arthropoda > Insecta > Diptera > Drosophilidae > Drosophila > Drosophila willistoni. Next base: position 5,818,282 of record NC_061086.1, read on the forward strand.
GTTGCTCTTGGGACTACGGTACGAGGATTTGTCTTGGGATTATGCAAAACCAAGTGCCACTGACGATCCGGAATGTCTAACATGCATTTTCTTGCAGGTATGTAAATGGAAAAGAAATATTTCTTAACTTGTATAAATGTTGGAGAAACTCTTTTTTTTTAGTTTGATGCTGTTGAGAATGGGATTCAAGTATCAAAACTTGTTCAGGTATTTTCAAAGCAAGCCGCTATGATTGACGCACTTATATCACACTTTACGGATCAAATAAAGAATCGAAAGCAAGAGGGAAATACAACAGAAACATTTCATGATGGTAAATATTTTAACTTATTTTTATCTATCACTTTAATTCGTCCAGGAAGTTGGATTGGAGAATTATATAGAACGAGTTCTATATACATTTTGAGATTGGTGCAATGTGGGGAAAAAGAATTATCTTTTTCGATTATTTTCCACTATTATTTTGTAATGTTCCCATGTAACAATATCTGTAATATTGAAAGAAGAGACTGTATTACTTAAAGGGAAAATAATATGTGGAGTAAAAAATAGTTTAAGCTCACCTGTTTGATGTCAAGGTCACTCAGCAGGTTGAATCCGTTCGACCGATCCCAGCAACGTCAGAGCACCGACTCTTGCTCTACTCGGCCCCCGCAAGCTCTTTTATATGCTCTTGTGACTCAGTCAGTTAGTGGGTGAGAGTGAACTATAGCTTTGGTCCGATAGTATCCAGATTTTAGATTCTTAATATTGTATTTATTATATTCTGTTCTATTATATTTATGTATGTATATATATTAGCATAACATTTTTTAGATCAATTAAAAGTTTCAATTAAAAGTATGATTTATGTGTATTTTCAGAACCAAATCTAATACAAAATAATGGGAACGGAGTATTATGCAATAAGCTCTCAAGATTGACTTTGGCAACGTTCGATGAGGAGGGCGGCCGATGCATAGGGCAAATGGGATCACTATCTATAAGCTATTAACATTTGTTGCTAAACTTGTAAATGAATTTGTTTATTTAAGGAGTCCATAAAATGTAGGAGGTAGTAGGATGACTGTTAATATTATATATATACATATATATGTTCATACATATTTACATGTATACAATTCTGTATGTACATACATCGATGTATGAATATAAACATAAAATATCAGGTCATCATCGGTTCACTATCATTTAATGAAGTGTATAATACTAAAGAAAATTGCAAAAAGCCGCATTTACACATAATATTGTTTTGTTTATGATAAAAATAATACCAACTTATGTATACTATAACAAATTTATATACTTTTAATTTGAGTTGTAAACAAATTTTTACTCCAAAAATCAAAAACATAAAAAAGAGGAAGTTAATTAACAGAAAGGGTTTCATTCAAGTAATGATAAATGATTTTTGATTCGACGTTTTCCAAAAATAATGTTCAATAGGCTAAATTCATTCAATAGTAAATACCTGGCCAATATGAATCATTCCACTTTCTTTTTATATTTTAAGCAGAGTATGGAAACTAATTTCAAAACTTATGTTTGGGACAAATAAAAAATGTATATATTTTTGTTTAAGAATTTTTAAAATCTGTTTGGTGTGCGCAAAACTACTAAACACATCAATGTTCAATGTTCATGCACCTCAACTCCTTAAGGACCCTATGTTAAGTTCTATTAGTTCTAGGATGTTATTCTTATCTGCCTGACTGCAGCTCTGCCATGTCTGCCATAATTGTATATACAATGTATTCGAATATTAACAAAATTTAAAGTTATTACAATTTCCAAAAATAATACATTTGTTTGTTTTCTATCATCATCAAAAAGAAGCACTGAGTAGAAAGATTTGACATTCTTTTCTACAATAGGAAACTCCATCTTTTATTTAAATAGATTTAATATTACTCACATTTAATGTAAATAACAATTTTTAAGTTTGACTTTTGTAAATGTAAACAAAAAGGGCTAACACTTTGATCTTTTCTTATTGGGCGAAGCGTTCAACGCGATATTACAATGTATTTCTGAAATAATCCCAATGCATTTTATGGTAATTGGCACTGTAAACTGTATGAATAGGTTATCCATTCAATATTTTTATTTGGCCAGAAGTGTTAGATCTTAGCCATATCCGTCTGTCTGATTCAGTCTAAAGTGTTTTTTGATGGGTTACAAAATTCTATAAACTGCGCAAAAATGAGATTATAAGTATTGCAAGAAAAAGTCATATGTACTATACTCTAGCTTATTCGTGTTGAAATCTTACAATTAAAAATGTAGGATTAGAAAAGTGCACGTTAAAAAATAAAATACAAGACATTTCATCCAATTGCATGAACATAGTTACATACCATACATTAATTCAAATGTTTTCCCCATTTATACATACATATATATAAAAAAAAATATTATTTTCTATTACGGAGCATTATGCACAATTTTGATTTGAAAGTAATCGACACTTCAAAATTACTTATCGAATACAATAATTAAATACTTAACACCCATCTACATGTAGGTATAATCTAATAAATTAAAAAAACAAAAATAAAACTCACACATATTTATAATATTATATAGTTATAAGAATGTGTAAAACTGATATAAAGAATATGTAATTTTAAGTCCTCCAAGCTGAAGCTAATTATTATTTAAGTGATCCAAGTCAGTAATTTTAAAAAAATACATACATAAATCCAAAAATAAACCAAAAAAGAATTGATCTTTCTATTAAGGTGGGTATTAACGTAGATACAGATGATTTGAACCGGAAAAAAGTAAATGGTATAGTAAGTATTTATTTTTCAGATATAAAAAGGGAAATTATATAATCTAATTTTTGCGAAAAAACGGCTTAGGAAATAACGAAGATATTGACCAAAGTCACTGTTTACCACCCATTGTTCCTATGGGAGCTATATGATATAGTCGCCCGATCTTAATAAAATTTGGCACAGTCATTAACAGTTATGCTAAACTGAGAAATATAAATTTTTATGACAATTGCTTCAAAAGTAACGAAGTTATTGATAAAAGTCACTGTTTTCGACCGATCGGTCCTATGGGAGATATATGATATAGTCACCCGAACTTGATCAAATTTGGCACAGTTGGTTGTTGGTGTAATAAATTTATAAATATTTAATTTCACAACAATAGCTCAGAAAACAACGAAGTTATTAAGAAAAGTCACTGTTCGTGACTTTGACGTTTGGAGCTATCTGATACAGTGATCCGATCCGGCTGAATCCGAGATATACAAACTGTGCAGTATATACAAGCATACATGCAAAATTTTAGCTCTTTAGCTCTTACGGTCTAGTAGGAGATCGCGTTGATCCAGACGGACGGACATGGCTATTTGAACTCGTTTCGTCGGGGTGATCAACAATATATATACTTTATATGGTCGGAGATGCTTCCTTCTATGCGTTGCACACTTCTGACCAAAATTAATATACCCTTTTTGCAAGGGTATAAAAATGGTTAATACGAAACTAAAGAAAATGTCGCCTAATAATACGCCTAATTAAATTCTAGGGGAAAGTGACCCCTTAACCGGATTTTAGGAGCTTCTGTTGTTGTAAGCTACTTTCGTGCCATCTGTCACAATAAAAATGTATTTATTATTCTTCATGTTGCAAATCTACACAATTTCTTCGTGTTTTGTGTAACAAGTATTGTATTTTTCGGCTACAATAGCCCCCGAGGTTTTCGACTATTTTTTATTTTACGAAAACTTTAATATTTTTTTTATTCGCGACTGGTATGAAAAAAAAATCACCTAAAGCCAGACAAAATTTTATGAAAATTAATACAAATTTAAAAAAATTTAGAAGTAAAAACGAAAAACAAAAAGGCAGAAAAGTTTTTTCATTATATATTCTTACTTTCGGTCGCTGGTGACCGGATATTTTATATGTAATGTCAGTGGCAGCTCCTAAAATAAAGAAACTTCAATAATTTAGTGGCTTTTGCAGATTATCATTTCAACTAAGTAAGTTTTCTTATAAGTTTCACAGTAATTCATTCATTTATCTTTTGTAAAATTAAGCCAAGACCATCAATGACTAGAAACTCTGCCGCAATTAAAAACCAGAGGGCCGGGGCTAACTTCGACCGCGTCAAAGTTTGTATACCCTTACAACTTTTTTGGTAACTCTTTCCTTACATATGGCCATCAAAGTGGAAAAACGTTTTATCTAAAAAGGCTAATGTTTGCGAAAGAACGGCCTACAATCTTAGCATAAGAAATAACGAAGATATTGATCAAAGTCACTGTTTTCCACCGATCGCTCCTATGGGAGCTATATGATATAGTAACCCGATATTTATCAAACTCGGCACAGTCATTAACAGATATATTAAACTAACAAATATTTAATTTGAAAGCAATCGCGTCAAAAGTAACGAAGTTATTGAAGAAAGTCACTGTTTTCGACCGATCGTTTCCATGGAAGCTATATGATATAGTAACCCGATCTTGATCAAATTTGGCATAGTCGTTTATATGTGTAATTACCTCAACAATATTAAATTTCATGATCATAGCTCAGAAAATAACGAAGTTATTAAGAAAAGTCACTGTTCGTGACTTTGCCATTTGTATGGGAGCTATATGATATAGTGATCCGATCCGGCTGAATCCGAGATATACAACGCCTGCAGTATATTCAAGCCTACATGCAAAATTTTAGCTCTGTAGCTCTTACGGTCTAGGAGGAGTTTGCGTTGATCCAGACGGACGAACAGACGGACGGACGTGGCTATATGAACTCGTCTTGTCATGCTGATCAAGAATATATATACTTTATATGGTCGGAAATGCTTCCTTCTACGCGTTGCACACTTCTGACCAAAATTAATATACCCTTTTTGCAAGGGTATAAAAAATTAAATATAAATTGTTTAGAGAAATTTGTTAAATTAGCAACATCCAACATACTAATCGGAGCACAAAGGGATAAATGTGTAATTTTCCAGACATGCAGCTTATTCGACGATCATTTATGATTGTTGTTATTGGTGAAGTATTTTCATCGTTGTTGTATTTTCCAGGAACGACCGTTTCGTCCTTTTAAAATCAATGTAAAGCATGTAGCTTTGACATTGTGGTTTGATGCTATTGCAAATTTTATTACAACTAGTCACTATTTTATAAAAAGGTTTTTCAAATTAAACATTAATCCGCTGATGAATTGTATATTACATTGGAAAATAATAATTAAATAAGGTTTTTTAATGTGTCTTATTACAAAGTACATATTACAAATTTTAAATCTTGTATGGTTTTAACATGCCCACAAATAAAAACTTATAATATTCTGTGAACTTCTCCCGAAATTGAATATTACCTAAACCAGAGGGACGGGGCTAACTTTGACCGCGTCAATGTTTGTATACCCTTGCAACTTTTTTGGTAACTTTTTCCTTACATATAGCCATAAAAGTGGAAATAACGAAGATATTGATCAAAATCACTGTTTTCCACTGATCGTTCCTATGGGAGCTATATGATATAGTTACCCGATCTTTATCAAATTCGGCACGGTCATTAACAGATATATTAAACTAACAAATGTTTAATTTGAAATCAATCGCGTCAAAAGTAACGAAGTTCTTGACAAAAGTCACTGTTTTCGAAAGATCGTTCCTATGGGAGCTATATGATATAGTCACCCGATCTTGATTAAATTTGGCACAGTAGTTTATATGTGTAATTAACTCACCAATATTAAATTTCAAGACAATAGCTCAGAAAATAACGAAGTTATTGAGAAAAGTCACTGTTCGTGACTTTGCCATTTGTATGGGAGCTATATGATATAGTGATCCGATCCGGCTGAATCCGAGATATACAACGCCTGCAGTATATACAAGCCTACGTGCTCTAAATTTCAGCTCTGTAGCTCCAACGGTCTAGGAGGAGTTTGCGTTGATCCAGACGGACGGACGGACGGACATGGCTATTTGAACTCGTCTCGTCGTGCTGATCAAGAATAGATATAATTTATATGGTCGGAGATTCTTTCTTCTATGCGTTGCACACTTCTGACCAAAATTAATATACCCTTTTTGGAAGGGTATAAAAATCACTGAAGAGGAAAAAGATGTACATGATACGATTACCAGAATTTAGTCAAATTTGATTAGATTGTTGCTGTTCACTTAAACTTAATCAAAAATATTTACACGATAAACGAAACGCTCAGATCTTTTCTATGAAAACCGTCTTAATACGAGGTACGAAATGTCTGCAGTAAATATGACTTTTATGGAAGTATCCACGGGGAGAGTCCGGGAGGTCTGGCCAACTAGTTGTTCCTTTAGCCGTGTAATTCTCATAAATCCCCAAAACTGATCAAATAACTTCATCGAAAATTATATAATTTTCTAAGCCGATTATTTTAACATTTCTTGAAATTAAAAGGCGGTTATAAATTCGTTTGAATAAAATGAATTGCCCTTTTCGCAAGGGCATTTAAAATTACAATGTAAAGAAACTGCCTCTTTCTGGATCCAAATGCAATAAATGAAATACAGATATATCATCTGCTTATTAATTTGGAAAACTGAGAAACCTATTAGGACTCTAACAGGGAGAACTGAATTTTCAGGGAAATTGCTTGAAATTCAGGCGACTGAAATGTGAAAATACGAAAGCAAGATAGGTATATATGTACATATAAAGAGGAATGAAATGTAATAGACACATTATCTTGAGGAAATTTATTGAAAATGAATACTAAGGACCTTGTTTGGTTATTATTTGCGGCGTTATCAGCAATTTGTTCACTAATAAACATTCAAATTGTATTTTGCCCAAAATGAAATAGGCTGTGAATTGTGTTATATGCACAGCCTAGGCAAATGCATACATGCATACATACAAACAGAAAACTACATACATACATTCATATATGTGTATGTGGACACACGCATAATTTTACATAGGTATGCATGGGAAAAGACTCGCGGCCTAACCTTACCATGGATCTTAGGCGTATCAGATTCGCTCACGCATAGGCGAAGCACGAATATACCTAATCTTATGTATGTATAGAAGTATGTACATTTAACGCACACACACATAAATATATACATATATACGCCTGGCCATGCACCACCTCTAGGCGAATGCAAAAAGTGCACTTAGGCTCCCAAAATTTTAGATGAGATGGTAGGCAAAAACAAAAGAAAGGCAAACCAAGCACCTCAACCTTAATTCGTATTCGTCTTCTTTTAAGAGAGAGGCTGGGACGACGACATGCTGCTGAGAAGGGGCCAGTTGTGTGCGTGTGTGTCTTGGCAGAGAGCTTCGCTTCTTTCTTATTTACCCTCGCCGTCTTGCCAAAGAGTTTGCGCTAAGCGCAGCGGGTTCTACGGCAGGACAAGAGTAACAAGTTGTTGATGATGATGATGGTGGTGGAGCATTGTGTCTCTCAGTTCGTCTCTGGCAGAGAGAGAGAGTAAGAGCGAGCGAGAGATAGAGAGGGTGCACGAAGTTCTCTGTGGGCTGTGTTCACATGTGTGTGTGAGATTCCTGGCCAAGGTATATGAGAGTGTATGTGTATGTGTGTTCTTATGTTTATCGTTCTCTTCGCCGCAGTTGGCATCGGACACACAGAGCCACGAACCGCTACGAAGCGGCAAGGCTCGCGAAATTGAAATCACATCCTTCTGTTAATCCGAGGAGTGAACAACTACTGCAGACGCAGCGCTCGCATTAACCAAAAACAGATTCTCTAACCAGTTTTGTGAATCGAGTCAACCGAATCGTATCAGAGGGCTTGCCCGCGTGACAAGTTATTAAGAAACAGTTATCGCCGGTTTTGATTGTCGTTGGCCGTTTGCAGTTCCGGTGTTTTTTTTCATACTAAAAATGGACATTTCCGCCTACCAGCATATGAATATTCGCATGAGCACTCGTGGTAAGAGACCACTAAGGAATCTAACACCTAATGACAAGGTTCGGGCCATTCAACGGATTCACAATGGCGAAACTAAGGCAAGTGTCTCCAGGGATATTGGTGTTCCAGAATCCACATTGCGTGGTTGGTGCAAGAATGAGCAAAAACTAAGATTTATGTGCCGACAATTGGGTCCAGATCATATGGGTCTCGATACACCGCCAGAAAAACGAGCCAAATTCGAATTGCAGCTGTTGCCGCCCAAATTTCCTCCACTCCCCAATTACAATGAAATCGGTTTCGGTAGTCTGCCATTTCCCGCCATTGATTACACGGCCCATAATGATAGTTTGCTGGAAAAATTGGCATTGCTTGAGTTTATGAAAAAGAATGGATTGCATCCTGAAGCCATGCAACAATTGGGAGATGCAACTCCAGCAGGCGGAGCATCGGATGTTGTGGATTACTCCGGTAATGGTATGCTCAATCAGCTCAATCTTTTGACACTGCTCAATTCGAAATTGTCTCCGGAATCTGGTGATGCCTCCAATACCACCACCGCCAGCGGCAGCAGCAGCATCACTACCACCACTAGCACTTTCATGCCAAAGTCGGAGAGTACAATATCTATGCAGCAGCTAGATGAGTCAAAGAAGTACAATAGTCCCTTACTTAGTGTTAAAAATTGGGCGAAAGATCCAGCCAAACAAGTGCCATCTTCTCATGAGACGCCACCACAAATTAACGATAAGAATAACAATGATATGGAATCAGCTGATATAGCCATAACGACGACTTCATCACCGAATTTATTAATGGAGAGTGGCAAACTAAAAGCATTTAACGATGAACACATTATTTCGACAACGTTTCCAAATCACACATTTCCGGATCAAGCTCCATTGGTGTCTACAAATGCCACCGAAGATGTCAACGGACAAGGACAAGGACCATCCGCCTTGTTGGATTGGTGCAAAATATTTAATGCTAGTCTAAATTTCTTGGCGTTTGCTGCAGCGGCCGCTTCTATGCAACCCGGAGGTGGTGGCTCTGGGAGCAACTTTGCTGCACCACCAACGCTTGGAGATGAGTCTTTCAGTCTGAACGATGCCCTACTGAAACGGCTGAGTCCGTTGGCACATAGTGATGCCTCGAATGAAAGCTATTGCGACAGTGAGCCGGAGGATCTATCTGTTCGATCGTGTGCATCCAAAGCCTCTAGTCCAAGTCCGGCCAATAGCAGATCGCAGAGCCCTGACAAGAGCAGCGCTTCGAGTGTCCTACACAGTGATGGCGAACAATAGTCAATTCCAGTGGTTATAATCAATTAACTTAACATTGTAAATAAACCAAATTAGTTTACATATTAGTGGATGGTTTTCTTGATTTATTCACACACACACACACACACATAGAGACACCAAAACACATCCCTTGCACTCACAATTACATACAAAATGTAACATCCCCATACTCTCAATATACCAATATAAAATCAAATGTACAGAGTACATGTATGCATTTTCATTAGCACATTTATTTTACAAGATTTTTCGCTAATTCAAACAATAACAATTAAAAGCAATAGGTGTTCGAATAACTAAATACTTACTAGCTAGTATTAATAGCGATCAACTAGTATCATCGACCAGGAGAAACTTATTTCAAAAGCCAAATTGAATTCATCAATGTAATTAGATTTAATAGTTGTGTTAAGTTAAGTATGTATGTATGATGGTAGCTTAATTTATTAAACATATCGTGTAAAACATTTCAATTTGTTTTTCCTGTTGTAATCACCGTGACTTTGATAAATATCAATATTTATTAATACCAATAATTAATTAAATAAAATGTTCTCAAAATATGAATTTATGAAATGTGTTTTTAATTTATACAGGTAATATTTGATTTATAGGAATTGGAATCAAATCTAAAATGGTGATAAGGATTGATAAGTAAATTCAAGTGTTGCGACTGACCGACTTAAAAAAGATTCAAAACTTTTTAAAAGATGTCATCATAACCAACTCATCAATAAAAGTCGTAACTTGGGAAACATTTTCTTTCGATAAAGAGCTTATTTATGATCAGAAAATGAGCTAGTTTATGACAATGATCAGAATTTAAAAAAAGAAGGGTGGTTATATGTTTAATGAACCTTCAGATTATATGAAGAATAGAATTTTACGCTGGTCTCTTTACAATGGAATTTCAACCATACTATGTATACAAATCCAAATAAATAAATGTTTTAGTTGGATATAGTGCAACATCCGCCGTAGCAAGATTTTATAATTTCAGAATGGGCTTAATCTTAGTAGCAAAATATGAGGGATTATTTTTTTTTTTAATAATAATTATTTCACTAGTTTATAAGTTATTGATAATCTTAACCACTGAAATAGAACTGGATGAAATTCTAGGAAGGAACCTGCCGAAAGCAAAGTTGAAGACCAAGATCATTGAATTCATCCTGCGGTTGTTTTGGTGGACAACATAAAATCCCTATATCCATATATAAACAATCAGAAAAAAACTAAAGTATGTAATAAATAAATATGTAAATGCGAATTTTGCAAGACAACTACAAAAGTTTTCAGAAAAACTATTAAAATTTTTTTTAATAAAAAACCAACATTTTAGAATTAATTTTTGTTAACGACAAAAATTCTCAGATTTTGTCTAAATTGGAGTTAAGCTTGCAACTTGAAAGTATAGATACTGAAAAAAAGGATATCATTACACTTTTTGATCTTCAGAAAGAGCGTCAAAAAGCGGTTCACTTGATTTCTAACCACAATATACTAAGCCAATGTAATATAAAACCCGCAACTACCAACTTGTAGTCTTAAAACCGCCCTTGCCGGTTTTTAACTCACCATTTAAAACACTATGGCCAACAACTTTAGAGAAGGCATCGATCTACGTAACGAGAATACTTTTTTCAATAAAATATTTATAGGATGACCGCCTCAGTTCCTGGAGAATGAGTTCATCTGAGGCAATCTGCTGCCAGATGGAATTCAAGGAGGCCACAGAAGCATTGTTAGAGGCCAAAAATGAACAGAATAAGAAACAAGAGCGAAAATAAAAAATAAAATGCTAAAAGAAAAGAGTAGGAGAAAAAAGAAAAAATGGCACCATCAGCAAAATATAAAGACGAATTATTGGTTTGCCTTTTTACTAAAATTAAATATCGCGTGTAGGTAATTTCCGCTTGGCTTCTCGTCGTTGCCGCTGCCAACGGGTTGAAGTTGATTCGAATTATTACGATGATTACGCGGCTGACAGTGCTTCCAGACAGTGCATCCATGTCGACCATCCGGCCTGAATGCCGGCCTGCCTGCCTGCCAACAAGCCGAGCCGCTGCATCTGTATACATTGCATTCACATTGCATGCGTTCTACGTGTTTTTGTATGTTTGTGGACATATCCGTGGCATTCTGGTTCTGGGCGAGGATTAAATTACTTATAAACCGAAACCTCTGGGCATATCGACGGCAACCAACCGCTGTCAATATTGTGACGCCTCGTAGCCCGCATGACCGAAAGTGATCTCAAAGCTGAGCCGAACAGCTATACATTCCAACAGTTAGAGGAATACAAAGTACATACGAAGAGTGTTCAAAATTTTATGGTAGCTTTTGAAATTGCATACTTACTTACAAATGAGAAATATGTATAAAACATGCTCCATTTTGGATAGATGTAGGTGTTGATAGATAGTTAATTTCACAAAAACAAAGGGTTTCTGCCGCATGAAAGTCGGCAAGCGAAATTTCCATGGACTGACATCCTCCAAAACATCTGATTGACAATGAAACAACAGCAGCAGCAGCATGATCGATCACATTGACATGGAGATAGGTATATACAAAATATATGTCTGTATGTATTTGCTTGCCACATCCTCACCGCTGGTGGATGGCTTTAGTAATTATTGTCGTTATGTGCATGGAAGCCGATCAATTTGCGTGATACATGATACATAAAGTTGAAGCGATCGAAACGCAAAGGCAACGCAACGCAAGAAGCAAACGAAAATGGTCTCTTAAAATTGCAAGAAATAAAATTCATATGATTAAATTGAACTCAACTAAGTAATTTAAGTTAATGCAACATCTAAAGAAAGATGTAATAGTTGTAAGAAAACATTAAAAATGACGACAATGATGGTGATGAACGATTTCTAGAGTTTAAAAGTTCATTTTCACTATCATTCATTCATCATTCATATGGAGTATTTATGTGTTTTAATAGCAGCCCATAGATTGCATGTGGTGGTGGCCATAAACTTTGTGTAGTTTGAAACCAATTTATTCGCGATCTAATCACATCGCGTTTGAATAATTGGCTGCAAAAGTTACCTTGACCAGATCCAAAACAAAGTCCTACATATTTTGCGTGTTAAGTGCTGCTTCTTTTGATTCCACAGTCTCCCTCCGATTCTCTAGCATGCATCAATTACAATCAGATTAGTTGCATGGATCCTGTAGAGCACCACAAAAAAGTCGCGCAAAGATTGCGTATAAGAGTCGCCATTATTTCCAGCGCGATTCGTTATATGTATTCGTTATACATATCGCGTCTTCGTTTCATCCAACCGTCCGCGAACCTGAAGAAAACCTGAAGCCACTGAAAGCCACTGATGGGTGTGAGGGATTAAAGAGAAATCTCTGTGTCGCGTGATACTCTCAAGACAATGACGGGAACACACGTCACACATCGCCTGTCTTTTCACGCAATGCCTTCGCTTCTCAGCCAACAGCAGCAGCACCAGCAGCTTCGCTAGTACCAACAGTTTTTGTGGCTACAATCTTGGCATTGAACTGGCCTTAAGCTTAGCAATTATTGCTTTCGAAAAATCCCCAAATAGGATCCACTGTCCACGATAATGTCGATCGATTTATGTAAAAAGTTGTTCAATTTTTTAATCATTGTGTCACATATGGAATGTAAAGATGTTAATAGAACCAAACGTTTGATAAGAGCCAATTTTAAATTAGTAGATTTCAAATTTATGTAGAATTGGAAATGAGAATATGATATTTAAAAACATTTATACTTAAAAAGTTAGTTTTTTATACTCAGTATGGATTTTCAAAAATTACAAATGGAAAGAGTTTTCCGCCAACGATGTAAATAAAATCCATAATCAAATTGATAAGCATTTTTAGTTAAGCGATTAACTAAAAGGGCTTTTTCTGCTGTCCTTGGCAGTTGTATAAAGAAGTTTAGGAACTAACTTTCAAGGCTTAGTTCCTATAGTCCTAGACTAAGTCATAGGTGCAGTTTTCTTTTTTTTTTCTATCAACATTGTTTATATACATTAATGTTTTTTTTTTTAATTTTTTCACAATTTAAATTGTGTGGCTTAAACAAATTTACATATTTTCAATTACTGTTTCTCCGAAAATGTCTTTTTTAAGAATCACAATCAAACAATTTTTAATCTAAGCAATAATCTATCACCTGTTTTCATTGTTTAATTATTTTATTTGTATGAATAGTTATTATCTTAAGCTTCCACATGTTCTTAATGAAAGAGTTTGGAGAAATAATTTAAACTGTATGAGATAAAACATGTACATACAGTGTTGAAAGATATAATAAAAACACTTATTAGCTTAACCTTAAAAACCATATTATTTAATTATAACTCTTTGACATTAAATTAAATTAGTACAAGAATAGTTGATATCTAAATTTTTTTTGTATTTTATTTTATTACAATTTTTAATCAATAAGTAGCAGTGAATCAAATTTATATAAAGATTTTAATGTGATAATAAGAAAAGAAAAGAATATTCATGACTTTTTTCTTTCCCTATTTTCGAAATAAAAATTGTGCATCAAAACTATTTTCCAAAATGTTTGATTTAAGAACATTTGTTGTGAAATCCGTTAAGTAATTAATTCAAAACTCTATCAAAATAGTAAATTTATCCGCTTGGTTTCCAGGTAATGTAAAAAAAGAAGTCTGAATAGTAAGATTATTTTCTGGAAACAGATTCTGATGCTGATCGAGAATGTACATTATGTGTACCCATATATATGTAAACTCTTCCTTATGGGCAAACGACGTTTGTATGTAAGCAACTTCATAATGGTAATAGGTTGTCTTGTTTAAAACTAGGCTATGTTGCTATCATTACAATTCGTTTGTTCAAATAGTTATAAATATATGTATATATATATATATATATCTATTCTCTAAATAAAAATGAACTTGTATATGTATATGCAAGTTTGTTTGTAAATATACATATATTTATATTTGCTACAGAGAACATCTTTTGCAGAAATAATTTTTCTTTTTTTTTTGCCTCTTGGTGAAATTGTGTTTTTGCTTTAATATATATTTTCTTTTTTTTTGGTATTCTTTCTACTTTGCATTGTTTCTCTTTTGTCCTTGCAAACATCAAAGCAAGCCCAGGACCTTTGTTATCACTCCTTTCTTTTGTGTTTCTATTTTAGTGAGTCCAATTCGCGTTTAAGAAACATTTTTTAAATATCCAAGCATCAAATATAAAATATCTTGTCGAAGTTACAGCAGTGTGAAACATTTAACATAAGATAAGATGAAAATGAATGCGATGTATTTATTCGTGGTGAGAACCAATTTGTATTGCATTGAATTCCGTTGAAGTTATACAAGCTAATCAAAATATTAGGATTTTTACCTAAGGGAAACTATAATCAGAATTCGCGTCACTTTCATCCCGACAAGAACATCAAGAGAAACTTTTACTGTCCGAAGGGCATTCATCCCCTCATGATTAGCGCGCGAAAATCAAGATCCAGTCCTGTGGTCTGATGTCATTCTGACAAAGGACATCCTAATGAATATGTCATTGTGCGAGATAAAATGTTCATTTTATTGTCAGAAATGTCTCGTTATCATCGCGAGCCTAGTTGATCAAACGTGGAATATGTTGTGGCAAAGGGCTTAGCCAACGGAAGGGAATGTCCTTTCACTGTGAACTGTTTTCTTCATTATATTGTAAAATGTTGATACAGATACCGGTTGTATAAAAAGTTTGACAGGCCGACTTGTGCTCTTGACAAGGGCTACTTAAATCTCTGTTTTGTTATTATCTCGAGTGTTAACTGAAATACAGACAATTGACAACAAACTTGCTACAATAAAGCTGAGACATACAGAATACATCTTAAAGCAAAATATTATTACACATTGGGAGCAAGGCGATGTTGATAAATCGATTTTATTAAATTTTTAATATCCAATTTTAATAAGTATTATCTACAAGGAATTGTTCCAATTGCTCCAAATATTATTTCGAGTGTCCTGATAAGAAAACATGGGATTTTTAATAAATAGTTGTGCCCATTTGTTGTTCTTCAACTTTATATAAGTATAAAATCGGATACTTATTATTTTAATACCGCATGAGTATACATATGAGATATTTGTAAGACCAAGGGTGCGAGAAGTTGCAGCAAATCAGATGTAGAAGAAGCAACTAGTTAAAGCCAAAATATTAATGTAAAGACCCATGAAATATCTGTCTGTAGATATCCCATAGATGTTTACATACTTGCAGTTCTTTAGACTACTTATTTTATATAAAAGCACTATATTTAAATAAGTTAGAATACAAGATGCCTTTATTTATAAAAATAATAGTTTTTGGATTTCTGCATCAATATTTGTTATGATAGTGAAAGAAGGTATTCAAAAATGCGAAAAAGTAGCTGTGTATATACATATATGAAGTCATCTTTGATGTTATGCTTGTATGTAAATACATGCATACCCATATGTATACATACATATACATATATGTATGTATGGATATGTGCATGTGCAGTATGTTTGATAAAAGTGCTCCGCAGGCGAAAGCAAAAACAAAAGGTATCTTGTATTGCTTGAGCCGAATATGTTCATATGTACATATATGTATGTAGATGTTTCTGCGTGCAACTATCTGCATATAGAAACATACGTACTTACATACACACACACACACACATGTGTAAATGTATATACTGCACATGAGCTTCTACGCCCAAGATGTAGCATTTCTTCTCCTTTATGTACCACTCCTGGTAAGTTTCATCTATACAAACAAGCACATGCCAAATTCTTGTTAAAGACATTGAACGTGTGCAGTACTTTTATAATTGCTGCCAGTATAAAACACTATAAATATGTAACTATCCATGAGAACGCACATACATATGTACATATAGACATACATATGAATGCACAGATGTAGCTACTTTTATATACATATATATACATACGTACATACGCATTTTGTATATGTAAATGTCTTCGCTTCGCTGAAAAACAATTTATCCTATTGCATAGATATAAATATATACATATGTATATATGTACCTCCATATGTGTATTTATGTAGGTATATATCTTAATAAATGACTATAAATTTTCTTGAGAACGTTCTTCGCCTAAGAACAGATGCAACACATAGTATTTATCCACAAATTAAACCTTTGGTTTTAGCTGATCAGGAAATAACACCAATTATAGCAAGATTACGCAATTGTTAGATTCAAAACAAAAGACTAAAATTATAATTTTAAAAAATTAGAAAAGTTTTGAAACTTGGTTTAGTACAAGCTCTGATTTCATCAATTACCTTAGTGGTAATAGTAAAATGGTTGATTATAATATTAGAATTCGGTTTCCCGCCGTATTTATTGAACTTTTTTTTTCTAATTTTTGTTTTAAATAGAAAATTTTTAAGAGTTCCTTTTTAATGATCAATAAGTATGTCTACTAAATTTGCAATAAATATATCCTTGAAAATTAGAAATAAAACATTGGAAAAGCTGGACAAAATATTATTTGTGAAATTGTATTAAGATTTTCAGAGACTTATTCGGTTGATCGAACATTTAATCTGATTACTTGATTGAAATTTTAAAATAAAAGTTAGCTGAATCTTTTTATTCCTATATAACTTGCAACACATTTTTTTTCATTTTGTTGATTAATATTCAAAGTATGTTATAAGTTTGAGCCCAACACTATTTTTACCATCTTTTATTAAGTTTTGCCTTTAAATAATGGCAACAAAAGGAAAAGAATAAAAAGTAATCTAAGCTTATCCTCTTAATTACAATTATGAATCATATTGTAATTTGATGAGTATGTGTATACATCTAAGCTGGAAATGTACAAATCGTTTCCATAATTCGGAATACAAAAGCAAAACAAACCGTAAAACCAATACAAAAACATTGCGTTAACATTAAAAAACTTCAGTTCAAACAGATATTTGCATTAGAATGAGTTTCGGCTTGGCATGATAATGGGCAATGTTGTCGTGGTTAAGTAACCCTTATTCTTTTTCGGTGCCGAGAGTCGAACTTATCACTGCTCTAAAATGGTAAACAAGATTTGAGGTCATGGTCATCCCTATATTGCAAACGGCTGGAGATGGCATGGCGCCAATAAATTACCCGTCCAAACGGCGATTCGGTTCCATTCCGTTACGGGATAGAACGAAAAATGTCAGTGGAAAGGAGTTTCGTGAGAAAACTGCTTATTATACCCCAATCCGTTGATGTTTTTAGTGGTAATTTCTGTCCGGTTTGATTACAGCAAGACGAATACATGACGAATGAGATATTAAATCTAAATACCGGTTGTGCTTTATTTTCCTTACACTTACCCACACACACATACAAGAAGATCGTCCTGCCAAAGTAGTAGGATATGAATATTAAACAGCCCCGTGAGCGGACAACTAATCCAAACAAATTACTTGATGTTGTCATCGACGACGTCAAATCGACGGGATATGTAAATATATAAATGCTTTATAACTACAAATCCGTCTGATTGCTGCTAACTATGCAGGGTATGCTTATCTCTTCAAATTTTTTAACGGTCATTTTCAGTCCTAATGATGCAAGGACATGGTCCAGTTGTATTTTTTACTACTTTAAGCGTGAGGCGTCTGTCGCAATTTTGGTAATTTATCAAAGATTTGGACTCGCCAACCCATTTTTATACCCTTGCAAAAAGGGTATATTAATTTTGGTCAGAAGTGTGCAACGCATAGAAGGAAGCATTTCCGACCATATAAAGTATATATATTCTTGATCAGCACGACGAGACGAGTTCAAATAGCCATGTCCGCCCGTCCGTCCGTCTGGATCAACGCAAACTCCTCCTAGACCGTAAGAGCTACAGAGCTAAAATTTTGCATGTAGGCTTGAATATACTG
Source organism: Drosophila willistoni (assembly GCF_018902025.1). Lineage (NCBI taxonomy): Eukaryota > Metazoa > Arthropoda > Insecta > Diptera > Drosophilidae > Drosophila > Drosophila willistoni. The sequence goes on from NC_061086.1 coordinate 5,836,424, forward strand.
CAGGCGTTGTATATCTCGGATTCAGCCGGATCGGATCACTATATCATATAGCTCCCATACAAATGGCAAAGTCACGAACAGTGACTTTTCTTAATAACTTCGTTATTTTCTGAGCTATGATCATGAAATTTAATATTGTTGAGGTAATTACACATTATTTTCCTCAATTACTTTCCTCAATAACTTCGTTACTTTTGACGCGATTGCTTTCAAATTAAACATTTGTTAGTTTAATATATCTGTCAATGACTGTGCAAAATTTGATAAAGATCGGGTAACTATATCATATAGCTCCCATAGGAACGATCGGTGGAAAACAGTGACTTTGATCAATATCTTTGGTATTTCCTATGCTAAGATTGTATGCCGTTCTTTCGGAAACATTAGCCCTTTTAGCTTAAACGTTTTTCCACTTTGATGGCTATAGGTAAGGAAAAAGTTACCAAAAAAATTGCAAGGGTATACAAACTTTGACGCGGTCGAAGTTAGCCCCGACCCTCTGGTTTTTTTATCGTGTTAAACATTTAAATTTGCATAATTTAATTTTTGTTTTAATATTTTTCCAATTGTTTTATGTAATTACATTTTTATTGATCAAGTAAATAAATTTCATCTATTTAAGGAATAAAAAAAATGTCTTTCGAATAAGGGTAATGGAGGATTGCTACTTATAAGAAACCAACCGATTATCCTTTTATCTTTTATCGGTTGCACAGGCTTATATACCAGAGATATATTTATGGAGAGAGAGATATAATTTTAAAAAAATTTTAAAAATATAAATAAAATCTATTCTCAAATCGAACATCGACATTGTCTTTCCAATCGCGTTTTATTCATGGCTATTCAACATATTTATATATAGAAATCAGCAATAATTTAAGATATATCTTACGACGAGGAAGTGTTAACGGTTCATCAAAATTCATATCTTTTAATTTTTAAAATTATTTCAATTCGAAATATTTAAGAGCTTGAATTCAAGATTGTCTTGTAAGGACCTCCATGCAATTTTAGAATTTTGGGCTCTGTGTAGCTCTTTTACTTTTGTAATATTCGTACATTAAGGGCTTATGGGTATGTGTTAGGGGAGTGCGTAGTAAACTGACACATCTAATGAGTTTTTCACTTTTTTTTTGTTTTTGTTTTGTTGCTTTCATGAAATGGGGTCCATTTTAACGGTCACTAGTTTATTCCTCCATAGGCTAGTGGCGTTTTTTATAATAGCCACACGCACACTAATACATAAGTGTATATACATATTGTAAGTATATGCTATATTATGTATGTACGTATACTGAAACATTCGGTTAAATTTTCATTTGTGTGCAAAGGCGGCGTAAAAACAAACCCCTTCACTTGTTGTTAAACAAACTTTTGCGATTTCTATTCGGACAAACAAAATACTTACACACACACACACACATCCACATGTACATATATACATACTTGCCTAGATGTGTGTATACATAGTTACACATTCATATTGAAGAGCGCAGATGGCTACGGTTCGGCCTAAAGTGGACAGAATTTAACGTGCCACCAACTCGTTTAATAATTGCTCAGAGAGCGATGCGGTTTGGGTAAGCGGCTAGTTCCTTCGCCTGACCGTCAACCGTGTCGCTAGGCCTGTCAGTCCGGGACAACCGGACAACAACTTGGGTAGCTCGGGTCCGGGTTGAAATGCCCGTCCCATTTGTTGGCAGCAGCACAAAATTTTGTGATAGATGCGGTTTGTGGAGGCTGGACAACGGTCCACGCGAGGTGTTATCCTTATACACATACGCACACACACACATTGACAGAATGGACTTCACGTACCGTACTCCTTTGGTAACCGTAACCCTTAAGTGTCCAGAAAAGGGATGAAACGGCTGAAAAATGCTTACGCTGTGTTTGTAAAATGTTATTACGAATATATTATGCTGATATACATACAGACATGCGTATATATATATATATATATATATATATATATGTATATGCGTATATCCATGTATTTGCGAACATGGAATGCTACTTACTATATAGCTCCATATACACATACATACAAGCTAATACATATATATTTCATGTACATATATATGTAAGCATGCATATATTTATTGTATACAACCGTTCCAGGGTAGTGGTCAACAGATTGGTGATGGTTCGTAAAGCCTACAAATGTCCTAAAATGAGGTTTCTGCGAGTAAAAAGTAGTGAGAGTGTGAGAGAGTGAGTGAGAGTACCCTCAGCCCTTATTACGATATTATGTTTAGTTAAATCCAAATATTCTGAAATAGGGTTAGCAGTGTAACCAGTGAAGTGCCCAGTTGGTAGTACTAAAAATTGACATAAATTTTAGAGCTCACACGTGGCATTTGTGGCAATGCGAGGAGTGGGAGGAGTTCAAAGTATGGCCATAGAGATTGCTTCCCTCGAATAATTGCCACAGCGCGCCACTATTAATTCTCTCATGCCATTAAATCAAGCAGAAAGAAATTACCTAAAAATATTACCTATGAAAATTAACTGATATTTTGCTGAACTTGAATAAATTAGCCAACTAATATATGTATGTACATATAATGCATTTGATTAGTGTAAAATGAATCAGTCTGTTATTTAAATAAAAATTTCTTATATATTCCTTACATACATATGTACATATGTGAGTGCAGTGTATATAACAGAAATATAGTATTACAGACGAAAAGTTTTTCCTTTTTGACCTTGTAAACTTTTGGTCTTAAATAAAAAAAGAATTTCACCATCACCCAGACGTCCAAAGAAACTTTTCTTTCCCATTACTATGGGTAGTGGGTCAAAAAAGTACGCACAAGTAAGTAAGTACGTGAGTCAACAAGTAGGGCATTCAACCTAAGTTTTTCATTCCATTCCAAAAGAAAAAAAACAAATAATTTTATTAAGTACAATATCAAAATCCTTCAAGTATATATAGAAATAGTTAAAATTACATTTGTCTTAAAATTAGATATTCTGTAAGCTACTGCAAGAAACCTTAAAGGGTATTCCCTTTTGTTTTTCGCATTTTTTTTGGCTTTCTTGTCATCTTTTGTCATTCTCGCATCTGCATATCTATTCAGTTTGTCACTCCATGACCATCTTGCATCATTGGCTGATGGTGCCGCCATCCGGTGTCAGTGCTTCTGGCAGCTGTTGAATGCCCCAATTTTTTTTTTGTGTGCGTTTTTTTGTTGCTTTTTTGTTCGTTTTTATTGCATGGGTTTTCAGCATCGCCTACACGAGTATTGTCATTCTGATGCCAAAGGTGTTGCATCGCAGCAGAGCAGAAAAAATTCACTTTCTGGCATCGGAAAAAAATGGTCGTGGTTGGCCATGAATAACGGCATTTTTGCGTTTTGGGCGCATCAAAATTGCACCATATGGAAATTTAGTTGGCAACTGCCGTGATATGGTTGACGCCAATGACGCTATGGCGAATGGAGCAAGAAAAAACGCTGCAGTCGTTGTATGCGAAGGTCAATCAAGTGGCGTCGTTTCAGCCAACTGCCTTTTGCCAATGCGCCAAAATTGCGGTGAAACAAAAACGGCTGCTTTCACTCAACTCACCAAGTCTGTGTGGAGTCCAGAGCTAAGCAAAAAAAAACGAAATATAAATGGAACGCAGCATGCCGGGGCCAGGCTGAGGCTGAGGCTGAGGATAGGCCAGGCCATGCCGCGTCGTTTAAAGGAATTAGGCAGTCAGTTGGAATCCGCTTGTTTGCCCAGTGGCATGCAGCTTGATGCACTTGACTCTGTTTTTTTCTTGGTTTCTTTTCTGCATCTACATCAACAGCATACAGCATACGGCTACCACCTTCGCGTGCAGAGGATATAGAATATGGGATAGTCCTGGACGGAGGCGGCCCTTGGACGTCATGCGATACTGTCGCCGATTAGGCGTGTATAGATGTGCAAAGTGCTTGTGATGTGTGTTTTGCATGTTTGTTGGTTTTTGACACGGCGTAAAAAAGTGAGTTTTTTGCACTAGTGTCCTGCGATCCATGGCCTTGGGTCTGTTTTGGCTTTTTTCCACAGTTTAACGGTTTAATTGGAACACATTGTTAGTTGATACCTCTGTTTTTCACATTTACCACCGATATGAACATCTGTATTTCTACTGTATGCTTTTTTTATTGGTCAGGGAACTAGATTTTTACTTAATAAAGAAGTTTAACATACACCACTAGTTTAAAACGCCTTGTTAAGGCGTTAAGTCATAATTATGATTTATATATTTTTATGTAATTGTTATAGAAAATTATCATCCAGCAGTACAAATTGCAGTCTATTGGCTAAGACAAAGCATTCTTGATAAGGAGAATTTCGAGTCCTGGCTAAGAACTCTTTAGCCATAACAAATGTTCTCAACTTGACTATGGTAATACTTATAACCACCTTCTTGAAATTATTCAAAGGTAGCTTTTTATGTAGGTTTTTGGTAGCTGTTGCGTATTTCTAAAGTAGGTTTATTAATTCAAAACTGTAGTTTTAAGCCTCCAACTTACCGAGTCGCTCACTACTTGAAATTATTACCTAATAAGATCTACTTTGAAAGGAACTTTTACTTATATGACATATGTGTTTAGATTAATTGGAAAATCGGGGCTTGTCATAGCCGATAAGACGCATTTAAGACTGTGTTTAAAGATAACGAAGATATTGATTCAAAGTTTAATGGAAGAATATAGAATATATATATTTGTCTGATCTTAATAAAACTTACAAATAATTAAAAAAAAAAAGCACAGAGATATTTGATATACAACTCAATTTTCTTTTTCCGATTTTTCGTAGGACAAGTGGTCCGATTCGGGATTCGATTCGACTCGAAAGCGCTCCAGGAGGAGAGTAAGTTAAATTAGGACAATGGAAAGACAGGCAATTTTATTAGAATTGTATCAATTAAAAATATACGTAGATATTGATTTGGCATAGATACATTCAATGTTAAATGAAGTTTAATGTCGTGGAGTTAAAAGACAGGATATAAAATATTATTAAACTTGCCACAATTATTGAAACCTCTCTGCAAGCAGGTGTGATGTGAGACATTTTAGAAGCCAAATATTTAAATTACTAAACAATTTCACAGATTAAAAGATTCTGGTAAAATGTTAAGAATTTATTGTTTAGACTTATTAAAATATCTCCTATATTATTTATAGATCTAGATTTGAGACATTCAAATCAGTGGCTGAAACTTTTTAACTAATTGGTGGATCCTAAACAAAACTTATGAGAAAATGCCACCCAATATGGTAGGCATCTACATTTGTTTTGTCTAAATACTCATAAAATTGTAGTAAATGCTGTTTGGTCAGGTCTAAAAATGAACAAATTGAATATGCAATAAAATGTCTCAAGCTGATGGAGTTGATTTATCTGTAAGGAAAATATAACGCAATAAAAATAATTTGCATTTATTTCGCAATTTTAAAATGAAATGAATATCCAAATTAGTTTTCATTTGTAGATCTCTACATTTGGTTTGGTCTGTCACAAGCAATGAAACAGGGTTTATGTGTCTATGTATACATATACATATATGTATCGTATGTATATTTTGAGTAAATACATTGTACATATGCAACATCTTTTGGTATAGAGATTCATGATAAATATTGTATAATCGCTGGCCATTGGCCTTTTGAAAGATTTGCTGCCTTTTGATTATTATCAGAGTTGGTTGCGGTTCTGGAGTTGGTCATCTGCGATGTCCTTATGGTTGAAAAGTTCTGCAGCAATCGAAGGAGTGGCAAATTCCCCAACCAAGATGAACACACACACACACACACACACTCAGATACACAGAGAGATGAATGTATTGTATATTCTTGCCCCCTTCGCTGTCTATTTGAAATGTTCAGTATCTTGCATTTCTTGTCCCTCTACTTTGAGTTCGCTGTAGATGCATAATTGCTTACGGTGAGGCGTAGACATGGGTTGGGGTTCTGTGTTCTGGAAATAGAAAAGTGAACTAAGCCAAGATGCCGGACACAGCAGGCCGACTGGTATTGTCCGTATCGGTGCGAGTGTGTGCGTGTATGTGTGTATTTGAATATTCTCTCCTGGCGGGCGCATATGAGTGGGTCCAGAGCATCTCTATATGTGGCTACAACTACGTACAAGTCGTGCTATTCTAGGTCCTGTCAAAACTAAAACGCGTCGTTGCCAGAGCCAGACATGCACAACTTTCGCTCCATACAATATCAGCAATTTCCTTCGTTAGTCATTCGTTTCCTCAAATCTACCCCGTTGTTATGGCTCCCAACCGTCCATCTAGGAATATCGCCCCGTTAGCCTGTCCACTTTGATGTAGATGCAGGGAGCAGACCTCCATGTCCAGGGCCTAGAAAGGACCAAAGAGCCGTGTGCGGACCTCAAATGTCTGGACTAGCAGCAAGGGGACATCTCGGTAGTCGACGACGACGGAGACGACGACGACAACTTCTAAGCTCACGTATATTTTGGTATATGCATGCATGTTCAAGCACAAATGACCAGGCCCTCGACTCATACCATAGACCTTCGACTCAAACTCAAACCCAGACCCAGACCCAGACCCAGTCCCAGACCCAGACTCCAAGCCCACACACTTACTCACACATGGACACATAATGTAAATGTCCGCAATTTCTTTTTGGGCATCTCTTAGCTGCTGCTGCTGTTGCTGTGTTCTTGCCATTTAGTCCTCCTCCCGGCAGGCCCTTCCATTTCCAGTTGCGCCACTACTTGTACGACTACGACGTCAGCAGTGGCACACGGCACAGCAACTTGCGGAGCAGCAAAGCGCAGATTGCTTCTGCCGTAGTCATCGTCGTAGTCGTAGTCGTCGTCGTCGTCCTAGCTGTCCTTGCCGTCTCCCTCACCGCCGTCACCACTTTTCCATCATAGCACCCAACCACCTGGCGCCAAAGGCAAGTCGATCGATAATTTCCATAGTTGACCACTGCTGTGTATGCGAATTTTGAAGCGGACATCTACACAAACACAAGCAAAACGGATGGAGTCACCCTCTAACCTGTACCCGCTCCAATTCTCGGCCACAGCCTCCCAAAAGACACACATACTTGCGCACAAACGGACATCGAAACATACACACAGCCCAATACACACACACACATATAGCATTTGCTCTTAGAAGTAGCGCCGACATATACGAAGCCATTGCCGTAGCAATAGCTGAGGCAGAATCAAGTTTGGACAGCAGCATCCACATCATCTACTACAGCAACGACGACGACTACGACTACGACGACGACGACGACGACGACGTCGACTTTGCCCAGGCATGTGGGTGTGATGGCTGGGGCCAGCTGGATGGCAATAGCAACGGCGCTGGTCAGCCCCACAATAAGTAAGGGTCTGCCATGAAGATAAAACGAAGACCAAGGAACGAACTGTTTCTGCAAAATGTTGTTTGCATACGACTTGCGACATGTGAAAAGGATAAGAGTGAATATGTGTGTAGCGTGTGTGTGTGTATCAGTGTGGGGAGTGGGAAGTGGGTGGTGAATCGGTGGGTGGACGCGGGGTGGACTTGTGTATAAATGTGGATAGGAAAAGCGGACGTTGCCAACAAATACATGAGTGGGAGTTCGGCGCGATTGGGGACCGGCGAACTCGTCGAGGGCAGTTGCCACGGACCTAACTAAAGTGGGTGTAGATTCTGGTCAAGCAACGCGGTGTTAGCATGGACTGGGGACAGACGACTTGATGGTCGAAATGAAGGTGTGGTGTGGTAGGAGGGGAGGGTTGGAAGGCGGGGGCGGCGGAGGCTTATCCGAGGCAACGTCTATGCTTCTCGAGCTTTGCCTGCGTTGGCAGAGTGTTTGATGGGTGGAGGAGGTAAAGATGTGCGCTAGGCGATTGTAAAATTTCACATTTTAGAGAATTAGACGTTTACTTGGGCACAAAACTCACACATGTCCAGCCAACTATTGCTTGTGTGTATGTATTTCAGTTCATGTATATGTACATATACCACTGCGAACAATGTATATGTACGTATTCGTATGTATTTGTAGGTTTGTTTGTGTGAAAGTTAAAATCTTGTATGTATATAAGAAAATGTTTTTTTGCGTTAGGTTTGTGTGTGTACATACTTGGAAAAACAAGAAAATGAATGTCTAAGCAAAATTTTGATATTTTTGGGAATTTTGCATATTCAAGATGTTAAAGCCCAACCAAAAGTCTTTCCAAAAGTCCACCCACAGCATTTCATTTGCAAATCATATACTAGATACTCATGTTGATTAATGCAACAATTTCCTACCAATAGCGGCGAACAAAAAAAGAATACAGGAAAACAAATACATATCGACACCTGCACTTATAGGCAATTTCAACGTGCCAACTAATAACTATTTGATTGTTTTTTTCCAACATATTTCGTATCCCCATATGAAGAGTTTAAAATAGATTTTATCATACGTAAATATGTAGAATTTGCGAACGGTTATGATGTATTTATAAATGGGATTTAAGATAATAGAAATCCGATAATTGAAATTAGATATGCTTAAGAACAAACAAATCATTACAATTTTATATATAAAAAACCACCTTTTGCAATGCAGAATGTGGCAAATCCAAGCTAATGAGTATTATCGAATTTAGTAGCAGTTTATAAACCTTTATCCTTCATCCTAGTTTAAAATTTTGAATAAAACCATTTGTTATAGGCCTAGTGATATGTCGAATTAAAAAAATTTAGCTGAATTAAAAAAAAATCGTGATTTGTTAACACTTGACTTTGTGGTGAAATGTTGTGATCTATCCAAAATCTAAACAATCAATTGTTTGATGGTTTTAAAGATTAGTTTAATGTGGATGCTTATTGAGTTATTTTATAGATACTGCCAAAAGTAGAATAAAACTCACAGATAATCACTATGCAGAAATTATTTCTGAATTAGCAATTACAACTCTTTAATCTGAAATAGAAGTAACAGAACACACAAACGGAAACATTTTAAAGTCTGGTGAGTGAAAACAAAGAAAGCCGTTTAAACATCTACTTTAGAATTTTATTTTGGATGCTTTTTTTTTTTTTAGATTTCAAACATATATGGATTTTTCATGCTACTAAGAACAGTATTTTATCCAAAACAGAGGGCAATGCACGTGTGTGGAAAAAAATACGAAATGGTAAAGGAAACAAGCGGCAGACAATAAATGGGAATTTGATTGTTACTGACTGACAGTAAACCAACCCTTAGAGAGGCATTGTTAAGACTTTTCCTTCAATTTATTATAAGAAACCCTCTTAGCCAATTATTTGCAAATCTTAATGGTTGGAGTAGTCTATGACCTAGAAATATGCCATCCACTAAATAGCAAAGTGTGCCCAAGTTCAAGGTTATGAGCATTAGCTTCAAATCATATATACTTATGTAGAACATACCTAATTAGTGTCCACATATGTATATATAAAAGTTTGTATATGAAGTCATGTACATAAACAAACTGGACATACTATCCCGTCATGTATAAATAGTGTGTGTATGTGCAAACAAAATACTTACATACATACATTAATTCATATATATGTACTTACATTTGGGACCAAACTGTAGCTAGGGAGGGGACCAGGTTAAATGCATTCGGATGCAGCTCATTATCATTAAATGCGCTTTGGTTTGGCCTAATTTGTTGTGTTCCAATGTGTTCGCCGACTGTATTTATGAGCAGAAACCGACAAACATGGCTTGCTCACGTGCAAACACACGCACACATGTCTATATGTAATTATAACCATATACATGCATAAATAATTATAATGCACATTATAACGTCTAGCCATATACATATGGCACGAGTATGTATATGTGCTTATATGCACATACTGAACGTATACATATTTATAACAACTTGTGCAAGCAAACATATGCTTAAAGAGACCCTAATGTACATAGTTTTCAACGCAGACAGACCCACACATGTATATGTCTATGTATAGGTGTGTTGTATATACTTATATGCATATACAGTTAAGTATGTACATTAATACCTATATGCCTTTTATATGCCTAACTTTGTGAATGACGCTGCAACTGACCCTTAACCTAATGTTGTGTTTGATTTCACTGCCAAATCGGTAAATAAGGGTCAATGTCATTGCCATTAAAATTATCGCAGCAGGGTTCATAACACCCCACCACCCCACCCAATGCAGTTCTAAACTCCAAATCCCGTGGTATGCCTCTGGACACTTTCATTGTTGAATGCTCAAAAGCAAACTACATATGTACCTACTTATGTTTGACTCCAAGCAATCGGATAAGTCAATTGACACGTCATTTGCAAACATATGACTTAAAGCTATAGTATAATAGGAAGATGCTCTAATATATTGCGTACTAATATAGTTCCTGATTGCTACAAATGAACGTAAGGGATCAGCTATATTCTTATCTAACGTTGCCATTAAAGTTCTGAAATATTGCATGCTAAACCGAACTAATATTTAAAAATCGTTTTTTTGTACCAGTTCCATTTGCTCATTTTTAAATACCAGTAAAATCTTACACTATAAAAACATATGCATGTATGTATGTAAGAATCCGACATTTGCCCGCATAAGTAGGCAATACTTTTTAGAAAACACATTTTTGCTTTAGGTAAATGTAAGTCTAGCTTCAAAATTTGATAATAATAAACCATGGATTAAGAAAAGAGAGCAGAGGATAAGCAAAGAACATAATTCACTTGTCCTTGGTCTTTTGCACTGGCTCGAAGAAAACGTTTTGGTCCTTTCTTAGAAAAATCTAAAGGTCTGCGCATGTCTTGCTCGTCATAATGTGTGGTGGCTGTAAAGTAAAGGAAAAAACGCTCAATGTCCAGCGAACATACCCAACTATGCGTCGAGAGCGCGAATTTAAGTTTTACCACATACACACACACACACATCCCATGGCAGTTCAAAAGGTCACAGATTTAGTCTTTCACAAAAAGTAACGAAAATTATTTCTGTTGCATGATTCGAAACTGATATCTAATCAATCATAAATTCAAACTAATATTAAGACTATATCAATATAACAAACTCGATAGACAATGCCGGGAACTTGTCTCGAGTCTACTCATAAGTATGCAGTTTATGTCCTGCAAAAAGGGAAATTTTCACAGTAAATCAAATCGTAAAAAGTATCCCGCTCTACTGTCAATGCATAGCCCTGAACTTGTGGGGCATTTATCCACTGGTCTAAGCTCGTAAAATTGTAATAAAAAATGTTACTTTCGCTTTTACCCTCCAGCAATCAGCGACTTGTCAGAATGGATATTGTGTGAATAAAAGTATCGTGTGCTTATATATATTCAGATACGTGTATTTACCTTCGTTTATGGCAGGTTATTTCCAAACTAATGGATACTTAGACGTTGAAAAGTGCTTCCTTATTTCATTTATTCAGTGAAAATAACTTTTCGCAGATGTGTTAACGATTTAACCACTTCATTTGTCAGTGTGAGAGATTTTATAGCAATAATTATACTTTTAATATCATCGATAATTGTGTGATTTGATTATTGGAAGCTAATTTAATTCACCACTTAACTACTTTCTTTACTCTTGTGCCATACACAGTCACATATATATGTTGGTATTTACATTAATATTTAACATATATATCTACATGCACATGGAGCAATTTCATACGTATATGAAATTGTTTTCAGTTCATGACCTTGCCCTCGACTTTAGTTTTACCTCCCCCTTTGACTAACTCTTAGGCTACATTCAGTATTACATAGAATTGTAAAGAAAACAAAGAGCAAAGGAAAAGAGAAAAGCGTTTTTATTCAACTTTTTACTCTTGCCATTTCTTTTTTCCCCTTTTTTTTTCTTACTGTTTATTATTATTTTTAAGTTCAAAGTCCAATTGAACGAAATCGAAAGTTTTTTTCCTCTCTATGTGCATGGAGCTCGCGTGTGAATGTATGAATGTATGTATCTATATATGTACATATATCTATGAATGTATGTATGTACCTATGTGTAGCAATAAAAATGTTGGATTTAAATTATTGCTTCGGAGTGAGCCGAAAGCAAGCAGCAAGCAAAAGACCACAAAATCGTGTCTCGATTGGGGGAATGGGAACTGGGACAGGACTAAAAAGAACTGGACAGGATAGGAGTACCTTTATGTAACCCACTGCTAGTGTCTGTGTGAGTTTTGTCCTGCTGGAAAAATAATGTGATTCACGTCCTTGAATCAGAAGAAAAATTTTTTTTCTACGCCTGTGTTTATGTGTGAGCGTTTCCTTTTCTTTTCTTTTTCTCTGTTTTTTTTATTTTTGTTTGCACTTTTTTTGTGCAGACATTCTCTATATAAAAACTTATATATATATATACAAACATATATATATATATATTTATATACATATATCGCATACAGGCATTGGGTTTTGGGTACTCTTTTGCTTGTTGGCCATTGAAGTTGGGCTAGACATAACCGGCTTTATTCTTTTAGGTGACTCAATGCCGGTCGAATGACCATGCAAGTTTACTGGAAGGGGCGTCAGCATATTTATACTTACATACATATGTAGGTATGTACATTGGTACATACACTTGCCGACTGGCCAGAAGATGGCATCAAAGTTTTATGTTTGTTTTTATATTCAATTCACAAGTTCTGACCAGCAGTTCAATGGTCTTTCTCACACATCTCACTGCATATATGTATGTATACATCCCATACATACGTACATACATATGTACACATATCGACTGTGTTTCAAACAAATCACCGAGCATTGTAACACTAATGTACGCTGATGCTAATCCAAGCACACACACACAGACACCCAGACATAGGAAGGATTTCAATTCCCTTTCCATTGAGTGTATTCATGTATTTCTCCCCATTAATGCGAACACTTTTGCCAATCGGTCTTTTGCCTTACTAATATATTAACCAACATCGAAGACGTTAATAAGTAGGTAACGATGCGTTTGTTTGTCCTTCGAGTTGGCATTCATAAGTTTCGAACCCAATTCCAAACAACATACTATATAAACACAAACTCACACACACAAATACGTATGTATGTATGTATCTGTCTAGTATATACATACATATATATCTACATTTGTGGGGGGATATAAGTTCAATGGGTATTAAATTTTTATGTGTTGCCTGCATACTTATGAATCTATAACATATACACATATGTATGTATTTATGTATGTACATAAGTATATATTACTGTGTGTGCGTGTGTGTTGGTGTGTGTGTGTCAGGATGCCAGGATGTTGTGCCACATTCAGAGTTTTTATTTCATTTCTTTTATATACCCCAACATGAAAGACATTAGGCTAGGTCAGTGTCAGACTACTTAAAAGAATTCTTTTTGTATGCTTTGCTTTATTTGATGTGATTTTTTTCTGTGCTTTACTTTTATGGAGTAAACTTTTTCAGGGCTTTTGTAGAAGTAGAAATAGAAATAGTGAAAGTCATATTGATTCTGTATACATTTGTACATAAGGAGTTTGTGTGTATTACACAACAAAACTATAAGTGTGATTAAGTTGATAATAATTATAAAATAGATAATGAGAGTTTTTTAATCATTGATGTTATTTACATACTTCTTCCTTTTTAATGTTTAAGGTGTAATTTCTAAACTTTACACCTTTAGAATGACACCCACTGATTTAATAGTTATAATTAGTATGACGGATAATTGAAGAGGAAAATCTTTAAAATTATCGAACTTTAGTGTTATTTTTAATGTGAAATGTGGTTTTCCACTTAAAGTCTTAGTTATGTCTTCGCGTAGAGCTTTCAATGGCCTTTTCTAATTGAAATATTTATAGAAGTATAGGTGGGGCCAAAAGAAGTCATCCGACGTTGTTTTTTTATACCCTTGCAAAAAGGGTATATTAATTTTGGTCAGAATTGTGCAACGCATAGAAGGAAGCATCTTCGACCATAAAAAGTATATATATTCTTGATCAGCAATGACGAGACGAGTTCAAATATGTCCGTTCGTCTGTCCGTCTTTCTGGATCAGCGCAAACTCCTCCTAAACCGTAAGAGCTACAGAGCTGAAATTTTGCATGTAGGCTTGTATGTATATAGTGCACAAGTTGTATATCTCGGATTCAGCCGGATCGGACCACTATATCATATAGCTGCCATACAAACAGCCAAGTCACGAACAGTGACTTTTGCCAATAACTTCGTTACTTATAACGCGATTGCTTTCAAATTCAACATTTGTCAGTCTATATATCTGTTAATGACTGTGCCGAATTTGATAAAGAACGGGTGACTATATCATATAGCTCCAATAGGAAAGATCGGTGGTAAACAGTGACTTTGATCAATAACTTTGTTATTTGCTAAGCTAAGATGGTAGGTAGGCCGTTCTTGAGTTAAAACGTTTTTCTCGCAAAAAAGTTTTGGTAATGAAAAGATTTGGTTTCTTGTGATTTTAGCATTAAATTTGTTAATTATATTAATTATTTAAAGATATAATTCTGCTTAATTTGATTAAAATTGTAAAAATGTAGATTAACTTGAGCAATGTAGAAATTATAAGTTCTGAAAACAGATTTAATTGTAAAATGTAAGTACCTAAGATTTGAGAGATGCTAATTATGAAACTTACTAGTTTGGCAGGACTGATGTCTCGTTGGAGGTCCGCCACCTGTAACCAAATACGGTGTTCAGCGAATTTGCTGAATGACAACAGAGCTGAGTACCGTTACGGTCGACGATGAAAACTTAAGCCCAAAATTAGCAGACAATGCTGGTTTTAAACGAAATTTGATATTTTGTCGCTTCCTGAGGGGCCTGTAGGATAATCAGATCACGCTTGATTTGACACTGAAGCTCCCGTGCAAGAGCTCCTCCTGTACAATAACCAGTATCCATGCACATTCGCATACCATCATCATCATCAGGCAGTCCCATTCCTATTCCCGGCAACACCCTCCCCCGGTTCAATTTAACGCTCATCTCTATGCCGTCTTATATTGGATGCAATAAAAAAGATGGGCAACAGCAACTAAATAAAAAGGCAAGACAAATAACAAGCATTTTTATTTTAATACCGACACTTAATATGAACTTGATGGAGCCACAAAATCACGCTCCATTTGTTCAAGCACCGTCTGCAGCTACAGCAGGACCTGAACTGCAGGGGCAGGGACTGGGTTCAGAGGGCTCACAGGGCACACGGGACTCACGGGGCACACGGAGTTGGTAGAACCAGTAGCGCACTCCTTTCTAGCAGACTCATGCACTTGTTGATTTTTATTAAATGTTGTAATAAAATAACAGTTAAGTTGTAACTTTGAGTGTAGCACAAAATAAAAAAAGAGAGCACAAAGAAGAAGAGCATTTGGAAAAACAAACATACATGGGAAAAAAAAGAAACGAAGTCTGCGGCAGTCGGGGTCGGATGTCAGTCGGGTGTTTAGTAGTGGTGCCCCCCTTCCTCCCCACCCCCCTGGTTGCTATTCCTGCCCCAAGTTCATGTGCGACCAGAAATAGTAAGAGTTCATGAATGAAATGTAGAATGGACGAATAAATATTTTATGCTTTGCCTTTAAGTACTGCTTCTGCCCTAGCGATATTTCTGGAAAGTGTTTCTCAGTTTCCTCTGTCACCGGGTGTTCTCTTTCTCCGCCACCGCCCCCGCCCCTGTTCCCATCTTTGTCTGTGCCATTCGCCTTGACTGGCAAAGAAAAAGTAAACATATCGTATAAGCACACACAGAAAGAATAAGAATAAAAATAAAGCAGGCAGCAGAAGGCAACAGAAAGTGTAGCAAAGCGCATAAATTATTATGTCCGACCGTATGTTTGGATGTAT
Source organism: Drosophila willistoni (assembly GCF_018902025.1). NCBI lineage: Eukaryota > Metazoa > Arthropoda > Insecta > Diptera > Drosophilidae > Drosophila > Drosophila willistoni. Next base: position 5,852,260 of record NC_061086.1, read on the forward strand.
TTTTATGAGCCACTTGTTGGACGATGAGACTAGGACTAGGTTAAGCCCAGGATGATGATGACCAAGCCCAGACGTCTACCTACTTCTTTGCTTTGGACGATGAGCTTGAAAAGCAGAGCAGAAAAAATATAAAATATATTTAACCAATAATCTCAAGGACTAAAGCATTGACACCCCGATGATGGTCTGCGCCATCTAGATACATATGTACATAGATACATGTGTACATCGTATATCGCAATCCGCTTTCGAGGCACTTGGATTTGCAATAACTAATTGGCAATCGAATCCACCGCGAATGGTAGAGGAGTAAAAATTCGAATAATTGCATTTCTTATGCCAATTTAAAATTTAATTCCGAGTCCAGTGAACCTTGATACTGCCGTGATAGACACGGTGGCACGCAGGGCAAGGGGGCATGGAAATACTGAAAAAAGGAACGCAGAGCATTTAGCATTCGCAATTCAATAACCTCCGGATAGCTGCTGCAATAGGAACTAGAAGGTACTCACAATCAGCAGTGAAGCGAATGCCAGCATGGCACAGTCGACTGACCAACTAGCAAAACCAAATACGTAGACATCGCCTTGGACTCAACGGAGCAAAGACAAAAGTAAAATGTAAGGCCCAAACAGGCGGGCAAAAAGCGTTGAGGCTGGATCGCTCTATCACAACATCTGACGGCCAAGTTAATGCTTCGTTGAGCAGCCAGCACACGTCCTTCCACCTTCCATCCTTTGACCACCTTCGACCCTCTCCATCGCCGTTTGTATATGTTAGTTCTGTCCTGGTCCCTGTATCGTCCTGGCCAGCCAAAAGGGGAGCTTAGTGCCTCGGCGGCGTTGCCATTTCTGCTCTTCTGTGATTCGCCACGAACGACGTTTCTGTGTTTTTAACTTGAGAACATGCCCAGATCAAGTTGTCGGAAACAGCGACTTTCAACTTAACGGAGCTGAATTTTACCACAACGACGAATGCTACCCAACTAACGAACATTCGTTCACATCTCATACATCTTCCCCAGCTTCTAGCTCCCACTTGATGGAAATCAACACACATATACACCCCAAAAACCCCATCTCCATCTCCATTCCCATTCCCCCTTTCCTATTCACACACTCACAGACACACACTTTTGAATATACATATTCCAGCTCTCGGACTTTGGTCTCCTGGACCTCTATACGTCCAGTAAGCCTGCCGTCTGGACGAACATCTTTGGCTTTGGCTTTGCCTTTGCTGGTCTGCCATAACTAATACTGCAGGCGATAGCTGCTAGAGAGTTGGATGTGGATGTCGCATAAGCAATTTCTGGCCTCCGCCGTTGATACATCTCCCGTTTCCCGTTGCTCGACATCCCCCCATTGTGTTAGCCGCGGACGTTCAGAAACGACGACATACCAACCCGCTCACTCATTCGACCAACAACTTTTTGATGTGTGCTTGTGTGTGTGTAAATGTGGTGGACTGAAGAATGGGGTTGGGTGGTTAAACTAGAATGCTTGGGCTACTGGATGGCGATGGCTGAAAAGACGAGCCAGGATGAATATTTCCGCTGAATGCTTCACAAATGCAGAGTAGCTCCCCCATTCCTTTTGGTCATCGTCATCTCAGTCGTCGTCCGCCAGAGCCAGTCTGTAATGTTCGAAAGGATGGAAAAGGGAATGGAGGCGAATGAGATGGCAGTGGTATTTCGTTGTCGCTAACGTTGATGCCAACTTATTCTCGGGGGCTCTTCACCAAAACATTACCACCGTCAGTGTGTCGCATAGCCTTAGCCCCAACTCAACTGAGCCAACGACTCTGTATATGCCACACAAGCGGTCGTCGTCGCCAATGTTTCTTGTAGCAGGCTGTCGTTTGTGATGACCTCCCTCGCCTTACCCAATCCCCGACCCGCTTCCCACCGTACCCTACTACATCTTCTCAATATTGAGGCGCTGCGCCCATGTCCGCCTTAGCAGATGCCGCCGCCCCCGAAATCCATTGCGGGCAATGCCAGTTCGTTGGCATACAAGACCATCGGACTCGAGCAGCGAGCAGCAAGCAGCGACTCGACTCCAGTCCAGCCGCGTGTCCATCATGCTGCTGCTGCTTCTGCCTTTTCTGCCACCACATCCATCGCCCGGCCACCTGACACCAAGTCGATCGATAATTTCCATAGTTGACCGCTGCTGTGTATGCGAATTTAGATGCGGACATTTACACAAACACAAACATCGCCATATACGTATCTCAATGTATGTGTGTGTGTTCGACTCGAGTGTATGTGTGTGTGTGTATACATGCTCGGACATCGCACAGGATGCAAGAAGAAGAACCAAAGGACCTCCATGCGGCAAGAAGGCTCTGACATAGACGAGAGTACGAAGGAAGCTCACCGAAGGAGAGAAACAAGAACCTCCAGACTGTAGCTATGTAAAATATTGTTTGCATACGGCTTGCGATTGCTTGCTTGCTACATCGCCGGCAATGGCTAACGCTGATGAGGATGATGGGTTCGTAGCTTGGTGCCCAGTGCCCGGTGCCCGGTGCCCGGTGCCCGATGCTCGATGCTCGGTGTTAGTGGCAAGGCAGTAGTTTGCCGTTGGGAGGGGTAGCTGAGTAGCTAACGGTGGAAGGGTTCTCCACTGGTCGACTGGAGATGGAGGCAATATGGGCTACGTACTAACCAGGCTAGGTCACGTTTCGCTGCGTCGCAATCGCCATCGCCATCGTCGTCGTCGTCGTCGTCGTCGTCATCATCATCATCGTCGTCGTCGTCGTCGTAGTCGTCGTAGTCGTCCTTTCGTGAGTAAAGTTTGAGGTTGAGACTGAGTGCCGAAGCAGCAGCAGTAGAAGCTACGGAGCTAGAGCTACGGATAGGGTAACTGCGCGAGACGTCGGGATGGGTCTGTGAAAATTCGACTTTTCAAGTTGTTATGCCCAGCTTGCACATAACGTCCAGTGTCCGGCGTATGCGTGTGCGTGTCCGAGTGCGAGTGGGTGGGTAAATTAATACACAAGCAAGCATACATGCAATTGAAGAGAGAGAGAGAGAGAAAGGGCTAAAAAGAAAGGGGTGAAGATGGGGGCGAGATGGGGTAGATGGTTTGCGGCAACAAAAGTGTTCTGCGCCTGTATATAAGAAAGTTGGCGATTTCACGAATGCCGCCGACGCCGCAGTTGACCAAGACCGTAAAAGACTGTACGTCCTTTGGGCCTGCACTGTCCTCTTCTTTTTGGCTGCTTGAAAATCATCGGGTAGTTTTCATTTGCATATATGTACGTTTGTCTTTGGTATATAATATATATATATACATATGAATACAATAGTGTCCCAATTCTCATAGACAAATAATAATTTATCAATTGCAGATACAAATGTATTGGTCATAAGTAATTTAAATTTGGAAATAGTATTCCAGTATAAGTAGAAATTAAAGCTAGCGGGAAAACCGTTTTGATAAATTTACAGGCCAAATAATTTAAAAAATTCATCTGTTAAAATATATTCAAAATATTCCATAATATTCAAGATGATACCATAAGTGAATATATAGTCTTGAAGTCTTATATGCTTCAGTCCACTGTGCAGCATCTTCACGTTGATTTCGGTCACTCTTGAACCTCCGTGAAGGTGGACAGCCAATGATGCAAAGCCCACCCATTCTATATATAAAAGTAAGTATGTTGGTTTGTATGAATGCACATACATCCCAAGTGAAGATACATACAGATGTACATTTGTATGTACTTTGCACAATAAACTTGCCGAGGCCGAGAGTTTTATGCCAGGCTAGAAAGGAGCAGGAGACCTTGCAGCAATAAGGACAACGTAGAAGCAGCCACATCAGATTTTGTGCCTCAACGACTGCTCGACGTTGCTCGGTTGCTCATGTATCAAGACTGCATTCTAGCCACCTGCCCAGGCCAAGAGCAAGCAGTCGACTTTCTGTATGTATATATGTACAAACATTCATGCATACATCTGTGGATGTACATATGTAAGAGTTCCGAAAACTTTCTGAAGCTGGACATTAGAATTAGAACGAGAATACACACACACACACACATACACACGCACTCAAACTTACGTGTCCGCTGGAATATGCATATTGTATATGAATATCTAAAAGTATACACACTTAAATTTAAGGAATAGAAATACTCACTATATATACATACGTGTATCTTTGTACATAAGGATATTTCTAGTCATTTCTGTGCGTAGATATATGTATGTATTTATTTGCATAAACGTTTAGATGTTTGTGCTAAGATGCAATATAACTTGAGTGCACATATACTGCAACAATACATACAGACATACATACATACATATGATGCATGTATGTAAGAATTAATAAACTTATGTATTCATATTTTTGCATACATGTGCTAAATGTACACATACATACATATGTATGTATAATTCTATTTCAACCCGACAAGTTACTTAATCTTTAAAAGCCGCTCGCCAGTCTAAAAAATAAATTAAGATTGCGGCATTCTGCTTGAAACATATTCATATAAATATTTTATTTTATTTTACCTTCAATCAGAATTATAGAAGTTTCATATTTGACCATTACATGCCACTAACCCATAAGTCTCATTCGAGTTAATGATGTTTCTCTTCTATTAGTGTAATTCCAGTCATAATCCGATGTTCTTGACTTAAATATAGGGGATTCAGGATTGTGTTATCAAAATTGTTTTATGAACTTTCTATTGCCAATTAAAAGATGCAAATACAACTATACACTGTTCAAAATTGTAGGATTTTTTTTGTGAAGTGACCTATTTTATCTAAGGTAAATAAGGCATTATAATAGCCTGAAATTCCAGACAAACGCAAAAAAGTGTATAAAAGTTGGAAACCAAAAATTGAAGGCAAAAACGGCTGTTTGTTAAAAGTATGTACATGTGATTGTACAATTGTATAATATAATATGATATAATAAAATAAATCTCCTTGACTTATATCAAAATCTCAAACAATGAAATGTCGACAGTCAAGGCATTTCTCTTCTTGCATGCTCTGCAATTTCGATTAAAAATAAATGATAGATAAAGGATATGGTACAATCCCAGGATATTTTAGGTTAACTAAGCGGCTAAAGAGGGAGATTTTAAATAAATAAAATGCGAACTTCTTAGTTCCTCCCGCCCACCACCAAACTTATAATTGGCGATTGCAAGTTGTATTGCCGATTAGTCAACATTGAAATCCACTTTATCAAATATATGGCACTTCTCTCAGCATTACAAGGGTCTCACTGTTACCTACACACCTTATGCGAAATATATAATCCAATTTATTTATTCCTATGGAGTAACACTGAGCATTTTAAAACCTTTATAATCAAAGTTTACTATAACAACTTTCTTTGGTTTATTTCTATAAAAGTTGACAAGGAAGTTTCTGTTAGAAACGACCCATGGATCCATTGTTCAGGTTATATAGGCGCTGCATTGTATGTATATGAATGTGATCTGACATGAACGTTCTTTTCGTACACAGTTTAACACGCCGAGGGGTGCCAATTTAACTTAAAAGTATTGGGTTTGGTTTGATTAGGTTTAAGGGATTAAAATATTTATTTATTTAGTTCTCGTGAATATTGAGAAGTTTGCCTAATAATAAAGGTTTATTAAGATTTCTGTCTTCATCAGAAAGAAATCTTATAGATTTTTGTTTTAGCTTACCCGTTTTGTTAATTAGAGTGCCATAAATAGATTTTCATTTATGCAACGGAACAGAAATACACATTTTGCTAATGTTTTAATGTCAATAACTTAGTCTACCTCTTTTAAAAATTGGTAAAAACAAGGACAGGATAAACATATAAAAGAAATGTAGATAGATTCGCCATTTTGAGAAAATTTATTTTGGTTTCTTCTCAAAACCAATGTGCAAGGTAATGTGATAATATTAATTAAACCCCCTTATATAATTATGATTGCCATAACTCCACATTAAATGGACGTAAGCAAACATTTGTATATTTAGGTAGTGGTAGATGGAAGTGAAAGTGATAGATGCATATAAATAAGAATGTGTGTGTTTATGTACACATAAGTACATACAATAAGTAGGTAATTATAAAGGCATTTATTGTATCAATTTGATTGCTGCATTATTCTGCATACTTAAACACATATCAGACACACATTCATATTATCTTACGAATACTTTAATAATAACACTTTCTCTGCCCCCTGCTATGGCTAGGCCACATAAACCAAGGCCAATGTACTTGGCCATAAATAGCTCATTATCATTAAATTAGGAAACAAGTTGTTTGGTCCAAAGCCTGTGGCAATTGTCCATTTGAACTGCTAACACACAGCCCAACGCACACAACCTCCACCGAAAGCAACCTCCCTCAGTCCCTCATCCCATTTCTCGGCTACTTCACATGCGTCTCTGGAAGTGCAATGGTAAATAAGCATTTGTTGACATTATAATGAGATGAAAGTCAATGTCAATGCAACAAAACGCACACCTTTACAGTATATAATAAGAATCATTATGTGTTAAACATAAGTACATACATAAAACATGATAATGGTTTCTTTATACACACTACATAATAATCAAGTTGACTGTTATTGAACCTTAATAATAAAATAGACTTGGACGACTAATTTGTCCTTCTCTCCCCGATGCGATTATTATAATTAAATCAAGGCATGACATTTTGATTTATTGTCATTTATGGGGAATGCTTGACCTTGAGCAATAATACAGAAGAAAAATTATGCTAAACTTCACATATAACTGCTTAAAAAACAAGGCTATTTATAAAATAATATTGTTTCTCTAGTTGAGTAGTTTTAAAATTTAGCCACTACTTTTGAATCTTTTACCGATGATCGAGACTGTCATCGTCTGGCTCAACCGATTTATATATTAACGTCATCCAACTACACTGATTAAGGCATTATTTAATTTTCTTAACTTAAGTTTTCAGTTTACTCTTTCGATGTTTACTAAAAGCACTAGTTTATATCTGACCCAATGGAGTAGAATAAGTCAGTCTCAAATTTACCGCGCCTTCTTTAAGCTCTTACTACTTATTTATTATTTATTTATTTATCCATAATGTGTTTGGGCAGTGGTTGCAAATAACAGCCAATCGTCTTTCCAGCCTTAAGCTTAAACCCTTACTACTTATTTCTAGATATCATATCAAAAATGAAACAACATTACTTTAATAATGACATCGGATTCGTGTTACAAACTTATTCTAAGTGTAAAAATCCAGAGATTTTTATTAATTCCAGCATTAAATAATGAATAAAAGCCGTTAATTTATTTAATAAATTGTGACAAATTGAAAACTAATTTGCTTGCGTCCAATGGGTGCAAAATAAAACGCGAATTACATGAGAATGACCACAATAAGTGTAATAAAGCATCGAAATCAGTTTACTTGGCATCTTGGCCATCTTAAGAAGCAAGTCCGACCGCTTCATGGCTAATAAAAATTTATTGACGGCAGGACAGGCCCATGGCAAAACTCACTGCTCGGATATAAATAAAATGGGTCGTAAAAGGGACTTTATGCTGCAGTAAACACATCATCAACATATCAACTGGGCACAGATAAGCAGTTACCGGGACTGGAGCTTGGCCACGATGGGGGCAATTAGAGCCATAAACTGAGTCTTAGAACGCGGAAGAGGCGTCGGCTTGCACGTCAGCGATTTGCCACTTGATGGAAATGCTTTTAACGACAACCATCAAACAACATTCAACCCAGCAGCATCACTACAGGTGCACATTTATATGTAATACTTATTTTTTTCTAGTTTTACTATTATCCTTGGGCTAGTATTGAACATTTCGACCCGGATGCCATGTTTTTTGAGGTCGAAAGCATTTTTTCCCCGCAAAATGAGTAAATGAAATGCTTTAAATCAGCGTCTGAGGGTTTTTGGATCTTTAAATCTGGTTCTTGCAGTCTTAGTGACTTTGAAGTTTTCTTTCGATAAATGTGGTTGAATTATATAGATAGCTATAGCAGTATCTTTATAACCCGAAATCATTGCGGTGGTGAGATTTTTAATATATGTAAATTTGTATTTATGAAGATTTATCTCCAGTCCATTAGTACAGTGAAAACTACATTTAGTGCAAGGTGAAAACGCAAAAATGTTCATGATTTAATTGCAAATTTCCCAAGACAATCCTATTTGACATGGACTTTAAGAAGGCCCAAAAATAAACTTGATTAACTTGGAGTCGCAAAAGACTGATTTCTTCGGGACATTTCTTATTTTGTCCCCCAATAGGTATGTGTATGTATACATATATGTTGTAATAGGAGTGGATGAAAAAAAAAAAAACGTAGATAGAAATAACTTTCTTTCATCACCGCATGTGTATGTCGGGCACGACGTCGCGCAAATCACCCAAGTGAATTCACGCCATTTTTCAGTGTCCGTCGCTTTGTCCAGGGCAAAACGAAGGGCCGATACTTACAAAAGACATACACATACACCCACACCCCCAAAAACACATCTTTGTACATATTACATATATACATATGTGTGTGTGTGTGTATGTATGCATCTAAAAAGGCAGACCTGGGACCCCCACTTAACCGTCCGGCCCAGCTAGACCGCTGATGCTGACACGTTCGCTGTCCGTAGCCGCGCGTTCGAATACAAAATAAATATCCAATATATGCTCATGTGAGTGTGTATCCTGTTTCTGGCATATATTATAAGTGGAATAGAAAAATAAATGCGCCGTGATAAAAGTTTTCCCCCTCCCCACAAACCCAATCTCTAGTCCAAGCAAGCACACAACGCCCTTTTTCTCAAAACGTCTGTCCACTGCTGTTGCCGCCGCCGCGCCGCTCAGCTTACCGAGTCGCGACAACACGTCAGCAGCGAAGGCAATGGCAGCAGCAGCATCAGAAGCAGCAGCAAACAATAACAAAAACAGCGCGGACCACGACGACGGTGATAGCGTTGGCCCTGGCGACAAGGGCCCACCTCCAAGCCATGCCATGCCAAGCCAAGCCAAGTCACCCATCCTATATCACCCATACTACAGAATGGACGCGTCACGAAGCACGTTTGAAATATTGAAAGAAGGACATTTAGGACTAAAATGAAAGGATCGCACAATAACCCTCATCCTCATACCGCTTGCCACCCCCAATAAGGTTGCTCACACACACACACACACACACACACACACACACACACAAAATACACACATGAGCACAATCGCCAACCCATATCCAAACCGGCCTGCGAAACCCTCACATGTCTCCCGCCACCGTCACATATCCCATTTGCTACGACAAGAGCCCACACACACACACACACACACACACACACACAAATACCTATATGTATGTGTACTTTTCGCGTAAATATTGGGAGTCCTTGACTACGCGATGCGAATGATGCTGATAAAATACAAATTCTTGGGCCGCGACGCTGTCCGCTAGTGTATTTGCACAACTGTACTTACGCCAAGCCGGGCAATGGTCGAAGCGGAGGACGAGACAGAGTAAGAGACAGAAGACCACACCAAACGTGGGCGACGTCGTGGCCCATTCCTTGCCAAAAAGGAAAAACAGCAACAACAACAACAACGACGAGCTGCTGTTTAGAGGGTCGCGCGTCCAGGATGCTGAAAACTTACACTGACAATTGACTAAACTTAAAACTGAGAGATAATATCAAAAATAGACTATTCGTATAGACATCTTCAATGTGTAACGTGAGATTCCTAAAGCATTCCAAGAGAGCAAACACACATACATACATATATTTCACTATTCAAATAATTAGAAATCTTAAAATTATGGTATTAATATTGTAGTTTACACATACGCTTAAGTACAGAGGTATTCAAATTAAAAGATTTGCTTATTTTATTTCATACTATTAACATCCATAACATTCCATTGTTAGGAACAATTTTGCTCAGTGTACAAAATCTTCTTGTCCAGTTAGCGAACAAAATCTGCGACGAAATTACGCCACATGTGTTCATGCCACGAGCAAATTTTCAGCGATGCTAACGGACGGATGGCGGACAAGGGACAGCACTTTCATCTTAGGACGATTCTTTCAAGGGACCAACCCAATTCTGCCGCCAAGCGATGGGGAGATGGCAGGACATGGGCAGCATTTCTCTGTGTGTTAGCGTGTGTGTGTGCGTAGGACGAGGCAGATTGTGTGAGCGCGTTCTGATAGTATGAGTATCGCGCTAAATGGACAGCCGCCTAGCCCAGACGGCCGTGCATACACGTGCTTGTGTGTGTGGGGGTGTACATACACATACATACAAAAACGTACATATATAGAAACATGTGTGTGTGTGTGTGTGTGTGTGTGTGTGTGTGTGTGTGTGTGTGTGTGTGTGTGGGTTAGGGCCTCTGGATATGTTTGTGTGCCTTATTGTATGCCTTGGGCTCAGGAACATACACGGCCACGGCAGCCACTTTGTCCAATTTTCAGACGGTCACTTTTCGAAACGAATTTCCCCTCCTTCCACAACCAACATTAAGCATCCCACATCAACCTACCTCCATCCTACTCCACCCATCCACCACCTACCACGAACCACGACCATTGCGACGTTGTCCGCGTGGCTTGTGTGATGCTAGGCCATGAAATTGGCATTCACATTTTAGAATCCCCCTTGAACATACTTTCTTCAACCCCCACCAAGCGAGTGTTCGTTAACGTCTGTAGACCTTCGCCTTCGCCATCGCTCCCGGACTCTACTCCTTCTTAGCATCTGCGTCTGTATTCTTCATTGATAGCCTTTCGTTGGTCCTCAACCGTCCATCACATACTTATGAATGTATGTATGTATGTACATACAATGTGTGTATACTTAATGAATTTTAATTTTTATTTTTTGTAAATTTTATAAATATTTTAGCTGCAAAAAAGTGCTTTTTGCTTAAGCCAACCAAGTGAATGAGTGTAGCCACTCAATAGAGAAACCTAAATCTTAAATTTTGGTTATAAGTAGCTAACCAAGTTAAGTTAAATAATAAGTACAATAGGATGGGAAAATATTGAAATTGTTAATCATTTTCTTCTCTAGGATTCAGATTTTTATCTCCAACTAAAACTATCTCACATGATCGATTTTAGGAATGCTTTTAATTTATTTTTAATTTTATTAAAACTTGGTGAGAAGTTACTAGTCTCGTTTGACATTAAGTTAACAATCAGTCATAAATCGTTTTTAATCATTTTGTTATTTTTAATTTTACTCGTTTATAGAAAATATTTATGCATTAACCTATTTGGATTCCTCAGAGTTCTTCATCTCATCGGTTTTTAAATTCAGACGAGCATCTTTCAGTAAGGATGCTTTGACTTCTTCATATTTCTTTTGGGATTCCTCGTGTGTCAAGGTCAAACGTTGCTGAACCATGCGTTTATTTAATTCCAAAGCCTTTGCCTGTTCAACGAGTCTCCTATAATCGTAGTTGTTGAATTGATTTTCAAATTTATTAAGGAATCGAGTAAGAGATTTTGATTCGCTGGTCAACTACAAAGCAAAATATGTATAAGATGTTGTAAAATTAAGTAGAAAGAACCTCCTACTTACATCTTCGTATTGTCTTTGCAGATTATTTAGTAAATTGACAAATCGGGTTTTCAAGTCATTTAAGCATTCATTATAAGCGTACAGGGATTGCTCGGGTGTCAGTTCCTCTTGATGCTTATAGGGAATGAGGTATGGAGCCAAGAAATCAGCTGGCTTACTAGCAACCTCTCTTTTGTGCTCTTCTTCCTCCTCAAACTGCAAATTTCATATGATGGAACTTTATGCAAAATGTAATTATAAGTTGTACCAACCTGTTTCATTCGTATGGCTCTGGCGGCTCCGTTACGCAGTGGATCAAAGATTCGGAATTTTAACTAAAATGTATGCGAAATTAAATATATATTGGATTTATCTCACCATACAGTTGGTACCCACCTTAGGTTCACTTTTTTCAGTCTTGCGCAAATCCAGAATATTATTTATATCCTCATGAATCTTTTCAAATTGCTTGCACACCCGATCCTCCTGTTGAAGTTGGTCTAATAGCAATCTATACAATTCCAAATTGGTGCGATGGGGATCTAAGGGATTTGCCTGGCAAAAATATATTTGATTCAGAATATATAGATGATTGAAGTTGCTTGAGATTTTCATCTTACTTTATATATTTTGGTTAGTTTCTCATCATAAACAAGTTCCTTGCCATAGTCGGGCTTCGGTGGTTTAGTAAACTCAACTGTTGTTGCAGTTAGAGCTCCGAAGGTATAATGGAATTTTAATACAATTTTATTTTGCTGAAATAGGAATGTTCTTGTGGCTATGTCATTTTTCACCACATCATAGGAAGGTCCTTTATTAAATTTCTCGGTGACTTTCTGTGAAATTCATTTGTTATTTACATTTAACCACAATGTCGAAGAGTACTCACCTTAAGCGTAGATGAATCCGGCTTATACTCAAACTCCCTGTACCAACAATTGTCAGAGCGTCCTTTATAGTGTAAAACAGTTACACCCGGATTAAGTTCCACACACTCTAAAGAGTCTAGTCTAGAGTTTGAAAAGAAATGCATTATGCGTTGCATCGAATGATCCGAGAAGTACTCCATTGCTAAATGAAAAAAAAAATTCACTTATAATAGAAATGATTAATTTTTCTGGGCAGTATACAAACATTTTAAACTATCGTTTCTTCCTTTGGCGAATATCTCCTCATATTTGTCGGTGGCATATGTGTATTTCAGGTAACGCATTAGGTCGAAACGATTCTCATAGTACTCATAGCGAACTCGTGGACTCCGACACTCGTTGTCATTGAAAAGAGTTAGCTGCATGACCTTGCCATCTTCCTGGGCATATGGAGAGAAGCGTTCATGTATCGCCCCCTTATACTGAATCTCTTTGGCAGAGTTTGGAAATCGTTGTTCAAAGTCAGCTAGACCAATATGCAGTTTATCAACCCATATGCATATTGCATCCAAATGCTTTTCATCGTTTATATCATGCTCCTCTTCAGCAATATTTTCATCTGATGATTTCTTATAGACCCGCATTTCTGGCGGTTCACCTGGCAGCATATGCTCCCAGTCAGTTGTATCTCGAAGATCCCAGCGTAAATCGCCGACTCTCTGATAAGTCTGCTTGTTAACGTAATAATTGTACTGGTTCCAAACACTGTCAACCAAAATATATTGCTTACAGCTAGTCTCACATATAAACCCAGTTGAAGGCTCAATGAAAATGGCTGAAGGAGGCGCTTCGACAACATCACCATTTACATCTGTGTAGGTAATGCGTGGTTTTATACTCCAAGGAGCATTGTTTATAATCACTACCCAGGCATGTGAGCGACGGTAATGATAACGATCTACAGCAAGCAATTCCAGATCCTTTAAATCAGGTTAGATTAAAAGATTAAGGTAAAATCTGCTGTTGGCTTTTAGAGAAATGTGAAGCCAAAATACATACCTCCATTTGCTTTCGTACGATATTCTCTTCAATCAGATTTTGTTCTTCAGCCTTTTTTCGGTGCACCTCGGCCATTTCTTCTTCCAAATGACTTTCCAAGTCCGGTAGTGGACGCAACTTATACTTGTGTCCCGATTTTTCTTCTACGGGTTTTTTCTCTTCAGCTTCAAACTCCTCAATTGGAAATGGATAGGGAATATCAAGTTGATCATTAATGACAGTCTCTTCACGTGCCACACCAGATACAACCAAAGCTGGATGTCCTGCCCCAATAAGCATGCTAGCCAATAGAGTAGCCATCTCATATGAATTACCCTTTCGTTTTCGCAGCAATGTATCGGGTGAAATGAGACGTGTGGGCTATAAATGAAACCATAGATGTGAACATTAATGCCTTGAGTTAGAAGATTCAAAAGATGTTTTCTCTATTTCTATCATGTAGTAACAATTCATATTAAGTCTCACAATCAGTCTCATGTGATTCACACCTTGTCGATGTTCAGTAAAATATATGTCAAAATCTGTTGAAATCATTTGATATGTGTTGCAGGATTCCAATGCTATCGTTAATTAGGGCATAGAATATTTTGAAATGAAATATATGCAAACGCGATGGACACATCCTGGGCAAAATAGATTTACCTTGGTACACACAGCTAGAAGAATTCCAGGAAGTGTCGCAAGAACCATTGCACAGCACGAGACAAAAGGAAGATCTTGCTAGCTACCTTTGACAACATCTACCTACAAAAACATGCCACACTCACCATCCAAGGACCAAGACCTCCCTAAACGGCTGTCAGAAATCGCTGACGCAGCTGGAGATAAGGCAAAACTCGTTTTCTTTTTTTTTCGTTTTTTCTCCTTATTTATTGATTTGGCGTGGGGTGCGATTTTACGGCTATGTACCGTCTAATTAAGTCGAGAATCTTAGAAATAGTTAGAGCAATGGAAGAAGAAATTTTAGTGGAGCACAAAATTTCAAATTGAACAAATTTTAGGCTTGTGTTGAAGCTATTAGACACATTAAAGGGTCCCCCATATAATTGATGAATAATTATATATGCTAATTCATCAATTGCCCCTTCAGATGAACCAATAGAGTTAAATATTCATATAAATAGATGTATGTATGTACATATATACCCCCATATACACAGATACATATGTATAGATAAATGCATTGAAATATATTTTTAAGAATCGGATCAGGAACTAGTCAGTTTTTGTTGTTATTCTGACTGTTGTTGTCGTTGTTGCACATTGCGGCGAGGCAGTAAATCCCACTCCTCCTAAATCCGTCTTGTCTTTTTCTTATGCTTTTTGAACGTTTACCTGCAATTCAGCAACTGCCTCGTAGGGGTGTGCGTTTCCTAATGTCACTGTGCCTTAGTGTCATTCATCTTTATTCCTTTTCAAGGAAGACTTAGGAGGGAATCCTGCGATTGCTTGGAATTAGGCGCAGCGGGTGAAACTGTGAAGCGTAACGAAATGGCCATTAACGCTTGCATATCTAACAATTATTGCTGGCTATACTATGTCTTCTATCCTTTGCACAACAGTCGTTGACATTGCTCTTTGTATGAATACAGGAATACATGTATGTACGTACATGCATACAGATGCATATGTGCATACACAGATACACCATAGAAATACAATATACACATGTACATACGTATGTACATGATACATACTGATCAACAATTAATGTTTGTTTAGTGGCATTTCGGTTAGTAGGGCTTACCTATTTGAAATTAGCAATCTTTCTAAAATCGAAGTTTAGGAAGAAATTTCATTTAAAAATTCTAAGACTTATAAATGTACCTAGGTAAATCCACAAACCTCTGGTGAAGTTACAAATAAAGTTTATGGAATGAATTAAAATCGTGATTTAGGCTTCTTTAACCCTTTAGTTAATCAATGAAATAAATTAGATTTATTTGGTCTATCAAGTCTTTTTCTTTCGAAATTGTTCTACTTTGAAAAAGTAAAGAAAGGTAGTTAAATACATAAAATAAAGGCGTAGGTATTACGTAATTTTGCAGTCTGATTGCAAATTCAAGTAGAAAGAAACTCATATCGAATGCAGGATTTGGAAAAACGAAATCACATTATGAAAATCGTAAAATCGCCACATGAAGCCCTAGGAATCCCAACACTATGGAGGCGTAGCAGGCGTCTGTTCTCAGCAGGGGCAGTGAAATACATTGCGTTCGAGGTCAAACCCATTCGCTTCTCGAATCGGTTAGTCAGCCAACCGACTAGCCAGTCAGTCAGTCGGTAGCGTCTAATTGAATTCAACACACGGCAATGACTGGGAACTGGAGTGAGATGGAGCAGGAGCAGTAACAGAGGTAGCGACAGAGTCAGGAGAGGTAGCGTAACGAGGAACGGGCGCAATCCCCTAAGACTTTGGTTTACAGTTTCTGTTCTGTTCGGTCGTCGTCGCGACGACGGGTTGTCGCGGTGGTGGCGCGAAATAAGAAACGCTTCAAGGTTATTCGAACGTGTTAAATTAGGATCAAGTCATGTATTCGCATTCGCAACAACAATGGAAAAAGCGAACATGACGAAAACAAAGGGACGATTGCACACACTGAGGAGGCACAGAGAGGCATCGAGGAACGGGCGCCCCGGCTACTTGAACAAGGGGGCACATCTCGAATTACAAAAACGACAACGTCCATCTGAGCCAAAAGAAAGAAAGAAAAAATTGCGCCAAAAGCAGCGAAATTCGCAAAAAAAAAAAAAACAGCAAAAAAGAAACAGAAAGGGTGGCAATGGCAGCAACAAAGTCTGGCGAGACAGAATCACTTCCAGTTGCCACCCTGCTGAAAGGCAGCTAACGCTCGCGGGTCGCAATTCAAAACAATGCGGACAACCGACAACCAAGGAGCTTAAGACAGGGACATAGAGGCGAAACCGACACGTTGCTTTTTGCCTCCGAACAGCATTGACAACATAATGCAGTGAGAGAGAGAGTGAGACTCGGAACATCCACCCACTCGAGCCCATGCCCATCCGTTACTTGCACTAACCTGGGGGCGAAATGCTCACATGGGAGGCACACATCGCTTATCGGGACGCATAATGAGCCGCTGCCACTCTTTGTGCCCAGAGTGGTAGGAAACAAAGCGGTGAAATTCAGCGCGATTCCTTAAGTTCCCCCCAAACCCCACAATACCGAATGTCTACGCCTTCGCATCAGGCCAACGTCTCATCCTGTGTCATCCCGGGTAAGTCCCCAAGCCCGAGAAATGTGTAAGTTTTTAAATGAGCACACACACGATGAAAATCAGCGACTTAACCCCTTTATGATAATGTACTGCACGGAAGTGTTATTGTCCTGGGGACAAAAGGACACACGGCATCAACACTAGCGACCATAATACGCGCGGCAAACCCACCGCCTTGCCTGGCCTCACTCGCTCCCAGTCAGCCTTTTGCGAGCCCTGTAATCACAGGCAATGATGATACATACTCGCCGACGTCCACGACCGCAACCCTAAACCCGAAACCATTTCAGGTTTGCGCGTCTTACTTAATATGGTCATATATGTTTATATTTACGTTCGCCGGCAAACATATATGTATGTATGTACTTAAACTCATACAGACATCTACAAAGAAGAAGAACTTTTATCATTATTCGCGCTGCTGCCACTCCGGTGGGCCTAGGGGACCGGGCCCATCAATGCTTTCTGGGATGAAGCACGCATCTTGAAAATGGTAAAGGATTAAGAGATAAAAACGCGAAATCAAGACTTCTTATTTATGTGAAATAAGAGTAGTATGTTGTAGTCAACCACCATTTGAGCCGAACTATATACCCTACACGCCTCTGAAAGCCTAAACTATGATGATTAGATTGAAGTCCAAGTTTTTGGTAACAAAAAGTGTATGTCGAGTTAGAGAAAGCTAGGGCCAACCTTAATTCCGCGCTTGCAAATAAACCGTGCACACGTTGGCTTCATTTTGTCACTCTCGTCCTTAAAACTTGTGCACGTTGCGTACTTAAATATTGGTCCTAATGCGAATACTTCACACTTGAGCCCATCAGAGGCAGTTAGAGGGCATTAACCATACCAAGTAAGGATATTGCTTAACGGAAAAGGAAAAAGGCGAAATTGAATATTATCAAACGAAACCAATTTTAATAATCAGTGTAGGTGGCAGTGCTTTCTTGGGTATTTAATTATTGTTCGGTAGCAATAAAGAGCTAATTGAAGATGCATTTCGATTTAATAACATCTTCCATGACAGACTACTTCTTCTGTGTCATGTCGATTCGAATAACTTTGCCAACAAAACAAGGATAATACACGTATGCACAACGACCATAATGATTTTCAAGTCTGCAGTGATGTCTAAAAATGAGATTGGACTGATGGACATGGACCACTGGACGGACGGGCGGACGGACTAACGGAGTGAGTAGAAGTGGACATAAAGCAACCAAACGACGTTGCACAACTTACAATCACAGATTCGGTCCAAGTCACATGGAGATGCCCGCAGCTAGGATATTTGCTGCGACGACGATGACGTCGCTAAGAATAGAGAGACGGGGTACATAGAACGATGGGAACAGCGCGAATCCAGACAGATGCGAACGTTGCCGGTTACGGCAATGGCTCTGACTTTGAGTCAGACTGCGGCAGCGAAGTTGGCATCAAGTTTGTTGCAGTCACGAAAGCTATTGATGCTGCGCTGTTGTTGTCGCGCCCTTGTCGTGGGGACGCGAGAGCGGAAGTTCTGCGATTTAAACTGGACATGGCATGGTAAACAGAAGGAGGAGGCACTCAGACAGGCACAACCAGAGCTATCACCTCACGGCCGTTGCCGTTCACTCGGTCGTTTGTCCATATATGGTGAAGTTTTGTCTCTAGATGTGAAGAGTCGTTGGCCGTCGTCAGCAAGGGGTCCTTCTTTGTGCCAATATGATGCAAGCCAAAGGGTTTAGAAATGGGGTTTGGGTTGTTTGGTGTCTGGGGCGGATGGGGTAAGGGAAATGTTATAGGCCTTTGCCGCGAAATTGCTGCTCTGAGTTGGATGGCTTGGATTTGCCTCACCATTGCTCTGATCTCAAGTGGGTTGTACATTGTGCCTTTACTGGGTTGAGTAAATGAGGTACGACAGACGGCTTCCCTCTATCACATATGCATAAACTGGCATACGTGTGTTGTGTGTGTGTTCTTTACACACATACAACCTACACTCACAGACACATATCCTACGGTTCGTCAGTCAGTCAGTGTCAGGCGCGTCCTCATCGCTAAAATCGCGAAGCGTTTGTGGGCAGAAGGACGAAGTATGTGTAATGTTTGGCTGCGGCTATTGAAAGTCGTCGCGAAGCACGTCGTCGCAGTCGTTGTTTCTGCTGCTTTGCCGCAGGGTGGCGACTGCGGACTTAAGTTGAATTGGCATGGGGTTGCGCTTTGATTGATGTAGGGAGCACAGTAACTCGTTTCTACTGAAATCTTGTCCTGCCTTTCTTTTGCCATCATAGAAAGGAGCATTTGGCGTAGACAACGGCAGCAATTGCTGCTCTAAACTGTGGGCCATATGGCTTGAATTTTCTTTAAAAAACAAAGTAGCAATAAAGAGTAACTTCTCGATTAGTACTAATGATCGAAATAAAAGTATACGATTCAATAGCTATAGTAGCTATCATATAGAAACTAATTTCAATATATGTATGTATAGGTATATATATATATATAAAATTGTAGATAATTTAATTTTTCTAGATTCAAATTTACACTTACTTGCATATTCTTCATATAGTAAAGGACCTTATTATAGATTTTAGTGAAGAAGCATGCTTTATTTGACTAAGATATTTTTGTATTTTTCGTAACATTCAGACCACTGTGCAAAGTGCAAAGGCGACCCATTGATTTCTGTTTTCATAAAAATTCGCGACTCTGTGCATTGAACCGGAAGCAACAGCGTTTCCATCCCTTGTTTGTATTGGATTTCATTGCACGGTAGTCTGTCTTCCATTCTACTTAGTGACATTTTGTAGAATAACGAAACAATGAAAGAAAAAACCCGTCACCAATATGGAAGACTAGTTTTAGTTACGTGAAAAAAAAAAATCAAAATTAAAAATGTAAATACGAGTTGTAAGTGGAAAAGAGCATTCTAAAACTAATTAGTACGAATTCAATTTTAGTTAATTTCACATATGTATATGTATGAAAAGAATTAATATGCCTGTACTTTCGACAGTACACGGAACTAAAAGATACCCTACACTTGACATGCATTCCATGGCTTAGATCTATTGTGGAACTCGCGCTTAACTTCATGAGTGTATCGGACTATAAAAATCAATATTAATTCACAAAAGGAAGCCACTACGATAGAATCATCAATATGTGTCCATGTATGTGGCCTAGCACTATGCCAACAGCACAAAATGCGCGTCAAATCGCGATTTTATGTTTTACATCGCATCTGCAAAGTGTTCACGTAAACGTGCCTTCCTTGGCGACAAGTGGCCCGTAAAGGACATCACTCTCGAAGACACAGCGTCAGCGCCTTTTACTGGCTTATAACCCCAATGGGTCGCCAATTTTTTGTACCCCTTGCACAAGTTTCAAAATTTTTAACAATGTAACTAAATTAAATAACAAGAATAAGTACCTCGTATCGTCTTCTTAAATTTATTTATTTATTTCATTGGGTATACAGAAAGTCGAGTTGGAATTATACAATTCCACGGGCTCAATGAAACGAGTGGTGACGTTCGTTCGTTCCACTAACGAATCAACTTTAACATGCATGTATTGAGTGCGATGAAACTTTCAAAGAAAAAAGAGTAAGGTGGCCTTCTTTCTTTCGGTTTGCTCTGATGTAGTTTCCTTTCCTGCCTCGATTTGTAGGCATTTTCCTGCGTACTTGAGTGTTTGATAAAACATGATGACATAGCAGCAAATGGCGCATTTTCCAAGGGAACAAGAGATGCTGGTACCGCATTAAAAAAGTACATATATAGCAGGACGGTTGACTTGGGTGCAATAATTATCGCAGTTCTTTATAAATATCAGTATCACAAAGATTGCTATATTTTGGGAATTGTATAATCAAAATAGAAGTCATGCGAAAATTGCTTATGGAACTTAGCTTGGCTTAGCATGTTTGAAATATAGAAAACAAGTATCAAATGAACATTGAATTTTTAATTTGGAAATAGTTAATCGATGGCTAGAATTTAGAGCATGTAGCGGAGAAATAATTTGAGTGTGGTTCACATCGTTTTCTCTTCCTATTACTATCAGGTCATGTAATACGACAACCTAAATATTAAGTCATTGAATAATATTCAGCCTTTTCTGTAGGAAAAAGAAAATATATGAAACTAACTTATAGCTGTTTGCTTTTTGGTGAATTCGTCTAAATAACTGATATTTCTCGCATTCATATAAAGGAGAATCATGACAAGTAACTACATATTATAAAGTTTCTAAAGACTATTATTGCCCACTATCAGTTAATTAAAATATCCAAATTTTATTGTAATTTTCTTTTTACAATTTCTCCTTGAGGAAGTGAAAATAGCAAGTGCAATAAAATGGCATCAGAACTGAATCGAGTTATATAGTTAAGCAAGCTGCATATGGGGCTAGCTGAGTGCATGCATTTCTTCATAAGCTAGCCAAATACATATTTATATATAAAGTAAGTAGATATGTATGTATTTGCTATACATGGTATGCATGTGGCGTATATTTACATATGCTCGCCGCATAAGCATTTACGGTCATTTATATTTATATACATATGCCAGAATGCATGTACGTACATATGTATGTACATACATATGTATGTTTGTATGTATGTATGTATGTAGGTATGAATGTAGATATGCAAATGTTTTTGGACCTATAGCAATTAGCAACTGATTGAACCTGCACATACGCTGCAAGCGTCTGGCTCTGGCTCTGGTTCAGGCGCTGGCTCCGGCTTTGGCTCGTATCAAGCATTGTCCATCTTAGGTCCAAAGAATATCTTAACAATGCTCTACCGAACACATAAGATATGGGGCGGCAACGGCAATGGTGGATGGCAAGTGATGGAAGTGGTGGTAGTGGCTCAGCTAAGAATACAAGAAAAACTGCATGTGTCTGCGTTATTTGCATGTGGCTCGCACTCGAACGATTCTCGGAGCTGGATGCAGCCGTACATTGCTGACGCAGTGGGTGGATAAAGGATAGAGGATGTCATGTGGATGTAGATGTAGAGGGAATAGGTATACGTATACATGTCTTGCCTTGCCTTGCGTTGCTTTGCTTTGCCTTGCTGCATATACGTACATAGTTTAATTTTGAAAAGGATTCGGCCGCACGTTGCTAAGAGCTTTTGCCAAAGTCATCTCTGTCGCACGTGTGGAGACCACTTGCTAGCTCCGTCTCTATACGTCTTCGTTGTTCTCTGTCTAGCAACAGCAGTGGGGAGCACAGGGCACGATGCAGATGCAGTGAGAGTCTGGAAATGGTCAGCAGTTGGTGGTCGAAAATTCTGCGTCTGCCATGCCCCAACTCAACCGCTTCAATTGTTTCAAATTCTCCACTTTCTCCGCCTGCACACACACACACACACACATAGATATAGAAACCGAGGCAGAGACAGAGAAAGCAGAGGAAGCGGCAAAAGGCAGAATTTAGCTTAGATTGGAAGGACAAATGCCAGCCTGCACGTTTGCCTTCTTCTTACGCGGCATCCTGGGTAGTAGTCCTGGCTGGCGAACACACAGAATTTTACACAGGTAATGGTTAGCTGACACAAAAGAGCTCGGACATCGGCTCGTCCTCGTCCACATTCTCGTCCTCGTCGTCGTCCTCGGTGGATGGCGGCGGGCGAATTAAAACAAAGAAGCTACGAGCTCAAATATGCAAATCATAGCAACAACAGCAACAGCAGCAGCAGCAATGACCAGGCAATGTATACAGCAGCACAAAATGGAATAAAGTGAAACGTAAGGAAAAGGATTCCGAGGCGGACGAATGGAACTTGCGAGAGTTGCGGTTTTCGTTTGCTCAAATCGCCTTAGCTTAGACAAAACTGCACACAATGGGTAGAAATTGCCGTTGCTGTTGTTGCTTGACGATGCCTAGTATGTAGTCCTGGCTTGGCCTGAGTTTGCCTGATGAGTAAGGGGTTGCTTGCACTGCCGAAAAGGACTAACTAGCTCGACTGGTCATTGCTTGCGAGGGCTGCGGACAATGGATTAAATTGTTTCTGCATTTTGCCGCACTGCTACAAAATATTCTTTGATATTTCTACCCAAAACACAATTAGATCTGTTCATACGAATTGGGCAGCAGATTTGACCCACTACTAACTAGGGATAGGGATATGACGAATGTATTAGAAGTGAGTTTGATCTTCCTATGAACTTATGCATGTAAAGATTATAAGATTCAAAACTGATAAGTTTAAGTTTAATCTGTCCACTGTGTTTTGTTTCCCATTCCATATACATTATGTTCCATAAATAAATAACAGATCTCTTATAGATGCCCGTTTTAATTTCTTGCAGTTGTATACTTCAAATCCGTAAATATGTGTAGGAGAAAGTGCACACTGTACGGAATGAATATACACCCACAAAACTGAAAATTTTGTTTTTCAAACAGCTATACAAAGACAATGTGGTAGGTGGAGGGTGGTGGGACTGCCTTGGGCAGTGGGTGGATATGTGCTAGAAATCAAACGGAGACGTATGTATACACATAAACACACATACATATACATGTGTATGTACATACATACATACATATATATATATATATAAGAATATATCTACCACAGATACACAGAACTACGGATCGCCCAACAACAACAACAACAAAAACAAGGATGATGATGATGATGACCAACGTCCAGCCCCATACGCCTTCATCTTTCAATTCACGCGAAAATTTCCTTCGCCGACATTGCGTAGTGAGGTGTGATGAGGGCGACAGAGATAGAGAGAGTGAAAGAGGGTCAGGATGAGGACGGGGACGAGAGTTTGAGGTTGGAAGATGGAGATGAGATGACGGTCGATGGTGACAGAGATGCTAACGGGCGGGGGGTGTCGGGGCGAAAGTGAATCGAGTTTAGTTGAGGACGACGAATTCGTAATTGTGCGCACACACGCAACAGCACGAAGCCATCACACAGAGCAAACTCTAGGGCCGTGTAGAAAACAGACCTGACGTGGGCAGGGGCATGAGCATGGGCAGGGGAATGGGGTTACTTGCTTGCCGTAGTGGACGACAAATCGGCCGTTGGAAGGACGTCGACGACGGCGGCGACGGACGGCACAAAGGCAGCCGGCAAGGAGCTACAGATATTAGAGAAAGAACGCTAGCAAATGAGAGGACGAAAATGGAAAATTTTGCCTCGGTGGACAATGGTCCTTCTGTTTGTCGGTCGGTCAGTCAGTCGGTCTGTTGTACGGTATCCAGGACGGGTTGTTGCTAGCGATAAGAGGGGGTAAAGGGGGCGATTTACCACCGCCGATGAAAATCTGAAGTATGTCTGTATGTGTATATATATTTATACATACATATGTACGTATGTGTGTGTATATATATATTCATCCATACATACATACATATAGACGTGTGTTACCATGAAGCAGCAACTCTAAATTTTCGCAGCAGCAAACGCTAAGGATGTTGATGTGCCAGCGAAGAATATGCGTGTGCGAACACACACACACACAGTGCATAGGTGTGTGTGTGTGTGTGTGTGTGATGACCGACCCGGGCAGGCTTTTTAGTACGAAGGATATATTTCTTGCCAATGCAGACCCTGTCCATGGCAAAATCTTGTCTTCTGTTATTATTGCTAGCTGTTGTCTTCCTCCGTGTACGTGTGTGTATGTGAGTGTGTGTGTGTTGCGCGGCTGGGTAGATACACATATATGTACATACACAGATGAATTCAAAAACCTTTCTTGCCGATTCCTCGCAAAGCGACATTATTCTTGTCTTTTTCGGCATTATTATAGTCACTGACCAATGTTGGCCACATCAATTTGGCATATTCATATGTGTAGCAATCTCCCTTTGGTTAAATAGTCACATATCTTTGCATACATTTCGACTCAAACATACATACTTATGCATACACAACAAGAAGTATGTACTTTTACGTACATAGATGGGATAACTCTGCAGTTAATATGAGAATGAACGCTTTTGTTAATTTAGTAATGCTTCAATTAGGCCTAAAATGGAAATTTATACAAGCCGGCACTTAAACTTCTTCCTCCTACCAAAAATCAAAAATATGGTTTTCTTAAAAAACAAATATTTATTTTTACATATTATCCAAATACAAGGAGAAATTTTCACTAAGAATAATAATTTAAATTCTTCACTAAGCGAAACCAGCTTAAAAATTTTCTACACCAAAAAAATTACTCATACGACGTGCTGTCAGCAAAAAAAATATTGAGCAAGAAGGAGTTTAATCACATGATCGGATCACTGCTGTATATACATACATACATATACATATGTGTATGTATAAATGTATAAATTTAACAAAGTCTAACAAAATTGAAGGATTTTTTTTACTAAATATTATTATTTATATGTATATACTTCAATTATAGATCGATTTTTGATTCCTCGAAGACGCAATGTTTAAAAGCTCTAACACAGAATATTTATTTATTTTTAAATTTATGATTGGCACATTTCCTCTAACTTATTTGAATACTATATAATATTCGCCTACGGAATAGAGGTTTTAGTATTCTAAAAGAAAATCGACGGTGGTAGCTAAATCCTAATGTCCGCTTAATGGAGGCGATTTTTAAGAGAATTATCAGTGTGACTCATTTGCATTGAATCCAGGGAAAATGTTATGCTGGGTACGTGTTTTTATTCAAATATTATATAATATTCGAAAATAATGGGCATAGTGAAATCCTCAGTCAAAGTATAAACTACTATTTAGGAAAAACGATTTAAAGGAATGAAAAATGTCTATTGCAATCTTATAAATCACAGCTTTTTCAAGACGTGTCTCAATTGTCTCTACTATAAAGCAAAGGCTCAGAGTATGGAAGATTGTACCATAAGAATACATATAGCGCCTTGAAATTAAGACAACATTTTTGGCTAAGACATTGCTAGTGAGGCTAAGAAAGCTTCAAGATGTTCTGCTTCTTACATTAGAACTAATATACATCTAACCTAGCAGGACATCTTTCGAAGGATCGCATAAAGCATTTCGTATGATTTGCCCGAGAGGTTTGCGTGTGTGCGTATGTGTGTTTGTGTATATGTATACACTGTATGCATATTGTGTAAGAATTGTTGCTCTTGCTTGCTTTTTATGGGGTGGGACTTCAAATAAAGTTGAGTGTGGGGTCTTCTATTCGGTTGCAACGAACCGAACCGAACATACATAACAGCTGCTTCGCTGCCAATAGTTCCTTGCCAATGTTTTTGGCTCTCTCTTTCTGTCTCTCTGACTATGTCAGAGAAACGGAAAGCAACTCTCTTTGGTATGTAAGAGCGAAAGAGTGTGACAAGCAAACAGAAATGGTGATAAAGATGCGCATCAAAACAAACCAGACAAAAGTATCCAAAGCCAATACCAAATATCAGCAAAAGCAACAGCACATGGCACATGTCAGTGCCCCAAAGTGCATGTGTGTGTGTGTGATATAATTAGCCATTGCCGGATGGCTAAGCTACTTAGCCAAATCAATGTTTTACTCTAAAGATAAGGCAAAGAAGTGGCCAGTGAGGCAATTTCTCGTCTTAGAAGAAACCGGTCGACTGCGCACCAGAGATCGCATTTTAAAATTTCTGAGACATCATGAGAAGGATGTTTGTGTATGCCAAAAAACAGGCAAGAAGGCAACTTATATGAATGCCGAATGTTTCGAACGCCTTCCCTCTATCCTAGCAAAATACACGCACAGCATGTACGCACACACACACACACACAAACACACTCATATATATGTACATAGACATACTTACTTACATACATAGTTGCACGCAGCATTCGATTTCGCTCGTTTTTGCACATAAACATCACATGCCGTGGTCTCGGTCACACTTCTTATTTCGACCTATGGATGGACCACCCCAACCACCATCTCCGCAGGTCCCAGAAGTCCTCCTTCACGACGCAAAAATACAGCACATAGGCATATAAGCCCTCCTCAGAAGAAGTAGGCCTGCTGCTGCTGCTGCTTGCTTATAGAGGCTAAAAAGGATGTGCGCCGACTGACCGGCAGCACGAGCGTCGTCGTCGTCGTCTTCGTCCATGTGTCGGTGAATGTACATATGCATATCTATGTGTGTGTGTGAGTGTATGTAAGAGTATGCTTGAGTGCGATTTTGAACGCAGTCTGTCCAGTCTGCCGGCCTGTCTATTCGATGTAGACGTACAGTGTGCCTTCTGTGGTTGGGCTGGCCAACGAGAGCAATATAGCAAGCAATGGCTCTGGACACGGTTCCAGCGACGGCGACGCCGTCTTCGCTGCCATCTTCGACGTTATTAATCATTGTACACTTGGCTGTCACCGAAAAAGGCCGCGAATACGGCAAGCAACAGCAACAAGGATAAGGAAGAGAGAGAGAGAGAGAGAGAGAGAGAAAGAGAGAGAGAAAGAGTGCAGAGGAGCGGGCTGTGAGGACTGACACCAACACATTCGCACAAGAAAAAAGAAACAAGCCAACAAATACAAATAACAACAACTAAAGACAAACTGACCATACACGTGTAAATAAACACACAGATACTCACACTTACTTGCTCACACATATATACATACATACAGAGACACACACACACACACACACACACATTAGCCAACGCCAACCACCTCGTGTGAGCTCGCTGCCAGGAGAAACAACTGAGACAGAGGCGCGAGTAACATGAACGTGGGACTTTAAATTTTTGCGTGGTCGTCGTCGTCGTCGTCGTCGTCATCGTCGTCGTCGCCGTTGCCTTTGCCGTTGCCGTCGCCTTCGTGCGGAAATTCGCCGCGTGAAAATCAAAATTCGCTCACGTTTCTGCGTTCGCTGCACCGCGGTAGTTTGTCGCCGGACGCTAGCTGCTTAGGTTGGCAGAATACTTGTGGACGGCATCGCGGTCACATCCTTTCGACAGCCGGTCATTAAAGCACGGTGTTTTTCGCGACTTCCTTTGGCTCATCAATTGAACACACATCAATCTAATGCCTGTGCGAATATATTCTTAAACTGTTTTCTGTGGATTTTCGTGCTACATAAATAATATTTGAATAAACAATTTGAAAGATAAGAAAATCAGCAACAAAGAAAAAAAAACCGTTTTGAGCTTATAAATCTATTGGAGAGTGAACACGTTGACCGGAAGGGATCCTATTTATTTTTCTCCCTGAGGTGCATTAAAAAGGTTAGTATTATGTTTGGAAATTGTGAAACTACTTCCCCAAACAATTAACGTTAAACAATTAATAACTTTGTGTTGACAACAAAGTTTTCTTTAATTAGTGTTTTAACCTTGACTTTGATAGACAATATATACATAAATAGGTATTTATATTAATCAAACATTAAAAGACGTCAGGTAGGAAACTATTTGAGACTGAATTTTAAGAAAAAACTATTATGGAAAAGTGAGTTTATCAGTCTCCAGAAAATGAATAATATGATTTCCTTGTTAATTGTGATAATAATAATCTTGAATTAAAGCGTGAATTAAGAAATTATCGAACGAGTGTTGAAACTTTGAAATATTTGCTAATATTTTGATACACAGAATGTATGAATGTATGTATCCATTTAATTGATCTACAATCCTAATTAATATGTTATATAATGTGTTTAATGCTTTTTTTGTGTTGTTTACTAACACATTTGAACTGTACATTTTTAAGGGAATGTGTCCCTTTGCTAGATCGATCACAGATACAAATCTTTGGATATTTATCTAAAAACCGAATTCCAAAAACACAAAAATTTTAGTTTTTTTCCCCATAATTAGAGGTTAAATCAGTCTATTATTAATTCACCGCACCACCGATCGTTAGGATCATTAAATTCTAAAATCACTATCATCACCATAAGAATATGGAAAACGATGCATTAATACAAGTTGTCGAAACCAATCATGGTTTTTTATAAAGAAAGTTTACTTTTAAAAAATAAATCTATTGGAAAACTGCATGTATGTATAAACTTGAAAAGATGAATATATATAGAGTATTTTCATATGAGCAAAATATCTTTAAGTAGTTAACTAGTTTGTTGAGTAACTTTTTTAAGATAAAACTTAGTGTTCAACGGACTAGCATGGATGAAGCCGATCTATTTTTGCATTTTGGGATAGAAATCGCTCTCGGAAGTCGGAAATATGTATATAAAAACTATAGAAAATAGAAGAAAACAATATCAAAATATAAGACATGGTGTATTTTTAATACAGATCTGTGCCCTGATTTCACCCCCGTTGTGTAGGACCTATCTCAAACTTGGGATACTACGTATAGACTTGGTGTATAAGGTTTCTTTAAAAATCAATAGGTATATTTGACAATCCTTTATTGTATATGTTATATATTGATTGCATGGTATATCGAAGTCGTTATAATGTTTGTATGATGTTATTCGATGTTATTAAACTAAGACTTGAACTAAAGTTGAAAGTGAATTTGTTCAGTTTGTGTATGCATGCTAATCGCTACTTAGTATCTATTGACCAATATTGTTATTATTTTACAATTAATAGGAGTTTTACACGTTTAGGACGTTTTGTGACTAAAAATCTCCTAATCTCGTGTGAGTGAAATGTCAAATGCTTTCTAGAAAGATGAAAAAATTCGCTTAAATTAGTAAATTACAATTACACTTGACCTTTTCGTGTAATGCATTACTTAATCGTTAGTTAAAATTCAATTATTTCAGCATTTTTTAAAAAACATATTTTTGTTACATTCAAAATTGTTATTGATCTATAATAGCCACACAAAAGAAAAGTACTTGCAGAATATAAAGATTGATCTATTTTTTACCTTTCGAACTAAGCTTTTTATTAACAGATGTTAGTTACATAAATTCCCTTGATCAAATTGATCAATTAGGGCGTAAATTTTCCGTCATTTGCTTAGCTAGGATATAAGTGTTTGCCTCGAGTTCTGTTACAGAAATGTTTAAAATACAAATACAAATTCAAGCATATGCAAATTTATGTACATCTTAATTTATATATATATATAAACTCCTGTAGTTTATATATGTATATTGGTTAAAAAGCAGTAGTGGAAATTCCATGAGAATTTCGGTTGAGCCGAATCATGGATTTTCAACAGGTGTAACCCTTAGTAGTCTAACACGCAGAAAGCTATCACTGTTACTTTTATACATACTCACACTATACACCATTGGCCATCAGACAGAATAAACTTTTTCTTTTATAGACTTCTGATTTTTTGTGTATTTTATTTCTTTTTCTACATTAACTCAGACGGACATATATCAGACTTACAAATATACAGACACACAAATATATCAAAACCTTTCTTCACACACATAAACATCCATATGTATGTTTGTATGTGCATATTGCTACTAGTTCTGTCGTTGACCTCCATTTACCAGACTGTCCTAGTCCTTTTTTTTCCTGCTCCATGCTCCATGCGATTCCTGTCTGTGCCTCTGTCTGAGTAAGTTCAATGCGAAGCCAAAGAAACGATAAAAATAGTAAATACAATCAAATTATAATTGTATATAGGAAAATCACAAGCTTTTAACACACTTACATATACTTATACACATGGATATATGTATGTGCCCCCGTCTGTAGGTATGTGTGGAGGTATATTCCCAAACGGTCAGACGGCTGCCCATTACTATCACGTATGAGTGTGAGAGTGTATACATTGGTATGTCTGTGTATGTGTGTGGCATCCCAGCACTAGACACAGACAAAAACGAACTCTCGGACACACACACACACATGGACAAACTTGGTGTAATTCTTTTATATTTATTTCTTTCATCTTTTCTGTTGTTACTAGATTTCTTTTTTTTTTTTGCTTTTTTTCATTCACTTCTCCGCACTGTCCCAGTTCGGTTCGTGAAAAGTTTAATGGCGCGCCGGCTAGGACAAGGACGGACCTTGTACGAAAGAGAAAGTAAAAATTCTTTTGCTTTGGCTTTTGCTCTTGCTGGTGAATGGTAAAAAGACCTTGTAATTTTTATACAGTTCTAAAAGTTTTATTCGATATGTGTTTGGTGGGGTGGGATGTGGGGGCGGTGTGGGCAGCCCAGACACCGTCGACACAGTTATTTGCTGCTTCATTGGTTATGAACGTTTATGTCTGCATGGGTGATACATAAGTACATACATACATATATGTACATACATTACATATGTTTGTATGTAAGTAAGTGTGTGCATGTTCATATGTATGTAAAGGAATTTACAACTACAAACATCATCGGTGTTTAGAGCCAAATGAAGCTTGATATACAAGTATCCTGACTAAGTACATGATCGTCAAGCTTCACTACACTAAACCAGTTTGAGTGCTGAAAACAAAACATGTATAGGATAGTATTAAATATTGCTTATGATGATACAATATTACATCAGTAAGGCATCAGCCTTGATTAACGTTTCAATCAGCATTTATTGGGAGAGGGGGAATCTCACATATGATTAATGAAAATATTCTGGGGAAATATTTGGGCTTAGTGGGGAAGATGTCATAGAAAAATATAAATCTTAGATCCGTGACCCTTTTTTACAACCCCCGCGAGGCCTTTCACTCGATGCTTTTATCTACTAATGCAATATCACTCATACGACACGGCGAAAAAATTTATTTTTTAAAATAATAAAACTGAACTATACGTACGATAGCAGTACATATATTTTGTATATTAGTAGAATAGGGTTTTGGATCAGGACTTTATTAAAATCATAAACATTGGTTAGCTTAGGAATTCATTTTCTGTTAGAGAATCGTCTTAAAATTAAAAACTTTTATATTGAAACAATTTCAAAACGTATTAAAGCAAATCAATTGAAATGTAGCATCCTGCGGATATCCGCCGAATCTCCATATTTTTTTACATTTCTTTAAAATTGACTTCCAAAACCACTTTTTATGTGAGTACCTGTCTTTCTCGCGATCAGCTTACACATATATACAAGCATATATATGCATACAACGAATCTCAAACGACTTACAGAGGCAACTTGGGCTGCTCTTGAATTCATTTTGCAACTCTTTGGGAGCAAAAGTTTCTCTTAGAATAACCTTCTCTCTTTGGGAACACAAGCTCATCCTCACACACACACACACTCACATAAAATATATATATAATTATATGTATATGTATAGGTAGACCCTTAAGCAACTTTTGTTTTACTTAGACGTTCCAGTTTTTGTTATGTGCATACATACATACATACATACATCCTTTTAAATATGTACAAAACAGGTCTGTGTTATTGTTTGTAAGTGTGTGTGTTTGTGTGTGTGTGTGGACAGAGGAAAGAAATCATGTGTCAGTCATGCGCAAAACGAGTTTTTCATTTTAAAATTTCGCGTCCCGCTCCTTCAAACGGTCAAGCTCTTTTGCATGCCACACACACACATACACTTGCTACAAAGATGGAGGCGGAGCATATTGTCACTCACTTCAAGTTGGTAGTAGTTGGAGCCGTCGGTTTCCAGCATTTGACTATGGTAAGGTGCCTTGATGCCTTCAAATGCCTTCTACATCTACTGCTGAGAGCATTCTTGGGCGAGATTGTTAAGCAGGCGGCAGGATAGAACCTTCTACTTGTGTTGACACTTGCTACACCTGTCGGGAACTGGCGCAACAGGCGACCATGGTGGGCCATCATCATCATCAGCAGCTACAGCAGCAGCTCTGGTGATTGGGGATGTTTCTTGCGAGCGAACAAAACTTGCAACGAGAGTAGCACCAACAACAACACGAAACAGGTAAACAAGTTATAAATCGCAAATGTCGTGCGCTCGGCTCCGGCTCGTACACCACACGCAGGCCAGCCGAATGACGATAGCGAATCACTTGTTCTTGTTGCTTATTCGTAGATACTCGCGACGTTGGCGCTGCGCGCTGCAATTTGGAGCAGGCGCGCCGCGGCGCGAAGGCAACGCACCAATTAGCATATTCCATTGTCTCTATGTGTGTGTGTGTGTAAGAGTTTCAGGTCTTTTCATTTTTGGCATCTCCTTGCCACGACATGGCAAGGCATGGGGGCGTGCCGCAACTCATTTCGCTCTATTCCACTGTATAGAAATTTGCGTGAGAATTTTTGTTGCTTTCCATTAGTGTATACCTCGACGTGGGGTGTGCGGTGTGGGTGTCGATGGAAATGGGGATGTGGATGCGGGTAGGAGTTGGGGGTGTTAGGTATATTTACATCGCGAGTTGTCTGTAAAACTTAAAAGCGCGAAACGATTTTATTGGAGCATCGTGGGGGACGCAACAGGACGCTGGCAACGCAAACAACCCCGTTGCAAGTGTATATGATGCGCGCACACACGACATTCGCCAAACCTTCTATGTACAGGTTATGTACTCGATTCTGGCAAATGAAAGCGCGCTATTTTGGACTGACCGAAATATATAGGTGCTTATATACCTAAGTACATATCTACGGAGTGCACTTGTATCGTGCGTGATGCAGATGCGTATACATCTTAACTATAACATCTTAATTAATACCGTAAAAACTCTTGGTTTTTTTTCTTTCTGTTGCAGCATTCAAACTGTTCGACAACGGCCTCAAGTTGGATATTTCCAGCTATCCCCATATGAATATACGAATGGGTACGAAGGGCAAGCGTCCATTGCGTAGCTTGACCCCCAGAGACAAGATCCATGCCATACAGCGTATCCACGATGGCGAATCAAAGGCCTCGGTGGCCCGGGATATTGGCGTGCCCGAGTCAACACTGCGCGGTTGGTGCAAAAACGAAGACAAGCTCCGCTTCATGTCACGTCAGTCGGCAGCCGATAAGATGTGCGCCGATGCGCTGGTGGATAAGCTAGATGGCGGATCGGGAGGATTGCTGGGACCACCAGAGAAACGTCAGCGCTTAGATTCATCACTGCCACTAAACTTCTCCAACAAAATGAAGTTCGATGAGCTGGCGTTCAAGCGATCTCCCTTGAATGGCTTGGACTACAGTGCAAATAAAAACTTGTCCGATTTAAATTTCAATGGTTTGCCCGTGGACTATGCCAGCTTCAATGGTGGCGGGGTCAAGAATAAAGTGTTTGGTGCAGATATCAATCGACCCGCCGATCCCTCGCTCAATGCCATCAGTCCCCTATCGAGCTTGACGCACCTTTCGGGTCTCACCGGCTTATCGCAGTCCCCACTTGCAATTAGCTTTAACGAGCTAACATCAAACCTCAATTTGTTGGCGCAACTTAATCCCGGCTTGGCGGCCATGTCCGGACTCAATAGCTTTGCGGCCACAACTAACAGCTTACGCAACACAAAACCGAGCGGAAACCCGAACCAGCCCCAAGTGGCTAGTCCTCGTAGTGAGAGTGGGGGGGATCGCGAACGAACCCCCGGACTATCGGTTAAGAATTGGGCAAAGCAAAAACTATCATCATCTGCCGCTCCAGGCGATTCTGGCTGCACATTAAATTTAATGACTCAGGATGACACGAAAGGCGGTGACATTAAAAGCCCGAGTTCGTCGTTGGCTCCATCGCATGTTGGCGGTGTAATGCCATTGTCCAATTTGCCCGATGACCCACTCTTTTACTGGCTGAAATCCCAGCAAACAATGCTGGGGCTTAATAGTCTTTATCCGGCTCCTGTCGCCTTGGGAGTCACAAGTCCGCCAATTCGTTCGTCCACCCCCCAGCAGATGAATCAGCATGCCCACACACCACCAATGCCTTCAGCACCGCTGACACCATCATCCACACCCTCTGGCAGCCTGGATGATAAGAACACAGCTTGGTACAATTGGTGCAAAGCCTTTGGTGCTAGTCTCCACTCCATGAATCCAAATGCAGCCACATTAGCTGCCTTCCAGGCGAATGCCCTGCAGCATCCAGGCATCGCCAATACTGCTGATATCTCAAATATTGCCGATATGGCAAAGACCCCGTACGATAATATACTCTACTCACATCTAACGAAAGAGGCTGGAACTCCGTCAGTGCGCAGTCTGTCATCGAATGAACACAATCAAATGGACCAAAATGATGCGGCCTCCGATCCCGATCCAGACACCGAGATGGAAGGTGAAATTGAAGCCTCTGGCAAACCAGAGGATTTGTCTGCATCGTGTAAGGTAGCTAGTCCCCCTTCCAGTCCTATCTTGAATTCAGTTCAGAACGAACATAGCTCCGAACCGCATGCTGAGCCAGGTGCAGCGAGTCCCAAGAGCAATACCAGAGACAATAGTTCGAGTGGGGAGGGCAAGGACATGCTTAGCAATATGCTCTATAAAATCGGCGGCATGAAATCAAACATGCCCATTAGCGTTGAGGCTAGTTGCGAGTCCGAGACTAGTTTAATTGGCGATGCCCAACACCATAATAACAACGATGTTAGTGCTAGTAATAACAATAATAACAATAACTCAAACAAAACCGATGAGGAAGAAAGATCCAAATATTTGGACTACGCTTCTGATATGGACAACGATGATGTGGTGGCCATCAGGCATGGCGAGAAATTTCTACAGTGGCTGGAAAATTGTAGTAATCCCCGTGTCACAGCCGTTCAACTGATGCAACTTAGATTCCTCATTGCGGCAATTAAGTCTAGCAATGAACCCCAGGCGAGTGGCAATGCAGTCGAAAACGAACTAAACTCTCAAGAGGACACTAGTAAAAACAAAATTCGTCGTCGCAAATAGGATAAGCCGAAGTTGGCCTCCTCGGAGCCAGCCACGGATAATCAAATAGTTGATGCCGAGCAAATGGATATGAATCGATCACGGCTGCGCCCTGAAACGATGATCAACAGTCTTGAAGCCATGCGACGCCAGAGATTTTCACCAGCCGTTTATCAATCATCGGCCACTCTACTCAGTTCGTTGTTCTTCCCTCCCTACGAATTTGTACACTGTGACCTCGACGATGATGACCCGGATGATTGCCAGATAACGGGCGAGTATCAGCAGTACGACGAAATTACATCGAGCAGTTATGAGAATGTACAGAATAACTTAGAGTAACTATTGAATAAACACTGTCGTCTTAAGCATCTAAATCAAATAATACTAGCCCAATTTTAGATTCTGTGAACCTACTATTGGTGAAATCAATTTTGGTTGCCTAATCGTAATTTGTATCGTATTTACATAATTTCCAATAAATAAGTATATTAACATCAAATTGTATATATGAATAACCCCGCTCTTCTGTCTCGAAATCTCTCTTATCCTGATATAGTTTATAAGGAATTCGATTAAAACTTATTCTTTTATTTACCCGAAATTGAACTAGAAAAATGTTATATAGATTCTATAATTTTTTTTGTTGATTGTCTTTGGAGATGTTTAAAAATAAGATTTTTAATGTAAGGCATTGCAATGCCAACTAACTCATTTATTAATCAATTTTCCAAATTCATAATTTCATATACTGAAAGCAACAACTACATAACGCTACAAAATATGTGGTCATAAGAATTTTCCTAATTCGAAATTTATGCGATATTTAATTAAAAAGAATTTATCAACCTAAATGTAATAATTTTAAAAATACATTTAATAAAAAAACAAAACCAATTAGAACCTTTTTATGAAAACATTATATATTGAATTGTATTTATTTTCTACATACAAAGGTGGCAAAATGACATTCTTGAAAGTAAGTATTTAAGTAAGTACATAAGTAAGGAAGTAAATGAAGAAAAGTTTAGTACATAAGAAAGTAAATGATCCAAAAAGCAATCATTTGATATTTTATTTTAATGAAAAGGTTGAGGTGGTCTAAGAGCTATGTAGTAAATGTATAAATGAAACGTAATGGGTTAATTTATTATTGATATCTCCAAATTAAGAGAGTTAACGAAAATGTTTGCTTTTGAAATTTTAAACAGCTGAGATGATTGTTAAAAGGATCCACATATTTTCTCTAAACAATTCTAGATCAGGCATAGAAAGTCAATTTGTTGTATGCAGGCCCGGACTGGGACCCTAAGGGCCCACCGGGCATACAAGTTGCTATATGCTAATTTCCTATGAGGGTCTTGAGGGCCTACCGGGCATTTGCCCGGCTGCCCGGTGGGCTAGTCCGGGCCTGGTTGTATGTATATAATTAGTTATGCTGTTTATTACAAATAATTTTCAATTGGAATTCTTGGCTATGTCTCAACCTACAAATGCATTTACCTTAGGTAAAGGTAACCACAATTAAATACCTAACTACAGAGTTTCTTTGTGGCAATCCAAACATGATTTCATAGGCTAGGGTCGGTAATATGTTCAAACTACTGCTAAATTTAGTTTTATAGTTGAATGAAAATGTATAAATATATTCAAAATACGAACTGAACAAATGTTGTGCCACCTAACTTAGTTTTAGCACTCTAACCATATTCAAATTACTAATAAACATACTTTTATTTTATATTCTTTGCCCTGTGTAAGTTGCAATATGTAAGTATCCAAATTTTAAGATATAAAAGAAATTGAGAAATAAAATAACATCGAATATACTGGCATCAAAGCCAAGTCGAAGACGTGAGCTCAAGTGGTCGCAAAACTATTACCTATTAAACCCCTTAATTTTAGTCCAAAAAGTTCGTCATTTACGTGAGAGCTTGTACATAATAGTCAAGGATACGCTGGTTGTAACATGAATAAGCTATACAATGAATGCTTTCCTGTTAAGTCGATAGCGAATGAAAAAAACTTTGTAACTTCACGATAATCTCCAAAAAATATGTACAAAGAGCAGGGGCTGCAAAGATAGGTATAGAGAATCGCAGCCGATTTGAGCCCAAGTAGAAACTGGATAGCAACCACTTCAATTTACTTCTTAAAGTTTATAGTTTCCATTTTTTTGTAAATATTTTTTCTCCTACAGATAAATATATAAGATTAGAAGTTTATATACTCCTGAAAGTCTTGAAACTAATCATTCCTCTAGTTTTTCTGACTAATCTTATGTTTCGGCTCGATCGTTTGTATAATATACTAATACAAAATTAATTTTACTTTTTAAATTTTAAAAGATTCAAAATTTACTGGCGCTTCAGATATACATATGTACATATATACATTTGAACATTTTGTTATTAAAGAAACCTTCTTTAATTTAAAACGCTTCTTAATAATATTTTTTGCAAGGGCTCAAATCAAAATTGTATTGTAATTAGTTTGAAATAAACTAAGTGTTCGGCTTCCTCTATATAAGTTGTACCATAAAAGCTCCGATCTATCAAAGCCCTGCTAACAGATTTTTTATCACTGAATAGTTGATTCAATCTTTATTCACTTTCCACAATACAGTTTTGAGCAAAATATTCAAAAGTAATAGAGATTGTCTGGATGTTGACGCGTTTAATGCGAAGTACGTTCAAGTGGCCCAGACAAGACCAGCCTGTTTCACGCGAGCCCAACCAGAGAGCTGTCCATTTCCCGCCCGACCGACCGTGGGGCGCAGCCGTACATCGGGCGGCAGGATCGCGTGGACAAGTACAAATAAAACGGACAAACAATAAAAATACAATATAAAATATTCTAGTAGGTCTACAGGGTACAGATAGGTTTAACTGTTTCAATAGCTTAGAAGAGTCTATTTCATCAAACAAAAGTTTGTGAATAAAGATAGCACCAAGCATTACTCTACGACTAATTAAAGAAGGAAGATTGATTAAAAGAAGCCTACTGGAGTATGATGGCAAATTAACATTGCAATCCCAATTTACACCGCGAAGAACAAAAAGCAGAAATTTCTTTTGAACAGATTCAATTTTACTTTGGTGCGTCTCATATTGAGGTGACCGTATGAGATATAAGATACGTACTATACATATATATATGTATATACAGACTTTTGGTTGTGTACGGATCGTCAAACTCTTTTGACCATCGTTTCACAAACCTAAGAACATTCATAGCTTTACTAACTGTGGCAGAAACATGAGGATTAAAAGTTAATTTATGGTCCATAAGAACACCTAAGTCAATGATAATATCTAACCGTTCTAAGGCAGTGCCGTTAAGATAATAAGTTGCTAAGTATGGAGTGCATCTATAAAAAGACATAACTTTACATTTAGAGCCGTTAAAGTTTAATAGGTTTGTTTCACACCAACTCTGAAGATCATTAAGATCCGATTGAAGTAGGCAAGAAGACGATATCTCTTTAAAACTGAGGTAAAGCTTGACATCATCCGCGTACAAAGGCACACGAGAATGTGTCACTACCAATGGAAGATCATCTATAAATATCGGCTGTGCCAAAGTTTATATAACCTTGCAGTCCTTGGCCATAATATTTTTACATGTTCCAAACACTTTTTCTGTACCATCAATTTATCAATGCACAGACAAAACCTTCCAAATATCATTTCCATTTCTTGTTCTTCGTCTTCCCCATGTTGCATCCCGCGAGTGGCACGCATACACATACAGTTTACGTAGCGTTGCGTCTGTGTGTGTATGCGAGTGCTCAGCTGCTCTGATGTTTTATATCTAAAACTATCATATTAGTAAATTTCATGGGGATACTCCAATTTTTATGAAAATGTTTCCTCTAGAGCTATATGATATAGTGGTCGGATCCTGACAATTTTCATACTTTATCTGCTCCGGGCTATAAGTAGCTGAAATATCAAGTTTCATCCCGTTAGCTCTTAAGGTGGCGGCGTGAAGTTGATTTGAAGGACGGACGGACCGACGGACAGACGGACATGGCTATATCGACTCATCTTCTCATGCTGATCAAGAATATATATACTTTATGGGGTTGGAAACGTCTTCTTCTGTGCGTTACAAACATCTGACCAATTTTATAATAGCCTCTGCAAGGGTATAAAAAGAGTGAATAGCAATGGACCCAAATGACTACCCTGAGGTACTTGGGTGGTCTTAAAAAATGAAGACTCAAAGAGGACCTTTTATGTACGCTTTGAAAGATATTGAAGAAGCAGAGTATGATTAAGAGAGTCAAACGCCTTGCTGAAGTCAGTATAAATGACGTCGGTTTGCACGGCAGTCTTTGATCGAGTGAAATGTAAATTCTAATAGGTTAGTAGTTGTCGATCTACGTTTTTTAAACCCATGTTGGGATGACGAAATAATTGAGGTACAAAGATAAATATAAAGATTTAATGTTTTGAAATTCAATTTAATATTATAAATATTTTTTGGAAAGCGGTTAGAAATTGATCAAAATACAGTTTTAAAAAAAGTCAGATTAACCAAAAAGTTGTTTTAAATTTATAAACAAAAAACATTATCTTTGCGAATTTTTACCAGTGATTTTCTAATTTGCATTATGACCCATTATATTTAGGTTTTTCGATTGCTTAATCCGGCCATCTTGGTACAAGATCAATTTTTTTCATGATTTGAACTAAAATCAAAATATTAATCCTTCATCTTATTTCTGAACTAATTAACTTATTAAGCGATCTTTTTTATAACCCGAAGCATCATGCACTCTTTGACTCTCCTGAGCTTTGAATCTTTCTAAAGACACACAGTAAACCAAAGAAAAATCTCTATGCCAGTTTTCTCACCCGAAATGAATAACTTTTTATATTTTCATATTCATAACTTATCTACTTAGTAACTTAAGGCAATTTTCTTTTACTTTACTCATTACCCGGCCGTGCCTGATTCTTATAATATGGAAAATTTTATAATTTTACTCACCAAATTAATTTGATCATCGAGAGGTTCATATTGAATGAAATCGGCAACGAATTTAGATATTTCCTCTAGGCTAGAAATCAACTGTGGATACACAAATGCAGTCGGCCTAATTGTGGTACAAACGAACTTCTGTAAAATCGAATATACACGATGACTAAGGATTTGGCTTGGAACAATATGGGCTTATCGCACTCACCTGGACTTTACATTCATTGGGCAATGCAAGGACCATGGGTCGTCGCTTTGGATGGCTGAATACAAATTGCTTTCGAAAGTTTTCGGCATAGAGTAGTAAAAGACGTTCCTTGGACGATAAGGTGTAATACGAGGGGGGATAGCATTGCGGACTATCTTGGAATTCATCGATTGTCTCGGGAAACGACAAATCAATCTTGCCGATATTCAACGCCGGTTCTCCCTCAGATAAACTGAACTCGCTCTTCTCCTCATCAATATGCATCTCGTCTTCGCCCATGTAATCCAATCGGAATTCCTCGGTTTCTGTGCCTTCCGTGAGATGCCGTTCCTCGATTTCTTTTAATTTGGCAGCATGTTTCAGCGGGTCAATGACGCTGGCTTGCTTTTTATTCTTTTGAAATAACACTTTCGGCATGTTTACTTAGTCCTTTGGTTACGCTTGTTATTTGAAACAAAAAAACAAATGAAGGAAGTTGTGTCTCTATGGTAACGCTGAATTAATATACACAAATACATTTAAATATATGTAATTAACCTTATATAGTAAGTGACAGTGTTTTCTTTAAATAAAATATACTAGATTTTATTTCTTTAAAAGGATACAAAAATTATTACTGGTAAAATACTTTGATTCTTTAGAGAATTTTCCGATGGTTTCTTAAAATTTTGCTTGCAGAACAAAAAAAAAAATATTCCATTCTTACGAAAAATCCAAAGGTTAAAATGAAAATTTAACTGGTTATATATTTAAAAACATATGCACATTTGAATCAATCTTTGAACATACATATATTAGCTATGTATGTATATATGAAATACCAACCATTACTGGATGATTATGTCCTGCTTTATAATTAAAAGCATGCTGATTAAGAATATACCATGCTGAAATTAAGAACTGCTTTAAATAAAATAAAATTTGAAATATTAGTTAAGTAATTAGTTCACCTATATATCTAATAATTGGCAATAATAATAATAGTTTTAAATAAGCACATCTGACTATCCATTTATCTGGATATACTTACATCCTGCACTCATTCAAGTCAGTCAAATGAATGTGATACGCAAGAGCAAGCACTTCCGACACCAAAAATTATTTATTTGCTTGATTAGCATTAACAAATTGGTCAAATGTGAACATCTACATCTCAAAAACTAGGCAAGCTAGAGTCCTCGAATTTGTTAAACTGATTGCTTTAACTACAATTTTGACCATGTCTCATAGATTATTCATAAAATTAGAATCAAAATAGCAGTAGTATTTGTTTTTAATTCAGGATGTGAACAAAAAGTTGATGGCAAACATGGTTTACCGACCTCATCCAGTGAGGATAATTTAATACAGGACAGAGTAAAGTCTTAGATGTGCCATCGTAACAGTTAATGGAACATTGAAAATATGTTGTTGCTATTATTTGGGCGGTTTAAATTTAGATATGTGCCTACGTAAATACTTTTCTTATCTGTGCTTAAAAACAAAGTAAAACCGATTTTCCGTTACGAGCCCTGCAGAAATTTTAAAGAGCCTGTTAATTAACAGAGCCACTCGGTTTGAGCTGTCGTTTAAGTACTGTTATTTAACAGTTGAGTTTTGGGCCTGTTAATTAACATTTCGATAAATGACCAACCGGTTCAACCGTTTACATCGATATTACCGCCAATCTAAATTGAATTTGAGCTAGATTTCAAAGCATAATATATATTTTATTTAATATTATTTGGTTTATGAATCAATTCTTTTGGTTAAAATATAATGCCTACTGGCTTCTGGTTCACAAAAGGGGAAAATATTTTATGTATACTTGAATGCTTCAAATGTTTGGAAAATGTATCAGACTAGACAGCATATTGCTTGTTTATATTGAGGGCAACACAGATTGAGATCTGGTTGGCGGAAAGGAATTCTCCTTTTAAGAGAGATTAAGTGCTTTGTGGCACCGTCTAAGACTGATGAAGTCAAATGAAGTCTGCCAGTTAATAAGCTATAAGAGTTCATTAGGAGACTGTTCATTGGATTAGATGGTAATATGGCTAAATGGCATTTAAGTAAAGTCAATATTTGAGTTTTCTAAGCATGTATGTTAAAATAATAAAGGAAGTACTTGTAATCAGAATATAAGTAGGAAATTGACTATGTTTCAAAATTTATGTATCGAAATTGAAAAACTAATTGCAATACTGATAAAAATATGCCATCAAACCAAATTTAATATAATTTAATTGTGCTTATGTATAAACCAGTTACAGTAGGTTCAACCATTTAGACGCAGGTACTAACATTTCCCAGAAAACTTAATTTATTACGCTGATTAAAAAAAGAAAAAAAAGAGGCGGTTTATTTTAAAATCAATTAAGATATAACGAGACACACAAGGTATATTTCTCATAGAGAAATCAATTGTTTATTAAAAGAATTAGATGTAGTGCAAATCAAAATTTATTGCACTTGAAATTTAACCTCAAATTAATCCTTTCTGTTTTTTTTTTAATTATCAGGAATTGATGATTATATATGTAATTATACATATACAAACCTGGATTTAAGGCGACACATATTCATATGGTAATAGAGTTGAGTCTCTGCAAATTGCATTTGCATTATTTATATTGCATCAATAAAACCCGCATTCAAGAATAATTAGCGAACAAAATTGTCGACAGAGTTGAGGATTGAGATTGGCGCAGTTGATCTGTTTATGGCTGGCGCTAGGATTTATATGCACTTCCTTTCACATTTAAAAGGCGAGCGTCTACCTGTGCGGCACTCGATGTACATATATGATATATACGTGGCGGTACATTCATGAAACTCTCGGCGCAGTGAAGTCGCTGCGACTCAATTACTCGTTGATTCCCACTATCGCGAGGGGCGCCCGGTGGCCAAGGTACGTACACACATACATACATAGTTGTTTTGCTGTTTACCTGTAATAAAGTCGGAGTCGTTGGTCTGAGGTCTGAGGGAATGCAGTAATGTGCAAACAGTAATACTGTCTTTTCGAACTATATGCCATTTAATTGCCACTGCTCGTGCTAAGTGTTCTATAGAAAAACAAAGCCAGATTGGTCCGATCAAGCACATGTTGTCTCACCCTCGCCCGGCTGCTGACTCCGGGCGCCTCTGCATGTCTAGCGGGTGTCAAACGTTCCTTTTGTCTGATTATCCACGCAATGCTTGTGTGCGGTTATGTCAATTAGGGCTAATCAGTGCTCCTGATCGTCGCAGGAAAGGTATAAAAGCGAGAGCCGCCACAGAGAGGACATCACTTTGCAGAGTTCTGTCTTACGACGCACACACGATCTTCTTAAATATGGCTCAAACCATTCTCAGCCTATTAATATTTTCGCTGTTCTCAGCGCAGCAGGCATCAATGGCTTTTTATATAAAAAACACGGCGGATATTGCA
The DNA here is from genome assembly GCF_018902025.1 of Drosophila willistoni. Classification (NCBI taxonomy): domain Eukaryota; kingdom Metazoa; phylum Arthropoda; class Insecta; order Diptera; family Drosophilidae; genus Drosophila; species Drosophila willistoni. Next base: position 5,896,222 of record NC_061086.1, read on the forward strand.
AAAGCCCGCACGGATGACTGGAGCGTTTTCCAGAGCACACTTGGATTATCACAGCAGAAATGTAAGTTATCTCGCTCCCTCTCTCTGAACTTGTCGTTAACTGGTTTACTAACTGATTGTTCTTTACTTTATAGTGGACCTTTTAAAATCACAAAAGGATCAGCATGCCACAAAGGAGCTACTAAATCGGTTTATATCGGAAAATCCTAAATATGCTGCTGTACAAAAGCATCAAAAAAGTGATAGATTTCTCAAATTTTATCGCCTATTGGTGGCCAACCTAAAAGGATCGAAGAGTATGCTGAAAACTTCTTTGAATTTTGAACTGGCGGATAGGCCTTTAAAGCCATTGAAGCGAGCTCGTCGTAAAATTGCTGTAAAAATGGTATCTGATATGCCATCTGAACGAGTTGATGATTTGATCAAGATGTTCTATCAGAAACACGGCATACGATCCGACTACGACAGTGATGATCACAATGGTGACAGTGACTATAACGAATCCGATATGCCGCAGGAAATGCCCACAGGCTCAAATGGCGAGTCAGACTATGCCTATGACAATCTCTACGATGATGAGGGCGATGTAGGACTCACAGCCAAGTCACGACAGAATTCGGAATATGGATCCTTCCAGGACCTGATAATGCAAGCCAAACGAAATGAATGGGAACGCAAGAGTGAGGAAACCAAATTGCATAGCTCCAGCGATGACGATTATATTTAAATTAAGCAAAAAACTGTCCACTCAGCTGGTTGTGCAATAGACTGGTGTTCCAATGCTGGCATTGAACCCATTTTTTTTAGTTTTAGACGAATGTTATATGCAACTATATTGATATAAGCCTTTATAGCAAACATACTTATTACCTTTATATAAGATAATTAAAGATTTATTATAACAACTAAATTTGTACGGAATTTTAGATATTGATGATTATTCAAAAGAAACTTTCACTTTAGGAAAGGGATTTTCCCAGAGCTTTTTAACCATAAGAGGACTTATTTCTTTTCACCAATTTCACCAACACGGGTACATTGGTACTTTTGCGCATGCCTTGAATCTCTCTCCCTGTCTCAGTCGGAAAGCTTATATTAAATACATATTTACATATGTCTGTATAGACACTGATAGGTAAGACATCAATGCAGTTAAAAAGATGTTCAGGCATGTAAATTTGCATAGGCAATAGTAACAAACAGGGGAGTTAAAAAAAAGGACATCTCATGGGGCCTCAACGTCAACGTTCGATGTCATAATAAACAGAACTCTCCATCATCTGAAATCAGCTGACATTTAATGTAAACATTCATTGACTATATACGTACATATGTAGGATGCTCTCAGAGAATGTGTCAACATAATGGTTGGGATGCTTCGGATTTGGTAATAACAAAAGCCACGTGCTGCAAAAACATTCAACGAATTGTCTCTCATACTGATGGCCAAGGAGCTTCTCGGGTCATGCTATGCTTTAGGGTTAGTTTAGTCTGTTGCTATAACTCGTCGCGATACGATGCTTAACGTTTGTGTAACTGCCATTAATAAGCACTGAGAGTGTTTGTGAATTATGTAAAGTGAATTATATAAAAATAAATCAACAACTCTTTTATATAGTGATAAAATTCCAGCAAGCCGATCCTAGTTATGTTTAAGCAGGTACCTAACCAGTACTCTAATTATTTAAGCCATAATTTATTGCTCTTTTGTTGCAACTTAATCGTAATAGTGTCCCAGCGTTCATCCATAAATTACGACAACAAATCTAATAGCAGACTAGCATTATAGTCTTTAGGGGATAAATTTGCATATTCCCCACAAAATCTTACCGAGACTCAAACCAATTCAATATTAATTACAGCTTGGCTAATAAATAGTTCTTTATATTAAATATCGATTATGTATATATATATATATCGTTTAAAATAGATAAATAATGTTGCATTTGCAAGAATATACCTACAATAATAAATATACAACAAATAAATATAAAATGTTTAAAACCTCTCTTGATATAATTACAAATATCTTACAAGTGCTACGACTACTTTTTCCTTTCTAAAACAAATTTCCAGCGACAATTAGTTAATCATTTTTACTTAATTAGGAAACAATGATGGCAGTTCCTTTAGCTAATGTTTGAATAAATTATCGTGATAATGCAAATGTATATACTAATTTGTGTGATCAGACTGTTGATTAAATTTCAAGAGAATTTGAATACTATGAATAGTATTGAAATTTGGTGACTTCTTGTTGTTCGGTATGCATATGAATACAGGATTGAAACAGGATGGTAGAGAAAGGAAATCCGTTGATCTTTAATGCTTCTTTGATATGGATATAAAGCCCTTAGTGCTTCTATACTATCCAGTATGGGTTTAGAGTTTTTCACCACTGAGATTAACGATATTATAATAGTTGTGATCAGGAAATCGTTCCAACTCAATATAATCCATCTCCGTGTGCAGTAATTTATCGAGCATCTGTATTATTTCTGCAAACATGGGACGCTCCTGGGGATCTTGCGACCAGCAATAATACATTATATTGTAGAGCTCTCGGCGACAATGTTCAGGTTTTTCGAGACGATAGCCGTCTCTTACCTAAATGCAATCAAATCAATCGATTATCAACTCATTACAAGAATGTATATATACAACTGATTACCTTGCGCATGACATCGGCAGCTGATATGCCAGGATAGGGCGTCGATCCGAGTGTAACAATCTCCCACATTAAAATGCCAAAACTCCAGATATCCGATTTCGCAGAAAATATATTATCATACAGCGACTCAGTGGCCATCCATCTGAAAATGAAATAATTTTATTGAGGCTTGGATATTATTTTTTATATCTACTTACCGTATGGGCAGTTTGCCTTCACTTTTGCGTTCATATATCTTAGATGTGACTACATCCCGTGCAAATCCAAAATCAGCCACTTTGCATGTGTGATCGTCGGTTATGAGAATATTACGAGCCGCCAAATCTCTGTGAATAATCTGTTGAAAAATTTATATTTTTTAGTAGGTTTTACGTGGAAAAAGTAATAACCTATTAAAGTTATGAATGTTAGATCAATTGCATTTGTTATATACATATATGTATCTTTATGTTTGATAGATTGCACAATAGATTATGTATGCACACAACACAAACGCCATTCCTTTTACCGCCCTTTGACCCACATCAGGACATGTGTCGGCAAATTTTATATGCACAGTTCTGAATATTTGAATTGCCGGTGATTGTACTTACTCCACGCGATGTCAGATAATCCATTCCCTTAGCAACTTGATACATAAACGATGTTAAATCACCTGACGTCAGGATATTCGACTTTCCATGTGTGTTTCCATAATGTCTGCAATAACGAAAACAATCAATAAGAACGTTAGTATTTAAAGGTGTATTTTTCGTTGCCACATCGACTTAGAGATACCCTACAAACAAGCCTTAATTAAAACCAAAATATTAAGGTAGACCTCGTCTATGGCCATTTATACTGGGCTTTTAATAATTTCAACATATTACTTAATTACCTTTCGGCCCTTGAATTGCGTAAATAAGTTTGTAATTTTCCACGATTCACGTATTCGAGTATTACAAAAGTTGGATCCTTATCTGTGCAACAGCCCAATAATTGAACCACATTGATGTGAGGTTCCAGTGACTTCATTACCTGGAAAAAAATACAGTAATTGTTAAATCAATACAAGGGATAAACGGTGGGAATTACTATTTAATAATGAAACAATTATCATACATCAGAGTATTCAAATGGCAAAAATAGTTTCTATTTCTAGAGGTTCAGAGAATTCTCTTCTTTTGTTGCCACAATTAATTGTTTCCCAGTTTGTTTGACACTTTTCAATAGAAAAGTTTTCAGATAAATTTGGCAAATTCCAATTGTTTTCAATAGTTCTGTGTAGTTGGTTTTGCAAAACTCATAAAAATAAAAATGCAAATAGTATGAAGAGTATAAGAATTTGTTTGCTGCTTTGTCAGGAAATAAAGATGATTTGTTTTTGTCGGTCGGTCTTATTAAACTACACACTGTAATCGCCTTACTAACTCTCCGACCGTTTGGGCCATAATTGAAACAAAGGTGAGCGTCATTATTCTCACCTGGTGTACTTGTATACTTAGTTATGTAAACAGATACAACCAGTTTCGCATCTACATACATGCATATATAAATGAAGTGGGTGTAGTGGAGACTGATAAAATGGATTCTTTTTCATTTTGTCAGTTGCAGATGTCCCAATGCCACAATGGAGTAACACAAAGCGGTATTTATTAATTAATCCAAATGGGAATTGTGTCATTTGCGCATGTTGCATCTCATGTGTTGCGGTTTTTGCGGGTGACAATGATTTTTAAAACCAATTTCCACTTTAATTTGTTTGTGGTAGTCCAGCAGACTTTAGCTGCAAATCTAATTTTCTAGTGCCATCGAGTACCTAAGAATAGCCCTAAGGATCTCTACAGAGTGTTTGAGTGCCTATTTTAGTGTTTGAAGCTTAAACAACTTAATAAAAGGTGTTCTTAAGCTAATTGTAGGTCTCTTGGCATTGAATTGTTATTTAAATTTAAAATTTAACAGAGTGTTTTAATTTGTACAAATACCAAGACATTGTGCAATCCCATTTAAATTATAAAAACTTTTATAATTTGCTCACATCTCTTTGGCAAGTTTTTGCCAACAAATTTTCTAACTACTTAACTTGACTTCAAACTTTACGCAAATAACGCATCTATCTTTCGAGCAACAGGAGCCAAGTGGTGTGTATGTGTGTGTGACCACAACCAGAAAAAGTGCATGGACAATGGGTTCACCGCAAAGCAAAGTGTCGACCGCACCAACACGAAGGCACCGGAGTCCTTGTAGAGTTCAAAACTAAGTCGAGTGGAAGCCAGCGCACGACCATTAATAATTTTCCATTGTTTTAAAATTAAAGTGCAATTATTCTCGTTGCTTGGGTAATCCGCAAAACATGATATACTGCCACATCTTCGTGGTTGCTGTAGCACATGGTGGCTTCTATCTCCCGGCGTTCGTACGAGGAACAAATGCGCCTTTAATGATGAAGGACGCACGCTAAACGGCAACTCAACACTGCGGAGCATCTAAACCGAACAGCATCAGCCGGGTTTGGCTTGTGTCAACAACAACAACAACAGCAACACCAAGAAAAACAACAGCCCCAACTCACCTCATCCTGATAAGGACCAAGGCCAACCGAGTAATACTCGCACACACTCTAAAGTAGGCGCTCAATGCGCAGGTCGTTCTCCAATGGAGAGTATTCTGGGCCATTGACTATAAATGCGGATACAAGGAAATAGTAGCAACAGGAATCAGTTTATTCCAAGGCGTCGGAGCGCGTGGTATTCTAACCGCCAAAGAGTATTATTACTTGCCATTAAATTTGAAATCGTTCGTTGGCTTCTAATGTAAAAAAAAGGAGGCCTGTTAGAGTTGTGTTTTGCCCATGTACTGACAAGGCTCTTGGCCAAGTTGGCTGGGCTTACATGCAGGCAGCTTGGGTCGTTTGCTGCTGCTAATGTGAAGCCTTCTAATTAGTAATATTTCTTGTAACCATCCATCAGGTTTGTTTTCAGCTATATATAAATCTGGATATAGTGGTACCTCTATATAAGGTGCAAGCTTTCATATTATTAACACTTATTTCGAATTTTCACAATTCTAAGAAAGCTTACCCAAAAAAGGTCAGAAAACCCTTTTTAAAAATAACAAGCAAATGTTTTTTTTTTAATCTTTATAACAAAACATCTAATTTCATTTTAATACAAATTTATGTTGGCAGTCAAACTTGAATTTTCAAAAAATGAAACAAAATTTTGATTTAGTAAACAAGCTCGATATTTTGAACAGATCTTTCGAAAATTAGTTGTACTGTGTAATACTTGTAACTGTATTTAATATCTACTCAATCAATGTAATATCTATCTCTAATTTCTATACTGATAGTTTCAATATACATATATTTACTTAAATATTGTGTAATATAAAAATGTATATAAAGGACAATCCCTAATGGTTCCCTACTTTTATTCATATTTAAGTCTATGAACACAAATTTAGTTCAACTTTGTCTTTAAAAGGGTATAGCCCCGAATTCATTGTTATTTCTTGCAATATTTCCAAAACAATGGAAGAAATCAATTTTAATTATTAGTTGTATGTATAAACAAACATTCATGAAAGCAAGTATGCGTCTGTGTGCATGTCGTTGCCAAGGCTAACACATACATTGTCCATAAATATATGACAGTATGTAGTTATGTCACTGTGGGCGACACGGGCATTTGTTTAAAGTGTTGATTATATTAAATAAATGTGCATGGATATGCACAATGTTTGGATAAATCATGTTGGTCCGGTGGAAACGAAAACCTGTGTGGTAAAGTGTGCGTTCAAACTGCCAGCCGCAATTGAGTTTATAGATTCGCCATAAAAATAAAAATTAAATACATAAAGTGCAATTGCCTTGCCCTGGCCAGGGTTTTTCTGTGTTCAAAGTTTGCCACTGCTGCCACGGCAGAGCGGAATTCTGGAATATATGTATATATATATGTATGTTAACACACTCACACACACAAACACGTGTAAAGGCATTCGCATGGGCATGGCCCGTGCGATTGCCGGGCAATGGCAAAACCAGTGAATTCAACGACATAAATTAATAATTTGTCGCAGTAATTTTGGTCTGCATAAATATGCAATGAGCTCGTCACATTTTTATCGGTCAATTGTTTTAAATTTAGCATATTGGCATTTGCTATAGTTATGTATTGGCATTATTCGTTTCTTTGGGATAAGTGATTTGCATATTTTCATTTGAAATATTGCTTTATTAAGCAAAACTCTTTTCAGTATGCTATGTTTATGATTAAACTACAGAACCATACGAAGCGGTGTAATTCTTATATTTAACAGTTATACCAAATGTCGCTTAGATTATATAGATTTTAAGGGGAAAATTCTCGTGAAACATATAAATGGGATAAACGAACGACTAACTTTAATTGTGAAAAATCTCTAAGGAAATACATTTTGACATTACAAACTGACACCAACGCTGACAGCTCTTGTCCGTTAAGGACAAAGAGATACATATGGACAAGGACATTGTGCAACAATTGTTTTTAGTAGACAGACTAAAGGATGAACAACAAATATAAAATGGCCGCAAGCGTCTCATTTTGAATGACATCGTGAAAGTTAGACGAATTGAAGAAGAATAGTTAAAGAATATGGAATACTTTTCAAAGTTCTTTTCACAATATTCTTTTGTAAATTATTTCGTAATATTATAAATGGCTGATGCGGCACATGGATATTAAAGAGAGATTCTCATAAGTTTAGAAAAATGACTTCAAATTTCCATTAAACATGCCAAACATTAAATTTGCACTCTTGGGGCAGCCGCCTTGTCGTGGCATGTGGCAAATGATGATGGCCGGGCAGCGGCTTCCCGGTGCGATTGTGGTGGGGGTGGGTTTGGTGCTGTGTGTTAAAATCTGCAAGTCGCAAGCTGGAAGGAAATTCTTTGAAAACTTTCAGCATCGTTAATTTTCAATTTGCAAAACTTTTTCATCTAACCGAAAACCCTGAATGCGAAACTCCGCCAAGGAGCCAGCACCAGTCTCTCAGAGTTCCATCCAATTTCCCACTCCCCTGGTAGCCCAGTTAGTGAGATTCAGTCAGTCGGCAGAGCGGGAAGCCTAACCAACGACGAAATGGCAATAAGAAAAATGAGAAAAGCCTGTGTACAATATAAGCAGCAAAAGTGTAAGAGGAAAAGTGTGCTCAACAAATCGTCAGTTTGCTAACTTCTTTTCTAAACGTTTTTTTTTTTTTTTTGAGCTGCTAACAAATTTTTCTTTTTAATACATTTTGCACTTCTTTAATAAGAACAACATAGTAGAAACAAAATCTAGTTGAAAAGATAGGGAAAACGATGCAAAAGTGCTTGAAACTTGTTAAATTTGTCTCCGCTTACCTCTAACTCGGAGAGTAAGTCTTTTTTCTCAACTCCAGTTGCACTTTCCTTTAACGTTTTTACGGCTACCGTTGTCACCCCTTCGGATCCTAAAAAGAAAGAGAGTTATTAATAATTGTTTATTCATCCAACACCTGGATCTTTGAAAATAAATGACAATTTGAAATAATTCAAACTAGTTTACCTAAACTTGTTTCTAGCAACTCAAAGCTGGCAGCAAACTCAGTCAAATAAAAGTAAATATTTAAATACATCTTCAACTTAAAAGAATTTCAATAGAAGGACTGCAAAAAACTCGAGAGAAAGAGCATTGCTTCATTAGCCACGCTTAGTTCCCTTCGTCACTGTCCATTGCAGCAGAAAATTTGCACAAGCAATCGAATGACCGTGCTGTAGCTGGGGGGGAAGATGGTTTGGGGAGACTGTCCTTTGAACCGAGTGGCAAAGGTTTGGCATGCTTTTCCTTCGATGCCACGATTGCTTCCGACGGCCTTCAGGTATTATTATTTATTTCTAAAGTTTTGCTGCCATGCCACACATGCCATGAGACTACACACTGCACTTGTCTTTGGTTTTCTGCACTCGCTATCCTTGGCAATGTTTCTCAATGTGTGCATAGCTCCACACGTATGTATATCCATGTCCTTTGTACGTGCTCTTGGAACGTGGGACGCATTGGTGGCAAATGTCGAAAATGTGAAGTAGTAAGCGTTTCAGTGAATATTCGTAAGGGAGAAGCACTCTCAAGTCATGCACATAGCCACATATATTTACTGGACTAGACTGAAATCCACCTACTCAACCGTGCAACAGCTGCTGTTGCTGCTGCTGCTGCTGCTGCTGCTGCTGGGGCACGATGCTGAGTGGCAATGCCTGTGGCAGAGCCAACACTGGAAAGGTACCTAGGCAGGTGTTTGCCATACTATTTGCTTAACTTAAAGTTGCTCTACGATAGTTTGTCTTATTGAATTTTTACGCATTGCACAAGATTTAAAGAAAAGTAGCAAGTGGCCCAAGGGTCGGATCGGAAGTTGCACTCATTGTTAGTTAAGTCTCGAAAAGTTTATATTTAAGGATAAATTTAAATTCATGTTATTTAGTTAAGTGCAGCAATTAAAGTAAGCGTTGCTCAATTTTCTGTTATCTTCTATTATCCGTTCTATATACAGATTTATTTTGGTTCTTATGGTTGCTTTCTGGATTACCAGTTACTAATTAATATGGCTCACTCCAAACTAAGGGCTCTTATCGATTGAGTTTCTGTTTATTTCTGTTATTCTGTTATTAACTTACCATTCAATTCGTTGGCCTCACAACGCCATACTTGTCCAAAGGCTCCCTCGCCTAATATGTTGAAAAACTTTAATCGGTGCCTTGGGAATTCCCAACGATCGCTGTTGGCATCGACACCATGGCCATATCCTGTAGCAGGACCCACACAACCAGCCTGAGGACTGGCGCCACTAGTGGGAGGCACCGCGGAAGCGTCACCACCATTTGCGGCACTTGTTGATAGCTGAGACGTTGCCTATGAATCCGATTGCGTTCGAGCATACCGCAAAAAGAGGGCGGGGGCGGGGGAATGGTGAGTAGCCGTGACCGGGTAAATTCGGTTTGTGTTGTTGGAAGATTTAGCGTCGTCGTCGTTGGTTGACGGGGACCGGATTGAATTTGTGTTAGCATTGGCATCAATGATGATTTTACGGCATGCCGTTGTATGTGTGTATATGTACATAAATTGACGTCATCGATGTTGTGTTGGTGTTTATGTCGTGTTTATTGTGCGCCATTGTTTGAAAGATAGAATTGAGAAATGTGTTTTAGTTTATTGAGCTTTCTCTTTTGTTACAGATTTATTTTGCTTTTACGTAATATTGCGTATATCTTCTAGCATTGTTGATAAATTGATGGAATAAATCCAAGTAATATAACAAGATAAAAGACAAAACAGAAAGAATATCCGAATCCCCATTGTTGTACTTACAGTCATGGCAAGCTGCTGATCCCTCTCCCAAGGCACATAACGATTGGCAAATGCCACCGGACCATTCCACTGTTGCATCACCATCGAATTGCGGCTGTCATCAGTCAGAGTGCTGCTCAGTTGACTTTGATTCGATTTTCTGGCCAGCTCCTCTTTCTCCTTTGACTTCTTCAGATTCTTGCTGATGGCGCACAGTCGTCGACGACACAGATAACCGAATAAAGCTGCCATCACAGCCAAAAATCCGCAGACAGTGACAATTATTGGAATCGTAGTTGATTTAATCGTAAAATATGTTGTTTTCCCCTCGCTTTCCACTGTTTGCACCGGCTTTGTGGCCCCGATAGGTGTCAATTTGGTGCGACTTCTTGGCGTGGTCGAGGTAGTAACTGGTGGCGGAGCAGACGATTTCGATGCGCTCTCCTCGTCACTGTTCTCTGCATGTTCATTCACTGTGGAGGTAGTTGGTATTACGGGATGGTAATAGGGCAATATTGGTTGCTCATAGCCAGTGAGACTTGGTGGGAAATTATTGGATGGTCGATTAGCATATGGTTGGCCATTTCTAATTGACTGAACTCCGGGCAAACTACCAAATGTTGGCAAAAATTTCGATATATTATGCACCACATGTGATATTGACGACGATGGCGAGCGATAATTAAAGTTATTCTCCTGTGGACCCAATATATTAATGAAAACTTCTGTTTTTGCCGTATAATGTCCATCGGAGACAGTGATGTAGATTAGGAAATTCTCGCCAGCCTGCAAGGAGTTGACACTTTATATAGTCTTTGTTTATGAAGGAAATTATATTAAGGACTACTTTGAGTTGTATGCATGCACTTGAAGACAATATTTGAGCAACACTTATGCAAACACACATACATGCATATGCAAGCGTGTATGTACATAGTCTCTTATTGGCATTCCAGACCATCTTCAATGTACTATATGTTTTGCTTTTCTTTGGCCCTCATCATGCAAATAAACCACTCAGTTTCAAGTAAGTTTGACAAACAAATTTCAAATTCTCACAGGCACACACATAATCTATGGAAATATATGTACAATCATATGTGGCCCCTGAACTTTTTTGAAGGGGGGGATAAAAACATAAACTAAAACTGCCACACAACATTTATAAATATGCATATGGACAATTTTGGTGAAAACTAATTTTAAACTTACCCGGCCGGCCAGACTCTCGTTGAGATAGACAACTCCCGTGTCGGGATCAATGCGAAATGGTAAAGCACTTGGAACGTTTCCATTACTTCCAGGTTGTGGAGAAATACGCGGCTCGATGCCAAACAAGAGATCATCTCGATCGGGATCTTCGCCACTTACTCGTTGGATTACTTGACCCACTTTCTCAGTTTCAGGAATACGCCAATTGCGATCCCTTACATATAGAATGGGCGGTGCGTTTTGATCTTGAGCCTCAGCTGTAAAGTAGAGTAGAGTAGAGTATTAAAATATAAATTAAATTTCAAGCCAAGTCGAAGCTAGATGTGGAAGAGTATATACCAAATTCGACTTCAAACAGGAGTTGTTTTTACTCGCTTAAAGGCATACTATGCATGTATGTATGTATCTATGTACATATATGTAAATGGATATTTGTGTAGGAACATGAATACATTTAGTTGGAATTGTAAGTTTAGCATTTCAACTGTAAAAACGTGCAAAAGAAAACACGGAGACAGACCATCAAATCATACCCATAACTCATAGAGACATACAAACACATCTATATGTATGTATGTATGTACGTATGACTTCATATCATTCACGTGTTCAAACACGTAATGCCAAGCTGCTGCCTGGCTGATTGGATGGACGATTACGTGTTGGCGTGTAGGCGGCGGACAGACAAAGAGGATCGTATACGGGGAACCTTCTGAGCCGGATAATACTTCTGGCATGGTATGCGCGAATATTTCGTAATCAAAGCAAAATTTTAGTATTCATCACCGCATTCTGGTTAATTTTCATAGCCATCTACATAGCTAAGACGCAGTCGGGCAAGGACATTTTCAAGCATTTTGTGGGCGTGGTCATATTAACATTTTTGAGTTGTATAAATAAACAAATAGCACAACTTATTGTAGAGAAAACGCTCTATGATTCTCAAGTAGTTATTGATTATCTTAGACTTTCAACTTCAATGTTTCCCGCAAAAACCACTTGGATTGAAAAGCAAATTTCTTATACGAATTCGACACTGTCAATGTTAGCTCACACCTGCAGCTTAATTTGCTGTTGTTGGTTACGTATTGAGCAAATATTTCGCAATCTGCCTCTCCTCACGACTACATGCCAATTTTTATTTCTTTTAAAACAAACTCAGAGGCTGAATTTTACTTTAAAATGGTATTTAAAAGAAAGGTGACTCATACATTTGTATATTTACATGAAAACAAGTTTAAAAGTGTGCAAGAAAATTACGAGCAATGTAACCAGTCGCTTAACCAAGCATCTCGTTTTTTGGTGAAAGGTATAAACCACATAATAGTGACGTTTGTTCAAATGGCTCAGCCCGATAAAATCGTAAAATAACGCAAAAAGGCGTTTCAACTTTTGGCGGGTAGTCAGTCCTTCTGAAAAGTAGTTACTCCCTACCCACTAGTTTATCTCAAGTTGCCGTTTTGAGTTTCGAGGCAGAGAACTTGATACTTTTTTTTTATCCCCTATCTAAACGGAACTTAAACTTCAATGGGCGACGAGAGGCAACGTGCTGGTTGCCGGTTTACTAACCGGTTATGATGTTTGCATGTTTTATATCTTCGCAGTTTCTCGTACGACCTTCAGATACATATATACATACAAATAATATGTATATTGATATATGCTTATAACTAAAAGAGAGAACTCAATATGTATACACATAAGACATACATACATACATACTTATTTACAAGTGTAAACACGTATGTGTATACATATTTACACAATGATTTATACTATAATATAAAGTTGTCTGTGCTCCTCTTCCCACCATCTTAAAGAACTTACTCAAAGAAAGACGTGAAATTGTGAACTCTAATTTCTTATTCATGTCTTTGGCAAATTGTAGTAAGACTTCAGAGCAAGTCCATTGACTTGCCAACCATCTTGATGTTGGAGTACTCTAGTGCCAGTGAACTTTTTATATATTTATCTGTATACAAGCATTCATCAACGTCAATGCTCTTGTCCATTGGCTTCAATATAGTGCTATTGTCACCCACAAACATTGAAAAGTTCAAACTCTAATGAATTTAACGCCTCCACTAGCCCCACTAAACCCCCAATTATCAGTTCATAGTGGGCATTATGTGTATATGTCATCGTCATATGAAAAATGCGGACATGAATTCATGGTCAAGGTGGTGTTTATACATATATTCAGTGTGTCTTTTCAGTTTCATTTGTTTCGCCCACCCATCTCAGCATCCACTTGAAGAGTTTTTGCTCCATTCTTAAGCTTGAAGAATTTGAATACAATCAATTTTTATATTCATAATTTCATGGGGTTACCCTGGCACAATGCGCCACAAAATGGGACTCCTTGCTTCATGGCTTAATACCCAGGTGTGAAATATATATCATACATATAAGTTTTCCATCCTTGGACTAATAAATCAACAGTGATATGTTCTTGTTCAACTGATTGTATAGTTTCTACAGAAATTCTTACAAAGTTAGGCATTGTGAATTTTAACTACAAAATTCGATTAAATTCAAACCATTTGACAGCAGTTAAGGAACATTCAATTTTTGGCTAACTCCACTAACACTTTTATTCTAAGAATCAGGCTTGAAAAACTTTACGATTGTCATCAGTAAAAAATCAAAAAAAAAACCCAACTAAAACTGGAAGTTAGCCAGACTAGCAAACTTTATACAAATATCTGACTGTGACTATGGTTGATATCCAAAACGGAGTTGGCATTGGCTACAGACCAAAAAGAGAGTGCCAAAATGCATGAATTTTCTATGTATAGAGCACCTTACCCATGTCTGGGTCGCGAACTGCCGGCAGCTTGGTGACACCAAGTCGCGGAGCGGGTCGAAAGCTTTTGTTCCCTGTGGCTTAATTTATTTTTGGGATTTGCGGAAACGACCCACAAGTTGTGCCAAGATGACAGCAGCAAAGTTAAGCAATTGTTTTTATAACAGCTGGGCAAATATACCGCCATTCACACACACTCTTCCAGACACACACACAAACACTAACCCAGAGAAAATGGCATGCAAAATGGCGGAAAGTAAAGAACGGAATTCATTTGGACAACTAGAGAAGTTAACTTGCCAGGCATAGTAAGCTTCTTTAAGCCACAGCCAACCGCAGAACGAATTCGAAGATGATTTTTCTAACCTAACTAAGAACATCATAAAGTTAATACTTGAAGATTTATAGCAAAATAAAGCAACAACAGTTACTACATATTAATCTTCACATTGTTAATTATATTAAAAGTTTTTCAAATTGTTATTTCTGTGCTTACATGATAATTAAACAAAAAAAAATTGCATGCTAATACTTTTAAAGTGTAACGAAACTTTCCCGTCACACTTTCATCATGTGTTTTTTTTCCCCGCATTTATCTTCCCATGGGGCATGGGTTTGCTACATATTAACAGTCCAATTTGTAACCGGAAGTGAAATAGGGAACTTTTTGCAGAGTTTGCTTTCGATTTCCGACAATCGAACTCGAGGCCTTTTTAATTTTTCAGCCATCAACCATCGTATTGTGAAATGACAGTCAAATAAAAGAAGAATCGAGCAGACAACCAATCAGTTGAATCACAAATTTCATTTAAAATTAAATTAAATTTCTATTATAATATTACCTTGTTGTAAGCATATTGAAACGATTGCCGCTGTAATAACTGTTATGGCCAGCAATAAACTGGTTCTATTTATTACAAACGACGATGATGAGCTTCTCCTAGTCACTGAGTGGTTGAGGCAGGTTTCAGGTCGGTCATGATGATAATCCATTATAAAATCAACCGCCTAAGCGGTATCCTGCCTGTTGACTCGATGAACTGCGACAACACGTTAAAAATTTAATCAAAAAAACTGGGTATACGCATACGCAAAACATACGTCCATCCA
This sequence comes from Drosophila willistoni, assembly GCF_018902025.1. Taxonomy (NCBI): domain Eukaryota; kingdom Metazoa; phylum Arthropoda; class Insecta; order Diptera; family Drosophilidae; genus Drosophila; species Drosophila willistoni. The sequence goes on from NC_061086.1 coordinate 5,911,349, forward strand.
TTTGCATGAATATGCATAGTTGGTGGAACTAAAGCAAGTTAAATAAAATGGGGGAGATTCAGCAGGACGGTACTGCATGTCCTTTTTGCCTAACATGCAGGATTCATGTGGTTGCGACAGGCTCATGTTTGGCCTGGTTAAACAGAAGCAACTTGACGCAATATCAGTGTAAAGTTGCATTAAATAAAACTAGAGTGGCATCTATTTTAACGTTTTTGGCAGTGAGCTACCAACCAAAAAAAAAAGAGAAAAGCCCTAGTCATTGAGGGTAATTGAATAAAAGAGAATGGCGTCAAAGTGGCGTCACGTCAGAGACGACTATTGCTATGCAAACGCATGAATTACGCATTAATTTATTCTTGTTTCCCATTTGAAGAAATATTTAATATTCTAAGATACATTTTTCAGTAAATTTTGGAAGATGTTTCGTGGCCTTCACTCGCGCACAAACACATGTGTGTGTGTGTGACTCACTGACGAAACTCAAATCTTCGAAAAAATGCTTTGTACTAGGAAAACGTACACATCACACTTGGCTAAAAGAAAATATTGTTTGCAACTTGAAGCGGGTCGGCGATTTCTCTTTTTGACTTGTATGGCGTCGGATGCATGGCGCAATAGTAAACTCAAATGGGCAAACCCCTCTATTTATATATATGTAGAGGTTTATATACAATATATTTTTGTATGCATATATGTATTTACGCAGCTCAAGATGTCAGAGTATTGGCAGCTTCAAGACAGTAAGAGATACAGACAGACAGAGAGAAAGAGAGAGAGATAGACAAAAGACGTTGAAAGAGGAGTATTGATTTCAGCAGCCAGTTACTTAAACAATTATTGAGCAACTGTTTAAAACGTACAAAAGAATTTAACATTATTAAGTGTGAGAAATATTTGTAGTCGTATGTATGTATAGATCATTCTCTTCTAGCCCTATGTATTGCTTATGCGTATATCTATTCACAGAGATAAACTTGTATCTTTATAGCATTCGTTTTCATATTAACTTCTCGATTAAACACTTGCACATATATGATACACATGCATATTTATGTATATCCTGATTTATATATATTACATTTTTTGATTTGTACGTAATCACGTTTTGAGCACTCAATTGAAAATATGTATAAATTAAATACAAAAGCAAATGCAAACAGGTATTTACAATAACTTTCTCGGATTTGCGGTTCAGCTAACTTCAGCAAACGAATATCGAGCGAACGTTGCGCTTGGAAACGCGGCGAATGGTTAACTGAGACCTGAACTGTCTGCGTTGCCCTGCCAGACGGTGCCCATGCCGATCTCTCGAGCTTCGAGTAAAACCAAAAACTTGTTTTGCACCCAAAAGAAACAACGAACTTGACATTCTCTCAGTGTCTCTCGCTCGGCATTTCCCCTCATTCATTTCAGTTCTCTGGTTGTGGAACGTATCTGCAGATATATTTCTGGGTATATACCTCATAATTTTTACAGAAAATAATCCAAATTTTTCAGTTTGTTTACATACAACTATTTCTATAATGGTAATAAACTGTCAAGCGAACTAACAACCTTGACAACTGGCAAACTGTTGTACCTTCATGGCGCATACTTTGTTATTTATTATCAATATTTTTTTAAAGCGCCCATATTTTATATACTATGAGCTAGCTAGTTTCTTTCCGATTTTGAAATCTTTTGAAGCATGCTTCAACTTTTGCTGATTTAAAAATTTCAGACCGAAAATTGCATTTTGAGATCTTAACAGAAGATAAGTTTATTAGGAAAGTTGTGTCGCGTTTTTTGCATCAATCGTTCTATAATTATGGTTAATCTTAATCAGTGTCTTCTTCTTTTAACTCTACGTGTTTAAGGAAAGATTGACCATCCCAACGTTAGAAGTTGTAATTATTATACATTGATTTAAGATAAATAGTCTTTATTTTGCCAGAAGCCAGTACTTTTTTCTGCATACTTCCTATTATTGTTGATAAAAGAGAATGTGTACAGTTTGGGCAGGAAAAATTATAACCGTATTCACAATATACATATATAAACCTATTGATATATACACATGTCGCACTTATACGTATACTAAACAAGAATATGTTAATAGTTAAAAAAAGATTTCTAAAGTCCAAAATCAAATATTGTGCTTATTAACACCAATCTCATAACAGTGTATTTATCTAGAAAATCTATAACTGAAGGAGTATGTACTTTCAGTATATACAAGAAGACTAACAATATGGATAGCATGTAGAGAGTCCTATATGCATTCATAGGTCGATTTAACTAGAACATACATTGAAATACTAGTAAAATAGTGATCCTAAGTACACACACCTTTTAAAAGGGGTCAACTAATGGAAAATTGCCCATAACAGAGTACTTTCTCTTAGAGAGTAGGGCTTTTGTTCTAATAAAAGGAAGCCAAAACGATTATCCATCAATTGAAACAGTGCATTGAACGAAAAGCTCACTTGCCGGTGAAAGCTCTCTGATATTGCATTTCAACAACGCGGTCGCGGTCGATAGCGCGGTCGACAACGTTGCTAACGACAACGACATCGACACCGAAAACCAAAGCAAATCAGCAACTCTTTTAGTCCTCCCCCCACCCGTCGCCCACTGTTTCTCCGGCCTCTGTAGGCAATAGACAAAGATATGAAATATCGCAGCCAATGTTCGAACGAGACTTTGGTGCCACCGATTAGCAATGCATTGCAATAAAAGAGACTCTAGTACGATGCAGCGCATTAGTCACCCAGAGTGGGCGGCAGTTGGGGGCAACTAAATCATACTGATTGTGAGAGATACAGAGACGACGAGCATGAGGCTTAGCTCGGGTCTGACAATCAGTCCACCGTTTAATGTCGTGACGTAAAGTAAACAAGTGGCTCGTGGTGCTCTTGGACATACATATTAATAAGTACGAACTATACCTACTAGTTCATAGAATTTTGTCACCATAAAAAGAGGCTTGAGTCTAGTTTTGTGTCTATAATATATATTATCTATTCATGCAGTTCACGCTCTTCATCAGCTGTGCTTCCATTATTGGAGAGTGCGTACATACATATAGTTTGGGTATGGAACAATTTATTTCCACTGCAATCATTCAATTGAACCGCGTTGGAGACACTTTTTAGCGATGTGCAATCTTGTCAAGCTTCGACTACATGCAGACACAAATGTTTAAAATAAATAGATCAGTGTTGACATATGTAGATTTACGCAAAAATAAAATGCTCTGACGTGGGAGTTATACAAGAAATAAACATATAAGCAAGTAATGAGATTAATCGAAAGCAGTAAAACAAAAGAAATACTTTTCATAATCCATATTTTCACAATAAAACATAACACTATCTTACATAAGAGAGTGTCCAAGTTTCCAGCAATTGAGTGAACTATGTATTTAGAAATATGCGTGCATTTTTGGTCCTTCGTCTGTTTCAAAAAATGGATACTGGTTAACTACCTACAACTACAAACCGATTACTAGCATATTTCAGAGGATTATCTGTGATACGGTGATAAAAAAAACACCCTAATCGAACCTTTTTTAATCTTGCTTCTGATTCTTTTAGCAATAGTAACGGATCCAAATATTTTGGCTTCATATTAACTAACTATTTCTGTTTTAGTGTTCCTTACCTCTCAAACAATTAAGTTTTTAACAATAAACTTGACCTAATGCACTTGTAGATTATAGATTTTGGCTCTCTCTACATTAGAGCGGATCGAAAAATATGGCAAAAACTCCTTTGTGAAATGCAAAAACTATCAGATTAACTTGATTCCCACGCACTAAGCTCGAAAACCGGAGTTATTAAATCTTTTACCACTCAAAAAGAATGTTAAATATTTTCAGTTGAAATATATGTGTTTTTTATATTTTTTCTAATTTTTATAAATCATTTTAATAATCATTTAAATTTTATGTACTTAATTTAGGTGGATCACTAGGCGTATACGTTATTATTCCCAGTATTCCCGACTCCAAAAAAACTTTTCTTTTTTTGGTCCACTCTAATAGACATCATATATACTGAGCCCGTTACGTATATAAAGTAATCTAGAAATATAACGAAACCCACAAATGTTTTTAGTAGCACAGATGTGAGAGAAACGATAAGAATTATTTGTTATTGCAGCCGCCTATAACTGATAAGAAACAAATTTCGATTTCGAATTCATTTGTTGTCGTTTTGGGAACACATCTGAACGCATTCGCAGTTAGTCCGTTGTGGTTTTTACCCAGATACGTCAGAAAACAAAGTTTTCTCAATTAAATGCAATAATTTATGGAAAATACAGTTTCGTAGAATGTAGTAAGAACTTTCTATTCGGTATTTTGAATATGCTAGCGATAATCTAAATGGAAGTGTGCATTTGGGGTTATGTCTGCCATAAATTACTCCGACAAAGAGATACCTACGGCTTGCCCCAAAAGCTGCCCTTTAACTCTGCCCCGTGGTGTCAGCAATTCTTTTTTATTCTTGCCTATAGGTACGTAGGCTTTTGGTACCTTCGATGGTTGCCTATATTGGCCCTGTTTTTAAATAGGTCGAGCATTTTGAATTTCTGCAACGGTGTGGATATCGAGGTATGCATGTGTAAACGAGTGTGTGTGAGTGTATGAGTGTGTGTGTATGAGTGTTCATCGAATGTTCAGCAGCTGTTACAGCATTTATGTATGCACATACATAAGAGGACCTGTGTATGTACGTCAGATGGTTCTGAAAGGCTTACCAGCGATGGCGGACATTCAAATGGATCCGTGGCCATGGAAGCTCTCTCTCTATCTCTCTCTCCCTCTCTCTTTCTGTATTTCCCTTAATATTGAAGTGGCTTGCTTCGTTGTCATTTAAATCTGCAATGCTGCACACTGAAAACTACAAAGTCAAAGAACAACCAAGGCCGAAAAACTGAGTTCTTATTCAGACATGATTCGGTTGTGCGAATCAGCTGAAAGCCAAAACTGAAGATTTACCTCATGTCAGAATATTCTTTTATATTTATTTAAAGTGTTCAAGCTCAAAAATCATTTATTTTCCTTTGAGTTTACCAATTTGCTTGATTGAAACGAAAACCAAAGAGACAAGCATTTTATCCTTGGCCCGTTATCAATTCGCCTCGTTATGCCATTGCAAATAATTTATACCTGACGATGCCATGGATTATGTCTTGTCTTTTGTCATAATGGCACAGTTGTGCCATTTGAGAGGATTGATACTTGAATTTGCATACCCACTCAAACACACACAGACACACACACATAAACGTGCTCACAAACACACGCCACACACAGAATTTCACATGCCTACCAAGGATACAAATAAAAGTAGATACTTCTCTATGTCAATGCATCTTTTATGGTCGAGGAATAAGTTTGCCATGAATAAACGAATGCCTCCTTCAATTCGTAGAGAATTAGATTAGTTGCTTATGTATATTTTATCTGCAAGTCAATAAAAATGTTATACGAGTATCTTTTGCTCTAGGGAAAGGAAATGTCACCTGAAAAAAGAAAAACAAAGAGCTGTCATAAATATTTTAAGAGACTTTTAAATCGTTACTCAATGTACAGTTTTCTAAAAGCAGATAAGTAAATGGCATAAACAACGTTGCCATTTTGCAAAGATTTATTCACTAAAAGAATATGCTGCTGCATATTTTTTATATTTCTTCACAGTTTGCATAGTAAGTACAAGTTGGCAATATTCTCTAGACCAGATTTATGCTTTGTGTATATAGGGTAGGACAAAAAACAATGCTCCAAAAAGGATTATTTGCACATGTGAATACTACATACATACATGCACTCTCATCCAGGAAGAAGGAACGTGACAGGCAGAGGCCAAGCTAAACGCATGTCAAGCGATTAAAAGCGCAATATTTCATATTAAGTCATGTAAAAATATCATAAATCATATTTTTGTTGTGTCCTCACTGACAAGGTCGATTTATCTGTCAGCGCGCTTGTGGTCGTGGCTTTTATTCAGGAATTAGATGGGTGTTTAAGGATGGGTCCTTTAGGAAGAAATGAATAAAAGCATTTCAATGCAGGTGCTGCAGGTGTTTTTTATCCACAATATGACCTTCCTAATTTCTTTCTGATCTGATCTAAATATTATTTTTAACATTTCTATTTCCAGTTGATTCCTCAATTAAGCTGATGACGCTGATGACCAGGATTGGAGATTGCTACCTATTTTTTGCTAGATAGTTAATAAATTGGATGAGACCATGGGTCCTTCACATAGAAATCGTTCCTTTGTCTATCCGGCTGTTATTGTTGTAGTACTGCATATTACTCTACAACTAAGATGCATCGATTCTAGTATTCAAATGCAACAGCAGTCGGTGGAAAATGAATATACGACTTATGAACAGCCCCAAGAGAAAATGGAACAAATGAAAACAATAAAAGATCAAAAATTAATAGTTCGACTGCCATCTAACTCCCTGCTCAAATATACATCCTATAAGGATGTATCTATACTACACTTTAGAATGCCCCAAGATTCTAGAACAGCCATTTTTAGCTTTAAAGCCTTTGAGGAATCCAAGGGAACATTTCGTAAGTATTAAATTAGAAAAACATGAATTCTATTTATTAATTACTGTCATTGAATACTTACAGAAAGAAAGTGTAAGGTTAAAGATGTAACCTTACACCTCAAAGCGGGCAGTTACCCAGTGATTAGCCCAGAGAACATCACGTTTCCCAAGCACTTTCTTAGTTCTGAACAAAGGTAAGATTTTCTTCACTAATTTATAAGCAATGCCAACTCAAAAAGTCTCCCTTGACGTTGGATCCAATATAGAAAGAAATTAAAAGATCGAATAAAACAGGGAAAATTTAATGGCAATAGGGTTAAAAATTCATCCAGAATTTATTTAAAATTACAAATCTTACTAATTGAATTAATTAGTTTATTGCTTTCGTCAGCAAATTAATAGTTTGGTAATTATTTCAATTTTCATTTCAGATTTGAAATTTACAATTTGCAGTTTCAGTCGAATGAGCAGGAACAGCGCATTAAAGTGAATGGTCCTTATATAGGCAATTGGTTTGCAGTTGCTTTCGTTAGTTGGACGGATCCCAATAATGATCGCATAGAGCAGCAAGGTAATAATGAAGATACTCTAAGCAATGGAATATTGTTATCTTACCTTACTTATGATTACAGGACTGGCGGCATCATGTGACACATTGCTACTAGGCGAGATGTCGGTGTCCAGCTTCAAACCGATTATCATAAATAATGGTCAAGCACATCAGGGTAATCTAACGAGCAATGATTTTGCTCAGCAACAACAACAACAACAACCAACACAGTACAATAGAGGCGTCAATGTCAGCAACAGCAGCCCGGACAACATATCCCAGGCAACAGCCGTAGACAATCTGACCCCCGATGAGAACTTTATAGTGCAAAATTTTTACAGCAATAGACCGGCCCGTGCTCTGCCCCCGAAGCAACAAAGCCAACACTCACACTCACCAAAAGGCGATGCACAATCTGGTGGTGTCAGTATAAAAGCCACCGAATCTGCTCAAACTAAAAACTTCACGCACACCGAATTCTTGTCGAGAGTTGAGGATGGTGGCAACACCAACAATAACAGCAAAAGCAACAACAGCAACAGCAACACCGAGTGCTCGGAAAACAATGAAATCATTTACAAGTTCTATGTACCGGACGACATTGGTGTGGCCACAGTACGCATCTCCTTTGCACAAGTTTGCGTGAACTGTGCGGATGTCGGTTTTCACGTGCAGGCGAATGCATATCCGTGGAGCGGCTGCGGCAGTGGTGATAGCTGCAGGGAGTCCAACCATATCCATAGCACTGTTATCCGTCCGAATCAGACGGAGGAAATCTCAATTGAGTTTTACGTACAACCAAGCACATGGCACTATGCAACGCTCAAGTTTGTAAGTGAAACGGACGAAATTTGGCTATGTGCGGCCGGTGCTGATAAACCAACAGAGTCCAGTGTTTTGACAGCATCGATGAAAGAGTTGCTGGGTGCTCGATTAAATCAACGAACAAAGTCCCAATATCGCCTACGACGTCAGAACACCAATAGCATTAACACGGAAAGCTCACCGAATGTGTTGGGCTATGAAATCCGAATCGACTTTGACTTGCCGAAATCGATTAACACATCGCTTGAAGCTAGAAATGAGTCCAACACGGTGAACTCCTGGCAACCAAATCGTTTTCGTAATATGGACTTTTATCCTCTGCTGCGGCAGACGTATCGCGAGTTCTTTATGTTTGATTACGATCTGCAGCCGGATACAAATGGAACTGTGCCAGTTGTGCTTAACTTAACAGCCCAATCGGCGGCAGGATTCGCCTTCGATGTGGGTGAGGTCTACGACATTGGAGGTACCCTTACTTATGCGGTGTCCATGAAGCATGGATCACGTTCGAGCAGCGACATAAAGAGCCCACCACCAACCTTATCGCCATCGTCCGAACGTGGCGGCATATTGGCAGAGAGACTAATAGGCGATCCCAATTCGGTGGTAGAGCCGGGTCAGTCATCAAGAACCAATCAGAGTATGCAGATTATAGTGTGCATGCAACTTGGCGAGCCGGGAGTACCTACTTGGCCGGACAAGTGCCGCTACGGACAGCGGCTAAGACAAGCGTCCATTATAGTTAATAATACGGAAAGCATGGGACTAGTTCATGTGCCCTTTCCCGAAAGTGGCCGCTGGTAAGTCTCTCCGATTCCGATTCAAGAATTAAGAGTAATTCTTATCTTCATTTAGGTATGTCACAATGGGCCTCTATTGTCACGGTGCAGAAACTGCACGCGTCACCATTATCGAAAGTGTCAAGGATTTCATCCGTCAGCATGTTCGCCTGCTTGATGACATGAACTTTCCTTGTCCTTGCGCCAGCAGTGCCAAGAGGTATGCAACTTGCATTGAATCCAATGACTGCCTAGCCAAAATGAACGAAACGGAAACTCTCAAGGTGAAGGAGTGCATGATGGATTTCAAGTGTACCCCCGATTACGAGGATACGACACGGCTCTTTGAGATACACCACAAGTCGGCGACGGAACAGCATGTTGCTTTGGATAACTGCAACACTTCGGTGATATTTTCCATCTCCTCAAGTCCTTGCGTGGCCGGGCGTTGTGGCCGATATGGCCGTTGCTTTCACTACATGTCCGGGGGCTTTGTATTCTCCACCTGTGTGTGCACCAAGGGTTATCGCGGCTGGGACTGCACCGAAGATTCTTAGATTCCTTCAAGCATGTCCATTCTGTTGGCATCATTGCTGCTGACATTGAGCAACTTGCTCTTTCTTCCGAGCATTTACATGGCAATACGTCGACGCTATTATACCGAAGGTGTAATTTACTTCTTTACCATGTTCTTCTCGAGTTTCTATCACGCATGCGACTCGGGTGAGGACGAGTATAGTTTCTGCCTGGTTAAAATAGGCGTGTTACAGTTCTGCGATTTCTATTGTGGCCTTCTGAGCATCTGGGTGACGCTTATTGCCATGGCCCACATCCGTCCGCAATTTGTATCGCTGCTCCACATGCTGGGAGCCATACTACTTGCCTTTGGCACAGAGCTGAACAAGCAAAGTCTTTGGGTGTTCCTGGCGCCAACATTGAGCGGCATTTGCGTCATCTCGACCAGCTGGGGTATACGGTGTTCGAAGACACGCAAAGTGTTCCCATCCCGCGTCTATTTGGCTGTATTCATGCCGCTTGGACTATCTCTTGTTGCCCTCGGTCTGGCCTGCTATGCTTTCCTGCAGACCAAACAAAACTATTATATTGTCCACTCAGTGTGGCACATGGTAATGGCTCTCAGTATTTTATGCCTACTACCGTCTCGTAAGTCTTTTATACCGAAATGGTAGCATACGGACTCCTCCAGTACCAGGGAGCGTCTGCTAACCGATCCAGAGTTCCACATGTGAACGGCCCTGGCTGTGCATTTCGAAGCAAAATGCTCTTTCACACAGCACCCATACTTATGCCCTCATCCTTTGGGTGAGATCAAAACATACAGGACTAAAGCAACAATACCAAAATTAAAGCTAACTAGTTACAGTCGGCACACCCACTACTCGTACATATAAAATGGGAGTTTATGTCATCACATACCTACATTTAAGTGACTTTTATTTCCACACATAATACTCATTAATTTAGAAACTGAACGATTGCGGAACTGTAACTACTAATACCCTAAGCACTGAAAGTTCTCTAATTGCTAAGATGCACGGATAAATTGAGCGACAAATATATCGCATTTGTATTCATATATTTTTATGCATCTATAACAAATGTAAAATTAATTGAAAATGTTAGCAACAATGCCAAATAATGCAGATTGCACATTAAGAAACTGTTTTTATTTTTAGATATGAATGTATGTATGTAAAAACCTATTTGAAAAGCCTTACTAATCTAAGTGAAACGCACATATGCAAGAATATAATTGTACATACTCGTACGCAACTAATATAAGATATGGAGCAGACTGCACTTTTATGTAGAATGGGATTTTTCAAGACAATGTCTCGTACTATAGATTGCAAATAAATAACAGATAATGTGTACATTAACCTTTCAAATTCATAATTATACTAAACTTTTCATAACTTAAGATCCACGCTAATATCAAAGATATACAAAGGACTCGTATTCAACGGCGGTGAGTTTAGTTTAAATATTGTAAGTAATCTTGGCAGGAACTAATACTTCTAACAAGTGAATTCATTTCGTTCAAATATCTACTAAAAAAAGTTTAATATTATTCTCCAACTAGACGATTCAACTTATTACTTATTGTTAGTATTAACTCTCTTCTGAATTGCTGAGACAAATGAGGGTAGACCAAATTACATAATTTAATTGATGAAAAATTTATTTCCAACTCGTGTGTAAAGATATGTTTCTATTATAGTACTTATGTTCTATTATGTAATTGTACAAAAATGAATAAAACAAGCTTGAATTTAAAATTCAATGTACAATGTCCCTAAATCAAGATACAACATAGAACAGAAATGTATTTCAACATTACAGCAAATCATCTTTAATTAGGGCACAAGAGAGACAGCCTCAAATAAAGGTCAGAGTCTAGAACTTATTGTATAGTTTCTAAATTTTACTATTTACTCATCGAACGCTTCCTGATCCATAGCGTATTTCTCGTTCGAATTGCTCTGCCTTTAGAGTTCCATCAATGCTTTCACAATTTTTGTTAAAAACACTATAAGCACTCATTTCATTCCGGCTCTTCGGCCCAGTGCGTGTGTTGAAATATATACCAAACAGGGCCGAAAACATCAGGAATACCAATCCGAACTTAAGTTCGATAGCAATCACATATAGTGTTATCCAGAACAGAGCATAGACACCCCAAAGAGTGTACTTCAGTACTTTGCTCTCCCTGGGATCCGGGCTTGAGGTAAGCGGGGAATTCTCCGCAACGGTTTCATCTTCACTGGAGGGCACATACTCATCCTGTGAATGCGAGGAGGTCTCAATTGGGTTATTGGTGGGCTAAAAAGAAATATAAAAACAAATCAACAAAAACTATCTTGAATATAAAATATGACAGAAGATAACACATTTTGCAGATTCCATAGTACTTCTATACATCAGGAAAGATATATCATCGTTGGCAACAATGAATGACGTAGTCTCAAAGAACGAGCCAAATAATCAACAACTTGTTTGCGCTACCTTCCGCGCTTGTGTTCTGTGTCCCCGCTGACGTTTACATTTTGTTTACCTGGTGCTGATGTATGTCAATTGTTGTTTCCTTTTTGTCTTCAGATCCTTTGCCTGTTCCGAGCATCCAAAATCGACGTAGTCTCGCTTTGAAGCTGTCCAAAGTTGCTTGCCTCTTCTTTTGAAGACGATATTGTCTCAGCTGTTCTTGAAAATCAGCCATAAATTTCGACTTTACTTGAATGATTATATTTAACAGACTCACAAAAGATACTGTTAAATGTATACCCAACAAGCATTTGGAAGGGAAATCATAGCTTCGTTGATTGATATATGATTTCATATTTTGATAGTCGCTTAACAGACTTTTTGAACATTACTTTTTTACATGCTCCAAATATAATTTTTTATTAATTATTTAATTAATTATACTGATGTTTAAATTTATTTCAACTATGGCTTAACGTTTATCTAAATCAGTCTGGACTTAATATTGTGGTACTGAATATTCCTCTTCTTATTCAATGTCAAAGATAGTGAGTGAGAAATTGAATTATACAATCTAATCTATTGTGTAACTCAACTGGAACAATTAAAAAACCACTCACTTCAAATTAGTTATAAAGATTTTGGGAAATATTTTTAAATAACAACAGAATAATGGACAGCAAATGTGAGTATTATTACTTTTTCCTTATATACTTTTCATGGCAAATGCGTGAACAAAGATGTTAATTTTATTCAGAATTTAAAAATTGTTTGTTATCAATCAGAAGTTTATGATAAATGCTGTGTAGTCGTAGCATGAGAGGTGAGCTCGTTTCAAATTTTAAAAGGTACAAAAAATCACCATATACAAAATTTACTTTGGTGATTAGCATACTTTTGGGCGACAAATGTTTAAAAATTTTGGCTAAAATAATAAGATGTCTGGGCCAAATTAAATAGGTAATGCAACCTTTATTTTTATTTTAAAAATCATTTTAAACCATTTTTACTTTTATGACAAGTTCAAACGTAATTCTATAACGTAGGGTCTTGTTTAAATCGCCTTCGATTGAGGATTGAAGTCTTATAATGAATAAAAATGTTAAACATTAAAATGATCTAAAGCATCTCCAGGCATGTTTCAAAAATACCAGATTGTCTGGGATTCCGTTAAAAAGTTCTAAACAATTTTAGTTTCTTGTCTAAAAATAAAGACCGCCGAAGGCTAAAAAAAGGTGATAAATCATTTTAAAGTAGGTGTTACCTAGTTAATTCAGTTTTGGGATGGCAACCAAAAGCAAGATATAGATATAAACTACAGCAAAGAATCTGTGAGTGCACTTGCTTAATATACTGTAATCGCTTTTAATGGGTATGTGAAAAAAATGAAGCAATCACATACCTACTAAAAATGTGGTAGCAATCGTTTTAAGAAGAGGACAAACAACAACATCCCCCACATAAGGCATTATTATTTATGCTTATAAGCCCCACTAAATGCTGATATCCCTCTTTTTCACACTTTAAATTGCAATGGGCTGTAAAACATGATGAGCCCAGCATTTAGATCCAGTTATCGCTTTTATTAGTGAACAGAATTTACTAGCAGCAGGTCTCAACTACTATGTATGTATGTATAATGGTGCATTGGCCAGGTAGTTTCAGCAGATGCGAAAAATCTGTTGGCTTATAAGATATCAAAGTTAAGAATGAAACACACATGACAAACTTACATATAATATATATGTAAATAAAGCGACATGTACACCTTGTTAATAGTATTTACAAAAATAATACGTATGTATGTATCTACAGTAGAATTTAACAGCATGTTTTCGACTAAAGTGACTGATGAGTTGAAACAACCTTTACATTATTTGCTCTAATGAATTGAAAAATAGAACTTCCATCGGTAGTAGAGATGGGAGCGGGGTGGGACTTCATTTTATTAATATTCTTTGCGTGATACACATATTATTTATCACAACGTCAAGAAGCTCCATTATCTTTATGGTATACTCTGATAGCTCCCACTGTTATTATGTCCGTCTCTACTTGCTACGAATATATGTTCAGAGTCACAGAGCAATTTGATTAGTTCATTTTTGTCACAGGTTCGGGGATGTCAGTAATTGAAAGTTTAAAATGTATTCGGTAAAAAATCAATCCGACGTTGAAGCAACATCAAATGCTACTGATCGAAAAACAAAAACTGCAGAGTCACATGAAAGTCATGAATATGAAGAAGTGCTCGAATTGATTGGTAATTTGCAAATGAATAAATAAGGAATTCATAATTACATTTTAATATGTGTATGTCCTTATCAAGGATTTGGACGTGTGCAGTGGACTGTGCTATTTGCCGCTGGCTTTCTCTTAATGATGGTCATTAACGAAACCATGGGCATGTCTTACATCACAATTGTATCACAATGCGATTTTGCAACCAATTCCATGGATAAAGCCATTATGAGTGCTGCAAGTTTCATTGGTAAGCAAAAAGAAAGAATGATGAATGGCAAAAAGATTTTTAAATAGAGAATAATGCCCTTTTATCACCAAAAATAGTCACAATGCTTCAGCAATTTTTCACAAATCCCATCACTGTTTGGGAACGTGTTTTTATTTTTGTTTTTGAAAGTACATAGTAAAGTGTTTTTAAGTCCCACATTTTTGAAATCTCACGTATGAGTAAATCAATGAAATTTATATTAACAATAAGTCTGTCCAAGCAGACTAATCAGAGATTAGACCGTTACAAAATTGTTATAAATGTGAAACCCTTTATTTATAAGCAACTGTAAGATTAGCTAGTTAAACTAGAATGGCACATGTAAAAGATTAAGTCAATTGGGATGTATTAAGGTGAAATAAAGTTAAATTAACTCTAAAATTTCTTTTTATATATAGGAATATTTTGTTCATCATATTTCTGGGGTTATCTAAGCGATACAATTGGACGCAGACCAATATTAATATATACCACATTTGCTGGTAACTTGTTATCCTTAGCATCGATATTCATACCAAATTATTGGGTATACGTCTTTATTCGATTCACTGTTGGATTTTTGTAAGTATCTATTTTCCCAGTAAGTGTTATTCATAAAATAAGATCAGAGAAACTACCTGTTAGTCATCTGTTAGTAGTATAAAGTATGAAGAGTAAATTTAATGATTTATTTATTTGCATAATCAGCATAGCTGGAGCATCTTCCACCACCTACGCCTACTTGGGTGAATTCTTTGTACCGCGTCACCGTCCAATCGTTATCAATTATGCCAGTTTATTTGTTGGAATTTCCACCGTTTATGTGCCTGGTAATTATTTGTTTTGGCATCCACAATTTTTATATATTTGAGTATAACAAATTTCATTGCTGTTCTCCCCCAGTTGTTGCATGGGTTATATTATCTATGGACTGGAGCATTGGCATCACGGAGAGTTTCTCTTTTCGACCCTGGCGATTGTTAACTATTTTTTATTTACTACCAGGAGTCGTGGGATCTCTTATGCTCTTGACACTTCCAGAAAGTCCCAAGATTTTATTATCGCTTCATAAGACCCAGGAGGCCTACGATGCTGTTGATTGGATTGCAGTCCGTAATTCTGGCAAACACTTGCATGAGTTCAAGGTTAAGAAACTAAAAGAAGAAGCCCATCCTGAGGAAGAAAATGCGTTGCTTGTCTCAAAATCGGCGTAAGTAAACATTGAAAATTTAAATTGGGTTAATTTTTTGTTAATTATTAATTGATCAATAGATTCACAACTGTTAGGAAAATGTGGAAAGAAACTCTACCCCTGCTGAGAAGACCTCATTTAGTTAATTTTGCTATAAGTTGTACGATTATGTGCGGCCTGTTCTTTAGGTAATATGGCTGAGGTTAATCATGGCTTATAAATTTAATTTATTTAGCTAAAATGCATCTTTTTAACAGCTCATCGGGAATGGGTCTATGGTATCCAGAGATTCAAAATCGTTTGGGCTCATCCGATGATGTGGACATGACAGTATGCCAAGTCATCGATGCCTCCATTGATCAATCAGAGAATGTTACAACAACAGTAAGTAGCAATTAAGTATATTAACAATTAATAAATTTTGCTCAGTTAGAATATTCTCAAAATCTTAAATTCTCTATCTACTCTCTACTCAATTGCAGATCTGCAATGATCACATAAATGTCAAAAGTTATATAGATACAATTACATACGGTTCTGCCTTAATTGTGGGCTACATTTTAATGGGTCTAGTTCTAAATCGAATTGGTCGAAAGGCTTCTATATCACTTGCTTTGACAATAGCAGCTGCATGTGCTCTTTCATTGATTTGGATAAGAGATGAGGTCGTCATTGTGGTCTGTTTCTGTTTATATCTAGTCTTGCCTGGACTTTGCGTCTCTGTTTTAAGTGGCGCTGTGGTGGACTTAATGCCCACACATTTAAGAGGAAAAGCTGTCTGCATTTGCCTAATGTTGGGAAGAACAGGCAGTGTATTTGGAAGCAATATAATTGGTGTACTTTTGGAATCATATTGTACAGCAACATTCGGTGTATTTTCAGGATTTGTGTTTGGTAAGCAAAGAATTATATCAATCTATCTCGCCATATCTCTCTTAACATTATGCTTTGCTTCTTTTCAGTTTGTGCTGGAATGACGTTACTTCTGCCAATTTGAACAAAGACTAGGCAACATTTTTTATAAAATTCTAAAAGATATACAGACTTGTAGACTTAAAGTTCCTATAAGATCGAAATCTAGTTGTTTTATACAAAATTTATTTTTTACAATTGTTAGAAGGTGAAGATCATGAAAGATGACAATGTTTGCCTAAGCTGCCAGTGCTAACTCTTAGTCTCTAGTCTGTTAGTTTGTAACTCTAGACTTGTCTTGAAAAGAGATTAATATATTGTTGTCTATTTTTAACTACTAATTTAACTAATATAACACCCAACAACTAAATAAAAATGTCTACCAAAATGAAAAACAGTCAAATTTATTTTGTATTAACTAGTTTGAAGCAGCTTAAAAGTGTTGGCTGGAAAAATGTTTTTCCCCCTACTTAATTTGCATAAAAAGAAAAAGTCATAGATTGTTCTATGCTTAGATTGTTCTATGAAACTTGAAATGAAGAAACACTTGTGTTTAATTACTACATTCTTTTCATGGGATGTGGCTGAGAATGTTAATATTCAGGTCATTGCATTGTTCTCTTAACCAGTTTTAAACATTTAATTCACTAGTAAAATAAGCTCTTTTAAATAAAACGTCAAATATTCTAGTCTCAAAACGGGTTTCTGTTTACTCAGGTAGAAAATTCTTCTCAGAATTAGCTCAATAGCATTCTGATATTTGGATCTGCAATGAGTTGAATTAGAATACAATACATAAAATGCTTTGCTGCATTAGTAAACAAACCAGTTGACAATTAACGCTCTCAATGTCAAGATGGGGGATTCCTACGAAAGCAGAATGACTGTGAGTTCATGGAACTATGATGACGTATTGGAGAAAATCGGTAAGGCATTAGATTTGGATATGGAATATCCAGAATACAAAAATCTCAAAAAAATAAACAGGCTATGGTAAAACGCAATGGCTGCTCTTGCTAATAAGTGGACTGTTGACCATAACTTCGGTTGCCGCTCAACAATCTATGGGCATTATTGTAATCGCCTCCCACTGCGAGTTTCACACAACTCAAGCTGAAAAGGGTCTAATGATGGCATCTTGTGTGGCTGGTGAGTTGACAATCACATATAATAAATTTCTAGTTTGAGTGAGCTGTGATTGGCAAACGATGATAAATTTATTTTCAGGTATTTTTTTGTCTACATACATCTGGGGTTATATCAGCGATGACATAGGAAGACGCAAGGTGTTGCTCTATGGTGTGTTTGTTAGCAATGGGCTACAAATTATTCTAATGTTTGTTACCAGCGTCTGGCTATTTAATATTATTAACCTTCTTGGGGGTATTAGGTGAGTTTACTATTGGATTGATTTAACCCAAGCTGATTGTCGTTACGTTCCAGTATTGGCGGCATTTCTGCTGCCATCTATGCATATTTGAGTGAATTTCATGTTCCTCGACATCGAGCAATTGTTATTAACTATTCGACAATGTTTGTTAGTGTAGCTGCAATATTTGTGCCAGGTAATCGGCATAAGAACCCACCTAAATACCAAATATTTATGTCACAATTCACTTTTCTCCCAACTGATAGCAACTGCTTGGCTAATATTGTCCGGGGACTGGTCCATTAACCTAGTTGGGGATTTTGTTTTTCGTCCATGGCGTTTAATAATGTTAATCAATTTACTGCCTGGTTTTATTGGCGGTTTACTTTTACTATATTATCCGGAAAGTCCAAAGCTTTTGTTGTCACAAAACAAAACCGAAGAAGCCCTAAATGCTGTGGCCTGGATAGGCAAATTAAATCGTGGAATTTCCATAAACCAAATACTCAACTGTGATGAATTAATATTAAAGCCAGAAAATGAATCAGAGGATAGTATGTTACGCAATAGCTCTGGATGCAGCATTCTAACAAATATTGTACGTGCCACAATTCCTCTTTTCCATAAGCCACATGGATTTAACTTTCTATTGTGCAATCTGGCCGTTTTCGGAATGTTCTTCAGGTAAGAGAAATATTGAAAATGTGGGTAGAACTATTTAGACATTTGATCAACCTTTTTTTCCAATTTATTTTGCCCAGTTCCAATGGTATGCAATTTTGGTTTCCCGAGATTGTTAATCGTTCGTCAAGTGCCGAAAAAGCAAACTCATCTACGGTATGCGAAATATTGTCCAACTCTTTTGCTCAACAAAAGGAGACAGTCGTTTTGGTAAATATTTAAAAACACAATTATACATACCTTTACATATAGTACATGTGGCTAACATCCATATATGTAATTATTTCAGAGCTGCATTGATCCAATATCTCAGAAGACTTACATTGATAATATGATAGTTGGTGTTGCCTTTTTAATAGGCTTTTGCATTCAAGGAACTTTGCTTAATCCCTTGGGCCGTAAAAATGTCCTGTTAGCTGCTCTCGTCCTGTCAACTATAAGTGGAATACTTTTGCATTTTGTTGTTAACTCGACAGCTGTTCTGGTTCTCTTCTGTCTTTATATACTCTTGCCTGGGCTATCGATTTCCATAATGCTGGGCGCTGTGGTGGACTTTGTGCCCACTAACTTAAGGTTAGTATTTTATGCCTTAAGCTATGAGATTAAATGGAAACCAAATATTTCTGTATTGTTGTAGAGGAAAAGCAGTTAGCATTTGCATGTCACTTGGACGACTTGGCATTATAGCTGCCACCAATCTGATGGGTATAATGTTACAGCCATTGTGTAATACAACATTTGCCATGTTTACCATTATATTATTTGGTAAGTTAGTGATTGAAAATAATATTGTATAGTCTAACCCATTTGTTTCTTTCAGTTTGTATTATAATTGTACAACGTCTGCCCATCAAAAATTCAGCTTAGTATTAATGGCTTTAAATGAGTTTAAAAGTTTCTTCAATTCATAACCTTTTCCAGCACAAATCAATCAATTACGCTAGAATAAAAACAAACTGCGTACCTTTGAAACCAAATTTATAGATATCTTATCAAAAATGCTATCAATATTTCTTCATTACGCACAAAGTGAAGATTTGAATCATTGTTAAATGGGGAATCACCCACTGGGTAGGTAAATTTTATAGTTTAAGAAACAAATTTGTTTTATTTCCCGAATTGTTTGATTTTATGATGATTACATGCGATTTATGTAGGAAAATGCACCAGTTAAAATAGTTATAGAACAGAATGCATCCATATATCGATGTATATGGCAATTGAATTCTTAAGTGTAAGTAGCATTATAAGTATAAGTATCTGGGCACAGAGAGAAAGGAAGGTTCATCCAACTATAACTTTGCATGTCATTGACTGACATACGAAAATGTCGCAATGTCTTCGTTAAAGAGTAAAATAGAGCAATTAAATCGTAGTTCGTATGTATGTATGTATGTGTTTCATGAAGAATCTTTTTGGCAGCAGTATTAGTGACTTTTAATGATTTACTCCTCCTCCTCCTCCTCTCCTTCTGTATATTCTTCGTAGCTGTCACCGCCGGTGGTGGAACCAGCAGCTGGCTCTTCAATGTTGGAGCTCAATTCAATGACGGGTTCTTGCTGAACTTCGTCGGATGGTGTGACTGGTTCCTCCACCACGGGTTCCTCGGATTTTTGGATAGCCTGAAGCTCTTGGGCTGCAATCTCAGCTTCCTGGCGGGCTATTTCTGCCAGTTCAGCTGCTTGACGAGCCAAATCGGCTTCGCTCTCCTCTTCGGCTTGCTTTTCAATTTCAGCCAAACGGGCAAGTTGCTGCTCTCGCTGACGTTGCTCTTCCTCCAGACGAGCCTGTTCAGCCAATTTGGCTTCATCTGCCAAACGGGCCTCTTCAGCCAAGCGGGCTTCTTCTGCCAATTTAGCTTCCTCTGCCAAGCGGGCTTCTTCTGCCAAACGGGCCTCTTCAGCCAATTTAGCTTCCTCAGCCAAGCGGGCTTCCTCTGCCAAGCGGGCCTCTTCAGCCTTGGCAGCAGCTTCCTCGGCTAAGCGAGATTCCTCCGCCAAGCGAGCCTCCTCTGCCAATTTAGCTTCCTCTGCGGCTTGGGCTTCAGCTTTAGCCTTAGCAGCAGCTTCCTTGGCCACACGAGATTCCTCGGCCAAACGGGCTTCTTCAGCAGCTTGGGCCTCAGCTTGCGCCTCAGCTTGAGCCTTAGCTTGGGCCTTCTCAGCTTCTAAACGTTTTGCCTCTGCTTCAGCGGCAGCACGCGCCTTTTCCGCCTCCAATGCCTTACTAAAGAAATCAAACAAGACGATAAATAAAAATCATTTACTCATTGATTATGGAAGCGATTGTGCGTACATTTCCTTGGCACGCTTGGCTTCATCTGCACGCTGGGCCCGCTTCTTTTCCACTTCCAGATCATCTACAGCTTCCTCGTTGACGGTCAACAGACGCTCCTGGCGCAAGCGTTGCTTCTCCTTGTTCTCCAAATCAATCTCATCCTCCAATGGTCTGGGTGCAGAGAATTTTCTTGATGGGCGATTGGGATCCAAATCGGCATCTGAAAGTCATATCTTGTTATCCAAAAACTGCATTTGATATTATCGGTGTGGGTAAATGACTAATTGGACCCCAGTATACACATAGATATGTAGTTAGAAACAATTCAAAAATGACTCTTTTAATAAGACTCCATGTTGTAATACTTACTGTTTTCCTTCGAATTGGAGATGGCTGCCTATACACGAAGCACGGAAAACTTGCGGATAGAGTAGACGCCAATGAGGAGTATAGTGGTAGGAGTGTGTTATCAATGCAAATTATTATGAAAATATTTTTGAAACATGGTGTTAGTGTGTGTACCATTTGTGTGTGTGCCTGCGTGTGTGTGTGTGTGTGTGTCTCTGTGTAGGCGTAGCAAAATACAAAATCAAAGTTAATGGGCTAGGCTAAAATAGATGATTTAAACTATACATTATTTAAATAATATATACGAACAACAATTTAAGTATAGATTCTTATGTGTGCGTATCGAAATCGAAAGTTAAACAAAAATATCATATAAATGTGTGTATAATGTACATATATATACATATATATTCATCATCCGACATATTGTGATTAAGACAATGATTGATTGCCTTACCACAAATAAAATATGCCAGAACTAGTCAAATATAGGTCAAGGCCATTTAAATTTTTCATGTTTCTACAAGATGTTTAATCGAAATCCAGTATATATTTGATGTTATATGTCTATATATGCATATTTACATACATATTTCAACCAAAACCCACCATTAATAAAAAGAGTTATTTTAAGGATTATTGGGAAATTTGGTTTCTTCGCCGTTATTTACATTGTGTACATTAAGTTCATTTATTAATTGTTATGTGCATACATTTATTCATACATTTCAAAGAGACTCTCATATGGAGATAATATATACATATGTATTACCATAAATGCCAAAAATTATATAAATATATATATATATTTTTTATATATGTATAGTTAAACAAAAAACAAAAACAATAATATAATATCATCATCTTGAAGTTTTTGTATGTTTTTAATAAAAAAATAGAATTGAAAACCATACAAAAATTCATGGAAACATAACATACATAGATTTCAGTTAGTTAGCATAGATAGAAAGTTTCTAAAACTGTTAGTATCACAAGTGAATTTCTGCAGATTTTGGTTTAAAATTTTCGTCTGGTTTTTGGTTTTTTTCTTTCTTTTTTTTTTTGTTTGTATTGATTTATGAATTTCTTGTATTGAGATTAGTCTGAGTAAAGTGTTAGTAGTAGCTTCAGAGATTGCAGATATCTTTGGTTCATCATGTGGATATCGGCTTAGTTGTCTACCACGCAAAAAGAAAGTCTTTTTTGTTTTTTTAATGTGTTTATATAGAAAAGAGAAGTGTGTATGTCCATACAAAAAATCAGGCATGTTATCATTTAGGCCTCAACTTCAACAGCTTCAACTGGAAAGAATCAATCAATCATAAAACGGTTTTACGTTAGTCAATTACAATGAACGGAACAAATGATGATGCAGCAACCAAATGCGTACGTTAATAATGGCAATAAGTAGATAATGCTTTGATTATGTATATGTTTTCTTTTTATCTTTCAGATTAAATGAAAGTTTTTCGCATTTTGGATGTGAGTCCTTGCCATAGTGGGTCCAAATCTAATACACATGACGATTCTCCCTAATCTCTATAGTAATAATCCGTTTGGAAAATAGTTTAAGCTTAAAATCGAATTTGAAAAACAGAGGCATGCTAGGTACACGACAATGGAATCACATTAGAAACTTATTAAGTATATCAATTGGTATCTCGCAAAATTCATCCTGAGAAACTTAAATAAGTAAGGAATACTTAAATTAGCAATATGGAAATATATTTAAAATATTTTTAATGATAACTTTGAAAGAGATAACGAATTATTTGGACGCAAAAAAGGCATTACAAAAAAGGGAGGAAGATAAGCGAGGCAGTTATTAATGGTTTTTCTTAGATAATTTTCTGTTGGGATCGTCTGAAATTGCTATGCGGGACAATTCTGAATTCATTCAAAAATAAAGAAAAAATGTTGGTTTTCCAATAATCACACTTTTCGTAATGCCACTGACCTGTTTTTTGAAATTGTAAGCTGTTGACTAGTTGTCTAATTCGCGAGGAATGAGAAGTGAGGGCGAATTGCTAACTTTAGTCCCCCTCATGCCTATTCTATGCAAAAAAAAAAAGTAGTAATAATAATAATACAAGGATTCAAAATGCAATTGCATATACGAGTATGTATGAACGGAAAGCAAATACAATGTTTATATATCTGTGGCTATATACAGGTGGCATATATAAGGATTGGGATAGAAAGAATTAAAAGTACTTACCTTCCTGATGAGGAACATGATTTTGCTTCTCATTTTTCCATGTTGGATGTCTAAGGTACCAGGACAAGAGGTTAATATCAGTTCGAACTTTGTCCGAATCGTACTTTGGGCTTCTAACATTATAAGCCTTATCACCACAAATCCTCACAGATGCTAGATGGCTTTTACCTTTTGGTTTAATATTCAAGAAATACGATTTAAGTAAGAACCATTCATGCCAACTCTATCTAGCATACACATTTCACCACAGTTTTTGTTTTGCTATATAGAATTTTACTCTAAATCGATTTATATATAACGACTTGAAGAGAGCTTACCAACATATTTAACAGCTGGCCTGGGATAGTGGGAAATGTTGTGAACCTCCTTGGCAATATGGCGAACTGGATTTGTAACACGAGCTACATAAGCATCCAGAGCCAGTTGTGATGTTGGCTCATAAGCGTATCTACAAATGTCGGCCAGGTAAGAAAGAAGCAACACGGAAGATAGTAGATTTCTCTATCCTATGGGTAACCCAAACTTACCCTGATACTGGAAATGGTGTACAACTGCGAGCGCGGCGTACAACAGGAGTATGCAAATCCCGAATCAAGGATTGGGCACGGTTACGAATTCTACCAGTTTCCTCAGTAAAGGTCTGTAATATTTCCGACATTATACATTGAAAGGAGTGATCTCTTTTGTGGCAAAACAAATACAAAGCAGCTAAACCATATGACTAAGAATTGCTAAAATTCGTTCTTCTTGGTGTCAATAACTTACGGTAAAGGGTTCGGTATTGAGGTAATTAGTTAGGGCCCTTGCGCCGTATCCAGGTGGGAGCCTCTTCAAGTATGAAGGTGTTACACGGACTGGAGATGTAGTGATCCTTACCGGGGAAACGGAGCGAGCATAAACTCGTGTAATTGTTGTAGGATTGTAATGATACGATGGTGTGTACGTTGTATACGAAGTTGGGATATAGGACGAAGTGTAGTAGGATGATGGCACATAGGTTGTTGGGCTATAGTATGTCGATGGCGAAGAGTACGAGTACGAGGTTGTTCTCTCCGGCGATGAAATCACTCTAGTTGTCGTACGCACAACACGAACGGGTGATGGGGAGTGGATCACACGTGAGATAACACGGGCGGGAGAGGTTACAACTCGAACTGGCGATGTAATAACACGTGTTCCACTGACGATGCGTCTTGGGATCGAGTAACTCGAGTAAATGGGATAACTCGATTTATAAACCTATTTGCAATTGTTAACAAATTAAAATTCACAATCCAGGTTGCAGAATGATTAAATGATACAAGTTATGAACGATCCATTAAAATGCAAAAGATAAAGATGATAATGCGCCAATGAATAGTTGGAAAAAAATAAAATTAGAAATCATGGCAAATCAGACTGAACTTGGTTAAAGATTTTGCTTTAGCAGCCGTGGGGCCAAACGATTTGTGGACCAAATTGCTTGACCAAATAAATCAATTGGGAGTTAAATAGGAAGTCTACCTATATTGATCTTAAATTCGTGATTTGTATGGTAAATATGATTGCTTCGGTCAATTTTTCCAAATTTAAATAACTTAAAAGTCTTCGATTGTTAAGTAATTCCTTCTCCATGAGGTTTTATATTCTCATAATCCTTAAAAGGATCTGTTTATAGTCTATGGATAATGTTTGGGTTTGGGGGCATTAGACAAATTTGTACTAAGTGCTAATTAGTCATTGGTATTATTTCTGTTTCTGTGGGAGGTCAATTAAGAATTATTACAATGGGTTTTCAAATGGTCTTACTAACCAAGCAGACATCCAGTGGCAATGTTGTGATTGAGCAGTATGATAAATAGGAAAAGAGTTGAAGAACTAAAGAAAGATTGATGACAAGCAAAATTATGATTGGATGATTGGATAGCAAATACTTACACGAGTCACCTTTTGAACAGATGGATACTGTAAAAAAAGGGTGAACAATAATGAGTTTTATATATTTGTCAGTGTCATTTGGCCTAAGTGTGTGTAAAAAAAAAATAATTTTGTCTACCTTCTAGCCGTTTGAGATCCCCTTGTGATTGTAATTATAGAAATATCTTTCTTGGGAAAGATGTGGTGAGATTTCTCATGGATCTCACTCTGTCTTTTGCCCTTGCTCTCTCTCTCTCTCTCTCTTTTATATGAATATCGTATCTCGGATATGGTGAATTCAGGTATAATACATAAGGACATGTTTATTAAAGCAAAAGTTTTGTTTTTATTGTATCACAAATATGTTTCAATTATAACGCTTTATAGATAGAATAAATTATACAATGTACATGTAAAGACAATTTGCACATACATATCTAATCTGTTTCACAAGAATTTGAGTATTTGATCATTAGTTGATTAGTCAAGTCAAAAACAATTCACATCATATTCATGTAGATGAGCAGCGAATAACGTCATACATTCATTGTTAAATTAAATCAATTTTCAATTATTATTCATATAGAGAAGAGTTATGGGGTATTAGTGTTTAATTAGGGGTTATTCAGGTCTGGATAGACAACACTAGGTTATGTCCATTTAGACATGGTACGAGAAGTGGCGGTATTTGGTGCCACCGGGCAAATTTCCAGAGGTGGTCGACGAATAGCTGTAGCCACCAGGTCCAGCGCCAGTGGTGCTGGTACGCTCCGTGCTGTAGTTGTAGCCACCGGGACCGCTGCGGGATGATTGCTCCACAGTTGAGGTATAGGTGGAACGCTCTGGCCTAGAGTAGGGGTTGCTCGAATCGTAGCTGCTCTTTTCAACAGATGACTTTGAGGTGTACGAGTAGTCCGATGAGGCGCGGCTGCGATGTGAGCCGGGTCTGTCCGTGCACAGGTCTAAGCGTGGAGTCTATAAATTCCGATTTGTACATTTAGGTATAGAATTCTTTTACAAATCAAACAATCAACAAATATGTGATGTGATGTGGTTGTGGTTGTGGTTGTGGGTGTGTATATGTTATATATATGCAACTATATGACCACTAACCCGCTTGCTGTTCCAAGACTTGCATAAATAATAATAATAATAATAATAAATACATATGTATGTACATATATCTCCATATGTATGTATGTGCAATTGCTCAATGAATTTAAAGTGTATTATTAATCCTATTTAAAAATGGAAATTGAAACATGTTCGAATATTTAAGAAATTCTTATTAACTTTCTCTGCACTTGGCTATAGTTCCTAACTCAATAAATCCTACCAAATTCAAGAAAACGAAAAACGAATATAACAAATAAAGAAACGATAGAGTATCGGGGGATCGGTTAGATACATACACAGCTGTATATATGTAATTTACTTTTACAAATGCTTAGTGGGCTAACACTATAAATTTGATTGGATTTTCGGTTCGATTCGGTTTTGGTTCGAGTTTGGTTTTTGGTTCGGATTGCACTCCTTTTGTGCTTACGCTGCAGATGGAACTTCATTAGTAAGAATATTTAGTGACCATCGCGCCGGACTTTTCATTCCGATAGGTTTCCCGCCGCACAGGCAAACTCTCCGATGCAGCCCGATGTAGGCGTGGCAATTCACTGTCAAGACTATAACGTGAAGTCCTTGCAGCTGTATTGCCACCGGCTTCCACGGTATCGATATGCTGTCGCACCATACTCAGGATGCGTGTGCGATTCTTGTCCCGTGTTGAGATGTACGGTTCAATGGGTTCGTATGCAATTTTATAGTTCGGTTTGATTGCAGCCCGATTAATCGGATCGAGTATCGATCTCTTGCGCTGCTCATGGTCTGGTCGGCGCACTCCGAATGCAGTCACTGGATCTGAGATGAGTGTGGGACGTGGCACGAACGGAACTTTCTCCCAGTCAATTGGTGTTCTGTTTGTTCTCTGCAAAGCCCAGAATTCCACAATATTTTTTGGTTTAAATGTCACTGACAGCCGACAGAGGGGAACGCTTGGTTAGATGTGGGTACAACTGAAGGAGGACATGGACGTGCCCAAGCCAAACTCATATTTACATAAATTCATAGTGAGTAGTTAATAAGCCCATTTGGTGGTAGGGACGTCGAAAGCATTTATAAACACATTTACATATATTTATTGGTAGATATATATACAGCACGTACCTAAGTATGTATGTATGATTGTATGTACAATGTAACAAAAGGTTCAGCTTGAGGTTGGTGGATCATAAAGCATTTGGACAGCATTATATTAGCTAGTACCTACATAAGTACATACGAATGTAGTGTGGTTGTAAGTAATTTGCAATGGGTGCTTAGACAAAAAAAAACAAGATGTTTACGATATACACTATCATGCAATAGACGACACAGGACAACTGAGGTAAGATTACATTCAAAATGAAAGGTTATATGTACATTAAGGATATTCATATAGAGATATATTTGCCTAGAAGTGAAGAGAACCAAAAGATCTCAGTGATGAATTCAAAAAACCAATGCCTTTTCTTCTTATTATAAATATTCTTGAGATAATTTTTATCTATCTTTAATTGCTATAGTTCAGAAGTTATATTAAACCAAAATATATGTCTTTATGTGTATTTAGATATAAACAAGTACCTACTAATTTTAAATTTTGTTTTCGAAAAGTTATAAAAATTGCAATAATTTGCCTTTTAGTTACATATATCTAACAATAAATAATCGCTTATATAAACAGTCATGCGTAAATGTATGTGTGGATATATATGTATATAAACACTGTATATAGTCATGTAAAATCGTATGCAAGTGCCAACGGATGTGTGATTACATAAATGCGTGTACATCTGTGTGTATGTACTTGTATCTATATACAAACATATGAATGTATATATATACATATATATATATACATATATATTTTTGTGCTTGAACCAGACGCATTCGATATATACTTTGAAATTTTCTTTAAATGTTTATTTTAGCAACGTTTTTTTTTTTTTTTTGATGAAAATATTGCTGGCACTTTTTTTGTTGCTTCTGTTTTCTTTTTTTTTTTTGTTGCTTTTTGGGTTGTTGCTGGCTTCTCCTATGGTTTTGGCTCATTTTAATGTATTATGGAAATCGGAAAGATATTTTTAGGTCTGGGCAAATGGCAAAATGCGCGCGCAGCTAGTATTACAGAAAATCTAAACAGCAAAAACCGAAACAGCAAAATAAAAACAAATAATCGAAGCACCAAAAAAAAATAAAAAAAAAAACTCGAAGAAAACATTTTGTTTTTATAAATTCCATTGGGAATATTTGGCACATCTTTCATCATTGTTCGAATTTTTTTCTTTTGGAAAATGGAATTTTCGACTGTATACACAAAAAGAAATGATTATAAGAATATAATGTACATATATAAGTATTCTCTTATATATGTAGGTGTCTATCTGTTTATTTGTCGACATAAATTTATACACACACACACACATATTTATATATAGTACATAGTTGAGGGATGAGCACAGATGAGTCCGTTTTCCCCCCAAAATATCTTAATCTCACAATCAGTGAGGCAATAAATATTTTTGGCAAAATTATTAAAAATAATAAAAATTGTTCTAACCTTGGAACAGTTTAGCAGGAATCGCATCTACATATTTATTAAGACTATACATTGTACATGTAAAAAGTGAAATACAGAGACACAAATACACACAAACAAGCCCGCTGACATACATACATACATATATACATAGTTAGATACATAAGTATTTAAGTAGGTGTGTGGGTACATGGGTGATGCTTAAAATGAATTAGTTTTACATATTCACACAAAAAATAGGTACCTATAGTCATCATATTCTGAACACACCCACACCTAACTAAGCTACATTAAATATTATACCCTGATAGGTAGTATATATAAACTAATATTCTGACAGATTGTAAGTTGATTAAATAGAAATTGTATGTATGTAGGTTGGTACTAATAACATTTTAAGGATACGGATACGATATTCATATTTGTTTTACGCTCTTGCATTCAAACGTGTTTCAATTTCTTATTGACCGTGTATGTATGTATGCATTGTATGTGGATGTACATTTAAATGTACATGCAATACATACATACATCAATCTGTAGTGCACAGCAAGTGGGATACAAGCGCCTAGGTATTAAATTCTTCGATTTTATTATAAATTAAGAGGTAGCAACTGCTTGAAAATCTGTCAAATTTATCTGCACAAATCAAGATCAGGCTTGAAAAAATTTGTTACACGGATCGAAATATTATATTATTATTATTCACAAATTGAACTTTTTCACAAATGAAAGGCAGACAAATTTCACAGATTTCATTCATATTTAATAATTGAGGAAACCACACTACCGTATGTCAAAAGTAAGCTTTTTTTTTTGAATCGATTTTGATCCTCGAATTGATTGAAAATATTTGACTTACCGTCACGGCGTACGATGTAGTCACCGGCCTGGAGCTGTAGGTTCTGCGAGTTGTAAATCCACTTTCGTAAACCATTTTGTTTGCGTTTTTTTTTTTTAGAAAATCAAAAAAGATATTTTCAATATATTGAAAACTTAATCACTGGGTTCGTTTTGGTTCGAATTTAATCGTCGATGTTCACTTGGCGCCCGTTCGAGTTGTTCTGCCTGAGAACGATATGAAACACTTGCTTATAATATTTTCATTTTCAAATATTTTTTTTTGAATAGCCTTCAGCACAGAAAATCTCTAACTCTCCCTCTCGCTTTCCATTTTCTCTCACACTCTCCATCATCTCTCTCGTTTTCTTTTCCCATTTAATCTCCCAAATGAACTTATTTTTGGAATAAGAAAAAATAACAAAAACAACAGCATTGACATCTCTTCTCAGAGCAAAGAGCGCCCAAATTCTTTTTACATAAATCTAACAATTTTCACATTGCCAACGCTCGAGAATATATTACTTATTATAATGATATCTATTATATATATATATATATATATCTCCCTCTCTCTGTTCTGTACATCATATATGTATGTGGATATATGTATGTGTGCGACATATAAGCTAAATATTATTAAAGAGTCATAATAAAAATTTACTATAGCCTCAGTTTTCTACGTGTTCTTGGAGACAATAATGAACAGGTATATTTTTGAAATATTTTCAATCCAAAAATGGATTTATTGAGCCATTCATTTTAATATATAACACTGTTTGAATATGTATATATTTAAATAAATCTTTAGAAAAGACCATAAGACATATATTAATCGATGCAGAATAATCCTGAACATTTCTCTTCTCTCTTGGCATGGAACATTCTACATAAACAGACATATTTATGTATGTTTGTATATAATTTCATATATGTAAGTACTTTTGTATGTTTATAGAAAAGTCCACGGCGAGAAGTGACATTAACCTTAATGAATGGCAATGAATAACATATCACAGATTTCAAGGCTGACAAAAAAATTTTTTTGGCTAATATTGAATTTTATTACATACAAGTTGTATGTATTTACACCACAAAATTTACACTTTTTGCATATATTCTTGGCATTGAAACAATTATCATAAAATATATAAGAATATATGCACATAATGATGTGAAAAAAGAATTTAAATTTTTAAATATTTCAATCATAAATGATATCACTCAACAGACGACCATTTACTTTTGCAGGCCAATAGTTTTTTCAAATACAAAAAGGCTCCACTAAAGGTTTTAACTTTTCAACAACATTATAAGACTCAGAAACCAATAATTTCCATGGTTTTCACAAAAAATTTTATTGAAATACACAGGAGATTTAAAATAAAAAAAAATACTAAATTTTAGGTTTAACATGGCGTACCAGATACACAACACTCGAATGGAGCACAGCCAGGCGTGCAAGGTCTGCAGACTTCAGCGGGTTGTGCACATGGACGACACGGGATGCTACAGGGAAACAGAAAAGGTTGGTAGTATTAGGAAAACTATAACAAAAATCATAGATTGTCAAATACCATCTGCAAAGAAGATCGCGCTGTTCCAATTGGGCCCGTAGGACATCACACGGCCGAACTTCATCGCAGCGACTAGACCGAAGGTTTCTTCGATAATACAAATTACTTCTGCTTGATCTTGGGTCCTGTGAGCTTTTTGGTCCCTTGATACCAAACCGGCCACGGGATGGACTGTCCCCCCTTTTAGTGCCACCATCGCTAGATGCTCTTCTTGCTCCTTCAGATTTTGATCTTCGTTTATTTTTCTGTGACTGCTGCCGATCAGAATCATCTCGACCTTTGCCTTTAGCCCCTTGGTTTTTGTAATCATCTGTAATAGCCTTTTTGTTCTTAGACTTATCTTTGCCTTCCTTTGCTGGATCACCACCATCATCCGTTTTGGGTTTCTTTTTATCTTTGCCAACATCATCTTTATTTTTTGCATTACTCTGGTCAGTTTTACCGCCTTTGTTCTTGTCTTTAATTTTGATATCGTAGCCACTGGACTTATCTTCGATTTCTGCAAAACGATCAGATTTGTTTTGTCCCGCGCCTCCTTTCTGTTTTTTCCCCTTATCGGTTTCATCCGGTTTTTTACCTTTTCCGGAGTCTGTTGCCACTTTATTGTCTGTGTCTGTTTTTTCACCCTTTTCGCCATCTTTTTTAGATTTCCCCGCCGAAGCTTGAGCATCTTTTTCGTCTGGCAAAGTCTTTTTACCTTTTCCCTGTTTATTTTTGTTTTCATCTGTTTCTGTTTCACCTTGTTTATTCTTAGATTTGGCTTTTGTTTTATCATCGCCATTATCTTCTGTATCCTTTCCCCCAGGTTTGTCAGACGATCCACGTTTATTTTTAGATTTGGCTTTATCTTTGTCATCGGCATCGTCGCCAGCGCGATCCTTCTTTTTATCAGATTTACTTTTGTCATCGCCAGAGTCCTTGCCTCCAGCTTTTTCAGTTGATTCTGGTTTATCCTTCGATTTACTCTTAGCTTTGTCATCGCCAGTGTCCTTGCCTCCAGCTTTTTCAGTTGATTCTGGTTTATCCTTCGATTTACTCTTAGCTTTGTCATCGCCAGTGTCCTTGCCTCCAGCTTTTTCAGTTGATTCTGGTTTATCCTTCGATTTACTCTTAGCTTTGTCATCGCCAGAGTCCTTGCCTCCAGGTTTTTCAGTTGATTCTGGTTTATCCTTCGATTTACTCTTAGCTTTGTCATCGCCAGAGTCCTTGCCTCCAGCTTTTTCAGTTGATTCTGGTTTATCCTTCGATTTACTCTTAGCTTTGTCATCGCCATCGTCATTATGGTCTTTCTTGAGCCCAGTCTTCCCTTTATCAGCTTCAGTTGCTTCTTTTCCTCCAGGTTTATCGGATTTATTCTTAGATTTGTCTTTATCTTTATCTTTAGCATCGCCATCGTCATCCTTATTAGTTGCGGACTTACGTTTTCCATCACTAGATTCCTTTTTATCGGCCATTTTTTTTGATGAATCTTCATTACCGCCATCTTTCTTGGGTTTATTGGTAGCTTCTTTTTTTGCGTTATCATCATCTTTCGCCGAAGCTCCTTTTTTCGCCTTTGCCAGTGCTTGGGCTTTCGCCTCATCAGCAGCATCATTTTTACCAGGTTTCTGAGATTTCTTTTTCAAAGACTCTCTTTTTGCATCATCATCTTTTCCGGACTTATTTTTAGATTTCCTAGAAGACTCGTCTTTTACATCTCCGGCAGTGTCTTTTTCTTTTCGGTTTTTATTGGATGATCCTTTCTTATCGCCATCCTCTTTATCATTGCTTTTCGTCTGCTTACTACCCGCTCTCTTTCCACTGTCACCTTTGTTGGCTCCACGATTCTTGTCCTTCCTCGAGTTTGTCAAGGAATCGCTATCATCACCACGTTTCTTTCCTTTGTCTTTACGCCTTTCATTATGCTTGCTACCCTCTCCTCCCTCACGGGAAAGGCGATTTTTCTCCCTTCCATGTAGCTTACCATCTTTTCTTTCACGGGATCCATATTCGTCAAATGATTCTAAGCCAAGAATATCGATTTTATGAAGTTATCAAACAATTGTAATTATTTTGAATACAAATATTACCTGATCGATGTGGTCGAATGTTTGTACTATTGCCTCCTTCGAAGACTGTATACTTCTCTCGACATTGTTGGCGGTTATAACTCTTTATAATTTTATGACAAATCCTTTTAAGCAACGAATAGGTATGGTCATTCAATGAAGAACCATGGCAACAGCAATGACAACGAAAAGGGCTGCATCTGTTCTGATTTTCATTGCAAAAAATTTTGGTTGAACTTGACGAACTAGCAGGAAAAGGAACAAAGCGGCGATTAAGAAAGACATTACATTATTTTTTGAATTTAAACTACATACCCCGATGGTGAATCGCAACAAATGGGTCCTAAGTTAAATACCATGTTCTTTGAATTTTCATTTTTTTGTTAAGGTGTAAATTTAAAATCTAAATTTTGTATAGCTTTCAAGAGAGATGACTTTAAACACGTAGATATTTGTTTTCAATCGGATAACAGTTCCAAAGTCAATGCCATTTGAAAACAAATTCAACTTAGTATTGTCCTATTATTTGTAACTACTTAGATAACCAAGAAGAATTTATTCCAATTATCACAATTTTTAGTTATATTATTGTTTTAATGTATTTATGTTTCATAGGAAATTGTTTATACACAATTATGGAAACTCTCAAAGCGCAAAAGTCAGTGACTTAATACCAGAAATTATTTGCTCGGATGATCCCTTTGATGGCAAAAGAGTTACGAAGTCGCAAGTACTTCCACATGCTGCCTGATTTCATTAAAAAAAACATAGTTACTTTGATTATATACAGACACAGGCATTTTGCAAGTTATTCATATTGTCTTTTATTGCGCCTACTCCATGTCCATGCATTACGTTGTTGCGATAATTTTGTTAAATAATTGACTATGACTTGAAAATTGCGTACTAGAGTTTAAGTTTACCAACACACGACATTTTCCAAAACACAACGATGCTCAATGTGGATATAGCGTACCTACATACATATATTCATACTCTTTTCGAACGCGTGTTCATTCGTTAGGCTAGAATGATTTTCTTTCTTTCTTCGCCTTTCCTAAATGCTTCACAGGCGACAATATTCAACTACTCCAAACGTAACTTGCAGACAACAATTTGTAATTTGAACAAATTGCTTAAATTTTTTTCCAACGCATGGCATTTAACTCAGTTTCATTGAATGCATATAAATAGGAGAGTGAGTCTATTTTGCATTGTTAGTCTTGAGCCACTCTTGTGACAAAAGTGTACTAAAACGGATTATTTACTTTCGAGCGGAATTTATACCCAAGCAATATAAACCATGGATATATCAAATAGAATCCTAATACTAACCCTTAGCATGCTCTTGCTAATAAGTATCTCGCAGGCTATTCCTAAATATGAAGAGAATCCAAAGTGAGTTTTTCATGTGCCTTCTTTATATTAGAGAGAAGAAGTTTACTTTTGATAAGAAAAAGGGTTTCAAAGTTCCTTGAAATGTCGAAAATATCCGTCTTAAAAATGAATTGGTCTGAACAGTAGGATCAACATGTCGTATAAGTAATATTGACATCGTTTGCATATGAGGGCTTAAGAACATTCTAGTTCCAAACTTTAAAAGTTAGTTTTGTTCACAGCTGAATTCTAATTGAATAATTCTGAATTTCAGATCTTATGCTGAAAAATCCCAATGGAATCGGTCATACTATAACGAAAATAAGACCCAACTCAATGAACCACAAACAGCTTCAACGAAAGACAGACTCGAGCGTCTTGGTTACACAACTGGTTATGGCAGTTTAAATGTATGTACGAATGACTATATTGTTTTGATATATGCAAAATCGATTTAAAAATTATATTAAGGGATATCCGGGTGGCACTGGACTATCGGCATATAATCCCATTAAGCTGGATCTAGGAGGAGTCGTCTTGGGCACTCTTGTTGGCATTGGCGCTATTATTCTTATACCCAAAATTCTATCAGCCTTTCATGGCGGCTACGGTGGCTATGGACGAAGTAAGTTGGCGAGTTCAAATGGAAATTCTTGTTGCCATTAATCACCATCCACTGTGTTGCAGGTGAAAACGACGATTTGACGTCACTGAGCAGCATGATTAACAAAATCGACGATGTGCTGGGACAGAATAACATTGACTCTACCAGCTGTATGCAGCGCGCCGTTTGCGGTTATGTACGTTCAACCGAGTACAATATGAAGGCCGGATCTTCAGACCAAATGGATGAATTCATTCACATGTTGTCCGAGTAAGTAAAACTATTTTTGTTTTTGTTTACATTCGCTTTAGATGAAACATCGTTCTAAATATAACGCGCTTATAATCACAATTAGCTTCATTCCCATTCGCTTTTGATGAAAATATGAAAAAACCTAATTATAGAAACCAAAAAAAAAAAAAAAACAAAAAACAAAAAAACAGAATTAAGAAAATAACACCAATACACATTGACATCGGTGTATATACAAACAGACATACATCAATATACAAGTGGGTAGATATATTTGTCGTTTTATATTAGTCTGTTACATAGACAAACGGATTTATTCACATGCGTATTCATGAGGTTCAATGCTATTCATATTCACTTCTCTGACGAGTCAAATTCATTGTCATCTAAAGCCAAAAAAAAAAACAAAATAAGTATTGTTTATTTATCACATAAATACATAAAAATAGCTATCCTCGAACCAAGGGTATACTAGTGGGAGATTTGAACATTTACACAGTTTATCTATGGAATTAGTATTTTCTATAGCAGATAATTTTGATCATTTTTTTTTCTAGAAATGCTTTAGTTGACTACCTTTTGGATGGCACGGCAATAAAGGAGGCTTTAGAGCATGGGAAGCGAACCGATGACAGAGCCTGTGATGAAGTCTATTCCACTTGTCCCTTGGATAGTAAATCTGCCACAAATATTTTAATGAAATTGTTGCCCAAAAAACAATCAAAATCTAAGTCGCCAGGTGCTTAACTACAATGTCTAATGCTTAATCATAAGCACCAAAATCTTTATCACTTTGTTATAAAAAAAAAGCAAATAAATCAATTTCCAATAATTTAATGCATTACCAACAAATTTATTTAGTGTAAAGTGAAAGTGACTGAACCCTAAAAGAAATAACTGTGTGATTTGGGTGAAGATTTTTGAATGATTAATTTATAAATATTTTGTTTAACTTCATCCTTCTGGATGTTTTAAAAATGTGTTGATAATTTCTACAAGTTAAATGTTTGCACTTTGTTCACATTCAGCCATCATTGATTGCAATTGTTTCTCCTGTTCTTCAATAATCGGCAGCCAATGGTCAGATGGAGGATTAAATTTAAATGACTCAAAGTTGGGCAATTTGTTTAAATTACTAGGAACAGTTTTTCGATGTGAGTTCTTTTCATGCATTATCCGTTCTAGTTTGTCAACCAAACTATTAGATTCTTTTATCAAATCATCGATCGATTGTAACAGAGCATACCAATCGATTTTTTGTGTGCCAATCAATGAGTTACCCCTTAGGCGAAAGGGAAAGGGCACAAAACTGCGCCATGGTTTATACGGTTCAATCGTGTAGGGTATAAAGGGTCGTTGTGAATCCATTTCAATAGCATCATCTTCAAAGTGCCATGCGTCAATTGTTGGACACGTAGCCGAACCACTTGGAGGACGACTTGGTGACTTGGTATCCTCTTCCTTCACATAAAACTTGCGAATTTTTTCAATTTGATCAGCTACTCTTTTCTCAACATCGGATAATAGAACATTACCCTCGTCATCGACTTCAGGTATGTAGGAATTGACAACACTATCATTGTAAGCTTTCGGCAACAGCGTTTGGGTTGATCGTGTTGATTGTTCGATCGTGTCCGTCATCTGAGACATGCTGTAGGTCAACACATCTGCAAAAAGAATAATAAGCTAGGATCTATAGCATCTCATACTTACATTGTTGGTAGCCATCCTTCTTCTTTGAATATTGACCATCCGTAAGAATTCCAATCTCTTTATACAAAATCAAATCACTTTGTGCTCCCAGACTCTTTTCTTTCATCAATTTGGTAGGCACAATATCTGTCTGAAGTGCCACATTAGCTTTGCCAGCTCGTAAACGCCTAAATTTAAGACGAAAAAAAATATATATAAAAGAAGATATATCAAAAGAAATTTACATTTTCACCTAGAAGCGTCCAGGAGTTTGGCGCGAAGCAAAGCATTTTTGTCTGGCTTAGACAGAGTTGACACGCTAACTGCCCGCCATGGAGGTCTCTTAGCTTCCGTTTCCTTCTCCTTCTCAGCAGCCAGTTCCTTCATACGTTTCCAGCTATTTTTTGCCCTAAAATTGCAAAAATGTTTGTTAATATAAGATTTCTTGTCAATCTAATTCCATCCTTATTTTGTTTTTTTTTTTATATTATAAGTTCTCACCTGCTTAAGGCTACACTGCGATTGTGCAATGCTAAAGCCGCTTGCTGCTCTTCCACACTCTGCGCCTCGCTGCTTTCTGACGATGTTGCACTGTTGTTGGTGCCAGCAATTGATTGGAACTTACTCATGTTGCCGAATCAAGTTTTATTTTTACCCTTTTTTTTTCAATTTTAAATGTGTGTTGGTATGAGAGGTCGATGTATAAAAAACTTTATCCTTAGTCAATACATCGATGCATAAACAATTTAGCACATCCATGTTGCCATGGTATCCTGTTTAAAACGGTGGCGCATTTATAGCCTTAATTCTTACTGTTCATACTGAGATGTTTATTTAAGCATTAAAAATAAAATTCAGCCATTTTAGCTGTAAATCCGCCTCTGTGTAAAAGCTGGCATAGAAATGTCTTATTTCGTTTACATAAGTACATAATATATATGGTAGGGTGGGCAGAAAAACTCCACATTTCGAGTATTATCAGTTAATAACTTATACGCACAGTGTGACAGCTCAGCCAATAAATTTCGTGGCAATACTCGGAGGAAAAAATTCATATTAAGAAATCAGAAGGTATAAGAGAGGAATCTCAAACGCAAGAGAATAATAAACAGCAAGTTTTTGTACAGCAAAAGTAACAAAATTGCGTGATTAGTACTGACTGTACATAGTTTCGAATAACTGACTAATTATATGAGAAATCAGAGTAGGGCTGAGTTTTATATGTGTTCTGTTTTAAACAATTGACAGTTTCGTTTTATTACTTACATACTTGATTTTACTAGCAATGTAATAACACTTAAAATTTTTATAATTATCGGTATAAATTTACTTTATTGCTGTCATTTGTTTTCTAAGAGTTGTGATAAAATGCATTTAAAATGCGAATTGTTTCACCGTTGTAACCCTCTAGATGTGGCCTGCCGGCTTGGTAACCGCATTCTGTAAATAGCTCAGTACTCTGACGATGGAACCAATAGTTTTTCGTAGCACTGCTGGAGTTCAAGTCAAGCGTATTCAACTGGAATATGCCAAAATGAAAAACACGGCCGTCGGTCTGAATAGATTGCACCACTATGGGTCTCGTAAGGGCACCAGCTGTGGAATTTCCGTGCAATTGTTTAGCACGTGCCACTGCTAATGCAAACGCCTTAACCATAGTTCTCGCTTGAAATTGATTTTCTGTCACTTCAGAGCCATGTGAATTCCTTGTAAGATGTTTATCAAAGTAAGCAAAGAGTGTATGAGGATGCGAGCAATTTACATCTGGCCGGAATGCTAAAAATAAAGCAATATCCATTTGTATTTATTTCTTATGTCATATTAATCTTACTTACGGTATAAATTGTCTTCAGTATAAATTTGACACTTTGGTATAGAAATTGTGCATTTCATTGGGTAAAGATCAGGCAAATCTCCATCAAATTTTCCCTTAATGGTACTTAAAGCACGTGTAGAGCAAATAAGTTTGTCTGCTTTGGTATCGAATCCAAGTAGATCACCATCCTTGCTAATCGATGTTTTGAAGCCAGCATTGTCGACCAGTTTACGGCGTACCGAGACAGATCGACCCGCTAACTTTTCAATTTCAAATAATAATTTGTTTAGCAGAAGCCGACTGAAAAGTGAATTACGAGGTTACTTGGAGCGGAATATTAATACTTAATTGCAGTATTTACTTGCGTCTTTCATGCGAAATACCATAAACTCGTGGCAAGTTAAAAGCGGGCCGATCAACCAGCTTGACTTTGGGCAACTTCACTTGCTCTGCATCAAGCACATGGGATGACAGAATGGCATGACGGACATTCTTGTCCAGGACACTCGGTAGCTGCTGATTTTTAATAGCATCATCAATGTGTTGTGGAAAGTTTTGAATCTCTATCGAGTTCGTTAACACCTGGGCCTGAGGTATACCCCCAAGTAACACATTGTTGTCGGAAAATAAGTGGCAGGGATTAGAGTGCCAATTGGGGTGAGTATGATCCTCTAGTACTGGCTTTAACGCTGACCCGATAATATTAACCCTGTGTAAATAAATGAAAGTTAAATTTTGATTCAACGGCTACATAACATACTTACACTTTTCGTTCGCGCTTGGGCTCCAGAATCTCTTCCGGAGACTTAACTTGCACTCCCAATCTCTGCAGCTCTGCAGCGGCACCAGTTTCACGAGGCACACGTTTACCTTGCACCAGCCAATGCTTTTTGAAATGCCACCCAATGTGTTGGGCGCACAATTTGTTTGTCAGACGCATTCTAATACAGTTTTTTAATTAATAAATAACGAAAAAAAGGTTATGCTTATGTTATAATATGCGGATAGTCTGACCAAAGATGTGCAATAAAATAAATGGCCAAAAAAATACTAAATGACTGCTACTGTAACCAATACAGAAATTCATTTGGTATTTCCACGGTATGTGCATGCAGTCACATTAGCGTTAAAGCGGAAGGAAGTTTTGTTGAATAATTGTTCAATTTGTAGTTAAGATATATTGTAATCTAGTAGCTCTAACTTGTTGGTAAGTATTTATTTGGCCCCTGTAGATTGCGTAAAATGCGCCATCATCAGTTTGATGTAGTTTTGAATTAAACTTTTTGCTTGATGCCAACAGCGTAAATCAGCCATTATGCCCCGGTATCGTGAATGGGACTTAGCCTGCAAAGTGTATGTTGGTAATTTGGGATCCTCGGCATCAAAATACGAGATTGAAAACGCCTTTAGCAAATATGGGCCTTTGAAAAATGTGTGGGTGGCTCGTAACCCGCCAGGTTTTGCATTTGTTGAGTTCGAGGACAGGCGAGATGCTGAGGACGCAACCCGTGCACTTGACGGCACACGCTGCTGTGGCACACGCATTCGCGTGGAAATGTCTTCGGGTCGATCGCGTGAGCGCAGCCGTCGTGGTGGAGGACAATCGGGTGAGGCTGGCAGCAACCGTGGAGGGGCCGGACGACACAGGTAATTTGTTTGACTAAATTAAAATATTAAATACACGAAATTTAATTTGGATTTGTTGCGCATAGCAGTTTTCAATTGCCATTCTCCGAACGAATATTCGATAAAATGATGTATCACAGTTTGTTTAAAAGACAAAAAAAAAAACATAGCGTAAAATCAGAGGCTTAGATATTTTGTATTCCCCCCTTTCATTAAAAGTTGTGTTCTTGTTAAACGAGAGTTATCGACATTTTTACAGAACTTCTACTACTACTCTACTGCTACCTCTTCCTTCTACTACTACTACAACAACAACAACAACAGCAACATCTTCACGATTCACAGCTACAGCTCCTCCTTCGTCGCAATCTGCACAGCCAAAACCATCAGCAGGGTTAACAGCAAGTTTTTCAACTATAAAACAACTAATTACAATGCTCTGCACCCCGGCACTCCAGACGTTACGTTTAGAATCCAACAACGCAATCCCCATCATTATCACCACAGCACACAACGCAAGAATCACTAAACACACCACCAATCCACAGCCAGCGATAAAGCAATATGTATATAAATTCACCATGAAACATTTATTTCCAAGCATACAAATATGAGGCTATCCATATTTATTTTGATATCCGACAAAAAGGTTTTATCCATTTCATGCTTCGTCATGAAAATGCGAACTTAAGTGCCGTCCATTACTCCATTCGCATTTGAACTCTCAAAAGAGAACAAGGTATATACACGTATTCCGACGAGGAAATTCTCATGCATACACATTAGTAAACGGTATTGTAATGATTTTGCTTGTGTGTATTCGCCCAATACGACTATTCGCAGGTTGTCAGCTTGATTATTATTTCGATTTTGCTTTAATAATATAGTTTAATTTGGATTATTCTGCTGAACTGTACCATTTTAACATCATCAACTCGACCATCATACGCAACGTCAGCGAATTGGAGCAGCATCATCTCTGAGCATCAATCCAGCTGTACCACCTGCCCGTCCTCCTTTCCACAACCTAGTGCGTTCCCAACAAACCAACTTCACTTCTCTACTCTGCTCAGCTCAGCTCAGTAAATTGACTCGTTACAACAACAACCAACCAACCACCTACTCCAGCAATCAACAAACCACAACGCACATATCGAGTGCCTACAGAACTTCCACACGTCTAAACGTACACTGTATGGTATTTAGATAAACATATTTTTTCGTTTTGTATACATATTCCGTTTTGTTGACCAGCAGCTGCTAATAGATATCGTTATATATTAGGTTACCTTTGTGCTAAGAGCTAAAACTAATTTCTTAATCAATTTGCCTCATCTATCAATGGTTTATTTTCAGATCACGCTCACCACGCCGTTCCCGTACGCCACGCAGTCGTAGTTTTTCCCGTGATCGACGCAGCCGTTCCGATTCCCGCGATCGCCATTAACAACAATTATCACAAAGGACTCCGCTTTGTAGCATCTACATATTTTGTATAATCAATAAGTTTTTTATCTTCCGAAAACCCATTGAGTTTTTTCCACAGTTCTAATTTTGATTTCTTTTCGTGTCCGAAACATGTAATATCATCCATCATACAAAGGTAAACAGTTTATCCAAAACAAAAATTCCCTGTACATGAATAAAAACTTATTTCTATCTGTGTATATTCACATTGTGACTACTCATTTTACTGATTTTAACCAGAAACGTATTGAAGTATTGATTTCCAGCAAGATGATGATGTGCTTGGCGCACATTTTATTTTGTGAGATATGTCGAGCTACTACTGTACAGTTTTCTTAGAAGTATTCTCGAATAATAATTTAAACAGGCGGCGCACAAGTGTAAAAATATT
The DNA here is from genome assembly GCF_018902025.1 of Drosophila willistoni. Taxonomy (NCBI): domain Eukaryota; kingdom Metazoa; phylum Arthropoda; class Insecta; order Diptera; family Drosophilidae; genus Drosophila; species Drosophila willistoni. Next base: position 5,953,769 of record NC_061086.1, read on the forward strand.
ATTATGTATACTAACAAAAGGTACACTTTAAACTTAGTAAAAGACGCAACACAAATTCGTTGCACATTTCGCACTGGAATAAATCTTACGGCTAAGTCAATATGTGTTCTTCAGTTTGAAGAAGGCTTACAGCCCCAAATAATACATTCCTAACGCATGCGGTATGTATTTGATTCATTAACGTCAGATAGCTCGCCTTTGAAACTGATATCAATTACAAAGTCCAAGTCCCGGTTATTACGTTCATTGGGCTTCATTTGGAACGTTCCGGTTATTTCCTCATTCTTTTTGGCAGTCAAGTGGTCATCCAGATAAAACACAGTCTGCTTCCAGTGCGTGTATGTGGAATCGGGGGATGTGCTAAAGCCCAGACGCTTGTGACACTTTGTGAACTCAATGTTAAAATACGTGACCAATGCTTGAACAAAGTCATTGCGCTTAATGGTCAAATTGAATTTGGACGAGAAATTCAGATCGGCTTTCTGCACTGTATACAGATCGACTTCCTTAACCATACAGGCTGTGGATACTACTTGCTTGGGATCGACAACATCTACGAGTGGTTCAGTGACGGCCACTTTGCGTATACAACTCATGTCAAAACCGTAAACATCATCCCACCAGTTAATCTTCTCGTCCTTATACTGACGATCTTCGATAGCGGTTATATAGAGAGTTCCTCTGTCCGGGAACATCATTCCATTAGGTTTTAGCCATTTGTCTCGAGCATACAGTACAGTGTCCAGCATTGATTCATAGAAGAGACAGTATCTAAAATGATTGACGGAAAGTTTTAAAACCATTCACCAAAAATAAAATTTCTTTAAACATACCCCATCCACTCTGAAATTATGATGTCGACCTTCTCGATGCCATTTGGCAATTCGACTTCTTCAATTTTGCCCTTAACGACCTGAATCACATTTTCCAAATTGTTGTCTATGACTACTTGACGCGCGAACTCAATAATGTTCGAGCAATCGACGGCAAATACTTGTGCTGCACCGGCTTTGGCTGCAAACATGGAGAGTATTCCGGTTCCACAACCCACATCCAGTACAGTCTGAAAGGAAATCAATGCGTTATTTTTAAGCTGTATCTTCTATGGGTGTCCACCACGTGTCTTACCTTGCCCTGGAATAAATGCTTATTGTGGTACATGGCATTGCGGTAGGTGACAGTTCGCACTTCGTCCTTTAGCATCTCCTCGTGGATACCAAAATGTGCGTAAGAGTCAAAGTAATAATCTCTTGACGTCATTTCATCTGCATTTGAACTGGCGCCATCAGCGCCCGGAGATGCACCGTCAGCTCCTGCAGTAGCACCGGATCCGCTTTGCGGTAATTTTTTTAGCACATTGTTCGCGTTGGATGTGAGGCTGAGGCCGGTAGCAACACCCGATGGACCTTCAGTAACCGAATCCATTGTTATATCTATGGTAGACTGCAGGAAGACATCCAATTATACTGACCACATGCTGAAAATATCTACTTACCATTATCTAAGTTTTAGCTTTGTCTGCACAGCGTGAAAAAATATGGCAGCAATTGAACCGTCGTTGAATTCCTGGTCTGCGTCTGCCTTCTTTTCCCTCCCAAACACGCGGACAGTGTGACCTTATAGCGCGATACCAATCTAAAATACCAAATGCGATGAACACGCGAAACTTGGTCCAGTGTTGGAAAACGCGGACCAGTGTTGTCAAATGGACTTTTTAAGCGTTTAGGTATTTTCAATATAGTTCAAATTAATTTTATCTTAATAAATTATGCTGCTTTTAATACTGAATATTTTAATTCACAATTGTTAGTATGAAATTTTTAAAGTCCTAAGGCCTACACTGGTTAGTATTTCTTAATACGCTCGAACGGTCACACTGTAATTTTGGCGGCAAAATCTGCATTTACATTTACTTACACACTCCCGCGTCCATTGCAGAAACAAAACTCGCAGTCTTTACAACGCTTAATTAAAGAAGTAATAATTGGAACTAGACTTAATCAGAATGGAGGGCTTTGACGATGCTGGTGTATTCTTCTCTGATAACTTCGGAAATGATCATCAACCTGATGGGGCCCAGATTAACTTGCAGGCTGTGAAGAAGAAATACAAGGAATTCATTCGTACCTTTAACGAGGACAATTTCTTCTACAAATACAGGTAAGTCACACTCGATTAAAAGTGCAAGCCTTTCATATATTAATGGGCAACGGTATGTGTATCTAGAGACACTTTGAAGCGCAACTATCTCAATGGACGTTATTTCCTTGAAATTGAAATGGAGGACTTGGTGGGATTCGATGAGGCCCTGGCAGATACATTGAACAAGCAGCCGACAGAGCATTTGCAGATTTTCGAAGAAGCGGCCCGCGAGGTGGCTGATGAAATAACAGCGCCTCGTCCCGAGCATGAGGAGCACATGCAGGATATTCAAATACTGCTTTCGTCCAGCGCAAATCCAACAAATGTTCGTGAGATAAAGTCTGACAGTGTGTCACGTCTGGTGAAAATTGCCGGTATAATTGTGGCGGCTTCGGGCATTAGGGCCAAGGCCACACGCATGTCGATTATGTGTCGGTCCTGCAGCACAGTTATTCCAAATCTTAAGGTTAATCCTGGCCTAGAGGGTTATGCCCTGCCACGCAAATGCACCACCGAGCAGGCTGGTCGCCCTAAATGTCCTTTAGATCCGTTTTTTATTATGCCGGATAAATGCAAATGTGTAGACTTCCAAACGCTCAAGTTGCAGGAACTGCCAGACTTTGTGCCGCAGGGTGAAATACCTCGGCACTTGCAGTTGTTCTGCGATCGATCCTTGTGCGAGCGTGTTGTTCCCGGAAATCGTGTGCTTATCCAAGGCATCTATTCGATTCGTAAAGTGGGTAAACCCTCCCGTCAAGATGGCCGAGAGAAGGCAGTTGTAGGTGTAAGGGCGCCATACATGCGAGTGGTGGGCATCACTGTGGACACTGAGGGCGCTGGAGCAATTTCTCGCTACAGCAATATCACCATCGATGAGGAAGACAACTTCAGGCGTATGGCCGCCTCCAGTGACATTTACGATCGTCTGTCCAAATCTCTGGCTCCCAGCATATTTGGTTCCAACGACATTAAGAAGGCCATTACTTGCCTAATGTTTGGTGGATCGCGAAAACGTCTGCCAGACGGTCTTTGCAGACGTGGCGATATCAACGTGTTGTTGCTGGGTGATCCGGGAACAGCTAAATCCCAATTGCTTAAGTTTGTGGAGAAAGTGGCCCCAATTGGTGTTTATACATCGGGTAAGGGCTCTAGTGCAGCTGGTCTAACAGCCTCTGTTATGAAAGATCCTCACACGGTAAGCATTTGAGAAGCAAGTTTAGAATTCTTTTAAAAAAACAAATAATAATCTTTAACATTACAGCGAAACTTTGTCATGGAAGGCGGAGCCATGGTCTTGGCCGACGGAGGTGTCGTTTGCATTGATGAGTTCGACAAAATGCGTGAAGATGATCGTGTGGCCATCCACGAGGCCATGGAACAGCAAACCATATCTATCGCTAAGGCTGGCATCACAACCACCCTAAACTCGCGTTGTTCTGTTCTGGCAGCAGCCAATTCCATTTTCGGCCGTTGGGATGATACCAAAGGGGAGGAGAATATTGATTTTATGCCAACGATCTTGTCGAGATTCGATATGATATTCATTGTCAAAGATGTGCACGATGAGGCGCGGGACATTACGTTGGCTAAGCATATCATCAATGTCCATCTCAGTTCGAACAAGTCGGCTCCTACAGAGCCAGCCGAGGGTGAAATATCATTGGCTACATTCAAGAAATACATCCACTACTGTCGCACACATTGCGGACCGCGTCTAAGCGAGGCTGCCGGCGAGAAACTAAAGAGTCGCTATGTTCTGATGCGTAGTGGCGCTGGTCAGCAGGAAAAGAACTCCGATAAGCGTCTTAGCATTCCCATAACTGTCCGCCAGCTGGAGGCTGTGATCCGCATTTCAGAATCTTTGGCTAAAATGCGTTTGCTTCCATTTGCTACTGATGAGCATGTTAACGAAGCACTGCGTCTGTTCCAAGTATCGACTCTCGATGCCGCCATGACAGGCAGCTTGGCTGGCGCCGAGGGTTTCACCACAGAGGAGGATCAAGAGACTCTAAACCGTATAGAGAAACAATTGAAGCGTCGCTTTGCCATCGGATCTCAAGTGTCGGAACAAAATATTTTACAGGTAATCAATTGAATCTTAGTTCAATTTATGAACATATAAATAACATTTGATTTTTCCTTTTAGGACTTTTTGCGACAAAAGTATGAGGAGCGAACTGTTATGAAAGTTATTCACACCATGATTCGAAGAGGCGAACTACAGCACAGAATGCAGCGCAAAATGTTGTATCGCATTTGCTAATCCCTTTTCACATTTAAATTATTTGCCTAGTACAACATTTTTTCTAAGTTATTAAGTTTTCATCTCACAAATGAACTTTGAATTTATAATTATTTGTTCGTAAATTTCTTTATTTTCCCTATATTTTATTTCTAAAAATTCCCATTTATCATAATAAACTCAGAAATTTAGCGTCTAATTTTATTGCTAGTGTTAACTAAGTAAGAGGATGTACACCATGCCGTATACGTAACGGAAATGCTACTTATTTACTTTATTAATTTTCCGGCTTCTTCGCAAAAAAATTAAACAACAAAAACTTAACATTCCAGTACAATCTTCCTTTTCCATCATCAAATGAAACTTATGGCTGCCATTTTATATATATAATGCTATGGTTAAGGGAAGAAATTGTTTATGTTAGACTTAGACAAATGTAAATATCGGAAGTACTCATCAGGTAGGCCCTACCGGCAGATATTTTTTTTTAATAATTCACTATATAAATTACCAATTACTTATGCAGTGGCGGATCCAGGGGGAAGGAACTGGTTGATAGTTGTACCCCAAAAAGGTTTGCAGTAAATTCAGTGCAAGATTCGCAGCAATCATGAATAGTAAAAAAAAACATATACCAAAAGTAGGGGGGAAGGGTCCCCTTTTGGATCCGCCCGTGTATGATTATGTGTAGGTTTAACTACCCATCAATTTGTGGTCCTAAATAATATATTTCCGAATGTGGACAATCCTCGAATCTACTCGCACGTTCCCTAGTGTCGGTCTATGTACGTATGTATGTATGTTTATACGTTTGTTTTGTATACGTCATTCGAACAGATCACAAAAACCAATCATATTCCCATTGGCTGCTTGCCAAATTCTTTTTAAAATATTTTCTCTTCTGTTTGCGAACGTTTATTACTTCCTTTTGTACAATTAGTATATGCATATGCATGTATTTCACAAATTACGTACGTATGTACATACATACGTTCTTGGCATTTCCATGGGTTCTGCAAATCTCGACAATTGTGAATGTACGGAAGGAAATATACAAATATCTCATGGGCAAACATTACTTGGTAATGTCAATCGCAAGAGTTATTGCAAATAAGAAAATCGTATACATATGGTATTTGAGATTAATTGTGATTAAAACGAAATCTTTCAGAGCTGTCTAAACTAAGGATGGGCTTAAAAAGCTTGTGCGTTTGCCGACAATGTTGTTTACCATGAAAAATGGATACATACATATATGTACATACATATGTGCGTGTCTGTTGAACGTCCAATATGCCGAATGACGTCAAGGCGTACCACAATTTATTGCATCAATCAAATAATGTCGGCAAATGTTGAATGAATTGGAAAATATGCCTTGTTTAGAATGCTTTAATTTACTTTCAAATAAAGCGAACGACAGGAAAGCATTAAATAAGGCTCTCGATCAAGTAAATATTTATATGTACATACAAATCTGGGAAATTCCATCTTCCATCGGTCTCTTCTTACCATGCCTAGAGAACTGGGAAACATTTGTTTTTCAACTCATATATAACTAATAATTCTCTTGCGTACTTTTCACTTTTCACATATTTGCCAGTCTATAATTTTGTTTGGCATTTCGGATTTGTTTTTTTTTTTTTTTTGAAAAGCCTTAGGTCATTGTGTGGGTTTAAATGGACTTTTGTTTAAAAGCAAATTTAATTAATTTATCATTGGAACAATGCAGATAAATACGTAAATAACAAATGCAATTCCAAAATGCATCAATATCGCCATTTGTCGTAACAGACCACAATAGTTCGATTTCAATTGAAAGTCTAAACAATAGCAAGTTAATTGAAATTTATACCGGACTGTAAATGAATGTTTTTTTAAACACTTTCCAAAGAATATAGGAACAGTCAGACAAATGTACGTGCATGTGCAAGTGCATGTGTATAAACATTCCATTAAAAGAACGATGCACCCAAGTTTTATTTACATGTGCATATGGAAACAGGAATGCATCCGCAGTCATTCATCTGTTTGTTCCCTCATGATCCTTTTACATAAACCAATTTACGCCATTACCTGTCCGGTGGTCGCAATGTAAGCTCCAATAGGCAAAGCACCTTCAAATATATATCTGTACACACACATACAAACAATGATTCTATAGTCCCATGCAAAGTCCATTGGTACGGGTGGGAGAGCAAACAAAAACTCAAAATTGTACTCATCGACACTTTGTAAATATGTATGTACATACATATGTCTAAATTGAATAATATCTATAATACTCTTTTTGCCATTATCCTTATATACTTGAATGTTGTATAATATTGGCTTTATGTCATTTCAAATATGTACTAAAAACTTTTGGTCATGAATTTTCTACCGAATTTAAAAGGGTATTCCAGTTTAAAAGTCAAATTTTTTTAGCGGTTTTTTGACGCTCGATAAAGAAAAAACAACTGTGAATATTTTTAGTATTCATATTTTTATAGTTTGTTTATTAATATCTCAAAAATAGATAAACAAAATAAATTTATGGAAACGTTCTGAACCACGAAAACTGAAAACAAGCAATTCCACACAAAAGCAGCTCAATTTTTTACACTAATTTTTCCTTTACAAATATTTGAAAAATACTAAAAGCAGGTATATATTTCAGTTTAAAAACTCAATAATTTTGAAAAACAAGGAGCCAACTATCAAAATTTATGAAGTAATTTATTCTGGAATATGTAAGCTAGGTTAATATTTTTTTATATCCTAGATTAGAAAAACTTAAGTAAATTATCAGAATTTTTGGGGCAAAAAAAGAGTTTATTAGAGCTCAGTTGAATATTATTCATATTCATATTAGAAATCAAATTTATCTAAGCATGACAGGGTATTTTCTTAGTCGATTTTGTGGCATTTGCAATAATGTTTCTTTTTTCAAATTGAAAATCATTAACGTCATGAATATCCGTTGCCCATTTTCCATTTTCAACGAATACATGCTCAGCAAATCGGTGTGGCGTAGACACTTACAAAAGATACGAATCCATATACATACAAGTTCATATACGATACATGGACCAAATGTATCTCTGGCCGAACAATGATGCTGAGTGTGGGGGGGTCTTTGTTTTGTGAATGGAAATAAAATGAAAATTTTCAGTCCACAGCTGGCAAGCCCGAGCCTGTTGCACATCAGTTCGTTTCTAGACGTCGAGCGAGCCAGTTCACAATTTGAAAAGAGAAAAACAAAACTAAATAATAATAATCAGAATTGTACAAGAGTGATTCAGGGAATATATATATTTTCAAACCCGGCAGATGTAACACGTGCCTAACTGAGTCGAATTGAAGCACACCTTTAAAGATCATGTACATTTACCCGAGCTCACCGGAATCAGCCTCGTCCTTACAGTCCGAAGAAAGTGCCGCCATAAAGATACAAGCTGGTTTTCGGGGATATCGTGTTCGCAAGCAACTCCATCGTCAGACCAAGCCCACAAGCAACGGATATTTAAGTCATCGTCACTCCAATCAACACAACAGACGACATCAACGTCTACACGGCAACACAGTGATGGAGAATCAACAGAAACCAACCGCCACTAATGAGAATGCCCCCGCGGTGGCCAATGTGGACGGTGACATGACGTCAGAGGCAGATCGTTGCGCGACAAAAATTCAGGCGGGTTTCCGGGGATTCCTTGTGCGAAAGAAGCAGAAAATTGCCACAGATGCGGCTGTTAAAATACAGGCAGGCTTTCGTGGTTTTAAGGCTCGCAAAGAGTTGAAGCAATCCTGATTCCGCCTAGGCAAACATATACCAATATTTCTAATTAACATTTAAGCCCATAGTTGTATCGCAATAACTAAAATGTAAATATTTAAAAGAAGAAAATGAAAAGCTAGTTCATAGTGGACGGAGAAATAAAATACATCCAACTATAAATTTAACTTTTCCCTCGAGTTGCATAATGTAAACAAAGTTTCGTTGCGAGATCATTACGATTAATGATGGAAAGGAACAACTTGTCTGGTATTCGTACATACATACGTATGTATATGTATACCTACTTGTGCTTGTTGAATGCATCCAATTGTACTTTTATGTACAAACATACATACATATGTATGTATGTGTACACATACAAACACAGAAATATACATTCTAGATATGTACACACATTGAGGTCTATATTTGGCCTAATAAGTTACAATTTATATATTGAGCGCACAGCAGACTACAGTGGGCAGCAACGCAATAGAAATTTAGGACATTCATTTCAAAATTTCACAGTTTTCATCACTCATCTACATTGTTTATATGAAAATTTTATTCAATATAAAATTTTAAACATTTCAAACCTTGAGTATGAAGCAGTTCGAGGCCAATCTTACAAGTATGATTATAAGTCAGAGACACCACAAAAGTTGAATAGGTTGTCTATAAAGTTATTTCAAAAACTTATTACAAGACTTCAGAATTGCAATAGCCATATCTCATTTCTTCAATGTTTAAACTAGTTGAATTTTACTACTGCCCTTGACTATAATTTCTGTTCAATTTCTTTTCAATCGATCATCCATTATTTTAAATATAGTATATTATTACATAATTTTATACTTAAAGACAGACAGATCTGAATGATTTCATCAGATCTTGAGCTTAAGTTTGATATTCGTCGGATATTTTGAAAGGCAAACATTTAATTAATTAATTACTACTATGACAAGTTCAAATTCATTAAGAAACCGTTATTATTTTTTCTCAATTTGTTTATTGCATGTACTTTTAATTTAATTGAAACTAGTCTCATAAATAAAGTAGAACTTGCCTATAGCAAACTTTCATATACTACTCCTTAACGAAGTGATTCTTAAGCTATTTTTTTTTTGTGATTTTTGATCATTATTTTTGTTGGTAAATACAGTGGAAACGTCTCTACGAAGTAGCTTTCCATTGAAATTTATTAATTAAAATTGAAGAGATAATAACAAATACTAATTAATACTGCCAAGTCATCCATATCTGTTTGTTGTGCGTTTTGAGAGAAAGTAAACTGTCGCAATCAAATTTGGATCAGTTTTTTTACTTTAGTAAATAATATATTACTTTTGGATTGGAAATCTCTACATTTTAAAATATCAAAAAATGCAGAACACGCTAGGTTTAAAATTGAGTATATTTTTAGTTCATCTTTTATTCAAGGTACATATATGTTATAAGAAAAACGCAGTTTTTAAAATTTTTTATTATTTATTGTAAATTTATTTTTAGATTAGTTTTTTAATTTTAAGCCAACATAATTTGCCATTATTTTGATTTTAGTTAATTATTTTCGATTCTTCTTTTGACTTTCTGCGCTCCTTATTCGCTTTCGCAGATGCTTTGGGATAACCCTGAGTACCTCACAATCGATTTGAACTGGCATCGAGTTTTGCCTCAATACAGGCCACTTCAATTCCATACTGACCTTGGACTTCTTGTGCTCCTCGGCTGGCAGAAAAAGGATAATGAATGTCTTTAAGGTCATGCGATATCTTAATACTAAAGCAGCCAAGCAAAAATTGGATTCGCTATGCACAAGTTTTTGGCGTATCTGATCTAAATAATATGAAGGTGGCTTGAAAGCTAACTACAAAATTAAACATCTAAGTAAAATTTAAAAGTATACAAAATTTCTAATTTAAAAGCAAGCGATAAAGTTTGATAGAGTAATCATAAATGGGTGTGTAGTTATGTTTCTTTTATTAAAGCGTTGAAAATAATGAAGTGAGCATAGAAAATACATGTACTTTTGTTTGAAAGGATACCTTAGTATTTTTTGAAATATTCATTTATTTACCAGTTGCTTCCGAACGATGTTTTTTCGATATCTTCTCGACCTGTGGTCCATTGGTTGTATTTATGCTAGTCCTAGCACTATTATCATCATCTGGAGTTGAATCGTTTCGAAGGGCATCTCCACGCTGTAACTTCTGACGCCTGGCAGCTAGACTGCTCTCCAAACTGACTCCCTCCAATTTGTTTTTGCGACGATTCTGCTTCCTGGTGTGGATGCGATACGCTGCTTGTATCTTCTTGGCGGCTTCTTCTTCAATAAATCTTTCTAGGGACTCACTGATGGCATCATTGCCAAAGGATGCCTTTGTTTCTTGAGTGGATGACTTGGTACCTGCACTGGCACGGCGTAATCTACGTCTCGTTAGAAATCCCCGGGCTCCAGCTTGTATTTTCGTTGCGGCCGATACAATTGTGGATTCTGTCTCTGTTGAGGTTCCCATGGCATCATCTGCCATTGCTGTGTCGATGTAAGAGTCATCTGTGATCACTTTATTGGGATCGAAGTAATCAGAGTCTGTTTCTGATAGAGAATATGCCATAATTTTTTTACGAATAGCTTCCGAAGTTTCATCATCTAGGCAGAAACTACTAGTGCTATCTATTAGAGGAGCAGCCTCGAAATCGCCTTCTCCATCGTCATCGATGGTCTTGAACATTCTTCTTGGGTCATCTCCAGCAATTGTATAATGGCGTGTGAATTGTACTCTAGTTGGTTCTGCATCGATCTTATTAGCACTTCCTTGCCTTTCAGCTTCTTCCTCGTTGGTTTCCCCAAATACTACGGAATCACTTTGGGCGGAACTCTCGCGGGTATCCTCGCGTTGAAGGCGTTTATAAATGATTAAATCGCCATCTTCAATGTCCATGTTTGCTTGGTCCTGCAATGAGCCCATTGACTTAATAATCGGCTCTTCAAAACTTGCCTCAGTGGGCAAGTTGTCCTTATCTAGTGACTCTGAAACTTGCCGCTGCGACATCTTCTCAATGGTTCGTTCTGGTTTCAATAACTTTAATGTAGCCTTATCTAAGGTATCTGTGGCGAATGTATCTAAGTCCATAGATTCTCCGTGTGCCAGATTTTCCCCCAGCATGACATCAGATGACTCATTTTGTTTAGTTTCTCGTGATTTAATGCTCTCTAGACTCTCACTAAGATTAGTAATTGAAGCTGTTTTCTTAATGCAAGGCTCCTCTTGGACTTCATTTGGTTGACTTTGCTCCTGGGTGGAATATTGAATCTCATTGATAAGAAATTCGTTTACCAATTCTCTGATTGCAGCAGTACCTGTGAAAAGTCAAGTAATAAATTATCCTTCAATTGTGGTCAATATTTAAAACTGGTTAAATTTTAGGCTTACCGCCAGCAAAACTGCCTGAATGGTCGATTGGACCAAGGGTAGGATCTTCTACTAAGCCAAACACTGCACCATCTGTAGAAACGTCTAAATCATTAGATACTGCATTAGTCTGTTCAAGTGGGCGTGGTGTTTGATTTTGATCAATTATGGAATTGCAAGTATCAGGAACTAATTTTGATTCAAGCAAGCCATGCGTTCTATCTACTTGCGTGTCTTTGGTGGATTCAACATTACGTGCAGTTGCCATCGTTTCACTATCAATACCAGAATCATTGTTTGACTCGTTTACCACTATTGTGCCATCAGCAGAGTCAATATCTTTGAAGTCTTCTGATAATGGCATCCCAGCATCTAGAACTGATGAACTCTCTAGGCTTGTTAATTCACTGGAAATACTTAAATTTCGTATGGCTGTCATTGGGGAACTAGTTACTGAACCGTGAGAGCTTTCCTCATAGTTTTCTAGTTTCTTTCGCTCTGAATAACTTCTGAATGCTTTTTGAATGATTAGAGCTGCCATCTTTTCTACTTCCCTCTCACCTTCGGTCCCATCGATTTGTTTATTATTTTGAGTAACATTTATTTCCGATGTTTTATCTTGGATATCACGTTTTGTGAATTCTCTATAGGCTCTTTGTATTTTCTTCGCTGCAACCTTTCGACTAAACTCTGATATTATATCATTTGTTTTATTATCTGATTTTTTTTTAAGAAATGCTCTTACACAGTTTTGAATAATCACTGCTGCATTGTGTTTTTCATTCTCGTTCGACAATATTTCTTCAACGTTATGAACATTCTTTATGTCAATGCTACCTTTTCGGGGGCTTTCGCTTCGTTTTAACTCTGTAATTTCTTCCACCTTGGACACATCAATTTCTTTAACATCTGTGATATTTAGTGGACTATTTTCTTTGACTTCTTTTTCAGACTGTTCGGATATCTGGTCTACAGTTTTTCCAGCATATCTGAGATCATTGCTGGAATCACATTCATTTACTTCAGGAATAGTTTGTAATTTGGATGCAGCAAACTGTTGAAAATCATTTTCAGATATTTCTATTTCCAGCTCATCGTCTAGATCTGGATAGCTTTCATCTTCAAGTTTATCATTATTATCAACTTCTATGGCATTATTGGTGGGGGGTTTTCGGACGACTTCTTTTGGTTTCTTTAAAAACTTTTTGGGTACTTTGAATGTTGGTTTCTCATCATCCGAATCAAATGAAATGAAAAACGCCACAGAGTTTTTCCTTTTTGGATTTTTAATTGTGGGGACTTCATCGCCATTAAAATATCTGGGAACTCTTTCAATAGCAATATTAGTTGGTATATCCTGAGTCTGATCTTCTTCAATGATATTTTTATCATTAGCTTTATAATTTTCTTTTTTATTCTCATTCTCAGCAGAGTCATTATATTCAGCAACATGCTGATACCATGGAGCCGAATCGGCAGGTGACTTAAATGATTTAAGCTGCAGCTCGGCAATTGGAGTCGGCATTAATCGACCTGATTCTAAGGTGCTTCCAATATGTTTCTCTTTGGGCAATTTCTTTGTGTTGCTATCAATTTCATTAGTGTTAGTAAAATTTTGGGTGCCAATTAATTTATTACTTTTAAGCAATGAAGAGTCTTTCTGCTAATTTAAAAAACAAACTTTTTAGAAAAGGATTTTGAATTCGATTCTTACCAGTATTTACTTCAGCTTTTATAACAGAAGGCATTTCAGTAGTAGCCAATTCATTCGCTGTGACTTTAACTGATCAAGAAAAATTTGAATAGCTCATTGATTCTTAAACGAATATACTTTTAAAGTATTTAACTTACTTTGAGGATCCTTTGATTCAGTTGAACTAGAGCTTGTTTCGATACTTCTTTTATCTAAAGAACAATTTTGATAATTTATAAGTAAGCATTTAATTTATTTTATTCTATATTTACCTATGCTATGGTCATTTTCATCAGAAGTATCTGGCACTTTGGTTGTAAGATCACTCGAAATTTTTAAGTCCCCAGATTGCATTATTTGCTCAGGATCTGTTGACTTTATGCTGACATTCGACTCATCTGTATTATAAAAATATTTATGATTAGGCAATCAATTGATTTATTTGTTTTCATAAACTTACTATCAATGCCAAATATTTCCTTGACTTCATTTTCAATTTTAGCGACTGTCGATTCGTCAGATTTATTTTTAATTTTTTGAATTAATGACTCAGCTTTGTTATTTATATCCTCCTCGACGTTGTTTTCCAGTTTTGCGACAGATGATTCAATATCTTGATGTTTTATTTCTTTAATTATGGGTTCATTGATGGGTTCATTGGTTGGTTCATTGGTAAGTTCATGGGCTGATATATTGGTTTGTTTATTGTTAGATTTTTCGGTTAGTTCTACTGATTCTTCATTGGTTAGTTCATTGATTGGTTCATTTGAATAATCATTACTTTGTTCATTGGTTAGTTTATTAATTGGAATATTTTTTAGTTCATTTGTTGCAAGTTTCTCAACTGTTCCCTCATCTTCCATTTGTTTAGCTAGTTCATCGTCTTCCTTTTCAACTGTAACAGAAATCTGTTGATCGTCTATATTTTGCAAATTTACGATTTCCGGTTCATCGTATGTTGTTCTTTCAATTGTCTCGTCGGCTAGATCATTTGCTTTTTGTTTGTGTTCATTCGCTGTTTCTGCGATCAATTTGTCCATCGTATTTGCCTTTATTTCAATTGTAGGGTCAACATCTTTGCTTTCTCCTGTAAGGTAATCATCTTGGCTTTTTATTTGGTTAACTGTTGATTCATTGATTAGTTCATTGGCTTTACTTTTAGGATGAATTTCAATGGGTTCATCAATTTGTTTTTCTTCCCCTTTTGTTATTGATATGGTCAAATCGTTAAGATTATTTGCAGTTTCTCTGTCAGTTGGTTCCTTTTGGGACATATTTTCTGTTTTTGGAATAATGAACTCATCAGACACACATTCTGCTTCTACAACAGTTGATTCATCGATTGTGCCGTTTTCTTCTCCAGTAGTTTTATCATCATCAGGTTTTACTGTATCATCTGGTTTGTCGTCTTTACTTTCTCTATTATTATCTATTATATTATCTATTTTCTCAATTATTGGTAAAATGACATCGTTTTCTACTATTTCTTTTATAGTTTCATTAGATTTATCTTCAATTTCTATGACTGTCGGTTCAATTTTCTTTTTATCAAGTGTTTTAATGCTTGATTCATCAGATATATTTTCCTTTATGTTAATGGTTTGTTCTTCGGCTTCTATTTTTTCGATAGAATCAGTGTTTTCTTCTTCTGGTTTAGTTTTAGAAATTAAAAGTTTGTCTGCACCTTCTATCTCTATAGATGGTTCATCTACCGAGGCAATGAACTGATCTTTGGTCCTACTTTCCCTTTCGATTAGGGATTCATCCGATTCTGTCTTGGGTTTTAGAGATTCGGTGTCAATTGGTCGTTCATGGACTACTATTTGAACTTCCTCAATACTCTCATCTTTTTCATGGATTTGCTCATCTTTATTGGACAGTCTGTTAATAGTCATTTTTGCTAAAATTGCCTCCTCAACAATATTCTCCATTTTTGCAACAGTCGATTCATCTATATCATCTTCAGTTGTCTCTTCTGTTTGTTCAATTTTTATAATTGGGGCTTTTTCGTTACTAGGTTCTTGGATATTATCTTCTATCTCTTTCGCAACAGTCGGTTCATCTATTTCATCTTCAATTTTCTCTTCTGTTAGGTCAAGTTTGATAATTGGAGTGTTATTGGAAATTTTATTAAAAGCTATTTTTGCTAAAATTGCGTCCTCAACAACATTTTCCATTTTTCCAAGAGTCGATTCGTCTGTTTCATCTTCTCTCTCTTCCATTGTCTCTTCCGTTCGTTCAATTTTTATAACTGGAGTTTTGGCGTTACTCGGTTGGATTGTATCTTCTAGGGTTTCAATTTTCTTTTCAGTCTCCCCAAGTTTGTGTTCTCTTTCTATGATTTCCATTTGATCTTTTACTTTATCATTGGTCGATACAGTGGTTTCTCCTTCACTTATTTCTTCAGACATATTGAATGTTTGCTCATTGTTTTCGATTTCCACTTTTGGGGCAGTCGTTGGATTGATTTCCCTTTTTACAATAATCTTTTCAATGACTTCAGTTTCAGCAGCTTTATTTTCAGGTTGAATATCTACATATTCTACTTTTTCACTCGGAGTTAACATTGCAGTATCTACTTCATTTTCTGGTTTATCCAAAATCGTTTCTTTAATTTCCTCTATCATTGTCTCTTCTGTTTTCTTTTCTTTTTTCTCGATTTCAATGCTTTCTGTTCTTTTCTCCTTATTATCAATTTCTTTACTAGTCGGTTCACATTCAAATTTACTTTCATTGTCTTTTGTTTCAATATTTTTGATATCTGAACGATCGCTACTTTTCTGTTCTGCTTTATTCAATGTGTTACCAATTTCTTCTTCAGTAGTATCGGCTTCCGTGTCTCTTGGTTCGCTTTTGAGTTTTGTGTTTTGATCGTCTCCTTCCGACTTATCCAATTCATTGACTATCTTTTTTTCAATAGTCTCTATCTCAATTTCTTTATCTCGGCTTTCATGTTTTGCATTCTGAATTATTAATTGCTCATCACTTTCCGAACTATTCAACTTATTTATTGTTTTTTCTTCAGGGTCCACTTCTTTGTCTTTTTCATCGCTTTTATTTTCAATTTTGTGTATTAATGGTAAATCGCCCACATTTTGCGATTTCTTTGTTATATTGACTTCTTCTTCGACTGCTGTGTCTAAATCATTTTCTTGTCTCATGACTGCCGTTTCCGGTTTCACATTTCCCAATTCATTGGATTCCTTGTTAACTTCCACTATGCGAGGATCTTCTAATAATGGAAAGCATACTATTTTCTTTGCCATTTGTCAGTTTTAAGTTAATACTTACCAATATCTCTCTTTTCTCGATGAAGGGACTCCATTTGTAGTGCTGCATCTTTGAAAATAATAAAGTTCAAGTTAACATACATACATAAAATTTAATACAATAAATTTTTTCTACCTTCTGTAGCATCATCTAAAGAACTTTGGACACTTGCACTGGTTTTCTGTGGATTCTCTACCTCTTCTTGAGTAGGTTGCAAACTATTAAAGTTGTTCATGGAAATTATATTTGTTGAATCCAATTCATTGTGTTTTTCTAAATTGACATCTAAACCATCCTTGGTTTTAGTTTTTATTCCATTGTCAATGCTATTCTCTTTATTTTGCTTTAACAAAACATTCCCATCAAACTCCTTTAGATCCATTCCATCGGCTGTAGTTTCCTGCATACCGCTTTCAATATGAATTCTTGACTTTTCCACTTCTTCATCATCTCCTGTATATCGAATCGATGACTCTTTAATAGAATTTATAGAAATATTATATTTATATGTATTTCTTACTGTTTTGAGTTAATTGCTTATAAGGAAATTTCATTTTAAGCTGGCCAAATAATACCTCGGGCAATATGTGTATTCACAATAAAAGGTGAATAATACTTACCCCACATCTTAGAGTTTATCGATTGGCCATCCTTTTTAGTAGTTTCTTCAAAATGTTTTTCGTCAAAATTTACGTAATTGTTCTCAACCTCTTCGTCCTCCTTAATGGTTTGTTGGTGGACGGATTCTTCGAAATTGCCCCCAAACTCCATATGTTCACCGGCCGACTCGGTTGAAAGTAGAGCTGTAGAGGCAGATGTATATGAACCTGCCTCGGAGGCATTATCGTTGACCTCATCGCCTTGATCTAGTGCAGCGGCAGTGTGCTTTTTGGCCCTTCGTGCCTTTATTAACCTTCTAAAAGTCCTTTGTATAATAAAGGCGGCTGCCGTCAGCGAAACTGTATCATTTTTCAATTGCTTTTTGTTTTGGCGTTTTCTATATAGCCGGTAATGTCTTTGAATCACATAGACAGCTCTCATATATGTTGCGGAATCATAATGCTGTCTTATGTTCTTTTTCGATTGCTGCTGGTCAAGAGATTTTGAATTCGCAATACGCCTTCTGGTCAAATATCGACGAACTTGCCTTTGGATTATATAAATTGCAGTTACATACTCATGACTATTGTATTTTTTAGTCGCATTTTTTCGCTTAAGGTATTGGCGAAAATGTTTTTGAATAATGCAAACAGCCCTTAAATAGTTAACACTGTAACTTCTTTCGTGTTGCTGATTATCCTTATCAATAATCAATGGACTTGATTGGGCATTTTGTTCATTTAGCGGTATCGCCTCTAGTGTCCTAGCAGCACTTAGGACACGACCACATTCACAAGTGACTTTTGGGGCAAGACGTGCATTCTCCTTGCCCTCCAGATATTTTTCATAGGTCGTGTAGTCGGTGTTTCTATTATTTTGAGTAGTCTTGGCAATGGAAAGCCGATGAAAATATTCCCTGGCAAAAACATAAATGTTTTCGGGACACTCTTTAAGAACAGCTTTGATGAACTGCTTGATTAGTTCGGTTAAAGTTTCGGGAATTATATTAAATACAAGTGACAAGGGCACTTGCTGACGTATCCGGTTTTTCATGATGGCCTCATAACTTTGCACTGGCTCGTACTTACGCATCGCTTGTGGCGTTTTCTCAGATACAATGCCATCGAAATAGTTTGCAGAAAATTGATAAAGATTTTCCGGCTTTTCACGTAGAACATCTTTTGTGAAGACCTTCATTAGATCCCTGAGTCCTTCTGGAACCCTTGGTAAACTTGTTCCTGTCATTTTGTCACAGTTGCACAACAAAAACGAAGCATTTACCTTTAACGTTGGATCAATACTGAGAAGGAAAATGTTTAACTACTCTGCCTCGAGACATTTTAGACCAAGTGTTGCCATGTGTACGGTAGTACCACAACAGTTTTGTTCTGACGTTTTGATTACTTGTTGATTCCATTGAACGTCAATTCGCTGATTCGCGAGGGCTGATTATAAAGTGTGCGCCCGCAAAAGAAAAACCCCTTTTATTTAAAAGCTTGCATTGATTTTTATTCATCATTGGCAGTTTCCACAATGCGACAAATAATGGGTATGTCATGTTGTTTAGATATGTCCTTTACGTTTGATTCTAAATTTTTGTAAATGAAATTCTTTTTGAATTCTTTCCAATTTCGAGACCTAACATAATCTGTAAACAATGCCTCCCTCGATGGTATGGTGCAGTCTAGATAAAAAAGACGACGTTGCCAAATATTTCCTGGATTCTGTTCCTTTTCCAATAAGAAATATCTTGGCAAAGTCAGGCACTGCACTGTAGTTCTTGCAAGGATAACGCGGTCTTCCATTTTTTCGCCCAAGCCGAATATTCCTCCATACGTTAGAGATCCCACATCAATAAAATGACTTTCGTATTTGACCGTCTGCAATATAGGGAAACTTACATCAAATGTTGACTAAGTAAAAGATGGTAAGGTTACTTACATCTGAACTGTCTGATTCAAATTCAACCAAATGGGTTTCACTATCATCGGACTGTAAATAAGAAATAATCATATATTGGAAATAAAACTGAGGATATATAATGAATTAAATCTTCAACTCACATCCGAGCTATAAGAACTACTTTCAGAAGATGAGAGTGCAAAAACTTCAGATTCATTTGAATTATTACTATCTTCTTCGATATTGATCAATGAATTTCCCTTCTTATATTTATACACTGTTTCATCTACTTCTTCCGACTCATCCTTGTCAGTGAAATTTAAATAATCATATTGTTCGTCTCGATATTTTTTCAGACTTTCATGCTTATTTTCTTTATCTTCTTTTGGTGGCGGTTTCGGAGTATTAAAACCACATAAACGATCTAGATCTCTGACTTCCATTTTGCGATGCTATTGGGATTATGTTTATCATTTAAAAGATTGTCAAAGCCCATAGATTTTAACCAAGAGCCAAGAACTTAAATAACCTATGGTTTGTTTTATTTGATTTAAGAAATATTGTCAAAATCCATAAATTGAACGGGTATTTATAGAACTGAGTATAACTAGTTAGAATATTTCTTTCATCAATAATCTCAATTTATGTATCTCCAGTTTTCCCTACCATAATATACATAATAATACAATAATACATACCATAATATAAATAGGTTTAAAGTCAATACTTACCATTTTTTTTATATCTTTTTCTGCTTCGCTCGAGCTGGAGCTTTTCAATAAGTCATGGACATTTAGGTCTCCATCAATGCTTTTACGACTTCTATTTTGTGTAAAACTGGATGTTTTCGATATAAGTAATGAAGCATCACTTTGTGTAAAATCCGGTAGAGTAAAAACCTTTTTCCCATTTTTCTTAGTTACCTACACCAAGAAAAATATTTCAGTCATTAGGAAAACCGATTTGTTATTAAAAGAAAAACTTACCTTCATATTAAGACACTGCAGGATAATACATTCGCCACTTAAGACAAAGTGCACATTCGTTAGTGACCCTTTATCCTGAGAATAAATGGTATCCAACGGATTGAATTGTCTTACGGAGCCAAAACGACATGCATTGATTATCTAAAGAGAACAAATACAATTAATTACAAATGTCGATGAAGTCGTTAATCCATTCTTGCCTGATCCTCATTGAGAAAATCAAAATAGTCCAGTGCCTTTAGGGCCCTCTTCTTGTCAGTCCAAAGCTTTTTCATGAATGGCTCGAGAATCGGCATTCCATAGTCAAGCAGAGCTAGCAGCTCACAGTGCGCTGTAAAAATGTTGCCAAAATGAAACGTTCAATTGGCACCAATAAGAGTCCATAGCGTGAATTCAAAGGTATACAACATTTGGAATATCAAAGAGAGGAATAACTAAAGTAACTAGCACCAAGCACAAAAAAAAAAGAAAGAAAGAAAAACCTAAAATATACGACAACTGGGCGAAATGAAAGCGAAGTTGAGACTCTGCCTGAGTCTGTTGTTTGGGCCCCAACCTATATTTGATTGAATGAATACACTCAGACTTGGCACAAAGCCACCCAGCACGGAATGCCCACACAGGGACGAGGCACAAGCCCAATGGGGGGCGGGATGGGGAATGGAGTGTCTGTTATTCATTTTGATTGAATCGAATTAGGACTTAACGTTGTTTATTGCTGATTAAATTGGCGGGTACATTTGCAATTTGCAAAGGAACAAAAAATCAAATCAAAAAACAACAAAACATATTTACAAATATACTCCTTCTTTTTGTATATAAATATATACATATATATACATATACATCGCGTGCTACCTATTTAGATACGTATACTCCAATACAAATAACAACAAACAACATAGATAGTTAAACTTACTCATTTTCCTATCATTTTTAAGTGCAATACATTTAGGATAACCCATTATATAAATCAAATTTAAGCAATATATATTGATACACATAGAGCAGAGGACTGTTATATAGTATTAGCCAAATATTGGCTAATGATGAGAGGACTGACTTACTTGCTGCTACAAATGTATGACTACGGATAGTATTCTCCATTTTGGCCACATCTCCGATGCAATCTCCGGGTCCAAAAAGGCATTCCACTTCGTCCAGTTCTTTGCCAAACAACTGCAAATATTTTTCAATCAATATATCAAATTAAATTATAATTTATTACTTTATTATAGGAGCGTTGAATCATCTCCACTTCTCCAGTGAGAATAAAATACAATGCGAATGGGAAATCTCCTTTATTCATTAACACACGTCCAGGGGCGATAGACATGAACTTAATTACAGGGACAAGGCGAGCTCGAATTTTCTAGCAAGAGAAAGAAGAAAACTAAAGAAAATATACAACAATTTTAATTCGATTTGTTAACAATTCTCTACCGGAGGAAAGCGTTCGAAACATCTCAATCTGGAGAATACATCGCACAGTTTTTTTCTATCTGCAATTGAGCGTTCCTTATGGGGCATCCGTATTAACCGTTTTTCCTGCAGGCAACAGAAAAATGAATCAAGTTAAGAAGCATACCAATCAATTGACTTTAGTACTCCCTACCGCTGCTGTTAATGATCCAACTTTTCGTTTTCGTCGCATAACAAGCGACATGTGTTTCTTTTGGGTAAATTGGTCATCTTCTTCTGGAGTTAGCCATAGAGAATTGAAGATAATCGAACGTACTATCTTTCGGAATAAGGCCAACAGAGTTTGTCTCTTTAAAGTGTCTTCTCGATTTCGTTCGCGTCTTGACATTTTTGTTACCAATTTATGCAAACAACGAAGGAATCAACGAACTATTAACAAAGTTTAACAACAAAAACAAAACTAAACTAACATATAACTAAATGTGTCTTTTTACATTTGAATAGTGTTTATTTTGAAAAGTTTCAAAACGGCATCTAGAAAAAGATTTAAAGTAATATTAATAATAAATAAGTAATAATTTCTTGTATATATTAGGCAGATCCTAACATTTTTATTTGGCGATTTTAAATAGATGTATCTTTATTTTTGTTTGTCATTTTAGTCATTCTATGAGCTTTAAAATACCATAACCAGCCGTTATATTAATTATAGTACTTAATAATTAAATGGCAAAAATTATTATTAACATAAAATATTATATACATTCTCATTTTAAATGAGTAAACTTCTTTAGCTAAAGTTAAACTTTTTCAAAAAGCGCGCCAATCGACAATATCGAATACAGAAAAAGAAGAAGTGGAGCCAACAGCTGATTTGGTTTTGGGGCTTGTTGCCGTTCGTGTGTGAATGGCATTTAGTTTATTTATTTTTCTACCAACCTTTCTTGTGCTTCTTTTGCTTTTTCCCACTTCATTTTTTGTTTTTTAAAAGTTAGTTTTAGTTGGTTTTATTTGCATTTTATTAATTATTCATTTATATGATATGGATACGAATTCTGACGAAGTTAAATGCAAGAATTCGGAAGAAGAATCAAAGGTAAGCCATGTCAGCAGCTTATGACTATAAAAAAAAAAAAATGTAGCTGAGCCTCATAACTTTCACTTTAAATTCTGTTTTCAGTTGGTGAAATCTGAGCTGTGTGGGCCAGGTACTGGCACTCCATCGATTTGGGCTTGTTTAATAGTTACCATAATTACCGCCGTGCTTAGCAACTTGGCTGTGGATTGGACAAAATCGAAATATTTGCTAGAAGCAACAAAATCTGATATACAACCACCGAAATATGCCATATTTCTACATGATTCCGATGATAAACACTTGAGACATGTGATAGAAGGTTTGAACCAGTTTGGTTACGAAAGAGTTGGAGTTAATGACAGCTGGGATTTGCTTTGGGCACACGATTATCCCTTCAGTACGCTTCCAAAGCTAAAGAATCTCGAGAGCCATCGGCTTGTGAATCATTTTCCAGGCTGTGGTTTTTTAACAAATAAGGTTGATCTATGCACCAGCGAGCTGCCATTTCTGCCGCGTGCCTTTCGACTACCCGAACAGAAAGAAGCCTTTTTGGACTACGCCGAGAAGCATCCCGAGACATTGTATGTCCAGAAACACAATCAGCATCGTCATATTAAAATACGGTCACCCAAGGAGATAGGTCTATGGGCGAATGATTCGTTTGTCCAAGAGTTCATCCAACGACCCTTCTTGGTCGATGGGCATAAGTTTGATATCGGTGTATATGTCGTAATTACCTCCATAAATCCAGTGCGGGTCTACATATATACGGGAGATGTCTTGTTTCGGTATTGCCCCACAAAGTATTATCCATTCGATCCCGAGGATGTGGACAAGTACATCGTAGGCGATGATTATTTGCCAACATGGGAAGTGCCGTCATTAAGGAAATACTACAATCGATTTGGTGGCAGCATGCGTTCCGCATTTGAGGCATATGTACGCGATCAGTCCTTGGATCCCTCCAAAATATGGCCACAAGTGGAACACATTATACGGACAACAATTTTAGCCAAGGAAAAGGACATCACTGGCATACTAAGAAACTATAAAACGCATAACTTTTTTGATTTGATGCGTTTCGATTTGTTTATTGATGAGGATCTTAATGTTCGTCTCATGGAAGCGAATATGTCGCCAAATCTATCATCGGCACATTTTAAGCCCAACTCACTTCTGTATAAGCAATTATTAAATAGTGTATTTAATTTGGTGGGAATTCGTCCCTGGAGTGCCCCAGGTGAAACAATGTAAGTATAAAATGATTATAAAAAATGTCAAATATGTAGTTATTTAATTTTCTGCACCATCTACATTCATTTCAGGTTTTCCCAAGCCACAGAAATTATAACTGCCGATAAGAATTTGGCTACTGACCTAAATCAATGTGTCAGTAACGATTGTGATAAGTCGTGCAACAAAGAGGAATGCAGTCTTTGTTTGCTTTGTCTTCGAGGATCGGAGTACCAGCTGCTTCAAAAGTCACACCAGGAACACTTGCATCGTGTCGACATGAAGCGCATCATTCCACAGCCAATCGTAAGCATCAATATAAATACATGAAGCATTAAATTAATTATTTACCCTTTATTTCTAGCTTGATTTCACAACATTTGACATAAATGAAGAAACTAAAAACTTGTCCAGCAAGAACGCATGGTTGACCCGATGGTTTTATAATAAATGTGAATATGATCCAACCTGGTGTACATAAATTCTTAGATATTTTAAACCAACATTCTTTGCTTTGAGGCTTTTTTATGATTTGTGTATTGACCAGTGCCTTAAAAGAAATGTTCAAAAAGTATTTTTTTAAATCACATTTCCATGTATAATAAACCATTCTTCAAATTTTGAACTTGTTTTTTACCAGATATGAAGATGAAAATATCAATGGTATTCATTGATTTTATTTATGATACTAACCAGTTTTTAATTTGACAATAAATGATAAGTACTTAAACACTATGGAAAAATGGAAAAGTAAGCCTGGATAACAAGTGTTGAAAGTTTTCTATTTTAAATGGCGATACCTTTTTTCAAGATAAATCAAAGTTTAATTTAAAGTTTTTTTTATGACTGCCTCCTTTAAAAACAAATATCTTCACTTTAGCCCTAAGTATGTGTGTAGAAGTCCAGGACTAACGAGTCTAATATTCTCCAAATATATAGAAATGTTTTGTATTTCAAGAAAAAGATTACCAAGAAGCTCTTTGTGAAATAACTTTAGAACTTAGTTTCAAATTTAACAATCTTAGCAGCAATAAAAACAGGTTAAATGCGCTTGCGAATTAGCAGATCTAGTGAAAAATATTAATTATAATAATAATTAATAAAATACCTCGAAGAGAAACTACATTAACAAAATTAAATAGCAGATGATGCAAAGCAGTTTGGAATTCCATCTAGTTCATTTCCTGTTGCAATTCGAACAACTTCTTTAAGCCTTGAAATATTTTAGAAGAAAATGTTAAGAAAAAAAACGGAAATAACGATAATCTAATCTAAAATACCCTTTTTTTTTGTTTTAAAAATTACATTACTCGTTCTTTAATAAGTAGAAAAATGGAAACTTATCAACATAATTACATTTTCCCATTCTACAGCCCTTTTAAACAAAATTATACAAATAGGTAAACTTTAATTATATAAAATATTAAAGTACATAAAAACGTTGATATAGATTTGGTATGTAGATTCTATTATCTCAAAGTCGTCAAAAAATGATTTAGTTAATACCACTAACTAATGTAGATGTAGATCAACTGCAGATTTCGCTAATTGAAGTTTACACAATCCATGAAAAACTTCATTAATTATTGAAAGCATTTGCAAAGAAAGGGTAATAATCACACAATTATTGTCACTGGATATGTAGATTCTAATAAAGTCAATTTGAAAACCTTAAAATGTCCCCATCATTGCGGTGAAATGGCCCATGGAACACACATTGCTGCTGCTGTTGTTGTTGTTGCTGTTAACTGATGTCAATGCCAACATAAACATAAGGCAAATAAATGAATAGACATGGTCAGCAGCGCAATAGCAGCGCATCCAAGACCCATAATATAATCGCTGGTACACAAGGAAATGCCAGGTTTGATAAAATATTGGCTAGCCAACATTCTTACTCAGACCGAAGACGTCGAAGATATACCCAGTGTGCAGCTCAACGCCAAATGAAAGAGATGGAGATGGATATAGATGGATGGACGGTCGAATGGACGGACATTCAGGTCCAAGCCCCTAAGCCCCGCTTTTGGACGCAAAGACGCTTTGTCGGCAATTACTTGTGGCGGTGTGAAGCGATGGATTTATTGCCCCAACAGCTAATCAACAAGCTGAATTTATCGCTGACTTCATTCGATATTTAGAGGCTCCATACATTGTGCATTAGTTGTGATTGTGACCACTGGCCATAAACGTACCCATCGATGGCGCGTCGTTGTCCGAGCCAAAGTCGTCGACGTCACCGTTCAGTGTCATGGGAAAATAAAGAGCAGTGCAAAATTTTCGATCACTCGATCGATTCAAAAAGAATGCCCCAATCACACACACACACACACGCACACACGTGTGTGTGCACACACCAGCTAAGTGAGTCTGAAAGTTATTTACAGAGAATCATGTTTTGCTGTTTAATCATTGACTTTTGTCCAGTTTTGACTGTCTAATCATTGTATTTATTGCTTTCTTTTTTTTTGTTCGTTGGGCGTATCTGCACTTCCGCTTAACGGTTAAACTGATCTAGTTCGAGATCTACATACATACACACATACAAGTGTGAACTAGCCGTAAACAACTTTTTCTTCGTTTCGGCTGCGATGTGCGGTGCCATCATTTCTGTAATTAATAGCGGCTCTATGCGTGGCAATTCAAATAGCCGCTAATTGTAACCACTGCCACTGCCACAACCACAGCCAGAGAGTCGCATGATAACCGGTTCATGGGGCAAGGAAATGGCTTCAAGCAGAAGCCGTAATGGCCAAGTACGGTGGCTCTTAATTTCGTAATTTCGTAATTTCACTCTTATGCTAAACCTGGAGCGTAATTCATTTGCATGCTGTGGAAGTAAGAAGCTTAGGCATATACATACATACATATGCATTGAGTGTTGCATGGTCCAAACTTAATTGGCTTTCTTTGTCAAATACAAGCACTCATTTTTTATGTTTACTTTAATTTATATACACACACACACATACACAAAGTAGTTGCTGCTGCCTATATCAAATAGCCAGAATGCTCTGGCACCTGCACCTGCTCTCTTACGCACTTCCTGGTCCTGGTCCTTGTTAACACCTTGCCGATTGATGTACACAGGTTTAGTCAAAGCTCAAGAGCAGCTTGAGAGCAAAAACCATCATCAAATAGTAATCTGAGATCCTGCAACCTGAAGGAATTTTAATAAACCTTTTTTCATGCACACAGGAACTTATTTGTTTTTTTTTCTCTACTTTTGGTCCGAAGGGAAAGTTCCCAGACATTCTTCAGAGGCAGTCAAGAGTATTAAATGTGTTTATAAACTTATGGGAGTTTTATTTATTTGTAATTAACATCGTTTATCGATCAAAGCTATTAGTTTTCAAGCCCTAAATGATATTTAACTTTTCACCAACTCAATTCAGAGAAAGGGAGACTAAAGCAAAGTTTATTTATATCTATCCCTTTGGATCTATCCAGGCTTTTTTGGTTTGTAAATGTGAATTTAACATAATTCTATTAATTCTAATGACTTATGCTTTCTATCAATTTTTGAATATTACCATGAATACGAGAAAATTAAAACGATTTAAGTTATTGTACACATCGGCTCTAAGTAGACTCCTATACCTTTATTTTATAAATAAATAACTCTACATCCATTTTGATAGAGACCTAGCATAAGTTTTAACAATTTAAATTCATTAAAATAAATACAAAGGCGTCTGTCCAGTCTCAGGCGACGAAGTGTTAATATACTGTAAGGGTATTCAAACTTTGCTTAAAATTTTCAATTGAAATCAATAAAAAATTATGGCTTTTTCTTTATTTCTTTTTAATATGCAACGCTTTGGCTACCGTTTTATTGGCTTAAACCAAAAATTAACGCAATAGGGTGAGTTCCTGCAAAAAAAAAAAAAGAACTCTACTAAGATAGAAAGATTTCAGAGTGTTTTTATGATCATCACAATTGTCTATTTACCATGTTTACTTGGGCTTATCTTCACTTCGAATAATTAGTTTAAGGCTTTGCTTAAATTAATGAAAGTTTTCCCTGCAACGTGGTACTTGCATGTTTTGAAATCTGGTTTGGTCACTTGGCTAACAGATCGAACGATTACACATAGTAGGAGTAGTAGGGCTGTAGCTCTCTTTTGTATGCAGCTGACTATCCAGTTTAATGGGGTTTGCCAAGCAACAGCAACAACAACAAAAACAACCTTAGTGCATTGCAATTGCATCTGCGATTTTTATGGCCTGGATCAATTTCAATGCCTTGCATCCGTTATGTGACCCCAAGAAGAACTTCACAGAGTTTGAATAGCTATTGAAAATTATGGTACATGGCTAGCGGCTAAAGAAAAGTGTTGGCTGCTCGATCTCAGATGCAGCGTCAACGACGACTTCCAGACTCCGAGTCGGAGTCGAAGTTGGAGCTGAAGCTGGAGCTGTAGTTTAAGTCGGAGTCGGAGTCGAAGTCAAAGTCTGCCCGCAGTACAAGTTAAGCATTTGCAATTTTAGATCTTTGTCTATACAGATACACATATAATGCATGCATACACACAATACACATACATACATACATAGATAGACTTGACCTTACATGGATTGTCTGGATGCATTTTTGTTGCCAAAAGGCACACGTGTATGCATTTGAGCCTAATCCAGTCCAGTACCTAACGGTTAGCTCCAATAATACATCAACTTTGGTTATGCAAATGAACTTGGTTCACAGTGAGAGACTAGATATATGTACATATGGTTACTAGTTAGTAATCTGCAACTAGAAAACCGCATAGATATCCATCAATCAAAAAAGGAACCACTTTTGGACCATTGCCTTATAGCTTTTTTCCCTAATTAAATTCAACCAAGAAAAGGCCAGATGAGAGGCTTGGAATCGATTTAGGCAACCCTCAGAGATCGATTTAATATGAAATGAAAGAGAAAACCAATAACAACAAACCCCTGGCATAAATAAATATTCTCATTCCTTGTGGAGTAGTAAGCAGCAAGTTCGGCAGTCAATTCGCAGCGATAGGCAAACATGTGACTATTGACAGAATATTGACAGAAGCTATTTCACGTTTCAAGGGGGTGACAGACATGTCGGCGTGGCCGTTGCCGTTGCCGTTACAGTTGCAACAAAACAGCAAACAAGCCAAAAAAAAAAAAAACTCAACCAACCACCCACCCAAAAAAAAAACTCATATTCACGTGCGTACCAACTTGCGGCGAACAAGTCAAGAGGGGCCTGGGTTTCCGTCTGTGCCAAAAGTTTTGACTGCGATTCAATAAACAAACGGGATTATTAAATATTGCGCTCGTTTTGCAGCAAATGCTTCTAAGAGGGGGCTGGTTGTGGGGGAAAGGCATTTGTCTCAATGCAGAACTGAGAATGTAAATGGGATATTAATCAGAGCCGAAAGTAAAGCCGGCCAAGCGCCTTATAGCCAAATTCGGCGCTGCTCAACGACTGCGGATTGCTGCCGCCTTCGTTGCCGTCCAAGGTGTTTTTAATGAATGTTGCCAGGATACAGGCACCTTTCCATTTTGTTATTTTTATTTGCTTTGACAGTCAGCACGTGAGGCACAAAGCAAACGCTGCCGCATCGGACTAGTCCATAAATATTCCTACCAGTCCTACCAGTTACCCAGCGAAATTTAACCAGCAAGACGCAATTCCTTAAACCTTTTTTAGCCCTCCAGCCCAGCCCAGCCCAGCACAGCCCAGTTCGGGTTGATAGCAATTAGTTCAATTGAGAAATGAGTGTGACAGAATATGTCCTTTTTTTAAGGCACACGTAGTACTGAAACGCGATGAGAACTTTCACAAACTTCAATTACAACTTCTCGCCAGGATGCGAATGCTTATTTGTTTATTGTGTGAACGTATGGTACGGCAAGCCACGCACTTGTAGTTGTCGTTTCCAGGACAAATCGAAAGAAACACTTGCTGGACATATATACACATGTATATCCAGCTCCTAGGTGAGTAAATGTTGTCAACTTCTTAGCATCATGTTACACATATTTGTATATAAATACTATTCGCGTGTAGTATATAAGTTTGGCCTGATGTGTGACTGACTGACTTAAATTGTCGCCTTTATCGGATGTGTGTCAATGTGTGTGTGCTTGTAGGTTCGTCTGTGTGTGTGTGTGTGTTTGTGAGTTGAACAACTTGGAAACTATTTCTAACACTTATCGTTGCCCTAGAGCACACGTGAAACACGCAATATCAAGGAAATATGCGAATACAAGTCTGTACATAAATACTTATATACAACTGTAGAGACATACACACATACATAGATGACGTGAGGAATTTACGTATATGCATATATAAAAAGGTATTTCTTAGATCGTGTTATTATACACTAATTGAAGCTACCGACATAGTTTAAACCTTTCAAATTCTTCATTCTAAGCTGTCGCTTGCGTCCATATTGTAAAACGAAGAAATCTAAAGGTTTTATTTATAAATACAAACACAAATAATGGAATATATAGTACATATATACATATACATATGTTGAATAAAATGCAACAGGTTTCGCATTTGCAGTTAAAGTGATAGATTGAATCCTTTCAAGATTTAGAAAACATAACAAAAATTTTCCAAGAATAAAGAGTATTCTTTCAACGAAAACTTTAAAAAAATCAAGTTTGTAAAACAAAAGGTGTGAAAAATTACATATACACAATATTTGATACTTTCGTTACATTGTTGTTAACTTTTATAATTTTGAAGGCTTACTTCAGAAACATCAGAAATTAAAACAATAGAGACATATTTAGTGAATGTTTAAAATTCGAATAGAGCCCTTAATAAGCTCTAAATCTTGCCTAAGCTATAATGAAAATTATTTATTAATATAAATCTAATAGCAATATAAATCTAATCTAATTTTTAATTTGTTGCTCTATCTTAATGTTAAACAAGATATCACACAATTGTTATTAAAGTCTATCAACTCACAGTTATGAAAAATTTAAATTAAAATTAATATTATTAAAAGTTTTTCTCTTCGATTTTTTTCAATCTCTAATATTTTGCATAGAGTGAATTGAACATTATTCTTTAATAAAAGCAAATACAGTTTTCAGAAATTGAAATAATGACTTTTTTTAAATTTATAAAATAGATAAAAAACGAACATAAGGATTGTAAAGAAAATACTCCAATACATTTTGTTTAAATGAAGGCTAAGCGACTTAATTTAGACATTCTAAGCAATAAATTATTAAAATTGAAACTGGCATACATAAAACATTGTCATTGAATCATAATGTCTTTCGATAATGTCCTTATAAATGGAAACTAATGATTAAGAGACAAGTTAAATACCTGAGCGCTAAGCTCAGCGCTACCTATCGGCCATTGGCTTTTTCTCTTCTAAAAGAAAAAAAAAACGCAAAAGAAAACTGTTTACCAACCATCAATAATTTTGACTCTAATCTAACTTTTTGTTAAGTAAAAGACGATAAAATTTTAGCTATAAATATTTGTAGCCTTGACTTAGGAAAATCAAGTTGGGCTCTTAAACTCATAAAGAATGAGCAAATCTAAATTATTATACAAATATTTTTGTACAAATAATCTCGGCAAATGTCCTTCTAAAAGTTTATGGCAGAACATAAATCATATTAATATTTGAGAAATGTGCGTATTTCATGTTGATGACCCTAATATAAAAACTAAAACTCTGAGAACTAACTTATGACTTCAACTCCTCACCTTTCAATTGAGCGGCCTCGGATGCACGCAAATCAAAGCGAAAGTAAATGTCATTAAAGTTGAATTTCATTTTCTAGCTAGCGGTCACTTAGATGGCGTGGACAGCAGACTAAAGGTATATGAATACAAATAAGGAATAATTAACTATACTACAAGTCTGCTGTGTATTCCCCCACTTGGCTGGTTGCCCTTCCTTTTGCCAAAAGCCGAGCTAACATGCAAATGAAACCTCAACAAGTCAAACCAAAACTCCAGCAAAGAAATACAGGAAACCCAAACATTTCCCCCAGTTAGCCTTCACATACATGTATTATATACCTACATATACATATGTATATGTACATATATTTATATATATGTTGGTATATGTATTTACATAAGCAAGTCCGGATGGTTAAACTACTCAATGTGGTTCTATTGCTCCAAGTCGGTATATGTATATATGTGGGTATATATAGGAACCCAAGTACATGTCTGAAATTCATCCATTGTATAAATTTCAATGGAAAGTCCAGTCCAGTCCAATCGCTTGTTATGACCATGGTCGGTAACCATGGTATTAGAACTTACGGCGAATCCTGTAGCGGTCAGTATGCAAATTCGCTTAGAGTGAATCTAAAAATATACTTATTATGTCTGTTAAAAACTTAGAATGCAATTTTCCATCTTAAAAGGAATCCATAAATTGAGTATACCTATATTTAATAACTACTTGATGATGTCTGCCTAAATCAATTAGTATTCTTTCGAAAGAAACATTTTCCTTCCACATTTCCAGTTAAATATCGTTTGTGTTGTTATTCCAAGCCTAAAAATATTCAACATGACTAACTGAATGTCCCTTCCGTTTTGTGGGCTTTTTATATGCAAATCAAATACAAACTCATTTAGACGTGGTCAAGACTTTGAGTTTAACGTTAGTCGCGCGGCGCGATTGAGATTCGTTTGATGACAATGTAATTCCTTAACAAAAAACCAAAAAAAATCACATATATAAATTAAGAAATAAAGCAAAGTTGAACGGAAAAATTAATGTTAAAAGTATATACAGTAAATATGGCATTAAAAATCAATTTAGCATATTTTAATCCTGTATTCACTGTTAAATGAAAAACTATGGCATAATATGTAGTTAGTTCATCAAAGACCAAAGCAATTCTAGTTTAAAATAATAAAGAATTTAAGTTGTATAAGTTGCAAAAACTTTATGTTTGCCAGTGAAATATGTTTCCATTTAATCCAATATCCAAGTGTCAAATATATGCAGTTGCAATGGCTTATTTTTTTCTTGAAAATCTTTAGAGTCAAGTTTGCCCTTTGTTTGTCCTAACGACTTGCTACTACTTACTTCTGTAAGCCAAATCAACTACCAAACAAACTTGTTCCAAATCAGGCAACGAGAAATCGCCAGATGTTCCATGAGATTACCATAGGCAATTGTTTTTTTTTTTTTTTTTAAGGAAACAAACTCAGACGAGCGGTTTTACGTTTTAATTTTATTGATTACACTAAAAATAGTTGAAAAATAAAGAAGAAGAAAAGGGCGTACGGTAAATGTGGTTTGTGAGAGCTTTAGGCCGAGGTTAACGTACTTGGAATTTTTCCCAATTTAAGTTTCCGTAAACGTAGATAATATATACATTAAAAATCTGTTGCCCCACACTCTACTCTGAAGAAGGAGAAGCACATAGTGAGCTACTACAATTAACCTAAATTGAAAATGCCAGAGAACTTTTGAATATGTGTTGTTGGACGGGACGGTTTGGTCGTTTTGGGTTAGCTTTGGTTTTACAAACAGGCTTCGAGAGTTCTTTTGTATATATATGTACATATATGTATATATGTATGTCTCGGTTAAATTTGGAGCTCGTTGGCATGCATACAGATACAGATAAAGATACTTATGTCAGTGTGTGTGTGTGTGTGTGGCTTGCACGAAAGTATCTACTAAGTACCAATTCGAAGGCTTTGTATGCAGTGAAAGAATTATGACTGTTAGCACTTGAAGCTCATCGCGTGATTTGTCTACTGTGAAATATTACATGACAAAAGTCAACATACAAATATTGGCAAACCACACAATTATTTGATTTTAATAAAAAAAAAAACCAACGATAGAGGCGAAACACTCTATTTGTCAAACATGTGTTCAAACATATCTATCTACATATGTAAATATCTATGAATAATTTGTGGCTTGGCAATATTTTATTTAGTGGGTGAGTTGGACTATTTAAATACCTACAGTAAACTGTAACTGGAACCTCTAAGTTAGTTTATACAAGAACTTAGATCTGATTGGCTCCAACAAAGTGGCCAAATCAAAGAAAAGAAAAAAGGGGTAAATTTGCATTTAATCTATGTTATTGGCATTTAAAAATTTGCTTTTTGAAGCAGTTAAGGAACTTTTGTAATGACTTTCGACACAAAATAGTTTCTAATAGCTTAGAAACTATTTTTAAGGTAAAGGGCATTCCAAAAGTTCTTAAATTTATTCCATTTTGTCTACTTGAGTGGGCACATTGACACCTTTGTTCGAACAGAAGTTGGCATATTCAACGACAATTTTCCTATTGTAAACATTTTTTTAATGTTTACCCATAGATTGAATTATTTATTAAACATTTCAAATAGACCCTATAAATTCGTTTACAGCTACAGGTAATTTGGATAATTGTAATCTATTTTTCACGTGTTTTAGCAGACAGTTAGATAATGTGTCATTTTTATGTACCTAATTCTAATAAATTCAAGGTCAGTTTAACATGGTTGTGCCTTTGACCTTGTGCAATGAATCATAAAAAAAAATAGTCAATAAGTGGCAGAGGCTAAATTATAGTAGCCATAGTCGCCACACTTAGTCAAGGTTGAGAAAACGGGCACAAACCAGTCGACAAATGCGATTAGAATTAAGGGCTGAATTATTAATTGGGAATAACCCACAATGAATTGTCAACTACATACATTGGAAAACTCTTTTTGGCCACTATCTATGGGAAATGAGTTCAATATAAGCCATTTGGGATTCTGTAAACTTGTTTTTCTTAGGTGCCGCCCTCATTGTATGTAGTTTTTCCTGTGCCAAAATCGTATCCTACAACCAACGACGACAAAGGCAATGAGTGAATTTTCCTATCTGTATTTCAGGTTTCCTATGGTCTCGTGAGTTCTATGTAGATGCAGGTCAAAAGATAAAGAGCCACGAAACACGAATAGACATTTTATTGGACAACCTGGAAACATGATTGAATTACTGTAATGGAATATTATTATTCACCAAATTACATTAAATGTCTGTTTAATTTTTTGTGTAATGGCTCATCATAAATGAACAATGCAATCGCTTTGTGTGTCGTTTGATAGTGCTGTCAAGTTTATTCTCTGTGTAAAAAGGGAGCAGAGGGTATCTATTCAAAAACACATTGCTAAGAGGTTAACGGAATTTCCCCTTTATCCAAATTCTATTCTCTTGCCTGCTATATCATTCATAAAGGATATTCAATATATGCACACATAAAAAAAGAGATTTCAAAGTAATTTGAGTAGATTTGCCAGGAGTTTAGAATTTCTTTTCCTGCTAATGGATATGTATGTATGTATAGAGAATCTCTTCAAAGAGAACAGAACTTTGGCTATCAACTAAAGAAGAAAATACGTCAATGAAAGAGAAGAGATCTCGGGGGCTCTCTCGAAACTTACCTTTCCGGTGTGTGCATGTCTGTGCAAAACCGGCTTTCTTTCGGTGTCCACGATCGTTCATCGTTGAGAGGGCATTCTCTGTTGCGGTTCAGCTTCACTAGTGCTCCAACTGAGCTGAGTCGACACTTCACAAGCTCCAAGACGTCTTTATGCACGATTGGCTGCCAGTACCATTTCAATAGCGGCGGGGCACACAACAAACTCGTCAGAGGGTCCGTTCCGTTTCGTTCCGTATCGTATTATAAATGTGAAAAGTGAACCACATATACATATAGAATACATTGACAACAACAACAACAACAACAACAACAACAGGAATACAGGCTCTCGGGGGCCTGCCAATGTATAATTTTTTCATGTAGACGAGACGAGTGTTTTGGTGTGGAATTTCGTAAAAAATAAAATAAAATAAAAAGAAAAATATGTATGTACAAGTACCTATGTACTGCTACTACAATAAATTCGCGTACATACATCCATATGTGCTTCGCTTGCAAGTTGAGATTAAAACCTCAAACACGCCGGGCATTTAAAATCAAAAAAATCCAAAAAAAAAAAAAAAAACGAAATCAAATCCAAAATCCAGTGAAACTAAAACATGAAATTTATGTGAATAAAGATTACCCAAACCAATAAAAAAAAAACAGCAGCTTGCTGTCTGTTTATGCAGTATTGGGTTACCCAAAACTCACAGTCTGATATTTCCTGGTAGGAGGAGGATCACTCAATCTTAATGAATTTGGTACCGATCGGGGGCCACAGTGAAGAGCGCAATAGACTTTTGATCTGATTTAATCCGCGAGCAAGGTCATTCGCAGTGCGCTCAAACGAGACGGGCTTAATGGGCTATTTGAGACGTCATTTTGGTGTTTAGATAACACGGGCCATCCACCATCCGCATGGCTTACTTCTATTGAATATTTGGCCAAGTGTTGATGTTTGTTTGGTGTACATACTTGACAGTACATTGTGTGATTTCCGTTAATAACAATACATACTTATGGATGTCATAAATTAAATATTATATTTCATATGCATGAAGTAATATTTTTTAAATAGATCGCGATCGAGAAATAAAGCAAACGTGTTACAGGAAACGATGAGGTTCAGTGCTACCAGTTGATATATATATATATTTACATATATATATATATACACATTCTACCCATCAATGTGTTGACTTTTAAAATTCAGTGCATGCCTGAAAATGTCAGACACTTGATACCCCCCAGCCCAATAAGGGGAAAGCCAACAGACTGCTTGAATTTCGGATTAGTTTAGTGTGGACAAAAGGCAAAAAAAAAAAATAAACAAGAAAATGTTAAGACACATGGAACGATTGATTTCAAAGACACACGCAAACGGAGAGGTGAAGAAGACGAGCCTTTGGATTCTGTCGCTTTCAGCTCTTTTTCACATTCTAAAAGGTACAAATTATATTTACCCCACAACCAAACACAAACACATTCTCTATTCGCTTATTCAAGATTCTCCCATAAAGCAATTATCATCATCTCAGCATGTTCAAGAGGGTTTTTTCTAATCACTTATTGTTCTCATATGGGCAAAAACTTACTTTAAAAAGATATTTTCATATAGAGAATGCAAAAAAAATTCAAGTTTTGCAGTTTTTAAGGCTAATTTGTTAATAACTAATGTTGAAAAGTTTTCTTGTGATCGTCCTACATATACGACTTTAGAAATTAGTCGTATGGAAGAAAATGTAATTTAAATTTCAACTTTGGCATACACAAGGCTAATTAAGGAAAAACTTAACAAACATTGTAATGCATAAAATTTAAAAAAACAAAAAAAAAACCTAATGATTGGATTCCATTAAACATGGTTGATTTTCGCCAATTATGCCACCGCCGCAGCCGCACCCATTAATTAAAGCCTTCAATAGACAACAAAAAAAAAAAAGAGAAAAAACCTACACATCCTCACACAATTAAACAATAATAGAGCCATATGGCACTTTTCAGACATCATTATTGAATACGAACATGTATTGTGTAATGACACTCAGACATTTGGCTGAAAAAAGAAACAAAAAATTGAACTACAGCAAATGACAAGATGGTTTCAGGAGTTATCTAGCCTCTAGCCACAAACGACATTACTTTCCATACATCATTGTTATGTATTCATACATAACAATATACATATGTATGTATGAATACATATTGAGACATTCATACATAAATTGAAGTAAACAAAAATAACACCAAATCGACCTTGTCTGACCCACTTTAGTCGGCACAGTGCCAAAATTGACAGCTGTGCGGCATTTTACAATTTATGTATGTATGAAAACTTATTGCGCGTATTTTATGTGGCGCCCCATGCGTGTTTCAAGTTTTACAGATATTTTGTATTATTTTGTTTACCCCCGTGAGTCTAAAAACCCACCATTTACTTCTTGTTATTTTTATTTTCTTTTTCTTTTTTTTTGCAATGGGGCAACGAAAACAACTTAAAAGTTAAGGCTACAAAATCGTGTTAGCAACGCAATGGCAAACACTAATACCCAGGCATTTGGCCACAATATTATGGTCTCTCTTGCAAGAGAGAGAGAGAAAGAGAGTGTGGGTCTCATTTATAAAAATTTCGATACGCCGCGGAGGGGCGCAGTCAACCGGGCTAGATAATGATTTATGCAACGTTCAAATCAAAATTAAACTCTGGCAACAAATCGTTGTCATAAGACCCATGCGATAAGCCACATGGCCCATGGGTTGTATTCGAGGTGCTTACAGGGATACATGCAAAACCTATTTATTAACTAATGGAAGACGATGACGACGACGACGGCAGGCGAGGCGGCCTTATAAACGACTAACTTGTTAATTATCGGCTTGTTCTGGACCGGCTTATGAAGAGTCGATGCCTAAGACATCTAATTAGACTACTGGAAAAGCGTTTTTGATCGACCCGTTCAGATTAACAGTGCCCCGAGACTTTTGAACTTAATTACATTGAGCGTACTGCCTGCTCTGACGGCATACAAAGGCAGAGCTAGTAGCCGGGGGGTTGGTGGCGAGGGGAAAGAATAGTAGAGTGTTTGGTGGAGAGCGGCTACGAGACCCAACCACGTTCGCTACCTAAGTCTTTTGATTTGCTGCGGTTGTGCTGGCAATGCCAAAGCGACGATACCATTGGACACAATAAAATGGAAAAATATATATGTACAAACATATTGTGTACTATATAAACTTGTTCTTTGCGTACTATTGCTCAACAATTTTAGGTCGTAAAAGTGTCGTTCAACTGAAGCTAAAAATTAAACATTTTTTTCAAGTCAAAAGCGTTTTTGAGCCACACAAACACCAAAACGACCACTCGCAAATGAAGAACAATAACAGCCCAAGCGCACATAAAACATTTATTTATGCCTGACGCCCACCACACTACACCACACCACACCACAATCATTATAGTCATCGTCGTCTTTGCCATTCGCATCGTCGTCGTCGTCTTCGAAGTTCGTTGTAGTCTTTGTCCCAGTCAGGTCTGCTCTTAGCCATGCCAAATCCTCAATGCATCTAGACCCATGTATGTCTAAAGTAGAAATAAATTATTGCGTTATTAGGGAGAGTAATTACCACAGGCAAAGGCAGCGGCGATCCCAAACGCATACGACTCTAGCCCGTCCCGTCTCTTTTGCCCAATGCCCAAGGCTCTTTGGCTCTAGCTCAAGGCATTCAATGCAGTCCATCAGTCAGTCAGTTTATCTGGACGCCCATCGTCATCTATGGCTGGCAGCATAAACAGATGAATCTTTGTACAATTTTCTTGCATACATTTGATGCATTTGAAAGCAAATAAGTACTTTTTGTGTGATGGCTATCAAGTAAAGATATTTGCTTATTTAATAAACTAATTTATGTTTATTAATCAACATCCAAATCTTATTTCAAGATTGGGTGTGGTAAAATCGAATACAAATCATTTTATTAAAATCTTATGCGAAAAAACAGGATATTAGCTTGGCTTGCATGTTCTAAAAAAGACATGGAAGTTAAAGTGATTGGTTTATTTTCAATAACGTTGTTTTCTCTCCTTTTCTTGGGCCAAAGGAATGCCAATATTTCAATGCACTAAGTGCATTTCCTTAAAGATTAAGCCAATTAATTTCTTGCTAGCAATATGCCAAGAGCTGTATGTCGATAAATTCGAGATTCAATTTGAGTAGTCTGCACCGTAGACCACGGCCAGCTAAAATCTCTTACCAGTTGGCCCTATGCCTCTAGCTCCAACTGTGGCTTTGGCTCCGAATGTCGTCGTCGTCGTCGACGTCGCGACGTCTCCGCTGTCAATCCCACGCACATTTTTTTCTTCACAAAAAAAAGATATTTTTTTTTTTTGTTCCTATTGCTGTTATTGAGTCTTTTATTTACATTTTTATTTTTGCTGCATTTCATTTAAACTCGTCGGTGGCAGCAGCCACCAAGCTGGTTCGGCCCTAGCTTGGGCGCAGGCGCAGTCGTTATGTATGCCACCTCCGATGCAAACGAAACGAATTGTGGAACCGAAACAAAGCAGCAGCAAAAGCAGCATCATGACAAGCAAAAAAAAAAAGAGTATTTTCAATTGGGATTACAACTTTAAGATACCCTGCATATAATAGGGTGCTGCATCTTCCTTTGATAGAAGAAATAAATGATTAACTAGGTAAATAATAGGAAAACATCTTAAGAAAGAAAAGTCATATTTCACGATGAAACAAAGACTAATACATTATGATTAATGGTTATTTTAAAGATAGAATCGTCTGAGCCATTAACAATTAAGCCTAAAGACCCAAAATAAAAGTAGCACTTGCTGTAATCAAGAATTGTTGTAATAGTGGTTATTCCTTTGCATTATCCTGTGATTTTTTGGTACTTCATAGTGCTGATTCTGACAATTTGAGCATACCCTTAATACTCCTCCTTCTATCAAAAAGGGCACTGAATAGTAAAAAAAAGCCAAAGCCGACGGGTGGACACGAACTTAAAACTGGCGATAGCAGAGGCGAAGGCGATGACGGTGTAGATGTTGAGGTCTGTTAATGTTTATCATGACGGTCGGTGATGATGAAGCTAAGCTGAAGTCAGCGACGTCAGCGTTGGCACCGCAACTAATCGCCCCATTCCGTCTGTCTTCGTCTTCGTCTCTGTCCCTGGCCCTGTACCTGCCTCTGTCTTTCTCTGTTTCTTTATACCTTTCCCCATCCATCTAGCCATCCCCATATATATCCCATGGTCTGGGTCTTGAGACCAGGCGTGCATTCATTGTATGTACATACGTACATTGTTTGTGCTCTTCATTTACAATCGACTGTGAATTGCAGGCCAGCTTTCAGCTTGCATCTTGAACCTTGTCTTATGTTGTTAATTATAAAATCTTTGACAGGCGGCCGCATGGAATTCTTGTAAGAGAAAAAGAAAAGAAAATTATTACATCTTGAAGCAATATTGAAAAAAACATTTGTGGGAGCCAATGTATATATGTATGTACATATATCTATCTATATATATATCTTCATGTATCGTACTAGTTGTATAGTCATGCTACTGAATTTCGAAGGTTTGTCCGGTCTCGA
This sequence comes from Drosophila willistoni, assembly GCF_018902025.1. Taxonomy (NCBI): domain Eukaryota; kingdom Metazoa; phylum Arthropoda; class Insecta; order Diptera; family Drosophilidae; genus Drosophila; species Drosophila willistoni. Next base: position 5,994,507 of record NC_061086.1, read on the forward strand.
AACGTGCAAGTCTGTGAAGAACGATCTGCGGCTTACGCACATACGATATGTTTATGTTTTGTATTCCGGCTATGGGCACGCGTTTTTCTTTTATTATCTCGTTTTTTACAGCTTAATGTTTTTTATTTTGGTTTTTTTTTTGCATTTTGCTTTGTGAATGACACATTTCTTTTAAAGATGAGCCATATTTTGAAGTCTTTTGTAGACCGCTGTAGTTTAATTGGCGCCAGATAATAAATATAAAGACGAAACGAAACATTTAACCCAAATGAGATGTGATTAATGTATAAAACTAGTTGAATTTAGATGAATGGGTGATTTATTACAAGTTTTTAGAGGCCACTAGTCGTATGAGTGATATTCTAGCTCTTTTTTATAAGCGTGTGTAAAAGTTTGTAGATGGGAAATGATTGGTAAGCTAAGAACTTTTATAGGTATAGAAAGTTATATGTAGATGCACTTTTGTTGTTGCTGTCGTTCTCGAAATGTTCGATGACGTTCCTATATTTTATATTCCAAAGTTATTTATGCATGTTCATATAAATGTATATATGTATTTATTTTACCCAACGGGGCGCGCCCAAAAAAAAAAAACACTCCCGCAGCTGCGGCAATAAAAGTTTTATATATGCAGATATGTTCGCCTGTGCCATGCAAAAAGTATATAGACTATTCAACAGACAGCAATATATACATACATACATAGAGTGACAAGGAGGGGGAGGCAGACGCACTGTAAGACAGACAGACAGACATTGAGACCAAAGACGGACAGCAACGACCAGCGGGCGAGTTGGCTGAAGTTGGAACAAGCCCCGGCCCCAGCCCCAGCCCCAGCCCCAGCCCCAGCCCCAGTCCCAGCCCCAGCCCCAGCCCCAGCCCCAGCCCCAGCCCCAATCGCAATTCACAGCCGCCGCCTCCAAGCCCCCCCCAAACCAAATCAAGACAGGAAAGGATCGAGTCGACTTGGCTTCTAGCATAGTGAAGGACGGTCGCACGCCGACTAGGGCCAAATAAAAGTTGATTACGAGTCTATGCCGCTGGCTGGCTAGCTGACTGGCTGACTTGCTGGCTGACTGGCTAGCTGCTTTACCGGGGCTCGTTGTTTGGGCTGTCTGGTCTATTGTCGTGAAGCAGATTAGTTTGCCATCGGGTTCAACTTTATTTGCAACACAAATTTTCATTCTACTTGTGTGCAGCCAGAGTGCAGTCATAGCCACAACCACAACTGCAGCTTCAGATCCAGTCGAAGCCTCTGTCTCAGCCTAGCCCGAAAATAACAAAGCCTAACTCACGAAACTGCAACAATTTCCGCATACAGCAATAGCCGTAACCGAAGTCAGGCCAAAAATTGAACAACGCCCAAAATCTTGTTTTACTTCAAAGTGAACTCACGAGTTTCAACGCTCTACAAATTGCTTAACAGGTCGAAGTTTATATACCCTGACTAAGGACTATGCTTTTGCAGTGAACAATTTGTGAGGAATAATGAAAAAGTTAACTAGAAGAACTTTTTTGAATTAACAAGGGCAAATTAAATGAGTCTTATCAGTCTTTCTTTTATATGCCTCAAAAAAAAAACATTCTGTCCAAAAGTATCATATTATCATAGTAATATTATATACATTCGTTCGAATAATGAATTTATTTCGTTATGAACTTCTTTTTCAAAAAAGTCTTCGCTCTTCCATTTCTCAAACCGAGCAAAAGTCAAAACCACATTTCCATATTTGAAAATGGAGCCACAGCTGGCCGCCAGTTTCAATTTTTAGTGGCTGAGAGACAAGCAAATTAACTGACTACCTTGCCACCCGGCCAGGCTTGAATTTGTTTATATGTAGTTACATACATATAGGATTTGTAAAGAGAAATTCGGTCAAATGGCACAAATATAATGTGTTACAATTGTTGCGCAATAGTAGCGAATGCGAAAATGACAACGGACAGAGACTGAGTCTGAGACTGGAACTGGGTTTGAGACTGCGATTGAGACTGAGACTGAAACTGGGACTGGAGTCTGGCAAATACATCACCAGCACTTACATACTTACTTACATGCATTTGCCAACCTATATAAACGTATGTATGTTTGTATGTATGTTTGTAAAACCCAGTCTAAGCCAAATGCGGGCAAACACACAACATTGCAACATAGTTGGCAGTAAATTTAGACGATGCAGCGTCCAATTGCGAGGGTGTCGGGTGGCCAGAGCGAGCTTGCCTCGCCTCGGCTAGCCTCTAAGTGATTCAACTTTAACTGACATAACTGGTCATTGGCTTGTAGCTGGCTCTGCAGCAGCAGCAGCCGCAGCAGCTAAGGACTAGGACTCAACCACGATGACGCTGAGCTGCAGCTGCACAAAACTGGAAATTGGCAAATACAGCTAGCTAGCCAGGCAGCCAGGCAGCTACCAGCTAGCTGGCAGACCAGACAATCAATTGGACAGGCAAAACCGGATTGGCAATAGCTCACGAGTTCTGTTCACATTAAGTTCGAGTTCGCAATTTAAGCTGCAACCAAAAGTCCGGGACAACCAAAGCAGCTTTGCTAGGCAAAAAATTTAAAAATTACGCTGCGGCGCCTCGTCCAATATTACTAATCCTTGTAATCCAAGTTCTAAATGAAGAACGGACTAAATACATTATTTCAATAGAGTAAACCAGGAAATCTAATTAAAAGCATGTCCATAATAAAATAGAATAGAATACTGAAGACAAGATTTATCACAATCGGAAAAAACTTTATAATAAAAACCTAAAAACCTTTTTGTCTTGTAGCCAAAATTTTTACTTTTCCAGTCAAACAACAATTTAAAGACAACTATATGCCACTTTTTTCAATACCTTTTTGTTTTTAATTTAGTTTTATAATCCTATAAAATAAAGTTTCATATTTTAGTCATCATATCATCAAAGTCACAAGTTAATCAGCCAATTAGAGTTTCAGATTTAATAACAAGGATCCTTTTAGACTTTAATACTTTTGCAATAAGAATCCAAATGGTTTGAAAGATCGTTTGGCTTGAAGTACATAAACTAGCAAAATAATTTATTGGATTTTTTTCAATTTACTAGACAAAAAAGTTCTTCGATTAAAGACTCCTTAAAATTCTTTGATGACCAAAAAAAATAAAAATAGCAAAAAAACATTAACTAAATACGCGGCTTAAGTACTGTAAAATTCTGCGTGTGTTACTCCAAAAAAAATGGTTAAATGGCAAAAGAACGCCAATTGTGCTACATTCGAGTTACGGCTGGTTTGGGAAGCTACTGAAGCAAAAAAAACTAGACCAGCAGCAGCAAAAACAACAACAACAACAGCTACAACAATTATTTATTTAATACAAAAAGAGTTTCGGAGAATGTGTCTAAAGTACCGCTCCGTAATTGTAGCACATGATTAAACGTTATAAAACTATGTCGCATTTAGCCAGACAAAGACGTGACCGCTCCAATGGCCGCGACGGGAACGTCGCCTGTACAACGATCTCTTCAATAATGACATCGTGGTTTTAGCCATTTTGCTTTCAGTTAAGAAGCCGTTGGTGAAATCTTACTCTATCAAATTTGCTTCATCTCGAGATATTTTATACCTAAACGAATTGTCTATTAAGAATTTCATAGAGAGATTGTTGGAAACAATCACTTGACGAGTTCAAGACACGTCTCATTTCAGGGCCAGAGAATTAATTAGCCATTTATAAGTTTAATCTGATGCATGGGCGGTTTCTTTTTATAAAATTAGGCCGAGACCATGATCTCCCAGCTTACATAATATGACAAATTATGTTTGAAAAGTTTAGTTACACAAATCGATTAGTTTTAGTGCACATTATGCACATAAGCTTCTCTAACTGAGCCATAATGAATTGTGAACCAATTGTGACCAACTGACCTAACGAAATTTCAACCTAAAACTACTTTTTGCCTTAAGCTTAACATTTTAAATGCAGTGTTAACACACACACATACACACTAACACAAACACACTAATTTTCCATCCCAAAAGACAAACAGTGGGTCGTTTTCCGTTGCCACAGCTTAAACAGAGATAGGAGTTATTTTTTTGGGGCTTGGGTGTGTTATTTGGTAATGGCTATGTCTGGAAAAAAAAATGAAAGTGGCATGGCTAGTATTAATTATGAAATATAATTCGATTTCGGGGCGCTCCAAAAACTTGACTTTAAAAGAAAATGAAAGTAGGCAAATAGTTTAGGTAGCTTTTGAGAAACTCCAGCAGTTCACACTTGTTTTCTTTATTTCCGTTGATACATTCATATATGTATGTTGATATGTATGTATGGAAGACCAGGTGCAAGGCAACAGCAGAAGCCGCAACTACCACATCTTGTGTTTGTCTGGCCTAATACAATTATACAATTGGACGATGATTCGGCGCAGTTTGAGATTGAGATTCGAGAGCATTGCACAACCAGAAAGTGGCCAAACAACATGCTCTTTGGTGGCTCATATTGGGGATTGGGTTGAGGTTGCCTTGTAAGATGGATTAGCCTATGGCTGACAAATTTTATTTGTTATCAGGAATATCACAAACCAATCCAACAATCTCTGCCAGGTCGATGGCCAATTGATGGGGGGCAACATTATTTTCGTTTTTTTTTTTTTTTTTTTTTATTGCTTTGCAATAATGACTACATGAGGTCTTGTAGTTTCCGTTTATTTTCTTTTCTTTTCTTTCGTCTTTTATCTAAAGGGACGATTAATTAGTTGGCTAGTTTCAAACAGTTTGAATACAGAAATAACTTGTTTTTTAATTGCAGAAATGGCTTCCAGCAGTAGCAGAACTTTCTGCAGTCGACACGAGAACAGTGAAACATCTACCTATGCCCAGCAATGTCGCATGGGAATAGCAAAAGCCTCAGCAGCAGTTACCAGAATTGCGAATGCAGGCCATCGACGACAACAGAAAGAATGCTACTACTATACTCCAGCTACCTCCCCCTCCAAACAGCATCGGCAGCAGCAGCAACAGCAACAGCAGCAGCGGCAACATCGACACTGTTGGCCAGTTTTGCAGTTTGGCTCATGGCACAGCTCAATGACCGCCTATCGATTGCTGACAATCAGCCTTCTAATTGGTATTCTGTGTCCACATCACGTTCACGGCGTGGATCCCAAATTCGATCCTACAACTCGCATGCGACTCGTACTTGTGCCGGCTGACGCACAGGTCAATTCGGTAATCTACAGATTGCGTGCAACTGATGAGGAATTCGACTATCCTCTGACCTTTGAGTTTGTAGGTGATGCATCTTCGTCCACCGTCAAGGTGGAATCTCTTCCATGCACCAAGTACAATTCGGTATGCCAGGCAAATGTTGTACTGCAACGTCGCCTGGAGCCGGGACGCTACTATGACTTCCAGGTTTCTGTGAAGGACACAAAAGGTGGCATGGCTACGCAATTGTGTTCAATTACAGCAACCAATTTTACAACGCCCCATGACCACATATTTCCCCATAAGCCAGGCATCATAATGATACCTGAGGTGAGTAGATACATACATCATAGATACGCTCAAGTAAAACGCTTTCAAATGGAATTTCAAATTACTTTAATTGGTATTTGCTGTTACATACATGCCACATGTATATGTATGTATGTGTGAGTTAACAAGGAATGATGTGAAATGGCCATTCAATCGACCGATCATCATCTAGACATAAGTTAAATTCTTAAGAAAAAGGTCGTGAACCTCTTCAATTTGCTGTCTAAGATTATGCCTTTTGCCATGCTTTGTGCCATAATCAAAAACATATATAATTTTCTCAATTTAAGGATGCTAAACGTGGCACAGAATTGGATTATGTAATAGCTCGAAAGAATCCGCTTTTCCAAAAACCAGTCTACCTCGAGTTATGGGTAAGTTTACCACAAATTACCAAAACAAAAACCAATCTATAACATTTTTGTTAATATACACAGGGCTCTCCCTTATTCGCCATAAGACAGAAAATAGTGTCAACCGATACCACAGAGGGAACAGTTTTTCTCTTAGGACCATTAGACTTTGAAAAACAAGCCATGTATCATCTAACAATACTTGCCAATGTAAGTGCCACATAAAAAACAAAAGAGAGAGGCATACATATATTATATTTGGTATTACAGGATGCTTATGCCGAGCCAGGTCAAGATAGTCGCAATATTGCGGGTATGGAGATTGTGGTTATTGTCCAGGATGTACAAGATCAGCCGCCAGTGTTCACTTTGGCACCGCCAGTTACCAAGCTGCCTCCAGGCATACTTCCCGGGGATAAGGTTAATTGGATAATAAACTTGCCATTATACAATTTGGTAATTATTTTTTGTTGTTTTTTCGATGTTAAGATATTGCAAGTCCATGCCGAAGATGGAGATAAAGGCAATCCTCGAGAGGTTCGATATGGCTTGGTTTCGGAGAACAATCCATTTACATCATTCTTCGACATCAATGACACAAGTGGTGAGTGCTTAATCCAATTTGGTTAGTCATAATAAACAAAACTATTCAAAATAGGCAATTTATATGAAATAAATGTCATTATTATTCTACAGTATTTATTGTAAGACTTGAATCTGTTCATTCGATAACCAAAGTTTATATACCCATTCAGTCATTGGTTGTTATATTGTAACCACTTTATACATATAGACATCTGTAAGAATTACCCAATATCATTGAATATGATGAATAATTGTGAAAATGACACAGGTCGTTCTTTTACTATTTGTCGGTAATTTCTGATGTACAGACTGTCATGCTTATGCCATATCTAATCAGCTTCTTATGCTTTTCATGAATATATATACTTTATTCGGCCTAAAACGCCTTTATCTATATGAATTCTCTACAAAATTCTTACCAATTTTTTAATACCATAATACCGACTCTGTATAAAAACCATATGAATATGTCTTACCAAGTGAACTAGCAACGAATGAAACGAGTAAGAAAAAAATAGCAACACTAACATTAACATAACTACAAGTACAAAGGAAAAAAGAAACGGCCTCAACAGGAACCAACCGAACGGTCCAACCCAGCGGGCCAGGCCAGACCAGACCAAGCAGCTTTCTGGCTATGTCTGTCGTTAGACTCGTTAGATACCACAAGCTCAATAACCGCCAACGACCATGATGCGACTTAACAAAAATATTCGTTCGCCTCGGCCAAGTTCTGGGCCGCAATTTGGCTCCATACCTAGAGAGAGACCCCCTAAGCCCTCTTCCCCATACCCATAGCCATATACCCATCCTCTTTCACTGGCCTTAACCACCAAACGAGCAATGAATGCACTTTAACTTCCTTGTTTCGTGCTTGTCTCATCTGTTTCGTTAGTGTAGTGGCAGTTTGATGGCTTTGGTTTTTGAAGCTGCTTCCCTGCAGCTCTTCAACAAGTTGTCTTGGGCTATACTCGGTGAAAATATATAATGCCGTTGCACACAAATACATTCACACTTAAATATGTATATGTGTACACCTACATCTTAATGTTTCAAAAGGAACATTTACTACTATAGTCATAAAATCTGTTTATTTCACAACCCATTCAGGAATTTTTAAGTAATTTCGGAATTAACTAAAAATTTAATGTACCTATTTGAAACCTTACTCTCATCGTTACTCACTGATCTATCTCAAAGGCATACTTACTAAAGAAACATTATGACCTAGGCCGATCACTTAGATGGGAACGGCAAGTTTGATTTGATTTTTTTGCTTATTCTCTTGATACGTAAATCACCTGTATAGATTGAGTAAGACAGTTCCCATGGTTGACTAAGCGCTGTTTTGTATTTTGTATTTTTTATAGACCCTTCATAATTGTCGTTGCAATCAGAGAACTTCTTACCTAAGCTCATTTTCCCATGATCGAATGCAAATGCCTTCAATAATTTGTAATTAACTTAGGGGAGAATAAATATGTGTGTTAAGAAAAAGAAATAAAAACATTAAAGTAAAAATTCTTGTTCTAATTTCAGGTGAAATCTTTTTGATGCGACCTTTAGAGGATATTGCCTTCATCACGCATGTGGGCGATCCAGTCCTGCTCACTGTAATCGCTGAAGAAGTTAAAGTTGGTCGTGACGAACCTCCTGCAATGGCTTCTACAGTCCAATTGGCGTTCTTTCTGCCCGACCGTACTAATTCAGCGCCTTACTTCGAAAATGATCAGTAAGTAAGCAAGCTAGCAAGCAACACACAAAAAAGGAAGAGAATAAATGCAAACAAAAAAAATAAAGGGAAAAAAATGTAAACCTGCTTAACCACTATGCATCCCCAGCCAAAGCCACAGCCACTGCCACTGAAATGCAATTTCATGAAGTGGAGTGCAGTGCAGTGGAGTGGAGTGGAGTAGGAGTGTTTTGCCAATGCGACTTTTTGCAACGAACTTAAACAGACGACTTTAAGGCAGGAAACTAAGAACTAGGAACAACAACAAATTTAACCACATCCATTAGCATAAAGTCCTAAAACTCTTAACATCAACAACAGCGACGACTAAGACGACTGAGACGACGACGAAGACTACAACGACGACTACGATAACTGAAAACACTGAAAATAGAAAAAAAAATACTGCAATATCCATTTATGCCAAGCTGACTTTCAAACCAAGTTCCTATGATCAAATTCCCGCCAAACTGGAAATGCCTAGCCACAGTCTTGTCGCACGCTTATACAATGGTCCTACAACGTTCACGAAATTCTTTTCTCTATGCTATGCTAATCTTTAACTCACGATTTTCTATTTTCTTTGCTTTTTTCTTTTATTTTTTGTTTCCCCCTCCTCCGTGTAGTTACGTCTCGAGGGTGGACGAGAATGCACCGCAAGGCACGGCATTGACATTCATCGATCCGTATGTGCCGCGAGTTTATGATGATGATACCGGCAAAAATGGTGTATTTTCATTAACATTACTTAACAATAATGGTACATTCGAGATCACTCCAAATGTGGCCGAACGCAGTGCATCCTTTCTCATACGTGTGCGGGACAATGCAATGCTGGACTATGAGCAACAGGATTCGGTGCAATTCTCAATTTTGGCCCAAGAACTGGGGCCAGCCACAAATCTATCGGCCATTGTTAATGTCACCGTCTACATCAATGATGTCAACGATAATGCACCAAAATTCGATCAGCCATCGTATGCTGTGGAATTGCCAGAGAATATGACTGTCGGTACAAAGGTGGTGCAAGTCCATGCCACCGATTTGGATTCTGGTTTGGGTGGCAAGGTTCGGTATACAGCCATTCTGGGATATTTAAATACATCGCTCAATTTGGATGCAGAAAGCGGCTTGATAACCGTATCCACAAATAACCATGGCTTCGACCGTGAGGTCATGCCAGAGTATCACCTGTATATTGAGGCTCGGGACATGGATGGCGAGGGCAATCGAGCACAAGTGCCATTAATCATTAAGCTAATAGATGTGAACGACGAGACTCCGATCTTTGAGAAAGATCTGTATGAGTTTATACTGGCGCCAGATTTATTGGGCTTCACAACTGCAGCAATTATCCATGCGGTTGACAATGATGCCACAGCGCCAAATAACGAGGTACGCTACGAGCTAATCAACGGCAACTATGAGAACAAGTTTGCATTGGACAAGGTGACCGGTGAGTTGACTGTGCGTGAAAAGATACATTTGCGCGCCAAGAAGCACACAACAAGCAGCAGTCCAAGTATAAGCCGAACCCGTCGAGCCACGCAAACCACATCGACGTCAGATGATGACAACGGTATCTTTATTTTAACGGCCCGTGCCTATGACTTGGGTGTGCCGGTTCGTTTTTCGACAACAACCATACGCATCTATCCACCGGAGAGCCGTAAGCGAACGGTCACTTTTGTGGTGCCGGGTCACAATCCGGATAAGGCGAAAACCGAAGAAACGCTATCCACCATAACTGGTGGCAAAGTAATTATCCATGACATTCGGCCATTACGTGCTGATGAGCCTGGAGCTAAAGATATACCAGCTAGCAGCGGCGGTGTTACGGATCGCAGCGTAGTCACGGCAACCGTGATCTATGACAGTTCATCATATGTTGACATTTCGCAGATACAACAGCGACTCTCCCAGCATAACAACTCCTATGCGATTATGCCCCAAGATACGGCTCAAACGGACGTAAGTTCTCCAAGCAATCAATAGCCATAGCAACCTATCAACTAACTGAGTTCATTTGTTTAAAAGACTCTTACTCCCTTGCAGACCCAGTATAAAGCTGAAAACAAGGTACTCTTCTGGGTACTAATACTTCTAGCCACACTGGTCGCCCTCACCATTCTGATTCTCCTGCTCTGCTGCATATGCTCATGGTGTCCTCTGTATGGAGCAGCCACGTGAGTATCTAACTGAGAATAGTTGTAACTAATTAATTGATACTAGATTCATAGTGCTGCTTGTTGACTCAGCCACTTAGTCCCCGGTATATATAATAATCCCTTATTAACCGAAACCTCCTTCTTTCATAGATGGGTGTGTAAATTGGGGTTCAAAGAGTACTTTAGGTGTGTTTTCTCTCCTACAATTTGCACTACTTTTGTTACTACTATTAATAGCAATGTTTTTTTACTATGAAAAATGTGTGAATTTTCATTCGATTGACTAGGCACGAGAATAAGTAATTGTAAATATATATTACTTCATAAAAGCCAGTGTTTCTTCTCGGTATAGCTAAAATATGGACAAAAAATGTGCTGGACACTAAAAAATGTTTGCTTGGAGTTAAAACTTTTTAAATTTGGAGTTCTTTTCTGATTTCGTCAAATTTTGGAAAGGATATAGAAAGGATCATTTACCTAATGCTTAAATTCTTAATGTAATATTTAAAGAGTTTTTTCAGATTTTTTCGGTTATAAAGTTTAGTTTTACCAATATCAACCATATTGCTTATAAAGACTAAAATCTTGGACATTTATTTATAATTTTAGTTTGTCCCAGACGGTTTCAAAAATAGCATTATGAAAAATTGCCAAAAGATACATTAAGTTAGTTATAATTTTCTATTTTTCTTCAGCTCGAAGTATTTTGGTATAAATACAAAGAATGCCTTGAAGTATTTCCTTTTGGTTAAAAACTTTTCGAAATTCTTAAACTTCAGATCAAAAAAAATAAATTAGTAAAGTCTAATATATGATAGCTCGGCAATTTTTAGTCTGATATTTAAATCTTATATCTTATTTAATGTGACAACAACTATAATTTGTAACATGGATTAAATTAAATAGGTTGCCAATATGAATTAGTGATGTAAATCGTGATTGAAATCAAAATATGTGAGAAAAGGATTAACGTTTCCAATACTTTTAGATGTCATGTCGTTCCTTTCGTCAGATACTAATATTTCCATCTAATCCAAATAAAAAATAGAATAATCCATTGATTAAATAGCTTAAAATACGTTTAAATATATATATATATATATATTCGTTTTGGGATCATCTATAAGGGTAAACCACATACACATACATATATTGCTTAACCGGAGACTAAGTGACGAGTTCAACGCCTTTCATAATCAAACAAATGCATTAATATACTAATTGGTATACTAAAGCAGAAATTAATAGAACCTGTGTTTTGCGTTTGTTTTGTTTTTTTTTTTCAAAAATAAACATCAAACCATTCATTCTATCTTTAATCTTTTATTCTTCTCTTGTAGCAAAAGAATAGTTAATATCAGTAGAACTGAAGACGATGTACATCTAGTGCATAGGGAAATGGCAAATGGAAAACATACAAAATCTGTTCAGGTAGATTTTGAACATTTTCGAATTCGATTGATTATGCTAAATAAAGTAGTAAAACATTGCAATGCCAATGCACTTACTAAATTTGCAAATTACAGAAGCTCACAATTTTGAGTTTTTCATTTTTGATTTCCTTATCATTAAAAAACAATTGTAAAAAACAAAAAAAATGTGCACATTATTAGAACTGAAACGATTTTTTTTTCCCCACTAATTACTTAGATTAGTTACACATAACAAATCCTATAAAATACGCTATTAAAATCCAGGGTCTATTGCTTATTGCTTACTAAAAGTTAATTGAATATTGTGCATTTATGTGAAAATTCTACTCAATGCCAATTACAGGTCGCAGAATGGATGGGAAGACGCGAGGCCTGGTCAGCGGAGAAGCCACCAGATACACGAACCAAACCCACCCGCTGGGAGTTCCACGACGGGCGTGATCAGCTTAACGAAAACGTAGGCTTTTCCGTTTCTGGTATCCCCGATGCCGTTTACCAGGACACCGAAGAGGGACGCCAGATACGATCAGCAAATGACCATCAAAGGCGTGTTCGAATCAAGTATGTATCCATGGGAATTGAATAATTTACGAGATAATTGAATAATCTCTTTGCATTTCTCAGGAACAGCCATACAGCCAAAGACGACCTACATCTTAGTTTTCATAACTCTAGAACTAATTTAATAAATGATCGCGATATTTACATAGAGGATGTAATGGATGAGGAGGGAGAGCAAAGTAAATCAAATAGACATTTAGAACCTGCACGGAGGAAACGCTACGATACGGAATCCAGGCACCACGATATTGATTCCATGCGTCGACATGAGATCGATCGCGGCAGCGATATTGATTTTAATGTTGCACAGAATAGTCTTAAAAGTAAAAGGGAACTGTTCATCAAAGATGGAAATGTCGAGATACTTCAACTGATGACCAGAGACAAGTCACGAGATCGTCCTGGCATGGATGATGACAATATTTATGTTAATGTGCCGCTAAAACAATCGGCAAATCTGTCTCATCCACAATTACTTATGGTAGATAATACGGGAAAGGAGATACTAATGCGGCGATTTATTGAAGAGCAACCCGATGGGAAGCAGATTATTCGTGAGCACTACCAAATTCTGCCAGGAGCAACATATTTGCAATCTATGCCAAACGAGGTACATCATGGTTCCACCTTGAAAGATGACACCTTCCCACTGGGCAAATCGGGACCCAATAGCATTGTCTATTCACAAATGGAACCAGAAGTCAAAGTTATTCATACCCAGCCGGTCCAGGGTGCCGAGGTAGCGTCCGAAATTCAACCTGCCATATCAAACCAATCTATAACCCATGAATTGGAGAATTCGCTAAAGCAACAGAATGCCCTTCTACGACAGATATTGATGGAGAAAGAAAAGCTAGAAACTAGATACACACAACACGAAGTTGCCCTAGAAACTCAAAGTCTTCCAGGACAATCGATGGCCATAGGAACACAGACGGATTGTGATGCTGGCACGCAGACTGAGCCGTTTGAAGATGACATCCAGAAGACTTCAACGGCTGGCATACAGACACAGGTCATTCGGCGCAGAGCACGAAGTGAGAATGATGATTCAATGTCCGAAGATGGATACGAATATGTTAGATTTAGTCCCCCGAATAGTCCAGAAGGTGTCTATTGGATAAAGCGTCGACGACCCAAGAAGCGTTCACGACAGCGTGCAATGCATCCTCGAAAGAGAATTGTGATGGTCGAGGAGGTGAAGCGAAAAATCCGTACTCCCATTAAGGAAGAAGAGGAGATGTATGAGAAGAAAAAGAAGGTGCCACCGAAGAAGCCTCTGCGAGAGACCAAGACAAGTATTCTGCGCAAACAAATGAGCGACGAAAGTCGAAAAGCCGACTCCACATCGCACAGGGACAATCATAAAGATAACCACAAATCCGAGGCCTTAAGCCGCGAAGTCCTAATGGAAATTTCAGACTCATTGGACGATCCTGCTAGTCCGGGGGAGCATAGAAGTCGAAAGTTACATATCGAGCAGTATTATAACAATTCCGATGGAGAAGATAACACCGAATACTCCATCGACTCTGATGCGGATGAAATAGTTATACGCACAAATGGATATGTCCCCAAAGAGCAATATAAAATGGAAGCTTTAGATAAACACTACTTTGAGATGCACACCAAGGAGCGTAGAACCAAACCAAGCTCCCTATCTCGTTCACCCTCTGTGTCCAGGGAATTTCAACCTGAAGCCCAGCCAAGATTATCGCGTCGCGATAGTTCCAAACGCAGCAGCAAATCCAGAAAGCAAACTTCATCCGAACCACCTCATAATCGAACGTCCATTTCAAAATATGAATCAACGGTTAGTGAAAATGGCAGGAAAATTACAACGACAGAGTTAACCGACTCGAAACGCTCACTCAACGATCGGGTTTATCAAAGTGAAACAGAATTGGCCGATCAGGATAGTTCAGGGACACGGAATGTGCCCAAGTACATGGAATGGTATTATAGTAAGAAAAAGTCTTCCGTAAGCGGACGAGCCTCAACAGAATCCTTAAAATCACAACCGTCGACTAGAAAAAAACAAGCTGCATCTGAGAAAAGAGTATCCAAGACACGTGTGAATGTTAAACCCGATGACTTTGCAATGCCAGACGACGGAGGCAAGTATAAACCGGAACCGGCACCTCGCAAATCACCGCCAAAAGGTGCACGACTCCTTAAAGAGGACAGAGCCCTGAACAGGCAACAAAAACCAAAAATAGAAACAGACACCAATCATCCTTTACTACAGCATTCTGAGCATCGGTTTGAGCGAGAAAATGCACCAGAAGTGCCAGCGCCTCCCACCAAATTAGCACACTACATGTACCCGGAAACTCCGCCGCATGCCACGAATCCGGATAAAGAACAATCAGCGAAAAGGCCAAACAAGCCAAAGCCATCGCCCATCAGAGAAAACGAAGTTAAGGTCACAAATTCAAAAATTAATCTTTACATAGAGGATCGTAATGCCAACCAGCAGCCAGGTGCCTCCGGAACGAAGCAACTTAACGCTTCCACACTGGAGGATGATCACGACTCTGGCATTGCCATGAATTCCCTACTAAACAGCATGGGACGACGTAATCCGATTGCCGAGAAAAAGAGCGTGTTTTCCATTGCTTACGATGATGTTAGTCGCGTCAAAAAGATTCCATCGGGCGGTGAGTCCCCGCAATACTCATAATTTATAAATGGAAGCCCCGCAAAATAATTAAATAATATATGTGATAGCCTCTAAGGCTCCCTACTTACGAAGCAACGAACAAAAACAAAATAAAGAATAAAGAAATTATAGCAACACTTGTATAAAACGTGCAACTTGTTTCGGAGCACTTTATACTACTTAGTATATACTGTTTGCCAGTCTCGTTGAATCTGTCATTTCATAAATCCATATACACACATATACATACATACAAATATATATACATATATTTACACATATTAACCCTCTATTTTATAAGGTTAGTACATATGTCTGTATAGACACAGTCTTTAAAGTGTCAGATCTAAGGATGTGAAATAGGACAAAAAATTGTCCATTAAAGCATGCAATAAACCAACATTATTGGGCAGCATCCCTCAAATTTAAAATATCTGTAGATTTGACATCTCTGGACACAGTGCATTAAGATTAAGCTCAATTCGAACTTCTGTTCCCCTTACCAATCGATGAAATCGTATATTACTATATAACCGATATGAGCTTTAATTTTTTTTTATATGATGCTTTTCACTTCAATCTATCCTATAATTTTTAAGCCAGAAAATTGTGTCTAGTTATAAATGAAAATAATTTTATTTTAATGAGTTTAAATTATCTTTTTGTACATACAAACGCACAGAAGTCACTCTCACGTGCTAATCCTATCACAATTAAGTATAATTATTATATGTGCTGTCTTTCAAAATTAATTTTCTTACACATTTTGAAAAGGACATTGACCAAACGCGAAAACAGGAAATCGTCAAGTGGAATTCATAAATTTTTGTTTCAAGCAAATTTTGATTCTTAATGAGAATTGATTCGAATACCTAATTAAGCCATTGCCAGAAACAGGTTCTAATATATACAAATACTCATAAGCGTGGCCCCTAATCATCTCTTGCATTCAAGTCACGTGCAAGAAACCTTCAAAATATAAACAAAATAATACTATTGTAAATTTCCGATCATTTTCAAATCTTTATACATCCCTCCCCATATGTTTGTAATAACTTGTATGCCTAACTGCCATATTATATAAATTATGGTTAAGTATTCCTGTAAATAATATTTCGACATAAGTTTACTCAACGAAATATAACTAACCTTATATTGAATATATTAAATTCCCAAAAAAAAAAAAAGTAAAAAGTTCGTTTTATTTATAGATTTATTTTCACTGATTTTAAAGATCAAGCTTCAGACCTGATTAGTTTACCTTTTCCAAAAAAATCCGACCCTGCCTGCAGATGCTGATCCCTTGATCATATATCCTTTAAGCTGCTCTCTGACGAAACTAAGCAAAGGACAAACAACGATAATAAATGAGACTACTGGCCGCAAAAGAGAGCCCAAAAGGAAATAACAGAAGGGAAAAGATCTTAGCTAAGAGCACAAAGTGAAATAAATACATGAAATGTATTGTGTAAGTGTATAACCGGATGCGAAGAGGAGGGAGAATTTTTATCAAACAGCTCTCTTTCATATATGTTTGTATGTATATCCACCCATACATTCTCATTCAAACATTCATACATACACATGTGTGTATGAATGTTTGTGTATTTGCTTATATTTAATACGCTTACAAACACGTCGTCACACTGTGGGAGAATTTGAACCAGTAACGATTAAAACTGCGGTTTTAATTTTTTATTAAATCTTTAAATCATTTATTAATATATATTCGGAAATAAATAAATTGTTTTATACAATAAGTTATGAGTTATTCTTTAAAATTTCAAGAATAAAGCAAAATATAAGTAATTTTGTTTTTCATTCAACCGTTTTTTCGTGACCGTTCTCAACAAATTTTTCTTGCTTATATTTAAAACATTTATCAGCAGTCTTCAAAACCATAAAAAAAAATAAGTTATTGGAAAACACCTCCAATATTTAAAAATCCAACAATTAAAAGTTATGGACTTTGCCAAAATTGATTTACCATATATTAAAGAAATTCAGTAGCTAAAAGTTTGTAAAATTGTAGAAAATTGTATTAGAAGCTCGCAAACGTCAACTTCTTTGAAAAAAAATAATTAACTTTTATTTTTTAAATCTGCTTCCAAGCATTTGTTTTTTGCTTGTTTAAAATTCTTATTTGTTTAGTAATACCAGCAATTATTAAAAATAAATTTATATAAAAATAATAAGAAGAATAGATTCTCCTCTTTTCGATTGAGAAATGGATAATTTTACGAACTTTGTCTAAATCTAAATATTCAATGTATATAAGCGATTCATATTCTATCAGATCTTCACTATATCCACATTTTATTTATCATTACATTCAATTTTGTTCTTAATGGTTCCACAATTTCAAAATCACTCTATGGTTGCAGCTTGTACGTTTTATATTTGACTGTATAGAGTGCGATTTGTTCCACTGCGCAGTGATGGCGACAGAGTGGTACTTAAATTTGTTTACTTCTCAGTATATTCTCAACTTCAGTCGGCAAAAGTTGTCTGCTCCGCTAGTTGGTCGCAATCGTGCATTATTTAGTGATCCGCAAATAACTTAATTAATTTATTTAATTAGTCTCCAGGCGAAGCTTAACAAATAAAAACAAATACAAAATGTGCAAGTGTCTAGCTGGGAATGTAGCATGCTGGTAAGTATTATTTAATTGGCACAGCATTTCCGCAACAAATGCGTATGTACATACAAATAAAAATTGTTAAATTTATGAGCAGATATTTATATTTATATATAGATCTAGTCATCTACAGAGATGCATATGTAAGTACCTACATATAGTACATATATACATACAATGGAAAATTACTTCTCTGTATTCAAAAAATATGTAGACATGGGAAAATGCAAAAGCAACAAACATAAAGAAAAAGTGTACAGGTTGCCCTTGCGATTCAGTTTACAGAGAGAAGAGCCAGGTAGTGGTTGAACTACAGACTAAACAATGATGGCTAACCAGAGGCGGATTAACAATATAGGCAGGGGCAGAAAGGCAGCTGTTTGGAATGGAAATTAGTGAAACATTTCAGGAAATATTTTAAAGTTCGCCATCAGTTGAAACTGATAAAACGCAGCTAAACAAAGGGCCTACTTCCATAGAAATGTTTTCTATTTCTAACTTCCGACACAGTAGTAGTGTCTTATCTTAGAATTCACTGGATGAAATCTTATAATGAATAAGCAAAGTATTTACTACGAAATTTGTCATGACAACAAATAATGAGCGTATAAGTAATATGAAAGTTTAAGTTATTTGAGAGCACGATGCACAAATACTATTTAAATATTTAATTTTTATGGATAAAAGAAGTTCCAATGGAAATGACACTCCTATGCTTTAGTCATATCATGAGCAGAATACATTTCATTTAGCTGGGGGTATATTCAGTTAAAGTCATAATTAAAATACTACTCCTCCCAGATGGCCGTCTTTGGTTACGTTTAAGCAAAAGGATAATATGACCATGTCATGATACAAATATACAGGGTGCTTGCTTGATAATATTCACATACGCACTTATTATTATTCAAGTTGGCACGCTAAGGGTGCACCACCGCCTGACGATTATTTAGCTGTCTCCATCAAGTCCTGGCACCGCTCAGGCGAGACAAACTATCTGCTCACCCAACCCCCTTCGCTTGACTGCCCTTCAGGCACTTTTATTTTCAAGCAGCCGCCAATATGTCGCCGGTTCTACTACTATGACGGAAGCTGCTTTTTCGTTTAACAATTGGGGATGAAAACGCAAATAGCGGAACACGATAACTTTTGATAATAAATTTCACAATCACCAGTAAGATCTTTTATTTCTATATTTTTAATTTCTTGTTTTCTGTTTTTTCTTTACAGCTGCTTTAATTGCGCGCTTAGCATGCTCATTTCTATCATAAGTGCGTTTCTTGTGGTTTTCATTATTGTGGGAGTTTTAGTCTATTTCGTGTACTATTACGAGAAGGAGGATGACGCAACCAAACTTACTAAGGAAGTACACGAATCATTCAAGAACGCATTCGATAAAGTTAAAGATTCGTTGAGCAAATAAAATAATATTTACGGTAATTATGGCGAGCATTAATTATTTATCTTGAGATTAACTATTTATGGTTTCAGTTTAATTTTTGCTTGAAGACTTCATTCATTCAACATACATTGGATACATCCTATAACTGAATTACTACCGATTACTATTTAAAGCCTTTGCAAAAACTGGTCAATGTTTTTATATTTGACGCATTTCAGTGTTCAGTACAAATGTAACGTAAATTATATATATATACAGTTTTTATAAACATTTATTTTTAAGCTAACTTTATAAAACATCACATGTGAATCGTCTATTTCAACACACAATAAAAAAGTATTTATATTGCTTATTAACTTGTTTGGTTTTCCTAAAATGCACATTTTAAATTTGATGGACATTTTTCGTTAAAATTTCCAAAAAATCGGTGCAGAATTACAGATTCTTGTGTTGCATCTTCAGGAAGTTTATTCCAAAATCACCAATTTCACCTGCCAAAACTAAACTAAGATTCAATCAGATAACTCTTTCTTGTAAATATAGTTCTTAATTTCTTAATTCTATATATCAGATATTCAATTAAAGCAAATCCATGCTCATGTCGGTTACCATTTTGACCTTAAGTTCTGTTATTTTGTGCCCTCTGCGTTACAGGGCAACATTCAATAAAATCGATAAATAGAATACATTTTGAAGCCATCGACTCGTTGAACTTCTACCAGGCTCCCATAACAAACAAGAACTCCCAATCAACAGCAAAAGAGCTGCTGATTGCTGCCAATCGTTCGACGATTTCGATTTAGACCCCATTGTAAGTATGTTTGTATCACGTACTATGTATGTATGTACATCCAGACTACATACATACATATGTATGTACATGTGTGTGTATGTATGTATGTGTATGCTGGCAACATGAACGTGCGCAGTTTTCTGACCCCCGCCAAACGCATTGAGTAAGGGAGTTATGTTTCAACTCTTATAAATCAAATAACACCTATTCGACTTAGGAACACCTGTTACATCGTATTATAATAAAGAACATTGGCCTTCTTCTCATTTCAGATGGCAAAATAAGGGATTAGTATATAAAATAGTAATACATTCAAAGCCGTATTTTTAAGGACATTAATAGAAATAATAGTAAAGCAATGGTAAATGATTTAAACATTTCAGTTTCCTAAATTCGATATGCCCGTTTAAGAGAATTTCTATGTAACGAAGATACACGCCCTGCGCTATGCTTGAGATTGTTGTTCTCTCGCACCCAATCACTCTCTCTAGAAAGTACGGTGAGAGTAAGAGACAAAGAGCAAATCGTTTGGCACCTGCAACATAGAGAGAACCTTATGTGTGTGTATGTATCTATGTATATCGTTATGGTGAACGCCGGCTGCCGAAAGAACTCAGAACGTATTCCAATGAAAATGTAAATGCCTGCTTTTAGATACTTTATATTCTAAGCGCCTGGTAGGCGCATCTCGAAGTCTTCCACATTGGAGTTTCGATATTAGGATAAATAACAAAATATATTTGCCAATGTAATAGATAAAATGTTTCATTCTGAAAGTCACTAAATATTTAGGTAGATACATAACAAAGTTTATACACAATAAGATACGAAATTTTTCTGTCTATCAAGCAGTACTTTAAATGTGGCGCCCATCTGTAAGATAGTTTCCAGCACTGCAGAAACACAAAACAGCTGTTTAACAGCTGTTTTACTATTCTAAGAACATAATTTTCAAAATGTGTGAGTGCTTTCCAAAAATGAGAGATTTAGAAGACAACTACGACCATGAAGATAATGAAAATGACATGGAATATATATTAGAATGTGTTCTAATGGAGGACGATGGTAGTGACGAATATAAAGAATTAAGGAATAATTACAATTCCCAGCTAACTCAGAGCTGCAAATGTTCGAAAGGCGTTTGCTCTGATCTCGCAGAGTGCCCACATGGAGGTGCTTATAAGTATAGCTCAAATAAAAGTGAATTGGTTCTGAAATCAAACAATAGTCTTCCTATTTTTGAATGTAATGGCTCTTGTGAATGTGGCATCAATTGTGGCAATAGACTTGTGCAGAATGGTCCACGAAGAGATTTGGAGATTTTCGATTCTCCTTTATACCATTCCAAAGGCGTCCGCACAACTGTTAACATCCCTCAAGGAGCTTTCATCTGTGAATACGCAGGCGAACTGATAACTAAGACTGAGTCACAACGAAGGATAGAGGTAAATGATAGCCTCGGTTACATGAACTATGTGCTGTGCTTAAAGGAGTTTGCCTCAGAAGAAATTTCGGAAGTCACTATTGTAGATCCATGTAGGCGGGGCAATATTGGACGCTACCTGAACCACAGTTGTCAGCCCAATTGCCAGATTATGGCCGTGCGGGTAGAATGCCCAATACCCAAGATTGGTAAGTAAAGACGGGAAAGTAAATGCTCCTCTATAATTATATGTTCTAGGAATCTTTGCATCACGGGACATTCATGCCCTCGAGGAGCTCTGTTTCCATTATGGCGGAGAAGAAACAAGGCCGAAAACAGGTTCTTGCAAAATCTGTTTGTGTGGCAGTTTAAATTGCTCGGGTTTCATGCCAAATACTGAAATGTAAGACAATCTTTGTTCATATTAAACATGTATATAAAAGTTTTTAATTGTTCTACAATATACAAACAGGAATCTTTGAGAAAAACAGTTATCAGAGCTTATTCTGCACATCGCTTTCAAGTGGAGGCAACTTTTCCAGTATCCATTGCTCTATTTCGATTAGAGATGATTTTTTCAACTCATGCAAGGTATTCTTCAATGGCTTGAAAGTGCCGGTCACTCCTAACTTTTGAAGACTTTCAAAACTCTCCTGACCCCATTCTATTGGCACCAAGGTATCACGTTCACCATGGAACATACGCAATTCAGGAAGCTGAACACTATTGGGTGGTCGTGTTTCAAGGGATTCGTATACCACAGACTGACGATTGAGGAAGGATGAGTGTGCAAAAACACCTGCCAGGCCGGTATTTAAATGGTATCCAGTGTGCAAAGCCAGGGCTCCACCCATGGAGAAACCGCCGACAATAATCCGGTTTAGTGGGATGCCTTGAGCCACTTCTTCCTGGATAAGCTGGTGGACGATCTCGTAGCACTGAGACATGCTTTTTTTGGTTTCCTGGGCAGCAATATTCACTGACCGCCGATCAAACCACACCGTAGAGAGTTCTCCATTTAGCGGTGTGTACTTTTGCAATGGGGCAGTGGGATAAATAACCTTTATATGGGAGAACTCCATATTTCGACCTAGCAGGAAGCGCACCCATTCCAAGACATTTGGGCCAGTATCGCCGGATCCGTGGAAGAATATAACAGATGCACTGTGCTTGATGTTTCTTGAATTAACGCTCATTTTAGCCACTCTTATCATATGTACATATATATTATAAACAAAACAAAGGTCGAAATTAAAAATTAAACTTTGCTACCAATTATTTAACAGTTTTCTGTTATCAAGAGTTGCCAGGTGACGTAAACTGATGTCTGTTAACCCTCTGTTAACTTATTTGCATTTTTGAATTTTAATTTTTCAGCTACATATCCACTTTTTTGAAACAAATAAAGACTTAAACTTTTAAGAATATACAAAATTTTCTTTCTATTTAATTTTGGAGGTTTTAAAGCTTTCCATGTATTGAGAATTTCTGCACGAAAAAGTGCATTTTTGGTTTGCGTATAGCTCCCCTCTAAAAACACTGCTCAATAAAGATTGAATGCCAGATTATCCCCCAATTCCCCATATATATCCACGCCAAGTTTTACAAAAAATTTTGTAGCAGAATTTGAGAAAATTGCATTTTTATGGACTACTACTACGTGACGTAAAATAAGTAAAACGTGCTTACGATACGTAAAGTGAGATTAAAAGCGAATATTCTCTATGGATGAGCGAATTCGTGGCTGGGCAACACCAACACAAAGCAAAAAAAAATGAAGTAAGTCGTCTCGCCGACTTAGGTATACCATACACCAGTAAAGCAAATATTTCAACTTTATTGAACAAATGCATTTTCACATGCTTTTTACAAGCATATCTTAGTATCTCGCTCACTCAATCATACGATCACCCGAGCGCCCCCACCAGCCAACGGCCAACTCCGGCCTTATGGAAAAACGTTTATATGCATAACTCGACTGTTTTTTGTCCCATTTTGATCAAATTTGGTATTTTGCTAGATATTAGTATTAAATTTAAGTGCCAAATTTGATTGCATAAGGTAAAAAAATACGGGAGATAATCAAGTTTTTCAAATTACGGGGGCGGCAAAGGGCGTGGCAAAATTTGTATACATACAAAATGTGTGCATTTAATAAGCGAATATACATACCAAAAATGGTGTCTCTAGCTGGAATAGTTTTTGAGATAAACGCTTTTTTTAAATTGCGGGGGCGGAAAGGGGCGTGGCAAAAATTTGAAATAAACTTGATCACTCTACATACTTCACGAGTCTACATACCAAATTTGGTGGATCTAGCTCTTACAGTCTCCGAGATCTAGGTGTTCATACGGACAGACGGACGGACAGACGGACATGGATAGATCGACTCGGTTGTTGATCCTAATCAAGAATATATATACTTTGTGGGGTCGGAGATGCTTCCTTCTGCCTGTTACATACATTTTGGCGACTTTAATATACCATTTCACCCTATGGGTGTATGGTATAAAAAATATAGCGGCTCTTTCCCAGAGGTTTCTGTTGCGTTCTGATAGCCGTGAATAACTGACTAAAAGACAACTTGCAAAAAAACCGTTATTTTATCATTTCGCTTTTGAGTTCTTCGCAAAAATACAATGAGCGTACAGGCTGTCCTATTCAAGTGATGAGGAGTGTATATACATTCATTAAATACAATATAATCTTACATCTAAATTAAATGCTATCTTATTAAATCTAAAAATATACATTAAATCTAAAAATATACATTAAATCTAAATACAATATAATCTTCATCAATTCAATTCATTACATATATATATGTATCCATATATTTGTGGCCTCATACACCAAGAAAGCCGCAATTCCAGCCAGAGACTTCGACTCCTCGAGCGACATCCCAGGGACATGCCGTTTGGCCACCATCCCATACTGCTCCAGCTTGTCGTTGATTAGGCTCGACAAGTTAAACTGAATGTCCTCTATGGCGAATATAGTCTCCAATATGTCCTCCGCGGCGACGAAGTCCCAAATAAGCGCCAAGTTTTCATATCTTCGCGACCGACAACTGTCGCGGATCATCTGCAGCTGGTTTCGGAATGTGTCTTTGTCGTATAATGTTGACAACAATTCCTGCAGCACCTGTGTCGCGAAAGGATCTGGGCACTCCTTTTTATTCAATGTGCGCATCAGGTGTGTGCCATCATAAATCACCGTCGGCGTCTTGATGAAGCGCCGCAACGATTTGAGCGCCTGCATGTGTAAGGAAGCTCTGGCTGGGGTACAATTCTCAGTCCCAGAGTCCAGTCTACAGAACATTTATTTGATCCTGAGACCTTGATGAGTATTAGGATTGGAGACCACATGAAGGTGGGAAAAGGGAAGGGAAAGGAGTAGGAGGAGAGCCCAAGAGGAGTAGCAACGCCTGATCTCGTCTGCCAATCGAAGCCCGCTTGGCCAAGATCCGTTGCCGCTTGGCCAAGATCCGTTGCCTCTTGGACGGGAAAGGGAAGCGGGATAGGGAATGTTAGTGTGGTTATGGGAAAGGGATGGTGAAGAGGAACTGCAACGACTGATCTCGTCTGCCAAGCGAAGCCCGCTTGACCAAGATCCGTTGCCTCCTCCTGAGCCTAGAAACCAGCAACTGACTTCGTCTGCAGGAGAATAACTCATCCTGCTGAAGTCCGCTGATCCTTCGGCTCCACACAAATGGTTAAGTGGCCAAGGAGAAGGGAAGGGAAAGGGTATACATAGATTCAGTGCCGAATAAAGAAATAATGCCGGGTGGGTTAAATGATCATATTATAACGTTTATTAATAATTAATTAATCCTAAACATATTTTGAAATCTATGTCCCTACCGCACTCAAGCAAAAATAAAGGGGAACTTTGGTCATGGGCTCACCTGTTAATCCTGGAGGATCTCTTTTGGGTACTCTGTCTTTTGCCTTCTGCTACACTTGGTTACACTTGTTGATTTTTCACTGATTGTGAGATTTTTTCACTGGGCAACTGATTACTCTCGTGGTTACTGGCGAAGTCATTTTCTCCTCATTCTAATTCGCTGTCGAAACCCACCCTTGCTCTGCTTACTTATGTCCTAACGGTGAAAACATTCGATGCGTCTTGTGCTTTGGCACGCGTCACGATCGCCGTCTCTCTCTCACTTTCAATTTTCTCATGGGCTCTTTGGCGTCGGGATGCAGCGCAGCGTCCGCTGTCGGGAGGTTGTTCTCTCCGCAACGCGTCGACGCTGCAGCCGCATCAAGACGGTAGCTAGAAAGAGAGGGAGGCGTCGATCGTAAGTATTGAATATTAGAACAAAAGAAGGTATTTAATGTGCCCTCCATGGGCGTATGAAAAATAGAAGTAACAATAAAGAGGGGCCCTACATGGGCGTAGTTTAAACTGCAATGAAAATGTGACTTGTTACACATGTTAACAGGAGCGCGATCGCTCACAATCGCTACGACATTTCGAAACAAGTGCTTTGGCACTTGTCTCACCACCCTCAAGAGTACGCCCTGTAGGTCGTCGGCGTTGCTAATCTGCAAGGACAAATACAAAAATAATTATATATTATTATATATGTACATACATATATTATATTAAAAAATATATTTACTTACATATTTGCGCTTATTGGGCATACCACATCGACTGGCAGCATAGACAAGCGTGAGCTTTCCAGAGTGAGCGCTCACGAGGAGGACGACGAAAATCTGAAAAATATATACATATGAAATGTATTACATATATTACATACATATGTACATACATACATAAATATGTTTAAATATGCTTTAAGCTGGACTTACCTTGTGAATGTGGGGCACCTGACGCACCCACAATTCGTCTATATTTAGGCTGTAAGCCTGCGACGCCTCCATTAACGCCAACGCTCCGGAGTCAAAGTAGTCATAGTCCACAATTCTCTCCATTAGAATGTCCAGTCTACCCTTCAGCTGTATCAGCACTTCTGGGCCAAGGTCCGTGAGTCCTGGAAGTTGATTTAAATTAAACATTTTATTTTTTATTAATACCTGTTACTTATCCTGTTTCAAATCCTGTCGCCTCTTCGCTGTTCAAATCGCTTTCAAAGTGTTTTACCGTTACCGTTTGCCGCACAAAAGTCGTTACAACGCTGCAAAACCATCGATTGTTTTTTCCGATATATCGATGGAAGTTCTTCAACCATCGATAGTTTTGTCTGGCTTTTATTTTTTAATTAATAATTATAATTTTACCAATATAACTAATATCATGTATACATAATTTCATTTTATAGGGCATCTCAAAGATCTAAATCTTTTAACATTTTAATGAGTCTGGCAAATAAATAATTATGCGTTCCCGCCAGTTCAACGGAGTCGGAACGCATTTTTAGCAAGGCAGGAGAAATAATTTCCCAAAGAAGATCGGCATTGAAGCCAAAAAATGTAAATTTTTTATTGTTTTTAAACAAAAACGTTTATTTCCAAGATAAAACATCTGATTAATTATAAGTTCTACAACCTAAAAAATGAAAAATCTATTATTATTGAGAATCTACTAAAACAATGAATTTATTAGCTTTTTGATTTTTAATAAATGAAGTTTGAATTAATGTATATTACTAACTTTTTCTTTTTAATTATAAATAATAACTTAAGATAGATACTATCGATAGTTTTTTCCATCGAGTGGAGCCGCCATGGATGTAACGGAAACAGCTTTGTGCAAATATTATTTTTTGCTTTTTATTTGGAAATAAACACGGATTCTGCAAACTTTTCTTGCCAATTTTGTGAATACAAAAGCAAAAGGAAATATAATGTTGACAGGCATATTAAAAGTGCGCACCAAAATTCTTCGGTGTCACATTCTGAGGGCTTCGCGGCACCTGAGCCATTGGCGCCAATTGATTGGTCAATGGCGTCACCAGAAGTAGAAGAGACCGTTGAAATGGAGCCACCTGTCCAACTCCTCGAAGTGGTGAATATCGAACCAGATGGGGTAGAACCCAAGGAAAGCGGCTACAAGTGGCAAACTTTGACATACGAAAAAAAGAAATTTTTTGAAAGACTGGGCGAAGATATTCAAGTGCCCAGTGATATTGTTAAGGCATATCCCCATATATGCCTCTTTAGGTAAGTTAGCCTTTTCTATTTGTCACATTCATACATTTGTACTTATAAATGTCTGTAAATCTTTCAGTCTCTACGATTCTGTCAATGCTCAAGGTGGCTTTGACACAAATGTAGATTGGGACGTGGTTGCCACATGCTGCAGCCTTTTAGGTTTCCCGCCCGAGGAGCTGAAGAGTTTGTACGCCTCGTTGTTGCTGCCATTTGAGCGTGTTGAGGCTCCCAAAACTCGGGAGCCTGCTCGGCATTCCCTTCTGGTGGGACGATGGGGAATACATTTCTCTCTATAATCGAGGCGTTCGTTTTAGGAGCTACCCGTTTTCCAAAAGGACGGTTGCAGCAGTTATGTTTCGAGTGTATCAGAAGTACTATATTACTTCTCCAAACTGGCATGAATTCCGGGTGAAAGATTCCTGGATTTATATTTGCGGATATAAACCAGATCGATTCATTAAAATAATACAAAATTTCAAAGAATGTAATATATAATAATATATTAATAACATATATGTATGTATACCAGTGAATATATAAATTCATAAAATATGTTCACTGGGTTCAACGTCAACATGGCGCAAGACTGTTGTTTCTTTCCGTCTTCAATAACGTTAAAAAGTGAATTGTGAATTGAGAAATAAATACAATTTTTTTGTGAATGGAGTAAAATAAAAGTTATACATATATATACAGTTTCGATATTGTGTAGAAACATACGTATGTATTTGTTTATATTGTAGCAATAAGAACTGTGTTTGCCTTGTGTGAATTATGTGAAAACAACTCTCTTAACTGGCTCCCAACACCTTACACGTATTTATGTTCATAAATGCAAATGAAACTTTGTGTATCTGTAGAGATATTTATATAATAAAGAGTCGGGCTACAATGTTGTTAAATAAACAACAAGCAATGTGAATAATTCAATAGAATTTGTAGTTACATACATAGCTATTCAAAGTGTACTTTAATTCATCAGCTGTTTCCCACATGTGCGTTTGTATGTACATACATAGATACATACATATGTATGTATGTATGTCACGTATGGACATATGTATGTATGTACATCAACTTTAAATATTTTCCTTGTTAGTGATATTCTTATTATTTATTAAATAACAATGCCAAAAACTTAAATTTGGTAGGAGAATCTTAAAGTTTTTGACCACACTTAGGCTAAACTAATAAACCTGAGTCATTTCGAAACCGTTCAAAAATATACTTAATTTGATAACAAATACAAATCTCAACAAGTCATTCTCCTTTCTCGAATTCTCACGATCGTTATTCCACTGTATCTAGAAATCAATTCAGATACTTTTGTTGTTTCATTTGAATACAAATATGTATTATTAACTAATATGAAATAATTGCTCGATATCAATTTCCTCAAGAAGAGTTTTACATGAATTAGCATTTAAATGAGTTGAGTACATTAATGCGCTAACCAACTGATGCTCAACAAGTTATTGGTAATAATTATTTGCATTTGTTTACAATATATTCGGCCTCACGTTCACACACATATACAGATATGTGCACAATTTGTTTATATACAAAAGGTTCAACGATACCTTGTATCGCACACACGCGTTGCGCCTGATTACGCCTTATTTGACACACTTGTATGTGTGTGTATATTTGTATTTGTATTTGTATCTATGTATTTACGTATGTACATATTTCGTTTTGCCTCCTCATCATGATACGGCAGTATTTCTAAATATTTTTTTCTTTGCATTTATCACACAAATACTTATGCATCTAGTATATGTGTATGTGTGTACATAAATTTACTATGACAGAGAAGTTAATACAAGAACAACAATTGAAAAGAACTTATTACCACACATTCCCATAGCCTAAAATGCTACACTAAGGACACCAAAGTGCCTATAGAGTATATATAGTCTTGATCAGAATCAACAGTCGACATGATTTAACCATGTTTGTCTAGATCTCGAAACTTTGGACCCCTTAACCCTTTCGACCCCAAGTTTTTCCCTATGGAATGAAAATTATTTTTCACTCTTAATCTTTTTATTATACCCTTGCAAAAAGGGTATATTAATTTTGGTCAAAAGTGTGCAACGCATAGAAGGAAGCATCTTCGACCATATAAAGTATATATATTCTTGATCAGCATGACGAGACGAGTTCATATAGCCATGTCCGTCCGTCCGTCCGTCCGTCCGTCCGTCCGTCCGTCTGTCCGTCTGTCCGTCCGTCTGGATCAACGCAAACTCTTCCTAGACCGTAAGAGCTACAGAGCTGAAATTTTGCATGTAAGCTTGTATATACTGCAGGCGTTGTATATCTCGGATTCAGCCGGATCGGATCACTATATCATATAGCTCCCATACAAATGACAAAGTCACGAACAGTGACTTTTCTTAATAACTTCGTTTTTTTCTGAACTACTGTCGTGAAATTTAATATTGGTAAGTTAATTACACATATAAACGACTGTGCCAAATTTGATCAAGATCGGGTGACTATATCATATAGCTCCCATAGGAACGATCTTTCGAAAACAGTGACTTTTGTCAATAACTTCGTTACTTTTGACGCGATTGTTTTCAAATTAAACATTTGTTAGTTTAATATATCTGTTAATGACTGTGCTGAATTTGATAAAGATCGGGTTACTATATCATATAGCTACCATAGGAACGATCGGTGGAAAACAGTGACTTTGATCAATATCTTCGTTATTTCCTATGCTAAGATTGTAGGCCGTTCTTTCGCAAACATTAGCCTTTTTAGATAAAAAGTTTTTCCACTTTGAAAAGGAAAGAGTTACCAAAAAAGTTGCAAGGGTATACAAACTTTGACGCGGTCGAAGTTAGCCCCGGCCCTCTGGTTTTACATACATATGTATGTATATTAATTTTAGAAGAATTTATGTCAAAATGCTAAGTCGCCATGCCCACCGGTTTGGGGCCCATTGTGGTATACACAACAAAGAAATATTTTTTCAACAACTTTAAATGATTTTTATTTATTTCAAATAATTAGGTATGAAAAGTCAAAAAACAGTTTTTGTTTTATTACAACAAAGGTGGACTTTACATTTACTGCATTTGGACATTGGTGTCGGTGTCTTGCACAATCTGCTACGTCCCTTTTCACCAAATACTACCCAATGTTCTATATTATCATAAAGCTGGGAGTGTGAAGGATTCGGTTGGAACTTGAAACTTTTAGACTGTTGGGAAGACACGTCGCTTGATGTGGAGCTCAGGGTTGCTTCAGAGCTAGCCCTGTCAACATTCGACGGTCGACCCCTTTTTTTTGAACGAAGTATTAGTAGTAAGCAGCTCATGCGCAATTTCTAATTGAAATTTAATTAGGAGAATATGCTTTTGCCTCGGATTTGCCAATTTTAGATGCTTTCTGTACAATAGCCACGCGTTTGTAACAGATGTTCCAAAACACCAATAAAAAATTCTTATATACCACTTCCTTGAACGATGGTTGACATTGTAAAGCTCCATGCTAATGGATAAATGGATAATGGATATGCTAATATCGGCTAAATCTACTCCTCCCATACCCTTAGAAGAAGATACTACTTGAACTGGCCATTTGATACATATGTATGTACATACATATGACATGCGGTTTTTTTGTACAGTTCCCGTTGCAAATATTCACATTTCCTTCAATGAGATTAGAAGGTTCACTGAAGTAAACCAATTATCAAAATAGAGCTTGAAATTTTGGCGGCTTTGCGTCTGTGATAAGTTTTAAATCATTTAACCATGCCATTTTCAGTTGCGGCATTTTAGAACCCCCAAGTACAACAAAATACCAATATAGCGTTTGATATCATCACCAGTGCATTTCAACTATCAGCCGTGTTCTTGCATTGCAAACAAATTTGTTTGATTTGCGATCAAATCGATAGCTTTTCTATCAAAAAATGTGGAGAAATATGCTTCTGGCGTCATCAAATCGACGACTTTCTCAGCACTATCTTTCCAACTAATATCTGGAGGTAAAAATGGCTTGTTTCTCCACTTTAATGTCTTAGGGTCAACTTTTTCAAAGCAATTATCCACAACAACACAAGATTTCGGCTCACATTCCTCCGTACTCAAATTTTCAAGAAGGTCAATCTCTACAGTTTCCCCTCTTTCCACTATTTCTTCCAAGTTTTTCTCTAGCACTGCAGAAGTGTCATCCATATCATTATCACTTTCTTCGTCAGTGGATGCATCCCAATCGAAGTCAATAATTCTCGCAATATGATCATCCGACAATCCTTTCTCTTTAGGTCTCATAACTAAATAACATAATAACCAAATAACCACAATGGCCCAACGTTGCCCACAAGCAACATTAAACTTTAAAAATTACTCATTATTTATGATTATCAATACATGATTATTAATACATAATAAAAGTAACTGAATCTTGAGATTGAGTCTGAAATTTCAATCAATATTTATCAGGTCAACAAATTTAACAAAAATCTCAAATTAAGAAAAGCCAATATCTATGAATTTGTCACCAAGAGAACTACAAGAACATAGTTCTTCTCTCTTATGAATTGTTTCACTTTTTGCATGGTATAAACAAGTCGACTCGACGACTTATTTAACTTCACTTATGAAATATTACATTAAATGGTATTCACGAAAGACATTCAATTAAATGGGTGTTAACGTGCTTAAATTATTGAGATTCATAGTCAAATGATTGAATATCATAGTAATGACTAGGCAAAATGATTAAAAAAAAAAAATTATCTATAAAACCGAAAAAGTGAGTTGCAATTTAAGAGAAATACCCTCGAACAACCAAAAACCAAAAATGAGCTAGAAATCGGATGACTTTTTTAAGGTTTATTATCAAAAATGTTAGATTTAAATATTAATATCAACTTTGAATTTGGTTTTATATCTTCAACGGCCAGTGTAATTATTGTATACAGAAATGTAAATAAATAAACACTTGCCAAAGTAATTGTAAATATAAAGTCGTGACGTTGCGCTCACAGTTGAAACAAAGGGGTTCCCTTGAAATATAGCTCGTTTAATATTAGGGATATTCCTGCTAGTTATTTTTTGTGCAATACGTGTAAATCCTCTAAGTGACTTTATTTTTGTAGGAAAAAAAACATGCTAATCAAGTAAAATTTAATTTAAAAATGCTTTTAAGGTAACAAAACAACTTTTTATTTATATCTTAAATTTTAGCAATGAAAATGTAATAAAACTGTTGTTAAATTCCCGTTTTCAAACATCCCTAATCTATCATGTGCGATCTCTGGTACTTTCTTGAATGTGCCTTTTGACTGCTCGGGCTCGGGCTCTGCTCTGCTCTGCTCTGCTCTCTGATTGTGAGTCCAAACCCCACCAAACAAACACACACGCACAGCACACACACGGGTTACTTTTGTGTTTAGAGACTTGGCCAGTTTCCACTGAAAACATTGCCAGCAATCAGTAGTTGTTCAGTTGTATTCGGACGAGCGGAGAGAGTGAAGCGTACCGACGATCTACCTAGTGCCCGCCCGATCAGCCAGCGGGATTTTTTGCTTGTGGCGCGCGCCCGTATTATCCCCGCCCATTAAGTTATACCATACTTTCCGTCTCGGATTATTGTTATTATTATTTAAAATTATAAAATGCGTTTTCTAATCTTGCAAATATCTCCGGAGATAAACTTAAACTAGTGACAACATACATTTGTTTAGTGTGTAGTGATAAAAGAAAACCTGTTATCATCAACCTTTGTCGTCGCTGCCTAACTCAATAGACAACATATATATTTTTGGTTGACAACATTTTTGAAAACTGTATAATTTCTGCATTTGAAATCTGCTTTGGACGGGTTTTGTTATTGTTGTTTTGCTTTTTCGTTTGCCATTGGACTTTGAGCGCTCCCCCGGTCGAATTGTGTTACTATCTTTATATACACAAAAACAATTTCTAAATATATATACATTTATATAAAGTACTACATACTACTCGGTCGTTGAGAAAATCTAGTTTTAATTTGAACGGAGCTAAGTGACAAAATGCAAATGCAGTATGAGAATCATATAAATACCGTTCCCGAAATACAGAATCACATCACACCCGCGCATCATGGGACCAATGGAAATGGATATTTAGAAAAAGTGGAAGGTTCGTCGATAAAAGTTAGCTCTGTCATGTGTGTGTGTGTGTTTAGGTGTAACCATGAGTGTGTGTATTTATGATATTTTATCTCCAAAACCCAACAACGTGCTGAGTAATTCCCCCATTTGGCTCTCGGTGTTTTTTTTTTTTTTTGTTGATTAAAGTCATGGAGCATGACTTTGCACATTGAGAATCCAGTTTGCTTATTCGCAACGCCACAATGAATGGCAGAAAATGACTTCAAACATTTTTCTGATCATTCTACAGTAGAATCCCATGTAAAAGAACTCCAAAATGTAATAATTAACGTCACGATCGTTTAATTAAATTATTTTGAATGAGATAACAAAAAAAAACAGGGTCATAAAATATTATGATATGCAAAAAAAAAAAAATACGTAGGCGCATAAATTTAAATTTGGACACTTGAGAAGAAATACTTGTAGCATTTTTATAGTTGCATTTCGAAATCTATTTCTCTCTTTCTCGGAAATATTTTTAGTCAAGTCATAGATGACAATAATTAGACCGAAGAGACCGAATAGGGTAAGGACTGCACTGCTTTAACGAATAGAGGTATAAAATTTATATTGTTTGCATAGACGGGTTCACTGGGGGGAGTTATGGGGGTCTAAATACCATTTTCATATATTTATATATTTTTTTTAGATCTGTTCTTGATCATCATTATTAATTACTAGAATTCTAAGATTTCTAATCCAAAATAAATTACACACAACAACACAAATTATAAATTTTACAAAATAAAACTTCTAGTAAGTTCATTAATAAGTTAAATCAGGATTATTGGATCAGGATAATATGATAACTTGTATTATTTTTTCGATAAATTGAAAATATAAGAATTTAAAACGTAAAAGATACTGATATAATGATTGGAGATACAAACTACTATCAATGATAAGAGATAACAAGAAAATGCCCACTCATGTTATTATGACCGTGTGAACTTAAAGATAGATTAGATAAATGAATCGAACTTATTTTTTTTTTCAAATTTTAATTGTGGATTATTTCGATTTATTTTAGACTCGGAGATGATGAATGATCATTCGAACGGTTGTAGTCCCTCGACGACATGCGGGCGATTCGATTCCTCGCGGTCCCCCATCGATGATCACGATGCAACCGATGATGACATGACATTTTGCATGTCCAACTATGCCAAGGAGGCATTGAAAATGATGTTCATGATGCGTTCTCATGGTATGCTCACCGATGTTGTGCTAGAGGTGAAAAAGGAACTTTTTCCCGCCCACAAGGTCGTGCTGTCAGCTGCCTCGCCCTATTTTAAGGCCATGTTCACGGGTGGTCTCAAAGAATCGGAAATGTCACGCGTCCAATTGCAGGGGGTAAGTGGGTGGACACCAATCCGAGAAGACCTCTCCAGTTTTGTTGCTATAATAGATGTACAGTTCTGTCTTTTAACCCTTTCATAGGTATGTCCAACGGCAATGTCCCGCATATTATATTTTATGTACACCGGACAAATCCGTGTGACTGAGGTGACAGTATGCCAGCTTCTGCCAGCGGCGACAATGTTTCAAGTGCCAAATGTTATTGATGCCTGCTGTGCATTCCTAGAGCGGCAACTGGATCCAACGAATGCCATCGGCATTGCGAATTTCGCTGAACAGCATGGCTGTGTCGAACTGCAAAACAAGGCTAATGTTTTTATTGAACGCAACTTTACCCAGGTAAGTTAGACTAAAGAACCCAAAAGCG
The DNA here is from genome assembly GCF_018902025.1 of Drosophila willistoni. NCBI lineage: Eukaryota > Metazoa > Arthropoda > Insecta > Diptera > Drosophilidae > Drosophila > Drosophila willistoni. Next base: position 6,029,772 of record NC_061086.1, read on the forward strand.
TCTCAGGCCGATTTATTGATTTTCTTCATCCACTGTCAGGTCTGCCAAGAAGAGGAGTTTCTACAGCTTTCCGCCTACCAACTGATAGCTCTTATCCGACGAGATGAATTGAATGTACAAGAGGAGCGAGAAGTATACAATGCCGTCCTGAAGTGGGTCAAGTACGACGAAGAGAATCGAAACGGCAAAATGGAACATATTCTAGGTGCCGTGCGTTGTCAATTCCTTACGCCTAACTTCCTCAAAGAACAAATGAAAAATTGCGATTTATTGCGTCGTGTTCCGGCATGTCGAGAATATTTGGCAAAGATCTTCAAGGATTTGACCCTGCACAAGTGCCCCGGTGTCAAAGAGCGAACCCCCAATACCACACGCATGATATTTGTTGCTGGCGGCTTCTTTCGGCATTCCCTGGACATACTGGAAGCTTACAATGTCGACGATAAAACTTGGACAGTTTTGCCAAATTTGCGTATTCCCCGTTCCGGTCTTGGTGCAGCATTTCTGAAAGGAAAATTCTATGCAGTGGGCGGTCGTAACAACAATATTGGCTCCTCATACGATTCTGACTGGGTAGATCGCTACAGTGCCATAAGCGAGACGTGGCGTCCCTGTTCGCCAATGTCTGTGCCGCGTCATAGAGTTGGCGTAGCTGTTATGGATGAGCTTATGTATGCCGTCGGCGGATCCGCGGGCATGGAATACCACAATACCGTTGAGTAGTAGGTACCATCAGTGACAAATATCGAATGGTGTTATTAATAAAGCTTCTGCAATTACACAGCTATGACCCCGACCAGGACAGATGGACGCTTGTTCAACCGATGCATTCTAAGCGTTTGGGTGTGGGCGTTGTAGTGGTGAATCGTCTTCTATATGCTATCGGTGGCTTTGATGGAAACGAACGTTTAGGCAGCGTAGAGTGCTATCATCCGGAAAACAATGCGTGGAGCTTTTTGCCACCTTTAAAAACTGGACGCAGTGGAGCAGGTAAGCATAAATTAAAATAATATTAATTTGTTGAAGCTTTGTATCTAATAATGTTTATTACGTTTTTGATTGGCTTTTAAGGTGTAGCGGCCATCAACCAATTCATCTATGTAGTCGGCGGCTTTGATGGAACGCGTCAGTTGGCGACCGTTGAGCGCTATGATACGGAAAATGAAACATGGGATATGGTTGCACCCATTCAAATAGCGCGCAGTGCTCTCTCGCTTACCCCTCTCGATGGTAAACTGTATGCCATTGGTGGATTCGATGGCAATAACTTTTTGTCTATCGTTGAGGTGTATGACCCACGTACAAACCAATGGGAGCAAGGGACGCCCTTGAATTCGGGACGCTCCGGTCATGCTTCAGCCGTTATATACCAGCCTGCATGCGCGGCAACTTTAATGGACTACGAGGAAAGCGAATCACCTCGAAGAGATGGCAGCAGTAGCGACGAAAGGCATATGGATTCACCACGCAATCCCTGCAGTAGCGGCAGAAGTTCTAACTTTTCTAGCATTTCGCCAAATATGCAATTTCATTCGTCTTATGGATCAAGCGGATGTCATAACTGCGAAACAGATATAAGAGTCGTCGATACGAATACGTTATTAGCCAATAAGGGTCATGTTGTAGCCAAATTGTCGAAAACCCCAAATCTGGACGCACCAAGCGATTCCCGCTTTCAAATTCCGCCAATTCATAATTTAGATAATAAACAGTACATACCCGGACTACCTGACAATCTACAGGTCTGCAAAAAACCGAAAAAATGCCTCTTAAGTCCGGTTAGGACAGCCATGCAACAAATGATACACAACACCATCGAATGGCGTCTGAAAAAGTGCTCGACTGTGGCGAGCTCATGACCAAACGCCTTCTGCAATAGCCACATAGCCACAACCAAAAAACAAAACTAAATGTATAAAGCTCTCCTTCACGTATCTTAAGCAATTCAAAAATCCTTCAACTTAATATAAGAACGCATTCCAACGAGAAATCCTAAATCAATTAGTCGGTGTAAACAATGTTTTTGGGAAGATAGCAATCAAAATTATTCCTAATACATTCCCTAGGTGATAATTGGTTATTAATTTATACAATTTTTATACGGTATCAATAGGTATATATATAGGCATTATCTAACAGACTTTCCACATACATATATACATATACATGTAATTGATATAAGATTGACTAGCGCTAGGATGCGACTATATGTCGTGGTTATTCATACATACATATCTATGTATAGATATTCATATATGTACCTAGATGAATGTATGCTTAAATAGTTAATAACGTATTTTAATAGTATGTTTATAAAAAAAGATAGGACAAAAAATATACACTTTTCCAAATATCTAAATAAGAACGATCAAATAAAATGTATTGATTTTGAAAAACATTAAGTTTGTTTTGTAATTAACAATGTAATTAACATTTATATTTTTTAAAAACATCTCAAAACTAATTGTTCCAACCATATCTTACAAACTTCTTTGTTTTCGTGGACGAGGCGGATTCCAGGACACTGGAGTATTGTCCGTAATTGAAACAATATTCAATCCACCCATTTGTAATCCCTTAATGGCCGACTAAAAGTAAAGATGTAAACAATTATGTTGGAATATACTAGGAATTGACAGTAACCAACCATTCTTCCAGGTCCAAGGCCACGAACCTTCACACGTATTGTTTTCCAACCCAGTTCAATGGCTTTCTAAAAATAGAAAATACTTCTTTTAATTTTTAAATAAGGATGTTTTTTAATTACTTACATTGCTTATACTAACAGCAGTTGCTTGAGCAGCAATATTTGTTCCCTTCCTTGTATTTTTAAATCCTTCAATGCCACATGAGCGAATAAGTCTAGGCACTCCTGCATTAGTTAAAATAATGAATTAGTATCAATATTAAACTTGGCATATTGCTTATTTTACCTTTGTAATCGGTCACGGAAATGATGGTATTGTTTGAGGATACTCGAATATTGCAAATGGGCAGTTCACTGAATGGAATGCCATTGAAAAGTTCACTGGAGGTACTAGCGTCGGGAAAGAATTTTGCCTTTCTGAAACATAAAATAGTTAAATTTGCTGTTAAAGGCTTAAAACCGTAAAGTCATGAATTCACCTGTTGATCAGTGTGTCAATATCCACCGATTTCTCGCCAACTGTGCCTTCGTCTTTGGCTGGCAAGGAGGCCAACATTTCCTTACGATCCTCCGCCTTGCCGCGATAAGAACTTGTGTGGAAAGCAGAAACCAATCGTTTGGAGACATCTGCAACCGTCACCCCAGCAGTTGCTGAGTTAAGTCTAGGAACTTGTCTTAGCCACCACATAATGTAAATAGGGTGCTTTAAAGGGACTTTCACAGATGATAACCGGCCAAAATTAATAAATTTTATTCCATCCGTATTCTTAAATACGTAACCGCAGTGTTGCCACACAACGTTTTGTTGTTGTGCTCGATTTTGATTCGTTGTGGTAATCGAAAATCTAAACTTATCGACGACTTGCACTGTATTATGGACGATCTGGCAACACTGGTTATGTTTTCACGTGTTTTTTAAAGAAGGAAGTCGTATTTTATATTGTCTTAATTTAAAATGGCTTTAAAACGTTTGAAGAGTAAGTTTTCGGTATAATTTTAAAAGGTAATCTTGTTATTAATCGGTGTTTATATTTGCAGCTAAAAAATCCAAGCGATTGACTGGTAGGCTAAAGCACAAGATTGACAAAAAAGTGCGTGAGCACAACAGGAAAGAGCGCCGCGAGGCTAAAAAGAATCCCAAAAAGGGTAGCAAGAAACAGAAACTTATTCAAATCCCGAACATATGTCCATTCAAAGATGAGATCTTAAAGGAGGTAGAGGAGGCAAAGCAGCGGCAAGAAGCCGAAAAGCTGGCCCGCCGTGAGGCATTTAAAGCGGAGCGCGCACAGAATCAGAACAAATTCAAATCATTGGAAACGCTGGCTGAAGATGCTGACATGCGGAGCACTGTTCACGGGCTAATGCACAATACTGCCGAACAAGATTCTGGCAAACAATATAAAAATGCGACCACAAAGGAACAGTCCCTGAAGCAATATTTCAAAGAATTCCGTAAGGTTATTGAAAATGCTGATGTTGTTCTTGAAGTGGTCGATGCTCGTGATCCTCTCGGAACACGCTGCAATGAAGTAGAACGGGCAGTACGTGGAGCTCCGGGTAACAAGCGTCTGGTTCTCGTCCTAAACAAGGCGGATCTGGTGCCCCGCGAGAATCTTAATAATTGGATCAAATACTTTCGGCGTAGCGGTCCTGTAACGGCATTCAAGGCTTCCACCCAAGACCAGGCCTCACGTTTGGGACGCCGCAAACTACGTGAAATGAAAACTGAAAAGGCTATGCAGGGATCCGTATGCATTGGAGCTGAATTGTTGATGTCCATGCTGGGTAACTACTGTCGCAATAAAGGAATCAAAACATCAATTCGTGTTGGAGTTGTTGGAATTCCAAATGTTGGCAAAAGTTCTATTATTAATTCGCTCACCCGTGGTCGATCGTGCATGGTAGGCAGCACTCCTGGTGTTACCAAGTAAGTCTTAAACCTAATCTGTTGATCTCTTAATATAAACGGTTCATCTTTCAGAGCCATGCAAGAGGTGGAACTTGACTCAAAAATCAAACTGATCGATTGCCCCGGAATTGTTTTTACCGGTGGAACTTACGGTGGCACTGAATCCTCGCATGCTGTTCTAAAGAATGCCCAGCGCGTGGGCGATGTCAAAGATCCCTTCACCATTGCAGAAAGTGTTTTGAAGCGAGCAAGCAAGGATTACTTTTGCAAAATGTACGACATCAACAATTACGACACTTTTGAAGAATTTTTCGCCAAGAAGGCATCTAGAATGGGTAAGTTTTGTACAGGTCGCTATATTCTGTAAAGTTTTGTAGTAATTTATTCACCCGATTTATAGGAAAGTTCCTCAAGAAGGGTGTGCCTGACGTTGTGGCAGCAGCTCGAAGTGTACTGAACGATTGGAACACGGGAAAAATCAAATATTGCACACAACCGCCAGAAGTTAAAGAAAACGCTAATGTGCATATAAGTGCATCGATTGTGCATGCCGATGCTCGCGAGTTTGATGTAGATAACTTTGAATCAATGGAAACAGATATACTTAGCCATTGTGCCGCAGAAACAGATGACATTATGCAAATAACATCAACTGGGCCTGTTGAGATAAGGGAGCCGAAACCGGAAGAGCCAGCGGTCCTGGTAAATGAACAGGAAAAGCCTGCGAAAGGTCGCAAAAGAAAGTTGGTTGAAGAGAAAGAAAAACTTGATCCCGCATTGTTACTGGAAGGTAAGAACTTTAAAGCATTAATTTTTATTCAATAGAATACTAATATTTTAATATTTATATTCATTATATTTAGAAAATCAATCCCTTAACAAAAATATAAAGGATCTTCAAAAACGAAAGAAGAAACAGAACCAGCGAAGTGAGAAGAAAATCACAAATATTACAGACGTTCTTGACAATTTCAGTTTGGGAGGATCAACGTCAAAGTCGGACAAATATGATTTTGATCAAGATTATGTTATTGAATAAAATTAATCAAATTTGTTTGACTTGCAAAAATATAATGTCTTCGGGGTTTGCCTTAAAGTTTAGAGAATAATCTTTTAAATTAAACTGCGTCTCTTTCTATTCAAAATTTTTGGATTAACGAATTTGTGGCTGAAAGTATTTGAAATAGGATTATTTGATCGGCGAATTGAGTAAGAAAACTATTAAATATATCGAAATTTTATTACAAAAAGTAAAACTTAACAGTATAACTAAATTTATTCACACTGATTAAGTATTTGATCATTTTGAATATGCTCGATGTAAATTTATAATATGTCTTCATTAAATCCAAAATGACTCAAGTCCAAGCAATTTTTAAAATCAGCCTAGTAACTATTCTCGCATATACATACACGCTCTTTTATACAAAAAAAAATGTATATAGTTTTTGTTTTTATAATCTTAAATTTTTGGAATAAAAATATATATACATAATGTTCATGTACTTATTTATATGAAACATGTTCTTTCAACGGAGAAGCAACCAGATGGTTTTTCTAATTACAATGTGGGGGGGGGAGACAATTTTGTTTTCTAACAACACAAATAACATACAAATGGACAAAAAGTTCTCTCTCGAATATCGTATTCCAATTCGATACATTTATTAATTTTGCCAATTTTTCTCTGTGGCGCATGCAAATTCAATAGTTTTATCTAATGCAGGCTCCAATTAACATTTACAATGAGTGAAAATGAATGGAGTTTTGAGACATTTAAAATCAAATAAAACTATTATCAATAAATTAAATAAAAACAATCAAATTATCAACATAAAATAAAAAAATGTTTGACCATGATGTTTTCTTTTTGAAACATTTCATCGTTTTACGCATGAGAGTTAAATTGTTAAACACATAAAATTAAAATTCATAGTAAATCTTGTTCTTGGATTGGCATTTGAACTAGAAACAACAATTGCTGGCTGCAGCTGCAGTTGAAACTATTGTGAAAATCATATAGAAATACATCAGAGTACTGACGGATTGGTTTATCTGACATTATATTCAGGTGGGTTTATAATAATAATAATAATAATAGATGTATTGGCCAAGGAGTTCTACAGTGATGTTTCTTTTCAGGATTGTGATGTTCAAGTTTTATGCGTTTATATGAATGTCTAATTGGACTCGTTTTTCTGGAAACTTTTGACCTTAATGTAATTATTTGCGTTGCATTGTATACATGTGTTTTAAATTAATAAGGGATGTAATTTTTTATATATATGTATGTATGTATCATCTTTAGGGTGAATCACAGGATTTTAATTTTAGCTATGTAAGTTTAACAATCAATTAAATTGTATTTTGTATTTTAGTTTGTCCTTCATATATAGTTCTATCGTCTCGTGTTTAATATTTTTAAAGTAATAATTATCTTCGTTGTTGCCAATTATTCAATTAATTGAAACTTGTTTCACAAATTATGTATAAATGATTTTATTTGCAGTCCGTTGTTATTTTTATGTATTGGGTTGTTGTGGTTGTTGTTCTTGTTGTCAGGCACTATTTCGATACCGTTTCCGATTGTTTAAAGAAGCAAACTTTACAATACAGCTTGTTCCACAAGTGTTGGAGTTTGCCTAAAATTAAACGTGATCGCCAAAGAACGCGAACTTGCTCGGTGGTGTAAATGGGTTCGACGATACGGTGGTGCAAAGTTCCTCCTGCTGCAGCTGCTGGTGGTAATGAAACTTGCATGGCTTTGATGAGAGTCTGCTGCGAACATTGTCGTCACCGCAAGCAAGTAAAGTGCACTTCCAACCAGCATGGACAGCCCATAATATCCTGACGTCGGTAGGTGTAACCCCATCCTTTGGCAAAGCTGATTTTCATACTAAACTGGTCAATGGGCCCCAAGTGAGGATGATGCGTTTGTCGACCAGCCAACGATTGAGCCCTACAAAATGCAAAAGGAAGGTCATCATTTAACTTTTAACCTACACCATCTTGTTGTGTGACTTACCTGTGCATTTGAAAGGCCTTCAGACAATAGCCGGGCATCACTTTGCAAACCCGATCCATGTCCTCCGCTAAAGTGGGAGAATCTACGAATATTGGAACATTGCCACGATTGTAAATCCATACATCATCGCACTCTAAGCTCAAAGTAACACCTGAAATATACAGAATTTCACCGTCTTACTTAATCTTTTCAAAATATATGTTTAGAATAGAATATTCACTTACCCAAACCAACTTTTTGACGCGTATTTTGCACTGCATCCGAGGACTTGGCCTTTCCGACTTTAGACGCCTTCAAATCGAGCAGACACATGCTATCACCACCGAAATCATCAGGACCTTCAGTAAATATATTGACAGCCGGCTCCTTGGCGTAGAAGAACTCGCCGACACGTTGGGCCAGCTCCCAATAGGCAATCTGGCACCATCCTTTGCTATAGGCGGTGCGATCTGTAAATATTTAACAATGGATAAGGGAAAGTAAGTAAAATTCAACAGAATAACTAATGCCATATAATCATATATGTATGTAAATTTGTAGACTTTAATATCGCTTCAAGCAACGATAAGCATCTGCAATTAAATAGGTCAAACCTTTAAGAAAAAAAAAAGACTATTACTGACACTTGTTTGGAATAATAATTTAGGATTTTGTTAAGTGTACCCTCCCCTCCTTCTTTGCACCTTTGCTTGGTTGGTTGTTCTTGTTGTTGTTGTGGTTAAATGAAGATATTGTACACAGTGCAAGCTTCCAAGCTTCGCAAATATTTCTTCGGATAGCCATAAAATTTGCGCTTTTGTTGTTGGTTTTTTTTGTTTTGTGAGGGCGACACACACAGAATTTTATTTTGAATACAAATACATGGAAGCAATTCTCCATATGAGAGGGGAGAGACACAAATACCAGCACAAGAAGAGAACAAGGCCCATGTTATACAAATACATATACAAAGGTTCACCCATCCATCCATTCAACCATCCAACCAACCATACATCCATGTATGTAGATGTGGGGCCATTTAAATGGTAATAATTTTGGCGCCATGGCATTACGTAAACAGGCCGGCGCGTCGCGTTTGGCTCGATTCTGAATGGGTGACGGAACAAGTGCAGGTCTTTATTTGATATTTTTTATTGTCATTAGCTCGCGCAGCTATCCAAAATTGGACATGGGTTTAGTGTACTGACACATCATAAAATTGGGGAAAACTTAATGATAATTGCCAACAAAGTGTTTCAAGTTAAGCTTATAAAAATACTTATAGACCTTATCTATGATGGTCTAAACAAATATAAGGCATTAATAGCTGAAAAAATATACATATAATAAAGTTTTCAATTTAAGTTCTCCACAACGTAATGAAAAGTCTAAACACAGACGAGCCAAAGTCATTGGCGCCATAGTTAAAATATATTGCTATAAATCCGTGGGAGGCTAGTGGCTGCTTTTATAGTTTTTGCATGCATGCGCCGCGGCGCTTGTGGTCGAGCACAAGAAGGGTGGGGGCGGACAGGGAAAGTGGCCGGAATGGGGGAACGGCAACGGACGCCAAAGACGCGTCATTCCCATTTGGCTAGCGTGAAAGGTGGCATTCGCCACATTCGTTGCAAGTGGCGCCTATCCCTGTCCGCTGTTTACCTAATTTACGCCACACCATCACCAAGAAACTAATATTAAAACTGGCGTCGCGCCCATGATTATGAAATAGGTTTTCTGGTGCTGCCTGATCCAGAAACATAGATAAATATGTAGTTTTGGGAGAGTGTCAGGGATCATGAGATCAGACAGGTCATGAACATAATAATAATATATACCCAAATAACTGTACATTTGTCTGTATATAATTGTATATCTTGCGAATCTCTTCATGCGGGTATAGAGGAAAGGCCAAGACATGGCGCCACGAGAAGAATCGATTGGCCTGTTTGTGATTCTTAGCGCCGTTTTGTCGGTGTTTATTTCTCTTTCTCATATGTAGATATATACCACCTACATACATATGTATATACATACATACATACACATGCATAGACCAATACAAAGGTTTGCACTTGTACAAGTGTCCATCTACAAACCATCATCTTTAAATTTAGAATATTTTTGTCTTGAAACAGTGTGGAAGTATTTTTGCATTGTGGTTACAAAATGTGCAATATTTTTGTATCGAAAATGCACATTATATATATGTATGTATGTACTTCTTTCTATCGTCCTATCTGAATGCATAATAAATATGGGTACATATAATATTTCATTTCGCCCATGTTGATGTTGCATAATTTTAAGCGCCGTTTTTGATCTTAAATCAAAATCCCACAATTCGGTATCGAATTCAAACTTGATATTTATCAATTTCGTACTAGTCAGCGGAATAAAAAGAAAAAATCGCAAGCGTGTGATATTTATCTTTGCTAAACCGGAAAATGGTTAATAAGACAAGTTTTTTAAACATACAAATATACAGTTGTGTTCAAAAATATAGTAGCGCATCACCTTGCAACATTTAAATTAATTTTTCGACATGTTAAGCGTTAAAAATTAAATTTTTTTTTCATATTCTTCAAAGAATGGGATATAAAGATGAGAATAGGATAAGATTCCGTTTGTTTTATATTGTTTTTTATAATTTTTTTATGACTTTTGCCAAATACACCAAAAAGTGCCTGTTCATAATTATAGTAGTGGTTACAAAGGAGGCAAAAAAAAAACAGTTTAATTTAATTCAAAAGTGATTTTTTGAGTTCTTCTCACTTAATAATGTCTAATACTTTGTTGTATAGCCTTTTTTTAAAATACCGACATCGCATCGGCGGATCATCGAACCGATAAGGTCCTGCCAAGGGTTCAAGGGCATTTGCGACCATGCTTTTGAACTATTTGCCAAAGCCCAGTTTTTTTTGATGGATTTGATGTTGCCACAACCCGCCTAACATCTCCCCATAAGGTCTTGATCGGATTAAGATCTGGGGACTGAGGTGGCCTTAACATAACATCGATATTTTGGATGCAAACCAATCTTTCTGGTATGTTTCGGATCGTTATCCTGTTGAAATGTCCATTTTATAGTCATTTCCCAACTGGAACATGGTAGCATTGTATTTCCTAATATATCTACATAAACATATCTATCCATAATTCCGTTTCCCACATGGGTAGGGCCAGCGAAGTTGTAAGAAAAGCATGCAATTATCATTATGCATATGCCACGATGCCTAATTGTTGTTTTGAGTGTACGTAAGATTATTTTCGGATTGCAAAATAGTTTTATTTGACGAGAAAGGCTCTAGGAAGTATGTACGATGTTCACCAAACACCTAATATAATCCTAGGTACACCCAAAACAACAATTAGGCATCGTGGCATATGCATAATGATAATTGCATGCTTTTCTTACAACTTCGCTGGCCCTACCCATGTGGGAAACGGAATTATGGATAGATATGTTTATGTAGATATATTAGGAAATACAATGCTACCATGTTCCAGTTGGGAAATGACTATAAAATGGACATTTCAACAGGATAACGATCCGAAACATACCAGAAAGATTGGTTTGCATCCAAAATATCGATGTTATGTTAAGGCCACCTCAGTCCCCAGATCTTAATCCGATCAAGACCTTATGGGGAGATGTTAGGCGGGTTGTGGCAACATCAAATCCATCAAAAAAAACTGGGCTTTGGCAAATAGTTCAAAAGCATGGTCGCAAATGCCCTTGAACCCTTGGCAGGACCTTATCGGTTCGATGATCCGCCGATGCGATGTCGGTATTTTAAAAAAAGGCTATACAACAAAGTATTAGACATTATTAAGTGAGAAGAACTCAAAAAATCACTTTTGAATTAAATTAAACTGTTTTTTTTTTGCCTCCTTTGTAACCACTACTATAATTATGAACAGGCACTTTTTGGTGTATTTGGCAAAAGTCATAAAAAAATTATAAAAAACAATATAAAACAAACGGAATCTTATCCTATTCTCATCTTTATATCCCATTCTTTGAAGAATATGAAAAAAAAATTTAATTTTTAACGCTTAACATGTCGAAAAATTAATTTAAATGTTGCAAGGTGATGCGCTACTATATTTTTGAACACAGCTGTATTTATGTACACACATACATACATACATATCTACACATGTGTGTATGTGATGCCTTTAGCGAATATATTCAGTTTATCCCATGAAGAGATAATGGGTAGTACCCAATGTCATGAATGATATCATGAATGTGCATTGCCACTCCTACAATTCCTGTATAACCATAACCTCAACCCCAAAAAACACCGTGTCCAGCGTGTCCGCTCTATAAAACAAAAACGTCTCAAAGGCAAGCGCCAAGATTGTTGTTGTTGGTTCACGGGGCAGGCGGCGGCACTGGCACTGGGTTTTGTTGTTTTTTTTTTCGCTCATTATTTATTTTCATTTCGTTTTTTTTTGTTTTTTGTGTGCTGTTTTCGCTTAAGAGTTAATATCAATATAGAAAGTGACGACCTGACGCGGCAGCCTGGCGCCAGCACAACTTGCTTGCCGGCGTGCTTAAACACACGCACGCGACTTGCTGAGTCAAAGCTCTCACACACACACACAGCACTCATGCACACACTCACACAGATACTCGTCGCAAACTTTCTCATTGCGAATTAATGGTACAAGTTCTCGCTCCAAGATACACACACATGTCGGCGGTTGTGCTCAGTGGAGATCTCTTTCTCTCTCTCTACCCACTAACTAACTGTTGGTTCCAAGAGAACCAAAAAAATATGTATATGTGTGTGTGTGTTTATTAGGGTGGTCATTAAAAAATTCTACATGATATACGAAAAAAAAAACAAAATCTTTTAGGTAATGTTTCAAAAGTAATCTCTTGATTTGAGTCCAATTTTAAGGCAATTAAGTTTCTTCTCTTTTTTTTAGTTTCCTGCTGATTAAATCCTGACCATCCTGAAAATATTCCACTACCAAGCTAGTTTATGTACACACACACAGGCAATAAAAGGCACTGCTCTGACCACGTTTTTGATTCTCCCCTCTCTCCAACAACCAAAGAGAGACTCACCTTTGCCGTCAGTGGTAAAAGATTCCAGACTTGGGCCGAACAACTGGGATTCGGTGGTGGTGGTTTGCGTGGTTTGCTTGATGATGCTTGAAATGCTGGAACTGCTCCGACCACTGTTGGGTCTCGGGGCCATCCATGTGGGTATAATTGACTTTTCGACGTTTGGGAAGTCTTCTTCGGAATCTGCAAAGTGCCAAATTAAAATTTACGTTCCCTATGGTCATCATTTGGGTGCATTGGCACTCCAAATGTATACATATGTATGTTTATATGCATACCTGCATCTCTCAATCGGAGCATTTTTGAGCGGTGGTATGGTGGCGGTTCGGATTCTGAAATATTGACAGAAAAGAAGATTCATTGAAATATCTTGAAAATACCATTTTTTTAACATTTGTATGTATTTATTTACATTTTCATTTTAATTTATGTATTGACCTTGTTAGAATACTTTGGAAAAGGAAATAAATTTAAAAGTAAAAGTTTATAAAAGAATAATATTGCATTTACTTTTAATAACTGTTTTATCTGTCTAAATCTTTTCTGACATAAAATATTTAATCGACTAGAGCCTGGCACGAGTATATTCAAAACTTTCATTATTTATACCAGTAATCCGAATATCTAAACTAGAGCCTTCTGCGAATATTCCTTACAATAATCCCAATATGGACATATTTTAATGAATTTAAAGAAACTCCAAGTAAATCTCAACGAAGGTACATATGAATGAATAAATGTCTAACAATAAGTCACTTAAAATAACTTGCTTTATTTGAAGTATTTGTGGAATGATTTAAAAACGCAGATAACTCCTGAGTACTCACAGTATATTATCCAAGTAGTTTTATTCGTAGTGCTAACACACATTTAAATTTTAAAAGATAGAAAGCCCCTTAATTGAGACTGGGTTAAGTATTACGACGCAAATTATATATTTTTCCTAATAAATCTGGTTTAAAGCTAAAGCTTAAGAAATATCCAAACATTATGTCAATATTTTTGGATATATTATTAGTAGAACAATTCTTTTCTTTGTTAAGTATTAGTTTTTTATTTCAAAAATATAACCACCAATTACTTAACAACCAAAAAAAAAAGAGAGAAAAACTCATTCAAATAAATTCTTCTTTAATGTATCCCGACATAAGGACTTGTAAATTATTGCTGGTTCTTGCAAATTTTCATATGTTTTTTGACCAAAAATATTGTAGACTATTTTGATTTTAGTTATGTATGTTTATATCTTATTTCTGTCATTCAACGCCAAATGTTTATAGAGCTCTGTGGCTATATGATGAGATCATGGCTCACAGAATAACATATACATACATATGTCTATATGTACATACATACAAACATAAATTCAAGAAAACCAAAGCGAAACGACAACAGAAACAAGCAAGCAACCAAAAAAAAGAGGGAAAAAAACTTGAGTGTAAGTAAGCCAAACATCAGCTCGGCGAAATAAAAATAAATAAAATAAATAATGTTTGCATATCAGGCAGCACCACCAAGGGGACAGTTTATTGGCTTTGATGTGCTGCGCTTTTTTTCTGTTGGTCCGCCGGTACCAGTTAAACCTGATTACGATTACGTGTGGACGTTGTTGTTGCTGCTGCTGGTGCTGATGTTGTTGTTGTTGTTGTTGAAGCCATCGACGCCAGCCAGCCACACCAACATCGTCGTAGTGGATCTAACAATTCTTAAAAAAAAAGCTAAGCGCACAAGCGACCAAAACAAAAAACGAAGGGAGCAAAATATTCCAGCTTTACTTGAATCACCATCCACTCCTCTCGCCTCCCCCATTAAGAGGGGACAGCGACGACTCCACACACAATCCAATGGATCGTTCGATCGATCGGCTAACTAAATAATCAACTGATTTTTGCATGGCTGGCTGTATATATTGGCTGTTGGTTTTTTTTATATGATTGATGGGGTCGGTTCGAAGGAAAACGAAACGAAACTAAAAAAAGTTATCGGTATACATAGATAGATCTTCCGCAATAACACAACAGATCGTATTGATCGGTGTTAAATCATATTCCACACTGAACGATTCTTAAACAAATAGTAATAATTCAGTTTTGATAACATTTCATTCAGTTGTGATATTAAAAAAGTGAAGCCGGCACGGAAAAATTCTTTAGTTTCAGATGAATCCAAAAGATACATTTATATCTCTGTGTGTGTGTATTTAATATGGGGGCACACATCACGATCTCGTCGACCGTCCTTACAATTCCAGGAATTATGTTCCCTTCGTCGTTGTCGACGTCGTCGTTGTTGATGGAATAATATTATCGACTTGTTTAATGTGTTCGGCGCCGCCATAAAAAAAAAACCAGTCACTGCCATCCCATCCCATCCCATCCCATGATGATGATGATGATCCGACGACCAGACGACGATGACAACGAGCGACGCAGATTGGGGCGCTAATGCTGCGCATGTGTGTGTGTGTGTGTGTGCATGTATGGGTGTCTGTCAGTTCTACAGGTATAAATGTATGTACAATTTACCTTTATATAAATGAATATACACAGGCTTGTATGTAGTTAGTTATGATTTACATTCTAGAAAACCAAACTTGGTACCCAGAATTAATCATATAAAACCAATGGGTTTCCTTCATGGAATGTCCTTCAGCTAGTTAATATATAGTATGCAAGTTTAGTAAAGGTAATAAGATATTGATTTTTGGTTTTTTCATTCATCTCTTTACGAATTTAATTTTATATTCGCACCCTTCTGAAGAGCCATTACTTTACTCAAACACAAATAAACTTTCTAAGTTTCTTATTCAAGTTTTTCTTTTATATCCAAACCTTGAGAGACAATACTATTTCATTAATATTTGTACTAAGAAATTAAAAGATTTCCCATTATATTTAAAATTTAAACTCAGTATTCAGGAATAGGAATTAGAAATAATGTGATAGATTAGAATATTATCAAACGGCCAAGAACGAGTTGGCATTAAAAAAAAAAACAACAACTTTCTGGCTAAGAAACCATATTGCAAAACATTATGGTAAATGTAGATATTTTTCAGAAATCGAAGAACATTTTTAAAATCAATAGTTCTCAAGAATCTTTCAAATTTGCAGCCTGTTAGAACTTAATAGTGTCTAAAAGAAGCACACCAGATTCTAGATAACGTTTTATTGGAATCGTAAGAATGAATTGAAAGTTTGTATAAACTAATTATAATTATAGATAGATATCATAAACTTTTCCTGGAGCCCTAATTCCCAGATAAACGGAACCGACAACTATGTACATATGTATGTCTCTATGCCTATGCACCACACACAATCTCGTCGTAATTTGTAGATACGTTTACAACTTGCAGTCTTGCTTCTCTTTTCACAATATATACATACATACATACATATATACAGAATGTGTTTGTGTGTGTGAGAGCTAAAAATAAAAACAAACAATTCGAAAAATACATAGTGCGATGCGGCAACTATATAGTGGCGACGGATTTAACGAATAGGACGACGACTAACGGTCGCAGTTTGCGTTGGCGACGACGACTGATTATTTCCTGGCGCCAGTTTCTAAATTTACGCAAATTATTTTGAAAAGAATTTAGTCGCCGTCATGCACGCACCTTCCCTCCGTCGAGATAGATAGTTTCAAAGTGTATCCCATACACACACAGACGCACGCACACACATCCGTTTTAAATACATATTGATATACACAAAACGAAGATCTCTTCTCAAAGAAAGTCTTTAGATACTCCTCCTGTTTTTGCTACCTGTTAAAATGTGTCAGGCCGCAGAACAATTTATCAGCTGGAGTTCATTAGATTTTTCTATAGAAGTGAAGGTATAGAAGAATCGGTACCCGATCTTGAGGGATCGAAAGGGGCACTTGGGCCGGACAATGTAGATTATTTCGAAGATGTTTGGTAATGTTTTAAACAAAGAAAAGGGCACAAAAGGTAAAGTTAACAACTTACGTAAAAACGGATGTAAACGGTCCGCCAATGACTACATAAATTCGCAACTGTAATATTCTCATAATTCTCAACACTATAAAAGGAGTTTTTATTTTGAATATACTTTTTTTTATACACTTGTGTTAATAATATTTATTCCACTTTTGTTTATGAATTTGATAACAGGGCCCTGTGTTTGCCACGTTTACGCTGATTACGATTAGAGCGAAAATGGCTAGAATTGGAAGACTTTGGACCTACCTGCATCGATGAGGTGTAATATGCGAAACCAGTGCAATGGATTGCAACATGCGTAGACAGAGTCTCCAGCAGTGGGACAGAGAGGCAGGCGTTTTAGTTCGGCACCATTCCTGAGGTCCGGCCAAAAGAATAACCGGCATGCTGTAACATGATGCAGATCCTCCTCGGTGGCAATTGTTGTGCATTTGATTAAAATGCATTTCAAGTAGCTTGGCGAGGCAGATGGGACAACAACGTTGCCGCCGCCGGTTATGGATGAGTTCGTTTTCGCCGGCAGATCCACGCGACTTTTCACGGCACGCAACAGGTCGGCAGGTTGCTTGTGCTTGAGCTGCTTTATAAAGGCGTCGAAATCTTTGCGTTTGCGAGTCGCTGACGTCAGCGGAATCGAATGTCTCGGATTTGCCGCTGTTTGGCTCTGGTGCTGTTGGGGATTGGGATTGTGGCTGGTAGATGGAATTCCGGGATGATGGCCGTTCGAACTGCTCGATTCGTTGGCATGACTGCCGCCGCAGCAGTTTCGAAACATATTTGCCGCAGACGTTGCAATTGGGAAGAATCGATTGTTGGTCTGGGTTGATTGTAGATTCGTTGGCGGTGTCGGCGGCTCCATCCGTGGTGGCTCCTGCTGTGATCGGACGCTTCTTCTCTCGTTCAACGAGTCGTCGTTCGAGCTTTCGCAACCGGATGCACCACCTTTGGTGTATGTATTCACGGCTCGCGTTGCGTAGTCGCTGTCCGAATCTTCTGTTGGCAAGAAGTCTGCGTATATGTCCGTCTGTGTCTCTGCTAATACTCCATCCAGTCTGTTGTGATGATGCTGGGGCTGATGCTGATGGTGCTGATGTCGTTGCCTGTGGTTGGAATTCTGAGAATAGGATCCAGAGCAGTCTATGCAATTGTACGGCGGCGGAGGAGTCGAGGTCTGAGCTAGTCGCAAGGACTCGTCGTTGCAGGAGCCGCGGCTGCCAATCGATAGCCGCTGCTCTCCCATCCTCTGAGGGTGGAGTCGATGTTGAGGGTGCAGCGGCTGTGGTGACTGTATGGGTAGCCCATCGGACATTGCCGGATTGTTTCTTGACGCATAACGCCATAGTTCTTTCTTTTTTTCGCTTGGGAATATCATGGAGGGACATTAAATTTTTTGGTAACATCGATCCTATCGTATGTACATTATTTGAATTGACTAACTACTTATTTCACTCGGACTCAATGCGGCCGGCTAGTCACGGTTATTATGGCTTTAGTATGTAGTGTAGTTATTGGGTCTCGTGGTGGATGGAAACTAGGGTGGGACTGGAGGAAGAGACCTGTTGCTAAGCCACGTCTCTGGGTGGTTTGTTTTTCAAGATTTTTGTGTATTTCTTTTCAAGAATTCCTAAATCTAGCGTTTTTTTGTTTCACTCGATGGCTTTGATATGTTTTGTAGTGCTGCTTTTTGTTTCCTTTGATATGTGTTTATGGAACTCTGCAAGAGAAAGAGAGATAAAGTATAAAAAATGGGATTTGATTAGTTACTAGGCAAAATATTGTGTGTAAATGTATCATTGAGTATTTTGTCTCTAAGTAATTTACTCTGATCGTAGCGTTAAAATATTTATAAAATGATCTCCTATACCGAGCAGCTGTCGGTGCCTGAAAATGTACTGCTACAAATTAACAATCCCAATACATATGTACATACATACATACATACACTCTCTGGTATCTTGTGTGTGTGAGTGTGTTGGACTTATACAAGCCCAAACGACCATTTGCTGGCATTTCTTGTGCCCCTTATCGACAACAGTGGCGCCGCCGACGTGACGGCAACTCGCAAACAACAGCAAAAACCAGAGAGAGACTACTTTTGGATCAAACCGAAAATTGTATACCCTTTGCAAATGATCAATTAATACACTCTATTCTGACAACATTTTCCAACTAGAATTCACAAATACTAATGAGATTAGAGATTAAATTAAAATATTTATTCCTTTCTAAACGTTGCTAAAATTGCGGATACCCTATTTTTGGTTAGTGTATTAAAAATTACCAGTCAGCCCCACACAAGCACACACACACACATACAATCTGGCACTCAAATTCACAAACACCGCCAACCGCGCCGCACACCGACACACATCACATACATGCATACATTCATACATAGTTGCTTACAGAATTTCGTTGCTTGCGTGCAGCAGCAAAGAAAAGAAATGGTCAGCGGGACGAGACGCGGGGGTTGAGACTCAGGCAAAACTGGCGCCAGTGGGCGCCACTGACGTAATAAAAGAAATAATAGTAACGATGTTGGCGGCGTCGCAATGGCGCCATCAATATAAACTTATATCAGACAGACACGAACAACGACCGACAGCGCCGACGCCGCAGTCGACGTCTGTCTGTCGGTCGGTCCGTCGGTCGCTTTGTCAGCCGGTTTGGCAAGTTGAAGAATCAACAATTTAAGGTTGAGGTGAATATAAGTTAATCTACTCAGACTCAAGAGTCTGACAAGGGGATGATGTTCAGGTGTGCAAGTCACCGATTTAGTATAGAGAGAGAGAATGAGAGAGGTGCATATACAAAATTTAGAAGAACAACCTATGAGAAAAGCATTAGGAATAGGGTCAACTAGCTAATTGAATTTTTTGAACAATACCCATCTACAGTTATCATGTACATAGTTCAAATGAGATTTAATAGAATAGCCCCAAAGTTTTGACTGGTGTAACAAAACTTAAGTCAAATCGGTTACCTGAACTTCTACTTGCGAGTCTTTTTTCCTGAACTTACAGCCTTAATTTTAATTTGTGGTAAGAAGAGAAAAAGGAAAAAAACAAGAGAGCGCATAAGAGGAGAGCATAAATAAGCAACAGCGAGTGTATTCATGTGTATGGGAGTGTGTGGGAGAGGGGAAAAAAGAAGAAGGAGAACACACTTTCATGTGTGTGTGTGTATCTGTATATTCTATAGTTCTTCTGAGAATTCATCGAGTAAAAGAATGCGAGAGGCTTGTAAGTGAACCAATAGACATGCATTGATATTTGCATCTAAAAACGTTCCATTGAGACTATCAATATATTCATTTTATAGCTCTTAAATATTTGTCCAAAAGATACACACATACATACATATGTACATACATATGTGTCTACATTCATAAATTCAGAAATGAATTATTTTCCAATTGAAGAATATGTTCTCACAAGAGAAAGAGAGAGAGAGAGAGAAAAAAAAGAATGTGTTGCGTAGGTTGTATCTGAGAGAGAGAGAGAGCGAGAGAGGGAGAGGCTTAAACTTGATGATGCACACACACTCACACACACTTGTATGAATATGTGCATGAACGTATCGCATAATCTATGGCGCCACTCACACACAAGCAAATCAAGACACAACAATACAATGGCGCCGGCATACTCATACACACACACACACACACGCCCAGTTGGAAATGTATCCATGTTTGTCGTGACAAGACAAGTGATTTTTTTTCTTGGGGAATATTACTTTAAATACCTTAAACTTCAAACTTTACCATTCCAAACTACTCATTCTCCACGAATAAAAAAAATATTATATTCATTCATATCTCGTTAAATTAGTCACACTCTAATGCCACAAAAAAGGGCAAACATTTACTTGGCCAAATTAATTTCCGCAGTGAAAAAGTGTTCAAGTTCGGGAGCGTTAAAAAAAATTTCTTTGTAATCAAAAAAAAAATTGAAAAATATATAAGGAAGACACCTTAAGGAGGTATTTTGAAAATATTTGTTTGTCTATGAATTTTCAAAGGAAAATTTTACTTTTTTCTCAAATATGGTGTAATCTATGGGTTTTCTTGATTTATATCTGAACACGTTTAACAATAATATATTATTATACGTATGTACATATGTATATTAGAATCAATTAAATCCTTAGTTGCTATGGCATACACTAAATCCTAAACAAACATTTCAATGAGTTTGGCCATTATAATCAATTTCTATCCCTACGACGAAAACGACAAAATAATTCAAATGATACTAAATGTGAATACATTTTTTTTAATCTTTCTTTTAAGATACTTACCGTTTTGTGATTTAAAATTCAGGATTAGCCATTCCTTTTGATATTATGTCGGTTTTTTATTGATATGTTTTGTGTTTGACTTATTTATTTATTTATTCACATTGATTTAGATAGTCCTGATATGTATAGGAAGGAGTTTGTTCACAAAATATATTAATTTTTGAATTCACATTTCTGTATTGAAAATACATTGATTAATAATTTTAAAGGCATTTCGACGAATGTGTGTTTGTGTGTGTACACGTGCCGCCGACGCGAACTTTTAATAATTGCGAGTAAAAATCGATCATTTGTGGTTGTTGCTTTTATTTATTGACCAGCTTTTGTCGTGATATCGCATGTGTAAGGGCGTGTGTGTGTGTGTGTGTGTGCGTATGTATGTATTCTTGTCCAAGTTACCTATCCGTTGCTAATCAGAAAATAATAACAATTCTATACATAAACTTGTATTTAAGGTATTTCTTTAAGGTGGCGCCTATTGGATTATGTATATAATGCATAATCAAATGTATGTATTTACCAACATACAGATGTACAGGTAAAAGTATAAACTGTGCTAAAATTTCATTTTTTTTGTCTTATGAAAATTTAAACGTCAGCATTAACAGTGGAAACGATAACGCGCGATCGAGCCATTTTATTATATTTTATTTATTTTTTTTGCAATATAAGGTCTTCGGCTACCTTCGTAATTCTATATAGAGCAAGATAGACGGTAAGAGAGCAGGTAAAATGCGGTTAGTAGTCATTAGCTTTGGTCAATCTCTATTTGTGATTCAATACATATTTAAAAGTAATATGGATCGATCTATGTGACATACAAAAGTCTAAATATGATAACAGAATAACAACATACAAACACACACACACACTAAAACACATATATTTTATAATTTTGTTGTAAATTAGTTTAGTTTTTAGTTGTGTGACACTTTTACACTTTAATTTTTATCCACAAATCGGCTTACATTTTAGCGCATTTGGGGGGCGTATACGGAAAACGAAAAGGCTATTCTTTTCTTGCTCTCGACAAAATTCACATTCACTTCTCTTTTCACTTGGCGCCGCCTTACAATTGGATTGAACGAAATGCAAGAATATATATACGTATACGTAACGTAACAACTCAAATTTGTTGTTGCCTTTTATTTGTTGTTGTTGTTTACACCCGCGATTACAGTAATGCCCGTTTTACTCGGCAAACCAAAAAGACGAAAAAAAAAATACCTCGCACACACACACGTCCGCGCAAAGCAAAAAGTATCTTTCGGGTTGATTCTCATCGAGGTGTTCTCTTAAGTTCACCCAGTTTTTAATACTATTGAAAACACACAAGAAAAAAATTAAAAAGGCAAAACTTTGCGCACGGCCGGTTTAGTTTTCTTAATTATAATTGTAAGCGATTCTGCACGTTTTTCTTAATCAAAAATCAAATGCGTAATATTAATTGAAAAATTTCCAACGTTTTAAATTCTTTGTATTATTTTGTAAAGAAATTCACTTGACGAAATAGTTTGCCAAGTAGATTGCGATAGTATTTTTTTATAAAACGTCCGACCGCACAACCGCCCACCTTGGAAACAAAAACAACATTAAAGTAGCGATGGCATTTGCATCGATACCATGTCATCGCTTTTATCGAGTGGAGCCACTAACGATAAATTCCCATCTCTAGAATTAAAAACTAGAACTAGAGATAGCACATCAGGCGATTGTACCATTTAACAATCGTGTTATCGATGAACTTCCAGCGCAAGAAATAACACAGACTTCCCCAATAAACATTTATATAAAGAACATTTTTTGATCTCTTAGAAACTTTAATTCCTAACTTTTTGAAAACCGCATTAAATAAATAAAACGCTACCAAATCAGGGAATTGTTATAAAGAATGCACAAGCAACGACAAGTGGATGGAAAACCAGCAGAATTATTGGGGTATGTGTACCCCAAAAAATGTAACTTAGTATTGGAATTATAAATTAATAAGTTTATGTGAATTTAAATTTAGGTACATTAGTTAAATATTTAGGATATGAATATGACCGTTTTTTTTTAAAAGCACCTCATACTTAACTTCATAGCAGTATATTTATACTAACTACACACTTAATCTGCAAATTTTGTTTAAATATTTTTGACAAAGCTTTTTTTGATTCTCCAAAATTTTTAATGCGTATAAATGATTATAAGCTATTATTTTAAAATAAAATGAGTGATAAATTATAAATCAACTTTAAATAATTTAATTTAATTAGTCAAAACAGACAAATTAAACATAAAATGGTATACTGGTATTTTTAGCTATTGCCAAAATATGAATTTTAAACAAATGCAGTTTTTGAAGTATTATCCGTTTTGCAATTCTTTGGTTTTCACTATGTGTAACTTACCCACCTCAGCAGATCATTAGATGATCATACATTGTACAATAATTGTTTAAATATATTTATAAATATTTGTGCTTTTGTAGACAACGGATGCGAAACAAACTATTCCCGAGGCATCTTGTAAATGAACTAAGCGTCAGACATTACTGTGGACATCCTTTTATATTAAGGACCCTTTCAGTGCGCGCACTTATGGCCACTGCGCAAGGACAGACAATGCGGTGCAGAGCAGAAACAGAATAGAACAAAACAGACTCATTTTGGACAAGGCGCCGTCGCCGCCGGTCTTGGACGCCGACGCCAATCGCCGTCCTGTCGTCGCGTCTTAACTCCCGTTTGATACTCATACGTTTACCCAATTTGTTGTCAATCGTATTAATATTCAATGTAATGATCTGGTCCAAACCTGTTTAGATTATCCTCATTAAAGTGGCATCACACACAGGACAATTTGTATTAGCCAGCATTATTAGGGCAGACCACAAACAAAGAAAGCAACTGAATGGAAATAAAAAACATATTAAAAAAAAAGGAAAAAAGCGACACTATTCTTGGCGACACTACACTTGGCGTCTAGTCCCAGTTGTTGTCTAACAAGCTTAAATCTATCCTGCGCAATTTCAGCTTCGAATATTGGCTGCCGGGTTGGCTAGCCACGGTTACGGCGACTGGCGGCCCGAAGTCAAATTCAAACTACCCTTAGAAAGGAATTGTGGATGGGGGTAAGGGCATCTTTGTTCATTTATGTATGTATGATTGCTCATTGACGAATTAGATTTATTTCTATTGCCTGTGACTTAAATTTATTATCATAATGCTCATTGCCATTTAAGCAATTTGCTTAACAATTATCAAATTTCTTACTTATCTGACGATGCATTAAAACAAGCGCCAAATGCGTTACTTTTTATTGAATTCAAAAATCTTTTCATAATTGTAATCTCTTAAACAGGGGCAAAATAAGAAACTAGTTGGGGTTTGTGGGGCCAAGAACTTTAAGTTTTTATAAAATATACCTTTTCTATGTTGAATAGTATAGTGCAGTCATCTTTCCCATAATATATTTAACTTTCCCTTACCTGTAATGAATTGATTTCAAACTCTTATTTTAAGATGTTGTGGTACGTATTGATTCAGATATTAGAAGTAGGCTCTAAATTAAAAATTAAAAAAGTAAATATTCGCTATCTAATGAAGATTCATCCAGGTAAATGATAAAAAAAAATTATTTTTTTATATAAATAAACAAAGTTTTCCCACTTTATTATAGAAAAGTTCTCACTGTATTTGCTTTTCTTTCGTTGCAACTACTTTCTGTTAAAAAATATACTCAAAAGAGTATCTAAGATACTACTGACCACATAAGAAAAGAATAATATCTTCTTTAAAGGGCGCCATATACCACTTATGAACCTTAAACCGCTCCTGAAAGTGGTATATGTATATGCAAAAGTATCTTTATGAACATATGTATGAAAGTAAGTAGAAAAAATATAACACAGTCCGTCGCCCGTCGCCCCTCGCCACCACCCTCACCCCATTTTAGCACTTTGAAATCATCGCTGCTGTCCTTCATATTGTGGTAGTGGTCTCAACAAAAACAAACTGGCTTGGCGCGCCACAACTATTTTCACATCTAATTCTGAAACAGAAACAGCGGCATTCGTCGCGACAATGGTGACAATAATGGCGCCCAATGGCGCGCACACTGCGCCTGTCTGCTTGCAAATCAAAGTTTCTGCGTGTTCCGCATCTGTCGTCGTATCCTGGGTCCCGGCGATACTGTCTGGTCTGGTTTAGACCATGTCTCATGAATGGCGAACCCGTCGCCAGGCATTGGGTCTGAGTCGTGGTGCCGACAAGTTGTCGTCTTGGTTGGCCGTCGCGTCGTGGCTGGCGTCATTGATTCTCAAATTTGCAACAATTTCCGCCACTTGTTACACACTTTGGCGCCCAATTCCTTTAAAATGTTCCACAACTAATAACCAAAGACAAATTTCGCCAAAATTTTTTTAAAACTAAATTAATGTAGTTTTCTAGAACAGTAAAATTGGCAATTTATTTTATTTAATCAGATTAGATCAAGCCTAATTTGTTGTTCACACAATTCTAACAAAAAAGTGCAATTATTCAGATCACTATTTAAAATACATACTTTATAAAAAGCTATTCCAACATAAGCTCTTTCACATCAATCCTGTGAAAGCTATTCTATGATTCAGTATGGATTTTTTACTCAAGATAAACTTTCATGGTACAGGAATAATTTAATTATCAATGAATACTCTACAATTATCAACTTAAGGTTTTCAAGAGTAAAGACTAAATGATATGCCATTTTTTAATCAAACTCAATTCATGAAATGTTTAAATTTATTTCATTAAGTCGATTTTCTATTATATGCTGTCTGTCTAATATTACTTTAAGATATATACATCTGGACAATCTTTATATCATTATAAATAGGCTCTCAATATTTGTAGTTACATATATTTAAAATGGAAAAAATCTAAAATGTATCTTAAGATAACAACAGAAGTTTTCAAAAAAGGAATTGTATTTTTTTTTATAAGGTTTGTCTGGTTTTTATATTTATAAAATTAGGTTTCGACGAACTTCCAAAAAAATACAAAAAATTATTTCTATACATTTATTGTATACTTGCTATTTTAATGATAGTTTACGCTGTTCAATTTCTAGGAGCTTTCGTTTCAAGGCATTTTTTTCCGCCATTAGCTGCTCCAGGGCCAAATGGTGTCTCTTGTCCTCGACTAGCTTTTGCTTATAAAGAGTGCAAAATTCCTTTATAGCGCTTTGGGTACTATTACCCTCATCATGGACTATTTCAACTTGAGTGTCGGTTGTATCGAATGTGGTTGCTGTTGCGTATTGCATGGCGTTTGATTGCCTTAGCATTTTTGCATTTTGCAGGTAAAGTGGATCAATGTCAATGGTTGTTTTCGTCTCCTCTGGATAGTAATCGAAACCAGGAGGAACCTGCATTGCACTGTGATCCTGATCTTCTTCTGGGACAACATCCTCTACATCATATGACGAGTGTTTCACTTCTTGCATATCATCTTCATCCGAAGCATTTATGATCATGTCACTGACATCATCCTCGTTTAAGCGACAAATCTTGGCTATTGTTACTTCAGCCGAACTTAGGCTGGTTTCAAATGGAATATTGTGCATTTCGTTTTTTTCCACTTTCTTAAGTATGAACCGTTTCCAGTCTTTTAACGCCTACATGAAAATCAGACAGATAAGATAATAAAAACGAATTATGAAGTGAATGTAATGTAGCTAACCTTTTTCCACGTAGCGACATCCTTTTGTGGTGGCCCATTACAATTCAGCTCGGATGTGAGCTGTGCCCATAGCGACTCAACTATGTTACGATTCTCCCAGCAGGGATTTTGCAGCAGATTTGGATGCTTCTTAATGAATTCCAGGAGCACCATCTCCTGTGTAGGATTACGCGGCTTCCCTCGATTGCGATCAATTATGCCTGATCTGGGCTGTATCCTGTACTTTTGGTCCCGGGACAGAGACACATTGGGATGCATTCTGTTCATATGTTTGCTCAAGTTTGTTGTTGTCGTCTTGTACGATAGCTTGGCTTTGCAGATGTTGCAAAGGGCATATGTGTCATCTATTGCCCTAAAAAAGCACCAAATCTCGCTTGTTTTTCGTTTCATCATCTTGAATATGTTTATTTCGGCGATAGCGTTAATTTTTATTTTACCATTATTTTACCCCAAACGGACGAAATATGGCAACGCCAGCTGTTAGAGATGACCTACCTTTGAATACTGGTTAATCGATTAATATTTTCGAGATTTTGTATATTCCAAAAACTGGTCACACTAAAAAGTTTGTTTTGTTTTTCTAAAAACGCTAGCGTTTACTCACGCGATTTAAAACGCGTGAGTAAACCGCTCGAACATTTGAGTAAGCGCGCGAACATGTTCGAGTTCGTGAGTAATGTTGGAGTTGGGCTCATCTGTTGCGGTTCGCCTCATCGGTTGCGGTTCGCCTCATCGGTTTGGCTCATCGGTTGGAGTTCGCCTCATCTGTTGCGGTTCGCCTCATCTGTTGCGGTTCGCCTCATCGGTTCGAAGTTCGATGCTTTTTTTCGCTCGGTTCGGTGTGGTTCGGAAAGGGTATTCGTAGGGTATTCACTTTTTGTGGTGCAATTCAACAATTAAATACATTACAATTAAAAAACAACTTTAAATACTTTCAATTCATTCTATATTTACAAAATGTTTATGAGAGATTCCAAGATGTCATAAAATATGGCAGAATCCGAAAATCTTTAAGATGCCTAATTATTATCAAAAATATTCATCTTCCTGCTTACACAAATATATTGCACATCACCCATCACGTGAGGATTTCCCAGAAAATGCGTTGCAATTATTTAAAATTACCTCATTTGCAATTATACATATCCCGATTTCCCGCCACAATTCTTTGTTTGCAATTTGCATCTGGCAATGCCATATTCGGCCACACTTTGCCCGGAAATAGCTACTTTCAGGCTATAAATCCCGCTAACTTTTAAATCCAAATCAATAGGGGATCCCAATCTGGATGAAATGGACAAAAACCCACCCTCTTAAGTTAAAACAGAATTGCATCATGGGTACATAATTTTTAATTTTATTTAAAGATCACTTGCTGCGTCATAAACCATAAAACTCAGCAATCCACCACCCTCGGCACACATCTTTAGGGGCATGACCGGCATATGACTCACAAACGACTTCCCCTTTTGCTCCATCCGGTCGCTGTTAAGTTTTGTCAAAACGAACTCATCCTTATCAATGACTTGGAAAATGTTCTTTAGAGTCTCCTTAATACTGCTTATGAAGGCCCAGAAGAGAGCCAGCGTGTCGTAATTAATGGATTTGCATCTTTGCTGTATTTCGTTAAGCTGATTTCGGTATTCCTGTCTTTTGAATACCGTGTCCACCAGCAAAAGAACATTGTTTTCACAGGAGATATCGGATTCCTTTATGAAGTAATTTAACAAATGTGTCACATCGAATACGTGTGGAGGTGGCACGTAAGGACATATGTCCTCCAATATAGTCAGGGCACGAATGTTCATCCGGAACCTGTCAGACACTATGGCCACTATGTTTCGCCTCAAGGGTATGGGCACTTGCATTAAGATCTCCAGCTCTAAGCCCGCGAGCTTTTTTATTGTAAAGGATTTATTTGTAATTGCAAGTCTTTTTTATTACAAATTTTACTTTGAAAATGCCTGAATGTAATGTATGCGGCTATAATACAGCCAAGAAGTCCAACTTAAAGCGGCACATAGCCAGTCGCCACCAGGGCACGGCTAAACGCCTTTTCGAGGCGGCATCTGCCCCAGGGGCTTCGTCTCCTCCGCGAGCCCCGTCTCCTCCGCGGGCCCCGTCTCCAGATTGGGCACCATTGTCTCCAGATTGGGCACCGCCACGCCGGGTGTCGCCTGTCCCTGATTCCGGGCTCATGTCATTCCGGGTCCAAACACTGAGCGAAGGCCAGAGACATGCCTACATCAGGAAAAAAGGGTTAACTTGGCGCACACCCGAAGCTCAGAAGGCTGCGTTCTTCCGGCGCATTGGTGTGACTGACGACGAGCGCCCACAACTTGGCTCAAGATCAAGAGCTATACGTGCGCTTGGGATCTAGTTGAGGGCAGTTATGTTGGCGTCCAAGGAATTTGTCTGAACAACAATATCAATTCTGTGATGCCTTCTTAACGGTGCACCGTGGTGTCTCGAGATGTGTGCCTTTGTTTGGTGAAGTCTATTTGAGCTCCAATCAAGATAATTCGGCTATGGCCTACGTTCTCTCGTTGTTACCTAGTGTGCCCGTGGTGCCAGTCAATTTGGACGAGTATCTGAACGTCACCGAAGCAACTTACAATCATATTGAGGATTTGTATTAATCTAATTCCCATATGCATGGCGAATTGAGGCTCTACAAAAAGGATCCTCTATTGGTCCATTCCAGGTAAGAATGGAATGAATTCCATTATAAAAATGTAAATAATTTCTAATATTTCTCTTATTTCCAACCATTTCACAGAATCAAGACTGGCAATCGCAATCCTGGATACTTATCCATATTATAAATCCCTCAAGGATGTTGCGTTGGCGCCTCACTCACTCACGGTCTAAACTTCACCATTGCCAATTTTGCATCAATACCTGAAACAAAAAGTATGTGAAGAGTATAAGTTAGTCGGCCTTGTGTTTTCGCTACGAGTTCGATTTGGTTCCATGTGGCTCGTTGCAAAATGTTCGAGTTCGCGAGTAATGTTGCAAGAATTTACGGCGAGGGCGAGAAAGAAATTGCGGAGAAATTGTGCACTGGAAACAAACTGGATTATAAATAAAAGATTATTATATTGTGTGTTAGGTGTATTTAGAAACTGAGAAACACAATTAACGAACGATTATGTCGAATCCGGAGACCCAAGTGTCCAGTTTGCCAATGCCGCCAGAGCGGTATATCAGCAATTATACAGAAGAAAATATCCGTCGCAATCGAGCCCCACGTCCACCGCCGCCCCCGTCACAACATGAAGTCTACAGTATGTTTGGGATCCAATATAATAACGATGAGATGATTCGCTCCTTGGAGTCACAGAATATCAAACGATTGATACCCATACACTTTGATCGTCGCAAGGAATTAAAGAAATTAAATCATTCGCTGCTGGTAAATTTCCTCGACCTCATAGATTTTCTCATACTAAACCCGGACAGTCCAAGACGGACAGAGAAGGTAAGAGTCTGTAAACAATTCTAGTTTGAAATGATACTAACAATTTCGTTTTTTATTGGTAGATTGACGACTTGAGTTTGCTGTTTGTCAACATGCATCATTTGCTCAATGAGTTTCGTCCGCATCAGGCCCGTGAAACTTTGCGTGTCATGATGGAAATGCAAAAGCGCCAACGTGTAGAGACAGCTACACGATTTCAAAAACATCTGGAACGTGTTCGGGATATAGTGAATAATGTCTTCGCTGGTTTACCTGTTCTAGGCGATGATAGTGAGAATGGTGGAGCTAAAATTAAAATGGAAATCGATCCATTGGAGTCGAGTGCAGCAAAAAATGATCCTAGCTATCAGCATGATCGTATGATGTGCAAATTGGTCGATAGCATTGAATAATGCAACAACACCAAGGAGACTGCAAATGTACATATTATTATTCTCACCTATGACAGCAAATATTGTCTATATAGCTTTTAAGTACTTAGTTTATGTTTGCTTTACGAAATAAGAAATAAACTTTGATTTTGGCACACCAATGAGTAATGTCCACGTTGGAAAACACGCTCGTCACTCATTTAGGAACTAATTCGAAATTTCTGTATAGTCATGGTGAAGAGATTAAATCAAGCATGTTCAAGATGTATGAAATTACGAGATTACGGGTTCATCATCAGCTTCTTTTGACGTGTGGGTGGAGATAACAAACATTTCACAACGTGACGTAGATGTTTAAAGCCATAAATTAATTCTAAAACTGATGATTAGAGGATGTCATTATGAATAGATGTCCATTTATATTCTTAAGATTTCTTCAGTTTCCAGGCCAATTCTATGATGGAAGCAAAAAAAATAAAATAAGTAAACAGTTGTTCACTCCAAAGAAATAGTGTAAGCCTTATGCAAACGATTAAGTCGTAAAAAATTTATATAAGCATCATGGCACTGATAAGAATCATTCATCCAGGCATCTCTCACTACTGATAAAAGCTTCTACCATTCACATATTGAGATCATTTCTCACTAACCACTCAAAGTAAGTGGACGAGTTGACAATGATAAACGTACCCACGGATCTGTGATATAAACTATTAATTTCTTTGTTTATTTGGTGTCCCTTTTCAATTAAGAATTTTCCATATTTTAATTGAACAAATTAATTCTCAAGTGCAAGCCAATTGAAAGAATATATATAAATATATAAAGTGATATCTTTGCAATCGCTGCAATAATGTCGGCAAAGCATGTAGAAAAAGTGGATAGTGCAAATATAAAAGGTAAAAAATAAAAAACTCTGTGCCAAGGATTCAATTTTAAAAAATTATCCAAAATTTAAGCGTATAATTTTGTTTAAAATTGATAAATAAATGAATACTATTTAAAATTTTATAAAAGACTCATAATTAAAATTTTTTTAATAGAGTGCAAGTGTTACAGATGTGTGTGATAATCTGAACTCTAATCTAAAGTAAAAAACAGAAATCCATGCCGAATTTTGTATACCCTTCAAGTATTTGCGACCCTACCTAGAGGTAGGGAAAGTGAAGTAAAGAGCCCAAACAAACTTAAGCCGGACTAAACACATCCCAAAGCTTTCGATATATTTATGATATACTTATATGATTATCATTAAATCAAATCACATCAGATATTTGTAAAGTATAGTATTCTAATAGGAGCTTAATGAATTCGTCACCCGATCTTGCTTAAATGTTGTTCTGACGTTAGGTTTTATGATAAAGGTGTAGAAGAAGATTATGTTGGTGGAATAATTTCGAGGTGCTTTCTTCTGTCTCCGTTTGGGTATAAAGAGATAAAACTAGTCAGCAAATATTTGTCCATTGTAAAGTTAAGTTTATAAGAAGATCTCTCATCCGCCTAACTTGACAATCTTTTCTCTAATGATTTAACTAGACTCTGAGAACGAGACAGATGACATTTCGAATAGTACTACGGTTCCTTCAGCCACGCCCACGGAGACGCCCAGTGAAAATGCTCCCGCTGACTTTGATAAGGCAATTGAAGCAGCTGGCTTTGGGTGCTTTAACCTGATTCTACTGTTGGTGGCCATTCCCGCTCAGTGTGCAGCCATTTTTGAGTCTAGTGTCATGTCATATATACTGCCGGTTGCCGAATGTGATCTCCATTTGACGCTCACGGATAAAGGAATATTGAATGCAACGGGCTATGCCGGCATGATTGTGTCAGCCATAGCTTGGGGTTATCTGGCCGATACAAAGGGACGTCAAAAGATTCTTTACTCTGGTTATCTGATAGATGCAATTTGTGTGCTTGGCAGTGCCTTGAGTCAGAATTTCTGGATGTTGGTGGTGTTTAAATTTCTGGGGGGTTTGGTGTAAGTAAAACAATGTTTTGTATCTTTTTGAGAGATGTGGTGTTTATGCTTTAATTAATTTATAAAGGGTCAATGGGCCAGCTGCTGTGCTGTTCACCTACTTGACTGAGATGCATGGACCCAAACATAGATCCAGTGTCCTTATGGTTGTTGGCATGGTTACTTCTGTAGCAACAGTTGCCTTACCTCTGCTTGCATGGGCTGTTTTTCCCCGGGATTGGGATTTCCAAATATTTGGCTATCTAGACAGTAAGTAATACTACTTTATAAGCTTAAAAAAAAAACGGATTTTAGTGAGTTTTTGTTTTTAGTTCACAGTTGGCAAATTTATTTGTTAATCTGCGGCTTGCCAAGTCTTATCAGTGGTCTGCTTTTTATCATAATGCCAGAGAGTCCAAGATTTCTCATGGCACAGGGACGTAATGAGGAGGCCTTAAAGGCTTTCCAAACCATTTACCATTACAACACTCGTAAGCCCAAGGAGTCCTATCCAGTAAGTAGAGCCAAATGCCAGTTAAACTAATCATTGTCTATAACAGGCCTTCTTATCTATATTTGACTTCTTTTTCAAGATCAAAACTCTTATTCAAGAAGTGCCAAATAGGAAAGCCAACAAGGATGAAGTCATCTACACGATTGAGGAGAAGACTGAGCTTCCAGATACAACAGAAACTCAGACTTCAAAGAAACAGTCTCGAACATTACTGGAAAGCCTTCGGGCTGGCCTGCAACAGATGAAGCCATTGTTTCATAAGCCTTTGCTCCTGATGTCCCTGCGTTGTTATACCATGCAATTTTGCATCTTTCTGGGCATGAACACCATACGCCTGTGGTTACCTCAACTGTTTGCCTCCATGGCCGAGTACGAGGCTCTATATGCTGGCCAAGATGTATCGGCCAGCATGTGCAAAGTGCTGGAGTTCAGTGTGAATCGAACAGCCGAGACTACAACTAATTATGAGACCAAATGCTCTGAGGTAAGTTAGAAAAAATTATTCAAAATTTTCTGAAATTAAGGTAACAATTGAATTTAACTCCACTATAAAGCCGCTACACATTTCAATGGACATGTACACGAATAATATTATTGTCTCGGCAACTGGTTTTGTGGGATATTTCTTTGCTGGTGCCATTATGAGAGCCTTGGGACCCAAGCGTTTGATGAGTAAGTCTAAATTTGTTCTTTATACATCTTATATTCAGTTAACACTTGACTCCTTTATTTTTAGTTTATGGACTCTTTTTATCTGGCACACTTGGCATTACGCTACACTTTTCCGTCAGCAGTCTGATGACTCTAATTGTATCAGCCACATTCCTGACTATAACTGGCATAGCAGTCTCGTCGCTTTTGGGTGCTGTGGTCGCATTGTTTCCCACACAATTGCGGTAGGTTATACGATTTCCCTGTATCCTTATTTTTTCTATAATAAATTTGTTCTTGTTCCCTTTTTTAGAACGGTTGTCGTTGCCATAGCCATGATGTGTGGCCGTTTTGGTGCATTGTCAGGCAATTTGCTTTTCCCCGTTTTCATACAAATTGGCTGCTTACCTCCATTTATAATGGTTTCCTCGGTGCTCCTCTGTAAGTTTTTAGATCAAAACGGTTTCCTTTGATTACTAAAAACATTCTTTCTATTTGCAGTTTCAGGGGTGCTCTCAATATTCCTTCCCAATCCTGCAAAGGCAACATTTTCATGAACTAACTATGAAGACCATTTGAATGCTATTTAATTTGAGCTTTTACATTTCATTTCGCATTTTGTACTTACTTATTATTGGTAGATTATTGTATAAGTGTTATTTATAAAATAAAAATTACAAATATTTAATATTAAATACTTACATAGTATAAATAAATTTCTGTGGGCCAAATTCTTTTTTAAGTCATTTATTAAACGAAAATTGGTTTTTTATATTCTTCCAGAATTGGCCTTAAAATACAGATTTAAAGTCAGACAAATATAAAAAACTTTATACTGAAACATTTACCAAAAGTTAACTTTGAGTGAAAATAAAGGTTTACAAGGGTTTTCCGAAGAAAAAAGAGTATCTATTGGAATTTTTGAATTGATATGATATTTTCGGTTTGGATAATTAGAGAATTTTTTGGATCAAACACAAAATCAAACATAATATAAATTTTCTTCATTTTTCCGCAACTTATGCATATCAATTTCAATGCATAAAATTCTGATCATATAATTATGAAACGTCCCCCTGAGATATATACATATATAATAAATATTTAACAAAAGCAAAGACATTAAAATTTTGTCCTCTTTGTTTTTCATATATAGATAGATAGATGGATAAACATATGTAGATAGATAAAACCAAAAAATTTATATCTACTAGTTTTGTTTAAAATGTGCTCTCCTTATACATTAGTTAGACCCTCTGCCCCTCATTGGTGTTGAATGGTAAGATTTAGTGAGCTTTTGTGTTGGAACACCTTTTACGAAATTTTGACTGAAATCGTTGAAAGACTGAAGAAGGATATATGTATCTTTTTTAAAATAAGGACTTTAATAAATGACGTTTGGGTGCTATATATTTTTTAATTTATAAACAAATTTTTCGTACTTTTCTTGGGGCCCTTTCCTCCACCTTTCACTCTTCACACAGAATTCTACTACCATTTTGTGACGATTTTTATGTATATACTAAATACTATCAATTTTATGGTTATTATATTATAAAATGAATGTAAACTGTTTTATACAAGCTAATAATAAAAGCAAGTTTTTTCTTAAATCTGTTTTAAGATAATACAATCTTTATTTCAATGAGTCTTCAGTTTTGCACAAATTTGGATAAAAACAAATGTGTTTTGTTTTGAAAATCTCATTTTCTCTCAATTAGTCAGAGTAAACGCATCTCAAAGGTTTAGATTTTAATGAATAATGTCTGAAAACTACAGTGCTAATTCGGAAAGCGATAAGACAAAAGGTAAATGATAAGCTAAAAGAAATAAACTCTGTTGAACCAAAAAAAAAAAACAATGAATTCACAGAAATCAAAAGTGATGGTGGGAAAAGTGAAGAAACTTATAGTGATGAGAATTCTCCAGCTGACTTTAACAAGGCCATAGAAGCCTCAGGGCTAGGACTCTACAATGTCATCCTATTATTCCTAGCCATTGTGGGGCAATTCGCTAGTATATTTGAGTCCAGCACCATGTCATACATATTGCCCATCGCTGAATGTGATCTTCAGTTGACACTGAATGACAAGGGCGTGTTGAATGCCGTCGGCTATGCTGGCATGATGATATCGGCTATATTTTGGGGCTATCTGGCTGACACAAGAGGTCGTCGCAATATTCTGCTCTATGGCTATTTGGCTGATGCTGCCTGCGTATTTGGCAGTGCTTTGAGTCAGAACTTCATAATGCTAATAACATTCAAGTTTTTGGGAGGATTAATGTAAGTACAGTTCAACAAAAACTGACCAGAAAGTGAAAATTTTCAAATCCATCAGTGTAAATGGACCAGCTGCGGTGCTTTTCACATATTTAGTGGAGATGCATGGACCAAAGCATTCAGGCATTATTATAATGATAGTCGGAATGATAACGTCAACTGCTATGCTAGCTCTGCCTTTGTTTGCCTGGGCCATATTTCCGCAGGATTGGCAATTTCGATTATTTGACAGTCTCCAGAGTAAGTTTTGAAAAAAATATCCTTAATAAGGAAAAGGATAATAGTCCCATTTCAGTAAACACTTGGCAAATCTATTTGTTTGTTTGTGGTCTACCAAGTCTTTTGAGCGGACTAATACTCTTCATTCTACCCGAGAGTCCTCGATTTCTTATGGGTCAGGGACGCAATGA
The DNA here is from genome assembly GCF_018902025.1 of Drosophila willistoni. NCBI lineage: Eukaryota > Metazoa > Arthropoda > Insecta > Diptera > Drosophilidae > Drosophila > Drosophila willistoni. Next base: position 6,066,054 of record NC_061086.1, read on the forward strand.
AGAAGCATTAAAATCATTTCGTACAATATATTATTTCAATACGCGTAAACCGAAAGATACCTATCCGGTGAGTAAGAACTTTGAAAATTTAGTTTTTAAATGGGATTTAAGATAATTTTTTTTTTTTAATTTCTTTAGATCAAATCACTTATACAAGAGCTACCCGATCGTAAATCCAATAAAGATGAAGCCATCTTTACTGTAGAGCCCAATACCGAAGCAAAGCATGCCAAACCCAAATCTCGTTCATTTTTAGAGGGTCTACAACAAATGAAACCTTTATTCCACAAGCCCTTGCTTCTGATGTCCTTGCGTTGTTATACCATGCAACTATGTATATTTCTGGGAATGAATACAATTCGCCTGTGGCTGCCACAATTATTTGCCTCCACCGCGGAATATGAAGCTCTTCATTTTGGCGAGGATGATGTTTCCTCAACCATGTGCACCATTTTGGAGTATAGCGTTAATAAGACTGCTGAAACTTTGACGAATCATGAGAATATATGTTCTGAGGTGAGATAAACGTGTTAAGATAACACAAGATCTTATCGTTTTGCTTAATCACTGTCATTGCAGCCTATAAACATATCCATAGATATGTATATGAATAATATTATTGTATCAGCAACTGGATTCTTTGGATATTTCTTTGCGGGCGGCATTGTGAGAGTTTTGGGCGCCAAACGTTTGTTAAGTAAGCTTATTAAAGTATATATTGATATGTTTTCATTTATAAAGTTGTATATATTTTCTTATAGCCTATGGCCTCTTTTTGTCTGGTCTACTGGGTTTCACTCTATACTTCTCTGTGAATAGTCTAATGACTTTAGTTGTTTCCTCGTTATTTCAAACCGTCACAGTTGTTTCAGTCTCATCGCTAATGAGTGCTGTAGTGACCCTTTTTCCCACCCAACTGCGGTGAGTTTTAAACTATTTTTGTTTACATTTAAATTTACATATATATTTAAATATTTTGTTAGATCTGTTGTCGTAGCTGCCTGCATGATGTGCGGTCGCTTGGGTGCCCTTACAGGAAACTTATTATTCCCGATATTTGTACAAATCGGCTGCATGCCCCCATTTTTAATGGTCTCTGCTGCTCTTATATGTAGGTTTTTTTTTGCTTTAATAATTTATTTTGATAATTGAAAAAATTTGCACCCTTTCGTTGTAGTGGCTGGCGCGCTCTCAATATTTGTACCAAATCCATCAAAAGTTACGTCTTCCTAGAGATAACTACTAACGCAATTACTTATATAACTGCTATAAAAACCAAGTACTTATTAAGATTATCGTCATTGTGTATACAAATGTATTACACTTGGGATACAGCAAGTCTGAATACCTTTAAGGGGTACAAATTTTTAGATATATCTTGGCATATAATACATTTTCTATCTTGCTGTTGTTAATTTAATTGTGATAAATAAATTCAGAAAAAATTTGACGAATTTGTAGTCGGCTTCTTTGCTTTTCATCATTCAAGCCTTAAAGATAAAACACACAAATTAAATAAATCAACATAAAAGTTGACTCACCGAGAAAAGAGAAAAAACGTAAAGCCCTCCCACTAAAGTTATGATCACTTTGCTACCTTATTGTCTTTATCAAAAGATCGGCAACAGGTGTTAAAGATAATGCAAGTGTCTCCCCTCAGAGAGCAGAGATAACAGCAGAATCCTCTGAAAGTTTGTTCACATAAAAGCCCGTGTAGATCACTGGCCACGATCATTGTCAAGTCAACTTTGCAAGTGCTCGGAATACAAAGGATAAGTTCAATAATCAAAAGTTTTGAAAAGTGAAAACAAAAGTGGAAACAAATATGTTAGTGAACAATATTGAAAGTATCAATGGTAATATGGAGAAAGGTAAGTAAAAAAGGATTTGTCCTTTTAATTCAACTTAACAAATTAATTCATAAATTACATAGTCATTAAATTTAACATTTCAAATTAATTCAACAACTTTTTAACTCTTTTTTATATAGACCAGACAATGACGACTAACACTAATCATAAGCCAAGTACAGAAGAAATGACTTCTAAAGATTCACCCGCCGACTTTGATCAGGCCATCCAGGCAGCTGGTTTTGGCCTCTTCAATTTCATGTTATTTCTTGTGGCTATATTAGCCACATTTGCCAGTAATTTTGAATCCAGTTCCGTGTCGTATATTTTACCCGTTGCCGAATGTGATCTTCAGTTGAGCCTCAATGATAAGGGTGTCCTTAACGCTGTGGGCTATGGGGGAATGATATTCTCGGCCATAGCTTGGGGCTATTTAGCCGATACCAAGGGACGTCGTAGGGTATTACTTTATGGCTATTGGATTGATATGATTTGTGTTTTCGGTAGTGCGTTGAGTCAAAACTTTTGGATGCTAGTCCTTTTCAAATTTCTTGGAGGCCTTGTGTAAGTATTTCAAATTTATTTCCAATTAAACAATAATTTTAGTGTTCTCTTTCAGTATAAATGGTCCAGCTGCTGTGCTGTTCACCTACTTGACTGAGATGCATGGACCCAAGCATCGATCCAGTGTCCTCATGGTGGTTGGCATGATAACATCCTTATCAATGTTGGTCTTACCTTTGCTTGCATGGGGAGTTTTTCCCAGGGATTGGGATTTCCGGTTATTTGGCTATCTGAACAGTAAGTTTAAAAGCTTTGAATCATCTTAACAAAATTTTAAATATTTTTTTAGTTCATAGTTGGCAAATTTATTTATTCATCTGCGGACTGCCAAGTTTGTTTAGTGGCTTGATTTTTATAATAATGCCAGAGAGTCCACGATATCTCATGGCTCATGGACGTAATGAGGAAGCATTGAAAACTTTTCAATTAATTTATGTCTGGAATACGCGAAAATCTAAAGAAACCTATCCGGTGAGTAAGGATAAAACTTTAAGAAAATATTTTTACACCATGCTCTTGCAGATCAAAACTCTTGTACAAGAAATTCCTGTTCGCGAAGCCCAAAAGGACGAGGCCATCTTTACCATTGATAAGGACAACGAACAGAAGACAGAGCCTGAAAAACGTTCTTGTTTGCAGAGCTTAACGGCAGGCTGCAGGCAAATGAAACCCATGTTCCTGAAGCCTCTTCTAGGTCTGTCCATACACTGTTATACCATGCAATTTTGCATATTTCTCGGCATGAATACAATTCGGTTGTGGCTACCTCAACTTTTTGCCTCAATTGCGGAATATGAAACCTTGTATGAGGACGATGCAGAGGTATCATCGGCCAGCATGTGCTCCATATTGGAGTACAGTGTTCAAAAGCAAGATGAATCATCAACGAGTATACTTAATTCATGTACTGAGGTAAGCCTGAGTAGTCATTGAGAGAGAATAGATTTCATGTGTTGATATATATTTTAGCCCTTGCCCATATCCATGGCTATGTATATGAACAACATTATAGTTTCGTCTTCTGGATTTGTGGGTTATTTGTTTGCTGGCTTTATAGTCCGAGCTTTGGGAGCTAATCGTTTGCTGAGTAAGTAATATGAACCATGGTTAAGAGTGTTTTATTTGATCAATAATTCTTTGTATTTTGCAGCCTATGGACTTTTTGCATCTGGTTTATTGGGTTTTGCTTTGTATTTCTCCATCAACAGCCAGATGACTCTGATTATATCAGCAACATTCCAAACTATAACTATCATTTCATTTTCATCCCTTTTGGGAGCTGTGGTTGCCTTATTTCCCACTCAATTACGGTTAGTTCATTGCTCAAATGCTCCACTGACGATTTCGAAACTAAACTAAATAATTACTTGTTTTGTTTTTAGTTCTCTGGTTGTAGCCATAGCCATGATGTGGGGTCGTCTTGGTTCGGTTTGTGGCAATTTACTATTTCCGGTATTAATGACAACTGGCTGTATGCCGCCCTTTATAATGGTTTCTTCAGTTCTGTTGGGTAAGTTTGGTCAATTTGGTTATAGAAAATAAAAATTTGATAATTAATTTACATCATATTGTTGCAGTTTCCGGCTTATTATCTATATATCTACCCAATCCAGCAAATGTCAAGTTCTCATAGATATTTAGTTTCATTTTAGTTTCTATAATAATTTAAATTTTCATCGAATTGTTTGTTGTACAGAAAACATAGAACTTATCGAATTTGACAACAAAATTGAATGTTTAATCTAATATTGAAAAGTTTTTTGGATCATTTTATTTGTTTATGGCTGAGGTGGAGGCGGCCGATTTTGAAACAGCCATCGCAGAATGCGGTTTTGGACTCTTCAATGTGTTCATCCTGATCTCATCTGTGCCCTGCCTAACGGCGATGGTATTTTCTGCGGCCACACTGTCTTATGTCATGCCCTCAGCGGAGTGTGATCTGAAATTGTCTTTATTGGATAGAGGAATGCTGAATGCAGCTACCTATGCTGGCATGATTTTCTCGGCCATACCATGGGGCTTCATTGCTGATACGATGGGTCGTCGTGTGGTATTGATTTGTGGCGGTTGGCTTGATGGTTTCTTTGTTCTTTGTGCCGCCTTTAGTCAGGACTTTTTGCAGCTAATGGTGTTTAAATTTATCGATGGTCTGATGTGGGTATATATAGACTTCATTATTGAATGCTTTATACATATAATTAACGGTTTGATTATGTTGAGTTTAGAATTTGTGGACCATTTGCTGTGGTGGTCAGTTATCTTGCTGAGTTTCATGGTAAAAAACATAGAGCGTACGTAATGCTATTTGTTGGTCTCAGTGTCTCTGTGGGAGCCATGATCTTACCCCTAATGGCATATTGTCTCCTGCCGGTGCATATATTTTTTAATGTAGGCCAGTTGCAGTGTACGCAAAATTCGATTAACGAATTAAATGCATTTAATGAGTTCTTAATTTTTTACATACAGTTCATACCTGGCAAATATTTATTGCTATCACTTCATTGCCTAGCCTTTTGAGTGGCTTTTTGCATATGTTTCTTCCCGAAAGTCCCAAATTTTTGATGTCCCAAGGTAACTATAACAAAGCTCTGATATCCTTACAGCGTATTTATGCGCTCAATAACCGCAAAAGTCGTGATAGCTATCCGGTGAGACAACTGTTCTTTTTAAGTAATTGATAATTTAAATAAAAAAGTTAAATTATTTTGTTTCTGAAGGTGAAGAAGCTGACCGATGCCACACCAGATCGCTCAGATGTTATAAATAATCCAAATCCAAGAAGATCGAGACAGGAACGATATAAGTTGGCAAAGAAAAAGTTTTGTGATGGACTCATGCAGCTAAGACCAATGTGCTCTAGTCCATTCTTGGGCTTATCAATTCAGGTGTACTGTCTTCACTTTTGTCAGATTATGTGGTGAGCATAATCTTACTCCTTATACCATTTAAATTAAATTTGATCATGGAAATCTTTATAACCGATCCGCAGTGTGAATTCGGTTCGACTGTGGCTGCCTCAAATTTTTGCCACCATGCATACATTTCGGATCAGAGGAATGAATGATACCAGTATGTGTGCAGTTATGGATCATAATACGCATGGCAGGCCAATTGACACGAAGTCGATGGAGGAGGAATGCGATATAGTAGGTAGGAGCTAAATTTGATTTAGAATTATGAATCTAAAATAATGATCCACATATGTATAGCATCAGGATCCGGATATGTATATAGATAATATTGTTGTTGCTGCAGTGGGATTGGCTGGTTTTATCTTGATTTTCCCCTTTTTGCGAATAGCAATAGTGGCCAACCACATATTGAGTAAGCTTAGGCATAAACCTTTAAATCGAGACCTATTTAAAAATTGTTCAAATTCGAATTCTGACAGAGGTATTTCTTTTTCTATCAACATTCTTGGTTGGTGGTCTGTACTTCTCAAAGACCACGCTAACGACTCTGATATTATCCTCGATTTACCTGACTATGATGGGTGTTTGTGCTACGACAATTATCAGCATGTCCGTTGTGATATTTCCCACATTAATGAGGTAATGAGTTAATTATCGATTTGATTTTAAATTTCAATTATCTTTTGATTATCAATTTCAATTTCTCTTTTTTTAGAACTATGGTACTGTTGTTGATCATGACATTCGGACGCCTGGGATCCGTTGTTGGCAATGTTTTACTGCCTATATTTATGCAAATCAGTTGCATTGCTCCATTTCTATGGCTGTGTACTTTAATGACAAGTAAGATGATGCGATACATAAGGCAACGTTTCTTTTAAACATTTTCTTTCTACCGTTATTTCAGTTGCATTCACAATTTCCCTGTTTTTAAAGGTGGACGTGCAGCAATCACTAAATTAGATTTCAAATAAATTTAGGATTAAAAAAAATCATCTGTTTATATTCTTTGTTGTAATATAAATCTCAAATCCTCATATTAATCAATTTTTTATTTAATTTTCATTCAAATTTGGCGGCACAATACAAATTCGATTATCGAGAGCAACTCTGTGTTGATTTGCGTGGCCTGCTCTGATTAGTATAGCTTTGCAGCACATATAGTCATCTCTTTCATACGCCTTGCCCGTGTTAAAAAAATATGTATATTTAAATAGTCCCGGCGAATACCATACATTTATTTTTTATATTAACAATATTTATAACCTTGCAAAAAGGGTATATTAATTTTGGTCAGAAGTGTGCAACGCATAGAAGGAAGCATCTCCGACCATGTATATATATTCTTGATCAGCATGACGAGACGGCAAAGTCACGAACAGTGACTTTTCTCAATAACTGTGTTATTTTTTAAACTATTGTGAAATTTAACATTTTTAATAGTTTATTACACATATAAACGACTATGCCAAATTTGATCAAGATCGGGTGCCTATATCATATAGCTCCCGTAGGAACGATCGGTCGAAAACAGTGACTTTTGTCAATAACTTCGTTACTTTTGACGCGATTGCTTTCAAATTAAATAAATAGTTTAATATATCCCTTAATGACTGTGCCGAATTTGATAAATATCGGGTAACTGTATCATATAGGAACGACCGGTGGAAAACAGTGACTTTGATCAAACCGGTCGAAGTTAGCCCCGGCCCTCTGATTTGTATTTAGTATAGAATACGGAAACTCATAGAAGGCAAAATGTACAAGTACAAAATATATGAAAAGCAATCTGCTACAGTTGGACTCCGAATATCCGGGACGGTCGGGACCAGAGCCATTACGGAAAATCGAAAAACCCTGTAAACCGAAAGCAAAATTTCCACGTATTTCGTACTTGAATTTTTATAAGTACATACATAAATATTTTTAAATCAATCCACAAACAAATGTTATAAACGAAACAATCATTATAAACGAAATGCAACCAAAAGCTAGAAATCATTATGTATTGTAGTTTGTTTCAACTGTTAAGCTTTTAAATTTTGGATTAAAATTTTTGATAGAATAGAAAATATAACTTAAATTTGCCTTTTTTATGTTTATAAAACTAATTAGCGCCTAATTTTTCACAATGTACAAGGGTAGGCTAACTAGCCTAAACTAAAATGTAATTAGTTACTTACGTACTTCCTTTAAAAAGTAAGCAACATAGTAATCAATTACTTATCTGATTACTACTGTTAAAAGGTAAGCAGCTTAGTAATCACTTGCAGATAAAATAAACATTGTAATTCCATTAAAGTGATCTGAGTATATTTTGTGTGCTGATGAAGCTTTCGCTTCCTTACCGTTATAAGCAATTATACAATTAAGCATGGGTGAAAATTTCCATTCCTTATTGTCAATATTGTAAGGTTGCACTCATAATTCATGAAAATGCACCTGCTCTACTAACAGTTTTGTAGTCTATATATATCAAAGTATCTAAACTCTTTTGTATCTGAACTAGTTCTAGTTAGCCTGGCTAACAATATTTTTTCATATTACAATAAATAGTACCCTAGCCAACAATAAATTTATATATTTCAAAAAACAGTGGTAGTAGACTAACAATATGTTTATATATTATTCTAATAAATAACCAAGCTATCGAGTAAGGAGAAAGGCAAGAGTTGGAAATATCAATCAACAAATTATTGCTGCCAATGTACAAATGAGGTCCACCTTTAAATCGAATATTTTCACCTTCGGAGCACTTATCTACATGGAATTGACATCATCGGAAAACACCACTGGATCTGATTATATCGAAACATACGTAGTACATTGTGATTCGTCCACATGTGACCAATCAAACCATTACAACGCGTTTACCCACTCAGTATAGTATACGTCCCGCTTTCGCCCACTTAATTCTCCATACCTAAAAACCGTCTTGCCGGCGTTTTCTGCATTTTCACCCACCCCAGCGGCTTCTGGTCCACGGCGAAAAAAGAAAAAAAATTTATTCGAATTTGTGTAGTCTTGTGAATCGGTCGTTTTTGAAATGCACGAAATATTGGTTGCATTTTTGGCAATTGCTGGCTATGTCAGCGGAGAAGTGTTCTTGAAGGAGAACTTCGACAGTTGTAAGTAGATTAAATTTAATTGGATTGGATCGCGTCGGTGGATATTTGTTTTAAACTAATTTTTGCATCGTTTATGTTGGAAACAGCAAACTGGGAGGACACGTGGATATACAGCAAACATCCTGGAAAGGAGCTTGGTAAATTTGTTCTTTCTGCGGGCTCTTTCTTCAATGATGAAAAGGCAGATCAAGGTGAGTTAATTTATGAAAATTTTTGTGTTATTTATGGGAGTGTTTTCGAGCCATTTGCTCAGAGGATCGCAAGTCCCAGACGCATCCTTTTTCAAAATTTCAACAAACTATCATTTTTGCAAAGAAATGGTATTTTCGATTCATAAAAATGCGTCTTTCAAAACTTTTTTCAAGATATCGCCAATTAGTTGGGATTTTTCGAGGTTTTCAATTTAGCGGGTGACAAATATTCGAATTTTTCTCTCCCAAATGTGTTCTCCAAATGACGCACATGTACACACACACACACACAAAACACATACATAGATAAACAAATACGTGTATATTCCAAATATATATGCATTAATAGGTATTTGGATATTTTTAACATAACCCCACACCTCTTTTTCAACAGGAATCCAGACATCTCAAGATGCCCGCTTTTATGCCGTGTCCAGGAAATTCGATGGTTTCTCCAATGAAGATAAGCCCCTGGTTATTCAGTTCTCTGTGAAACATGAACAGAATATCGATTGCGGTGGTGGTTATGTGAAGCTGTTCGATTGCTCCCTGGACCAGACCGACATGCACGGCGAGTCGCCCTATGAAATTATGTTTGGACCAGATATTTGCGGACCCGGTACCAAGAAAGTCCATGTCATCTTCAGCTACAAGGGAAAGAACCATTTGATTAATAAGGATATCAGATGCAAAGATGACGTGTACACCCACTTTTACACGCTAATCGTGAAACCAGATAACACCTATGAAGTTCTTATCGATAACGAGAAAGTTGAATCTGGAAACCTCGAAGATGATTGGGATTTCCTGGCACCAAAGAAAATCAAGGATCCAAATGCAAAGAAACCCGAAGATTGGGATGATAAGGTTAGTATATACAAAAAGGTTGCAGGAAAAAATTTTGAATGTGAATCTAAAATTTTTATTCAATTTCATTATTAATAGGCCACCATTCCCGACCCTGATGATAAGAAACCAGAAGACTGGGACAAGCCAGAACACATTCCAGATCCCGATGCCACCAAGCCAGAAGATTGGGATGATGAGATGGATGGTGAATGGGAGCCACCAATGGTAGACAATCCAGAATTCAAGGGTGAATGGCAACCAAAGCAGTTGGATAACCCCAATTACAAAGGAGCCTGGGAGCATCCAGAGATCGATAACCCAGAATACACTCCAGATGATAAACTCTACCTCCGTAAGGAAGTGTGCACACTTGGCTTCGATTTGTGGCAAGTGAAATCTGGCACGATATTCGACAATGTCCTCATCACCGACGACGTCGAGTTAGCATCTAAGGCAGCAGCTGGCGTTAAGGAAACACAGGCTGGTGAGAAGAAGGTGAAAGAGGCTCAGGATGAAGAACAGCGTAAGAAGGATGAAGAGGAGGCCAAGAAATCCTCAGACAAGGATGACGAAGATGATGATGACGAAGAGGACGATAAGGATGACTCCAAATCAGAAACAGAACAGAGTGAACACGATGAGTTGTAATCGGTTTAAGAATGTACACCAATGAATATTGAGTATTTTTTGTGTTTGAGTTTCTTAAATGTTGGAGCACACTATCCACAATTACAATTTGCAAGACTTATAATATATAATTAATAAATTATTTTGGTTTTTTTTTGTATATGTACCTACAAAACAAACTTTGGTCAATACCTTGGGAGAAAAAATGTCAGATAAACCGACTGGCATAAAATCCAGCAGGGGAAAGGATTAATAATAAACATCAAGAAGTTTTTAAAGCTCATTAACGAATTTCATGAATTGTTTGTTCTATGTCTACGTGGTTATTTGTGATTCGTCAGACCAAAACCTGTTCAGATTCATATCTTGACTAATAACAAATGTATTCTATTGAGACTGAACTTTCGCTTGCTAAATCTGGGTTTGTAGAAAAAACAAATACCCGGCTAATGGCATTTTGTTGTCTAAGATAATATTAAAAACAATTAGATGTTATTCAAACTTAGTCAATATTTGTTGTTTATTATTTATAGATATGTCAAAGACATTTAACGTAACCTATCTCAATTTTTAATAGCACAACTGATTATACACAGCTGTACCGGGAAGCCATATAAAAGAAAAACACACAGCTCAGATTGATTTTTCGGTATGTGTTTATTTTAATTCATTTAATTGTTTATTAGAAACATACAAATATTAATTATTCAGATCCTTCATCGTCAAGTCCAGAATATTTGTTGGAAGATTGCAAAGTCTGTAACGAAAATACATATATATCCATATTAATTGATTTTTGATTTATCTAAACTCAATATTATACACAGCATCAAGTCTAAGTTGTGGCTGATATCTAAATATTCCAAAGTGTATTGTTAGGATTTCGATTCAAAGCTAAATTAGTTTTTATTTGTTGCCTAGCAAGAACAGGCCAAGTCATTGCTGATTTAATGTATTGATTAAATATAGATTTGCTTACCGGTCCAGCCTGATTTGGTTGATATTTCGGCAGTGGACGCTCGCTTCGTGTATCTCGTTTACTTTTGCTTTCCTCTCGCAACTTTCCATCACCTTTTGTGTTTACTTTTCCTTTGGAATTCTCATATCTTGAAAATAATAAGAAAAATAATTAATTGATGTCAAAATGTTAAAATTTATAGTTAAAGGTTGAAGTCTATCCATTTTTAATTCCCTAAAAAACTAATTTAAACTGACCATAACCTATTTAGGTTTCTCTTACAGCTTTCTAGGTCAATTGGTCAATAAAGTGTATGGTTTTTTTTTTTTAATGTAAATTATTCACCTAAACCTAAAAAATTGGGTTTAGCCAACTTTCAAGCTTATACAATCTTGTGTATGAGTTAGCTAATTGAAAACAGATCTACATTTAAAACCTATTTTTGTTGTATATTGTGGTTTCGGATTTACTAATTTCCAACTAAAAAGTCCCTGCAAATTTGTTACGACAGTTCCTTTAAAACTGTCGCCTTGTAAAACATTTAGTGTTGTCATTACACACACCTGTCATTGCGATCGCGTTGCTTATTGAATCTATTATACTCTCCGTCATCTCGACGCCGTTCATCTAGAATAAGTAAGCATACTTTAACATATAAGCCAAAGAGTACGCATAAACATAAGTAGGATAATTACCCTGTGAATTTTTTTTGCTGTCTTCGTTATCTGTACGACGCCAGCTCACACTTGGAGCGACGCTTTCGTTATCATTCTTGTCTATTTGCACCTCTGACAGTTTCTCATTGATCTCCTCTGTCTCCTGACGAGCTTTATCTTGTCGGCGGGCTTCGGCTAGACGTTCTTCGATTTCCAATTCCCTAGTGGCAGTATCGACTGGCTTAGCTGATCCAAATACATTTGCTGATGATGCAGCTTTCACTTCGGTAACCTCAACAGGTTCAGGTTCCTCCTCTTCTGGCTTAGTGACAATCTCTGGCAATGGCAACGTACGAGGTTTCAAATTTAACCTGGGTCTTTCTTCAGCAGTACTATTGGAGACATCATCTCTTGAATAACGTTCGTTATTAAGTCTTCCACGTCCTTCCCTATATCTGTCACCCTGATCTGGATCTCTGCGTGGAGGTGAATAATCATTTGACTGAGTTCTGACACTGGTGCGCCATGATCCTGGTGTATTGTTTTCCTCCCGTTCCACAATCGGCTTACGATCGCGGTTGAAACCACGATCATAATTGTTGCCATAACCACTCGAGCCTGTGCCATTGTTCTGACTGTCTCGGCGCCAATTGCCCGAGTCCCTGTTATCCCTGTCACTATTGCCAAATCCTTCAAAACGGCGATTGCCCTTTTGGCGATTTTGCTGATCATTTTCATTGGACAATTCGATACGAATACGACGTCCCTTAATGGATGGATCTGGCAAACTGAGCACATGGATCAAATCGTCTCGGTTTTCCAATTCAACATAACCGAAACCACGGGAGCGGCCAGTATCGCCATCTTCTCTGGGTAACCTGAGCGACACCAGATTAATGTTTCCAAAGAATTCGTATATGTCATCCTCGTTTGCATCAAATGGCAAATTGTTGATATAAGCTATAAATGGGGGCTTGTGAGGAATAGAATCGTCATCAAATATCCGATTTGCCCGGGGAGCAGTTGGCAGCTGATAAACTAAGGGTAGTGTGTGGCCCCCATCGTCACTGTCGTCGCCGTCCAAATTTCGGACCTTCTTTGAAACTTGCGTTGTTCCAGCGGGTGTGTCACCGTTCGAAAGAAATGATTGCAACGATATGACGGTCCCCTTGTTCTTTTTACCTTTTTTGCCTGGAAAAAAGAGTAAAGCAAACTCTTAGTTTATTTTACATCATACAATAACTGCAGTATCATCATTTAATATGTATGTATGTGTATGTACCGATATATAGCTATGATGTGCTACTTAATTTTGGTTAATGCCTTTGTACATATCAACTGGAATTGTTCATATGCACGTACATGTATGTACATATGCAGGCACACATGTATGTATGTATGTATTACGTGTCGAAATTAAACCACGAGGGCATTTGGCACAGAATTTTTAATGACAGTTACACACACATCTGCACATATATTGCAAGGCAATCAGCGTTTGTATTACATATCTCTTAACCACGTACCTGTAGATGCCATCTTTACAATAATACACGAAAAAAACACTTAAATTTTGACGAGATCTTTCAATATTTCTCGCTTGCTTTGAGTAGAGTTCCGTTTCACCAGAATTGTAGTATTGATAATAAAACTAAATGTGTCGTTGCTTAACACTAATGTCACCAGTATATAAAACGTAAAGTAAAACGTCGAGAAAAGACGTAAATACTGTATGTTTTTTTTTTTTTGCCAGGGTTGTCATAATTCAATTCAGCAGTATTAATAACCACTTTTCCAACACTACTTGCACCACTGTTTAATACTGTTTGTTGTTGCGATTGAAATTGTACAATTAACGTGAATTTATGAGCATAAATATATCGTGTTATTTCAATCAATTGGAAGAAATAAATAATGGCAGACGAGGTGAAGCTTGGAATTTCGTCCGTGGGTGATTTAGAAGCAGAACTAACCACAGCCAAACAGTCGCTAGTGTCACTAAATGAGAACATTCGTCGCTTTGTTGGACGGGACATAAGGTATGTACATGCATCCCCAAAGCCATCTGCCTGTATGGTAATCATGTTTTCTTTTTAGAACGGACAAATATAAATACGAGGATGACAACAAGAGAAGCGAGTTCAACAATGAGAGACAGACACCATCAACGCGAAATGAGTTCTCCAAAAATAAGCAACGCCGGTTAAAAATTAACGATGCAAAGTCACCATTCGCCCGGCCCGCCAATGAGGAGGTACAGACCCGTGGGCCAACGCCGCGGCTCAATTCAAGAGTAATTCGAGAATTGCCATCTAGAAAGGAGGTTGTTGAGGCTCAGGGAACAGATTCCGAATCAAGGGCACGAAACCGGCGTATGTTTGGATCACTGCTGGGCACATTGCAGAAGTTTTGCCAGGAGGAGACGCGTTTAAAAACCAAAGAAGATAAAAAGGCTGAGATAGAAAGAAAACTCGAACAGCAACAACTGCAAGAGCGGGCATTATTAAAAAAAGAACGTGAATCTTTATTTTCGGATAGGAAGCGCAAACAACTCGAGATCAAACAGTTGGAGACCAAAATGGCACGACTGAAAGACTTTAAGCTATGGGAGACAGCAACGCTGCAGCAAAAGCAACAAATTCGAACAAAAGCAAAGCCGCACATATTTTACCGGCCACAGAACCACAATGAAATTACCGAGAGGCTTCTTCAGAAGAGCAGCACCGAAATAGACAGTCTTCTGCAAGGGCGACGTGATGAGTTCAATGCTGAGCTCAGGGACTTGGAACGATCGCAATACACGGACGATGAGAATGCCATGGATGAGAGCAATGCTGATTTCGAAGAATTCGAGACGGAAAGTGGCAGTAAACAAAAATGTAAGTAAATCCCTCGAAAATTCGCGGATTTGCTTATACAATTTTTTGTGCCCTTGAAAAAACACGTTACACATAAGTTTTAAAAATCAATTTATTTATACATATTTTACATAAACAATTATTGTTTTCATCGAACATTAATACAGTGAAACCTCGATATAACGAATCTGAGGGGGATCGCAAAATTATTCGTTATATCTATTGATTCGCTATAGGTACTGAAATGTAAAACCTTAGTCCTTTCAAGGGACTTAACAAAAAATTCGTTATATTGGGTTTTTCGTTATAACGAAGTTCGTTATATCGAGGTTTCACTGTATAAGAATTCAGGAAACATTGAAAATAAAGCTAACAATAAGTAGCTTGATCTTTTGGACAGCAGTTATTAATTTGTTAAAACAAAATTTTATAAATATTTTCAATATTTTTGCCGAGATATGCAGAGTCTTGCGCGAAAGTTATTTTAAATACAGTGAAACCTCGATATAACGAATCTGAGGGGGATCGCAAAATTATTCGTTATATCTATTGATTCGCTATAGGTACTGAAATGTAAAACCTTAGTATAACGAAATTTAAAGAAATCTGAAAAAAAATTCGTTATAAACATTGTTTCCACCAAAATAATGCTAAATTGCACTGAAAGGGGGTAAATATACAAAAAATAAACATTTTTTTTTTATTAGACTTTATTAAAGTAATTGGTTATTTTAGTTTGTTTGCGCAAGTTTTGAATACAGCCATCTATAGTTTGTGCAACAGATGCTATGCCATCAAAAGTAGTCTGGGGTGTAGCTTCTTGTGCCTCAAGAAAAGTTTGTAGTTTTTCAACCATTTGCTTAGCTTCTTTTGCGGTGATAACCGTTTCTAGCTCTTCTTCCTCCTCTTCTTCCTCCTCGACAACATCGACTGTCTTCGCAAAACTACCAACAATGTCATCATCAGTTAAAGGCCCCGAAGCACTAACATTGTCATCGAAGGTAACAAAATCGTCAAAATGTTCATCCAAATTAAAATGGTTTTTAATGACAAGCCATTCTTCACTGTCTTGAATACAATCGTTTGTAGCCGTAATATTTGGACTGTCGACAAAGCCACATGTCGCAAAACAGTTGACAATCGTTGATTGTTTTACGCTTTCCCATGCTTTATGGGCCATTCTGATACCTTGCAAAACGTTAATATTGCTCTTGCGCCCCTCTTCCATGTCATTGATAAAAATTTTGACCACCTCTTTGCGATAGAAATGCTTAAAATTTTTAATTATTCCCAGATCTAGAGGTTGTAGTTTCGATGTTGCGTTTGGCGGCAGAAATTGTAATTTAATGGATTTAAGCGAAGTAGGATTTTTATGCGCCATGCAGTTATCAACGAGCAATAAAATTTTACGGTTGGCTTTAGTCATCTCTTTATCAAATTTTTCCAAGTAATCCAACCATATGTCTGTAGTCATCCAAGCTTTCTTGTTTGCGGTGTAGTCCACTGGTAAACTTTTAATATTTTTAAAGCATCTTGGATTAGTCGATTTTCCGATTACCAACAATTTTCTTTTCTCAGTGCCAGAACTATTAACAGTAAATAAAATTCGTTATACCTATAGTGTTTTTTTGTATGAAAAACTTCGTAAAAACGAGGTTTTTTCAAGGGACTTAACAAAAAATTCGTTATATTGGGTTTTTCGTTATAACGAAGTTCGTTATATCGAGGTTTCACTGTAACTACTTTTTAATAGTAATTGGGATATGCTAGTCTTATACTATGACAGTTGATTGTCCAAAAACCAAGTTATTCTTGTACTTTATAAAAAATGTAATTTATAAAACAAAACTACTTGCTAAAATCTACTTATACCTTGTACTTTTGTTTTCAGGCGACAAGAATGCAAAAGAAAATAAGATTAAAGCGTCAAGGGATGATAATCCATTAAGCATGGTAGCTAAAAAATAGAATCTTTAATTTCGAGATTAATTTGGATAATCTAAGGATTTTCATTGTACTAAAAATATACTACAAAATATATTATTTTAAAAAATATAAATATTGTATATTGTTTTAAATTTCGCTATGAATGAGTGGAATATCCATTGAAACTTTGTTCATTTAAAGTTAATGCCAAATAATTAGACTTAAAGCTTTTATCCATAAAGGGTAAATGTGTGAATGAATTAAGTTTTAAAACTGGAAACCTGTTATCCTTTTTCCTCACTTTTTTAATGTTTGATCTAATTTGATTTGATTTATTTTTGCCTTTTTGAAAAGTTTTTTATGTTCATTTCTTTTTAAATTAGTTAAGTATCTATATAGTAATCATCTATACCTTTAGTTATTCCCGACTGAACATCGAATTGTATATTTTTTATTTTGTTGTGTTCAACAAGATGCATTCATTCACTTGTCAACAACAGAAGTCGCAAGCATTAAAATGAGAGGTTTAATTTTAGAATTTTAAAGAAAGCTTTTCAAAAATAACTACAAGGGCCAACTTTCGAGTGTTAGTGATGCAGGTCAAGAAGACATGAAGCGTAACCGATGCTACACTAGTAAAGACGGCTTTCCAAAATATACCGATAATATAATAACTAGTACTAAACTAATGCAAATTGTATTTAAATTTAACTATGACAACACCTAAAAGTTGTCCCTGGGGAACTCTATCACTTTGCCTTATTCTATGCATTCTTTTTTTAATGGAATATGTGATATGAGAATGGAATATCAAATATTATTGATATGGGCAAACAAATTGTGTGTATTTAAATGCAATTCAGCTACATAGATGCGAAAATGATAGATGCATATAAATCGAAGTACATAGGGGATTTATACCATATAGTATACTATGTATGTATGTATGTATTTATGTACATAGGGGATGAGCATACATACAAATATATGTTGCGATGCGGACTGACAAGTGTGGACCACGTAAAATGGAAGAGGTATCGTAGAAAATGGCATCTTTGTATGTACAAAGGTCATATTTCCAATATTTACATCAAAAGCTGCTTGCAAGGCGCAGGCGCCAGCCCCAAAAAGCTTTTGATCCCAGGTTTGCAGGTGTAATGCTCCGGAGTTGCGATGTGCTTGTTAGTTCCGTTTCGCGACTGGAAAAGGAATATTATAACTCTATTACAGTGAATTAAATTTGCCAAAAAAAAAACATATTTTTTTCGTTTCATTTATGAGATGTACACACCTATAAATGCAGATGATGATGAGCCTATAAACTGATATGATTTGACTTAAAAAGTGTTGCAGTGATTTTTAGTTTTAAATGCACAGACCCTAATATATACATACATACACATATACGAACAAAGTTATGTATGTATATTAATGTAATCACTTTCCGGAACGCCTAGAAGTGTGTGTGGACTTGCGACCGGCTGCTGTTACATGGTGTTCTTAAAAAGTTTTGTATCTACTTACCTAGGATGTATGTATGTACATCGGTAGGGGGCACATATACAGACAAAAATTCATATGCATCAGTGTACATGAATGTACATACATATTTTCTATAAGGATGCGTCTTTCCTTTTAGCGGAGATAGTCCAATAGAAAACTACAAATTTAGGATACATAAGTGAATTTAGTATGTATGTGTCTATTCACATACATACTCAATATAAATGCCCCTGGATCCTTACAAAGTGAATGTGCTAAATCTAAATCAAGTATAATTGTGTCCAATAAAAAATGATATCTTAAAACGGTCGGGCGCAAATTACTACACACTCATATAATTCTTAATCAACCAAAACATTAACCAACATGGATATAGTAGGACTCCTACTCATTTTATCACTGCATTTGAAAACAGCTTTCGGCAGTAAAGATGGTAAGTGTAGGGCATTACCTTTACAAATACATATACATATATAAGTGCCTACAAATATATATATACATACATACTAGATACACTGGTCTGAATGTAAAGTTACATACATATGTATGTATGTGCATTTACTTGAAGTAGATGTAATGTACATGGATAGCCCATTACATACGTTTCTTAGTTTTCCTTTAACTTACATTTAAACCCAAATTATGTTTTTATCTTACACACAATATGTAGATAATGGATAGATAGCCAAATATGTATGTATATGTGTACATCAGTAATTTAGTGGACATTTTATCTAAAGCGTTATTACTTTTTATAGACAAAGTTATTAAACTTTTTACAAAATGCTATCCATTTCATTAAATCTCTTTTAGTCTCACTGTATACATAAACGAACAAACTTATGTACGTCTAAGTTAGATATTGCAATTTAATAATTGGAGAAAGCCAATAAGAAGAAAAATCAATTGAACTGATAGAAACTATTTCATTTGTGCGCTATTCACATTTATTTGGTTAACCAGTCGTATAAGTGATATTTTTTAACATAACGCCCCAACAGTAGAATGCTCTCTGATGTTGAGCATCAAAAATTTATGTGTATCTTAGAAATAAGAGGAACGATTTGTTTTAGTTAGTCTCGACTTCTAACATATTCATTGGTTTCTCTGAAGAAGTTGTTTGGAAATCGTTATGTTTGTAGAACCTACATTTTTGTTTTAGAATTTTAAAGATTTATGATGGCTTAATATGTAAGCACTAATTAATACAGTTAATACTTTGACTAATTCTAAACTGAATTCTGATGGATTAATATGTAAGCACTAATTAATACAGTTAATACATTGACTAATTCTAAACTGAATTCTGAAACTGAATTTGGTTTAAAGTCACATTTTAAGACATTTTACAAAAATTATAAAGAACTATGTGAAATGTGATTATGCTGGAGCAAAAAAGAAGATAAACAGGATTTTCTTCTAATAAAAATTTTAATAATTTTGAAATGAAGCGCTGGAAGAAACTTAGTTTTTTAGATTCGGGAAGAGCAATTGCTATTATAGGATACTTCTTATAAGTACGTGTAAGATATCCTGTAGCAAACCAACCAATTGAATTAAATAATGAAGTCCATTGACATCAATAAAAATTCGTAAATGTGAAATTGTGGAAACAATAACTAAACCAATATTTAAACAGACCATTGCTAAAACCAAGTGAATTGTAAAAATGTTCCCACGAGTTGAAGCTCTTTATGGTATTTACATCGACAAAAAGAAAAAACAAATAATAATATTCAAAGTTTGATAAGTACAACAGAAAGAATAAAAGCAATTGCCGGCCCCATAAAACTTAGGTGCAAAGTTCATGGCCTTTGAGAGTCCATTAAATGTTTGTTTCCTTGGTCATTGTCGTTAAATTGAGGGAGGAGAACGAAAAGTTTTTCAATGTTGACAAATTAGACATGGCCAAATAAATATGCACACATTAAAATCTTTAATTTAATTTCGAATAATAAGTATAAAAGTCTGTCAAAAGTTGTGTTTGCCAGACAACAACAATTATTGCGGCTTTCCGCCTCTTCCACTCCCCTTGCACTCCAAATTGATAAATTTATCATGATTTTTAATGGTGTTTTTAGAAGCACTTGATTCGAAAATAGAGAACACATTTTGTGAGAGGACTTATGTTTTGTCTATAATTAAACACTATAAATACATACATATATGTACATATGTATGTATATTATAATGAAATTCCATTGTCAGTGTACAAATATAAATGGCAATTTAATGTTTCATTTTTATTATTTTTTGTAGTTCCTCTTCATCAAATTGAGTCTTTAGTTGGTGAAAATATTTACCTTCCATGCAATGTAACAACATATGATGGAGACGAACCCGTTTTGGTTTTATGGTATCGAGATGACAAAGGAACTCCCATATACAGGTAATTAAATTTTGGGTCATTTGCACAACTATTTGAACAGTACATATCTACGTATAAATATTCTCGTCTAAACCCTATTTAGCGTTGATATACGTGCTGGAATTTCAAAGGCTCCGAAACGATGGTCCGATGAATCGGTTTTTGGTGACAGAGCCTACTTTATTTTTGATAAAGAACCGGGAAAACTTTCAATTCAAAATACCCAAGGAAGTGATTCGGGAACATATAGATGCAGGGTTGATTTCTTAAAAGCTCAGACATTTAATACACGAGTTCGCCTCAATGTAATATGTAAGTAAAATTTAAATAACATATACTAGTTCTAAGATGAAACATTTAACAAACTTCACATTTTTGCAACTACCATTTTCAACATGGGCAAGTTAAATGAATTAATAATTTCCACAAAAGTAGAAACACTTGAACCGAAATTCATTCGTTTTGGGTAATTTATTTCGCACAACAAACTTTGAGTTAATAATGGACATGAATGAAACAAGTTTCCAACTTTGCCTGCTCCACAATGTTATTAAGGACAAATTAATAGGTCTAGCAGCTGATACCATTTTGTGAGAACAATTAGCAAGAACAATTTAGCTCTTTGTTAATTTCACACAGAGCCACACAACATTGGATTTAGTACGTTTTCTTGGCCTCAGACAAATATCTTAGATGGGCGCGTTTGATAATACACATAGAACTGGCGCCGGTCTGGACTACAGGACGTAGAGAGTTAACACATTTTCTAAGTTTACCGGTTTATTTATTTAAATTTTTTTTGGTGAATAAATATGGGCGAAAACAAAGTCATTTAGGATTTGAAATATATGGGCTATTGTCTTCTGCAGATTTTGCTAGATAACATTGTAACATTTAAATGTGTTTGATTTCTTTAAGCTCCACCAAAACAAGTTGTCATTCGAGATAGTGCAAATGTTGAGAGATCCACTGTGGTAGGACCATATAGCGAAGGTGACATAGTGACACTGAAATGTCAAGTTATTGGCGGTAAGAAAGAGTTTTTGTTATTTATTTTGAGTATTATTATAAATACTTCTTTCTTAGGCTATCCAATTCCATCTGTTAGCTGGTACAGAGATGGCGTTGAAGCACAATCTGATACCACTTACTTACCAGGTGGCAAAATCATTCAGAGTGAAATTTCACTAGGCCCACTTGGAAGGGAGGATCTTAACTCTCGGCTAACATGCAGAGCTGCTAACCATCCCAGAGCTTCGATTGTGGAATCCGTTGTTCAAATCGATATGAACTGTAAGTCATTTACATTTTAGGATATTATAGAGTGAAACTTATTACACAATTCTAATATTGTAATAAATTACATTTATATTTATGATTAAGTACTTTTCCAGTTTTAATTGTTTAAATTTTTTGCAGTCTCTCCTTTAAATATACGATTATTGGGTGCCCATCAACCACTTTCGGCCGGTCGAAGATATGATCTTCTATGTCAAAGTGCCGGGTCAAGACCTCCAGCGGTTATAACTTGGTGGCAAAATGGAATTCGTCTCGAAAAGACAACTGAAACTGTGAGTTTATATAATCGTATACATATATTCGGTATATATAGAAGACTTGTATTTCTATTAGACTTCAAGTGATGGCAATCAAACAACTAGTACTCTTTCAATAAGCCTAAGTAAATCAGATGCTGGAAAGTTCCTAGCCTGCAAGGCTTATAATCATGCTATACCCTCGGAACCACTCGAAGATGGTTGGAAACTGGATATTCAATGTAAGTACAGTTTTCTATTTTTTCACCTACACAATCATCTAGTAGGTCCTATAAGAAAAAACCAATTGAATTGTTCTTGGAACAATGTTTGTCAACAATAAATTATGTTTTGCAGATGTACCCGAGGCTTATGTCCGTTTGGGAACATCTCTAGATGCCAATGCACTGCGTGAAGGAACCGATGTTTACTTTGATTGTTTAGTTGTTGCTCATCCGCAGGTCTTTAGAATTGAATGGCGCCATAATGTAAGTACTTTAGTAAACGAACTCAAGTGTTATTAGAGAGTTATATCTGTATATATATATTTCATAGGGTCACCCATTGCCGCATAATATTTCCCAAGGGGTCATAATAAGTAACCATTCCTTAGTATTACAAGGCGTTACAAGATCTACGGCTGGTAATTACTCTTGTGTCGGCTTTAATGCAGAAGGTGAAGGCATCAGTGCGCCATTTCCTCTAAATATTTTATGTAAGTTTATTATAAAAGAGTTTCTTTTTATTGACATTGTCTCAATAATCTCAATAATTTGCATTGTATTTGTATATAAATAGATGCTCCCACATGTGCTCAAAATCAACCGAAAATTTATGGAGTTGCTAAACAGGAAGATGCCCAGATCAAATGTGTGGTAGATGCCAATCCCCATGATGTGGATTTCAGTTGGACTTTTAACAATTCCGCTGAAAGTATTGATGTGGCAACAAATCATATTACTCGTTCGGGTGAGTTATTAATGGCAAAGGAAAGGGGTAGGGAGCCCTCTAATCGGGTCCCAAATATATGCTCTACAGTTGTGGCTATATCTCTTTAGCTTAACAAAACATTCATAATTTGTATCTTTAATTGTTAGGAACCACGTCAATTGTAACTTATACGCCGATTACCGAACTAGATTATGGCACATTATTATGTGTAGCGTCTAATAGAATTGGAAGACAACGAGTTCCTTGTGTCTATCATATAATTGCTGCAGGTGAATTTTTTTAAAATGTGATACAAGACATACAGATATATTAGAATATAAATAAAAAAACGGCTTGAGCAAGACTTGTATAAAATATAAAAAGCTAATTTATGTTTACTATTTCATTTAGGACGTCCGGATCAAGTGCATAATTGTACCCTAATCAATATATCAATGTCCTCGCTAACTGTAACCTGTAGTGATGGTTTTAATGGCGGATTACCACAGTTGTTTATATTGGAGCTTCAAGATTCTTTCACCCACGTAAGTTTTCAGATTAATCTTGTATAGGAACCTTGTGATTTCAATATGTGTATATACAATATTTCAGGAAATAAAAGCTAATATCACATCAACGAGTCCAAGATTCACAGTTTCAGGCCTTGTTCCTGGCAGTCTATATCGCTTATCGATTTTCGCATATAATTCTAAAGGACGGTCAGATCCGGCTATTCTGAATGCTGCAATGCTTCGTATGCCGGAAAAGCAACTTACATCTGAACAAAGTAAGTCCTTTGAGAATCTAATATTAGTTGGCTTTGCGCGTACCCAAAATATTTGATGTATTAAACATTTAATATTTAAATCACAGTGCACTTTATCAATTCTTTAGCGAATAATCCACGCGCTGAGTTGCTTTTCTCTCCGATGGTATCATTAACCATTGGATTGACATTGGCTGTCCTTGTTGCAATCCTGGCTATCATACTTGCTCTTCGTATACCCTGTGCGGCAACGACAAGACGTCGACCAAAAGCACTATCTAATGAAAATGTGTCCAGAGACGAGTCTCCTGGACCAAGTGATAAAAGTACAGGCAGCAAAGATGGCGACGATAGCGATGAAAAGAACCCAGATGTAGTACCTGAAGCGATTGATCCAGACGAGCAAGTGGGAGAAGCTTATATGGTGTGTTTCACTTTATTTAATTCGATAGCAAATGATTAGCTCTAAAAAAATATCTTTGGCTTTAAATTTTAGATTGATTGTGCCAGGAGAAGGCAGCAGATTTCCACAATTGATGCCAATTGCAGTCCTAACAGAGGAATTCTTGTCAATGAATCTCTACCACAGCATGTGGGTGGTGCTGAAATGACTTTACATGCCTCCCATAGCATTGGCTATTGCACATTACGTGGTGGAATACAAGGCCAAGGACCCAATTCTCTTGGTGGACTATCAATTGTAAGTAGTTCTAATAATAATATCCTTTTAACTGCTTACGAGTTTGCTTCAAACTGATTTAAAGGGTCATAACTCTTAATAATCTACTTTTTGATTGCCTGCTGATTTAATGAATAAATATATATTGGGGCTTACCCCTAAAGCTTTGAGTAGGCTCAGACTTTTTGCGTTCAAGTCCAGTGAAGAAAACCCTCTTGATTAGTGTAGCTGGTATACCGTGCGTATACTTTATTTCTTTTCATAGATGCTATTAGTCATTGATGCGTGAATTTTTCTAATCGATTTCTACTTTGCTGCTTTCAGAATGTCACTCCACATGTTTATTCCAATTCAATTGCCCAGTGCACTCTACCCCGTCAGTCGTCTCAAGGTGCTTGGCCCAGATACAGCAGCAATTTGGCAGGAGCCAGACATGTGGCACCCATTTCGACATTTCACCAACTATCCATTCCACCAGCACGAATTCATGGACAGCCTGTGGATTCGAATGCACCATCATCCCCATCCGCTTCTAGCAGCTCCATAACCTCGCCATCCAATGCTTTAACACACCCCCATGGACGAACCATAGCACTACATCACATTAATCAAGCCCAACGAAGTAGGGTCTGTGTTGGAATTGCGGCCAATGGCATCCATTCGGTTGATCAAAACCAGTCAGATGATGAAGTTACCGTCCAAACTCCGTTAATGTTAAAACGCGATAGCACCGTATGACTATAGAAGTCTCACAGGGTTAAGGATACACCCCTGTGACTACAAATTCCATGCTTTCTGTCGATTATATTTTAATACTTTCTATGCGTGAAATTAACGATTTTATACCAATTTATTATGAAAGCAAACTAAAAAAAAAGAAAGAAAATACCAAAAATAACTAAAGATTTTATAACATTCCCCATATTAATTTTCCACCTGTATAATAATTAGTTTACAAGAATATCTTAAGACATTAAGTTAGTGTTGAGTTACCTTAATAATAATAATAATAAGCTTATGTGATTAGACAGAAAATTCATATTTTCACATTTAGTTAAAGTTAAATTGTTATTTTTTGGTTTTTCTAGTTGTGTGCTTTCTGGTTAAATGCACTAAACAAAATCAAGATTGCACGCGTTTCCAAGATGAATAAGTTGCCAAAAATAGCTTATTTATCCACATGTAGTGCACTCCTGCGTATCACAAGATTTTTATTTCAGTTCAAAGTCCTACTATCCTAAGGATTACCGCCTGGTTTTTAGAATTTGTTTTAAACGATAAACTTAGAAGAGTTCATAAAATGGTCAAACATGTTTTACTAGCCATAATAATTATGATAATCTGGGACAAAATTAGCCGAGAGCTGGCTTCGGCTATTTCAAGTTTGTATACTTTTTCGGTTCAAGGATTAATGCATTTCTAACCCTTATGGCCGATTTGTAACAACAGTGAATCTAGACCAATTTAAAGCAACCTTTTCCTAAACAAAAACAAAACAAACGGCAATTAGTTGATCAAACATTTCTATATCTGCTTTAAACTACCTATACATTTATATATCTATATGGATTATTATCATGAACGTGGTTTGATACACAGAGAAAGAACCTTTTTTTTATACTAGGGATTTGAAGGAAAATCATTTTTATGATTTTACGTGATATTAAGTATAGCCAAAAGCGGAATTTTTGAAATTTGCTCAAATAGTTAATTGTTGCATTTATATTATGTCTAAGTTTTCTTGCACTATTGTGCTAAACAAATAATATTTCTCAAACTTCACTTTCGGAAAATTCTCACACCATTACAAAAATCAAGCATCAGAAGTCTATTTTATTTTCTGAAATGTTTTTTTTTTCTCAAAATACTTTTGTTAGACTACATTACATCAAAAGCTAATTAAGATCGGCCAAATTGAGAGCTTGCAATTGGTATAGACACTTTGATATAGTCGAAGTTAAGTCCTCATAATACAATATTTATACTTACACAATTAATATACGTGTATGCGAATATGTATGTAGATGTATCCTAGAACATAAATTTAGCGATCATAAAATGATAATACTAATAAAGTATGTTCCAAAATTCAATCAAGAGTTTTTCCTTAAGGAAACCTAAATGGATTTTGGTTCATTCTTTTACATACCATTCGTATTTACATATAATGATAAAATAAAAATATATATATATATATTTAGTTCTATTTAACATAATAGTAGTAATGCATTTTAAAATAATACATTTTAATGTTGTAATTTGTAAATATGTACTTATATTCGTACATAATAAATGATAATTAAGACTGAAATTAATAACGATAAATTCCAATAATTAACGAGTTTAGAAATGACGATGATTTTTGGACTGGAAACGTAGAATTGTTCCAATTAACCGTTCATCATTTCACTTAACCTTTTATTTTTTCTATTTTCTCTATAAAAAGAAAACAAAACTTTACACAAATTTCAGTTTAACATTTTATTTAATCATTGATTAACCAATTTGTGAAGGCGTACATTTGCTTGATTTCTAAAACGCTCCTGTTTAATTTGATATAGGGTATGTCCTTTCGTATTCACATAAAATGGAGCAATTTTTTTCTTTTTTAACACGATTTTGTTTCCCAATGTATATTGCATGAAGTCTATAATCCGATTTGGTGGCTTGTTAGTCGCTTCCGTTGTCAAAGGGACTGCTTGTATTTGTGCGACGCCGTTGGTGGCCTTTTGGAATTCAACAACATGCAAATTTGTTGCATTGGCAATCGTTTGGTAGGACTTCTGTCGCATAAGGCCAATGAAAAATGCTTTAACTATATGTTGCAGATTTGTCGATCCCTCAATTTTAGCATACAGATCCTTAATACCTACAACCTTACAAATGGTTTGAATGGCCCGATGGCAGACCAAACCATAACCCTCCGGTTTTTTGAAGCAAAATATTTTCGTCTTGCCAAAACCAGTGTAAAAATCGTGGTAAATAGTTCTATTTTCACATAAATCAATATTAATTAGTTTTTGTCCCGCTCGATTTTTTGATTTTCGTAAAGCTGTTCGAACCTCTGGAGCTTTGGCCACAGAAAATCCTGCCAAACCATTGCCATTTCCGGTCACAGATAACACGGAATACCTTCGTTTCCTGCCCATATTGCCTTTCATAATGAAGACAATTTTATTCTCCAAAACGCGAGTGTCGAATGATTCGAATTCCTCATCACCAACTGCATCTGGGGGTCCAATACTACGACCGGGCATTTTGCTTCCAGACCATCCACGATCTATTGGATTAAGCTTCATCATTCTAAAGCCACCCATAGAATCACGCAGCTTTATAATATTCTTTTCTCTCTCCAAGTTTTCAGCCAGTGGCTGCTGTTGAATAAGATCATTTCCGCGGATAATCGGTGAATTTAGACCCGGCCATACGAAATTCTTTTTTCCAAGACCGATGGTTTGCCCTCTATTCAGATCCTTTGCCGTCTTTTTTCCCGTTCCCTTTCCACGACCTCTTTTCTTGCCAGCATTACTAACTGCTGTAACTCCACGCCAAATATCCTCAGCAGGTACTGAAAAAAACAAAGAAAAAAGGGGATTAATGATTGGCACTCAAGAAGTAGGAAAGAAGAGAAGTAAGAAAATTATAAAAAAAAAGCTGTGGGACTAATCCAGTGATAGAACTCGAAGTCTGCCTTGGAAGCCGGGATACCAGAAGTGAAGTCTTACGCAACTTATACAGATACGAATGTATCTGTATTTTGGAACATTTCAAAACAATAAAGACTGTTAATTTATTTGTGATATAAACTGTTTAGATATAAGCTCTCAGAACCGAATAATTGAGGGTGTTGTCTTTAGATTCCACTATTTAGGAACATGTGCACTTTTTATAAACACGGAATACAATTTATTAAATTACATACATTTGTTAAAAAAACTGGTGTTACGGGAACAATTCAAGTTCAATAGCACTGGCGGTTGGGGAACGTAAGTTTTTAAGGGAACTAGTATGGAAGTTCTCCAAGTTTTATTCAGAAAACCCCGTAACAAAGCCGAATTCATTTTTACACAAATATTATGTACAATTATTTGTCGGTCTGCAGGGTAGCCAGCGTTGCCGTTTGAACAGCTGTTCTGCCTTAGGGTGTAGTATATCGATAATTATGGCGAAAATACTAAAAAAAAATACCGAAGTCCGTTACAATTGCTGCATTTAACATTTTATATATTTGAAATAATAATAATTGTCGTTTTAAATTAAAGTTTCATTGCAACATATGAGAAAATCCTTAAATTTGTTAAAATTTGTTTGAAAGCCTATGGGATTTTGAGGTGTAGTCAAAATAAGAAAAAAAGTATAGTCGAATAAGAGGTCTATAGTATAGATTCGTTTAAATATTATTACGGTTATTAAATGTTCATCATTTTGATAATATATCAAATTGATAATATATCATATGTACCAGCTGCAATGAGTGTACAAAAGATAAACAAATCTTATAGTAGCAAATTTGTCAGTTTTGTTGTTCCATACTCGTGATAAAATTAGAATGTACTGCACAAGTCGGTAACTATTAAAATAAATAATAGTCTATTTACTTATTTATCGCTATTAACTGACATTAAGACAGTTTCTGTGACTGCCTTACCGTCAATATTAACTAATCTAATATGTTTTCTAAGACAATTCTCAATGTCTGTGTACACGTATTGAGGAAGTGCTGCATTGAGTGCACATAAGATAAAATGCCGAATAACCCCGACTCCACATTCACTCTATAAGTTAGTGTGTCAGACCGAGAAGACAAAGAGTGGCAATTGTCTTATCAGCCATGGAAGAGAGCGGCAAGGGCAATTGTTTTTTGCTAGCATTTGAAGTGCAAAACGCACTTGTTAAAACAAACGATTTTTCATGTTTTGCCAGCTTTAGTATACACATTCTTATACGATGATATAGTAACATGTTCCACAACAACATTATTTTTTATCGAAACGTCTCCTCCAGAGTGGTGGGAAGAGGGTTCAGTACAATTTCATTACTTCATTATTGACACAATTGTTGGTTGGCGTTCAAAGTAATATTTGCTTGCGAAATTTTTATTTTTAATATTGAATAGTCATGAAATTTTCATACATTTCAATTATTTTTTTGGTTATCTAACGATGCAATAATATTAAGCATAGAGTTAAAATTTCATTGAACCTTCTTTTTGGCTTCAATACGTAAGAGACTAGAAATAAATGCATATCTTTATGATCTAATCACCTATAAGGACAATTTGTTTTTATCAAATTTGTTTACCAATTTGCTGACTAATATTTGCTGACCATCTGTCAAAGCTACTTAACTTATTTTTCCTTCAACCGCATCTTTCCCAGAAATGTTGACTCATTGTCGAAGTTATTTTGGGTAAGTAAAGATGACAGACTATTAGATCATTATTAGTCATTTTTTTTTTGTTTTTGGTGGTATGCAAATGCAAATGACTTGACCTTCAAGATGATAAACATCGACCCACAGGAATATTCATTCAAAATTGTCCAGGTCAGATCGGATCAGTCATTAAATTAACTTGCTTCAAATGTTAAAATTGATATCAATTAAGTCAAAGAAAAAGTAACTACAATTCACATGGGAAAAACTAGAAAACGTCAAGCATATAAAACGATGCCATAAAATTATTATGCGCAGTCATTGTGGCGCCTCCAAAATATAAGTAAGCGAATGCTATGAGCCTAAGCCGGGGCAGACTGCCAGCTCCAGTCTAGTCCAAAGTGTGGCGGAAAAAACCAACCCCTTAGGGCGCCACATCCAAACATTCAACTCTGTTAGAATTGCGTCAGTGAGAAATGGTTGGAATTAAATCAATAGGACAACGACAACTCCCACAACACGGAAACTGGAACAAGTGTGCTTGAAAAACAGGAGCGGAAATTTGCATTTTCGGCTAACCCTACTAAATATCAATGAAATATTTAGGTCATCTTTTTTATGGCATTGCTTTTTATGCAAGGACATTTAAAAGGCATACGAAATGCGTTTTCGACAAGCATAAATCCACATGATCGATATTGTGTTTCCTTGTACAATTTATATTAATTAATTGGCATTTCCTTGTCGTTTTCATTTTGTTGGTTATTTTCAGAAACATAAATAAGAAAGGATGGCATACTTTATGAGAAAACAGGAGTTAAGTGGTCAGCTTGTTGGCTAGGTTCTTAACGACGCCGAATTAACCTTGGGAGCAGCCCTCGATTTAAAGTAGGTTCCAAAGGGTGTCAGATTTTTTAAGGGTTTTAATCTTAAAACTTAAATGGATTCTAGCTATTTTATTTAAATTTAACTAGCAACATTTTAAAAAGTTTTAGCAAGTTTCTTCAACATTTAAAAAAAACATATTTGTAAATTGTAACCCAAATTTGTGGCTTTGGTCTATGGGTTTTTTAATGATTTATAAAAAAACGTTAGGTCATTCATTAATGATTTCAAAAAATTACTCACTCAAGTTTGTTGTTTTATAGAAATATCAATGTGGTGACGATTTATTTGTCATTAGATCGAATTTCTTTAAGACTTCTTTTCTGACCCTCTTAATATGTATTATGTTTGTAAATATTTCAAGTGTAAAACATAATAGTACTTACTAATTCAACAGCAAATATTGCAATTAATTGTTTACTACTGGTTCGACAGAACAACCTACTCAACGTATAGCAACATGTTTGATGTTACTTGCACTGAGAGAAACTGTGAGCTACAAAAAGATTTGTTAACAGTTGCATTTATTTTTATATATTCTATATCTCATTATAATATAAATTTATTTTTTGTACGTTCGTTTGCGCAAACTAATTGTCTATGAGGATGGATTTATTTTATAGTATTTTATATTATATAGTAAGTATTTCTGGTTTTCTAATTGATTGAGTTACAATGACAACCTTGACTATCGCAGATAGTTATAAGACTTCTACAACATCAAGAATATTGCGAGAACTGATTTGTCGATTAATTTATTTTTCCAAACGATCATTATATATCAGATTTGTGATTGGAATACTTTTTTAAAAAGTTGCTAACACTAATAAAATTATTAACGGACAATGCTCAAACTTATTTTTTTTTATTTTCGATTATTATGTTACTTCCCAATTCTCAAACTTAGTTTTCAAATTATTAAATTGATCTCATTAAAAAAGATATGTCATATTGTATTGGAAAAATGCTGCAATCTAAATATTAAAATCATGTCCTTTTGAAAATACTCAAAATATCATAAGAAATGAGCTACGCTTACGCTTTGAAGATAAACTATATCCAAGTACTGAGTCGAACTGCAAATATGTGTTCAAACTTTATTTAGTATAATATTTTTTTGCAGTGCATTAAACAGCTGTTGCCTGTTTCTTTTATAAACTCGCTCTTATTTCGCGGGGCTGTTTCTCAGTCGAACTCGAACAAAAGATTCGAACTCGAACAACGTTTTTTTTTGTGTTAATTTGAATTTCGAGGTGGGCGGTTGTGCTGTCGGATGAATTTTTTTGGTTTATTTTCGTAAAATAGTGAATATTCAAATATTTTCTACTTCTAAAACTAGTCGCGGATTTGTCGGTATTGAAGGATTTGAAGGTACTGTCGCGGATTTGTCAACGCGAGTTGCTCTGGCTAAAAAATATATCGTTATTTTTTTCATTTGGTATTGTTTTTGTCCAACAGTCATTGTTATTACGCTTATTTGATTAAGAAACGAAATTTAGGTAAATTATTGTTATCTCTATGCATGTGTGTGTCTATAAGGTGTGTGTGTGAGTAGTGCGTGTGTTGTGCGTGTGTTGTGCGTTTGGCAATTGGAAGTAAAGTGGGCGATATTTTGTTGGTGGGCGTTTTGTTTGCTATTTAGAATAAATGTACAATTCTTACTACTGAAAACTGGTTAACAAATCGAGATACCATTGTACTCGGTGCCCATTTTTTTTGTTAATTAAAATTTTCATTTGCTTATGGAAATTTAAATATAAATTTGTTTTATGCCATTGCCATTATGCCAGGCAGGCAACTAAATTAAAATGCGTTTTTATCAATTTGCATTTACCTCGCTGTAATCTTAATCAAATCGTATACTAAATATATAATATATAGTGCTAGTAGAATCGGAAATCAAAAGCAATCACATTATGCTGAGGTTAAGTGTTTAGCTTATTGCAATATTTCGTAAAAAACACTTTTACGATAACCCATTTCTTTGTGTAGTTTCTTTGAGATTGAAAAAAAACAGAGAAAGAAAAGAAGTCAAAACAAATCAATGAATCAATATATCTCTACATATCTGCAAATACAAGTGGATTCTTCTTCCTCAACTGAGGTGAGTTTGTGCAATCATCTAAAATTCATTTCAAGTGCCGTGCCGTGTGGAAATGTCTAGAATTGGCCTGCCCCACAAGTTGCACTCCCAAATTTATTGATTTGCCAGCAAAAACGAAATTCGTCCTTTGCAGCCTGCAACTCTGCCGGGTTGGGCTCTTTGCAGTGCCACCAACTGCAACGAAAGCACAAGGACACAGCTGATGATGCGGCAATAACTATGCCTGAACTTTCAACCTTTTCCCCACCGACCAAACATCTGTTAAATGCTTTTGCCATGGCAAACAAGTGTCTGGCCATTCGCCGACAACGGCAGCCACAGCCGCAACCGCCCCGAGGCAGAATCGGTGCGTGGGTGTGTGGGGCCTGCACCACAAAGGTGGTGTGGACCACTTGTTAGTTGTGCAGCGTGGCTCCCACTCAGCGCAAAAGAGTGGGAAGAGGGGCGTATGCCTAATTAAAAAACATGCCAGAGGGCCGGTCTAACAAGAGCTACATACAAATATCGTACCCTAGCGAATTTAAATTCTGAAAGATCGTTCCATGACATGCTATATATATAAAATGTTATCCAATGATTTTAATCAAGTTTGGCAATATCGTTTGTGCAGTGTGTGCAGTCAAAATTTCAACACTACAACACACAATATGTGATTAGTTTGAGTTGAAACTGGCCAATATTTGCATTTTCTTACTCTTCAAGCATTTACTCCAATTGTTGTCTAGCGACCATTTGGCCATATGGCCAATTCAATCCTTTGTTGACCAACTTTTTGGATGTTTGCACAATTTTTATCGTAAGTGCCCAATCATGCGGCAATTAGCCACAGTAAAACTCTTGCAAATTATTTTGGATGGATTCTCGATCCCAAGCAACGTAGGAAGTGTCTTTAGTTTTAAATAATAAACCATGTAACCTAAACTTAATGTTGTAAAGTGTATTTATAATACTTGTATGCTAAATTTATGAGATCTTAACGAATTTTCCTTAAATATTATTCTTGGCTGCCATTTACCCATGTTTTTAATCGTCCAGATCCATCTATATAAAAATTTCGAATTTTTTATGACTAATCCATAAAGAAATATTTGAAAAATATTACTTTTTATGGCAGTAGTGCACTTTTGCCAATGAGCAAAAGTATTTTAGCAAACATAGTATGAAATTCTACTCCATTCTCTCGTATACGATACTCAAGTAATTTAACACTAGAACGATTTTGCCGGTTGTATCTTTCAGATATGCGCATTTTTGTAATTTGATAGAGGCTAACAGATAAGAGGGGGAAAATTGTGTAAATCACATGCCAAAAATGCTAACGGGATCGCCTGTAATATGTTATAGGAGTATTCCATGCATATATACAGGGCGGGATTTAGAAAAGTGGTGGACTGGGATCCAGGGACTAAATGACCCCGAAGTAATATTCGTTTGGTTTTGTCAAACTCTCTCTGCTTGCTCTCTTCATAAATTCCGGCCCTGTAAACATAGTCTGTACATATGTGATAGAATATTGCATCCGGTCTTATCTCTTTATTTGATTTTATTTTGCCATGAGCTCATCGGCGGCCTCTCGGTCTTTCACAGGTAAATAGCAGCAGCATTAACAATGATCTCAAATTTCCAGTTAACTATTGGGGTGGCTGATAGTCAACCCCCACAGAATGAAGCCAATAACATCGATATTCCATTAAATACCACCATATTTTTTTTTTTTGTTTTTGTGTTTGGCGCGTGTTTTCGATTTATTTAATTTTAATTGCTTTTATCGAATGTAAATAAGTTTTGCTGGGTTTTAAAATTGCTTTTAATGGTTAATATTGTGTGATTTCTTTTGTACTGAAATCTCTTCTATGGCTGCCGTTGCTCGTTTTGGTATTTGCATAATTGCATTTATGAATATAGGGCTCAAAGAGCCATAATGGAACCCCTTTTCAGTCTACTTGGTTGTCGTGTTGCATTACGCGCTGTGGGGAGTGTTCGTTGATTGCTGTTTTTGTTTTTGTGGTTTTCCTTTTGGTTGGAGTACGGTATTCTAAATTTTCCTTTTCTCTTGTTTTTGTTTGTGGTTTCACTACCTTTACTTTTAATTTGCGTTTTAATGAAAAAAGGGGACAAAAGTATTCAGCTATTCAAGAATCGAAGCCATAGAGTATTTGCTATAATCGAAATGTTTAGAGTAAATTCCAAATAGGATGAGTATTCCAAAGTGTATAGAAGGTAAATTCTTAGGGCATTGAATTCCCCTCACGGTAATTAAGATAACCGTTTATTGTACAATTCACACTTTGTGATTTTATGTATAGTTTCCCTTCCTTTTTGTTTTACTACATACACAGTCTTTAAGGCTAAATTTATGCCTCTTGCTTCCATTAATCATTAGATAAGAACAAAATTATAATGGGTTGTCAGCAAAGACCCCTTTTTTAAAGAGTATTAACACAATCCAGAACTATTTGGAATCATGGGACCCTAAATTTATAGAAGCTGCAAATGTAAATTGTGGCGAAAGTAGTGCGTGATATTTGTCGCCTTTTTCTTTTGTTTTGTTTTTCTACTTTTAGGTGGTATATATACTTGTACATTTTTATGTATATACCTACTTAATGAAAAATATTCGAAAATGTATAAAAACGTACACCTTCAAGGTCGGCAACATCGTAAAAATTCTGTTGTCGTGTGTTCAGAAGAAACACATTTGTTTGCCATTAAAGTTGAAAGTGTATATATGTATGTATATACAGAATGTGCATATATTTGAATGTATTTTCTGAATTAATCATACATACATACTTTTTTTTCTCTATGACGAAATACTATTATGACTTCTTATTCGTTCATGTCTGTATGATTGATAATTTAAACAAAATATGTTGATTTTTATATTAGAGGGGTAAAAACTTGACAAAAATGAAGTAAGTAAGTCGTCTCGCCGACTTAGGTATACCATACACCAGTAAAGCAAATATTTCAACTTTATTAAACAAATGCATTTTCACATTCTTTTTACAAGCATATCTTAGTATCTCGCTCACTCAATCATACGAGCACCCTAGCGCCCCCACTAGCCAACGGCCAACTCCGGCCTTATGGAAAAACGTTTATATGCATAACTCGACTGTTTTTTGTTCGATTTTGATCAAATTTGGTATTTTGCTAGATATTAAATTTAAGTGTGCCAAATTTGATTGCATAAGGTAAAAAAATACGGGAGATAATAAAGTTTTTCAAATTACGGCGGCGGAAAAGGGCGTGGCAAAATTTTTATACATACAAAATGTGTGCATTTACTGGAATAGTTTTTTAGATAAAAGCTTTTTTTAAATTGCGGGGGCGGAAAGGGGCGTGGCAAAAATTTGAAATAAACTTGATCACTCTACATACTACACGAGTCTACATACCAAATTTGGTGGCTCTAGCTCTTACAGTCTCCGAGATCTAGGTGTTCATACGGACAGACGGACGGACGGACGGACGGACGGACAGACGGACATGGCTAGATCGACTCGGTTGTTGATCCTGATCAAGAATAAATATACTTTGTGGGGTCGGAGATGCTTCCTTCTGCCCGTTACATACATTTTGGCGACTTTAATATACCATTTCACCCTATGGGTGTATGGTATAATGACAGATGACAAATCAGAATGCAGAAGACAAATGCAAATGAAAGTGCTAAATGAAGATGAATGGTTGAAGGAATACCGAAAGAATTATAAATATGAGACTGCATAATTTAGTCGAATTTCCAGTTAACAACTGGAGCTGTCAAAAGTGTTTGACATTTTGATTTAACTTTAACCAAAATGTGAGTATTTTAATAATAGTCACCTGCAACATTTGGCGCGTAACTAATTTGACTAAGCAAATAGAATGGGCTTTGTGATACGTGCATGTTGTTTGGAAGGGAGTCGGGGTGTATGGGGGGGATATTGTTTTTGAAGGCCACGCCTCCTTTCGTCACACCAAAAGCGTATTGCAACGCTACGCGGCCTTTTGTGTCATATCAGCGGAACTTCATCAACTGTCAACCGGGGTCACAAAAGAGGGCAACTGGGCGGCATGTGACAAACACGCCATGGCATGACGTTAAATTTTTATGCGTGTTTAACTAAAGATACAATTTCCTAACGACAATTAGATACTCTATATATATAATAAGATAAGAAAGTTGTGGAATCATAACCACTGAAAACATTGTCACTTTGTCTCCAATGACACATGAATTTAGACATATATTTTGACCATTCCAATTGTATAGTGTATGATACGCTTGCTTGAGTTAGGGAATCAAGAACATCAACTATAAATTAGAAAAGAAAACATACGAATTTGTTGCAGTTTCAAGTGGTAGGTGTAACCATAAGTTACTCACGCAACTCACAAGAAAATGAAACTTCTCTAGATAAGCCTAAAGATAGTGACTATTGTGTGTGTGTATATATGTACATATATGGCACAACTTGGACTAGAACTATACATAGTCCATATGTACCTACAAATTACAAACAAAGTCATGGGGCATCAACCAAGGAAAAACATATTGGTATACGTATATATACAAACCTATAACTTCTGACATGGCATATTTATTAAGTTAATTACTTAAATTAAGTATTTGTCATAAAGCAAACACTTTAGAACTACAAGCTAAGATAGTTAAGATGCAAAAATTGTTTATCTAAAGGTAAAAGAATGCAAAAACATTATATATATAAATCATCATGTCAGACATGACAAAATGCATTATAACCAACAATATTTTATCACCATTCGGTAGTTAAGGGAAATAAGGCCCTATCTAAGCTATAACCTTGAATTGCTATCATACCCATCCACCGAATTACGTCATGTCCAAATGTTGTCCAGCCCCACACACACACACACACACACACACAAGCATAGAGCAAATGACAACAAAGTGTCATAGAGACTTTTGGGCAGCTTTTATTGACACAGAATTGAAACGCAAAGGTAATTAACTCAACC
Organism: Drosophila willistoni; assembly: GCF_018902025.1. NCBI lineage: Eukaryota > Metazoa > Arthropoda > Insecta > Diptera > Drosophilidae > Drosophila > Drosophila willistoni. Next base: position 6,103,705 of record NC_061086.1, read on the forward strand.
TTTGAGCGATAAAAAAAAAACCAAAACTAAAATAAATAAATATTTTCAAGCCATGAGATACTAGTACTTATTTTATTGATATCAAAACTAATTCTTTTTCTTTTTGGTTGTTGTTTTATGATTTACTACCAGGCTCAAGAAGGCCCTTGGCCACTTTAATAACCTGATGCATAAGTAGCATAAGATCAGCTATAAAAATAGCTAAAGAAAATAAATTTAAAAACACATACACACACAAATATGTTTAATACAAATAAACTAAAAAAATATAATTTTCACAACAAAACAACATTTCGATTTCACCTTCATGAAGAATTTGATCGAAACATATGGAGAAATAACGCAAGAAAAATGTTCATGCTCAATTTGGTTAACATTATTTTCGGTAAATTTGTTAATTATTTTTTATAATTAAAATGCCATTTTTGCCTATTCGCCCAACGCACATTTCTCCCCCGCCCACAATGCGACGATGATGTCACTATGTGTTATAAATTAAACAGAATTTTTAAATATCTACGTAGGTGTTGAAAAACAAAGGCAAAAATTTGGGGAAATTCAATAATTTCTTTGTCGGTACTTGCCAATTTTTATCACGCATCTATTTGATTAGTTTCTTCTAGTTTTTATGCCAAATAAAGTGAGGGAGAGAGAGAGAGAGAGAGAGACAAAGACTCGCGCCGGATATTAAGCGGGTTTTTATTTTATTGAAGATACATCGAAATAATCATCATAGAAACAAAGTGCGCTGAACTTTTGTGGGGGTGTGTTTGTGTGTGTGTGTGTGTGTGTGTGTGTGTGTGAGTCACAAGTAAATTGTTTGTTTGCCTCTTTTATGGGGTCTCGTAAAAATGATTTCTATGTACAAATAGTACTTACAAAATATACAATTTCATGTTTAGATGTACGCCACGTGCAATACGCCAGCTTATTAGCAATTCAAGCTCATTATGTTGGCGCCAAAAAATGTTTGATGTTTGCTGCTTCCTCGTGAAATATCCAGATTAGCCACACATACACATATACATATACATATATATTCACACATATGTACATAAAAACCATTATGATTGATCTGTTTTTGTGACTACCTCAAAAAAAAAAAAAATAAGAGATGCCGAAAAAAACAACACTAAAGCTGCTGTGGTGACCTACATTTATTTATTTATTTTCAATATACATATATGCCTGACAGACAAAGGAAGGCATAATATAAGCCAAGACCTTCGTCAGAATGTGCCGACTTTGTGATACCTATTAGCAAATATTTGCCTCTATAGTCATCTAAACCATACACCTCTTTGCCAACAACTTCATCATAGACCTACCTTACCACACAGACTTTAACCAAGGTCTTCTTTATCTGTAATATGGATGTCTATGGAGAGCTTTTGCATATTCGCAACAGGGTATAAGAGACGCCATGTCATTTGTAGTGAGTGAAATATTCATACTTATTCATGTTATTCTATTCTATAGTAGCTATGTCAAATGTGACAACGATGACGTCGTCGATGCTTGGCAACTGAGAACAAAACAAAACAAAACAACAAAAACGAAAGAAAATCGAAAGAACTGCTATTAATTCAGACTGACATAGGCGCAGCCTCCGTCTACGTCCCCTCCCCCATTCACACAAATTTATTGTTTTGTTTGTGCTGTCAAGTTGACTTCATGATCAAATTCGCATTGTGCTACGCCGCGTATACGTGATGCTGTAATAGCAAGTGCAGACAGGTCGCAGTGTTGAACTGGGTGGGCGTTTTTTGCATTTTGTATAATTATAGCATTAAAACCTATGCAACTACGTTCGTTAGTGTCAGACCAAAGCAATGCAGAGGAGAGCATATTACTTTTAAAGGCTTACTATTCAAATTGTTGACACTTTTCTGGCATATTTGAGACAATTGATGGCTACAGGTGCAGTATGTGATTTTAAGGACACGAAATTAATGTTGGGTATCAAAAATATCCCAATTTCAATTAATGGAAGTGTACCTTATCAGGGGTTTTGCAATCATCACAAATTCGATAACAAGACAACTAACAATAGGCCAAAAAAAGCCAAATAAACTAAGATTTCCTTTATATCTTTCCCCTACCTCTAACTAAAATGTAGTTACTAAATCAACATCCTTTGCCTTTCAATTTGGTATTAAAGCTTTTAAAACTTGACAACTATTTACTAAAATGGCTCCTTAGTTCCCCTGACTTACATATATCAGAATATTTTTTTGTATGTATGCATTTCTAATTCTACAATTCTTTGTCTACTTCTTAAACTAGACAAGGCTTAGTTTAGAGTCATAAAGGCATGTTAATTGCCATAAACATTTCACGTCATGTTGATTAAGAACAAAAAGTAGTTGTCTTTTATGACTTGCAAATTTTCTGGCCAAAATTAAATAAAAATTTTTCTGAACAATTTAATAATTTAGATTTAGATAATGTCTTTTAGTGCACTCAGGCATATCTGGATAATTAAAAAATTTGTGCAAATTTTCGCTTCATATTTGACATAGACTTTGTCTTCTGTTTTCTGTTGTTACACGGCTTCCAAAACCAAGGTCAACTAGGGGACAGAGAGTTAAAAATTTTAACTAGACAACAATGACAACAATTACATAATTACCAACTTGTGTTTAACAATTAACCCAACACTCCAAACACAATGATAATGGGATATCATTCTGTGATAGTTTCCCGCGTGCCGGCAATTTGTTGCTTTGATTGATGACACTCGAATCGAATTAAACATTCGAAGGGTATTCATATAATGTCACCAGATTCTTCATTACTGTCCTTAACATACAATATTTATGCTCATAAATAATGATTTAATGGAATCTCAATTGAAGGTTGCGGTTACAAACAAACATTCTAAGGGTTTTTTTTTTGTTTTTGTTTTTACTATTTCGTTTAAAGTGAAGGCCGTTTACAGATTTAAGTCAATAAAAGTCCATTAAAAATGCATAATAGTAACAATTCTTGGAGGTTTTTTTCTTATGGAATGGGTTATCGATTGAGGAAGTGATAAAGTGGGCGGGGAACTAACTAAGGGGTGGGGTAGACATTTAAAGCGCGGGTCATGCCAAGTTCAATGATTATTAATCAAATGCCACTTTAATTATGTATGTGACTGTGTCTGCGTGTTCTTCTAGTTATAACTCAGATCCGACATATTCTGACTCTTTCCGTCTATGGTCTGTGGCTTCAATTAAAATTCGTTTCGCTTGTGGCAAGCGTTTTCGATCAAATTGAACAACTAATAATAAATAAAAAGAGTCAAAAAATTGAACTAGCGTTTTTGGCATTAGAAAAGACGATGCAGGCATCACCCTTTTTCTTTTTTTTTTCTTGGGAGGGGGTTTTCTGGTTCTTAATCGAATGTCAAGTATGAATCCATTAATGAGTCTTCATCGCAGACCATTTCATTTTTGATGGCCTTTCATCGACACAATTGAAGCAATTTCTGTGTAGATTCTCTCGTTTATTACGTACAATAAATATCTATAACTATATATGTGTATGCATAATAAATGTCGGTCCGATTTTGGTAAAGCAATTTGTATCTTCAAAATTTCTTTCAGATTCCTCTTATTGCAGTCCATGCTGAGCTTTGTTCGTGCTCGGTTGATTCGGGTTTTGTTTTTAATTCAAGTTTTCAAACATAAATAGAAAAGAAAACAAAAAACATAATTCGTGGGTGCTTTTTCGGTTGGTTATCTTAACGGTTCGTTGTGTTGGTTCTAAACACTAAGTAATTTGACATTGAACTTGATGCTTTATCTCTATCAAAATACAACAAAAAACCAAAAAAAAGTCAATACATTTTAAACTGGCCAATACAAACAACAACAAACAAACAAAAATGCATGCATTTTCTCGTAAACAAGTTTTTTTTTCTCTCCCCCTTTGTGTGTTTGCATTGCAAATTAGTTTTCAATTTAAAGCGCAAATATTGACAAAATGACATCACAAGACCCAAAAACTAAAAATTTGTTGTTATTTGACACAATATTTTGGTTAGACAAATAGCTGACAACTAAAATTATTATACAATAAGTGTGAATCTTAACAAATCCCGAAGATTGTTTAAAAAAAACTAGTCCATGTACAATAGTTTCTACTTTAATTCTAGAACAACAAAAAACATTTCATTTGTGAGGTCATAGAACTCAAAATGACAAAAAAAAAATCAATCCAATCTTGAAATCCATTAAACATTTTATTAGCCACTCTTTATTTGAAAAAAAAAGAAATGACGAATCATTTTTATGACACTTTCACACATGATCTACTTAAAAAAAATATTTGAATGTATTAGAATAATGGCGAGTGCTGAGAAACTTAATATTTTAGTGGAGACTTTTTTTTTAGTTTATGGACATTTTATTTGGCAGACAATTTAAATATTTTCGGATTCATTGTGGGTACTGTGATGAATTTCGATTCAAGTTTTTGAACTTGATCTTGGAAGTGCTCTTTCAAATTTGGCCATTAAAAGTTTTTAATTGTTTACACATTAAATATTTAGCTAATAGAAACGAATTGAATGATTAACTGACCTTAATAGTTTTAGAAAAACCACTTGGAACAGATTGCCAAAATACACCCATGATCTTGTCGTCACTTTATATCATAAATATTTTAACATTTTATAGTTTACCATTTAAAGAAGATTATAAGGAAAAATAATTAAGGTTTAAGGCAATTGTTTTTGCAGTTTTCTTAATGTAATGTTTTTTTCCATTTTTTTTTTTTTTTGCTTTTAGGCCGTAAAATTAAATATTACCGTTGAAGTATTAAGTAACGCCAAAACTAAAACAACACAAAAGCCGACAAAAATTAAAGCCAAGCCAAGAAGAAAACACCCGGGACTATTTGCGAATTCTCCAGAATTGCCACGAGCTGTAAACTGTAAAAGGATTGAGAATCAGAAGAGGAACTTTTAAGACAAAGTTCTTAAACATTTCCGTACAGTGGGAAGAGAGTGGACCAACCAAGTGGATCGTCTGCTCATTTGTTTACAGAGGCAACAATGCCATACGGACTCGCCGCATACCACAATGCACTACCATAATCTCTTTCTCTCCATAAGACAGAAAGAAAACAATATTTTGAGAGTACCAATCGTTTGGGTTGTGCAATCGCAGAATAAATTCAAATAAATAGAAACGAGAAGCACTAAATCTTGGCATAAAAATAACTAAAAATCGAAGAAAGAACGCGGAAGGGTGCTTAGGTGTCGAGAGCATTGGTCAGGGCAAGAGCCATATACAGATACACATACAAGCCATAAACTACATATTGATACCGCCATCCAACAGCCTCCAAGCACGAGTGGGGCAACCAGGAATAGATATATACATAGCATAGGTCGTGGACAAGTCGTTCAAAGGCAATCGCCGCATCGAGGTGTATACACTTGGCACCATGGAAGGCGGCTACGTTAACGAAGGTGAGTCCCCATAAATCTTTCACTCCGATATCGAACTAACCGCAATAGCTCTAAGTATCTGAAGTGCTTTTTAATTTTCACAGTTATTAGATAGCTTTCATGTCCTATATTTTATGGGCTGTGCTATGATTTCATTACACTTGCAATTAATTCACATTATCAAAATTTCTTAATTTCAAATATTTACATTTACTTCTACATATATGTACATATAAGTAAGTATGTATGTGTGTTATGATAATGTTTTATTAAAGATAGCGTAATGCTATTTAATTTGTGTTCAACTTGATATTTCAATTTTGAATGATTTTTTTGTGAAATAAACAAAACAGTTTTCTTTTTTGTATTAAAGAAAATTGCTGGAATCCTAGTTAGTTTTAGTTAATAATAAACGCAAGGTCTGAATATCATGAATTTTGGCGTCTATCTTTAGCATTAAATCAAATCGGTACAACTTCTGAAAAGTGTTTTTACTAACAACAAAATATAAGTAATTTGAATCAAACGTTTTTGTTAGCCGGTTTCTGGACAACACGAAGAATAGGATTGATATCAATCAAAAAGGTCGCCAAAAACAGGAGCATAATAAGTATTTCTTTTATTCCTCATGCCGATAATTGTTGTTGATTAGGATTTGCCAAGACCCAAGAGGTTTAAAATAATTGTTTTTCTTTACTCTTTATTGACTAAAAATCGTCATATCAGTTCTAATTATGTATATATGCTATAGTGGTTGATATTTTTAAGTAAAATCAATAGTACTCCATATTGTTTAATGTTTAATTTTATGTATTTAGCTGATCTTGTTTTCTTGTTATTTGCCATGTTGATTTGATTTATGATTAACAATCAATAGCATTTTAGTATAATGTATTTCTTGATTCATTTCTTGTCGTTTGCTTTCTTTTGGCACACCTAAAAATATTGCTTACACAATGCAAAAATTCATTCAGTAGATCGCCAAACGTAAAATGCATTTAGCTACAAATAAAACAAAAAAAAAAAAACAAAGAAAAAACACAAAAATTTGACTTTGAATTTTGCATTTGAGAGAAACTGCATTGGGGTAAAGGCATTTTGTTATTTTTGCACAATGACACCAAAGGTAATTTATTAGCAATACAAAATGGATTATAAACACAAATCGACAAAATTAGTTTTCATTTTGATAAAATAACTAAAAGGCGTTAGATTAAATTATTATAGACAGAATTTCTGAGCTCCATTAAGAATGGCATTTTTTAAGGATTTTTCACTAGGTGGCCAGGAGAAAAATTTTTCCTCGAACCCCCACCCAACCATTACTCTACCGACATATATGCGCGAGTCTGAAAACATTACAAGGCGGATTACTACATGGACATTTGCCCTGCCATTAAGAGATGTTCCTTATAAGTCTTTTAAGTTTATCAGACTTCATTTTGTATGAGTAGATACCTATTTATCAGTTCTGACACGAAGAAAACTAAAGTATTTGGTCTAGACATAATTGTACTCTATGTTGGACAGTGTAACAATTTAAAACGGACAGTTCACTCACTATTAGTCAGCGAAATGAGCCAATGCATCTAGATTAGCATATATGTAGACTATTTTGTTTTGGCCATATATTCTTTAGTGTATATAAATAGACAATTACGCTACCTGACGCAACTTGCGGACAAATGATGATGAACTAATATTAAATTCTTTTAATGCTTTACCCATACGTCGAATGCAGAGGATTCAGACGCCATTATGGGCGTGGAAAGTCCAGGTAAATTGAATCATTTGTGGATTTAAGTGCCATCTGCTATAAAAATGTAATATCATATCATATCTATCACTCAATTATCAAGACGAGATAATTGCTAATTGGGCGTAGGGGAGAAATGTTTTGAGGCGCAGCAGGCGTCGAAGATCGTCTAGAATTGGGGGCGGGGATATGTCATAAAAACTAAAAGGGGGCCAATCAACTTGTGATGCTCAATTACATAGAGTTGAAATGATGATGACGACTGGTTTGGCTATCCACTTAATAACTGATGGGCATCCAAGCCGGTTCTGGTGTCGCCCACATTCGTTTCAAGTGGTTTAAGTTTGAGTTCTCTTTATAGGTTCTCCTGATCGCCCAGCTCTAAGGTTCGTGTTGATTTTGTAACATTAATTTGACTTTGTTTTCTATAAGCGGATTAATAAATGTAAATCACAAATAAAATCGGTTATGAATAAAAGAATATTTAAATTTCGCACACCAAATATCAAATACGCTAACAATAGTTTTAAATTCAAGACTTGATAAGGAAATATTAAGATGATAGAGATTAAATTTGATAGTTAAGTAAAAATTATTAATTAATTGCTGATCTCATTTACATCGTCAAGAAATTTTTTGGTAATTCTTATGCTTTCTGAGAATCTTCTTGAATTGTAATACTCTTTTCAAAGTATGTATGTAAATGCATATTTTTCAAGTAGTCAACGCTTTGACATCTGTCTGCCATAAAAGGCAAAACTTGCTGATGTTGCTGCTGGCCAACCTTATGCGAATTTTAATTAATATTCATTTAGGCAGCTGGAAAAACTGTCATTCAGTTGTAGTGCTATTTACATGCATTCCTACATACATATGTTTATTAAAAATACTTCCCTTTTCTCGAACTGAAATTTAGGGCACCAGCATCAACAACTGACAACTGGCGATGATGTCATCGTCAATGAAAGGATCCGCCATGGTTGCTTGACTCTTTTTTTTTTCGTCTCATTGCATCTTGATCACGTTTCGCCAAAAAAAAAATAATAAAACAAAAAATAAAAGAAATAAGAAACGAGAAGAAAAAACAGAAACTTGAGGAACAGAGAATGAAGATAAATTTGTAGTTTTGTCGAAGACTTAGCCTTCATTTCGCCTTTTTGTATTTGATTCCGGGAATTCCTTTATGCCAGGCAGAGCATAATAAATTGCTTTGCTTTGCCTTCGGTTCAACATTCTGGGCGTCTTGATTTTTATGGCTAAAAAGAGTTTTGTTTGCTAAAGCAGATTTATTTTAAAAGACCACAAATACTTTTTGTTCTGCAATCTTAAAAATGCATACGCAAAATATCGCAAACAATCTGCTAGAGATTTTTAAAAAGTAAGTCGCTTTCAAAATACTCTATAGAAACTTATTGACGTTATTTCTTTGAATAAGACCAGTTAATTTAACTCTTTTACTTGTTTTTAATGGCTCTTTTTTAAGATAAATCCAAGTAGCAGATCTAACAGATAGTTTTGGTGGTGTAAATCAGATATTTATAGCAGAAAATCGGGAATTTTGGGAAAAAAAATCGTTGCTCGAATCAAATTTAGAGAGATAAATAATAGTTTTTAATGGGAAAATTTCCCTCATTTCATTGATCCAATTTATTAATATATTTTTTGTAGCTTTAATTTCAAATTAAGAAGTTTTCTATATCTGAAAAATATAGTACTAATCTGTCTACATTATAGTACACTTTAATGACATATAAATCAAGTTAAGTTGGTAAATTGATAACGGTTTCATGATCGTGATTACTATATAGAATGACAAATGCATTGACATACCATTTTAAATTTCCTTTTTGGTATAGAGTATATAAAAAGGAAAGTCAACTTCAGGCCATGGCCAATGCCATTTGTCAAAGAGTCGAATGTATATGGAAATCTATTAAATTTTTTAAACTAAAACAATGAATTTCGACATGGTTTGTGGCTTAAATTCCACATTGACCCTGTGCCCGTGAGTGCTTTGAACTGTAAACAAGAATATTATGAGTAACACATATGGTATATGTATGTGTATATACATAGTTTATACTAATATAAGTATACGTAAATGAGTAATAGTGTAATGATGACAAAAGAGTGTGAATGAAACGAAAAATATAACGAAAATTTATTAGCCACACATTGCTGGGCATAGGACAGCTGTTGCTGTTTACCAAGTGGCCTTCACTTTGACCTTTGATGCGTGTGTGTGTGTGTCTACGGGCAATAAATTTACTTCTAATTGTATCAAGTATTTACATAAACGAGGAGGCATAATAGGTTATCATAAATTTGCATAGACAACTTGACAGACATGAATGCGTGTTGAAGTTAACGCCTTTTGGTAACATCTATTTAAGATTGCCCGTTTAAGTCGTCAAACAGCTAATCATTTGCATTTCCTTTATTTACAGTAAGTGTGTAACACATTTCGTGAGGTGTTCAATTACCTGATATGCAAAATAAATTGCTTAATAAACTTTAAATGCCATCTAAATTAGAAATTTGATAGGTACGCCTCAGTTGAAAATGATGACTTTAGGAAACAATTTGTTCATTCGTTTTGATGGCTCTAACTGCAACATTTTACCTCAAATGTCAATTTTCATTGCCATTCAAAACAATTGGCCATCAATAATTTGTTGGTCCAAGTTCAACAAAGATCTTCCCCTTTGGCTCTGACTTCACTCTCTTGATGTTTGAGACGAACACGTGATTCGCGTTTCAATTGCATTTGGTTATGCTTTATTCCGGTTTGTTTATTTGCATTGGCTCTTTGCCTATTTGCCCCTGAACGGTTTGACCAACAAACATATAGCTGAAAAGCAATTGCAAAATCAAATATACACATATACAATATTTTAAATGACGTCAGCGTTAAACAATAAATAGTAATTTGCAGTAGCGCAAATTGATGTTGACACATTTCATCTAAGGCAATGACAATAGATCATAATTTACATATACATATATATAGAAAAATAGCTAGATACCTTGCCAACATGTGGTAAGATCTAAAGAAGGATTTCTATATATTTTTAAATATTTGTGATCCCAATAAAGATTTTGCATGCATGTGTGAGCTATTTATAGTTGCAGATTTTCAAATTATTAGCATAAGGTATCTCGAAATTGGCATTGCAACTACGCAGCCGCAGCAAAATAAACCATGTTGACGGTTTTCCCCTTCGGGACATGCTTTTATGTTGCTAAATTATGACTTTCTATTTTAGTATCTAAACTGATATGGTGCTAATTGTAAGATTTATGTAGTAAATTATAGTAAATTATAGTTTGCAAGTGTTTCCATATTAAAGCAAACCAAAATAACTTTGTAATTTCAAGCCGAAGTTTTTATTCTCTTGCCAGGTAAAAATGTTTCATTATTTGATTAAATTAAATACATTTAGCAATAACAGTTACTGTATATTATAAGATTTTGCAAAATTGTCTTAAAAATTACCTAGTTTTAGATTCGCAAAGAGAAATTTAGACAAGTTTTAATATTCATTTTTGTTCAAAATCCTGATTTTTTTCAAGCTTTATCAAATTTTTAAAAAATATAAAAAAAATATTGGAAAACTTCTTGGCCTTTTTAATATCATGATGAAAGTCATGACAAAAATCATAGAAAATATAAGTTTTTCGAAGTTTTAACGCAAGTTAAAAGATTAAATTCCAACAAGACTATTAGGATATGAAATTCGAAAATAGGATCGGAAATTGACGGAATTTTAGGTCCCAAAAGTTATTATATATGCTTAAAAAGATATTAAAGTAAAATAATCTCCAACTATATACCTAGACATATGTACGTCATTTAAATGAGTTTCATTTTCTTTTTATAGTTGCTAAGGTCGATCACCGAGATTTCTAAAAATTACACATTTGCATATATGCATGATGGCAATTTTTAGCTAATATGTCGACACCTGTAAAAATACTTTGCATTTCTCTTCCATTCTGTGGAATCTTAGTCATCTTAGTTGATCTTAAACTAAATAAAAAACACGATCTAAAGAAATAAAATTAAATAATTTATCTTAATGGCCAAGACTAAAGCCATGTAAATGAGGTTAAGTGATTTTCGTTGTAGATTTCAAAACTATTTGCTTCTAACCACCAAACTTGGCGCTAGTTTGACATGCAAAATTTGCTAAAATTATGGCCTAAAGAACCTACAAAGAGTGACCAGAGGCGACAGCACAACAGATCGTGAGTTAGCCACCGTCTCGGTTAATTGGAAATGCATCAAAGTAAACGACGATGAATGCCAAGTGATGGTATCTCTGTGATGTAAGGCTTCTCCTGGAAGCCAAATCACGTAAGCATTTGAAATGCTTTGATTGTGGCTTTAAATTGTCGGTTACCTGAGTTGCATAAAGCATAAGCCAAGAACAGGGCAAAACATTTGTCATAAATGCGGAACAGATGTGAAGGTTCTTTTTTTTTGCAACTTATTTGAAATAAATGATCTATCCATCACATTCATCTGCAACTATGTATCTACGTGACTTCTATTAACGGTGACAGGGGAATTAATTAACATTTGTTGCTGCCGTTCTGAAGTGCGATTAAAAAAAAAAACAATAAAAAACACCAACAAATGGGGGCCACTTTCCAGTAAATAAACACACTTGATTCACAATGCTGTGGATCAAAGACTATGGCCAAAATCCGAGTGAGTTCTAAAGATATTCATTATTTAACCAGTCCCATTAGCAGAGGCCATCGTTTTAAGAACTTCTGGCAAATAGTTTTTGACGGTGTGCTAGAAATAAATTTTCGCATGAACCTAAATACTTTCACGCAAAATGTATGACAATGTCAGTGCCAGGCTGAAGAACAAAAAAACAGAAAGCAAAATGAGAGCAAAATTATTTGGCTTGTAGCCAAATCAGCCAGCGATAAAATGAGCATCATAAAAAATCAAACTAGACCCAAAATAAACCAACAACACAACCAAACGTCAAGTTCAAAAACTACAAAAATAATAATAATGATAAAAAGCTAACAAATTATGTCGAATTTCCGCTCTCGATCGATCTCGGTAGAGCAATCAGTATCAATAGTGTAAATTAGCATAGTGTGGGCGGGTTGAGTTCTCACTGGGGATCTATCGCTTTTCCAACAAAGTCAATATTCCCTTCTCTCTTGCAAGGGCATGGCTTTCAAATGGAAACCCTAAAGATAACAAGTTGAAAGTAATGTGGAAACTGTAGAGCGACACTTAACTAGGTAGTACAACAAATGTTACATTGTGAAAGCCCCACAAAGAGAATCTTTATCAGTTGACTAAATCGGAACACTTTTGTCGCATTTACGTCATTAGTAGGCCTAAAGCAACTCGAAGGGCCGCTTTCTTCCTCGAACTGAAACTGGTATGTACATATGTATATCTTATCATTTCCATCGAATCAAATTGACAAAGCGACAGACAATCGCTTTGTCGTGTTTTGCTTTAATTTTCGTTAATTGTTGCGAGTTGCCTTCTTTCTTCTTTCACTTCACACCTCACCATTTTTTTCAAGAGTGTGTCATATTTAATGATAACCCATTTTTTCTCCCACCCATTACCCAATTCGAAATTGTGGGTGTATACATACATACATATATGGGTTAAATAAACAACTTCTGGATTTTACAAGTAAATTTTTGTTTCATTTGGTACTCAGATTTATGAGTCACATTGCGCAGCGAACGATAGGCTTAATTAAATTTCTTCTTCTTTGATGGCAAGACTTCAGAGAATATACAATATGTGGCCCATATGATCGTAATGGACGGGGAAGTTCTAAAGATTTCAACATGACGATGGTTAAAGTAAATCAATCCCAAATATGTAGCTGTTAAGAAAGGATTGTATTGTGAATTTTAAATAAATTGACTAAGGAGTCTATTAAGGAAAAGACCGACCTTTAGAACACAGAAATAATGGCAACTATGCATCAATAACTAGTAGTTGGAAAGTTGGTTGACCTTTTTGCAGAAACGTGTTTTGTTGTAGGGAGGAGACTTTCCTCAGTGGCATTGTTTTGCATGATTCTAATGAAGCACTCAACGTTTTGCAATTATAGTAAACTGACTTTGATTAAAAGGGAGTGGAGCACAAAAGTTTTTGCGGAAATGCCTGCCAGTTTGTGGTGTTTGTGTGTGTGTGTGTGTGTGTGTTGTTTATGAACTTCTATTACAATATGTATTGCCAGCGGTAAAGTAATAAACTATTCATTTGTTGTCGCATTTAAGAAACAAAAACAAAAAGAAATCTAAACAAAAAAATTTAGAAAAAAGAGGGAAAACTAGTCAAAAGCAAAATGCACTCTTTAATGTTTGTTATTTGACTGTTTTTTTCGTTTGTGGGGAGAGGAGAGAATTTTGGGTTAATTGTTTACATTTGTGTTTGACCCAAAGCATTTGCTTTGATTTCGACCGCGACATAAGCAAACAACTTCATTCGAAGAATTCAGCAGAAGTACAAAGAAAAAAACTGAAGCAGCTTAAAAAACTTTGCATATCGACAAAATCTCTTTTTCGATATGGTAAAATGATATATTAAAGTAAAATATGAATATTTCGAATACTATAACAGTAGAGCTATTAACTATAGAACTTAGAGAAACTTAGAACGAAACCGCAACCGGATTTTGCTACAGGTTAAAATAAATAAAAAAATATAAAATTTTGGTTTAAAATTGTTTGCTTTTATGCATGGTATATTAAAGTCGGCGTGACAACTTATTTCCTTAATTTTTTTGTCACAGCAACTTTAACGCTTAATATATAGCAAATTAAATTAGTGTCGGACAAATGATCTAGACCTAGTCTTTTAATTTACAAGCGAATTATGCTAAAACATTCCAATTAACATTCATAGAAGATATGAGGAGAGAACAACTGTTGCTTTGCCAATAAAACTGATGATGCACAATAGTTAATTACAATAAGAACTCCATCTTTAAAAAAAAAAAAAAACCCTGTCTCAGATGAAGTCATAAAAAGAATGCATCTTATAAAATCTCTGCCATATAATAAAGTTCGCTCTGGGTCATGTTTCCGGTCGAGTCGAGTGAGAATCCCCAACAGAAGCAGAAAGATTTCAAGTCCCCAAACGGTAGCAAAAAGCAGACACTACAAAGAACGGAGAGATAATTGTAATTACATAAGTATGTCTGTGCATATGTACAACATATTGTGTCAACTTAAACGAGGAGGGGAGAGTAAATAAACCTGGGCCTTGGAAGAAGAAATGAACAAACAACTTGCGACAACTTCACCTTGAAGTGTTGAGAACCAGCAAACGCAACTAACGAATTAAAAGGAATTTCCAACAAAATCCCATAGATTAAAATGCATTGCTGGTCGCTTTTTTTTTGGGTCACCTTCAAGTTGTCTTTGACTTATCAAACAAACTGTTGCTAATGCTGACACCTTAACATTTGTATAATACCTTCGAGAGATAAAAGCCAAATTAAGGAATGACATATGATATAATGCAGGGGTCCAATGTGTGTAATAGAAAACTTAAGATGCTTAGACAAAATGCTAAGAATTCTTATTCTGATTTGACTTTTTTTCCTTATTTACTTAGCTTTAGGTATGTATTATTATAATAATTGACAAACTACCAATTTTTGATAGGGTTTTTAAGAAAAATATTTGGTTATTGATCAGTTTTTTCATGCTAAAGTTGTTCAGCAAAAAAAAAACTTAAATATGAAAATTTAATGCTTAAAAACTGAGAGACTACTCGTTTGCATAGTAACAGACAGACGAAAGCAGACCAAATTTTATTACACATTATAAATATAAAATTTCAAGTGCTTTTAGCTTTTGTTTCACCAGTTTTGGTCTTGGAAAAATACGGAATACATTGTTAGATATTCAAACCAAAAAAAAAGAAACAATAAAAATGGTATTAAATTTTTCACAAGAGTATGAAATTCTCTTCTTATTTTGTTATATCTACAAGATATGATGGATTTGCGATCTGTGCTCCGAAAAGTAATCACACCGCATTATCGATATAGTATATATACTAGACACTCATTATACATTTAGAACCTTTTTTGGATTCAACAAAACAATTGTTCTTCTGTACTTTAACACCTTATACCACATACAAATATCTTCACATGTATTAGTGTATTTGCAGGTGCCCACATAAAATACAAAACTTGCATGATTTTCGGACTGTTCGCTTCTTTTTCTTCGGCTAATTTGTAAATTAAATTAGCGCTCATTCTCATTTTGACGACCGGCGACTACCAAATGACGCCACACAAAACACTACAAAGCAATCCTCGGTCATAAAACCTAGCTCAACCTAATTTTATATTAGCTATGCAAACGGCGAGATAAAAACAAAATAAAATAATAAAAAATTGCGCGTGCAACTTGCACGCAGAGAGAAGATTACTTTGGGAAGTAGAAGACAAAGTAGTAGATGGGCGCCAAAAAAAAAAGAAACACACACAAAAAAGAATAAGGTCACTTACAAACGCCACACTCTATATAGAGAGTATAGAGTAACCTTCGTCGGACCAAGCACTGAGGGTGAGAAGTTTACAAAAAAACCAAAAGCAACGCAATTAAATTAAGTCACATTTCGTGCGTTTGTTGCTACCTGGGAGAATAGTTTGAGGGGCTGAGGGGGGCTTAATTAAAATGTTGAATAAACTTGAATGGCAAATCATAAACTACCATCGCATAACATTTAAACAATTTTAATTAATAATGTCACGTTATGTGTTATACTATATACATTTTCAGGTAGCTTGAAAAGTAATGTCAAATAAACATATGACTTAGTTGGGAATCCACCAAAAGAATACCAATCTTAATCTAATAATTATATCTGATATATGTATGAATGTGCCCTATAGCATAGACCAAAGTGTAAAAAGTGTATTATAAATAGACAATATATGCATATAAGTAAGATAAGTAAGGGTATACAATCTTCAGCAATAAAAAATGTGCAAACTTTGCAAACGAAATTGTTGATTTTCAAGTCATTGACTGGCAATTTCGTAATACTTAAATATTTTATAGTGATATAAATACAATTGGCTGCACTTTTTATAAATTGGGGAAAAAATAAATTAACAAGCGTTTTACATTCATCAACACAATTGATAAAAATCAAATTGGCAATTTTTTGCAATTGCTTGGTTTCTCAATCGAAAATTGAAAGAAAATAATAATAATGGCATATTGATTTTACGACTTTTGATACTTAACAGAAATTCTAATCATCAAAGTGATTCGTAGATGGGTTTCTATTCCAATTGTTTATTAATACTCTGGTATTTCGCTGAAATCTAAAAATAGATAAATTTGCTGATTTGAGTATGTTTTGGAAGCTGGTGAACCAAGTCAATTCAATCGGTTCGTTGATTTTATTTTAAGTAACAAATGTGGCAAACATTTCTGTTTGTTTAAGGGGGAGGGGGCGCCTGGCAAAAGCCAAATGAAATGCAATTAACTTGGCGTTACATACACACATACAAGTTCATTTGATTGGCAAATGGCAATAGCCACAATGTGGCCGACACGTGCTAAATGCACTACTCCACCCTCATCCGTCAACCTCAACCATTCATAACACACAGTCAGTGGCGTCAACTTGATTAAATTCTTTTGAAATTTTAATTTGCGATCGCTCATTGACATCGTTTACGACTTTACCCCCACACTTTTCCTCACTCTTGCCCCCACACCCCGTAACACACTCGCACTTAAATAAGTTTTGCTTTTCATTTCTATTGGTTTCGAATTCGTTCATTACATTTTGCTATTAATAAGTCATTTAACTAAAAAGATAAAAAACAAAACCATTGCTTACATAAATTCATTTGCTAAATATATATACTGCATTTTTTTCTCTCTCTCTCTCTCTCTCCCTCTCCTTCTCTCTGTGTTTGTCTTCCTGTCTGCTTTATTTCCTCCACATCCTGCGCAGCCATCACATCCTATACAGATCCTAAACAGCCAAATGCATTAAGGGCATCCGCCATATATGCGCCAACGACAACAACAACAGCAACAAATGCGTCTGGCAACAACAAATCATTGACAAATCCTCCAATCGCTACATTTGCCCTAACAACAACAACAACAACAGCATCATCATTATCGTCCACATCACAGCCACCAAGCCCATCAGCCATTGGATCTCCTCCGCCTTCTACGGGGGGTCCTCTTAATGGATTTGTCACCAAATTGCGTAATTTTAAATTCAACGATACGAAAAATATAAGAAAACGTTTACATTTCGATTATATATCAAAGGATAGATTTTTGGGTATGTTTTTCGAAATTTCAAATAACTATGCCAATAATATCCAGGTAGAGTCCATGATTACATTATCTTATATTAGTTAAGAATTATAGTAAGAATATATGGTTACAAAACAGATATATCTACATACATATATCCAAAGGGCTAAAAATTTTTAAATTATATTAAAGTTCACTTGAATAATGTGCATTGCGGGTATAGCCCTTGAAAGAATCCATCATACTTCTTGATTTCATCGACATGAAAATATTGAAATATTGCAGGATAAAATTTTAAAAACTAACATAATTGACAAAAAGGACCACCAATTCAGCCTACGACTTAAATTGTCTATAATGTTAAAAAAATTTATCAGAAAAATAGAACGAAAAATATTTTAAATATAAAGTTTAAGCCCATCAGGTGAACCTTTTCAATGAAACATACTCAAGAGAAGAGATGAGGAAAATTTCCTTTGCCAAAAACGAGATTCTATTCTGATATTCAATATCGATTTCTCCGCTTCATCTACATCTAGATCCGCCACTGCTTTACAAACTTGGCTATATCTAAAATATCTTGGCTAAAAATATATATCCGATTGACTTGAAATATAGAAAAATGCTACCTACATGAAAAAACAAAGAAAAAAAATTATGATATTAAAGCCATATTTTGGGGGTGTGATTTTATTTCCGTCATTAATGTCAAATTTAAGTAATAGTATGCACGTACAGTGTCCCAGTTAGACTGCGGGGAGTCGCTAGCTAACTGGCGCCTCACGCATGTTATTAACTCAAAATTTCACTTCATTTAGAAAAAGCTTAACTTGCATTTAAATGTTTCATTTATCGTGGCGACTTATGCATATTAAATACATAATCATGCCATGGATGGGAGGAGAGTCTAGTACATAATATTTAAATTTACGAACGCTAATGAAAAATCAACCAGATCGGGCGAACATGTGTGCTCATTAAAAAAAGAGAAAAATGAAATGAAACTTCATTCAGTCCCCCAACAATAAATAAGCAAAAACTGAAAACGAAAAAACACAAAAAAAAAAAACAGGAAAATTTTGAAAAGCTTTCATCGAGTCGAACAAACAAGTCAACATGATTGTGAGTTACAGTTGGCCAGTTCGATTTATTTAAAACAGAAAAGAAAGGTGCTCGGTTAATTAGTTCACATCTATGTAGGTGCAGGTTTTTATTTTTCTTCTCATTTCAAATGCCACAAAACATAAATTCCATTGGTCTATTTGAAGTTGAAGATCAAAGCAGAAGCAGCCAAAACAGCGGACAGATGTTCCGGCTAAGATTAGCTGCAGGTGCACGGTTATTTGTACATACTTGTTTAAACGAAGAAAAAGATTCTTAACCTCTTTAAATTATTTAATTAAAACTGAAAAAGTGACTGACACTCCACTTACATTTTATGTACTATGTGCCCCTCAAAAAGGTCTTTGGCTAACCATAAAAAGCGACATAAAAAAGAACGCCCATTTACCTGAACAGGTACCTTTACACATATCTACATATGTATGTTCCAAATTGAAAAAGTCCAGCGAAATGCTAATTAATAATTGAAAATTCTCAGCACGTGCCTCTTTCATTGGCCAAGTTCAACAGTGGGCAAAACTTAGTACACTTTATCAGCTGAGTATCTGAAGATTTCTAGATTAGTTCTCATATCTCATGACTCGCTTTGCACCTGTTTATACTTCCTTATTCTTGTGATAAATATTATTCCTCATACTCTTATCTAATCGAAGCAATATACACTGTATACACTCTTAAGCAATATCTCCAAGTTGTCCCGTAACAATGAACATTTTTTGTCAGTTTCGTAATCGTAAACCTATACACTCTGGACGCCGGGTGGGTGCTCCTGATGGAATCCAATTACTTTTTCTGACTTTATCGACACCTTGTTAAATGGGGGCCCGTTAACATATTTTATTTCCCCCTTAACTGAATTATGCTATAAATCAGTTTGATGATTGCTATTATTCATGCATTGTAATTATACGAAAATTGTATTTGTTAAAGATAAATGCAATGGCATGATCAGAATTTTCTTTTCGTGCGTCTGTGTAAACAATTTAACACACACCCAGCATTTAATTTGTTTAAGCTATGTGAAGTGTACATCATATCCAATGTCTAATACCATTTATGATTCCCAACTATTTCAGGCGGTCAGTTAAAAACTAAAAATGGACAAAAATATGTCTTCAATGGTCCACCATCGGGCGTTTATGTATCCAAACCTTGTTTGGTTGTTACCGCTTTCATAATGGTTGTGATTCTGATATTCTCGATTCTTATCACCTATTTCGTAACATCACATGGCTTGGGCAAGCCGGAAGCCAACCCCAGGTGAGTAATCAGTTGGGTGTTTAACCCTACCCTAACCCAGAGTTGAATGTAAATCAAAATCAGTTAAGGACTATTTGGGTGTGGTTGTTGGTCAATTTGGTTATTATTAAACGTTTTTGGCAAACGGAGCGTGCTAATTGACAGTTGAACCCCATCTGACCTCAATCGAATGTAAATATAAGCAAACAAAATTATTGCTTTCGACCTCTTCTTAACTCAGATCCATTTCAAGGCGCGGAAGGGCTTGGCGTCTTTTTAAAAACTATTGTTTAAAGTATATTCCCACTTTCAGCTACATAACCGCCCAAGCTCAATCGAAGGAGCATCCTGAGGGAAATTCAACTTCAGTGGCCACAGCCCAATTTCATGTACCAGATTGGCTAAAAGATAATTTCCATACTTCAACGTCATCGCCAAATCGCATTAAGGATGAAGAAAACGTTGTTGTGCCACCTGTTGTTAAGGAGGAGGAAAAAACAATAGTCCCACCAGTCGGTGATATACCCGTAGTCAAGTCAGAGGGCGTCAACGATGATGGCGATGATATAACAAAACCAACAGATCGCCTCCTTCAACTCCATGAGGGTTGGCGTCCAATTCATTACAGGTAAGACAGAGACGATTTGTATATCATTTTGCACTTTATTTAAAGTTTAGAAGATAATGAATAAATATCCGGCACAAGTTTCATTTGATATCACAGGCAAAGCACGCTTCTCCTCAAATTTCAAAGAGTTTTTTTATACCTAAAACTTGAGTTTTTAATTTTTTGTATACCAATTTCAAGTGGTATTCTATATAGTATATAAAAATATAAGTTAAATGGCAGCATTAAGTTACACGTCATGCCAACCCAATTGAAGTCATGTTATATTCTCTGACATTCCTTGACATTTTGGTCACTCATTGCAGTTGTAGGTCTTAAAGTGGGTCAAGGATTCTTAGGTTCCAGTTGAGTAAATAGAAATTGTCAACGACGTTGACACATGACCACAAATTGTGGCACTTACTAGCCCCTGCAGGAGTTAGTTACCTTGACCTATCCAGAATACAAAGCAAGAATGTGAAATTGTCAACACTCTTAGATTGGGCAGCTATTAATAAGGCTCTAGACTAATCCTCTACATTTTTCTCAAGTTCCAAATGTCTTCTACTGTCTTTTGACTACTTCTGTCTCTCAATTTTATCCTATTCTTGGATATGAAAGTAAGCACACTTTAAAATTAAACGCAAACGCGGCATAGATCAGAAGACAAGATCACGCAATACGCCGACAGTGGGCATGACCCAATGCGCCAGATAGTTAGAGTGGCTAGATATGAGGATCTGGTAGAGTGTTAATGCTGTTCAGTAGGCAACTTGCCGCATCCATTAATATAATTGACATAGAAAACATAAGACGGGGTATTAGTTTTGCGCCCAGCATGTAGTCTCCAAAGATGTGAATCTTCTGTCTGTGCAGTGGCAAGTGCAATGCAGTTCATACGGATCGATGGCAACTGATTTTGCAGCTGGGTGATGGTGATCAAAGCGTTGACCATGCCCCCAGCCTCCGCCATGAAGACAGCAACAAGGCAAATTGCTTAAAGCTCGCTTCCTGGTTGCCCCAATGCACATTGCACATGAGCGCATTGTAAACCAATCGCCTCAATTAAATACAAGACAAGAAGATGTGTGATACCCATGGGGTCTGCCCCCTTGATGCTGATGCGGCTGAATTCTTGGCATATGTTTGCAAGCTGTGAGGGAAAATTGATCTTCAATCTTTGCACGCTACTCTAACTTCTTTAGAGGGTCCATCCAAGTCATCTTGCCCACTCAGAGAGGACTATCTAGATGTGTCATAAAGAGCATGAGAAATTCGTTATTCGACCATACATTCCGTTTATCAATTTACATTTTCAATTCTTGTTTGCTTTGATTGTTGATGCACTTTATGGCATGCATAGCATTTAGCCATCGCCTCAGAGCCAGACTAATGGCAAAATTCATTCCCCAAAAATCTTGCCCAATATCAGGCCATGCATTCTATTATCTGACTGATTGATTGACACATTTTTTATTGAAGCAACTTGACATTTTTGGCAGTCATTTGCAAATGTTTTTCCTCACTTGGTGTGTGTGATGCTATTTCTATTCGATTTTTAATCTCTGGCTTGTCTTGTTTGCTATTTGCAGCATTGTCATTGAGCCAAATGTTGAGACATCGACTAACAACGGAAGCCTGGTCATTGAGATCGAAAGGGATGCTAAAATCACCAGCTGGGAGCCCATTGTGCTGGATGTGTATAATGTAAGCATTTCCAATGTTCGAGTGATTCGTTCACTGGAGGGAAATGAGACGGATGAAGTGGAATTGGATTTCGATAGTGATTATGGGGAGAACAATGACTCATTTGTGGTCAAACTAAATCCGTCCTTGGCCAGTGAAACCCAACTGAAGATTGCACTGAGCTTGGACTTTGTCAGCCAAGTCACGGACACACTTCAGGGAGTCTACAAGACAAGTTACATCAATCCGGATACCAAAAAGACAGAGTAAGTTGCCTAGAATAGACTTCCGGTTGGCTAACTAACAATAATTTTCTTCTCCCTTTGCAGATGGATGATTAGTACACAATTCTCGCCAATTGATGCACGACGCGCTTTTCCCTGCTTCGATCGGCCCGACATGAAAGCCAATTTCACTATAAGCATTGTACGAAACTCCAACATGAGCATGGCTCTTTCCAATATGCCCAAATATCATAGTGACACACATCGATTGGGCTATATACGTGATGAGTTCATGACTACACCCAAGATGCCCACATATTTGGTGGCCTTCATTGTTTCCAATATGGTTGACTCACAATATGCCAATTCGGATGGTCAACTATTTCCACGAGTTGAGATTTGGACACGGCCCAATTTCGTGGATATGACCAACTATGCCTATAAGATGGTTCGTAAATTCTTGCCCTACTACGAGGAGTACTTTGGCATTAAGAACAAATTACCAAAAATTGATTTGGTATCTGTGCCTGATTTTGGTTTTGGAGCCATGGAAAATTGGGGATTAATTACGTTTCGTGATTCGGCATTGTTGGTCCCAGAGGATCAGGAACTGGCGTCTTCTTCTGAACATATGCAGTATGTGGCACAAATAATCGCACACGAGTTGGCACATTTTTGGTTTGGAAATTGTGTGACACCTAAATCTTGGGATGACCTATGGCTAAAGGAGGGATTCGCTTGCTATATGAGCTATAAGGCATTGAACCAGGCCCATCCAGAATTTCAAATTATGGATACCTTTACAGTTCTAGAGTTCAAGGAGTCTATGCAACATGATGCGGACAACACTTCCCATGCGATCTCCTTTGATGTTAGGTCAACCAGCGATGTGAGGCGAATCTTTGATCCTATTAGCTATTCCAAGGGTACAATTCTGTTGCGAATGCTTAACTCCATTGTGGGTGACGAGGCGTTCCGTTCTGCCACCCAGGATTTGTTAAAAACGTTTGCCTACGCAAATATCGATCGCAATGATCTTTGGGTCTTTCTCACCCGCCATGGCCATGAGATGGGAACTTTACCCAAGGAACTAAATGTGAAGAACATTATGGACTCTTGGATAACTCAGCCAGGATATCCGGTTGTCAATGTAGAACGACGTGGTGCTAATTTAGTGCTTCGCCAAGAGCGCTATCTTCTGCCAGCACGTAATCCATTGGATAAACAACGATGGTTCATACCAATCACATTCGAAACTGATGATTTGCACAAGGGTGATAATATACCAACACACTGGTTGACCAAAGATCAGGAGGAGCTTGTCATTCCCGATGTATTTACCAAAGAAACGAATAACAACAATACTGTTCTTTATTTGAATCTGAATCGTCAAGGATACTATCGTGTCAACTACGATTCGGTCTCATGGCTAGCATTGAAAAAGAACTTTACCTTATTGCCAAGGATAACACGAGCTCAGCTACTGGATGATGCACTTCACTTGTCGCAGGCGGAGTATTTGCCCTATGATATACCGTAAGCTTTAATATTTTAAGAGTTTATTAAAAGGCTAAACGATGTCTGTATCTTTCTCAAACAGTTTAACCTTCCTCCTGGAGTTGTATACATCCGTTGATGATGAACTACTTTGGAGTGCGGCCAAGCCAGGACTTAACTATCTCATTTACAATCTGAAACGCGAACCAGCTTATGAGACTTTCAGGGTAAATTTTTATTCCCATGAGAATAATAGTTTTTGTTGTCTTTATTAATATTTTCCACCTTCAGGCTTTTATGAAGTTTATAGTTCGGCCCGCCTTTGATCACTACGGCTTGAATGAACCC
Source organism: Drosophila willistoni (assembly GCF_018902025.1). NCBI lineage: Eukaryota > Metazoa > Arthropoda > Insecta > Diptera > Drosophilidae > Drosophila > Drosophila willistoni. Next base: position 6,127,935 of record NC_061086.1, read on the forward strand.
GATAACGAGTCTCATCTGCAGTTGAAACATCGCGCTTTGGTGGCAAACTTTGCCTGTAAATTTAACTACGATCGCTGTACGCAGGTGGCACAAATGAGATTCCGAGAATGGATGCGGGATGCCAAGAAAAATCCGTGAGTTTCTGTTCTTGTATATGAGGAAACACACATCTTAAAAACTTATGCTATATGATTTTACAGCATCAAACCCAACCTGAAGTCGGTGATTTATTGTACTGCTTTGTCAGAGGGTTCATATCCGGAATGGTATTTTGCCTACAAACAATATAAGCGTACCACCAGTGCATCAGAAAAGGAAGAGATCCTAACGTCATTGGGTTGTACGTCTAAGCCATGGCTTTTGTCCAAGTAAGTGGCTAAAAAACGCACAACGAAAAAATTGAGTTGTAATTTTTTGTATTATCCTTTTGCAGATACCTCAATATGACCATCAATTCGACCTCTGGCATTCTGAAGCAGGATGGCGCCTTGGCCTTCCGAGCTGTGGCCACTAATGCCATTGGCTATGAGATTGCTTTTGATTTCCTACAAACTAATATCAAAGAGATTGCCGATTAGTGAGTAGCTAACTAACGAATAACTCGAATTGTAAGCCAAACTAACTTATCGATTTATAAACTTTGCAGTTATGGCGATGGTTTTTCCACCTTAACCGAAATGATCAAATCGCTGACCATTTACATGAACAAAGATTATCACAAGCAGCAATTACAACTTCTAGCCGCCAATTGCCACAAATTGGGTCTCAAGGCTGTTGAATCAGCAATCAATCTGGCTATGGAACAGGTCAACGATAACATATATTGGCGAACACACTCGTACGATAAGCTTAAATCTTTTCTTGAAAGTATTGTCAGCGAGTTCCAGATTAATATATTCTAGACTTCAAATTTAACTCTACCAAATATTCGAGTTTTGTTGATTTCTAATCATTTGAACAGCCTCAAATTTATTTTTTAAAACCAAAACTCTCTGATCCAACAACAAAAACGAATTATTTGCGAAAAGTGATATAAATATGTAAGTTAGCCAACTTAATTTAGGGTAACATACTTAATTCATACATTTACTTTTTGCAATTGTATATTATTTTTTTGTTTGTTTTATTTTTATATCTACGGCCGGGCTCCGTTTGCTTACATTTGCGGTATTGTAATTTATTTCGCGTTTACTATAGTTCTTACGTTCCTATAATAAATATATATATTATGTATAAAATAGTTTCGCCATTTCATCTTTTATTCACATTATTAATATCCATCACTTCATTCCTATAAAATGCTGCTTAAGTAAAATCTATCTGAATAATAATTTAAATCATTACTTACATACAGTCTACATATTAGAACATAAGCCCGTTCCTAGCACTAAGTGAACCAAAAATTTATATATACATACATATATATTATATCTCGTAGTTATAGAACCGCACTATTGAGGTCTCCTAGAAGCACATACTCTACATATATGATGATTATGTGAAACACAATCGTGTGAAATGCGAAAGGAATGGCCAAATGATGTTGTTACAGATCAGTGTCCTTAAATGCATGGTTTAAATGTTGCTAAAGCAAACAAATACACACAAAACACAAATATACAATACATGAAAATATATATTTATGAGTGTACAAGTAGCTCTTATTAAACATATGAAAATATACGTATATTTTATAACACTGTCATAGCAAATCGCTTATTGCACTATTGTAACCATGTATATATAAGTTTTAAAGCCTATACATAAAATTGAAAAACGAATAAACTATGTAACATTATTTTAACAACAGTTTGTTTCTTTTGAAAACTATAATATGAATTTAAATTATATTTAGACAACGATGCTGGTTCAAAAGCTATGGATTTGACTATACATACATGTAGGATTTACTTTATCCCGGTTTATTTATTACAATATTATTAAAGGATGTGATTTCCTTGTTAAGTCTTATATTATTAACAATGTTTCTTTGTGTTAAGAATACATATGTATATTTTATATTATTTAAATGGCCTTAGTGATAATTTGGGTGCGCGATGTGATCGAGGCGAGAGTACGATTGCGAATCAACGCTTCTCTTTATTTGCCAATGAGTGAGTCGACCAGATAGGTACGGCCGCTGCGTGTCGTTCTGTCTCGCTCACTAGCTACTGCTCGATTGCCATGATTATGCCCGCCTGACACTTCATTTCCTACAATCGGCTGCCCTGACAAGTCATTCGACCCGAATGATCCTAGCCAAGGCTTCATAAACTCAGCCACTGTTGAGGTCTTACAAGGTCCTTCACCATCGCCAACTTTCTCAACGTCGTATCGACCGTGCCTATTCACCTTCGTGACTTTATACGGTCCTAAGTATTTACCTCTCAACTTTAGACCTGTCCCATACTGCGTACGTTTAATCGCCACTAACTCGTTTAAATTGTACTTTCTTTCCCATTTCCTGTTTTTGTCAAACGTCCTTTTCATTTCCTGCTGTATATCATTAATATTCTTTCGAGCCTCCGCTCTAATCTCATCACGACCACAGTCTAATTCTTCTATTAACGAATCGGTTATCAGCTTTCTTATTTCGGGATCATCAGGACTACGCATCTCTATTCCTGTCAAATTCTTAAAAGGTGTAACTCTTGTACTTCTTGGAGCAGTATTATTAACAAGTTGTTGCACACGACCAACATACTTGTACCAGTTTCCCTCATTCTCTTGGCTTAACTTTGAAATCATTGGAACTATTATCTTATGCATCCTTTCTACTTGGCCGTTGCCGCGGGGTACACCTGTTGCTATCAGTAAATGCTGTATATCCTGTCTGATAAAATACTCCTTAAACGCATTGGATGTGAAAGCTGCTCCCCTGTCAGAAATTATTCTCACCGGGTTACCAAAAATTATCGCCTGCTTTTCAAGACAACTAAGTACTTCATCGACTCCTGTTCCACGAGTCGAATACAACCATACAAACTTAGAGAACCCATCAACAATAACAAGTATATGATTGTAACGCTTTGTTGTGACCTCCATCGGGCCAACGTGATCAATGTGATATGTCGTCAATGGCTGATCTCCTTTGCTTATTGGCATCAAATATCCTTCCTTTTTACCGGTTTTGGCATTAACAATAAGACATTCCACGCAACACTCAACAACACGGGCTACCTTTTCTTTTAATTTTGGAATATTGTTTAAGATTAAACATCGTGTCCATCTGAAGCGGCTTCACCAAATCAGATGCACCAAGAAATATACACAACGAAACAAAAACATAACACAAAAATTAATCATAAAGATTCATATGACAATTATTGCTTAAAACCAAACAAAACATGCGTCCACACTCTGTGGGAAAGCACTCAAGATTTTAAGAACGGCGCAATATCAAGTCGCCCACGCTGTGCATGATATAAACAAGCATTAATATAAACATTAGAGTAAGCATTTTTAAGAACAATTGTCGCCTCTTAGAGTCTAAGAATTCTTTGATGTACACAAGACGTTTGTTAATAAAATCAGTTCATATTTTGAATTCAAGTGATGAAGTTGGGCTTTCAGTTTTTTGCGGTGCTGAACTCCTCTTCAAATATAATACGATTTTTCAACGATATCCTGAGTCTTTCTAGCTCCAAAATGTCCTTGTTTGTGTGCAATCTGTATTATTTCTTTTTCCATCTGCGAGGGAACGACAATAAGTTCTTGATTGGGGTCCTTTAACAATATTTCATTTTCAATGTAAAAATCTTCATATCCCTTCTCCTGAACTAAACTCCTGATCAATTTAGTCCAATCATCTGACAACTGTGCTTCCCTCAATCTATGGGTTATGGTGTCGGTTAGCAGAAAACAAGATAAACGGCTCAAAGCATCCACATGCCGCATCTTTGAACCTGAACGATGTTCGTTCTGATAGTCGAAATCTTGTAGGTACATTGGCCAACGTGCTACACGTAACGGAACTTCTTTCTTTTTCATTGTCATCGTGAACGCATTACAATCTGTAACAATCTTAAATCTCAATCCTAGCACATATACACGCCACTTTATTAATGCTCCAATAACTGCTAAAACCTCAAGTTCATACGAATCATACTTCTCTTCACAAGGATTAGTTTTCCGACTCATATATTGTACCGGATGAAATAAACCATCTTCTGAATCTTTCTGTAAAAGCGCAGCTCCGAAACCGTGTTTCGAGGCATCAGTGTGAATCTCAGTGTCTAGCTTAGGATTATATAACTTTAAAACGGGACCTTTTATCAATGCTAACTTCAATTGCTCAAACGCTACCATTTGCAATTCTTTAAACTCAAACTTTTTGTCTTTTCGCAAAATGTCCGTCAAGGGCTTAGCTGTTACTGCGTATCCTTCGATGAATCTACGGAAATACGATGTTAATCCCAAAAATCGTTGAACTGACTTCTTGTCATGTGGGATCGGGAATCTTGAAACAGCATCAGTCTTCTCCTTACTTGGCTTAATACTTCCATTTTCAACTATATAGCCCAAAAAATTTACTTTACTCTGCAGTATCTGACATTTTTCCCAGTTTATTCTCAACCCATTTTCCGCAGCTATCTTTAACACTCTTTTAAGTTTAATTAGACCATCATTCACGTTAACACTTAATATAATTATATCGTCCATATACACCACTGCATCTCCATTCTTCACTGATTCTCTCATTACTGCCATTATAAATCTTGTAAAAACTGCTGGAGAGTTGGATATTCCGAATGGTACATATAGGAATTCATACTGACCATTCTGAGTTACGAATGCTGTGTACTTCTGAGATTTACCCTCAACAGGAACATGGAAAAACCCGTTTGTTAGATCTAGAGTAGTATAAGTATAAATAAACTAACGCACTTTGAAGTTTTTCTAATACGGTATCCATCTGTGGCATAGGAAAATTATCTCGGACCACTTTCTCATTTAGCTTTCTGTAATCGCAGCACAAACGCTTTTTCCCATTCTTCTTTGTTACAAGTACAACAGGCGAAGCATATTCGGAAAAACTTGGCCTTATTATCTTCTCCTCTAACCATTCTTGTACTGTACCATCAACAATTTTCTGATCAGACTCTGCTAGACGCCTTGGATGCTGATAAACTGGCAACTCATCTGTTAGTACAATCTTCATTTCGATAGGAGTGTTTGTATTTCTAATAGGTTTGTAACTTTTAATCAACTTCTTGACTTCACTAGCGATTTCTGTACTGATATGCTAAAAGTCACTCTTGATTTCCACTTCATTCTGTTCTGCACTGTGCATACACATACTTTCAAATTCCTTAAACAACTCAGCACAAGATTTATTTGTTTTACACAGTGATTCTTTTCTCTTGATGCTCACAAACTTTGTACCTTTCTTTGTAACAACCAAATCGACATGATCTAATATGGTTCTACCCAAAATTGCCTCATATGCCATGTCTTCATCAGGAACGATATGAAACTCGACTTCCATCTCAATGCCATCTATCTTGACACTTATGCTAAAACTACCAAAGGTCCATCACATGACTTCCACCAATGCCTGTAAGGCTCTTCGAATATCCTGTTAATGATTTAATTCCAAGTTCGACAAACACGCTTTTACGTATGAGACTCAAATTTGCTCCTGTATCAATTAGACCGTTGAACTTAATCGACTTATAAGTTACTTCTTTCAACTCCAAACCCGAATCAGTAAATTTACCTGATGCTTTTACTAATTTATCATCTACAACATTTGTAGTTTCAACTTTGGTGGTATCTTTTCTCTTACATTCAAATGAGCGATGGCCTGTTTTGCCACATTTAAAACAAGTAAACGTTTTCTTGTTACAGTCTCTCATCATGTGTGAAGGATCACCACACTTAAAACATTTGCGATCACCTTTTGTTATCGAACTCTTCTCTCTATTATCTCTACCTTGCTTGTGAAAAGATAACTCCAATGTTGTTTTCTTTGAGGACTTCCTAGGATCATAGAAATTTGAAGTACGTCTCTATTTGAACTTTCAACCCATCCACGGTTCTGGCTTGATACAATAATGCCTTATTTGCTCTCAGGTCTGGTATACCTTCTACGAAATACTCGATTAAACTTTCGTCATCCAAATCGATCGGCTTTGCGATTTCCATTAACGAATACAAAAACTCATACAAATTCTCACCTCTCTTCAACTGTCGATTGCTTAGTCTTCTATGAACTTCGGCTGATGAAACCTTTACTCTGAATTCGTTTTTCAAAGCTATTTGCAGGGACTCCCAACTACAAATATCTCTCTTACTACGTATAAACGACAATGCAGCTCCCTTTAACAATTGTTTTGCATACACAAAAAGCTGTAACTGACTCCACTGTACGGTTAAAGCGCATTCCTCTAGCTCCCTGGTCCATTGTACAACATCAATCGAACCTAAACCGCAAAACTCGGAAACGCTTCCCTCCACATCTTTTAGTGTGAACCATGACCTTTGCCTATCTGTATCGGGACTTCTCGAATTGTTCTAGCCGAGGCGAAATCTGCCTCCTGCCCGTCATTCTCAGTTTCTATTAGATCGTAATGAGCGAGTAGACGCGATTGCAGCTCAGCTTTAAGGCCTGTAGTCTCTAGCCCTAACTCTCTCAATTTAATGCGCAACTCTTCAATACGCAAAGTTAGAATATCACCTCGATCCATTTCACACAATTACAGGTATAATGCTTAACAAGTTAGCTATTTTAATGTATAGTTAGTATCAATCAATCAAATTTGTTACGACTTAGCAAAATTAACACACTATGTTAGTGTAGGTCAAATTGTGGTAGGTTATGGTTAAACTCAGACGATTCTTAGAAATGTGCTCTGTGCAGCTCGCATCAATTTCGTCAATATTTCTGCCACCGGTCTGGTTTCGTCGTGCAAGCAAAGTAACTCACACTCAAGACAATAATTAAACAGCTCACCCGACTATAGTCGTCCTGTTCTATGGAACTCGTCTGCTTCTTGTAACGGTTTGTGTTGTCCGCTCTCTTTTGGTTTTCCGCTTCCACAGTGAACACCAGTTATCATCAACTTCGTGTCCGCTGTCTGCTCTCTCCGTCTGTCAGCTTCCACAGTGAACACTGGTTATCATCAACTTCGTGTCCGCTGTCTGCTTCCTCTGTCTGTCTGCTTCCACAGTGAACACTAATTATCAGCAACTTCGTGTCTGCTGTCTGCTTCCACAGTAAACACTAGTTATCATCAACTTCGTGTCTGCTATCTGCTCTCTCTGTCTGTCTGCTTCCACAGTGAACACTGGTTATCATCAACTTCGTGCCCGCTGTCTGCTCTCTCCGTCTGCTTCTTGTAACGGTTTGTGTTGTCCGCTCTCTTTGTCTGCTTCCACAGTGAACACTGGTTATCATCAACTTCGTGTCCGCTGTCTGCTTCCACAGTAAACACTGGTTATCATCAACTTCGTGTCTGCTGTCTGCTCTCTTTTTTCCTCTCGAGTCACCACAGTTCTCGTGCCGCTCTCAACTTCAGTCGCCGACTTTTTGCCTAAACGGCGCCAAAATTCTTAGTGACGCTCTTCTTGCGTCGTCCGACCGCTCACCGTCTCACCGTCCACTCGTCGCCTCTCGTACAGTCACACCAACTTCCACTATTTTTGAACTTGTAGTGGTTGCTTCTTGTCAAATTCGTTCGCCAACAACCTTGATTTTGTATATATATTACACGTTAATGCATGCAATTTTAACAATTTTCTGTTCACTTGCGAACTTCACACACACACACACACAAATTTCACTTATTGTCTTGGGCCAGAAATCTCGGTTGAGCCCCCAGTTTGTAGGATTTACTTTATCCCGGTTTATTTATTACAATATTATTAAAGGATGTGATTTCCTTGTTAAGTCTTATATTATTAACAATGTTTCTTTGTGTTAAGAATACATGTAAGAGAGAGAGTTACCAGACAGCTGGCAACGTACCATTCCAGGCTGTTTGCTGGGTAATACGTTTGGGAAGCAAGTGTTCGCTGGGAAAAAGGGTCGTCAGTTGGAAGTTGCTCTCGTTGGTCGTCAGCCGAAGTGAAAAGTTGTATCGAAGTTGTGAAAAAGTCGAGTTAAATCTATTACTTGCATCATATATATTTACTCTGTATTATCATGAACCTATTAAATAACTATTATAATAAACATTAAATTAATCTAAACCTTACATTTGGGGGCTCGCCCGTGTCAAATACAGAGACTTAAAATGCATATGTGATCGCGAAAAGTCGAGTGTTGTTTTGTTAAAAGTTGCTAAGTTGTTATATGCTGCTAAAAAGTTGTTAAAGTTGTTACAAGTAGCTAAAAACATTAAGTTGTGCTGTTCAAAACAAAACATTCTTGCAGACGCGTGGTCTTAAAAATCAGTTGCATAAAGTTGTCAAATTCGAAGTCGCCCTAGCGTCGCCAGAGGAGTCCAAAAGTTAGGCGAAAGAAAGAGACAGAAGAAAAAAGGCGCGAAAAAAAAAAAAAAAGAAAGTTGTGAAATTCGAAGTCGCCCTAGCATCGCCAGAAAAGTCCCGAAGTTAGGCTAAAGAAAGAGACAGAAGAAAAAAGGCGCGAAGTACTATGTCGACGCCTAAGACGAAGAAAACGGTTGCAAAGCCGGTAGTAAAACGTGCAAGTCAAAAAGAGATAGGAGATATTAAACATAAAACAACAAGTATGAGCGAGAAAGCAGAACACACGACGCCGATTCCAATTCAAAGCGAGATGGGAGATGAACTCAAAGTGTGTCCAAACGAATATCATATGGAGGAAGCTGAACAGTCTGCAGAGGATAAAATGGAACAAATAATACAGCTGCTGAGTCTAAAAATTGTTTCTGATGAGAAGCGTGATGGTCAAATGAAGATTTCTGCGGACAATTTTGGAAAAGTTGTGGGCGAATATGATGGAAAATCTATACAAGTGGAAAAGTGGTTGGAAATATTTGAAAGAAATGCCGAAGTTTATGACCTTAGTGAGAAGCAGAAATATTGCTATGCCAGAGCTAAAATGAGCGGTGCAGCCCAACTGTTTTTAGAAACCGAAAATATTTGCAATTATGAAGAACTTAAAAGCGCCCTAGTGGAGGAGTTTACATGTAACTACAATAGTGCTGACATTCATCAGCTGTTGCAAGAGAGAAAGAGAAAGAACAGCGAAACACTGCATGAGTACTTACTTCAAATGAAAAAGATAGCTTCACTTGGTTATGTTGAAGACACAGCTGTTATAAGTCACATAGTCAATGGTCTGGATATAAAAAATGAATATAAGGTTGCAATGTATCGTTGTAAGTCTTTTAAGGCTTTGAAAGAAGAGTTCGATATCTATGATCGTTTGAACATATCGGAAAAGAAGGTCAATAAAGAACAACAGAAATCATTTTTCAAGCTCACCGAGTCGCCTAGCAGCAGATGAAGCCAGTGAGGTAAAGAAGCAAGTCGAGCAATGGATCAAACAAGGGATCGTTCGAAAGTCATCTTCAAATATCGCCAGCAGAGTAGTCGTCGTGAAGAAAAAAGATGGAACACTTCGAGTTTGCGTGGACTACAGAAAGCTGAACAAAATGGTATTGGTTGATTGTTTCCCCGTGCCGATTATAGAGGAGGTGTTGGAAAAGCTACAACCGGCAAAATGGTTTACCATAATGGATCTGGAAAATGGATTTTTTCATGTCCCTATTGAAGAGCAAAGCAAGCCGTATACATCATTTGTCACAAAAGAGGGGTTGTTCGAGTTCAATCAAGCGCCTTTTGGTTTTAAAAACTCTCCAGCCGCGTTTATAAGGTTCGTTAATCATATTTTTCAAGAACTAATTAACTCTGGTGTAATGCAGCTCTACATGGATGACATAATTGTATATGCCGAGACGCCCGATGTCTGTATGCGAAGGACAAAGATGGTACTCGAGACGGCAGCCCAATTCGGCTTAAAGATGAAATGGAAAAAGTGCAGTTTCATGCAGACACGCATAAGTTTTCTTGGTCATATTGTTGAAAACGGACGAATCTGGCCTGGCAAGGAGAAAACAGCAGCTGTCAGTCGATTTGCTACGCCGAAGGACATAAAATCAGTTCAAGCTTTTCTGGGACTTACAGGGTTTTTTCGAAAATTTATCCCTGGGTACGCACAAATCGCACGTCCGCTGACGAACTTACTCAGGAAGGAAGCTGTTTTTTATATTGGAGAAGCAGAGCAGCAATCGCTGCAAACACTAAAGAATCTACTGGTAATGGATCCGGTGTTGCATATTTACTCAAGGGAAGCGCCAACCGAACTCCACACGGATGCATCCAAAGACGGATTTGGAGCAGTGTTGCTGCAGCACTTTGGTGGCTATCTTCATCCAGTTTATTATTGGAGCAGAAAAAGCACAGAAGCAGAGTCCAAGCGTCATAGCTATTATCTGGAGGTTAAAGCAGCCTACCTCGCTCTCAAGAAGTTTCGACACTATCTCTTAGGCTTGAAATTTGATCTTGTTACTGACTGTGCGGCGTTTAAGCAGACTACTACTAAAAGCGACGTACCAAGAGAAGTCTCGCAATGGATTTTGTATATGGAAGACTTCACTTTTAATGCAGTTCACCGGCCGGGTGATAAGATGAGACACGTGGACTTCTTCAGCCGTTTTCCGCTCACAAGCATGGTCGTAACAACGGAATTAACTACTCGTATAAGGAAGGCCCAGCTAGAAGACAACTTCATCAAGGCAGTATTGGAAATTCTAAAACAACAATCATATCAAGATTTCAAGCTGAAAGGTGGTCTCCTTTTTAAAGTCGTAAATGGCAATGATTTGTTGGCTGTTCCAAAGTTGATGGAACGAGACGTGATTCAAGGGGCGCATGAAGTGGGGCATTTTTCGACGGCGAAGACGATGCACTCAATCCAGCAGCAATATTGGATCCCACATCTTGAAAGGAAAGTAGCTAATGTGATTGCTAATTGTATAAGTTGTATCATTTTCAGTAAAAAGTTGGGCAAACAAGAGGGCTATCTTCACTGCATAGAGAAAGGGGACACGCCACTGCATACGCTTCACATAGATCATCTGGGTCCGATGGACGCGACAGCGAAACAATACAAATATGTTCTGACGGCTGTGGATGCTTTTTCTAAATTTGTGTGGCTTTTCCCTACTAAGTCAACCGGCTATGAAGAAGTGATTAAAAAGATCACCGACTGGTCTGCTGTGTTTGGCTTCCCAAGGCGTATAATCAGCGACAGAGGAGTAGCGTTTACATCTAATGCTTTTGCTGAGTTTCTTAATGAAAACAAAGTGGAGCATGTGTGGACAACAACAGGTGTTGCCAGAGGTAACGGCCAAGTTGAAAGAGTAAACCGTTCGATCCTGAGTATCATCGCAAAACTGTCGGCTCATGACTCGGCAAAATGGTACAAGTTTGTGCCACAGGTCCAGAAAGCGATTAATTCCCATGTGCATGCATCGTTGAAGTTATCACCGTTTGAAGTAATGTTTGGGACCAAAATGAACAGCAACGCGGATGGAAGATTATTAGAGGTCCTAAATGAAGAGCTCATTACGCAGTTTAACAGCGAGCGAGAAGAGTTGCGTAGTCGAGCAAAAGAAAACATTGAAAACGCTCAACAAGCTTATAAAAAGAACTTCGATAAGAGACGTCGAGCTGAGTATGGCTATAGAGTGGGAGATATGGTAGCGGTCAAGAGGACACAATTCGTCGCAGGACGCAAGCTGGCAAGCGAGTATCTAGGCCCATATGAGGTCACGAAGATAAAACGAAATGGCCGCTATGACGTGAGAAAAGCGGCAAGCGTCGAAGGACCAAATATCACATCAACGAGTTGCGATAATATGAAGTTATGGCGTTTTATTTCTGAAAATGACGAGCTGTTATCATCTGGGACAGATGAGGATGAACAGGAGGGCCGAATGTAAGAGAGAGAGTTACCAGACAGCTGGCAACGTACCATTCCAGGCTGTTTGCTGGGTAATACGTTTGGGAAGCAAGTGTTCGCTGGGAAAAAGGGTCGTCAGTTGGAAGTTGCTCTCGTTGGTCGTCAGCCGAAGTGAAAAGTTGTATCGAAGTTGTGAAAAAGTCGAGTTAAATCTATTACTTGCATCATATATATTTACTCTGTATTATCATGAACCTATTAAATAACTATTATAATAAACATTAAATTAATCTAAACCTTACATACATATGTATATTTTATATTATTTAAATGGCCTTAGTGATAATTTGGGTGCGCGATGTGATCGAGGCGAGAGTACGATTGCGAATCAACGCTTCTCTTTATTTGCCAATGAGTGAGTCGACCAGATAGGTACGGCCGCTGCGTGTCGTTCTGTCTCGCTCACTAGCTACTGCTCGATTGCCATGATTATGCCTGCCTGACACTTCATTTCCTACATACATATATTCAGAGTGAAATTTCGGGAATAATGCTAACTAAATTCCGGTTGCCATTTTACTTAAATCCGGAATTAAAATTTTTAAATTAAATTCTTCTCTTTACTCTTATTCTTCAGAGTAAAATTTCAGGAATAATGCTATCTAAATTCCGGTTGTTACTTTACTTAAATTAGTTAGAAAGTTAGAAATCACCAGGGCCACTGAGAGGGGGGGTCACGGGTGGGTTTCCCCCGGGCCCGCAGTTTTCAGAAGGGCCCGCTATACATCACAGTCGAAAATAGCGGATTTATTTGAAGGAAAGTAGGTCATTTAGGGTGCCCGAACCCCCGGGCCCTGATTTACTTTCTGCGGCCCTGGAAATCACCGTAAAACACGAGTTAAAACATTCTTAATTTAACTTCCTTGAGAAGCACAATTATTTCAAATTAAAAATAGGTAAATATTAATAATTTTAGGGTAACTATGACATAGCAAATCCTAAAGCTCAAAGAATTGCAGGAGAATAGTTAATTATAATTAACTATATAATTATATAATGAGCTCACCCAATAAATCCTAATAATCCAATTGATATACATTATCCTTATTTCTTCTTTGGAGTCAATTGGAAAACACTACACTTTTTTTTTTTTTTTTTTACGTTTAATATATATTTGTTGAATCTACTCTTAAATGAGAGCCTAACAACAAGTTTGAGATATTTTTCTTAGACTAGTACTTAAGATAAATCCTGGGGATATTGCAGGCGGCCCTAATCACTTGTTATTGGGTTGGTCTGTCATTTCTTTTAAGACGAGTTCTATTATTATTTCGCGTAAGGGAATTGGCAAGAACATTTGGGTGTGCATCCAGTTTCGCAGAATACTTTAGTTGTTGAGTACCTATTTCAGATTTTACGCTAGGTATATTTAGATCATTTTGAATGAAACACTACACTTGAACTACGATGGATAGTTCATAAAAATCGGATAAGAAATAGATACTCCTCGTTGCATTCGAAACATTTCGCATAGGCTTGGTTGGTAACTAATATTTAGAGTAAAAAACGATTAATTTTTTGTATATTTATTTTTATTTTCGATCTATTATAAATGATCAATAAACAAATATTGTCACCAGTCCGTCTGAAAATTAAGTTTTCGTTTTTTGTATTTAACTTAATTTTCAACGCCCTCAAACTGCAGTTCGTTTTCAATGGTTTCCAAACAGCAGCTCGCTTACAACGCTTTTAAAACTGCACCCTTGTTATAGTTATCGTTATCGAACATAGCACAGTAAATATCAACCCTGATCACACAATCGGACTATCGAGCTCTAAACTACCTAAAAAAAAAACAAAATTAAATTATAAATTATAAAAAAAACTGTTGAATGCGTCCTGTATTTAAAATCTATTGGTAAGAATCTGATATTGCAACTGATAGAGCTGACAATGATAAATAAACATTTCGGATAGTGAGCGAGCTGTACATACTATGACGCCTGCTCGCTTTTGATGCCCCCAATGCAAATAATTCTAAAAGAAAAAAAACTGAATTTGATATTTAAACAAACGCATACTGAAACTGATAGCTAAGATGTCGTCGCACGTCTTGGTTGACGAGGAGACTCTGGAGTCTATGGTGTTCGAGAGATCAAAGAAGTGGTCTAATTTTATTGAGGTAGGGGTGGACACCATCCCAAAACGATAGCCTGAAGTTTAATTTAATTTTTAAATTGCATTGCAGCACTTTTCCGAAATCAATGACGATGAAAACGATGTTGTAGATTTCGATAAAGTTGAGACACTATGGAAGGATGACGAAATTATGGATGACGCTAGCAAGTGTTTTGATGAAGCTCAAGAGGACAAGTCAGTAGACGCCAACATGGAAATACCAAATGTAACTAGCAATATGGCCAAGGCAGATATAACGCAGATGCTTTGCCCAAATGGTAAACCAGAAGAGATTGCTGAAGTACAGGAGATCTTAAATCAAACACTTCCAATTCTTGAGGAGCATAAACGCAAATGGAAAGAGGCTGGACTGGATAGGATTCTAAACACCTTCGATGTTGAGAAAATTGAACATCATGTGGGTCAGTGGTTGCGGCGCAACAACAGCGTTTATATGGATAAGAGTCCAGTATCAGAAAGCCCTAGTGCTCACGATGCTACCCTATCAGACAACGAGTCCCTGCATTCTGTGGACACTGCACGCTACATCCGGCAGAGCCGCAAGCGAAATCCTTCCTCCTCTACTTCTGTAAAATGCTCCACCACTTCTACAATCAAAATGTATCGCACTCAAGCGCATAAAAGAGATGAACTTCGGGCCAAGTATGCGGCACATGATGACGAACAAGAGCATCGTCACCACCTGCAAGCATTGCTACGCCGACGACGAGAGCGTGAGCGTGAACGCGAACACTCCCATTTCCCAAGCCCTCGGCACTGTCGCAACTATACTAGTAATTATCACCATAAGCGTCGCAAGCATGTTTTAAGACATCGTCCACACTCCTCGATGTATTACTCATCATCTAGCGGCGATGAAGATTATTCCTTTTGCAACTGCAAATCTTGCTGTGTTCCTTATAAGTATTGCTCGACTTACCGAAGCCATCACGACTATCGGCACCTTCAGTTGGGGTCCAGATCCATGTATCACATGCGACGTCAGCATGCATTCGAGGAGGATGTTGAGATGGACTTGCGTCCACGTGTCTTGGAATCGGAATGCAGCTGCTGCAACAGCGAGCGACTCTGCTCAAATGTGATACATCTGGCCAATAGTTCGACCGAGGAATGGGTGGTGAAAAATGATAATAGTCCCACAGTTATACAGACACCCAAGCGCGGCAGTAGTAAGCCTATGAACAAAATTAAGAAAACACTGAGGATAACCACTCCCTTCGTAAAGGCGCATAAAGAAATATATGAAAAAATCAACAAAGAGCTGGTTGAACACGCGAATCCTGCAATCAGGAAGACAACAACTAAGCGAAATACTCCCACCGAACCAATTGCTACATCAAGTGCTTGTCAATCAAGGAAAAATCTATTCAAAAAGCAAGCTAAGGTTCAGAAACGTGGAACATTGCTCACAATCAGCGAGGAAGTTAACATATCATCTAAACCAGTTCCAAAGTTGAAAGATAGTTTTTCATTATCTACTGACACACCAAAAGAAACAATTGGTGATCCAATAGATAAGAAGAGCGAAAAAACTGACAAACATATTAAAACACTACCCGATATTGCTATTGACAATCCAATACGAGTTTCTCCAAGTAGCACAGAATTAAAATCTCAGCGTAATATTAAGAAGCCTGCTGCAACTAAAAAGACTGGCAAGTCAAAAAAAACAAGATCAACGTCTATTCAAATAATCAGTTCTGATGACTCGGATGATACTTTTGCTCAGGTTACAGCTCTGCCAAACCAAACGATTAAACCAGACGTACTGGGAAGACAACCGAAGATCAAATTTAATAACCAGAGCGTCGCCTGCAATTCAACAGCATTGGCAAATAATTCAGCATATACCCGTTCACTTCATAACAAGCAGACGGGCATGCAACAAGCAGCAGCTACAGTGAGTAGTACTTGCAACACTAATGCATCCTCGGTCTCGCCGGTGGAGCAATTAAATGCGGATCCCAATTTTGATGCCGATTGCACCATAGTTACATCAACGACATGCTGCGAACCTATGAAAACGAAACGTTCACCGATTAAACTTACCAGCAAGGGTATATTACTATATGACGCAAATTCAGGTTCTGGACATTTTACACTTACCGAGAGCTGTTTAAGCAAAATTATTGGTCAACGTAGGGCAAACCAATTCCTTAAATTCCATGTAGGCAGTCGCAGCTTTGATGGCGGTCAGTCAGTTTATTACCGTCCGACACCGAAACTGGCCGCTGCACTGAGCGCTGGAGATTCACTTTCCCATTTAAATACCTCCAGCTCTAGTTCAAGTGACGACGATATCTTTGATCGTATTAAGCGCTATGGTGAAGTCTACAGCGTTTTGGAGAAGCCTAATAAAAACAACTAATTTAAGGCAAAATAGATTTTAGAGATACGTTAAGAAAATTGATTACATATCACTTGAATAATTTTTAAGTTCCCCAGTTTTGTGTTAAAAATTTTTGTTAATATTCCAAAAGAATTAATAATTTGTAATTAAGTTTAGAAAAATGATTAGATATCACTTTGAAATATTTTTAAATTTCGGATTTATGTTAAAAAGTTTTGTTTATATTCCAAATGAATTTATGATTTGTATTTACCGATTTTAATATATATATCTAAAACTCATTACAGCTCTTATTTTTATATATCTACATACGTGCAAAACTCAAGTATAAATTATTTCAGTTTCTTATCATGGTACTATACTTTGCAACGAAAATTGGTTTCTAATAGATTAAACGAATTTTAGGATACTACAAAAGTAATGCTTAACAGATTTTTTTGTATTAAGTTACTTCCATGTAATTTATGGAAGGATTATTTGGCCTTCCCGTATCGGGTTAACGCCACATCGAAAATCAGTTTTTTTATACACATAAAAATAAAACTAAATTAAATGTAGTAAAAAAAACGAAAGAAAAAAGTTGTTGACACAAAGGTTCTACCGAGATTTGAACTCGGATCGCTGGATTCAAAGTCCAGAGTGCTAACCATTACACCATAGAACCTTGTTGACAACCGTGCGCCAAAACAGCGTCAAACGATTACGCTGCTGTACACTTTGAATGTGTCGGCACCTCTATTCGTTGAGATACAAATGTATCTCAATTTTAAATGCATTCTTAGAAAGAGTCTATTGTAAAATAAGTAATGAAATGGGCAAATGTAAGTTCTATGTTCTTAATCTTTTTTTTATGGTTTTAATCACTATGAGTGAAAATGTATAATACAATCAAGAATATAAATATATTTAAAATTTGCCAATTATAGTGGACCCGTACTGCGAATCTTGTATATAATCGGAAGAAGTGTTTTAGAAAATATCGCATATGCATAGTAGTGTTTGGTTACTTGTAAGTTATTAAACAAAATTTGAAAAACTTATTTCAGTAAGTTTAATGAACATGTTCATTAAACTTATTTTTTTTTACTCAATCAGCTGTTTACTTATTGATAGTGATTCACTTGTTCTCTGATTCACTTCTGAACTTTTTAAAAACTAATTCAGTAAACTTGTTGATCAAAATGTTGTTGTTTGGCCCAACACTTGTGTATACAAATTAAGAAATCAGTTCTGTCCTTAATGATTTTAATCTGTTCGAAATTCATATGATGTGAACAATGCGTGTTTAGTATCATAATCTGAATAATCCGTGTTTAACCATTATTGCTAGTTAATGTTAAAATAATAAAACGATTTTGTTAATTCTCCACCACATTCATGTCGAGAAGCAGCTTTTTGGTCTGCAGATCGATGAGCCGGCGCTTTGCCCGAGCTAACTCGGCCATTTCATTGTAATATATTGTTTCTGCTTTCAGTTTCTCATCTAACTGAGTTGTCGTTTCTGTCAGCGAGGAGGTGTCTCCCTGATTAATGTGGTGCATGTCAGCTGGCTCCTGATCGTGGGCACTTCTGTCCACAACATCTTCAGTGTTGTCAACTACATATTCGTAAAAAGGTTCCTATAACGAAATGGATAGGAGTAAAAATTGAATTTATTACTTAAAGAAACAAGAGTCTCTCTCTTAATACTGACCTCATCTTCTAATTGCTCCGTAACTTTCTCAATGATACTATCCACATCATCGAAATTAACCTTTTCCAAAGGATCCGAAGACCTAAAACCCTCCTTTTTGGGTGTCAGCATATGTTGACGAGAATAATTCAAATTCTTAGACAGGTTGTGGTGGCGTCGTACAATATGCCTCATCAGATTAGACGAGGAGTGCTTCGAGGAGAGAGTCTTGCCGCAGTGCTTGCACTTGGCCATGAATTCCGAGATACGTATAAAATGAGCCCACATTTTATTATTCTTGCCGATGACTTTGTTACGCAGCTCAGTGGAAGTCTCCAGATCTTGCTTCAGCTGCTGGGGATCCATTTGGTGCTGCCTATGCGATTGTTGCTGTGCTCCAATAATATTGCGAACGGCGCTCTTCGTCTCGCCTTCGCCCTCACCCTCACCCTCAGGCTCGGTTAGATGTTCCATGTGCTCCATGTCAGATACATCAAACTCATCACGCAGCTCAGCAAGCATCTTAACGTCTTCGTCCCCGAAAATTGTTCGCGCCAGTAACTTGTGATTCCTAATCAAGTGGCGCGTTAAATTGGACGAGGTATGCTTCGAGGATAGCGTCTTGTCACAATGTTTACACTGTACAATATATTCGGTTAGCCGATGGAATTGGGACAATGCCTTGAAGTTCTTGCCAACCATACTTATGTTTATTCTGACATTTGACAATTTTTATTGTTTCCTATTTCGGGCAGCTTTGTTCTTTTGTTGCCTACTTATGTTGTTGTTAATATATTTGTTAACTTCTGGACAATATAAACGCGATAGTGACGCTTTTGTTTAAGGTACTCTGCAATTTTGGTTATTTATGTGCTTGTTTTCTTTGGGCTTCAAATTGAATGAAGTGCAATTATGGAAAAAGGTCGGTAGAATTGTTTCACTGGAGGTTTCACAGTGTATTGTTATTGTTTTTCCAGATTTTTGTGTCTTTTTTAACAAATTTGGAAGAAAATTTATTTTCACGACATTACTCGCGCGTTTTACTCACGAACTCGCACACGTTCGCGCGTTTTACTCACATTTTCGAGCGTTTTAAAACGCGTGGGTAAAAATAGGAAGAATATGGCCACACTAAAATCTTTAAAATTAGTCAACACTTATTTTCAGAGTGCCCAACACTGCACTATAGCTGTCGTACAAAAGTGTATTTTAGCTGGGCTCTGTCAACAAGGTTCTATGGTGTAATGGTTAGCACTCTGGACTTTGAATCCAGCGATCCGAGTTCAAATCTCGGTAGAACCTGTGTGGAAAGCACCTTTCTTTTTTGTTTTATTAATCTTTTTTTTGTTTTTATACTCATTCAGTGTAAAAAAAAAAACAGTTTTGTTTCTACTGATGATGTGTGATATCTTAAATAATTATACCCTTGCAAAAAGGGTATATTAATTTTGGTCAAAAGTGTGCAACGCATAGAAGGAAGCATCTCCGACCATATAAAGTATATATATTCTTGATCAGCACGACGAGACGAGTTCAAATAGCCATGTCCGTCCGTCCGTCCGTCCGTCTGGATCAACGCAAACTCCTCCTAGACCGTAAGAGCTACAGAGTTGAAATTTTGCATGTAGGCTTGTAAATGCTGCAGGCGTTGTATATCTCGGATTCAGCCGGATCGGATCACTATATCATATATCTCCCATACAAATGACAAAGTCACGAACAGTGACTTTTCTTAATAACTTCGTTATTTTCTGAGCTATTGTCGTGAAATTTAATATTGGTGAGTTAATTACACATATAAACGACTATGCCAAATTTGATAAGGATCGGGTAACTATATCATATAGCTCCCATAGGAACGATCGGTGGAAAACAGTGACTTTGATCAATATCTTCGTTATTTCCTATGCTAAGATTGTAGGAAACATTAGCCCTTTTAGCTTAAACGTTTTTCCACTTTGATGGCTATAGGTAAGGAAAGAGTTACCAAAAAAATTGCAAGGGTATACAAACTTTGACGCGGTCGAAGTTAGCCCCGGCCCTCTGGTTTTTTTATCAATTTAATCGTCACTGTTTAATAAAAATATTTACAATTGATCTTTAAATGAACTTTCCGCTCAACCCTATAAGAATAAAATACAACTATCATTAAATGCAATCTACATGATTTGTACTATAAACATAAACACAAATTTAGGGGATCATTTGGTTGTGGCTTTTGCTAAGCATTTCAAACTCAAGGCGCTCTTTTTTAACCTGCAATGCCACCAGATATTTTTGCATGCGATAGTAACCAGCCTTTTCATTGAAATAGTTTGTTTGCTGGCGTAGCAACTCCTCTTTAAGCTGAATTATTCGGGATGTGGCTTCAGAATCTTCCAATGAAATTAAATCCAACTCATCGTCCTGATCAGGGTCCTCTAGATTGTCGATAACCTCAATTGTTGTTGGATTTTCTGAAATGGAAGTAGTGGTCTCACATTCTATTGGTGCAGTTAAGTTTGCACTGCTATTTAGATCTTCCTCGATAAGATCATTATAAAGTTCTTCATCGTCTATAATTGAAGGTGAGTCCTGATGGGTCTCAACATTGTCATCGTTCCAAATGGTGACTGCTTCTTTTACATTTTCATCGCTTTGGGATTCCTGGAAAATAAGATAACCGGCTATATCATTTATTTATTTATTTGATAGAATCGTTTTGGTGGACATACGTCTATGGAATCCGTGTTCGTCCCTCTTAGTGGGGTTTGCGTGCTGTGGCAGTCTGACATGTGGGTCGACATTTGCTCCTCTACGTCTTCGACATCGTCAAAGCTCATTTCACATTTAAAGTGTTCCTTGCTTGGCAAGGGATCATCTGTTGACTTTGCCTGTGGGTCGTCGGGTGATGTCTTATCTCCCATTATTTTGTGTGTACTTAGATGTTTGATCAGATTGGCCGTTCCGTGAAATCTCATTTTAGAATGACATATAGAGCAGCGAACCTGATTGTTCGGTAGTTTGGTAACATAGTTCCATACGTAACTAGTAGTCTTACGATCCTTTTTAGGCGATGTCGGAGTAAAACAGTCAATACTTCCTGCATGTTTCCTCCGTAAATGCTTGGTCATGTTTGTTGTATTTCCGCCGCCAAAATAAAAGAGTTTGTCACACAAAAGACAGAGTGCTTGTCTATCATTGATACGTCTACAATATTTCCAGATGAAGCTTTTGGTGCGCCTGCCACTACGATTTTCATCCTTGACAAATGGTTTTTGATTTTGGCTTTTAATTTTGTGGACACTTAACAGGTGGCGAGCTAGATTGGTGGACTTATTGGCAAATATTAAATTACAAATACTGCAAAGTTTGGAATTTGGATTATCCGGAATGTCTTTGAAGTATCCCCAAACAAAGCTGCGTAGCTGTGGACTTCTTGTTGGTTGGGCAATTGTGTTTTCGTTGTCATCCTCGTCCATCTCATCGGATTCCGTGTCGATGCCCAACTCCTGGCAAGAATTTAGAGATATCATAGCACAGCGGAACCCCAACGGGTTATACAATTTTGTCTGAAAATTATGAGATGTTTTACAAATCTTTTCTTATGAATTAAGGAAAAACGAAGGGACAAACAAACAAACAGTAGGAAGAATATGGTAATGTCGCAATCGATGAAAAACAGCTGAGCCGCAAGCCGACCGCCACCAAAAACCTCACTGTCAGAAACTGAGTGCTATATTGGCTTGTCTAACAGTGCACCGAACGTGCTGCAATGCGCAAAATGCCAATGTTAATGCGCTAGCGTTGCCCATCTTAGCCAATTGTCAAAAAAATAACCTAAAATATTTTGACACGAGGTCTTTTCCTTTCTTTCTCGCTTTTTACTCGAAGATGGGTGAGTCGGCTCGTGCAAATTGTTTGAAAAATATCCAGAAAAATGCTTGGAAAATAGCTTAAAACTATGTGAAAACATAACTGAGTTATGGCAGCGTGTGGAGGAACCAATTAAAGATTAATTTCCATTGATTTAATGGACGTTGTGTACTTTTTAAATTTGGACTCACCACCGCGTGCCCCCGACTTTTCGGATGTTTTTTTTTTTCTTTACAAGCACATTAGATTTTCGTAATAGAATAATAGACTTGTACGTTTCTTTCAGGTATTAGCCGTGATAGTGCACACAAACGACGTGCCACTGGTGGCAAGCGCAAGTCGCTCCGCAAGAAGCGCAAGTTCGAGTTGGGTCGTCCTGCTGCCAACACCAAGGTGAGGAAACTGGAAAAAAGTAAAAAGAGGGTATATGGGACTCCATCTGGTGCTGGTGAATTATTAAAATGATGTTAACGCGTGTCAACTGTAACACAAACTCATTGATGATTAAAAAGCATTATGTTCGGACTACTGATTGTTCGCCAGCACCATGTGCCGAGTCGCATTATCCACCTAATGTGATTTTTGTCGTGGAACTTGACTCATTTATTATCTTTTTCTTTTGTTTTTAGCTTGGTGGTGCCCGCGTGCACAAAGTCCGCACTCGTGGTGGTAACACCAAGTTGCGCGCTCTGCGTCTGGAAACCGGCAATTTTGCATGGGCTTCCGAAGGTGTCGCACGCAAGACCCGTATTGCCGATGTTGTGTACAATGCCTCCAACAACGAGTTGGTGCGCACCAAGACGCTGGTGAAGAACAGCATTGTGGTCATCGATGCCACGCCATTCCGCCAATGGTATGAATCACATTACGTTTTGCCCCTGGGCCGTAAGCGCAATCCCAAGCACGCCCAGAAGGAGGACGAGAATGATGTTCTGACCAAGAAGCGCAGCGAAAAGGTCATGAAGAAGTATCTGGAGCGCCAAAAGTTCGGCAAGGTTGAACAGGCTGTTGAAGATCAATTCACTTCTGGTCGCATCCTGGGTATGTACAATGGCAATATTTAGTTTAAGTTCTTTTTGCGCTGATGTCAACACCATAGCGATCCAACAAATTTATATTGAATCAATTTTGTTTTAAGATTGAATCAAGCCTGTTGGGTGTGATTTTGCTGTCATAGTTACTCTGAGCTTTTCTTTAACAACCAAATGTATCTTTTATTTTGTGGTTTCATTTAATTAATTTGTTTCATCGTTTGTCTCCCATTCCAGCTTGCATTTCCTCCCGCCCTGGACAATGCGGTCGGTCCGATGGCTACATTCTGGAAGGCAAGGAATTGGAATTCTACCTTAAGAAGATCAAGTCTAAGAAATAAACGCATTAGATTAACAGGCAGATTTTTATAGATTTGCACCAGAGAAAAAAATAAAACGGCTTGTTTTTTATAGGAAAAGACAATTGAAACTTAATTTAATTTTTGGAATATTTTGGGAAAGAATGTTAAAAATGCCAAGGCAATTAATGTACTAAGAAGTCATTGCATTTTGATAAGTTTTAGAATCAGTAGATTATGTAATACCATTGACATGATATTATAGCCATTGTAATTGGAAATGTCAATTGAACGCCATTAAAATTTAAATGAGGAATGGATTAAGTTTTTACTATTTATATTAGTGACAGGTACTAGTTCTTTGGATATTTGAATCCAAATTGATTTTAATATCGTTTGAGCTACCTCAGGCGACAATATCTGGCTCAATATTTTTAATTAATTATTCATAATTCCAAGTAAAATCCAGTGATTAACCGAGGGTCAAAAAGCTTACATAAGCTTAAAGGGGACTCGAAAAGAAAACAGGTCCTTGCTGCAGTTTGAAATTTTAGGAGCTCATAGGAAACTAATATTATAAAAAGATAAAATATACTAAAATTAATTCAAGTCATTTTTCTCATATTAGGGATTGTAAATTCCTATCAGAGTTTATGGTAACTTTGTAGTAATTATTTATGTCAGACATTAAAAATCGGAATTAACATGAAATGGAATGGATATTAAAACCAAAATTTAAACTTGAGCTTAGAAAAATGTATCTTTGTATATTTATTTTTTACACATACTTCTATGGAACATAATACGTAGTTAATAACAATAGTTTGAATATCATTCGTATTAGATATGGCTATAATTACCTACATAACGCATAACATAACGCTGTAAAGTACATTCAACAAATTTCCTCGTAATTTGTCCTGCCAATAACAATATTTTTTAGTTACAAAAGCAATAATGCCAATTTTCGCTTCCTATTGCAGCTGTCTAATGTTCGAAGAGCATTGTCATGACAGCCATTAACGCGATGCCAAAGACCAGGGCTAGAAGCTGTTTAACAGACTCCTTGCGTTCCTCTTCCTTCAGGAGATCAGGTAATACTGTGACCAGAGCAATATGCAGAAAACCGCCTGCGGTAAATGGCATAATCCAGGATGTGCGAGCCTCTGTAAAAGCAAGCGACAGATTAAAAACATCTGCCGAGTGGCATATTATGTTTAATATACCCATAGCTGAGGTCACACCAGAGCCGCCAATGGCCACCAGAGCACCCAAAAGTCCAGCCCCGGCTGTTAGTAGCTGAGCACGAGCCGCATCCCATCTACTGAAACCGGAACGCAAAAGAATGGCAAAATCGCCTACCTCATGGGGAATTTCATGCACTGCAATGGAGGTTACAAAAGAAAATCAAATAATTGTTTTCAAAATTATCTGTTAACTAGACATACGCAATATGGCAAATGTGGCCAAGACTCCATGTCTAAAGGAAACCAAAAACGAACCGGCTACAGCTAAACCATGTGTGAAATTATCAATAGAATTTGCCAACAGATTTAGATAGCCGGCCACTTTTTTAGGCTTCTCCTTCTGTTCCTGAGCCTTTTGCTCACGTTCGCGGAGAAAGCAGACTTTGTCCACATCTTCAATATCGCACGCACCGCAATTCTCTGCCGTCTGTCCCTCTGGCAATTGACCGCCATGGCGACGCAGCAAACAATTTGCAATTTCAACACATTTGGGTTGAGGATTCTCTTCGTCGGCACTTGTGTATCCCGAGAAGATTTTTTCAACTATAGTGAAAATGAGTATGCCAGATAATACCCACAAACCGGAACGCAATGACGGATGGCTGGATGGATCTAAAAAGATGGCAATTTAATTAAAATAAGGCATTGCAAGGCACTTAATTATGTGCCTCACTCACCTTGGTTATCACCTTCCCAGGCTTCGGGCAGCAAATGAAGAAAAACATCACCCAAAAGTCCGCCAACAGCAAAGCTTAATAGCACTCGCAGAAATTTGGATTCGGCAGCTAAAATACACAAGAATACGTATTATAGTCGTTAATAACACATAATGTTCTCTCAACTTACGATCTTTATAGCCCTCCTTCTCCATTTTCTCACTTGTGGGTATAATGAACAGTGGGAAAATTCCACTGAGACCAATTACCACCGATCCCAGTAGTGAGAATATCCATGGTGTATATTGAAAACTATGAAAATATTCGGGCACATATTGATTCATCAGATTGGAGTAAAGCATGGCGAAATGTTCCTCAAAGAAACTGCTACTATTGGTGCTCATTGTTATCGGATCTGTCCGCTGTCTATAATAGTTCCTTCCTTCCTTTGTCGTCGTCCTCCGTCTCTATATGGATGTGGTTTTCCTTTCCCTGGTCACAGTTAATCCTTCTTACGGTGCCTTATAGTCGCATGTCTTGTTAACACTTTATAACCAAAAAAAAAACGAATCCTTTTTGTACTAACAGTTTGTGTTAACTAAAATGGTCCGAAATGAAAGAGAAAACGAAATATGCAAATTAAAAAAAGAAAAACAATTTTTTGAAATAAATTTTGTGTCAATCTAATGTGTCGAGATACTTTTTAAATTTGTGTTTGTGTGTGTGTGGGAGTGTGTGTCTAGAATTAAGCCACCTAGCAACTATTCCTATAGATGCGGCGCTTTTTGAATCGGACAATTTGATGTGCAAATCTCTTTTCTTTGATATGAATACGTCAACAATGGACGCCAGTATCAGAGAATATATCAGAGGAAAGGAAGAAGCAGCAGCAAGCACAGACGACCAACTCGTTTGGATCGATAAGCATATGCTTGTGTAAAATTTAAGTACCACAGACTTAAGTATGACTAGATAAGTAAATACTGTGTAAAAAGTGACAGTTTATCAGACATTGTTGCTAAACGAAACTACTACTTGTTCAAGATGAGTATCGCATATTATTCCTTCTTTTATATGTATTAAGTATATGTCTTAGCTTAGCGGAAGACAACAATATATATATATAAAAGACAGGTGCATCTGAAACAATATGCTATTAATATGCCTCTTTTATTTTATATTTCAATACTTTAAAACTCTTTTGTATTATTTTGTCATTTCACTTTTCTTATTTTTTTTGACATCAGGCGTGGAGCGCATTTAATAGTTGACAATTGTATTAAGATAATGATTTAGGTTTTAATAGGACTGACACTAAAATAATGGTCTATTCAATTTGAATTTAAAATGATGTTCACTGCTTGTTATTTAAATTGCTCGACATCACACTTTTTAATTTTTTTTTTCAAATATAACTGTGAGTCCCCCGTTATTAGTTAATCGATTATCACATTTTTGTCCATTGCCATGATATAAGGTCTGTAATATCATCCCAAGGAGACCCAGTTGCTAAACTTACACAGACACTAACTCAATGCTTACAGATGCATTTATTAGTATTTTTTTAAGTTAGTTTTTCGTATAATATCCGTGATTGTTAACGTACGTACAACACAATACGACTAAGGCAAGTGGGACTCTGTTTAAGTAGTCATGTCAGTCTGTATCAGTGCGCTGCTCGTCTTGTATCTGTTGCAGCTTAAACTGTTCAATTTTTCTTTCGAATTTTGTGATAAGATATCATTGAACTTTGCAGTAGCTTTTATTTTTGCAAATAGGCGGCAATAGTTCAGGGATAAAAAACTGTCTAAACAAAATATTATGAGTAATTCTTAATACACAATGATTATGATCCACATATATATCACGTATACGTATACGTCACCAATTTCACGAAATAGGCATGGAGAATGCGTTCGATAAACGTTTTAAGTTAAGGTATACATTTTATATTTCTATGTGGCTTTTTTGCATGTTATCAGCTAACGGTAGTTAGGAATAAGATATCTACTAACTACCCTGCTAAACAAAAGTCTTATCAACGTCAACAACATTTTAGGTCGTCATCGAACTGTCATAAAAACCCAAAAATCAGAAAACAAAAGAAAAAGAGTTGTCTTTGTTACTTTGTTTTGTTTTTTAAGTTCATTTGTGTTTTTCAGTAATAATTTCATTAATCTTTAATGTGGTTTTTATAACAAAC
The DNA here is from genome assembly GCF_018902025.1 of Drosophila willistoni. Classification (NCBI taxonomy): domain Eukaryota; kingdom Metazoa; phylum Arthropoda; class Insecta; order Diptera; family Drosophilidae; genus Drosophila; species Drosophila willistoni. Next base: position 6,155,343 of record NC_061086.1, read on the forward strand.
TAGATAAGTCTGCTAAAGTTAAAGGCCTTTTGTAAAAAAGAAACACAAAATTTGGTAGACAACTGTGTAAATAAAAGCAAAAACATTATTTTTATGTTAGTTAGAATCTAAATTCAGTAGTTTATATGCCTACTTCTAAGTATTAATTGGGGAACACATATGTATGTAGTCATATATTTTATTGTCGGTATCTACTGTTGTTTTCAATTGAAGCATACGATATTGAATACAAAAGCATCATCATTTCATACATATGCAAAAGTACTTCAATTATTTAGCTTCTTATTTGCCATAATACCCTGTAACTACTGAAGGGCATATTATGTTATTCTTAATTGGGATTCCTGCTCGTTCTTGGTTCTAAAATTTAGCATACATCTTATTGTTAGTTGATAGTTGGGTATACTGTAGTTCGATCCAATAACATATGGATCAGAGTCTGCCGGCGATGATGGCCTTTGTGGGATTGAACTTGATTTGTGGCGTTAGTATTATTATTTTTATTTTTTTGTTCAACTGTTAGCACAATATAATTTGCTGACATACACACGCACACATACACACACACGGACACACACTTGTTGCTACTAATGCGGAAATTTATGCTCCAAGCTTCTTTTGGTTTTTTTTTTTTATTTTTTTTTAGTATGTCTTATCACGCCGGTAACTCTTCACGTTCTGAAAGGCAAGAAATGTTTCGTTGGCATTCTTATAGACATCGACAGGGCAGACAGACTTGGGAATCAATTCCACTTTTGGGGGGGTTCCAGAGAAGTTTACTCTATATCTCGACATTTTACATGATTCACACAGATTGTTGTTGTCATCAGAGTTATTATATATTTTTTATTTAATTTCTTTTTGTCCTCTACGAAACGGCGTAGATTATTTTTTTGCACGCTGCACTCTACATACCCACAAACACACACACTTTTATATGTATGCATGTATATACATATGTTTATATGTATATGTACATAGTTTGGTGTGCAGTCATTTGTTTTAAAAGTGCAGCCCCAGAAGGGGGAGAGGAAGCTTTTATTATCACTGAAAAACGTGCTCTAGCTACGTTTTGGGTTTGGAGCAATGATTGATCAAATATTTACTGTCATGTGTAATTGATAAGAAACAACGAAAACTTTTACGTGAGTATTACATTGTGACAAAATTAGAATTATCAAGCATTTCTGCAGACAAACGGGAGGCCGTTAAACCTGATCAAGTCATAAACCAGTTATCAAACATCAAACAACTCTTATGTAGATAGTATTGTTGTTGTCTAGAAAACAATTTAATTCGATATGTCTGTATGTGTACCTATATGTACGTCCGAACATTTACAAGTGGTGCTTAGATTTTCCGATTAGTTTGAGTGCTGTTTGCAAAATCAAATCAAATATGGCCGTTTTAATTATGGCGGCAATTTATATACAAAGATATGCATATGTACAACTATTAAATCTTACACTAGGTTAGTTACCATCCTCCCATATATGTACATACATATGTATGTATGTATGTATGTACATATGTGCATATGTTTGTTAGACTTACCGAGATTATAATGTTCAAGGCCAGCGGTATGTCCTAGTCTTATCATTTCTGCGTTCCAGTAACATATCACAATTGAAGGAATTGCTTAAAATATATTTTACTACGCGTTTTCTTGAAATGCGCTTTGTGTTGTGCACAAAATATGTAAAAATATGTCTAATGCGCAGTATATTTTTTAAATTGTCTCTTGTGTATTTATTGGGGTTTACTCCTTTTTGTGATTTTTGATTATTTATAGATGTCCATTCATCCACTTGATTTCATCATAGGATATGCTTTGTGTCTAGCCCGGGGGTAAACACTGAATCTGAATAAACTTGAAAATATCAAGTACAAAGAGGTTTTGTTTACTTGAGTGTCGTGTGGAAGACCAATATGGCCGGTCAGCTGATTGGTGGGTGGTTATCAACAATCGATTACCTAACCGTTTATCGCGGCTGTTCTGAAAATCATCAAAATGATCCAACTTTCAAATTTATAAATATTTTATTTGAGGTTTTATATCTTATAAAATAGCTAAGCAGTTATTTTCGCTTTCGATTTTGTTCACAGCTAAGAACCGCACAAGAGTTAAATCAATTTTAATACAAATTCTTTATTAAGCCACAATTTAATTATCTATTAATTTTTTTGAGTTGTCATTTTTCGTTGCAGTTAATGCTTTTTAGTGTGGATGTGGCATAATGCTCAAGGTTTTTTCCTATCGATATCGATACATCACACATCGATAATGGATACATAGCAATCCAAGCGGGGGCGTGAGAAGGAAGGGAAACTTGTAAATTTGTTGTAACTTTGCAAAACAAAAATTTTATTAACAAATATAAAGTCAACGCCGTTTTGCAGCCACATTCACAAAACGAATAGTACAAGTGATAATCTCAACGTCCACAAAAATAGTATCGAATAACTATTAAATCAGCAGCTGGTACAAACTGTTTTTGTGTTTTTTTTTTGGAGTAATAACATCAGAGGGTGAAGAAGAAGAGCAAAAACACGAAAATAAATTGGCCAAGGCAGAGCAGATCGGATAGTTGAGGTATATAGCTTTATACATAAATACATTACTTTGATCTATTAAAAGCTTCCTTCTCGATCTCCACTCAATCAAAGGGAGCGGCAGCAGGGTCGTTGTGTCTCATTGTTTTGCCTGGGTTCCGCAGACTGGGACTAAGGCCTGGCGTTGACATCGTTTTGCTAGTTCTAAAAATGGAGTGGACCAGGGAGAAAACATTGCTGTTGATCAGCGAGTATAGACAGCGTCGTGGCCTGTGGGACATGACTTGCGATGAGTATCGCAAAAAGGACGTAAAGCAAAAACTTTTAAACGAAGTTAGCGGAGTTCTCGGTGGCAATATACCTATCCAGGAATTGGAAAAAAAATTTCACACGCTACGCACTCAATATCACAGAGAGATCAGTCGCATGAAAAGAAAAGAGCCATACAATTCCAAGTGGTTTGGCTTCAAAAATCTCAGTTTTCTCAGTTCGCCCTATGCGTGCCGGTCAACCAAGGGACGAATCAAAACGGATCAGAAATTTGTACTGGGTGAGGTTAGTGCCGATAACAACAGCAGCAGCATGAATGAAGAGTATTCCCTCCGCAAGTCACATCCCAGCAAAGGTGCCCAGGAATTGGAGAAACTCATCGAAGAGACAACCAAAGATGTGGATGATATGGATGAACAAGATGTGGTAGAAGATGTAGTGGAGAGCAAGCCAAAATTATCCAAGGATCTGAACGGGCCTGCCTCATATGTGCATCAGATAAATGAAGATGATCCTGAACCGGTCGAGACGCAACCGCAACCGCAGCAGACGCAACATCATCATCACCATCATCAGCCAGCTACAACCATGATGGATCTGCATCCGCATTCGCAGTACCAGAACCACCATCATCATCATCATCAACCGACACCCATGGAAACTGTCAGCTTTCAGGCCAATGAGAGCGGGGAACTGCATTACCAATCGACTCCAAATGCCTCCAACTCAAGCTCTGTGCATGTGGTTCCCACTCGTATCATAAAAATTCAGCGCCGGGATACCATCAACCAGGAGGATGGATACTTCGAAGAGCAGCAGGCACCGTCCTCGATGACGCCGGCACCCAAGCGCATCTACTATGATCCAAACGCCACAACCGCAACCATTTTAACTACATCATCAGCAGCTCCTTCTCTTTCGGCGAATACCAGCACACCGAATGTCAGCAATGGCACAACTAGCATAGCCACTGGCACTCTGCGTCTCCCCCGACTTAACAATGTAGTCAATTCATCAACATTATCACCCCCAAAGGCGCCCAGCCCACCCGTTCCGGCAGCGGCGCCGACATCCACTTCACCTCGCGATGAATTCTCTACCTATGGCGAATATGTGGCCAATGAGATGCGTGCCATGAACAATCGGGAAGTTCTCATTGCTCTGAAGCACAAAATCAATACGGCAATTTTTGAAGCAAACATGGCTGAGCTGCAAAAATGAAAGTAGTGGAGGAACAGGATTATCTATCCTGTAAACGATTTTAAATATTGACTCGTGTTTTAGCAACAATTCTAGGTTTAAGTCAAAGAATTTTCTTGCTGCTTAAAACATTTTAATATATATGTAAATTGAAAACAAAAAAAAACTTTTAACAATTTAAATAAATAAGCCAAATATAAAATTTAGCACACAAATCACCGACTTTACCTTAAATTATTAGTAAATCGGGCCAAATTATTAGAGGATGACTGCAAACACAATCAATAATTACATTGACAAAATATCTTGGCTTACCTAATCAAAAAAAAATTTATTCAGTTTAATCGACTTTCAATACTTTTTGGATTTAATACATTGTAAATTATTTTATATAAATTCTCAGCTAATAGTTAAAATATGCCATTTCCTTGTGATCCATTGACGAATCTGCCGGTTAAAATCGACATAGAAAAAATTATAGCCGAATTTAAACCCAAGGAAGCTGAGCGGAATATTGATGAGGAAAAAGGACCCCGTGATTTCCTACATTTACCAGATAATAACTGGGTTGTATTGCCAAGTTTTAAATATCAATTGGAGCATTTGAGGCCATATTTATCATGTCGCAATAATAAATATCTTCGATCTCGTTACACGAAATTTTTGAATAATGTTCCCAAGAATTATGTGACTATCAGCATCTATGGCACTAATATAAATAAGTAACTATTTAATCCCAGTGATTATTAGAACATAAAGAAAATTGCAACTAACCACAAAATATTTATCTCTTGTAGTATGCCAAAGCCAAGAAGAATGTCCCTAAATGGCCAGTTCTACGGCGTGGATAATAAACTTGCACCTATTCCCATAATGGATGATCCATACTCTAACAAACATAATTCGCAACCAAAATAATTTTGAATATTGGCCCGTCTTAAACTTAGCGCCAATCCGATAACATTTCTCATCGAGCAGCTGACGCCCGACTTATAGACAGTTGCGTCAGCTGATGAGCTGGTAGCAACAAAAAATCAATAATTCAGAAAAATATTGAGAGCGAAAAATGTTTACAAAATGCATTAGTTTGTGTGGTTCTACAATAATTTATGTGTTATTCGCTTGTCTATTGATTGAAAATTGCGGTAAGCATAACTTAAAACATAAAAATTACGAAAGTTTGAAGACAATTCTTGGGGTTTCTCTACCAATTTGTTTGCTCTAGTGGCTTTGCAAAGGACGCTGCGCCATTATGAGGTATTCCACAAGAACGATGTTATACATCGGGTGGTGAAGAGGGGCATTAAACCTAGCAGTAATCCTTTTAATGTTATCAAAGAAGTGGAGTTTACCACGTTAGGCAAAAACTTTCGACTGATTTTACATCCTCATCGCGATGTCCTCCATAGTAAATTCCGCGCCTATGCCGTGGACGCTGATGGCAATGAGACTGTGGTGCACATGGGTAAGTACCGTCAAAATATTGACCATGTAAACATATATTTCTAACGTTTTCTCTTCATTTTCAAAGATCATGACAGTTTTTATACGGGTCGCGTTTTTGGCGAACTGGAATCTTCAGTTCGTGCCCATATTGAAGATGGCACTATGACAATGTACATCCACCTGCCCGATGAAACCTATCATATAGAGCCTTCCTGGCGCCATTTACCCAATGCTAAGAAAGACACCATGGTGGCCTATAAATCATCCGATGTGAAGTTAAATAAGAATCATAATGGGGATGGCGATATGCCAAAGACTTGTGGCTATATCAAAGAGGGCCTTGAATTGGAAAGCAAAGAAGAGGAAATGGAACATTTACGAGAAAAGCGGCAATCGGATCAGTATGAATACACGCCCACCAAGACGCGATGTCCCTTGCTCCTTGTGGCCGACTATCGTTTCTTTCAGGAAATGGGCGGTGGTAATACGAAAACTACTATTAATTATCTGGTAAGCATTCCACGCATTTTTTTGGCTTTTCTTTGTTGATCCCTGTTGTATCTGCCTGTTCTAGATAAGTCTCATAGATCGTGTGCACAAAATCTATAATGATACTGTTTGGCAAGATCGTTCCGATCAGGAGGGCTTTAAAGGCATGGGCTTTGTGATCAAAAAGATTGTGGTTCATTCAGAACCGACGCGTTTACGTGGTGGTGAAGCTCATTACAATATGATTCGCGAAAAATGGGATGTACGCAATTTACTGGAGGTAGGTTTATCACATAGCAATCGATATTTTGGACGTGGCTAATAAATTGTCGTGTAGTTGCGATAAATCACATTATCACATTAAAAACCTAACTCTCTTGTCTTTGTTCTAATCTCCCTCTATGAATGCTAATTTGTCTTTCGTCTTCTTTGCATTTGCCAAATAACAATAACAATTATGATAATAACACTAAACATATGTAGGTCTTCTCACGGGAGTACAGTCATAAAGACTTTTGCTTAGCTCATCTATTTACCGATCTCAAATTCGAAGGTGGCATTTTAGGCTTGGCATACGTTGGCTCCCCTCGCCGCAATTCAGTGGGCGGCATATGCACACCAGGTTGCTAATCCCACATTTGTTTAATTCCATTATCATTTTGCCTTTTGTATCTATTTGGTTTCTCTCCGTTCGTCTTATTTTTATTGTTTATTCAGCTTTATTTTCATTATCAGATCTAATAATAATATAATATATGTTTTATTTAAATAAGTCTAATGTTGTACGTAATCTCGATTCCCATCTTCAAGAGTACTTCAAAAATGGCTACACACTGTATTTAAATTCAGGATTAAGTAGCTCACGTAATCATTATGGACAACGGGTAATTACCCGCGAAGCTGATTTAGTCACTGCCCATGAATTTGGACACAACTGGGGCTCCGAGCATGATCCAGATATACCCGAATGCTCACCCAGCGCCTCACAAGGTGGCAGCTTTCTCATGTACACCTACTCAGTCAGTGGATATGATGTGAACAATAAGGTGAATAAGAATATAGTATTTCCAGATCATTTTCTTATTTGCATTATCCCTCTTTTTTCACAGAAATTCTCGCCCTGTTCTCTTCGTTCCATACGCAAAGTATTGCAGGCCAAATCAGGCCGCTGTTTTTCGGAACCGGAAGAATCCTTCTGTGGCAATTTGCGTGTCGAAGGTGATGAGCAGTGCGACGCCGGTCTCCTGGGTACTGAGGACAATGACTCGTGCTGCGACAAAAATTGTAAACTGCGGCGCAATCAGGGCGCCATGTGTAGTGATAAGAATTCGCCCTGCTGCCAGAATTGTCAATTCATGGCATCGGGAATGAAGTGTCGAGAGGCACAATATGCAACCTGCGAACAGGAGGCCCGTTGTACCGGAGCCCATGCCGAGTGCCCCAAGTCGCCGGCTATGGCGGATGGAACCATTTGCCAGGAACGCGGACAGTGCCGCAATGGCAAGTGTGTGCCATACTGTGAGACGCAGGGTCTACAAAGTTGCATGTGTGATATCATTGCGGATGCCTGCAAACGTTGCTGCCGTATGAGCATCAATGAGACTTGCTTCCCGGTGGAGCCGCCAGATGTGCTTCCGGATGGCACGCCTTGCATTACAGGATTCTGTAATAAGGTAAGAGGAATATTAAAGTCCCCTGACTTAATTTAATGCTTATGCTTTCCTTGTTGCAGGGCGTATGCGAGAAGACCATACAGGATGTGGTCGAACGCTTTTGGGACATAATCGAGGAAATAAATGTGGCTAAGACCCTGCGTTTCCTTAAAGACAACATAGTCAGTAAGTTTGACAAAAAAGATAAATTTGCACTCGAGTTATTATAATTAATATAACCATCTAAAATTGCAGTGGCCGTTGTGCTGGTCACCACAGTCTTTTGGATACCAGTTAGTTGTGTCATCTCCTATTTCGATCGCAAAAAATTGCGCCACGAAATGAAGCTCATAGAGTGGAGCCACAAATTGGACTTGATACATCCCAGCGATGAGAGACGTCGTATTATACACATACGGTAATAAGAGATGATATATATGTATATAGTATAGACAATTATTAAACGCATATCGTTTTTTCATCATATTTCAGTGTGCCACGCCAAAAGATCTCAGTGGCGCGAGCCTGTAACTAGCATAGAACCCGGTGGCGGCCATTGTTTTATCTTCCGTGAGCATTCTTCTCAAAACTGCCACAAATTCTTTTGTATTAAGTATAAAAACAAAGATAAAAAAAAACACCCATTTGAAAATACATTTAAAGCATAATGAATAAAATTCCATTTAACATAGACCAATTATAAATGAAAAATTGCATCATATTCGCGGCCATTTTAAGGGTATCAGTATATCCAAAACTACCCAACAAACAAAACCAATTTAAAATGTGTAATTCCACTGCTTTTACACAGAAGGCAAAGAGACTAACAGTTTAGCTTTTGGAAATTTCTATTGTATTTTATTATCATCATACTTTAGCAAAAATATGTTTTCTTTTTCATCTTCGTCTCAACATGTTTCCATGTTGTTTGTATGCACAATATGTTTTATTGGATTTTGTTTCTATTACTAAGCAATCTATGTTTTTTGTTTACTTCTTTTTATTGCTCTTGCCGTTCGTCTGCGGCACCTCGTCGTACTCCTCCTCCTCCTCTTCATCTGAATAATCCTCATACATTTGACCATCACCATCATCGAACTCGCCGAAATTCATTTCCGCCTTGCCGCACACATAAACTGGACCGGAGCCTTGGATTAGTTTAAATGTGACCGATCCGTTGGGGAACTCAACATTTGGCTTCAAGCAACGAGTTTCGCCTACTTTCAGGACGGCTATGGGAATCTTCACTGTCTTTTTCTCACCCTCGTTAATAGCGTTCGTTTCAGCCTATAAAAATTGAATAAGGAAAAAAGGCCCAAGCACACATAGGTCATTAGGCGTCTCCAACTCGTCATTTCCCTTCCCTTCATTCCACCGATACGAACCTGTACAACATTGAATTCGCCTGTTTTTGCCTCGTGTCCCAGCGAAATCTGTTTAATTATTAACTTGTGTGAATGCACTATATACTCCTCTGGAATTTCGGGAACATCGAACTGTGCAATTGGCTCTTTCTCGCTCAGCGTAACACCTGGAAACGGAAAAGAACAATTGTGGGTTAAATCTACTACATACATCGCATATGTACATACATATATGTATGTATGTATGTACAATCTTCCCCTCCTCTAGCATTTGCCGGTGCGAGTACAAGCTAATTAGACTAAGCGCTTTACTTGGAACAGCGGTTGCTATAGAACAATTTCCTTACCATAAAAAGATTCTGTCTCCATTTCAAGGCGTCTAGAACACAATTATACACTCTAATGTCAAAATAATTAACAAAACTTATACAGCTCTTCCTTTACACGTGCCCGTGAGTACGGCAAAAAACAGTTATGGCTGAAGATGGAGAAGATGCGTTTATTGCCAGGGTTGCTGCACTTAAAACCAAGAAGAAAACATATCGATAACCAAAAACTATTGCACCACATTTAATTAGTTTCTTCAGTAGATATCAGGATATATCTAAAGAGTGCATTTTTATTAAAAATTAAAGAAATATTTTATGAATTCTGATTTAGTTGCATAAATAAAGGGAACATTTATCGCTACTAATTTATCGATAGCCTGACCATGGCCATGGCCGTCGATATCTTTCTTTTAGCCCTGGTCTGCGTCCCTGGTACGTTTTTGCGAAAATCATTTTTTGCTGCTCAACACGTGTTCGCCGCTTAATTTGTTTAAATAAAACGTTATAAATAGTTACAATGGCAGAGGAATCATTCTATGGTAATTATCTACTTGAAAACGCATACAAATTGCATCACAATTGCCCGAAAAATGCACCTGCAAGAGTGCCGCACTTGCCGGCTTTTCATCGTTCAAGGTTGTCTGCGCCTTATGCATCTATGTGCGCTTTGTGTGTGTGTGTGTGTGTGTGCAGACTTGTCTGTATTCAATTCTTTTGTTACAATCAAATTTGTATTGCAGGCGTCACCCTAACCAGCGAAAATGACAGTGTCACTTGGGATGTTGATGAGGATTATGCACGAGGCCAAAAATTGGTGATCAAACAGATTCTTCTCGGCGCTGAGGCCAAGGAAAATGAATTTAACGTGGTTGAGGTGAGTCTCATAGAGTGCGCGCGCCGCCTTCTTGTCCCTTATCTCATGTAATGCGGTGGCTTCCCCCTCCCAGTAGGCACATGTGTGTGTGCGTGTGTGTGTGTGTGTACCAGGGCAAGGACCGGTTTCAACCACGCGCAACACATTTTTCGTGGGGTTTGGGTTAGGGTTACGAAAATTTTCTGTCTGTATATCATCTGTACTCTCGCCACCTCGGCCTCCCATACCCCCCTTACTCATACTATCAGCTTCTTTCGATAAGCTATTGCTGCTTCTACATTGACTGTACAAGACAAATTAAAGCAAAAGTGAAAAACCCAAAAATTTTTATTGACTTAAACTTCACAGCTGGCATAATAATGGATAGACTCTTTTGCTTGACTAGCCGGCAGAAAAGTTTGGCAGTTTCAGCGGATACGCTCATACTTCTTCCTCCGTGTCTTGTTTTTTTGCCATTGTCTCGATTAATTCGGGCAAACTTTTTGTAAACTTGAACATGCTGCGGGCTGTCTTGTCTAGCCGACAGACTACTCCAGCTGCTGCTATGCTCCAGTTCCAGCAAATAAGCTCACACTTGAGCAGGGACAGATCTTCACGTAGCGAAACCAAGTTCTAAAATTTAACCAACGACAACAGATAAACACTTTGCTAAACTGTTTATTAGCTAGTCAGAGATGCTTACCAATGCCACAGTAGCGTCAATAGAGCTAATTTCATTACCCTGAATCACCATCAATTTAGTGGCGCCCGCCTGACTTGTCACATGAGAGACGATGACAATTTTCAAATATTCAGCAGCCGAATAATCCACATTACCCTTCAGCTCTGCTACACTCAGTTCCAGATCATTGTACTTGAACAGGAATGCAAAAAATTTGTAAAATATTGATTACAATAGTGTGGAATTGTCTCACCTTTTGGGTTTCCAATTGAAATTGCGGCTTCATGCTTTTGTATAGTATGAAAAAAGCATTAAATATGATTCCAACCACCATGCCATACTCCAATGTCCAGAATACACAACTCAGAACTGTAACAAGAAATGGCAGCATATCGCGTTCTACAACAAAAGAACGCGATACATTGGATACAATTTTATATAGTTTTTCCCTCCCTCCCTCGCCTAGTCTTACTTACTTTTGGCCCTCCAAATCTCAGCGATGGTCTCGTACTCGACCATAAACAACATGGCTGCTATAATGATGGCCGCCAATGTGGCCTTTGGTAAGTAAGCAAATGTTGATGTCAGAAACGCTAGTGTCAATAGAACTAGAGCTCCTGTAACCGCTCCACCCAATGGCGTCTTAACACCACTGGCATTATTTATGGCTGTACGCGTAAATGAACCCGTAATGGGCATCGATGAGAAGAAACTACTAAGTAAATTACTAGTACCCAATGCAATCATTTCCTGTGATGCATTCAAGACCTTTCCCTTGGCTTTGCAAGAGATAAGAAATAAAATAGATAACGATAGATTTGACAGGTAATGATGAGTAACTACTTACAGAATACTTTTGCAACAGCAACGCTCTCCAATATGGAGAGTAAGGGTATCGATATTAGTCCCGATCCCAATTGTGAAATCATTTCACCAAAGCTTATCCATTGACCAGTTGATAGGTCCTCTGTGTGAAATGGTGGCAAACGAAATGGAGGCAAACCAGCGCTTATATTACCACTAACCTGAAAGGGCAAATCTCCGGTAGATGGGCCTTTACTCAGAAGATAACACAAAAGTATGCCCAGGAATACGACCAGCGCATTTCTTGACAATGATATATATTTCCATACGCTGCGATTTCCCCAATGCAAATCCTTTAGTTTCTGAAAAAACGAATTAACTCTATATAGCGGCAATTGATTGTATCTGTAGAGATGTACTCTTACCCGCATGATTAGCAATAGAATCAATGTAGAACAACCTAAAATTGCATCATTAAGTCGTGTCTGTTTTATATGACTAAAAAAGTTAATCCAAGATGCTAAAAACTCATTAGAATTGCTTTTGATGCCAAATAGATTATTTATTTGGCCACTGCCAATGGTTATAGCGCCGGCCATGGTAAATCCTGTCGTCACAGGAACCGAAATGAAGCGCATGAGTACGCCAAGATTAAGCAGACCCAGCAATAAGATTACACAGCCAGAGAAGAAACACAAAAGTACCGCGTAATCTGGATTACCAGTAACGTATGGCCTAACCATCAATGCCATAATGGCTGTGGGACCTACATACCATCATAGCCAAATCAAATATTACACATTAAATAAATATTGCATAATCAAACTAGACGTACCCACTGTTATGTCCTTGCAGGTACCAAAAAGTATATAGACAAATCCACCTATAAAAGCAGAATATAAACCGTAAACTGGTGGGAGATTCGCCACAGCTCCGTAGGCTATGGCTTGGGGTATGGCTGTCAGGCCTACAGTCAATCCGGCCACGAAGTCCATTAGAAGATATTTCAATTGATATTTGGGCAACCATCCGGTGACGGGTAGAAAGCGATAAACACTTTTTAAACTACAGCAATTCCTTGCCTTCGAACCCATGGCGTCACACACATTTGGCAAGCGTTCCCGATAAAGTTCTTCTGCAAATACATATACACCCCACACCCAGATATGAAATATTGATTCAAATGGGGATTGTAACAATTGCTCCTGTCTTCTATGAGTATTTTAGGTGATAGCCAGCGATTAATTACTTTCGCTTGCTCTTGCTATCTCAATCTTCAATACACAATATTATTGATTGTAAAGCACCTCTTCTCACAAATCGCTGGACGGAGATCTTAAGTGCTTTTTTGGTGATGGGCGGTCTTATGACGGCTGCGCTAAAATTTTTTCCATTTTTTTTTTTTCTGATTATGACACTCTATGTGAATGACAATTCCAGTTAAAAGTTAGAAAAAAAGAACCTGTCTTTTTAATGTTATTGATATTTTATTTCATTTAAAAAGATAGTGATATCTCTTGCGATGTCACACTAAGTACCAAAAAAAAAAATCAAAGTCTTTTCAATTGTCTATCAATTAATAGACAAATGTACTAAACAAGTTTAAACATTTTCTACCTCTTTCAATTTGTGTTGTAATTAAAGGAATTCGATTTTAAGTTAAACCAAAAAGCTTTTGTTATAGGAATCCTCTCGGAAAATTAAGAAAAATTTAATAATCTGCATGAAAACTTGTCTTTGTTAACTTTAGTATAAAACACACGCTATAATCATGCACGATTAAGTTATCCTAAGCATAATATGGATTTAAGGACTTTGTTGTCCAATGGCAATTTCAAGTATTGAAGGTTTAAACGATATCGAAAAACTTTTTGACTTTCTCAGCACTTTTTGCACACTTTTGTTAGTAATATATGTAATATTACCTTCATTATCGCACATGCTTAGTTGCATTTTTAGCCAACTAGTTAAGTGAAATTATTAATTAGCGTTCACTCGTTAGTTTATATATGTTTACACAGACACAAAGACTCAATTCTTATTAGTTAATGCAATTTCAGACTAGAGAGAGAGTTTATAAGTGGAATTATTTTGCAGTAGATCTAAGCAAAGCGTAACCGAACCGAACTGATTCATACAAGCGTGGGCCAACGAATGTTTCGACTAAGAAAAACTAAAAACGTGAATGCGTAGGCAGCAGCAGAAGCAGCAGCTATTTGTTCCACTTATCGAACGACTTAGTATATGGGGCGCAGTTTAGGAAAGAAGATGCACGACTATGATTAGAGCCTAAAAGTCGGTAGAGAGAGATAAAGAGCTATCATCATATATTTGCCCATCGTGATGGCATTATAATGGTAATTCTGTAGCTCGCAAATTGGAAAGGCGTGTTGTTTGCATCAAAGCGATTAATTGCTTTGTGTCTATTACCTATTTAATATATACTTTATTATCTAATAACTCGTTCTCTGTCTCTTTTTAGGTGCACACTGTGAAGGACTCTGTTCAGATACCGATTGCAGTGTTGAAAGCAGGCGAGACGCGTGCCGTTAATCCCGATGTGGAATTCTACGAATCGGTGGTTACATTCAAGCTAATTAAGGGTAGCGGTCCTGTCTACATCCATGGCCATAACATCAAGGATGATGTTGAAGTTGTCGACATGGAAGACGATGAAGAGGAGGAAGATGACGTAGAAGAGGAAGATGAGCACCCAAAGAAGCGCGCCAAAATCGATCAAAACGCTGGCGGCGATGCTAAAAATGCCAAGAATAACAAGAAGAAGTAAATCCTACTACCACTACGTATGCATCCTTATCGCATCCATCGAGTTCTAAGCTACATATATACACTTGTAGATTTAATGGATAACAAAAAGAAAAAACAAAAAGGAAAAAAATAACATATTTAGGCCCTACAAAAAATTACAATACTGATTGCATAAATGAACATAAATACTTTTTATTTAGTTCCTTTTGCTCCTTCAATATTCAATCTTTACGGAATACATATGTATATTAACTTAAGCAGAAAGCCGTAAATCAGAAACAGAATTAAATTTTTTTCAATTTTTTGAGCACTCACACAACATTTGTATATACCTATTATACATAACTAAAAACTTAAAAACTAAGCCGGACTTTTTTTCCTCATTCATATATACTTTGTATGAAATTCAACTACCTTCGGATAAATCGATTGATTAATCTAAATAAAAGTCCCATTTTATACTTCAATTTAATCATGAGTAATCATTATCCAAATTTTCGAATTGGTATATGTCGTTAATTTGGTAAGTATCTGTTAACAAATTGTCATTTAAGTTTTTATTTTTAAAGTAATTCTGATATGGACTCACATTAATAAATGCAACATTGGCATGGAAGACAAATATATCTTTTATATGATCGACTACTTAAAGCAACAACAAGAACTTTTGGATCTAGATATTTTTATATTTTTTACTAGCCAAAATTATTTTATTTTCGACCCCTAATTTTCGGGTTGTGTTCAGGAAAATCATAATGTTTAAATGGTTTTTCTTTATTTGTTTTTTATTGTAATTATCAATTTGTTGGCTTTCCATTTGGTTTGTTAATGCTAAAAAAGGATATCATCGTTATAATCGCAGTTCTATAAAGTTACTCCAAAAAGACAATTTTTTGGGAATGCAGTTTGGGGATTTATTTGTAATAATTTTGACGCATTGAAATTGCTTTTTTGTTCCACATTAGCTCCTCCGTTTTCTTCAATTTCTTAATTGGGTGAGGGAATTGCCTTAATACGTTCAAAGCAGGACTTCTCTAAGGCCTCACGGTGCTTGGGATCGGCAATCTGGATGAGTTCGTACATGCGTTGACGCACATTCTTGCCAAACAGCGAAGCAATGCCATGCTCTGTGACCACATAATGGACATGGGCTCTGGAGGTGACAACGCCGGCACCTAGAAAAGCAAAAGGGAAATCACAAAAATGATCAGAAATTGCCTAGGACTGGGAGTAAAAATTCTGTAACATACCTGGCTTAAGAGTGGGAACAATTTTGCTCTCGCCATTCTTAGTGGTCGATGGCATGGCAATGATGGGAACACCCAAGCCATCGATACCCTCAGCAGCACCACGAATGAAATCTACTTGACCACCGAAACCGGAGAAGAAACGTGTACCAATAGAATCGGAGCAGACCTGACCAGTCAGATCGACCTCAATGCAACTGTTGATGGCCGTCATGCGGGGTTGTTGCTTTACAATGCTGGTGTTGTTTACATAGTCAATGGCATACATTTCTGTAAGATATTTGAACTGGGATTAAAAAGAGATTCTTGGAAAGCATCGCAATTGATTTGACACCTACCAATGAAGGGATTATCGTTGACAAAATCGTACAGCGGCTGATCACCAATGAGGAAAGAGCCCACAATACGACCTTGATGCATCTTCTTCTTGCTGTTGGTAACACATCCCTTCTTGACTAGTTCGACCACACCGTTGGCAAACATCTCGGAGTGAATACCCAGATCCTTGTGATTGTGCAGAGCCGCCAAAACGGCATCAGGAATACTACCGATACCCATTTGTAGGGTGGCTCCGTCCTTGACCAGATTCTCAGCAATCAGTTTGCCAATCTGTTTCTCAACTGGTGAGATTTCGCCGGTACCATGCTGTGGCAGTTTATCATTCACCTCGACAGCAAAATCAAAATGAGATTTGTGAATGATGGCATCGCCAAAAGTACGCGGCATATTTGGATTAATTTGAGCTAAAAATACATACATATTTTGAGAATTAGATGAAAATCGAAGACTTCTCATTTGCCACACTTACCCACAATAGTATTGGAGTTGAGAAGGGCAGCACGAACACAATCAACACTGGTACCCAGGGAACAAAAACCATGATTATCTGGTGGCGATACATGAATCAATGAAACATTGGGCTTGACAATCTTCTTGTAGAACAATTGGGGAATTTCATGCAGAAAGATTGGGACATTGTCGCCTCGTCCTTCGGCCACAGCTTTTCGCACATTGGCACCCATGAAAAAGGAGTTTGAGCGAAAGATGTCCTTGTATTCGGGTTTGGCATACTCGCCGGGTCCCTCGGTGTGCATATGACAAACGGTAACCTTCTCCAATTTGTTGCACTTGCCATGCTGGGTCATTGCATTGAGGAGTGCCACCGGTGTGGCAGCAGCGCCCTGGGCGAACACCGTATCACCTAATAAAAACAGAATAGCAACAAATTTTCATTATAAATCATGCTAATTTTCCAATTTATGCTAATATTTTTTAATATCGGTAAAGTTTTTTTATAAACTGCTAAACATTTGCATGCGCATAAATTGTAAAAATAGTAGCAAAAATTATTAATACTAAAAATGGAATCATTTCGGGTTGAAAAAAAGTTTCTAATTTTATCCTTGCGTGAAATTTTGATCAATATATCTAATTAAATTAGCAGCACACTTTATGAATATTCTAATTTCGATTTCAATTCCAGTTTTTGAATAGCCAAATTACTAAGTTTAAAATGTTATATGTTAGTAGAGAAAAATTAGTAAATAAAGAAAGAATCTTAACCAAGTTTTGTAGGATTAAGCATCCTTTTTAAAATTTTATAAAATATTTTAAAAAATTCTTTAATTTTTTCGCCCCTATTCTTATAGTTTCTATATTAAATGTTATTTTATAGAGTAATATACCCCGCCCAATAAAATAATAATAGTACTGTTATTACTATTTTCTTAATAGATAAAATTATAAACTTTTAAAAAGATCTATATCTTTCGAACTATTCATTTTGTTTTGGTGTTTTTATATGGACACCCGCCGTTGGGCCGGTACCGGCTATCTACATTGTATTATATATTATATTTTTTCACACCGCCGCAAAAGACTGAAGCTTTTTAAAAAGCTTTCAAGTTCAAGACAGCTGTTTCTATTTACAGAAACCCGTTTTGTTATATGGCAATTAACAACAATTTTTCAACAATTAAATAAGTATGTATGAGTTGGATTGGATGTTTGTAAACAAAATATTCTATATATTTTGAATGTCAATGCCATAAATACAGTTTTACCTCTGCAAAGGATTTCTTTATGTTAGATTCAAAGCCATTGACTTTGTGTATGGCGACTGAGCAAACTGTACTTCATTTCAAATTTTAGAAACACATGCGTATGCGTTTTGTTCTATATAGAGAGGGACTATGGACTATGCCAATATTCTATTTTTGTAATAAGTCTGCAAAATGCCGCATGCATTTTCAAATATATTCTCTTTTTTGTATAGAACTAGTTGGTTGCAGTGCCTCCTACCAAGATTATACCAAATTGCGATTATTAGTTATCTGTCAATGTCGAAAGAAAACAAATAAATATTAAGAAATTTTTCATTGACCAACAACCACATGCCATGAAATTAGCTCTTATCTGTGAATGTCTGAAGAAACAATCATTTAAAACTTTGTATATGTTATTTACTGTAGTTATGTACATATCTGTATATATAGATATATGTATGTATGTATGTATGTACTTGTTATCTGCCAAAAACGTGCCGCAAAAACTAAAGGCAGAAATCAGCCAAATTTTTCCAAATGAAATTACGTAGTTTAGGGGTCGGCGCGTGTGTCGTTTGCTTTGGCTAAAATTAGAGCAAAGGATGATATTATGGCTAACAAAATTATAAAGATACATACATACATATGTATGTATGTATGTATACCTATCAATTTGTATTAGGCCTGCTGATATTTGATGAAGCCATATCAAAACCGCTTTGAAAATTAACATTAATTTTCCTTCATATACACATTTGAGGGCGTGTTTTTCAAAGAAAAAAGGAGCACAACTGGTTTCATTAGAACCTCTTCTGTTGTATATTTTGCGTCTTTGATAAAAATATCACACATCCATATAACATTATTTTTTCAATTGATTTAAATTAAATTAGAAAAAAGTTTGCGAGGGCTGCCGGGTGGTGGCCTGCTATATATGCACATATCAACATATTTTCTTATTCGTATCATTAATAAAATTATTAATTTGCTTTACGACAAACAAATCCACAGACAAACAAGTTGAATACCTGCTGATAATATTTATTGCATAAGGCATACAACAACAATTACCTATACATGTAGTATATACATATGTACATAGTTTGAGACTCATTCTACTTAGTTCAAGTTCTTATCAGCCAGATGTCGGCTGGCTTCTATCGATAGAACCTGATTTTTTGTTTTTGCCTTCGCTTTGCCAGGCCTGGCGTGCCCCCATAAGCCGAGCTTGCTCTGGGTACAAAGTACATATATTTATTAATATCAGAGTAAGATTAAGCGTCGACAAAGATCGAAATTTAAATACCCTTGCCGTTGTGTTAGCTTTGACCTTTATGGCTAGCAATGTATACGAATTATTTTATTACCTAAAGAAGTGAATTTCTAATGTGCTTAATTACCCAATTTTTTATCTAATGAATACCTTTTCTTATTTAATATTTCCACAACACAATTAAAAGGATATATATGTATGTATTTGTATAAGTACATTAAGGATTTCTTGTCAATTATCTTTAGTAAGGGTATACAAAAACTGTATATAACAGTGACAATAAATCCTACATGCACTCGAACACATACACACACATGCATACATACATATACACATATGTACATATATACATATTTATATTTAATTTGCTTGTGGCTGCAAGTAATAACTGATGTATACGTGGAATTTACATAGACAGATACTTAAAAATAACTGATAAGCCGGCGAAATTGACAGGCATTAAAGAGGACCTAACCCCTCTCAATCTAATCACGGTCAATTGATTTCACTGATTGAACAGCAGCACCCTGTAATTGGCCATTTGATATATGTACATATATACACACGTATATACATACATATGTATGTATGTAGTTTTAGTTTTGCATTACAAATGCCAAACCTACAAATATTTGCATGGCAAGTGCCCATTGAAGGGTCGCCCTCTTTCTTAACCCATCCCCACCCTCATCATCAGTATACTCCAGTGCCCATTTGTGCCCTCTATTTTGTTTTCCTTTCTACTTTTTGTTTTTGGTTGTGCTTTGTATGTTACATAATCAAAACGTTGCCTTCCTCTCTCTACACAACATGCATAGATTAATTTTTTTTTTTTATTTTCAACTCACCTGATTTAATGCATGACACAGCTTCCTCAACGGACACTATGGGCGGATCTCGGGCAATCGGATGCGACAATTCACGCACATAGGTGAAGTAATTGTTGTGGGTGGATGCCGCATTTGTTGAGGACACCGTAAGGAATTTTTGTAGTTGTCCGACACGTCGAGCTAGTTGATTGCTCATTATTGCGATTTTCTTTCAACAGAGCGAGAGCAAGAACAATCTGCGGGAAACACGACACACACAGTGTAAGAGAAAGTAATAAATGTCGAAATTAAGGGATATGGGCACAGATAACTCCACAATCACACTTTTTCTGGCAGTGTATTTGTGTGCAGATTAAAAATGTTTAGCGGATTTCGTATTTTCTGTTAAAAAAAGATCCGCACCGCAGAGTCCAAACCTCTTCAATTGAATATAAAAACAACACTATATACAACAACAAAACAACACAATAACGTAAGATCTTAGAATGTCGCCCCTATTTTATTATTACGCTGTTTATAATAAAAAAAAAACTTACCCAACAGCTGGCTGCCAACAGCTTTTCTCGTCCTCGGAGTGTATATTATTTAACGCAAAGCCCTCCTCCAGCAATGTTATAGAAAATATAGTTTATCCATTCCCCGTTTTGGTGTTTATTATCGAAAGTGTGTTTTTCAATTAGTTTCCATCTGACTGGAATTTGATTAAACTCGCAAGTGCTGCTTATATGTTAAAGTTCTAAACTTGTTTTTGAAAAATCCATGGGTTCAGCAATTCAAAAAAAGCTTTTAACGATAACGATATTTTTTTAAGAAGCAACCTTAAAAATACGGGCTAAAACAAGCGGGATTTTGTTGTTGTCCCCACAGAACCCGCTAAATATTTACATACTGTGAAATTGTGCCAAATTTTGTGAATCTATAAGCCGGCAAAAATTAATTAAGATAATGTCATCAGAACAAGCTGCAACGGAAGGAGGCTCATCAGATACGCCTTCTTATGAGTTGAAAAAGTTTCAGTTGAAACGCATTCTAAATAATAATACAGTGCGTAAGAGCATTGCTTTACTGGGCACATTCCCAGATTTATCGTCCGATAACCCCGCAATTGTAGTGTTTGAGAAAAACGGTAAATACTGCTGATATTCTAAAAAAATATAGATCAAGTTATACATACGTATACGTCATTAGCATACCGAGAGAGTGATGTTGCCACAGATGAATCTGAAACACTGGACAAAGAGGCGCCAAGCTACTTCAGTAAGGACTTGAACGTGGCTACTCAATTCATCAATAACATATATGGCAGTTATCAGGTTGTTCCCCGTCAGGAACTTTGTGGTAAGGCAACATATAACATGAGTATTAAACATAATTGAAATATACATACATTAATCATTTAATAGCTGTAAAGAGCACCGTGATTTATCCTGCCACAGAGAAGCATATTCAAAAGTATTCCATTTGCCAGAAGTACCTCATCAATGAAACTCCCGATCTCTATGAGAAGTTAACTCTTCCCTATCTTCTATCAAAAGCCGATCAGTTTTCTCTTGAATGGGTTTACAATATACTCGAGCATAAGCAAGAAACTGAACGCATTGTCTTCGAGGATAAGGATCCTGAAACGGGCTTTGTCCTTTTGCCAGATTTAAAATGGGATGGAGTCAATGTGGAAAACCTCTATCTGCTTGGCATAGTGCATCAGCATAATCTTAAGTCACTGAGGGATCTCAGGGGCAGTCATCTGCCATTGCTACGCAATCTTCGACAGTCGTCCAAGGATGCAATTCAAAAGCGCTATGGTCTAAATCCTAGCCAATTGCGCATGTACTTTCACTATCAGCCTTCATTCTATCATCTGCATGTCCATATCAATCCCATAAGAAATGATGCACCTGGAATTTGGTGCGAGAAATCCCATATGCTGGACACTGTAATTAATAATCTTGAACTGATGCATGATTACTATCAACGAGCCACTCTTCCATTCGTCTTGTATGAAGGCAATAAACTATTGGATCTCTACGAAGAGCAATCACCAATTAGATCAACTATTGTGTTGTCCCAGGACAAAAAGGATGACACTACACCATCGCAACAATTAAATGACGAAGATTCTGAAGAAGATCAACATCAATGTAAACGCGCTAAACTTGACAAAACGGAGCCAAACGAGAGTGAAATTGTTGCACCGGCATGTGCTTAAGGTTATTAAGTCTTGCAATTGTGAAAGCTTGAAATTAAAATATAAATAATATGCATTAAATTGAGTTTTTAATTCTTTAAATATTTAAAGGGAAAAAATCGACGAAAGTTTCCACATAATCAAGCATAAAAAGATTCTTTGTTTAACCAATTTGCTTACCAATTCATCCATTTTATGTGGTTATTTTATCAGTAATGTCTAGAAACTAACAATTGTTTTTCTTTCCTCTTTTTATTTATTAATTGTGTAGCTAGGGTCTGTATTGTGTGTGTTTTATGCTGTCTGTGTGTGTGTGTGTATGTGGGAGTATTTGTGTTGTTTAATTTCTTCAGTTACTATAACTCATACTTTTCAGCGGTTTTATGTGTTATTGTTTTTGTTTTTTTTGCAATACATTTCACTGCCTATTTAAGGGTTTTGTTCGCTTTCATTGTTAATTTTTTTTCCTTTTTAATTTGAATATAATCTTAGAAAAAATCATATTAAAGGCGCGGAGGCCCAAACGTTATATTTGAAATAGTTTTTGTTTTGTGTTTCTTTTTTCTTTTCAAAATATATAGAGCTATACATACAAGTGTGAGTAGCTTGAGAGAAATGCGAATTGGATTCGAGAAATCTCCAGAGTAGTTAGTGCTAAGCGAATGCTCGAATATTATAAGCTCGCAGCTGCCTATGATGATATAGGTATGGGTATGGGAGTGGGTGTGGGTGTGGGTATATGTGGGTGTTGTATGTCGTCATTGAATTCTAGTAATGGAAGCCTTGCACAACATCATTTATATGATACATACATACATAAATATTATTTCAAATACATACATATACATTATACATATATTGGGTATATACATATGCATACTGTATAAAAATAACAAATAATAGTAGCAATAAAATCGTAGTGTAATTTTCCGTTATTATAATAATAATAATAATAAAAACAATGCGCGCCAGCTAGCCTTGAATACTAAATGATACTCTCAATTGCTCGTCGTTCCCGTTAGGTGATCGGCATCCAGCTGATCCTGCCGCTGCTGCTGCTGCTCCTGTGGCACATACATCACTGCCGGTGTAGACACTGCTGGCGTTGTGGTCGGTGGTGAACTGCTGCTATTCACCGTCATGCTGCTAGTCATGGTCGTTTGATCAGCATCAGATATCGACCAGTTTCGCTCCAATTGCTCAAGGGCAGCCATGGTGGCGGTTGTTGTCACACCAGCTCCTGAACTTTCGGCACCGGATCCATCGTTACAAACACCTACCCGAAGAGTCTCCTCCAGCAGCACTTGAATCTTATCCTGATCATCCAGATGAACAAATCCGAGACGCACCAACTCGCTGGTTAAGTCCTCCGCTGTATCATCCTCATTTACCTGGCAGGTCAGTTGGCGATTCATTTTGTCGTCCATACGCAGCAGTATTGTCATCAGAATGTCATTACCATCTTCCTTCAATTTCTTGACACTGCACATCATGTTAACAATACGTCTCGATTCCGTGTCCACCGGCTCCGGAGTGGCTGATTTCACAGAATCAGCACGCTCCGGTGACGCGGCTCGTGATCGGAAATTCGGCGGCTTTTTGCCGCTGTACGTGATCAGCGGATAGACGCCATATTTGACATCTTCAACAAATTTCTCCAGTTTGTCGGCGCCGGGCACATCAGAGAGGCGATACTGAACCTCTTGGCCATTAGATATTAACTGTGCCATTATCACATCGGGTTGGTTGTAGCGCTGCATCAGGCTGTCGAAGGCAGTTTCCGAGAACATGGTGCGATTGGCGGGAGAGAAGACCAGACAGTGCGCTGTTAGCAATTTCAGAGCGTGCACCTGTAAGGATTGCATGATGAGATCTCAGATTAAATGACGGGATAGGCAAGTGGGTTGTTACTTACCTCAAAGAGCAGTGGATGAAATAACAAATCGCTAGCACTTGGACGATCCTGCGGATGTGGATTGAGACATTTTTGTATCAGATCCCTTTGCAGATCGTTTTCAAGGCTAATAATTGTGCGCTGTATAGTCTCCTCATTGATGGCCGTTGACTCGTTATTGCTATTGTTGGACTGAATCTCCAAGGCGGCCATCTCTAAGGCGCACATACCAAAGGCATAAATGTCCAGTGCGGCAGTCAATTGTTCGGCAGCTCCATATTCGGGAGCCTGGAAGTAGTGGGCACCCCGTTCCTGTTCACGCTGTTCCCGCTCGCGTTCCCTTTCTCGCTGGCGACGCACACTATAGTGGACCGCATCGGGCACCACCGAGCCGATCTTGACCAGACCATTGTGCTGGATGAAAATGCTATCACAGGTTAGATTGCCATGAATGATGGGCGGTGTGCAGGAATGCAAATAACTGAGCGCGGACAGGATCTGGGTGCACCATCGCCGCCATGACTCCAATGGCAGACGCTTGGCGTTGCGCTTGGTGCGCTTGAGGAACTGTTTTAGCGAGCCGGACGACATGTACTCCGTTATGAAGATGACTCGCGGTCGCTCCGGCTGCTGTATATCCGTCCAGTATCGATGGAACTTGACTATATTCTGATGGTCCAGCTGCAGCAGATTGTCAAACACTTGACGCATCTTGTCCTCCTGCGACTTGAGCTCCTGCAGATTGGCATATTGCACCTCGTTCCAAACGACTTCAACGCCCTCCTCAGTGTCCATAGCCAGATGGACACAATCGATACCGGGCACATCGCGCTGATCGACTTCCTCGCGCCGCTTAAGCCAGCGCCCGCATGGTGACTCTTCCAGTATTTCGCTCTCATCCTCAGAATCATCACCAGACTCTCGGGGAGAGGAATCGGCAGCCAAGTTCGTGCTTGTTACCGGCCCTTCACTACTCCCCACACCCACCACAACCGTGGGTTCAGCTGTGGAAGCTCCAACTATGTGTGGGGGTGGCGCTGTTGCCTGAGCTGGGGAAGCCGATGGGGGCATTGCCTGAGAGTGAGAATGGGAGGAGGCTGCGTTTGTTGCTGGCGCTGTAGTTGTTGTTGCTGCTCCTGCTGGTGTTGTTGTTGATGGTGATGTCAAATTGGCGGCCGACGTGGCCGAGGCCGCCGACTGATTCGGGTTCGGTTCATCTGCGCTCCCACTGCTACCGGCATGAGCTTGTTGGCTATTTGACATTGGGGTGCGGTCGCCGCTGCTGCTGCTCTGCCACTGCCTCTTTGTCTGGGCCTTTGCCTTGCCAAGCTTTGGTTTCACAATATTTATTTACTACACTCTTCAAATTCGTCGGATTGTCGTTTTGTTTCTTTTTTTTTTTGTTGAGGTAAACGCCGTGAACTCGTATCGTGGTTTTGCTCCACTCCAAACAAAACTACAACCGCTCCACCTCTCTCTGCCCACACTCTCAAACACACACACACATACACACGCTCACACACACACCCTCCTATTCCTCTCGTCCCGTGTCCCTTGCTTCCCCGTCCCCGTTCCCGTGGTTCAATAACTCTTCTCTCTGTGTCGGCCTGGGCTGTGGCTACTGCTGCTAAGGCGTTTGTCGCCTTTTGACGTTATCGATTGATTGGGTCTTCGACACCGGCGTGTGCCCGTTGTCCTCAGCTTATCTTATTTGGCTAATATACGGCCGTTTGGTCTATTTATGCGTTTTTTCACGCTTTTTAAAACACCCAAAAAATTGAGCAGTGTGACCGTAGTCTTCAAACGGAACAATACTGTTTTTCAGAAATTAACTAAGACTATCGTTATCGATAACTTTCAAAAACTACAGTCGCTATTTTACCTGTTCACCTTCATATAATTAATTAATTAATTACCTTAATTTATTGGCGAGAGTTTCAAAAGCGTTAATTATAAACTTTTGGAAAACCTACTGTCACCTCGATTTTAAAAACTTGTGGTTAAAAGATTTTAAAACACAACTTAGGCTACTAACTACGAGTTGCGCATTGACAATCGAACAAGTGGCTCCAACTATTTAAAGAGCATCAGTTGAACTGTTTAATTATTTGTTAATTAAATTCATTAATGCGATCAGCTTCAGGTGTTTTAAATCTTCTTACGCAACTAAGGCGACTATCTACAAAAATGAGTAAATCCAGCGTATATGTCACACGACCGGATGTGGATGCTAGCGGCCTGGATTTACTTCGGAAGAGGTACACCCATTGTTGTCACTATTGGACACAATTTTTACTCGGATTTCTTGTTGTTGCAGCTGCGACGTAAGCACTTGGAGAGAGGCTTTGCCTGTTCCACGCGAAGAGTTGCTACGTCAGGTTGTGGGCAAAGATGCTCTTTATTGCGCCCTAACTGATAAGATTGACGCAGCTGTGCTGGATGCAGCGGGTCCACAGCTTAAATGCGTGTCCACGATTTCAGTTGGTTATGAGCATATTGATGTTGCAGAATGTAAGAAACGTGGCATACGCGTGGGTTTCACTCCCGATGTACTGACGGATGCTACGGCAGAGTTGACTGTTGCTCTTTTGCTGGCCACAAACCGCCGACTCTTGGAAGCCAACAAAGAGGTATATAATGGCGGCTGGAAGTCATGGTCCCCAATGTGGATGTGTGGGCAAGGCTTGAAAGGTTCGCGGGTCGGTCTTTTGGGTTTCGGACGTATTGGACAGGAGATAGCAGCCCGCGTCTTTGCATTTAAGCCTTCACAGATAACCTATACAACTCGAACGGCGCGACCACAAGAAGCGTCAAAGATTAATGCCATTCATGTAGATTTCGAAGAAATGTTGCGCGAATCCGATTTTATCATTGTATGCTGTGCCCTGACTCCTGAGACCAAAGAGATATTTGGTACGGAAGCTTTTGCCAAAATGAAGCCCAATTGCATTTTTATCAACACAGCCCGTGGTGGAGTTGTCGATCAGAAGGCCTTGTACGATGCATTAAGAACGAAACGTATCCAGGCCGCTGGTTTAGATGTCACAACGCCTGAGCCATTGCCTCTGGCAGATCCTCTTCTACAATTAGACAATGTGGTCATTTTGCCACACATCGGCAGTGCTGATATTGAAACGCGAAAGGAAATGTCCAGAATTACGGCAAGAAACATTTTGGCTGCCTTGGCCGGTGAGAAAATGGAGGCAGAAGTCAATAAATAAACTGCGATTTCTTTTTGGAGTGAATAAAATTGAGGGTTAACAAAGCATGTTTAATGTCTAATCCTCGCCTGGGGGCAGAGGCTGGTTGCGATCACTAACGGGTGCTGGTACAGGAAGAGGTAAAGATGCCGGTACAGTTGATACGGTGGATATCACACTGATCACGTCCGTGGGATCCTCTGTCTCCTTTTTTATTTGATCAGCACTGATGTAGCCACCAGTCTCATCCTGTGGAATAAAAATGAATAGAGTTAAGAATTAACTTGAATTAACAAACATTTTCGTGAATCTCACCGTAACAAAAACGTCCACAGCCTTTCCTGTAATTATGTCCATAATCTGTTGGGTTATTCCACTACCACTCATGGGCTCATCCTGCATACTATCAGCATACTCAAGTAACGACGGTCTCAAGTCTGGACATTGCTGCAGTGCATCAGCTAATTGTGCCGGTGGCAATTGCAATAGCACTGGTAGCGATTGCGGTTTCAGGCGTTGGATTGTCTTGAGGAATCCCTCCCAGATGACCTTTTGACGCCACACCTGCTTAAGAATCAAGCGTTGCAAGAGATTAAGCACAAAATTGGCCAGGCGGGGATAAAGCGTCAGACTCTGTATGGTGGTTCGCATCATAAGTGTGGGCACGGGAACGACTTCTACCAATTGCTGAAGTACAGCCATGAGTACATCCTGGGTATAAAGCTCCCGCTCAGCCAGGCACATGGAGGTGGCCTTAACGATTGCCTTCAAATCGCAAATATTTGGATCGATGGTATGCAGAGCGACCAATAGATCCGTCGGAGATAAGGCCATCGTTTGATTGGCAAATTCGGCTCCAATGCCAAGCAATCGATTGAATACCTCCTTGACCACAGCAGGATTCAATTTGATAAGTTTGGGCAATATGGTCAGCAATTCGGTGCGGGAAAGGCCACTGAGCACGGGAATAAGAACGCGCACGTCATTAACCTTGTGTTGATAGAGATCACGTACTCTTTGCACCAAGTTCACATTTGGCGTTGGCACACGTTCTGTGAGAATATATATAAAGCGAATCACCAGAGTTTCCATGCCCTTGGGACACTCCTCTATCAGTTTCAGCAAAATTGTATTCTCTACGCCCAGCTTCTTAATGGGTACATCTAAATTACGCAATATTGTGCGCTTTAGCTCTGCCGACGTTGCCCCAAACACCTGACACAGTTTGTCCAAGTAGACTTAAATATAAATAAAATAAATTAGGTAACACATTGAAGACAAGAGAGTGCATAAACTTACTCTCGGGCTTAAAGGGTAACAGTGTGAAGGCCAACACTAGACAAGTCTTGGTGGTATCTTCCCGCCAGGCACCCTCCGGGTTGGGCCGCCCGAAATCTTGAGAGAATATTGCAGCTGGCGGCGTTTCCTGTTCAATAAATGCCAACCACTCAAGGGCAAACTCGTCAATGCGAGCTGGTAAAATCTTATGCACATGGTACAATGTAACTAAATGGGACAAGGCTCGCTCTTGCAAGTCCAGACGTTCGTGTACGGCGAATTGTAAAAGAATTCGTACAAATCGATTCTTTCGTGGTGGTCTTAATATGGCCAGATCCTTGATTAAGTCAAGCCCATGTTGGGTGAACTCGTCCACGAGACTCAGCTGCACCAAATGCCCAATAGCCTCTTCCGGCAGAATGGGAGCCTCCAAATAGACACGTCGTATAAGAATTATTTTATCCTTGAAATCACAACGCTGTCCAATGCCAAAGATCAGTTTGGTCAGCAGCTCGTTGTAGGCATGATCGGGACGGTTCTCTGTCTTTACATAGGTATGTCTGGTGAATCCCTGCAGGAGGGAATACTCCTCGAATAGCCAAGAGAAAGCCAAGTCTATACGCTGCTTAATGTCATCGAGAATAAACTCCATTATGCCATAGCGGACATTATCTGGAAATGTGGCCGCTATAACTGTAACCAGTTTGCGACGTTTTGCGGAGACTCCTCCTTTGATGCACTTCCGCTCTGAGTTTAGAATCCTAGTGACAGCATCCAGCAGGAACTTTTCTTTGACATTACGAGACAGGGGTTTGGTAATCTCCTGCAGCTTTAGGGTTTTTGCCCGCTCCTTCATTCGTTCGATCACGGTCTGTTCACCCTTAGCTCGTTCCATGGTTTCGCGAAGTTTTTTGGTGGCCTCCTCTGTCTTACGTTGCAGTTCCTGTTCGCTTTGAAGCTGACGTGCCTCAATCTCATTGTCATCGACATCCATGGGTTTAGCCTGTTGCAGTTTCTTTCTCATAGGAGGCTCTTTACTGAATGCAGCGGAGCCAGGTCCCAAACGCTTGTCCGTCAGTTGCTGGCCAAATAGACGAGATATATTGGTCACCTGCTGCTGTGTGGACATCTGTTTCATGGGTACGTACTCCGACAGGAATCGCTCTGGCACCTCGTCTGGCAACTGTGGAAGAAATTCCAATACCATATGGACTGCTGCCTCTGGAGCGCGTAAATGCTCGGCTAGAAACTTTTCATTGACACGTGTGGACTTTTGACGCTGACGTTCCAGCTCCTCGACATCAATCTCCAGCTCTGTTTCGCGTTCCCTCTCACGTTGTTGATTGCTTATTCGTGCCTTTTTGGCCAGACTTTGGGCAGCATTTTCGAGAATGCGTTTCTGCCGACGTGCCAACTCTTGTTTGTCCATCTTGGGCATAAGCTTTTGGATTTCATTGTTTGATGAGCCCAGCTCCAAGAGCAAACCACGTATCACGGCAGAGAATTCAAAGGCGCCCCGGCTTTTTAACAGTGTCTGCAGTTGCATTTTCAAACTTTTGCGAACCGAACTCACTTGGGAGTCGGTGAGAGTGGGAGGGAGATTGGCATTCAACTGCTTAAAGGCCTCAACTACTGGACCCATAAAGATGGGACGCATCTTTGCCACAGTGCATAGGCTGCTGGTGCAGGCAATCAAGTTCACTGAAGATATGTGGGTAGTGCCATGGAACTGCAGTAAAATGTCAAATATATTGTTGCCTTCATCCTGCAGTTTTTGGCGACGGAACAGCTTGCAATTCTCGGGAACATCTGCCAGAGAAAAGTCACCCTCGCGCTTCTGGCTGTCCTCGTCGGCATAGCTCTGCAGTACAACAATCCCTTCGAGAAACTTAACTGCATTGGTACGTATGCCATCGTTCTCATTATCAATCATGTCTAGAATTTGTGCTTTAATCAGACTGAGCACGTTCCAAGCCTGCTCGGCACTATCACTAGGATCGTCAAGACGGCACAGGTAGTGTATACCGTTCTTATAGATGCTGCCACATGCCTGAATTGCTCGTTTCATCACTTGGGCCGTGTTGTCTCGCAACAACATTGATATTACATTGATCACATGAGGTAGCAATTCCACTTTTACTTTACATAGTTGCTCCACAAAGCCAACCACTTGCTTGCGCACATCCATGTTTGGGTCATGAGCCAACGTAAGCACAGCCTCCAAGAATTCCTCTGCTAGCTCTGGACAGGAGCTTAAAACCGTTTCCTGCACTTTGGCCAGCAGCTCACATTTCTGAGCTGCGCCCGACGTGACAAACTCATTACACCAATCTACCACCTAAAAAGCCAAACATTGGATTAGCCAGAGAGCATCTCAGCTTCACTACCACAATTTTACCTTGGCTCGTGCTGTAGCCGTCTTTTCATCTGTGAAAAGATTTGCTGTCTCGGAGACAAACTGTCCACGTCCAATGATGCTGTCCATTTATATTTATATATTTATCCTACTTTATCTTTATATATTTAATATTTTCACCATTCAAATATGATTTATTTCATATTTTTTCCGGTGGTCTCCAACAACAAAATACTCACAAATTAGTGTGACCATTGCAGGAATTGAGCAAATATTAAAGACGCGTTACATGACACCGTGGCGATAGTATCGCAACGCAATTTTCAAAACGAACATCTCCAACATTTTATCAGGAATCTTGAGTAATCGCCGCCCTCATAATTGTCAATTAACTTTATTAAGAAAAACTCTCTTTACGCAGTTGGAATCATATTATTTATCAGGAATCTTGCAAGAAATCAAAACGTATATTATTTAACCGTAAGTAAATCTACTTGTCTTTCATAAACATTTATATAAAGACTTTGAGTAGATAATTTTTTCATAAATACCAAAAGCAAAATGCATTGCTTTTTTTTATTAAAAGGATATTCATATATCTATGTGTCATTAGGAGAAATATGTGCCCACATTCAAAACTATTAATTATTCAAAACTAGATTATTCTTTTTCCATTTTTTTTCATTTTTATTAATTTTATACAGACTGTCCATTCATAAACGCACTTATATTGGGACATTTATCTAATTTCTCGGCATCTATTTGGAAAACCTTGGACAAACGTTTCCAACTTTGCGCATCAAAGTAGTAGAAGGTGCCACGCTCTTTTGTACCATTTTTTTCATATTGATTAATGCCAGGAATTCGAGTTATCCAAATTTTCTCCTCCACATGATACCGCCATTCGCGACTATGCCTATAGAATAGAGTTTAGAAAAACAAAACAAGAAATGTAATTAAATTACATATTTTTACTCGATATAATTAAATGGGGTACTTACAATTCAGCAGCTGCCATTAATTGCATCATATCACCGATATTTGTGTAAAAGAGGAAAAATAGCAGATCTTCCTGCAATTTTTTCAGTACCGGAGCAGTTAGTTTATCTCTAATCGCAAAATTGATCAGATATTCGGGTGGCACGTTGAACTCAACGTCTTGTGCTCTAAGAATATAAAATATATAAAATAATTAATAATTTAAAAAAAAAAACTGGGGCGGATTCGCTACAATCAATTACCTGCAGGGCTGTTCCACGAATGGTCCAGCGAATGTTGGATGCAAACTTTCTTGTGAGTTTAGATTTAGACCCAGAGCTGTCAGATCCGTACCCAATGATAACGTCACCAAGTTGGGATCAGTTTCAGCTGCTCGAATGAATGCGAGTAGACCCACCATGCCAAACTGATTGTTCACCATGCTCGCTGGTATGTTTGTGACCTTGCCTATGTATATATATATATATATGGTGAGACAAGTTTTAATAATCTTCAATCGTAGTTACATACCATCGGGCGATGTTTGAACGCCGCTTTTCACAAGTTTATCATTGCTGGAATTATCGTTCAGATGCTCGCAACCGCCTCCGCTGCCGGGCCCACTACCTGGCCCGCTGCCCAGGCCACCGCCGACACCCATCATGGCATTGGTGCTGGTTACACTGTTCATACCGCTGCCCACTAATCCTACATGTGTCCCGCTGATGGCAACACTGGATGAACTACCGCCGCCGCTGCCACCAACAACAACACCTCCGAGGCCACTGCCCACTGCACCCAGACCGTTGCCGCCTACAACGCCGACGCTGGAGCCACTGGTGCTACCTGAACCGCTTCCTCCGCTGACCACAATCGAGTTCATTGCTTTTTCCGTGCCATCTAAATGATTTTCTGTCACACCACCAGCTCCGCTACTAGTATTTCCCACAGCGTTTGTTGTGCCGTCCGAGTTTTGGGTGCCCGGTAACGCAGGGAAGTCCTCATTTGACATCGTGAATTCCGATTGCTCTGACGTGGGTTGCTTCACCATGCCAACTGTAATAGGAGTCGAATTCGAATAAGTTTAATTGTCATCAGCATATCATCAGGCATTGATAAACAAAACGATTGCCTGTTACCCACTACCACCGACGCCCTTAAGTTAGTCACAACAAAAACAAAAAAAATAATACTAATATTATGGAAAGCGATGGAAGTTAAACCACACACCAGCGGTCATACAAATCATACATTGTAATCATATAACAGAAATTAAAAAAAGTGGATTTTTGGTTTGAACTCACAAGAGGTAAAGAAATTACCATAGGGTTTACTGCCCGGCGGCTGGAGCGGATTCGATTGGGGCAGTGACTGATCGTTCTGACCACGCGCATTCGTCAATGATGGAAATTCCGTCGGATCGAGCAGCGCAGGTGTAGATGAATCTGCGCCGCTTCCACCACCGAATACATGGAAATTGTTTAAAGGGCCACCCCCACCGCCGCCGCCGCCGCGACCCGTCTGCATAAAGTTGCCCATATTGGACTAGAATTGAAATACAAAAAACGGATTTGGATATGCATATATAAAAATTAAATGGAATTTTTCTGCAATCCCTACCATAGGTCCGCTTCCCAGTCCTTGCATCGCACGCCGATCGACAAACTGTCGCTGGCCAAATAGATTCGCATTGCGATTGCCACTTGATAAGGCGGGACCTCCAACTGATAGCTGCGCATTACGATTCGGCGATAGCTGCGGCTGCTGTTGTTGTTGCTGCTGCTGCTGTTGTTGTTGTTGCTGCTGCTGCTGCTGTTGTTGTTGCTGCTGCTGCGTTTGCCCATAAGTCGCTGGCCCTGGATAAGAATTGGCAAAGTCTGCACTGAGTTATAAATACGAGCGAACCCAGATCAAAAAAAAACAAAAAAAAAAAAGGAAGAAAGAAATTCAGCATCTTGACACTTACCGGCTTGGAATATAACATGACCACCCAGAGTGTTACCACCTATGCCGCCAGTCGTTCGACCAGCTAACGCCGCGTTCGCTATACTTCTTGGGGGTTGTTGAAAATTTAAATTCGCCATAATCTGGAAAGTACAAGCACATACATACAAAACACAAAAAAAAGGGTTAATTACTGATTGTTGTTTTGCTTTTCTTTCACTTTATCGATAATCATAATAATTTATTGATCGCTATAAATTAAAATATATAAATAAAAGCCTTTAACTTCAAAGTCTAGAACATGCAAATTAACATTAAATTACATTTTCATGTAAGAGCTGAACTTGTATTTGCTATCGTCTGACTAAAATTAATTCACACCTTTTATAAAAAGTATACAGAGGAAAAAAATTGGAAAACATCTGCTTATCAGTTTTTCCTTTGCGCATATTTGGCATTATCTGCGCATAAACAAAATCTGTTGTTTGTTGTTTTGGAGAGAGAGACAGCAGCAAATATGATAACGTCCACCAAAAAACATATGCTGGATTATTCAAAACAATAAATAATCAAACAATTCAATTGGATTCTGTTTCATTTTAACAATTTAGGGTTGCTGGAATTTCAATGTTTATTTAAATCCAGTAGTCATAGTTGATATCAGATTTTGAATTTGATATCTCTTACAAATGTGGTAATTTAATTACTTTATCATGAAATTGAGATGGGAGTAAAATTGAAATTCAAATAAAAGGGAGAGAAAAGTCGGGTTTTTTGAAATTGATAAAGAATGATGAACCATCAAACAAAAGATCAATTGAAAGTAAACAAAGAAAATGGCAGCTTTAAAATTTAATGTCTCTTTTTCCGAAATTGCGGTGTTGAGGAGAATTCCCTTTTTTGTCTTTGGCTGGCACAGTATCATTGTGTTGGTGGCAACAAGGAGAACAACAGTAAGAAGAGCAACAACACATAAAACAACAAAAAACTTGCATGACGGCAAAGTGTGTTGTTGTTGCAGACAAAAGGAGAGAAAAAAGGGAGCAAAAGGGAAATGTAAAAGGATATGTCGGTCCCATTTCGACGACGATCAATTATACATATATGTTCATATATATGAGCAAAATGATGCACACACACAAACACACACACGCACTGAGAGCGAAACAAAGACAATTATGTATGTAGCAACTCTGAATGGTAAATTTTATGGCCTATCGACAGGTACAAATAAAGAGATAACTAAGGCGTCTCAGGATTTTCAGTTAGAATGCTCATGCACGTTAACAGCTGACTACCGGCTGTTAAGTCGTTAGCCAACACTGACACCTGATCTCTTAGGAAATCATTATATGTACATATGTAGGTACCTAACCAAACCAATTAGATGCCGATGCCGACACCGAGAAGCGATTTTGCTCTTACCTAAAATAATGTTAGATGATACTGCTGCTCCTTTTACTTCTTCTTCTCCGTCCACTTCCACTTTGAATGCTTGCTCGGCTTCCGTTACCGTTTCCGTTTGCACTTGGCTCAACACTGAACGTTTCGTTCTCACCGCATTTAACATTCCAAGGCGACGTCGTCGTTGTCGTTTTCGGCAATTTGTTGTCAGCTGCAACAGGATTTGGAGCTGGAGCAAATGCAGCCAGTTCCAGTTGAGGCAGCCAGAGGTTAGCTCTAAGTTAGGATTAGTTATTTCTTGGCGCGATGTTTCTCTCTTTCTCGCAATCACTCACACACACGAATAATAAAATACACAGTCACAAGGGAAGCGGCGGCAAATATTAAAACGGGACGCAACCCAAAGAGAAGGATGATGATGATGATGTTGAGATGGTGAGGATGGCAAAGGGCAATTCCGGAGAGAGGAAGAGGTTAGTTGCTTGGTTTTTTCCGCGCCGTGTCGTCCCTAAATAAATTGCATATATGTATGTATATACATATATGATTCGTCTCTCCGTTTCGGTACTGGTATTGGTAGTAGTCTTCGTCGTCGTACCCGTGTACCCGAAAGTAGAGTAGGAGTAAGTAACGAAACGAAGGATTTTTTAATGCCTTGCGGTGGCAAAAAAATGAACAAAATTTCCGCTACAAATGGCCGCCGATCACACACTCACTTAAGCGAACTTTGCACAAATTTTAGTTTTAGGCTTATAAGTTTGCCTTGATTTGTGTATAATATTGTAGTTTTTTTCTCTTCTTTTTTTGTTGTAAGTAAATAATTGCTTGCTATTGCGCACTGTATGTGTAAGAGTGTGTGTGCGTCTGTCTTTGTTTTCTCAGTTCATTGAAATTTCACCCGAGCCAGATTGGGCAAATTTTGCTGCGTGAATTGCGTATTTACGCTTCGCGCACTTTAATGCACTTCGATTTGATGCAACTATTGTTGTATAATTTGCTATTGCTAGGCAATAAACAATTATTGAGCGCCTAAATGGCTTTAAATTGTACACAAAAAATACAAATACGTTCTGCAAAAAAACTCTGGTCACGAATACACAAACACGCTAGGCTTCACACACACACGCTTCAATTCGCCTATCAATTCCGAATTGAATTCGCTTTGCCATCGCTTTGCTATCGACTGTTGCAATCGAATATAATATATGTGCTAGATGGAGCCAACGAGCATTGCAAAACGCTAGCGACTTAAAACGCGTGAGTAAAACGCTCGAACATGTGAGTAAACGCGCGAACATGTTCGTGAGTAATGTTGTGTTTACGTTCGAAGTTCGCGAGTAAAATTGGAGTTCGGCTCTTCGGTTGGGATCAATGGTTGCGGTTGCCTCAATGGTTCGAAGTTCGATGCATTTTCGCTCGGTTCGGTTCGGTGTGGTTCGGAAAGGGTATTCGTAGGGTATTAACTTTTTGTGGTGCGATTTATTCTTCAAGTTCGATACATCGCCATCGAAAAATTTACATCGATCTATCGCACTTTATAAATTCCATCGATACTATCGATTATAAAATTTTGAATTTTGTGGTGCAATTTAACAATTAAATACATTACAATTAAAAAACAACTTTAAATACTTTCAATTCATTCTATATTTACAAAATGTTTATGAGAAATTGTTGATTTTTAGCTACACCGAGTATAAAGTTTTTGTAGATTACCCATGATATTTGATAAATTAATGTTTATTAGTTTTATAAACAAATTAGGTTAGCCCTTTCTGTTTTGAACTGTTTTGTTTATGTTCGCGAGTAGAAAAACCCTAAGAAATATTCAGTTTTGTTTTTGTTTTTGAGCTAACGGTAAATTTGTTGAACAAGCCGATCCAACACGCCTACAAAAAAGGAGCCACGGTACCTTATAAATTTTTAAGATATTGTAGCATTTAAATAGCCGCTAATTGTTTATTATTAATGCGTCTGCTGGACACTGCTCGAGCATATATATATATATATATTGACTCGCATGATTTGTACTTTTATGCGGATGTCAAGCTTTTTATGTGAGTCACCATTAGCATCGTTATCCATGGAACACCCTTTTTATGAATCAATCCTGTTCAAATTTCAGATTCCACATTCGACGCACATCTTGCCTTCCTCGCCGACAGCTGCCTGCGCCTGGTTGAGCAACACCCAAGCCAAAGACCGTGCGCAAGGAATATATAGGTACCCTACAAGTCCCGTTTTTGTCAGACTGGACGTTGGGCAAACTGGACAAGGAAACCGTCGTTTAGGAATGGAAATTTAAACGTATCACCGATCTGTGCCAATTGCATCTCAATGGACACATTGAGTGTGCCTATAAGCTGACCAATCAATTTGGCTATTAATTCGCCAGCAAATACAGTGGGCCGTTGGAAGCCAGCGAAGTGAGAAACAAATTATCTAAACCACGAATTGATTTTATTCCATCCATTTCTATTTGTAGCTGGATAAATCAACTTGTCGCAGCGCCTTAGACCATTTCAACGTCGTTTAGATCGACTTGTGGACAAAATGAATTTCGTTGAATTGCAAGCGCTATAGAAATGTGGAAATCTCGCATTCGTTTGCTAAATCATTTTTGTTATGCCTATTTTAGCCCAATTGTTATTTCCATAGAGTCCCATCCCATCGTTGTGAACGAGGAAATTACATGTTCCCATTGGAGGACGAAAAGAAAAAGTGTGGCGCCCAAGGATGCCGGGGTACGATCAACTAAATTCTTGAATCCCTGGCGATTTAAATATCTCTCTACAAATGAATTCCATTTGAACTTAGCTATTATATTCTAACTACTATAAATACTTGTCAGTTTTTGTGTAATATTCAATGAAAATTACGATTATGTGGAACAATATTTGGCTGATTAGTTTGGCATGTATATATACATAGAATTTAGCTTAATCTTTCCGTCTCCAATAACGTTAAAATGTTTAGATACGTTTACAGAATTTAATATAGTTTAATCTCCCCGACCGCGCAGCAATAACGACGAGGAATTTAATATAATTTTAGTTTCACGTGAAGAAGAATGTTCGGATGTTCGTAGTGTTTAGGATTTAGTTTGCGAACAAACTAATTAAATAAACGAACCATAACTACTCCCACACACACATACATACATATATGTTTTAAAATATATATGTGTTTCTATATTAAGATTATTGCTTAGATATGCATTGTAAATATGAATGTGCTCAGAAAAACATAGCTGTTAATTTTAATGAAATAAAAATTGAATGTGTATGTCAAAAAATTTTAAATAAATTTTTTTTATTTCAAATCCATCATAATCTTAAATCCTAACATATACATCTAAATTAAATGTTATCTTATTAAATCTAAATATATACATTAAATCTATATATATACATTAAATCTAAATACAATATAATCTTCATCTAAATGAAACATATGTACATTGAATATTAAATCTATTACCCATCCATATATTTTGAGGCCTCATACACCAAGAAAGCCGCAATTCCAGACAGAGACTTCGACTCCTCGAGCGACATCTGAGGGACATGCCGGATGGCCACCATCCCATACTGCTCCAGCTTGTCGTTGATTAGGCTCGACAAGTTAAAGTGAATGTCCTCTATGGCGAATATAGTCTTCAATATGTCCTCCGCGGCGCTGACGAAGTCCCAAATGAGCGCCAAGTTTTCATATCTTCGCGACCGACAACTGTCGCGGATCGTCTGTAGCTGGTTTCGGAATGTTTCTTTCGTGTATAACGTTGACAACAATTCCTGCAGCACCTGTGTCGCGTATGGATCTGGGCACTCCTTTTTATTCAATGTGCGCATCAGGTGTGTGCCATCATAAATCACCGTCGGCGTCTTGATGAAGCGCCGCAACGATTTTAGCGCCTGCATGTTAACAGGAGCGCGATCGCTCACAATCGCTACGACGTTGCGAGACAAGTGCCAAGTCACCCTCAAGAGAACGCCCTGTAGGTCGTCGGCGTTGCTAATCTGCAAGGACAAATACAAAAATAATTATATATTATTATATACATATATTATATTAAAAAATATATTAACTTACATATTTGCGCTTATTGGGCATACCACATCGACTGGCAGCATAGACAAGCGTGAGCTTCCTAGAGTGAACGGTCACGAGGAGGACGCGCTTATTGGGCATACCACATCGACTGGCAGCATAGACAAGCGTGAGCTTCCCAGAGTAAACGCTCACGAGGAGGACGACGAAAATCTGAAAAATATATATGAAATGTATTACATATATTACATACAAACATACATACATATGTTTATAGCTTTAAGCTGGACTTACGCATTCACAACGTAAACGGGTGCACCTGACGCACCCACAATTCGTCTATATTTAGGCTGTAAGCCTGCGACGTAGTCATAGTCCACAATTCTCTCCATTAGAATGTCCAGTCTACCCTTCAGCTGTATCTCTTCTGGGCCAAGGTCCGTGAGTCCTGGAAGTTGATTTAAATTAAACATTTTATTTTTTATTAATACCTATTACTTATCCTGTTTCAAATCCTGTCGCTCTTCGCTGTTCAAATCGCTTTTAAAGTGTTTTACTGTTACCATTTGGCGCACAAAAGTCGTTCCAACGCTGAAGTTCTTCAACCATCGATAGTTTTGTCTGGCTTTTATTTTTTAATTAATTAATTTTACCAATATAACTAATATCATGTATACATAATATCATTTTATAGGGCATTTAGATTTTTTAACATTTTAATGAGTCTGGCAAATTAATATTTATGCGTTTCCGCCAGTTCAACGGAGTCAGAACGCATTTTTAGCAAGGCAGGAGAAATAATTTCCCAAAGAAGAACGGCATTGAAGCCAAAAAATGTAAATATTTTATTGTTTTTAAACAAAAACGTTTATTTACAAGATGAAACATCTGATTAATTATAAGTTCTACAACCTAAAAAAAAACTGAAACAAAACGAATAGCTTTTTTAGTATTTAGAAATACAATGAAAAATCTATTATTATTAAGAATCTACTAAAACAATGAATTTATTAGCTTTTTGATTTTTAATAAATGAAGTTTTCCATCGATGGAAAAACCATCGAGTGGAGCCGCCATCGATGGTTTTGTAACGGAAACAGCTTTGTGCCAATATTATTTTTTGCTTTTTATTTGGAAATAAACATGGATTCTGCAAACTTTTCTTGCCAATTTTGTGAATACAAAAGCAAAAGAAAATTTTTTATCAGGCATATCACAAATGAAATTTCATCGGTGTCACATTCTGAGGCCTTCGCGGCACCTGAGCCATTGGCGCCAATTGATTGGTCAATGGCGTCACCAGAAGTAGAAGAGACCGTTGAAATGGAGCCACCTGTCCAACTCCTCGAAGTGGTGAATATCGAACCAGATGGGGTAGAACCCAAGGAAAGCGGCTACAAGTGGCAAACTTTGACATACGACAAAAAATAAATTTTTTGAAAGACTGGGCGACGATATTCAAGTGCCCAGTGATATTGTTAAGGCATATCCCCATATATGCCTTTTTAGGTAAGTTAGCCATTTCTATTTGTCACATTCATACATTTGTACTTATAAATGTCTGTAAATCTTTCAGTCTCTACGATTCTGTCAATGCTCAAGGTGGCTTTGACAGAAATGTAGATTGGGACGTGGTTGCCATATGCTGCAGCCTTTTAGGTTTCCCGCCCGAGGAGCTGAAGAGTTTGTACGCCTCGTTGTTGCTGCCATTTGAGCGTGTTGAGGCTCCAAAAACTCGGGAGCTGAATTTGCTCGGCATTCCCATCTGGTGGGACGATGGGGTATACATTTCTCCCTATAATCGAGGCGTTCGTTTTAGGAGCTACCCGTTTTCCAAAAGGACGGTTGCAGCAGTTATGCTTCGAGTGTATCAGAAGTACTATATTACTTCTCCAAACCGGCATGAATTCCGGGTGAAAGATTCCTGGATTTATATTTGCGGATATAAACCAGATCGATTCATTAAAATAATACAAAATTTCAAATAATGTAATATATAATAACATATTAATAACATATATGTAAGTATACCAGTGAATATATAAATTCATAAAATATGTTCACTGGGTTCAACGTCAACATGGCGCAAGACTGTTGTGTCTTTCCGTCTTAAATCTTAACATATATGTACATCTAAATTAAATGCTATTTTATTAAATCTAAATAAATACATTAAATCTAAATATATACATAAATTAAATACAATATAATACATACATTGAATCTTAAATCTATTATCTATACATATATTTTGTGGCCTCGTATACCAGGAAAGCCGCAATTCCAGACACAGACCTCGACTCCTCGAGCGAGGTCAAAATAATTATTATTGTCCAATATTCTCTCCATTAGCATGTCCAGTCTACC
Source organism: Drosophila willistoni (assembly GCF_018902025.1). Classification (NCBI taxonomy): domain Eukaryota; kingdom Metazoa; phylum Arthropoda; class Insecta; order Diptera; family Drosophilidae; genus Drosophila; species Drosophila willistoni. Next base: position 6,196,805 of record NC_061086.1, read on the forward strand.
CTTCAGCTGTATCAGCTCTTCTTGGCCAAGGTCCGTGAGCGCTGGAAGTTGATTTAAATTAAACTTAAACATTTTAAATTATTTTAGTACCCGTTACTTATCTGTGACCTTTCGCTTTTGCAAAGTGTTTTTAATTTTTACCCGTTACTTATCTTGGATTTCGGCGCGCTTTACGTTTCAAATAATGTTCAATGTTCCGATTTTGTGATCCACTTGTAACAGAAACTAAATTGTCGCTTTCTTGGGACGGCAAGAAAACTGTTTGTTGGAACGGAAACAGCATTGTGCAAATGCCAACATTATCATTTGCGTTATTAGAAATAAACAACATGGATTCTTCAAACTTTTCCGTGACTTTCTACTAAACATTATACAAAAATTTGTTAAGAAAATTTGGATTAAGGTATTATTTAACAATACAGACGTATATAAACTATATAAGAAATTAAACTAGAGTAAGCTTGTGCAATCCAAAAAAACATAAATTTACTTGGTATTTGAAAAGAAATGAGAGCACTAAAAAATCCCTAATTTCCCAATAATCCATTTGCTTCACCGAAATTATGAACTAGATCTCTCACTGTAACTTAGTATTGTTTAACTTTCTATTCAATGACAAAACTATTGTAAATATTCTTCAAGCTAATCACTTTTTATACCCTTGCAGAGCGTATTATAAAATTGGTCAGATGTTTGTATCTCACAGAAGGAGACGTTTCCTACCCCATAAAGTATATATATTCTTGATCAGCATGAGAAGCTGAGTTGATATAGCCATGACTGTCTGTCCGTCCGTCTGTGCGTATGCATTTTACTCAGCCATCTTATGAGCTATTACCATCAAATCAACGGAGCACACCCATACACACACAGACGCAACGCTACATGAACTGTATGTGTATGCGTGACGTGCTTTGCTTGGGGAATGATGGAAGAAGAAGAACAAATTTGAGTAAAATGAGTAAAAATGTTTTGTTTGTGTATTGATGAATTAAGTTGCAGGGAAAGAAATTTCAAAAAGTAAAAATATTATTCCCAAGGAGGATTGGTAAAAATATATGAGGAAACATTCAGAGAAGCGTCACAAAGAAAAAACCGCTCAATAAAGCTTAACATTGCAAAGTTATCCAAGAAACATGGCAACACATCCCAGTTCAGCATTGATGGACTCGGTGCAGCCCAGGTGAAAACTGTCGAGAAACGGTTGCTGAATTCCTAATTGCTTAATTTATATTTGAATGTAAACGATCTTTTTTATTTCCTTATTCTGATCTTTAAGTTGCATGGTCACACCTTTTTTGGCTGATACAATATAAAGCGTCTGTTGAAATAAGAATGTATGTTGAGTTTAGTTAATTGCTTATTGGCCAACAGAAAACATTACATGGAGTAAAATAAATCTAATTTTAATTAAAACGAACCAACAAAGTTATTTTTTGTAACATCACCAATAATTAATGCAGTACCAAGTATTAAGTCCTAAGAACCAAAGGTGACCTGAATTTGAAGTTTCAAATAATGAAATAAAAGTTGTTTGTGTATGTCAAAAAATTTTAAATAAATTTTCTTTATTTCAAATCCATTATAATCTTAAATCTTAACATATACATCTAAATTAAATGTTATCTTATTAAATCTAAATATATACATACATTAAATCTAAATACAATATAATCTTCATCTAAATGAAACATATGTACATTGAATATTAAATCTATTACCCATCCATATATTTTGAGGCCTCATACACCAAGAAAGCCGCAATTCCAGACAGAGACTTCGACTCCTCGAGCGACATCTGAGGGACATGCCGGATGGCCACCATCCCATACTGCTCCAGCTTGTCGTTGATTAGGCTCGACAAGTTAAAGTGAATGTCCTCTATGGCGAATATAGTCTTCAATATGTCCTCCGCGGCGCTGACGAAGTCCCAAATGAGCGCCAAGTTTTCATATCTTCGCGACCGACAACTGTCGCGGATCATCTGTAGCTGGTTTCGGAATGTTTCTTTCGTGTATAACGTTGACAACAATTCCTGCAGCACCTGTGTCGCGTATGGATCTGGGCACTCCTTTTTATTCAATGTGCGCATCAGGTGTGTGCCATCATAAATCACCGTCGGCGTCTTGATGAAGCGCCGCAACGATTTTAGCGCCTGCATGTTAACAGGAGCGCGATCGCTCACAATCGCTACGACGTTGCGAGACAAGTGCCAAGTCACCCTCAAGAGAACGCCCTGTAGGTCGTCGGCGTTGCTAATCTGCAAGGACAAATACAAAAATAATTATATATTATTATATACATATATTATATTAAAAAATATATTAACTTACATATTTGCGCTTATTGGGCATACCACATCGACTGGCAGCATAGACAAGCGTGAGCTTCCTAGAGTGAACGGTCACGAGGAGGACGCGCTTATTGGGCATACCACATCGACTGGCAGCATAGACAAGCGTGAGCTTCCCAGAGTAAACGCTCACGAGGAGGACGACGAAAATCTGAAAAATATATATGAAATGTATTACATATATTACATACAAACATACATACATATGTTTATAGCTTTAAGCTGGACTTACGCATTCACAACGTAAACGGGTGCACCTGACGCACCCACAATTCGTCTATATTTAGGCTGTAAGCCTGCGACGCCTTCATTAGCGCCAACGCTCCGGGGTCAAAGTAGTCATAGTCCACAATTCTCTCCATTAGAATGTCCAGTCTACCCTTCAGCTGTATCAGCTCTTCTGGGCCAAGGTCCGTGAGTCCTGGAAGTTGATTTAAATTAAACATTTTATTTTTTATTAATACCTATTACTTATCCTGTTTCAAATCCTGTCGCTCTTCGCTGTTCAAATCGCTTTTAAAGTGTTTTACCGTTACCATTTGGCGCACAAAAGTCGTTCCAACGCTGAAGTTCTTCAACCATCGATAGTTTTGTCTGGCTTTTATTTTTTAATTAATTAATTTTACCAATATAACTAATATCATGTATACATAATATCATTTTATAGGGCATTTAGATCTTTTAACATTTTAATGAGTCTGGCAAATTAATATTTATGCGTTCCCGCCAGTTCAACGGAGTCAGAACGCATTTTTAGCAAGGCAGGAGAAATAATTTCCCAAAGAAGAACGGCATTGAAGCCAAAAAATGTAAATATTTTATTGTTTTTAAACAAAAACGTTTATTTACAAGATGAAACATCTGATTAATTATAAGTTCTACAACCTAAAAAAAAACTGAAACAAAACGAATAGCTTTTTTAGTATTTAGAAATACAATGAAAAATCTATTATTATTAAGAATCTACTAAAACAATGAATTTATTAGCTTTTTGATTTTTAATAAATGAAGTTTTCCATCGATGGAAAAACCATCGAGTGGAGCCGCCATCGATGGTTTTGTAACGGAAACAGCTTTGTGCCAATATTATTTTTTGCTTTTTATTTGGAAATAAACATGGATTCTGCAAACTTTTCTTGCCAATTTTGTGAATACAAAAGCAAAAGAAAATTTTTTATCAGGCATATCACAAATGAAATTTCATCGGTGTCACATTCTGAGGCCTTCGCGGCACCTGAGCCATTGGCGCCAATTGATTGGTCAATGGCGTCACCAGAAGTAGAAGAGACCGTTGAAATGGAGCCACCTGTCCAACTCCTCGAAGTGGTGAATATCGAACCAGATGGGGTAGAACCCAAGGAAAGCGGCTACAAGTGGCAAACTTTGACATACGACAAAAAATAAATTTTTTGAAAGACTGGGCGACGATATTCAAGTGCCCAGTGATATTGTTAAGGCATATCCCCATATATGCCTTTTTAGGTAAGTTAGCCATTTCTATTTGTCACATTCATACATTTGTACTTATAAATGTCTGTAAATCTTTCAGTCTCTACGATTCTGTCAATGCTCAAGGTGGCTTTGACAGAAATGTAGATTGGGACGTGGTTGCCATATGCTGCAGCCTTTTAGGTTTCCCGCCCGAGGAGCTGAAGAGTTTATACGCCTCGTTGTTGCTGCCATTTGAGCGTGTTGAGGCTCCAAAAACTCGGGAGCTGAATTTGCTCGGCATTCCCATCTGGTGGGACGATGGGGTATACATTTCTCCCTATAATCGAGGCGTTCGTTTTAGGAGCTACCCGTTTTCCAAAAGGACGGTTGCAGCAGTTATGCTTCGAGTGTATCAGAAGTACTATATTACTTCTCCAAACCGGCATGAATTCCGGGTGAAAGATTCCTGGATTTATATTTGCGGATATAAACCAGATCGATTCATTAAAATAATACAAAATTTCAAATAATGTAATATATAATAATATATTAATAACATATATGTATGTATACCAGTGAATATATAAATTCATAAAATATGTTCACTGGGTTCAGCGTCAACATGGCGCGCACCACTGATGTCATTTCAGCTTTTTTCCAGCCAGATCTGGCTGTTTTGGAAATGAGATTGCGGGAAAAATTTGAAAAGAGCGAAATATATATACTTTTTTAATTTTACTTTTTCTCAACTTGGTGAGTTGTTTCTATCGCATTTCACAATGATTTTGAGAAAGAAATCAAAGCATTGAGCATTAAATCCTTAGAAGAAAAAAATCTAAGAGAATGCTGCACGGGTTTTGTAGTGGAGCCGGTCAAACAGTTGAAGCAAAGTTAAATATTTAATTATTTTTATTTAATTGTTATAAATACAATTTTGTCAATTTTAGATTGCCGGACAACTTTAATATATTAAAACAGATTGATGCTATTTCTGTTGAAAACATCTTGAAAATCAAAAACAAAAGCATCACTCCGATCCTGGAGTATTTTAATACTCCCAATATTGACCAAATTGAACGTAAGTACTATAAAGTTAGGCAAGTACAATGGAAAAATGTCTACGACACGGTTAAGTTCTGAAATAAAGTACTAAAATACCGGGATTCTGGCGGAAACTGCAGATTTCATGAATTGTCTTTAGTTGCTCTTCAAATATTGTCACTGCCTTGGTCGAATGCCGAAGTGGAGAGGGTTTTTAGTTAAGTGAATTTGGTTAAATCCAAAATCCGAAATAGGATTACGTTAAGCGCTATATTAAGCATAAGGTTTATATTTATATATATATTTTTAAATTAGAAATTAGCCTATCTAAAATTTTAGGTATGGACTGCACCGAGAAAACAAATGCTGTTTTGATTACCAGCTACCGCCCAGCTGTCTAAATAAAATAGAACAGAGAGAATATTATACGAGCGATAAGGAAGATATTAAAAATCTAGTAAAAATTCAATATTTAAAAATCAGTTTTTTCCCCGGAGATTCAGCTATTTTTTAGCTGTTTTCTTGAGTCGATTCAGCTGTTTTGGCCTAACAAAAATGACATCACTGGCGCGCACTAGTCTTTGCACAACAGGGCTGTTTTTTTCTTGCCGCCGTTTAAGAATTTGTTAGGTTGACAATATATTGAATTATGGGAGATTCAGATGAAGAAAGTGGTAAGGCTATCAATATTTCTTATCCTATGTTCAAGTTTTCTATACATATACTTTGCGTTTTTTCAGGCTCATCCGGCTCAAGTCGCAGTGGCAGCCGCAGTCGGAGTGGCACACCGCAAGCCAGGTAAGAATAAATCGTAGGAATATGATGAACTGATGTGTTCATGTTTCGTTTCTTTTTGCTTGTTTGGCAGATCTCCAGGAAGTCGCAAGTCTGGCAGTGGCAGCGACCGTTCCCGTTCCCGCTCAAAATCAAGATCTTCACGTTCAGGTTCGGGTTCTCCACGTAGTGCCCGATCTGGATCTGCACAGAGCCATCAATCCAGGGGATCTGCTCGGAGCAAACGTTCCGGCTCGGCCCAAAGTGGTGGTGGCTCCAGGAGCCGTAGTCGTAGTGGAACTCGCACACCAAATAGTAAACGCTCTGCATCCCGGTCTCGATCAAGGTCCCGCAGTGGCAACGAGTCTCGCTCCAACTCACCTAATCTTCAGATTGACGACGAGCGCGCCAGATCGAAAAGCAAGAGCCCTAGTCGTAGCCAGACTGGCAGTCGTGCTTCCAGATCGCGATCAAAATCTGCAACACCACGCTCCAAATCGGGATCTCCGTCCCGTAGCCGTAGTCGGAGTCGGAGTGCATCTGGGTCTGGCAGTGATATAGGAGTATCTAAGAAAAAGGCACGACGTACTAGTGGAGGGTCAGGCTCCGGCTCAGATAGGGAGAAACGTAAAAGTGGTAGCGGCAGTGACATGGACACATCGCCCACAAAAGCAAAGAAGTCTCGTTTAATTGACTCGGACAGTGATAGTGATAGAGGAACGGATCAGGTAATAATTGTTCTCCGCCATAGGATTATATTGTTTTACCAGTGGCTTCTTCATTAAAATTTCAGACAAAGAAAGCGCCGGCAGCCTCTGACATATTCGGCGACGCTGATGATATTAGTGACGATGATGATAATGATGGTGGTGGCCCAGCCAACAGAGAATCGGGTCGTTCACGCAGTCGCAGTATGACCAGGTCGCGTTCGAGGAGTCGTTCGGTTAGTCGCTCACGCTCCCGATCTAGATCACGCTCACCTGATCCCAGAGGCTCCCAATTGGAGTCGGCACGTAAGGAAGATGAACCCGAACCGTTGCCTGAAACTCGCATCGATGTGGAAATCCCACGAATATCAGCGGACCTGGGCAAGGAGCAGCATTTCATCAAATTACCCAATTTTTTGTCAGTGGTGACTCACCCTTTTGATCCAGACACCTACGAGGATGAAATAGATGAGGAGGAAACCATGGATGAGGAAGGTAGACAGCGCATCAAGCTGAAAGTAAGCAACACCATCCGTTGGCGTGAGTTTATGAACAACAAAGGGGAAATGGAACGAGAATCGAATGCGCGCTACGTGCGTTGGTCCGATGGGAGCATGTCACTTCATTTGGGCAATGAAATATTCGACGCTTACCGCCAGCCACTGCTGGGCGATCATAATCATTTGTTTATACGTCAGGGAACAGGTCTACAGGGTCAGTCTGTCTTCCGTACAAAGCTGACCTTCAGACCTCATTCCACCGAATCGTTTACTCACAAAAAGATGACCATGTCACTGGCAGATCGCTCTACCAAAACAAGTGGCATCAAGATTCTTACACAGGTTGGCAAGGATCCAACCACAGATCGTCCAACTCAACTCAAAGAGGAGGAAGCCCGTTTGCGTCAGGCCATGCGAGATCAGCATAAGGCGCAGCCCAAGAAAAAGAAGGCTGGAGCCGGTGAGCAGCTCAGTGGAGGCGGCAATTCGTCATACCAACACGACGATGGAAGCGATGATGAGAATGCCATCAGTTTAAGTGCTATCAAGAATCGCTATAAGAAAAGTTCCGGCCCATCCGAACCCAAAGCATCTACTATTTACTCATCCGACGATGATGAGGGCTCTGACTTTGAGGCCCGTCGCAGCAAAAAAGTTGACAAGGCCAAGGCCAGCAAAGCATTGCGCGATTCTGACAGTGAATCCGATGATGTAAATGACAAGAGCGGCGGCCGGGAAGGATCTCCCAGTGGCAGCGGTGGAAGCAGCAAATCTGGTAGTGAGAGCGGCAGCGGTTCTGGCAGCGGATCTGGTAGCGATAACGATGATTAATGTAGACGACCATCGTCAATATGGCCGATAGATTATGTTCTTTAGTATTAAATAAAATCATAAACTAAAAACTATCAAGCACCTTGAAATTTTTATGTTAAAAAATAAGTTTTGAAACAGAATTCGGCTATTCAAGAGACATTTACCTGAACAATTAGCGATTATCATTCACTTTTCCCCATTTATAGTTCCAATAGCATTTGCTAATAAAAAAAACACTTAACATTTAAACTTTTGTTTGGTTGTTTCTTTTAAATACATTTATATATATTTTTTTTCATAAATTATTGCTTAAATATTTTGTTTATACAATTAGTCTATGCGCTTAAACCCCATCGTATGTATTATCTTTTCCCTCCTTTATTTAGATAGCTACAATCGCATTTGTTTCTTCTTGTATATACTATATACAGATATCTCTCTTTGTATATATATATAAATATTTTCATCTTTGTTTATCCGGTGTATATAAAATTGCTTTTTTAGTTACAAAAAGGTACTCGATCTTTAACTTTTGCATTCTTTTACTTTTTGCTCTTGACACAAAACTTATTCGAGTTATGGAAAAATATTTGAAATATTGAATACAAAAATTTGATTGTGCGACAATTTACGTAACTATGGTTGATTTTCTGATTTGTTTTTTGTTTTTCATTTTAAAATACAATTCACAACATTTATGCTTATATAATGTAAATGCTAATTCAGATTCTTGAACAGACTTTTCTTAAATTGAATGGATGAATCGATCTCTCGTCGTTTGTGCCAGGTTTAACAAAATAAGGCAAAACCTCCTCATGCCCGGCAAAGATAAAGGAAATCCGTAAAATTATCCTCTGTTTTTTTTGTTCATTAATATTAAGTACAATCAGTGAAAAATGTTTTTGTTATAGGGAAGAGGAGGAGGAGGGATTGGGTCCTGAGGCCATCTCTCTGGATTGTTAAATGTATTTGTTGTTTGATTGGCACACTTTTTCTTCTCATTTGCGATTTTTCATCTAGCTAATACTCACAAATAAAGAAAAAGCAGTGCTAAGAAGTTGGAAAATGGGCTTTGATCGGATCGTTTAGGTCGAAGGTCCATTATCATCATTATAGCTGGTCATCCATTTGCCATAAACTTATATTATATATGTATGTATGTATGTATATATGGAGTCCATTGTCTGTCTGTCACCCATTTTCCTCTTCTCGCTGGTCTTTGCCTGATAAGACACGCTAGCATTTAACAAAGAATTTATATAAAAAGTTTGTTTTGTTGTTTTTGTAAAATATACATATATGGAGAATTGCACGAAATGCATTTTGTAGCGCCCGAACCCAGACAAATTTTACGCCATGATGAGACACGGAGGAGAGAGTGAGAAGCTCCTTCAGCAGGCCTGCAAAAAAAAAAAACAAAGAAATATATCGTATATTGTAGTAGGTATATAGTAAGTTAAGTTTCTCTTGTTGTCAGCTGTGTTTAAGCGACGTACTAGACCGTGGCCACCTTATTGTTTCTATGCGCGACATTGGGCGTGGCATATCGAGACGTAGCTAAGCAGTTTGAAACCAAGTGGAGGGGTGAACCGATGTTATCATCGTATAAATGGTTGTTTGGCATGAAACTCAACCAAATTAGGGTGGGGAATAACCTCATTAAAGTTTATCAAACCGAAATGTGTGTGTTCAGGAAAAGGATTGATATTAATTAGGGTGAAAAAAATCAATCAAAGAAAACTGTGCGAACCACTTGTAATTATTTGAACTTAAAGACAGACTTTAACTAAATATAGTTTATTTACGTCTAATAGAAGTAGATCTCTTTAAAAAGCAAACATAGACTATATTTTTGATAAGAACGCATTTCAAGGCATAACTATACTAATTTTTATGCGATTTTTATGAAATTTAATAGGCTAATAGCTTTTGATAACAGATTTTACTGTCTGTATCAAAATTACAATAACTTAAATTGCTTAAAATTGCTTAAAAAATCAACCTCCGACCTCACAAGAATCTACACTTCAAACTTATTTGGCTTTATCTCTATAGTCTTCGAGATCTAGATGTTTACACAGAAGGACATGGCCAAAAGTAAATATTATGAGATCGTAAATGCTTTCTTTTGCTTGGATATTCAATTTGGTGACTTTTGTAAACCATTTAACTCAATGGATTCCCGTCTTATAAACTTCTGGCTAGTGTCAGAGACTTTTGAGAAGTTGCAACAAACAAACGAATCAAATTAGCACAAATCGTAGCCACATCAAATAGACAAATCAATCAAATATCAAATATAATATATGTATATGTTTATGGGTGTGCCTATACTTATGTATGTATATACATATACAACTTGATTTATATATGGATAGAGGTGCTAAAATAACCAAATGGTTTTAAATTTCCATAGCTGGAATCTCGGCGTGATTCGCACATTATAAAATCTATATGTATATGTACATATATACATATTTTGCGACTTTGAACCAGATCAAGTGGCCAACCACCCAACTTACGTGCAACGATTGTATCGAATTCGCTTCATAGCCGCCCTTGCCCTGCATTTGTGTTGATATCGCATTGAGGCGATTGGCAGATAGCTCCACGTCGGCGGATCCAATGTGACCGGTGTGAACAAAATTTGTGGGATTACCAATCATAGAACGATCGATGCGCAGGCGTTGATGTGGACGACGTGAGGGGGAGCGTTGCTGTTGGAAACAGCAGGAAAACCATTGTAGCCAAATCTCACCAGTCGATGCCATTTTGTGCTGTTGCTGAACTCTTGTTCTACTGGCTGGACGCGTTTCAGTCTCAATGATGATGCTGTCGATGCCAGCGCCGCTTCCGGCCAGGATGACAGAATTTCTTCTCTGAAAAAAAAGCCAGATGATAAACAATTAGTTATATGATGCTCTAGAAAACCAATAGACTACAGAGATCGGACAAATATATGTACATATGTATGTATAGTCAATGTAATGTAATGTTCTTCCCATTTCTTGCTCTACTTGTGGTACACTTTTCACTTGGCTAAACGCAGACACCATCACCTCAACTCAACACAACTCAAAATATACGCAATCGGCACGAATTTGCAACAAACAAGATACAAAAACAAAACAAAACCCTCCAAATAGAACAACAGATTGTTGTTGCTGCTGCCCCGTAGGCAGCAACACGTTGCAAATAAAAGCAGCACTTAATTGCCCAGCTTGGTATAATTAAAATCGAGGGAAAGACTTTTTAAGAATCGACGTAGACAAAAGAAATGGCAGCAACAGCAAAATATATACATACCTACATACATATATGTATATACATATATTTACATACTCACTGACTAAGCGTGCATTTTGTTGTTGTTGTGTTTTAAATGATAATCACTCAGCAGATCTTGGGCCAAGTCTTTGGGGAGCTGAACGAGTTTTGTGGCCAATCTGAAGTTTTGTTTTCCCTTTATTTAGCACTCTGCACTCAAAGCCAACTCACTTGAATAAATACTAGTAGACGAGAGGGGAGATGGTAAAGAAAACGATTCATTTGCTTTTTTATTTATATTAATCAGCTGTTTATTTCCGCCCCTCTCCCTGTTCCTGATGATGATTCATTGATAAAATTCAAATGAATTACCAAAACTCTTCTTGACAACATTCAATATGCAAGTGTGAAGACAAAGATATGAGATAGAGAAATTAGATAACTGATATATATGGAAATTAAGAACGTTTTAAAAATATATGGAAATTAAGAACGTTTTTAAATCATTATTAAAATAAGAGCATTTAATGTCTAAATTAGTCTAAAATAAAAAATCTGTTTAGGTGCGTAAACTTTTCGGAATTTCTTGGCTTTACAGAGTCTAAGTTAACTTTTGTGCAAGTCAACAAACTATTTTGCTAATTACTTATGAAGTCTTTGTCAAGTCTTTTAAATATTTACATAGTAAATTTCGTAAACCAGATTGTCTAGTACTTATACTTAAACTTATAATACTACTATGTAAATATTTAGAAAATGAATAACCAATAACATTTTATTTAAACTTACATCACAAAAAATCGTAGATTTAAGATTCAAAAAATAACTTTAAAAACTAATTATGATTAAAAACGATTAGAAACCAAAGAAATAGTAGAACATAAGTATAAGACAAATTTTCCTTAATATAATTCTCAAATGTGGATTGGTGCTTTTATTTATGACAGATAGGATAAAGATAAAATGAAATTGACAAAATTTGACGTCTAAAATGTTTTTTTAAACGTAGCCTAAGAATTTCGGTGGCTAACTGAAAGAGGTATCCATTTAATCTGGCTAATGAGACATTTGTTCATGACAACATTTGTATTTGCCAAAACTTCACTCACTTAAATAGAGAACTGGCAAGGATGGCAAATCCCTTAACAACTTTGCAATGAAATTTCCATATAAAAAATTTGGAAAAAAAGGAAAACTGTGTACATTTATGTATTATCTCAGTTCTTAATATTTTCAAATAATATTCAATGACAATTAATAATTGATTTAATGAGGTGTGGAAATTTCCTGGATAATATAATTTGACTCTGGCTTCCAGGCAAAACTTCTAAAGCTTTCTACTACCTACTAGATGTCGATCGGTTGTTGTTATTTTATGTTTTTTTTACCGGTGTCTTTATTTATTTTTTCTTTCCCCTGTTAAGCAATTAAGCTGCTCAAGCGTCTTTTAATGCGAAGTGAAAACAAAATGAAAGTGGAAAGATGTGGAGATGGAGACAAAGTGATGAGGAGTTGAAGAAGTTGGCTTTTGGTTTTCATGTAACGTAGAATGTACATATGAGCAGCTGGTATCTAAAATCGCAACGCGTGTCAAGACACTCAAACACACAACATCAAGAAATTTGAGGGCTTAGAGGAAATTCGACTTGTGCGATAATTAAATACCCTTTCTCATCAAATAAGTATTTGTTTTGTTTTTTTTTTCTTTTCTTTTGTCGTCTTGAAGCTTCCACAGATTCGGTCCATTGACCTTGCAACACTGGTCAAATTCTTGATGACAATTATTATTAAAAGCGGAGATTTTTCAAAATTACCGCCAATGTCCGCCACAGAATACAGAACAAAGAAGAAACGAATAAAAACCATTATAGATAAATTCCCATTATTTTAAAGAAAAACAGAGAGAGGGAGTGAGAGGGAGAGAATTAGTTGAATTAGTTTTATTAATTAAGCTCATTATGCTAATGTGATAAATAATTAGATTATTGTCTTACATAGTATTTTATCGTGTAAAAATTGGTAGCTTATTGGCTGGCACTGCTTTGGCAAGCAGTTTCCTATTCCTAGCAAAATTATTGCTGGAAAACTAGGAAATCATTGTAGTAAAACTATTTTTATGACCACCTTAAAATATAGTTCTAGGTACAAAAACTCATGATATTAGCGAGATAGTTTTCGATTCCAAAAATTTACCAGTTTTAAATTCAAATTTTCATTATATTAAATGGGTTATAATATGTTTATATTTAATATTTCATAATATTCTAATGACGGCTGCTTAAAAAGTGATTCAAATACGTCTAACTTTACCCCAATTAGAAGTCTCAAACTTAAAGGTATCGTTTTTTAAAAGAAAATCCGACTAAACTCTGTGTCTAAACGACTTAGTCAGCGAATGCATTAAAGCGTTTCCATTTTTTTTTTATGTGTCAAAAGGTTATTCAAGTAAGAGAGCGAGACAGAGAGAGTGATATTCCACAAGATAAAGGGTTGACCTGCTTCTACATTAATTAACACGATAAACGGATCAAGTGTTGTCTGTTGGCTACAATAGAAAATGAAAGCAATACACTGTCTAATTACACAGGCCTACAAAAATTAAATTCCAAAGTAAATTCAAAAGTCCATATAAACCATACGTTTTGAATAATGTTTTTTTATGAATTTCAAGTAGAATGAAAACTTCGGAAGCTGCCCTCCTCCAGGTATCAATCGAAAGGACGCACCTACCGCAACACAGTTAAACGGATGTACAAATTGATAAAAATAAAAAACTCTGAATACTTTCGACTGCGTAAATAGCTGCGTTGGATTGCAAATCACTTGGCAATAATCATAAACAAATGGCTTTCCAATGAGTTCTGGACTCGGTTCTTCTTCTCCTCCCATTCCAACAATTCGTATAAACATTGTCTGTTTCCTCAGTATTTTTTTTGCACCGCTGCTGACATCATCAGCCCCAGACCCAGCCCCAGTCCCAGCAGCAGCAGCAACCGCCGACCGGCATTCGGGCGAGGTTAATGAATTTTGTATAGCAAAAATAATAATTTTAAACAAAAGCAGACAAAGTAAAAATTGAACGAATATACAAGTGATTATAATTATATCTACTTTATATGGTCAGTTCGTGCTGGGAACGGGGGGAAACTGTAAAAGGTGAAACTGGCAGGTTATTTGAGTAAAGAAATTGTTATATGTATTTTGACAGTTAAAATTTAATTATTATATATACATTATTAAATTGAAATTTTAGAGCTTTTCGAAAATTTAGGCAATGTCATGTGGGTGGTAAAATATATTTCAGGTAGGTGGAAATAACTTTCTCACTGTGACATACTTCTTTTTAACTACTAAATATCATAGCCATTTAAGAAATAAGATCTGATTAAGACAACATTTTATATAAGAAACTCTATAATTGTTAAATTGAATGGTTTTTTTAACAGATCTAGGTCAAATATTTGCCATTTTGTTTGACAATTTATTACCTTTTAATGATCATTTCACTATATCATTAAGGCTCGTAATTATATGATCAAAAAATTAAAGCAAGCAATTTCAGTAAACTTCTCTTAATAGTTCGAAATCGGAGAAATTAAACTAAGTAATCGAAAACCAAACCATTTTTAAGGCAAAGTGGCCATATCTGTGTAAAATGGAAAACGACCAAAGGCTATGAAATATAAAAATTTCCAGCTCCGATTGAAGAAGCCTAAAAATGGCCAAATGAGAAATTTTCAACCGAAAGATAATATTTTTAAATTGCAAGAACTATTTCCCTGTTCCCTGTTTTCTGGATTCAGGGTATTCAAATTTCAATTTCGGTTAACGTTTGGCACTGCAATTGAGGCCTTTTCTTATTAAAATAAATAGAAATTCTTAGTTCTTTTTTATCACTTTTAAAAATATAAAAGAAAAAATACAAATTGAAACTTCAGTCATCATTTATAATTGTATGAACAGGGTTTATTCAATAAAAATATGAGTATATTATCACATGTTATGAGTTTAGTCTGCACACATTGCGTATACGTTATTATTGGCTTAAAAGAACTTCTCGATGAATCAAAAATCTTTGTATAATGTCGTTTCCCTACGACTTTCAATTACGGGGAATCCATTGTTATTACAAATACTATATATATTTCTGAAACTGAAATGAAATTAAATCAAGCAAACCATTCACATACAAATAAGTATGTAAATATCAGTCTTACATCACTTTCGGTAAACAAGAGACATGAGATTAGCAAAAGAAAGGGGTCGGGTCCGGTCCGTACAATAAAACGACATTTGTCTGCCGTTGGCTCCCGTCCGTTTGGTTGTTTAATAACGTGTTTTGCATATCAAGAGAGAATGTGAGAGAAAGAAAGGGACAGACTCACTATGTGTTTATGAAAAGCCAAGCCAAAGTTCAAGAAACCAATAAACTGGTCATAAAACAATACAGAAAAAAGGCCTTTAACAATAGCAGCTTATTTCTATAGTTTTTAATCAGAATGGATATTAATATAGGATATAATAGAGTTTCGGTATATCTTAAGGTCCCGCAATTTCCGGCACACACACACACAAACACACACATACACAACTATATCGAAATCAAGTTAAATTGCGAATCAATATAGTAACTCTAAAGCCCTCTTTTATCTATGGTTGACCCAACCGGTAACGATACTTGAAAGTTTTGAAATTGAAATGCGTTTTTAATGGACAATAAAAAAGAAGTAGAAAAGACCCGTGTTTAGCGTTTCATACAATATTTTTTCTTTCGTCTTTTATTTGTGTTGCTTCACCACAATCACTAAGGAACATTCATTGCACTCGACAATCATTTCACTTGCTGACTCATCATCAGCACTGCCAATGGCAGAGCCAGTTGTGTCTCTTCCATCGACCACATACTGACCGCCGCATCGGCAATCGTACGCATAACTCCACACTTTACTCCGAGCCGTTGTCGTCTTTTTGTCTGATTCGTTTTCTTTTTCCTCCACCACCCTCAAGTTGTTGTCGTTGTCGTCGTCGTCGTCATCATCATCATCCTCCTCCTCTTCTTCCTCCTCAAATTGTCGCATTTCATTTAGCAAGATGTGGGCATAAATGTTGCTATGCTTTTGAAATTTTGACTGCAATAATTCGGCATCATAGTGCTTTCGTCTTATGGGATCTTTAAGTGTCTGCCAAGCCTCGTTTATCGCATTAAATTTACTATGGTTCTCGCTATTTTGGCTCACTAGATTTGGGTCATTGGTCGCATTTACAGTTTCTGTTCGTTTTTGTAGTTCTTTTTCATCGTTTTCTTTTAGTTGTTGTTGTTGTAATTTATCGGGATGACATTGTAGTATTAATTGTTTATAATTATGCTTAAGCTCTTCAAATGTGGCCGTTGGTCTGACATCTAGAAGTTCATAGAAATTCAACGACATCTGCGAATTAAAGTCACAAAAAGAAAGACGAAAATAAAACGATTTTACAATATTAACCAACACATTTTCAAATACTTACATTTAAGATGCTGAAGAAATTGGCGATGGAAATAAACTAAATTCTACCCTATACTCATTTGTGCAAAAAGTACAGGGTATATTATAACAAGTAACACATGAAATGTACTAAAGCATTTGCCGATTAACACTTAGAAACTAAATGATATAGATATCTTAATGTTTATAACTATGTAAGAAAGAACTTACAGGGTTTTAAGTGTATTCATATCTATTACGAATCTCTTAAAATTAAAAGTTAAGTAGAATTATTTTATTATAGCTTGTTAATTATATAAACCGTGGGAATCAAGAAAAGAAGGTAGCTCTACTTCCTTTCGTCAACCAAGACTGATTTCCGCTGCCAAAATGATCGATTACACCCAACAAAATCCACACATAGATCTGCCAATGTAATAAACCGAAAATTCTTAACACATAAATGGGCTTAATTGAATCATCTATGAATGTCTATAGGATTTGTCGTGTTCCTTGTTTTCATAAGTTTACTTAGAAAATGTATAAATTTATGGATCGATTTTTTATAAAAGAACACAAAATCATGTAATTCCACATTAAGTAAGTATATAACAAGTCCTATTGTCTGAAATTTATATTTTATCCGGTGTTTTAGGCATTTTAATCTTTAAATTATCTTATCACTCAATTTTCTTTTAAGTAAATAAAATAAATAAACACATAGTTGCAAAGCATGTTAAGTGTTATTCTTTTTACTTAAAAGTAAAATCATTAATACGTTTTCCAAAAGAATTCGAATAGGATTTTAGGTTACTTACATTGATTAACGCCACTAATTCTTTCTTTATTCGTATGCATATAGACACAACTGCATTTATTTATAGCTCATTCATTTGTTTGTTTACTTGAGACAACAAAAAAGCGAAAGAGACTTGTTCGAATAAAAAAAAGTTTAATTTAATAATGAAAATGAAACAAAATCATTTACCGCCGCGTCCTCGCCCTTGCCCTTAGGGGATACATTTTTCTTTTGTTCTCATAACGGAAATGGACTTGGGGGCAAGGGGCAAGAGAAAAAATAGAGAGTGTTGTGTGATAAAAATGCATTTTTTTTGTCTTTCGATTGCATGTTGTCATTGAATTTACTAAAATTTTATTAGTTGCCGTTATGAGCAGGTTTACAATCCCCATCTTCTACTCCCCTCCTTCTCTCTCCAGTCCCTGTCTATTAACTTGTCACACAGACACGCAAAGTAGAACATATTGTCAAAAAGCAAAAAGTCAAGCCCCAATTGCACTTGGAGCAAGGGGAAACAAGGTCAACAAACTGGTTCGCCAACCAGCAGCAGCCAAAAAATATACTCGTATATGTATACATATATACTTATATGAGAGCGAATGTCGTTGAAATCGGTCGACAACGCATACATTGACCCAATTTCAAAAAAAAATAAAAAAAAAATTAGCAAAAACAACAACTACCAAACGATCCAACACGAGAGAAAGGCAAATTAAAACTATCAGAGGAAACAAATAGACACTGCTGCACCCACATGTAAATTGCATTTTATAGATTTGGATTAATGAAATCTAATTAATTAACAACATGCACGTACATATGTATATATATTCATTTATAGATCTGCTTATATGCCTGTGTCCCTTGTTCCAAAAATGAGACTTACCTTATAAGGTGTATTTCCTGCGCACGTTGTTTTCAATGTGTGCGTTTGTGTGTGTCTGTTTACATATGCGAGGGTGCTGCTTGCCTCTTGAGCGGCTTTTATTTGATAAGTTTTAGTTAACTTTATCCCAATGTTAGTTCATTGAAGTGTACACCATGCACAGCACTTTGCACGATTTTATATGTTTAGATTCTCAATTCACCCGCAATAATCAATTATATTTCGTTCAATTTATTCACAAAATTTAATTTTCTAATTTATTTCTCCGCGGACCGCACTTCTTCTTTCAGCGAAAACAAAAACAACAATAACAACATCGAATTAGCGATGGACCATCATCCACCATGGTTTTTTCAATCAATCTATCGATTGAAGATGATAACGATAAGTTATAATCGATAAGTCTATACAAACGAGCTTGTGTCAGTGAGCAACGTCGGTTTCGTTCGATTATCGATGACAACGAGCCGCTGTCAGTGAGCAATGCTTCAAAGCAACCCTGCCGTGTGACGCCTGAGCTGTCAACGCGGTTTCCGCTTTCTTTCCGTGCGGTTCTTAAACATGACTGGTTTAACGAACAGGGTAAGTGAATAGTAAAATGCAAATAAAAGCATCTTAATGTGACGACACAATGAAAGAAATGCGGGAAAAACATTGGACAACCTGTGAGCGATCAGTGAGAGTGATTTCTGTGTGAAAATTTCCATTGGAAACTTATATTATGGCAATCTAAATGTGCCTTGGTGTACACGTGCCCAAAAGCTAAGGCCAAGTCGCTACTGTCAGAGGCGGCCCCAGTTTTGAGAAAACCATCCAAAATTGTACCCGGAACGCGGACAACGCGCTTGCAACTGGTATGGACGTGATTTTCCTGGTAAAAGAGCTCTCAAGGAAACAACAATGCATTCGTTTCGTGTAAATTGTACCCTCACTCCACTTTGCTTCGACATTTGTTTATATCTCAACGAAGATACCTAACCTCATTTTTAATAATATTGTATTTCATGTATTGCAGACCGTTATTATTGATGGACGCGGCCATTTGCTGGGCCGTCTGGCCTCAGTTGTTGCCAAGTACCTGTTGCAGGGCGGCAAAGTGGCTGTGGTTCGCTGCGAGGAGTTGAACCTTTCGGGTCACTTCTACAGAAACAAAATCAAGTTCTTGGCCTACTTGCGCAAACGCTGCAATGTGAACCCGGCTCGTGGTCCCTTCCACTTCCGTGCTCCATCCAGAATATTCTACAAGGCTGTTCGAGGTATGTACTCCGAATTGAAGTTGTATGCTATTGGGGGCAAATACTCCCGCAATCAATGCATCCGTGATGTTTAAACCCAATTTTACCTACATTAGTCGAATGAGAAACCATGTGAACGACCAAATAGCTGAGTGATGCTCCTCTCCAATATTGTTTTTATGTAAAATATAATGCAAACATCTGCTAACTAATTTCTTCCTTTCTTTTCTTGCAGGTAATTTCTACAAACCATTTCTAATGATTCTAATGCCTTGCTATGATGCTTCTTATCTTACCTACATTATTTGAACGAGAAATCGTGTAACAAACAACACAACTGATGCTAAACTTGAAATTTATAGCATATGTTTATTCTGTTTTTGTCTATAGTCTAACCTTGACGTTTTGTTTTTCTTTCAGGCATGATTCCCCATAAGACCAAGCGTGGCCAGGCTGCTCTCGCTCGTCTGCGTGTCTTCGATGGTATCCCATCGCCCTACGATAAGCGTCGTCGTGTTGTAGTGCCCATTGCTATGCGCGTGCTTACCCTGCGATCGGATCGCAAGTACTGCCAAGTGGGTCGCCTCTCGCACGAAGTTGGCTGGCATTACCAGGATGTGATCAAGAGCTTGGAGCGCAAGCGTAAGGCCAAGTTGCAGATCACACTCAAGCACAACCGCGAGCTGAAGAAACTGACGGTGAAGGCGCGTGAAAACATCGCCAAGGCTGCTGAGCCCTTCAATAAGATCATTAAATCCTACGGCTACGAGGTTTAAGGAGGACGACAAAATAAAACACACTAGTTGAGGGCATTCTGCAAAACCAGCAGAGCGATTTTTTAAAAGAATAAAACAAACAACTAAGTATAAAACAAGTACATTTTTTATTTATAATGATACAAAATTGTATACTCTGAAAATGGCCATGTATCCGTCCGTGGGTTGTTGATTAATCTTGCATTTGCAACAATGATCTTAAATCGAATTGTTGGATTTAAGTCTGTGTTAATTAATCTAATTTCCTTCATTTAAATTAACAGTTGTTATTGCAAATAAGGCAGAGCATAATTTAAAAAACTCGGGATAAGCTTTTCCAAAACAGCTGATTCGAAAGCTTTCCCGAATAGCGAACAGCTGTTGGTGAAAGTAGAGATTCTAAAAATGGTCACATTTTTCTAAGGTTACGATCTTCATCCATCATGTCGACCTTTAAGGACAAAGTAATTATTGTAACAGGTGCTAGTTCGGGCATTGGTGCAGGTGCTGCCGTTCACTTGGCTTCTTTGGGAGGTTTCCTGGTCATTGTGGGTCGCAATGTGGATAAGTTAAAGGAAACGGCTGATCAAATTGAAGCAGCTGGAGGTGCTGAACCATTGCAACTGCTGGCAGACATGACCAATGAGCCGGATGTAAAGAAAATAGTGACATCCACGTTGGCCAAGTATGGACGCATCGATGTGTTGGTTAACAACGCCGGCATTCTAGAAACCGGCTCAATAGAGAACACCAGTTTGGAGCAGTACGATCGTGTGATGAACACAAATGTTCGTGCCATGTATCAGCTGACCATGTTGGCCACTCCAGAGCTGATTAAGACGAAGGGAAATATTGTGAATGTTTCCAGTGTCTGCGGAATTCGTGCGTTTCCCGGTGTGTTGGCTTACAATATTTCGAAAGCCGCTGTAGATCAGTTCACTGCCTGTGTTGCCCTTGAGCTGGCCTCTAAAGGAGTTCGCGTAAATGCCGTAAATCCGGGAGTGATTGTCACCGATATTCATAAACGCGGCGGAATGGACGAGGAAGCATACGCCAAGTTTCTGGAGCATTGCAAAACAACTCATGCCTTGGGACGTCCAGGAGATGTGAAGGAAGTGGCAGCGGCTATTGCATTCCTGGCCAGCGATGCAGCAAGTTTCAGTACAGGTGTTACCCTACCGGTAGATGGAGGACGACATGCCATGTGTCCCCGCTAGAAAGATGTTCCTCATTTCTCTTCACCAGTTGCATTTTTAGCATACAAATATTACCCTTTATTAAAATTATCAAAATAAATATATTTTTGGCTGTAATATGAATAACAGTAATGTAAGTCGTGAATCTATCCCAGAAAGTTTGGAGTTTCAATTTGATACGTTACAAACATAATGAGAAATTTATAATACAGAATCAAAGGGTATCACAATTAAATGATATTGTATTGTTGTTGTTCATTAGGGAACAGCAAAAACAAATATAATAATAACTAATTATCACCGATGGCACGATTTCCACCTTATCACCTTAACTTAAATTTAAAATTTCACAACATTTGATAATAACATATTCCAGTGGGGGACACTCCAGAGTTGTATGTGGATGAGATCGATACAGAGTAATCGACCTGTAGGAGTTGCTGACATTTCCTCAATGTCAAAGTTAGCCATAATTCTTTTCAATCACTGACAGCGTTAACATCATGCCCAGTTTCAAGGACAAAGTGGTTATAGTTACTGGAGCCAGCTCTGGCATTGGGGCCGAAACTGCTGTGCATTTGGCCAAGCTAGGTGGTCACCTAGTCGTTGTGGGTCGCAATGAGAAGAACTTGGTGCAGACGGTTGAGAGAATTACCGCTGATGATGGAGAACCAGTACTGATGATTACAGCCGACATGAACAATGAGGCGGATGTGCAGAGGATAGTGACCACCACATTGGCAATGCATGGACGCATCGATGTTTTGGTCAATAATGCAGGAATTCTAGAGTTGGGAAACATTGAGAATACTAGCCTAGAGCAGTATGATCGTGTGATGAATACAAATGTCCGTGCAATCTATCATTTAACCATGTTGGTCACTCCGGAGCTGATCAAGACGAAGGGCAATATTGTGAATGTTTCTAGCGTAAATGGAATCCGTTCTTTTCCTGGTGTCTTGGCTTATAATGTGTCCAAAGCTGCTGTAGATCAATTTACACGTTGTGTTGCTCTCGAATTGGCACCCAAGGGAGTGCGCGTTAACTCGGTCAATCCTGGTGTCATTATAACGGAATTGCAGCGACGTGGTGGATTAGATGAAGAGGCCTACAACAAATTTCTGGAACATGCAAAGGTTACACATGCC
This sequence comes from Drosophila willistoni, assembly GCF_018902025.1. NCBI lineage: Eukaryota > Metazoa > Arthropoda > Insecta > Diptera > Drosophilidae > Drosophila > Drosophila willistoni. Next base: position 6,219,175 of record NC_061086.1, read on the forward strand.
CTTGGCAGGCCTGGAGAGGTATCAGAAGTGGCAGCAGCTATAGCTTTTCTAGCCAGCGACGAGGCCAGCTTTAGTACTGGCATCAGTTTGCCCGTAGACGGTGGACGTCATGCTATGTGCCCAAGATAAGTGGATTTATCCCATTTGTACACACATTTAATATAAGTTGGTTTTTCTTTTTGTCAAGAATGAGAATATAATTCTACAATTGTAAATGTATTGAATGTAATTCTTATTGGGAAACATGTAAAACTGCATCAGACATCACGTTTCTTTTTTTTTTATTGAAAAGGCACAAAATAAATGCAAAAACTGGTAAAAACTTAAGAATGAAAAGGAGGTTTCAGAGATCCAATGTGTCTATCTCGGGCACATGGCATGGCGTCCGCCATCTACAGCTAGACTCAACCCCGTGGTGAAACTAGCCAGTTCGCTGGCTAAGAATGCAATGGCATTGGCAACTTCATCCACAGTTCCTGGGCGGCCCAGAGCATGAGTGTTTTTCGAGTGTTCTAGGAATTTTTTGTATGTTTCCGGATCCATGCCACCTCGACGATGAAGATTGGTAACTGTTACACCTGGATTCACGCAATTAGCCCGAACTCCTTTGGCAGCCAATTCCAAAGCAACGCATCGAGTAAACTGATCCACACCCATTTTGGAAATGTTGTAGGCCAATACACCGGGAAAAGATCTTATTCCATTCACACTGGAAACATTCACAATGTTGCCCTTTGTTTTGATAAGCTCTGGAGTCGCTAACATGGTCAGGTGATAGATTGCACGTAGATTGGTATTCATCACACGATCGTACTGCTCCAGGCTTGTGTTCTCTATGCTACCAGTCTCAATAATTCCCGCATTGTTGATGAGAACGTCAAGCTTTCCGAACTTCTTAAGAGTCTCGCTCCATACTCGCTCCGTGTCTGCTTCCTTGCTAATGTCGCCGACAACCAAAGCCGGCGGAACAGTGCTTGTCGCACTACATTGTTCGGCCACCATTTGAAGGTTCTCGACATTGCGTCCGTTTAAAGCCAAGGAAGCACCATACTTGGCGAATTTCAGTGCAGCCGCAGCACCAATTCCTGAGCTAGCTCCTGTAATTAAAACCACTTTTCCAGCAAAGTTCATTATTAATTATATAATTTAATGCAACTTAAAATCTTTTATCTATCTGTGCTTACGATCGATTGTTGTTCGACGCTATCGATGCTAGCTGATTCGACAACAATGTCAGAAATAATAAATGTAGTTACTTTAGTATGCTATGTCTATAAGTTAATGCGGTAAGTTGTGTTTATAAGATTGCAGATGAAATATATCATTTATATTTGACAAACATAAATAAATGATCTTATATTTTTATTACTTTAAATAATATAGTTCTACAACAATTTAGACCACCAAGTGATTGATGTAAAGAAATGACAATATTATTGTCATCTATTAAGCAATATATTATCTTATTTTGAATATTTCTATAATTAATGTAACAGCTAATGTAATGTTATATGTGCGCCAACTCAATTGTTGCAGTGCCATATGGGCATAAGTGAGTGCCACCCACCCCCATATCTATCGACAATGTCCCATCACTAGTGAAAAAAGTGAAGAAAAAAAACTTCTATCAGAATTCTTTTTTTTTTGTTACCATAAATCGCGAAAAATAAGATCATTTATTCGTTTTAAGTAGGATTGAATCGCCTGCCTAGGGCTAAGAAAGAAACGGAGGCAATTTGACAAAGACTCTGACATACATTTACATTTTCAATTTTTATTAATTCAGGATAATAATTTCTTGGATTTTCAGCTGTGTTTTTGTATAATTCCATCTGTCCACAAGCTAGTCGCCAAGTATACATATTTGGTGTTTAATTGATTAACTATTGTATAATTTGTTTTGTATTTTAATTATATTTGTATATTACTAACCGCACACACATACACCCACACACACATACCACCCCATACATACTTACAATACACCTACACCATATACTCTCGTACATATAACAATGATCAATATTCAGACTATAGAAAATGTGTCAGACTGCACTCCGCTGTATCTGCCTCACAGCCTATATCTTAAGCCATTGGCTAAAATGCAAATCTCCGTTGCATTGCCGACAATTAAGTCTGGCAAATCTGTTTCAAATCTGGAAATCATGGAGAAACTAAGCGCCGAGCTTAAACCGGATAAGTTTCTGATGCTAAAAGTAAGTTTCTATAAAACTATATAAACTTTAACTAAATTCCTTTAACTATATTCGTACAGGTCACCAAAAATACTGTCAATTACGTCCGATTTGAGGCTGAATTGGACGAACGAAAGCGTCTACGTTTGGCCGTCGATCGTTTGGATGGTGTCTCATTGCGATTAGCCAGCTTCAAGGAAGCATTTCGAGTACGTTGCACTGAATTGAAAGATGAATTTCCCACGCGTCACATGTGGGATTCATATTTTCGTGATGCTCGTAATATGGATGAAATGAAAGCGGGCGAACGTCCAGACACCATTCACATCACGCATTTACCTATGCGTTGGTTTTGTCCACGGCATTCGGAGCATGATGACCAGGCCAAACCCAGCGAAAGCATTTTCAAGCGCATTTTTGAAAAATTTGGGCGTGTCAGGGTCGTGGATATACCCATCTGTGATCCCTATCGGAAAAGTATGCCATCAGATATAAATGGAATGCGAACATTTAGTTTCGAACAGGATGTGCTTTTCGAGGCGTAAGTCTGATAACTTTACTGAAATCATTCGGATTTAAGCATCTTATATATGTATGTGCCAACAGGTATATCCAATTCGAAGAGTATTCGAGTTTTGTTCGTGCTATGGATGAGTTTCGTGGTACGAAACTTGTTCGCAAATTTGTGGACAAAACTCAGGCTATTAACATATCAGTGACGTTCGATAAACTGAAACATCTAAGCGAATCTCATATACAACGTCGCGAACGTGTACGGAAGCGATGTATAGCCAAAGCCCAGGCAGAGGAGGAAGAACTTGAACGGGGCAAGAAGGAACAAGCCGATGAATTGGAGCGCGAGAGGTTTGATTTTTACGTTTTGTTGTTGGGGATGGGGCGGGCTGGAAATGATGCCGAAAACCCAAGGAAATCAATGTTTGTTCGAATATTTCGTATATTCTTTCTATCTTAATTGTCAACAAAATAGTTACAGTGCTTACATATGTATATGAATTTTCTAATTCTGAGTAGAATAATATTTTCGATGCGTAGTCCGTCTATCTTGGGTTTCGAAATCATTGTTTACATTTGTTGCTTTGCTTACCTGGCAGCCAATCTTTTTTTGGTGTGCCTCCAGAATTCAGTTCTCTGTTTCTTCTAGACGAACAGTTAAACTTATATTTCTACACTTATCAAAAATCAAAACAAATGCAAAAAGTCGCAAACAAAATATTGCAAACAAAATTACAGGAAAAAACAAGATGATTTAAAATTAGCCGAAATGGAAAAACAACGCGAACGCGAGGAAAAGCGTAAGGAAAAGCATTTAAAAAAAATCCAAGAGCGTGGACATGCCGAAATCTCACAAAAGATCCGCCTAGAAGAACGTAAATTGATGATAGCCCAACGCAAATTGGAAAGTATACGTACGCTAGAAAAACTGTTTGATCGCATACAGGTGAAGTCTGAGAAAATGATTTTCTCTTGAATTTCAAATAACAATACTTTTATATTATAGCTTAAGCAAGCAGAGAAGAAGGCACGTCCCATACGTCATGTGGATCCTAAGGATGTTCAACGTGGTCGATTGGTGGAGAAATATAAGGTGGCCACTGAAAAGCTGGTATCCGAACAACGTAAAATCGTCCAAGATATCAAGAGTAGTACCCACCTGATGGGTCTATTGAAGAGCAAATCGAAAAAGTCAACGACCCAAGCGGCCAGTAGCGATGAAGACGATGCAATGACCAGCAAGAAGCAACACACTGTGGGAAATGGCATCATCGATACGAGCTCGATGAAAAATCCATCCAGCGAAGCAAACTCATTAACACATGCTGCCAGTGGATTGAATCCATTCAAAGCTGTGGCCGCCATGGCTGCTGGAGCTGTGGCGCCTGGTGCCACGCCCTATAGTGCTGAAGCTGCCAGTGAATGGATGCAATCCTTGTCCATGTTTGGATATGGCTTGCCGGGTGTATTTCCTGGTGCTGCCGCCCTCTATCGTCCTCCAGCTCCGTTTCCTGTGTCTAGCAATTATCGCGGCTTTGCGCCACGTCCACGAGGACGAGGTCGTGGCCGCGGACGTGGTCGTTATGATGGACATTCGTCCAGCTACTATAATCCCAAGCATTACGATGACGAGACCGGAGATGATGGCTATTACCACAAATCCTCACGTGGCCGAAATCGATCACGATCTCGGTCCAACTCTTCCTACTCCCGTAGTCGTAGTCGGTCACGAGGTCGTCGGTTAGTATTATTGATAATATCAAAAGATCCGTATGCATTTGTTTTATAGTCTTATATGCCGTTCCAGACGATCTCAATCGCGCAGCCGCAGTCGTTCCCATTACCGCAAGTCTTCCTATTCATCCCGCTCAAGGTAGATTCAACAAAAAATTACAATTAGGGCCCTCATTTCATTGGGTTTTTCTTTCTATTGTATTTTTCTAGCAGAAGAAGCCGAAGCCGATCTCATTCACGCAGTCGCAGCAAAAGTTCTGGTCAGCGTAAAAATCGCAAACTGGCTTCCACACGTCGTTCACGTTCGATTAGCTATTCGCGTTCCCGATCCCGATCGCGTAGCCGATCTCGGTCTCACTCTCACTCGCAGACGCGTCGTCATTCCAGCTCACGTCGTCAGGAGAAAAGTCGGCATCGCAGCAAAAGCAATTCAAGCAAACGTGTCGTTCTTGAAGCGGACAAACTGGTGGCTTCAGCTGAGAAAATTCAACGAACCATCGAACAGCACACCAAGGATCGAATGCGTGAAGAGGAGCGTGAAATCAAGCAGACCTTCCGTAATCGCCACAATAGTGGTAATCATCATGTGGATTCCAAGATGGCTGCTTCTCATGAAGCTGATAACGACGATGATAAAAATAAGGAAAAGAATAAGAATAGAAATGGCAGTAGTAGACACAGCAGCCGACGCAATTCTTTGGCTGCTTAGTATAATTGATTGTTAATAGTTAAGCTATGTTAAGAGTTCCAAATATAAATTTTATGCATATACATGCATATATATATATATATATATATATATATACACTACTCTTTAAATTGTACTTAAAAAAACAATCATCATTCAAGGCAGTTGTCGTAAAACTTTCTATAGAAAAGTCGGAGTTTGCTATTTTACAATATGGTTGGTTGCTTCTTTTTTCTTTTGTTGCTTGCATTCTTAAACAATTTATATATATATTTGTTTTTTTTTGTTTGCTGTATTGAATGTAAATCATTGCCATTAAAATGTGTAAAATGTGGGGAACAACAACAAGCTGGGTTAATGAGAATGTATGTGGGTGGGGGTCGGCAGGAGGATTCTCTGTGATTTAATAGCGCCGATTGTTGGTGCGGCCGCGACTCCTGCCATTTCCACCACCTCCATTGTTGCTGTTTCCGTTATTATTATTATTATTGCCACGTCTACGACCACCACTGCGTCCGCCATTGTTGGAACCCTTCTGGTATTGATCTCGGTCACGATCATGAAACATATCACCGCTTGAGTTGTTGTTATTAAAGCCATTCGAGGGGCCATTATTTCCACCACCACTATTACCATTACTTGACCATGGTGCATTGGTTGCCCAGGGATTTGGTCTTCCCGACTGTGATGACTGATCTCGTTCCCTATCCCAGTCGCGATCCATATCCCTTTCTCTCTCCCTTTCTCGTTCACGTTCTCGCTCACGTTCTCTCGTCGTTTCTAAAGGAGGTTCATCCACAAATTCCGTGTTGGGCTGTTGCGTTTTCACAGTTACCAAAGAGGGCAGGAATGGCTTCTTCAAGAGCAAAAGTTCGCGCACACACACCAATTGGGCATTGTGTTGACGCGGCTCAAAACGAGATTTCTTCAGCGGTGGAGAAGCCACCTCACCACGAGCTTCCACTGTTGGCGACACGGACCGAGATCTATCTGGGACTGGGACCACATCGCTTAGCTCCTCCAGTTTGCCGGCATCGATGTATTTATTGAGAAAATCAGATCCCTGACGTATAGCGGCCATTACACGTGAATCAGGATGAACACGAATGAATCGTCCATAAACGAAAATGCCAACAATTGTCTGTGGATCTAAGCCATTAAGCATTCCACTGCTCAGAATGCCTTCCAGTGTATTCTCGCTAATCTGCTGGTAAGTTAGGCCGCTGGAAGAGTCTTTGGCCTCGCGGGCAGCAAGCTCATCATGAATGCTAAGAACACTAGGGTCATCAGCCCGCCGTGGACCTGCCCACTGCACTTGGAAGTTACGTGGAATGGGTTTGCTGTACGGCACTTTCTTCTCTCTGTCCCTGTCGCTAATGCCCCTATTGGGATCCAAATCCAGGCCAGGAATAAAGCCTTTGTCGGCCGTTAAACTTTCTGTAAACTCTACCCTGTCCTCGGGTCCCATGCCAGGTATTACGGCATCATCTGCATTAAAACGAGATAACTTTAATAAAAAAACAAAACCCTCTTTATGTCATTTTTGCACTTACCGTATTCACATTCATCCAGGGCAGCCAAGCTAGCGGGCAATGTGTTAAGATTATATTTATCACGCATCAGATCTCCAGGTCGATTTCTCGTCCAAAATTTAATTGTATGATCATTAGAGCCGGAACAGAGAATGTGTCCTAGCGGATGCCAGGCTAGAGTCCACACAATACTGTCATGTGCCGTTTCCACGCATCCAATTTCCTTGTCCGTTCTAACAAGAATGAAATCAAATGTTTAAATAATCGCTCATTATTATTCGTTATGAGAGAAAACTCACCCAACGTTCCAGAATAAAATGCTGCCATCCGAACCTCCAGAGCAAAAAAGTCCCTCGTGTATGGGATGCCAGGATACGGAGCTGGCTTCCTTCTTGTGACCACGAAACACTTGAACTTCTTCGCGTAAATTTCGTATATCGAAAAGCTTGAGCAGATGATCTCGGGATGCTGTAACTAGCCAATTGCCATTGTTATTCCATTTCAGATCCATCACAGTCGATTTGTGAGCATGTCTGCGCGTTAATATGTCAATAAGTTAGAGAGAAAGTCCCATTTTATTGGGTGTAACTTTTATACTTACAGCGTGGCCAGAGCAATGCCACTCTTGGGATCCCAAATTTTGATGGGCTGTTGATTGTCCTTGCTTCCACTTACAATCATTCCCTTCTGTGGATGCCAATGTACGCACTTTACGTCTGCACCATGACCTAATTACAAAGATTGTTTCCAATTTTAAAACATTTTATATATTTGAAAAGTCGCTCATTTACTTACCTCGCAGTACTCTCTCCTCCTGACATCGCATAAAGTCCCATATCCTTAAAGTTCCATCGTCGCTGCCGCTGACAAATTTACTATCCGTTGGACTGAAACTGCATTTAGTAGATTGGATTTGTATTCGAGCATTGGGTTAGAATGTAGATAAAGACAAATTCAAATGGATGAGAATATGAATTCAAATGATAAATAATGAATGCATGTTCCTCAATTCGGCTTAGAATGGATTACAAAAAAATATGCATTATAGGTTTTTTAAAGAATCTTCAGGTCAGGTCAACAATTATCATTTTCAATAGTCAATGGCATGAACAAGTAAAATTGTTTTGAAATGTATTATGATTGAAAATTGTTTGTGATGTGAATTAAACTAAATGACATTATCTTTTGAACATGAACCAAGAAAAGTCTTTATAAGGCATTTCCTTAGCAAATATCTTAATAATTATCTAAAATTAAACTTTATTTATAGCAGATATTTTTGTTGATCTTTAAAATGGACCGCGAATAAAACAATTTCATCTTTAAACAATTATTTTTAGATGTTTGTGAACTTTTGAAAGGAAAATAATATAGAATTTAGACTTAGATTAATACACATTACTCGACCAAAAGAAGGAACGATAAGCATATTCAAAATTTTAATGTGGAGTTGTATGTGTAGGTCGTCTTAATTATGTTCGTCCATTGCCGGAATTGGGGCCAGGCTGTGATCTTCTACCAGTGAAAGAAAACAATCGAACCCCCGAATTTTTTGTATAAAGAAATTTTGCAGTTTTTGCATTTTATTATTGTTGCTTTGGCCGGTACCGCAAATAAAACCGTGCAATCGTTCTTGGATTTTTGTTTTAAGATAATTGCTTTTATTGTATGCATTTCTTTTGTATGTATTTGTTTTTTTTTTTCTTTTTCTTTTTATCATCATTTCACGTATATTGGTTTCAGTCTCAAAATAGTTTTAAAGCTATAACACAGATAGTTAATAGTCTCAGGATATACAACAAGTCTTGTTTTAAATTGGTTTTGTTTTGGTTAAATTCATAATTGGGCTCAGTTAAGGCTGAGAAAAACGAACTAAGTGCTGGCATGTTGCTAATATGACGGCTTTATTTTTATTCATTTAGTTAGTGCAACAGCCCCCCGAACAAAAAATCAACAAACCGAACCTAACAGACCTTGTCCGATGAAATGCAATGACCACCGTGTAAAAGACCACGCGACCCAGGCCAGAGCGATGGCGTAATAGACGCAGATTATAAAAAAATTGCTAAGAGCTAGGTGTGTGTATCTTTCACTTTGGTTTTGGCTTAAAGTCGATGCTGGTAGTCTCATGCCTGCGGCAGCAGCTGCGAAATGGTAAATACAGTTGACAATTACATTAAGTGTGCAATACCTTATTCCCCTAATTGCCTCCTTGTGGGCCTGGTACATCTTAACATTGTTCATATTGGATTGCCAGTATTTGACATAGCCGCCGTGATCTCCCGTAACCATCCAGCTGTCATTGTGTGACCAGACCATTGTTCTCACAGATATGTCATGGGCCTGAGAGAAAGATAGAGAAAAAAGTGGGTGGGGGGAGACACAATTAAACTAAACCTTTATTGTTACTTGTCTGTGAACACTTACTTGCAATATAGTCTCAAAGTTAAAGGTAAGGCCATTCCATAGAGTAAATTCTCCTGAACTGGCACCCGTTACTAAGCGGCGACCCTCTGGAGTCCAGGCTAACGTGAAAATGGGACATCGCATTTTATTTGTCGCCGTTTTAACGAAGCGCGTCGTAACTGCATTTGAGGGATTGTCTAGGTAACTGGAGGGCGGTAACATCTGCGGTACATAGATGCTATCTGGTTGTAGGGCTAACCGGTCTCGGTAATCCCTCTGCCACAAACGATTCTGCAAACAAATTTACGAGTTATACGCAAGCACTTTCGCTGTCTGCTTTTTGTGATTACCTCCAAGCTCTTTATGATCGAAGCATTATAATCGACCGTCTTGCGCATTACACTCTTGCGCAATCTTTTGCCATCAAAATCATCCTGGGACATGCCAAATGGACGCTGGAACCCTCCTGGCATGAATGGCTTGAAGTGATTATATCCCTGCTTGTTGGAGCCATGATGCGGATGATAATGTCTGTAGTGTTGGCCGCCCATTGACGGAGGCGGCAGCGATGTGAAATTGGTGGCCAGGGCTGATGGTGCTGTCAACAGCTGTGGCGGTGGCTGCGATACATCCATTTTTAATTCGCTTGTCGAACTCCTCCGGGTCGTTAAATCTAATTTTTTACAATTTTAACAAAATTTTTTCATTTACACACGCACACTTAAGACCACGCATACACCAGACTAGTGCTGAGAAATCCATGAAACCATTACCCAACACTATCGATTTTGCTCATCAGCTAGTTGACGTTGCCAGATGTTCAGAAAAAGAATCGTGGATTCATTCAGGCGGAAAAACGTTTTAATTCAAATTTTAAACACTTGAAAGCTGATTTTCGTTAAAAAACAAAAAATTTTTCCATTTCCCTCATTTGATAGAGGAAATATGATTTAATATAATAAATTATGCGCACTTTGCACTAGTAATTCAAACTTAAAAAATCCCCCGTGCGCAACATTTGACACTCGCAAAGTTAAATGAAGCTTTGCATAAATCAAATTAAAAAATAAATGAGTTTTAATTAAAATTTTGGCTAATATGGCTTATAACATTTATAAAAACGGTTAGGTGTTCAGTTTTTCGCCCAGTTCAAAGTAAAATAATGGCGAACTATATTCTACCCGGGTTTTTGGGTCTAATAATCTGTTTGAATAGCGTTGTCTATACGGAAGCGGCATCTAGTAGTTCGTCATCTAGTAGTGCGGCAACTACTAGTGCTGATTTTGGATTTGTATCCTTTCCAGCTCAGGCGCAGACCTGTACATGTTCGATATCTTTGTCCTGCAGCTGCTGTCAAAGTGTTGTGGTGAATGCCATGAATATGACAAAAACACGTACGTTAAACGGTTCAAGCTAAAGACCTAATTGAATTTGAATTATGAACTATTGCCTTTTTCCAGTTTGTCTCACTTTCAAGCTAACCATTCTCAGCGTCTCTGTTGATGTAAGTGTTACCCTGGATGGCACATCGGTGGCTAAGTTTACAATTGACGCCAAAAATCCGCCTACATTTTGCTTACCGGTTATATCCTTATCGCCTGTGGACATGTGCCTTAAGCTTAGCGCTTCCTTGGTCGGATTGTCGGGCATAAAAATGTGCCCAACTGTTTACTCCACTGTAAGCGGCAGTCAGGCTTTATCCTATGCTTTTCCTTGTGTCAAATTGTCCACGGATGGGGTGAGCTTGGCCTAGGATAAGTTTATAAAATGGATACCAGAAAACTATTAAATATATATGTATATTGAATGCATCGTTTAGGTTTGTTTATTTCGCACATTTCTCATTAGATATTTAAAGAAAGTGTTATATACAGTATATATAGTAGATGGTGCTTAGGCCTAGGTGACAGTTTCGATTAAGTTTTATTAAAATAATTGAAACAAACAAAGTTTTCATTCAGCCGTCGGCATAGAGAACGCCGTCATTTCTTTAACTAAAATTACAAATACCAATTACAATATGCTTGAAATTATATATATGCTGAACCCGCCATATGCCTGAACCCATTTGTATTGCCTACCATGATAGGTCTACATTCAAAATAATATACACAATTAACTTAAAACTGAAGATCACACAAAGGACTGCTAAACTTATGGCCTAAAAGGTTGCAATCGTCGTAAAAATGCTTTCCGATTAGATTTGGATCATGCAATATTTGGGCAACTTTCGGACCGCTTTTTTTTTGGTTCGACATGAACTACTGCATTACAAAAGGACAGAGTATAAGCACAAATAAAATCCCTTTTTTATTTTAGTAGAAATCTGTATAAAAGTTCAAGGTATTCAAGGTTAATTTTGCATGACCCAAAATATCTAGTTCAGTTCGCTTATAAAGGCTTTAGAGATAAATAGATTGGATCGATTATATATATATATTTGTATATATTCTATCTACGGATGGTGCATGTCGCTGCTTCGTGTAGCCAAAGTATTATTTTTTTGGTCCGGTAAAGTCTCCATGCCGGATCCTTCGCCTGTCGCGTTGTTCCAGCATGACTTTCCGACAGCTGCTCTAGCTGATGTGGATGATGGCGACCCCAGAAGCGGCACATCACTCACAATCGCCTTGCACATGACCATCTTGACTCCGGCAAGGAAGTCAGTTAGGTAACATCATGTGGGTCGTGGTGGTGCCGCCGCTTTGCGCGCTGTCATTGTTGCTGCTGCTGCCAATGCAGCTGGTGGTGGCGGTGGTGCACTACGCATCCTGGGCAATGGCTTTTGCTTCGAGTCCCGTTGCTGCTGCTGCTTTGGTTGTGTTGTTATTACTTTTGGTATAGTACCCAGTCGCTTGGCTTGCAGCACAAGATCAGCATCCATATCAGCCTCTGGTCCACCCTCAGAGCTTAGCGAATCGTAGGATGAGGGTGTGGGTGAATGTCTGCGATTACCCTGCTCATCAATTTCAACCACCACTGATTCCTCATCATTCTCCTCTCCATCTTCGTCGCCCTCATCATCTTCATCCATTTCCTGTTCCTCGATCATGGTGCGAAACTCCTGTATAGAGTCGTTCAGCACCCACAATTGTGACAGCAATGAGAGATCCAATTGTCGCAACCCACACTAAAAGAGAGAAAAAGAGAGAGAAGTAAATAGTGAGTGAGATGGCGAATAAATCAAATAGCAAGGCAAACATAAATAATGACAGATATTAATATTCATATAAATTTGTATGTACAAGTTCTTGACGGCCACCAACGCAGCAAAACATACATAAATCCAGAGCCGGGATACTTTCAAAAAGCAAAAATAGAGCAAGGAAAAATTGTAACCAAATAAACTTAAGCCACGAGCGCCAACGGTTGACTTGATCTCTGCACCAAAAACCACGTCGCGTGTGCTTCGCCTGGCATTGATTGGCAGCACCACCCAACCACTAACAACCACCACAAACGATCTCGACGTTGATTCATGGGCGTAGTACTAAGCCTGGTGGCGGGACTCTCTAAACCGATTCCGCTTTCTTTTGTTCATTAGTTCTCAAAATACTCTAACGACTTGGAAATATTTTCGTTCTTAAAGTTGGCAAAATAGTTCTTTATAAATGAGAATTATATAGATGAACAGGCAGATTTCATTCCTTTGGTATTCCTCTATTACCTATCACTTATAGAGACCTTTATAATTTAATCACCATAAGCATCTTCATTTAGTGTAGCATTTGTTACTTAAGCTACAGAAATTTGTTGTGAGGAAAAACTAAATTGTAAGAAATCTTAGATGCTTTTAAGTATGGTGAAACATTAAAAAAGTTGATAGACATATGTATGTACATAGATGATGAGTGAAAACAAAAACCCAGATGCAGTTCCTCCCATCGAAAACTGGGTAGGAAATTAGTAAATTACCAAATATCAAGACAAATAAAAAGACGAATTGATAAATTTGTTGAAAAATTTGAAGACGAAAATATTTCTGATCTAGATAGATGGTAGAAAGATGATAAATGGTAATTAGACTTCCCTTTTAAACATATTAATTAAAAAACTAAAATTTCTATAAATTTATCGATGATTCTTTGAAGATACAAAATATTTAATAGAATGTAACAACTTATGAGAACTAAAAATATGCAAATTATATACATATAGATACACTTATCTAATAATCACTTTATTAATAGAACTCATTTGTTAGATATAAATTCCTTACTTAAAAAACTTAAATAGATATATAGATATCTGTAGACGGATTTCTTTTACTAAATAAACTAAGAAGTCATACAAGTTTCCGACCTTCAATCAAGTTCATTTAAAATTTTCCTCATTTCCGTTTAATAGTAAAGTTTAGACAAGTAAATTTGTCTTCATCTATGTTAAAACGTTTTGGCACTTTTCGAGGGTGTGGCAGTCGCTCACAGCTTGTCGCTCCTTGCCACAAATTTAACAGACTCCAACCGCATTAGCGGCATTAAGTAACTCGACTAGAGTACGTTCGGCTCGCTTGATAGCGCCAAGACTCACCTAAGATGAAGACAATTAACGGTTAACGTTAAAGTTAACCCAACAGCAGCCGTGGCCAACCATCCATTCATCCATCCATCTATCTATCCGTCTAACTACATATATATATATATATGTATGCATATTGCCTTGGCCTGTATATTTATACCCTTGCAAAAAGGGTATATTAATTTTGGTCAAAAGTGTGCAACGCATAGAAGGAAGCATCTCCGACCATATAAAGTATATATATTCTTGATCAGCACGACGAGACGAGTTCAAATAGCCATGTCCGTCCGTCCGTCCGTCCGTCCGTCCGTCCGTCCGTCCGTCCGTCCGTCCGTCCGTCCGTCTGGATCAACGCAAACTCCTCCTAGACCGTAAGAGCTACAGAGCTGAAATTTTGCATGTAGGCTTGTATATACTGCAGGCGTTGTATATCTCGGATTCAGCCGGATCGGATCACTATATCATATAGCTCCCATACAAACGGCAAAGTCACAAACAGTGACTTTTCTTAATAACTTCGTTATTTTCTGAGCTATTGTCGTGAATTTTAATATTGGTGAGTTAATTACACATATAAACGACTATGCCAAATTTGATCAAGATCGGGTGACTATATCATATAGCTCCCATAGGAACGATCTTTCGAAAACAGTGACTTTTGTCAATAACTTCGTTACTTTAAACGCGACTGCTTTCAAATTAAACATTTGTTAGTTTAATATATCTGTTAATGAATGTGCCAAATTTGATAAGGATCGGGTAACTATATCATATAGCTCCCATAGGAACAATCGGTGGAAAACAGTGACTTTGATCAATATCTTTTCAATGCTAAGATTGTAGGCCGTTCTTTCGCAAACATTAGCCTTTTTAGCTTAAACGTTTTTCCACTTTTGATGGCTATAGGTAAGGAAAGAGTTACCAAAAATGTTGCAAGGGTATACAAACTTTGACGCGGTCGAAGTTAGCCCCGGCCCTCTGGTTTTATTTTATTTTTAACTATTTTTTTTCTCTTCTTATTTTGTATTAAGTCGAGCTGACACAAGGCGCTTGTGGTCAAAATGAAAGTTTCCCTGTCGCCGTTGAGTAGGAGGGAAAAATCTCATTTGTCAATTAATATCGCCGCATAATATCTTGCAAAAAGCAAAAAAAAAAGATGAAAAAAAACCAGCACAACTTTCTGCAGCTGCAATATGCCACCAGTAGCAGATCCCATCCATCTGATATTAGTAGGGAGATTGAACTAGGCGTATTATTGGAACGTAATTGATTGAAGAAATCGAACTGAATATTCATAAATAGAGATTCGCTTGACATTCATTTGCTATTGTGTTTGGAAATTAGTCTATTAACACAATTAAGAATTAGAACGCCTCCCATGTCCATATCAAGCACCCCGTTCACTCTCTCATCCTTGAGTGTATGTTAATTAGAGCTTAATTGGTATTAGACATTTGCCTATCGGCAAGTGTTTTACGTAAGCAAAAAGTTACAATTGCTTTTTTTGCCACCCACACACACATCTAATTTTAGCTGGCACACTTAAACCGTACATAGAATCAACCTCGGTATGCATTTTTAACCCCTCACCCCACCATACATATGTATTACTTATACCATATACTTATAAGCCGTCAGATATTTCCGCATTGGAGCTGAAATTGAAGATAGAAAATCAATGCCCCAAGAAAAAAGGAAAAAGAAAAAACTCTAGGCATTGCCTAGACAGTCTGTAAATCTGTTTGCGGAAGACAAACATTTGCCTGCACGAATACAATGACTGCCAAATGAAGTTTTGTGGCTTCGTCCAAGGAATAGGAATATTAAAGATTTCATAGAGCCCCAGTTCTCCCTCCACCCATTGACCAACCAACCGCACAACTTATAGAGAACATCAGAAAAAAGCAAAAGGGTAAACCGCAGTTAAAAAGAAAAACAATAACAAAGATTTGCCTGCAACTGAGGAAGTAATCGAAATAAACTAACCAAAATCTGTTCTTCAATGTAGTGCAAGTAAGAAAGAAAGAGGAAAAATGTTTAATTTTTATTAATAACAACAACAATCAAGTCCATACATATAACTTTTTTATCTCCTCTTCACTAACAATAAGATGCCATGTTAATAGTTCTGAGTAATCAACTGGAAAAACCTGAGCAAGAGTAATTAAGCTTTAAAACATGTCGTCATTAGAAGGTTTTGGAGGGGAAAACTTTTGACTTTCAAGTCATAAAATGTAATCGATAACACTGAAAATTTAATTAGCCTTAAGCGCATTGCGTTGAAATGGCTTAGAAATGTTTTAAATAGTTATATTATATAGGCACTTATGCAATAAACATTGGACACTAACAACAAAACTGAAGCCCTAAAAGTATTTCATGAATGCACACGGCAATAAATGCCAGCCAGCCTATTGCATGCCCCCATCAGAAAAGACAAGGCTGCCACAGCCCCCAAAGTCGTTGTCGATGCAACACGTACACATATACGATGCAATATTATGCATGTAAAGACATACATACACATAGGATATAGTATATATCTTCTCTTGTAAATCTGGATACGTTCTATCTTTAGGCAGGGGCTAGCCAAAGTGCCTTTTGGCGTCGACATCATCATGGCCACATAGTAGTCGGCGGCAGCACATCAAACATTTGGTGCGTTGAAGCGTGAACTTTGGCGACCGCAGAATGTTGCAAATGCGGAAGAGACTCCCCAGAGATAAGCTCTATCCAAAAAAAACAAAAAAAAAAAACACAATAAACACTTCCAGCCATTGTCATAGTGTTTATTCTTGCCACGGGCGATGTTCTATGTACTCTGTTGATCCTTATGCTTACGCTATTTGATCTTGGCTTTAATGGATGGCTAGGATCATTAACCTGGCCTCTTGCGGAATTCTCTAGTATAATTTTATCTTCGTCTCATCTTATCATTAACGATTGCCCACATTAAGATAGTTATCGTAGATTAATGATCAAATCTAACATAGTTCATAAAAACTTAGTGATTATCAAATTGTTTAAGAACCAGGAAATGGAAATTCAAGGAAAGTTAATTTTAATGTTTAATGTCATATGTTTTTAGTATTCATATTAACCGGCATTTAAGTAATTTGTATTGCAACAAACCAAACTTTGGTGGTTATATGTTATATAAAAAAGAACATCAAGTATTATTTAGATGGAGTCTCTTTTTCTGAACATTTAAAGGAGAATTTCATAATGTTGTAAATAAACTGAAATTAGGAATTTTATTCACAGGATTCTCACCTTGGATTAAATGTTCTTAATGTACGTTTAATTGTGAACTTCCCCATTAGGACATTAAACTTGATAATAATTATCCTTGGATTCGGATTGGGAATTCCTGCTAATATTTCATAGACTTTTAAAGTTTAATACTAACCTGATAATTGCGTCTAATCTATAAATCTAATCATAAATCTCTCCATTCAACGTATGGATAGAAATGATGTATAAATGCCACAAGCAAATGATAATTTTTGGTTTATGATTTATAAATTTCCATTTCAAATGTGTCTATTATATACTGACGAAAAAAAATCGAGATCTCAGGCTCTCTAAAATATGAACTATACGATAATGCCTTGTTATAAATTTAACTCAACGTTTTTTTTCCGCATATCGTTTGCAACTTAATTTAGAAACTTGTCGTTCTCGTTGTCGATTTTGACGCCAAAGATAGCCATGGCAAGAGGCATAAGTGGGCGGGAAGGATGGGGCGATGGGGCGGATGGCAATGGGGAGCACTGACGACGACGCCGAAGCTTTTGGCATTTGCATTGTCACACCTTTCAACTTAAGCGCCAACTGCAGTCACATACAGAGACACAAAGAGATACAAAAAGATACTAAAAGGCGCGTCTCGCCGATGGAGGCGACATTTTCGCTTTTTTTTTCTCTCTTTTTTGTGCCTTTTTTGGTGTTTTTGTTTTTGGTTTTTTGCTGACGTGACTGAGCCAAGAATATTGTCGCCCAGGTTTTGGAATTTTTATGCACTTGTTTTGTGTTTTGCTTTTCTCTGTTTTTGCCATTGCCTGCTTTATTTATGGCATTCGTAGGTATTCTACTACGAGTATTGAGTATTTCATTAGCCTTTCAAACGGCTCACGTACAAGTTGATAAAATGTCAAAGATACCTTGAATCCTATATCCATAGGTACACGTATCGAAAGAAATATGTATAACTGACCATAGAACTGTTTCTCTAACGGTGTGATAAATTTGCATATTGGCGACGCACTGGAATGACAGGCTGGCAAATTGTCATCAGATATACATAACTACATACATATACATATGTTGTCAAAACCAAACAAGATATCTGCTTCCATCATAATTGCCCCTTTTTGCAGTCAACTTTTCGCCTAGTTTTACCAAAAAAAAAAAGCCAACACACACACACACTAGAGGTAAACAAGCGAACTGTTAGCCAGGTCAAGAAGATGAAGCTTCTGAGCCATAAATAAAATCGTTTAGACAGATACGTCGTTATTGTGTATGTTGTTTAGGTCAGCTGCATGGCGAAATGAAGAAAGATTTCACACACTGATTGATAAAGTCAAACAAAACCATGAGTACCTACCTCCACATGATACATAGTTGCGTTTAGGGTATTTTTAGTATGAACCAAATGCCTATAGGGAGCTATTTCCTCCTTCATCTCTCTCTGTCTCTCTCTCTCTCTCTCTCTCTAGCTCTCATCTCTATGTGGGGCCTTGCGAAAAATTGGCAAGAGTGTTATATCTTTGGGGGCATTCGCGCTATTCACTGAGCAGCTTATAAAACTGTTGCAGTTCTTTTTTTGGCCAAGGTGTTGAAAGTTGCCTTGCAGTAAACACCTACTAAATGTGTGGCAGAATCTTACGAATTTGGGGTAATTGCAACAGCAATTTCAACTAACCAAAGGCACAAGATGTCTTTTGGCCTATACTCTAGCCAACTAACAACTAGGTGATTGTTATTTGAGCTTTTAAACTGTTATGTTGCTAAACTGTATATAAGTTTCTTTTTAACTTAGAACAGCTTAGAGTTCAATTATAAAATTGAATCTAGATACATAACCCAAATTAAGAGAATTACTTCTTTGGCAAGAGTATAAAAATGCCTTTCCAGAGAACTTCTTCTTTAAGAATTGTAACAAGAACCTATTTATAAGGGTTCAAAAAGCACATATCGATAAGATTTTTGTTCCTACATTTCTATAGAGCCATTGCATGCCTCGGCCAGGCTAAAGGCGTAGCAAAGTTCCATGACAAACATGCATTTTTTCCACTTTCCGCCTCAATTTAAATCTATTATGGCCAGGGCCTTAGGCCCATGAAGCGTCAATTTGTGAATATTTGGATGGCCTTTGAATACCCATTCTACAGAAAAGAAATGGGTATATTTATTTTAATCAAAAGACAAACCTGATTACCTCACACGTGCTTGGGCTTTTGGCTAATAATACGAGATAAAAAATTACCCAAATGTTTAACGAACAAAAATTTATCTTTGTGGAAGTTCAGTCGTGACTTTAAGCTATGTATATATATTATTGAACAGTGTGATGCGTTATATCCGCCTATCCGTTTTCACTCTTTAAATTATCGAGTCGTAAATGTAAGTATACTGTTTCAAGATCTACCAATAGCACGTACCAGATGATATATTCAGTGATTTACAACAAACAGTTTTTTACTTAGCAAACCCCGCTTAATAGGTTTCTTAAGGGTATTCAACGTTTGGTAGTCATCAAGTTTGCGTGTTCCTTCATCATTTCTTTTCGCCATTTTCTAATGGCTAAAATGTAAGCAGCCAAACATGCCAACATGGAAATGCCCCCAAAAGACAATCACACCATGAGCTAAATCTGGCCAAAGTAGAGGAGGAACGTGATGGAGTCTGAGCATCCACATTTAAGCTGGACTCTTTTTGGATTGCATGTGAGCGCTAATTTTGTAATTTGTGTGCAACTGTCAACTCAAGGCGAGGCAGGCAATTATGCGGTGGTGCCGGGGATGGAGAGGGAGGATCAAAAACATGCATTTGTCGAACTTTCACTTGTTGAACTCCAACTGCGTCTGCGCCTCTTTCTGATGAACACTCCAACTCAATGGAACTCTCATGCAAACTCATTTCCAAAGCTGATTATAAAGAAAATGGACCGGCAGACATATTCCAACTTCTCCTAGTCCTTTTAACCAATTGAAGAGAGAATTTTCTATTTCTAGTACTATAAATGATTACACTGCGCAATAAACTTGCAACTTTTATGACTTTTTGTTTACTAATTCGAAATTCTAAGAATAAGCTCATTTGCATATATACTTATTATCTATCATAGTTAAACCATCAGTTATATCACTGATGACCTATCAAAAAATAATTATTATAGAAAAGCCGATTGTCAACCTATTTAAAAACTATGTCGAAAACTGTAATTCATCTAATAAACTGGAACTAAAAACTAAATAAGTCAATGAACAAATTAAAGGCCAATCCATCAATGCAGATAAATTGAAATAATATTTTACCTTCAATTAAAGATTTAGTAAATTTTTGAAAAGAAAACGAATGACATTAATCAAAGTTGATAATAAAAAAAGGTAACATTGAACGAATTATTTTAACTATCAAGTTAGTATATTTTGAAGCATGTTAAAATGTAGTTGAAACTCTACAAATACTGTGAAAAATCAACTGATATGCCAATCAATTGATTTATAAATAATATTAGAGTCACATTTTAACCTTTAAAAATGTATTAAAAAAGTTTGTTTATTCTTGATCTTTATTCTAAACTTGTCTAAAATCGATTAGCTGCAATGGAAAAATGTTAAGTTTTATATCGGCATTTGTATTAAAGATGATCTGCAATAGATTCCAACTTGTTCATGGCATTTTAGTTTTCTTTAGAGCTTAATAAAAACAAATTCATAGCTTAAGATCTCTGCGACTTGGCGATTCTTCATCTTCTTGTAGTTAGATTGATTTAATATTCGGCTCAACTAAATGTATACTCTAACAGTTAGTGTATGAGTAAAGGGTATTAAATTATTGTAGCATAGCAAACTGGCAACTAAATACATAAAATCAAAACCATGTTTAAGGTTTTCTTTGTTTCCACCAACAACAGCAACAAAACATAAAAAAGAGAAGTGAATTTTACACTCAGTTGCACAGGCAAACAGCCAACAACAACAAGCAAATTGGAGTTGAAAAACAACAGCAACAACAACAACAGCAAATTACAGATAGTTTATGCTCAATGCAAGATGTAAGCCAGGTCGAAACAAGTGATTTTCTGGCCAACATTTTTGGTTGTCGCGTTAATTAGTGACGCCTCCAAAATTGTGTTCATTGTCGTTTCAGGTTGTTTCTTGCTGTTGATTTTGGTTTATACAATATAAATTAACCAACTTATTAGGCGTACCATGATATAATTTTTGCAATTGCTGCAACACACACACACACACAGACACAGAAAATCATTTCCTGTGGTGAAAGGGCAAATTCCATAGATCGAAAATAAGTAAGACAAGACATTTTGCTGCTTTATAGCTCTTTTTGGTTTTTGTTGTTGCTAATTTTGTTGCACAAACAACTTCCCCCATTTGGCTGCAATTCCTCATTCTGAAAAGGGCATTTACATTTATACGATTTATATTTAGACATAAACTTCTGTAGTTTATTTTTGCAGGTACCGGCTGGGCACACCACTAGCACTAGGCACCACATCCACCCATGAGCCGTCACCCAGCAGCACCAGCAGCAGCCCAACAGGCCAGGCCAACGAAGCGTTTAGGCGCCCGCATAGATCATTAGTGGCCCATGACAGGGCGGAAAACAAAAAAAAAACAACAACAAAAAATGAGTAAAACAAAAAAAGAATTGGTAAGTCAATTGGAGTTGACGAGCCTCTGTGGTTCCAAAACCCTTGGACTGGGCTCAATGTCAGTGGCACTGTTCCACTCCTGCACTCTCACTCCCCCTCCTCCTCCTCCTCTTTCATCCGTTATTAATTATGCATGCCGCCAGCTCAATTCCCCTTACTTCCCACTCTGCCCCCATTCTCTTCATCCTAACCTTTCTCGGACACTTGCCAGCACTTTCAGTGATATAATCGCACCCGGACTTGGGACACAGAGACTCAAGCCGAGCTCGAGCCAAACTAAGCCGAGTCAGGGTGCTGACATTGGTTCCATTCGCTGATTTTGTATATGATGTAGACAAAAGTTACCTTTTGTATATATCATATATGCGAAATAATAATTGCCCATGGAGCTGGAGCGGGACAGAGGGGAAAGATATGTACACACATATGAAAACAGATTAAAGCGATTCCAGACATTTAGCCCCGCAATAAAGCTGAATGATTAATGCAACCGGAAGTGGAAAATTTTTTAAGAAATGTATTTAGTAACTTCACCCAAAGCGACAACAAACAAAAACAAAAGAAAAAGATCTTAAAAAAAGTTAAGAAAGTCCAAGAGGGGGGAATAAAAAACTATAAAGAAACCAATTTGGAAACCATAATTAATATTAACGTTTTTGTGTGTGTTTCAAAATGCAAAAACCATCCGAATGGTCAAAAGGTGCTTCTTAATTTTCCTAAAGATGAACCCATCTTAAAGTTAGAGCCACATCTCATATAAGTTTTTAGTAGTTAAACTTATTAAGATGATTTTTTTAGCACCAATTTTGCTATAAAACTCATTTAATAATTATCGCCATGTGCGGAATTAGCACAACAACTGTTAATAGTAATCAAAACTCGAGGAATAACTATCTTGGCCAGATTGCAAGGCGGAAGTGATGCCAAGGAAATGCTACCTCTTCTTCCCCAATTCATTTCTTCTTGAATACTGACAAGCTTTAAATACTTGGAACATTAAATGGGACTTACACTAGTTAGTTTAAGGCCAATGCCAATTAAATGTCGCAAGGCTCAAAAGGAAATATAGATACAGCCTTGTTAGGGTTTTCTATACATTTGTGGAAGTCGAAAATTATGTCTTCACCTGCTTCTGTTGCTAGAATTTGTTATGATGACTATAAAAAAAATCTGATGTTAAATTGTGAAGTCCGCTCAATAATTAAAAGCTTGAGAAAGTGAGAGTTAAAGACAATATTTTGACTTTTTTTGGCAAAGTTAAAAAGTGGATACAAATATTCATATTATATCATCACATAAACAATTCTAAAACTATTTTCCGAACTTATTTATATGGCTCAAACACTTAACTTAAGCTTATTTGGCTCAAAGACTTTTCTTATGCTGATCTTGAGTGGAAGAATTGATATAGATGTGAATCTTTGACTATATGTTATGGTATTTAAAAACTATTTAATGATCCATCAATTCCAACATCAGAATAAAATTCATTTACTTTATTTGTCACTGATATTCACTTGCTAATTATGTATAATAATGCTTCTTCTTAAGAATACTAAATGCTAAATACCAAAATAAAACTTAACCATTGAGATTCTAGTACAACATCATTAAATAAATGAATGAATTTTATGTATATTTAATTAAACATTTTTAGTTGCCTTTAGAGGCTTTCTATTTAACTACTCATATTTATTTTGTTAATCATTTCTTAAGAGTTGTAAGCATTTGGCCGTAGGTTCAGTAACCTCTTAAAATCAGCGAACCATTATGTCCATCTAAGTAAGCAAAACAAATTAGAAACGCATGCAGATTATACGCAACGAATCTTTTTATAGCAGGTACATAGAATGAATTTATGGCCCAGGTCCATTGGCCCGATCCGGTCCCGGTTTGGTCTGGTCTGGTAGGGGGGTTTGGGCCCTGGTAATCTCGGTTCGCTTGTGCCAAATAAAGTGAAACAAGTGAGAAGCAAGAAAGAAAACAAAACAAACGACAAGAAAAGAGAAGACTAAAGAAAGGGAGAAACAAAAATAACCACAGAAGATACCAAGATTTAGTCTGTTGGCCGGGGCTAAGTGAAAACTGTTTTGCTGTTGCAGCTTTTGTGGCAAGAAAAGAAAGAGAGGGAAAAAGAAAGAATGCGAGGCGTTCAAGGCCGTTTTATGAAAGCCATAAAAACTCATTTCATGCATTGATGCATTTCTTCTCACAGCAAAACAAAAACAAAACAACAACAACAAAAAAAAGCGGCTAGCAGCCCCTCTGGGTTCTTCATTTTGCGTTCATAAATTTAATTTGCGGCCATAACCAAGGCAACAGCAACAACTGCAACAACAACAACCATATAAATTAGCTAAAGTTGGCTAAGTTTACTGGTTTAATGGCTGCACATGCGCTGATTACTGGAACTACCTCACAGTGTTACTCTCCCAGTAACTACACACAGTTTTCTCCTATTGTCGGTTTCCCTGTTAAACAAACATACATACATATATCTAGATATATATGTATGTATTTGATGCGTTTGTTGTTTATTACTTAATCCCCCAACGTTGCACAAATTAGAGATGGTAACAATTGAGCGTAATTTGGCCGGCCAATTGAGGCGAGGCACTCATTAATATGGAATGCATGAGGCTTTCATCCAAGGGCCGCCAAAGTGACTTCTTGTGGCTTTTTATGAGTGGGGCAAAAGGAAAAGTTGTATGTTCCAAATAGTAAGTATATTTTCCATCATAGCCAACTCTATTCCAAAGGCATTTCAAGCTATGTATCTGTCAAGTCAGCATCACGAAAATTGTATTAGTTTTTTTCCCCATTTTTTTTTTCCATTTTTGAAAGCTGATCCAAAAATATCACATTATCCGCCTCATTGACCTTCAGCAAATATTTATGTACTTTCAATTTTCACAATTGAAATGAGTGAAGTATTTCGTTTGACTTAGGTACTTTATTACAATGTTATAAATAAATATAAATGTGTGTAAAGACAAAACGTATCAATTTCTTTGGTTTACCCAGTCAGTTCAACTGGTTTCTTTTACGAGTTTATGGTTTGGTTCAATACAATTGAAAGCAAAAGCGGTATAGCGGCCAACTAACATAATTACAATGCGCTCACATTCACATATTCACACTTACATATGTACTCGTATTCACTCACTTACTCACACACATACACAAACACACACCCACCAAATGATCGTAGCTCGAATCGTTAATCATTCAACCGAAGCGTTTGCAAAAAAATATATAAAAAGAGACAAAAACGAGTTAAAATACACTTTGGCACCTTCTAAGTCCAAATGTGAAGTGAAATAAATTGTTAAACAAATATATACACCGAATTTAATACTCTTTCTATCCGACTCCAAAAAGTATGCAATGGAATTTAAACTTTTTTAAAAAACTCCTAAAATACGCATAAATTGACTCCTTTCATAATACTTTTGTAGAGAGCCTTGGTGTGGTATATATATTACATTCTCATGGTGTTCATCCCCGACATAGACCAATATATACCAATTTAAAAGGCTTTCGTATAACTTCTTCAAAATATATTCATTACATGGGCTTTGATGGGGCACAATGAAGCCACAGGCAATTAAAGTTATAAAACACTTTTGAAGTCTTTATGAACAAAAATTTTTGTTATACCAATATATAGTTTCAATATCTATCTTAACAAAAATATAATTTTCAAATCGGATCAAAAATAAGAGATGTTTGCTGGCTCTTAAATTAATCTTAACTCAACTTATTCGTTAATAAAACTAATCAATATAGTTCAAACAATTTTATGGCAGATTTGAATATTTTCAAATTTTAAAGAGGCTGATTATAGCTGAAAGGGATTTGCATATGAATATAGAGACATTTTTGTTGAGTGTATTTGGACAATGTAATTGGGGAAACGGGTAAATTTTTAAATTTAAAGCCTGGTCAGAAATAAACTATACACGACGGCGACGACTTACAAACTTACCCAGCAAATTGCTGAGCAAAAACAATGCACAATTTGTGTCATTGTCCAAGTGTGGGCGAGGCGGCGTTGCTTGATGGCGGCTGCTTTTTAACCAAAATTAAGTGTAATTGGTAACAAGACACATAGCAGCTTATTGTAATTTAATTGTGTCAAACGAACAGGTAAAGTTGGCTACAACTACAACAACACCGAGGCAAATGAAGCAACTGGGGGAGGGGGCTAGGGGAACAAATGAAATCTGCAGAGAATATTGCACAATTTATCCCGGCATGCAAATTGCATAAAATGGCTTTAAACATTTTAGTTTCTATCATCGTTTGCCACAGAATTGCCAACAAAATTGGAACGGCACGAAAAAGGCTAAAAAAAAAAAAAAAATCCACTATTGGTGTAACCAAAATTGGGGTTTGTTTTGTTTTTTTTTTACAAGAAGTTTATTTTGGGTTTTATTTTGTTGATTGTATGTGTTTTTTTTTTGGAATTAGTATTTGAATTGTATCATGGCCGCTCCTAAACCGAGTTGTGCCAGTATTTACACCTACAAATCGTTGGTTGGAGTTTTAAACAGGTTCTATATATGTAACTAGTTAAACTTATAAGCAAAAGGTCGCTGCCGGCTGTTGGTATAAAATGTGAAAGGTTTTTATGTATAATAATGGTTTTTTTCAGCTATGGATAAGATTTCTAACTATATATATGCGGATTAATCCACCTAATTCGAGTAGTTATTATCTGGTTTCAGTTGTCGATTATTACGCAATTGTAAAAATGAAATCAAAATTGAAAAATTTAATTTTAATTGCTGCAAAAGCCAGGTTACAAATCAACTGTCAAAGTTGTTCATTGATTACAACGACGATGACAACGGCCACAAAGACGGTGGTGATGATGATGATGACGAGCTAGCCAGCTAGCCAGGTTCGCTTTTTGGTCAAGAGCAAGACATCAACTAACTTGTCTTGTGATTATTGTGTCAGAAAACTGGCTTTGAAGTTGCAAATATTTGTTGTCAAATATTTCGCCAATGTAGCCCAAACCAACCGCAAGTTGCTAGTTTTAATCACATTTATATTTTTTCTCATTTAATCAAACGGATGTGAGCTAGACACAAACATATCATTATATAAGGCACTCCTTGCATTAGTTTCAAATATTTCAAGTATGTTCAGGCAAGGTGACTTAATAAGACTATCGATACTGAAAGATATATTGGGTTTATATTTCATCTAATTGGAAAATGATCAGAATAGTTTACCTATGAGATAAAAGTCTTTTCCATGAGGGCATTTTCGCTTTTTAAAAGCTGCTTATGTCTATTTAAGTGATAGAATTAAATCACATTTATATTTCTGTACATTTTGCAGTCAAACAATCATTCAATTTTTATTATGGAAATTTTTGAATAATCATAGAGTAAGCAAAGAAGCTTGAAATTTTTCTTGATGTTTTATTTTCTAAAATGTATAACTTTTCGTGTCAATTTCCGATTAAGACCGAATTGGGTCGTATTTAATAATATTTGATAATGGCTACAACTATAACCATTAGGTAGTATATAGTAAACTCCTCAGTGCTTAGGACCATATTTATCATTCATATTGCATAGACCGCCCCCTTTTGTGTGTGTGTTGTCTATTTTCATTTATTTGCCTGACAAACTTTGATGGATAGCAATTACAAATCTGTAGGTAAATATTTATATATAAACATATATGTTTAATTGTCTGACTCTCTTCCATTCGTTGCGCTTGCGCCAACTTCAACTTTGACAAAGTGTTTGCCTTCACGGCAAAATGTCAGGCTCAAATGAAAGAAAGAAGTGAAAAAAATATAAAGAAAAAGTACGCAAAAACTTAAAAGCCATAAGACCGCCATAAAGACAGACCATCTTTCTTTCTTTCTGTCTCTCTCGCTCTCTCTCTCTCTCTGTTTTCATCTACTAAATGTTAAGATAATTGCTTTGCCAATTTGACTTAATGAATTAAAGATCTATTTAATTTGAATTTCTTTTATGGACATTTATTTTAGTTTGGACATTTGACCATGTCAAAGTTGAGAGTTGAGCTTGTTTAAAAGGTGGAAAATTATTCATGAACTTGACTTGGTCGAACCGAAAGTTGACTTTCTTTCTATCTTTCACTTATTGAGATTCATTCATCCGGTTCTCTGGCATGAAAAACAAATTAAAATAACAATTTGAATAAATTGTATTCAACAAATCGAAAGAATCCATATTCAATTTCAATACTTAATCATTAGTTAGGGAAAATCCTCTAAATAATGCTCAAAATAATTCAATGGAATTAAAACCTAAGCTTGATTATAATAATACTAAACCAGAGGGCCGGGGCTAACTTCGACCGCGTCAAAGTTTGTATACCCTTGCATCTTTTTTGGTAACTCTTTCCTTACCTATAGCCATCAAAATGGAAAAACATTTTTTCTAAAAAGGCTAAAGTTTGCGAAAGAACGGCCTACAATCTTAGCATAGGAAAAAACGAAGATATTGATCAAAGTCACTGTTTTCCATCGATCGTTCCTATGGGTGCTATATGATATAGCTACCCGATCTTTATCAAATTCAGCACAGTCATTAACAGATATATTAAACTAAGAAATGTTTAATTTGAAAGCAATCGCGTTAAAAGTAACGAAGTTATTGACAAAAGTCACTGTTTTCGAGAGATCGTTCCTATGGGAGCTATATGATATAGTCACCCGATCTTGATCAAATTTGGCACAGTCGTTTATATGTGTAATTAACTCACCAATATTAAATTTCATGACAATAGCTCAAAAAGTAACGAAGTTATTAAGAAAAGTCACTGTTCGTGACTTTGCCGTTTGTATGGGAGCTATATGATGTAGTGATCCGATCCGGCAAAATTTCAGCTCTGTAGCTCCAACGGTCTAGGAGGAGTTTGCGTTGATCCAGACGGACGGACAGACGGACGGACGAACGGACGGACGGACGGACATGGCTATATGAACTCGTCTCGTCATGCTGATCAAGAATATATATACTTTATATGGTCGGAGATGCTTCCTTCTATGCGTTGCACACTTCTGACCAAAATTAATATACCCTTTTTGCAAGGGTATAAAAATGTTTAAGTAACTCTACAATCTATAAAATCTTCATTGTTATAAGCTACAATAAAGAAATGGCAGAAAGGAAAAGGTTACCATAAAAATCAAAACGATTCAAATGCCAAATACGATTACTTC
This sequence comes from Drosophila willistoni, assembly GCF_018902025.1. NCBI lineage: Eukaryota > Metazoa > Arthropoda > Insecta > Diptera > Drosophilidae > Drosophila > Drosophila willistoni. Next base: position 6,247,880 of record NC_061086.1, read on the forward strand.
AAATCTATTCCTGAGCGTGTGAATTACCGTTTTCTTTTCAATATTTTAAAACGTGTTTGAAACTGTATTGCAAACATTTTGTTATCGAATTAAATTTCAAACATGTTCAGTTGAAAAAAATATACAATCTTTTTATTAACATTTTGTCATGTCTCAAGCGAAAATAATTTATTTATTTATTTTAATATTTTCTATATTTGTTGTATAATATTTGAATCAAAGTACATACATATATTGTGTTGAGTCCTCACTCCTTCTGATTAAAGATCTTTTATAGAATTTGCGTTGATGAAAGCTCAATATTTTTTAACTAAACATAATTGAAATCACACTACAATTTGTTAATTGTTTTACAACAATTATTTTGTTGTTGTTAAACTTTCGTTTAATGGGCCATTTAGCTTTTAAGTTAGAAACATTAGGAAACTAAAACATAAAGTAGCAATAATATAAATTTTTCAGTTGCAAAGTTTCTCTAACTTAATAATATTTTGGCTTAGGATCAACTAATTATACCCTTGCAAAAAGGGTATATTAATTTTGGTCAGAAGTGTGCAACGCATAGAAGGAAGCATCTCCGACCATATAAAGTATATATATTCTTGATCAGCACGACGAGACGAGTTCAAATAGCCATGTCCGTCCGTCTGGATCAACGCAAACTCCTCCTAGACCGTAAGAGCTACAGAGCTGAAATTTTGCATGTAGGCTTGTATATACTGCAGGCGTTGTATATCTCGGATTCAGCCGGATCGGATCACTATATCATATAGCTCCCATACAAACGCCAAAGTCACGAACAGTGACTTTTCTTAATAACTTCGTTATTTTTTGAGCTATTGTCGTGAAATTTAATATTGGTGAGTTAATTACACATATAAACGACTATGCCAAATTTGATCAAGATCGGGTGACTATATCATATAGCTCCCATAGGAACGATCTTTCGAAAACAGTGACTTTTGTCAATTACTTCGTTACTTTTGAAGCAATTGTCATAAAAATTTATATTTCTCAGTTTAGCATAACTATTTATGACTGTGCCAAATTTGATTAAGATCGGGCGACTATATCATATAGCTCCCATAGGAACAATCGGTGGAGAACAGTGACTTTGATCAATAACTTCGTTATTTCCTAAGCTGCTCTTTCGCAAATATTAGACCTTTTACTCAAAAAACTTGCAAGGGTATACAAACTTTGACGCGGTCAAAGTTAGCCCCGGCCCTCTGGTTTTCTATTAAGATTCAATTTCAAGAACAAAGTAAAACCTTTTGGCTAGAATGCTAGAAATATTTAAAGGGTTTACTTCAGTACATACTATTTAGTTCCATAAGCAGAAAATAAACAAATTCTTCAGGAATGTATATTTACATACATACCATAAATCTGTGTCATGTGGTTTCAGGTGAATCACAACTTACCATTTCTTTTCGCAGTGTCGCTATCTGGGCATCCAAGGTGCTGCCCGTTGTGTTTAACTTGGCAGGTGAGGCACACACTGATGTTGTTGTTGTTGTTGCCGCTGACGGTGTTGTTGATGTTGTTGGTGTTGTTGTTGTTGTTGTTGTTGCTGCTGGGGTTATTGGCATGCTGTTTTCTTTCATATTGCCTGATATTGCAGTGGGCGGATCCACCAGTTCATCATTTGTATTATCATTGCTATCTTTAGCTAAAGGCTGATCAGCATAGCCGGTTCGCTTTTTATCACTATCTTTTTGTTTCGCTGTGCTGCTGTTGTTCTCCTTGTTATTGTCGTTGTTGTTGTTGTTGTTATTGATGATATTTGACTCTTGCGGAGTCTCAACATCACTAAGTAAGCCCGAATCGGAGCCAAGCAACTTATTGAAGCCAATGAGAGATTTTGGCAATGGAGGTAAACCGCTGATGGACAATCCACTGTATAAAAGAGATTGAAAAATAAATATAAATTTAATACATATATATATTTTCTACAAGCAAATCGTTTTTTTTGGCAAAAAGGGCATCAAGAGATGGGTGCCAGCTAACCCATTTACCTTTTCTTCCCACCCAAATAGCCATAGCCTAGCCAATAATTAATCACATGCTCATCATCATCCTCATCATCATTATCATCTTCACCATCATCATAGCAATCGTTGAGCCCCTCCCCATATCCCACATTTGGCAAGACAAGTGGCAATGTTACATCTAGATCACCAATCTCCTCATCATAGTCACTGCATGTGGTCGGCGTTTGACCGCGCCCAGATCCCACTCCCAACTCATCTTCATCGTTGTCATCGATGGTGAAGAGGCCGTCTTGGAAACGCTGATACCATTTGGCCACATACTGAGCACTCGGCGCAAACGGCCCAAAGGCACTGCGGCACTCTTCGAGTATCTGTGCGGGATAGAGACGCCTTCGAAAACCGAATAAGACGCATTGCTGCAATTCAGACGGTGTGGGCGCCGGTATGGGTGAGAGGAATAGCTCGTCCAGATCTTCGGACATATTCGCTGAGGTGACAAATTTCCGTTTGAAACGACTTATGACATTAGCTGGAAATTTTGTTTGATTGATATTTGTGAATCAGATATGTTTCAATAGAACATAAAATAAGACAATCAACATAAAACAAAAAACTCTGCATTGCCCCTTTGTAGTCGAGAATGCTGGTGAATAATAAAAATGAAAAATAAAAACACTTTTTGACATGCTACCAACTGATACGATAAGCTGACAACAATGGCATTTCAATCTGTGATATTAGCCAGCAAATGCGGACATATATACAAGTATCTCTCTCTCCATATCCATATGTATATGTAAAGGTATGTATAAAAAGCTAAAGCAACAAGTCCAGCATAGAAACCAGAAACGAAGGCTAACAGCTTATGTGTCTTGAATGTGAACTACAGTCTCTATTTGTCTATAGATTGAATTATTTAATAACCAATTTCAGCTAACGTTTGGCTTTTGGTTTCTAATTCTATGTGATTCATCAAAAGGATTAATGGCTTACTTTATATGTATGTATATGTGTATGTACATATTCTAAAATGAAACCTGCTCTAGTCTGAATGATAATATTTAAATTTTGTCCAACAAAACAAATCTAAACAATAGGATCTCTTTAAAATTTGCCCCACTGTGCCGATTCTATAGATTGTTTAGCAGAATGCCAACAACAACAATATCGTATTAGGTTTTCTCTCTTATTCTTTTAGAATGCCACAAACAGAAACGAGTTTAAAACGATTTGTTAAGCAACCAGTTGCATCAAAGGCCATTCAGAGTCAAAGCACGGCTTATTGACAATACGAGTGGTAAAGAATACTACACACAATATGACCCAATTAACGAACACAGCAAGAAATCAAAAATTTATAATGCTAAATTAACGCTTTAACCAGACCATCTATTTTCTATCTAATCGCTGGCTTAACTCTTCACTCATAAAGCTGCTGCAGATCATCGCCTGCAAAATGGATCTATCCATAAGAGGGGCATTTAAAGATTGCGCCAACCATTTCAGCATTTTCCTACCTATCTAATTTTATTTCTTTTTTTTCTTTTATTGCAATTTATCGGTCACGGTTGGGCTTATAAATATAAACTGCGGTTTCTGGCTAGTTAGCTGGTTAGATGGGACGCTCGGCTGCTTCTCGCCAGTTAAGAAAGGAGTTAAGAGTGGGAAGGAAGGAAGGGAGGGGTGGTGTCCAGTTGTTAGTGACAGCAGATTGGATTTAACTCAACTTGCGCTGGCCAGACAAATGCATTATGCATTTATCTTTGGCTATTTGCCAAGCAAAAACCAACTACGTTTGTGCAATTGTTAATTTGTATGAAGAGATGAGATGGGTTTTCATCTGTGTGTGTGTGTGTGCGCGCATTTATTGTTAGTTGTATCTCAATTAGCTGCAAAAGATACATTTGTATCTTTTCGAGGTCTAGACTCGCTGCTAATAGCTAAATTACTTTAGCTCGGTTGAATGCCCGATTTCACTTCAGTCATGCGATATTTTTCAATACTTATCATCATCGAAAAAGAAAAAGAATTCTTTGCAATACAGGAAATCATTTTTCAATCACCTCGAGGTAAAATTCAAGTGTTGCGATCCCAACAAACATTACAAAAAAACAAAAGATTATAACTATTTATAAATTATTTGCTTCCAGGCATTAAATGTCAAAGTCATCAAAAAATTAAGAAGTGAACTTCATTAGACATACATATATTTACATAGACATGAGTTGAACCTGTTCAAAGAAGAGGAGACAGAATAGAAAGAAATACTGTATCAAATTGTGCCATACCCTATAATATTTAGATCTTTTAAAATATATTATACGACAAAATTATATTAAATTGAACTAATGATTTCCATTTAACAGAACCAATTCATTTCAAGTATTTGTTATACTTTATTGTATCGAAACCAACACAAAAATGGACCCGTTAAAGGTTAAGGTTAAGTTAAAGGTCGTGAAATATTTTTAATTATGGTTAAACTAGATCAACTAGTAACTAGCAGAAGTGTAAATATGAATTTAAATCGAATTTGTTTTCATTCTTTTCAAAATGTCTTGTATGTACCTATATTTTTTTAATTTATGTTGATCTGACTGAGATATATTGTGGAATATTCATATGGAACGCCAACACAAACTCTTTGGAAGTTAAATGATTATATTACCCAAAACAAACCATGCAACTGGCAAATATAAATTAAAATAATGTGCCTTAGATGAGCTGTTTGCTTAGTTCATTAGCCCCACCAAAAATAACTTAAATCTTGATATTTAGTATATCTTTTCGATTGTATATATGTATATGGCAACATGATGTTGTCTTAAATTAAGACTTTTGTATTGATAGCGTGTTTGTCGAACGTTTATAGCTAAGGCAACTCCTTTAATCAATTTTTGAACACCTACGCTTACACACACACACACACACACACACACACATGAATGGCTGTGGCCAAATCTGGATTATATATGTGTATATGTATTTGTAGTGGGTAGAGAGTCAGAGTCGGAGGTCAGCAAAGGTTAAAACACATAACACATGCTTTTAATAACAAAATGTATACCAACTTTTGTCTTATTATTTTACTCTATTTTTTTAATCACTATCTAAACTCTTGAGGGGGTTTTGGTTATACATTTAACGAATATTCGATTATTGAAAAGCATATTTAAAGATCAGTGCATATTTTTTTTTTATTGGTTTCGCTGTTGTTAATTCAATTAGCCAACACACTGAGGCGGTTACACACAGTTTATGCCACACAAAAAAATGCCAGGCACAACACAAATTCACAATTTTCACTTTATTGTATTTTGTTTTTTTTTATACAAAGCATAAGCTAAGCATAGCAACATTTGACGTGGCTATATGTAGATCATACATATACATATGTATGTATATGTGCCAAAGACACACACAATTATTATTTGGAAAAAAGTGAGAATAAACAGCAGGAGCAGCTAGCCCTAGTTGTTTGTTTTTAGAACGCGTTAGAAGGCTGTCGAAACTGTGCACATTTTCTCGTACTCACTAATTATGATTTTTACAAACAGTATGGGAATTATAAACATATAATTAATGTTTCTTTTATCACGTTGAATTTTGGTATTTTTTTTTGTTTTTTGCTGTTTAGCTGGGAAATTTTTTTTGTTTTTTTTTTGTATGTGCTTTGATAGCGTTAAGAAATTCGCGTGCTACTAAAAAGTCAAACGTTGGCGACTTTTTGGCCACCGAGCACAATCCCCAATATCTCGTTGTGTGTATGTGTGGAGAGTCAACGGCGACAAAGGCAAATCGCAGAGATACAAAATCCGGAAAGAATACGGAATTCTCAAAGACACACACATACAGAGAGATGCTATAACCCCTCCTATATAGGAGAGACAGAAAATAGTAGAGCGCAATAATGAGAAAAACTTGTGAGAAAATTCGAAATTAAGACAAAGATATAAATACAATATATATACGAAATGCGTGCATTGATTTAATAAAAATAAATTAACACGGAAAAACACACACACTAGAGGGCCCAAGTAAGATTCAAAGTGTCAAAGTATCTATACCCTTGAAAATGTTGGACTTTGAATTTAATTTAAATTGGTTTATAGACAAATAGCTAATTTAGAAATATAAATACAATTGACTAATTCTCCAATATTAACTGCGAAATTATCCAAGTTAATGGTATGTATTGCTAAAATGTGCATACCCACTTTGGTATGAGGGTATAACAACAGGGTGTAATATGTTTGTAATAAAAAACACAGAGGGATTAATTCAAAGATCTGAGAAATACTAATGAAATCAATAATAAATTCCTCTATTTGACATCTTAAGCGATCTCACATCAGACAAATCCCTTGGAAATATTGTGTTAATCAAATGACCCATGATCCACACCCTGTAGTAGCGCCTCAGCTGACAGCATAACTTTTTGATTATTTTTAGCTGATATTTTATGTACAAGGTATGTAAAAAAAACAAACTAAAAAATATAAATAACACACGTTTGTTTCACATTTGTTGCTCCTGTCTTGTAGTACTACATCATCTAGAAATTCCAATGCCCACACTCTTCAATGAGTTTTCGAACTGAAGGGTAACATAGTCGAGAATTTTGTATGCTGGCTGATGGGCTGGCTCCTCTCCTCATTCAGAAATACATAACTAAAAACATGATGACGAGCGGATCCGTCAAATTTGTTGGTTTTCTTTCGATATTTTGATTTCATTATGGGTGTGTGTGTGTTTTGGGTTATGTGGACCCCGGCAGAGAATGCTCATATTAATACTTATTTTGGTATTACCCTTGCCTCTCTCCCAGTGCGCGCGTCGGTTTGGGGATTCAAAAAATTGGGAGCGCACATAGCGATGCATTTTAAAAATAAACCAAAATAGAGGAATCATTGTAGCATAGAGCATTGAGCACGTGTGCATGTGGTGGGGGCTCTTCCTTCACCGTCAAACGAAGTCAAGACGGTACGGCCCGATATCAAAAATAGTGCAGGCAATCGGAATTGCGCAGGTGGCTAATGGGGGCAACGCAGCTACGACCAGCCCCCGACCGGGATGCGCCATGCACGATGACATTTTTCTGTCGTCTTGTCATAAATCTTGGAACGACTTTTGCCTACCCACGCATTGTAGTCGTCTTCGTCACCATCATCATCATCATCATCATCATCATAATGGTTGTCGTTGTCGTTGTCGTCTTCGTCTGGGTCTGGGCAGTGGCGATTTCTCGCAAAAGCAAAAATTACGTGATCATAATATCAATAGTTGACCCAGAAATTTCACCAAAGCCAATGGTGAGGCATTTCTGAGTCGTTGGTTGTAGTTTCATTTCTTAAAAAATATACGAAATTTAAAATCATTTACCAATAACTTTATAATGCAAAAGAATCAATATTCTTTTAAGCAAACTATCGATACAATCTGTTTCCTGTTTATCTGAACGGTTTAACCATTTTCATGCACCCTTTCTTAAAGAGTTAAGTTAGACACTGAAAATTAGTTACCTAGATCTATTTAAGTGGCCTAACGAACAAAGACAAAAACAAAAACAAAAAGAATAATCAACTAAGGAGGTCACAAAAATATATACTTATATTTATTTTTAGCGTAACACCTCTAATGGGGCATAATTTTGTTTTTATTGTGTTCTTGGAGTCTTGATAATTAAGTGGGAAGTAGCTGGGGGGATAATTGCTAGCCACAACAACAACAGCAACAACTAAAACGCACTCTTGTGAACCTCTACAACAAAAGGTAAATCAAGTTTAAGATGAAAACCGAAAAAGAAGGTCAAACTCAATGACTTTATTTTCTTGGGCACATACCACAAAACTTTTTTTTTCTTTTTTTTGTTTTTCCTAGATGAAACTTTAAAAAGCCAAGAAATAGTAGCAAATAGTGAAACAAAAAAAACGATAATAAAAGCTAGAAAAAATATACGAATCTCATCTAAATGTGGGTAGATATGGGTAGAGATATTACTTCGCTTTCTTCTATGAATGTACTCCCATTCACAAGTGCATATACAATTCGATCAATCTAATCATCAAGCTGTCAGGTCTGAGCCAAGTCACTTGCAACGTTTATTACCATATACAGAATATATATATCTTCTCACGTACAACGCCCCCGCCTATGACTCTTTTCTTTCCCCTTTCCAGCCAATGGAAACAACATAATTGCTCATATCGAGACTCTTGGGTTTTCGCTTTCATTCGAATGCCAGAGCACAATTGGCCCGCATTTAATGACTCGGCAGAGTGTCCATAAATTTGTTTTCTAAGCTCGCTGCTCTCCCATTCATTTGTGAAATTTCTAAATAAAATAACTAATCACATGCAAATAAGCCCAAAAGACTAGAGCAGGCAGCTTTGGTTTGGTTTACCCAAATAAATTTCGTTTATATACGATTAGTTTCAGGTTTCTCTTTCAGATACACCAGCGAAAAGCGAAATTTTTGATTTCGGTTTTCTGATTAGTAGAACGCAGTCGAACAAGTGGTTTAGCTTTAGCTTCATTTCCATGCCTCCGTCTCTGCCACTGCCGCAGCAGTCACCTTTGTTTCTTTACCTTTTCGGTGTTTTTTTTTTTATTTGGTTTTGGTTTTTAATTTATTCACCTTGTCATCGCGCTGGGCTCTCTTAACGGACGGACATATGGCTTTGGTTAGAAACCGTTTGCCCATTGCCAGTTACTGCTTTTTCTGGCTGTTTGCTTTGTTTCCCAGTACCTACTACACCCAAAAGCGAAAGTCATATGGCTATATATCAAATATGTTTAGTCAATTATTATTATACATACGATATGTCCATAAATAAGTATATTATGATGCATACTGTTACCGCTACACATACAAATACACACACAGTAACGCCTTAGGCGAAACATGGCAGTTTTTAGGCCAGAAAAAATTTGTATTTAATACAACAAATAACTCTTTTAAATTCTAATAATTGGCACATATTGACGATTTGCCAAAACTTTCCAGAGTTCTAGATTACCAACAAAAATTTCTAAGATAACATTTCTAAAAGGTTAGGTTTGATCTTGTGAATTTTTGTATTGCATTCTATATTGTTAATTATAAAAGGTTACTGGTTTAATATTTTAGTTTGTTTTCTTTATACCTCTAGTTATACCCCTGCAATAAGGATGTTTTTTGGCCAAAAGTGAAATTGGAAGGAATAGTCTCCGACCATATAAAGTATATAAAGGATGCTGTGTTTATTTAAACTCTTACAGAAAGAATTAAGTTCTGTATAATGACCATGTTCATGTGCCAAAAGGTATTTAAAAAGTTGCTAAATATATGAAACATTCAGAAGAGAAGCGTTTAGTGTCATAACCTTGTAAAGCATATATAAGTAATAACAATAAATTCTAGATCCATCCATCTGTATTTTGCAAACACTGCGAGTATAGTTTAAAAAGAAGTCAAAAATCCCATTATTTTAAAATCCCTCATGTGAGATCAAAATAAATTGTACAAGAAGTTTAAAATATGGCATATAAGACAGATTTGTAACGCTTTGCTGATATCAGCAACAATTAAACACAAGTATATTTAACTTTATCATTTCCATATTATCATATTATGACTATCAAGAATCCCATTGAATGTATGTATCTATGTATAAAGAATCAGATACTTTTCTAACTATTAAAGCTTATAACAAAGTTCAATACCTTTATGGCGTGTGTACTTTATAAAGATATTGATCGAAATGCCAAAGTAAACGATCAAGTGAAAACTTTAGCACTTTCTATCTACCAAAAGGAAAGACTTGATATGAATACGAGTAAAGAAATTAATGGTGAATGTACATTAATTCTTGTTTCTCCTTGATTTCAATGAACTTTAAGTAATGCCTCAAGTGCTAGCCAAGCGACCTACGATATAAATATTCTCTGTAAGATCTGTAGATAATTAGCATCGTGATCGTCTTGAGTACAAAATTGCTAAGAGACAGTGAGGCAGCGAAATTCCGCATTTGGATTGGGCAATCAATGGGCAACAACAATTAACTCTGTCCCATTGGCCAACTAAATTGTAGCTGAGCAGGAAACTTGGGCAATCGGCATACTTGAGATACAAATCTTGGCCAGATAGTTGGCTGTTTTGCTACTATTTTGGACAAACAAAATCATAAAGATCAATAGTGCCAAACATGCCGGAGGGGCAGGCCACCACCTTTCGGTACCTTATTGCTTAAATCGACAGAGGAAGAAGGGGATATAAACAAAATTGTCTATTAGTTCAGGCTAATGGGAGGTTGGACGTACCCAAAAATCAGGTCAGCTCTCATTATATTAGTTTTCCCCTCTCCCTCTCTCCTTTCACACACGTGTCTTTCGATTTCTTGCATTATTAAATCAATTACAGGTCTAAGCAATTGCTATGCGTAATATCCAGTGGGTCAAGTTATCAATATAAAGTCGGAACCCGAATTGTCCGTATTTATGTATGTATGTTTGTCAAGGCGGAATTTAGTTATAGTATTTTTATTTTGCCAGACTGCAAAACAATTTTTTAAAATTTGAATTTTGTGCAAAGCATTTGCTCAAGTGCATTAAGTGGCGAATTGCTTCCGGTAACTGGCCGAGTCTCCGACTCTACTCCACTCGACTCGACGCGACTCTTAATTGGTGCAGCCAACACTTGAAACTAAGGCTGTATCTGAAGCTGGAGCTGGAGCTGAAGTTGAAGCAAAGCTCGTGGCTCGTCGTCCCAAGACTGTGGCGTCTAAGCCACATTTCGTAAGCTGCTTTAGTTTTTTTTCTTTCAGTTTTTCTGCTTCATTTTTGGGCAGTCTTACATACAGCTAATGTTATAAATTAACGCAACAACAAAAACAAACAATATTGTACACAACAACAACAACAGCATCAAAACGTGAGTTTATATAAGCCAAACTTGGCAGCCTACGCTCTCATGTGCGTCAGGTCTACTGTCTATATGTCCATGTCCACCACATTCACATCCAGCTTCAGATGACTTCCAGGTCGCCACCAAAAAAGTTGGCCAACTTTTCCGCATCTGCTGTTTTTGTTTTTGTATTTTTGTTTACTTTCGACCGCCAAAAAAAAAAACAACAACAAAGTTAAACTAATGTGATTAAATAGTTCACTGCAAAATGGCTTAATTAGTAAATTCCAAAATTATGAGCAAAAAAAACTGAGACTAAAAAGACAATAGATAGTTTAACTACAAAAGTGTTACATATACAGGTAATTTTCTAAAAGATAAACCCATTTCAGAGATACGTATTGCTATTGGGTTAATATACATAGCTAAAAAGAAGTCCTGAAGATCGTGAAAGGTGTAGCATGGGAATAACACTTGGAAAGCTGTCGAAACAAATTATTGATCATTCTAATGGGATGAGTTTCAATTTTAAAAGCTGAAAGATCTATTTCTTACGATAGTTTATCAGTTATTAAATAGTTACTTGCAAATACTAAAATAATCAATGTGCAAGGTAATGCCTACTATGTAAACATGAGTAAAATAGATATTGGTTGGCCCCAGGAAGCTTTCTTCAACTTGAAATACCCAAAAAAAGGTTCTTTTGCTCTGTAGTGTTCGGTTGAACTATAATTGAAATGAAAGGCTTACGAACTAGTAACAATCGGTCAATAGGATTACGTAAGTATTTTTGCGAATCCCACACATTCGAAAAAATTGTTAAACTCAATGGAAATCTAGATCAACAGTCAAATGTCTCTATAAGCAGTCATTTTTCAATCATAAACCTTTCAATTTAATTGAATGAAACACATTGGCAGACACTCAAATTTTCAGTGCTTCGTCGTAGCAGTAAGACAGAACTTTATTCTCTTTTTTTTTTTTGGTTTTTGCTTAAAACCAGGTCTACGACTTAGATACATATGTGTGTCGCGGGATGGGTTTATGTAGGTGTTGATGTAGAGTGCTGAGGTTATTCAGCAACTGGGGGAAACAAAACAAACTTTATACTAATAACACAGAAATGTAAAATCACGCAAAGCAATCATAAATTATAAACACTGGAGCCGAACCAAGTCGAGCGGAATACAAGGTACCTTAAGACAGTGGAGCTGGTCTTAAAGACACCTCCAACCTCCATCTCCATCTTCATCTCACCTCCAACTACGAACTCCAAGCTCCACAAGTCCGTGTGTTGATGCCTGCTGATGGCTGTCAGACTTGGCTCTGTCTTTTTCTGTCTCCATGTCCGAATGTCTGTTTGGGGTTGCCGCGATGTAATTATGATGAGTGCCACTCGCTGACAAAGATACATATGCCAGATCTTGGATTTGGCTTGGGTTGTGAGTGTGAGAACCGTTAAAGTATGGCATATTCCCAACTAACTGACTGACTGACTGAATGACTGACTGACTGGCTGACTGGGTTATGGCAACTGTAAGGTACTATATCCCAATAGGTATGCCTATATCTCTATCTCTTATTTGGCCAGCCACCAAATAGTTTTAAATGATTTGACAGAAATCTAGAGACTCAACTCAGTGGTAAAAGCAACTGACAATAAGTAGCACAAAGTGCGCAGAGAGCAGAAAGCCACAGAAAGCCTGGGTTGCGGCATGTCTGCCCCCCCCTCTGTCTATCTGACAGACATTTGAACAGAAGCCACTTCTTCTTGAGAAGTGAATCAAAGTCGGAGTCAGAGTCGGAGTTGGAGTCACAGTCGCGAGTCGCTACAAAGTCGAGTGCTCGCCATAATCTTCATAATTGCTAAGCATCTTGACACTTTACTGTAACTGATTGTAACTTTCAGAACTCGAACTCCGTCAACTCCACATGCACTTCTCATCATCTTGTACCTAAGCAAAAGGTTGATGGTTGGTCTTAAAAATGTTACCAACAAGATTTTCCTAGATCTCCGTTCTTTCTATATTCCATTCTTTCTCTTTGTAAGTTTTGTGTTTTTGGAAACTGTCTGGGAGCTTCTTGTAACGGTATACTTTTGTTTCGTTATGCTTTTTGGGAATGGTTCTATCATAACCAGAAATTTGCCTTTTCATTTCAAGACAAAATGCTTTTGACTTTTGAAGAAGCAGCTTCTGGTCAAATAAAAAAAAAACAGGCTAAATTTAAGTAAGCCAGACTTTCTTCTGGTAATTATGTGAGAATTCCAAATTTAATGAAAGACTCTAATAGGGAGTTGTTTATATTTTCATACCTCTTTTTCTATGTTTTATTGACACTTTAAGAATTTTTAATGTCTCATGCATTGTCTGTGGCGTTTTTATGTCCTTTTTATTATTGTCTATTGTTTTTTCTTAACTGTTAGAAGAAAAATTATGAATGATGATAAATAAATTTTAAATTCTTTGAAGTACGAAATCAATCAATAATAAAGACATTGCAAATTGAAATGTATCTATAAAATTACTTTAAAGAACAGTTAGGAAAGAAGGACGTTAACTTTAGCTATAGGAATTCAAAAGAATTTAAGACCTAATATGCAACGTAATCTTGAACCAACATAATGAGACATAATACCTTTCAAATTTCTGTCGTGAAAAATCTTAGCCACGGGGTGAAAAACCTTGAATCTAAGATTCTATCTGTTCAATGACAAATTTTAATAACTATTGTGCGTGCATATTTAAGTATTGTATGTGTATAGCACTAGCAATTAGTTAGCTCTAGCTCTTCATTAATCATTCTCTCTCAATATACAACTAAATAAATAAATACAAATGGAAATCAATAAGCATGAAGCCAAATGTTGAACAGCTGTTGACGTTTTGGACACTCTCAGTCCCCTTTTCCATCCCGCTTCTACGGCAAACACTGCGTCTCTGGCTCCTTGTCTATTGACACCATAATATTTGGACCGTTGTGTTTATTTGGGCAGCGAGCAATCGGATGTTGACTTAGCTATCTGGCAAATTCAAGGCGATATGGGGGAATGGGAAACGTTTCCGGACCACAGCTCATCAAACTGCACGCACAGGCTGCAAAACCAAGGAAATGACATCCAGCAGTGTTCCCAGATTGAACCCTAAGAACACACATACACACACACACACTGACAGTCAGTCATTCAACTCTTGATTCTTCAATGCAAAAATAAACTCCGATTTCACATGGGACGTTCGAATAATGACAGAGAGTAAAGTTGCTGGTTCCTCTGCGCGTTACGACATAGATTTTAATAATCATTTGCAAATGTCTATTAGCCCGCCCACACCCAGCTGAAGTAAACCCCCATCCACCTTCTCCTCCTGCCCCAATCCAGCAATGGCAATTGCGCATGCGCAGCTCATTTCAAAGGAAACGAAACTAAAAACATTTTGTGGAGACGCTAAAGGCAAAGCCACAGACCATTATGGAAGTGCATGTAAATTAAGACTTTTAGCTCAAAATTATACATAAGTAAGTGCAATTTAGATTTCTTGCTAAATTTGCAAATATTTGTTTTTGGCCAAATGGCGATTGTCATGAATGTCTGTCCTCGCTCTTTACCCCGCGCCTTTTACCTACAATCGCTGAGTCTGTTTTTGGTTGCCCAGATTTTTGTATCATGTTTTGGATTATAGTCATCTAAATGGAAAGTAAAAGTTGACAGAGAGTGGAAAAGGAGTGTTTTTGAATTCGATTTGACAGCAAACTTGAACTTTAAATGGACCGGCAATAGATCATTATGAAAATTTTTTGCTTTGATTGAAGACTTTAAGCCTAAACTAAAACTAAAGCCAGCCTTTAGAGAGGTAAGTCACACAATATCCATAGACTAATATGCCGTTTAAAGCATTGGAAATATTTTGAAAGAACTTTCAGATCAGTTCTTGAACTTCTACCTCTCTTTCTCTCTGTCCATTATTAATATGATGTTAATTAACTTTCAGTGTGCTTGGCACAGTGTTAATTCTTCTACTGACCCCAGAAGTAAGCCTCAATTCATGTTCATTCATTGTACAACCTCTGACCGATCAGCACTTTGGTCATGTGCGGAGTACGGAAATGGTTTGTAATTCTTGACAACGGCAAACTGTTATGCAATTAAATTAAAGTTGCAACAAACAGAGGGGCACACAACAGCAGGGTGACCGCATTGCATTTTCTTGTGTTGCACGGACTGTTTGTCTGCCTGACTGTTGCAAATTGTTTGCCAGGCAATTGCTTTCGCTTTGATTGAATTTATTTTATAATGCCCCACTACAAAAGCTACGACGATATACATACATCTTTGTCCATGTATAGATATACATATGTATGTACAATAACTGCATAGAGTGTAAGTAAGTATTGCGAGATGCAATTTACAATTTGCATTTTGCAGTAGGAAACGGACTTCGACATGCATACATATATATTGCTGACTTTGTACATATGATAAATTGTATTATTGCCATATTAATATATGTATTTACGATCCAGCGTATGGGAAAGCCGAGCTTCAGTACAAGTCTTAAGTCTTTGGAAGTGATTTAAATTCATTCATTCATATTTTAAAATGCGCATTAGCCGTTTCCTTCCATTTCTACACAGAGCGACAAAAGAGTGAGTGAGAGCGAGAGAGAGAGCGAGAAAAAGAAAATGCCAAAATGCAATAAATAAATAGAAAACTGCAAAATCTATGAGAGACCCCGTGTGGTTGCATTTGTTGTTGGTTTTGCTGTTGCTTGGCATAGACTCTCTTTCGTCTTCAACATTTGCTTTGCAAATTGGATTATGCCTTATTGTTTGTGCCACATCCTCTCAGTGTTGGCTTGGCGGCATTGACGTTGTTGTTGTTGTAATTATAGCCATTGCCCAGATCTACACCCAAGACTAGTGACTCTCTCTCTCTTTCTCTCTGTGTATGCCATGGACCCCCCCTTAATTATTTGCACGAATTCGTATGTTAATCACCCATTGGCAGGCCTAACTTGTAACGAGCCATCGCTTTGAATCGACATCTATATGTAAGAGTTAAAAAAATGAATTTAGATGTATGTATGTATGTAACTGTGTCTGTATGCAAGTAGTAAAAGTGCAATGAAATCTCCTACAAAAGGCACTTCAATTAAAGAGGACGGAGTTTCCATAGATAAACAAAAATGTTTGCCAAATTACAGCATTGTTATCATCGGTACAGACACACACACTCACACACACACAATTTATGATTGAATCCAAAGCATTTCCATTTCAATGGAAGTGAAAAGCCCAACAACAACAACAACAGAAACAACACTAACAATCGCCGCTAAAGTTAACTCTATGATTTAGTCTAAGCAAAACGAAGTGAGTAAAGAAAAAGTCACTGTGTTTGAATGCCAATGACCGTATGGAATTGCACTTTAATTTGAAGAAGTGCATTGAAAGAGTTTTCCCATCAAATAGATTTCATTAAATCAAGTCATTTAACAATCTTTTATTAGTGGGTAGATTAGGTACCTAACATCATTGATTTTAAAAATGAATAACCAAAATGTACTTACACAAAATATACGTTTGTCATAAAATTTATTAAGAGCCTCATAAAAGAGATAACTGAAAAACTACCATAGGCACCTGTATATACATAAGTATGTACATATAATTAAGTGTATATAAACAAGATTATAGTAATATTAGAAAAAACTTAAAAAGAAACCATTAAGAGAAATGTAGATAAAGAGACTTTAAGACGTGTCATGAAGTCATTAAATTTATGATAATTATTCATAAATTTTGATAGTATTTTATTACATTTTCTACAAACTCTAATGCGTCGTCGGTTTATTTTCATTAGAATTATGTATGACGAAGAAAAAAACGATAGAAATTGAAATGAAATTATAGACTAATTAATTTTTATAAATAAATAAAAAACATTAAATTGGTCTGTAATTTTAAAAGAGTTGTAGTCCTTTAAACATAACTATGCTAACTTTTATTTTTAAACATTTTTTAAGGAAAACTATTTTAAATATGTGTTGGGCGTTTTATTTATAAAACCTATACTTGAAACTGCGAACTTCTTAAAAAACCAGTATCCGGAGGACCCAACATGGTTTCCATATATCCATGAATTAAAACGAAAGGATTGTTAAACTATGTACATATGTATGTATGCACTATGTATAATGAAATCGTCGTAGTCTGATTGTTAGCCAATTTGAAGAATATAGCTTTTGAAAAGTAACTATTAAAGTTTTGTCTAAAAACTAATTATTATTATGTCTAGGACAATGTCGTGTAGTTTAAATACAAATTTTAGTTTATACTAAGATAACCTGCTAATTAGTTAATGCTAAGTTGAATCGTTCTTTAGTAGATTGTATATTGCAATAGCACTTGCATGCTCTGATCCTGCCAAATTCTTGACAAGTTTTGAATCAGGCAAACATTTACTCATATGACATTCAAAAAAGTCTCCTGCATCAGTTTGCAATCCTCTAGGCTTAATCACAGTCTGCAAACAAATCAGCGAAAACTTGTTAAGGTATCAGACACATTATATGTATATACATACATATGTTCATCAGTTGGTATATATGTATATACATATGTACATTCCAGACACATATGCTCGTTAGTCTGGGCAAACAATTTGGGCTTAAATAGTTAATGACTTTATCAGTAGTTTCCTTTTTCTTTTTTTTCGGTTTGGATAGGAGAAAAATGCATTAAGTAAATGAATACAAAAAAGGAGCGCATGCAGAGTTTTAGTTTCCTATGGTGTTTCTTTTTGTTGTTTGGGAATCACAAATTTAATTTCATGTGAGAGAGCTTGATGAAGCGAGATGGTTAATGGGTTTTTTTTTTGGTTTAGTGGGGGGCGGTGGTCAGAAATTCCAAGTTCAGTCATGGAATTACATTTAGTGTGGGATACACCGAAAACTCTCTTCTTTCAGCTGATTCATTCATTTTGTAAGTTCTGAACAAGAGTTCTGAGTGTGTGTGTGTGTATCTGTGTGCGTCTGTCTGTTTTTTTTTCACAGCTTTCTCCCCTAACATGCCAATTTTTATGGGTATGTTAAAATATATGGAAAAAAATTGCTAACAAGAATGAATATCTGAACTGAGAGATCGCATATACATATGACTAATCAATTGTTTTGCCTCTCTTTCTCACTCTCTATTACCTTTGCTCTCTTTCTAACCCTTGCTTAAGTAGTTGTTGTTGTTTTTTATTTTATTTACATTACTTGTGCATGTATGTGTGTGTGTGTATTTTAATTTACATACTTGCATACCAACAAAGTATCTTGGAGCGATTCCACTCAAATGAGCCCCCAAACAACGTGAGTCACGATAATACAATCAGCGCTCAGTAAACACGTATGCCTATATATATATAGGTATATATATGTATATATATGTATGTACAAATCGGTATGAAACTATATATATATATATATGTAATTATATGAACATAAGTAAGTATTTTTATATGTGTGTGTAAACCTCAACCTCATACACAACTTACTCTTTGGCTATACTTGTATTTATACATATAAGCGCTTTGAATAAAACGAGTTTTTTTTTTTTGTTTTGGTGCTGAAATATTTACGAAAATAAAAACATAAGTAAATATTGCAAGACATTGTGTATTGTAGTTGTTGTTTTGGTTGCTTCTGTTGCTGTTGCAACTGCAATTCAGCGCAATGCTCACACATGCAACATGCCACCGCGTCAGAAATGGTGTCAGCCATAATTTTAAAATAAACGCGAACAAAAAATAGGAAAAAATAGAAGAAATGAAAAAATATATAAACCGCATCTAACTCTGCGAAGAACTTGACTTGGCAAACAATTTGCATGGGATCCAAGTTAAAAGCAAACACAATGGCAAGATCCCCCACTCCACCAACTCCCCCCCACGAGCGTGTGTATCTGTAAGATACGTATGTATGTATGTATGTCTAAGTATCTGTGAGATATGCATGTAAAGCATGTCAACTGAAAAGCTCAGTGAAACTTGCTGAAATAATTGCAGAAAAGTCCATGAATAAAATTACACATGTTGGGCATCGGTAATCAGCTAAAGCAGCAGCAACACCAGCGGGAGCAGTAGGTGGCAGAGCTACCTGATGAATCACACGAACGACTACCTGTACCTGTATTTGTATCTGTATCTGTACCTGCGTTACTCTTGGGTATCTTTGTTCATATCTTTAGTATCTTGTGAGTCTCTGTGTGTGTGTGTGTACCGATACCATTTCTCCGTATCTTATCTGACTGTCACACCCTTTGCAATTAAATGCGGTTTATTGATTTTCATTCCCTTTTTTTCCTTTTTTTTATTCTGTGCTCTTTCCTAATTGCAAAAGGCGAACAATGAAAATAAACCAAACAATTTTATGAGCCACATTTGAAGGTTCTGCGGCTTGCCTCATGGGTGGCTTCACCGAGCTGAGGCTGACATCATGGCCAGCAGCTAATTAATGGAAAATGTGTAGTTGAAGATTAGCCAACCGTTCGTTTGGCACGCAGAAGAAAATTGTTATTTTTCCACTGCATTTATCTGTCAACATGTCTTGACATGTTTTCTAGGGTATTAAAGTACTTACAGGGTTAGTTTTATTTGCTTTTGGGGGATGTTCAAGTTTGGAAAATCTTTAATTGAAACACACGAGAAACGTTTTGATGACCCCTAAGAACCGGAGCTCCGGTTACTTAAAGTTCGCTTTTAGAAAAGGATTCTAAACTATCTACTATCATTTATTATAAATAATGGTTGTTTAGTAGTCGATAATGATAACATTTGAAAGATTTAGCAACTAATATTATTATTATGTCTTTCAATTTTATAGTTCTCTCTGATTGCTGTAGTTTCGAAGCACTACGTGATATGTTGAAAAACGCAGAGACACTAGTGTAACTAGTTCTGACTGAAAATCGAGACAAACCGGCGTAGACACACACTCACAACTAAGACGTATATATGTATGTATGAATGTGTTTCTTTTCTCGATGTTCTTGTCACAATTCCTCCAGCGACCTCTATAGCACGGCAGCATCATATTAACCTGGCCAAAACTGTTCAATCCAGTCGTGCACTGTCGAGTTATTTATCACCTTAAACTTGTTTGCAAAAGATTTAACGTTGATGTTTGTCAACCAGTACGTCGATAGATACATAGTATATGCGTGTGTATGTGTCAAATTGGTAAAAAGACCCTAACCCCTTTTGTCCACAATATTTAGTATGGACCAAATTGAGTCGCAGAACAGATAAAGGTAAACAAAAACCAAAAAATAAGTTGATAAATTTTAAGATTTGAAACCAGTTATACAGGTTTGTTGTTGCTTCTTCAATTTGAACATGGCTAAAAACAGTTACACCTGATTTTTAACTAAATTGAATGATAAAAGCTTTATTGAGCCTCTACCCCCCTGCCCCTGCCAATGTCCATCCCCATCATTCTCGAATGCCTCTTTAAATTCACTTTCAAACTGACTCACCGTTTCACATTGCGGCATCGCTTCTCATTCTCCGCCTCCTTGACGCTATCCCAACTGTCGCCAACGCCCGATGATGACATATCATCCAGGCGCTCCTCATCCTCCATCCCGGAATCCTCGAGACTTATGTGACAACTGGTTAGTGTAACCTGTTTGCCATTGTCGCCCACCTCAATCCAATCGGAGGTTCGTATACGCTGCGAACGCTCTGTACCGTATGGCGATGAGTCCGATGAGCATCCGGAGGGGCAACGTTTCCTAGGCGACGATGTAGTCATCGCTTCTGTGATGCTATTCTCCTTGAATGATTTATTAACGGCATAGGTCAAAGTGTCCTCTTCATCGCCATCACCATCGGCATCCTCCACATTATCAGCATCGACATCTTCGTCCACATCTTCTTCCTCTTCGGCATCATCAATGGAGTTATAGCGTTGACGTGAAACAAACTTATTCGTGACGGATTTGCCAGTTGTCATAGTAGTAGAAGTAATAGTCGATGCTGTGTCCATTGTCTTGGAACTGGGCAAATTCTCAAGAGAGCAGGATCGATTTCGCATGGCAGCCAACTCGGAGATTAGCAACTCATGGAAAGTTTGCTTCTTTTCCGGTGTATGGCCAGCACTAACAGAAGTTTTGCCTCCATTAATATTAATACAAGTGCGATTGCCAGCTGCCTCAATGGTAAACTGTTGAAGTTCGCGTTCCCGTTCCCGCTCTCGTTCACGTTTCAGGTGCTCCTGCATATTTTCCTTTTCCTGCTCAACCAAAGCCTGATGTTGTATGGCCCTTTCATGTTTCGTTATGATTGTTGTATCAGCTGCATTTTGTTTCTGATTCTGGCTAATGATTATTTCCGAAAACAGACGCTCAGCGGCATTCTTTAGATTATTCTTAATCTCGATAGTTTTTCCACCCAGAAAAGAGCCACCACCCCCACTCTGATGATGATTGCCTGTCGATCCCGTCGACGGAGAAGAGGTAAAGTTATCCAGTGTGGTTTTCGATCGTCTGAATATGCTAATGGCTGGTGTAGAAGAAGGTGTTGGTGGCGAAAAGATCGGCACATCTTCCATATCCAATGTGGCCACCGGCATCTGAACTATTTTCCTGGGTTTGGGCAAAGGCTGTGTGGTGGGATGTAGGCCAGCTCTGTCGAAATCGACCTTGCCCAGACTCAAACGTGTATCCTTTAGGGGAGAAGCCTGAGCACTGCCATTGACAGTCATCGAATTGTGACGGTTAACGGTGACCAATTGTGGACTTGTCACACTATCCCTTGGTTTGGCTGTGGGCACATCCGGAGCCTTGCGTAGTTTTAGTGGAGGTTTTGGCGCTGGCGATGGAGCTGTCCCAGTGGCAGTTGGAGCTGGCACCGCTGTGGTAGGCGTCTGGGTTTGAGCCTGTTTCTTAGCCTGCAGACTCAATGATGGAGACTTGTATACTAAAGTTCGTCCCACTGCACTCAGTTGGCTAACAAAGTTTGGTTTTTTCTGTATGACTGGAGGAGCTGTTGCTGCCGCCGCCGCTGCTGCTGCTGCTGCTGCAATTTTGGGTCTGGGCGGCACTGGCGGACCAGGGCGCTTAACCACAACCGTTGTCGTGGTCGTCGTCGCGGTGGCCATTGCTCCGCACTCTGTCGGTTTCACACGGGCCGCACAAAAACAAAAACCAGTATTTGTAGGTCACTCAAAAAACTTATTTCACTCTCTCTCACTCGCTCGAGATCTCTGTCTCTCTCCCCGTCTCTCTCTCTCTCTCTTTCTGGTTTTGGGTATTGCGTTTATTTATTAATATTATTATTTAGCATAAGTTCCGATGCTGGCAAACTTGTTTTTTGTTTGTGTGATGTTTCTCTTCTTGTGTTCTTCTCATATCACATGATGCAGTTTTGCTCTCTTCGATCTTTTGCTGCTGATCTATTTTGAATATAGGCCACGTTATGTTGCACTAACGGATCCTAGTTGTTTATATACACTTAGTTAGTATTGGTTTTGAGGGAACTCGTTTTTGTTTGATTCGCTTAGAATCTAATAAATTGGTTTTAAGTGAAAGGGTTGAGTTGGGCTTTTCGTTTTTCAATTTTTCTCGTTGGCTTATTCTGCATTAAATCGAATTCGAGTTGATTTTTAAATTGTTGTTGCTTACTGTTTAGTTTAGATAATTTTTCAAAATCTGAAGTTTCGATCAAAGAATAAATATGCTTTAATATCGCGACAATTTACTTTTAAATGTATCGATATCTGGTATTGAATATTTTATTGCAAACATGTACTCCATTTCGTGAAATTAAAAAAGTTTTAAGTAAACAATTCAATGTATAGATAAGAATTTCCAATTTTACGTTTTTGTTTGCCCTGAACTGGGTCAGTTTTTTATTTGTTTGTTTTTTTTTAATGCAATTACAAAATGTGCGATCAAATGTGAATGACGGTAAACGTAAATGATGGAGCGACAATTTAATTCCACTTAAATGCGCAGTAATTATTATTGGAATCGTGCAGTCAATAAAAAAAAAACTACAACAGCAACAACAATTCTGGTAACTCCCGACAAATGAACAAACTTTAAAATAAAATTGAAATATTTAGCAATTATTGTTTTCCCAAGCCTCAAGCCTCTCTTTACTTTCTAACAAACGTTCTTGAAATTGAAACTGAGTTTTATTTGGCTTAAAGTCCACGTATATAAATAAAAATATATTGTGCTTTTGTTGGCCAGGAAATACACACAAGTTGACAAAATTCAAATATTATTTACACTGTTTCTTGCCGTTGTGGTTGTTGTTGGTGTTGATACTTGGCAAAATGCAATTTGAAATGCGTTTTCTGAGTTAGACCCGATAATATCCAAATGCCGCACACGAACCGAACTACAACCGAACCGCACGAGAGACAGAAATAAACTGAAGAGAAAGAGAGCCGCAGCTAAACGCACCTTGCTCAAATCTCGTTATTCGATGCATGTGTGTGTGTGTGTGTGTCGGTGTGTGTATGTGTGGGAGTGCCGGAGTAACCAAAGATGGCATCGTGATGAAAATATTGATAATTTATATAAAAGTAGAAAAAGTTAAGGATAATTTGAAATGGAAGGCAGATTCAGTCATTTGTTGTTTCTTGAACCCTTTTGGTTATTTTAACTGTGAAAAGGGAAAATTGTTAGTTTGTAAATATATGTGAAACTAAATTTAAGGAATTTGTTACAAAATCACAAAAATTCAAACCAAGAAGTTAAATTTTTCTACTAATTTGTAAGCTTTGAAAATTAAAAAAAAAATAGTGAAAATTGAAATTTTAAATTGATGCTGGTTTATAACCTAGAAGAAGACATATGTATGTACATACATATATGTATAACGAATATTTCTTTTAAAATTAGATCAATTAGAATTTAATGGCTACGGTCTTGATTTAATTTGTAACGGAAAAACGTTTCTAAAGTTTTTTGCTCTGAGCAAATCACCACATTATTTAAAATCTTAAGCAAAGTTTGGAAATAATTTTTAAGAGTTATTCTTAAACCATTAAAAAAAGACACAGATAGACCAATAGCAGAAAACTTTAGACATCTTGAAATATTTGTACGTCTATCAAACGAATATACGAACAGAAAAAACAATTTATGTCCATTTTCTAATTGTTCTATAGTTTTCGTAAGGAACAACACAAATCGTGACTGTTACCATTATGTCTTTAAGGTAGCCGGTCTTTAATATAATTAATTTTCTTTCATTTGCTTGCATCGTTCATGTTAAACTTTTAAAGAGACGCAGAGAGAAAACGATGAGAACACATTTCTCTGTGCAACTCTCTTGAAAAGAGCAACTTGGCACATGGCCAAAAGTGCATTGATTGGCATTTGAAACTGGGAACAGCAACGGCGGGTATCATGAGGGCCGATGTCGTCGTCGACGTCGACGTCAACGTCAACGTCAACGTATGGCTGCTGTTTGATGGTACTTTCCATGGACGTAGCAAAAGGGCTATATGATATGGAAATTTGTTAATGTGAAGAGTTTGTTATACTTTAAATGTTTCAATAGATAAATGGAATACGTTTAGGATCTTAAAGAATACGTATACGTAATAATTTCGACACAGAAGGATAATATTGAAATTATGTACATCATTTATTTGAATTTCAGACTTTATTTACAATTAAGAGAACAAATTGCTAGACCTATTAATTTTCGACTTTAAATAACTAAACTTGTTTTACATTCAAATCGTATTACCTTAAGTGTATCAGCACACATATTAAAAACGATTTTAACCTTTAAAAACGATGTAAAAGAAGGAACAAGTCTGATAATAGAAACTCTTACGTTATGTATTCCAAGGAAATTTTCGAAAGTGGCTTCAATATATTTAGTTAAAAGTCTCTAGCGGTGTCAAAATGAATTGAAATTAGATGACATTCTAAGGGTTTTTAATTACGACATACGCCCATGTATTTGCTGCTGTTTATTCTATGGCATTGCCGGCGGCAGCTGTTGTTGTTACCGCAGTGCTATGCCACGCCCGGCGACCATCTCCTCATAGTCCTCCTCCTCAATTATTTACAAGTTCTGCAACTAAATCTTTATTGATTGCAAGTTGTAATCTATTCAACGCAAAAGTCAAAAAAACCCGATGAACACGAGCGCTAATCGTCTATCGAGTGACTTTACTGTCTGACTAAACAATTATTTAGGCAGGGTATTCATTGCAATCCGCCTGCCCAGGCGCCCCTCCTACACCGAGTTTCCCAACTGCCACCCAACCCATTAGGTCTGTTTGTGGCATTCCAAATGACACTGCAGACGAAAGTTGCAACAAAACGGGGCAAGGAATCGACCACGAAGTTTATGCTGCACGTACACGAAAATGGAAATATATACATTCGTATATACGTTGTAATGTGGTGACATAAAACTCCAAATACAAAATATATAAATCTTCCCCCATTTACAATTGTTGATATACCCTTAATTTAAAGTACTATAAACAATTCACGAGTTTTGTGCAAGCATCAGTTGAAAGAGTATGAAACATTCAGCTAAACCGACTACGGGGTTTTGTATTTTTTTTCGGGACGGAAAAATATTTGTGCTTGCCATCGACCAACCCCAAAATGGCCCGAGACACTGGGATGTGGCCCTTTTGTCTGGGCCAGTGCCAGACAGCAATAGGGAGTCGGGAGAGACCCTCGAAATGGCACTTGAAATTATTTTCATGCCACTCGGGAAGTTTCCTCTTCCGGATAGCAAAGCACCATCTCCCCATTTAGCCCCATGAGCTCGTTTGCCGACACTTTCTGTTGCTTTTTCTTTCCTTTTGACTTTTATTTTCCCCTTTCTCTTCATTTTATTTTGGTGCATCAGAAATATTTTTGTTGACCATTGTTTCAATTCGCAAATTTTTGTCGCATTCGGCTGTTGGCCAGGACACAAAACACAGAACTATCCTTAAATCAATGTTGGGGATGGAGAATAATGCTTATTCCTTTCTAATGTCCACATTCTTCTGCATGAATGCACTTGAAGTGAACTTATCCCAATGAGACATAGACTTTTACTTTGGGTTGTCGACGGTTAAGGAAACTTGCCTTGAGAAATCACACAGACACACACATACGCACATAGATTTGTTTTTTAAACTAAAGTTGACTTCATTTATGGTATAGATTTTCCTGCTTAAAAGGGTTTTCCTTTCCACTACAGACCGTCCTGAGGGAAGCCTTAGTAATGAAGGTTAAACTTACGTTAAATATGGAGAACTGCTTGTCCTAATCCTGAAGCACTTGAAAATTCTTACTAATTAGTAGCCTGACTATAATCAATATATGTACATATATGTTTATGTATTAAATGAATGGAGTTCAATTTGTAAGAGTGCACATGGGACATGTGCGAGGCGTCTGCCTATTAATTTAATTTACAAAAAATATATAGATATAATTTAAAATAATTACCATAAGCTAATCATCATTAGTTAGTTATGTGTTGTGGGGGGTGTGGGGTAGGGGGGGCTTTTAAAGTAATTGCTTTGCATAATACACAACATACAAATGTTCGACATAATCATTTATCTTTCTACAAGCATGGCAAATCGACACATATGTATAAATAGTTCACTTAGATTATTACACAATCGATATTAAAAAAATAATTAACATTAAAAAACAATTTTTTTTTTCTTTTCTATGCATAAGATTTCGCACAAGAATTGTTAACAACTTTTCACATAAGTAGTAATTACAATAAATAAATGGAGTGAATAAATAATAGCATTGGTTGATCTGATTTGCTTTTCCTTTCGTTTATCGTGATACAATCAAATAAGTTAGGCAATGTCTCTGCTTTGATACTTAATCGTATAAAGTACGCACATATACATGTCACAAATAAATACAGTGGGGGATATATAGAACGCAAGTGCTAATAGACACATTTTTCCCCAGGTTCCTTCATTTTAATTTTGACATTAACTACTAATCGGCAATGGCCGTGTAGGGTAGACTGCTGTGTTTGGGTTTTGTTTTATTGATGAACACCTTGATAGCGCCATTGAAATCGGCACTGACCAGCACATAGCCACAGCCCTTTTTATGCTGCTCCACCAGTGGATCGGGTTGATTGTTAAGCAGCTGTAAAAAAAGAAAAGGGATTCAGTTAGAGATTAGAGAACAGAATTTAAAGATATTCGTTTATCAGGTATTCATTTCAAAGAGTTCACATAATAAAACATTATACTAAAGTGTTTTTAACAGGCACAAATGACTAAGTTATCAATTACTGATAGGAATGTCAATAAATGAATGTCGAGTCACGAAGGTTTTAAATAAAAATGAGTAGTAAAAACATGTTTAACGGGAATCATTAATTTTTATAATAATAATAATATATATGTCATAAAAAAAATGGAAATCGAATAGAAAATCAATCAGTGCTGAGGGGCTAACTTTTTAAAGACTCTGATTGTCTGAGATCTCTTATTGATATCTGTTCTGCTATTTGTACATAAGTTTTAGTATAAAAAGTATAAATATATGACTACCTTTTCATTTGATATTTCATCGGGATCCGGTTTAATTATGGCCTCCGGATGTGGTGCAAATATGGCACAGGTGACAGTGGCATTATGAGCTTTAATGCCCTCCCAAAAGTCACTGCGATCTCGACGTACCTGCAATCGAAAATCAAGAATTTTAGCATCTTACAAATATTTCTATTCTTTAATACTCTTACCGAACTCAATTTGGAGTAGTCATGATTTGTTTTCCATATATAGATGCATTGATTCTCGGAGCCAGCAATTATATACTTGCCATCGTGACTGAAGGAACCCTTGATTTGGGAGGACATGTTTAAATAGCCCTTGTATTTGCACGACAAGTTTAAATCTCTCAAATCGTAGAGACGCACACGACTGTCGTTGGAGGTAACAAGAATTTTGTCTTCGCCCGGCATCGGTTCAATTCCACTAATTTTGCGTCCAATACGATTCTTTCCACGCGTTGATCGGACATGGATCTGTGTGTGATATTTCAACTGGTCCGTGTTATAGAAAATGCAACGTCCATCATAGCTGCCAACTACAGCAAATTGCCCATTTTGACAGAAGTTGGCGGCCGTAATGAGTTTCGTCTGGCCATCCACTTCGTTCCACAGGGCAACCTTTTTATCGGGTATATTCCATAATCTAAGCTTTCCATCCAGACTGCCACTCAAAAAGTAGCGATCATCACGAGGATGAAATGCAATGGCTGTGACAAAATCAATATGCTGAAAGCAACAAAGACATTCCTTCCTGGAGATGTGCCACAATCGCACCGTCTTGTCCATACTGCTAGATAGAATGAAATAGTTTTTCGACCAGCTGACATCCAGCAAATCCGAAGTGTGGCCATTGTAAGTGCAAAATGGTTTAGGCATGAATGGCCCGGGACATTTCTCGGCAGCTGTGGCCATGGCGATGGCCTCTTCCGCAGAATGCTGGGATACCAGCGATTCTTGTGATGGTGTGGGTGAAGACTTTTGATCAGCATTATACTTATTACGCATATCCTGCAAAATATATCAAATAAATTAACTAATCAGGAATGGTAATGTTAAAAAATCACACCTGGAAAAATGGATAGGCATCTTTAAGAACCCAAATGCGTAACACTTTATCTTGTCCAGCCGTGGCCAATAATCTGCCGCAGGAGCTGAATTTCATACACCATACGGCGCTGGTGTCCTCGCCACTTAAGTCCTGGACATGCTGTAGCTTTGTAAACTCATAAGGTCCCTTATTCGATGATGAGGCCTTTATTTTGATATTTTGCTCTGGATTCATAGCATCCACAATGTCAGCCACATCCTCCTTGTGCCGGGCATGTGATACTTCTGAAGCGATCGATTTAGCCTTGTCCACTGTCTTGCGCATAGTTGTGCCAAAGAACCGCTTTATCCTTGCCGTCTTCTTTTTCAATCGACTGCCATCCTCAGTTTCCAGCTCCTCCTCATCAGGCGGTTGACCCTCAATACTTGGTGGTATACCAATCACACTCTCCTCATCCGATTCCTTTTGGATCACCTCCAAATGAGAGGTTAGTTTCAGTATATGCAACGAGAGTGGATTCCATCCTTCAGGCACAGGCGGTGAACGCATTTCAGATAGTGGCATATTCTCTCCCGTGTCCAAATTTTTGACAGGCACTTGCTCAAGTATCTCAAAGTCGGTTAGTTGCTTGCCCGAACTAGTGCGTGTCCTTACATAGATGTTCATTTGCTTAAGCACATCCTCATCTCCAGCGGATTTGCGTCGTTCCTTATCATTGCTAAGCCGGTTCAATGCTGGGTAGCTAAATGAACAAAAAGAATATATGAATTGGCTGAACTTTAGGAATCTCTTTATGATTAACTAAGGGGGTTCTCAATGAACTGGCATTTACGTGGTCAACAAATTACTGCATTTACATGAATTTAGCTATTATCATGAATGACAATAAGAGTATATACTTTGTTTAAATATACCAGAGTTCATTGTTTTCACCCAAAAGGTGGGGAAGATGGGCGAGACAACGCAATGTTCGCCAATCCTCCGACTCCATCTGCTAGGCCAGAAAAACCCACCGTGTAGAGCTGCCCAAACTGTTTGATCCAGTGCCAGCCAGCTTGGGGCGACTCGCAGTCTCCATAAGCATTTTCTCAATGCGTTCAATTTCATCCTGCGACGGTCCCTGAGCCTTGTTGCTGGCCTCATCCCGTGGCTTCACAACATAACCACCCTGAATGGCTTTAAACAGATTAAGGCCCTGATTGGGATCAATTGAACTGAAATTTAAAGTGGTTGAGCATCTTATAATCCATGTTATATTCATTTCTATTTCTCTACCTGACTCTTCCTGGGGCGGAATTGCTTTTCGCCGAGTTGGATGGACTTGGTTTGGAGTAAACAGATGTTGAACTGCTGCCCAATGAATGCGAGGGTTTAAAAATGGCAGCGACTGGAGGAGCTACAGTTGCGACCACCACTGGACGACTAGGACCGCCACTAGATGAAGCCATCTGAGAGAGTGACGAAGGCGTGGTGGTTGTTACAGCCGATGCGGATACCATTGTGTTGATGGAGGAACAACTTAAAGTGCTGCCAGCAATAGTCTTAGCGCTAACATCGTTAAGTGAGCTTTCAAACTCCTTGACAAAGTCATCGCGCAACTGTTGTTGCACATCTCGGACACTTTTCACTGAACGTGTATCACTGTCCGTATCCTCCGTATCGGCTGGTGGCAGGCGCATCCCCTCATTCATGTTAAACTGCTCCGATGAACTGCTAGAAAATTTGCGAGATTTCTTTTTACGTCTCGGCGGCGCTATCGGTCCACTGGAGGTAATTGAATCAGTGGTCTTTGATTGGGCCAGCTTTGTGCTTGCTATCACATCTGGCTCTTGGAGCACAATATTGGCATTGCCAGTTATTGAAGGAACCGTAGTAGCTACAACGCTGACCGCAGCATTGGCAACAGAAGTGGACACTTCAGCAATAGACGAGGTGGCTGTTGTGGGCTGAGGGACTTCCTGATGTTTCGGCGATAATCGAGTGCTGGTCGTGCCAGAGGATGTGATGTTGGTGTTACCCGTCGATGTGGTCGCTGTGGGCATGACCGGGACTGTAGGTGATGCTTGTTGTTGTTGTTGTTGTTGTTGCTGCTGCTGCTGTTGTTGTTGTTGTTGTTGCTGCTGCTGCTGCTGTTGGACATTCATTGACGCTAAAGACTCGCGATCAATGCTAATAGCTGTAATTGAAAACATAATTTTTATTTAATAATAAAGAAACGATTTAAATGTAATAAAAAATTAATTATTACCCAATTCAGACTGATATTAACAAAATGGAAATACGCGAAGCTTCCAAATAAAAACTATTAACTTTTAACTGCTTGAACCAAAACAGAGCTAAACTTTGTTGAAATTTGGTTCAATTAAAATACTTCAAAACGAATAAATTTCGAAAACACAAACCTACTATGCATTTGTTTTTACTCTTAACTTAATTTCCTTATTTATCAGAACGGAAAGCTTAAATTTTTACTTACCCGATGGGTCGATACTACCCGCCAATATACGTCCAACGCGACCCAACGATGTCATGCTCTGTATGCTCATTGTATCCGTTTCAATGACTTTGAAGGGATGCGTCGATCGATTTGTGAAGACGCCATCCGTGGAACTATTCTGTGGTTAATATATTTAAGAATGGACATCAATTGATTAGAACTTTAAAATTTATGTAAGAGTAAACAAAAAAACACAAATTAACACATACTATGAATTACTTAGATAAAGGAAAGTTTATGTTTTTTTTTTCTTTTAATTAGGTACCTGAGAATCAGGTGTGAGTGTATTTCCTGGATTATCATCTTCATCATTTTGCATGCACTGACGTAGTTCGTGAAAGCGTTGTCTACCATACTATATACGATATATATATATATATATATAATTATGCACATCCATTTGAGATTTTGAATTTTATTGATTCGTTTTATTGTTGTTTTTTTTTTTGGTTTTGTTCGTTGAGTTGAAGTAAATGAAGGTAGCGGAAAAGGCACAAAGTATGAAAATAAAGAACAAATATGTTTCAGATACAAAAATTAAATTTGAAACTTTAGTTTGATATGTTTTTTGGTTTTGTTTTAGAAAGTAAACAGAAATTGTTTTTATCAATTTGAATACCAAAAGTGTTCCATCATAAAAACAGTCATAAAGCAAAATAAAGAGGGACAACGAAAAAGACTAAGGTGGAATGGTTAAGTTCGATTAACAACAAAACTAATTTAAAAACGATCCAAGGGCGGTCAGCTACTACAAGCTGCAATCAAAAATTATCTACAACTGTTGCGATAAAACCTAACGCAATGAAATTATCAAGCACAGCGATAGAGCTCAAACAATGTTCATTTTAAATACATAATCATCATTGGCTAACACATTGTATACATACTCTTTTCTGGCAGGGGGTATTAACGACTACAGCAAAAATATATATTTTAATTAAGTCTTAGGATGAACTATATATAAAGAGTATGCAAAATTTCATCGGAATTACTTTTCTTTATGAATTTACTTTTTCGCAAATTAATATTACCAAAACCCGGTTGAAAATGTTTAGCACATTCTTTTTGAATGAATGACTCAACCGGTGGTCATTAAAATGCAAAGTAAACGAAATATAAAAGTATGTGTGTGATGGCTCCCCTTTTCCCCGTATAATGACCAAAAACCTTTCACAATGCCATAGAAATACTAGCAACAGCAATAACAACAATACAAATTAAAACAAAATGTATGTATGTATAATAGAGAAAACCATACGAGGCCCATCCAACATGACATAGGTGGGTAATGGGGAATGAATGTTGAATAAATGATGAATTCATTTCGAAAAGGGGGACGGTACCGAAATTGGCATATAATAAACATTTTTGCATTCCTTTTTTTGCAAATGTTTATTTTTTTTTTTTTTTTGCAACAATTGTAAATGTGCAACAAATTTGCGGCTACGATAAACTATTTTCTTTTCTTGGGAATGTTTCAAATAAATTCATTTAGCAAAACCATGCAAACAGTTTTCCAAAAAGAACTCAAGTAACTCCATAACCACTAGCAAACACAACCACGCCCACTTACAGCTCCTTGCACAGGTTTGGGTTCCACAAAGATGGCAGCCGTATCCGATTGTTGCTTAAGGCGAGTACCCAAACTATTGGTGGGACTCCGGGTGGCCGGGGATCCAGTGCCAATGGGAGTGGCATCGCTGTCAGAGGATACAGGAGCAGTGGCATTTACACGGACTGCAGGATCAGGAAAGATAAATTCCTGGGCCACTTCGGGTGGTAATTTACGACTGTAAGAAGTGATTGTTACAACAAATAGGCTTAAAGACATTTCGTATACTTACCAAAGTGTAGAATGTCGATTGGGCGTTGTATCTTCGGCATCGAAAAACTCCTCTGAGCTATCCGAGTCTGTTTCCAGCTTACTCATTTTCACTTTTTGATTTTATGGTTTTTGTTATAACTTGTATTACCTAACCCCACTCTACTCTTTTTCTTCACCTTTATATTTAGTATGCAAATTGACAATGAAATTATGTTTCTGTTGTGTTGTTGTTGTTGTTTTTGCCTCTGCGTCTGAGTGTTGAGTGTGTCTTTTTACGTCATGCTCTTGTGTGATGCGCTAGCGCAAGATTGAATGTACTTAACATTTTGTGGAGCTTGCACTTGTGCTGGTTGTATTTTTTGATCCGAATAAAATAACTGAGGTGTGCATTACTTTTAAAAAGATTCGTAAATATTTATATCAGATTTTTTTTATATACGCTCCTTCTCCTCGCGCAACAACAACCTAGAGCTGGGAAATCCATCGATGGCTCCATCGATAGTATCGATGGAATTTATAAAGTGCGATAGATCGATGTCGATGGCGATGAAGAACTTCGAACATAAACACAACATTACTCACGAACTCGAACATGTTCGCGCGTTTACTCAAATGTTCGAGCGGTTTACTCACGCGTTTTAAATCGCTAGCGTTTTTAGAAAAAATACAACAACAACCACATGATAAATATCGATTACAAATTGAATCAATCGACGACAATAAAATCGATAATTGCGATTGTTTCGATTGTGTAAGTTTTTAAGCGCTGCCAGACATGTTAAAAAAGTAGCTGTGCGGCAACTCTTGGCAAGTAACCGCCAAATCGAAGAAGAAGAAGAAGAATAAATGCTGAAAGTTTCAAACTTGTCAGGTCAACTCTCCTTAAATCTGTCAATACGCAATGCACAATACGGTAGATAGTTAATTATTTTCATATTGTATATTATATACACCTGTAAAAAATGCTACTCTTTCTTTTAAATAACGAATTATAATTAATTTAAATTTGTATTTTAATCAGTTATTCAGACACATGAAAAAATTGCTCATATTTCTTGAAATTTATTTTCCCAAATATTCTTATGAGTTGTCAGTCTGCCCTAAGTGCAACTACATAATTAGAGTTACTCGTATTTATTTTTTGTATTTTTCATTGTGCCTAATTTGAAATTGAACCGTTATACTCGTGTGGAATATTTTAATTATAACACGAAAATGAAATTTAAATTTTATTCACACTTTTTTTTTTATTTCTAATAGTTTATTTATCAAAAATCACATTATACCGCACATTAAGTTGTATCAACTGGCCGACATAATTGAGGTCAATGCTTTTGCATTCGGCTATGATACACAAAAAATTTATTAATGATAATGCTAAAACGTCAGCGAACTGGTTGAAGCAACCAAACCAGGAAATGAACGAAACTAACAATACACGAAGAAGCGCAGAAGTTTTGACCCCTAAGAAAAAAAAAAACAAAAAAAAAAAAGAAAAACAAAATTGCAAATAAACCATCAGCCAAGATTTTGTTTATGGCTAACCAAAAGTTTTCTATATTTCGTTTTATCGATTGTGTTTATGCTTTGGTAATTCCTCGACAAAACGGTCAATGTCGTTTTTTGATCTAGTCTTGAGTTAATTTTTATTTCTAATATTATATGTATGTGAGTTTTAATGAACTTGACCCAATGACTGAAACGAAAACAAATTTCTTTGCTAAATACTAGACGGAGCGGGTGGGCTATTCGTCCATAAAGACAATAAAAATATTAATAGATACCATATAATTTAATGTAATGACATTGCCTTTCAAGTATAAAAATTAACTTAACATTAAATTGCATTCGCTTCATGGAAATTTTTTGCAATAATTTGTCAAACAATTTGTTTTAATTTATGTGCAACAAATTGGAAACAAAACTGTGATTCTTCAATATTTAAACAATTTGAATGAGTTTCGTGGTCGAGGCATTGCCATCAATGGTATTGCAATTCAAATGACCGTGCCGGCACACAACCAGCTTGTATCACTCATACGACACCGCATTGACTTCGATTTCAGTTTCTCGGTCAAAGTCAATGTCAATGCAAAATGCCAAAAGAAAGAAAGAGAGATATCTCTCTCACAAGAAAAAGAAGAAGCACCAAATCAGCCACAAAGACAATATTGAAGTCGTGTATTAATTACAATAATCAGTCAATCGTCTTGGTCTCGTCTTCTTCTTTTTCTTCTAATTCGTATTACCAATTTATACGTGCAACGGTCAAAACAAAGAGAACACGTTTGACCAGCCAATGGGGCGGCTTGTCTCAAAACTAGTTTTGGTTTTTGGGCCCTGTTACAATTTACTTTTTGGCTATTTTGCATTTTGTATTTCCTGATATTGAAGTGCTCTGAGGTGGAGGTGAGCTTGGCGTCTAGCTATGCGAATTTGCGCGACTTTGGCCTTTTTGATTGTTACTGATTCCATTTACATAATTTAATTGATTATCCATTTACTTAAAGCTATTAGAATATTGTATATTTACCTTAAAAGATACATTTAAACTTGCCAACCTAAACATGCAATTTCGTAAATAAATTGAATTGTTTTAAAGCAATAAGATATATATATATAATATATATTTATAATACGAATTTAGAAGTTCTAAAGTCTGATTTTTAGTTATGATAAATGTAGGAAATTAACCAGTATGGCTTGAAATTTAGAAACCCCAAAATATTGTTTAATATTTAAGCAAACAAAAACAAAGTCTAGGCACTAAATTAGTATATTGTTGTCTTTGAACTTGTTTACAGTTACATGACCAGTCTATGCGGAAGTTAAACAAAACGGAAGTCTTCGATTTCCCGATATTTCATGGCCCATCCAACGGCTTCTGTAATGATTTTTCATGTTGAATATTCATTTGTTGTTATTTTCTATAAATACAATATTTATTTATCAATGGTAAAGCAGTAAGAATAAAATTTAAAACCTTAGGCTAAAATAGGCCTCATTAGAATATATTTGTAGGGGAAATGTAGTATTTCATCGCTTTGAAAGTTCAAATGCCAAAGACCAAAGACAAAAGCACGAAAAAAATGTTAATTAGATATGGTTGCGACATACCACAATATTTCATTTTCATTTTGTCTATTAATAAAAACGTGAGATCAGCCAAAGAACTATAACTTTAGAATATCAAAAGGGCCATATTGGCAAAATATTTATATATGAATCGCAAGTATTAGAGTTCTCTTAAACAATAAACAACAAATACATTGATAGTATTTAGATTTCCGTCGTGACTGATTGCCTTGACTGATTTCTTAAACTGGCTTTAATGAATTTTTAACTATGTAGAAGATTTCTTACTTTATAGACACTCAGCCCAAACTGGTTCAAACCGAAAAAAAAGAATACAAGAAGGGCTGCCAGAGCCTGCGACTTGTTTGAGTCGCACGAAAATTCTCAGATTCTGATTGAACAAAAAAAAAACCTGTGTGTACATAGCCCAATCGTTTCACCAATAAAATACATGCATATTTATGCAAATACTTTTACACACAATCAAAGAACCGAACACCAGCAACAACAACTACAACGAATCAAAAAATAATCATAAAATATAATAGAAACCCCTGGATTGTGTGTTAAGAACGCCAATCAGGTTTGCCATCTACCCTCTAGAATTCTAAACAGTTTTTTGGCCAACGCCATCCAACCAACCAACCAACCAACCAAGCCTTATTGATGCTGATCATGATCATCAAGTTGTTCATGAAAATAGCTAAGAATTCTGTTTGGTTGTCAACCTCTTAGCCAACTCCCAGTGTCCGTTAAGAATACGGAAATGCTCTTGCTCTATCATATTCGCCAAAAATAAAAAGAAAACACAATAGAAATAGAAAATCTGTGTCCAATTCCGAGTTCGTGTCTTCTTACAGTAAAATTTCGGGTGTGTGTACATACATACATATATGTACATACATATATAGAAAACTTATTGACACGTGATCAGATTGCCAATATCTTAAAGTAAAATTACTCCATTTATGTTTATAGCTTATTAGCATATCGCTTTTGTTTGATTTTATATTTGAGAATTTCTCTGATTTAATTGCTTGAATGTGAAATACTCTTGAAGAAGCTTCCTAATATTTTAGTATACAGTAGATTTTTAATACTCTATACAACTATTTTATATTTTATTAACTATTTAAGGTAATCTACATATTTTATATTTTTTACAATAATCCATAAGCTACAAAGATAAGCTTTAATTTATGATATTTTATAAATGAATTCTATTTTTTTTTGCATGTTTAAAGTTTTAACAATTTATTTATATTTTTAGAAAATAGCAAATCTATAAAGATAAATTCAAGTTTGATTTCTTTGCACTTTTATAAATATTTAATTTTTTTTTTGAGGTACAACATTGAACATTTTAAGTGTCTTTACTGGATTTAGAATAGATCAAATGTGTTTAAAGGTATTTTTGAGTATTCTTCCACAAATATCTTTGGCATGTGATCATTCTTGGCTAGCCTTTTTGTTTTTAGTAATTTTTGAAGATTTCGACAATTTTAATATTGTGAGCTATTAATATTAAGAAGAAGAATAAGAATAATATTAATGAAAGACCCCAAAATGTTGATGGTTTACCTCAACACTTAAATAATAATATTCAAAGTGATAATTAAAAATTGTAACCTTAATAAAGTTCATTCATTTGTAGGTACATAGAGTTGAATTAACCGTGAAAAGAAGACCCAAAAATAAACAATATCAGATATATAAATAGCTGTACACTTTTATTATCTGCTAAAAAGTCTAATGGGTTTGGTTTGTACACTGTATGACAAGCATCTCGAGAATCGTAAAAGCCACCAGTCAATGGACGTGAATTTGATAAATTGATCAAGAATGGTCAAAAAACCGGACAGCGGGCTGGGCTATTGGCCCAAACGGCGTGTGCTAGAAGAAAGATGTTCTACAGCATTAGCATTTTAAGCATATTATTTCAAATGACACTGAGATCGCTGATACGCGACTCTGAAACGCGTTGCCATTGCCAACGAATCTTTGTTTCAACAAACTGTGTATCTATATCTATCTAGTATCTATATATATCGTACAGTTTGTAGCCATGGGATATTTGCTAACTTTTCGTCAGCTGTCTGTTTTCATGGCACATTTGCCTGATGCTGATGCGTATGATGATTGTGTGGCATTGCGTTCTTCCTGTGACTGTGCCTCATTTTTGTACTTTTGCATTTGCATAAATATTTGGTTAAGGCGACACAACACACCTGGGAGCACCTGGCTTAAGGCCCAACCAGCCAATTTATATATAGATTTTTCACGCACTTTGATCTTGTCAGAGGCATCGTTGTTGTTTATTTCAATTATTTCCAATTAGTTCAGGCATACAAAATGACTTGTCGGTCTTATGAGATTTTGAAATGGGAAAAGTTAGACTTGCACTAAGCAACTATAGGTTAAATGGCCAAGTTACCTAACTAAATAATCATCGACTTGGCCTTGGCTTGTGTGTCGATTGTATACATAGGTGTTTTTTTGTTTTCAATTTGGAAGATGCAAGTCATAAGAACTTTTAGCCACAATGACAGCCAGCCACTGTAAGATATATGTAAAGGGCATTAAGTAGCATTTTGGCAATTAATTTTGTGGTTGAAAGTATTAACATTAAGTACTCCTCCCACAGACATTGTGTATTCTGTTTGCTTCTGCCAGTCAAATGGACATAATGTACCTGGTAAGCCCCTGGATGTGATAGATTTATGGGCCTTAAATATATTCTAAGTAGAATAGATCATTAGCAAAAACCGCAATTAAAATATATGTGAAAAGCTCATCAGTGGCACCTTAATTGTAATAGGTTTCCCCCCTTCCCCCCAGCGCTTTTTTTTCCCACAAAGATGTGATTAGATTCTCAAATTAATTACCAGTTTAAATTTATACCAGTCTATTAAATCTGTAAATAGAGCAACGTGACTCTAAAAAAAGATTTCATTGAAGCAAAACATTTACTACTTTTGGTTTATTCAAAAATTTATTAAATTTTATGTCTTTTTCGAGTACTTTTGAATTTAGATTATAGAGTTGAAATTTTTTGGGTGTGTTATTCACGCACATGTTCATTGTTCTGATTATTTCATTCACAAAAAACTTTTAAACATCCCCACACCATTCTCATAGATATATGCTTGTATATGTATATGTGTTTATGGGTTTTTAATAGATCCATCGATTGACTATTTTATTAACACACACGTGTATTAAATTATACCTGATATATCTGAAACAATGTAGTAAATAAGTCGTCGAGCCGACTTAGTTATACAATGCATCAAGCAAAGCTACTTTAAAATCAAATATTCTGACATTTTGGTTAATTTTCAACAACTTTTTTAGGTTTATTCTAGTAAACTCAGTCATCCACAGATGATAACATCCCGTCATTTAAGTGCGAGATCCGGAGGTATGGTGCTCGGCACCTCTCCAGGCTAGAGCCCAATGATAATGAAGAGGAGTCACACACTTGACCTGCCATTTAGACCAGAGACAGACTGGTGATTCCACCTCCATTTCATAATTACCTTGGACACCCTTGTGCTTATTGTCCATTTAGGATAGATGGCAAATAAAAAAAAAAAAAAGTATAACTTGTCCAATTTATGTTATATTTTTATGAAATTCTGGTGGGTTCATAGATATTAACAACAACAAAAAAGTGGGTGGCAAGATTTGGAACAAAATTGGTTAACGTGAAAACTAACATACTAAGTTTAGCTGTATCATGTGTTCATTCGGGACCAAAGCGACCTTGGACATGTTTCATGCATTTTATTGAATTTAGCATACCGTTTCACCCTACAAGTGCATGGTATAAAAAACTATAAAGTCTTGTGCTTATGCATATTTTGTCTAGTACTTGAAGGTTTGTAAAGTAAATGAAATAGTTTAAAATATGTGCTTCTACCCATCTGGGTGGCATGTCAAGCGAAACCGGTTAACATTACTCTCCAGTTGGGGTTCGGTGTACTGCAATGTCTGTTGCTTATGGCTTACACTCTGACCTTCATCATGTTGCCACAGCGGTGGACATGTTGTGTCAAACCTTCGGCAATGCGATGCGGCCTCTGACAACACTCGGCACCACTAGAGATGGCAAATATAGTTACAAGTTAAAGCTAAAAACCACAAAATTGGATACTTTAACTTTAACTTTAACTTTAGCTAAGGGCTGGGTGTGAAAAACCGAAAACAAAACCAATCAACAACCATCAAGACAAAAACTAGCAAACTGTAAACAATTTGCCCACATGAGGCATAAGAAATACCCAAAGAGGAAAAAAGAAAAAAAATTGGCCATAAGTGTTGTTTACTCACAGAACTAAGGCAATTCGATTTCTGGCCCATTTTTGTTGTTGTATTTTTTCTTAAAGTTTGTTACCATGTTCGCACAAATATTTAGGCGGACTAAACAATAATTAAGTTGCGGTCATGAAAAAGCCATTTAGAACTGTGACCAGCAAAGAGTTGCTCAGATCAGGGTGAATCTGTTCGTATAGCATGTTATGTCACTAAGTTTTAAGTCTCTTTTGTTTTGTTTTGGCGCATATATGCATATAAGTATATATGTATGTATATACATATCTGTATATGCATATTCATATTCGCAAGGCTAAAAACTGGCTAACTGGCTGGCTGTCTGACATATCTAGCATTATATATGGCCCAGATCAATATTGAATTATATTTTAAGAACATTATATAACATTAGCAACAAGTTTTTGGAATATACTAAAACCGTATTCAATTTTCCGCCAGACATTTTGAAATACACAATAGATGATGACATGGACATGGACAAGGTGCTCAACTTGACCGATTCTTGGGAAACGCTTGACCTGCTCAACGACCCCACCAGAAATGGAGAGAGAGAAAGAGAGAGAAAAAGACCTGACTACGTGATGTTGAAATTAAAAACAGAGAGCACGAGATCACTTGGGTACTTCCCCTTGCCCACCAAACAGCTACTAACAAAAGTGTAAGTGACTTTTGTAGGTATCCTCAACAAATAAACACACACACACACACAGACGCACACATACAGACATACTATCGTCTATCGTTTGGAGCCACGCGCCTCATTTGATAAACAAGCGACCCCGGCCCCAAGCCCCTGGCCCCGTCTTAACGATCGTCTCGGCTTAAGAATCGGCGAAAAAAAAGAAACAGAAACAAAAACAAATTCCGAGGCGACCGAGAGCAACGACGATGGCTTTTAAATTCGATGTCGGCAAACTTTGGAAGCACACTGTGTCGCTCTTTCCCTCTCAGACAAGCAGACAATTCGTCTAACAATCGTCTCTGTGCGAATTCTTTCAACTAGGCGCTTAAAAAGCACTGCGACTCGTTCCGTAACTTCATAAGCCGTGCATTCATCGCGCCTCGTGGACGTGCCCGTGTGGTGTTTTGTGTGTGTATGTGTTTAACTAAAGAGACCCAATAAGCCGGAGTAGTATCCTTCAAAAAGGATACGAAATAACGAACTTTTATCTGTGCGACACAAAACTTGTGTGTTCTTTCGGTGCATCAATTAAATTCGTCTGGTGATCACTTGGATAACGATTCTATCCTGTAAAACGAAACAAAACTACAAAAGACAATTAACCAAAAATACATTTAATTGGATTTCCAAAAAAACAATTTAATGGTGAGTAATAATTTGGTGTTAAAATCTTCAAGGAAAGGAAATAGAACACAGATATAATTTCTTAGAAGTTCCATATTGAAAATTTAGAAGTTCTTGAAACTCATTTTAATATTGCGGAAGTCATTTCGAGGCTATCATAAAAGTTTGACCACAGCACAAAATCGAAACATTTTAACCAAATTAATAAT
This sequence comes from Drosophila willistoni, assembly GCF_018902025.1. Classification (NCBI taxonomy): domain Eukaryota; kingdom Metazoa; phylum Arthropoda; class Insecta; order Diptera; family Drosophilidae; genus Drosophila; species Drosophila willistoni. Next base: position 6,289,611 of record NC_061086.1, read on the forward strand.
AACAAAACAAAACAAAAAAAAAACCATTAGGCACCTATAATAAATGTTCGATGAACGACAAGCGTCAGAGGCACTTCAAATCGCTTGATTTTCTAGTGAATCACCTGAAACACAGAGCAGTACTATGGTTTGTTGCTTACGCAAATCAAAAAAAAAAAATATAAGAAACCTGTGGCTACTCACGTATTTCACATAATAAATAAAAAATTATGCTAGCCTTAAATATCACTATTGAATCTCTATCCATAGAAATCAATAGGGTTTTTTGGCGATGACGAAATCGCCAAAGGAGTCGGCTAGCTATAATCACTATCATCATAATGATCATTTCGTATGACCATTGCCAACTTTTGTTTTGTTCTCTCTATTCAATCTGAATGTGATATGGTATCTGATTCTGTTTTGTGATTTCTGAATCTCTTTTTCATCGACGAACGCGCTAATTTCGAATGCGAAAAAAGTTATCGTGCATGTCTACATACAATATGAACACACCAATAATGAATATTGATGCCTCACCACGCATAATATGAATGTGAACTACTGTGCTGTTGCTATAGACATACATATATTACAAACTGTCGTCCATTTGTCCGTCCATTGGTCCGCATCCATATGCATATATCGAATTGTGGCCAGACCAAAGTCACGTTCCCCATCCCCAGTCGGAAGATTGATTTTATTATGCGTCAGGCATCGCGTATTTGCGTGCGAGCTGCTCGAATCGATCAATGGAAGCTCTGGCCGTTGGTATCAATCACAGCGGCATTAGATTTGAGTCAGGTCTCTAACCACTATATAGAAATATATATAAATAAATCTTCTTCTTTTTTGTTCTGTTGTTCTAACTACACACATTGAATTGTTAGGTCCAATTGTGACGTGTTGATTGTCCAGGCAAAAGCAAAGTTCGTTCGTCTAAAGAGATGCTAGAAAACCAGAGTCTGAATCAATATCATAAACAGAATCACTATCACAAATTGTGCACGAGGTTGTCTTTAAGAATAGAGAACCTTGATTCGGCTTCTCAGAATTTTTCTGTTTTTTTTTTGTTAAACAAAAGCAAAATTTTGGAATATTTTTGTGGTTATTTAACTATGCTAATAATCCGGTAAGAATGATTGACTGAACGTTATGCCTCATCGTATCTAAAATTAAATAGAGTTCTTGACTTCTAAAAAACTAGTTTCTAGCCACCGTGTGGCTGATGTGGTTCGTGTGCCATCGAAGCACCAAAAAAAAGATATATAAACTAAGAACCACGCACAATTTACCAGTTTAGATATTTTCTATTGAATATTTAGTATGGAATGACATTAAACTTTGGAGTTTGTGACTTTTGATTTGAATGCAACCGCATATCTATGTATGTAATTTATGTGCACTAGTTTAGAGCATGGACGGATCTAGAAACTATTTTCAGGGGGTGTCAATGCAATAAAACAAAATTACCTGGCCACTTTGAAGATTCACTAGTTGGCGTAAAAAAAGATTCCAAAAGAAAGAATAGTAAATTGAAATATATTATGCACGGAGAGGGCTTAAAAGTGAAGGATATACGATACTTTAATTCTGTATATTCAAGTCAAAATAGGTAAATGTAAATAGAATATTCAATTCTATAAAAGTAACAAGAACATTCAAAGTAAATTTGTTTTTTTGGTTAGCTTAAAGAACTCTTTTTGGGTGAATAATACCTGGAAATCACTAGAATCAGAAATATTGTTAAAAACAAAACGTCTAACGTCTCATGACATTGAACCAAAGCCAAGTTAATGACATGAAATCTCTTGGAGCAAAACTTGCCTTTTCAGCCAATAAGAACAATTTTGTTTATACCAATAAATAACATGCATATGTTATGAGGTCAACCGGTTGCTGATTGTCGATTGCCGATTCTAAAGTAGCGAAGAGTCAGTCTATTATGTAGTTGTGGGAAACCTGTTGCCAGGCCAAAAACATTCAACTAAAGTTTGAAGTCAATGTCATTGAAGAGTCTTTTTAATTGATGTTTGGCGGTTGCATGTACATATATGCAATTATCTGCATCTGCGGTATATGGTTACAATCCACAAATCACGATTTTCCAAGTGGCCATTTTAGTTAACCGAGTGTTTGACAAAACTTATCCATCTATGCTTAAAACGCTCTTGCCGATGGCTGACTAAGCAAATGCTGATATCCAAATCGATAAGGTATAATCATTAATCAAATAAGCAAAATAAATATATACATAGATACTAAAAGTAATCACAAATGTCTATGATTTAAATCGTAACATACTAGGCGTATGCGCAATATGTATGTGCAAGTTGAGTAATTAACATTTTCATTCATTATCAATAATTTATTTGTCATTAAATTTGTTGTACTCATTTTCAGTTTTAATTTTGAATAGGAAGACTTGTAAAATGCAAAACAGTTTAATATGGAAAGAGAAAAACATAAATTAAAAAAAAATATTATCGATTGCCTCTTCGATTGCTGTTGTTGTTGTTGTTTCTGTTTTGTGTTTCTTTTTTTTTTTCGTTTGTTTTTTGTTTCTTTGAATTTGGATTTTCGAATTTAACTTCCTGTTTGCTATCTTTGTATCAGTTTTGAGTATCATTCAAATAGCCGAAGGTCGCTGTTGTTTTAGCTAAAGTTGTTCTGGCATCAATCTGGTAGCAGTCACCTCGAGTTGGTCCATAATTAGCTGTGCAGCTGGGCCAGGGATGATGACTGGGATGCCTTTTATGAGGAAAGCTAGAAAGAGCCTGCCAAGCATACGAAATGAGGTGTACACACACCGACACACACACACCCATACATAATTTGCATCATCTCTCAAGGAAAGGGGGAAGACAAAGACCTGCCAGTGACAGGCCATTAATCAGGAAATAAGCTGTGGGAATGTCAATATAGAGAGGCATTTGACTTGACTTCAATTGACTTAAAAAATACTTTGGCATTTTGCAGATGACACCCAATTTAATAGGCAGCACCTTTATATTGGCCGAAACGGCAATTGCCGATGGTAACAACAATAAGATGGCCGCTCCCGCTTCCGCTTCTGGAGCGTCAGCAGCTGTGAAATCGTCAACGATCAAGAGCAAGGAGTCCTCGGTGGCCAAGGCCACTGAAGCAAAGGTATCACCAGCTGTTAAACCCTATGAAATGGAAATTGTCTGGCATAATGTTGTCCTCTTCATCATTCTCCACTCGATGGCCTTATATGGAGGATATTTGATCTATGCCGAAAGCGCGTATCTGGAGATAGTGCCAAGTAAGTAAATTATTAATAGACTTTGAAATTTCTTAAGCTTATTTCAACTGCCTTTATGTAGTTTATATAACCATGTTTTTGGGCGGATTGGGCATTACGGCTGGAGTGCATCGTCTATGGTCTCACAAGGCTTACAAAGCAAAATTGCCATTGCGCATCTTCCTCATGCTGTGCCAATCGTTGGCCTTCCAGAACAGCATTTGGGAATGGACACGTGATCATCGTGTGCATCACAAGTTTGTCGATACACATGCCGATCCTCACAATTCGCGTCGTGGCTTCTTCTTTGCCCACATGGGTTGGCTGATGTGCAAGAAGCATCCCGATGTCACCAGCAAGGGAAAACAAATTGATATGAGTGATATTGAACAGGATCCCGTGGTTATGTTCCAAAAGAAGTGAGTCTCATCCATCGTCTTCTAAAACTCGAAATTTAATGCAAATTCCAAATTGCTTTTAGATTCTACTTTATTATTATGCCAATTTGCTGCTTTGTTCTGCCCATGTTGTTCCCATACTATTGCATGGGCACATCGCTGCGCGTCTGCTTCTTCACCTGCTCCATTCTGCGTTATACCTTCTCGTTGCACGGCACATGGTTGGTCAACAGTGCTGCCCATTTCTATGGCATGAAACCCTACGATGTCAACATCAGCTCGGTGAACACTAAACTCGTGTCGACCATCACCTTCGGCGAGGGATGGCATAACTATCATCATGTCTTCCCCTGGGATTACAAAGCAGCTGAATTGGGCACTTATGGCTACAACTGGACCACAGCTTTCATTGATGTGATGGCAAAGATTGGTAAGTTTTGTGCTAACCCAGATGAATGCCAAACCAAAGTTTACTAACTTTTTGATGATTTCTAGGTCAAGCCTACGATCTGAAGTTTGTGTCAAAGGACATGGTCCACAAGCGTGTCCTGCGTACTGGAGATGGTTCACATATTGCTGCTCTAATCGATGCCAATAACAATGATACAGCTCCTTCTAACGAATTGGTTGCCCATCTGGATCATGATCTGGAGGAGACTGCCGTTTGGGGCTGGGATGACAAGGATATTAGCGAAGAGGATCGCCAGGGTGCTTCAATTGTAAACAGTGAGCTCGAATGCAAACAGGATTAGGGTGTTAGAGCGTCTTAGAGCGCAGTTTACTTATCTTACAAAATCGAAAGAAACATAAACACAAATCGGGACTGCAGTATTTATATTAATTGCTTATATACTCCAAAACAAAACACAAACAAAAACAAAATGGTGTCTGTTGAATACAAAATCTTAGCCCCCTTTCCAAGGAGGATAAGGAGGAGTCGAGTCCCTGTCGACTGTTTAAGCGCATGCCAAACGATAAATGGCATGGCAAAATTAAAAAAGTTATATCAAATAATGGCTTCAATTCCAAATAAAACTATTCGAGATTAGTCAAAGAGTTTGCAACAAAAACAAAAATTAAAAAAAAAACACAAGTAAATTTTCACCACAGCAAAATCAAATAGAAAACTGTATCTTTATCTTAATTATAAAAAAAAATGTTTTCCAATCTAAATTTGCCTATATCGTTCAGTTTACTGAGCAACTATATATATGTAAATGAATGTATGTCTACGCAAGAGGTTCTAGTTTTAAGAGTACTTACTAAGGTATATTTTAAGCATCGACTCTTTTTATGTGTGTAAATTTTTTGTTAGTTATACTATATAGGCACAAATGCTCTCCTATTGTAAATTTCTTAAAACAAAACAAAAAACAATTGTTAAAAATACAAACAAAAAAATCTAAAAGAAAACTTTTAAAAACCTGAATTTTGATTTTTTCACTGTTGTTTTTTATAATAAAATAAAGTATTATATGTAAAAGTGAGAAAAAATCCTATTATGAGATTGGAACCAGGCCAAAAAAAAAAAAAATATTAAATAAACGAAGACTAAACTGCCACCTTTCTCTCTAGATCAAACCCAAATATAATTGGTCTTAAGCTACACGATTTATAAAAACTAAAAATTTTATAGAATTTAAATAAATGTGAACTGAATTTTTAGTTCATTAGTATTCTAATTATTAAAGCTGAATCCGATTAACTTTGTGTTGAAGTTTAACTAACACAATTGAATCTAAACACATTGATGAATAACCTCAGCGACAATTTACAAAAATGTTTATTGATAGTGTGGAAACTGAAGCCAATGACAGTCTTTATTGAGTATAGTAGTAATTCAGTATAGATGGAACTAATGGTAGGGCTAACTATAGCTAATATGTTGTTCATCCTGGTTATTGGCCTGAGTTCGAGCCGCATAGAGCAGTGCGGCCATGAAAGCGCCATTGTTCATAAGAAGTGACAAAATGGTGGCCATTTTTAGAGCCGGCAAAATAAATGGCAAAAGGCTGCCCAACAATATAACTGGTAGCACCAGAATTGGTACAGCCATCTGCAGCATTGTCACCTTATAGGAGTTTTTTTTGTGTTTCCGTTTGCCCAATAATCCACCACTGCCACCTGCAACACCGCCATCACCTACGCCAGAGCCACCAGCCAAGCCCTGCTGTTTGGAGTCGCCTTCTGCTTCGGGTTCATAGGTCTCAACACTGCCACTGCTGCCGCCAACTCCACCCATGGGTGGAAGATTGATTAGACTCAGTTGCAGGTCATCGGATTCGCGACGTCGTGCACGTCCCATCCGGGATTTGATGTCTGTGAGTGAAATAATAAGGCTTACTTACTGAGATCCCTTCAGAATATCGTTTTCTTACTCTTCTTTAGGGTAAACTTTAACTTATTTTCCTTGCTGGGTATAACTTTTAAAAGCATTCCGGGTAAAATGTGTAACTTAAGATCCCGATGCTTGAAGAAGCGCTGAAAGTTTTGCACTAAACGCAGATTTAGCTCCTTCTCGGACATTTTTTGATACTTGTCCGAAACGAGACTGCCCAATTGAGTTTCCTCGCCAAAGAACTGATCGAGAAAGTCCTTGGTCAGATTGGCTGTATGTGGCATATGCTTGCGTTCCTCCATTTTCTGGAGCACATAGAGTTTTGTGCATCGCAACATGCTTGTATCCCGCAAACACTCATATACACGCATGGGAATTGACGCCCTAAAGTATGGCACACTATTTGACAGATGGGCACGAGCTTCGTCTTGGTTCATGTCTTGGCTAAGTGGCAATGCTTCTGCTTCTTGCTGCTCCTGAGCCTGGCCTGAAACGAGACAAATGCCAAGCCCGAACAGGACCGGCACGGTAAAATGGACGAGCATATCGATTTGGATAACGAATTGTTATTAGCTGGACTCGACTCGACTGGACACAACTGCACTGCAGCAGCCACAGAGCTAAACTGAACGCTTGTCTAAGATCAGAGCATCGACAATCCTTAGCTTGGCAGCCAACTAAATGGTGTCTACATGGCTACTTCTTTCGACCGCTTTCCTCTGGCCAACTGGTTTCACTTGGCTTGGCAGAGACTGCTGCCACTACTTAGATTTAGTTTAGCAGGTCAAATAGTCGTTGTCGCTCTCTATTGGCCTGGCCCATTTCTCTAAATTATTTGCCTATTCCATTTTTTCTTTTCTGGTATTACCAAATTTTTGTTTGGCTCACTCCAGATTATTAGCATTGGTGTGGATTATTTACTAGGCGATAGTATGGTCTCTTATCTTTGCGTTGGTTTTTGTCATTTTATCGGGCACTTCACAGCTGTCGCAGTCGCCTGTCGCTTTGTCTGTCATGGTCAACTAGTGGGAACTCAATTCTGAAACTGGAACACTTGTCTCGTATATCAGACAGGCGAACGATGTCAGCAATGCGCCAACAAGTAAGAGTAACCCACACTATTCCCCGCTGTGCGTTAGAAATTTTTATGATCTGATAATGTTAGTGAGAATTTCTATTATCTATCTATCTACTCCTATATGAAATTTGAATATTTTCCCTGACCATCAACACTTGAATGTAAATGGGAAAAGAGTCTTTATCTAATCGCGAAACACTTTTTCCAAAACGAGACAATTAGTAGGTACTATAATATTTAGTTTAAGTGTATGTCATCTTCGTTGTCATCAATTTTTATGATTAGCCAAGATTGCTAAATTGTCACAAAGTGGAACAATTGAAGCCGGATTCAAACTACACGGGGTAATTAGCTGGTTAGTTAGTTGCCAAGTTAAGCCCAGTTAAGATAGATGGCCAGCAAAGTGCTTTAGTTTAATCAAGTGAGAGTTTATCAATTAAATGCCGACCATAATGAGGCATAGGAGTAGTTAGATTATAAATAGTGAAATCTATACTGTTAGTAATAGCTATTTTTCTTTTTGTTTTTTGCTTTTTCATTTTCATATTCGACTAAGTGTGACCCATTTTTGGACTTTCTTTACGTGCTGGATGGGGGCGAGCACGTCTTTAAAGCTGGACGCCCAACAAGACGGAAGAGCAATTGAAAAAGAACTGTGAATCGTTGCCTGATTGGCATACGAAATGAGTGATAAAATTTCACTTTCCGTGATCAAGCCATCAAATGTTGAAACAGAAAGATAGCAATTCTTTTTTTGGACAAAGTCATTGCTTGTATTAAATATTTTTAATTTAATTTTCTTTTCTTTTGTTTTGGTTTTAAATAAATAATTTAAACTAAACTTAAATTATTATTTGGTTGCATGCTCGCTGAGGTATAACTTGGCTTGCTACCAGCTCTTCCTCATCCATTTAAGATTCCGCTTTGTTCTGTCTTGCTTATTGATTGGCAGCTCTACCATTCCTTTTCCAGCCAAACGGGCTGCTGTGTATGGGAATGGGAGTAGACAACGGGAACGGGGGCGGGAACTGGGGCGGCAGCATAAGCAGCAGCTGCCTGAACGGGCAGAGCACGGGATAACATCTGTCCGATGGCCAGCACCAGCAAGATGACACCCACACCCAGACCCTTAATGGAGACTACAGTGAGAGCGGCCAACAAGGTGGTAATTACACCGACAACAAATGCTCCTGGCACTAGGGCAAAGCTAATGCGACGCAAAAAATGATGGCCAAATGTGCGGCTCTCTATAATAAAAACAAAACAGTTAACAACAATCTCCACTTCAGTTCAATTGCTACTGACCAGCCACATCGGAATCCGTTTCCGAATTATTGCTGGCCTGCTGCTGGCACAGAACCATATCACACAAGAAGCACAGGCACACAAGGGCTAGAGTAATTTTCTGAACAGCAGCCATTTCGATGGATTGATTAGTCCTTTTTGTTTGAGTTCGTTCGTAATCCGTTTTGGGGGCACTGCTCGGCTCCGGCACTTGCACACAATTGAATGGCTTACTCACAATGAACTTGGCTTTTATCGACATAGGGTCTTGAGTCTAGATGGGCTTCAGTTAGCGTCGACGGGGGGCAACTACTTGAAATTCGTCAGCCGGACATAGCAATGTCGCACGAACGTGCACCAAAACAAGCAAATCGTGCCAGACCCAACGGTCAGCGATGCCGAATCTGTCTCGCACCACGAATACGCATTTCACTGCCGCCCTTTAGGGGCATGTTAACGCATTTGGTGGCGTGAAGATAGATGGTGGTGCTGCATAGGAACTTGGCTCGGACTCATGGGCATTCTTTCACGACGCGTGCTCATATATTGAGGACAACAGTCAATTCGCTTTCATTTTTCGTTTTTCATCCACATGGCCATAACGATTAATCAGCTAATTAACAATAAGGTGCCGCATATTAATCTACAACCTTTCTTTTGATTTATTGTTTTTGTAACGGCTTATCATTGATAAAATACCAATACATATACATATATGTATGTATAAACTATATACTACATACATAGGCCTCACCCACACAGCCTACATGCCTCTACCTTCACTTTCGATAATAGAGAGTGTAAAACTCTTGAAATATTACAACAGCAAAAAAAAAAACATAATAACAACAACAAATTGCACAAGAACAACTCGAAAATCAGCCAGCAAAGAAATAAAGACTTAACGTTTTTTTTTAAACTTTAAATTAAACAAGTAATATTTAGGAAAAAACTTGTAAAAAATGTATTAAAGATTATAAACATTTGCTGCGCTTAATAAGTAGTAAATTATGGTTCATATTTAATACTGTAAATTATTAAAAGAATTATTTTAAATACTTAAAGAAATTTCTAAACATTTTAATCATTTGGCCAATTTTTTCAATGATATTATTAAGAGAGTTTTAAGGACTCATAATTAGTTTATATTCTTCAGTATATAAGTTTAAAATTAAAAAGTGCTAGCCTAAATTGCAATTATAAAATATATATGTACATACCATAATTTCCTAATACAATCTTTCAATGTCTCTTTCCCGATTTGGTGAGTTTAAAAACTTGCTGGGATTCTTCTGATTCATTTATTTTTACTTACAAAATCTTTAAAATAGATTAGAATATATTGAAAAAAAAAATAAATTATGATATTTATTTTAACACCCATGAAAGCTTATAAATCTCTTTTAATTTAATTTATAGTTAAACTAGGCAAAATATAGGGAACATAGGAGATCATCTTATGGAATTACTTTTTGAATTCCCATATAATATGAATGCGTAAAGTTTTTGGAATAATTTATGAGAAAGTAATTGAGGGAACCAAATATGCTAAGCGGATTTTTCGTACTCGTATCAATAGAATTTACTTTCTACTCTGGATTTTGAAGGGGGACAAAAAATACCCTCGCCATAGCCAAAGAGATCAACATCTTAACACTGTGAAGCCAAGACGATGGACCAATTTTGTTAAACAACTTTCTCATGCAATGGTCGTCAGAGTTAATTGCCAGCGGTATTGGGCTAAAGAATGACGACAGCCACCGTTAGGAGTCTTTATTCAATTCAATATTATTTATGGCTAAGTTGTTGCAATAGTCGGAGGAGAAGGTATGGTGGGAGGAATGGTGGTAATTACAGCTAAAAGAAATCAATGAGCGAGATCAGTGAGAAATTGCAGGCCTACTCTAGATATTTGCAACAGAGACACAACATACATTGCCTGGCAATTTAATTGAAGAGGATTCCGATTCAGCACAAGAATCGTGTTCTAGCCTCTGACTCGAGCAACTAGTTTGTTGTTGCTGTTGTTGTTGTTGTTTGGCTGGCAAGTGACACCGGCTGGCTAGTTGGCTGCATTGTGGCTGCTGTGCCCAATTCCAATGCCAGAGAGTGGCTCTTCTGGCTGGAGTCTGCTTTCTTCTGAGTTGATAAAACGCTTGGCGCACCGCGATCATGCCACATTTTGTGTCTGGCCATCGCAGCGTGCAGAAAGACTAAGACTCAGATTTTAGACCATCCAAGTGTTCAGTGATATGCAAACAAGATGAGTGGCTTGCTAAGATTTCTATTGTTCTATGCCCTGACCACAATGCTAGCCAGTGGCCAGGATACAACTATTAGTGAGGAAATTGCAACCGAAGCGGCACGGGGATTGGCCAGCAGCTACGAGCCTGAGGATAAGCAGGCATTGAAAAAAAACACACAAATCTTCATGGGCATTTACAAGAACTACAAGAGTACATATTTGGGCAATAAGACGACCAGTGAGTACAAGAAGCGTCTACGGGATCGCGTTAGTGCTGTCCAAATGTCCAACAATGAGGCCAGTGCAACGGCAACTGAAATAGCAGAACCAGAGCAAGTGGAGGCCATTGCCGATGGACATGTCGATGCTTTGGCTCAGGAAATGCGTAACGATGCCAATGCCGAAGTCTTGTTGGAGGCACAAACAGAGACAACCATTTATGATGACACTGAGGGGACTTCGGGCAAAAAGAGACGCAAGCGTAAGCGCAAATATCGCAACAACAACAAGAAACGCGATGAAGATTCCGAAGTCAATACAGAGCCAACTTTGGAGGAGGAGAATGAGAACATGCAGCGGTATCAAGTGGGACCCGGCCTAAATGTCAGTCTGGACATGAGCAATGACATTGTCCATGTGAAACTGGATGGCGAGAATCTTAAAGATATTGTCGCCGCCCGTTGGCTTAGCTTAGACAACAGCGAGGAAGGTGAGTTCAATCCGAGTCCTCCTCTCAATTCATTCTTTTAACCAATTTCATTAATTTATTTAGGCCGTGGCAAGAAGTACGATATGATAACCAAAGTTTTACCCCTATTCATCCTGCCCTTTCTTATCCAATCGGCAATTGTGCCATTTCTGGTGACGAAACTCAAATTGCTGCTAGTTAAATCCATACTAGTGGGTAAACTGGCCATTTTCCTGCTCATCATTTCGGCCATTAAGAACAGCAATAAAATGGTCCAGAGCTATGAGGTGCCCTCCTATTGGGCTGGCGAACCGAGTCGGCGTTCTGAGCTGGCGGCAGCCGCGTCTTCGGCGGCAGCGGCTGCCTACAATGGCTATCGGGTGGAAGGCAAACCGACAACATGGATAAGCTAAATGGGTTGTTGTTTCACACAAGATTTGTGGTTTCTTTAGTTGTATGGACTGTGCAATAAATATATAGAAAAATTGTCGTCTTTCAAGTCTTTTTACAGTGAACAATTATAATCGAAATTCCAGTGAAATCCAATTTATATATTGATCTGTTTTGATTTGTAGCGATTAGATAAAACCATCGACAATATCACCTGCTCGTGTCCGGGTAAATAAATCTAGCATTGGAAATATAAATTTACGGTCATAAGTTGTATATTTCTAATGATTGATATTTTATTGTTTTGTATTTTTTAGTTGGCAATAAATTAATAACAACTTAAGGTCTAAATAATAGATATACATAGATGTAGAGGGGCTCAACCAGCGCCCCCAATAAAAGGAAAGCACCTGCTGCTCCCTTCTAGTAGCAACTGTATTGTCGTTCCAATTGCACACAGACATCACATTGGAGACGGAATCCCCAGACTAGTTTGCAATTGCAACGACGCTCCATGCGAACGTGCTGGGTGCGTACGCGATAGCCACAGACTCGGCATAGTTGCTGGCAGGAGAGTCGCTCCTCGGCCGAACCGCTGTTATCCTTGGTGCAACGGCGTCCCCGTGTGCCGGACCAACGGCCACTGGCCTCGGGCTCACAATAGTTGGGCGAGTCCTGCATATAGACCAGGGAGTCCAAGGGTATGTTTTGCCACATAATCTTTAGATTGCTAATTGTGGTATCCAATTGAATGGCATCGTCGTACATTTGTAGTAAATCCTGAGCCACATACTCGAAGGGTTTCATCACTGATACGCATTGCTCCTCCAGGCATTTGCCTTGTGGACTCGACTTCTTGCAGCGGCATTCCTCCTCCAATGATTGCTTCAGTAGGGCGCCAACTACACGTTGATTATGAGCAGCTGCACCCACTCCGAGGCCAAATCGTTTCTCGTATTGTTCCAATGCCTTAGCCGGCTCATGGGCACAGGGTACGTTTAGGGCATTTTTTGTGCATCCACAGCCAGCAATCACACCATTCGCACAATCCTTGGTGAGTGTGTAAACTATGGCAGCCATGGAAATGGCAGCCACATAGACATCTTCACGATCCAGCGGAATGACTCCAGTTCCTGCATTCTTTCTCCTTTTGACGAAATCAGTGCTCGGGCAGTTCCAACGTTGCCACTTAAAGTTCTCCTGGCAATGGGATAATGCCTGCTCCAAGCTAGTGCTAGTGATGGCCTCCCAGGAGAGAGGAGCCTGGAATTGTGTGTATTGATAATAGTTCATCGGCTCAACAATGGCCGCCGATGAGCTGGCAAAGCTCAAAAATATGTGTATAAAGAACATTATGCTCTGATGTTATCTCTTGACTGTCGTTGACTCAACTGATTGCTGATTAGAGTCCTCGTCCAGGTTTTATACTCGGACGAGGGGCCGCCCGTCGGGATCTACCCGTGGGAAATACGAGACTGGACCGAAAAACCGGAAATTTATCTTTCCCACTTGGGACTTTTTTCTTTTTGTATACAAAAACTCCCAGCGTCGAACAAATAACCCATCAGTCTAAGGCGGCGATGCAATTGCGGAGCAGCCCAATTTTATCCGGACTACCTGCCGATACCGACTGACCGTTGTCTGAGCGGCCCGTGTCCAGTGTTTTAGGTGCCTTTGGCCGAACGCCCAACTTTCCCACGCTTAAGCAGGTAGACATCATGCGGGGTTGGACGTGCTCATGAATGAACTCTGTGCAAATTCCATTCACACTTCAGGATTTTCCCAAACTGAAATGCACAATATCAATGTCCCGTGGTCCTCGTTCCGTCCGGGACTCGTTTTGGCCTGTCGTAATGGCAAGCCAATTATATAACAAAACATATGACAAATAAGTATCGGAGCAAAATGTTTTGTGTGGATATAATTTGGAAAATTAATTGCGCTTTGCGGTAAGCTGTTGTGAATACCCCGGTATGAAGTCGGAATTGTTGTTGGTATTTCCGGCAAGAAGTTAATACCGGGCTTAGACCCAAAAATGGTTAAAAGCAATATCGAGAGGATAATGTAGCAATATGATCTTTGATGTGACTATTTCATAAATCCTGTTGGAGTTTTATAAATACTAATAAAATGTCTTTAAAATTTCATTAATTTTCACTTATAACAATAAAATCTAAATTGTATTTATTAAATAATTGGTTGAATATATAGAACGATTATTTTCCTACAATTACAAACATTACAGACTACATATCTATGATATCATGAGATATGATAAGGACACTTTCCCGCAAAAGGATTTTGGTATTGGGAGTTTGTAACGTGAACGAGTTGTTAAGTATTTATATATAAAATGTTACATATTTTTATAAAGAGCAATTAAGTCACAATTCCTAAATACAATGGCATTTGAACAATAACGATCTAAACATTATAGGAATAAAGTCAACATCATGTTGATTTCCCAGAGAGTACATAATATGCCTGGGAAAATATCTTGTTTGGGTTTTAACACAATGAAAATACCAAATTCTCTAATTAGGTCGAAGCCACGTAGTACCGGAAAAGGGTTTTTTAGGACCTAAGCGCCGGGATAGTACACGCACACACACACGCACACACATCGAAACCATGAGGATAAATTAGCGATATTCAGGTAGAGGATAAAAAAAATTTACTGAATTGGTTTTCTAGCATTGTCACACATGGATATTTAAGGAGTTGGAAACTTTGGGCGCCGGCGCCGGGTTTTTGTAAACTGAACTGGGGAAAACGAAGCAGATTTTTGTTTTGTTTTTGGCATTTCTAAGTTTAATCAAAGCACGCGGCCAACGGTTTGGCCCATAAATTTCACAAACCGTCTATCTGTATACAAAGTACGTGTGTCTGTACTATGAGAACGAGAGACCGTTAGAGGCTTTGTCGATTAGATTAGCAATCAGTGCGTTGCCATATCGCATCGCACGTTACCAATTAAGATATAGAATTCCACTTATAGAATGGTTACCTTGCGGTTAACGCTTATTGATAGAGCTTAGTAGCGCTATAGTTTTTGCCCGTGCCGGATTAACGCGCAAAACTTTGGCGAGATGATAATTACAGCAAAATTGGTTGCCATCGGCCTGAGCCTGGCATTGACTGCATTCACAGTATCGACTATTGTGTTGGCCGTGCAGAAGGCTGATCTAAAGAAAGATCTACGCGAGGCTCAGGAGAAATTGGATCTCTTGGAAGCGGGTTTGCAAACATCAACAGTGGCACCACCAACATCGACTAGTAGTAATCCCACTGCAGATCCCGGAGAATCTTCTTCCACTGCAGACCCAGGACAATCCACTCCCACGCCAGCTCCCGGGGAATCTTCATCCACTGCAGATCCAGAGCAATCCACGTCCACAGCATCTCCAGGGGAATCTTCATCCACTGCAGATCCAGGGCAATCCACGTCTACAGCAGCTCCCGGGGAATCTTCTTCCACTGAACAACCAGGAGAATCGTCGACTACATCTACTACTACCACATCACCGGATGAGGAAATCAATTATCGTTTGCCAAGTGATTTAGCTCCCACCCATTATGATCTTTATCTATTTCCGGATACCGAGACGGGTCTGTTCAGTGGACAGGAAAAAATTACCATTAGCGTTAACGAAGCCACAGATAAGATTATTTTGCATTCGTTGTACTTGAATATAACCAGTCAATCTGTACTCAAATCGGACGGCTCGTCAGTGGAAATCAAAGGAGATCTCATATTCGATTCGGTTACTGAATTCTTAACTATTGAATTGTCAGAACAATTGACGAAGGGCAGTACAATAACTTTGCATTTGGGATTTGAGGGTTCGATGGCCGACAAAATTGTTGGGCTGTACAGTTCGTCGTATTTGAAGGCAGACGATATTCGCAAATGGATAGCCACATCGAAATTTGAGCCCACATATGCTAGACAGGCATTCCCATGCTTTGATGAGCCAGCAATGAAGGCCAGCTTTAGGATTACACTGGTGCATCCCGTCGATGGGAACTATCATGCTCTTTCCAACATGGACATTGATTCGGAAGTTAATCAAGGTGCCTTTACAGAAGTCACTTTTTCGGAGAGTGTACCAATGAGCACTTATTTGGCATGTTTCATTGTTTCTGATTTCACGGCCAAGCAAGTGGAGATTAATACCAAGGGCATTGGGGACCCCTTCACCATGAGTGTGTATGCCACACCTGAGCAACTGGATAAAACAGATTTTGCCTTAGATGTGGGCAAAGGTGTTATTGAGTATTATATTGAATACTTCCAAATTGAATATCCATTGCCCAAACTCGATATGGCAGCCATTCCTGACTTTGTCTCGGGGGCCATGGAACACTGGGGCTTAGTCACCTATCGTGAGACGTCTCTGTTGTACGATGTTGAGACAAGTTCGACAACAAACAAACAGCGAATTGCCAGTGTGATTGCCCATGAATTTGCTCATATGTGGTTTGGTAATCTGGGTAAGTTCTATAGCCGCTTCGTTCTGAACAATCAGATGTGAATATTCTTTGTTTTCTTACTACAAAGTTACTATGAATTGGTGGAATGATCTTTGGCTAAACGAAGGCTTTGCCAGTTTTATAGAGTATCTCGGTGTAGATTCTGTTTTCCCTGAATGGCAAATGGCAAGTGCTAGCAGTTAAGTCTATTAGAATATATAAAATCATTTTACTTTATCTGTAGCGCAATCAATTCATCACTAGCACCTTGCATGCTGTACTCACGTTGGATGGCACTCTAGGTTCTCATCCAATTATACAAACTGTTAAGAACCCCGATCAGATAACAGAAATCTTTGACACCATTACGTATTCCAAGGGTTCGTCCTTGGTGCGTATGGTGGAAGACTTTCTGGGCGAGACAACTTTCCGTCAGGCAGTTACCAACTATCTGAATGAGTATAAATATAAGACAGCAGAAACCGCAGACTTTTTTGCGGAAATAGATAAATTGGGTTTGGGCTATAATGTCACCGCAATTATGGAGACCTGGACTGTGCAGGTAATCCGAAATAACTTACCCATAACAAATTCTATCCTGTTAACCCATTTGTTATCATTGTTGTTGTTGTTGTTGTTCATAAGATGGGCTTACCTGTCGTCACGATAGAAAAAATCTCAGACACTGAATACAAATTGACACAGAAGCGTTTCTTGGCCAATCCGAATGACTATAATGAAGACCACGATTATTCGGAATTCAAGTGAGTTGCATTTGGCGTATCTGATGAAAATTTTCGCACATTTTTTATACTGTAGCTACCGTTGGTCGATTCCCATCACATATGCGACCAGCGCAAGTGCGACGGTCCAGCGCGTTTGGTTTTATCACGATCAGAGCGAAAGTAAGTTGGGTCATATGTATGCAAAGTTGAATCTCATGATTAAGTACCACATTTGATGCCATCTTCCTTCCTATTGAACACAGTCACTGTAACCCTGACCAGCGCTGTGGATTGGATCAAGTTCAATATTGACCAGGTGGGCTACTATCGTGTCAACTATGATGACTCATTGTGGGAGGTTCTGGCCAATGAACTTGTGGCTAAGCCAAAAAGCTTTAGTGCCGGAGATAGAGCCTCGTTGTTAAATGATGCGTTCGCCCTGGCCGACTCTACACAATTGCCCTATGCCACAGCTTTCGATATGACTAAATATCTGGAAAAGGAAACGGACTATGTGCCGTGGAGTGTGGCCGCCTCGAGATTGACATCCCTGAAGCGCACATTATACTACACTAGTAGCTACAAGAAATACAAGGCATATGCAACAGAGTTGATTGAACCAATATACACATCCCTTGGCTGGTCAACGGATGAAGAACATCTCAACAAGTAAGTTCTTACTGATGACACCAAAAAGTAGACGTACTTATGCCATATTTTGCAGTCTTCTTCGTGTTACCGCTTTGAGTGCTTCGTGCTCGTTGGGCCTGGAGGCATGCCTCACCGAGGTTGGCCTACAGTTCAATAGCTGGTTGGCCAATCCCGATGTACGCCCCAATCCTGATGTGCGTGAGGCTGTCTACTATTACGGCATGTTGTCGGTGGGCAATCAGGAAACTTGGGAATCGGTTTGGGACTTGTTTGTAAATGAGACTGATGCCAGCGAGAAGTCCAAGTTGATGTACGGATTGGCAGCTGTCCAAGAGCCATGGTTGCTTCAGCGTTATATCAATCTGGCCTGGAATGAAGAATATGTGAGGGGTCAGGACTACTTTACCTGTCTCAGCTATATAGCAGCCAATCCGGTGGGTGAGCCACTTGTTTGGGAGCATGTACGTGAGAACTGGTTGCAATTGGTCGAACGTTTCGGCCTGAACGAACGGTATTTGGGCAATCTAATACCCTCGATAACAGCTCGTTTTAATACACAAACCAAGCTCGAGGAGATGGAATATTTCTTTGAGAAATATCCTGAAGCCGGAGCTGGCACTGCGGCCCGTGTACGTGCTCTGGAGACAGTGAAAAACAACATTGTGTGGCTTCAAGAGAATTTAGATAGCGTTGACGCCTGGCTGGACAAGCAACAACAGACCAAATAAATAGCCTTATAAATTGGACATTAATAATTATCCAATAACCTTATAATTATTATCTTATTGCCACTATAAACAAACATGAGAATGTGAAGAACCATTGAAAAATAAAGATTAGCCCTAGTTAGTGGGGAAAAAACAAAATTACACCTCTATAAATAAGCAATTACGTTGAACTAGTCACAAATATGTAGATATGTATACATATTTAGACCATCGATTGGGTAACAAGGGAAAATCGATTAGACATGGCTGATAACTAACCGCTGTTTACCTACGGAAAAATATCTTTGCATTTTTGTTTAAATGTGAAATATTGCGCAAATAACACTGTGTGACAAAATTGCATTAGCTTTAATCAAGAACACTCCATAGGTACAAGGAAATTTCACATATTTTGGAAATACTAGAAAATCGTTTATCAGAACTCCATAATTACTTGGCGCTATATTAATTTATTGATCTAAAAATATAAAATAATGGTACAACCACTAACCATAGAACACATAGATGGGACAAACTCATGATTTTTTGATTGCAAACGCTAGCCTAGTCATGGAACCCCAGAGAACTTCGGGAAAACCCGAACGCTCTCACTCTCAATGAGAGCGTAAAATGGGGAGAGGGCAAAGCAGCTACGAAAAAATTTCAGTCTAGCACAGACTACAGAACGACGAAGGCAGGCCTATGTCGCTTGTGATTTCGTTCTGTCTATGTATGTGTACACTCGTCTGTACATGCTCAGTCTTCGTAGTGTGTGTGTGACGTGAAGTTGTACAACATCGCATCTCAACAGCTCGCTCGACCAAAATTTTTAATTTTCGACAAAACAGCGACAATGCGAATAGGATATGCCCCTGTGGAAAGAATATCAAGAAATATTGGCATCAGCTTCGTATGTATCCCGGTGGCTCTGCTGGTAGAGTGTTCGCTTGACGATCGGAATGTGCCTGTTTATTTGTTTCTTTTGCTTAATTTAGTTTTTTATTCTATTTTTATTAAAAAAAAGAAAAAAAGACCTTAATGGTCGGTTTCGAGTTGGGAATCGAACCAGCGACATTCAGATCGCCAAGCGAACACTCTATCGGCACAGCCACCGGGATACATACGAAGAAGATGGCAATATTTCTTGATATTCTTTCCACAGGGGCATTTCTTATTCGCATTGTCGCTGTTTTGTCGAAAATTAAAAATTTTGGTCGAGCGAGCTATTGAAATGCGATGTTGTACAACTTCACGTCACACACATACTACGAAGCCTGAGCATGTACCGACGAGTGTACACATACATAGACAGAACGAAATCACAAGCGACATAGGCCTGCCTTCGTCGTTCTGTAGTCTGTGCTAGACTGAAATTTTTTCGTAGCTGCTTTGCCCTCTCCCCATTTTACGCTCTCATTGAGAGTGAGAGCGTTCGGGTTTTCCCGAAGTTCTCTGGGGTTCCATGACTAGGCTAGCGTTTGCAATCAAAAAATCATGAGTTTGTCCTATCTATGTGTTCTATGGTTAGTGGTACAACTTTTCAACTTTAAAGGCACTTTACAACACTGGCCACATTTGTAATTTGTGTCTTTCTGTCGAATAAAATAATTTGGTAACAAATAATTAATGGCTCTATTCGAAAGAAATAATTTAAATCACATTTATAATAGATTTTTTAAAGAAGTTTAGATGTAAAGAATATTTGAAAAGGTGTGTTGATAAATATCTTGCATAAGAAATTTACATGCCTTTCCTATACATACTTGCTGAGACTTTGACCCGTGATAAAAAAAAAGAATATATTGTCACACAGTGTAATTCGATTAACATTTGATAATTGTTACTGTTCCACTGCCGCACTCTGTGCAGATTCATTGTCCGTCCAATAGTTCAGTTGTTTCCCTATTGCCGATTCTGTTGGTCATAATCATAATTTAAGCCAAAATTATCGCAAATGATTGAATAGGGGTATAAAACGTTTCAAGTGCCTACAATCAAGAATAGTTATTGAGGCAAAAGCAATACATTTACCACAATTAACCGACTGAGACGTTGCTGGCCAGTCCCCTTTTCAGTTACTTGCGGCATTTGGAATTGCGAAGATGTTTTTGTCGAGTTATTGGTTGCAGGTGATATTAAGTTGGGCCGTGGTGGCCTTTGCCACGGCCACCGTTGTGGTTGCCGTGCAACTTGCCAATTTGGAGGCCGATTTGGCAGATGTGCAGGCCAAAATAGACATGTACGAGTCATTGAGTGGCAGAACCAGTGACTTGGCCAAGGATCGTGTGCGACGTGATGATGAGGTGACACATTCGTTGACTTATCAAAAAACGGCTTAACACCACTCCCTATCTCTTTCTCTTTCTGCGGATAGATTGATTATCGCCTGCCCACTACACTGGAGCCCACGCACTATAAACTCTATTGGCATCCAGATATTGCGACAGGCAACTTTAGTGGACAAGAAACCATCAGTATTAATGTGCTGAAGGATACAAATCAAATTATTTTGCACTCCTATCTGCTGGAGTTGACAAGCGTCTATGTGTTGAACCATGAAATTGATAATTACGTCTTGGAAACCGAGCGTCAGTTTCTAATTATAACCATGAAGGAAGAATTGACAGCTGGTTCAACCATTACCTTGGGCTTGATTTTCAATGGCCAAATGGTGAACAAATTGGTCGGTCTCTACAGCAGCATTTATACAACAGAAGCCGGAGATCCAAGGTGAGTGGTAATGTTTGTTTCTTATCCGAGCCTAAAATTATGCAATGAATCTAATTTATAGAACTATTGCCACTACGAAATTTGAACCAACATACGCTCGACAGGCATTCCCCTGCTTTGATGAACCAGCCAAGAAGGCCACTTTCCAAATTACAGTCGTCCATCCCACTGGCTCTTATCATGCTGTCTCCAATATGCCGCAATCGGTATGAGAAAATGGCAAAAACTCTTACTAGCATGCTTGATTAATCAGAAACCTTTTCATCCCTTTAGGAATCTATTTATTTGGGTGAAAATACTGAAGCTGTTTTCCAAACTAGCGTTAAGATGAGTACCTACTTAGCTTGCATCATTATCTCTGACTTTGATTCCAAGACCGCAACTGTGAAGGCCAATGGCATAGGAGAAGATTTCTCTATGCAAGCCTATGCCACACCGCAACAGTTGGAGAAACTTCAGTTTGCCATCGATTTTGGAGTTGCTGTAACCGAGTATTATATTCAATACTATAAAGTACCATACCCACTACCCAAATTGGATATGGCTGCCATACCAGACTTTGCATCTGGAGCCATGGAGCATTGGGGCTTAGTTACCTATCGAGAGACAGCTCTGTTGTACGATGAGAGCTACAGTTCTACTGCCAACAAGCAGTCTATTGCCGGTACTTTGGCTCATGAGATAGCCCATCAGTGGTTTGGAAATCTGGTCACCATGGATTGGTGGAATGATCTCTGGCTAAACGAGGGTTTCGCCCGTTTCATGCAGTACAAGGGTGTAAATGCCGTTTTTCCCGCATGGGGAATGGTAAGTTAATCAAGCCAAGAAAAAATTGAATCACTGATTCATTTCTTTTCCCACAATTCAGCTGGAGCAATTCCAAAGTGCCACTCTGCAATCCGTCTTGGTATATGATGCTAAACTCTCGTCGCATCCCATTGTTCAGGAGGTGAAAACACCGGATCAAATTACTGCAATTTTTGATACGATTAGCTATGATAAGGGGGGTTCGGTTATTCGCATGTTGGAGAATCTTGTGGGCTCGGAAATCTTTGAGCAGGCTGTTACCAACTATCTGGAAAAACATCAGTACCTAAACACAGTGACCGATGACTTCTTGTCGGAGGTTGCTGCTCTATATACCGCAACTGACGTGAAATTATTGATGCGCACTTGGACCGAGCAAATGGGCTATCCAGTTCTAAATGTGACCCGTAGCAGTGATAGTGGTTTCACAATTACCCAGCAACGTTTCTTGTCCAACAAGGTCAGCTATAACGAGGAGTTCGAGACTAGTGTATTTAACTATAAATGGAGTGTCCCATTAACGTATATTCTTGATACGTTTGAAAGTGGCCAAGAGGCTAGTAGTTTAATCTTTGCTTATGACCAGGATTCAGTAGGCGTGACTGTGGATTCTGATGTAAAATGGTTAAAGCTTAATGTTCACCAAATGGGCTTCTATCGTGTCAATTATGAAGAGTCTATTTGGAACTCAATAACTCAGGATTTGATCACGAATATCAATCGATTTGATATAGCTGATAGGGCGCATTTGCTGGACGATGCCTTTGCCCTGGCCGATGCCAGTCAATTGTCTTATCGCATTCCCCTTGAGATGACCGCCTTCTTGGGTTTGGAGCGTGACTTTGTTCCTTGGTATGTGGCAGCCGAAAAGTTTAAGACACTGCGTCGCAGTCTTATGTATGACGATTCCTACGTTGCCTATTTGAACTATGCTCGTTCCGTGGTCATTACAGTTTACCAGGAAGTGGGTTGGACAGTCGATGCTGATGATCATTTGAGAAAGTAAGTTCTCTACATCACTTGCGGGATTAAATTGTATTGATCAGTTTCCCTTTTTTTCAGTCGCCTGCGGGTTTCCATTATCTCAGCAGCCTGTTCCTTAGGTTTGCCTGATTGTTTGACCACAGCCGCACAGCTCTTTAATAATTACCTAAATAATCCAACGGATGCCAATAAACCATCCCCTGATTTGCGCGAAATTGTCTACTACTTTGGTATGCAACAATTGAGCAGCGAATCCAGTTGGGAGCAGCTATTCGATCTCTTCAAGAGCGAAACCGATGCCAGCGAGAAACTAAAGCTTATGTACGGTCTGTCTGGTGTTCAGGATGCCCAATTGATTTATCGTTTTCTGGAATTGGCTTCTAAGGACGAGAGTGTGGTGCGATCTCAAGACTATTTCACTTGCGTTCAGTATCTTGCCAATAATCCCGTTGGTGAGCCTGTAGTTTGGGAATACTATCGCGAGCATTGGCCAGAATTAACCGCCCGCTTCGATCTGAACAACCGCAATCTTGGCAGCCTAATTTCTCAGATCACTAAATACTTTGCCAGCCAGGTGAAACTCGAGGAAGTTCAGCAATTTTTTGCCAAATATCCGGAAGCCGGAGCTGGTGCGAATGCCAGGTTGGTGGCCTTGGAAACGATCAAGTACAACATTCAATGGCTGGAACAAAATAGCGGCGATATCGGTGAATGGCTAAGTGGCATTTCCAGGCTATAGAATTGACCACCAAAAACCCCGTTGTAAACTTGTTTTATCTAATAAATATGCCTAAATAGTCGTAATTTCCATTGCATAATCAAATGTCCCTAAAGAGTTCAATAAAACAAGAATAAACACCAAAATCAAATCATAAATAAAACCATGAATTTTTATTTTATCCGTCAAATGTGGCGATTTCTATGACTTCACACGAAATTTTCAATAGCCGGTGATAAAATTGTGAATGTAAAATAAGGAATCATGACTTGACAGACTGTCCGGTTATTAAATTCGATATATGGCGACATAATAATAAAAACCCATATAAACTCTGCAAATTGTACGCATCATATAGATATTATATCAGCCATGGATCGATCGATCCGTGACCAGCTATGTATATGGCTTATATTCTTAGATATCGGCCAGTAATCTGTTTATCAAGTCCAAATAGTTTGGTCAGATTGACGGCTTGTATTTAGTCTTAAATTCAACGTCCAGGGTAGTGGAAGCATTACTTGGCGTCTGAATCCTTTAAATCAAGGAATTTCATAAGAATTAACAAAATGGTCGCCTGTAAGTTTACATCGAAATCAAGGAATAGTGTCAAGTGTCAAGTGAAGAAGAAATGTTTTCAATCTGTTTTCAATTTCATCACAATCAGGGCTGACAGTCAAATACGTGGCCATATTCTTTGGTCTGGCCACAACAGCCTTTTGTGTCTCAACCATTGTGCTGGCTGTGCAAAAGGCCGATCTGGAAAACGAATTACAGGATGCCCTCGATAAAATTGATGTTTTAACCGAATTGACAACAACTACCAGTACCACAACTACAACAACCACAACAGCCAATCCAAATACACCAGATGGTGGGTCATCCCCAACCTCCCCAACATCCCCTGATCCCACTACTCCCGATGATGGAAGTGGTACAACACCAGGATCTACTAGCACTTCTACTACATCCGGTTCAACATCAACAGGCCTCAATCCCATCTATCCAACACTGCCAACAGGATTGCCCGATCCCGAAGAGGTAAGTGTAAGTAAGTCAATTAATTAATGTAGAGAAATACCCGGGAAAAGTTTTTTAATCGTTGTTGTTTTACAACCATTAACAAGAAAGTTGTCTGGACATCGTAAAGTCGGCATTGGCCACCAATTCAAATTAATTTTGTATTTTTTATCATATTTCCCCATGGTGTGGGGTATAATTTAAGGTGCTTATCGGTTTGGTTTAAGTCGCTTCGTCGGTAGCCTTAGCCACAAGATTGTTCAGTTTCAGTTAGCAGTTTGCCGTTAGTCAGAGCACAGTTTATTATTCGATATGGGCAATTTAAAGCAGAACATTAAGGGTATGGAAAAATTTCAGATATTCAGTGTAGCTGAATTATTGTCAGAACTAAACCATTTTCAATATCAATATTAGATGGCATCACAGCGGAACGTGTAGCCATATTTTTTGGCTTACTATCCACCTGTCTGGCAGTCGCTCTTGTCCTTGTCATTGTCCATAGGGATAATATATGGTTACAATTGGAGGAAGCCAAAATGAAATTGGATGTTCTTGAGGACTATATACAGGCCAATCTAGTGACTGAAATATCCAAGCAAACAAAAATAAATTAATATTACTAACACCACATAATACGTAGTATTAAGTTTACCCCAAAAATAAACCAAATAATTCAAAAATGTCATCATAAGTTCCTAAGTTATGACTAAACAATTTTTATGACTTGACCTTAGTCCAGTGTGAGATCTTATCAGTTAATTGATTACTCGATGTTATCGATGTGTCAACGATTGCCTTTTGGATAACTTGAATACCTCTTATCTATGTAGATTGAATGGCGCCTACCCACCGAACTGACTCCCATCAAGTATAGGCTGTACTTCGAGCCTAATCTTAACACGGGAGCTTGCGAGGGCACCGTCTCCATTCAGTTCCAGGCAATGAATGCCACCAATTTGATAGTACTGCATGCCAAGGATCTGGAGGTCCATAGCATTAGTATCCTTAACATGATGGCACGCATGCGCATTGCCATTGATGAATGGTATCTGGACGACACTCGTGAATTGCTGATGATCAAGTTAAGGGAGGTCCTCAGTTTGAACAAGGCTTACACACTCTCGGCCAGCTTTGATTGCAAGCTGGAAAGCCTGACGGGAGCATATTTGACTGAATATACCACAGCTGATGGCGATAAACAGTAAGTAAACGAAATATTATCAATGAATACCCCTAATGCATGCCATTGGAGTTGAAGCCGGTCTCAGCTGTTAGTGAATGAAAGCTCAAGTAAAGCTTAGGCTGCTGCTGTAGCTTTTACTGTTTCAAACTGTTTTTTCCAGTTGTAACTTTCAATCTGAGCGGCACGGTCGTTTTTTAAGCCCGCGCGTGAGTTTCTTATTACGCGAATGGAGGAAAAGTGCGCGGAATTTACAGACATCTAAATACACAAAGATTTAAATCAAGTGAAGCTTAAGGCAATGCCAACTGCCGTTATTAAATAGTGTGAATATTAGAAATTAAGTGGACTGAAAACGGAAATCTCTAACTGTTAATTAACGTAGTTACGACTTACGAGCAAAAGTCACAAAAGTGCCAAATATAGTCAACAAAATAAAATCACTTTGATACCGTTAAATCTGTCACTGAATTCTGCTACTGTCATTGTGTCATTGAATTGATCTAGAAACCGTTACGGATCTCAGTTTCTTCTCTAATTGAGTGCGCATTGAACCGAACCACAAAACTTATTTTAATATGCGGATCGCATTGAATTCTATGCCAACTTTGACTTTCAACAACAAAATAAATAAACACAATAAATAACCGCTGATATCACAATGGCCACTCCGGCTGGCACGCAGGCAAAACAGGTTGCACTATAGAGCATGCGTTGCCCCCCCCCTACCCCCTACCCAACTCGCCACTTTCCCCCTAACCCCCAACAATCATTTATCAGGCCAAGCAAAAAAACAGGCTTCGGCATAGTCATCCGATTGCAGTCTTTTTCCATGCATAGTTCACTTGCCACGCAAGTTCTTGGCCTTAAATCGGCCAATGCATTGGCCATAGTCATGTAGGCAATGCCCCAAACATCCAACAAATGTTTGTGTATGTATGTATGTTTGTATGTACTCGTAGTAGCTTGAGAAATGACTTTCTTCGTCAGAAGAGACCCCAAACAAAATGGGTCGACATCGGCATCATTGACTACCAGCCACAGCCACAGCCACTTACTGTTTTGTATGTTGGACATTTATTTCTTGTTTTTGTTTTATTCTTTGAAAGCTTAAACAACGTGGGCTGCGTTTAAACATTGTTTTTATACCCTATAAACTATTATTATGGAGTATACATAGATTGGGGAAATTATATTAATTATATATGCTCATATAGTTTATTGAAATAGTTGCAGTTCCTAAAAGTAAAAATTTAGCCATCCTCCACCTAATAAAAAGAACAGATTCATGACTGTGTAGATAGTGTAGTAATCAATGAGTAATGATTCTTTTGTTGATGATTTTAGAGGGTATCAAGCAGTGGATGACTAGAATTATTTACAATTCTTTCATTTTCATTGACACTGATTTCTTTTTCATTCTTCTTGGCTACCTTCTGGACAAATAATTTCCATTTTTATGCCCTTTCAAAAAGGTATATTTATTTTTATCAGAGCAAGTCAAGACTTCTATGTACAGACATGTGACCTCAAAAACATATATGTATATATATATTAGTTTAATAGACTTACTGGTAACCAAATTTGATCAAGATCGACCCATTATATCATAAAAATTGCAAAAATTGCATTACATAAGATAAGAAACTATTTTTTACAACCCTTGAAGTCAACAAAAAAAGTCACACACAGACTTGCAAGAGTATACAAACTTCGGCTTAGCCATAGTTATTCCAATTCACAGTCTTTAATGATGGGAATCAACCATAGAATAGAAAAGATTACAAGTTTTTCGTTTTCTGACCGCCTTCAAAGTGAAGAGATAATTTATATTGTTGAACTTTTTGTTTTTTTGGTGTTTTCGTTGCAGCTTATATAAATTTTTTGACTCATTTGCATTATGCAATTTCTTGATTGATATTGATTAAATTATTTTGCATAGGGTTAACCCCAAACATGCAAATTGAGGTAATCATTTCATTATCTCTTTCATCTACTATCATGTATTTTTCGTTCGTTTTTTTTGTGTTTTTTAAAGAAATAATCAAAATTCCAAACACGTAAACCTACACTTAACCCATAAGTAACTTTAGTGGGTGTAAGCGCTAAGTTTTATAGGTCGCTTTTGGGTGCTTTTTGGGTCGCACTTGTCACGTAAATGGCAAATAATTTACATTTCTCTTGATATTTCAGTGCGACATTATTTTGAGAAAGTTATGAACCTTAAAAAAGTTGATGAACGTGTTTCTCAGTTTCAATAAAAACACAAACAACTCAATAACTGCAACAACAAAGCATTCTAAGGGCATTAAACTTGAGCAAAAGAAATTAAATGAAATTCACTTACCTTTATGTCATAAGTCTTAATTAGCAGACTTTTTTGTAGATCAACTTTGGAATAAGGTATAAAAGCAAGAAGTGGCTACAAAATGAGGCATATATGTACATACATACGGCCAAACCGAAGATACTTTACAACTTGTCCCATTGTATGCAGTATTTGGCTCTTTGATGCTCATAAGGTAGTCATGCAATTCTTTTGTTGTGGTTTTTGTGAGCGCGCCTTAATTGAGTCAACGGCAAAGGCAGACCATTGCATCATCATCATTATTACCATCATCAGCATCATGATCATCACTAGTGTGTGCATACATTTGTCTGTTCGTCATCATTGATGGAGGCAGCTTTAACAAATGATGAGCATGAGATGCAAAAACTATTCAGACAATTGACTGACAGCTAGACAAAATTAGCATATTCTTCCCACTCGCATCATGTCTTTCCTCATTTCGGGTAATTTTGGGTGTATCATATCCTGAATATCGTTCTCTTACACGGCCACAATACGTGCAGCTTGTTTCCCAGCAAAAGCCAACAACCTTTTGCCATCATCAATCAATCAATCTGAAAACGCCAACGTCTCAATAGAAAGTGGCTTGTGGTTGCATAGAGGTTGATCGCCGTATCATTGCAACAAGCCGGGAAAATTTGTAATGCAACTTTGCGGTTAACTTACCACTCGAACTCGATGGTCGACTTGGTCGCCAGTAGGTAGTTACAATTTCATGAAACGATCATTTTCATTACGTGACCGTAGAAGGGGCAAAAATTACAACTGATTGATGGAATTAAATCCAACTCCAATTGCCAATCGTCCAAATGATGACGGAAGCTGATATCCAGTCCACCACCAAAAACACCAACAACAACTTTCAGTTTGTTTATTTAGAGGCATTAAAAAAGTGTTGAATTTGATAATAATGATGGCTATGTGTGTAATTCGGTCTCTGTCTGCTAAAGCTGCTCTCGAATTACACTTGTCAATGCCATAATAGGCAGATGGCAGCCCAGTTCAGTTCAAGATAAAATGACAGTATTAAGTAAACATATAAAATATGTTATAATTATAGTTGGTGCCAGTGACATTTGCCAGGTTGATAATAACAAAATATCGGACAATGCCATTTTAAATTTTAATAGATCGTCGAGTCATTCATTTCACGTGTATATAATCTAGTTAGCAATAAGTTTAAAAAATAAAGTCAACGAAATGTATGCGACGAAAAACGTGCGCCCACGTAGCAGCCTCTCGACAGACGACAATCATCGGATCAAGGAAACACATCGAAAGGCACATAAAACGCCAAGCAACACAATCCTTACACTAGTCGCCTTCTGTGTGTTCTTGTTGGTACTCTGCGGATTCCTATTAGGGGCCCTCGTCTATGTGGGTAAAAACATAGCTGATGAACATCAAAAGCAACACTCAAACAGCAGTCAAGCGAGCCTGGAAGGCAATATACGCACCATATATGTGGATCGTGATCAATTGTTGTCCACCAAGCCAATATTGAGCGTGTCTGCAGGTTTGTGGAATATTTAAAAAATATATGGAACAATTGAGAAAAGCTAATAGATATAAAATTGCGTTCTTGTGCTACAAATAATTTGTAGTTGTAATTGTAAAAGAATTGATAAAATTAAAATATGGCGGGCTAGTCTATCGTAACCATAATCGATACGCAGCAACAGCGATAGATATTTATTGATATCGACACATCGTACAGCGAATTCGATGTGACTGGGCGACATGCAGTGCCGCCAATTTAGCTATTTTTCCACTAGATCTAGTGGGTTGCAACAAGGAAATGTGGGATAAATTGTGAAATAATTTACAATCAAAAACCGGGTGGTATATGCATGCAAGACCCTGCATTTAAAGATTGACTGACTTTAAATGCAGCTGATGCGGGCAAATGTTATTGCACATACTGACATGGTCCAACGCAGAGGGTTTTTAGTTAAATGAATATTGTTAAAACGAAGCAAAGAAATAGGTACGGCTAATACAACTTTGAACGTCATTTTACATATAAGGAAAAGCTTTTGTAAAGCTAATATTTTACAAAATTGTTAATTACAAGATAAATGCTGCCACAATTACAAATTACCAACATCATGTTCGAGAAAGATGGGGACCAATGAAACCTACATAAATCAAGATGATGAAGATAAAGTCATTAATGAAATCATCCAAAATATTGAAATAAACCAAAAAAAAACAAATACATATTTTCTTTTTTTGAAGAATACATATTTTGAAGAAATATTTCTAGCTATTTCTAGCTTTTTTCAAAGGCTGATTTAGCGTTTTGATGCAACGAAATGTTGGCAGCACTGGCGACATGTTTTTGTTGCATTCGACAAAAAGCTGGGCGAATTCGATTTGTTTTTGTTTTCGGCGAATAATACAGATATAGATTAGTTAATATTTATTTTTTTTTACTTATGAACTGCCTATCGACCACCCACAACGCCAGATAATCGCTCTTTCACTACACAAGTGCCTGCCACAAGTAAATTCCGCAACGTCATGGCCACCATTTCACCTGCCATAAAAGCCGCCAGCAAAGTATTGCAAAAATTGACATACCGCCTACCCAAGGAACTGAAGCCGCTGAAATATGACCTACATCTGCGTCCTGATCTCAATAAAAAGAACTACACAGGCAAAATTAGCATCCATCTGCAGGTGCTGGAGCCAATTGCCTATATACCCGTTCACTCTAAGCATCAAAATGTGAGCACTATTGATCTCCAGCAATTGGACGATTCGGGAGCACCACTGAAAACAATAGTACCATCTCTGACATTCGCATATCCAGACTATGAGTACTGGGTAACCGAATTCGAGCAACCTCTGGCTGTGGGCAACTATAGTCTGAATTTGAATTTCAATGGTTCTCTGACGGATCGCATTACCGGCTCCTATCAAAGCTCTTACTGGGACAAGCTGCACAATCGCACCAGGTAGTGACGATACTACTAACAACCCAATGCATGCATTTGAATGACTAACCCTAGTTAAGATTAAATTTTTATAGCATTTCTAATGTTTTTGATTCCCATTTTGCTTTAAAGACAACTGGTTACCACTAAATTCGAGCCCACATATTCCCGTTCCGCCTACCCATGTTTCGATGAGCCGTCGATGAAGGCTCAATTCACCATCACCGTGGCCAGGCCAAGTGGAACTGTATTCAATGTTATATCCAATATGCCTGTTGCTAGCGAGTACATCGAAGGTGATCTGACTGAGGTGAACTTCCAAGAGACTCTTCCCATGAGTACCTATTTGGTGGCATTTGTTGTATCAGACTTTGACTACACGAACACCACCGTTGAAGGTACTTCTATTGAAGTGCGTGTCTATGCTCCACCTGCCCAAGTTGAGAAGACTCAATATGCTCTGGAAACGGGTGCTGGTATCCTTGCCCACTACATTGATTACTTTGGTACTTCTTACCCACTGCCAAAATTGGATATGGTGGCCATTCCCGACTTCGTCTCTGGTGCCATGGAGAATTGGGGTATAGTGACATTCAGGGAAACAGCTTTGCTCTGGGACGAGAATACCAGTTCTAGTGTAAACAAGCAGCGTGTCGCTGTTGTAATTGCCCACGAGTTGGCCCATCAATGGTTTGGAAACTTGGGTAAGAAGAGGATGTAACTTAATTTATTGTATTATCTGTACAACAATTTTTTCCCATTTTAGTTACCATGAAATGGTGGAATGATCTGTGGCTAAATGAAGGATTTGCCAGCTTCATTGAATACAAGGGAGTCCATCACATGCATCCCGAATGGGACATGCACAACCAATTCGTCATTGAGGAGATGCATTC
This sequence comes from Drosophila willistoni, assembly GCF_018902025.1. Lineage (NCBI taxonomy): Eukaryota > Metazoa > Arthropoda > Insecta > Diptera > Drosophilidae > Drosophila > Drosophila willistoni. The sequence goes on from NC_061086.1 coordinate 6,321,456, forward strand.
GGTGATGGACTTGGATGCAACTACAGCCTCGCATCCAATAGTCAAAGATGTCAATACACCTTCCGAAATTACGGAATACTTCGATTCCATTACCTACTCGAAGGGAGCATGTGTGATGAGAATGTGTGAGAATTTGGTGGGCGAAGAAAAACTTAAAAACGCCACTTCACGTTATCTCAGCCGTCACATGTACAACAGCGCCACCACCGAGGATTATTTCACTGCTATTGAGGAGGAAGATGGTTTGGACTTTGATGTCAAGTGAGTGGTTAGCAAAATACCTTCTTTCCCGGACATATTTAACTATTATTTAATTTACTTCTTCAATAGACTTATCATGCAAACTTGGACTGAGCAAATGGGTTACCCTGTGGTTGAAGTGACAAAGGAGGGCAACAACTACAAGTTGACCCAAAAACGATTCCTGGCCAATCAAGATGATTATGATGCTGAGGTGGAGGCATCTTCCTTCAAGTAAGTTTTCCTACCTGCACACATATATTAATGGATTAACATATTTTTTCTTATAAACTTCTTTAAGCTATCGTTGGTCCATCCCCATCACGTACACAAGCAGTCTTAGTAGCACAGTACAGAGCACGATTTTCAATTATAATGACAATGAGATCACTATTTCTTTTGTCGGTGCAACAAGTTGGATTAAATTTAACAAGGATCAAGTGGGCTTTTATCGAGTCAACTATCCTGCTGAACAATGGACTGCATTGACAAATGCAATTAAGGCATCGCGCGAAACTTTCAGCACTGCAGACCGTGCCCATCTTCTGAACGACGCCAGCTCGTTGGCCGATGCCGGACAGCTGAGTTTCTCCCTGGCACTTGATCTGACCACGTACTTGGAGAGTGAGCAGGACTATGTACCCTGGAGTGTGGGCACAACTTGGATAACTGGATTGAGAAACCGTCTCTATTATACCGATTTATTCAGCAATTACACAACCTATGCTCGCAAGCTTCTAACACCCATTGCGGAACAGCTTACATTCACTGTGGGCACAGCGCATCTGGAGAAGTATGTGTTTTACTCCTCCATAGAGTATCATTTGATTAACCTATATTTTTCCTCACTTCAGTCGGCTGCGTATCAAGATTCTTACTGCTGCCTGTGGGGTAGGACACGAGAGCTCCTTGCAACAAGCGGCTACGCTGTTTAACCAATGGCTAGCCAGTCCAGCTACTCGTCCCAATCCAGACATTCGCGACGTTGTCTATTACTATGGCTTGCAGCAGGTAAATACTGAAGCCGCATGGGATCAAGTCTATCAGCTATATCAGGACGAAACCGATGCTCAAGAGAAACTTAAGTTGATGAATGCCTTGGCCGCTGTCAAGGTGCCATGGTTACTGCAGCGTTATATTAACTTGGCTTGGAATGAGAATATTGTACGTCGTCAGGATTACTTTACGCTGCTTGGATACATTTCAACCAACCCTGTGGGACAAAGTCTGGTTTGGGACTATGTGCGGGAGAAGTGGGAGCAATTAGTCGATCGCTTCGGCATTACCGAACGCACCTTGGGACGCATTATTCCAACAATTACAGCGCGTTTCAACACACAAACTAAGCTCGAGGAAATGCAACATTTCTTTGAGAAGTATCCAGAGGCTGGCGCAGGAACTGCGGCTCGGCAAGAAGCTCTGGAGAAGGTCAAAGCCAACATTAAATGGCTGGAACTGAATAAGGCTCAGGTCGGCGAATGGTTGGCCAACTATGTTGCCGAATCGAGCGTCACCAATAGCATCAAGTGATTTTATGTCACCTTGTAAAATAAACAAACAATGTGTAAAATATTACCAATGGATTCTAAAATAGTCGTAGCTAGTAAATGCAAACCAAATGCATTTCAAATGTGAATGAAAACTTGTGAATACGTAATGAACAATACCACAAAAGTTTGTTTTTATTTATATTTCTACAACATATTTGAATGAATGGCGCGCTTTATGTTGTGTTTATTTTGGGACAGATATCAATTTTTATCGTTATTACAATCCTGTTTAAATCAATTAATGTAAAGTTATATTCATGGATGTTTTTATGGGATTTACTTTGACGATGGACGAAGCTAATGAAACGGCGTAGAAATATATTGCGCCATCATAAACACATGTATAGAAAGTTAATTGTAGATACAAAACCACGAATGTTGATTTAGTTGACAAAGATATTGGCCTATGTATATTTAGCCTATTTCCAGCATTTTGCTGGCAGTAAAATTTCCAAGAATGTCCTCCCAAGTGTATCCTAAACTCACATTCGCACATAAAATTCGATTTGGTTGCGAAAACTTTGGCTTTTATTTCAAATCGAGAGTTTTCAATTCAAATAAACAATAGACCTATGTATGTATGTCTTTTATTTATTTGTTTATTATCTCGACCCTGACCGAACATTCAGCAAACATGAGCCAAAAGGGACATTTCGTGGCATACTTCTGGGCTGCTGTACCGGAAAACGGAAACGACTAAGAACGCACCACTGCCAGTGTTTGTTTAATTTCGTTTGTGTGTGCTTTTATGGCCACACCAAATTTGATATGCCTCCCCACAAAAAAGACATCAAAAATTTGTTGTTTACTTGTGGACAATTCCTTGGCCCAGGGTCAAACTCAATGGCGTCAGCAGGATATTGCGTGAAGAAATTGTTTACGACTTCAATTGATAACATTGACTAACTGATTATGATGCCGACTTTATACATATATCTATGTACTTGTACAGTAACTGAAAGTACAGCCTGCGCCTAAAAGGCAATCTCAATCATTTAAATGGATGGTCAAAAAGATGAAACAAAAATTGATGACGCCACATACATACATGGAAAATTCGATAAAGAGAGAACGCATAAATTTCGTTTTAGCTTGGTGAGTTATCACCGCCATTCGAATTCACCAAGGAAATGACAATATTTTGCAGCATCAATAGCAATTCAACATTGTATTGGGACTTCAATAATCTGTCTCTACCAGAACAGCAATTTATTTCATATCCTGAACATTTCGATTTGATTCACTGCATCAACCAAAAAAAAAAAACACACACACACACAAAATAACATTTACATTACATTTGGATGTTGTTTAAACTCGAATTTCCACAATTTATCTTGAAACTTTTGTTGGTCTTTAAGCCAAAGTCAAGGTCAGTTATTTTGTCTCGGCCAGACAAAAGCTTTAACTATTAATGTATCGTACGGCAAACAATTTCAGCAAGATAATGAACATCAAACGGAGAAGCAAGAAGGTGGCCAAGTTCTGTATCGTAACAGCTGCAGGCGTTTAAATTGGCCAATAACAGGCAACAGCAATGATGATGATAATAATGAGAAACAGTTGAATTCTAGTTCCCCAAATGCAATTGGTCTCATTTGGTTGTCTGCTTTTGGCCCTCCTGTGTGCCATAAAGTTGCCTACACTCATCCAAAAATAGTTGGCCCAGGGCCAGGAAAACTTATTGCGCCTTGTCTGCCATCAGGGCTGGACTAATGCATACGAAGGCATCAGGCTGAAAACATGTAACACACAGAACTTCTGATTTTGCAGTGTAAATAACCTTAGTGTCACCTTAGTATATGTCTGACTAACTACTCTCTTCATGAACCTTTTCGTGTTCTTGGCCAATCTTTTAACAAGCTTTCTCACCTAATTTCTCCTCAATAATAATATTCTGGACTTGGATTGGCTGCAACTCATCCCTGACCACATTGGCTGTGAATCGGGGCAGAGCTGGCAAAAAAAAAAAAAAAAAAAAAAAGACTTCTTTAGAAAATAGCTTCAAAAAAATTACTTTATGGCTAAGTGTAATCATATATACTTTTTTAGAGGGTTCTAAAATAGAAATGTTTAAGATAACAACTGATGATAGAAGTTTGAAATAATGTTTAAAAGTCATCATACTGTGTATTTGCTGTATTGTCTTTGTCTTTGTCCATTGCTGTCTACATTCTCAAACATAATCTTAGAAAATCATTTAAAATTTGAAATGAAAAACAATAAAACTGACTAAATTGTTGCCATTTGCCCCAACACTTGTGTATGTACATAAAAGTGCTTTAATGGCTAAAGAAGTAATCAATTTCATCACATATCGGTGTGAGCAATCATCATTGTAAAGTTCAGACTACATAGAAATATTCCTTCCAATTAACATTTACAGCCTTAACATTTCATTGGTTCGCACTGATTTTGCGAGACAATTGAAGATACTGGCAAGAAATAATGTTGTAATTCTAATATGCCATCTGTCTACGGCTAGTTTAGCTTCGGCGTGTCAATAAAAAATAATTGCGCCTACTGTAAAGACAAAACGCCAGCAACAGAAATGACCATAAAAGTCTAGTGTCTGACATTTTGACTGCCAATCTGGTCAAAAGATCTCACTCATACGCCCGGTTGTCACGTTCAAGTACTGACTTCTTGCCATCACCCTCACACATACGCACACACACAAAGAGGCAAATATCTGTATAGATAACTAAGTGGAACTGAATGAGAACATTTATGCCTGTATGCTGACCCCTTGTATACTACACAAATGAAATGAAATCTGTGAATGTGAACGCGTCTGAATCCTGTGCGGTGTAAATGCCATTTTTATGGTGAGAAACCTGTTGAGCCGTAAATGTAATGTGCGTAACAACAATGAAAATAAATTAATTGATAAACCTGACGAAATTACTTCATTAGCTGCTAATTGAATTGCCATGACTCTAAACTGTAGGCGTCCCCCAAACGAATGCTTTCATCCGTTTGACAGTCACTCGGGGGCACTCGAAATGATTAATATTTTGGCAAAGCCCAGGGTAGATAAATGGCTAAGGCAGATGCCTCTGAGCAATATTCCCCCGTTGACAAAACGAAGCCAAAAACGAAAGTGTGGGCGTACTTACTGTTTTAGTTGTCCTTTATTAATGTTATGTTAATATTCCGACAGAGCCTCCAGGCCGAATCCTCAAACCCAACCATTAATCTCAATTTGGGGGTAAATATTCAATCAAGCAGAGAGCGAGCCTGATGAGAGAGCGGCTTTGTAATTAAAGACACATTAAGGGCTCGTAAAAATTAAATTGCCACTTGCCTGGCCAGATGGCAATGGCAAGAGCACTGGTGGGACACCAGCAACTATAGCTCTTGGATCTAGTGCTCAATTAGTGGCATTTATATACTCGTCGCATATTTCATTGAGTGACATTAAAGTCAAAGCACTTTAATTTATCATACTTAGGTATAGGAAATTGCTAATTCGATTTTGCATCAGTTAGAAGTTATATTAATTAAGCATTAATGGAAAACACTAAAGGGTATATTACATTGTTGTATCACGTGACAATATCCATGACTGTTCGATATTTCGACTGGAAAACTCAGCTATGTTAATTGCTCTTTAAGAAAAATCTTGAAAAAGTGAAAGAAAACATCAAGTAAATAAAAAAATGCTTAGTGATTTGTTTATTTCAATTCTGTTTTTGCGTGCTTTCTTTTAAACATAAACAATTTACTCATTTTTTTGTGAATGGCGTTCTATTTTTATAACAGGAATTCGTTTAAGTAAAATTCATCAGAACTCAGAAGTGAATAAAAAGAAATATTTTATTAAAATCATACACATTATTTTGTTACGCTGAAGAGTAATTTGAATGGCTAAATAAATATTTGTTGAAATAGTTCAACATATTATTTGCTTATGAAAATTGAATATGTTCATGTAGAATTCAAAATCATTGCCTATTAATTGAGTTTTCCACCATAACTGTTACATTTATGTGCATTTTAGCCACGTGACTAGATTTACATATACATACATATGTATGGGTGAAGATGTGATGCCGTGATGTTAGCCAGATTGATGAAGTTGAGCGTGAAAGTGCATAAAATCGTATAAAACTGTTTTTGGCTTTGGCGTTGTGGGTACTAAAATTGTTGCCAAAGAAGTGTAATAAAAAACATTTAATAGCTCGACTGTCTGCAATTAAAAGCCACACACGAGGCCGCCATACATGGCGTATACACAATGTGAGTGAACTCCAAGAGTCAGACGCTTAATAATTTGCGGCTTTAAAATGCATTCCAAGTGTTTTAATTAAACTCTTTAATTAGGCCCAAAATTAATAATTATTTTCAATAGACAAAAATTAATAATTCTGTTGCAATTATTTTTAGATACTCATAGCTGTTAGATTATTCTTTGGTATTAAAGCAAAGAGCTGGATCAACTTAGGGCTTGAAAACTTATATAAAACGTAAATCAAATACTTAAATTGGCAAAAAATGTGTGTGCCTCATGTAACTAAACGAGAAGGACACCTTATGTAACACATTTACATATGTACATACAATCAAGCTAAGCCCAAACTTGGGCATTTGATTTATGACCATTTGCTTTTCGTTTAATGTCATAAATTTATACCCGAAATTCACAAAAACACACACAATGAGGCAAGTGACAAATGGAGCAAAGATTTTTTTGTTGGTATTTGAAAATGTTAAAATAATTGCCGATTGTTTGCCCTTTTCGTTGTGTTAACGCCTAAGTCTTAGCATATAGCGTTTGGTAAATAATCGTGAAACTATTAACTTGGACTTTGTGTTCGTCAAGCGAGAGCAATTTCCGTTAGTTCGATTCTCTTTTTGCTCGGCACTTTATCGTTTGCTTAGTGCCATTCGCTGTTGCAATAAGCATTTGTCTTTCTAGTCCTTGCCGCAGAGCTGTGGCATGTGGCAGATATACATAGTTTCTGTTTCAGTTGCCCGATAAGCCCGTTTTGTTGCAAAAAGTTTCAGTCGATTGGGCAGAAGGCTTGGAGTGGGGTTTGTGCCAATTTACATTGATTTAAATTTATATCCAAACAAATTGTTTGGGTCTTTTCGCACGAAACTTCTTGAACACACAGTTTGTTGCATTTTAATTAGAAATTACGATGCACAACGGAAAGTGTTAAACTAATTCTTGCCAGGCATTGATAATAAATAACATTCATAAATTATAGATCAAGCCACACCCAGATTGGCCTGGTTGACATTTTCTGGCCGAGTGCCTGACATATGCGGTTGTCCGGTTTGCACGTTCACAGATTTATTTCATTAACATTTTACAAAATGCTTCATTTTTAATGAACTGCTAAACCCCACCAACCCTCCAGTCACTCTCATTCATAAATAAATCTGCACGCATCGTCCTACTCATACACACATAATTGCTGGCCATGCCAATTGCGTCGCAGTCACATAAATCTTATTTACTTGGAATAGCAAAAAGAACATGTAATTACAATATGAAAATTCTCATACGAAGTGCGTTTTTAATATGCAAATTAAAATGTTTGCCATTTTGTCCGATGGCCACACTTTGATCACTGGGGCGTCGCGACGCGTCAAAGTAAAACGCCGCCTCTCCCCCCAGTCGCCTACCTCTTCGACATTCACCGCCACAATGAATCATATTTTTATTGACGAATGAGGTATTTGACTCCGGCAATGGCCGTGTTGCGACAACAAAACATCACAAAACATGCGTATAAATATAGAAATGCATAAAAAAAAAAAAATTAAGAACTCAAGTAGACTGTGGTGATACCTAGCAGAGGTCTTCATGTATGTATTTCTTGAGGGTTTCTATTGTTTTTATAATTCAGTGTTGTGTTAAAGTCTCCCAATTCCCCCATGTAACGTCTTCTTCATCATCGAGTGGATCATCCTGAGGGTTTCTATTGTTTTTATAGTTCAAAGTGTTGTGTTAAAGTCTCCCAATTACCTCTCATATCGTCTTCTTCATCTTAGAATGCATCATCTTCTCCATTGTCCCTCGCCGTCATTTTATCCATCTTGGGGTGCATCATGGATGCCAAAATGTGCACGTACTTCTTCTGTAGTCTCACATGCGCGTATTTCATCGGCCAAACGGCGAGTGGTGGCCTCCAAAAGAGAACGAATCTTCAATCTATGGCCAGCTAATGTCAATTTAAGCAACATGTTTTGGTTCACACTGTATGCCTGAAGAAAGCCGTTGAACATATAACGAGATGTCTCCACATCCATTAAGGTAGAGCCCAGATTGTGCATTAGAGCGCACCACTTCATTACCAATTCAAAAGTGCTCGAATCGGTATCCACTAATGGTATTACACTCGGACTACTAGAGGCTGCCATCTTTTCTTTTATAGTATCCATTTGCTCAGTAAGAACGCGCTTAATGTAGTAGACATCACCATTGCAAGTGCTTATTGATATTTCGTCATTCTGTGGAGAAACAATTGATATCAACATCTTGCAAATATATTGTACAAACTTTTTTCAATATATTTTTAAACTAATTTTCTAGTCTTTTTCGTTAGCAGTCTAAATGGAAAGTGAATATCAAAATCCGAACGAAAACGGAAGTAAACGAGAAGAAAAAGCGTGGCCTACTGTTCGATTACACATTAAAGTGACTTACTCCACTGTGATTTCACTTAAAAGTGATCTGAAGGCATGTGCCGATGTTTTATAAAAACCATAATCCTTAGCCTGCTTATTCCCAACTTAAAAAATTTTCCAAAATTTTCAAAAAACTTTTAGTTTTTATTATTTGTTAAATTCTATGACAATCGATTAAAAACTCACGAGAAGTACAGTGTTTTCTCTTTTTTCTTGGAATTGTACAACACTGTGATGATCACACCTAGTTTGTGTCTCTTTTAAATAGCATGTGCTTCCGTTTTCCTTTACAAAATAAAATCAAGCCAGCTTAAGAGGGCAAATGGTGATATTTTCCCTTTTAAAAGCATTGACTTAACAACTTGTTTTCCGCGTCACCGTAAATAACATGGCATTTTGTTGCTGTCGTTTTCTCAACCCACGACACTGCTCGGAAAATTCAATCAAAATATTATTGTACGGCGTACAAATGAGAAACATCAACGAAGCCGTCATTCATACATATGGATGTTTGTTGATGAAAAGACGGTGAGGGGGTGGAACGGCCTGTTGCCGCACACAATACTCGGTATTCAATGCCCCACAAGTCATATAAATGAGCTGCAAGAATGCTCTGACGCCGATGTTTTTCATGGCTTGTTTACAATTAATTAGGATTGTGTTATGTCGCCATTTGATTCAATCATTGCTTGGTTTTGGCTCTTTGTGTAAATGCATCTGTTCATCGTTTTCAATATTCTGGCCATAAATTTGCGGTCTTGTTTCGTTGGTGTATGATTAAAATTGGTCTTAAATCGTTTTCTGATCTTAAAGTTGAATGTGCCAAAGTTTTTCCTCATTTTATCTCGTTTTTAATTAATTAATTATTAACTTTGTGATTTTTTTTAAATTGCTAATTTGCCATTCTGATGAGTGCTAACTTTTCTACTCTTCATCGTTGTTGTTATCAGATTGTTTTTATGAGGATTGCTTTGATTTAAAATGCTTTAAAACTTGTTCTTGTTAATAGCTATTAGGAATTGCAACAAGTTTCTCAAAAATCTCAAAATCCTCATTTCAATGTACAAATTTAAATCATTTTTTTAACATTTCCTCTTTAAACAGTTTTCATTTGATTTCTCTTCGACTATTTGGATGAACTTTTTTGCTCACTGCTTTAAGTGGTTTAACTTGTGGCTGAATATGTTAAAAGTCAATAAAATATATTTATATTGGATATATATATGCGCTGTAAATGTATTTGAACAAAAGCTCATGCCAATCATTGAGTTAATTTGCCATTCATTGGAATTCATTTGAAATATTTTCGTTTTTGTTAAAAATCAGAGAAGCATTTTAACATCTCAATGAGATTTGCCTGACACTTATGAAAAATTCAGTGGAAAATTTTGCCAATTTAAGAGACTATTATCGGTCACTAGTCAACTAAAATCTTAACATCGACATACATCTAATAATTTCAATAAGCTATTAGTATGAGAGAAAATTCGTCGATGGGTCTTTATTTTCTTGTTATTCCCTAATATCCTTAGACGGACCTCTTAGCATTTTTATAGAATTGATTGTAGACGCATGGTCTCCTGAGCATTAAAAGACCAAAATACACTGTGGTGTATTCATAAGTAGGAACCTAAATGCATATGTATCATTTGAGTAGTCGGCGCTTCTTGTTTCCTAATTCTTTTATTTCTGGTCTGAAATTGTCTTGCGTACAATTTAGCAATTGAATTGCCATTTCGGTTGGCATTTAGGCAATGTAACTTGTTGTTTCTAACAAATACTTGTTCCTGCCCAACCCTATCGAATTTCATTTTATGACAAACACTCCCATGGGCCACTAACAACGTGCCAAATGCCAAAAATCACACAGAGAACAAGTGGCCAAAGAAAAGGCGAACAACAAAAGTAATCCGAACCATGCAAAAAGTAAATATAAAGTAAATGTAGAGAGTCATGGATATAAGCTAAAGATTTGATGTTTAAGCATAAATCCCAAAAACCCAACAACCATTCGTACGTGCCGTGTTAACTGAAAGAGTCTTGTTGAATGCTGCACAATGGGATAGTTATCTTAAATCCATTAAATAAATTTCCAATTAGACTCGCTTTGAGTCTAACTAATTAATCGAGATTCTTTAACGAAAGACTTTGAATTTCTTTTTGAGAAATAAATGGGCGAAATGGTTTTGTTTACTAGACAATAAACATTTTGTATTTTGAAGTCATTAATATTTTGTATTTAAAATAAAGCTTTTCGCTTTCTTCCCACTGTGATTCTGGGCGTTTGGGTGGGTTGCTTGGTTCGTTGCCTTAGTACATGTACATACATAGATTGAAACATCAAGAGCCATGTGTCTAGGGCCTTTTTGAGGATAAAATGGAATGTCAAATGCACTGCCACAACATGTTTGGCATAATATATCCGTTAATATTTCCATGTATGTGCCTACCTATAGCGATATTTGTTTACAAAAAAAGGTTAATCGATTTCTAGCTACTCGAACTTTATTTCCATGGCAATTGTTTATTATGCGTGATTCATAGTAATTGTTTGTTTGATGTGCAATTAAAAAATGTATAAATATTTTCATGGAGTGTTTAAGGTCACTAACGTTTAATTCATTCATGGCTTATAAATTATTTCAATTTGCAGTTCAGATGCGAATGGGCATAAATTTATGGCATTTATCAGAGGCCTGAAGCTGCGAAAAGTAGGCAACAATATTTTACGGCTTAATTGCCGCTCAGCCCACGCACAAAATGTCCATACAGATACACATACACACACACACACACTCATTCATATACACGCCCTCGTCATACACAGTCCATATAGTATATAGATATCGCACATCGTCCATTTTGTCATTTGAATTGCAAACATGGCTCATACATATAAATGAAATTGAGAGTTTATTGCATAGACACAGAAACAGGCTTGGCTTTATTATTTCCCGTTCTACCCGTAGTTATTGTTGTCCCCAAATGTTTTGGGTGTACGCGTGTGTGTGTGTAAAAACAAAGACGTATTAGTGAATTTAAAATAAGAAAAAAAGGCTTCTTTTAGTCAGACATAAATTGAATGATTCAATTGCCTTTAGTCTGCCCCATCGAGACAAGTTGAACGGATGACAAAGTGATAGTAAATTCCCTGAAACGAAAGACAGTTAAATTTATTGTGCGGTTGTCAAGTATCCGCCCCATACCTAAATATGTATGTAGATACATATTGACGTGTGTGTTTGTTGTGCCTTTGTCATCAACGCATAAAAATGATGAAGTTCATCGAAACTATTTGACAGCATTTGACTTTTATGTCACATAAATGGTTAACCATCGCATAGAGAGGTCTCAGCGGTCTCAGTTAACAAAGTTTGAAGACAAAAAGTCATCACGGTCGCCGGATATACTATAAACGCGCTATACGTGTATACGGGTATCTGATTAGCATCTTGAATTGGGCATTAAAAAGTTAACAAGATTCGTTCCATATCATATGTCGGGAATACATATTAAGAGTTTTTGTTTTGTTTATGTAGATTCACGTAGTATATTAATATGTTTAAATTAGTATTGGAAACAATTTAATCATCAAACTATGAGGAGTTAATAAAAGCTTTGAAGAGTAGGTGGCTAAGATTCGTAAATTCCGTAAACAAAAGTTTCATTCATTCTTAGTGTGACATATTAAATTATTTCTTTAGACAAAATGTAGTTCAGATAGAAGCCAAATTTAAAAATTTAATAAATTTATAATACTTATATTTATATCGCATTTTTTTAGTCAATTTCAAATAGGACTGACAAACTTGGAGAAATTTAATTGTAGCATGAACTAATTATTGACATTAGTTGGCAATTTAGAATTTTAACATTTTGAAAATGTTAATAGTTAAGATTAGAAATAAAAAATCAAACTGGTTTCATTTGCATATATATATTGAACAATTTGTATACCCTTTCCAAATTGGCCTAGTAGTTTTATTAAGAAGTGTGTCACCAGTCAAAGTAATATTGTCATTTTTGTCCATATAAATAGACCGAAAACTTATCTATTTGTTTGTATATTTCTAGTTTTTAGTATTTGTAGATATTAGGGTATAGATTTGTTTTACAACAAACTAGAAAGGATTTGCGTCAAAAACAGATGACTGTAGTTTTATTTGTAAATAAGTTTTGTTAAACAAAAGATCTAGTTACTTACTTGTAGGGTATACAAACTTTGGCGCAAAGGAATTTAGTCAAACTCTTTGTTTTTTTACGGTTGCGACTCCCATTTTGAGTGTGAAGGCTAAAAATGGCAAAATTAATTTTGATTTTAACATATATTAACTATTTAATAGAAACCAACTGCCGACAATACATATTTTTGTGGTTTTAATTATGTTGCCACATTGTTTTTGAAGAGGCGTGTGTGTTTAGTGGCACTTGAATGAATTAAAATACATTTATTTTAGCCAACAGATGGTGAGCCAACAAATTTTGGTCCACATGCTTAATCTGTGGAATGTTAAATGAAAATTAAAAGCATCTAAACCGAGTACATGGGCGTGTAATTAGTCAAGGCCATGTTGCTCGTAAATCATGCGGCACAGTTGCCACACATCCTTGCCAGAATCCGTTCTCGTATAGTGCACCATTAGCTGGAAATAGTATGAGTTTGTTTTTTTTTTTAGTTATTTTTCAGTTTGGCGTCTAGACCAAGCGCGAATTTATGCTCTCGATAGACATCTTAATTGCAAGGGATTATGATGTAGATGACACTTGAGCGTGTTGGCAAGCCGAGGCACGCGCTTTAAATGGCCAGTCATTAGCCAGACGCGCCTTGAACTCGTAAATTAAAAAAAAAAACTAAACCTAGAGAAATTCACAAAAATGTCACAGAATGCATTGCCGCAACTTTATTGAGATAGATTCAAGAGAGGCGATGTTTCTAGTTTTAAATTAGAATGGAACTATTACAATTATTGCTATGACTAAGGGCTAAGCGAAATGGTAGCGACAACCATTGACCAAAACTTGGAATAATTGGCTAAAAGTAGCTAGCAAGTAAGAGAGAGGGAGAGACATAATTGCTGCTACTGCTCATATCACAGTTGTGTGGCATTGGAATTGAAAGTGTCTGTAACTCGAAGGGGCACTCAGTAAGTGCCACACTCAGTTGCCACTTTATTGTTGATGCCCGCGTTTGAGTTGGCTGTTTCGTTTGTTGTTGTTGTTGTTGTTGTTCCTGTTGTTGTTGTTGGCTGCTGTTGATGTTGCTGCTGCTGCTGCGGCTTGTGGCTGCCTTTGCGCCTGGCAGGCCAATTGAGTTTGACCCTGAGAGTCTTGAAAGTGTTGGAGGTTTTAAGACTTTTTGCCTTTGCCTTACGCACTCTGCCATTTGCCTCATCCGCAATGCCACCGATAACACCCGCGCCACCGCACCCGCCCCCTTTGGCTGCAGCATCTCCAGTTGCCTTGACTGAACCGCTTGGCTGTGGATGGCGCGTGATGCGGGTTAGTTTAAGGCGTGAACGCGATACACCCGCCACATCAACACCCACCGATTGACAGCTTAGCTCATCAATGGAACCCATGACAAGCGGATGTTGATGCTGTCGCCCAGCTAGCTCATATTGTTCCACCGGCCAGGGGATATCCCCCTCAAGGAGCGAGTGAGCATCCCCCACAGACGACAATTGGGATATCTGTGTTTGCAATTGTCGATGTGGCCGATTCGGTTGACCTCCAAAAAGATCCTGCCTGCTGCGATTTTGTGCACCCTGTGTACTGTCCATCGAAATCCTATGCACTCTTTGCGAATTGCCACTGTTGCTACTGTTGCCATTCAGATTGGTTGTTGTCGTTGTAGTTGTCATTGTGGTCCGTACGCTATCCTGTGGGAAAATTGGAAAACCTCTTTGTTAAAAACTAAGTCAAACAAAGCCGTATTTCGTCTCACCGTTGTGCGAAGAGAACCCGTTTGATTGCGTCGCAGTGCGCTGTAGATATGAGGTCGTCCTTGGCCCTGCGTCTTGCTCGAAATGTGAAAATGACGAGCTAAAGTAACCTACAAAAAAAGGGGCCAAATTAATCAGTGTGGAGTGCTTCCAATAAATCCAAATTACCTTAAAGGCCTCGCGAAATTTGTGGCTCATTATATTGTACAGAAGCGGATTGATGCACGTGGATAGAAAGTACAACACACCGGATGTATAGTTAAGGATGTTGAAGACATCGTTAAACCACTTGGACTCAATGCCCGAAGTAGAACCATAAACTGCCATCAAACGCTGTGCATGAAAGGGTGCCCAGCAGATAAAGAAAGCCACTGCCACAGCCACTGCAACAATGAGGAGTACAACATTTTTATTACTAAGTAGCAGCCACCAAAGAACATGGAACTTACCCAACATGCGGATGACACGAGTCTGGGCACTGATTCCACGATTCACATCATAGCAACGACGTGGCAGTGCCTGGAGCAAACGACTACGCTTCAACTTTACCCCAATGAGGACATAAAGGACACAAATGGCAGTCATGGGGCCGCCAAAGAACAGAAATCCGGAAACAGCAAACACATGAGCAAAGAAATCATTTTTCATCTACCGGAAAGTGCAAGTATATATATGTAGATACAAACATATGTATATTTGTGTAGGACGTTAGTCAATCCACTTGTCAAACTTGTTAACTTGTTCAATCAATACTAAATTGGCATTAAAATGGCATTAGCCACACATGTTGAAGCATTTGTTAAAGTGAATCTACTCTCACATCAATATAAATCAAATTCTGCAACATGTTTAGTCTTTCTCTCACTCATTGTGAGAAAATAATTAATATAGATTTAAATACTTATTGGCGAATTAAAACTACTCTGCCGAATTAAAACTACGCCATGGCAAAGTTAACTCAATGCAAAAATAAAACTTTTACTTTGTGAAACTTGAGCACTTACAGTGCATGAGGAGTCCGCACCAATTCCCTGGACCACTGAGAATTGTATTGCTTGGGGCAGGGCCAGTAATAGAGCTGCAATCCAAATGGCAAAAATGAACTTCACAGCACGCGATAACTTTGACATGGTGTGTTGCCTGTGCATGAGGATGAAACCGTAGATGCTAGAATACATTTTCCATTCATTTTCCACTTACCTGAATGGATGACAAATGGCAATGTAACGTTCGACTGTAAACGCTGTTATAGTCAGCACAGTGGCATTGGCTGCTGTCTCGGAGAGGACACTCTCCAGTATGCATATGGTATCGGTGAAGGGATAATTGTCGGGATGCCAGAGATTATATAGATCCTGTGGCATACCTGCCATGTGAAAAAAAAAGAAATGTTTCATAACAATGGAACAAACTTAAAGGCAATTGCAATTTTTTGCCCACCTGAACACAAGAGGATCAAGTCGGAGATGGCCAAATTAAAGAGATAGAAATTTGTTGCCGTGTGCATAAAATTGTTACGTGAGATCACAATGCAGGTAATTAGGTTACCCAATATACCAGCCACAAAGATGAGGCCATAGCCCACACTCAACGTGGTCAGCAGTCCCATGGGTGTGCGTGTGGACATTGTTGCCTGGGCCTGGTCCAGTTGCAACAGTTCCTGTGGCTCCAAGCCATGCAAGAGACTGGTCAAATTGTCCGCCGATATATTAAGCGCTTGTGTTAGATTCCAAAGGAACTTCTCATTTTGAAATAATGAGAAGTCACTGGTCAGGTCTAGAGCAGGAGATAACTCAGTTGAGCTAGATGTGTTCATGGCCAGCATCAAGGCTGCCATTTTCTTGGTAACGAATATCTTTGGGCTATTCGATGCTTTTGTATGTGTCCAATTAAAAAAGGGAATTTCAACTGCAAAAATCAATGTAGAACCAATGGATGCTTTAAAATAGAATTCACAGACAAACAAAATGGCTATTGAATGCATCAAGATTAAACTATAAAATGCTTATCTTTTAAAACAATATTTAAAGTTGAAATTGATATTTAAACACCGCTTTAAATCAAGGTAAAATTTATTGAGAAAACTCTTTGCAAAAATTTAGCTAAGTAATACTTGTTCAATTTAGATGGTGAGTGATTTTACTGAATCGTTATATTGATGGCTTTTCAATAATAAGTTATCTAATAGATTATGAATTTGCTTAGATAACAGCTGGAAGGCAGCTGCTGTTGTTTCTGTTATGAATAAAGCATTATTTAGATACTT
The DNA here is from genome assembly GCF_018902025.1 of Drosophila willistoni. Taxonomy (NCBI): domain Eukaryota; kingdom Metazoa; phylum Arthropoda; class Insecta; order Diptera; family Drosophilidae; genus Drosophila; species Drosophila willistoni. The sequence goes on from NC_061086.1 coordinate 6,338,096, forward strand.
TGTACGCCCTGAAGCAACTTGCAGGTGTATTGTTTACCTGGCAATTTGACAGCATACACACACACAAACACACACTCTCGCACACACATACACGTGTGTCCTTGGCTTTCAAAGTTTCAAGTCCTAAGCTAGGAAAAGCTGAAAATTAATTTGCATTGCTAAGTGGCATTTAGTGAAAATATTTGAATACATTTTGTCTACATGACATGACTAAGAAGACTCTTCCTTTAGGATTTGCCAGGCTCCTTTTGGGTCAATGTTGGGGCGTGCTGTTTCGTTTTTGTAAATACAAATTGATTGCTAAGTCTCCCTTGTTTATCAAGGTCATCTCGATGGCCCCAAGCAGCATACACCCATAGACACACACCTCAGTTTTAGTGGCAACTGAATTTGCATAGTTTTATTTCATTCATGATGAGTTGTTGTAGTTATTGGCGATGTGGTTGTTGCTTTTGTTGTTGACCATTTTTGGTGGTTATTATTATCATTATCATATAAAAATTTATACAATATATGCACGTTCCAAAGAATGTTGTCGAGTTTGGTTATATTGTTTTGTTTTATGTAGATTCAAATCAAACTGGTTTCTTTCTGCTGCTGTGGATATAGCTGGTGCCGTCTGTCTGATGTTTCTTTATACCCTAAAACTGCCCGGCTTTGAAGTTAATAAAGTGTAGTTAAAATCTCTTACAAATTCGGTGTCTACATACATTTGATTACTATTTATTGTAAGGCTTATATATTTCAAGATGGATAAATTTGACCGCCTCCTATATGAATTTCAGCTACTAAATTTCTAGATAACAATAGTTGAGTGAGATATATTTATACATATGTATATTGTTTACCAATTTTACAATAAATACTCTGAAACATAAAGAGTAAACTTAAATAAAAAAGTAATAAATAGAAGTAAGTCTTTAAAGCTTTCTATGTATCTTTTATTCTATCGCTTTCTCTGTGTCTCTAAAAACTATTTAAAGTTTTGAACTATATTATCGAAACCATCACTCTTGATAAGTCAAAATTGTTATGCAGTTAAAACTTCCTTAAATTAAGAGCCATTTGCATCGAATATTTGTCCTCCATTTTAAGACATTTGCTGCCCAACACAAACTGATTAGCAAATAAAGGAAGCTCTAAGATAAACTATTCGCTTAATAGAAGAAACTTTTCTGTGTAAATTTTAAACATTCTCCGAAAAGTAGTAGATGTATCTAACGTTTAGGTAGATATCTTCCTTTGACTTGTAGGGTAATTTAAAGTCAACACTCAAAACTAAACTGTTTTGTTTTTATGACTCAAAAGTTATGCACTGGCCATGTTTATTAATTGCATAATATTTTCGTTTATTGCTTTATTGAAATTTAAGAGAGATCTCGAGCCATTGATTTGATCTAATTTGCACGTATGTATACACTTTGTGTCTTATCCAGTTTTGCACTGTCAACTTAAAATTTGAACTTCAGCTCAGATGATTAATGCTGACCTTTTGGCCCGATGTCCAGATATCCAAGAATATATGTATATATCCAGAAGTATGTACATTGCACAATGCATACATATAAGATGATAACTTTATTTGGGTTTCACTTTAAGGCCGACAAAAGGTTTGCCCGGGTTTTTCATTCAACTTAATGACAATTAATTATCTTCATTTTTTTTTTATTTTCTCTCTCATTTTAGCTGGCTATCGTTTGTGCATTTAAAACACGTTTAATTTAAATTTTTTTCAACAAAAATATCAAAAGGCTGCCACATTTTGTTATTCTTTTTGCTGTTTGTTGTTGTTGTTGTATGCATTTATTTTTTATTACTTTGAACTGTTTTGATATTTGTTTTTTTTTCTTCTCTTGTTTGTTGTTGTTTTATTTAAAATATTGTTAAGGGCGTGCATTGCACTCGCTTGAGTTCATTATTTTTAATATGGTTTTAAAATTTTTGCTAAATTATGACTTAATCACTCATTAGCTATTTTCATTAGAAATTACTTAATAAGGGTGAGGTAAAACTTAATGTGATTTGAAATCATCTTTCGTATTCACAATTTCGTACTTTTTCGTGGTTTCTTTTCGCTTTAACGGTCGTCGCTATGCGAACGCGACAACAACTGGCCGGCAGCATCCGAGTGACTGATTTTGGCCAAAAATAATCATTCAAGAAAAAATAAAGCATCTTCAACAAAATCGTGCGAACAGAATATAATCAGAGCTAACAGCGACGCTACAGACATGAGGCTGCGCAGTCGTTGTTAACATAGGCAGAGACTGAGAGGGCCATAAGAACTACCGGTTGCTTCATCATTCCTTGCGCTCTCTCACTCTCTCTCTCTCTTTCACATTAGGCTCGCACAGTTAAGTTCTGTTTGAAAGGATATAAAAATGCAAATCACTTTACAGGACCTTTTGCCTCGCCGACTACCTCTCATGCACTTTATCTTATTTAGTGGCGTATTATAAAAAGCTCAAGGCGGCAAATTGTTTGATTATGGTTAAAGTTAAGCAAAAGCCATAAGAGGAAAGGACACTGTAAAGCCAATTGTCCTTCATAAGCTAGTTGGCAAATACATACATAGGTGAAAGTGCATGAGGACTATGAAATTAATTTAGCCAAAGAATTTCATTTTTATGTTGGCACGCAATTTTATGATAGTTGAGAGTGAGATTTTTATTAACCTACTGGGAGCTTTACTTTTTATGACTGCTCGAGGTAAACAAATCTATCAGAACTTTGTGGCTCATAAAAGAAAGAAAAGAAAGTTAAGTTGCTGCCAATCCTTAAGCCATATAAATAAAATACCATGAACACGTGTCTTAGTTTCTTATCTGCAGAAAAATAAATCAAATTGATTTTTATGCAAATAATGTGAGACAATTTTTTGGCACTTAATCAAAACAAAGTCCTAAATAAACATAATGCAGCAGCAGCAGCAGCAGCAGAATAGTAAAAACTAGAGAGATGGGAAAAGAGAGATACAGATTTCCAACTTATCGCCCATATCCTTTTCAAAGGGCTTACCAACACAAAGACAACAACGTCTCATATTGAAACTTTTGGTTGTCAATTTTTGGGCTACTTACTCACCAAAGCAAAAAAAAAATTCTTTTACTTTCCTTTATGAACACTGAACATGACATCAGATTCAAGGCGCCTTTCAATTGAACTTTATTCTCTGCTTCTGTTGTTATTTGAGGATTCATCGTCATCTCGGCATTGACACTGACACTGTGGCAGGGGCATAAGCGTCGGCGTCGGCGTCCTCGTCAGCAGTTTGCTCAACATTTTTTCTTATTTTTTCTTTTTTTTTTGTGCAAGTTTCCAATTCATTTAGTTTTTATTACATAGCAAGCCAAAAAGTCATTTGCAGTTCGTGCAACCCATTGGCAAATAGCAAAAAAGGAAACTCTCAATAGTTTGTTATAGAAAAGCAAACATATTTCAACAAAACTAATCAATCAAAAGTTCAATATTTGAACTTTGATATTATAATTCATTATCCCTAGAAATACCCTTTAACAGCCAATGATTTGAGGGTATTAAGTGTTCGGTTTACCTGTAATTTTCACCTAATTTTTTTTTGTCAATTAATTGACCTTATGCACGCGGGCAACAAGTCGTTGACGAAAAAAAAAAGAAAAACAGAAATTCTTTTTCGGCTAATTGTAGCCTTCGATGTGCTTTCAAATAATTGAATTCCTAAATACACACACCAGAAAGGGTAAAGGACACTTCCAACATTTGCGTGCCTTGGGCATTGGTTTCATTTACTTAAAAGCCTCGTCATTGCAACATCAAGCCCCCGAAATTTGAAGCATAAACCTTGCTTCACTTTTACCCCGACTCATAAAATACTAAACGGGTTGTATGAGTAATGAAATAAAGTTTATTTTCCGTGCGTGGGCCTCAAACTATGTAAAATGACACTTTCGGTTCTGGAAAAGTTCAATGTTCTTTCTTATCACATTTAAGACCGAGGGCACTGGCATTTAGTTTAATTGCATTTAATTAGGAGCAGTTCAAGTAAGAAAGTAGGAAAGTCAGCCATTTTAAAGAGCATTTTGCAAATGTCGCCAGACATTATCATTATCGTTTAACTCAATGTAGTCGTCAATCAAGATAAGCTCAGCAGGTCTCCCAAAGACCAACCGCAGTGCCATCAACTCGACCCTTTTTTGATTGCAGTCAACACAGAGGCTTTAAATGTGTCCTCAATGTGGTTTTTCTTAGCTCACATGTGTATGTCCATGTGTGTGTGTGTGTGTGTTTATGTCAGTTGGCATTATGCTAATCAGAGGCTTGGCCTGGACCAGATATCTGCTGGTCAACTGGCAAGACAATTCAATTATCTCTGCTTATGCATCAGTGCGGCAACGTGGCGTATGCTTAATGCGAAGCAAAGGTCAGGAAGTGTAGCTGAATAGTAATATTGATTAAGGTTTCATTACAGAGTCGTTTCCCTCTTCAGACTTGGCAAACAGATAATTAGCTAAGATTACGTGCAAAGCATTCCCTCAATGGAAACAAAAAAAACAGTGGCAAGTGTAATTTTAATTCAAGACCATCTTAAATCTGTTTAGTGTTTACTTATGTAAGTCCGTAACGCGAAATAAAATAAGTAGGGACCTGAATCATTTTTAAATAGCCTCGAGCAGCTTATCTAAGCATTATTCTTTGGACCAGCATATTTTCCGCGAGCATGGCAAGTTAAACTTAAAAGTCGTCAGAAATCACAAGCCATAACCATAAACGGAAACAGTGCAAAAGTCAGTCAGTCATAGGGAACAAGGCATAAGCTTTTGCTCGCACCATAACACGGCCATCATTTCTTAAGGACCAAGAATGCGAAAGCAAAAATACCGCAAATCTGCGGCCGCTGTCCGACATTAATATGCGGTTTCGCTTTGTCGGCTCGTTTTATTTAGTCCGTGTGATGGTGGCAAAGTAAGTCGACAAAGATATGGCTATGGTTCATGTCCTGCAAAACAAACACATTTGTTTGCCTTCTTTATTAAGTATTCAGTGAGCCGTCAGATGGAGAAACAAATCGTCTTTGATTTCGCGTGAGGTTTGATTGTGAAGTTCATGATAAAAGGAGAGAGCAAAAAATAACCACACTGTATGGTATGAGTATGCCCTGACTTGAGGTCATAGCTTTAAGTGGCGGCGCCATCAACTATAAATATTAAAACTAAGTGTAAGTGGTTTAAGCCATTTACAATTTCAATTTGCCACTAGCCCGGCCTCACGTAACTAGTCAATTCAATTAGATTAACTGCCTTTTATGGCAATGCCTTGTTCACATTACTCATACGACAAGTGAAACATAACTTATAGCCAATCGTGCGAGAGATAAAGACGTCGAACCTGATGTCGCCAACGTCACCGCATTCGAATTCAAAGTCAAGGTGAACTGCATGAATTTATGAATGAAATTAAGTCCAAATGTTTGCGGCCCTCCAACGCTGAAGGGAGAGGAAAACCTGAAAGTGAGAGAGAGAGACAGCGCCAAATTGATAGGATAGAGCAAACAGTTAACATATCAGACATAACGCCTCTGTTAGTTAACAGAATTTGGAAAAGTTTCGTGCCACAACTGCCGCAAGGGAAATCAGTCTAACATTGACTACACGGAAAACAGGACGTGCGCGACCTTTATTCAATTAAAACCATTTATACCAAAAGAGATCGCAAAGTTAAACAGTTTTCACAATTTTCGTCAATTAAATTTGAATTACAATTTGAATTTGTACAATTCAAGATACACTTACATATATAGTGAAAAAATTAGTTCAAATTATTAAAAAAAAACCTGCAGTAATTAGCATATTCTTAAAAAATTTATTCAAATAATTTAAAGAATTTATGCAATATAAAATTATTGTTGTTCTTGTGCAAAGTCAATATTAAAGTGGGATATTTTAAGGATACTTAACCAAAGTGGGACAATACAAAAGCCAAGAGCCACTCAATAAAAAAAAGAGTTGTAAATTGAAACAAACATTCGAAGCAAACAAAATCTCTTAACAAAAGAGTCGACAAAGCAAACACAAATTTTCCTAGGTAAGATATTTTTCTAGGTTTTTTTCTGAGAAAATTTCAGTGACAATTTTCCGTCTGAGGTTAAGCTTATCTTCTGCTCCTTGCAAGGAACTGCAATACCCATTTTAATTTTAATTCAATTTTATATTCCAAGCTCTTTTCAATGGAAATCCAAAATGAGAAAACAAAAAATTTTAATTAAAATGTTTAAGGTTTTGCTACCAGTCACCGCATTGTCACCTGGCTGAATTTTTGTTTGTATGTACGTGTGGATATCTAATTTGTGGTTGCCCATGCCAAAACGAAAATTAAATTGCCACACTTGCACACTTAATATGGTCAATGCTGGATACTGATTGGTTTGAGCATCTATTCGTTTAATTGCGATCAAGGGCAAATTGGTTATGGCATTGGCATTTGGTTTGGGATTACGTTTGGGATTACACTCAGCATTTCATGTCGATCTAAAATCAACTTTCACACCTGGCCAAGCAACTCAATTATTTTTCCAATTAGTTAACACATCAGCAACAGGAAGGAAAGGCGTCAAGTGGCTAAATAGAAAACAGTCTTGGCTTGTCTTTCGTAAATGGTTTGCGGTTCGTCATACGAACAGAAAAGGTAGCATACTTTTTGGGGCTAAAACTTTGTTGTTTGGTCGGATTACTATTTGCACAAGTGTGTGCAAAAGTGGCATGTATAACTTTTGACAGGCATACAATATTTTAGTCCCAAAAGCCAAAAACTCAACGTGGCATTAATCTCAAACACTTTAACCTACTACAACATTAGCTTGCTATCCAAGAGGACCATTTATTTGATGCATATTGAAAACGTGCAGACGCCATAATGAGTGAAATATTAACTGTAAAAAAGTCATTTTTTTGTTATCTTTCGCCACCTCCTACTCAAGCCACAATAACTCATTTGTCCACACAGCCACATACATATGAATGTGTGTACATATGTGGATATAAATGTGTATCTGGGTAAAAGTTTTCCACACATGCAATCATTTTTCTTGTCAGTGGCTAAGACCACACAAATAGAAAAACTTTTATATAGCAATCTGTTGACTATTTATAACTCTAATCCATAGTAAATAAAATGGAAGTGAAGTACCTTTTTCCTTTTTTGTTGTGACAACAACTACGCACTTATCGGGCAACACCTGCTGCTTCTTCGGTCTACTGTCTCAGTTTGCATTTCCAGCGAAAGGAAGGCTCTGTTATGTTCACATTTCAATTAAAATTCATTTTTGAGTCTAAGGACTTTTAATATTATTTGCTTCACAGGCGAGTGCACAATTTTTGGGCCTGCTTATCAGCCATGTGGCACCGTCAAAAAGGATACACAAACATGGGCAAAACCAACAACAGGAGCAGCAGACAACAACATTAATCATAACGTATCGATAAGAGGCAAAAGTTTTTGGGGGTTCTTATACTGTGTGTCTCTCTCTCTCTTTAATCGGTCGGCGGAGGGGGAGAAAGAAAGGGCCTCGCCCACAATTAATTGAGGATTTTTAGCATGTTACAAAGCGGCGTCACCAACATCGACACCATCACCACCAACGACAGCAGCAATGATGGCTTCAATCAATCATTCATGGCTCATATGTTGCCATCCAGCCCAGACAGTGCAACGATGGTTGACAGCCCCAAGCAGTTGCTCTTGTCGAATGCCACATTGCTAACACATGTCGCTCAGCGACTTAACATATCGCTTGAGAATCTTACAAATCTCACAATGACCATGGACTTATCCACGGATCCGCTGGCCCTGCTCATCGGTCTAACCGTTTGCTATGCGCTCATCTTCATTGCCGGACTGCTGGGCAATCTAATCACCTGTATTGTCATCTCACGTAATAATTTCATGCATACGGCCACGAATTTCTATCTCTTCAATTTGGCTGTCTCCGATTTGATTCTCTTGGTGTCAGGTAAGCAAATCCGATTACATTCGACGTTGGGGAGGCACTTATTAATCCAAGCATCACAATTAGGCATTCCCCAAGAGCTGTACGATTTATGGTATCCCGATTCGTATCCCTTTACGGACGGCATGTGTATCATGAAGAGTGTGCTATCGGAAATGGCTGCCAATGCCACGGTTCTAACCATTACAGCGTTCACTGTGGAGCGTTACATAGCCATTTGTCATCCGTTTCGGTAAGTGCAAACATATTAAACTCACTCTAATTGCCAGTTGGTCTGTTAGTCTGTTGCTCTAAGTAATTAACTCTAGCAACAATTTATTTATTTATTATTATGACATCATTAACTCTATATGAGATAACATAATTTATGATTAGCCCATGATAAGAACTAGTAATAGTATCGATTCAAATTAGAACCAATAAAACCAAATTAAAGACAATTTACCATATGTTAGTAACGATCGAAAAATATAGCCAAGACAGGCATATGGAATATTGATTTAACTGAAAATAATTTACTATCTTACCAATTTATCGTGGCCCAAATGAATCAAAGCAATGGCTTCTCGCCTATGCAAAGTAGTTTAAGAGCAAATCCGCAGGAAATAATTGTTTAGTTCACCTAAATTTAACGACATTCCATTGGAGAAAAAAGGGAAAGGGCAGTCTAGAAAAATAATGTTTCATTCTTAATTTCCATAGAATTTTATTTTAAGCCAAAAATCCTTTCAAAGCCAAATATTTTAGTATATGAACTCAGCTAAATTATATATTAACTTGACTTGAATTATTTAAAGTTGGTTCTACCTATGAATTATTTGGTCCCAAAGAAAAGAGTTTAAACGAACGAGTACTTATTTATTAGGTCAAACCTTTTACATACTCAATGAGGAACCTTTGGACATTTAAATTTGTGCTTTAAGCTTTTGAGTAATGTTTAACCAATTTACAGGCAACACACCATGTCAAAATTGTCGCGTGCTATTAAGTTCATTTTTGCCATTTGGCTGGCAGCCTTCCTTTTGGCTCTGCCTCAGGCAATGCAATTTTCGGTGGTCAATCAAAAGAATGGCGGCAGCTCTTGCACGGTAAGAAAGAGATCAGTTAATCCAAAAAATTACCAATTTTACGCAATTCATTTTGTTTTCTTTCTTTTGTTGTTTGTGTGTTTAGATGGAAAACGATTTCTATATACATGTGTTTGTTGTGTCAGGATTCATTTTCTTTGGTGGACCTATGACGGCAATTTGTGTGCTTTATGTCTTAATCGGAGTAAAACTGAAGCGAAGCCGTTTACTTCAGTCGGTGCCACGGCGAGCCTACGATGCGAATCGCGGCCTTAATGCCCAGAGCCGAGTCATCAGAATGTTGGGTAGGTGAGTTGAGTTGGCGGTTTGATTGATTAAAGAGAAAAAAACCAAACAAACATGAACAAAAAGGAGAAGCAAGAAAGGCAGCTGTTAGAAAAAAGAACAGGAGAAAGGGAAAACGACCCCAACTGCCAAAAAGGAAAAAGTTTATTCTGTAGCAAAAGACTTAAATTGAAAATTACTGTCAACATCTCCTGTGTTGTATGACATCAAAAAAGGGCCACATTTTGGCTCATTTGATGTTGGTTCTAGGGCAGAGCTCTGCGGTGTCGTTAATGTTTTATGCACTCATCGTATTAGATGTATACTTTAAGACCTATTAAACCAGTCACCACGATGTGTACATACAAGTGCTTAATACGCATTTATGTCTCTCTCTGTCTTTGACTGTATTTGCAGTAGCTGTAGCCGTTGCCTTCTTCCTATGCTGGGCCCCATTTCATGCTCAGCGTCTAATGGCGGTGTACGGGCAATCGTTGATTAACATCGGCATCAACCGGGACGCCTTTAACGATTACTTCCGCATCCTTGATTACACGTCCGGAGTGCTTTATTTTCTATCCACCTGCATTAATCCATTGCTGTACAACATTATGAGTCACAAATTTCGTGAGGCCTTTAAGGTAAGCATTGTTGTCGCCCCATGTTTAATCCTTTCGTTTTGGCATAATGATAAGCAATTTTAGATCACACTAACCCGACAGTTTGGTTTGGCCAGAAGCAATCACCACCAGCAGAGCCAGCACCATCATCATCAGCACAATTACAGTGCACTTTTGCGTCAGAATGGCTCCATGCGGCTTCAGCCGGCAAGCTGTAGTGTCAATAACAATGCCCTCGAACCCTACGGCTCATATCGTGTGGTGCAGTTCCGTTGCCGCGATGCCAGCCATCAGATGTCGCTGCAGGACAGCATACGCACCACAACGACAACCACAACGATTAACAGCAGCAGCTGTGGCAGCGCCGCCGCCGCCTCATTGGGTGGTCGGCGTGGACGCAAACAGGATTTGTATGGACCAAGTCCAGGCAGTGCTCTGCCAGCATCAACTGCACATCATCGCAAGCTGCAGACCCAGGTCTCTCAATTGTCAACGATGGGCGATGCCAATTCACTGCTCGAGGCGGAGATTGTAAATGCGGATGCCACGCGACATTATGCAACTGGACCCGGACGTGCCAAACGTGCTTTGTTAGCCACTAAGAACGGAGCTTTGTTGGTCACTCACCCGGCAATGTCCATGGAGACGGAGAGTGCGCAACCACAGGGCTCTCGCCTGAAGTTGTCCCGTGTGATAAGCCGTCGAGATGAAACAGCAGCCTCCTATTGTGGCAGCAATAGTCTGCCCGAACAGGAATCAGAAACGCTATCAGTTTCGCGCAAGTTTCCATGGCGCAAAAGGCGGCAAAAGCTAGATGAGTCCTCTCCAGTTGCCACTGGAAACTTGTCCTACGGTTCCCCTAAGTCCCAGTGATGGTCGTATTTCTATATTGTATGTATGTATGTATAGTTAGGCATTCATTAGTTAGAAAAATACTTTTTGATCTGTATATAAATGCTTATAAATGAGAACAAACAAGCAAAAAAAAAAAAAACCAACCAAAACCACAACAACAACAACAAAGAGAAAGGGCAAACAACTTGGACAAGCGATTTGCATGCAAATTTTAACATCAAATGGCTATAAAAATGGCTGGGCAAACCCAGACGATTTATGCCAAACATAAAGCACAGCTAATGAGGCAACCAAGTGACGAACTGTCCTGATTTTTATTCCATCTACTCCCTCACATTCCTTTTGGTCCTTTTGGGTGTTGCTATTGTTCCTGTTCTGCATACTTATTGTTAGAGCTTTAAGCGCAGTCATAAATTAAGTGTTAAGCGTTGAGCCACAAGTAAAAACAATAAAATAAATAAATAAAAAACCAAATATTGTTCATACTTAAAATTAAACAATGGAAAACTTTTCAACTTCTCACTACATTTAGCTAATCTTCACGCGTCGGAAACCTTGGGAAAAAGAGCAAACGGAAAAAACGTATTCTGTAGCATTTTTCGTTCTTACCGATTGGCAGCCATTTGCCAGACAGCTGCTCCTTTCAGTAGGAGCCTTGTCTCTTGCCAACAATGCATCTTCAGACTAAACCATTTCAATTTTCCAAGGCCATTATTCAAGTGGATTTAACAGGTACTCAGGTAGAGAATTTTCATAAGCTTGTAAGTATGTATATCGTAGAATATAGATGAATGTAAGTAAGTATCATTGAATTTGATTAAAGTTTTCTTTGATGGAGAGGAAAAATATGTGCTGATTGAAAATGTTTAAGGATTCCTTGGATAGTTTTTCAAAGCATTTACCTAAGAATTATGCCAAGAATTTGGTCCATCGTTTTGTCAATAAATCTTATGGCTTCAATATTAATATGATAAGGTTAATATGCCCCAAACCAAATCCCATATATCATATGCATATTTGGCTATTGAATACAGTTTCTACCCCTGCCCAACTTTGTATGCTGCTTAAATTCTGAGGGAACAATAGACTTTTATCACCAACACCTCGTTCATCATGTCGAAGGAGGATGTGGCGTGTGGCATCTTTCGCTTAGGTCTAGTGTACAAAAGAAGTCCATCAATAAATTTGGTAGAGCTACGCTACGCCGCCTAGTCAATCATAATCTGCCACAATAAAGATATTAATCAGAGTCATAAATTTACTTACGGTCTAGACAGCAAGTTGAATGTTTCCAATCCAGCACTAAAGACTCTGCCAGTATTGCTCTTACGATTCAGTTAACTTTAATTTTCTTCTTTTGATTTTCGTTTTTTTTTTATTATTATTTTAGCTGCCTGCAATATTGTAATGGTCATTTCGCATAGACATTTTTTCATATTACTCATATATGTAGTTTTATGGGCGAACAAACTTTCACTTTAACCAAGCAAACAAATTGCTATGAAGGGTAACTTGGCCATAAGCTGAAATGTTCATGTTCAACATTTTAAAGCACTCATACAGATTCAAACTTTAAATATGTATGTATATGCATCCTTTTGGTCATTCTTTGCTCCTTGTCTGCACTTAACGAGCCAACAGCAGAAGCTGAACAAAAAGCCAAATTGTGTTGCTCTGAACTCTTCATGAGAGTTCACTTCAACAAATAGCCATATGATTTATAAAGAGGGAAATGGAGAATCAAGAATACAAGAATAAGTGGGGAAAACGTTTGAAATTATGTAACTAATTCAACCAAACGAGCAATTAAAATTTTATTCTCAAGTATTTAACCAACTGAAATCTGTGGTCTTCTCCAACCAAATTCAATTAAATCCCTCAAAATATGCAAACCAAAGGATCCCTTTATTCTACAAGGGCTTCAAGTACCGATACTATAAGCACATATTTGTGTTTTGTTGTCCAAATACAGAAGATGAGCAAAAATCATATGTAATTTCGATGAACCCAATCGATTCTTTTGTTGTCATTGTTATGAGGTCAAATCAATAGACGAACTAAACTCATGGTGTTTATAGTATTTTCTCTCTGACTGATAAAGCAGAGAAATAATAAAAATCTACACAAAATATTGGACAACGAGCTTCATTAAGTCCTACATTTATCTGTAGTTTATGTATAATACAATAACAAAACGTTAAACTATTAAATTCAGAAACAAAATACAATGTGAATTATATAGAGATATAGCGATTGTTATATAACTAAAATCTCTACTTCGTTCTTTGCGTCTTCAGGGTGTTTGTGAGCTTCATGGGACGTGTTCTGAATCTAAATATATATATACATATTAATATATATTCATGCGCCAATGCCCAAAAAATCATCCCCATTGTCAATTGTTAACGACTTTTCGGAGGGATATTCAAATATTGATGTTAATGCATCGTTGAACTTTACACGGAGAGACTTTAATTTCTTAGACTTGCTAGAATTATTCGCATCGTCGAAGTCCACTTTAGACTTCAGTGGAGAATCAACTATGTTTTTCAAAGAATCCTCGGTGATAGTTATGTCATTCTTTTTGTCGTCAAGGCCAGTAGTTGCATCAATAAAGTCCTCATCGATTTCATTATCGATTGGCGGCATCGACAAACCGGAATCGCTATTGAGAAGGGCCCGCATGATTTTTTCGGTTTCAGTGTTGTTAACCAATGTTGGCTCATCCAGAAAAGAAAAGCTATTGTCTGGAGTATTAGCGTTCACCATTGTAGCTTCAGCAAGTGATCCATCCAGCTTATCATCTTGCCCTTCGTTTTCATTGTTGTAATAGTTTGCATTCTCTTCTGATTGCACATTCTCATCTTTGTGGTCCTTTGGGACAAGTCCTGATAGCTCGTTCACATCATTGGTCTCTTCTGGGAAAAGTTCGATATGTGCTCCTGATAGCTCATCTTCATACTTTTCAAAAAGATGTTCGATATTTGCTCCGGATAGCTCGGTCATATATTTGTTCTCTTCTGGGACATTTTCGATATACGCTTCCGGTAGCTCGGTGACATATTTATCCTCTTCTGGGAGTTGTTCGATATACGGACTTGCCAGCTCGTTCTCATATTTGTTCTCTTCAGGATATGCTTTTGCAAGCTCGTTTACATCTTTGTTCTTTTCTGGGACATGTTCGATGCATGCTTCTGTCAGTTTGCAGCGTCGCATTACTTTTGTCAAAGACGTCAATGGCGAATCCACAATTTCGACGTTTATTTCGTTTGCATTTCGAATCTTCATTGAGCTCATACCCTCAATCAGAGAAGCGTTGTTATTCCCGAAGTCATTGTAGTCATCTCCAGCTGTAGTTGCTTGAGAACCCCCTTTAATAGCCTTTTTTGAAGAAGGCTCAGAAGTTCTCTCTGTGAGATGACAGCGTGCGAGTTTTTTTGACAAAGCTGTAATAGGCGAATCCATTGCTTCATCGCTCCCAAACAATTGCCGAGGGGACAGATTGCATTTCGTTGGTGAGTAGTAGACATATGCAGCTTGGTCCGAAAACTGTTTATCGCTTATTGTAAATGTGGTAGATACTAATTTGTGATCATCTTCGACATCGGATTCAAATATTTTCGCAGAATGCTTGTCTGCATCCTTTGGAAGACCCTCCATGATCCAGGGTGAACTGTTGCAAAGCAATGCCTCCATGGAACGAATACGTCCCAGGAACGGTTTAGACTGCCTTTCAACTGGAGAATTTTCTTTTGCCATGTTTTGATTGTGATTCAGTAAAGAGTTCAGGCTGCTGGAGCGCACTAGTCCCGGCGCATAGTCAGGGCTCTTATCAAAATAAGAACGCAAATGATTCGCCTCACTTTTCTTCGTTATGAATTCTAAAATTTGTTCTTGGTCCTTTGAGTTGCCATCATAAACAAACTCTTCAGATTTGCATTTCGATTCCATCTCACGCTTAATTCCAAAAGAGTCCACCGACAGCGATTAAAAGTTTATTTTCTTTTTAATTTCTCCTTTGCAATAATAATTGTAATAATAAAATCACAAATACTTATGAATCGAACGACAGACTTGATGACAGCATTTGCTTTGTATGTCATACATTCATGATACTAATACTTAGAGAAAATTTAAAGGTTACTTTTCTAAAGCAAATTGGTTCGGGTGAACTTAATTACATGTCGCTGTATGAATTCCTCCACGACTCAACGAAGTCATCTTGCGTTTAAAAGACTGCAGCTTACTTTACATCCTCGACTTTGTTTTATGTGCCACAGATTGAGGGGGATATACAGCAATCTGCGAAATGGGAATTGGATTATATTTTATACAGAAATGAGTTAACAGCAAGTGACTCTGAGGCCTCAAGAAGCCTTGGGAATTCTCCAATTGGTTTACAATTTTATTTGTTTGGGCACTTATGCTAACAAATATTTATTCACCTGATTTTAATTAATTTTCCGCTATCCTGTAGCTTAAACAAATAATTTAATTAAAAATAAAAGCATCAGCTTACAATAACCGCATTTAGAAAAGAGTCACCACAATATTAATGGTTTTGTTGAGGACTGCAACATTAATTTAAATATTTAAAACTGGATCGCTTGATTGAAGCATTTGCCTTCAATGCTGATGACTTTTTATTTAGAAATGTATAGGAAATTTGCCATTCTTCCAATCGCTTTGCAGAAATTAAGTCGAAAACGAAAGAAAATTTAAAATCAAGGCAGTAATCCAACAGCTGGCACTGGCAGGCAGCATAAAATATGTCGTCCTCAATGGAATGAAGGGTAATTTTTGACAACAAATTAGACGCAGTCGCTGTCCCTGCCATATACAACTACAACGCCCCCAAAACCCGATTCGCAGTTCAACAAACTAAAAGTGTTTGCTTTATGGCCTCGATGTACTCCATGTACTTGAGCCCAAGCCTCAGCTCGTGTCCGTTTTGCCAAAAAAGAAAACACAAAAGGAAAAACCCCCTGCAAAAGGGCAGACAACATAAGATTAGCTGCAGCTCGGGCCACAAGTCGAGAGCCAAAAATAACTCGAAATATCTCGAACAATTGCAGCCTTACAATAAAGTGTCTTAACCTTGACCATGGACATGGACATAGACATGGACTTGTACTTGGATATGGACCGATGAGCATTAAACGCCACCGCCACTGCCCTTGCCCAATTCACCCCCTACGGGTTCACTGAGAATAGCAACTTGACGTCTGTTTATGTTTTGTTTGCGTTTTTTTTTCGGTTGTTTTTCTTGGTTCAAATGATTGTGCCCTTAAAGAGTAGAGGCTTGCCTTAAAAATCCTGCATACAATTGAAGTATAATCGTCATGCCTTTTGGATCTCTCACCCCTTTCGGATTGTGCGACGTGTTTGCATTCTAAAACGTGTCTTTGGTAATTTGTTTGGGCTTTGCCTTTGCCTTTGCCAGTGCCGTTGCCGTTGCCGTTGGTGACGTCAATAACAGAGCCTCGAAGGAACATCTTTGGCTCTCATTTGGAGCGGCTGACAATTGAAATTTATTAAACAAATTTACGCTGATCCTATTAATTGAAGCAACTCGTGCGAGGCTTGGCAAAACTTAATAAAACGCATCAAATGCACAGCTACAGCCAGAACAAAAGTATAAATAAGCAAATAAAGTTTATTAATTAGCAGATACTTTGATTTTTCATTGATTGTCATTTTAATTTAAAAAAAGTTTCATCTAGCAAGTTTGTTTAAAACTGAAACAAATTGATTGAATTTCTGTCACAAACACATTTCCCTTCAATTCAGACAGAAAACTTTAAAGCATTTTTTCACATTTTACATATGTACATACATACATATGTACATATGTATGCTAAAAAAAATCATTAAATTGTAGTTAATTTTTCATTTAATTCAATTATTTCTATAAGCCACTAAACAATTTGACAGTTGGCTTCCATGAGGTTTAATTGGATCTATATACATATACATATATATATATATAATTAGTCAAACAGACTGTTCAGCGATGTCATGACAAACAAAAACCATTAAATTATGCTAATTAATAGATTTAAGGCAAAATATAATATTAAATGTGAAATTCAATTGTTATAAAGGTTGATTGAACGGCAGATTGACCATTGTTTTGGGCCATTTTAAGCAAGGACAGCTGCAAATTAAATTTCAATATTGTCAGTTGTACAATAAAATGTACTGATAATCCAATCGTAAATAAAATAATATACTTATACTTATACCTAGTCCTTAGGCTGACATTCTAGGGATGTGTGAGTAAGACCCTAATAAATTTCCATAGGGTAAGTCGTTTCTTTTTTGTTTCAAGATAAGTTTGTTTATCAACTTGTTACAGAGAATAGGCTTTGGCAGAGTACTTTAGTTACTAAGTGCCATTTTTAAATTTTTGTCCTTCTACATGGTCGAAGGTTGTTGCTTTAATTTTAAATTTTACTAAATATCAAAGGCATTTTCCAGATGGCCAGACTCTGGCAAACTGTTACACTTAGGATTATTTAATTTTAAAGTGAATAAAATAAAACAGAGACATGAAGAGCAAAGTCTGGCGACTAAGGAGTTAGTCAAAAGAATATTTTCAATATCTAAAAATGTCAAAGCAAAAAACTAAGTTAATCTAAATATTTAATAAGCACAGTAAAAGTACCAAGAATTAAATATAAAATGAGTAAAGGAACCAGCAAACTTTATCAAATTTCTTTTGCATGTCATTTCACTGCAATTTAATTACTTCTCCAAATTTTTAGTCTGATTAAGCTTATTTCTTTGAGATTTAACATACTGCAAGTTACTGCACAAAACAAAAAAAGATAAGAAAAGCTTTTTTTGAATTCGAATGAATAAACAAATAATAGTTATAACAAAAAGCTATCTTATCAATTTATTTTATGCAGAATTTATGTAATTCTTGTTTTTTTTGTATACCATACAAAATTTAATATATGTAGCTTCGTCCTTCTGTCCATCCGTTCTTTGGTACGTCTTTTGAGTCCTTTAGAGTTAACACTATGGTTTTTTGCTCAAATTAGCCTCTGATTTATTTAGTAAATATGTAAATTATTCCTGGAAATATCCCTTATTGACAAAATATTGCAAACGCTGCTCAACTTCCTTAGCGTAATCATCATTGTGATAAAAACTGTGTCTTAGATCTTCAGAGTCCCGCCAGCTGGGGGCATCCACTGCCTGCTGTTTCTTCAGGCCATAAATCAAAGGCAGGAAAGAAATAAGAAGAAATATTTCTGAAAAACAAATTAAGAAAAGTTAATAAACGAGAAAATGTATAATGTGAATCTATTCAAAGTTACCCATATATCTCAGACGGAACAAATGCTCTTTGAAAACTGTGAGTTTCGGTAATTCTCCTGTGTAACCAATCTTCTTTAATGTTTTTATGTTTTCCGCGAAATAGTACTCAATCAATTCATCACGGTGATTAATTCGTTGATCCGGTGAAAATAGTTGATATAACGCATAGATAATGTCATTGGGCATAGGACCCACATTGGACATTTGAAAATCCAAGAGCAGGCAGTCTTCCAGTTCTCCAGTTTCAGCTTGATGTTTGAACATCATGTTCCTGCGGAACAAATCTCCATGGCAGAGTACATAATAAAAATTCTCTTGAGGATTTTCGCGGTACTCAACAAATGCATCCCGGCAACGTGTCAAGTAAGTTTTGCGAATATTTTCAAAGTACGGTTTATACTTGGTCAATTGGGGATAATCCTCTAGCATTTTGATAAAATAAGGCATGCTGTCCATACAAGGATCCTCCATGATCTTAGGCAAATCCAATATACTAAATTTAAACTTTTCAAACATCTTTTAACAACTTATATGTGATGGCATGCAATTTGGCCACTTTGCTGAGGGCCAGTTTAGTGTCTGAAATGGTGGGTTCACGATCGCGTAGCACAGTGTAATCTCTGACCACCAAATCCTCAAAAATGATTACTTGATTTGGCTCAAGACTGTAATAGATACATTCAGCACAGAGCTTAGTATCATCGCCTGCTGCCCTTAGGATTCTTTCAACTTCGGGCAGCATTTCCGAATACATGCCAATTTCGGTCTTGAATATATGCGATTCAGATAACTGATCCTTTTTAAAGCCCTCCACCTCGGGCATGGTCTTGATTATTAAAGACTTCGTGTTGTCTCCCTTCTTGTTGGTATATTTCACATTTGCCCTAAACATAATACTGGCATAGTGATCTCCCTTAAGTGTGGCCGGCGAAATGTTGACACTGCGCACTTTCACTTGGTCATCTGCTTCATAGGAGCTTAGCACCTGCTCCAAAAACTGAGCGTTTAGCCACGTAGGAGCCACCAATTCATCTTCGTGATAGGTTTTCTCGTCTGACGACATTGTTGTAATAATAATTGAATTCTCGTTTATCTTTACAGTTGCGGACTAAATTGATAACTAAACCAAAACAATCGAAGCCATGCCACTTATAAACAAAACAAAAGCTCGTAAAAGCTCCAAAAGCTCGATCGTAGCTTTTAAAATATTACAATATCATGAAATTTAAAGTTTCGGGCCAGTTATGAAATAGTGGAAGTTTACCACTTGTAAACGATTTCAAATCAACAACTAAAGATACCACACATTATTACACAAAAGAGGAAAAAAACTTCTAAAAAAAGCGTTGCTTTAAATTTAATTTGTTGAGTTTTTTAAGCATTATTTCAAAGCTCTGATCTACAGTTAAGCTTATTTAGTTTAATTGCCACAGTGAGATATTTAATGCTAAAATTTCATGAATTATTAATGTAGTATAAAACCAGAAAGACATACTAACATTATCCAAAACGAAGTTTGCCTACTCTAGCAAATTTTGGCACTACACTTTCTTGTCGTAGAGGCATGGAACCGAAATATCGACACAAAAATGGAATGCGATTGTTTGTATGTTTATCCGATTCTGATTAAATTGTGCGAGACTACAGCCAATTATAAGTTTTTTGCCTGGCCAATCGGTTCAATGGTTAATATATTATATAGAAGCTCGATCGTTGATAAGTATAGGACAGTAGGAAAAGTTTGAACTGATCCAGACGAATTTACAAAAGAACGGAAATAGCTTTAGTTTATCTTCCTCTCGGAAAAAAAATTTACCGGCTACCGTGTGAGCTCAGGAACTATAATTTCGATGCACTTTAGACTCAAAACATATTTTAAACACAAATCTATGAATGAACAATGTGTCTATACTTGCATCTATCTATACATGGAATAACGCAAACATCAATTCAAAAGTTAAATGTAAATTCGATGGCAACTCCTAGGATATTTTCTGCACATCCTCACAATGTATAAATTTAATACTTTTCCATTTTTTGGTCTTACAATTGCTTTCGATTTTCCGTAGGAGAATAAAAACTACCAAATAGTAGACAGTGAATACTCTTGCTTAGAAATCAATACTAAGTACTCTATTGAAATTCATGAGCCGACATTCCATTATGGCCGAAAGTTTGTTGCATTTGTAATTAAATCAATTTCATGCTATATAAAAAGCATACAAAACTAAAATGGCAAACAATTGCTGGCAAATGGCTAGCAGAAAGAAGAGAAAGGCATTACAACTATTTATGTATATTGTTGGCAGCTGAAAGGGAGTGAATGAAACGAGTTAACGGCACAAAGTGACCTACCGACCAGCAGACCGGTAGCTTGTTAAGAAGGACATGTGTCTACATTTCGTAGGACATGTTGTCAACATCCGTTCCACAACGACAAACAGAAGAAAGTGAAGCACACGCTACTAATTCGCAGCTGCTGGCACACCGCCTGACTTTCAACATACATACAAAGAATACATACATATATAGGTACGTACATACATACATATGTATATGGTGTGTCCGGGTGTCCGGGTGTGTGGTTGTCGTGGTAGAAGAGGGCTCTCTTAACGTCTACGTCGACGTCTGGCACGTAGCTTTCGGTCTGCTGGAGCAGCACGCGCACACATGGATAGAGGGCAAGGGCAAGGGAATGGTTAGTTGGTCTTACGCCTCCTGCGGTTATTCGTCTGTGACTTTAAGTAACATTAAATTATTTGTTTGATTTCTTATGTGCTCAGCATGTGGTTGAAATTGTGGCCTTAAATTTGCATACATATCTCTGCTAACTAATTGAAATGATTGTGATCTAAGCATTGAATTTGCTGACCAGTCAACTGGCATTTTCATCTGACAAATGCCAGTGTTGACAGCATCAGACTCACAACAAACAAATGCAGACAAGATGTTTGACTCAAGTCTGGCTCCCATTTGTAATGTTGATGTTGAACAGCAGCAGCAGTAGCAGCAGCCATTGCAATGGCTCTCAGAGTGAAACATTGTCTACAAATGAGCAGCAAATCTCATCAAATTTATCAAACTTCTTGACACGGTCAGCTACCAAAAGCTGACAGGCAGCCCGTCCTCAGACTTCTTTAGGGATAATATTTGATATAATTTCGGTTATTTGCCATTGCTGTTGCTGACACAGCATTCGACTGAGGAGAAAAAGTGAAAAGAAAACAGCAGCCAATATGCAAACTTGATTCACGAGCCAAAAAGTTAAAGTTCCCATACATCAAGTGACCTTTCGTCAGGACAACACGCCCTGTCCAGGCCACAAATCAAGTGCCAAGAGGAGCACAAAAAAATGGCATAACATAAATAGCACTCCCACATTTAAAAACACTCAATGCATAAATCAATGTTAAATAAACAGGCGTGATGGGGCATACAGTCACACACACACACACACACACACATAAAACTGAAAAGAAACAAAAAATGTGAGCGCCTTCAAGCATGCTACAGTTTTTTTCCTTTTCTTTTGCTTTTTTATTTATTCCCTGTCAGTAGGTAAGAATTGTATCAACAAATGGCAACTTAAACAGTAAACGGCAAACGGAATAACGAAAACAAAGAGAAGTCAAAATTTTAAATTGAAACAAATAATAAAATAAGAAGAACTCCATAATCAATCAACATTAAATCAATTTAAAAATTGATTTCGTTTTTTATTGTCCAAGCGAATACAGCAAATTATATTTCGATTTCCCCCTTTTAATGCTCTCTGCTGGAAGAAGCCCTCGGGTTAATTGGTTGTCATAAAAGAAATAAATATTGCAAGTTGCAGTAATTGAAAAGATTGAATTGTTTGCACGGATCGGTGAATGCATTGTATCTGTCTTTGGGTTTAAGTGTTCTCTTCAAAGGAGTAGACAGAAACCTATATACCAAATATACTTATAGTCTGCCGTTGCTTTAAACCTGTCTGAAACAATGCATCATTTGTGCAGTGCACAATGCATAAATTAAGCGGCTAAGTAAGCGTAACGAGACAGTTCCACGAGCACGGAACCACCCGACACCACACACACACACACACACACACGCAGACACACCATGCACATGAACAAACTTCTAAAGAGCACAATGAGCCGCAGTTCTGTGTGCCAAGACAATGTGACTGCGATATACGTATGTGCATATATATATACCAACATATATAGTAGTGTCTGAGTCTGATGAATGGAGCAACTTGGCTTTGCCTCTGAATGTGAATGCAACAACGCGGTGAATGTCAAGTCTTTAACAGTCGGCGAAAGTCTCCCACCCACTTTATGCGCCTCCTTCTCAGTGTGTGTGCAAGGATTCTCATGCCAGTCTCTTGGTTTGCGAATAATGAGGCAAATGTGGCACACAGCATATTTAAGTGAATTTATTACCACCTCTGGCAACTTTGGCATGTTCTGACTGGGTCTTAATGAGCAGACAACTGCATAGATATACATGCATAGAACAAATTGTATATCCAGCTATATTAGCCATCATTAAGAACTTAATTTTGAGCTAAACCATTATAATTTTAAGTGTATATTTCAAAAATGTGTTTTTTTTTTAAGTGTAACAATTAATTTTAAAGGAGACAAAACTGGTTTTCATAAGTTAATAAATAATAATCAACTTACTTTTCAAATAAAATTACATTACATTTTTATTTGCAGCGCTTTTGGAAATTGATACATATCACTCATTCGCCACGTTGTTTCTAAAGAGAAATAAATTCTTAATATAGAATTGAATTCGATATATATGTACATATATGTTCATTGATTTTTCTTTATAGACTTGCAAAGTATTTGAAAAGCCACGGGCTTTGGCACCCACACAATTTGCATAATTCTGTGTTAATTGAAAAAGTTTGCCGGCCAATAAATTTATTGGCCAAGCCGACTTCAACCAGAGGCTACAGGAAAAACAGAAGACACAGAAATGCAAGCTGCTTAAAATACAACTGCCACTGATGTGATTAATAATGTAATTGAGGCAGCTGGGGGAAAAACGATGGCCTACTAGGCAAACCCATAGGCTTGTCCAATTTCGTGGCGTCTCCACTCGAGTAGCACGCGCCGAACAGCATTACTTGGTCTCTGACTTTGCCGGGAACAGAAAATGGGGATAGGGCAGGACGAGAGCACGTGTTGGACCAGTAGCTTGCCGCATGAGGCACAATGTCAAGCTGTGGTTTTATATTTCATTCGGTCTTATAATAGCAACAACAGTAACAACATAACAACAGTAACAGTAAAAACAACAACAACAACAAATCAACTGCTTACGCTTACACATTTTGGCGGCCGCACATTTAATTTAATTTGATGATTTCATTAAACAAATTGCCAGGCCTCGTCATCACTTGTTTCATCTCCATGATTTTGACTTGGCTCTCTGTGAGATTCTTGATAAGTGTTAGTCTAGACCCACAAGGAAAGTTGGCTGCTCGGAGGCTTTTGGATTGGCTTCAATTTACACTGGTAACAGAGAAATAATTAAAATTGGGCCAAGCTAAATGAACAACGACAACAATTAATCCTTTGAGTTTCCGTCGTCTCGCATTTCAAACAATAACCAAAAAAAATAACAAAACTCGCTAATTTAGTTCTTGCTCTCCATAGCCATTTTGTGCTTTAATCGTCTTTAATGTTTTCTATTATCTGCGCTGCGGTTTTGCTGGTTTTGTCTGTGTTTATTTTACTGTTGCCATTGCTGTTGCTTTTGGTGTTTCCGTTCAAACCCAACAAAAAAAAAAACAAAGCAAAAAGCACATGAAAATTACAACAAGATATTGCCAAAAATTCTGCAACTTCTGGCAGTAAATTTCTAGCCACCTGTGTGCGTATATGTGGGCGTAACGTTGCCTCTATAGTCTATGTAGGTGTTTGCTTAGTGTTTGTGTGTGTGTGTGTGTATGTATTTACTGAAGCGGGCATGTGTTGATATTTACCACGTTGTCATCATCTCTCCCTTTGCCTTGGTCTATTTCACTTGGAACTTGGAAGTCGACGCCCCAAAAATTTACTGCAACGCCAAAGTTTTCACGAAAATTACAGCAATAAACTGTGACTCGAAGTGACTCGAAAAGGCAATGGCAAACGAAGCTTTAGCTTCAGCGTCAGCAAAAGGCAAATTAGGCAACTGCCAAACACACACACACCCAACCCGTAAGAAATGTGTAGGCGGGTGAAATGTAATTAAAGGTTTTATAGGGCGCATAATTTTATAGTATACGCCAAGCTTATCAAATGCAAAACTCGTTGGTCAGCCGTAAATATTATATAAGTGGCTATTTAATAAGACAAGGCGTAGCCACGAAAAAACTCTGATTGCAGTTACAATCGCGGATGTAAGGCTATTTTCGTATTCTAGACAGGCAACGCTGCATAGCAACGATTTTGGCCCAAAAGAAAAGCGACAACCTATATACAATGCACACAAGTTGCCTTTTGTTATTCTTGTTGAGGCCAAACCAAGATGATATCGGTAGGGTACGTGCCCGTGAGTCCTTGATTGCCCAATGGACCGATGCCTTGTAGAGCTGCCAACCTTAGCAGCTTGGCCAAATGTCACAAGACATTCTGGCTAAAGATGCAAAATGAAAATTCATGCTAGGGTTGGCCAAATTTGACACGGCATTCTAAATGCAAAACAGAACATTTCTAGAGTTGTTTGTTCGTTTTTTTCCCCTGAATAGAATATTACAAGAGCTATAAAGTCAACTAAATAACCAAAAAAACATTAAAAAGCAGATCAATCACACGCTTATTTTTAAATTTAAACTCAATGAATTGTAACATCTTAGCCGTTTTGATTGGCCATCTCTAACGGTTTACAAGACACAAGATCTACTTGCTTAAGGCACATGCCAACCAAAGGACATTGCATACTTAGTAGCTGAACCGAGGATAATACATAAATACATGGAAACGTAAATCCGTATAAAAGAAAAAGAATCGTTATAATTTCATACATTTGACATAGATTCCGAATCATAACTTCGAATTACATTCAGAGCATAACAGTGGAGGAATGTCCACGTGTTGCCGCCGTTGCCCAGCCTGATTGCCCGGACAGCTGACGGACAAGCTATCATAAAAAAACACTAATACATATATATTCCAGCCAATAAAGAAAAAAATGAAGCAAAAACGGTTCGATTTCTCTTATTGCTTCATAGATGTGTATATATGTATGCATTTGCTGTTGTGTTTGTTTGTGTGTATCATTATTCTATCTTATCCCAATTTATGGCACAGAAATGTGCGTCTCCGTCTTCATGTATATGTCTGTGTCATATCGGAATTGGTAATTGTTTTGCCAGCTTAAACATGCCTGGATCTGTGTAGCTCCTACACTCTGCCATCAAAGGATAGGCGTAAAAGTGTAGCAGTTTAAGAATAACAAAGAGAGAGAGAGAGAGAGAGAGTGAAAGAGAGATTGTCACGCCATTAAGTTAAAATTTCAATTTTTGCGTTGCGTAGGTGTAAAACAATAGCACTTAACGTTAACAAAATACCCACCATAACCACATGAAGCCCAACCAAGCGCATAATCACAGTCGTAGCCCACAGTGGATGCCACAACGGCTCAAATTTCCCGTAAGTGCCACACACCGCACCACCAGCATCACCAATTTTACCACCACCACCGCCACCAACAACAACAACTACGCCAACCAGCAAAGTGGTAAGCACTTTGATGCCTGAAAAGTAACAAAAAGTAACAGCACTCGAAAAAAAACCCAATTTATCCCAAGGATACCGAGAGATATAGATACATTAACTGAAACGGGTCACAGGGAAATGTTGCGTATACGCAACGTAATCAATTTCGAATACTTTTTCCTGCCCCTATCTGGCACGATTACATGCAGATCGAACAGAAATTATTACAGACAGCAATGAGTTTATTTATCACAAATTAGTATGAAGCTGTGTGCATAACAGTCTCTCCACAAATTCTGAAATTCGCCAAAAAAAAACAAATTAAATGAATCGCTGTGCAAAATATTTGCGCAACACTGCACACTTATTATGGCATTCTGTCGCAGCATTTGAATGAAAATTATTAAATTCGTTAGCTGGTAAAATGTATCTTTAATTGCTTTGCCGGAAACGGAATGTCAGAAAACGGGAAAATGTAAAAAGCATGAAGGGGCAAAAAGGACACAACACTGAGCGAAAATGGCATTAGGAAATGATGTGGCAAGCATAGAATAAAGTCGAAAACATGAGGCAACATCTGATTTCAATTGTATGTAATTTTTTTTCTCTTTGTGGTCATGTTAAATTAGTAAAAATTGCTGGGAATTCAATTTTTCTTTTTTTCATTTGATTTTTTGCTCTGTCAAATTCAATTAAATGTGGTACTTGAGTTTACATTTTGGCCAAAAAGTTTCAACATTGACACATGGCGGCAAATGTTTCGTCTAAAGAATTGTTTTAAATATTAAAGTAAATTAGAAGTTTTTATGTAACACATCTTTAACTTATTGTTCTCAAGTGCTTTGTTGATAAGACGTTTCATGATTTTATTCTCTTTGCTGCACTTTTCTCGGTTAAGTTTGTTTGTTCTTTAGTTTCGGCTTGATTGTATTGTTCGCTTTTCTTTTGGCAAAGACAAAAGTCTTCTGATCAAATAAACAACTGCCAACAAGACACAAAAGGCAGCTAAAAGCAGTATTCAGTCGCGAACACTTTAAAGCTACGCTGGTTGCGTGGAGGCAGTTAAATAAATATTACACATACGCCATGTGGGGCGAACACAAAAATATGATGGCAAAGTGGTGAAGCTGTAGATAATACTTTAGCGGGCGACACAATGGCGATGAAATCTAAAAAAAAAGGGAAAAATTGATGCCCCAAAAAGGAGTGTGTGTGTGTGTGAAGGGCTCTCATTTGCTTGGTCATTGTACTTTAGTCAATGCTTGCCCAATTTTGCAGCCTGGACCGCACTAATACTCTGTTATTATCATTGATGAAAGGGCAGCCAGGCGAGCTGAGTTTATGTTTATGTCGTTCCTGCCGATTTTTTTTTTGTCCAACATCGCCATTCTCGTCGTCGTCATCGTCGATGTTCTCGTCTTGTTGAGCCTATGTGAATAAATTATGGCATTCGCTATATTTTGTGTACTTGTTGTTGGTGCATGATGACGCCATTGTCATCAATTGCCAGACTCTGTATGAAAATATATGATATTTATTTCTTAAACGAAGAAAGCTAGTGACTAAAACACAGAAATGAAGAACTCTAGACTGAACGAATTTCCATCATTCCTCATTTGTAATTTATGATTTGTTTTATTTTTTCCTGGTCTACAACTAATACTTCATTAATTTGTTTAGAGTGCTTTAAATAGCTAGATAGATTCTTGTCGATACAAACTTACAAATGTAGATACAAAGGTGTCCATAATTTCTCATTCACTTTCCAATCAACATCGTAGAAGTATGCTGTATTTTGTTTGTTTGGCCCATAAATATGACATTATTATTGACTTGCCTTTTCTGCAGCCACTTATAACTATCTAATCAAGACAAACTCATTCGTTTCGTGCTATATAAGTATTGAGAACACAGTTTATATAACCTGTTTTTTTTATCCATTTTGATGTCACCAAGGACAAAGCAACAATATTATTTGCCCATAAATAGAACATTTCTTTTCCTGCTAAGTCTGTGTTCTCCCAGTTTATTTCCACTTTGCGTTTTGCATTTTAAGCAAAAATCCCTGCGAAATTCGCTGTGTGTGTGTGCGTGGAAATCATTGTGAGTGTCCCCTGATGCTGGTCTGGCAGCAACTTTCAATAAATACATTTAGCGCTCGATTGAACAAAAGCATTTGTATAATTAATTAAGTCATCTGTTTGTTTTTTGTCTTAAGCCAAATACTTATACGTGATATTTCTTTAATATGGTTTCTTTTTTCTCAAATACTATTGACATTTTGCCTTAATTTAACAGAAAAACAAACAAGCACTTTCTAGTGAACTATTAGTGAACTTTAATAAATTATAACAAACACACTCGCAAAACTGGCTGATTAAAATATATTCCAGTAAAAACCTTTTGTCTTGAAACCGATTGAAGAAAAAGGGTTTGGGTATTTATGCAATCCCTGGTAACCGACCACACTTAATTAATGCTTTTTTCTAGACAAAATACTTAGTATTTTCGTCCAAGATGTTTCTGCTGCGTGGCCCGATTCCTTTAATCCTTTCATTCCTTTAACTCCATGAACCTGAAGTTTATATGCAAAATATCAAATTTCAAGAAAAAACTTAAATTATTTGTGCTACTTGGCATAATTTATAAGATTTTTGGTCTCATTTGCTAAAAATATATATTTTTCCAAAAGGCTTTTGTGCTGCGACAGGTAAAAAGTCTGAGGGTTCGTCTGAGGGTTCACAATCCTGCACTAGGCAGTTATCCGGGCTCACGTTATCAACTTCATTTTGCGTTGTTGAATAAAATTCAATTGCCTGTTTTTATTGTCTGCGACGCCATTTGCGGTCCTGGGCTTATCTGGTTGCGGCAAAAACTTTACTGGCGCTGAAATTTCACTTGGCTTGACCATGGTGTTTGCGGCTGGTTACTGAAAAGTCATTTACGCTTGACCTTTATTGATCGTGACCAGACATAAATTCAGCAGTTGTCCATATAATGCGCAAAAACACAACAAAATTGATGAACTGTTGTGATTAAAGTTGAATCAATATAAAAAAAAAATAAATGAAATGGCTTTATTGAAAAATTCATACAAATAGCAAATAGTATATTGGCTTTAGAACTATTACACCTTAACTCCAACCTCGCCGGGATTGAAAATCTTGACATTGCGATCATTGACCTTGTAGAGAACCTCTTTGCGTGTCTCCTCACAGGCATAGCTACCCTCATCAAGGACTCGTTCAATCAACAGCTTGCCATCAACTTCCCGGAATACTCCGCTCTTTAACCGCAGCACCTGAATACGGACATTTCCCAGCTTTGCCACATTGTTATCGGTCAACTGGTGTATATCGCTGTTACTTAGTTTTGTGATAACCGTCAGGTTTTCGTATTCCTTGGCCAAAGCAGCCAGCGACTGGCAGAATTGTTGAACTTGTACTTTACTAGCCCCCAAATTGAAAAGTATCGACAGATTGTCAATCAATATTGTGTAGCTATTGCGATTGCTATAATTACTGGCCAGCTGAGCACGAATATCCTCTATCAGCTGCTCGGTCAATGTGAGACCATCGGCGGTCTTTAGCCATTTGCTGTCGAAACCCTCGTTGGCCATATCGCTAAGCACATCGATCACATTTAGAGTTTTGCCCAAAAATATGTTGCAGTTATATCCCAGACGCATGCCAGCATTGAAATAGTGTTGATAATGATGCTGCAAGCAGACAAGAAGTGTTCCTGCATTCGATATCCGCAAACGTTGTCCCAAAATGCAGCTGATTAGAAAGCTGCCATCTACATTCGACTCTTCACTGATGTGAACAAACCCGGGCAACTTTTGTTCATTTAGTCCACAAGCTAACAGTACGGAGGCCGCCATAATGTTGACAAATCGTTCGGCAGATCTACAAAAACAAGAAGAGATGAAGACGTTTAGTCAATTTGTAAATGCCATGAAAATTGTTCAATTAATTAGCCAGAAATATTTCGTTTTGCTACCCAACCTCTATAGGTATCTTCGGGTCACGTGTTAGGCACCCAAAGGTTCAGAATACTTGACTTGACCGAATCAACAAAGCGACGCAGACTTTTTTAATTTATTGACACGCAGTGAGGATACATATATAAATATATACATATAAGGGAGTCGGGTAGAATTTCCATTTTGTCACTTCATCATTGCTGTCAGCGGCACACGTGGCCAACAACCGAGCAACCACGCACAGGTTTGGGTGTAAAGGGCAATTGTGTCAAAAGGCAATTTATTAAACGTTTATTAAAAATCACAAAAAAAGACCCACACAAAAAACCATATCATCCCAATAAAGTTTGAGAGGTGATCGAACGCCAGTGCATCATTAAAATACATCCCACTGTTTTAGCCCTGTAAGAATTCCTAGTATTGCCATTTTGCAGTTTCATTTTCAATCTGTAGAAGACGTTTATACCGAAATAAGAACGCGGCTTTGACTAGTCATTGTCTAAATCTTCTTGCCCTTTTCAAATTTCAATTCAACAAATCATTCTTAATTTTTTTTTCTCTTACTCTATATTGAATACAATGCAATGATATTTATTTAGAAATATCTAGAAATAACATCTAACAAAAACTTCTCAATTAAATTGTTTATTTATATCCTTTTCATATCGTTTATAAGCAAAGTTAGGAAATGTACACATGTATATCTTCTGTTCAAATTGATATACAAAATATTTGGAAAGCTAATAAAGTTATTTTTACGGGGCTCCAGGTGTGTAAATTTTCTTAAGGACTTTTTAAGTTGATTTGCTAAACGTAATAACAGATGTTACCCTTTTCATTTAAAAGACAAATGTGTAGGTAATAGAGCGAAATAGTGAAAACTGTTATACAGAACTTGAGATTGGCGCAAAAATTTGAAATTTATAACAACGAGAGCTTTTTGAAAGCTTTTTTTAAACAATATTTGGCAAGTGTAAATGTTTTGACCAAAAGGCACTATTTAATCAAATTTTAACACATAGAAATAAAACATCAGCAATGTGTTAATGGAGGGACATGCTGCAAAAACGTGTATTAGAGTATTTAAATAACTTCTAAGCAGTCAAATAAAAGTCGGTTCAAATGTTTATCTACCAGTGCTAGCTGCAACTTATCTCCCAAACTTATACACCCAGAGATTGTTGCTATGAAACATCCAATATTTGCCAAACAAACTGAATAGAAGCAAACAAACAAATGCGTTCTAATTAAACTGGGACCTCCAAATGCAAGCGAAATTTAAAATAGAAGCGATATAAATTCAACTACACTACCCCAAAAATGTAACAATTTTAAATGTTTAAAATTGATTTAACAAAGAAATTCTTACTAATATAACTAATTCAATTTTGTTTGTTTTCCGTTATTATTTCCAAATTAAATTAAAGTAGTTAGTTTAATTATTATTTCTTAGTTGGCAATGTATTTTGTTGTTCTAAAACAAGTTTTTCAAATATTAAAAATTGTATTTTTTTTATCTTAAAATTCTTTCAGATTCTAAAAACTGAAGTCCAACTAATTATCTCAAATAAAATATGGAGAAATATACTAGATAGAGCGAATGAAGAAATAAATACTCCTACAGTTATACATAAGTAAAATAGTTTTTTCCAGTACATCAAACATTTGCTTTCAGAGAACTTATCCCAGTCAATGAGAATATTTTCAATTAGGCAACACGATGATTAACATTTCAATCTAAATGGATATATTCAATTGTAATGGAGAAGCATTTGAATATTTATTGTATAATATTTCTATAGCAGAAATGTCCCATGATGACGAGCCCTATGCCTTGAGAGTATTTTTGGCAACCACATGCTCAGAATTGACGTACATTTTTTGCGCTAATTACATAAAGTTATATTACTCTGACAGGGCGCCGAGAATTTGATACGTTTCATAGAGCTTATGTCTGGTATGGTGGAAAGGGCTATAGGTAAAGTCAAAACAGAAAGTCTGATAAAAAAAAAGGAAAACAACAACGAAACAAACATGAATTAAAGGTGTGAGATAATGGAAATGGTCATCAAACAGCAAAGAAACCAACGAGTTCCAGAACACTATGTATAAACATTTATTGTACAATCAAAACATAGACATACATACAAAGATAGATATAGTACATACTATACCCACACACAAAACTCACTCACTCACTCATTTATAAAGATAGAGAGTGGGAAAAGGTACGTCATAATAACAAAAAAAAAAAAAAAAGCTCTCACCAGTTGTAGTACTCTTTAAATGAATCCCTCTCTTGCCTCTTTTTCTCGTTGTCGTAACTTTAACTTACTCAACACACTTCAGATTCTGACTGGTGAACCAGCGGTCTGTCTGACAACTGACTAACATAAGGCTCGATCCCAATCCAACATAAGAAAAGTAAAAAGACTTCCGAATTGCTCGCCTTGACCGCTCTGTCACTCTGTAGTGCGATAAGAAAGCTACTTTCATATATGCAAGCCAAACATTTACCCCAGATGAGAGCATGAGCGTTGCTCGATTGCCGGCAAATGGCTGGCTGGCTGGCTGACTGGCTGGTACAAGGAGACCCGCGGCACAGAGGTTCACATACATAGCATGCCGCCAACGTGCGATCAGTACGATTTCTGTGCTCAAACGCAACGTTTGTGCTTGCCTTCTCCAGCCAAAGACAGCTGACCGGACCTCATCCCCTTTCCCCGAATCGAATTAGGCGAGACCAGTTTTTTTGTGGCCAGCAATGACGTGCTGAGGTCGTCGCTCGAATGTTTATACGCTCTCGCTTCTTTCTCGTAATTTGAGTGTGTTTTTTCGGATTTCGGTGTTTTGCCAAAATATCAACAAAAATTGTATCTATATTTCTGCTAACGGAAAGCGGTAACAAGCAACAGCAACAAACTACAATTCACATTTCAAGGTAATTTTTGTTCAATCAATTGGATGAGCCGGAAGGGAATTAACAGCGAATGCATTTGCTATCCGAAAATGCAATTGTTGCACATTAGCAACTATTCAATTTATGAGTGAATTTTGCTTACTATGCACGCTCGTTGAAATCCAATTACAACGTTTTGGAGAAGTGTTTAGGAAAACTAACTAACAGGCAGACAGACAGATAATGTGCCGATGGGATTTATTCAATTATCACGCTATTTTTGACTTTAATGATCTCTACGGCGCGAAGAGATGGATCAGCTGTTTCATTTAGTAGTTCTCACAACTCAAGAAGAAGGGGCGCGACTCTATAAAAAACGACCAGTTTTATTCATATCTGATGGGATCATGTGATTTTTGTTTGAATATTCGACTTTGACCATCGTCCACACACGTTTAGATAGCCAGATAAAATTTATTAAAACAAGAGTAAGACATATACAATATGCATATATTCAAAACAGATTCCAATTTATGAACCATATGCGGCACGTGGCCAAGCTCACAGAGAAAAACGTACAAAATAAATAAATAATTTGACGTGCATAAACAAACAAACAAATGCTAACAATAGATGTCCTATGCTGCGATTTTGTTAACAATAAAGATGTTATCAATACCCAAAAACAACATATTGCTATTGATAAGTGAGTGAATACTTTTATACCTGGCGGATACCTTTATACTTGGTAACAATATCAACGAATCGAGCCCCAATAATTTGTTTTATGGCAAAACACACAAAAACAAGTACGAAGAGCAGTTCAAAATACATATTGCATATCGATTCTGAAGTAAAAAAAAACACCAACCGTGTTGGCGATAAAGTATCTAAAGTTCAATGTATCTTTACTTGTAACCAGCTGTGTCTAGTCGAGGCAATAATAAGTTTAAATACTAATGCATGGCTCGTTTTAAAATGGATTATCCAAGAATTAAAAAAGGAATATTATTATTTTAAACTAAGTAAAATTCGGCGCAAAAAAGATGTGTACTTTTAATTGATATTAAGCTTATTTGAGAATAACTTTTTAAAATCGACTTTCAAAAAATATTGAATGTTGAAATGTTGAAAAATTTTTAAAATACTCTAACGGTTTATAGATTTCTATAGAAAGATTTCTATTATTTTACATTCTATATTCCAATATAACACATAACACAAATTATATCCAGAATTTTTATCTACTGACGAATGTTATAAAGTTTTTATAACTCATTTTAAACACTAACAGTTTTTATGGTTATGAGTTTTTTAAAACTAAATATTTTAACTCTTTCCGTTTCTAACTATATGGCCAATCTACTATACTCTTTGTAAGGGTATTAACAGCTGTCGTAACTAAGATCAACAAATATTTGGCTGGAGATGCAGATTGCTCATTGCCAATGTCAATGCTTCTGCCAATGCCACAATTAAATCCAAATGCTGTGTACTTTATAAATAAATTCAAACTTTTGCTTAAATATTATTCGCTATTTACGTAGCAAAAAGTTCACACATTTTAAAACTCTCGTAACAAGTTTAATATTTAATGAATGACTTCTTGCATTTACTTACCAGTCAAAGAAAAAAGATGACTAAAATAACTAAATTCTGTTCACAATTTTTAATTTAGTCACGCTTTTAGAAATAAAAACTTGACAATTTGTTTTGTTTTTCCTCCGATTTACCGAGTGCGATTAGTGTTGCAAAATCCATGCGGCATGGGGCAGTGCTGTAAAACAAGATTGTCTCTGCTAAATAACAGCATGTGCTGTTGAGCGCAAAAATAGATTTTTAAATATTGCGCGCGCGCATAAGTAATGGGTAATAGAAAAGCTTTAAGATGTAACTGTACGTTCGTTTTAGTTACCACCCGGCGCAGCTGATTTCGCTTAAGTCACAGGTGTGCAACATACATAGCAATGACGTAACATTGAAGAACTGGTGTAACAATTAACTAACTAAATAAATAATGCCAGCCCCGCCACATGGATAGAAATAAGCTGTTCCTAATACAAATATTTACCTAGGTAAATTTCTAATCGCACACTAATTCAGAATGGACAATTTCATGGTCTCTCTTGCAGTTAACAATTTTATATCGATTTTGACGAAATGTCCACCCAGCAAAAGCAATCCCGATGGTATTTTGGCGGCTTGGCCAGTGCTGGCGCTGCCTGCTGCACACATCCTTTGGACTTGATTAAGGTGACTCTGCAAACGCAGCAAGGGAAACTGTCTGTCCTACAGTTGGTGCCAAAAATTATACGCGAACAGGGCGTATTGGCTTTTTACAGTGGACTATCGGCATCCATGTTGCGGCAGTTAACGTACTCGACAACTCGTTTTGGTGCCTACGAAGTGGGAAAGGATTTCATTAACACAGACACCTTCACGGGCAAAATAGCATTGGCGGGGCTCTCTGGTCTAGCTGGCGGTATAGTGGGTACACCGGCAGATATGGTCAATGTGAGAATGCAGAATGATGTGAAGCTACCCAAGGAGCAACGTAGAAAGTAAGTAATCAGCAAAAAATATGCTTAACTGGAGCTGTGTTGACTGAAATAACAATATTTTCTTCATAATAGTTACAAAAATGCCATTGATGGACTCTTCAAAGTCTACCGACAGGAAGGATTCACGCGTCTGTTCTCTGGTGCCACAACTGCAACTGGTCGTGGCATACTAATGACCATTGGACAGATTGCCTTCTATGATCAGACAAAGGTTTACCTGCTGTCGACACCCTATTTCAAGGATAACCTGGTAACGCATTTCACTGCCTCTCTGGTAGCTGGCACTATAGCTACTACACTAACCCAACCATTGGATGTGCTGAAGACACGATCAATGAACGCCAAACCCGGAGAATACAACGGGCTTTGGGATATTGTACGACACACAGCCAAACTGGGTCCCATGGGCTTCTTCAAGGGCTACATTCCGGCTTTTGTGCGTCTGGGTCCTCATACCATAATCACGTTTGTGTTCTTGGAACAGTTACGTCTCAACTTTGGCTACATCAAGTCCAGTTAACTCTAGTTAAATCTAAGTTAAAAGATGTTTAGCAAGAAACCCAATCGTAATGCTAACATTCCAGCTACATTCGGCTGCATTTGTGCTTAAGCTTTAATTAAGCCAAAATATATTATTTGTTAACTATAAAGATGCTTTAATTGTTGCATATTATGTCTTAGCTTCATATAAATAACTTTGAGAGATTAGATTCGACAATGCATACTTATTATTTTTCATTGCCGTGTTTGTTATTAATTAAATATGTAATTGTTATTAATGGTCGAGCATCTGATTTTACTAGTGCCGTTCCGCAATAAAACATTGAAATGGTTAAATTTTGAAAAAAAAAAAAAACAAAACCAAACAAAGGCAATAATTAATTATTAATTAATTTTAACAAAGTCCACTTCCGTGACAACTTCCGATTGCATCTAAGTACGTGTCCCTTGATCCATATAAATATTGTGTGTTGCCCGCAGTCATTTCATATTGGGTTGTGAAATGGCAAATCAATGGACTTGGATGCTTTGCATCTTGCTGACCGGACAACTGCATCAGCTTCAAGCCAAGGAAAGGGAGGTAAAGCTACACAAGATCGAAAAGATTCGAGAGGATGAGCATGCCTTTAGAAGCGAATTGCATTTAGGTGAACGAGATGAGGAAGGACATCTGCTGATTAATGGAGAACTGAAACAACATGAAACCGTAGACAACGACTGGAAAGTAAGTATTCAGGTCATAGTTTCTATCAATGATAATGGCAACTCAACAAATTTGCTTGCAGCTACACATTAAAATTCATCGTGCTGAAAATCCCGACGATGAATTTGAAGAGTTCCTTAACATCCCCCATTTGGCTGTTTGCGATGTCATGAAGTCCTATTACAAGGAATTCTTCTATGAAAGCCTCAAAGAATATTCAAATGCGCCCCATCCGGATACATGTCCTTTGCCGCCAGAGCACTATCATCTCAGGGACTATCCACTGGATGCACGACGTTTGGGACGTTTTCTCATACCCGGATATTATCGCTTTGTAAGCAAACTTACTAAGGATGATGAGATCAAGATAGAGTACCTGCTTGAGTTGCAAGTCAATTAAAATTTATTCATATGATAACATCTGCTTCAAAACTTCGTCGTATACGTATTTCTTGGCCTCGGTACCCCAAATGAAATCCAAATGGGCCCATTTCTCAAACGGCACTAGATAGTCCAAGGCCATGTTGGGTAGCTCATCACGGAGTTGTCTCACATCACTTATATCGCACATCCAATCATTGGCTCCATAATACAGCAGGACAGGTGCCTTGGCGTTCTTTAGCTTGTAGTTGGGTGGGGTGTAGCTGCCGTATTCATAGGGATTACGGATGACCGAATAGTCAAATTTACGGAATTTTTTCGAATTAAACTCTTGACAGAAATGCAGATTTTGATTAACCGAAGCTCCAGCTGGAGAAGTTGCCTTAATATGCTCCAATAGCTCCTACATGGAGAATATAGAAGAATTATACTAAATAGACAATTTATTATTCACTTACATAGTCCAATTGCTCGGAATCGTAGCCTCCGATCAGGAAGATCTCATTGGCACACATGTCGGCATAGGGTGAGGTAGCCTGGCACATTTCAATGCCCAAATCCTGTTTAAACTGATTGCTCGGCATAAACTCCATTGAACCGACCAACTCAACCATGGCATTGGGTTGTCCCAGAATCGGGGCAAAGGCACGTGTTAAGGGACTCTTCATGTTTCCCATGTAAGCGGCAGGTCCCAGCAAATGGGCGGACTTGATTTTGTCATTATATTCTGGCTTCTCTGACATCATTACCAAATAGACAGTGGTGCCTTGTGAGTGGCCCACATATTGCAATTGTTTTTGGCCGGTATGCTCCAATATATAGTCAATTGTGGCTGGCACATCGTAGATGCCAATCTCGTTCCAACTGAAATTCCAGAATATTTGCCAATATGTTGGCCAGTACTTATGGGCCTTGGAATAGGTATTGCCACGGGCATTGCCCATCCAAACGTCGTAGCCAGCATCGGATAGAATGTATGCCAAAGCCTTTCCTGGTCCCATTAGCACCCAATCCGAGGATGAGCTAAGCATGCCATGAAATAGCAATACCACAGGTGCACCACTCTCTTTCGGCGGTATGCGATGCATGGTCAGAATATAGTTATCAGTGGTGGTAACTTGATGCGTTTCCACCGCATAGCCATCATCGACAATACGCTCCGCCTATCATGATACTCGTTAAAACTTTAAACTAAAATGCTCTCCCTTTAGCTGGACTTACACAATCCGATATTGGCCTCTCTCCGGCCAGGGCTAGGCCCAAAATGGTTAAAACGATGCCCACTTGAAAGGCTCCCATCATTTTTACTGTGGTGCGTGCGATCGCCAACTGTCTTTTTATATAGGAGAGGTCGTCTATCTGCGTCTACTATCATTATCTATCGATAGTAAGTTGTAATCAAATATTCAGAGGTATATAGAAGCTAAAAATGGACATTTGGCCTAATCAGAGGCGATGTTTTGATTTCAATTGCGGATTTTTGATGTCTGATTTACGATGGCGTGAGGCCAAGACCCCCTCCCAAGCTAGCACCTGTCTCTATTATCAAGAAAATTAAAAGTTTTTTTTTATATTTATAACCAATCATGAATTCACGATCTAAATACGCAGAAAATGTATGAAAGGATATGATACCTTTCATTAAAGAGTTATATGCTAAATCGATTGATTTGAAATATAAGGAACATTTGGAGAAATTTTCAAGTAGCATATCCTAACACTTTAATGGACAGTTTTGAGTAAAATAGATGTATCTTCTTTGTATTCAAAGAAAAAGGGAAAGTCAAGCACTGAAGGGTCAGTTTCGATTGTATTGATTTCCTTTCCTTGCACATGATTGGTCTTGACTTTAATTTTTTACACGTACGTTTGCAATTGGCTGCCCCTGACGACGCGACGGCCACAACATTGGGCTAGCTCTTGAAATGATTTCACATATTACCACATATGACAGTTTAATGGACTTGTTAGCTCCGACTGATACAGATATAGTACGTTCTTGCAGACGCGACCAAAATGAGGCATGAACAAGTTGTTGTCGACTATTGGGCTATGTTTAAGACATCAGGCCTATGCCTTTTATTGGCCTTATGTGGATATGTACTGCTCAAGTAAATATAAAATATGAAATAAGGATTCATTAATATTAATGGTAATGATTTTAGAATGATACAGACAATATTTTGGCTGCCTGGACACTTGTCAAAGAATCAATTGCGTCTGGAGGAAATGGCCAAGCAATTGGCAAGCGAGTTGGGTGAAGATGAAAGAGCCGAAATGGAAAAACTCTTCAATAGCAATGAACCACTGACAGAGGAGCGTATTAACCAATTTTTGGATAAGCCATCGAATCAATTGGCGGCAGAGGAACCAAAGAAGGAGCTATAGAATGGCATAAATTAATTATAATTAAGTTAATACACAATTTGACTTTATTCTTACATTAGACATTAACATACACAGACAGATATTGTTTTGTTTTTCTTTTATTGTAATAATACGAATACAATATTTCGGTATATCGCGTTCTTAACTGGCAAACAAACAAAAAATCAATCAAACAAACAATTATTTAATCAATAATGCATGTAGTATTCAGTTTATTTATTTAGGCGAAATAAAGCAAGTGGACTAAATCTCTGTATAGTATTTATGTATGTATGTAAATTGCTACTGATATAGTATATATGTATAATAATATAATATGTGTGTATATACTTATATGCGGACTCAGAGCCCATTCCTGCTTCATGGGTTAAACTTCTTTTCAAAGCAAAACTGTATCGCCAACCTCAATGTTTTCCTAAACTAACTCAGATTCTGGTTTAAAATATTTGATTTAAGTTAAAAGCTCAAAACAGCGCACAAGTCTCTCTTTTTGTTTTTGGGTTTTTCTAAACATTATCATAAATGTAGAAAAAAAAATCAACACAATTGTTCTATATCTTTCATTATTCTGCTGCCTAACTCAAAATATCACGATAATCTTTTTCTGTTTTTTTTCTTTGCTCGCTATGTTACAAGTAGTTTGCCAATTGAATACACAACTTAGGTTTAAATCTAAATCCAACAGTATTAGGCAATTCCGAGAGAGCGCACTTTGTTCCAAATACATAGATAGATGTTCATTAAATAACGATAAGAATCGTTTCTTTAGATATAGATATACATATATATATATATATATATATATATATATATATATAGAACTAGTTGTAGATATATATGTATGTATCTATAGATTTCTGATAATTTGCCAATCTATTGGCTTGGAGTTTGCATTGGAAGCCTGTAATATGGATTGGCCAAGTTAACACGCGCTGCAGGCAACAGCTCTGGATGCTCGGACAATGTGTCCGACAAGGCGGTCAGTAGGACACCTTTTAGTAAATGAAATAAATGCAATTACTCTAATGAATTAAAACAGACAAAGGATCGGTTGAGTACTTACGCAAAACTTTCTTTTGCAAATCAACTGGGATGACGCCAAGATTACCCTCATGCTCTAGAAATTCGGTTAATTTCTGTAATTCCATTTGGGCCTCATCAGAACCATGGGCCAGAGACTGAGAGAACATTACCTGTGAATGAGAACAAAACAATTAGCAAGTGATTCAAATTTTATAAGCCTTGCCAATATTACCTTTGCCAATTTGTATAAGATCTCCTCCAAAGAGTATTCATTGTATAAGTACTCTACAATTTTAGCCCGGCCTTCGTCATAATCTGTTAGATCTGTAGATCAACGATATTTACATTACGTTTACGTTTTTTATTCCGCCATTTCATGCTCACCTTGCTGGGCATCATTGTCCATCTGCTTGAGTTTATTCCAAAAGCTTAGGCTATCCAATTGTTTAAGAGACACTGGAACCGGTACTGAGACTGGGACAGGCATTGCATTAACATCTGGAGAAATATCCGATTCGTGGACATCTGGAAACGGTTTCTCTGTAGTTGTTGTACTGGTTGTTGTTGTGCTTGTTGTGGACGTGGTTGTAGTTGCTGCAGTGCTGGGCGGACTGTTACGCTTCAAATGATTTTGACGCAGTTCTTCGGGAAAGATGCGATTATCGTAGGATCGTTGAAGAAACTCAATACCCAACCGAATGTCGCGTAAGAATTTCAAAGCATTCTCCCTGGTGATCTGTAGAATGGACACAAAAAATCACTTTATTACCAATCTGTTGTCAGTGTTAGGTCAATGTCTCTCACCAGATTCTCTTTAATCAGTTCTTCAACGGCTCTGGCCACGCCAGTTTCATCGCCTGTCCAAAAGACATATTGGGCCATATCGAACGATGAGTACTGGCCATTGGGATTTCGCAGCAAACTCTGAGCAGTCTGTAATTGAATTGTGAATAAATCAATATTGGTAAATTTAATTTTGAATAGCGTTTCTTAAAAATAATTAATTTTCTTGGGGTGCGCTACCAATCAATTCATTTGCCAATCAGTGTGTAAATGGGTTTTTTTTATCATCCCATTATTCTATTGTAATAAGAACCTTGGCCGTCATTTGGTGGGCCGGACTGGATCTTCGCTCGCTGGTTTTAGTCTTGGCCATGGCATCCAGTTCGTCAATTAGTATATCTCCGATTGTCTCCCGATTGAGATCATGATTATGATTATGCTGCACAGCCGGCTTAGTGGGCGCCAGAGCGGTGAGTTCGGTTTCTGCCACGGCCGATTCCAGCTCGGCTACCGGTTCACCGGCCACAACATCCACAACATCTTTTTCGGGAGGTTGTTCGGTAGCTGGCGAAGTCGTAGCCGTTGTTGTGGTTGTTGCCACCGTTGTAGTCGTAGTAGAGGTTGTCGATGATGTGGGTAACACCTCGGGATTCTGACCAAACGCTAGACGAGCTGCGCCGTAAAATGCCTGTTGATTTTTGGGTGGTTTCGTGGATATACACTTGGATTTTCAAAAGACACAAGGCATAAGGAGCAGGCAAACAAACTAAGGAAGTGGTTGAAGGATGGGTAAAGGAAGGGTTTGCGATACCATACCTTAGAATGAACTGTCGGCTCCGCGACTACAGTTGGCTTATTGGCCGTCTTTGGTTCTTCCAATTGGGATCGTTCGCCTTCCTCTTTGGATGTCCCTGTTGTAGTTGTGGCCGATGTGCTAGTGGTTGTTGTTGTCGATATCAATGGTGTGGCTACTTCAAGCTGTCGCTCTAAATCGGGTAAAATATTGGGATTTGGAACCGAAGGTACTTCCTCAACACTCTCATTAGTGGTGGTTGTGGTGGTGCTGCTGCCATCTGGTTGTCGTTTGCTTGACACACGCAACTGATCCAGTTCATCGACATCGTCTTCGATTTCTGGAAATACCGAGTCACTGCGCTTCGAAGGATCTGTATCATGTATAGGAAATTTACTTGATGTCATGTAAAATAAACGGTTTCTGTTTCTTTGGCAGCAACTCACTATAGATATATGGAAGCAAGGCCGGATATGCTTGTGCCAGGCAAAAACTTGCCAGTAAATAGACAGCCACTAAATTCCCCGCTAACATGCCGCGTAATCCCAATTCTGAAAGTGACATGATACGTAATTCATTTGATTAGGTGCCAAGATTCGATTACAGAGATACACACACACAGACATATAAATATAATATGTAGATGCATATGTCTTAAGTAAGTTTCACCGAGTGGAATGGGAAGGAGATAATATATACACGAACTAAAGGAAGAAAATACGCACATACATATGCAAATCACGCTAAAAATAACACAAGAAATCGATAAAACAGCAACAGCAGCAAAAACATCAACAACAACAAGAGCCACCGATGGGCCACAGAAAGGAGGCAGGCAGGCGTGCTTGTGAATGAAAAGCATGCTAACTTCGGTGGGGAATTGAACTTTCTGTAGCGGGTCGGTCGTCACACACACACACATACACTCACGACACCCTAGCACAAGCCTCCTTTTTCTCTTGTTATTAGTGTAAATTGAGTCAATTGGCCCCATAAGCATATTACCAATACACTTAGGCACGTTCACAATGTCCAGCAGAGACCCAAATGACAAGTATCTGCAATTTGCTGCAATCGCAATCCGACATAATACATGTATATACACACAGCTACTTTAAACACTATCAAAATAATCAATTTTCATTGCATCTACTGTTAATATATGCTGCAAAGTAGGCAATGATTTTTTTGTTGGTAATTTCTTTGTATCCTGAAATTTGCTACCTACACACACACACAATGTCGCTATCTTTGGCCTAGGGTGGCCTGTTCTATTTACTTAAACAAATCAAAATAAATAAAAATAATTTTTACCTCACTTTGTCACTAGAAGAAATGCGTCCTCACAGCTTGAATGCAAAAAATGAATGAACATAAGTTTTTAAGTCGAGCAGTATAAAGCTTTATATTAAACTTAAATTAAGCGGGTAACGGTTAAGATACAGTTAAAATAAGCTTTTCTTAACCAAATGTAGATAACATTTTACACAAAAATTAAGCAACTAGGATCCATAGGAAGTCATTCTTATATACCTCGTAGAACATTTTGGTTTTTTAACCTCTTGAATGTTTTCTTTGTTTCATTCAAAAAGGTTCCAATTCAAAACTGATTTGAGATTGTTTTAACAAGGAGACCCCCTCTCCAGTACAGAATTTCTTGAATCAACTTTGTCGATTAAGATGTAATAGATGGTTATTCTCCAGCAAATACTTTACAATTTACAAATTTTTTACCTCTTGTCGAAACTTGATTGTAAACAACATTGTGTATTCTTTTGAAGATTTTAGATATTAGTAATATATATACACATAGGTTATTCTAATTTGTTGTGATTCTTAACAAACCCTCTATATTTTTAATAAACAAATAATTATACAAATTAGGGTACATCTAACTGCAGCCGGGGAACGGTTCCACGCGATTCTTGCGAAGTACAAACTGGATTTTGCGATTCATGTCTTCGTTGTAGATAGCCTTACACTTTTCAAAATTGATGCGCCGCCGTACCTGAAAAACAAGGATACGGAAACTATTAAGGACTGTTTGGGGGTCAGTGGAGCACCTCAACTAACCTGGTAGGGTTTCTCATAGAACCGTGTGCGCCGAAATTGATCAAACAGTTCTTCCTTGCCAAGAACTCGATTTAACAGACGGCAGGCCTCTTCCACATTGTTATTTTGCACTAAGATTGTGCGGGCCAAAAACTGAGCGTGCCGCATATTTTTTTATTCAAGAATTGAAAAAAACAACAATCTGTAACTTTATTTATTGTTAAATAATCACCGATAACTTAGTGTGTTTGCAAACACTAAGGATGATGACCGCACAAAACACCAAAATAGTGGGAAAGGGTTGAAAAA
The DNA here is from genome assembly GCF_018902025.1 of Drosophila willistoni. Classification (NCBI taxonomy): domain Eukaryota; kingdom Metazoa; phylum Arthropoda; class Insecta; order Diptera; family Drosophilidae; genus Drosophila; species Drosophila willistoni. Next base: position 6,382,314 of record NC_061086.1, read on the forward strand.
TACTGGTTTTACGATTTTGGTCACTTTACCAACACTTGTCAAGCATATTCAGCAATTGTGCAACACCAATTTTGTTTTGCTCCACGTTTTAAAGCTGTGCGGTTGAAAATTTTCGCATGCGGAAAAGTTGTCAGTAGTAGAGATTTCATTTAAAATTGTAGTAGACAGTGTAACTTCTAGTAGAAAAAATATTAAAGGCGCTGCTATAGTTTCATTTTTGTCCGACACACGTAATACACAACAAAGGTAAGTCAGGGTAATTAATTGATTTTCCGCTTTTTGCAGATTTCGTTTTGCACGCTTATTACGAGCGTATGTGTGTGTGCATGTATGTGGTGGATAGTTTTTTTGGGCTACCTTTTTGTTAAGTAATCAGAGCTATAGTTAATTTATTTTCCAAGATGAAAAATCTAAAATTCCTGCCCCGTAAATTTGTAAAATCAATGGAAATCGGTTTCTTCTTTGTCCTCTTCATTCGTTCACTCTGACGCAGCACATGTTTGTACCCCTAAATTGCTTTGTCTGTGTGTGTGTGTAACTCTGTGTATGTATGTATGTAGTTAGTTTTTTTTCCTACAAAATAGAAAGAAAGAACATCAATTGAAAATTTTGGTGAATTACTCTTCTTTTTTTTCTCTTGCCATTTGCTTTACACTTTGCCCAGTTCCTCATATTTATCGTGTCATGGCGTTAGTTCACTTTTTCATTATCGCCCTTTATGCTTTGTGTTTGCTATCCGCAAACCAGGGCTGCACATTCTGACGAAATTTTCTAGAAATTCTGCGGTGGTTGATGAGTAGGAGAATGGAGAGGGGGCAGCAGGTAGAGGGCACCGTCAGCTGCTTGCCGTATTGAAATAGAAATAACTTCTAGAAAACGTGTGTAGGGGTTCGCCTTTACGGTGACTGCGTCGCATTTATTTGCCAATAAATGGATGAATGTCAGTATGTATGTGAAGATGCATGTGCAAGCTAGTTGACCTTGAATTTGGCTTGCCGGAAGCAATGCATACACACAAGCCTTTACAGATCAAAGAGAAACCGGCCACCCCCAATTTCCCCATCAGGAATTCCAAATCCCGAGCCTAGACGAGATAAAGTTAACCCCCTTCGATGCACATACATACATATGTACATTTCCAGGGATAGCTTCAAGCTAAAGGGTCATCAAGGGGTCACACCTTTGAGTCTTTTTTTATGTTCATATCTATGTATATATGTATGTATCTACATACATTCGTTTTTACTTTCAAGTCAGATTAAACTAGTTCCTTACGGCAAAGTTTAAATTATAGATTTCTTTTATTTCAGTTAAATATATAAAATGGTCAAAGAAACTGGTTACTATGATCTGCTAGGCGTTAAGCCCAATGCAACACCCGATGAGCTGAAGAAGGCTTACAGAAAATTGGCTCTGAAATACCATCCAGACAAGAACCCCAATGAGGGTGAGAAATTCAAAGCCATTTCCCAGGCCTACGAGGTTCTCTCTGATACGGATAAGCGTCAGGTGTACGATGAGGGCGGCGAGGCTGCTATTAAGAAGGGTGGCGCCGACTCTGGCGATTTCCGCAATCCAATGGACTTCTTTGAGAAATTCTTTGGTGCAGGCTTTGGCGGTGGCGGCGGTGGTCGTCGTCGCGAACGCAGAGGCAAGGATGTGGTCCACCAGATGTCTGTACAGCTGGAAGAACTGTATAATGGTGCCACTCGTAAGCTGCAGCTGCAGAAGAATGTCATTTGCGACAAATGCGAGGGTAGAGGCGGCAAGAAAGGTAGCATTGAAAAGTGTGTGCAGTGCCGCGGTAATGGTGTAGAAACACGAGTCCAGCAAATAGCACCGGGCATTGTGCAACACATCGAACAGGTGTGCCGGAAGTGCGCTGGCACCGGCGAGACCATACAAGAGAAGGATCGTTGTAAGAACTGCAATGGACGGAAAACAGTGCGCGAGCGCAAGGTGTTGGAGGTGCACATTGAGAAGGGCATGCGGGATGGGCAGAAGATTGTGTTTACAGGCGAGGGTGACCACGAACCCGAATCTCAACCGGGTGATATCATTATTTTGTTGGACGAGAAGGAGCATTCGACATTTGTGCATGCTGGCACAGATCTAATGATTAAAATGCAGCTGCAGCTGGTGGAGGCCCTGTGCGGCTTCCAACGTATTGTGAAGACCCTGGACGATCGTGATCTATTGATTTCGACAACGCCTGGCGAAATCATACGGCACGAGATGACCAAATGCATCTCGGAGGAGGGTATGCCTATATTCAAGAATCCAATGGAGAAGGGCACACTTATCATTCAATTCGAGGTGATTTTCCCCGATGTAATCAATCCGTCTGTTGTGCCGACGCTGAAGCAGTGCTTGCCACCGGCACCCGAGGTTGACATTCCAGTTGAAGCGGAGCATACAGTCTTGGTAAGTTTTTCCGCAACCCACCCCATCAAACACACCATGCACGATTTTATGTTATATTCTCATTAACAAAATGAATTTATTGAAATTACAGGAGGACTTTGACCCTAAGCAACGTCGCCAGCAACACCAGCGCATGGCTTACGATGAGGACGATGGTGGCTATCAGGATGGCCCACGCGTCCAGCAGTGCACATCAAGTTAAGCGGCTAAACTTACATTAAAACACACACCTATCACCAGAAAATAATAACCTACGAACTGGACGGTGCGGGACCTCCGATACTGATGCGCTCCCTTTACCTCCTACTATATATGTAAACCTTAGATCCTGCTACACACACACATTTGTAACTATCGCCTGCGACGAAGGACCGACGGAAACGGAACAAAACCGATCAGAAATATCCAATCAACCAAAACAACACCGTGTCCCGTGTTAAATTCTACTCTTGCTCTTCCTACTCAAAACACACATAAAACAAAAAAAATCTAGCAACAGGCTAAAGTTATTCAAAGAAAACACTACGATATTTAGGTATACAAAAACAAAAGATAAAAAAAAAACAACTTATCAAGATATATGATGGACGCGCACTATGTCTGTATAACACATGGTGGTTTGATAACTAAGTACATATACACAAATATTGTTTTAATTTAGTTTATGAGTTGGAATTTACTACGAACAAAAGTAATGGATATAACCGCAAAGCAAGGACCCAGCCGCAGCCTAGAAACGTATCGAGCATTGTCGCGTCTAGAAACAAGTTTAAGTTATTTAATTCCAGCATAAATGAAAGCGTTAGTTTAAACGGATATAACAAATAAATAATTAATACACAATTTCAAGTCGAACCCCACTAAAAATTGTACTTTTGGGGGGATTCTCGATTAACTAGCAAGCGTGATACATTTCTTCAGCACAGTCATGGATATGATTCATTTCATTTCTAATCTAATCAGCTATGATGAACGCGTCTTGGCTAATTACTTGTCATAGCCCACTTATAAATTCGTAGACTGGCAAAACTCTTTAAAAAAAACATATAAAGGGCGGATTTAAAATTTCTTGTAATTTATTTATACAAATTGGAAAGACGTAACTATAAATAAACAACTCTACATTGCGTAACTAACGCGAAAAATTTCGCAGCGCTGCAACTACTCCAATGCCATAGACCAGTTTACTTTCGACACGCTCCCAGGCTTCCTCCTGAGCAAGAGATATGCTTCGAAGCGCCTTCACCAGGTTTGACGAGTGTGTTAAACTGAGGCCATGTGAGCGTAAGTAGACACTCAAATAAGATTGGGCTAATTCAAAGCTTAGATTTGTCGTAAACATAAACTCAATCATCTTGAGGAATTGCAGCATGGCCAGCATAGAGCCGCCTCCTTCAGGATGCAATGATTTGATCTCAAAGTCAACCATTGAGGGTCCTAGTTCTGTTATATGTTTGACGACGGCATTAAAATCATTGCTGGTGGAAGTTGCTTCTAGCAGTTGGCCAAATGTAGTTAAATTACTAAGATTTTTGGTCTGAAGGACGCGAGAGCCGTCCGTCGAGGTGGGAGCATTACCGCCTACATCGAAACGCATCTCCAGGCCAGAAACGGTAGGTAGGAAGAAAGGTGCCTGCTTCGGCGTTTTCGGTGGTGCTTTGGGCTTGTTGCGTTTCTTGATCAGTTCCAAGTCGAGCAAATTTTGCCATCGTGAAGCGGCTTGTCCCGAAAGAGTTATAAGCTCGGGTGCCAATTGTTTGGGCGTCTCGTATGTGGCGTTTATCAACTCGCCTTCATTGTGATGCTCGTCACCATCATTTATATCAAGCTCTTCGATAGCATCCTCCAGTTCCATGGCATCGCACACATTGGTAGGCAGTCCCACATATGGAGCTGCCTCTCTGGGATCAATTGAGCGCAAGGAGATCTGATTAAACAGAGTCTTGTTGGCCCACAAATAAATGCCCAATAAATTAACATGGGCAGTGGCTAAGAAATCACCATTGGGGGACATGGTCAGAGAGATGCATGGTCTTTCGACACGGAAGTGATCAATCATGTAGGACGATGGTATGTCCCACACTTTGATTGTAGAGTCCATGGAAGCGGAGATAAGCCAACGGCTGTCGGGACTGAAAGTCATATCATTCAACTTTGCTGTGTGGCCAATGAATTTGCGGACGACTACCCGCGTGTGCATATCTACGATATAGACCTTAAAGGACTCCAAGCCGATCGCTATCATGGAACTCTCACGATGCTGCCGTATCAGAGATACCCCATCCGCAAGTCGCAGGATAGCCACAGGTTTGTCAACTGTAATAATAGATATTTAACTCAAATATCTTATACTTATTGGTGATGCGCTTACCTTTCCCTTTAAACGGCCAGAATTTAACGAGACCCTGTGAGCAACCAGAGACCACAATTTGATTGAGATTATCACTGGCTAAACCGCGTACGGCCTTTTCGTGTCCAGGGGATCCATAACTACCACGATAAAGACCAGATTGTATATTAAATCGTTCCACATCGCCACTGCTATAGCCAATGATGACGAAATTCCCGCAATGTGTCAACACAAGGGATGTAGTTTCGCAAGCAAAGTTAGTTCGATTTTTACTCTGAAACTGCTTGGGCACCAGACGATGTTCACCCATGCGGCTTTTGTCGAAAGTCCAAGTAGTGGTCTGTATGATGCCCGCATGAATTGCGGCAATATTGTCCCATTCCTTTTCCCGTGTCGTCTCGGAGGTAAACTCCAATATAGGCGGCATACTGAACTTGTCAAACTGGAACCGATCTGAATGAGGCAAATTAAAAAATTATTATTATTATTATTTAATTGTAAAAAAGAATTAATTCTAGGTTACAATGAGTTTTGAGCCAGAGCGACAAAGGCCTTCAGGCTGAATTAAAAAATATTAGATTTTATCTTGGTGAAACTTTAATTCGATCGCTTACTTTTCCTTTTGGTTGCCTTGGGGTTGTAGGTGGCCCGACCCATGCTTTTGTTTAGTGATTCCGAAATGGTAGAGAACACTCGCAGGGTGCTATCCTCGCCTGATGACAATATGGATACACCAGATACACCATGATAACGGATGCAGAGCGGTGGCTTTGTGTGGCCCTCGCGAATACGCAATTGACGAGCTCCACCATCGGCCATATCGAAAACGAATGTTTTCATCGAGTTATCTGGCGAAGTAGTGAACACAATTGGCTCACTGGGAAAGCATATGGCTGTAGTTACCTGCTCCTCATGCGCCTGCCACTGCCCCGCGAGCTTTTTTTCCTCCAAATTCCATAAGGCCATGTAGCCATTGCTGCAGGCGGACACTAAAATGGGTGGTCCATCGGTGCGAAAGGCCATTGCTGTTACCATACCCCAATCCTGCTTGAAGGCAATAAGCACTTCATCAAATTTTAGATTCAGCACAATTATAGCACCATCAGCATGACCGACAGCCACAACGTCTAAGGCGGGAGCCGGTTCTATGCAAGTGACACGACTTTCATGGTGGTTGAACGTACACACAATTGTGTTCTTTTTAATATTAATAATCTTTAGTTGGCCCTGCTGTGAGCCCAGAACTATTTTGTTTATGTATGTGGGTGGATGAGCCACAGCTGTGATCTGAAATTCCTCCGGTTTAAATGGCACATCCAGATACACTTCCTCCGATCTAATATCCCACACTTTCAGCACATTGGCACTGTCTACGGCTATTAAATGAGTTCCAAAAGGCAGCAGCAAGTGGACGTTGCGTTCATGGCCCCGATACACATGGCGTATGTGCTTACCAGCTCGCCAAGCGAAAATGCACTTGTTGCTCGCCGTGTAAGTATGGAGTCGGTCTGTGGCTAATGCTGTGATCTCATCAGGGTGCAATCCACTGACATGAAGCAGACGAAAGTGGCCTGCCGTGTATACTTGGAAGGAGCGTCCAATGCAGGTGATAATCAGGGTATCTCTTCGACGCTGGACATAGCGTGTCACAGCTGGCACCTGATTGCTAACATAGCCCAGGGCACGATTCCGGCGAAAGATTTGACTACTCTCCTTAAATATGGCTCGAGTTTCGGACTCTGAATGCTCCTCTTTTAGGTGCGTCATTATTATGTCAAGTTTTCTTTTATTTTCAATGTTTGAAGAGCCTTTGCATTTCGAATGTTTTTCCGGACGAATCTTGCACGTGCGTTTGCAGTTATTTATATTTGGTCACACTTTTAAATAGATTCACGATTTGTTATCGACTATTTTCGATTTATTATCGATTATTTTTGATTCGCTAATTTTAAATTTCTTCTATCGTATTCTTCATAAAACTGTATTCATTCATGAAACTATGCCTTTCCCTTTACTTTTTTTTCTATAGCAAAATCTTAATTTGCAAAACCAAATTACGTTTAATAAATAAAATTTGTTGCTTTCTTTAAGCCATTTTATTTTTATACATATATTCAACCACATATTTAATAAAAACTCTTGTGAACATTTTTTTCGTTTTTTGTTTTGCCATTATACATATACATATATAGTACATACTTATATAACATTTAAGTAGTTTACATCGCGGTACAATTTCGAAATTATGGATTTTAAATTAAAATTTACAACTACAAATAGTCTTTCGCTTGCATTTCACATAAATCTCGAAACGTAAATCGAACATAAATTATAATATAGAATATATAAATAATGAAATAGGTATGTATGTTGCATTTTATTTTGGTTAATGTTTATAATAAGTGAAAGTTGATTATTTGCCATTTTAGTTTTGGTTTGATTTTTTTTTTTTTTTTGGGTTTTCTTTCACTGAAATTCTTACCAGCCCTTAAAAATTTCAGTTGACTATTCTATATGATAAACATTTATACAAATTATTCAAAAAGATTTAACATTTATTTTGAAATGTTTGTATATTGTTGTTGTTTTTGCTGCTGTTGTAGATATTGTTGTTGCTGTTGTTATTATTATTGCTGATGCTGTTGTAGAATGTATTTGCAGTCAGGCCAAAGGCAAAGTTTTGAGCTTAGTTCAATGGAAGATCTCGGTTGAAAATTTCACCAGAATTCGTCAAAGGATAATCAAGTTCATTTAACCGAGCAGCCGGTCGTCGTGGACGGTTAAACTAAAGAGAAAGAAAAAGAGAGAGAGAGAGAGAGAAAGTGTGGGGATAAGTGAATATTGCATTCAGTTTAAACATCTAGAACGCTTACCCATGATTTCATAATTTTGTACAGTATCTGACGAGAGGGATAATCATCAAATTCAGCCTCGGGCACTGCCTGTGCCTGTTCGTTGCCGCCTGCCAACATGGGCAACAAACCATTCGAACGTCCATATTCCTGGTCGGTCTGTCCGCTTGCAGTTGCCGATTCTCCGGCTCCCGAGCTCAGCGAACGTTTGCCATGGCCGCCGTAACAGACATGCCCATAGGCCTGGCAGCCCTCTGTAGAAAAAGACCAAAAATGCAAAATTAAGTTAGCCAGGTTATTGGCAAAAGGATTGCAATCAATATGATGAACACCCATGGCACGTCATTAACCAGGACTTCCTCACGTGGACCTTTCCACCATACACCTCAACTGGCTAAATCGAAAAGTTTATGGCACGACTCGCTTGTGTGCACTCCCTTGGCGCACGATTTGGCAAACTTTGTACCATTATACGGAATCGTTTCTTTCCTGTCATTCTCTCTCTCTTTCTTTCTATGTATGTATGTATGACAGCCGAAATCTTTAATCGCTTGCCAATGCTCTGGAGAGACATCTTTTGATAAGCATTTGACCCCGGTGACAAAGCTGCTGCTATTTCTCTCTCAATTCGTTTTGTTTGTTAACTTTTTGACTTAATGCTATTTATAAGAAAAAAAATCACCGCCCACACACACAGATTCCCACACACGCACACACACACACGCACTCTCTAGCACATAAATTTACATGTTGCTCACTGGGGACTCGTCCTTGCCCTAGTCCTAGTCTACAACATTTGTAACCAGTTTGTGATGACCCTATTTAAAGAGGGTAATTCAACTTTATCAAAAGGTTTGATAAATTGAAATGATTAAAGCTATTTTTAGAAACTTCAAGATTAGCTAAGCGATGTTTAAGTCGCAAGTCGTTGACCTATAAGAAAAACCATTATAGGAGATCGTGTCAGCTAATAAAAATTGAAAAATATAATCTACTGCTCAATTTGCTTTGATGTCTAGATTTCTTTTAAGAAGGGTATTTAAATTACCATACACAAAATATCCTTATGTTCACTTTTGGGAGCAAATGAAATCTATGAAAAGGCAATCTCCACAAAAGTATCAGGACATTCAAGTAAATGAGGTAAAATACATTTTAGTAGCAAAGAAAATGAAATAGAATAAAAAAGTTATCAGCTTCTGCCACTTTGCCTTTTGTTTGTTTGTCTGCATTATTTAATAGAGGCGAAACCTACGTATGTGGGTATGACAAGCGTTGTATTGCAATACACTATTCCTTCAAGCGGTTGGCGAAAAGCGCATTCTTTGCCCATTCCAAAGAATCCTGCAAGAATTTACCCTTCGCTGCAGCTGCATAAACAAATAAAAACCCTGGAGGGCCATCTTACATATATGTAGAACAATGGTTGCTGTCAATGAGGCAGGAAGTCTGTGATGAGGAGGAGGAGGAAGACGAGGAACGGGATGGTAGATGAGTGGGTGTGATTGTGGGTGGTTGGAGTTGTCAATGCTTCCCGTTTTGTTTGTTTGTTTTGTATTAAACTGTAACAATTGATGCTGCCAGGTCATGACTGCCATTTTATAGGTTTGTTTTTTTGCGCTTAAATTTAATGCATATTTCATGATGACAATTTTCGCTACTCACTTTTCGCTTGACTCTGTTGGGCAGCCAATACCACGGTGCAGATGACAACCAGCAGCAACGAAATTGTCGATTTCATGTTAACTGCAAAGAGACATAGAGAAAAATAGAGAGGGTGAGAGGGGTTAAAATTGAAATAGAGTTGTTTGGAATCTCTGAAACGTACATATGTATGTATGTACATATGTACTTGTGTGTACCTGTTGCGGCGACAAAGGGCCGCCCCTTAGGCTATGCTACACTAATTAGAAAACCGAATCACACAAGTCAAATGCATTTAAGAAGGCTAATCCTGGGCGTAAAAACTTTTAAACTTTGATTTATGTTACGGCGCCCACTCCATAAGATTCCGTTTCCACCTACAGACATTCAGACAAACAAAAGTGGCAAAAGCACAAGTTTAACTAATGTTTGTCTGTTACGTGCCTGGAATTTCTTAGGGCCATCTGCTTGCGGACATAATCGTATGCGGTAAGTATATATAGATAAAAGATAACTCATTTAATTTGTTAGCCAAAAATTCATACTTTTTGAACCGAGCTAAAGCTAATTTTACAATTTACTCATCAATCATACACCATGTGTGGGTAATTCGGTTTATTTATATATGTGTATGTATGTACATACATACATATGTATGTGTATACCAGGAAACCAGGTCGCGTGTCGTCCGTATGTCTTACTTGCCGGATAGTCCCATGGGGAATGGTATTGGGGTTGATAATAGCAAACTCACCTAAGCTGATATTGCTGATGTATGTATGTATGTATGAATGTAGGATGTATGTACGTTGTACTTAATATAATTTGTTTATTGGCTATATTATTAATTATTTACTTTTTTTCATATAGATTTAAATGTTATCACTAGCAAATATAATTAACGATTTGTGTAGATTTGTATACCCCTGAGTACTATATAATCACAGATATGGTTGTTGACTATGCAGCGCCCACACAGCAGCCGAAAAAAAAATTACTCTGAAATCCGTGTTCACATTTTCAAGCTCTAACCGACAACTGAAGCCGATCTGAAGCCCCAGTCAAGTGTATATGCCACCAGCTGATAAGCCTGATCTGGCTGCGTCTGCTCTGAATCCGAAAACCATGTCAGGCGCCGCTTCGGCCACGACGGAAAAATTTCCAAGCCGCAGACAGCTATTCTCCTTCAGAGCATACATATGTATAAATAGGTTCTCGCAGTGCTTCTATTTTCAGTTGATCTACATGATGAGTGGCCCGGCCCCAACTAAATTTATAGCCAATTGATAAGTGTAAATTAATATGTAGCTACTGTCAGTGAGCCATTGTGAAAATCAACGAGCGCCCACCTACGCACTCATGGCATAAGAATAATAATAATATTATTATTGTTATTGTTATTGCTGTTCTTGATACATTTATTTTATATATACATACATATACATATATTCATAATGTGTACTTTTCGCTGTTTATCAGCACACCGAAGACCAGACTCGCGACAGTGGCGCGCGTGGTTAATCAATTTTCCCAGCTACCCAAACAAATTTATATATGTCATATTATTCTGCATGTATGTATGTATGTATGCACAAAAAATAATATATTGTCATCATAATAATGTTTTAATGAGCTGCTGATACATACCTACATTAGATCAGATCAAACAGATACTCGTGCGACCCACCCTATATAAATCAATTTAGCTAAGAAAACTTTCCAGCTGCGGGTGTTTGGTTCCATATCTCCCATGTAAATCCCTGTAAAACCTGGTGTACTAACTAGCCGAGTACACGATTAATTCCAACAGTCGATACAAAGTTCATGAACAAACGCTGATTTGTTTCCGTGTGAAATTTTCTAATCATCGAACTGATAATGCCAACAAAACAAATGCATATATTAAATAGAGCGTGCCTGAGGCATGGCCAGAGCTTGAGCCACTTCTAGTGCGACATACTGAGATAAAGATAGTGGCCTGAAATTGTACTGGAAATGAGATTCAGGACAACAAGTTTGGCCCACTGACCACTCGTTGCTCGGATTACGTCACAAACAAGTTTAAAGCCAGCGGAGCATAACATAAAAAAAGGAAATCAAATTCAATCCCGCTAACAAAGTACTCAAGTTTGACTTTTGCTCGACTTTTGTGGTTTTCGGCGTGCTTCTTTTAACAAGATGTAAACCAAGAAAGCAATCGGTTTCTATTGCATTTTTCTTTTAGTGACTTAGACTAAGACTCTCTACGCCAACAAGACATAATTAACTAAAAGTAAATAAATGAAACATTACTGTTCGACAAGAAGTTTTATGGTTGGATTCTAAATTGAGTGTTTTAATAACTTGCTAACAAGTTCACATATTATGTTATATACATACATAAAAATGTTTATCTCGAAATTTAAATTTCTTATCAAGAAGAATAAATGAAACATAATTATCAATGTAGTTATTAATTTTGTTAATACATATCTCTGTTTTTATACCCTGTATCTATGGTTGTATTGGGTCTCATGTGAAAGAGTCAACAAGTTGAACCACAAATTTGTTCCTTCTTGACTCAATCACTTATTCATTCACTGACTCAATTGTTCAATGACTCACTTTTTATTTTTCTATAATAGCATAATTTAATTTGAAAGTTAATTCTTTCGATTTTTTGTTTGATATATTTAAAACTGAAAAACAAGTTAAGCTTTATAAATAAAAATATCCTTTACACAGCAGTTTTTAAAGGATAATAAAATAGGTGAGTCAATTAATTAGTGAATTAAGGTTTTAATAATCCGCTAATAATAAAGATATTGTAAGTGAATACACTAGCAAGAAAATTAACTTGTTCATTCTTTATAATTAGCCATTTGGCCGAACACGAACCCACATTATAAATGTTATAAATTATTTGCAAATAGAGCTGGTGCTAATTTTCTAATTAGGCCAGATATATAAATTATCGATTGAAGAATAGTCGAAATCGAAATAGAATAGTTAATTTATAGACATGAAAAATTTCTTTTGGGAAAGTGAAAATTTTGAAAGAAAAATTTAATATGAATGTAAATAATATTTTTAGCTGTTATAGAAAAAAAGGTTTAAGAGTGCCTGCTTTGGCAGATTTTCATATTATCTAATTTACATTTACCAAAGTTGAGACCTTGTCGGCTACTTACTGTCTATTTGCTGCTTTGCTTGTTGCAATTGGGTTTGTTCTAATGAAATTAAACTTTATTTGCAAAGTTTCTTGGCAAAAGGGGCAACAAGTTGCTCACTTTATAGTCTATTCGCCAGGATGTTTTTGAATATTCCAGCTTCACGGCGTTTGCCTTGAATGATTTATACAGCTGCCAGAGACTCAATGGAAATGTTAATGTTGACTTTATGTGTAGTCTTTCTGGGCAAAGTCTTAAGCAAATGAGCGCTATGTTTGCTAGTTAGTTTCAAGTCAAGCCGTAGGGTAGATTATTAAAAATGAATCAAAGTCGAAAGTCAAAGAGATCTAAAAACAAGAGAGGGGGCAAAAAAAGGCAACAGACGGTGGGTCATAGGGAAAAGTGGATAAAAAGTAAAATGCTTAAAGTCCATAACCCAGAATGGGTTGATTAATTATGTCTGGCTAATCTAATTTGATTCAATTAAATTGAACAAATAAACAAATGTGCCTACACATTACCGCAGGGCGATTGAAAATTAATTTTAGCCATCAAGTTAAATGAAAACAGAAACAAAAAAAGCTGCTTGCACTGAGGGTCAATTATAATGGTCAATCTGAACTTACCAATATGTATAAGGAGTATAATGTTGCAATAAAATAATATTTGTTCACTAATTGTAAGATTTATATATCACAAACAGCACACAAACTGCAATTTCTCTGATAATTGATGATTTCTCAATTAACTTAGACCTAACCGAGTTAACTTCAATTCAAAATTTCACCTTCTTTCACTTGTGAGTCACAACTGCTAGCCAAAATCTTTAGACTACTTGGAGTCTTCGTCCTCGTCGACGTTGGGGGTTAGGCTCGGTGGTGTCGGTGTATCTCGACTGCAGTCCAAAATTCTTGTGATGTCGACAGCCGGAGCTGGGCCAGCTTTATATCATCAGGACCACAACGATGTCGACCTCCGCCCGCATATGCGTACGTTACGTTTTGTGTAGGTTGACTTTCTCGCAGCCAATCAGAAGCGAGCAAAATACCCGAATTGCCGAATCGTTAGCCGAACGCAGCAATTTTTTTTTTTACCACTGCCGACGCCCCGATGTATGCAACACTATCTGTTGGATTTTACGTAGGTGCTTGGCTTGGTTCGGCTTGGCTTGGCAGCAGCAATTGCCAAAAACACTTACCTACTTTTGTTTCCAACTAACACAGTCTCTTTGAACATTTTGGGCTGCGGCTCATCCAATGACCGTTCTGTACTTTTGGGACGTCAAATTAACATCGCGCTGAGATTTATTTGCTCGACATGTATTGCAGAAGCATACATATATAAATGATTATGAATGGATATTGCTGCTGACGTAGTTACTGTCACGATTGCCGTGGGCTCATTTTCCCATTCATAGGCCACAACAACAACAACAACAACAGCTGCCTAAAGTCAAAGTCAAAGCGTGGACTGTAGTCCCATGACAGCATGATGGCTGCGTGGCGGTTGATTGAAGACATAAGTATTATCCACAGTTGGTTGAAAACAACTTTGATCAATTAATTAAATGATTAACCATTTTATTGAGTCACATTCGATCAACGTGCATATTAATTTTTATTTTGCTCATTTTGCTGCTTTCTGTCGTATCAGCAATTTGCAAGCTTAAATTGATTTGCCAACGACTTGTTTACAACAATTGGCCGACTGTGGGTGATAGGGTCTTCATTCTCCTCCATCTCCATCTGGTGTAATTCTCTGTTGCTAGAGCTACCTACCAGCAGCAGTCGGCTTATCGCATCGAAAATAAATTAGCCGATAAGCAGCTGACGCTGACCTATACAGGGACACCGATCATAATATTTGACAACAAACATACGAATCCGCTCCCACAACAAGGTTTCCCATTTTGTTCTATCTACCCAATCTACTCAAGATTTCAACAAATTCAATAGGCCAATTGAATTAGGTGTAGCTTTAAAAAGACACCAACTGCAGCTTTCCTTTTCTATGTAATCCGATTTTCTTATACATATGTATGTAACTCATTGAATAAATAAATGAACATATTTTTCATAATTTTTATTCAAATTTTACAAATAGATTTAAGCTCTCACGAATGATTTTGAGACTGATATACGGCGTAGATATACGGACGGCATGAGTTTCATTTAGCCTAAAGGCAAAAAAATAAATGGAATAAAATAAAACAAACAACATACACAATTAAGAGATTCATAGTTGCACTCTGAGAGCTCTGAGTGGAGGGAAAATCAGTGGACAGAGCAGCTTAGAGAAAGTAGCGGATAAACCAAAGACCCAATAGAGAGCTTAAGATGGCGCTTACGCTGGCCAAGCCAGGAGCGGCGGCATTATGCTGGCTACAGATGCGAGGTTGGGGAGCAGATACGTATCTGCAAAGAGTACCAATGAAATTCTTCTGGGCACGTTCATTCACATCTTTGTCGAATTGCTGAAAAAGAAAATGCGCTTTGGAATAAAGGATCAACGGAGGGATGGACAATTCGGTTACCTCATTGAACAGAACGGTGGGAACACTGGTCAGTGGCTCCTTCAGCTTCATTGTGGTCTCGCCAGCCTTGCGCAACAAGATGCTTCCTTCGGTGGAATTGGCACAGGTCTTGATGTTCTCCCAATTGTTAACATGATTCTCGGTGGCACAACGTTGACCGGGATACACATTGTCGGGGAAATTCTTGCCCGCCTTCATAAGACAATTGATGAAGTCCAGAGTTAGCGACTCGCGAGTGTATTCAATCTGATAAGAGTTGGCCTGAATGTGGTCAATGGCACAGGCATGCACCTTATTGCCATAGCACTCATTTGGACCATGATGACAAGTGAAAGTCACCTCGGCGCCCATCGTGGAGAACTGGCAGAGCGAAAGCGATATGCAAATGAGCATTTATTCCACACAATTCGTTACACATTGGCCTACTGGCCATTGGCACTTACCTGAGATTTGCCAAAGGGCACAAATGTCAGTTCGACCACATCACGGAGTTCAGTCTTCACTGCCGGATAGACTTGTTCCGTAATGAACTTGGCACTGTCCGGGCACAGGGATTCGTAGTAAATTGAAACGGGCACCTGGGAAAAGCCAAACGGGATGACAAAAGCCAGTATGTTGAGTTATGTTGTTTTATTGTATGTAATGTTTGGCATGCCTCATTGTTGCTTCACTCTGACCACAATTGATGTAGATGAGAGTCATTAACATTTTGACTGCAGTCGAAAAGGCTATGACTACGGCTACCTACATATATTTGGGTTCATGCAAATGACTTTTGCATGAGTTGACAAATTGTTGACAAATTTCAAATGTTTGCATCTCAAAAATAATAATTTTCATCAGAGATGGATACTTGAATGCAAGAGCAAATTGCTTTTCTATAAAAGAATATCAATTTTTTGTTTATTATGTGACGTACAAAATATGTATGTATAAAAAAAGTTTACTTTAAAGTTTGTGACATCGGCATTTGATTTGTTACCACAAATTAAGTTCAGTCGTACAGTCCCTAAAATAAAAACCACTGGTCTCTAAAATAGTTTAATTATAGAAAAACTTTATGATGAAAAAATGATAATTTAGCCTTTGGTTTTCCCAAAACTTGCTGACTTGTTTTAAAAGTGGTAAACTTTCAATCTAGATGACAATTTTAATTTTGTTATTGTTATTTTTGCTTCAATTTCAAGACAACTATTATAATTATTAATATTTTTTGCATTTTCACGAAAATTTCCGACACAATTGCTAACAGCTTTCTTCTGTACTTATTTGGCTGTAGTTCTGATCTTTTGGGGTTCCCCCAAAACGTTTTTCATTTCTACGGCATTTAGTTTTGTTAATATGTGTGACAGAAGGCAATATAAAGAAAATGAATTGTATAAAGATAAACCACAAAATTTGCTTATTTCGCAGAAAAAAATATTTATCAAACGATTTATAAGATTAAAACACAGTGAAAATTGTAGAAAGCTTTATACAAAAGTTTATTGAAGAAGGGTTTGACTGTACTTAAACTGTTTCCAATTTGTATTGAAAGCATGCCAAATATTCTATTTTATTTATCATCAGTATAAACTATGCTTGATTATGCCAAATAAAAAATGTTTTAAATATATATTTGGTATACAAAAAAAAACCCATTAATTTTCTTCAGAAGCTAAGGCCATCAGATTCTTTGAAAAGTCAACTCCACTGACCTCAGTTAATTAGTATGCCAATGTCTGTTTTTTTCTTATTTCGCTTGGCAAACTGACTTAAGTGCAAAAAAATGTGTGAAAACATGCTATATAGATAAATAAAATATATACAGATATATCTAATTATATATGTAGCTGCAACTTTTCTGTGATTTTGAACAAAAGCTTCAACTACAAAATTGTTATAATTTATTTGCCAGCCAACTACCGGGGCTGGCAGTTACTGAATTCAAATTAACTTTTTAGTTGGATAAATTCTCGTGACTAATCATTGAAATGAAGCGCAATATATAGAAACGCACACACTCGCTGAGCGAAATAGTAACAGAAGTAGAATTATGCAAATTGTTTATTGTTTCTGTCATTGAAATTGATGTACGGCTCAGCGTTTATTTAAAGTGCTTACGCTTCGTTCCCATCCCGCACATAAGCAAGTGTTCCATTCTTTTCTTTTATCGAGTTGGAGTTAGTCATGCCGGAGAAGGGGAGACAGAGTGGAGGGGAAGCAAACCAGCCACCGGTTTCTCTCTCATCATATAACAACAATGAAATGGAAAATGGAAACTGGTTGGGGTCGAAAACAGGTTTTGGGTTTCACACTCGAAACCATAACAAAAATATATCAAAAAGATTCAAGCCTAATGTTAATTATTTGTCGTACATTTTCCAACTGCGGCATTTTCCAGTCCAAATGAAAAGTTCATTCAACCTGTAACTATTATTCGGGGCATGTCACTTGTTGCTGTCGGTTTGGAAAAAAAGGGCGCAGTAGTCGGCAATCGTCTTATGGCTAGGGCTAATTAACATCACGCTTCCTCCACCTAACCCCATTGCCCACTAACACGTATCACATACGATATAATCGGTTTTTTTTTCTTTTTTTGCGCGCGCGAGCGTCCCTGACTTGTATTTGACTCTGTTGTGCAACGCTAATTTGGCACAACACCCACCGACCCACCCACTCAAGCACACTTGCTTTCAATTGATTTCGATTTCAGGCGGACGCAAGAAGCAGGAACTTACCTTAGCCGCTCCATGCACGGAGGCTAGCAGGCAGCTGAGTAAAACGCCCAAAACGATTTTGTGACTCATTTTTTGGTATTCTTTTCGGTTGTTATTTTTGTTTTTACTTCTATTCTTTATTCTGTTCTTTTCTCCCCTTTGTTAACTTTTCGATAGAGCTCGGTGTTGTTCACGGTTTGACGTCTAAGTGTAAACTGTTTGTATGCACAGCTTGAAGCTGGAATGGAAGCACCGTTTCTAGTCACTGGAAGAGCGGCAGCGGCCGAGACTGGTTTTTATGCATAATTTGGGCTGGGCCGCTTCAAAGATAAACACTTCCAGTGGCTTGATCGAGAGATGAGCTTCAAATGAGAGAGAAGTTGACTTAATTGGTCTCTCTTTTGCTCTACGCTAGCAATAGGTCGCCGGACCTTTATTATTAAAATGTATTTTGAGGGGTGGCTTATTAACACAAAGCAGCCCCAAAGCTCTCCTGCCGAATTCAAAGACTTGCATAGTTAGTTAAGATACAATTGTCCCATGTCTATCACTACATAATACCACTAAGTGTGTATTGGGCGTTTCAATCAAGACCTCTGATTTTTAATTTCGATTAAATGATTAAAGAAAACATATTGATGTAAAACATTCAGCTTGCCTTTCTTATCTGTCATTATTGCCTAAGGAATTATTCTCGATATTAATGTGTTACCAATGTCTAAATGATAAGAATATCTTCCATTACAACTTGCTCTGACGTCACGTTTCTATGGAATTTTAAATTCATATTCTTTATACTTAGTATTCAACATCTGATAACAAATTGAGATCACTCTCAAATAAACATTCCTTGTCGGATTTCCACATGCTTACGGCTCTTTGAACCACGTCATAATGTAGGCGACACTGCGAATGTAAATATGAACAAACTTTTCATGCACTTGGGAATACAGCAACCTGAGTTTTAACCACAATGAAAATTACAATCAAGTAGACTTTTGCAGAACTTTTAATTAAATTACAAATAGCACCAGTTTCAATCGCGAAACCGAAATCCCTTGGCAATTAGATCTTTGCGTGCCTCTAGAATCTCTGCCTGCAATTCCTTGGCTGCTTCGGGGCAATCATTAAAAGTAAATGTCCGATACAAAACAGTCCACACGGAGTAGATCTAAAAAATGGAAAATGTTGCAGACAAATTAATTATTTTTTACTCATTTGGCTTGGATGATGCACTTACTCCAAAAAGCCCCAACAACAAAACCGGCAAAAATTGAACAAATAGGAAATACTTGGTCGTCAACTGTGTTTGCACTGTTCCTAGCACCAGAGACAGGTAGGGCACCGCAAATAGGGCGGCGTAGAAGAGCCAACGCTGCAGATTTGTCATTATTATTGCTGAATTAATATTGTTTTTAAAATAAATCAAAAAATAAATAAAACTAGAGATGGAACGTCTGACGGTTGCAATTTAGATTTTATTTAGGAATTTATCGACATCGACTTGTGCAGCCATCTCAAAAAATTAATAAAGGTAAATATTCTTTAAGTTTTTCTATTTAATTTTCCAAATTAATAAGGCATTTCCATAAATTAAATAAAAGACAACAAAGGACCCAAATGCAATTGAAAATTCGCCGTAAAAATTGAACATTCGCCGTAACTGAAACTTATTACACTCAGGCGCCACTGTGCGCGATTGAGTGTAGCAGCAGCAAATATTTAAGAGTGAGCATTTTAAAATTGAAATGTGATTTGTTCCAAATCTTAAAAAGAAGACAGGCAAGTGGTATATTTGCAGAATAATCTTTAAATGAAATAGAGAAAATATTTTACCGTTATCTAAAATTATTTATTATTTTAAATCAAAACAATACTAAATATTTCGTTTTTTTTTTTAAGCGAGACGCCACTTGAATACCAACTCTAAAAATATAATTTTGAAAGTTGAATTAGGCCTTATTGCAAGGTCTTAATTTGATCTCCTATGCCTGCACCCACTGTACAGGGTGTGTTGGCCAACAGATCCGCTGTCCGACAGCCAACAATTTGAAATTTGATATCATTTTCCCGCACAATGCCGCCCACAAAGAGTTTTGGCTCGCTGCTCAGAGCCCAAAGTTCATTTTCGCCCCGGGAATTGCGATTGATTTTAAGGCCAGTGATAAATTTTAACTGGTGTGGATTGTAGGCCACAACGCGTAGATCATCTGGTGTATATTGGGTGTGCTCCTGCCATTTAATCAAGGCACCCAAACTAATGAGACTGCAGTAGAGATTTCCGTCACTGTCCATTACCTCCGACTCACATTGAGTTCCGCGGGTGCCAAGGCTACGAATATCTCGATTCTTGCTGGAGTTGGAAACTGACCAGTAGCTGGCATTGTTTACCAGGGTCAGTGGAATCGCCAATTCATTGAAACCATTCAGAGTGTGGAAGTAAAGAAATCTGTCTGCAAGATCGTCACATTTGTAAATGATAAGAAAGTTATTAAATTGTGCCAGGCTTACCCTTTTCTTCACTGGGACTAAGGCTCACAGTGAATATCCCAGCCTGACGTGGCAGAGCTTCTAGTGAGGATGGTTGCATGGTCTTGTCTTCAATACGCCAGGACTTACCCGTCAGGGAATCGTACACGATCAGACCATAGCCCCAGGCATCGGCAACATAGGCTCGGCCACCCAAGCATTGGCCATCACTAAGATCCACTGTCAGGCTGGTGAAAATAGAAATGCCAGGCACATAGTTGTGTGGAGGCAATGCATGACGTTGCACTAATTCATCCTTAATCAAGTCGAAAGTTAGAATTTGTGGCGGACAAAGCTGGAGGGAGTTTATCTGACCGGAATCTACTACCCATAAGCGCCAACATTCATCAATCTGTGTATAAAACCTGGTCAATCACATGATTCTTAGCTAATAGCGAAGACACTCACATAGGTACGCATGGCGGAGATGATGCCAGAGCAGTTATTTGGTGGCAAATGCCAGGCCATATTTGGATAGGCTACCAGTCGAGGATTTTCAACGACTTCATTATCACTGGCAGCCACGGTGGCCAGTGTGAAGGGTGTGCCGGCGTTTAGGCGTGGAATTGTGAGGAACGTGCGATGTCTGCCCTCATCCCCGTACTCCATATCCACATCTACTGGTAGAAAATTGCTTAGATTTGTCCATTTGTGCAGCGTTCGGAGCTGTTTCAATTGCAATTCCTGTGCCTTGGCAGCAAACAAAATCGAAATCTGAATGCAGATGCAGATGGCTTGGATTCTCGCCATTGGAATGCTAAGAAATGCAGATAATCTTCGTCCAAGCCGTTCGGACGATGCGTTAAGACTGACACGCAGCAGGTAGACTCGAAGCGGCAAAGCTGTGAGCCAACAAACCCTAATTGATATTGACCAGACACAAACAAAGGTTGCTGTTGGCCGTTGGCCCAGCCACATGCACAGCCACAGCCATGCTCACAGGTAAAGGAATTTCGAGATTTATAGACACCTTTTATGACCGCTTAAAGATTATTTACATAGTCTAAGAAGAAGAACCCACACAACCCCGTCCCTGCAGCATGTCATCCACGTCGCAGCGTTGCACACGATAATTGATCTCGCTGTAGTTGAGGGCACCTGTGAATGCCTTTTGAAGACGATTGGATAGTATCCACAGCTCCTCGGCCCCATCCCGGGGACGACGGATAATTTTCATGCCACTGATAAATTGCAGTGTTTGTGGATTATGTGCCAGCAGTTTGAGATTTGAATTCGTGTAGGGTGTTCGTATATTCCAGCCGTATATGCCAATAGGTTCCAAGAAACCACAAAACCAAATGCCCTGCTGACTTATCGCCATGGCTCCACATTGTACACCACGTCGTCCGAGGACCTTAAACTCCTTAAGCGACGAACTGATGCCGCTCTGCCAGTTGGTGGAATTATTTAGCACATCCAACGGAACAGCTATCTCCACTTCATTGGACAGAGCATGGAAGATGAGATGTCGATGCAGACCCAACCCCGAAGGAGTCACGGCTACAGTAAAAGCCCCATCCAGAAGCTCAAAACTCTCGCCCATGACAGTGTGAGTACCAAATCTGGGATCTGGATAGGTGAACTTATTCTCCACGCGCCACGATGAATTGCCCAGCACATCATAGACTACGATACCCATGCCAGTGGGATCGCAGAGGTAAACAAAAGCTTGTGTGCACTGTCCCTGAGGCCAAGGATCTTTGATATCCGCCAGTATGGTCACAAAACGACTGATTTTTGCCTTGTACACGTTCTCCGGTAGACGATATCGATGTATCAGTTGATTTGTAGCCAAATCTATAACCACGACTTGCGGAGCACAATGCTGGACAAATTGAATCTCACCACTATCCAATATCCACATTTGGCCACAGGAATCGATGTGAACACGGTAAACAGATGTCAGACCATCGCAATCGGCGCCATGGGAACTATGCCAATCATAGCTAGGATAGGCCTGAAGAACACTGCCATTTTCTTGTTGCACTGGACTAACATAGGCCAGGGAATAGGGCACACCCTGACCGAAACGAGGGGCAGTTACAAAATGTCGCGCAGGACCACCATTGGCTGGAATTATTTAAAGCATTTAAATAATAATTTCTAATGCGATATGTTGCTCTCTTACATGGATAATACACATCAATGTCTATGGGTATGGGACTCTCGGGCTTATAGCGACCTCTTTCCAGAGCTCTAGACTGTTCCGCATCATTGGGAAAACCAAATACCAAATTCTTCCATTCATAAATTGTTTCGAGTTCTTTATACGGCGGACCATGACTTGTAACGGGCTGTTGATAATAATATTCACGCTTTTGGCCCAGCGTGACACTCAAAAAAGCAATCAGAATATACAGATTTAGGGTATACCTGGATGAAAACAGGTTATTGCTCATGTAACATAGGACTTTGAATGGTCAAGTTCAAGTTACTTACATGTTTGTTGTGTCTCGAGAAGCAAAGTGGTCCTTACACATTGAGTCTTCACATTATACTAATCTGGCCCAATATATTTCCAGATATTGTAGCCATACTTGTTAAATTTTTGTATTTCGATACCAACTGGTTTTTGATACTGGATTGTTTTTATTTATTTTTTTTGTCGCTTTAGTTATCATCTTTTATCTAGTGAGATTGTGTCATTATTTGTTGTTGGTCATTTGTTTTTCTGATTTGCTCACTAATTAATTTTGCTTGGCAATAATTGATATCCATTGTTTCGAATCGCATGGAGCGAGAGAGCGAAAGATCAAAGAACTTTGCTTAAATGTTAGAATCTTCAACCCAAAGGTAGATTTTAATATATTAAATGCCATCTCATCGAATGAATAAAATATTTAAGAGTAATGTCAACCCTTCTGTTTGAATTACACCCACTATCAATCGCTTAAGTAATTATCATAATTAAATCATTAACCATGTTTAAAATGTTTGCAGATTTTAACATGCAAATTATGGTTGAAATACAATAAAAAAAAAAGACTTTGACGTGAGGCCACAGACGAAGCGAAACCGCAAGAGTTACCCGCAGATTCAAGAGTTGGCCAGAAAAGCGAACTAAAAAACTTGTTGGCCAGCCTTTTTACGCCTCATTAATGCCAGAATTAAGTGCTGCAGAAATGAATTTGTCAGAATCTTTGCTTAATTAATTTACAATAATTTTAAACATGACTTTCGAGGCAAGAGTTTTATATCAGCTTGTAGGCCAATGTGCCGGAAATCCTATATACCTACATAAATTTTAAAATACGATACGAGTAATACGATGTGGATCAAATGGCAAATTTATGGTTCATTTTAATTTGCATAAACCTACGTAATAAATGATTTATCAATAGCCTAATTAGGTGATGACTATGATGATGAAGCTGAGGATGATGATGATGAAGCGATTTACCCATCTGTGGGTGATGATTGCCAAAGCCAATAATTATTTTTTCATACTTCAGCTTGGATATGAAAGTAAAAGTTATGTGAGTTGACCTAGGATTAAATAATCTATATCGCTGCGCTGTACTCGATAGTTAATCTCTTTGTAGTTTCGTTTGCCAAATGACTTTTGTATGCGATTTGATAGCATCCACAGCTCCTCACGCCCATCACTGGGACGTCGTACGACTTTCATGCCACTCACAAACTGCAACGTTTCGTTATTTACCACCAAAGCTTTCACATTGGATGAAGCATACGGTTTTCGTATATTCCAGCCATAAAGAGCAATGGGTTTCATGTAGACGCAAAACCAGAAACCATCCTTGCTAATTGCCGAGGCGGCACATTGAACACCTCTTCTGCCCAGTTCTTTAACACTCTGCTGCGAACGACCATGTTGATGCTTCCATTTGGAGGGATTATTAACGATATCCAGGGGTATGTACGTTTCCAGGTCATTGGCTAAGGTATGGAAGAAGAGATTTCGCTTCACGCCCAAGCCAGGCGGGGTCACAGATACACTAACTGGACCATCGAAGAGTTCAAAGCTCTCTCCGGCAATGGTAAATTTTTTGAAATTCGGATTTGGACGTGTGTACTTGTTCTCTATGCGCCAGGAGTCCCTTTTGTCCACATCGTACACCACGATGCCGAACCCTAAGATGTCACACAGATAGAGAAAAGTCTGCTTGCAGCTACCATGTGGAGGTGGATCACTGACATCAGCCAGGACAGTCACAAAACTGCTTACATTGACTTTGGTTAGACTTTCGGGAATACGAAAGCGATGGACTAACTTATTGGTGGCCAGATCGATGGCCACTACTTGAGGAGGACATCGCTGTTGGCATTCAATAAATCCAGTATCGACAACCCACATTCGACCACAAGGATCGATGTGCATGCGAAAAGCCGATGTCAGACCATCACAATCCTTTCCCTTAGAGCTGTGCCAATCATAGCTGGGATATGGTTGAAGTTCACTCCCGTTTTTTCGCTGGACTTTCGTGACATACGACAATGAATATGGCACACCTTCCTCATCTCGAGGAGTTGTAATGAAGTGCCTGGGCGCTCCACCTTTAGCTAAGATCCGTTAAAAATTAGCATGAGACTTTGTAGCTGAGTTAAATGAACGCGGTGGGTTTTCTTACGTGGATAATACACATCAATGTCATAGGGTACGGGAGTATCCGGATTATATATTCCGTTTCGTATAGCAGCATTACGCTCACTTTCACTTGAAAAGCCAAACTCTAGATTCCGCCATTCGAAGACTTTGTCAAGTTGTTTTATTGAAGATGCACCGAGAATTGCACTAATTAAAGTGATCAGCAATAGATAATACATATCTTTAGATATCCTTTTGATAATCTCGAACTAAAACGTTGTTTCTCCTGGCCTTACTCAGCCAAACTGATCTGAGCCGATCACAGTAAATCCTTTTAAAAGCTTGCAAAAACAACAGCGGATTCATTTCAGCACGCAGCATTCATAAATTAAGTGTAAATTGCAACAGGTTCTTATGTGTTGTATTTTATTTTCGCTTTTATTATACTCTTTAAGTGAGTAATTTGAATTTTATTCAATGTTTGTCACACATAAGAGAAATTAAGAGGACAATGCTGTTTCTTTTCTAATTCCTTTACATTGAGAATGCATCGATTAAAGAGCATCTAAGAGTTTATATTGGTAATTGAATATTTTCCATGTTGACTCTTTAGCCAAAGTTTAATTTGCCTACTCAATTAATAAATAAACGCTTCTGACCGCTGCTGATATTGCTAATTTGTTCGGCTACTTGGCTAACAGAATGTCTTTGCTTAATTTATTGCACATATTTTTGTTAGGAATAACCAGTTTACGAATATTAAAGAATGTAGCCGCCCCTCAATGAAATTCAAGGAAAGTTGTAAAATATTAAATACATAAAATTGTTTTGCTAAAAATATGAATTTTATATTTATATACATTTGTGCAAAGATTAGGTGTGAAAGAGGAAAAGAATATGCTCAAGGTCAAGTCCAAATTTGGCAACTTTTATAAACCAATCCCTGACCCACAAACACAAATAAAACATATGGAAAGATTCGATCTGATCTTCCATTTATGGTCAACAAGAGACACTTAATAATAAATGGCTATCACGAGTTTGGCCAACATCTATACCAACTGTTATTTGGCAAACAAAACCAAAAAGATTGGATGAAATAAATAACCGATGAAATATTTTAACAATGTTAAAATATGTTATTCAGGGATCATGGACATGATTTATCTAAGATTTCCTTGAATTCAAATGAAAATTCGAAATAGTTTTTAATTAAATTAGTTTAATATACAATTTGTTAAACATTTATTTACAGCAGCATTTGCAGCAAACACTTGAATCAATTGCTTAAGGCTCTTCTTCCTCAGTTTTCTTGGACAGGTCACGTCTGCCTCGCTGGTAGTAGTATCCACTATTGCGTGTGGTGTATGGTGTGGGAAGAGTCACCTGCCTTGTTACTGGAACACTTGAGCCCACTAGACTGTCCAGATAGGAGCGCTGATAATTGTCCCTGGTGGCTTTGCTGGGGGGGAATGCTTCACCCTGATTGAGGGCTGTGAATGGATTGCGTGCTCCGTAGTTGACAATGCCAGTGGTCTCGAACTTGAAGGGGGATTTGGTAGTGAACGGGGTGGTTAGAGCTGGACTGGTGAAATAAGTCTGCAAGGCATTTGTAGAGGTCTGGGCCTGGGTATTGTAAAGGCCATACTGAAGCAGACTATTGTGCGTGGGACCTGTGGGCAGTCCCAAGTGCTGACCCAGCAAAGAATTGCTGGCCTGGGCCTGGGGCAATTCTAAGCGAACAATGCGATTGTTAAACTCATTGGGATTCAGATTCTTCAAAAAGAAACGATGGAACTTTGAGGCAATGGCATAAATTACGCCCGGCTCCGAGCGAGTTGTGGTTATATCCGCAATGAACTGCAGCTGGTCCCGATCAAAGGCCAACACCGATTGCTGGTTGTTTGCAGGATTCCAAGAGGCAATGGCCGTCTCAGTTAAAGGACTGAAGATAAGGCTGCTATCAAATGGTGAAACGGCAAGACCAATGCCTTGAGATGACTTCTTGCCCACCAGTTTAACATCCAACATTTGGCTACTGGGCAGTGGGCCTGCTCGCAACACATTTTTGTGTACCGAGAATACGCTGAAATGAAACATTTGGAGTAAATATAAATAAACATAGTAGATGTTATCACACTCACCGATCAGTGGCCAGGGGCTGGAAATAAACCACTCCAGTGCGCTCATCAAATGCCAGGCCCACAACACCATCCATTAGTACAAAACGATCGTTATGGATCTCGGATTGGGCAAAGTCCGGATCGGGATACATAGCCGGGTGAGACACACGCCAGGTAACATCCTTGCCGCTGTCGTACACTATAATGCCGGGCTCCACTGTATCCGTAATATAGACAAAGACATCATCACAGGTCTTGGCTGTGGTCTCATCCACCACCATGTTGGTAAAGAGAGACTCTCCACGCAGCACCTCGGCAGGGAAATCAATGCGTCGGACAACCCGATCTGTGTTCAGATCAACCACAAGTATTTTGGGTGGGCAAGTCATTTCGTAGTCCTCCAATGAGCGTGAGATTCCAGCATCCAAGAGCCACAGGCGATTGCAAGAATCAATGCGCAGACGATAAACCGATGTCAAGATTAGATCACTGCAATTGAAATTGGTACGAGCAGTATTCGAAAAGGACCAATCGGGATATGCCTGCAGAATGGGTGAGTCGCCAAACTGAGCCTTTGACACCCAATTAACTGTCGATGGTACTCCAGAAAATAGTTTTGGAGTGGCAATGAAAACGCGATCATCCGAAACGGCAATTCCTGTGATCAACACATTCTGTGGATTGTAAAAGTTGGGATCAGTGATCGGAGCCTGCGGCTGGAAATTGTATCTCAGGAGTTTCCATTTCTTAGCCACCTGCAGGCCGGACGGTGTCAGAGCCGAACTGCCCGACCAGGCGAGAGCAAATAGAAATACAGATATGGCAAGGATGCGCAGCATGGCAAACGTCGAATGCTAGAAAGAGTTTAAACAAAATGACTTTTAGAAATGATTATAAAACTTTGGCGAGTCGCGTATTTATACATTGAATAAATAGGAAGATCATTGGAAATTATTTTTATATGCAAACCTTGACTACATTTACTTGGCTTAATCATCATTTAAATTATGGAATTACTTAAACACAGAATTTTATGAGATTTTATAAATAACAAAAAATGATCTAACGCCCTTTGCGAATCGCCAAACTGCAGTTATTGAGGGAAAAAACCAAGGCAATACACATTCTAATTTGTTTTTATTTATCCTTATATAAAGTCGTAAACAAGTGTAATGCTAAGATATCATATTAAACTCGAAACTTTTGTTTTTTTTTTACGATGAGTCTTAAGGCCACATATATTCTTCTTCTTTTGCATTGATTTAAGTATACACAGTATAATGTTTTGTGTAAGAGATGTTTAAGATTCAGAGTTCTAAAGATAAAGATCACTTTAACCTCCTTCCTAAATATGTTCAAAAAATATATCAAATGGAGTCAAAAAACCGACGATGTTCCTTAAGTTTATTGATGAAAAATATTACAAATTTTTTTTTTTGAAAACAGAAATATATATTCCTGGATATTGTTTAACGTTCAGTTTTTAAATGAAAGCAAAACCAAGAGACTGCTCTCTATCTCTCTCTTCCCTTCACTTTTTTAAATAAATTCAGACCAGAACTCAGCCTTCTGCGATCGGAAATATATATTTTTTTCGTTTATTTGTTTTTTAATTGAATTAATATTAATTGAATTAATTTATTTGATTGCTAAACAATTTTTTACTTCGATACAGGAAGTTCCATATTCGGTTTGCTGAATTTCTGCTGAGTTTCAAGTTTAATTCTCACAATTCTTTTGGAAAGCAATTTATCATAATAAATAAATAATTGAAACGGGATAAAACCGAATATCCGAATTTTTAAAATTTGTTTTAAACAGATGTTTAATAAATACATACTATGTAATAATAATCCATATTTTGTAAAAAAGGTATGTATACAAATTCGTAACTTGACAAAAAAAAAGGTTCAAAGAAAAGTATTGATTAGATAAACGCTTTTGATCTTTCAAGATGCTAATAATTAATTTGAGAATTTCCCACAGAAAAAAAAACCCATCCTATGCAAATGCTAACCCCCCAGAAGTCGTGATATTGAATTGATAATTCAAATATCAACTAGAAACAATTAGAAATCCATTTAATTGAAAATACAGATATGCAGAATTATGCCAATTGCAATGGAAATAATATTATGAATACAATAGCCACCAAGTTATTCACATAAAATTAAGTGGAACGAGTAAAAAAAAGGTAATTAATGCATATTGGTGTTGGCATCCGCAACTAGGCAAGATTGTCGCCCTTTCTATATGGATTAATGTGTCAATTCCGGTGCCGGTACCAAGTTATGTCTACGGCTGATGCAGATGCAGATTGCAGTCCATGCCAGTTGGCTATTGTATTCAAATCGTGTTGTTGCCGCCGTCAATGTGTGCACTGAAATTGACAACAGCAACAGCAACTACTCTAGGTTTTTAGATTTGGACTTCGTACTTGTGGCATGCGAATGACGTGGGTAACTCGATTTCACACGGTCGTTGATATGTTTGTTGCCGATTACCAGGGGACTTAGTCATGCTATCTAAAAACAAAATTTGAAAAGAAACTCAAATGCGTTTCGAGTGGCAAGCGTGTCTGGTAGTTTCCTAAAGGAACTGACAGTCTGATTTAGTTGTGTCTTAACATGATAAATGGTCTAATTTTCAGATTTGGCAATTATTTTGGGGGTATTAAATTACATATTATTAAAACGCCCCAGCAAATTGTTAAAGTAGTTTTCCAACAAATCTCATTGAGCATGCCAAATGCAGGCAATTCACTTTCCTTTAAAAAAAAAATGTATCACGTGCCAACATTCATCATCACCAAAGCCAACGATTTGCATCGGCAAGTTAATTGAATTTTCTTCATGGCAGTTAAACAGAAATTTGATGAATTACATAAAAAAAAACTAAAACAAAATGAAACAAAAGTGAAAAAAAAATTATGTCTAATGTCAAGGCTGAAGCCGTATTTACATATGCCTACTCCACACGTATGAAAGAGATTTATTTTCTTTAAATTAAACACTTTACATAACTTTTCCATGCAATGCGAGGCGGAACTTGAACAATTTCCCAAAGTTTATTATCTGCACAGAAATATACATATGTCTGCTTATACATATATATGTATATGCAGCGATTTATATGATATATGACAACTTTGCCACTTTACCACTTTGATGACAGCGGCACAGGCGGAAGAAAGACAACAGAAATGCCGAAAAGCATTTACAATGAACAATCTGACTTCGACTTTTTGCTTAGCTTTTCCCTTTTAAACTATATTTAATGGGTTTATCGTTTTATTGTAGTCAAGATTAATGGCCATGTCAAGCGAATGATATAAATTTTTTAATTTGTTTCGTTTTTTTAAAAATTAAGCAAGACATAAACGAGAAATTGTTAAAGCCCTTTGACACGCGATTTGAGTCAACTGAATATCGTAGTAATCTATATTCACATATATACCGATATACCGCCTTGTGCTTATTATATAAGTAAGTGGGAAACCCATATAGATTTAGATTGACTAACTAAATATTTTCGAACGTTTTGTTTTGTCTGTTCTTTGTTTTAGTTCCCTAGCGACTTGATGGCAATTAAGCTGCTTGTATGGCAACATTTGGTATCAAAATGAGTGCAACTATGTGGCCAACTGGCGTCTTGTGGCCTTATCTGCATCTCTATCGCTCTCACAGACGTTTCACAATGGACTAGGCCCGCAGATGCCGTAAGGTTTAATTGCCGCTCAAGTAAAGCAACTAGTCTGTGATCTTCATATGAATTAGCACCTGGTTGCAAATTTGATTGGACCAACAAAAAACAGAAGCAAAAAATCATGGCAAACTGCAAAACGTCGCGTTTCCTTATTGCCATAGACGTAGGAGGAGGCTTAACTTGGGAAATTAAATCACTTGCAAATGATTAACATGATAAATACTCTATGTAGAGTGCTATCCAATTTGCTAACCCCTATTAAAACTATTTCGTGTGGACTGTTCCTGTTTTTTTCTTAACTGAACACGATAAATCACTGTCTTTCCGTTAATGCCAGCACGTTTGTTAGTTAGTTGCACATTGGTAGTCATCGATTTTAATTATTACCAAAAATAAAACGAAACAAGAAATAATAATGAGACATGCGTTGCCAACAAAACTTAATTAACACAGTTTGTTCTACATTTGGGCACACACACAGTCACACAGTCACACACTAACACACACACGGATACATATGAAGTGCATTTGGCTAATAATTCACAATACTTTTTGGCGTTTTTTGCTTGATCGCGCTTTTGCCGTCTACCCTTGGCGCTTAAATTCGTACATTTGCCAATCGATACGAGAATCCATATGGTGAGAGTGGCATTGATGGTGCTGCAACTGCATAGAGAGCTAAGCTGTGCATTGAAAAATGTGTAGCAATTTGCACTTTAACCGTTTAAAAAAAAAACAGAAAAACCGCAACATGAAGCAGCAGCAGCAGCAGCAGTATGCACATTCACGTTCGTTGCTTAAGTCTTTTGTTTTCTCCTGCCATTGCAGGCGGGGCTAGACAAGAGCAAGCCAATTTGCTCGCAGTTGGTTTGATTTTGAATTTATTGTGGTTGGTTGCTGTGGTTGTTGTTGGCATTAGCTTACTTGCTAGTTGAAATTGTGGCTATGCGCTTTACGTTGTTTTTTTTGGTTTCGTTTCGAATTTACTTTTTGTATCTACGCGACACGTCCAAGCGTTACGGTTGCTGTATTGCGACTGCGCCTTGTTTTGCCTGCACAACGAATTTTATAAGAGTGTGTGTATTTTGTTTTGCGTTTAACACTTTAGCTCTATGGACAGAAAATTGATTCCATAGTTATCAGTTTCCAACTCTTATATTAATGGCCATATTACTCATACGCTCCGTTGGACACCATGAAAAATCTATGTGGCTTTTACTTTGACAGCTGGCGGCACGTCTTCCGCACATTTGCATTGATAGGCAATTTCAGTTGTTTTGCGGTATGTAATTTGCTTACTTGGACATGTATGAACACATGTTTGTACGTATGTATGTATGTGTGTATTGATTGTATGTGTGTAGGGGGTGTGGTGGGGCCTTTACAAGTTCATTATCGCTATCCCGTTCGGGGCATAATCAATGTTTATCTGGCTACCTAACACATACATTGCTCGATAAACGCATTTAATGTAGAGAGTCCGTTGCTCTCTCGCGGGAATTTTAAAACAAGCTGGAATTTAAGAATATTTTTTCAACAAAAATCCAGTTCTAAATGCGAATAATGTTTACGCGAAAAAATTAAGAGGGCGGTTTAATTGGTTATTTATGCGCTTGGCTAAAGATTTATTATTGAATATATTAACTAAATAAATAAATACTTACGAACTTGATTCCGTCAGCAAGTCTATTAAGATGATTTTTACTATTTAAATTATAAATATGAAGGGTTGGGCCCGATGAGCTAAAATTATATTTATAATTAATTCTGCTCTCTGTTTTATGCAGATGATTTACGAGTCAATTAATTGAACTAATCGGCTTTAAAACTTATTAACACTGACTATTTATTTTTTAATCGGTTTTTAGTTGGATAGTTAATGAATTCCTACAACCTTTTCTTATCTACATTTATGGCGTACACGACAGGTGCAAGAGTTGGCCAACTGAACTGGATTTGCATTTCATAACATCGTATTGGACACATTTGACTTTAACTGGCCCAGGCCAGGAGAGCAAGTGAAAGCCCAGCATGGATACTGTGCAGGTTTGTAGATCTAACAACTTGTTTGACTAAAACCGAAAAAATTGTAACCAAAAAAACAAATACAACTAACAAAATTGTAAAAAAAAAAAATAGAAAGTAAAATCCAACTCCGAGTTCGCTTTTAATTGAAACTCTTAAAAGGTTCTCCAAAAAAATGCTCCAAAATGTTCAATTCGAAATGGTCGCAACAAAAAAAAAAAAAAAAATGTGAAAAGCTTCGGTCGCAAAAAGGGGTTATGCAAAAAAGGTGACTACTGCAACAGACATAGCATAGGAAACTGGTTTACCGCCAGAATTAGCCAAGTTGTCAGGGCAGTAACCACTGCTCAATTGAATATTTGGTATTACTGGTAACACGTGGAACGAAGTGCTTGGCTTGAGGAGGTGCCTTCCTTATAAATCAAATAAAAAACAACCGCATCAACAGCAGCAGCATCTGATAATTTGCCCCAATTGTCTGGTCCCATAAATTCGGAAATGTAAATCCAAACACCACTGGACATTCACTTTTGTTTTTGTTTTGCTGTTGTCTTTTGCTCTTTCTGTTTTTAATTGTAGTTTTTATTTTTTTGGCGGGCGTTTAACTTAATGGCAAGCTACGATCTAAACATTGATCGACCAGTTCTAAGCACGCCCTCCTGCTCAGCATTGGCTCACCCCAGCTTAGTTCAGATCAGTTCAAGGCCCATTCTCCCTGCCCATTGTCCGTGTGCTTTAGTCAATGACATAACCATATGTAATCATATACGAATATGCCATATACATACATACAAAATACATATACATATATTGTCGCATGCTGTCTGCACTTGACCATTATGAAATCGGAACTGCCACACTTGGCTCACATGTTTGTAGGTGGTGTAGGTATGACCGCAGGGCTTTCTGTTTTTCCTTTCACAACTACGCCCTGCAGTTGCTCATTAGCCATTTGGCCATTTCGAAAGTAACCAATTTATAGAGCCAGTTCAGAGAGACTCCACATCTCAAGATTAATAGCCGCAACGTCACAGTACCGAGTACTTTGTGATCGGGAAGCCGGACCAAACGCCGTTAAATATTACGAAATGAACTATTAAAATGCAACAATGTTTCACATAAAAAAGAAATACATAAAACTTATCTCAACATATGTTTTTCGCACCCACATGCAGTTAATTGTCTTTAATATGGAAAACTATTCATTGAATGTCCAAGACTAATATAATCTGAATCTGATTACACTTATCTTTCCTATTCTTGAATCGTGAGACTAATGCCCAAATTTTAAACCCTTTTGGACTGCAAATGACCTGTCATCTAGCCATTTCATCATCAACGTGCAATTTTCTCATTTGTGCATTCCAAGCGTACGAAATTCGTCATGAATTAAATCAATCAAGCCTCAAACTGGGAGAGTGCTTGACCACCCATTTGCGGTATGTCTTTGTGTGTTTTGATTTTGTTTTTTTTCTTTTTGGCTTGGCTGGCCTGTTGACAGTTTCATTAACAGCTACCAAGTGTTGACAAGGTCTTGAATTCGGCAAACATTTCAAGTATTTTGTTAACGTACTTTTGTGTGTGTTTTTTGTTTGGTTTCTTTTTAAGTTTTGTTCTTCGTAATGCCAGATGTGGACTCTTAAACATCAATTAACTAATATCGATCTGAAGGGGGCGGGGGTTAGTTGCTTAAAGACCACATAATAAGTTTTTTAAGTATTGCCTTTTTTCATTGCCTTTGTTTCCCCATAAAAAGTGAGCCATTAAACCAATTAAAGTTATGTGGCTTGAAGGCTCCACCTCCGCAAATGGTAGGTGTGGCACCTCCGGCAAGCCGGTTTTAACAATGCCCCAAAACATTTGTGCCTCATTTTTTTTGTCTTCTTGTGGTACTTTCAATTTGAACTGGAACTTCAAATGCGTTCCCGTTCCATAATATCCTTTATATTGCAGCATGGCAGAAAACTGCCAGCTGATAGTTAATATTAATATGGCCAACAATAAATCAATTTACTTAAACAAATACTGTATATACTTTTGTCTGTATGTATGAATGTCTGTCTGGTTGTGCATTTCTATTCTTTTCAGCGAAGGTCAACCTCATGTCTATGTGTCTGACTCTGACGCTTTTGGCCACACTTGAAGTGCTACAGAAACGGATTTCGAGTGCACTGGACATGCAAGTTGGCTTAGTAAACAAAAATACATAAAGAGCTTAAAAATGTGCATAGCGAATTAATACACTTGCCCAATATACTTTACAATCACTGAAAATCCAGTCCGAGTATGTAAAGAACTAAATTGCTATAACTTTTTTGATATGCTAAATTATGAATGTGAAGATAATTTTTATGCTTGTTAAAAAATCTAAAGTTAGCCATAAATTTAACCCAAAAGACTTGTTTTTGACAACTTTGGTGGCTTGTAATTTGTTTCATAAAGCTATTATTAATTTGAAGCCATTTTTAGTTTTTATTAAAAGACTGTCAAAGGTTTTTAAGATCAGTAGTTAAGTAATAATTATTAAATAAATTCTTGAAACCCGATCTTGTCTTTGAACAATTAAATTCTTGAAGGCTTTATTTTAACTGCTTTCTTTTATGTGTGTGTGTTTTTTTTTTTAAATTTCTGTATAAGAAGTTTAATGCTCTGAATATTTAAATTATATACGTTTTGTTAAATTTTTACACAGTGATAAAAATAATGTGTTTTTATTTAAGTAGAACAAGTTTAGATGAAAGTAAAACCAAATACAATTGCTGTAGCATTTTATTACAAAAAGTTTAGTATAGAATTTAAGTTGTAGACAATTGTTTCAATTTGACGTCAAAGTACGGAAGAAATATGCATGAAATGTTTGCTAAACAATGCAAAAATTCAACAAAATATCCAGTTTAAAAGTTTTGTTCGTAATACAAATTAAATTATCATACCGACTTAGCAAGTGATTTTTATTTATTTTCTTAATAAATATTCAAAGTCTAGCCAACTGGCAGATCTTTTTTTTTGTTTTTTTGTGCAGTATTTATAAAATATTTATATGTGACTGGGTGAACAAGTTGCAAATCTCTATACAAATACCTTCGTATTAAGTAATTTATTTATTTATTCAACATATTTTGTGGCTCATGACCACAACTGAAAACTGGCAGCACTTTTACCCACTCTCAGTTAAAAACAAACATTTGATATATCTTGAAAATCGTTTAATTCGCAGCAGAAATATAAAAATTAATCAATCAGTTTCCTTTGAATGTTGCAAATGAAAAATACATAAAAAATATGTATGCTCGATGCAAACTTTGATTGCATGAAATGTACAAAATTTGCATACATTATTGTGAACTTTGTAACATTTATTTGGTTACTTTTATGTGACAAGACAATTAAGCTGGAGCAATTGCGTATTTTTGATTGGTTATTGATTGAAGATAAGTATTCAAGGATTATGGATTTAGTTGGCGATTGGAGTTGGCAGGTTTATGGATATAATTTATCGGCTTCTATATCTGTGCGTTTGGCAGTTATGCAAGATCAAGCAATTGGTAAGTAGACCTGAATTCACAACCTACGAAATGTAATTTTTATTTTTTTGTGACACGCAATTTTTGAACATTTTTTATTTTTTCAATTATAATTTTTTTTCTCTATTTCTTGTCTCCATGTTATTTATTTCGTTCATTCGAAAATGTCAGACCTTGTGGTTCCCGTAGCTTCGTTTTGCTGTGTTGCATTTAACGTGTCTTTAATGTCAAGTAGCGAACAAAAATATTACCAAATGTCGTTCACTACTTCTTGGGGACGACCTCAAGATACCCTGTCAACAGAATTCTCAATGACTTCACACAGAGACTGTGGCTGATCCTGTTTGCCATTACGATTTGACTAACACCAATCTACCCCGTATACGCCCTGACTATAGGGTATACAACTTAAGATATTCGAGATAAGAGTTGACACAATTGAATTGGAGCTTCGGAACTTATACTCTCAAACCAACAACGGGTCAAAGTAAACAACCACAAAATGATTCATGCATGACAGGCGATTGCTAGTCGAATAAAGCCCCCCAAATCAAAGATTGAAAATTAGCATAATTGGTATATAATAACTAGCCGACCCATAAGGGTCTCAGTTCCCTTGAGACACAAATGGGGCATGTGTGGCAAACGCTCTGCACTGATGCGTGGGCGTGGTCCCAATCATCAGTTGGCGCTCACCTGTCCGCACTTGAGTTACACAAATGCTTTTCGGCTGTTCAATTACCTTCTGGGTGGCCTTGGTGTTGAATGAATTGGCCTTGCCGGTTGTGGGCCAAGATGGCTTCGGCATAAATCTTATGATTGCGCCCAGTGATGATGATGCCCAGGCGATTTGTATTTTGGCCCTATTACGCAAATACTTTCAGTCAGGTGAGACACTATCCGGATCAGTGCTCTGCATAAATATCAACGAGCAATTGAAGAATGTACAAGAGCAACTGCTACGCGGCATGATTCTCGATGAAGATTATCCTTGGACAGCATTGATCACAAATCCTAGAACTGACGATGGCCTTGAAAGTGAGTGGGTGATGCATGAGAAACCCCAATGCTATTTCGTGTTGGTGGAGAACTTGGAGGATGAGGATTTCGATGAAATATTTGACCATTGGAAGGGCATGATGAATTGGAACCCATTGGCGCAATTTGTGGTATTTTTGGTCTCAGTGGAGGAAACCGATGAGGAGATGACAGATCTAATGGTGGAGCTGCTTCTAATATTTATGAATCGTAAAATTTTTAACGTAAATGTAATTGGTCAGAGTGAGGAGAATAGTTTCTATTATGGCAAGACAGCATTTCCCTATCACCCGGACAATAATTGTGGAAATCGAGTAATAGCAGTAGAACTATTGGATGCCTGCGAGTATCAAGATGGGGAAAGTGAAGATTATGATGACGAACAAGAGGATCAATTGAATACCGAGAGTGAAGACGAATTCGAGGATTTTGAAGGGGAAGAAAGAAGTCTCGCCATGACAATGTATGATAATAATGATGAGAATTTGAATGAAACGAATTCTACAAGTCAACCAACAGCCACAATTGAGGAGTTTTTTCGAGCCAAGTTTGAGGATAAGTTTCCAAAAGATCTAAGTGGATGCCCACTGACTGCCGCCTTTCGTCCCTGGGAGCCTTATATATTTCGAAGCGACGATTCGGCCTCACAAGATTACTACTATGGAGTAGATGAACAAGACGCAGGCGGTAATGAGAGCTACAGCTATGATGATGATGGCTATGATGATAGAGATGATGGCAAGTCTCATCTCCTGGATGAAGAACTTGAATCCAATGGCAAAGCGCAGCTGGGTGGAATTGAATATCAAATGGTACGGACTATAGCAGAGCGTTTGCATGTCAATATCGATCTGCAGGTGGAAAATACCAATGTGTATCATCTCTTTCAGCAGCTAATCGATGGGTGAGTGAGCCCATGAAATGAAAAATAAACGAAAATTGCTACAAATATTATTTCCCTGTTAACAGCGAAATTGAAATGATTGTGGGCGGCATTGATGAGGATCCAAGTATAAGCCAATTTGTCTCCAGTTCCATACCCTATCATCAGGACGATCTTACCTGGTGTGTTTCCAAAGCAAAGCGCAATCACGGCTTCTTCAATTTCTTGGCCAGCTTTCAGGCCGATTCCTGGTTCTTATTTCTGCTCTATATAGTAACCAGTTCATTTGCCATCCTAATGGCACAGCGGGTCTCTGGCCTTCGTCTGCAAAATCTGAACAACTATCCAGCTATTTTCATTCGCATGGTGGGAATTCTTGTTACCCAGGCCATGCCGAATCAGAAACTGACAGTGGTGATGCGATTACTCTTTGCCGGCTCCTTTCTGACCGGTTTCTTCTTCAGCAATACCTATCAGAGTTTCCTCATCAGCACACTGACCACTCCCCGGAGTTCACATCAGATTCAAACGCTGAGCGAGATCTATAGCAATCGTATGATAATTATGGGCAGTTCGGAGAATGTTCGTCATCTGAACAAGGATGGTGAGGTTGGTAATGGGACTAATTTGCTGGATCAGAGATAACATTGACCCTTTTTATTGCTTCCAGATCTTTAAGTATATACGTGAGAAATTCCAGATGTGTTACAACATTGTGGATTGCCTTAATGATGCTGCCGAAAATGATCACATTGCCGTGGCCGTATCCCGTCAGCACTCGTTCTACAATCCGCGAATTCATCGTGATCATCTCTTTTGCTTCGATCGGCGAGAGTCCTTGTATGTGTATTTGGTGACAATGTTGTTGCCCAAAAAGTATCATCTACTGCATCAAATCAATCCAATTATTCAGCATATTATCGAATCGGGACATATGCAGAAATGGGCCCGTGATTTGGATATGGTTCGTGTAATACACGAGGAGATTGGCCGAGTGCATGAGG
This sequence comes from Drosophila willistoni, assembly GCF_018902025.1. Taxonomy (NCBI): domain Eukaryota; kingdom Metazoa; phylum Arthropoda; class Insecta; order Diptera; family Drosophilidae; genus Drosophila; species Drosophila willistoni. The sequence goes on from NC_061086.1 coordinate 6,421,342, forward strand.
ATCCGTTTAAGGCACTCAAATGGGCACAGTTTCAGGGAGCTTTCGCCTTTGCCAGTGTCCTGCTGGTCATAGCTAGTGGCGTGTTAATACTGGAATATGTGGCAGCAAAGTATTTTGCATTAAAGGAACATAAATAATTTTTGTAGCGAAGAAACCATTTCCCATGCGCATATTAGTTATGTTTATATATACTCTTTAATATTTTATTTTTTTGGCTCATTATTTGGTGTAAAAATACAAAATTGCAATATGCCGTGGAATGCATTTCGGCATTTGCCGTTGGCCGTTTGCTGTGGGCCGTTGCCGTTGCGGCTGCTTGTCAAAATCCGAACAAGCGCGCCGCACACCGTCAAGTTTTAGCTGTCGTCGACTCGAGACAATTTCTCGCTGGCGCATCCTTAAAAGGTGGTGGCCCACTCTACTGCCAGATACACAAACAAACACACACACACACACACAGACTCACATACCTACAATAAATATGTATTTTCATAAATTTTATAAATAATATTTTTAGACAACACATTTGTTGCAGTATCATCAAATTGGCATGTTTTTGTTGTTGCTGGCCAACACAATTCAATCAGCTGCTAGGCCAACAGCCAACCAGCCGACCAGCCAGCCAGTCAGCCATTATTAAGACCGCAAATATTGTTGACTGAATGAAATTTACGTTTTTGGCTACTTAACAATCTGTCTCTTTTGCATAGTAGTCGAAATTCTTCAGAAGACAAAGAGTATTAGTAGATAGATTATTGAAAAAAAACTTGCGATGATTCAGAAACTATAGTTGGCTAATGGTTTTTCAGCATGTAAATGTATGACTATTTTTATTCAATTGCAAAGATTTTTATATATTATATTTTTATTTTATTTAGATACATATAGAAAAATGAATCAGCATGGGTAGCAAAAATATATAAATTAGATTAAAAGCTCCAACCTTTGCCTCATCATGATTTCTGACGCTTTTTCGAGAGGTTTAATGTTTATCTATCCTATTCATAACATTATCATTTGGAAAAGAAAAATTAGTAATCCATCTTTAGAATGGGATATGTTTTACTATTCAAAACACTTTCACTTAAATCTCTCAAGAAATGAGATTTTCTTGAAAATTGATACTACCCATAAATTCATTGGGTCTTGCACCAAATTCAAACAATAAATTTAGTTTTCCGTTTAATTATCAAGATTATCTAATAATTTAAATATATGTAAACAAGTCAAGAATGGACAAATTTCTATTAATCTGGGGACACAGAAATACCGAAATGACTTAAAATCATTTATACATACATAGTACATATACGTATTGGAAGATATATCCTGAAGTTGAACTTAATTCATTTTCTATTCACAAAATATTTTTACTTATATCTAATACGTCACGAATGATGATCTATAGTGTATTAGAATTGTCAACAACTGGGTACTGTTTAGTTTCACCTGAGTATTTCAAATATATATATATAAAAAACAAAAAAAAACAATTCTGATACTATTTTTTTGATAAAAATAGAATTCCATGTTCTCGATTTGTATCTGCGCGTAAGCAGCAAAGAATCTCCCATGCAAAAAACGTGAGAGCGCACGGTTTTTCGTTAATATTTTTGTTTTCAAAATGTTTCACGCAGTTTTTTCCGCCCACTCGGCATCCGTGTAGATGCTCGGCATATGCAAAGATACATTTGTATCTATAGAAAAGAATTGTGTAAACAACAAACTTATTATTTAAAACAAAAAAAAGAAACAAAAACTTTGTGAAAACCATATAAGTCAATTAAAATTTTAGAAAATATATTTATATATATATACCAATTTGTGTGTCTTTAATGAGGATAATGCATAAAAAATATTATTTATGGCACTTTTTGATGGCCAAATTAATTTAAGGGAAATTAAAATGATTTTTGGTTTTATTTTTTTCGTCTTCTGCCTGTTGAATTTTATTCAAAATGAAATATGCAAATCTATAAATGCAATGCGCGCTCTATTAACAATTTTTGACTTGTATACACAATTATATCTAGATACCACCTCTCCACCCACTTGCACACCCACACCCAAACAGATTATAGCCAACAAATTCAGTACATATTTAATTTACGTATAAAATTCAATGTTTTTTTTTTTTTTGTTTAAAAAAAAATTTTGTTGTTGCTCTTGTTTTCTTTTTTTTGCCTTCTAATTACGTGTGTGCTCTTTGCTGAGAGATTTCCATCCAAACCACCATGTATGGATTGGGCCAACGTGCAAATGTTGATTAAAAATTAGACAAAACACACACACACACACACACACACACATAGGAACAGAGAGATAGAGAATCACGAATACGGTGGGTGAGAGGAAGAACGCCTACATACGACGCGTTGCTCCACGGAGGATCGCAGATGTATCTGATAGTGTGTTTGTGTCTGTGGGTGAGCAGTTTTTTGTTTACCCTGCGCTCAGAAAATGCCCCCAACGACAACGGCTGCCTCTGCCTCTCCGAAATTATGAAAAATACAACAAGAAAAAAAGAGGAATTATTCTAAAGATATTCAAAAATTTCCCCTTCAACGAAATGTGCATCCATGTGCTGCATATGTCTGAGAGGATGTGTGTGGATGAGCATGTGTGTGTGGAAAATCTGCTTGGCTGTGGGTCTTCCGAATGGTATAAATATTAGCGCATCAAAATCCAGCGGCCACTCGCAGTTCTACAGCGAAAGTGTTGCTTTTAGATTTCTAGTTTTTCTTTCGTTTTTGAAACGGTTAGTACCAAGAGTTTTTCAATAGTTTTCTCCGATATCAAATACATTTAGACAATTTTCTAAAGAGTCACAGAGTGTGAAACAAAATTCCATAAATACAAAAAAAAAAAAATACTAAAGGACATCATAGACCTTTCGAACTATCTATTTCGACAATAGTCCTAATCTAAAGTGTTTGTCTCGTTTTCGATTTGCAGTGAAAATCCTCAGTCAAGATGTGTGATGATGAAGTTGCCGCATTGGTCGTTGACAACGGCTCCGGTATGTGCAAGGCCGGATTCGCTGGTGACGATGCTCCCCGCGCTGTCTTCCCCTCAATTGTGGGTCGTCCACGCCATCAGGGAGTGATGGTCGGTATGGGACAGAAGGACTCGTATGTCGGTGATGAGGCCCAATCGAAGAGAGGTATCCTTACCCTGAAGTATCCCATTGAGCACGGCATTATTACCAACTGGGATGATATGGAAAAGATCTGGCATCACACTTTCTACAATGAATTGCGTGTCGCCCCCGAGGAGCACCCCGTGCTGCTGACAGAGGCCCCACTTAACCCCAAGGCCAATCGCGAGAAGATGACCCAGATCATGTTTGAGACCTTCAACGCCCCAGCCATGTATGTGGCCATCCAGGCTGTGTTGTCTCTGTATGCCTCCGGTCGTACCACTGGTATCGTTCTCGATTCTGGTGATGGTGTCTCCCACACTGTGCCCATCTATGAAGGTTATGCCCTGCCACACGCCATCCTCCGTCTGGATTTGGCTGGTCGCGATTTGACTGACTACCTGATGAAGATCCTCACCGAGCGTGGTTACTCTTTCACCACCACTGCTGAGCGTGAAATTGTCCGTGATATTAAGGAGAAATTGTGCTATGTTGCTTTGGACTTTGAGCAGGAAATGGCCACCGCTGCTGCCTCCACCTCTCTGGAGAAGTCTTATGAACTTCCCGACGGTCAGGTGATCACCATTGGCAACGAGCGTTTCCGTTGCCCCGAGTCCCTGTTCCAGCCTTCCTTCTTGGGTATGGAATCCTGCGGCATCCATGAGACTGTCTACAACTCCATCATGAAGTGCGATGTGGATATCCGTAAGGATCTGTATGCCAACATTGTCATGTCTGGTGGCACCACCATGTACCCCGGTATTGCTGATCGTATGCAAAAGGAAATCACTGCTCTGGCCCCATCCACCATTAAGATCAAGATCATTGCTCCACCAGAGCGTAAATACTCCGTCTGGATCGGTGGCTCCATTCTGGCTTCTCTCTCAACCTTCCAGCAGATGTGGATCTCCAAGCAGGAATACGATGAATCCGGCCCTGGCATTGTTCACCGCAAGTGCTTCTAAGCAATCAAAGGAATCGCCTGCACCAACACAGCACAACAATCTACACACAACAACAACAAATGAACACAAATACAAGAAACACACAACACAACAAAATTGGCGTCGTTTACCAGGCGCCTAGAGATTAATGATGATTAATTTTAAGTTAAACCTCTTGCTGCCCTGCTAATCAACCAGATACACCATCCGATATCAATTAGATATATCAATCAGTCAGTCAGTCAGTCAGTCAGCAATGAAATGTATTATACTTATGTTAATATTTATTATTGGAAGTGTCATTAAGGACGAAGGAGAGGAATTCGAGGAGTATCAAGAATACAAAATTATACAATCTTACAAATAAATAGCATCCACTTTGAATTAAAAAAAAAACAACAAAATCAAAATCAAAAGAGGTTACATGTATATAAAAAAACAAAGCGTTGATATTTATCTATCATTGCACATACGAAAGGAAATTTATATTTTTAGCGATTCTACAGGAAATTACGACATTTTGGATGCATATGCGCTAGGTATCCGCATCAGCATTGGCATCGACATCGGCGTCTACAAATACATAGGTACGCCTGTCTATATATACATTTTGTTTGCTAGGCAATCGACTCTTCCAAAACGGACCATTTTTGCTCATCTTCAAACAGATGCTACCCCCTCGTAGTCTTCGTTGTTGTCGTCGTCGTCGATGTTGTTGTTCTTGTCGTCACCATCACCCATGGATTCTCTAAAAATAAAAATTCAAAGCAAAACATCAACAAATTCTAAAATAATATTCATATACATACATCAAGCGAATGTATGTATGTTTAAGATCGTTGTTCATTCGTTGCCTTTTTGGAATTATCATTAATATAGACCCGACCGCCGGCTGTCTTTTAATTGCAGTGCCGCGACCCTCGGGGGCTGCGAAAATATCTTGGAATTTCAAGTACATGTGTGTGGCTGCTGGCTGTTATGTGTGTACTTGAACATTGCAGGTCATGAGGCAGAAGGGATCATTCCTCTTGCCATCGTTTCCAGGAATGGGCTGCTGCATAAACACATATGTGGCATAAGCATGTACAAGCACACACATACTAGTATATCAATGTACATAGTTCAAAAATAGCTGCAAATTCATTTGCATAATCCAATAGAGCAAGAAATTATTTCCATAATTCAAGTGAAATCAAAAAGTTAACATGGCTTATCTTATTCAAATAGTTTGATCCTGGAAAATCTTCTACTCAAGTTGCATTAATTATCGCAGTTTTGAATTAATACTTCTAATTGCATAAATGCGCTTTTATTGAATATGTTTTGTATTTCGTTTCAACATTTAAATGCTTGGAATGATTGTTAAGGTCTGTTGTTTACAGTTTTGATAGACATAAATTGTTTTTAATTGTTTTTCACAATTGTAATTGTGTGTAATGTAAATCAGAATTGCTTGTTTTTCTTTTTTTTTCAGTCAATTTGGATGCATACATAAAAATATACACATTTATGTGTTTCTGTGTATGTGAATTCTTAAATCGTTGTTCTTTTCGTAACTTAATTAATTTGTTTCCTTTCACATTTCTTAGCTATAAGATATAGCCCTGGCATATTAAGCAGAAAGATATCATTGTATCGTATCATCACTTTGTTTCAATATTCGTTTTTCGTTCCGCGCTTAAAATTTGCAGTCTATACAGTTTGACATTAATCGTTCTATCATGTTAAGTACATTGTTACATTATTAACTTTATTAAGTACACTGCGGAATTTAGCACATTTCGTTTAATTGTTTCATTTTAAGGCACATGTATGGACAGTTAACATTTTTTTTGTTTTTTGATTGGACCTGCTCTTTCATTGTCATTTGCGTTTTTGTCACTCTTTCGCATGGAATGCTCTTAAAACTTCTCTAATATCTTCTCTATCATCATTATAATAATAAAATACAAGTACATTATGTGTCTGTCTAGATTTTGAATAGCTACCATTATATATCATAAATACGAACATTTAGGCTTACGAATTAAAAAAAATTATGTAAATATATAGTATATAGTTTATGTATGTATAAGCATGTATGTATATATAAGAGTTAAACAATAATTACAACTGTGTTGTAATAACGGATTTGCGTATAATGGTCGGTTCGCGTCCCTTGGGGGCCGACACGACTTCAGATGAGACCAACCAGGGCGAGACCATATCATTATTGCTGTTGGCCGGAATGCGATTTTTCTCTGCCTGCTGATTGATCTTGGTTTTCTGTTTGAGTCGATAAATAAATAAATAAAGAGAGAGATAATAACTGGACTAGCACATTTATAACTTATAAATTGGAATGTTTAGGCGTGTCAGTGCATATTGAAAATGAGTAACAAAGTAAATTGTTAGCATAGAACAGAACTGGTTAGATAGATCGTTAGCAAATTGTTAGTTTTTAGATTCTGGATGGTGATCGGTCAAACCTTTTCACTTGCTGGCCCATCGATTTCACTGTGATTCTGAAGTGTTGTCGTCTTTTGGGTCTCCAGACGCTCCTGCTCGCTGAGCGTGGAGAAGAGCAAAGTGCCAGCGCTGGGTGTTTTTGTTGCACTGGCTGCCTCCGAACCACTGGCTGCTTGGCTATTACCGCTACCGCTGGCCATATTGTGGGCCATGGCATTGGCATTATTGTTGATGATATTGTTAATGAAGATTTCATTAATGAGTATTTCGGCAGCTGATGCATTGCTCAGCATGGCAGTTGGGGGAGCACTGGGTATTAGCTCAGTTGCATTTAAATTCGTAGCAGCAGCAGCAGTTGGGCTATTTGGAGTACTAATCGTGGTCACAGTGGTGGCCATGCTGCTGCTGCTGGTGTTGTTCAGTGTGGCTGGCAGCGATGATGGCGGTGTTAACGGGGCATTATAGCCCGATATAAATGCAGCGTTACTAAAGGGTGAGTTTGTGGTGTTGGTTGTTGTTGTTGTGCTGGAGGTGCTGGTGCTAGAGCTGGCATTGCCGCTTGTTGTTGTTGGTTTCTGTTCCGGTATGCTGAGCGTCAGCTTATCTCCGCCCTTTATTTATGTACATACAGACATAGACGCACAGGCACATACACACACACACACAGATACACAACAAGCACAACAAAAAAGCATAAAGTGCACAAGGCAAAAATGAAAATAAATAAAACGTACAGAAAAACAAAAAGCATGAAAATGAGTGCCAAGCTGTGGGTTAAACTGGTTCGCTGTTCGTTTGTCTCTTTGGTCACAACTTACCACAGATATGTAGGTGGCATTTAAGGAATCCGGTCCATCCGAACCGTGTGCATGATTGTTATTGCTGTTGGTATTATTGTTGTTATTATTGTTGTTATGTGTGGCGGCGGGAACAAACATTTGATTAGTCAACTTGGCATTGCCACTGGCTCCCATTTCTTCTTCCACTCGAGCTGTCATGAGAAAAGAGTAAGAGCTTTAGTTTAGAACTCATTCAAATAACAAAGGTTGGTATATTCCAAAAATCGATATCTCAGAATATATCTAACTTACCTTTTAGGATATTGCACTTGATGTTGCCCGGCGGCAGGGCCGTGGCACTCACATTGGCCAGCTTCACCTGATTGTTGGGCTTCTCATTGACGTTTGAGAGGCGTTTCAATGTCTCCGTATTGTGATCCATGTCAAAAGTCTTGTTGATGGTTACCCTGAAATAACAATTTTATTGATAAGATTTTAAATTTCTTTATGCTGATTAAACAAATATAAAATTTACACTACCTGATACTGTTAGCATCGTTAATGGCTTCATTTGCTAGCACTGATGGGGATGGATCTTTGACAATGGACTTAAGCAATGAGTCTAGCTCTCTATCTTTATCCGATAAGCCGCTCTTAACACTGCACAAATGATATATACACAACAGCAAGACACAAAACAGACACACACACGAAACATGTGAGAAACACAAGACAAGGCAGATTAGTCAATATATTTTGGGCGGGGGCGGATGATGGAGAAAGCAATACAATGAATAAAGCAATGTAAAACGTACCTGAGCTGGCCGGAGCTAATGGATGCCTTGCCAAAGCTTCCATGGTGCGAGGCGGCACCGGCATTTCTAAACGGATTGGTCTCATCAAAGTTCTTGGTGGCATTCGGTGAGTACGGTGGGGTATATTCCGGCTCCAACCTGGGGACAATGTGAGTTAGTGAGTGAGTGAGTGTGTGTGAGAGTCAATGGTAATGAAATGAATATAACGAGAAACGATTGCCTACTTCACAGTCAGACCCAAGCCAGATGCCTTGCCAATGGATCCAATTTTACTATACGCCGGATCATCATTACTGAAGTTTGATCGAAGGGAATTACGGCCAAGTGAGGCACAAGTGGCCCCCGCAGCTGACGCATGGGTGGAGGAGCTGATTGAGGCACTGCAGGCAGCGTCAGGTTCGATGATAGCCGAATTCTGTATCACAGTCAGCACAGATGGCGAGGGCGTAACTGGAACGAACTGATCCGTGGAGATAAGAGAGTCGAATGTTTCGTTGTTGTTATCCACAATGGGAGATGCAATTACTGGTGGTGGCTGAGGTGTGGCTGCCGCTGCAGCAGCTGCAGCTGCGGCACGAGCATTAACTGTGGCCACGGCAGCTGCCGCAGATTCCTTTTGACGCTCCCGCAGCAAATGCGATTGCCTGCTGGCAAACCTTTGCGATGGACGACGCTCAAATTGCACTGTTCGCCGGGCACGACTTTGTTGTGTGGTCTGAAATTCTGTGCGACCGGAATAGCGGAAGCGAGAACCCATGCGGAAGAAATTTTGTCTAGCTGAGGGTCCCTTAACAGGCGCTCGCAGGCGGAAGAACGTATGATGCTCCACGGCACATTTCCATAAATGTTTGCAGGCCTTCTCATTGTAGAGGCGGAACACAAATGTATGCTCCTGCTCCCGACCATCGTCGTCGTCCTCGATGACAATTAAGGTGAGCTTCTTTTTCTTAAAATCCAATTTACTTATCTTCGGCCAAAAGAAGAGACCAATCTTCTGATCCCGCTCGAAAACCAATATGCCTGTGGGTGTTAGACCCAAATGATATTCGCAGCCATCCTTGCCCAGCACTGTGTGCATGTCCACGCCATACATATCCAGCCACTTGGCCTTGTTGAGAAATGCCGTCTCCGCCTGAGCTGGTGTTAGACCCCGGCAAGTTTTATATTCTTCCAGTATAGAAATTTCCAGATCCTCTGTCTGCTCGGGCACAAAACGAAACTCGGAGACAGTTGCTGCCGAATGGACTTGATCATCATAATCGCCCAACTCCGCTATGAATAAAACAAACTGATTAGACTGATTTTTTCAATCTCAGCTAGAAAACACTTACATTGCAGGGCCAAGGCACACAGCTCGGTGGATTTGTCATCGGGACAGTCAAGACGACCTTCCAGCAAGTCTTGTTTTAGTTGCAAGAAGAATAAATACCGTGTCAACTCTTCACGCAAGGTATTTGGTTCAGAGGAATAAAATTTCACTTTTAGGCGGAATGTATAAGGTGGGCCAACTGCAAAGAGATTAAATAAGGTTAATTAACTTACAGAATCCGATGATGATTCCTCAACTTACTTTTCACTTGCTTCTTTATGGGTTTGGTGGGATCTAACCAATGCTTCACATGATTGGCATCCATAAACTGAAGACCAAAGTAATCCTTTTCAATGATATCCAAAGCGTAGAAGACTTGCTCATATAGGAAGCTGCCCAATGCCTTTTTCTGCAATCGGAGAATACATTTTTTTTTTATAAAGTGTGAGAAATTAATTTGCATGACATTTTATCTTGACGTGGTCGTTCGTTGGTGTTTGTATGCGAATCAAATTGACCCTGGTACTAATCACGTTCGCTTGGCGGGTTAAATTATGTGACGATCAGCAGTAAATTGTTTATCATACACTCTCACACTCACACATATATACACCTGTACAAGCGGCAATCACAAATACAGGTAAAGATTAACGGCTAAGTAAGTAAGTCGGTGCTCGTGTATGTATTTACTACTATCTTTTTGCCCCAACCATTTAACCCCAGGTAGTACCGAAATGGCAAAGACCAGATAATGTTGGAATTTGGCGTTTACGTTACAAAATATCGTTAGAAATCACTCACCACTCCCCTCTTGTAAACATTGTTAATTAGTTAAACTAAATTAGAGCCTAATTAAATGATTTTATTTTAGTTATCCAATAGTTATTCTTCGCGCACCAAAAACAGAAACAGTTAATTATTATTTTATCCACCAGTTAGATATATAATTAGATAGAAAATATAATTACAGTAAATCAGCCAATTCTGTTTAATATTTAATGATTTTAACTGAGAATAAATACGTTTCTATAATAAAGGCTTCTGTTAGGGAAGTCTCACTGTAAATTCTATACCAAAAATAGATTTCATAGCCAAACCTCTCGCTCACAATAATTAATAATTTCTTTGCCATTCAAATATGTATACATTAGGGCCAAAAACGGGTTAAGTTAAACAAAACAACGTTTTGCTGGCGGGTGGCTCATTCTGGGAAAGGGAGGTGAAGGTGGGTGGGAATATGTAATTCTATACTCACCGATAATTCGATGGAAAGGTCAGTATTGTCCAGTAGTATAACCCGACAGTCGATTTTATTCTTGTTAACCACAATTCGTTGGGGCTTAATCTGTGACCCGCTGCTGCTGGCAATGACGGCACCACCGACGCCGCCGCCTCCTCCACCACCTCCAGTACGACCGCCGACGCCGCTGCCACTATCCGCATAGTTGTTGCGTACCTTGCGACGGCTTAGAAAACGCAGCATTTTGTGGTTAGCGTTGTTGCTGCCTTCTATTTAGTTGGGGTTTTAAATTGTTGTTGTTGATGTTTTGTTTTAGCTTCTTTCTGCCAAGGCAGCAGCGTCGTGTCGTCAACGAATTGCACCCAATAATTCACCTGTGGTGTGCTGCTTGGTGGCTCTGTCTGGGAAACAGCGCAGACATCAAGACCCAGCACACGCACATATACACATATGTAGACACACACAAGCACTTACATACACTAACACCAACACTGATACACGCACACTAATACTAATGAAACTTGTTGCAACTAGTTCTCGTCGTCTACAAACGCCCCCGATTTGATTATATTTTCTTGCCCTTCACAATTGTTTTTGCAAATTATTAGTTAGTTTTATGCAAGATCCGGTTTTTTTTCTGTTTTATGTTTCACATGCAATTGTTGTTATTTAAAGCGTTATTGTTATTTATTTTACTGTTTTTCACTAGTGTTAATCAGCGTCGTGTCGCTGCGTATGTAGTGCTGAAAAGTGTTAGAGTTATCGATTAACTAGTATCGCAAATATCGATATTTTGTCCTACAACTATTTCTGACGATACGGCAACGCTGAAAATGAATTCAAAATTCCAATTCCAAAATTCGCCGCAGCTTAGTTCACTTCGTTAGGCTGACTGGCCTGGCGGACAATTCAAAATACTAAAATGAAAATAGTCTGCAGACTGCCCCAAATGGCCAATAACAATTATTTGTCATTACATTTCAATATTACTACTTGTCATTGCTGATTTCTCAGTATGTTTACAATGTGAGGAATTCCTTTATAAAACAATTAGTATAAAAATCGTAGCCACTCCTTTTAAATAGTAGGTTTATGGTCGACCAATGACATTTGCAAAGTTAATCCATTTGTTTGTTTCAATTTATTTTTTTCATGCCTAGAAAGTAGCACTAATTATTAATATTTATATATGTTAATGTAGTCACTCTTTAAGCTTACTCTCTCGTTCTCTTTCACCTCTGACCACATATTTTATGAGATAAGGCCGCAGACTCTGGTATTAAAAAGCTTCTTCATCTGCTTTTAGGTTTTAGTTTCTATTGGTGATTTCGACGATTCGGAAACGTATAGCAAAATATTTATTTCTTGCAAAATGAAGCTTTTTGCTTTTTTAATATTCCTTGTGTGCATGTTGGCTGCTTGTTTGGCCGCTGTTAAGCATCGTGAGTGGACTTTAAAATTATGAGAATATAAATTATTGGCATTGTTTCAGATTAGAACACAAAACCATTTTAAAATAAAACCAGAGGGCCGGGGCTAACTTTAACCACGTCAAAGTTTGAATACCTTTGCAACTTATTTGATAATTTTTTCCTTACCCATAGCCATCAAAGTGGAAAAATGTTTTATCTAAAAAGGCTAATGTTTGCAAAAGAACGGCCTACAGGAAATAACGAAGATATTGATCAAAGTCACTGTTTTCCACCGATCGTTCCTAAGGGAGATCTATGATATAGTCACACGATCTTTATCAAAATCGGCACAGTCATTAACAAATATATTAACCTAACAAATGTTTAATTTGAAAGAAATCGCGTCAAAAGTAACGAAGCTATTCAGAAAAGTAACTGTTTTCGACCGATCGTTCCTATGGGAGCTATAGCATTTAGTCTTAAAGTTTTGATATTTTATTTATATGATTCTGTGTTCAGAAATTCTTTCCAATCTTATCAAATTCTTTGGACTAACAGAGACGTTTCCATGTTTAATTTCAAGAAAAGTTAATAAACTTTATTAAGAAATAGCATTGATCTAAGCTTAGATATATTTTCACGACGGCAACTATTTTAATATTGCATGTATCTAAATAAATATGAGCGTCAATAAATTATGACAAATTGCTTCTTTTTTTTTTTTTTAGCAAGTTGTGCAGAATCGACGGGGGAGCGAGGTGATTGTCGGGCCATGCACAAGAAGTGGACTTATCATCCGAATTCCAACCAATGTATACGATTCTTTTATAGTGGATGCCATGGCAACAGTAATAATTTCGACACTCAAGAGGAATGCGAGCAGAGATGCCGTTTTTAAAATTGTAAGAAACACTAAGTAATTTGTGGAAAACAATAAAAACGAAACCATACCAAACAGAAAAAAAAACATTCGAAACTTTTTGTCTTTGTGAAAACTAATAGAAGTGCTCTGACATAGAAGTTTGCATTGTTGCGTTGTAAAATCCAAAACACAGGAGCTGTAGGGCTTTTTACTTTCTATCTATTTTTTTTTGTGTTTTTTTTTGTTGTAGTGGCAGCAGCCAACATTTGCAAAATCCTTTTTATGGGCAATTTATTCCCTTATTTGTTAGTGGATTTAAGGCTGTAACTGTAAGGGATACCCGAGCAACTCACCCGCCAGCAATAGTAGCAGTAACAGCAGGATAGAAACAGTCGTATTTTGAGTTTAAAGGTAAATGGTAGATTTATTGCCAACGATTTCCTACTAGTGCGCTCTGTGTCTTAGCTGTTGGCCATGTTTATATCGAGGGTTTTAGTGGGCCCTTGAGATCTACTATGGGTGGAGTTTGGGCTCGCTTGGCGTCGGTTTGATTTGCTTTTGGCTTTGGTAATGCCAAAAGCATTCAAACTGCAATTGTATGATTAAGCCTCTCTTATCGGGCCATTAATTAACGCTCAATTTGCCATTGAACAACGATAGGCATTCTAGTATAGAATATAATATGTTGGAGTGCATCTGGAACGTATAATTACACAACGTCCGCTATTATAAGCAGCCGCATGATTAATTACCAGTTAATACCGAAACCCGATCCACCATGGTCTACCAAGACATCAGTTGCATCTGCATGATGGCCTGACCAAGACAAGACACGACAAGACAAGACAGCAGCAAGCAGGCTGAAGTAGAGAAGGAGCTTGGGTAGGTTCTACTAATGAAATTGGAGTCTGAACCTGTCTCTTTGGGCTACCCAATGCGTAGGCCGTAATTATGGCAGGCGGCTGAAATAGAACACTATGTCTTCGATTTGAAGGAGCAATTAATAAAATAGCTTCTATTGGCATTTGGCCAAAAATACAAACACAGACGCACACCTATACTCATAGAATGGGCTTATGAGAAGGAGAGACTAAGTTGAATTGAGCAAATATTTGAATGTCGCACACAAAATAAAGGAACAACATTATAGTAGATAATATATAGTCAAATATACATATGTATATTGGATAGATACCTTTCTGACCCAAAAACTGAATGCTCACTTATCTGTAGTTGAGTGGAAAATAAATTCCTTTTAATTAAAACCACAGCTCGTGATTTAAATTGCTCAGCCATCGCGCCAATCCGCTTTGGCCTCCACTTCCTCCGTGCTCCTCGCCCTCTACGACGAGTTGGGCAAATTTATTGGCGGCCATACATAAATCAAGGTGCTCTACGTTTGCAGCTACGAAAGGTAAATTCATTTTAATTAAATAGAAAAATGTTTTGTTGTTTTTAATTCAACAATGCGACATTGGCAAAAAATCGAAGGAGTGAAATTCATAGTAAGGAATTCGAAGTTTTCAGTAATTGGCTACTTAAGTTCATTCGATAGCGCGGCTCTGGGAAAGAGCCAAACAAGGATGAGGACAATAAAAAACATCCTTGTGTTGTAAAATTTTATGTGTGATTGTGTGTCGCTTTACGATATCCTGACTGCCTGCTTGCCTGCCTGTCCGCCCGCCTCTTCACTGACAGAGAGACAGAGGAGAGCTCGTTACTGTCCGGACAACACTCCGACCGACAGAGAGACAGGCAGACAACCATCCAAACAGCAAATGGTGGGCCATTGGGCGGCTGCATTGCGGGGGATGTGAAGTGGACGAAGCGGTTGGAGGATGCTCAATGGAGGGCCACAACAACATTTGTTGTCTCAGCGAAATTCTCCGGCAAACGAAGCGATTGCCGTTACCTGCTTCACCTACGCCCTTGGGGAATATTTCACGGCTATTTGGCAAGTCAACAGCTTGTTTTATTTTGGCATGTAATTTTCGATGAGTATTTTTATGACAAAAGGCGACAAAAGCCAAAATCAATTGAAAATCAATGTTGCGATTGCAACCCGAAACATACAGGACAAACCCACCCAACCCCTTCCATTACCCATTCCCACTCCATCACATTCCGACTCAATGTCCACCCATAGTAATTAGTTGCTGTCTCTTGGTTTTGGTTATCAAAATGAAAGAGAAAAAAAAAAAAAAACAATTCCGCGAGAGTGAAATATTTGAAATTACGCACAATTTATTTTTCTGCTATATAAGCGAGGGTTACTCGATAAAAACTGAGTTCGCGATGGGAACAGGTACTTTAGGATCTTAGAAGTATTTCAATATATAATATAAGTTGGCATCTATCTGTTACTGTTTTTAAAATGTAATCTTAATTTTCTTCAATCCATATTAAAAAAATTGAGATGCATTTCGTTAAAAATCCATAAACGATTCTCTTGGGCAATGTAAAATACCATCATATCTGAAAAATTGGTCCCTACTCCTTTCTGTACCAGTGAAACTTCTGTTTTTATTTCATTTTAAGTATTTCTTCACCGGAGTTTAATTCTTGATGGAGCCCTCGTGTATATGTATGAGTGATACAATTTAAAAAGTGTCAGCTTTTTCTGCTTTGACCTTCTGTGTAGTATAAAAAAAGCATATGAAAATGTGTCTTTTTTTGTACGAAAAGAAAGTTATTTATGCCCCGGGGATGCTTTTGTTGCAGCTCATAGCATAGCTTAGTGGCCACCACCATCACCGGTTCCAACTCTGCTCTGGCCAGTGAATGGTGACCAGGCTAGTGAGGGGGAACAGGAGGGCGGGGGTTAAAAATGGAGAATACAAAAAGCCACAGGCCTTTTTATTTTCAAACTCTTTTGCCTTGGCAGGTCGAAAACTTTCACAGCATTGCAACAATTAAAAGTGGCACAAGGGTCATTGAAACAATTGCCCATTGTTACTTTTAAGGGGGCACGGTGAAGGGAGGCAACGGGACAACGGCGGGCAGAAGGGGACTTGGGATTTAATTTATGCCACTAATTACTTTAAGAGCTTTGTTGTAGCTGCAATCTTGCAGATTGCGTTGTCCTTGTATTAGATTTTTTCCACACCATTATGTATGCCAAAGGATCTCGCCGAAAAAAAAAAAAATGAAAACCAACCAAAACGAAAGAAGAAACGCTGTCCGGACGCCACGACGAAGGATACTTTCTTTTCCTTTTTTCTTGTAGGCAAATAATATGCAAATTAGAATTATATTCAAATATATGATTCGTTTTTTTTTTTTTGTTTCCTCTACTCTGGTTTTTGTTTTTTGCTTTCTATGCCACTAGGTAAATGGAAACTAAACCAAAAGTTTTACAACATCTTTTGCTACGGTTTCGTTTTGCTTGACTGTCTGCGGCTTTTTCGCACCACTGCGACTTCAAATGACTTTTGTCAACCCCAAGCCAAAGGAACCTGGCCAACAATGAACATGTATAGCCTACATGTTAATACTCTTAAGTTAAGAGTCTTTACTGATTCTCCAAAATGAGATCAAATTAGGATCTTCATCCTATAGTAGTGAGAAAGAGGGATACATTCCTGTTTTAGTCTTAATGTTTGTCACACAGATCAAGTGATTTCATACGTCTCTATCTAAAGAATAGCTGTGATAGTTTTTAATTTGAGATTACACACTTTTGACTTATCTCAAAATGGTGAAACAATATTGAGTCACCTCGAAAAGTGTTTGAAATGTTAGTGTGAAATGCTGCTGCCTTTGCCTAGGCAAACTTCCAGCCACTAGCCATTGACCATTTCTAAAAGAGCACAAAAGATGAGAGAACAGAGACCAAAAGCTGAAAGAAAGTTGAAAGGTTTTTCAGGCTATTTACACGCCAGAGTTTTAAACCATTGGGGAACGGTTTGAACTCGAACGAGGAAGAGGGTAGGAGGGAAGAGTTTTTTTTGGTCTTTAGTTGAGTTTTTAACAGCAATAAAACTATAACACCATAAGTTATCAACTTTAAATTGTAGTTTATATTATTGATGTGTTTTTGCATCGACTTGGCAAGTGACTTTTCATAATTAGATGCAGCGTTCCAGCATCCATCCACACAAAGGGCACGCACATTGTTTTTGGTTGCTCTTATATACACACTTCTACCATCCACTTTATTTGCAGTGAAGACCTCACATAAATTCCAACTGAGTTGCCCAAATATCTTCGATTTGGAGAACTGAAGGGAAGAGAAGCAACAGCAGGAGCTCATCATCAATGTGCAATATTTTGCTTATCATGCATTTTGCTTAGAAAACATCTAACGAGTAGCACTAAAAGTGCTCGAGAAAAAACTAGTCCATTGAGCAGCACAATTTGCTGATTGTTGGAATTTTCGATGGGAAATGAAAACCGAAACCGAAACTCATTTAAATCAATATTTTGCTGGGCACGTACCTACATACATACATACATACATATGTATACATATGTACGTATGTATGAAAGCATCTCCGACATTTGTCATGGACATTGGCCAACACTCGGACTCAGCACAATTGTCAGAGGCTCGACTTGGCTTGGCTTGGCTTGGCATTGCCTTTCTTGGCTCCGAAACCGCAAAAACCCATGCCCACATCCAAAAACCTCACAACCAAGGCCCAAAACAGATGACGCCTGGCATGCAAATGTCTCGTAACATTGTTCGATCATCCCACACACGCAATTAGATTCGCCTTAGGTCGGCATTAGTTCGCCAAATAGTTTCGGTTAGGGTCGAGGCGGAGACGGACCCGGACACGGAGACGGAAACGGAGATGGAGGTGTGTAGCAGGATGCGATGTAGAGCCGATTTCCTTTATAGGCGACAATAACAGAGACCAAAGAACAGATAGAGGGACAGAGAGATAGAGAGCCGCCTTTCATACACATGTTTGATGTGTGAGGTTTTTGTGGTGATTGCTGCGTTTATTTCAATGCAAATTGTTAAGGTCGAACGATGCGTATTGATTGCAGATGCAATGGCCCATCAAATCTTGAAATTGGAATATCTTTCGGACAATCGGTTACCATATTCAAATGCCCAATTCATTGAAATGAATTCTTGAGTTCAGATATTGGAATGCTTACATATGTAGTAATAGACTCGATTGATCAAACGAATCAATTCATACTTAATTGTGGCCATCATTATTCTTGAATGACTTTTAAATCTGAATAGTCAGTCATATAAAGACAGTTCAAAGATAGAATGATATATATAACAGAAATTAATTTGAAATGCGAAAATTATAAAGAATGTCAAGAATGAAAGACAATTAATAAAAATGTCTTGCCTTGTTTATGTTTATTTTGTCAAATGATATGAATTAAAAAAGGAATAAATATTAATTTTATATAACAATTAATGTCGACCCTTTTCTTCAAATTTATGTCAAGTCTACGTTTGGCTTAATATTTCCACATTTCTCATCATTTTTAAGCTCTTGCTTTAAACTTTCAATATTCTAAAGTGATTGCTTTAAACTAATTTGGCAATTAATTGACTTCCTGGCAATTGAATTCGTTGATAATAAATACATTGAAAATTTATTTTATCTATGCTTTTCCCAAGAACATCCCCAGGCAAGGTTGAATGCCCCATAAGATCCTTTGTGGCTGACATTCGTTTTTGGTGTCTTTGTGTGTGTGTGTGTGTATGGGGGGAATTTCGCTCCTTGCCACCTAACGACCGATATCTGTGCATTCAAAAGCGGTTACTACGCACTTATCTCATCGTTTTTACTGTGCATAGAATTTTGACAGACAATTAGCAGTGCGTTGGCAACTGTCTACGCCATCTCCATTCCCTAGGCCACAGCTCCAATTCCAGTTCCAACTTCAACTCCAACTGCTGCCTGCTGCCCCCTCCATCCATCCATCCATCCCTCCTTCCAGCCATTCAGTGTGTGTGCCTTTGAGTTTGGCTTTTATGGCTGTTTTTGCGTTTTTATTGTGCTACGCGTTTTTCTATGACATTTTTGACGCTTACGATTTTTACATTGTCTTAATTGCTGCTTTATGATGTGTATGTGCGCCCTCTCAGATGACACGCTGTATTTGTTAGAGCGTTAGTCTATGATTATAATTTAGTTCAGTTCAGTTAGATGATGATGAGCAGGCGCCATAAAGATTAAATATGTAGGGAAACAGGGTAAGACAGAAGAGGCCCAATGCGTGGGTGTGTAGTAATCAGTTTGTTGTTATTGTCGTTGTTGTTGTTGTTGTTGCCGTTTTCAGTTTTATTTTTGCACCCGTCAAGTAAAGCTATAAAAACTCACGCGTAGCTCACATATCAAGTGTGAAGTTCTTTAAATATTTGTCAAGTACATAAAATATTTACAATGTGTCTAGCATGTGTGTGTGTGTGTGTGTTTGAGTGTGTGTGGCAATTGTCTTGGCATTTTTATAGAACATCAGTTCAACGAGTGCGGGAAAAGATGTAATTTGTAATATACATACACATATATCATTTCCATGACAAACAAATGAGATTTACTACCAGGTAAACAAAAAATAATGTAAAGTAAATTGATTTTGTTGTCATTTAAAGCGCAAATAAAAAAAAACCAAATGCACAAACTTTACGCTTTAATAATTTGCTTCTTTACCAATTTTTCATGTAATTTCCTTAAGGAAAATGTCATCTAGAAGTAGACAATATTTTAAGACGATTTAGAAACATTTTACAATCCCTATTATTTAATAAGTAATAGCTCTTAATCAATACACATCAATTCAGAATTGGTTTCAATTAGAAATTAATTGCATTATTGATTAGCTGCATACAGATTTCTTGATAGTTTCTCATTCCAGTTTCAAATGGGAGTTGAAAACATTCTGAATCTGTTTTTCAGCGCTTTTGGTCATTGGGGAAAAAAACGTTGAAAAAATCTTTTCCAGCAAGTGAACTTTGCTAACTCCAGGGCACTTTTAGAAATGAACACGGGGCTCGATGGGTCCTTTCCTGGTGCGGAAATCGATTCGATTTGCCCAAACTCACTGTTTACTTTGCAATGTCATCATGGGGAGATTGCTGGCACTTTTATTTTGTTTTTTTCTGAGTCACAAACTTTTTTTGGCCTATTTCGAGAATTTTGTGCAGAGTTTCGATCAATTGAGTCCACAATGCAATAGAGTCACGGTCGAAATGTCACATTTATTGTTTTGAAAACCAATTGAAAACTGTCAGCGTGTTCTATCAATTTGCCAGGTAAACACCGTTTAAAATAGTTTTTTAGCTTAAAAACTTCAAAAATGGACTAAACGACTTTGACTATGGCTTTATTTTATAGCAGCACTTTCTTAGGTATTTGGTGGAATATGCTGATAAATAATGTATATAAACATGGTTTGCACATTTACATGTTTCAGCCAATTAACTTGACTTAAATATGTATGTGTCCAAATCAAAAGCCATGCAAAAACAATCTCCAAGGATTCGAAATCTTTGCCATTCTTCACTTGACACTTGCCACATGCTCCTACTCCACCCGCTGTCATGAGCTGTAAAATTTATAGAGAAAAATCTGGAAAAATAAACAAAAGAATGCCAAGAGGTTTCTGAGAACCTCTTTTACCTTGTCGAAAATTGCATACCCTAAAAAAAGATCAACTTATACGATTTCAGACTAAGACTTCCCATTAAGCTTTCTTAAAAATGTTGGAAACAGGTGCATCCTATATAAAAATGTTAGCGGCTATACTAGAACAAGTACTGAAAATTCGAATGATTTCTGAGAAGAGTAAAAAACACAAAACACTTAAGAATTTTCTACCACCTATTTAAACTATATTATATTGTTTGCCTTCAAAAAGTTCTGAACGAGGCCAAAAAAACACAAACAATTTGTCGATAAACTTAAGTACTTTTCCGAATTTAATCAAATAGATTTCTTAAAAGGTGACATTCGTAGTTTAAATTATGCGAAACTTTTTGAAAGTGCTCAGGTATTTGTAGTAAGGTCCTTTATGCCTGCACATACATATATCTGACCAAAATGAATACATATGCTTTCTGCAAGAGTATAAAAAACAACCTATCTTTACCTTAATATATTATATAAATTGTATGTGTGTGTGTGTGTGTGTGTGTGCATATATGTACAAAGAAAAGTCGTATATTAAAAATTTGCATTTCAACATTAAATTATTTCAGAAGATTTTAATGACAAATTATGGGCGCGTAAATTATGGTGGTTTACCCATACCTGGGACGTCTATTTATTTTTATATCGTAAAGGCAACCCTCCCACACATACACACACACACACATACTGAGGAGCATAGACAGCAGCCCCGTGGCTTTTCCGTTTGCCAAAAAGGCAATAAAAATATTTCGCTGCAGATCTTATTCTGCTTTATTTCGCCATTTTTATTTGTTTCTTTTTTTTTTTGCCCCACCGCGTTATGAATGTATGTACATAGTAGGTGTGTGTGTGTGTGTGTGTAGAATTGGTTTTTTCCTTTTACTTGGCTCTGGCTCTTTGTTTTTGGCGAAAAACCTCTTTTGTAATATGTATGTATGTATGTCAGGAGCATCCATCCTTGTGCCTTGCCATGGCGCTGGCGCTTATCCTGACCGTGTCTCCTAACGAGAATGGGTTGGTCGGGGGGTTCGTGCGGAGGAAGGGTATTTTTCCTGCCTGTTCGCTCACCTTGCGATTTGTTTTTAAAAGCCGCTCAGCTGTGGCTGAAATAACTTTCTGTTTGTTACCTTTGTTAAAACAATAAAATTATTATTATTGCTCCACATGTTGGAATTTGAGGACTTAAAATGTTATTTCGACTTCGGGCCTTTGTCTTGTTGTTCTGTCCCCTTTACCCCTACGCCTCCCTCCTCCCCGCAGTCGGGGCTGCCCTTTCTTCTTGTTTGCCCTGCATCTTTTACTCGTATAATCATCGTCCATCATTTCTTGGCATCTTATACCCATCCCGGAGCTCGTCTGGGGAATTTGTCATGCAATTTCACATTTTTTCTTCATTTTCCTTGTTGTTGTTTTGTTCGTTTGTGTGTGTGTGTGTGTGTTTTTTTTCTGCTCAGTAACAATTTTATGTCATTTGTTGATTGTGTAAATTTTCGCTGTTTAGCAGACAGTCGAACGGCCATCTAAAGGGCCATCCTGTCTTTGCTGGGCCTTTGGCTTTGACTTTGGCATTTTTGAAAGGTGCTAAAGGATTTTATGTACGGCCTAACCGTGGCTTATTTGCGTTTTTAGTAGCCCCAGCTACTTGGCTGACTTGGGCTACATAAAAAATGATTTACTATATGGTGGGTCTCCCTTTATGACAAGTCGTAAATTGCATTTTATGTCGCGCATCTTGGCCTGGAGTTTTCATTTTTTCCTCTCTCTCTGCTCGGGTTCTAGTCTTTCTTTGTGTGTGTGTGTTATTCCTTGTATATATCTGTTAATTAAGATTGAGGACGATGTGCCGGCAGTTGCAATTGCACACAGAAAAATGGCCAATTATGCAATGTGTTTGGTTTGCATTTGCAGAAAGTGCAGAGAAACTAATCCAAGGCAGGACTTTCAATGTATTTTAACACCAAACAAAAGTGTAAACAGTCGCCGACCCTTTTTGGCTAAGCACTAAGCCTTTTATACCTTCTATTCATACAAACTGAAGGCATATCATTGCTAGGACTTGGAATTAGAGTGCTAGAGGCCTTAGGGTAACTAGCAGTCGGTTATTTGGATACTTCGTGAAGGGAATTTTTTTAATTAGACCCAGTGCCTGAGTCGGCTGTTGCGTACAAAAGGTAAATTGTAAATGTGGATGTTGCTTTACGTTGCGGAAATAGCTTCTCCTTGAGAAGTGTCCTTCTTCTCCTGTTTACCCAAGCCTCCACAAATGCACTTAGAAGGCAGAAACGCGTAAGCATCTTTATTTGTATCTGTATCTCTGCATTTGCATCTGCATCTGGTGTCTGTAGCTATAGTTGTAACTGTATCTGGGCGCATTTGCCTTTGCCTTTGCCTTTACCGTCTTCTAGGATGTATCTTATGTTATGTTTGGCGTCGTCACCTGCTTATGTGAATGTGGAAATGTGGGGGGGTGGTTGAAAAAAGCCTTTTGCCAAGGCAAGCCAAGAGATTACGCGAAACGTGTCACAAGTGCAGTCTGCACCTTTTGAAGTTATGTTTAGAATGGCAACGGACTGAACCGTTCTGCCGGCTGCTCTGCCTTCGTCTAATGAGTGAAAGAATTAGAATTCAAAATATGGCAAAAAAGTCACGTTTTGTGAAATTAATGACGATTTGGGGCAACAGCATTATTGTTCATCTCATTGCAAGTGACAGCCACCACCAACATGACCGGCACCACTTGAGGCAAACTGAGCTATGTGGCTATAAATGTGGAATGAGGCCAACATAATTGGTTGAATCAAACAACACATTTATTCAGCCATTTAATCAATCTATTATGGACTTTGTTGAATATTAAAAGTCAATCATTTTTGAACTTGTTTTTTTGTTTTTATATTAGCATTTAATTGCTTAAATTGTTGAACCAATCTAGTCAACCTGTTTGTATCCCTAAGTATTATTCATACAAACAATATTTTTGTATGTGCATGTCACAAATTGAAATTATAATTAATCCCAATATAATTGGTGTCTGCTTTGTATTTTTCCTCCTCCTAATTCTCCTGATTGAAAGCGAATGCCGAAATGTATCTATTAGATACAAACATACAAATGAATCTACAATGCTTGTTCTCTCCCTGTGAGTGTGTGTGTGTGTATTGTTGTGCGGCCAAATAACACGCAAACGCAACACACACAACATATACCCCATATACCAGCAAGAGAACACACCACAAACACACTCACACTCACACTCACCGAATGAAGAAATATGAGTATGCAAATAAGCTTAAAGCGCACAATCACAATCAAAAACGACAACAACAATAACTATCGTAGCGGTAAAGTGTTTAGACACGCAATGTCAATAAAGTATCTTATCTTGGAACATATACACATTGAGCGGGCGATGGATACAACGGATACGGATACGATATACTCATGTCGCGCTTGTAGCTACAATATATATCCCATTCAGCATTCAACATTCGACATTATACATATGTGTGCCACGACAAAAAAAAAAAAAAAAAAAACAGAAACAAAAACCAAAAAAAAAACGTCGCACACTTTGTTTTTGGTTTTATATTTTTCCTCTGTTCTGGTGTTTTTTTTTGAGAGGGATAGATAGATAGCGGGGGCTTATTCAATAATGCGTGCCTACGAATTTTGATTATACATACATCACCAAACACCACACAAACCTACAAACATACATACATACATACATATGTATATATATGGGGGCCATGGGTCGAGAATATGGCCAAAAAAAACCAAAAACATGTCAAAGGGTTCGCTTCGGTTGACTGTGGCTCAGCTTGGAGTGCCCATTCTAGTTCCTATTCCATGTGTCTCTCTCCCTCTATATAAAATATATATCCGTGTGTGTGTGTGTGTGTGGAAATGATCTTTGCATGTTTGAAAAACATTTTAGCATACCGGGGCGTGGCGAGTGCGTAACGGGCAGACTGACAAATCGACAGACACTGAACACAGACAGGCATTCAGTCGAAATTGCAAATTGAAATGTTACATCTAAGCACGTATTAAGCACGTGGCTGGGGCTCGGTTTGCATGTGTGCACCGATAAATCGATGCCTTTTGGATTGGTTGTATAGATTTAACCAAAAAACATGCCCACGGCCCCATATCCCCGCTCCACATCCCCGCTCTTGCTAAAAGGCAAAATCATTGTTTTTATCATCCATTTCTAATAAACGTTAATGAGCCGAAGCACGGCAAAGACAAATTCAAAAAGGCATGGACACAAATCTAGATTGAGGCGGTGACACATAGTCAACATAGGGAACTGAATACTCCATATACATACATACAAAATGTATAAACATCAATTGACTTTTACTACCCAATAATTAAAAGCACCAATAACAGGTGAGTCTTCACCTGAGACTCAACTGGTGCGTGGGAAGATCAATACGCAATCAATATTCAATTAATTTTCATATAATTTAATAATCTTCCATCAAATTTTTGATTCATCTTAAAATATGTAGATATAACGAATGTTTGATTTATCCTCTACTACAACTATAGAATATATATTTGAAACAAATGAATATAGTAAATTTGATATATGTATGTGTAGGTAGTTGTTTGGTTAAATCGAGTTTTACAATTTGTTCCATACGCTTGTGTTAAATTTATTAACACTCTTGAACTCAGTTTATTGTCAGAGATGGTCACTTCCTATTGATATGTTAATTTTAATGGTCAAATAATCGCATCTCCATCTTCATTGTAAATTGTAATAAATTGGTTAAATTCTTAAGCTTTTATTAGGAAGTTGTCATTAAGTCATCTGTCGACGATGCTGCGACTAATTTGGCAGTTGCTATTAATTGCTGTTTTCAAGAGAGTTCCCCTTAAAAACAACCAATAACATGGCATATATGCAAATTGGCCAAAAGGCCCCAAACATATACCCGAACCCAGACCAGAGACAGACACATAGACAGACATTCAAACAAACTAAGAGACCGACTGAGATGCTGAGGCACTCCTCTGGCGATTGCTATAATAAATGTTCAAGTCTTAAGAAACATGTGTAAACTATGTTGAAATGAGTTTTTAAACGTTTTACGCGTAGTAGAAGACCCAGACCGACAACCGACAACTAGACAACTTTAGACATTCAGACATTTAGAGTTAGCCATGCCTAGATAGATAGATACATACATATGTATCTACATTTGTGATGTCGCTGCTGCTGTTGCTGCTGCTGCTGCTGATGATGTCCATAACGAATGCTCAGCAAATGCAAATGATTACAATACACAATGGACCAGGAATTTCTTAGAAAATGCTTTGTTATTCTTCCTGCAGTTGTTGTTGTTCGACGTTTCTTGGAGTTCATGCCCCGGTCCGGGCATACGATCACTATGGTTCACATTTCCCCTGGCTTTGCCCATTTCAATTCAAAATACATTTTGAGTTACATTTGCTTCTAGGTGGTGTGGTGTGGTGTGAGTGGGTGATGGGGTGAGTGTGTTTACATCAGGGCAATGCCATTGGTAATGCTATTTTTGTATTGCAATGCGCATAACTTCTTTTAATTTTTCTAAACATTTCGTAGTTTTCTACTTAATTTGCTCTCGTTGCTGCTTCTTTTTTATTGAACCACCCATCGAATAGGCAAAAGATATATTTATTGATAATATGACCACAGCTATTTTATGATCCCAGCCAAAAATAAACCACAAATCCCTAGTGTTAAGTCTAATACATCTTAAAAGAAGGAGGCTTGCTAAGAGAAGCAGGAGGCGGAGGCGGTGGCGGAGACGTCGGAGGATGAGAAGCAGGAGAAGAGGTCTGCGGCATCTGTGGGTGAAAATGAATTGGGACTGCCATCTCACTTGAGATTTCTCACACCTCCAACAACACACCGCTTGTTTCTGACAAGGGTCGGGGGAAAAACTGCCTGTTCACGTGCCATTGCTTTTGATCTGTTTAGCATTCCATGGCACATCAGAAAGTCGTAACTATTGACAAGATCTGGAGCAACAACAACAACAACAATACCGAGGTGTATTGTTCAGATAGAGCATTTTCGAAAAAAAGACTCATGTATTTGTTTGCATTAATTTGTATATGTTACTTATAGCGATTAAATGCGTCTCGCAGGGCATCCAGTGGAGATCTCAATGCTGGTCCAGGTGATTGCACTCTTGCTTCCCAATTCCCTCCACCACCCCCACACCACCGCCACACACTCTCCAACTGGCCATACTCCCCCCACTCGAACTCGCTACTCGCACTCGACGGCGGCTATATTTGGGTGGCCATATTGAACTCCAAAGATGCGCCCTGCTTCGCTTTTACTACTTCCTCTCCATTACTTAACATTTCCATAGCAAATTGTGTGAATATGGCGCATCAATCACTTGATAAAGGAACAACACAATGCCAAAGGCACATGATGAATAACAGCTGGCTAAATCGGAATTAAGATGAAATGTTTTCTGCAAAATAAATATGTATTTTCTGTACTCGTATATTGTGGACGAGTGCATGGGGAAATCTACTTGAACCTGTTTCATTAACTTATGAGCTTATTAAACCGCAGCCAGCATATTGATTGATATTGGATTAAACATTGAATATAATATTTTTTTCTGTATTTCATTAAAAGTATTCGTATATGTAAAATATTTTCACAAAGTGCATTAAATGATCGATGTAAACTCAAATGTATCATGTGCAAGGTAATGTTTTTATTCTATGAACAGGTAAAAAACCTATAATTTGATTTTATTCGTAACAAATGTTGACACACTTTTACAATTTAAAGAATTTAATTTAACATTGCGAAACCTTTCGTATAATCCATAATTTACATAGATAAAATAAGCTTTTTAACAGCCAAAAAACAAATGAGCCAAATAAACCAAACATATATAAGTTATTCTGCTTTTAATATACCCTTGCAAAAAGGGTATATTAGTTTGTCCGAAGTGTAAAACGCATAGAAGAAAGCATCTCCGACCATATAAAGTATATATATCAGCACGACGAGGCGAGTTCACGTAGCCATGTCCGTCCGAAATAATGTCCGAAGAAATAATTGTATTGCAATTCGTGGTGCCCAGTTTCTGCCGTTAGTTTTATTTTTAAATTTTAAGGCGTTAGTTTGTATTTCAGTAAGTGGTGGGTAATTGTGTCGATAAAAATAATCAGCTGAGCTTAGAAGTTCGATAGTTTTACTAGTGCAACCCTAGCGAAGTGCCATCATGCGCGATCGCATGCATTGGTCACACTCTTTTCTGACGAACTTCCGCCCTGGCTAGACGCCTAAACCACGCTGCTCCTCCAGAAGAAAATATAAAAATTTAAATCTGAAATTTTCTTGGCCATCAAGCCAAATTATTACTTAATACTTCTCTGGAGCATCTAGGACAACAATTAATATAAAGTTTTGTGAAACTTATTATCGTAAGTTAATTTTTTGTGGATATTTAAATCTTTGAAAGTTTCGGTAAATATTTACTTAAGCTACTCTAGATTTCAGTGTTGAAAAGTGAAAAAATCGGCTAAAGCTAGATTTCAGTGTTGGCAAATGCTATTTTTTATTTGGCGCGTTGTTTGACCGCCCTGGCAGCTCGTTTTGGGCCCGAGTAGCTATAGTAAATATTTACCGAAGTTTCTAATAAGTTCTTTAGCCATGATTAAATTGAATGCTGAAAGCCTAAGTAAGGAATTTTATATTTGAATTCCGAGAATTTGCCAGGGATAATTTTTGAGACACCGTGGGCTCAAACGCTGCACACCGTGAAGGGCTCAGAGACCTTTCGACAAGGTCAACCAGCTTGAAAAAGCCGCCCGAATCGGATACGGGCAAAGAAAGTTTCTTCGTTACGGATTGAGAGTCCCTTAGACCGAATTTGTACCATAGGAATGCCAGACGCTTGATTTAACCTAATATTTTATTCCTAAGCATCATCCAGCGGACGACGAAGGCCTTCGACGGACCGGACGGATGGGTAAGTCCTAGGTTCTTGACATAAATCATGATCGTTCTGGTATTTCCCTGTTTGTATGCAAAACGAAAGCGAGTTCAGTGTCAAATAATCAGCAAATAACAAAGATTCTCTCAAGTACCGTAAAGCTAAAACAAAATATTAAAGAAAAAAGAAATTGCCAATCATTGTTGAAAAATTGAAACAATATTAAGAATTGCCTTTGACTGTGCGAGCGAGCCTACAGTTATTTATAATTAATCTCGTAATTTAAGTTGGAGACTTCCAAATTCCAATTGACGTTTTCATTTTTGAATATGTATATGTTTATATATATCCACCTTACAATTAAGATTCACAAAACAAAACATATTATCCCTAATTTGGCTTTTGGGTGCCTGAAATGATCCAATTATTTAATTTGATTACCGTATATTATAAGAATCATCATTTTAGTTTAGTCAAATCGGATTATGTTTCCGACTTATTGAAGTATTTTGGTATTCCGTAACCCTCGTGAATAAATATCATTTTGTAATGTTTGAGTAAAAGTTATGTGATCTTCCTTGTGGCGAAATGTGAGCGGTGTGCTAAATTGTATTGGGTTTTTCCTGGATTTTGCGACAGGAAAATCATTGGTTGGGAGGGTTTAGACGCAAAGCTATAACATCCTCATAGCTTCCCTTTTCGTGTGATACTAATATACTCTTTTTCTCTATGCTTCTAGTTC
This sequence comes from Drosophila willistoni, assembly GCF_018902025.1. Lineage (NCBI taxonomy): Eukaryota > Metazoa > Arthropoda > Insecta > Diptera > Drosophilidae > Drosophila > Drosophila willistoni. The sequence goes on from NC_061086.1 coordinate 6,450,603, forward strand.
ATTTCCTTCGATTAAGTAATTGTGTAATATTCGCGCTCTAGGGACTTTGTTTCATTTTATGTACTACGGGTGTATTGAGTAATGCTGTTCCAAAGAACCCCTCCACTGTTGACTGTTTGCTAGCCGACAGCCAGAAGTCCCACCCGGACGAAACTTTTCGATACATTAGGCCGTATGTGTTGGCGGGGATGTACATGATCTGGTTTCATTCCGGGTTGTGTACAATACATATTAAAAGAAAATAGATATAAAAGTCAAGGTCTTCTTCGCTCTCTTTTGAATTTGTATTTCACAAAGATGATGAGATTAAAATAAATCGTAATTCACTTGTCTAAGGACTAAAGCTCAAGACAATTATATTTGTGTAATTTGTTTTTGTTTCTAGTTGGTTCAACAACCTATTGAAAATATGAACAATTTCTAAGCTTGCAATAAAAATAAATTTAGTTTATTTATTGTTAGAATGGCAATCATATTGTTGTTATTCTTTTATTAGTTTCTGAAGGAGACAAAAATTTCAGACATGCTTATTTAGATTGATAATAAGATTGTTTTAAACAAGACATTTTGTTCTCTCTCTCACTCTCTCTTTGACTTTGTCTCTCCTTTATTTGATCGTTTATTCACATTTTTGGAATTTTCGAAGCCAAATTGGTAAGCATAAATAAAAAACACAAGCAGCAGGAGCAGCAAAAGAATGAGCAGAGCAAAGGAGCAACGGCAGATTGTCACAATTTAAAATATTTCGTCAATCTCTGTTATGGTGGAATAAGTTCAACTTTAAAGATACTTTCTAACAGAAGTTTGGGCCCAAAGAGAGATATTTACGATATTCACTGGTATTCGAATAATGTTTGGCCAAGTTCTCTTCGTTCGAAACTGTAGAGGCCGCTTTTTCACTGACTCTCTCTATCTTCTCCTCTCTTAGGTTATTTTTGGCTTGTCGGGTTTTTGTATTCGAATGAAAAATCAAAGCAGCGACAAGAGCCAGACACATCGTGAGCCAGAGACTCACTGCCTGAACGCATCGAGAACGACAACGACCACGACGAGTATCCAGTAGATACGCGAAGCTATAACGGTACACATGTTGCTGTCGGATAAACGCGAACGCACTACGGTAAAGTGAAAAATGTAGCCCAATCCGTTAGCTCTAGGGTATCCATTAAAATTGCGCGCACACACACACGCGTACAGGCGTATAGCACAACTACAATCGCAATTGTACCTATCATCGTATCTGTGAGTTTTGTGTGTTGGTGAATTCAGGATTCAATTTCAAGTGTTTATTACAACAACAACGAAAAAAAAAAACGAAGCACTTAAAAGTGGCACAATACAATTTATTAATTCATAATTCATACCTACGAAAAAGGGACTAAAAGAAAAAACATATCAAGGATAATGTGTTAAACTCAAATACCCCCATTGAATTTCAAGTGAAATATATTTGGCTAGAACGGTTAGCCGGCTTAAGTTGCCCAGATAGTTGGCAATAGTTTAAGGGCTTGAAATTACAAAATTTAAATATTGGATATACCTTGATTATGTGAATGAAACAAATCCAAGAGTGGAATGACTAAAATAGCAACAACAATGTCATCCTCGTGCCTCGTGCTGACTTTGAAAATCCGCTCCACTTAACTTCAACACTCCAAGCGACTGTCGTTGCCGTTGCCGTTGCTACTGCTGCTGCTGCTTTTGTGGCTGTCGTGCTTTGACTTCGTCGATAATTGGAATTTACGACTGTGGCATATACCAACAAAAAGAACAAAAAAAATGAAAATAAAAACAGAGAAAAGGGAACGGAGAATATATACACGGTCACAAGGATAAAAGCCAAGCACGGGCCATGAACGAGGCACGAAGCTAAGCCACTTTTTGACTCGTCCTCGTTGCTGTTTCTGCGGGCTGAATTGTTTCAGTGACGGTGTCTGTTCCGTTGTCTGCTCAACCTACCTAAGCCCAAATAGGAGCCACAGGAGGACTAGTGAGCAATCCCTTTCTGCCCGTGCCGTGCCGTGTAAAAATATAAATGCCCGTAGTGGGTGTGCGGTTGTGTGTGGGTGTGTGTCTGGATATATATTTTTTTTGTCTTCGTTACTCAATATGCCGTTCAATTGGCCCTGTCACAGTCAGGCGCGCTGATTTGTTATGGTAATAGTTGTCAAAACGAGAGAGATTCAAGAGATCTCTTTAGTGGGCACTTGATTACACTTGGTCATATGATAAATGTATGTGTATTGTGTTCAATAGTGTAGACATGGAGTCTGGCCCGGGCCAAAAGCAGACAAAGATTACAATGTGTTTTCAGTGAACGTAAATCTTGGCCAATTAAGAAATGGAAATAAAGTTTTCGCGTGTGCTTTAACAGAAAAATTAAAGAATTCGCCAGCAGCTTCCCCGACCAACATCATCAGCAAATACTTATACATACATATATTTATACCTTGAATTTCATCTGCAGATCAAGCTCAGACGGCGTGTCGACTCTGAAATGTATACAAAAGTTACAGCCCCAGAAGCAAGTTAAAGCAAATTCAAACTAAACTAAACCAAACAAAGCTAAAAACAAAACAGTTCATCCATTAAGCCCAGAGCAAACAATAATAATAAAAACCAAAAACCACAACAAAAACTATACTGTTAAAAACAACAACAGTTTATGTAAATTTTGGAATATTGAATGAATACATTTCGTACATTGCATACATATATACATATGCACATATATTAAGTCAGGTGAGTTATCTGGCTGCTTATTTTCTACAAAATTTATGCTCATATCTGCATAATCGCAAATTAAGCTACATAATTAATAAGCCAAGGAAGCTCGGTTTGGCTCCTGTCACTGGGCGTTGATGTAGCACTTTGGGGAGCCACTTAATATCAACTGGCGATGGCTGCTGGGCAGCTTTTATATACAACCTACCGTCTATATATATACAAACACATATATATGTATATTTTACTTGTATTTATATACTAAGTATATAGCTATGTGTATTTATCTCCAACTCTTAAGTTTGACTCTACGTGCCACTGCGTACCGAAAAGTATCGATGTCTGTAATCTTAATTAGCAACACCAAAGAGTTGGCAGCAAACACAGAGAGAGCCGGCTTGGGCCCTGTCCCCGGTGCCAACTGACAACCCCCAACCCCCAAACTCAGCCCCAAGCTCTCAAACTCAAACCTGCCTCCCCCCACCCTCCCACTTTGCCTACTCAAAGCCAAAACATCTTTTAACATTTTAAGCATTGGCGCAGAAAACATTCAACCTAAAAACCGGTTTCAGGTTTTCTTGTCATATTTTTTTTTTGTATAGAAGTTAAGGTGTTTTTTTTTTAAGTTTTGAACAAATGGCCAGCAAAATCAACAAAAACTTAACTCTAAAAGTTGTCCATTGCTCCGACTGGACACAAGCCAACCGGCTGCTACCCATCAGAAAAGGTAAAATTAATATGCAATCCCAAAGGAAACGATTCTCTTATGACAAACTTTACCTGTACACCTGTGGGAAACTCTCGACGGGTATGGGTATGGGTGTGTATATGCTGGACACCTCAAGCTATGCAAATATCATTGATCTGCTTTCATATAGGAGAATAAAAAAAAACAAGTATACAAAATTCGCACCTCGATACGAGAACAAAGCGACCCCTGGGGGGAGAGACTGACTACACATTCATGTATGCGCATAAAATCAAGTTTATTACGCCAATTTTCAGAGGCAGGGGAAGGCTTCTTTAATAGTTTTCATTAGAAATCGCTTAACACTATAAAGACTCATTCCCACACAGTCCCAAAGCAACCCCCTCCCCCATCAATGGTCCATTGTGCGTTTGATAGATAGTGTAAATTGAAATTCCATTTAATTTCATTACGAAATTTTCCTGCCCGCTGTGCATTTGTTATTATTTTCTTTGTTTTTCATTTGTAAATTAGCAATGGGTGGAAAAAACAGAAAATGCGTAGAGGAAAATGTTTTTTTTTGTTTTGTTTTGTTTGTTTTATGCATAATGCTTTGTATAATTTCATTATTATTTGTATATAAAATAAAAAAATTAATAAATCAACGCATCTATTGTTGATTCTATTGTGGCAATAAAAACAGATAAAAACTAATGAATTTTAAATGGGCAAGATTTCAAGTTCATTGATGTGTATGTTCGATTTGCATTCATAGAACCGGTTCGAAATCTCTAAATTTTTGTTTCTCTTACCTTAAAACTTTTAAAGTTTTAGCCTCAGCCCTTTTGGCCCTCAGTAGGAAGCGCCTCATGAGCGATCTAGTGGAGTGTTCGACCATAGCATTCATAGGCAAATTGTGTGGACAGTGAATTTACGAGCAGCAGATTTTAGTCTTTTCTTTTTAGTCTGTGAGGTGGCTTTTGTTGGTTGGTTAGTATGGAATATCGTAATAATTAATTAAGTTATAATATTAAATGCCCATAAAGGGGCATTATGGCCATAACTTTGAGTCGATTGATGAGCGTAGGGTATGGCAAATGGCATATGGCCTATGCCTATGGCTGATTGACTGGAATCTCAGATATTTTAGTGGCTAGCCATAACTCTTTCTCTTATCAGATGTATATTATCTTTGCTGTATAAGGTAGAAAGGGAATGCAAAGGCTGATGAGGCCTTGTCCAGCATTCATACACACATACATCTCCATCATCATCATCATCATCATTATTATTTTGATTATAATCATCATCATTTCCATCATTTATGACAGTGAAAAAATGTTTACTACAAACTCACTTTCTCAAACAGAATGTTGGCGCTAACTCACTTTGCCTTCTGTTACTTTATGGTACTTGTGTGCCAATGATGTTGTCAGTTTTCATATTCTCATTTCTTTTTTGTTTTTTTTTTTTTGGTGTTTTGGTTTTTTCTTTTGGATTTTTCGCCATGCCAGACATGTGCCAAATAAATGACTTTACATTTTTAAAGATATTATGTTGACAGTTCAGATTGAGGGTGTCCAAGTAGAGAATTTCACCAATCAACTTTGTCTACTGGACCGCAATTGCGTCATGAATTCTAACCTGGCCATGAGCTCATTCATTCATTCAAGTCCGTCCAAGCAAAATGTATCTGGGTGCTGGTATTGGCATTTTATTGGCTCATAATTGTGAGGTTGTTAATTTGGCAAAATGTTGATGTCCATATCCGCATCAAATACCAAAAAGAATGAGAAAAACCAAATTCGAGAAATATTTATTGAGTGTGGAAAATATTTCTTTAATATTGATTGATGCAGGTTTTCTAAATTAAATATGGCTTGTGTGCTTTTTTTTTGTATTTGTGCACATGGAAAATATTGATTTGAAATCAATTGAAGTTAAATAAATACCACAATAAAAGCTAACAAAAACTCTTTACGCTAGGAACTGAATGAAATAAAGGGAGCTGAATTTATTAAATTTATTTTGCCTACATGTATCTCGTACATATTGCATATACATAGAAAAGAAACTGGCTCTGAATGATTGTAATCAAATCAATCAAAAAAGTAATAAACATTTTTTTTAATGCAAAAAAGCTTAGTTATTTTAACAAGTCGATCCGAAAAATCCATAGGGATATATGTAAGAATGGTCTTTTGAACTACAATCGGATAAAGATAATAATCTTACTTAGAATTATTTCAGGCCTATCTCCGAAACGTTTTCAAATTTAAATTGACGATAATTTCGCATAGTATTCAGTCTCTAATTTTTGCAATCAGTTTTAACTGAAATGTCAATCTTATAGCACTCCAAAGTTTTTGCTTTCAACCGGTTTGTTTACCCAATTGTTTAATTTGAACTTTATGTGCAATTATAAAACCTAAATAACACAAATAAAATTTGATATTGGCTTTGAATGTACCTACACATATTATTCCAATTAAAACATAAAATATTCAACTAAACATTATTTTTAAACTTTTGACATTTATAAAATATTTTATAGGCATTTTTTACGAAAAAACATCAGACTTGGGGGGTATCTAGATTGGTTTCTAAGAGTAATTTTCTAAATTAGATGGGTTATTGAATGATTTGGCAAAGCGAAAAGGGGAAACAGGTCTTTTTTCCGGTTCGAGGGCGAGAACAGGTCGTAATGTCGATTCCAAAGAACTGATTTTGAATCAGAAACAAGATTCTGATTCTAATCTGCAACACTAACAAATTTTAAATTTTTTTAGTAGTTTACAAAGTTTAAATTTGTTGGACCAACCTTGCCGATCCGTTATAAGGGAATTGCTCCGTAATTCAACACAATTGGTGGTGGGATAAAATTCTAAAGAATTTGTGATTATTTATTAGAGTTTGTATATGTAATGGGACTATAATAACATAAAATTTCAGGAAAGTTATTTGTTTTGTAGTCATTTATGTCCAATACAACACCCTAGTAAAAAGTTGACGAGTGCCTTATCATAAGTTTAACTTTTCATCAGTAGATTTATTTTAAATAATCCGATCCTTTCCACAGCAATACATCGACAACACAGAGACTGGTATCCTCATCGTCGTCCTCATTGTTATTGCCATCTGCACAATCAATATTATCCTACGTTCTTTTTGCTGGTGGCCGTGCGAATGCATGGCCAGCAATTTGATGCTCGGAAACATGAATGAAAATGTGATAAGCAGTCAATAAATATGAGCAAAGACAAAAACTTAGCAAACGAGGACTTCCAGTGAACCAGATAACAGAAAGCAAGCAGTAAGCCATCCAGCCAGAGAACACAATCATGCATCCTGAGGTCGGGGCCACGTTTGCATTCATTTGCCAACGATTTAAGCAGAAGCCAAGCCTTCAACTTCATCTCCATGTTCCGGTTTCCCTGCACACCTCCGCATCTGCCTGTGTCCCATCACAGCATGGCCGTCGGCGACGGCGAAGGTGGGAGGCAGATGGAAGCAAGTCCTGCTCATTTTACTCGTCCTCTTGGAATCTTGGCATATGCCTGATACTGCTGCTGCTGCTGGTAACTTGCCAGGTGCATTGTTCGTATCTGGAGCCTGACGAGCTTATACACGAGCTGGATCGACCGGTGCCTCTGACTTCGGTGCAGGGAGTACTTGGTCGACAAACTATGCTGCCCTGCGATATATCTCCCTTGGAGCGCGACGATGCCGTCTATATGGTCCTCTGGTTTCGTGAGGGCGATGGTGAACCCATCTACAAGTGAGTTTTGCCAAAACACAAGTGGGCTAAGAAACAGGCTGAATATATACATTTGCAGTTTCGATGTGCGAGGGCGGCAGTTCGGACAGGCCCGCCTCTGGTCCTCACCGTTGGCCTTTGGAACGCGTGCCCACTTCAGCAGTACCTCGCATCCCGCCCAGCTGAAAATCGACAACATACGCATAGAGGACGAGGGCGTCTATCGCTGTCGAGTTGATTTTCGCAATTCGCCCACCCGAAATCTAAAGATAAATCTAACTGTCATTGTGCCACCAGACAGACCCATCATCTATGGTCCCAGCAGGCATGACAAGGCAAGCAATGTCGAGTCCTTCAACGAAGGCAACGACATTGTTCTAGCCTGTGAGGTTGCAGGCGGTAAGACCCAGTTACAATTAAGTGCACTAAATATGTGTAAATTGAACTAACACCTAAATAAAAAAAAACTGCAGGTCGCCCACGTCCGAATGTTACATGGTATTTGGACAATACGGTTATCGATGAGTCTTTCGAACAACGTCCCGATGGCAAGACCATTAACCATTTGTCATATCCCAACATTGGAAGGCAGCATTTGAATGCCAGGCTAGTGTGTGTGGCCAGTAATACGAATCTGACACCGCCCAACAATCGAGTCGTCATTCTGGATGTAAATTGTGAGTGGCCATCTGTCATTATCCCATCGCAAATCAAGTAATAACAATTATAATTTTCCAGTAAAACCAATGGCCGTGCATATTCTCACCAAGGATCGGTTCATTTCCGCTGATCGTACCTATGACATTGAGTGCAAAAGTTCTGGGTCGAAACCTCCAGCTTTGATTACATGGTGGAAGGGTAGCAAGCAGCTTAAGAAACTTACAAAGAACGTAAGTTCGCGTTCATAATGAATGCACAAAGTCTAGAGGCTCGTTAATTAAACACAAATTAATATTGTATACCTATATAGTATGTATATATTTGAGTGTATATGTGTGTGTGTGTGTTAGTGTGTGTGGCAGTTTGTGTGCGTTTCTTAGTTGCTTGTCGAAAGGATGTGCGTTGGCCATAAGTAATTGCCACAGTTTTCGCTTTCGTCTTCGCTTACGCTCACATTTTGGCCTTGGCTTTCCGTTTCATTATTCATTTCCTAATGGACTCTGTTTGCGTTTTCTTTTTTAGTTTAATGAACCCGATAATCAATCTTTAAGTATACTGACGTTTACGCCCGGTCGCGAGGACGATGGCAAATATTTAACATGTCGGGCAGAAAATCAATTCATCGAAGGCAGCGCCATCGAGGACAAATGGCGTCTCATTGTGCATTGTAAGTGGAAAATGTAGAGCATAAAACGAGACGAATATGATAGTAAAAGGAACAAATAATGGCTAAAGAGATGGAGATGTGTCTATGGGGGGATAGTGAATACTAATTGCCGTAGATCTGATGGGAAAAATCTCTTTTACTCTGTGTGTTTTGCTTATAGACCAACCCACCACATTGCTCAAGATTGGCTCCTCTCTGAATCCGGATGATATCAAGGAGGGGGATGATGCCTATTTCGAGTGTTTGGTTCAATCGAATCCCAAACCATACAAGTTGTCTTGGTTTCACAACGTAAGCATATAATGTTCACCTTTTTGGCACTCAGTTTACTAAACCATCAACCATCAACACGTGTAGGGCAAGGAGTTGCAGCACAACATCTCAGCTGGCATTATTCTGTCGGATTCATCTTTGGTTCTGCAGAGTGTCTCACGAGCCTCGGCCGGTGACTACACTTGCCTGGCTGTCAATTCGGAGGGCAAAGGACCAAGTAATCCGGTCACATTGCGCATACGCTGTAAGTAAATGAGAAGACAAGCTGAGTAGCCGAATCTGAATCTCAATCCCAATACCCCATCCCATCATAAACCTACCGACCCACCAGCCCTCGTCCCCGAAAATTCCACCTGGTCTGCCAAAACGAATCCGTAGCCGACCCATATTCTCAGCCCTCTCAGACCCAAAGTCACTACAGCTTGGCTTTGACTATCGTCTATGTAATTTCCAATTTAATCCTTGAGTTTGAATGGCTCTTAATGGCATTTTGGCCCCAGTCCAAAAACAAAAGCCGTATGTAGGCGTGGCTGCCCAACTCCCGTTAATGACCAAGATTATGGAGCAATGAATGCATTGCTTTTGCCTGGCTCTAGCTCTCTGGCACTGGCATTGCCACAAATGACCAAAATCAGGGGCAGTGGCAGAGGCAAGTGAAGAGAGTTAAAGCCAGGGCCAAAACCAGAGCCAGGGCCATTGGCAAATGCCGCATTCAAATTTGAAATTAATTCAAGGAAGTTTTAAAGGGCCAACTAAAAGCCGGATGATATTCATACCATTTTCTCATATTTCGAAATACATTCGAGGACCCTGCTAACTGGGTCTTAAATGTCTCAATGTGTTTTAATTATTTATTTGTCCCACATCCTATGCATATATATTCATAGATGCGCCCATCTGTGCCAACGAGCATGAGGAATTGTTGGGAGCTCTTAAGCACGAGAAATTGTCATTGAAGTGCAAAGTGGATTCCTCACCGCCGGCAGATTCCTTTTACTGGACATTTAATTCCTCCGGTGAGCAAACGGAGTTACCAGCCCGACTGCATACCAGCGAGGTAAGTGTGCCATCTACCCACAGTTCATCATTGTCGTCATTGCCGGCATTGGCATATTGCAGACGGGAATGTCGCTGTTGAATTACACTCCCATCTCGGACTTGGACTATGGTACTATATCCTGTTGGGGCAAAAATACCATTGGCAAGCAACAAAGTCCGTGCATTTTTCAAATTGTCGCAGCGGGTCGGCCCTTTCCCGTGCAAAACTGTAGCGTTAATAACCAATCGACAGATTCGCTGCAAGTGGATTGCATGGAGGGATTCGATGGTGGTTTGCCGCAGGGTTTTCTACTCGAATTGGTTGAGATGAACACCCTTCGTTTGGCTAGGAATATTACTTTATCGGTAAGTAAGATTACTTTTTCAGTAAAAAAGGTAATTAATCCATGAAAGCATGAAGTGAAATAAATTAATTTATTCATTTTATTGCTTTGTTACTGCCTAATGGACTTAAAACTATAAAATGTTGCCCTTTACATACGTTTATGCTTCATATCTTATTGTTGAAAAACTTTTTAAATACATATTTTGATTGATGAAAGGCAAATAGTGCTGAAAACGGGCCTTAAAGGCGTTTCGTAAGATTTCTTCTAAAATATTACAGTTGCCACTCAAATTATTGATTTGTTGTCACTTTCAAACTGTTAAGTTGAATTTAAAATATATATACGTATAAACGTTGACCTAATTCTGTCTTTAAATCGCAATATCATTCTTTGCTAATGTATAGCATACTTTTGGGATACAAATTTTCACGCGAAAAGTAGGCAAAATTGTTTTGCACAATTAATTGAAAGTTTTAAACTACATTTATCATTTAATTTTGGATTGCTTACAGCATGGTTCTCCCAGCTTTGTCATAGACAATCTGGACCAGGCCGGCACCTATCGCATGATTATATTCTCAGTCAATGCGAAAGGTCGCTCAGAGCCCACAATAATAGATGACATTAATTTTAAGGGCGTGGCCAAATTCACTGGTAAGTTACAGACAATTGTAATGATAATTGAAACTCATCAAAATGATATTTTCTTACTTCCCCATCTCGATAATAAAAACAGGAATCTCCCCTGGCCTTTCTATGCCACTTTCACCATTTCTAGCTGGGTTAACTTTATTCTGTGGACTTCTTTTTGCCATCACTTGCATCATAGCGGCTGCCTTTTATAGGAGATTCTCAAATCGGTAGGTTTAATAGACCGCGCGAGGGCGAGTTGGACGGGGTTTTGGCTTAGCCTAATGCCCTCATTTAAATTGCAGGCGCAACGATAACAATCTGAAAGCCGCAAAGCACACACAATTATCCGTGGCCACGGACTGCCAGCTGGACCCGTTGCATCCTAATGCCCATGCCAATGGGCAGCATGAACAGCAGGGGGGCAGTCATCATCAGCCCCACCACAGTCTGCTGCCCATTAATTGTGATAATCGCAGCGGAGCTGATTGCCCCACCTTGGGAGTCGGCGAGGTGAGTGTGGCCATTGATGGCGGGGTCAAAGGCACCTCTCCTCTGGGCAGTAGCCTGCTGGCCATGAACAGTGACACATTGCGATCAGCGGCGAGGACACGTCACAGTCCAATTGGACTAGCCGATCAGGCCGATATCGATGATACGGATCCTGATGTTATACCAAATCAGTATGGTAAGTCAACAAATAAATATGGCTGTGTGTTTTCTAGATACTCAATGTCTATTTTTTTTTTAGAAAAACGTCCTTTAAAGAGTCTGATAGCTTCACCAGGCTATGCCAGCCCATCGTCTCGCCTTATGCAGAGAGACTATGTGCGTGATGCTGAACTGGGGAAGAATAACGGGGAGAATGTAGGCATGGTGGCCGGCCTTAATGGGGCAGAAGGACTCTCCGGAATTGGTCTTATGAGCAATTCTGGCAACGAGGTGCTCCACTACACGTTTAGGCCAAGTAAACAGATCGTAAGTATTTTTGGGTTTTTGGCTTTCCTATAAGTAAATGGAGCTGGATCTTCCAAATTCGCAATCATGGTGCCATACATTTTCTACCTCTTCTTCTCTTCCCTGCTCCTGTTCTTGCTGCTGCCATTTCTATCTCTCTACAGAGCTATGCAACTCTGAATAAGAAGGGCATAACAACCTGTAGTCCGACGACTCTCGGTTCGATGAACTACAATGTGAGTACATCGACGCCATCATCCTCATATCATCTAACACCCCAGCCCATGGAGGTCAGTTTGCTAAGTCCGAATAATCCATCGGTGACATCGTCGCTGAGCGAATACCGATTTCGAACTGGACCTGAAATTGTCACCACTTCAAATCGCATACAGGAAAGTTGTATATAAATATCATACCTACTTATGCATATAAACATACATAACTAAGTATATAAATACATCCAACTATTATATATACTTATGTCTGAGTGTACAAAAAGAGCATACAAAAAAAAAAAAAAACAAAAACTGATGAGAAACTGTATTAATACTTACATTGAATTAATCGTATCGAGTACTAAGTATATATATAATATATATGTATAGCAGCAAGACCGTATTTATTCGCATGGTTTGAGGAAAGACTTCTTTTAAATGTAAGCATTTCTGTGTACTTAATGCATTAAACCCTGAATCAATGCCAAAAGTGTGACTGTAATACACTCGTAATGTAAATAATCGTTGTCATCTGTTCTTTGTTGTAATGTACAGCCTAATATCATGAACACGGAAAGACCCCCGCCCCCTCCCTTCTCTTTACAACCCAAAAAGTGAACAGGAACTCTACATATTTTCTTCAAGCATATCCTCTAATTTCATGTCATGTCCCTTGGACCTACCAGGGGAGACGCATTAAAAATAATAAACACAACAAAACCGCTGTCAATCTAATCTAACATATCGCCATGGATCCTCGACGGGGACTTGTTCATATCTAACAAATTGCTTCTACAAGTTGTGGTTACTGTTGAACTGAAACTAAGAACTCGATTCCAATTAAATTACATAATACATATATAAAAAAATGCCATAATATTCCCTATCCATTTTAATTAAAACAGGATCTGCACTCTTCCAGACCTGGCAGAGTACTGCAGGAGTCGCATTTGTGAGAATATCACTTCATATCCTCTGTGAAAGTATTACCTACCTATTGATTTTTCTGTTTTTTGTTTAGGCATAAGCGTAATAAAACTAACTCTAGTTTAATTCTAACACTTTAAGGTATCTATAGATACATGTACATATACTTTTAAGATACTTTAAGTACATAACTATCTCGTCAAGAACTCAAAGAGGTAACGGCAAGAATGTATCCTTTGTGTAAACGACTAATTGGAATCGCAACGATCACTTTTAGATATTATTTGTATATACTCCATCTAAAACGCATAAAACATAATACTACAAATAATTAATAATAAATCACTGTGAAACACAAAAGAGAGGAAAGTAAGGAAAATGAATATCGAAATAGAAACCGAAAATAATTAAATTGTTTGCTTCTGTGTGTATTGTTGCATGAATAGACTATATATAATCTAGTTGGTCGATCGCCTAGCTGGATATATATGTATAAATATATATAAACACATACATATATATGAAGAAAACAAAATTACATTAAGCCATTTATAGACAAATTCAACTTGGACAAGACCTTTTCAAAAGCTAAAAAGGATAAGAAGTGCATAAATAAATATCTGAATGTATTTTAGTGAATTTTCTGCCAAGGCATATAATAAACAAAAAAAAGCATTCATACACAACCAACCAAAACAACAAACAAACAAAGAGAACAGAACAAACATAAATTAATATTAACATGCGAAAGGAAAATGCAAAGATTAGTATAATTTATCAAAACATAGTTTTTGTAACTATTAGGAAAAATATTACAAATATAATTAAATTAAATGATAATTAAATGGAATTTACAAAATATCTTGTCTTTCACTTTTACTTCCATTTGAAATATATAGTCGATAGACTGACTGGCTTTTTAAGTAGGTAAAGTCGTCGCTTTAATAAGCACTTGGGCAGCAGGAGGTATTACGGACACGAACCAAACTCCTGCGGCACTAGTACTTAGTAAAGCAATACGCTTCGTTCAAGTAAGTATTGATCCATCTGGAAAATGCATAAATTACAAATTTTCAACTAATCATCCACGGTGTATATTAAAAACATACCAAAAAGACACTTGGCCCATTGGCACTTGGCATCAAACGTCACCGATAGCCATTGCTTAATTGACAGCTTGAAGTATTCCATCTACAAAAGTGAATAAATAGATAGATAGATACAAATGTATGCAATGTAAATGTGTGTTCTGAACTATGCACTCCATTAATTTAAATAGTTTTATTTCATTTCCTTCATTTTTTGTTGTCTTTGAGTTATTAATATCTATATACTTAACGTTATGTACAGATGTGACATGCATCTGTATAAAATCTCTTGAGATATTTCAATTCTCGTTTTGCCACCCCCGAAAAATATTGATATTCCCAAGGCGTGAGTGAGTGTGTCTCTGTCTCTGTGTGTGGATGTGTGGCATATTGCTATGGCTAGTAACCTCTTGCACATAATACATAAGTTTATTAAATTTAAATTGGCTTAATTGACCCTCATTCGTTTTCCGTTGCCCGTATACATATACATACATATGTATCTACAGTGTGTGTATTTTGTAGGTACATACATACATACATATGAATATTTGCCGACATCTGAGTTTCATGGTAGACCGACAACGACGAGTGGATCTGATCTGCTTGGGATTCTGGGACCTCCCTTCCCAGTTTGGCTCCATCATTGAGACTATGTGTATGTATGTAGCTACTGATTCTGTTTGTATGTGCGTTTGTTTGCCTTCATTGTGGAGCATTCAAAGTCAATTGAATTTAAACGAATAAAAACTACACACACACACCCGAACTCACTCACTAATACACACACACACATACATTGTGAGTGTCTCTTGTGGTTGTTGTTTTTCTTGTTGCTGCGTCTCGATTATGATTGTACTTGTGTGTATGGGGTAAGCGTCAAGTACTTGTCAAAAAAAAACAAGAAGAAAGAAAGAAAAGAGCCAACAGGAGGAGGGGGAGTAGGGGTAGGGGGTAGTGGGTGTATAGTACCCAACCAAATTGCAACAGAAATGGTCCGGCCAGCAAGATGGGCCAAACAAATAGTGACTACAATGCGGCAATATGCACAATGCATTCATCAACTAAATTAGAATATACTCATATGGATTAATAAGAGTACAATATTGTTGATGCTTCTCCTGCTTAGACAGACAGACCGACAAACAGAATGCAGTAGCAATCAATTTAAATTGATTTGAGCAAAATGAATGAAAAGAATCTCATGCATTTCCTGTGCTATGAATCATATAAAAATAAAAATTGTTTTTAATTAAATTTAAGCCGATTGAAGTTAATACAATATGTGCTTGATATTTCATGTAAATCAAGATTAAATAATGTTGTTACACTCACAATCAGTTCAATACCATCTCACATAGAAACTTTAAGTTTGTTGTTTACTTATTTAAACCGTTTATGCAGATCAGAGAAATATATAATATACATTATTTAGTTTAGTTTAGACTTGCGTGAGATAAGAAGATTGCCAACTTCACACAGCTCTGTATCAAGAAAAAGGCAACTATATACCATATTTACTTATGTATTGTCGAGAACCGGGTAGTGGATCCCACACCCACCAGCTCGTCATCATCATCATCATCATCGTCGTCGCTGTACAGCTAAGTTTGTTGGCGTTGGCGTTTGCTTTTTTTTCTTGTCGTCGACAGCATTCTGCCGATTATGATTATCGCGCCTTTAGCAAGGGTCTTAACCCCCCTGATCAGAGAATTGCCTAGCAAGTGACAGACTTAGCTCGTGTCTCAGTATCGTTTTTTTAATTTTTTATATACGTATGTATATACATTTTTGTATTTATTTTGTATATTTTTATATATTTTTAAATTTATTTTTATTTCACAGTTTTAATGTTTTAATGTGACTTTCTTTCTTCTTTCGCGATTAAACATTTCTCAGTGCTTTGATTGTATATAGAAATATATACATATGTATTAAAATGTTTTTTTTTTTTAAACGACGAGAGCCGGGATCGAGAACGCGTAGAACATTGCCGCTCGAGGGCGATTCCACAACTGATTTGTGCAATGATCGTGCGGACAGTCATTGGATTTTTGAAAATAACCATCAATTCATTACCGAGCAGCCCACAGTCCGGCCTCTCTTTGTGTTGGTGCCAAAGATGTGTGTGTATGTGTGTGTGTGCGAGTATGACACGCCGCCCTCATCTACGTTCATACATATGTATGTGTATATAAATGTACATAAGTTCCACAGTTCGTACATCAACATCAATTCCGCACATCCCCCTCTTTGGATTGCCTATTACAGGCTCTTCATCCCCCTCCAACCTCTTACACGCTCTTTTTTTTTCATTTACGGTTTGCAACTGTCCCGCATTTGTTTGCATGGAAATAGTACTCACATATTAGTAGTACCCCCTACCATCCCCTCTCCATGCGTCGCCCTCTATTCATCTGAGATTATTTTATATCACTCCGTCTGTGTCTGCTTGTTATAATTTTGTTCAATCTTAAATCACCATCGTCGACGGCTTTTCACACAAGCAGATTAGGCTGGCCCCTAGTGTGACCATTTGGGTATTCCTCATCCACATCCACATTCACAGCCTCATCCCACGCCCTGGCACATAAATATGCATCATCAAATGTGCTGGACAGCCCGGCTGAATGTCTGTATTGCAAGGCTTCTTATGTGCCTGATGGTCAACATAACTCACTTGTGACTTTTGTCATAATGAGGGTCAATCGGGGATAACCAAATTTGGAGAACTCCAAACTCAATTGGTAATCAAATTTATATTAAGAAACAATTTCAAATGAAACTACAATTTAAATGGTTGACATGAAAATGATTCCAAGATCTTTACAATTGAAGAATTTTGTTGAATAATTAAGAAATACAATATGCAATTACAATATATGTATATAAGTCTATTGATTACATTTGAAATTATTGTATTGTTATTTATCTTTTTATGATTTGATTATCAATCCTTCTATTTCGTGGTTGGTCAGAAAATTTATTTATATAATTAAATTTGTATAATAATAAATTTGGTAAGTAATTTCTTCTTTTTATATGTAGGACATATTTTTTCAATTTAATCCTTTTGGTTACCATTACGTTAATCAATTATAATTTCATAATTTAAACCGTAAAGTCATAAACTTTCAGTACTCTTCAAGAGAACAAGAATTTTAGCTTTAGATAATTTGAACCTTTTCACCATAAGATAATTTAATTTAATACAATGAATAACTAATTTTTTTATCATCAATAAAACTCTCTTAAAAAAACACTGGATTCAAAATTTGACTATGAAATGTTAATATATCAGATAAAATTAAATAGGATATATTCCTTGAATTTTCCTATTCTTAGAATATTTTATCTTTTGGACTCGAGACTGGAGATAGAAATTTCTAACGCCCTTATAACAAAACAAAATTAAAACAAATATTGAAATTAATCTGCTTCACTTGGCTTTATTTAGTTGCTAGCATTTAGTTATTATCATAATTGTTGCTTCAATTTATCCTCGAAAAATGAAAAAATGTTTATTATTAAATTCATAATTCATAAATTCATCAAAAGTTAAAAAGCAAAATGTTTAACTGTTTAGGTTTTTTTTTAATTTAATTTTTTCTTTATAAATTTGTAGCATTTTTAAAATATTTGCATAATGTTTAATGCAAATGTCACAATCTATTTCACATTCATTTATCAAAATTGATCTAATTTAAATACATTAAAAGTTCCTTGTCAAACATCACAGTGTGGTTAATATTTTGTATTTTTTTCAACATATAATTATTCAATGAACTTTTGTTTGCAATTTATTTCATATTAAGTTTAATGGAATCATTGTCAATCGTTCCACAGCTATTCGATGCGATAATCTGTATAGTAAAATTAAATTGCATATACATATATAAGTATTATTACATACATGGTTCAGCTTTTGCCTGCATTTATAGAGTAACAATTCTCAGCTACACATATATAAATAGTAAGTATGTATGTATATATATACCCATACCCATAACCATTTCTACTTAGTTGAGTGAGTGAAGAATTTCAATTAATTCAATTGAATGTAGCATGTCTAAGTAAAGTAGTGGGCACTGTCACATAGTCAACGGGCATTAATTTGGTTTTAGTCTCTAGTGTGAAGATGAGATTCTTTCAACATTCTCGCTGTATGTATATGTATGTGTACATACATACATATATGGATGTAGATGTGTGCGGTTTCCTTATTACGGCTTATACATGATAATAATAGGTCGTCCTATTATATATGCACTCATATACTATTTTCATATATAGTAAATAAACTCACAGAATTACGAGCTAGCTATTGCTTAAGTCAACTTAAATAGCTCTGATGTTTATCCCCAAAAAAAATGGGCGTTAACTACTTACTATATTCCGATGTATGTACATATACACATACTAACGTATATTTTTGGCATCTTTCACCACAATCTAATAAAATGACGAACGAGACAAGAAAGAAAGGGTTTTGGCCTTGGGGGAGGGTGGAAAAAGTAGTGGGAAACCCTTTTGCGTTTGCCATGGGGCAAATGAGAAACCACTCTATGGGTATAACCATTTTTTGCCCACACACACACACACATTGTTGCTACTGAAGTGGAGGATAAATAAAAGGGGAAGCTTAAGGTGAAATCCACAAATTTGGCGCAAATGAATTTTCTTTTTATGTTTTTTACACATCTTAAATTTTTTATTATTATGCCATCCTTTGTTGTACGTTTTCGATCCTCATTCTATTACACTTTAGGTTTTTGGGTAACAGCAGAGCATAGCTCCATTCTATGGCCCCATCTTCAGTTCCATTTCCACCTTCTCCGCCATCGTTTGCATCTCCTCTTGTCCCCCGTATGCGAATTGGAGAAATTTGCGTGCGTGTTTTGAATGAGAATTTGTTGCATATTTGCCTGCCTGGTTTCCCTTTACAATTCTTCTCAGCTCTTCTCTCTCTTTGGTTTGTTTTTCTTTCTCTTTCTTTTGGCTCTTTCTCATTTTTCGTATTCGTTTTTTGGTCAAATGAAAAAAAATAGACGTGGTAACTCGAAAGTGGAAATTGTAGAAGAGAGGAAGTGCCGGTGCGCCGTCTATGTGGCTGCTTCTGGTGTTGCTGCTGGTGCTGCTGCTGTTGTACAATATATAAACATTTATATACATACATATTTACACAAACATACATTCATATAGAGCAACAGACAGACATATCCTGGCAGCAGGATAACTATGTATGTACGTACATATATATCGTAAAAAAGTTGCAAAATTCCCCTGTTGCGTATGAATTTTTGGCTTCTCTTTGCTGAAGAAGTAGAAAGCATTTTCGCTTTGGGTAAATGTGATTTATATTGATTGTAATCGGTGGGAGAAGAGGTTGCTTGGGGTAGTGGTGGGTCATGCAGTCAGTCTGGTCGGCCATAATGTCAGTTAAGGAACCGACAAACAGCAATTGAGATTCACATCCAATTTGTAGATGAAGTCCTCGCCCATCTTAGCCCATACTTATCCCACACACACTTTGGCTGCATATATTTTTTTTCTATGTGCATATGCAGGCGCGTTCAGTTGGAAATCGGAAAAGCCGTAAGGCAAAACAGCCTTTGGTTTAACATTTATGTTTATGTGTGTGTGTGTGCGGGTTCCACCACCATTGCCCCCATCTGCCACTCTGTCTCCGCTTCTCTATAGACGACCCTCGCCATTATATTAGCATTACGACTACCTTTTGTGTGCACATTAGATATGCCCTCATCAGGCCCATGTCTGAGTGGCATTTGCCTCGGGACTGCCACCAAATTTGACTTTGTGTGTGACATTTTGCACGGCTAGCGGGCTGCTGGTTCGTGTCAAGGACTTGAGAGTCCTTTTTAATTTTAATTAGGTTGTAACACGTTTGTACGTGCTATAATTCACATCCTTGGCCCCCCAAAAAGAGAAAATTGGAAAGGGAAAGCACATCGCATCGCTCGTATTGACAACTGTCTGCCTAATTGCCATCAACTTGGTACATCCAACCAAAACCCAAGGCTAAGCCAACGACAAAACCCCAATGCCAACCCCCAAGACCACCCAAAACCACCCACTACAACTAGTTCCAAGCTTCGCATAAATCACACTCTTCCACATCGCCTGCAACATATTCGTATAGCAGCAATTTGTCAAATTTTTGCTGCTCTCTTTTTTTCTTCTCTTACCCATCTGTCCCGTGATTAACATAAACCACAATTTTCATTGCTGGCGAGACAACAGCAAAACGGCAACAAAAAAATGAAACCAGGTGGAGGGGATGGCTGGAAACTTTCTTAATAATGTTACCCGGACGACCCGTACTGTAGCCACCTGTCCGCCCAAAACTCCGGCCGGGCGACGCTGTTGCTGTTGCCAAAATTTATTGCCACGCAAAATAAATACGCAAAAGATGACATATGATTTGACCTGAAAGATAAAACTGTCTGAAAACAAATATTTCCGCTTAGGCTGGTGCGCACTGCCAAACAGGCAGACAGTATGGCATTCCGAGGAGAGGACAAGGACACGGCTGAGGATGAGGATGAGGATGACTGACTGAGAAACGATAGGCCATGGTCATGTTTATTTAAGGTTCTGGTTTTCTCCTTCATTATTAAGGACATCATTCAACTAGTTGAGTCGACCCGCGCCCTTTTTCTCAGACTGTCTGTCTGCCAGGCCATTCTTTTTGGCCGTAATTTGTTCACATACAAATGGTCGTACATATGTACCTACATATGTAAAATATATCCGTATGTATTTCTCTTCGTCTGTGTGTGTGTGTGTGTTTGTGTGTACGTATACTTATATAGATGTGGTTCAACGCCAAGCTACTTATGCAAATAAACATAAGGGTATGTGGTTGTTGTTGTTGTTGCTGGTGGGCGTTGCTCCTCGTGCCGAGAGTGGGCGTTACGGGCTTAGAGGACCAGAACTCCCGCTTGTTATACGCGGTTTCCCATGCTCGCTCTGGTGTAATATGAAAATACGATATTGTTAATTAATTTAGGCTTTTAATGAAGCACTTCTTGCCCTTTAGTCAGCATTTTCTAGCACTGAACCGGACCCGTTTGAGCCCCATACATGCACACATATACATACATATATATATGCATACCCATATCAAAATCAAATCATGTCAAGGGTCAGTCTGAGGAGAAAGTAAATCAAATGCTCGTTAACGGCGCTGATGATCCGTGCAGGGCGATGGACATGAGATTGCCAATGAGATATCCGGTGATTCAGTGAAAAGGCATTTTATTCTACAAGTTGTTACTCTTAGACATAATCAAATTCTCTTTAATTTAGTATACAACAGTTTTTATTTATTTTGCAGACATGACAGAAAACCCTCAAATAAACGAGGGATTCTTAATTATAATTTACTTATCGGTACATTAATTATAATCAATTCCCAAAATTTAAGACCTTAAAAGCCTTAAATAAATCAAAAAGTTTTAATTTTAGCTACTTACTTCTCCAAATGAATTTATCAAATATATATGTTTTTTACTGCATTGCTTTATTTATCATAATTATGATAAGCTGAGTCCTTCTAAGTGGTAGATTTTTACCATCTCATCCAGCAGAAATTGACAAAACGCGAAAGTGTTCAGTTCAGTTCATATTCTCAACATATATTATATACAGAGAGCAGCATCTAAATCAGAATTGAAATCTCAGCATCATTAACAACGCAAAATTGCTATCCACTTATACAATGTAAGGAAATTGCGAATCATTTGCCTGCATACGCAACAAATTCAAATTTGCCGCTCATGCGCTCAATGGCG
Source organism: Drosophila willistoni (assembly GCF_018902025.1). NCBI lineage: Eukaryota > Metazoa > Arthropoda > Insecta > Diptera > Drosophilidae > Drosophila > Drosophila willistoni. The sequence goes on from NC_061086.1 coordinate 6,472,388, forward strand.
CCTCCAGCGGCAAATAGCTGAACTAATTGGAATTAAGTGGCAACCACATCAACTGCAACGTCTTTTCGAAAAGGCACCTTATGTGTAAGTAGCAATTTTATTCTTCTAATTACCAAAATAAATTCAAATGAACTCAACCTTGCTCCATAATTGATAGTTGAGTATTTATCCAAAGTGAAAAACTGATTTAATAATAGTTTATAGTCTAAACTGAGTGACTTTGTAACGCAAAACACCTCTTCTCATTAATTAAGGAAAAACTTAATTTGCGTAAATTACTTAGATTATATATCACTAGTTAGATAACTAGAGATCTATATTCACACACATGATGCTGGAATAGATGTGAAATTGTTTTCTTGTTCTCCTGATTTAAAAAATTGCCTGCTAACAAGATACTCGGTCGTGCCTTGCCAGGTTTATGCACATACATATTTTGTGCTTTCATAACATTTAATATCATATTTCTCATGCCTTGATAATTTTCACAGCAATATATTTTGCAATTTTCTACACAACACCTCAGGTTACCCATTCAACATACTTATTGGGATGTCCAATACATATTCATTTGCCAATCGATTTGTGTGCCAATATTTCTCGCCAATTTGCTGTTGCCCCGGCTCGATGAGGCCGGGCCAGTTTTCTGTCTGCAGAACGGACATGCGGAATGTGTTGAAGAGGGGCTGGTGGCAGGTGGTCAAAGGGTGGTCGGTACTCGTGCCTAGGTTCCTGTTGTGCTACGATGGCTTTGCCTCCGCATAGGCCAGTGACTGTGTCTGGGCCTGGATCTCTGCCTCTGCCTGGGCACATTTTTCAGCTAGTTCTTCTAATCAATTGCCCCAACTCGACGTCGATTACTGCAAGCGATTGGCAATTGGGTCTGTCCGAGTGTTCGTTGAAGGTTCCTATGCATTCCGTTGCATGTAACTCGTTGTCTCCTCTCTCAGTGTGCGTTAAGCACTTGCGGCATTTGTTGCCAGCGCCAGGCATTCACATTTGCAACCAGCGGCATTTGCCCGTTTACCCAGCGGGGCAAGTTTCAAGCGCGTGTCATCAGCAGCAGCAGCAGCAGTAAATGATGTCCAACTTGCTCATACCTATAGGCATACGCACACTCCCAGACCCAGACGGTTTTGTCCATGGGGTTGGGGTTGGGAGGGCGTATAGCAGCAAAAATTCATGACAAAGTGCTTCAACTGGCGACTGCCTGCTGCGTTTTGATTTCGAGTTATTGCAGTCGAACAACAGCAACAGCAACAACAGCAGCAGCATTTATGGCTTGTAATCTGAATCTCAGTTGGTCAAAAACGGCGAACAAATTTAATTTGCACACAGAACAAGTTTAAGTGGCAAGCGGTGTGGGATGGCATCGGAGTAGGGAACCTTATCGTTTTCACGTCCCAGCCCTCCCATTGCCAACCTTCCATTCTAGAGCTCAAAACTTCTACTATGTAGTTGGCCAAACGAGTTTGGCCATGCAACAAAAACGCAAACAAAAAAAGAAAGCAAATCCTACACAGAAAAAAAAAAACCATGCAGAGAACAAAAACAAAAACTGTTGCACATTTCTAAAACGAGCAAAACACCAAATTGCAGAATAGCAAAAGAAAAATAGCAAACAAATTTACTGCCAATTTGCTGCTCATTTCGTTTAGAAGGTGACATGGCCATGGCCCCAAACGCACCCCTCTCCCTGATGACTGGTGGTGGATTGTTAAAGAATTGACTAAGGGGGGGTGGGGGTGGTGGAAAGGGGGCCAAGTGGGTGGAGGGCGTGTTCTTCGTGGTTGTGTGCACTTTGCCGCGTATGTGTTTCGCATTTTTACACTTAATTGCTTCGCTTTGCTCCAAATTGAACTGCCAACTGCGAAGCCCGAACCAAGCACAAAAAGCGCAACTGCAACTGCAACAACTTTTTGGCAGCCACACAACACTCACACACACTTATACAAGATGGGGCTTATAAATTTTTGGAGCATACCCACAACCAACCACCCAAACACCCTTACACACACACATATACGCAGTGTATAAATGAGAAAAGCGTTCAATAGTTTTTCGCAGTTTTCGTTTAGTTCTCGATAGCGTTTAAAATGCCAATAGACTCAGGGAACGCAACCTTTTGAATTGAACAAACAAACAAACTATTTTTGGCTGCGATAATCGCCGTCAATTGCAATGCAGCACAGTTGCAGCAATTTGTGGCAACTTGTGTGTAAAACATAATTTTTTGGCAATTTATTGAGGGGTGGGCATTGATATTAAAGTTTGTTCATATGTGTGGGTGTGTGGGTATGCGGTGCGGTGAGCTCATCGGTCATCATCTGGGCCAAGCCTTTCTTGTGCTTCCATTCAAATTTATGCGCTAAAACTTCCGTTCATTTGGAGTAGAAAAATGGCACACAGATAGATAGACAGACAGACAGACAGTCACACAGAACAGCGAACAAATGAATAAGATGGGGATAGAGATAGAAGGAGAGAGAAACGAAAGAAAAGAAATGACTGGGTTATTCATTTAAATTATAAATGCATTCGGAATGTTTAATTTTTGAATGGTTTGTGTGTGTGTGTGTGTAAGAGAGAGTGTGGCCAGTAAAAGGAATAGAATCTGCACTGCACTCCTTTTCCTACTTACTAAAGCAGCACATTCGATTCGCATTAATCTTCATTTGTTTTAGAATAGACTGGCACTGGTGGCGCTGCTTTTGCTGCTCCTGCTTCTGCTGCTGCCTGGTTATTCCTTTTGCTTCAGCTGCAAAAGAAAAAAAAAGGACAAATACAAATCTAAAGCACAAATGTGTCTGTGGCATCGATGGACGTCGAGGACGACGACGACGGCGACGGCGACGACACTGCAAAGAAAACGCAACGAACAGAAAAGCCATAGGTCATAAATTAGATTTTCCATTAAGCATATAAAAGCACCTTTTGGTTATCCTCAAATGCGTCCACACCCCGCCACCTCGTCCGCTGGCTCCTGTTTCTACTGCTGCTTCAAAACGTCCTTCGACATTTTCTTCCCTTTCTTGAACTACAATTTCTTCATCATCTTCTTCGATTTCGATAAAAGGCAGAATCCAACTTTGCTGCAAAATCGAAGAAAAGCATTGAATAGAGATGGTAGCAAGCGGTTGGCGGCAGCAAGCCGGCAACACAGGCAGCCTAAGATTGTCCACAGGAGGTGGCCGGAATGAAGCTGAAGCTAGGTGCCTTGGTATCCTGTGAAAGCGACAACGGCAGCCATATTGAATGGATTTGCACAAACGTGCAGAAAAACTTTTGCTGACACAAAGGATGCAAAAAGGTGAAAGACGCAGCAGCAGCAGCTCCCTCAGCCATTCCCATTGGCTCAAGTAACTTGGACAAAGTAAATTTAATGCAATCATTTTACATATACTTACAAGGGGTCTAAAAGTTGAGGGGGTGAGGAAGAAGAGGGTGAAGATATTGAGATTGGAAGTTGCCGTCGCAACTAAGCAATAAATGAATTTCGCACTTTGAATGAGAATTATTGGTGCGAATTAGTTTAATCAGGCAATGTGGCCTCCAACCCAACCCATGCCCATTCGAATCCTGTAAATGTAATGGCCCTTTTTTGGCAGGCCATAAAAAGTCATATAAACATTTCAATTAACGAGCCGCCCACGTAGCATGTGGCCACGTTTTTTGCCCTCTACCTGACAAGCATCGACGAATGAGTCCGAGGCTTTGATAAATTGAGGCAACACCAGCAATCATCAGCAGGTTCTGGCCAGTATAGCGCAAACTACGTTTTCAATTCATGCCATTGCCTGGCTAATTTAGTGAGGAAATGGACACAGCCACCGGGGCAACAGGACCACAGGAAAACACTACCACTACCACGGTCGATACCAAATGGAATGGCAAATGGTAAATGGGCAATGGCAAAGGCAATGGCACTGGCGACGACACAAAAGTGTCGTATTCAAGGTCATAAAACGTGCGTCATGACCGGTAATCAAAGCATGAAATTAATTTCCAATTGATTTTGGCCCCTGTTCTTGCTTTCCCCCAAATACCAATCGCTCCAGGAAGTTGACCAACGGAAGTGCGAAACGATAAACAGCAACGACAACGCACAACATTGAGGACAACATCAGGCAAATACTTCAACAACAGAAGTAGCAGCAGCAACAACAGCAGCTGCTACTGCAGCATCAGGATATATTGGGGCAAGGAGCGTTCATCCTAGCGGCAGAAGGAAGGAAGAAGTGGGGGACATTAAACGATCAAGCGTTTAATGACACCCGGTCAGTCATTGATTTGCCAAAACCAGACCCATAGACCCAAGCAATCCAAATAGTGTAACACTGGCCAGCCGGACTGCCTTAGAGTCAACACACAGCCGCAGGGACAGTAAATAGTCAAGCTCGAGACATAGTTCTCGTGTCCAACAACGAGGGCTGTGCCTGAAATCAATGAAATTCAATACTGACTTGGCCTATTCGGACTCTCTGTTTCAATTGCTTTGAATGACTTAGTCTAATTGCAATAATTAATACCCTAAACGAAGCTTAGGTAGACATAAACTGGACACTTCGATCAATTAAATTGTAGTCAAGTGAAAATTAAAATAAATATATTTTTTAAAAAGGTAAATAAAGTCAAATATCAGATTTTATTGAAATATAATTGATATGCTTTAAAGAGATAGTAATTCTGTTGGTATGTATATAATATTATGTATTACTATTGAATAATATTGAATACTTATTGGACTAATTGCTATTTGTTTGTGAGAATTTGGGGCAACCCTCGCATGTCTTTTAAATTGCCGACATTTTTGGGTGGCGCCATGACCATCAATATGACCGGAATGCCTGACCAGCTGGTCTATGGCTAGAGCAGAGACTGAGAGGCAGAGGCACATGTCCAGGCCATGAGGCCTCACAAAACCAATGCCAACCAAGCCAGACCACAGAAGCACAAACAACTGAGCTGAAGCGGGGCATTTAATGTCGCTCTGGCTGTCATCACCAAAAATCGAAAAAAAAAAATCCCAAAAAAAAGCAACACAAGCAAACAAACCAAAGAGAAAAAAAGGAAACAGAAAAAATGGCAAGCAAAATGAAAGCGAATGTCCAACAAAAAATATGCACAGCATCCTTGACGTTTGTTCGCTCGTTGACGCCCAAGCTGCAAAGGCATCGGGCATTGGAATACTTTGCCTAGCGGTCCCCAGAGTTAGACTAACAGCAACCACCCCCCAAATCCCCCCTCCTGCACCCATCCATGGCACTAGCTCCTGTTCCATTGGGCTATGGCTATGGTTCCTGTCCACCCGCATTTGCTGACGGGCCGACAACGACCATGGTCGGAGATGTGTTCATGTCTAATGTCGAAATGGTTAGTTTCACTTTTTGCGTCAGAAATCGTAAAATTGGATATAAAATTTTACGAGCGTGTGGCTGTGCCTCGTCTCGAGTGTTCTGTTTGCTCTCGGCCATTTCTCCTGCTGCTGCTGCTGCCGCACACACAAATTTGTCCTGGCAATGGCCGCCTGTTTTTGGTCACGGCACAAATTTTGATGCTTGACTAGCAATGGCAGCTGAAGTGGCAGCAAAGACGACAGCAACAACAACAACGAAAGCAACAGCAACAACATCCGCAATGGCAACGACAACAGCCACGGCGGCATTTTGTTTGTGGCAATAAATCATTTATGCAAGTTGCTGTTACTGTTTGCGTTGAAATAAAAATTTAAGCGAAATTTGTTTAGCAATTTTGCTTGTTAAAAATTTAAGAGCCGGACTCTGGACTCCGGATTCTGGAATCCTAAGACGCTACTCTGTTTTAAGCTTCGATTTTGGGTTAGAACGTTTACGATTACTTCGGGGCATCTCGAGAGGGTTTTTTGTTTGTCTTTTGTTTCGAACTTTGAATTGTTGCATTTATGGCTGCAAAGCTTATAATATGCAATAATCTTAGACACACACACACACACACACACATCTCTATCCACAAGGGGATGGGAAGAGCAGAGGAAATGGGAAGTTTCCCCGGCAGCATACATATGTCTATATGTATATTCATGAGCAATAAATTGTATAAGCATCATTGTGCATATTGGATAAAAAATAAGCTTAAAATACAAAAATATTCCGTTACTCTTTCTCTGGCAGGCAAGTAAAAAGCAATCAAGGGAAAGGCCTCATGTATCCTCATTCCTGTCGTATCTTTTTGAAAACGCCCACCACCCAATTCTATGCATGTAGTATGTAGGTCTTTTTCTTCCATTGTGCCCCATTGCTTGGCAAAGAGCTTCGCCTATCCTCAAATATCCTTTTCTACTGGTAGATGCCATGAACGAGTTGAGTTGAGTTTAGTCGAGTTGACTGGGGTAGGAGTGAGGATGAAGCATGAAGATGAGTTTGAGTATGAGTTTGGAATGTGTTTGTAAGTCTATTGTAACAGCAATATAAGTGCGAGGATATGTATGAGCCAACCAGCCAACCAGGCATCCAGCCAGCAGCCAGCCGAAGCAGCAGCAGCAGCAGCAGCAGCTCGGAGCTCTGAAGGAGTAGCAGCAACAAAATATTTACAAAATTGTAATGGAATATCAACAGATCATAAAATCATGCACATTTTATTTGTCGTACTCGTAAAATGGGGAAAAAACACACACACACACCCAAAAAGAAAACCCAGAAAAGGAGACAAGTTGAGAGATGGGGAGTAGGAGAAAGAGAAAAGTAAAAATAGGAGAACAAAATGGGAGAAAGTATATTGAAAATAAAATGAAAATATTTTATGTGCATTACAATGCCAGCGTGTGGCAATATAACGAGTGGTACCAAGTGGATGGATAGAAAATTGTGGTATTTATTAAATGGCTTTGGCTTTTCCTGCAGCCTCTTGGAAGCCTTCGTTGCATATCCTTTTTATTCGACATGGCTTTATATGGTAGGTATATATTCATTTTACTACCACAATAAGGCCAACTGTATTAACTGTATTAGTATAGGCAGCCAATTTCTTGATGGACAGCGGATTTAAATTAAATTAAGAAAATTGCAATGGTAGCTACAGGAGCAGCAGCAACAAACATGTCACAAGATTGCTTCCACTCCCCACTTGAAAAACTGTCCTCTTGAACAACTTGTTTGCTGCAACTTTTTAGCTAATTTCTGATTTTAACAAGAATTTTAAAGCAGGCACGCCCCCAGCGTCGAGTTGAGGAGGCGGAGAAGGAGCTGGAGAGGGGCCCTGGCAAAGGGACCAACGACGGGGGCATCAAAAATCACTTGGATGCTCGCAGTTAACGAGAAAATGTCTGGCAAACACTTAAACTTTTACGATGAGATGCAGTCGACGTCAACGTCATGTTGCACTTGCACTGTGGATGCAACAGCAATCGAAGAAAGAAACAAACTTGCTTGCGAGCTCTGCAGAGCAGATGTATACCTAGAAAAGGTCTATAAATTTGTAAATTTCAGAAAATTTTCTTGAATATTTACTATTTTTAAAGTGCTTTGAGTGTAATTATTCCATAGTACTGTATCTAAAGATCGATGCTGAACCCCCTTTGGTCCCTACACCCAATTTCGCTCCCTCCTGCCTTTTTCTTACCAGTTAAAACGCTTTTGGAGAATTAAAACAGTTGGCTAAGGAGGCAAATGGCAATGGAATCTATGTGCAATCAGTTTGGCATCACTTAAAGGCAAAGTAGAAAGTCAAAGCCCAAAACCAAAACTATTAAATGAATGCTAATCATTGGCAGGAGTGTTTGACTGTTTGCACTCGCCCCATCTCCATCGCAACTTGGCCCTCGAAAGTGTTTAGTGTAAACGAACCAGCAATTTTTAGGTCATTGTTGTAGCTGACAATTTCACTTTACTGCCCATTTTATGTGGGTTCTCCTTTCATGACTAGATGGAACGAAACAAGAATCGGGGGAAAAAAAGGAGTACAAAAAGTTGAAAAAACATGAAACACCTGGACAGGTATGTATGTATCTATGTACATAGCTAGGTAGGCAGAGGAAAGACAAAACCTACGAAATTGAACACGACTGACACTAAAAATAACCAGAGAAACTGTCGGCCAAAAAAAAAGAGAAAAAAGAAAGAAAAAAAAACGGCAAACCAGAAGCAGAACCCACAGCTAAAGAAGCAATAAAAACGAGATAAAACGCTCAGACCCCCAAGCTCCTCCCCCCATTCTACACCATTTACAAAATGTAGTTATGGCCACAACGCAACTGAAGTAAATAGTCTTGTTTTATGGTTTATTTAAAAGTTCGAAACTGGGCGGCCGAGCGATAAACAAGCAAAGAGAGAAGAGTAGAACGGAACAGACCAGACCAGTAAACCAACAAACAGGACTAGAACTCCCTTTGACAATTGAACATGGTAACCTGCAATTTTTGGGGCCAGTCGAAACTGACAAGTGTTTGGCAGACAGAGAGAGAAAGAAAGAAAGAGACAGAGAGACAGGCTACGAAAATGGGTGTAAAAGGACCACAACCAGAAAAGCCAAAAATTCATTTACCCGAAATTACAAATTACGGCACTTGCAGTCACTAACAGCACTACGAACATCGCACTAAAATTGAGATGAAAGGCAGCCACTATTAACTCAACAAGCATAAAATGAAGCTGCCACCAGAATGAAAAGGATGCCAGGTCCAAGGGTTTGGGCAGGTACTGAAACTGAAGCAAGAATATACATAGGTATGTAGGTACATATATTCTGGAACCAAGATCACAGCTTCAAATGGCGCAAATAAGCTGACAGGAGATATCGTCGCCATATACCCAAGTGACAGACTCTAGGGAGACACAGTTGAAATCAGAGTTGGAATGAGAGTCGGTGATGCTAAAGGAGATGGAGAAGATGAAAAATACGACGTCCAGGAAGCTCTGGCAATGTCAGACTTATTACATTTGCATGTAACCCATGTATCCAGTGCTCAGACGAAACTTACTTTGCCCCATATTTCAAAACTGTCGACACTTTTCAACCTGAGCGCTGAAAAGAACAAAATAAGAGGGCAAAAAAATAAACACCAACGATGAAGTACAAAAGTCAAAAGGAGCCGCAATTATGACAAAAGTATGCCTGGCATAAATTTCATAACAACCTCGTTTCGCACTTGTTGTTGTTCTGCTGCTTGATGTGATGCTGCAACCTTCTTGCCACCACTCCAAAAATTTTGACACCAACTTGTGATCCACCTCTATTTTTCGCCCAGGCGCCAACTCATGCTGATGTTGAGGTTGTCGTTCTGACATTCGTTTGCTGCTAAATAAAGCGAAGCATTAAAGTTAATGACACCCGGGCACAGGCCCAGGACCAGGTTGCTTAAAGTGTCAGCCACCCACAGAGCATACCTATCACACAATGCCACATACACAAACCACTAGCCACACACACACACACGCACACAGAGCAGTCAGTCAGTGGCAGAGCCAGTCATCCACACCCACTGGGTTGTGGCTTGGCCCTCAGCTGAGGCGGAAATTAGAAATTAAGTCGCGCGCTGTTTGAATATAAATTTAATTAATGTTACACAAATGCTTAAAAGCCTGCGCCAACAGAGAGACTCTAGTTTGTTTGTCCTAGACCACAGCAGCAGCAGCAGTAATACCATCACCACTACCAGCAACAACAACAACAATAACAATAGGCCAGAACTAGAACCAGCACCAGGACCAGGACCAGGACGAGAACCAGTGAACTCTGACAGGCAACAGCACGCGCCTTCCGCCTTCCGTTTTCCGCTTGTGTTTTTGTGAACTTTGGACGGGTCGCTGTTTAATAGTTTTCAAACGCTTGTCTAACTGACGCCTTCCGTCACTAATATGTAACCGCTAAGCGAGGGTTTCTTCGTAGCTTTATAGCAGACGGCGCTCCCCTCAAGGGATATGCCATCAATATGATTCGAATTTATTTTATTGCATCCGTTGTAAAAAAACGGATATCGGTATTCCTTTTGGGATTTGAATTGTAAAAATCGTAGTTTAAGAATAGTATAGTAAACAATTTATTATCTATTCAATTTCAGATCCTTCTTCAATATGTGAGGCTAAAAAAAATAAGTTTCAAATGATATTATATTAATTTTATTTTATAAGTTTCTAAATTAGAATTTATTATTGCCTAGATGTATCTCTGAGCTAAGCCAAAGCTTTAAGATTCAAGATTTTTAAGACGATTTAATGCTGTGACATTTATAATAAGTTTGTACATATATTTTCTTGTGTTACACAAACTTTAACATAATTGAACAACTCTGCTTAAGAGTATTAACAAAAAGTTATGTGAATTATTATAGTTTTATTTCTACTCTGGGGAATGTTTTTCGTAAAATTGTAAATTGATGAATTTCATATTTTATACAGATAGAGATGATGAACAAAAAGAGAAAAGAATAAACAAAACGAAAAAATTTTTCGACATTTGGTCAAATAAAGCTTATAAAACAACTCTCTCTGTCTCTCCCTAACAATTTTTGATTGGGTGGAAAAGGGGGAGAGGAAGAAGTGTGTAGGACTGGTCAACATAGTTGGACGAACAATGACGTTAAAGTTGGTTGCGTCATGTGTGAGTTTGCGATAGCATTGACGCTGCTACGACTCCACGTCCTTTGCCTTTCTCATGTGGTGCCACTTACTACTACTATTAATGCAGTTCATTAATTATTTCACCGAAAAAGGAGAAAAAAAAGACGAGAAGTGAAGGTGGAAACAAAACCAGCGGGTTGTCCGAGTTGTCCTGTGAGCAAGTCGCTTAATTAGTTTTAGTTGAAGTTTATTATTAGCGCAAACTTTGACATCGATAACAACGCAAAGTCATTAGCATTTACAGCTAACAGTTAGTCATTGAATTTTTTTTTTGTTTGGTTTGGATGTCCATGTTGTGGCTCCTGTTCTTGTTGTTGCTGCTGGTACATGACAATGCTTTTAGTGATGTTCCTTCGTATTCGTATACAAGCTAAATTTTATTTTAGCCATGCTACAGATTGGCCATTTGCATCTTACAACTGAACGCAGTTTGGCCATGCTTCTCTCTCTACCCTTTCTCTCTTTGTCTTTCTCCCGCTTTATATGTATCTCTATCTCTTTTTATGTGCAGAATTTCATTAGATTCGGACGCTATGTCCCCTAAAGCGGTGTCATTAAATCATGCTAAATGTCAGTCACTCAGAGTCGCGCCAATTGCTTTGGGCAAATGCATGCCATGGACTGACACGCCGCACCATCACGTGTCCCCTCTCCCCTGCACGTCCTCCCACCGCTAGTTTCAAATGCAGCTCTAGCCCATTTTAACGCCATGTCGACGTTCAGTTTCTGCCCATTGCCCTCGGTTGTTGCTGCGGTTTTGCAAATGCAAATAGCAGCAGTTACAAGCAGGCAGGAGCAACAGCATTTCCATGGAATTAGTTAACGTTTACCAACCAAATGGATACAACAACAACAACAGCAACAACTATAACTAACCAAAACAACTCTCCGACTGTCTGTCGCCGCTCTAAGCTGGACAACAAATTGACAGTGTTAAATTAATTTGAAAATACATGAAAGTGCTACTCTGTGGCCCCCAGTGTTATATCTCTCCCAAATCTCTATTTCTAACAGAATCTCTATTCCATAGGTAAATTTGGGCCCCTCGAAGAGAATGTATACAGACAGGCAGTGATGTCAGTTAGATGCGTTCCACTGATTTTAATTAATTCATCTGTCAAATAAGATTAGTTTTATGGTTTACATTACACACACACACAGATAGAGAGAGAAAGAGAGAGAGTTGGCCTCGTTTACTGGTTAGCTTATATCCACAGTTGTGATTGCCACTCAGCGGTTTGGCCTGACCCAGCTCGAGAGAGTTCGCAGCTTGGTAACTCGAGAGTTAGCTTTTTGCAATTATTTAATGACAAAAAACTATACAGTATCAAAGGAGCTAACAATGCCGAAGTTTATATACCCTTAACCAACTTTCTGTCTATGTCTGTGTACAAGTAATTGACCCTCGGCATGAATCAAGGCAAATCGAGTGTCTTTCATATTGTCACCACCAAGATTCTTGCTCACATCTGTGGATTTTACAGGCAACCCCAATATATTTATCGAAATGTCTACAAAAAGTACAAATAATACAAAATTTCATGTCTTGAAATGAGAGACTTGTATCTTCCCTTTGTTCTAATCGTGTGTGCATAGATAGAGAGTGAGTGACAGACTGACAGATAAGCAGATACCGTATTTTCTTTATTATACCCTCTGTAAGAGTATAAAAAATAGAACAATGTAGGACAAAAAAAAAAAAAAGAAAACAGAGGACGAATAAATTACTAATTGATGGGCAACTAATGCTTAATTTGACTAACAAGCTGCAAATGTCAATGATAAAACTCGTGAACAATGTGAACGCATTAAGGGAGGGACGTGTCGGTTGTTGTTTTTTGGCCCCCAAGGGTCAAATTCTCTGGTTGGACGCTTTATTCTATGCTCTGCCATGGCCTAAATCGCATTTCACCAGAGCTATTAATGAGCTATAATAATTCAATAAATTGAAGGCAATATAAATTAACCTGTTGCGGTCTGTTGTTTGCCAGTCTCACACACACACATACAAACACAAACACATACGCTTGAATGTACAAATTTAATTTTGACATGTATTGCAGACCACCCACACAAACACACACAAGCACACAGAAGTACACACAAACACAGCGACTACTCTACTTACATAATCCATCCTGCATGGTAAAGAGATAGAAATGGGTATTTATACACAGTCATACGCCCCATTAGCCACAGATTTTGTGAATTATGTCAATAATTCAATACAGAACTGCCAACGCAGCTGACATTTGGCACACGGAAAACAACCCGAAAACCACCCACTTTAACATCCACAAGCCATCTCACCCACAAGGATATTTCCTTTACTCAGCCTCATCAGAACCATCAACCCATCAACCATCAGAAGGCTTCACCCAATTTACCCCCGCCCTACGATGTCGACTTCGTGTCAAATTTGTGCGCCGTTATATTGTTAATCGCCGGGTCATAAGCCCGAAAACAATTAAGCCCAAAATGCAATTGAGCAATGTCATTTATGATGATTGTGATGCCAGTTGCCCCGTCAGGGGCCAACCAACCCCTTTTCTTCATCTGTCCTTCATTCCCTCCAGAGAATGATAGACTCTGACCTAAGGTATGTCAAGTCTGGCATTAATTTTGTTTTCCCAGCATCAAATAGTGTAAAATTGATAGCAAAAACGGATAGTCTGGGCATAGATCATACCAACTTCGGTGTGCTTTATGTTCTTCTTCTATCTGCTATCCTGTTTATTTATTCCTTTGACTATGCTCTAGACGATAATGATGATGATGACGATGATGCTGCTATTGTTGGAGCTGCTGGAGCTTCTGTTGTAGTTATTAATAGGATTGTCAATTCCAAATTGTGCCAGTGTCTTGTAAGGAAAACAAGCGTCCTATCACCCATTCGCCCCCGCTCTTTCATCATCATCATCAACATCAACAACATCGCCACCATTGTTGTTGGCGTTGTCAACTAGGCTAGAAGTAGCTTGGTTTTTGGGATACAGCTTCTGCCTGGCTCTGTCTTCTGGCTGAAAATTATTATAGCGGTTATTATTCACAGTCAATTACATTGCCACACACAGACATCCATACACATACAGAGATACACACCATTGGCACAACAATCGCGAACGACATTTCGACAAGACACTACTGTCATCTATCCATGTATTGTACATAATGACAATTATAATGGCAACCACAATTATGGATGCCAGTCGATTAATAACGCCAAGTCAACCAAAACGACTCGCTGGGTGCTAAGCAACAAACAACAACAACAGCAACAACAATAACCACATCAACAATGAGCCATCAATTTTGATGTTTCCGCTTCTTCCGCAATATCAAGAAAATATTTTCAAGTGTATTAAAACAGACAGTTGGGTCGCTATTTAATGCCCTTTCAATGTTACCTCACTTAATTTGGGCATCGTTAGGCGCAGATTGGCATAACAAACTAAACTACATCAGTAGATGAGAGAGCAGAAATGCTGCATTCAATTGTTAAGCAATTTAAAATGTCTTTAAGAACAGAGTTGATTGAATAAATTATATTTTCCATTTCTTACCCAAAAAAAGACATACAAATGAAATTCAAACTAATTAAATAAAAAAAAAGCTCTTCGATAGCTAAGCATATCTGAGTGAATATTTTGGTTTAAAGGGTTTATTTATGTACTCAGCTTTTAAAACCAAATCGATAGATTAGTTCTTATAAAAATGCCTTGGACAATTAACAGTTCTATTGTGCGATGAGAGGACATTGATTCTTTCGTTTGCTTTTTCTTGACTGGATAGAAATAGTTTACTTTGAATGCCCCAAGCTATTGACATTATTGCAATGGCAATTATTTTAATAGATATTTCAAAAGATTACATCCATCTCTTTAGCCTTCAGTTTTCATTTGGCCATTCCCCTTATTCTGTGTGGCTGCTTATTTATTTTGTCAGACATTTCGCTGAGCGCGACAGCGCGGCTTAAGTTAGTGCCTCGAGAGTTGAGTCGATTGAGTTGGTATTGTTGTTGTTGTTGTTGTTGTTGTTGGCATTGCCATTGCTATTCAGCGCCAAATCGTTAGCGCATTTTAATTAAACTCTAAATTAGTCATTTTCATTGCCTTTTGGCACAAAGTAAAAGTGCCCTTCTACCATTGCCCTGTGTCTGTGTCTGTGACTCTGGATCTGGCTTTGGCTTTGGTTGCTATTTCTTCCTCGACATCCTTTTCCTAGGGTTCTTGCAATGCCGCATTGCGTGCTTGTTTTTTGGATGTGTGTGTGTGTGTGTATTTGTATTTGTATTTGTATGTTTATTGCTGCGCTTTTTGCTGATGTTTCTGCATTTTCATTTATTTCAGACGACAGATTCCATGGTTCCCTCTTTGGCTGGCGCTCTGAGCTCTGACTGTCAAGCCACTTGAGTCTTGCAACTAAATTAAGGTTAAGATTGCAAATAAAATGTATTACCCACCCAGTGACGGCGAGACCCCGAGTTTCCTTTAACTTTTACTGAACAACCACCACACCGCCACAATCCACGCTTTTTCAGTTTCAGCCAGCCTCACGCCTCATTTGAAATGCATAAACAACTTACAAAGCAAAAAAGTTCAACGACTGTCGCCATTTATCTCCTTTAGCTCGTCTCTGTCTAATGATACGCCCACCAGCATACGCACGCCATGCTATTCCCTGCCAGAGGGTAAATAAGTTGGAAGGAGGTGAAGACCAGGCTAAATTCATGGGAAGCCGGCAAAAGAGACCGCAATTTAAGCCTAAATGCTGTGCGTTTAAATAACGTCGAGTCGACGCTTTGACTATGGACATGCAATGGAGCAGCAGCAGCTTCAAATTTAAGACAAACCAAGTACAAATTTGCTGGCAGGCCGACCCAGTCGACTAGTCATCAGTCTCTATCTCTCTCACACACTCTCTCTCTTTCTCAGTCCCTGTCTATTCTTCTGCTTGGTGGTTCGGGTCTGTCTGGCAGATGCTGTCAGCACGCCTCAATTTGTAGGCCGGTCCATGCGGCGTATGTGCAATATAGCAGAGTATTCCAACTGCAGGCTACTAAATTTCACTACAGTTAAATAAATTCACTGAAATTAGTAATATTTATGTTACATTATTACACTGACGGCGACTACAAATTAAAAGAGACACAAAATTAGAGCGACCGAGAATATCCGTATAGAATAAAGAAAAGCATGAAGAAAAAGAAGAAGCTGCAATAATGCTAGCGTGTGGCTAAGTAACCGCTCTTTATCTCTTTCAATAACAAGTCTAACAGCCACATCATCAACAATAGCAACAACGGCAACAACATTCAACTGCAACTAGAACTATGCGTGGCGGTTATTCCACTCTCCTCCGGCATAGTTGGAACTGCAAATGCTTCTGTTTTTCTTGTTGTGTTTGTTGTTGCTGCTGTGGCTGTGACTGTGGCTGTCTTTTGTTGTCCACAAGGCTTGCCTTAGTTGCTGCTCGTCGACATGAATGAATGACATAATGCTGGAAGACCACAATTTCAAAAGCATACTTAACAAATATTACGAAATACTGCTGTGAAAAGTGCATGCAACAAAAGAATAACGAGGGGGTTAGCCAAAGCATAGCAGCATCTAGAGCAGCAACAATAAAAACACCAACAACAACCACGAGAAAAGAAGGCATACAACCAGCATGAGCATGAGTAGCGGAGTAGACTCCGCCTAGGTGAGCCCGACAAAAGGCCAAAACAATGCCAACGACACGCAGTGGACAACAGACCACAATAGCCCCCCAAGGTAGGCAATACTTATCCTAGAGATGAAAGCGTGAGGGAAACAAATTTGTTTATGCACAATCCGATTGTCGGTGTCAACAGCATATATATTTGAAAGTATACAGCTATAGCCAAGATTACCATTTCATTAGTCAAAGTTTATTAAACTAAATTAGTAGCGAATAGAAAAAAGATTGTTGAACTTTTTAAAAAGAAATCATCCAATTGAAAGCTTCACAATGTTTTTATAGAAAAGCATTAGGAACGCCCTGCAATTTAAACAGCTTGTGTTTGGTTACGGTCCAGATTTGACCTAGAGTAGAAGCCTCTCCAAAAGAGACTCTGAAAAATCCTAAAGGAACTTTTATTTTATATTAGCGACCGGAATTTTGCAATTTGCCTTGTCGAAGAGTTTTTTTTTAAGAAAACACAAAGTTAATTAATCAAAACTATGACAAATATAGAAATACTAATCCGCTAAAAACGTAAAATCCAAGATGCAAAGTTATCATTTTATTTTGGTTGCTGCAAAAGAATAGTTCTCGGCGGCGTGTGGAAAATCAGTAGATGGAATCTCTAGACAATCAAAAAGCGATATTCAATTAATTTATTAAATAAGCGCAATTAAATAACAAGAGTAATTGCGATTAACTAGTTTAATTAGGTGTTCAAGTTGCGGCTCATGTTTTTCCATCTCTAAAGTCTTTACCAAGGTGGGCACAATGGAGAAACTGTTGCTACCGTCGTTGAGGCTACATTAAATAATAATCGTAATAAGTAATGTGGGGCGAAATGTAGAGAAAGTGGCCGGAGTGCGCCACTAACCAGAGGAGTGAGCTGAACTTGGTCGAGCTCAGCGTCATGCAAAGTGCGCCAAAAGGACACTACAGGATGCCAACGCTGATGTTACACTTCCTGGTCTATCTGTCTGGCTGGCTGCTGGATGGGGGCTGGGGGCTGGGGGCAGGTGGTTGGATGGCTGTTAGGATAGGCGGGTTGGCGACCTGACTTGCTTGTTCATTTGCCAGCCTGCCAGTTGGCTTTGTTCCTTGAGCTGATGTTGTTGTGGCATGTAGTTGTAGTTGCATGTAGTGGCAGTGTCCCACTCATCACCGTTGTTGTTCACATCCCCGGCCCCATATCCCTCAACCGGCATCACCACACTCATACTTTTCATCGTCGGCATCATCGTCATCGTGAGCATCGTGCCCCATCGTTAAATCCTTTACGAGGCTTTGCATTGTTGCTCACTTTTGCCTGGCAGCCAACAATCCTGCTAGGCCATTGTTCATATAGACAAGTTGGCCTGGCCTACACTGTCTCTTAATGGTTTTAGCCTACAGCTGGTAAACTAACAACGTAGACAAATAGTGCGCTCAGGTAGGATTCCCAGCAATAGCAACAGCAAAAGCTACAACAATATCCGAACAAAGGCTTGGCACACATTCTGCAGTTGTTCTTGTTGTTGTGTTTTTACCTCTACCATATTAAGCTGAAATGATTTAATGAGCATGTTTTACCTAAAATGTAGTAATTGTCACGTATTACCTGCTCACCCCGTATGTATGTACATATATTGCGTATTCAGAGCAGACAAATATCTAAATCTTTTGGCCCTAACTACATACATATACAAATGTATATGCTTAGCTCATCCCCACCTGAGCAAGGCAAATGTAAATATGATAGAATTAGACTGGTTTCTTTAATTATACAAAAGAAATTTACAGTTCTAAGAGCTCACATTTTTTTTTTTAGCATTTAAATTTATTTACCTAAACATATTGTCTCTCTTAAAAATCTTGGTATCCTTTTTAACAAGCAAAATGCATGACTACAAGTCCTTCTTTTGAGCTATGTTAATAATATGCTAAGCATCTTCCAGAATTAAGTCTTAAGTATTCCGCATTTTGGGCTTACCTAAAAGAAAAAAATACCAGTCTAATGTACTTGTATCTGCATATAAATATATGCATATGTAATTTTATGGTAATGCTTGTTAAAAATCTACATATCTTTATAAATGAATACGAATGGCATAGAGAAACTGCGTTGAGTGGATGAAGAGTTTATTCTGTTTTGACATTGCCAAAAAGCTCATCTGTACCAAAATAACGAAAGACAAGTAGGGCAACGAAAAAAAGAAAAACAACAACAAATATATACATATGAATATACTCGAAATTAGAACTTTGGGACCAAAACTGTTGTGGCAAAACTCTTGACGAACAAATTTTTGGTTTGTTGAGTGCATAAAAAACTCTAAAAACAGAAAAATTCATATAAAAACCAAAGAACGCACTTTACACGCTCCGTCTCACACAGTGATAAATGTAACCACAAAGGGACAACGACGACAACGGCAACAGCAACGACGACGACCACGTCTCTGAGTGACATGTAATAAAAACGAAACAATATTGTATGATAAAGTATACGCCCAGTGGGCAAACGGTTTCGCTATACAACTGCATGTGTATATGAAAACTGAATTAAACGAACTTCGAATGAGAAATATGTATGTAATAACAACAGCAACAACAAAGGCTAGGCTACAGCAACAGAAGGAAGATGAAGAAAAGAAATAGCCAACACAAGACAAAAGATAATAACAGCCACACAAAGGGGAGACCTAGGGTGAGTCAAGCAGCAGCAGCAGCAGCAGCAACAGCAGCAGAAGAAACGACAACAGCGGCAACAACAATAAGAGTTCGCAGCATAAACAGGAAACACAATGGAGTCAACTGTCGACGAGGTCACCGACAACCGACAACCGACCAAACAACACAACACAACAGAACAAGAACAACGATTGCAGGTCTTACGGTCGGTCACTTAACAGTTCTGCTTCACTTTTGAGTTGCCGCTGCTTCGACAATGCTTGTTGTTGGTGATGGCAAGCAGCATACTTTATTTGATGGTCATAACTTTTTCATTAGAACAAAAATATATGTACATTTATATATGTACATATATATATATATTTGTATGTATGTGTATATATATTCGAGGACAATATGTCCCGCAGCGCCGTAAACTATAAGTATATAAATAAGTACGGTGCTACGAAGCAGTTCATATAATCCTATGTGTATTTGTATGTGTGTGTGTGTAAGAGTGTATGTGAGTGTATGTATGTAGGGGGAGAGGTATATGTAAGCGTTGTGCGCCTTTGGCTCTCATTGTGTGCGTTGTGGGTCTTTGTGGGTTGTGAATTGCTGAGGACAACAAGAGCAATAGCCTGAGTTGTCATACTTTTTGGATGACCATAAAAGTCTCTGTGAAGTAGCACGCTTTACGCTGCACAAACGTGTCCCACCCCGCCCTCATCCTTTCGCCCCATCAGAAGACAAACTACGGTGAAAAGCTGAAGCGTAACTCCAACTCGCCCATTTGGGGAGCCAGAAATGGAGATGAGCATGGTAGCTAAAAGTCTTGAGAGTCCAACGAGTTTAAAGATTAACAAAAAATCCACAAGAAGCCAAAACAAACAAACCAACATACAGATTCAGCTGCAGTCCAACTGGCAAACAAGCATTACAACCGGCAGACGCGACCCAATTTGTCCAATTTTCAGTCTCATAGCAATTGCAGCCATCGTTGCTGTTCGTCGACAGTGGAATGTAGGCAACCAAAAATTATTCTATATAAATTGATTGAATGGCAAATTTTTTTATAATGGCTATTTAATGTTCTAAATTGGGCAGCATAGGCATATAATTATACTGTATTTTAATCCATTTCGACATATCCTTAATAGGTATTTAACACACTTGCCTTAAATTACTTAATCCGGCCATTCAATTATGGCGAATAGCAAGAAACGCTTATTTCCTGAGCAACCAAGTATCGTCTGTCCTTGGGTCTAGTCATTGGCCCTAGCTATGCTATTGTTATTATCAGTTGGCTTTATATCGCTGGTGCATGCAATTTTCAAATTAAAGTGCAACCAGGCACCTAACGTTGCCCTGGCATGCAACTATTTTGTTGCACTTACTGATGCTGCTGCCGCTCTATCTATTTCTACTGCGTGGCAAGGCTTTAACAGCAACATTTTGCCTTTGCATGGACAACTTTTGCATTTGAAATATCAAAATCAACAACTTACCGCTGTTGTTAGCTTTGTTGTCGGTGCATACTTTGATTGTTGTTGTTTTCGTTACTGTTATTGTTGTTATATTGTATTTACCCGCCTATGTACCTGCCAACCAGGCTAACATCTCCTCTAGTATTTGCTTGTTGACGCTGTAAAGCCAAGGGGAACTTTTGTCCTCAGTTGCCCAAATACGACAATGCACACATACAGCAGAGACAGAAAGATACATAACGTTTATAGAGATAGAGATAGAGAGAGAGAGAGAGAGAGAGAGAGAGATAGAAAGAGAGAGATGAAGGGGATAGAGAAAACATAAGAACGAGACAGAGATAGGAATACGGTAAGGCAAAAGTGTACAAACACTAGAGGCAAAAGATTGTCCTGGGAAATAAAGACATCGTCTCAGACTCTTATTGTTGCATACACCAGAGCCAGAAGCTTACAAAACTATTATACTCCCACCAGTGTTCCACTAACGTCGCAGCAGGACCCAACCAAAACCAAATAATAGCAGAAAAAATGCATACAAAATAACAAAACAACAACAACCGCCATAACACTGTTACCATGTGCAACATGCAGCCATAACTACAACGAATATGCAACATGCACCCGGAGTCAGGAGGTAGGAGGCAACAGACAGTGGACAGCTATGCACCATGCAGATGAGCTTACGAATGCAATGACGAACTGCAAATTAAAATGAAAAGACCCAAAAATGTTCTCTCACCGATCCTCTCTATACCCTGCTTGAAAGGAAAATAACCTAATAGAATGGAACTAATTGAAACACAAAGCTTGTACAAAATTAGAATAAACAATATCTGCTGTAAGCCTGGCATAGACAAATAGATAATAGTTCAGTATCGATATACTTCAAAGAGACACAAAATACCATTGATATATATATATATATATATGATATATGAAAATTTCAAAGAAAGAGAACGACTCATTTGGCTTTGGTTGTTCATTTAAGTGTTGCTCTTCTTTCAACACATACACCCACACCCACACCCATCCACAGTCACATTCTTATACCATAAAACAAAAGGCGAACGGCAGGAAGCAACCGACTGACAAAAAAATCAAGCATTAAGTAGACCCCCAAGATATTTTTCCAGCTTGTACGTTTTTAATTTGGTTGTTTTGTTTGTCATGCTTGTGCTGTTGCTTTGTCGTTGACAAATACGTATACATTCATATGGATATGGGTCCATATACTGGGTGACTAGCATGGATTTGCCCAAAATGGACATGGAAATGAGAAATGCGTTCAACGAACCAGCAAAGCGGCTAAAGTACTGAGACACAGGCCACGCGTGACTGCAGTTTTTGGAATGTGGGAGGAAAGAAAAACTCTCCTATGAAACAGAGAAGATATACAAACATACCTCTGAACATTCTAATGTATGTATATACGTATAGAGGGTAGAGCAGACTTCAGTTGCACTAACGCATTCAAAGCTCATCAACAACATCAAGAACAGTGCAGGATTGCGTTGCTGCAGCATAACACACCACATCCTACGGCATCATCGTCATAGTCATCGTCAACCCACTCACAATTCTAAGCTTTGACTATTTCTGGCAATGACAGGCGGTGGCAGTCGTTGCATATACGAATATCTACCAGTATTTGTATTGTTTTCTAACCAGCGGACTGTTACAATGCTGGCAACGCTCACTTGAGTTCCATTCATACGACTGACTAATGCACAATGCTGCGTATACGTAATAATATATCTCACACACACACACACACGCACAGACAAACAGGACCAAGGGCAACTGCACGCATCACTACAGACGTCATGGCGTTAGTGGAATGGCAGCAAAAATTCTTATGAATAAAAAAATATCTGTTGGAATAACTATTAGTAGAAGTATACGCAAGACGGGAGTGACTCTTTATTATTGCTTTTGTATCTATCAGTCTCTGTTGCCATATTCTTCTTTTATGAACAGTATTTGTGTGTATGTATAAACATTTATTGTGCCCCAAAGTTAAGTAAAATATATGACGTATACGCACAGTTAATATCAAACAAAAAAGAAGCAAAGGAGAATCACAATGTGCATTGTTAGACCATATAGAAATTTTATATATGAGTCTGAGAGCATGTAAGCTCGAGCTGCTGCATATGTCTGTGTCACTGTGTGTCTATGTGTGTGTATTTGTGCGTGTCGTTATTAGAGTCAAAAATGTATGACATAGAAGTTGAAGGCAAACTGCACGCATAAACGTAAGTAACAAAAATGAAAACAACAACAAACAAAATCTACTAGAAAGAACCAGAACCAGTCATGACATCAACGGCAAAAACAACGACTTCGAAATACCTTGTATTAGTATTACTCAATGCGATGTTTAAGTCCAAATTAGGCGTTAATTGTCTATCTAACTTGTTTACTTATCCATTTGCCTGTATTAAATCTATACTATACTATATTTGCCAAAGCAAAAGGACATTTCCTGGTAAACACTCTTCCCACTTTTCAGTCTAGCGTCAAAATTATGAAATACGCAAACTAAATATAAACATAAATATATCAATATTGTTGTTATTTTAAAAATGGATATAAAGTAATAAATATTAGAATTTAAAACTTTTAGTGTGAAAGAGAAATTTTAAAAAATATTCGAAGTTTAAGTCAATCGGCCGAATAAAACTTCAGATTTACAAGAAGGTTTTTTTATATTTTTCTTTAAATACCTTCAATCGCATCAGAATCGCATTAGAATCTTTAATGGTTACCAACATTTTTTTGGTATATCTACATATGTATGTATACAGAATACTCTCAGAGGTCATCTAAGAAACTAATAATTAATGCAGGATTTTGGTAGTGCTAACACTTTGCCAACACTTTCTTTAAATATAAATTGGTAATGACTTTTGAGTTATACCATTGGCAATTATTTTTTGTCTCTCTCGTAGTCTTGTTTAGCTGGAAATGTTTATTCCCATAAATCAAGAGTTTAATAATTTAACACATTTAAATGATTAATAGTTTGCTAACGAACGGGGAAAAAACAAATAGTAGATAGACATTTATAATTTTAAATTTTTCATCAGGCTCGAGTGTCACGAATTTAAAATAGTCTTGACTTATATATACATATATACAAAACGAAGAGGCAGTCGAGCTAACAAAGTTGATAGCTTTGGCTTCTTTCAAGATCTAATGTGGATGAAATCAGCTTCTGACTGTCACATACCCTTTTAGTTTATGCAGGGTACAAAAAAAAACGAAGAAGAAAAAGAAATAAGAAGACAAGAAAAAAAACATTGAAAGCAAAAAAATCTCATATCTAATGGATATGTGTGAGCTCATGTATGGCCATGTGTGCATGCGTGTGTGTGTGTGTGTGTGTGTGTGTGTGCAGAGGCATCACGTAATCATTGCACAACTAAAAGGCAGCCATTATTATTTGAATGAGAATGTGAATGCGAATGTGAGCGTAACAGAAAATTACAAGCAAAAGATGTTGGCATTTACGATAAAAGCCTTGGTAATGTTCTACTTACGACACACGAAAACGAACAACGAACAACGAAGGCAACGAAAGCGCGCTCATCTCGATACATGCTTTCCTTTTTCATTAGAATTTCGGTTGTTTTCTTCTTTTATTTTTTAGCTATCTTTGAATTCTGTAGAGTTTTCAATAAATACGCACAGTCACACGCACCGCCCTCTGGGCGCGAGAGTGCGAATTGCTCTTTGTCTGCAATTAATTTTCTTAATGAATGCATAATCGCATTTTTGTGCACGCCTCGCAGCAATTTGGCCTGCGGGCGGCCTGAAATTATTATTGCAAAAGAATTCAAATGAGAATAAATTTACGTAAAGGAAAAACTCATTAAAATGAGACCAGACGTGAAGAAAAAAACAGGCACACACACACACATTTACCGAATCCTTGGCCCTCACTCACACAGGAACCACATACAGAAAAAGTATGTGCATTATTTTATTTCATTTGTTTGTTTTTTTCTCCATTTTGCAGTCGTACGAATAATGAATTTAATGAACCATTAAGATGCTTGCCCAGTGATAAATTTCAATGCATCGCATAAATTAAATGGTCGCCTGGCATTGGCCAGGCCAACTTTGATTGAAGGCAATACCAAAAAGAATGGCTGAGAGCGAGAGTCAGTGGGTGAGTGAGAGTAAAGAGCAAAATAAATTTATTTATTCTTTTTACTCCCCCTCTTGGTGGATGTATGTATATAATTTACTTTATTCTCCAGATACACCCATTCATTGTCTGCGCTGTGGACGTGTGTGGGTTTTTTAATTTTGATAATTGCACTACAAATAAGCGCAATTACATTGCTCCCGCAACGCATGAATTTCGCAAACTTTCAAATGCGACTTAAGTCAGCAGTAGAGTAGAACAGAAGCCCCTCACACACACACACAGACACACACACACACATGGAATCAAGAGCAGGAGCAGCAAAGGCAACAATAAGTTGAACAAATTTTTTTTTTTTGACAAATTGCTGCAACAATACTGTATTTTTTCACTGTGTGTATGTGTGAGAGTGAGTGAGTGAGTGTGAGTTTTCCTTGGTTTTTGCTCTGGCTTTGGGCGTAACAAAAGTGTTTTACATGCCAACAGATTCATGGTATTTACACGCACGCAGCATTAATGTCGCACCCAGTCTTCTTACCCACTATCTCTTTCTCTGTTTGTCTCTCACTGTCTCTGTCTACACACACTCACACACTCACTCTTTCTTCATATGTATGTATGTAGGTATTTGCATTTGAAAGTCTCACGTTGTCTGTTTGTCTGGCTCTGCGGTAAAACTTTTCTTACATGCAAATACAAGACAAGAAAGGATTTTGGGTGGCTATGTGGAGGCGGGGCAGCACCAAAGTGTGCTGTATTTGCTTGGCCAACCAACCACTCTACATTGAACCAACCAAGCACCCACACCACCCAGAAATAACTCCCACCCATACACTGTACTTTCTACATTTTGAATTGCATACTTTCCAGGTTGCGTGTATATGTGTGTGTGTGAAAAAAGGAAACTTTTAAGCTGCTTTAATGCGTTTGTGCGTAAGGTAATAGAAGCAAACGAATGGGTAAACGGGTGAGTGGGGGAATGAGGCGGGAAACATCGACGGCAGTGCGGTTATGGGCGTGAGAGCCAAGTTCAAGCCGTTGAAAGTGCTTTTAAAGTCATCCAATTTTCATTCCAATGGAGTCGACTAGCAGCTACTCCTTCACTGCCTTTAATCAAGTCCATCGAGGATAATGAAAAATTAAATTCAAGCATCATTATTTTCATTATCATCATGCCTTATATACCGACAGTCAATGTCACAACTCTCACGTGTTTGGGTATTAAAATAAATAAATAAAAATAAAAGCAAAAGTTTTGCAACGCGACTTTAATTACATTCAGTCCAATGCTTATTTAGACATGCGTTTGTTGTTACTGCTTTTGGCCATAAAGTACATAAAAAACGGAACAAATAAGGAAAGAACAACAACAACAGCAGCAAAAAAAAATACTTATCCGCAAGGATATACGGATGTGGATACACTGTAAGCAAAAGTTTATAATAATCAATTATTTCTAAGCTCAGGGTCTCTTTCGTTTTTAATAAGTAAATTGTCGATTTTTCATTAAAATCTCATTAGTATCGATCAATTTGGAATTAGGGAGCAACATCACGATGGTCATTGCATTAATTATTTTTTATTTTTCTATTCAAAGTTAAAAAAAAAGTTATTTTTTAGAATATTGTACTCTTTTTGGGCTTAAGCAAGTTAATTACAATTCAAAATTGCAACAGAATTTAAAGTAATCTAAGGTCAAAATACTCTTTCTCTGTGTGTATTTGTATGTATGGCATGTATGTATGTATAGGATGTATAGTTGTTGCCATTACCGACTTTCGCTCAAACTGGCTGCCACCTTCATAATGACTTCATTCAAATGCCAAGCAAGTTGAAATGCCAAATGAAATAACTTTGGCATGCAGCTGAAGCAACAGCAGCAGCAGCACCAGCAACAAGAACAACAGCTACAACAACAAGTTGAGTTATGAGTTGGCATATGACTTTCATTTTGAGAACCAACACATATTTACTCACATGGACAGATGAGCAGAGACAGAGCCAGTGGAAATGGCAGAGAGATGGAAACGCTGCTGCCACTCGTGAACAGTTCCATAGAAAGAGAAGAAAGAGAAAATAAGAGTGGGAGTGGGAGAGGGAGAGATAAATATATACGGGAAATATGGATGAGAAAGGAGACCCAGCAACGGCAGCCTTCACACATAAAGTGTGAGCCGGCTGCGCTGGCTTTGGTTTCAACTCCTCTTCCTGCTTCTGTTCCTGCTGCTACTCTACCACTCTTGTTTCAGTTTCAGCATCCGGCTCCATTCTTGCCCATCCATGCCCGCAAATGTTTGCATTTTTGCACATTTCTCCTGTCTCATTATGCTAAATACATTTGCATTGTTTGCCGTTGTTTTTCTAGCTCTTTTGATGCATATGTGCTGTTGCTACTGTTGCCGCTGCTGCCATGACCGTGTCTGTAGTACTTTTTCTCTATGTCTAACTGTCGCTCTGTCTCTCTCTGTTTCTGTCTGACTCTGTCTATCTTTTTCAACCAAATGCGTAGCCTTGCCTTGGGTTTATAGTTGTTTGCTTCCGCTTTTGGTTATTACGCATTCATGTCTTGCCAAGTGCGCTTCAGAACTTTGCGGCTAAAAAGCCAAAAACAGCAAATACCAGATTTTTCAGCATCATCATACATACATACATACATACTAACACAAAGTTGTTGCAATATTTTCGAAGCACTGGCCCAGGCACCAAGCAACCAAGCTTCAGGCAGCGACAGTTTTGCATATGAAGTGCCGACACAACAATCGAAAATTTGCGCAACAGACGCGTTAAGTGGGCGCATGCATTGAGTGCAAAACTGTAGCATACTTTTCAGCTAAAGTTTATGCACTGCCAGTGGCTTAATGAGGCCTCTGGCTTTAACATGGCATTTGTCAAAGCGCTTAAAATGAAATGGCATGGAAACAAATATATATTAACATAGAAGAAAGCAAGAAGAGAAAAACAAAAACTTACTAACCAACCGCATAGACTAGGCCAAATTAATAGCACGAAAAACAAACTCTCCGCTATCCGTCCGTCTGTTACTTGGTCTGGAGCTAATTTATGCATTACAACCAAAAAGTAGCGACCACAAACTCACACACACATACATGGATACATTTACTGAAGGGCCAAAAGAGACGTTGCCACAGACACGTGGATGGGCCATTATGCACACACAATGCAGTGGGAAAAAGGAACGTGGATATTAGCCAAAACCATCTACATAACAATAAACGACGATTAAAAGCTTTACGGCTTGAAACATACCCCACTTCACATGCCCGTCGCACATTATCTATTAAAAATTTATAGCCAGACAACAGAAAATGCCGCCAAAGTGGCAGCAGCAGGCTGCAAGCGACCGACCCTATAGCCAAAAACACAAAAGCCAACAAGTATGCACAAATTTAAAATGCTGTCTAGAAAACGAGAACGAGAGCAGCTGAGAAGAAGGCCACAAAAACAAGGACATTCTGCCATGATAGGACAACAAACAGCCAAAAAAAAAAAAAAAAAAAACAAAATCAAACGCAAGAAAATTTTCAAATAAAATTCAGAAGCATGAAAGCGCTATTAAAGACACACACACACACAGACATTTACACACAAATACACACTCGAGCCAACGAGCAAAAGCAACGACATCGGCAATGGGCAAAGCCAAGCTAAAGCCAATGCCAAAAGCCCACAAAACCCACCAAAAAAAACAAAACAACTTCTAATAATTTTTAATGAAATTCCAAATAAACACGTAAAAGCCAATGAATGTCATTTCAAAAAAGGTAAAAAGCTTGCCGTTGTGTGTGTGTGTGTGTGTGTGTTTGTGGCTCGTTTGGCTGAGGCAACAAGGTGAAGGTGCGCCCTCTGGAATGGCGGTATATGAATAACACCAACAGCAATAACAGCAACAGCAACAACAACAACCGATTGCCGCAGGGCAGCACAGGGCAAAGCCAAATGGAGTGCCTGGCCTGAAGGTTTTTCTTTTTAGGGGTGGGGTATGAGGTTAGTGGACCTGCTCCTTGTCCTCATGCTGCTGCTGGTGCTGGGTGCTCTGTCTGTGGTTCTCGGCTCTGGCAAAAAAAGTGGGCGATACAAGAGACCCGACAACGGACAACAAAATTTATTAGTCCGCACAATTTGACTACTTTTAGGCGCAATAACCGCAGGACAGGACACAGCCTCGCACTCGTATGAAAAACTTTCTCTCTCGCTCGCTCGCTCTCTCTGTCTCTCTCTTTCTTTCTCTGTCTGACTCTCGCTGCCTGCAGGAAAATATGTTTAACGCTGTCTGAAGACAAAAAAAGTAAAACCAAATCCGGAAAACAAAAGGGGCGCAACAACAACAGCATACAAATATACAAATTTATGGCCCAAACTGGAGAAATGTTGTCATGGCGAAAACTGGAGAGAAAGAGAGGAAGGATAGAGGAGTCACAGCGTGAGAATAAGAAACAGAGAGAATGAGAATACGAAAGAGAGAGAGAGAGAGAGCCTGCAAGAGAATGGCCAAAACAAACAATTTCACAATTTCGTCTTGACTTGGCGCGTTAAAGCAAGTTAAAATTTATTAATTTTGTGATAAGGTAAACAAAACAACTTTTGCCCCAGCAGCAGCTAAAATATTATTCTAAACACAAAATTTAAAACTTAAATTTAACAGAATGAACAGATAATTTAGGTAATGAGTACAGCAGGCAAATGAAAATAGAAAAAAAGAAAAGATTTTGATTCGGATTTTATTTAAATATATCATTAAGTCTACGTCCTTTGCCGACTATCCTTAGAAAAAACACTTCACTTCGTGAAACATTCTACCTGTCTCAAAGACAAACTTTTTACTTATGTACACAAATATCACAAAATCACAAATTTATTGAGATCGTTTCTTCCAAGGGCGAATATTTCGTCTAGGGACCGACATAATATCAAAGTTGGTGGTATGCTTTATTCTTGGGTAATTTTTAAATGTGTTTGGCGGTTTTGTTAGCGGCCTTCCTGCTGTTCGGGGAGCCAGGCTAACCATCTGTCTGACTGCCTGGCCGCTTGTCTGCGGATTGTGGTAAAAGTTTTTCATATTTAATTTAAGGGTCGCCCCTGCGTACGCACACACACACACACACACACATACTGTTTGAAAAGGTGTTTGACCGGCAATAAGTCAATTTTGTGTACATTTTATTCACGCGCCAAGCTCCGCGCTGCGTGGAGCGCCAAGCGTCTCACTTGTCTCTCCTGGGAGTTGGCCACCAAAAATTCAATGATTAATGTGCGTTCTGCTGGAGCCGTTGAAGTGGGCGTGCTGTGAATGGGTTGGCCAAACTCTGTACAACATGGGGATCTGCTCCGGTGGCTGTGCCCGTGACTGAGTCCGTGCCCGTGCCTGTGCCTGTGCCCGAGTCCATAACGACAGCCAACATAAACAGAAACGCAAACGAAAACGCCGCTCAATGACCTCAGCGTATTTCAAAAGTTTATTAATTTATTGGATTCATGAAGTCATTGCGTGGGGGTAGGGAATCATATTTCCAGCCAACGAATTTGGGGTTGGCCATTGAATTGGGGGCTATTTACTTACCAAAAGTATTAAATTTTGTTGCCTTTTTAAGGGGTAATACGATTTGAATGGATTATGTATCCATCTGATGTAGTTTCTATTCATTGCAATGCCAAATAATACATCATTTAAATAGGAAAGGGAATTTCAAATCAAATACAATCACCAAGTTTATGTCTGCCATGCCGAATGATTAAACAATTCAAGTTGTTTTTGCTTTTGGTTTATGATATACATAAATTGGGTTAATTATTATAGTAAAATGTTGAAGCTTACCGATGCTTGAGATACACATTGATTGAGAAAATTGAGAATAACTACACAATTTTGTTTTTAATGTACATACATATGTATATAAGGCTATGGCTTATAGACGTCTGATTTGCTGGAAATAATACATGTATTTGAATTATTCAGCATTGAAACCACATTTTATTTTAAGGCTTTATGCTCGATTTGATTATTATTTACATTTAGTTACACGGCCGTTTTGCTTAGTAAACTTTCAAAGAATATTCAAACACTTATAATAATCGAATAGTTAAAGGAAGTTTATTAGATAATACACGACGATTAGATTGTAATGCGATTATCATCCCGATAAGGTATTGAGAAGTACATACTGATACAATCTTTGAAATTGTGGGTAATGTGGTTCGCATGTGGCATACAATTATTTGCTTATTTCATTGTATTGTGCGTGTTGCATGGCCATTGTCAGGCTTTGGTCTAAACAAATTAGAATATTGCCAGTGCATGGACATAGACATTACAGGGCAATTATTTAATTAATTAAAACTGGCCGTGGGCGCATGTAAATAAATGCACAAAACCAAAACACAGACAAAATGTAATTAACTAATCAAAACACAAAATGCAGCTGGTAAATCCCTTATACATGCACATAAGATCCTTTAAACTGGACAGATTTGGGGGAAACGAAGGTGTGAATGTGGATGGATTGGCATGGGCTCTTGTGTGTATGACATTTGTTTGAAAGGGAAACTAATCAATGAAGATAGAAAAGAGTACGCACATTGCACATTTAATTCCGCACTTTGATAGGCACGACAAACAAACTCGTACATACATATACATATATAGCAACTATATAAATACTATATATATATATAAATATATGAGCATGTGGGCGTGTGTGTCAGGCTCGGTCAATCAGCTTAAATACATTTGCCAATACCATGAAGGTAAACAAGAAAGGGGAAAAAAACGTTGGCTGGCAATTAAAATTTACGTAGCATTTTAATAGCAAAACTTTTCTCTTTAATGTTTATTTCCCTTGTTTGTTGTTGTTGTTGTGGCTTTCTATATATACATATATAAATCTATAGTAGGGTACATACATATATGTATATATACGGTGTTTTTTTTTTGCCGCATTTCATTAAACAAAACTTTTGCCATAGCACCAACTGGGAGCAACCTCAGCCTGAGCTAGAACCTGGCTGGTGAATTTAATAGGTGGCACCCTCAACTTGCAGTAGCCTCTCTATCCATGAACCTTCCTCCCTCTCTGTCGCTCGCTCACTCGCTATGGCAGTTAGTTACAACCTGTAGCCCAGCGGGGGGACGCGTCTCTTGCATAAAACACTAAGGAGAACAAAAAATATATAAAATAAAACGGCAAAAAATGGAAGAGGAATGCCATCAAAAGTGCCAACCTTGAGCACTTGGTTATTAAAATGCATTCAACCAAAATCTAAAAACTACAAAACTAAAAAACGACAACTAGAACGTTGCTTCGGCTAAAAAACTAAACAACTTTTCCAAGCACTCGACGTGGCAGCGGGTGAAGGGGAGTAAGGATCGACAAGGAGATGGAGCTGCAACTGGAGCTGGAGCTGTAGCTAGAGATGGAGATGAAGATGAAGAGAGACTGCAGCTATTTGGCCATTGTTGGCAGAATGCCGTAGGGCAGCGGCTTGGGAATTCAGACACCCACAATTTTGTCGTTACACTTTCTCGTTTCTGGGTTTTTGGTTCTGGGTTGTAGGTGCTTTTTTCCCCCAACGGCAGCGGGTTGCCTTGCGAAAAATAATTAATTTGCATAATCCTTTGTAGCACTTTGCTTCATTCATGCCTGGCACGTTGGTTGCAGCGACGACAACGACGACCAAGACTATACCGTTGCCGTTGCCTTGGCCAAGCTCTGCAAATTCTGCAATGCAAATTACCTTAAGTGCGGGCCACACAACACATCACCTACAAAATGGAAAGGTAAAAAAAGAAGAAAAATGAAAGAAAAAATGAGAACGAAAACACAGCAGCTACCTAGCTAAGATAGAACCAAAACAAAAAACCAGAGAGTCGAATTTAATTTGACATGGCCGAGGAATTGATACTCTTGCAAACATTTACATTTATTAAGAGGGCAAACCGCAATCCATGAAACAGATGATTCTGTTAGTATAACTAACGTCTAGGATAACCCTATTGAATGATCTCCAAACTCTTTCGAATGGATACATTTCTTCTAATAAGTATTGGGTATATTTGAGATTAACGCAATTACGAGAACGTTATATGAGTATTGAGAACTAGACGTTTGGTTAATCTGTTATTCTTATACAGATAATCAGAAAAAACGTTTAATCAAATAGAAAACTGTGTGCAATATTTCACAAATTCAAGTAGTAGTATACGATTTACATGGTCGATAACGCTTTGTTCTATGCGTTTAGAAACTTTTGATTAAAATAAATATAACCTTTCTCGCAAGAGTATGAAGAAAAAGAATTCTAAGCGAACAAATTCAGCTATGAGAAAAAAGGCAACCTGAGGAGAGCATCGCACGAGGCTGCTGCATTGTACATGGCACTAAACAACCTCAAAATCCTCATAGATCTTAAGTTATATACACACGCACAAAGTGGCAGAAAGACTGAAGGTCGGTGGGAATAAGCGGGGACAAGCTAAGAAATGTGTAAAAAACACCTGCTGCAAGTTATTTAAGCAGACCCTGGACCAGCAGCCACACTGACTGCTGCTGCTGCTTGTTATGACGCGGGTGGTAAGGAAGGTCGAGCTTGAGTAGGTTGGTTGGCTGCCTGCCTGCCTGCACTTCATCACACACAAGTCGCCAACAAGTGCCAACAAGCATACGAACACAAGATTAAAGAAGCTGGGGCCAAAACCAGAACCTGGGCCTGGACCTGAACCATGGCCATGGCCCTTAAGGGCTCCAACACCAAACACCCAAGCACTTGGCTTGAACATTTGGTTAACACGATATTTCTTGCCGCCTCTGATTTCAGTTCTTCTACCATTTCCTCTCCCCTTTTGGCCTTCTAACTATGTATGTGAGTACTCTATGTAAGATGAGGTCGAGGGGGAAACTTTTTTACACACTGCAGCTGCAGGCACATCAATTTGGCTCTGTCTTCATCTCAAGTCAACGTCGTTGGTGGATCTCTGGATGAGCGAATGCCTGGACAAATTAGTGCAACGGTAAGCGGCACAACGGCAGAGGGTCAGACAGAATTTGTCTGCTGTCAGTTTTGTTGCCTGAGCTCGCCGCTGATTTATGCTCTACTCTAAGCTAACTGCAGGGGTAAGAGGGAAGCGCGGCAATGGTAGGTAGAGAGGCAGCCTCCAACCCTCAAATTGTCTACGTATTCGTCTTGTCTTCACTTCTATCTACTTCTTGCCCAGTGTCCATGCCAAGTTACATACATAACTCACTCGCTCTCGCTTACAACCTGAGGGTATTGCCAGATTCTCAGCGGTCGACTTGCTCAATTTGCCATATATAATAACACCGACACTGAGTCCATTTTTGTCTTGCTTGCCACACTCTTTTTTTCCACGTCCCGTTTCTTGTTGGGTTCTTAAGTATTTTTCAAAGAACCAGCCAACCAACCAACCAAAAAAAAAAAAGGAATGAAGTAATACTGGACAAGTACAAGCGGCGCCCCTTAAGTAATGAAGCAAGCGATTGCAGTTTTGTGGGTGCGCTGCTTCATTTAGTATGCCATAGGTACTAGCCATAGGTTAGCCGACTTGGTAAGGTATGTATGATAGTTCTCTGGCAAGCAGAGTTCGGTTCATAGACCTGGGACTGCACTATAAAATTTATGCTATAATACAGTTTGTCCTTGCCGAGGAGGCCGTCCCTCTTCCTGTCAGTCTCTCTCTCTCTCTCCGTCTCTCTCTTACTCTCTGCCTCTTTCTGTTTCACACTGGCTGTAGTAAAGTAAGTAAGTATTTTTGGGTATTTGCATAAATTTTCTTAAGTGCATCAGGCAGTAAATTGCAATCGATGTTGTTGTTGTTGCTATTGTGGTTGTTGCTGCTGGCACTGCTATGGCATGTCTCTCTTGCTGTTGTTGTTGTTGTTGGTGTCTTCACTTACACTCCTAACCATACCCCTGCTGCACGCTTTCAACTATTTTTTGTTCTCTTGTTTGCTGCAAATTATATAGCACACTTTCCACACCTGGACAGCCCGACGTCGACATCGCTGGCCACGACTACAACTCAACATGGACATTGCTTCTGGCCCGGGGTCTGCTTTACTCTTGTCCGTTCCGTACTGTTCCGTTTCAACCACCTTAAGTTCGCTTACTTCCGGAGCTGCACACACACACACACACAAATACATACATACACACACACACACACACTTTCAACATGAGCCTTGGTGTCTGGCAAATTGTTTTCAAGGAACATGCAAAGCGCAAGTATTTAATTAATTTTTGCATATTTTATCTGTTTGAATTTGTTGAAGCATGTTTGAGTGGTCTCCCTCCCATCTTTCTATAACCCCTCCATTACCATCATCGTCGTCATTTCCCTCCCCGTTCCCGTCGCTGTCCCTGTCTCGGTCTCGGTTTTAGTTGCTATCTTGACTTTAGACCAGTGTTGAAATGCTTAAGCCATTGATTGCATCTAAAGTGGCGCTATTTATACGTTCGGCTTCATTTAAATAAATTTTAAATAAAGCACAAGCCAACACAAATAACTAAAGCCGCATCACCCACCCACCCCCCACCCCATAAAGCCTAACCCACAGCAAACAACACTTGGTCAATAAAGTTCCTTCACTTGAGCTTAAGAGAAACTCAGACACCGAGACATTGAGAGCAAGATAATGTGGAGTGGGGAAATTTCAGTTAATTGGTTCTGCAATTTATTGCAATGCTATCGAATTTCTCTTCAATTGCATTTAAATGCACAAACTTATTAATTGGCCAATTTAATTCGTCGCTTCCCGCTCTTCTAATTTGACAAACTCATGAAATGAATTAATAATTAATTAAATAAATCAACATGGAAGCTCTGAAAATTTTCGCAGTTTCCAATTCCCATGCATTGTGTTCGGATTTGGTTATTTTCCATAGCGAAAAGCCAAAATGAATAAATACATACATATAGAAAATTGTTGTGAAATTTCAATGTTCGTATACACAAAAAAAATACAAGCCTCTGAGCTTATATAAATTTTATAAAGCTGTTCGAAGTAGTTTTTGTCTGACCATTTTGTTTGGCCGCAAACTTTGTTAGCCGACTGTTCGGATGGCTAGCTATCTATGTACAAGCACAAGTATCTTCAATATATAGACAAACCTACATACATATGTTTATAAATACATATACATATATCTTTGTATATGTATGTGGTATGTTGGTATAGTATTTTACAGCTACCCATTTCATAAATTGTCTCGGCCCGCTTCCGATTCTGACGCTTGTAGCTGCTTACATATATTGCTTTGCTTTGTTCGAAAATCAATTATGCTGTCATTGTCATGCTTTTGACCTGTTTCTCCTGCCCTCTGACTCCAACTGCTACCATAGTCCGACACCCTAACTACCCTGCCCCCAAGTGCCGGCCACAACTGTTATCACACCTAGCGCTGTTTAAAAACACGTTGCTCAAACATTGACTGCTGACGCCAAAGCCAACGCCAACGCCAACGCCAACTGCCCCCCGTTTACGTCTCCGACGACGACTTGGGGACTGGTGCTCCGGATTCAGCTCCTGATGATGGAACCGACTAGCGTGCACCGCTCTTTGCCTTTACGTGCCCATAATGGACCCTCATCAGTCTCATTATTTATGCGACGTGCGGTTTCTTTGGATTTTGTTAGATTAAAAAGTGCCTGAGGGTTTTGTTGAGTGGCCAGAACGTCACTGTGGTCAATGCTGATGTATATGTATGTGTATATGTACGTAAAAGGTAATGTGTGGGTGTGTGTGTGTAAAGGTGAGTGGAAGTGTGTGTGTGAAGAAAGGCCTAAAGGTAAAACAGGTCAGTCCGGTCAGGTATTGTCGTTGTACAGGGCTCTGCCCCTGGCCCTAGATCGTCTTGTTTATGGCCGGTCCTTGTACGCGCCCCTTTTTACCCCGGTGACTATTTGTTAAATTTACAAAATAAACAACTAACCATATTCTTTCTTAAGTATTCGTTTGATTGATACCCTGAAAACACCAAACATAAGTTAACCAGAGCATAATTTTAAGTTTAAAGTATAAGTTTAAACTATTTCTTAAATTTAAAATTCATGTCAGATAATTAAATTCTCTAATTTAGATTAAGAAATGATATTTATGATGTTTTAAAATATTATATTATAACAAATACAACATTGTTTCACTTTAGTTTTCCTTTTTTTTTTGAAATATGAAATAGCAAGTAAATAATACTTTATTTATATATTAAAAAGTATTTTGTTATAATAGTAAATATTTTCTCTTAACTTTTGGGGCTGAAGAAAAACTGAAGTTCTCTAGTATAAGACAATAACAAATTTGTTGGCTAACGTGGCGTATAACGAATATTACATATTGTTTTCTTTTAGCTTTATTTATCAATAGCTAAAATTTCAAATTTTTGAACTAACCTTATAAATTAAAGGACTACGATCTTTCAACTTCTACTTGAAGGCGACATATTTTGAAAATCAAGTATGTATAAGTATATACCCAAATGGACAGTCTGTGTGCTCAGGGTAGATGATAACGCAAAAGGCTAGCAAGGACAGAGGCCGTGGCCATGGTCGAGGCCGAGGCCAAACCGAGCTAAAAGATTGGCATTAGTAATGTGCTTTTTATTTTTATTTTTTTCTCTTCGTTTTTTAAGGGCTGCCCTTTCGCACTGCTGGTACTGTTCAAAGATTAATGCGACAGGCATTGAATATTTATTAGTTGTTACTTTGCATATAATTTGTGGCCCTTTGCTAACTGCCATTGATTTGACTCTCGGGCAGCGTATCTGAATATTTGAATTAGGCCAGAACAGGCTGTTGACTCTGTGGTTTTAATTTGTCAGAGTGCGCTAATACGAAATTAATTTGCCAGAGTCAGGCAAAAGCCACTCGACCAGATAGCTGGACAGGCAAAATGTACCGAATGGACAGCCTGCCAAGATGCTTGTCCAGTTTGCGGGCAAGACAAATGGCGTCTGCTGCTGAAATATTAAAAAAACAAAAAAGAAAGGAAAGCAACCAAAAAATAATACCAAAAATGTTACTCTTGTTGCTGTTGCTTTTGCTGTTGGCAGTTTGTTGTGTGCGCCAGTGGGCGAGAGTTGCAACCGAAATACAAGTGTTAAAGCAATTACATTAAATAAAACAATAACAAAAGCAAAGAAAAGACACAAGCAAATAAATGTACAAACAAACAAACAAACAAACAAACGAACGAACGGACAAACAGGCAAGAAGCAAAGCAAAAACACACACGCAGGCAAGACAAATTGTTGCAGTTGCTGAATGTTGTTCCAATAAACAGAGCCAAAGCCCTTGAAGTAACTGGGTGCAGCATCTGTGTGGATGTGGACTTCCAGCAGTAAAATCAAAACCAAATTAAATAAAATACAAAAAAAAAACAACAAGTTAAGGCAAACAAGAAAACCAAATAATGAGAATATTGCATTAGTTGTAGCCCAAACGCAATAGAGTTGCAATTGGAGAGGTATATCGGATGATGGTAAATGGTGGGCGTCTAAAAGGATTAACCACACTGACAACACAACAGCCGCACTATCACACACGTACACACACACACACACACACACACACCTTACCCCTTAAGCCACTCAAACACGGACACACATGGTGGCATGAAGGCAACCAGCTCATGCACTTGACTGCATCGGCGGTCCAATGCTGGTGACACGCTTCTCTCTATACATCGGCGACAACATGCGGCTCTGGGATTGCTGCTGCTTGCCCAATAGCAAAATGTTTTTACACTTAAAGACAAAACCAGAGATTCACCCTGAAAACAACACTCTCTGCATTTGAAACATCGTCTGAATAGGCGGCGGCGCCCTGCATGCGGATGCGGATGCGGATGTGGATACGAAAATGTAGTTGGGGAATTCTGTGGGACAAGGCATTCATCCTAAACCCAAACCTAAACCAAAAACCTACACCCAAGCCCAACATTGAAACGTTTGCGGCTGCGGTTTGCACTTTTTGGTCTTTGCTCTGACTGTGTGGGCTGCCAACCATGGGCCAATTGTCAGATTATTGTCTTAAAAGTAAATAGAAAGTTTTCACACATTAGCAGTTTAAATTTTTTATATTTTTGACCATTACTTTAAAGGCAGCATCAAGTTATTGATTTATCCTTCCCATAATTGTTTTTTAAATTAAATTAATGAACGTATTTATCAAAGGCCTTTCCCTTTGCTCTCCCTTTTATTTTATTATTAAATTTTTCTACAGAATTTTGGATTTCGAAGGTAGAAAAATGTATTAAACTGTATAAATTTGATAGAATTCTCGTAAAATTAATGCTTTTGCCTTTCTAGGATGTTGGCTCTGCATTGTTGAATTTTCTTACAATAATCTTGAAAACTTGATTCAAGTTTAAAATGCTTAGAAATATGAGCACAACCATTGGTCAAATAACCCACTGTTGAGCGTCTAGATTACTTGTTCTGGGTGGGGTTTAGGTTTCGACGACTAAATGGCAACAGCCAAGTCTTTGCAAGCTGTTGTCGCTTTCATCCTTGTCCTGGCATTGCATTGACAGAAGATTAGTGTGAAGCAACAATGTGAAAACAGCGCTGCAGGGGTGCAATACACACAGCAATACATACACAGCCAAATAGAGAAACGGAAATGGATGGCAACAGGGCACAGTAGAAGACACTTTTATTGCGGTGCGTTTGCTTTTTAAGTTGTTCCGAATTGCATTTGGCAAATGTCGTTGTTGTTGCTGATTCTGTTGCTTCTATTGCTGCTGCTGCTGCTGCTTCTGCTGTTGCTGCTGTGCAATTTTTGCTCAAAGATTACATAATTTAACGAAATTTAATAAACATCAACACCAACTGTGTGTGTTGTCGGTGCCTTTGGTAAGCGCTAGTGCCCGGAGGGCGATCAACGACAACAAAATGCAACAGCAACTCGGCGCCAACTTGAGCTTTATTAAATTTCACGCACGCTACGCGCCAGTGCACACTCAAGCCCCTATACCCCAAAAGCCCTTGCTCCGAATCAGAATCTGAAAATGAATGCACACACACACACACCACACACAAACTGGGTTGGCACTGGGTGATGTCGAGGCGAATAGGGTGCAAAATGTTTGCACATCTGCATATAAATTCCTCTCATTTTTGTTCACACCAAGGCAGCTTACACATTTTTTTTTTTTCGGTCGGTGTTTGCCAATATTTGCATTTGCATTCTATTTCACGTTTTTTTTCTGTCGGTTTTTTTTTTTTGCTCGCTCTATTGTCGCCTGATGTTGTTGCTGCGGTACTTTTACACTGTTTACATAAACATTTTTTCGACACAAAACATTTCGTTGCACAAATTTACATTTAAATTAAATTTTAAGTGCATTTTCAAATAAACTAAGTTGCGCCAAACACCCAAAAAAGTGTGAGGCAATCAAAACCCAATGCGTGCATTCGGGATACATTTTCTGATGGTGGGAGCCAGGACCAGGGCCAGAGTATGCAACATCGATGGTGGGCGCTACGAGGAGGCGGTGCTGTCAACGACAGGTTAAATGCCACCAACATGGCAAACATTGTTACTGGTCTGGTCTGGCCATGTCGGCTTCAAATGGGTGGAAGAGGTGGAATTGGGGAAGGGGTCGAACAAGCAGCATATTGATTGTTATCAATTTTGGTTATTACATGGCCAAGCGCCTGCCATTTGCGTGGCAATTTTTCACTTGTATAGTTTTTACCATATTCAAATTCTGCCATTTTTCAATGGTTATATGCCTTATTTGAACACAACTGTCGCAATATACCGAACGTTTTAAACTAAGTTTTCCAACCACTAACTTGGTAATAGTTGAGCATGGAGAAATGAAAAGAAGCAAAGTGCCATAAAATATTCAATGTAAAAGTTTCCTTATGCATTTTTGATTGTTTGCAATCGTTTGGTAAATTGTTTGTAGGGTATCTTATGGTTCATTACGCTTAACTGCAGCTCTTTCTAATTCCATTATATTTTTCCCCAGTTTTTGTAGTTATTTTTACTGCCAACAGCAATGGCTAAATACGTAGCAAGATTGAGGAGACCAGAGCGGGTGTGTGGAATAGAGTAAAAGGAGAGATTTATGTATTTGATTTTTATTGAAGCCGAGTGCATCGATTATACAAACAGCAAATTGAACTAATAAACGAGATTTATAAATAACTCTATATATGTGCTATATGTTGTATATATGTATTTGCTTCAATAGATTTAAATATATGTATGTATTTTTGTATATCTGTTTGTTATGTTGCGTACTTTGCAACCACAATAACAACAACGAAAGAAATACAAAGCATACGCAAAAAATACACTAAAGTGAATTTAATACAAAATTCACCATCCATATGCATATCTATCAATACATATGTATGTATGTATAAACGAGGTATGTTCGAAAAGAGATTTAATTAAGTAAGCTTGGAAAACAACTAGAACGCTATGGAAAAATGGCATTCAGTAAATAGACCTAGTCTAATTATTTTTTAAATAAATTACTTATTAAGTAGGTTCTTACTATGTAATAAAGTCTCAGTAATATTAAAAAAGAAGGAGATTCGAAAATCGAATAGAAAACTTTTTGGCAAATACTTGCCACAACACCCATGATTGATTAATTAAGATATTCAGAGTCCTTAGACAAATTAAAGTATAACTTCTTGTTAAGCTGACCTCGTTGCAGATGAGTGTAAAGTAGTTTCAATTCAAGTCAGGCATATTCTTTGCACAATCGTTTTGTTATTTTACACAACACAAATGATGGACAATAAAAATGAAATCCTTCTCTTGTATTGTCTTTTCTACCGATTGCAAATAAACCTACTTGCACAGGACTTTCGTATCAATGAATAAACACATACATACATTAAGTTGAGCTTTAATTTAATGCTTAATTTTTGAATATATATATATATATGAACATATATGCATTATATAAACGATATAATAGTTTCCTATCTGTTGATAATCTGATTATACAGATGAAATGCCAAAAAGTAAAGGCAAAATCAGCGGGCGGCAGTAGTAAGTGGGTATCCGGGCGGATTAAAGCAAACGAAAATTAATGATAAAATTTAATGGACACTTGTGCGTATGACACGCCCTTTTTCTGTGTATACACACACACACACATCCTCATACATATATATCTATCCGTATAGGTATGTGTTAACATACACTTATGTATTTGTACATGGACAGCAGACTCGCATTCGCAATGAAGTTTACTTATGTCGTTAAGTATGCGTTGCATTTAATGGAGCAAAATTGCATGCCAGCACAGTAGGAACATCAATACAACAACAACAACAACAGCAACATCAGTAAAGGCGAAAATGAAAACGAAAACAAACATGAAAATCTTAAGATTGTTTGACGCCAGCCGATTATGATGCACCCTACGTGCAAAAGTCGGTTAAAAGTTTTTACGCTTTGATTTCGCTTTTCCCCAAGTGCACAACTAACTACATGACGAACAGATATGAGAGTCTGCGGGCTCAAAAACTTAAGTGGCATGGTCTGGGGCTGGATGGAGGGGGGCTGATTAGCTGCCAAGTTCCATGCTGGGAGCTAATTAAGTGGCTAGCAAACATGTCGTAATGAAGTTGGATAAACTTCGAAATTGCTCGCTCATCTATGTGCAAGATTTTCAAGTTATGAAACTACTTCATATCGGTAAATATTTTGGTTAACAATGTTTACCCAACATCTTTATAACTTTGTGTTAAAAAAATATATTTTGCTTTCTGGTAATTCATAGACCCCACAAATGTTCCTAAAGATCCATTAAAAAATTTTTTATTGACATACACGTGTTAACTGATTTGATGTACGATAAGGATATGAGGTCAAATTATTTGTGAGGTTGCTACTGATGAAATTATTTATTATTCCTCTAAGCAAAATACTTTGGATAATGTAACTTTTGGAGACATGTAATTGGTCTTTTTCTACAAGAATTAAGCATTCATATTACAAAAAATATCACAGGACCTAGGGTATTTTGTAGGTATGGTAAATAAAGATAATAATATAGCTGATGTTGTCAGGACATCCTTCATTTTCGACAGTTTTTTGAAAAATTTTAGTTACTTTTTTAATATTGCTAATACAATTTTCATAATTTTGTGTGTTGGTTCAACCAAATACTAGATAACTAAAGAAACTACAGCAGAAATAACTATGAGTTTTATGCTCAACTTTTCTGCTTCAGATGCCAATTTGCGTCACGAAATCGTAAACTACAAATGTGTCATATAAGAGAGATATCTAATTTTAAAACTCTTTGACGGCAAACTACTGACCACTTAATTATTGTGAGGTCAGAAAATTTTCAGCTCATTAACGGGAAAGCTCTTAGATCAGCATACTAAATATAAGACTGGTCTAAGTTAGTTGCCCCGGACAACAAGGCCATTCTGCTGTGTGTATGACAAACGTTTTGACTGCATCATAACAACCTGAGCTGTTTTTGTGTAGAGCACTTAAAAAATACCCCAGCACTTTTAATTTACTACAGAAATTACAAAGCGGTGGCGGAGAGCCGAGGTTGTTTAAGGGGGCCATGTTTTTGCAGGTACATACATACATACATACATACAGGGCAATGCTGATGCGTGAGAAAAAGTATTTTTTCTTAAAACTCGACAAGAAAAACATACAGCGTCAGCCAGAGATGGTTAAAAATGAAAATATAAAAAATATATAAACCGAGGTCGAATGCTTTTGCTGCCGTTGCCGTTGCAGTTGCTGCTACTGCTGTTTGCACTCTTGTTTTCCTCTCAGCCAAGTCACTTTGTCATTCCAAGTGAAGCCAGCTCACATATACATTTGCATTTGCATGACGTCAGAAGTCGAAATTTTCAGCTAGAGCCAGGATGGTGTGATGGAAGTTGTGGACTCGGAACTGCATAAGGAAAGTGGAGCCTGTTCCTTCAACTCGATTCTTCATTCTTTTTTTTTTTTGTGTTTTTTGTTTTA
Organism: Drosophila willistoni; assembly: GCF_018902025.1. Classification (NCBI taxonomy): domain Eukaryota; kingdom Metazoa; phylum Arthropoda; class Insecta; order Diptera; family Drosophilidae; genus Drosophila; species Drosophila willistoni. The sequence continues at coordinate 6,515,972 of NC_061086.1, forward strand.
TTTTTTGTGCTCCTTTCCTTTTGCTTTGCTGTTGGCTGACAGAGCTGACGTTCTTGTTGGTTTTGTGCTGGCAGCGTGTATATTTAATTAAAACAGGATTAATCTAGCAGAAACAATACTTCACTAAATGCAGCACCAGAAGATGGTACGACTACCAAGCACATGACCAACTGCTGCAGCTTTGGCTCCAGCATTTGCTTCAGCCTGCGGCTTGGCTAACAGACTCGTTGGCTTGGCTGACGGGCAGAAGAGGGGGAAAAGATGTGGCAAGGATGCCTCGCTGTGGCTCTGGCACGAACAAGGCACAAACAATGGCGTTAACTGCTCTGTTCTCTGCTTTCTCTGCTTACTCTTTATTGTTTTTCCCTTTCACACATATTCATGCGAACACTTGAAATAGTGGCGGTTGATTTTAATGCACTGCATCCCAAAAAAGTATGCTACAGTTTTTCCTTTTTAATATGTTATGCATACTCCGCAGACCTCCAACCGACAACTTGTGCTGGTCTTTCAATCATTGATCCCAGCTCCACTCCACTCCACTCCACTCAGCTCAAGTCAACTCAATTCAAGTTGACTCCAATGACGTCCACTGTTCGGGTGTTGCCAATCAAGGAAATTGCGTGCTCACATGTTAAACAGAGCCAACAGGGCGGGGAAAGAAAAACAGTCAGTCCATAAACGCTTTCGGTTCTTTTTTTTTTGTTTGGCCATTTACTATCGACTTTAATTAATATTTACCTTATGCTAGCTTTCACCGCTTTGCCGTCTATTAGCCAAGGCAAACAGTTTTAACAGCTTTTAGACTGTTGTCGCTCGCCCAAGAAGCTGAAACTTGACTTCTACGCCAAACGTGGGGCAAATAAACCAAAATATATGCCAAAGTAGTAGAAAATATCTTTCGTTTATTTTTAATATTTTCCACAGAAACAAAACAAAATGAAAGCAAAGATGAAGAAGAAATAATAAAATAGAAAAGAAACGAAATGAAATCCAAGAGGCCAAAAACCAAGAACCAAAAACCAGAACAAGAGCGAAACCTAGCAAAAATCCACACCAGGAAGTGCTCTACACAAGCAATGCCAACAACAGCAGCAACAACAACAACAACAACAGCAGAAACAACGGCAACATGAGTCGAAATTGTAGTTGTACAAACACGTCAGCTTTTAAATTACTTGGCCTAAAGGTAAATTGAGCGGAAGTTAAAATGTTGGAAAAACAGCACAAAAAAAAAGCAAAAAAAAAACCCGAAACACACTCCGTTGAGAGGATAGGCAATGGGTGGGCCAGTGAAGGGCGGGATAATGGAATACACTGGTAGTAGGCAAGGGGAGTACAAGCCGAAAGAGAAGTCCGTACAACAGCAACAAAAACGGCAAGAATCGGGTAAGGCGGCACACGGCAAATTTGCCGGGAGTAAACGTAAGAATAATAACAACCGAAAGCAAGTTTTTCGGCTCAAGTTGTTGTTGCTGTTGTTTTTGTTGTTGCAAAAACTTGTAGTTGCTGTTGTTGCTGTTCCTACTATGAAATTCAGTGGCATACAAAACGTAATTTCAACTAAACGAACCGACAAACAAAAATAAACAAACAAACAGTAGCAACAGCAACGAAATATTATTTTAGCTTGCTTGCATCCTTCCTGCGGCCTTGCGGCATCCAACAGGACCCAGCCAAAGACTCGGGCACCGCCCCCAATTTTATTTTTCTTTTTTTTTGTCTGCCCCGCGTTTCATCCCCCTCATCTTGTGCATTCATATGCGAGCGGTATAAGTTGGCGAAATTGTGCAATAATAAAATATTTGCAATGTACTCGAAACGCATCCCTCGCATCTCGCTCAACAAGGAGCTTTGTATATGCTATCCCAAGTTTTCATCCACATCCGTCCTTATCCCACACCTGTTAAGACTTGCCTCGATGGCGGACTGGCGGCAACTGCATTTTCATAAAGTGCAGCTCATAATAAAGGCAAACCAGCCAAACCGTGTGCATGCCAAGGGGCCGAAATAAAAAGTGAAAATAAATATGAGCAGCAGCCACAGGCAAACGAAAACGGCAACGGCAACAGCAACAAGCCGAGCCAAGCAAAAAATACAAAAAACCAAAATAAACAACAATAGTAGAATGAAAAACAAAAGAAAACTACAAAAAAAAAAAGAAAAACAAAAAAATATTTATAATAAAGCCCGCGAAAATATTTGCAGCGGGCATTGAGAAATGTTGCGCAATAAAAATTGCATTTTTATGCTGATGTTTGAATTTTGCATGCAAATGAAAAACGAACAGTGCCAACCAAAAAATAACCAACAAGACTTGTCTTTTTTTCTAATGCCTAGACAAAGGATCGACAATCTCTTACCTAGGCAAAAAGGAAGTAGATTAAAAATGGTTTTAAGTTACTTAAAATCTTAAAAATATTGAAGTATGTATAACTTTTAACTATAAAAGTTAAAAACTGGAAAATAACCAAATTGTTCATATTATTTTATAATTTGCTTTTTATTTCCTTTAATTGAAGTTTTACTGAAACAAAAAGAGAATCCTTAAGGCAAAGTGATTTTAAGCAACGCAAAAGCCAAAGGAAGTCGAGGAATATTGGCAAAAAAATATTGCTTCTTTCAGAGTTTTTTAAGTTAAGAGTGCAACCTATAGGAAGATCCTACATAAAGACGATGCAAACTTGCCAACTTGAGGAGTATAAAGATATTTTCCCTTTTGTATTTGGTTGTTTTAACTAATATATCCGCTGTATACCCTCCAAAACACTGTCTATAACAATAAGAAGAGTAGCCAGCACAGCGGTAACAACAAACAGACGAAAAAAGGGAAAAACAAAACAAAAAAGAAATGGAAATACTAAAAGAGCCTGACTAGAAATCCCACGGCAGGAAGTGCTGCCGCTGCCTCTGACAGGAGCAGCGACAACGGCAACGGCAATAGTAGCTCCGCGGCTTAGCTGAGACTTTGCGCCCACGGTCCATGTGTTTATGACTTTGAATTGCAACTTCATCCGCCGGGGTGGCCACCATTCGCTACCGTTCGCTGTCGAGTGCAATGATGGCGGCGCATAGCGCGCATTGTGACGCGAAATGGCGTTGAGTTGAATAATCCAACATGGCGTTTTGCCGCCGATGCCTGGAGCCCTGTATTTGTGTTTATGTGTGAGTCTTACTCTCTCTCTGTATGTGTGTGTGTGTGTGTGTGGGTTATGTGTGTTGTGTTCTGTTCTGTTGTGTTGTCTGTTTCCGGCAGCCGGATAAAAAACTTGGCGTTAAAGTGTTAATATTTTTTGAGTTTTGAGAGCATAGTCGACGTCGACGCCACCGTCGTAGTCTGGCAGGACATGCAAATGCAGAGGACGAGAACTACATAGTATAAGGGCTACGAGAACGACAGCTTCGACGTTGTTTCCCCTCGACGCTGACACTTGTTCAATTCAAATAGCACGCCAGAGCACCGACATTGATGCCCTCGTACGGGCCAGGCTTTGGCCTGCTGCTAGGCCTGAACTCTATCCGGACTCTGAGTGGCATGCCGTGCCACTGCCGGTGCCAGGCGAGCCGCATTTATGTTATCTTTAATTTTCATGACGAAATTGGCCGTACGAGTGCAATTCAAATTTGCAATCTACAAGCTTATTTATTTTGATATGGTATACACACATGTACATACTGATGCCTACCAGACAGTCAGTCAGTCAGTCATTGTCCTACCAACATTTTTCGACATTTGAAACAGATACCTATAGGCTATAGCTACATACACTTACAATTTTTAAAATTAAGTTTTATTATCTTATAATGCTTTGTATTTTCTTCGGTTAAATTTTTAACCAAAAGTATTAACGTATTGCATTCTCAAATTAAAACAACGCTCAAAGGTAATAGCGAACAGAACTGGATATTAATAACCTTCCGACGTAAGATTAATTAATCGCCCGAAAACGAATTAGAAGCTTTCATATGCTTCTTTTCAATATAAATTTATCAAGCTAGGAATCAACTATTTTGTTACTAAATTACTTCTGCAACTCGTTTAAAGGTTTTATTATGATCTGGAATTGATCAAATAAAGCAATGTTTGTTTAAGAAACGCAAATATACCCAATTTAGTAACATCAGTAAATACAAATCACTTTATCAATATAAATTCCGAAATTCAAAAAAAGAATTACAAAACGTAACGTAACGCTCGAACTCACAGGATATCCCATGTCCTTTTTTCCAAATGTCCACAGGATGTCTAATGGAATTTTTTCCAAATTTGTTTAAATGTATACAGGATGTTCTACGGAGTTTCAGTAAAATGTCCACAGGTTTTACTGAATGCTCACGTGTTCAAAATGTTCGATTAGACTGTGGATCAGATATCCGTTTTGCAAACTTATGTTGCGTATGATTTTGTTGATTTATATTTGTAGAATTCACTTAAAAAATAATTATCGAACAGCTTGATACGATGAATGTTGACTTTGGCCGACAGCGAGTCAGCTAGCTTGGTCATGTCACATTAACCATACGCACTGTGTGCATTCCGCATAACTGCAGGCCAAGCAACCCAAGGACCCAATAACCCAAACAGCGGATTCAACAAACCAATCCCATGTCCAGGCAAACAGCAGCAGTAGCAGCAACAGCAGCAGCAACAACGACAACAACAACAACAACAAAAGCTACAGCACTTTCAGCAGTTGCAAAGTAAATTGTCAGTCAGTGGCATTTAAAACCAGTTCGCATCAATTTAAACGGACATATGCTTAACTTTACTTACGTTGATTTTTGCAACTTGGCCAGCAAAAGTTGCCGGTAGTTGCAGGTAGTTGAAAAGTTGCCTGCCCGCCAGGCTGTGCCCCCTCACTGTCATTGCCCCTGGCCGAAGAGCGTTTCTGCCCCCCAACCCGTACTTTTCAGCTGACTGAAGTGCTTTGCACATTGACAGCGTTAATTAACTTTTAATTTAATTTCGCGTAAATGAGTTTTTACTGTCAGCGCGCATTGCTTTATTTAAGCTGACAAAAAAGCAATTTGCAATGCAAGAATTTTTTTCCTCTCATTTCTTTTTTTTCGGTTGGATAGGAGAAGACGAGGGCGAGGCATTGGGGCCCGGGCGATAGTGGGAATGGGGGAGGTGGATGTATCGGAAGATGGGGGTAGTGAGTATGCTTTTAAGCGCGGTTTTCAAATGTGGCTGTGGCAGCGGCAGCAGCAGCGACGCTGTCAGCAGCCAGTGTCAATTTATGCCGCCAAAGTGAAAATCCAAACTGAAAGATTTATGTATGCGACATACAGACATACACACATACATATGTATATACCTCCACATGTACATATAAATATATTATTTATATATATTTTTCGTTGGCAAATGTGATTTATACCCAAATCTCCAGCAGCAGCAACAAGCGATGCCTGTGCGTGTGAAATATTTTGCAGCGTTTGAGTTTTTTTTTCCCAGTTTTTCTTTTTTAAATTCAATTTCCAACATCGACTGAGCCGACACAAGTGGAGAGCTAACGATACCGCCAACCAATGCCAACGATGTCGAATCCAATGCCAACGACATCCGTTGCATAAATAAACGCTTTAGACCACTGTGCAGACAGTGGGTTGCGGGGAGACCTGTGCAGTTACGGGGGGATTGTCGGTGGGGTAAGGGCAAAGAAGGGCCCGAAGTCGCATGCTATACAGAAGGTGTGTGTTTTATTAATTGCCAGCGCCAATGCCACAGCCGCCGCAGCAGCCGCCACGAAGAGAAATATGCTAGCAATGCACGCATGCGGTTCGCTCTTTTTCTACCCATCTCGGCCATCTCCTACTTTCCTCAAACTATCCATCACACTTCCTCTTCTGCCGTATATGTATGTAGCACTTCACTTGGCGAAACGGGTCTGATGACTGCCCGGTAGGGTATATCGTTAATGAAAACTGATTCTAGTGTCATTAACGTGAGAGCTTTTCAGACCAATGGCAACACGTTCAAGTGCAGCAAACGGCATTTTCATCACTCTGAGTCTGTTTCGCCGCCTCTATCCACTAACATACACTGCTTCCCCGACCATCTCTATCTTCTCCTCCCGCTGCTGCTGCTGTTGCTGCTGCTCTGGCATCTCCTCGATGGCATTGCTGCAAGGCATGACGAGTCATTTAAACTGATGCGACGCCGGCTGAGTGAACAACTGATTGCGTCCTGCTTCTCACTCATTGTCTCTGGCCTTGTCTTCATCCTCGTACGCGTCCGCGTCCTCGTCCTGATTCTCGTTCTCACTCTCGTTACAGCACCCGCTGACGACTTAATGACAGCCATACAAAATACGACATCGGTGCGAAAATTGCAAGGCAACGCTGTTTTCGATGATTACCTTTTAATGCATATATAAATTCTGTACAAGAATTCTAAGAGACGACCTTCAGATACCGTGGACAAAGAAGACTTACAATTACAAAAAGCAATTACTTTTAATTAAAATTTAGTTCAAAGCATATTTAATATTACTACCAATAAGTAGATAAAATAGATTGCCAAACTATTTTCAACTTTTTTAATGCTCTATTAATACTCAAATTGGGTGTTGGCTCAACCTTTCGTTCGTCAATGTTCAGTGGCTCGTTTTATTGAAGCTTATGTCAAAAAACTATAACTTTTTAATTATGGATTTTTTTACGTATTTTACGCATTGTATAATAAATTCGAATACTTTTCTTTTTTTAGTTTTAAAACTCAAGAATTTAAAAACTTCAAAAATCTGTATCAAACGAATGAAAAGTGTGCTGACTAAGCACATGATTATAATAAGTATTTTATTAAACTTTAATAACTTAAGTTGTTAATTTAAAAATGAATGTATAATCTTAGCCAAATTATTCTTTATTATTATTCTGTTCAGTCTAATAATAATTTCAAAAAATTTACCTAAATTGTGTAAATTCCCACAATCAAATTTTACGAAATGTATTTATAGGGTATAATTATAACGAAATAATGCTACATAAATATGTATGCATATATGTATAGTACACACAAAAAAAAAAAAAAAAAAACAAGAAGATAAAACAAAGACAACTCAGGCCTCCAACAAGCTGCCAACAACATGGCCCGAAGGGGTATCGAGCTGTGGAGACCGGGATCTGGACAGAGCTCTGCCATGGTATGGCATGTGTAAATGACGCTTAAAATTGAAAAATTAAATGAGAAATTATTATGTGTGGCAGCAACGCGGAGAGGTAGAGGCAGAGTATGTAATGGCGCCCACTGGGACATACATGACTGTTCATGGGTGTATGTGTGTGTGTGTACGTGTATATGTGCATGTGTGAAGCGTCATTAAATTAATTTGTCAAATATGTATAAAATAATAAATTACCTTTTTGTCAGTTACTCGTTTATTAATTTGTACATGGCAGCAATTTTTTGGCATTACAAATGGATGCCGAACGGCAGCACAAAAAAAAAAACGAAAATAAAAAAAGGGAGCAAAGTTAAACTGGGGCAGGACAGGACAGGACAAAGCGGTATCCAAAAGTCAACTAGCATAAAAAATTATGATGTGTAAAAAGCCAACACATAAAAGCAAAAAGGAAAAAAAAAACATACTCATACAGCAAATGTACGAAAAACCTGTGGACCAGTAGTGGCAACAACTGGCGATAAATTGGCCAAGAGCGGGTTTTGCTCTACAGCAACAGCATGGGAAGGGTGTCGAATGATGAGGAGGGGCCGACAAATTGCCAACCTGCTCTGCTCATCGTGTATCGCTTAATAGAAGTGCCAACCGATGCACGTCACATGTTCTCTGGGCATTTTTATTGCACCAGGTTGAATGGTGGCCGAAAGTTGAATGATTTATGATTTATTCAATGCAACAACAAAATACGTGAATTGTGTGACTTTGTGTTTGTTAAATTATTTTTTAATGTGTCTATTAAAAAATACAACAGCTGCATCAACAACTGACAACAGGCAACAGGAACAACAATATCAACAACCCAATGATACAAGCAACCAAAATGAGAGCAACAAATTGTTGGCTTCTCCAATTGGATCAACTATCGTATCGTAGTTAGTTATAGGGGCCAGAGGCAACTACAGCTGGATCTAGGGCTTGTACTAGGATGGTTGAGCCTCAGGCTCAACACGGTGTCTGACTCCCGTCGGCTGCCGTGTTGGGGATTTGGCGCCGGCATTAACATGGAACCAATATAAATGGCATGCCAAATTGTAGTGGATGAACAAATTTGCCGCTTCATATGCGAGCGGGCAATAAAAACTTGTATGGCCAAAGCCAAATGCGATTTAGTGGGGCATTTGTTTTAAATTACCCTGGCGTGTAAGTGATGAACAAGTGAATACTGCAAATTGAACAGTCAGACTGGCCAAAAAAACCAAAAAAAAATAAAAAAAAAAAAACAACAAACCAAATAAGTGCTAAACTAGTTTACATTTTCTCTTTTTTTTTTTTGGAGGGGATGCGATCAGAGTCGAACAATGAACTCGCCCTCAATTTACGGCAAGTGGATAACCAATAAAGACCATTGTGGTTGATGGTATACCAACAAATGCATTATTCATATAAGGGAATATCAAGTAGATTTAGTTCAACGAGAAAAAAACCCCTTAATATGTTGAACAACTTAATAAAGTTGTTCTATTTCAACTTCTAAAATAAATAGACAAAAATTGATTTCCTATTAAGAAGCATTTTAGAGTTTTGGGTTTGGTGACGTTTTGTATGTTCCAGACTAAGTAATCTCAATTAAATCAGCACATTGTCCTGGAATATCTAGAATATAAAAAGTGAATCCCACGATGAAATCCTATTTCATGACTAGCTCATAAAGGTGGGCAAAAGACAGTTAGAGCTGTAGATTCTTTCAAAAATTAACAAGTTCTATTATCACACTTTGATAAAGACTCCCTTAACCTTTTATGCAATAATTATAAAGACAATCAACCCGTTTTTTAAATTCTTGCTCTGCGATGCAAGTCTTGCTTTCATTATAATGTATTTATTTATTTAATGTTTGTGTATGAAATTAATAATATGTTTTTAAACTATATGAGAACATTAAAATATATGTGACAGAATGCCTTTGTTTAATTAGTAAAACAATTTTTAGCGAAATAAAAATGTTATTTATTCGTCTAGACAATTTTACTGTAAAGCTTGATAATTTAAGACGGAAATCATGTGATAAAATCATTAAAAATTCCTTGAAATTCTACTAGTATATCCTCTTGATAATCTATTGAAAGTCAATAAACGGGCTTAACAGAACTTATTTACACAAAGATTGTAATTGTAATCGATAAGAGAAATTATAGGCCTCTGACTAAAATTTTTACATTTTCACTATATGTTTGGAACTCAATTTCTTAACTAATTCTTATTTATATAACAACTGATTTCAATATTATCAACAAGAACTATATATGTAGCATTTGTAAACACTTTCTGAGTGCCTTCAATCAATCATTTGTTTCGACTGCTCTAAGCCTTTCACTTGGAAATTAACTCAACTTGGCACTCTCCTAACGTTTACACACGAAGTGTGGCACATCAAACCATTTTGGTTATTAAGTAATCAAATAATGATCCCATTCCTCCCTCCTGTCCCTGTCTCTGTTACTCTCTCCCTTACACTCACACATATCATTTATGTGTCGATGTCAATACTTTGCCGGCAGCGAGCTGTCATCGTCCAAATCCCAAGTAAACAAATGTTCAAAAGAATACAACGCTAAAATGTTTACCCAAACCAAAAAAAAGAAACAAAAACTGGTCATGGTAATGACCAACTAAGAAAATCCGTTTACCCAAGTACTTAACCCCCGCCAGCAATCGGATGTAGACTATGAGATATGCCATCCATTTAGCTATCAGGCAAAATATTAATTTTAAAAAATGTTCAAATGAAATGGATTAGTTTTTTGGGGCCATTAAGGAAAATTTTGTTATAACAAGACAACTAAATTAAAAGCGAACCCAATTATACATGATAACCCAAAAAGAGGCAGCAGTAGAATAAGAGCAACAAATGTTGGATATCTAAACCAACGGGCAAATGCAGACATTAAGAGGCGAAAAACCCCAACTAAATCCTATAATTAAGCATTTATGCATGTCCTGGTTGTCCTTCTGCGTGCTTGTGATGTATTAATTTAGAGGAAAAACCACCGGCAACAGCCATGCTTGTACACCTACAACAACACTAAAGGCAACAGCAACCACATTGTCGACAATGAGAACCAGCAACCAGAAACCGGCAACTGGCATTGGTCACAATTACAGCACCCGCCCAGGATATGGGCTAGAGTTTGGGTACAATCAGGGTAAGTAGGGGGAGTTGGGGGCAGCAACAGCAAAACTATTTCACAGCTAAAAATGCTGTTATGCGTTTATATTAACACGGATATGCTCACTCACACTTACAGACACACACACACACACACACAACCAACCCTCCACACACATACATACATTAACAAGCACGTAGGATGCAAAATAACTAGTACCATTGGAGCAGAAAAAGAATCAGTGATACGAATCATATGCGGCAGCCCCAAAAAAACAGAGACTAAGCCCTCCCCTACATACACCACTACACACACATACACACACACACACATCCTAACATACAGGTAACCAAGCACAAAAAATATACGAGCGTTTCTACTGAAGTCACAGAATAGTTTTTCTTCATTGCATATATCAAATGTTATACTCAGTTAATTTTTTTCTGAAGACGATTTGAAGTGTCCGAACAGTTCCTAGAAAAGTTGTTTACCTCCCAATCAAAAATATCGTACAATTATGTGAAGGAAATGGGTAGTACCTTAGGCTATCTAGGAATGAAATAAGCATTTTAAAAATGTTATGCAAAGTAAGCAAAGAATACAAACAATTTTAATAAAAAACAATCATTAATCTCATCAAATTCGTAGATAGAAACGAAGTGTCTTACACAGATCTAACTTTCTAGATTAGACTCAATATGACCATGTAAAACAAATTCTGTTATTGGATCATTTCCCTCTGTATAATTAAGGGGGCAAACACTTTGTAGATAATATATGGATCTTCCCTCGGCTCATATGTACATGTCACACGCTAAATAGTTTGCCAGTATGTATTAAAGGCAACGTGATGCGGTGGACTAGGAGGAATACAGCATAGACAACGCATCCTTTGTACTTACCTGCATGGGACGTTGGTAAAAGTTAGTTACGAGTGCGAACAATGATATTACGTAAAATATTTTGAAACTAGTGCGTTCTGTTCTGCTGCTGCTTCTGTTACCGAAGCCAGTTCTGCTACCCACCATATCCAGGCTCTTTTCTATTATTGTTGTCCTTACGTGTGTGTGTGTGAGAGAGGGTGAGAGTGGGGGGCTTGGTAAGGGACTTTTGCGGCCATGTGGCATGTGACAGCAAAGCACTGGTGACTCCGACTCCACCTTTGCCGTAATTGTGTGGCACATGATCCCGTAGTTCGTTGTTCGTTGGTTGGTATAGCACCCTTTTTACAGTAGGTCCCATAGAAAAGCTCAGCTAAACGATAGCAATAGTGTGAGTGGGGTGGGTTGTAGTGGGCGTTTTGGGAGGGCAAGCAGTGTAATAACCACAATTTCAGATTGAGATGGAGCTTGGAGAAAGAGGTGCTCAAGCATTTCACAGGTACCCTAACCCCAGCCTAAACGTAAGCTCATTACGTTTTGGCTTTGTTTTTGGACTAATTAAATTTGAATGACTATTTTCACTTAAAAACTTTTTGCCCGACTCGGTGTCAGTGTCGGTGTTGGTGTCGTTGTTGGTGTCGGTGATGGTGTCGGTATCGTTGCGACTGCTGTTGCTGGCATTGGCGCGAAGTTTTGTCTAAATGTCGACTCGTGGACGGCCAGATAGGTTTTTGCTGGGGTTGTTGGGGTATTTGCTTGCTTTTGCGTAGCTCTTGAATGAGACATAAACAATGTGGCTGCCACCCTCAAACCAGACCCAGGCTCAGACCCGCAAGCAGATACAGAAACAGACTCACAACCCCAAAAAAACCCTAGCTAAACCCAAACCCACGTTGTTAGCCCCCTTATGCCCCTCGTATTCTATGGCCACCAGCAATACAAAATGCCAAAGTGTCGCACGGGTGTCACACAAAATATTAGAAATGATACTTAACCACAGAATTGCAGAGCTTTTCTCTTCTGTTGACTGTTCAACTTGGTTTGTAAGCCGGGTATGGGAGTTAATTGTTTGACAGGGGCAAAAACCATTTGCTCCCTTTCTTCTTCATTTTATTTTTTTGTTTTTCAATTCCTTGCTTGGGAATTTGAAATGGCAAAAGAGAAGTAAATGGCAAACCGGAAACGTGCCGCACACCGGATATAAGCAACGTTGACTGCAGCAGCAGCAGCAGCAGCAGGAACAATAACAGCAGCATCAAACGGCAGAACAATGCTCAAAAGTCCTTTCAATTAAAAGGGGGAATAAATCCATTTCTGGCGAATCCACTTAATGATTTAGTTATAGATTGATGCAAATTAGATGAATTGACAAATCTTTATTGTGTTTCAACTTAATGCAAATTAAATCGACCACCCATTCTTCTGGCATTCACATTCGCTTTTTGCCTTTTCATTTGCTATTTAAATGGCCTCCGGCATAATAGATATTAATGGATTTTATGCCATCCAGCAAATATTAAACCAATAATTTTCAATACAAATATATATAAACGTATATCCACAAACAATACACGAGAAAAAACAAAACAAAACAATCAACTGTCATGCCCTGAAATAAAAAACAAAAAAAAGGAGAACTAGTCACATTTAAATGGGTTAGAATATTTCAATAAAGACTGAAATAGTAATGTTGTCAAATGTTGCAAATTGAAATCATATTCTTATTTATATATTTAAATTCTTCTTCTTGGTAGTTCTATATTTATAACTTTTCCTTTATCAACTCTGCTGTACATTTCCTGTTCTCTAATGAAACTTTAAGGAGTTTGTACGAAAGAATATAAAAGAATTATTAATGAACATGTCCAATGCATGGGGGAAAAAGGAACTGTCAAGAAAAGTTCTTAAGGATTCCTTAGGGAATTTCCAACTAAATTTCGTCAGAAATTCATTAGCAGAATATAAGAGAAAATAGTAAAACTAAATCGCTATCAGCGGGGTTCAATCTTGACTTTTTGTTTTATAAGGACAATTTCTAGCTCCTGTTTGCAGTTTAAAAGTTCGAAAACGTTGGCTGAATTCGACTCTGACATTGTCGAAGTCAAGGAAACACATTTGCTTGCTGTTTTTGTTCAGTGTGAAAGTGGTTGAGCAAAAAAACCAAAAAAAAAAAAATACAATAAAATTAATAATAATAAGGAAGAAAAAATTGTAAATCGACAAACACCACATAAATAAATGAAAACCTATAAGCGATCCGTTTCACATACCGGGATGTAGTTGTTGTTGTTGTTGCTGCTGCTGCTGCGGTTGCTGTTGTTGTTGCTATTGCTGTATGCCAGCAATAGGCTTGAAAATCAATAACAAACATTGTTCATGTTCTGTCCGACCAAATAGTAACAACAACTACAAAAGATAACTTGGTTGCGGTATACAAAAATTTAATTGTGTTGAAATGAAATGAAATTGTGTGCAGTTGTTGTTGGTGTTGCTGTTGTTGTTATTGTTATTATTGCTGCTGTTGTTGCTGGTCAAGTTGCAGCCTCAGCGACCACAGAAAATCGCTCAAATCAATTAAGCGCAAAATTTCATAAATGCGCAAAATTTTAAAGTAAATACGGGTTTAATGAATTTACACACACATGAGCGAAACTGTACACTGCCTGTCTTCAAATATGTATATGCATGTATGTATGTATGTAGGTCGCTACTTATATATACCTATACATACATATGTACATATGTATATGCACAGTGGCGGATCTATAAACAAAATTTAAAAGAATAAATCATTAGATACACTAATTTTAAACCTACAGATCCGTCACTGTATCATTTCGAATTGGTTATTTTATCAAAATATTTGTTATATTAATGAAAGTGCTTACCCTCTTCCAGTATCCAGAGACAAATTGCCGCCATAGCAAGGCGATGGTTTAATTTAAATGATTTAATTTAATGCTCAAGGTAGCTTTAAAATAATTTGCATCAATAAAATACCTACACATGCACACATAATAATCTCAAATATTTATACTCTTCGTCTTAGTTACTTTGGAATTAAATGAAAGAGATTTTTGTAAACATATTTCGCATAGTTTAGTTTTGTCATAAACCATTTTTATTTGAAAATATGAAATCAGAATGACTTAACCTTCAGTCAAAATGAATTTAAAATTTACTTTTCACTTAAGAAATATTTGAACAAACATATTTTACTGTATGTGTGTATTTGATCTATTGATCAATTAGATTCTCGGCAAAGGTAAACTGGCATTTGTTACAAATTGTAATTGTTTATCAAGATACCATTTTATATATAATTTATAATCCCCATTTGGTAGAGGCAGATGTAACAATTCAGGCCGCAAGTAAAAACCATTTACAAGTTCCACTCCCTGTTGAATATAACTGAAATGACAAATCAAATTTCCCAACATTCAAATTAGTTACAGAAAACGGACAAGTATGATTAAAATTTGTGAAATCCAAAAACAAATTTCCAATAAGTACTGCAGTTGGCTTTTTTTCTTCGATTGAATAGAAATGTCTTTTACCCACTGGCCCTTTTTAGTACTTGATAATGGGCAGTTATTTCATTGGCCGGCTAAAGAAAATTCCCATTGAAATATGCACCGACAAGTATTTATTGCAACTCATGATTGATTATAGCTCAGACACCGAAAATCAGTTAATTTAAATTCAACAGCATTCTGCTTACAATACTGGCACAAAAACTCACATTAAAAATCACAAAACTTGCCAATAGACCAAAAATAAAACGCATTTGATGCATTTTACCAGAAATATTGAAATGTATTTGTTGCTTTGAAAACAATTTTTATACGATTCCGAACACGCTTCAGTTGATTCTATAATTTGGAGGCACTCTAATGTGACAGTGTATCGAAACAAACGTTTGGCTAAAAAATAATTCAATAATTGTACATACATAGCACATATCAATCGAAAAAGTGACTCTCAGACTGTTTATTTTGGCCACTTTGATAGATAACTTTAAAATTGTTGCAAGTATTAACAACAAAAAAAAAAAAACAATATCCTAATGCCCGGTAAAGGTCATATTCATATATTTGAAAACGACTTCATTCAATGGTACACTGAAAATTTTTAACTTATCTTGTGCCAAAAATTATAGTCACGTCCCAAGTAAGAATAATTTCTAGACAACCCATAATTTGTTAGAAGAAAATGTTATATTAAAACAAGTATCTAGTAATTTGTGTAATTCAGAGTAATTACTTTGGATTCAGAGTTTACATTTTAGAAATCTTTTATTTTATACTCTTGCGAAAGTTGTCATATAAATACATAAACGCTGAATGGCATGCTATATGCGCCTTATTATCCCAGCCTAAGTTTGTGGGCTGTTCTTCCGCGAACTTTAGGAGTAGAGTAAAAATAACTTGCAAGGGTATACAAACTTCGGCGCGGCCGAAGTAAGTCCCGGCCTTTTTTCTCTTCCCTTAACTATGGATTTTGGTATTGACACATTTGTCGGATGTCTGATACCAGCATCATCATCCGCAATGCTCTCTGGCCACATCCAACTCGTTACCAAAAAGCTAAACCGGCCAAAATCAAATAAAAAGCTATGGTAATTGGCTGCCTGTTGTTAAATTTTACAATCGTTCTATTCTGTTACCCGAGGGGTTGGGGTTGCAATTTGGTTTTAGTTCGGTGACTAAGGCAAGTTTGCTTTTTTGACAAGCCAACGTAATTCGTGTTCGTTTGTTTATATATACGAGGTTATATATGGTAATGTATGGCTACGTATACATATATGTAGGTATGTATGTATGTTTGTATGTATTCATGGATACTATAATGCGGCACGTAAATGCGCATTAACTGGCTGGGGACAACAGACAAGAGACAGCAATATCAATATCCGTGGGCCTGATTAAAATGAAATATGAACATTAACCGCATTTGTTGAATTATACAACAAAACCGCATATACTGCGTGCAAATACTCACACAACTCGAAACGGCGTTGGGAGTAATATAGTGGGTATAGTGTGGATGGTGTAAATGGTGGGTGGTGCTCGTGGTAGTTGTTAGTGGGTGAACAGTGCCACCCATTGGGTGTTGCACAGTGGGTGTCGCTATTATTCAGATAATAGACAAACACACAAAACTGTGGACACGAGCATTTAATAATGAAATTGAATTTACAATTATTTTTACACACAAACAAACCACCCACCCTCAGTACACACACACATGCACCACACAAACACACATGTACACAAGATAAATACATATTTGATTTGTATTAATACCGAACCATCAAAGGAAGTGTTGATGCACAGCAATGGTTTAGGTGATTGTTGTATGTATGTACGCCAGAGTTCAACTTTAATTAAAATCCTTTTGTTTGCTCTTATGTGGTGACCAATTACATAATAATTAATGCTTTATTAATACCCCACCAACCCATTCCATCACACACTTCTCTACTCTTTGGACAACAAAACAATGCAATCAACTTGTCTGCCCCTGTCAGGCGTGCCAAGGCAAAAACAAAAAAATCAACTCAGAAAAATGAAGTAATCCAATGCTCAATTAACACAGACAGTAAAATCTTAAGTAATTGCAATAAAACAGACTACCCTGGAGTACATATTTTACAAAGTTCGCCCACAAAGAGAAAGAGAGAGGGGGAGAGGGAGAGGGAGAGAAGGGCAAGCGGAAGTGGAAGGCAAAAAAAAAAAATAAAATAATGCTATAAAATCAACGCGACGACAGCGACAGCGACGAAGACGTTGGGTCGACGATGAGGTAAGTCAGGCAGGCAATCCGCCAAACAGTCAAAGCCACCCTTGCCACCCCCACCCCCACCCCATTTTGGCCACCACCCAAAATGAAGAGCTTTCACATGTCTGCCACATAAAAATGGAACGCTGTTAAACGCACCGCTGGGAATGGGTTTCTTGTACTTGCCTTGGCGTTGCGTTACGTTGGCCAAGCCGTGCCAAGGATGATGTTTTGGTGTCAGTGTCTAAAAGCGTCAGCTAGAGCATCAAAAATTGCTTATGTTTTCATAAAATGAAGCGCAAACAATTTTTCCACTGAAAAGCATAATAAAAACAAAAAAAATACAACAACAGCAACATGAGGGACGAAACGCCAACGTCGAGAAAAAAAAAGAAGTTGGAAATCTTTCTCTTGAACGCTGAGAGGCTGTAATCTGATTTTATTATAATTTTGATTTTGCTTTCTTTTCATAAATTTTATAACAAACTCACGAGGTGTATGCTAAAAACAAAACCAAGAGAAGCAGCAGCAACAACAACATCAACCAAACAGGGGAAAAACTGAATGAAAGTAAGAAACAAAAATAATAAGAATTGAGCTGAAATAAAAACAAAGCATGCGCGTGCTCCCAACAACCACGAGCAATAATAATAATAATAGCAACAACAACAACAACATCAACAGTAACAAACAATGCGGTTGCCGACTGAGGTTAACTAAGGAAAAAGGGCACAAACCGTGCCGAGCAGGAGTCAAGAGAGTAGGGAAGAGCAAGGCAAGGGAAGACAGTGGAGTGCAGGACTGAGGTAACTGCTTACATTTTTGGCGTCTGCCAAGCAGGCGTAAAATAATAAACGCGAAATAAAGTGGAAGCCCACAAACAGGAAACACACACACACATACACACACTGAGACTCACACACACATAAGCATATGAGGTTTTTGTCTCACAAAGCCAGGGCTACACGTGTAGGCCAAGATGGCGCTCAGCTGCTGAGTCTTGTTCTCATCTACATTCTCATTCTCCATCTTTTCTTGCACAGTTATATACTTGCCACATATCCTTAGCTTGTGCTGTCCTTGCTGCTCCTGCCTGCCATGCGATGTGATGTCCTGGGCTGTGCTCGCCGAAGCGTTTACACTGATTTTCGCTTTCAGTCAATTTTAAAGACAACTTCAAGCCGCATAACCAACCAGCAGAAGCAGCGTCAGCCCATTTTCATTTTGCTACATTTTTAATGAGATTAAAATAGGCTCACACAACAACAACAATACACACACACACACACATAAGTTTAGATGAAGCTCATGTAGGTGTATTGTTCTTTATGGCAATTTGGGGACTTGTATAAGATTTTTTTTAAAGAGTTCAAAGTTGTTGTTACTCGATTTTGCCTAAAAGGTTTTTCAGAGTATGTGAGTGTGAGTATGCGTGTGCGTGTATGGGTGTGGGTGTGTGTTTTGTTTTGGTCATGCGGCTTAAATTAAGGGACCTGCAAGCATCCTGCATCCTCCCGGCCACTCATTAATCTACAACGCATTAATTTCTCTGCCGCAAAATCCAATCTAAATTACATAAATCAACAAGCCGTAACAAATCCTGCTGATGGTGGCGGTTGTCGCGGGTCTAATTCGAGTGTTGTTGCGCCACCCTTTCTGTAATTGGGTCACTTGTATGGGAAAAGCAGCGAACTGTTGCATGCCAAGTGGAGGTAGTATGTATGGATGTTCGTATGCACATATTAAGGATACCATGTAGTGAGAGAGAGTAAAAGAGGGGGGCGAAGGGTTTCGACATGTAGGCTGGTAGGCTGGCAACTGCGATGCAATCTAACAGCTACTTTGTCAAACGGCAGCTGCCTGCAATAGCTATGCATCGGCAACGGCATCGGCAACGGCAACGGCAACGGCAATGAACAACAACGAAGAGGATTCCAACTGCATTTCGATTTAGCGCGTCGATTGCACCTAAGCCCGGATGGGAGGTCTCGCCCCCCACCAAACCCAGATTGTAGCGTTCTAATTAATTAATTGAAATTCATGAATTACACATGGTGGTTGGCATTTGAAGAATGACAGACATTCGAGCAATCCACTCAAAGTCCTAAACCAGTCCCATAGAGCATTTAATTCAAACTGCCGCCCGCCAACGATGTTGCATATTAATTTGCAATCAAAGCTCAATGGGTTAACACCCACATTTCTTCTCGACTATCTCACCAACTATCTTTCTTTCTTTCACTCTCTCTCACTAAACGTTTAAAACTGAAAAAAAAAACAAATGACAGTGTGTGGGGGTGGGGGACAAGGAGAATCAAACGAAAAACCGCAGCGAAAGTAGCTTAGGCATTGGACCGTATTTTAATTTATTAATGGAAATTCATAAAACAGTGTCTATTTGTAACCAGCTACCAATCAGCCAGCTGAACCGTCATAGTTACAAATCCAAATGCGAGTCATTTGAACCACTGCTTAACCCCGAAACATTCCTCCAAAATACAAGCACCGACCGACCTCGAACGTCATCTGTGGCTTATCTACGCGTCGCGTAATTTTGATTATTAAGTGGCACTTAATTTAGTAGGCGTGTACCTTAGCCTTTTCCCAAATCGACACAATATTGAAATTGACAATCTGTATACCACACACTCACACACACACACACACACACACACAAACGCACACACATTAACGAGCTGACATCGAAATCGAAATGCAATCGAACAGGTATCTGGTTTTTTCACTTAGACACCATCAACACCAAGTAACAGCACGAGCACTCAGGGGCAAAATCGGGTCAGGTTCCCGTGTTGGCCATTAGGGAAACGCCGGTAGCCGCATATAGGCATATATATTGGACACTATTGATTAAGAAATTCATGATAAATTTCCTCGAGATAAGGCAAAAATGAAAGGTTTTTATTTTTAACGGTCCCAAGTTGCCGGTTTGCCATAATTAAATACAAGAGTAAAGAAATTTTCATCAATATTGATATATGATCAATGTTAAACTAAAGCTTTTGACAATAAAGATAACTTTCCCAATAAACTTACATATGCATATAATTATAGAATGATATAAAGTATTTTTAATTCAACCATTTACCTTTAACTCATAGAAAACTAAGTTAGAATTGTCCCTTAAAACTTAAACTTTATGTTGTGCTTTAAATACTTTTATGAATAATTAAAAATAAACAATTCTAACTTTTTTTCTAACAAGAGTCTTGACAGTTTAAATCAAGTTTTTTGCGCCAATATTTTCCACTTGACTGTTGGTACTTGAAATTGCCGTTTCTGTATAATACAATCAACTTTGTGACAACATGATTGTGCCCAATTTCGCAAAAAGGGTTGTGCCCGCCTCGCTTATATAAGCCAACTAGCTATGTACATAGTACCTCTAGCCATGGTTGAAGAGGCGACGGCAGTCATGCAGGCAGGCAGGCGGGCAGATAGGCTAAATTTTTGGTTCCTCTTCCTGGCAAGTGCCCCAAATGTTGGCCTAGTCAGTGGAAAATGTTTTCAAAACATTACGGCAACTCATATTATACGCTAAAAGGAATAAGCAATACAATTTTCGAACTAGACAGTCGTTCTCTTAGTGTTCGAAAAACAGGTTCTCTTTAGCTTGAATATCGTAAAATTTCAAGAGAGACAGTGAGAAACATATTTAAGAGAGCATTCGAAGAGAAGCAATTTCGAAAAAGCGATGGCAAACAAGAAGAGATTCGGTTATTTTCGTCCTTATATGCGAAAGTCACGAACATCAGGCACAGGACTAAGGAGCATAGAGCAGAAGAGTGGCTTTAAATTGGTGTATGTAAGGGTGTGTGTGTCGGCATGTGCGAAAAGCAAGGATGTAGGCCAATGGGTAGACGACGACGACAACTACTAGTACACGAGCAACAACAAAGCAGCAGTGACAGTAAGCAGAGGCAGAGACGGTGGCAGAGGCAGCGGCAGAGGCAGCTAGAACGCGCGGCATAGTATGCCACACAAATGTTGAATAGTTGCGGAAGGTTATGAATTTCCGTGAGAAATTACTACAAGTAATATGTGAGTGGTATATGGGCACACGAGAATACATACATACATACCTATATATGTAAAATGTTTCAGTATCTGTACACTCGCTAAATGTGTATACGTTAGTGTGTGTGTGACTATTCTTGGTCCTTCTCCTGCCTTGGCATTGTTGTTGTTGTTATATTCCACTCGGTTCGCTCGTGTGTGGCCAAGTGAGGCGTTATATGCCTCATTCTCGTTTTCAGAGTTGTCGCTGCTGCTGCTGTGTGTGTGTGTTCATGTGTGCATGCTGATAACAATGTTGCACTTGCTAATGCATTAATTTTAATGTAACGCATTCGGCTCAGATACACATAGTTTTGACTGTGCCAATGTTAACCAAGTTACTACCGTTGTCAGCTTACAGCTCACTTAATTATATGAATGCCGGCCAAACTAGTCACAAAGGTCACAAGTCACCGACTGACAAGACTTTGGGGTTATCCATCTTGCTTCCGATGTGCCTTGGCCTTTCTACTTTTATACTAACATCCTTTCGCTTATCCTTTTTTTTTTCCTTGTCGAGATAATGCTTATGCACAAAACTCTGGCAAAGTGTCGTGCTCATCATTATCGCTTTTGTTTTAAACTGCTGCTGATGTTGCTGATGCTGCTGCTGCTGTTGTTGCTATTGCCAGTGGCCCCAAAGCAACGAAAGAATCCTTTGCTCCTTTGGTTTTGTCCTGACACTTTTGTGACATTGTGCAAATGAATAATTGTGCTTTTCTTTGCTGCCAGCAACATCCCCATTCTTAGTCTATGCCACCGACCAAGACCAGGCCAGTCCGACCACAACAACTGCACATCCGTTCCACATCGCTCGCTCAATGTCTCATCGTCGTCATCATCATCATCATCATCATCACCATCATCATCATCATCACCATCATCATCATCATAGTCTCCACACTCATTGTCGCCTTCGTTATCCTCCTGGTTGTCATCAGCCTCGTTGCTCATTCGCGCTGGGCCGTTGTCTTCTTCATCATCATCATCATCCGGTGGGGTCTGTGCCTGCCATGGCCGTCTAACCGCAACAAAACAAGCAGCTAAACAGTCGCTTAGCCAGCCTGACTAAACTGACCCCTTTTCAATGCACATCCATTTGATATGGCCATCTCGCCATTTCTGCTTCTATTTCCTTTCCCTTTACCATCTGCCCATCCCTGTTGCCGTCTTCGTCTACGTCAGCGTCAGAGTCGCCGCTGTTTGCCATTCATTTTGTTTCTGTTTGCGCTTTGATTGACGGAGCAGCGCCAAGAGCCTGAGTGCCGTGCTGATGTTGGAGCTGTGTAGGGTTTGAGTTCGAGGGTCCGGGGATGCGGCTGGACTGAGCAAAACTGGGTTGGGCTGGGCTGGTCTCGCTGCATGTCCTTGCGCTTGTCCTTTTTGCAAAACCAATGCCATTGCGCTTTTCCAGCGTTATTAATGATTTTTCCAAAGTTTTCGCTACATTTTATGCTCCATCTTCTACTTGCTTCGTATACACGAAGAGTGAAGAGGGATCCGGATGCTATTGCTATTGTTTTTGTTGCTGTTATTGCCGTATTGTTGATTGTTCTTTTATCTCGTCGCCGTCAATTCGTAGCGTTATATTGCTGTGTTCCATTTGACTTTGGGTTTTGAATTTCCGCCCTATCCCATGGGGGTTGGGGCAATGGCTACAGTTTCTACAGCTTCTGTTTCAGCTTCTGTTTTTGGTGTTTGGCCAACGTATTACGCTTATTTGCCCAGTTTTGGTTTCACTTCCTTTCTCCCTCTTCCTTTCTCTGTCTTGCTCGCTGGCGCTCGTCTGGTATTGTTTACTGTCTCCTCTTGCTTTTTGCATCTCAGTTATTTTTCCTGCTTACTCGCCATTTCCGTCTAGATAAATACTTGTCAATCAGTTATTAATTGCTTTTCAAATTTATTGAATTTGCGGTTTCTTGCAATCTTGAATCTCATTCAGTTCAGCTTTTCCTCTCCATGTGCCCATCCTTTCATTGATTGGCAGGCAAATGTTTGCTAGAGTTTTTTGTCTTGACCATGTTTGAGAATGATTTTCGTTCTTTTTTTGTTGTTGTCTATCGCCCCACCCCTTATCCGCTTGTATTGCAACTCAAGCTTCATTAAGCTTAACGATTTGTGCATGTCTGCTGCAAAAATTTGTAAATTTTCATTTCGACCCCGAAATCAGTCAAGTCAACTCGATCCGAAAGTCTTTGAAAGTAAAACATAAATGATTTATCATTGCATTTTTTACTACGGAGCGAATGGGAAGCCTTGCTCTCATATTCATACAATTGTTTATATACGTAGATATATTTTAAACTTATTTATAATATAAATAATAAGAAAAAGTTTTACTTTTTTTTATACCCTTGCAGAGGGTATTATAAAATTGGTCAGATGTTTGTAACGCACAGAAGGAGACGTTTCCAACCCCATAAAGTACATATATATGTAGGATCGCGGTACGGTAGAGGTGATTTCGAGTGAGAACGGGTATCGATGTAATATCGATTAAAAACGATATACGATAGTGAGGAGTGGTCAGTCGGTCCGAAGAGAGTCAGTCGAATAGAGCAAGCCGGTAAAGTTGCGTCTCGAAGTGTGAGCAGTGAAATCAAAAAATAAAGAGAAACATTGTGAAGTAAATTATAATTTTACTACTAAGCTAATAAACTAATATATACAATAAAGCTGATGAAAATAAAACCCGGTGTATGCAAATTAAATCTGTTCGACTTGGTGAAGGTTGAATCTCCACAGCTTGCGAGGCTCGTCCGGGATAAAGCTAAATTCCACATATATATTCTTGATCAGCATGAGAAGCTGAGTTGATATAGCAATGTCCGTCTGTCCGTTTTTTTTCGGAATTTTTATTACCCGGGAAAAATAAAGTATGAAAACCATCAGGATCGGACCACTATATCATATAGCTCACGAAGATCTAGAAGAAACATTTTCATAAAAATCGGAGTATGCTATGAAATTTACATATGTGATATAAGTAAAATAATTGTAAAATAGAGAGTAAAATTGTTTTGTTTGTATATTGATGAATTGAGTTGCAAAAAACAAATTTTGAACATGTAAAATTATTATTACCAAGGACTGCAAGGGTATATAAACTTCGGCATAGCCGATGTTAGCTTCTTTGATATTTTATAAGTAAGATAGTTTTTAATACTTACAGTTCTAGGATATTTAAACGATAGAAATTAAAAACATTTCGTCTAACAATAAGTTGAAGGTCATAGTTGTTGGTGCTTTTCGAATATAGTTAGGATGATAGTTCACAACTGTATCCTATACTACTACTACTATATAATAATAACACTCATAATAATAACATATTATACTCCATTATTTTTGGTTTTCAACTTTTCCCAAACAACTGTTACGTTTGAGGAAACAAAAAAATCAATTCCGGTTGTTTTATTTTTTTCTCCAAAATAAAAGTCATGGCTAAGTCATTTTCGATTTTCATCAATTACTTGTGAGTTCATCCCTGCAGTCTTCAATTTTAAAAACCATACTCCATGTGTCATATTGACCATATATTTAAAAGTTATTCATTATTTAGCAATTATTTTAACAACTTTCTTAATGGGTATATAAAAACCTATTTTTTGGTTTAGTTTTTTTATTTATTTTGCCAAGTATTTAATTTTTTTAAATATTTGAAAATACCCGTATAACCAAATTGATGGTTGCCCAATGATTTGTTGTAATTCAATATCTTAACGAGCAAGCTTTTAGCTCAATTGGCCTGAGCATGTAAGAGATAAAACTGAATTACCACCGACATTCACCACTTTCATTTAGCGTATAAATATGCATGGCAATTTGCCACTTTGTGTGCTTGCTTGCACTCCTTTCATTTCAAAGGCAAATTTCATTGGCATTGCAATTTTGATGGCGCTAGTTAATTGCATTTTCTTTGCCATGTGATAGATGAGACAAGGTAGTACAAGAGTACAAGACAAGACAAGATGTGGCAAGGAATATATGTATGTACAAGTATACATGGATGCATATGCATTCAGATGTGTCAGTTGCGACAGCAACAAAGCGACATTTAACCAAAGTGACGTGTGGATGGAGCATTAGATGTGGAACGAGCAAAATGGTAACCAACATACTGTGATATATCTGCGCGAAAGCAACAATAAGAGTGCCCCTGAAAGGTATGTAACCGCAGAGCAACATACACTCTCTCGCAAATGTATCTATACGATATGTATACACAAACAGCCCAACAGAGTATGGCAACAGCGAAATGCAATTAGCAAATAGATGTGGCCAGTAGATGCCAGCCAACGTAGAAATGCAACCAACCGCACTTCTATCCCCCATCACAGCGCATCTCTCTCTGTCTCTCTCTCGCTCTTTCGCTCTCTATCTGAATGTGTGTCTCTGTCTCGGAGTGGCTTGCCATTTCATTAAATGTACTCTGCAATGTTTATTAAAATGCACAAAATAGTTTTTTTTCCGACTTTTTTTTTATAAAACAATGACAGCTCGAACCGGCTTGAACCAAGAACAGAACAGAAATTCAGTTGCCCTCATATTTATGTGACAGATGCCGCAGCATTGGTATCAGGGAACAATTTGTTCCACATTTTATGCTGCTGATGCTGCTACTGCTGCTGCTGCATGTTCCACATATGAAAGCAATGGACTCTGCGCTTCAGCAACTTCCAATTGCAAATTGCCATAGTCATGGACAGAGCCACAGCTTTACCATAGACAAGCATATTGTCCATGGTTTGCCTTACATTTACTTGCCTTTTATGGGATCTAAAACGCCAGCAACATATGCAGATGGCCTCATTGTTTTAGTGGTTGTTGCTGTTGTAGTTGCTCTTGGTGTTGTTCGCGCATCTGGCAACATCTTGTTGAGCTGTCAAAATATGCTTGTTAACAACATTTGTTGCACCGCAACAACAAAAACAACATTAACTCAGCCAAAGAACAACAGCAACAGTAAAAGCAACAGCAAAAACAAATAGTCTTACTGCAGCGCCAGAGACGAAGTCGAAAAATACATGATGGAGATAGAAATGGAGTTGGAGTTGAAGAGACCGAGACGGTGACGGAGACAGAGATGCAGATGCAGATGCAGCAGCATATGCATTAGCCTAAACATGTTTACAAGGCATCAGCAACTTTTTAGCATGCAAGCTTTTAGAAGCTGCTTTCCATTTAATTTCTGACAGCAAATTTTTAGTTTAAAAGCGACAAAAATAATCATAAAAATTGCCGTTGTGCCTGGCATGTTGTTCAACTTTATCTCATGGTAAACTTTCCATAAATAGCCAAGCGACCACTTTGAATCCCTGTCCCGTCTCCCAATCCAAAAAACAAGGCAACACACCAAGAGAAAGAGATATGTGTGAGCAGCCGCCGCCTTGGGCGTGCGTTTGTCTAATAGATCAGCATCAGCACCAGGCAACAACAGCGGCAGCAGCAGCAGCAGCAGCAGCATCAACTCAAATGTGTTTCCAGGCCATTTATCATCTGCTCTCAACCCCTCTGGTCTGCAATTTCAGTGGTTGCAGTTGCCTTTGCAGTGGCATCGCCATGAAATTCGAGCGGCTTGCGCGCACAAGGTGTCTGCAATTTCAACGCCCAAGCCCCAGCCAGTCCAAGCTTCAGTCCCAGTCCCAGACCCAGTTGTAGTCCCACATACAGAGTCCGTCTCAGAGGCAGAGTATTACATACAGCTTTAGTTTTAGCATGGCCTGGCCTAACCGCTAATGTTGCCGACAGCCAACTGCTGCCTTCTGCCTGGTGGATGGTGGCTGGTGACTGGTAGCTGCTGGCCAGATTGGGGCGTTTGCTTCATTTGCACTGAAATTATTTTGCATAAATCATTTTAATGTTGCGTGATTTTTAGAAGGCCTTTTAGTGTCCCGTGAATGTCACTTAAAATCTGACACATTAAAAAGACACAAGACCAAAAGAGCGAGGGTTGAATATCATTTTCAGAGAGTGTTAAATAAGATATGAAAAGTTTATTTATTTTTAAACAATTGGAATATATTTGTGACTTCTTAAGATAAAAAATGTATTTTTTTTTTAATGTTCAAAGTGGAGTGCATAAAAAATGAATGCCATTTGGTAAATATTTCCGCGGTTCTTGGCTTCGAATGCTTTTGTTTTGTGTCTAAGGTAAAATATAAAAGAATATTTTGAGTACATAAAATTTGACATCCAATGCTCTTTAGTTCAACTATTTAAACAAAGGTTGTGCCGCTTTAGTCACTGGGAGAGAAAATGATAAACAATCTACCCTCGCTTGCAAAAATTTAACTTCAACAATTTATTTTCTCTTTTAGGTACTTTATTTTCTCTGGTTTTAATTTCAATTAAAGCTAAGCAAAATATTTAAAAGTCAAATTTCAATCCAAAATGCTGCAGCATCTGTTTGCCAAGACGCCAAGACGTTGACGAGTCATGACGACGGGGCATGCTTAATATATATAATTCGAGTATACATTATAATTGCAGACGATGCGGCATAAACATAAAGTTTAGGTTGTGCGTGTTTTTCACAAAAAAAAAAATGTGTATAAAATATACATATTTGTATATATACTTATGTTTGTATGAAAATTTAAGACCAGTTGAATACGAATGCGAGTACAAGTAGAAGTTTATGTAGATCAAAGCACCCTAATGCACATATACCACATAAGTATATGCGTGTGTGTTAGTGTATGTGTGTGTGTGTGTGTGTGTGTGCCACACACGAGGACACAAGGTACTTTGAAGTTGAATCACTTCAGCTTTGAGTTGGCATTCGCGGGAATCACATCTTTCAGTTCACAGCACAGATGATACTTTGTTGTCCATTTCATTGTTGATGGTTTTTGGTGCGTTTTTTGAAAGAAAAAATATAAAAAATTTCATTAGCATTATGCTACATTCGATTGTTATGGTTGTTTGCCAGACAGTTTTCAGCTGCCTCCTGGATTCAAGATGTGTCTTTCTGTGTCTGTCAGTTTGTCTATCTATCAGTCAGTCAGTCAGTGTAATGGATTTTTACAACTTACCCCATCAACTTTTGGCCTGCAGCGGGATCTTTGAAGGAAACGCATTATAACTGGCGGCATATGCTCCTTATACATCGCATATTGGCGCAATACAAAACGGCAGGCGCTAAAGTGCACACATTGGCCAAGATTCTTGTCGGGCGTCTGGCAGCTGCCGGGTGCTAGTGAGTACATTCTACTATGTACCTTATATATTTTCGATATATTTATACCAAAATATTTATATAGATTTGCCATTGGACTTGGCTATGAGCTTACGTGTGTGGCAATGGCATAAACTTGCCAACATCATGACGAACCAAAAGAAAATCAATCGAAATGTGAGCCGCATTTTGAATTTACAATAAGATAAACCGTTGCTACCGTACAATGCGGATAATGATGATGATGATGCTGCTGCTGCTGCTGCTGCTGATGACGATGTTGTATTAAAGTCGCATTAAAGTCTTATAAACTTTAACAGTCCAAAATTGAAAGACTGATTTCGAGTCTGAGTAGCAAACTGAAACTGAAACTGTTCTGTTCCGTTGTTGTGCCTGGCAGCAGATTGTTGGTGAAGTAAACAGCTTGGGCAACTTTTTGATAAGCGAACCAAAGGCAGACTCTAGCGCTTATCGACGCAATGGCATGCAAAACAAGAGGCCAAAAAAAAAAATAATACAAAAATATATATACATACATAATAATAATATGTAAACAAAAGCAAGCACTCACACACAGATACAGACAAAAATTCATAGCAGTTGTAAGCACATGTTTAAGGCGGTCCACACCAGTATAAACTTACATCGTTTAGATTACCCGTTTTTGTACTCTGCATCAAATAGGGTACATTTATCTGACCAAAGAAGTAAGGCGCAATAAAACATTTCCTATCAAGTAATTATATATATTTTCTTTATCGGCATTATCAGACACCATCTGAATATTAATTAATACCGATCGAGCAACTTTTAACGATAATTTATCTTTATCTCTAGACACTTTAAATTACATAATTAATGACTGTTGATCACAAAAAACCCTTTTGTCTCAGGACTATTACAAGGAAATAATTCAAATAATGTGAGGGAGATAAGATGCATTTCCTGTTCCGTTTTAAAAATCTATTAGATTCGGTTCAGGGTATATCCAAACTGGTGCAAGCTAATCCTACTAACTTGAGTAACATTAGAGAGAAGTGCAAGCGAAATACCGAAACACACACCAGAGTAACTCTAACATTACATACATACATATCTATGTACAAAATTTTGGCACTGGGCTAAGGGTCATTTGGGGTTTAAGCTGAATAGGTACAACCAATTGAACTATACAATACTCAAGCTCATCATTAATACAGATATTGCCCATTCGAGTTTGATTGATGGCAATCTGAGCGAAATCGATTGAGAGTTTGCTCTTGATTAGGTAGATATTCTTTACCCTTAAGTAATGTTTCATAAATGCCAATTTAAATCAAAATCAGAGTTAAATTCAATTTGAAATCGACACACACACACACGTTGAACACTATATATGTATATACATATGAGGCTCTTGTAGTTACCTGGCCACAAAAATTTTAATAAAAATGTAAATTTCTTTGCTTGATAGCCTTAAGGGTTTTCGGTTTTTTAGTTTGGCACATGCAAAAACCAATAAAAAAAAAAAAAGTACCACATCTTAAGAAGTTGGGCAGACAGAAGTATCAAAATGTTCTTCCTCGTCGCACGTAGCTCGCATTTTGGGTTTGATTATGGAGCAAGTTAAAGTGTTCTTGGCTAATGTCGAGCTGAATTTTTCGTTTATCGAGTGCTTCAAATATGTAGTAATTGCCAAATAAATGGAAAGTTGTTAACTGCTTAGATAAGCAGTCATAAGTATAGACCACATGGCAATGTTCCCATGTTATTTGTATTTTTTTTTTTTTGTTTCTTTTACTATTATTTCTACACTTTTCACTTGATTTAATTTCCTGCCCATTAAAACTTTCCATAGCCAAAACAGATATCCACATAGTTAAATATATAATGATTGATTTAATAGACAAACGAAACATTATCGAACACATTGCAAAAGACAGACAAAGTGTTGACAGAGCCATTTGATTGCTCATAAAAGCCAGCACATCATTAAAAACCCTTACCAAAAAAAATGTATATATTTTGACAGTCTGCTAACTACACACACACATCTATGAGCATTAACGATTTGGGGCGCTTTTCTTTTGCCCCTACTGACTGCTCCCCCGCATCCCGCATTCACATATGTAAACGTTTAAGTACGATATTTAGATATGTGTACAAAACATGCCGGAACCGAAGCATAAAACCCCCAAAATGCGCATAATAAAATGCCATCGTCATAGACTCCAAGACAAGTCCAAGTCCAAGAGTCAGCCTGTAGCCCTTTTACATAGATAGATAGATGGGTGATAAAATAACATGCCCAGGGCACACACAGTCACAGTCACAGACACAAAAACAAAAACAAAGAAAGCATCGACAAAAAAATATGAGAAACAAAGCATAAAATAAAACACTTGGAACTTTAGAGTTGACAATTTGAAGACACCAATAAAGTTTCCAACAATGCTCGTTTCGTTTCGTTTTCGCTTTTCGCTTTTGCCTCTTTTTCCAATAAAAATTCTTTGGAAATCATTTAGGGAAAAACGCATGCATGCACATCATGTGCATGTGCACGCCCACATTCACTCCCACGCCCCGTTTCGCCGTTTCCCCCTTTCCGCCTTTACCATCACCACCAACGAGATAAAACGCGTGTCAGACACGACAATGCCATGGATCATGTGTCAAATTGTGACTTTCAGTTCATGGTTCTAGTAGTTACCTGCAGCTTCTCGATGTCAAACCCCAACACTTTCTTGAGAGCTCCGCTCAGTTAGGATGGCTCCAGCTGAAGCTAAAGGCGACAGCTAGCAAAATGCGACACACGCAAATGCACTTTTTGATTGCCTTCGGCAAAATAAGAAGAAGTAGAAGCTTTTTCTTCAACCTCTCTATACATGCTTTCATTCTTCTTATGAATTCTTGAATAGCATGGACATGGACTCAGTTGCAGATGCAGTTGCCAGTTGCCAGTTGCCAGTTTGCCAGTTACCAGGACAGAAAGACAAGACAGCAAAAGAGTGTTGTTGTACAGTCGTTTTATTTGATGTTCGGGTAAAAGCTTTTATCAAAAATCGTATTGCATGCAAATTAGATTGCTCTCAGATATTACTGCGTCGACTGTTGCCTGTGTTGCCTGATGTTGCCTGGTGTAGCCTGGTGTAGCCTTTGTGTGGCACAATCTAAAACTATATACATTTGCCTTTTATTCGATGGCATTGTCGCTGTTGCTAGAGTTGTTGTTGCTGCTGCTGCTGGTGCTGCTGCGGGCCAGCCTTCTGATGCTGATAAAGACACCGACACGAACGCCAACGACATGACAATGCAGCCAAACGCTGATGATTCAGACATTGCTTACGACCAAATTGTTGTTGGTGCTGGCGCTGCTGCTACGCTGGGTCTTTTGTCGCAGGTCTCAATTGACTTGATAAACTTCTTCCTACAATTTTTTTTCAATTCCGTCGTACGCCTTTGCTTGTTAACGTCAACTGACTACATAGATAGAAAAGAAAGAAAAAAATACAGGAGAAGATAGAGAGACAGAGAGACGACAGTCACAAAGATGCAGGCGTAAAATGAGTTCATTTTTATTTTTTTTTTTCTTTTCCTTTCTTTTGGGCCCTATCGAGCACGTCTTATCTGTAGTCGCACACACACACACACACACACATATATGGAGGATGGGATGCTGCACCGGCTTAAACACACTCGAATGCATTTCCATTTCATGGCTATGGCTTCATTGCCGGCGTCACCGTCGCCGCCGCCAAACATCGCCGCCGTTGCCGTTGTCTGCCGCTTTGTCTGGTGGGCTATGCGCCAACTCGCCAAATGGGAGAAGACAAAAAAAATGGGTAACCCAAAACCCAACTGGCGGACGGACATCTCAGACGCCAGCTAGCTAGCTGTTTGGTGTAATACATAGCGTTCATCGAAGCTTAAGGTGTATAAATCACACACAATGCGGTCTTTTGTAGTCTTCTGGCGAAATGGTGATGGTGACTGCTGCAGTTTAGGTTTTTCTTTTTTTTTTTTTGGAGCTCAAACAAATTATAACTATGGACCTTTCCACTTAAATGTGGCAGCAGCTGTTGGCTGTTGGCTATTGGTGTTGTTGTTGGCTGTTAGCTGCTTCCGCTTTTACCATTTAAATAATAATAAAAATTATAATTTATTTTCAACAATTTGTTGCACTGTTTGTAATCATTTGTTAACTGTCACAGCTTAAGGCAAAGCACAAATAGTTTTTGGGCCACTTGAGCGACGAGGCGTTTAAGCCGCTTAGCACAATGAAAAGATCTACACCGAAAAAGAAAGAAAACAATAGTCCAAGCTCAGACATATAGCCATCCCAGCCACTTGAATTTCCATTCAATGCAAACTGCTTAATACCATCTGATAAATAGTCAAAATATTTAAGCGGCATATTTAAAATCAAATAAACACATCAACCAACAATCAAAAGCTTGCTGAACTGTAAATCGAGCTTAGTTGCGCTACATTTAAGAGCCTTCAGCATCAGCTAAAGAGTCTACCCGAGTCTCTCAGTCGGTCTCCGGTCCGTCTGCCAGTCCGCCAACTTGCTTGAGGCAGACAGTGGTTGCGGCAAACGACCCACTCAAATGCATCCCAGCCCAAGCCTGTGTCCAAAGTAAATAGCTTAAATCAAGCTGTGTATCTGTAAATGCATCTCAGAGGATGGCCTCCAGTCTCAGACTTCAAATAGAAATTTAACATCAACTGCATTGCCGACAACAACTAACAACAACAACAACAACAACAACAACTATGACTACGACTTCGAATTTGATTCGTCTTGAATTTGTATATGGGCATCGCCAGCTACAATAGCTACAAAATGTAGTTGCAACTGCATCTCTCCCGCATCTGTCTTCTTCTTTCCCCCGCGGCGTCATGGCAACAAATTTGTACACATGTTTATGTCATTCTATGGAATTATGTGTGTGCATTGGAAAAATGTCAGAGGGAAATAAAATCACTTTTCCGACCAATCGACAAAATGTTATTTACAAAATGCACCATGGGGCAGAGGCAGGAACAGATTCAAAGTTAAAATTTCGATACATACAGAAAGCATTCAACCGAAATTAACATTAAAAAATATTTGTTTTCATTTTTAATAATTTCATTCAATATAAAAGTAAGCTTTGAAGTTTGATATTCACTAAATATTATTTGGTTTTAAATAAATACCAACAGAAATAAAAAAAAAAAAAGAAAACGGAAATAATATCGATTTACTATACTTACTAGGTAAAAGTATATTTGAGATTTTGTAGACATTTATTCATTAGGAAAATAAAGCATAAGAGTTAAGCTAAAATTAGAATTGAAATTCAAGTCCATCTATCCAATATCCAGCTCAATTCGCTTATTACTTTTTGTTAAATGCTTCAATTATATATAAAATGTTCGTTTAATTTTATTTTATCAATATCTTTCGCCTCTGGGAAAAAATTCACCTAGAACGACAATTAAAAGACATCAAAAAAGCAACCCAAGTGATCAATAATGGTCAAACTAACTCTTAAACAATATGGAAAACTCGTTCTTAACTAACAATAAGAGCTGGCTTTAACAAACACATTAACCACAATTTTAGGCTTTTAAATGTGAAGATCAATTATCAGGCAAAGTTTCTTTTATTAACAAATTCTAGGTAGCTTTTGATTTATTTCTGAAGCAATCATATTTTGGGCTAATATAAGTATGTACATATATGGCTTTCGAGTTAATTTAGAGATAAAATATTAAAAAATTGATACTAAATTTTTTGTATTAACTGCTTAATATAATTATTTAACATAACTATGCTATTAAAAAAAATGTATTCATTATTTTATAATACGAATTATGGCAAATTAAAATAGGAATAGCATTTTAAATACTTTTTAAGATATCAGTTCGAGCTAACTCTCACCTTGTTCAATCTAGATTAATATATGCAAATTAAATTAAACTTTATTTAAGCACAACATCAAAAACATAAAATTCGTGTTTTTCTCTCACTTTTATTTATTTTTTTGACCAAGTTTTTTTGATATGAAAGACTTTTCTCTTTCTTTTAATGCAGTGTATAATACTTAACAACATCTTTATAAAGCGAAACCGATACTTAAACGTTTTATTCACCATAAAAGACCATCATAAAATTATAATTAGTGGATTTTATCATATCAAAATAAATTAAGAAACCTTTTCTTCTTATTTTATCGTAATGTATTTCTGAAATTTTGTATTCATCAATATTTCTGTGTAAATGCTTTTAGCTAATAAATCTTTCCCATGCAAGATATTATTTTCGAAAAACACCTGCACAGTTCAGAGGTTGGAGAACTCTTGTGATCCCAAAACATAAATTTTCATTCATTGTAAAGTCAAGTTTTTCCAGCCGACGCGTCGCATTGCGTCGCTGCCGTCGTCAGGCATCGTCTCTGTGTATCGTTTATTTCAGCAATGACAGGTGCAGCTGCCATCGCCATACAATCGACAGAATATTCTATACTATGAATACCATACATAAGTTTGTCTGGGAGCGTTTGTGCGTGCGCTTCAGTTTGTTTACGGAATTTGAACTTTTCATTCAAGCGACTGACTGACTTCCACTGACTGCTCCCTCATTCACTCACTCACTCACTCACTCACTTGCCAGACAGAGACAGAGTTGGTCTGCAAGGACTGATGAGGCTGATAGGCTGTTTATGTTGTTAAATGCAAAAATGATTTCCATTAAAAATAAACAAATGGCGCTGCTCACGTACCAAAAATGACATGGCCCACGAAATTTTTTATTTTTTTTTTTTTTCATTTTGGTTTTGTTTTGTATGCTTTTTGGTTTAAAATGCAATAACCAATAAAATAAATTGCCAAACAAAATGATCAAACATTAAGCCAAGCGTCGCATCGCCTCCCATCGTATTGTTTGTTCTCATTTCTTTGTGATTTCTATTTTATTTGGTCGCAAATGTGTCTCATTATTGCGTGATATTTATTTAGGTTATGACTTAAGTTGTGTCACGTTCGTCCAGAATTTATATCCAATATGTTGACTATCAGACGATGAGAAGCGACCCACCAAAAACGGAATATTCACGGGCAGTGCCACCGATAAATGCAAAACGAAATTTATGCCACAGATCTGGGGGTGCTAGACCGATGAATACATGTATATACATATGTACATATGTACATATCTCTATTTGGATCTGTATTTGTTTTTGAATCAATCCACACTAAGAGAAACCAAATCAAATCAACAAAAAAGAACATTAAGAAGAAGGTAAAGAAGGTGTAAGTGTAATTCTAACTTCTTAAAAACCATTATCAAGGATCGATTACGCATCTTCTTTAAGGATTTCAATTTCTTTTTTTCCTTTTTCAGCTTATTATCTTCAGTCCCTAAGATGCATACAGTATATTCATATGTCTTATTTATAATTTAATTTGACAGCAAAGAGTTTAACATCTAGGAAATGCAATAAATAATGTAGTAAAATCTTGCACCGAAAATAGTGTGTCAGCGGTGTCAAATTATTTTGTTTTTCATAGTGTATATGTATGTATGGTACATACATATAAATCAGACAAACTCCCCCAACTTTGTGTAGGTATAGGAAATTTATATGCAAATATTCAATGCACGTTGTCGTGCGCATTGCATTCCTACCACCAACGGCAACTCAGGAGCTCAGAGTAACCAGGCAACCAAGCAGCCAGCAGCCACACCAACAGCAGCAGCAGCAGCAACACACAGCACGCCACTAATTGGACCCAGCGGCTTACCATCATCTCAACGTGATCGCATTTAAATGTGCTGATCAATTTACTTAAATGTTAATGATGCCCTGGGCGAGGTGAAACTTAACTATGCACAGTTCAGGTTTAGTTTTTCTTTCCGTTTGAATTTGAAATTAATGTTTGAGTCCGATTTGAATTTGGTATCAAAATTGGAGCTCATGGGTCATGCTGGTTACCTCAAACTAGAGAGCACAACCTTTATTTTTTTTGTGTGTGCGTGAGTTTATGCGTTAGATTGTATGGGAGGCGGATGGGGGCTGATGGAGAGTATAAAAAGAAATATGACATACATAAAGTGAAATTAGCTGCCAATTTGAGATGGCATCACTGCATGCGAATTGTTTTATATTTGTTTTTGGCGGCATTAAGCCATTAAAAAACCAGCAGCCATAAAGTACAACAAGCTAATGGCAATTGTTGGCTAAGCTCATGCTGAGCCTACTCTCTGTGAACCGTCGGATTCTCCTTCTCCCGTTTAGACACTTACTTCATCACTCTACTGGTGGAGCAATCAAATCAAATTTGTTTAGTCTATCTCTATCTCCCTTCCTCTTTTTCTTCCTCTCTCATACCTATTCACTGTACTCCCTATCTAGCTATCTGCTTCTTGTGTTTGCGTGTGTGTCTTGAGCATTGCAGCCTAAAAGCGTGCTACATACATTTTTCACACAAGCTTAAGCTTTTGCAACCAAATCCGCTGCACTTTTTCATTTGGCTTCAAGTTTTTTGTCTATGTCTAAACTTATTATCATTTTGGCTATTTATTTTATGGCACACAAACACACAGAGAAAGAAAAAGAAATGGAGACACATTGAGATTGTTAGTGTGTGGGGGAGTTTGGAGTTAGCTACAATTGTTTTCACATGCAAATGCTCTTGCCCCATGCTGCCAAGCATTTATATGCAAATAGATATATGCGTCCCCTCAATTCCTATTCCTTCACTCCATCTCTCTCTCTTTCTCTTTGTCTCTATTTGCCATCTATCTATGTGTGTGTGTGCGTGTTTTCTGAGTGAGACACACTCAAAAAGAGATTTCCACTAAAAGACAAATGCTACAATATTACAGAGTGCAGAACAGTGTGGCGGTTGGTGGCTGGTGTGGTATGGTGGGATAACTTGGTGAAGGAACGAGAAGTGAGCTGAGGTTAGGTGAGACGTACTAGCAATCACACATACACACACACACACATACATGCATACATATAGTACCTTGAGTGGCTGCTGGAGGGTCTTCTGTCTCTGTGCCCTGTTACGCGTTCAAGTGGCAAAAAAATCGCTGAAGTCGCAAAAATTATTGCAGTTGGCAACTTTGAGCTGACGCCTCTCACAGATACACACACACACACAGACACACATACAAATAAAGTGCGCTTGCGATAAAAATAAAGTGACAGCAAAAACAATTGCAAACTTGTGCAATTAATAAAGTCAAAAGTGAACAGTTCGTACTTTGCTTTTGATCGAGTTGCGTGGTGGTTGCTTCTTGTGAAAGGACATCAGGAATAATCATCATCATCATCATCAGCATCATCAGGAACAGCAGCACCAGCACGAGAAGTATCAACAGCTTCGACTTCCATTTCATTCTGACTTAAAGCCCAATGGCAATGCCAATGTTTTCACACGTGTTGTCATTTAAATATTTAAATGTGCTGCTGGTAGCATCGGCGTTGACAAGGAGAGCAGTTGCTGCCACTTGCTTGCTGCTCGATTCACGAAGTTTTACATGTTTGGCTGTATGTTAAACCAAAAAGCAAACTGCTGCTGCAGCAACATCACAACGCAGCACACACACACACACACACAGGTTTAAGTTTTCCTTCTTTTTTTTGCCTCTACTATATGTGCCATGCCAACGACAACGACAACGCGTCGTCGTCGTCTTCTTTTATCAGACAAACTAAGCGCAAAATTAGTTTTTGAACTTTTTAAATTGGTTTATTTCATGGAGTTTTGATTTTTAGCACGTTGCGTAACGAGCCTGAGAACCGCGCTCTGGTAATTGGCTGGCCGTGCTTTCCTAAAGCGCACTACGGAGACGGAGTCGGAGAATGAGACGCTAACGACGATAGCAAAGACTTGCTTAACGCCTTCATTAGCAATGTGCATGTACATGTGAATTCCATCTCACTCTCTCTCTCTCACACACACACACAGTCTATTTTTCTGTCTGTGTGAGTAACTACTCAATTTGCCAGCCAACTTAAAGCGAAATCATTTTCTCAAAATCTCTTCTTATTGCTACACAATTTTGCAATTATTGTAATATGTAGCACGAAGAGCAGCCAGAGCAACCTACTCATATTTTATGACATTTTTTTCCTTCACATTTTCCATAAATTTTTTTTTTTCCAATTTTCCTACCGACTTTTTTTTTATTCTTTAATGCAGTTCAACAAAGTGTCGGGCTGTAACATGTTATGTTTGTTTGTATGTAAATACGTACATGTATATACATATACATATAGTGTATTTATGTGTGTTGGTACGTGCTAGTGCTATGCTCACTTAATACCTTATAATTTGCTGTGAGTCGTTGCTTTCATAAAATATACTTTATGAACAATAATTCATACGTGTGTGTAGCGGCACGTGTATGTGTGTAGGTGTGTGTTTGTGTATGTGAGTGAAAAGTGCATAAAAATCAATTTTTGCGCATGAAACAAAAAAGGAAACATACAAATACTACAAAATATTTCAAGTCCATGGTTCGACTTGGACTTACCTTTGATAAATTGCAACAAACAGTTTCCAATTTTTCTACACCTAAAGAGGTGTAGAAGTATATCATATATTTTTTATTTAGCTGCAATTAAAGTCAAATAACATATGTATATTAAGGTTTAATTTCTTTTATGATGCAGAGGCTACTTACTCTATTCATTGGCCACTTACTAAAACTTATTTCAGACTTAATAAGAACTTAAGCCTAATATGCCCCCCAATGTCAAGCAGGTGGTTTAACAAGCAACGAAGGCGGCGAAATAAAGCAACAGCAACAAAGTCGCGTCCACGACGAAAACGACGACGACGACGACAACAACGTTGCATACTTTTCAGATGACAAGCAGTATGATGGCAGTGAAGTGAAAGGGGTGGAAGGGTTAACGGTAACGGAATGGCTTTCTCGCATAACCCTCTTCCCAGTACACACTTGAAACTGATTACATGCACAATTTTGCCCCGTTCTTTGTTCGCCAATGCCAGCGTCAGGAACAGAACCAGAATTCCAGTACACAGACCCAGACCCAGCAATTGTTACTCGTGTGTGTATGTATGTGTGGAGTGGGTGTAGATGTGTGGCATTGTTATGTGTTCCTGTGGCCATCGTCCTCGTTCGTCCAGGACTGCTGGCTGGCTGGCTGGCTGGCTGACTGCCTCCGATTGCCCGTTGTTCTTACTACTCTTCTCCGTCCCTCAGTCACAATGCAATTATTTTAACAAATTTAAACCTCAGCGAAATAATAAACAATTCGTTTTCAGATTAAAATGCAATTTTCATAACTTTTTGTGCAAAGACATTGCCAACGGCAAGCGGATAACCCCTTTTGTTGCCATACCCCCCAATTCTTTCACATTGCCATTATGATTGCCATAACCATGCCCCGATTCTGCCCCTTCCTTTTTGGGCAATCCGTACAGTTCCGACAGAAAGCTCCGCTAGCCACAATTACTACTTATTTTATTTATATGCCGGCGCATTAATATTTCACAAGGTTCTCCCTCTTCCCGTGCCGAATGCCAACCAATTTTTCTCTTCCATTCATTGTTGTTTTCTGTGGTCCTGACATTTATCATGCATTTCCCAATTTACTTTATGTACAGTTCCGATAGGTATGCAAGAGTATTTTATAGTTGTGGCATGGTTTTATGATTGAATTCACTTTTTGTCCATTTACCATTAAGATCAGAGTAAAAATAAACAACAGCAATATATATAGATAAATCGGAAAATGTAAAGAACACCACATGCGTGCATAATTATCACAAAGATTAACAGGTGATTCAATAATTAAACATACAGGCACAGGCGCACACACACACACACACACAAACACACAAGTCAAGTTGAGGAGAGAAATCCCTTCATTCTTGCCATAAGGTCACAAAACCTGTCACATCTGTGTGTCAAATTGCCAATATTTGATAAGCACTCAGACATGACCAATTTAAATGAAAGCCAAGCAAAGCCATGCCAATTCAGGGCCAGGTGATGATGACACATTTCTGTCTTGCATATTTTAAGCTCAACAATTGTACATACATCATCTGTATGTGTGCAACGTTCGACTGAATGACATTTTCATGGATGTTGGTTAGTTAATTAGGCAAACGATTAGAAGCTCCTGCTGCTGCCGCTTCTGCTACTGCTGCCGATGATGATGCTGACTATTGAATGACCAATCGAAGATGCCATAGACCCAGTCCATTAGGGTAACTGCTGAATAAACCATTAGGCAGCTCCTTCGGATCACTGGGCATAAAGTGGCTGATTATGCCTCTATGTTAATACTGACTGCCTACCATACACTTGAGTGGAAAACTGCGTAAACCTTTAGGTATACACATTGATAGATTTACTTTAAAGTACACTTACTATACCTGCTTTATATATGTATCTACATACATATACATAGAGACATTGTTAGAACATTTATTGTCATGACTTTCCCTGCTGCTATGATAATGTGATATACGTCAACGTCAATTGGATTGGATTGGATGATTCCAAAGCCAATAAGCTGTCATTCGGTTTTGTACAAAGAGAGGGACAAAGAGGTGGTGGGGTGGGGCAAAAATTGAAGCAGGCGAACCCAAGTTGATTTATTACCGGAAAACAAAAAACGAAAGCCACCCCTTGAATTGTTTTCCACTTTGTTTTTCTTTTTGGTTTTTTGTTATGTTTTGCTTCAAATAAGCTGCGACTTGTAACTGCAGAGCTTTGATTTTTCTTTTCGATTTTGAGTGTATCAATTCGAAGCATTTGAAATGTGTTGGAAGTACTTGAGATTGAGATTGGTATAAGGAATGATACTTATATGTGACTTGGCAAGTTATTTTCATCCTTTGCTTTCAATTGAATTGAATGTTATTGCAATATTTTTTAGCAACAATAGAAATACCTATACATTTTTACAGAGTATTTGTGAAGCATCATTTGTTGAGATGTTATTTATTTGATAATTGTAAAACATTATTGTAAAAATGCAGAGATTAACATGTTTTTTGCACATTTCATTATCACTTTCTTCGGATTTCTTCATAGGCGTAAAAAGGGAAAATCCGAATCTAGACTTTATTATCTTAATTGTCTTATACTATTACACAGTGCGACGAAATTTTTAAATAGAGGGACTTACTCTAATCTTTTGATAATAGCGAAACTAAAAAAAAAACTATGGCGAAAAAGTGTTTAAAAAACCATTAAGTAACATTTGATTAAAAAAAAAACCTATTTTTTATCAAAGTTTTATATGAATACTTTGATTCAACGTTTTTATTTAAGAACCTAATACTTATGATGTTATTATAAATGAAAAAAAGTTGCATCTATATTATATAAAATATTTTATTTAATAAAAACAAGATAACAACTTTTTTGTTTATTCCATTATATGCATTCTTTATTTCAAGTTTTGTCCCAAGTTGTTGTTATTGATCGAATTTGCTTAATGAGGATTACATAAGTATAATTCCCATTACTACGCCACTGACTGATTGCATTTACAAATGGGTCTACTTGCATGTCCATACAAATGTTTGTATATACAATGTATATACATATATATAGATATATATTCATTCGTTTGCATAATGTCATAAAACATAACCGTTATGATGAATGGTTTCTCTGGTTGTGTAAGAATCCCGTGTAAATTGCCAGACCGTCCTTACGATGTCCGTAATTTGCGTGAAAAAAGGTTAATTTATTCACGTTAATGAGCTGCGTCTGCAACGCCTTTTATCAGATTTATTATTAAGTGCATTTATATGCACTTTATGCAAATTTAATTATATTTCATATTTCTTTAATTTCAATGATATGAAACCATTTAGCCATACGCACAAATGGCCATAGCTTTGGTGTTGTGTAGACCCAACCATAATGATAATTTCAACAAGGTTCACAAAATTTATATGCTTTTAATTGTATTGAAATGCCAATTTCATTATAACATATCCATAACCCATTTATTCGACTAAACTAATTATGCAACTAGGTCCGTGTGTTAATATGAAAATAATTTCATATTTTGCAATTTGCTTTGGTATCCATTGGGACAAATAAAATCACAAAAACATTCCATTAACAACGTATTAAAAAACAAAAACAAGTTTTGCATTGCGGTTCAGATTTTAACGACTTAAAATAGGCAAAATGTTATACAAAATGTGGATATATACATTAGTAACAATAACATACTTCTTAGCTTATAATAATTAAAGTGTTTTCTTTACACGTTTACAACACATTTTGTTTTACCCTCTTTGGGGAAATCTTTATCAGCTAATTAACGTATAAACTTTAGTTATAATTAATTTTAATTCACAACCTTTACCTTTGTAGCTGAAACCAGATTTAAAAGAATTGAAATGAGTAAACAATTTCTTTTTTCTTATAAACTTTATTGTCCAATATAGCATATTTATAGTATTATTTAGTGAGTCTATATCATGAAATCAAATTTATTAATATTATAAATCAAATTTTAATTATTAAACTCTTGCGGTAACAATATACAATATTATTCAGATAAAAACGTGCGAACAATTCAATTTATAATTAGCATACAATTTCAACGCTCAAAGTCCCAGATGAAGACTATCATCGTTTATTTTGACTCAGAAAGTGAAGTGCCCATCTGATTGAAATGGCAAATTGGTACACTTGATAATTTCATTGAAACACTCAATAAACAACTGGCAAATGGTTATAAATCTGAATGAATGTTTGTCAGTTGTCTGCATCTGCAACGTATTGTTAATGTTGTTGTTGTTGTTGCATTTCTTCTCTCGATTTTCCAATGTCTATATTTAAGTTTAAATGGCACTTTTCTCAAAAGGCAAAGGCACACACAGGCGCACGCAATGACTGACATCCAAAAGAGACAAGCTGCCAATTCGTGCAGTCGACGTGCATAAAACTAAAAGAGTCAGCACAACAAGCAACACACACACACACACACACACACACACACACACACACACACACACA
Source organism: Drosophila willistoni (assembly GCF_018902025.1). NCBI lineage: Eukaryota > Metazoa > Arthropoda > Insecta > Diptera > Drosophilidae > Drosophila > Drosophila willistoni. Next base: position 6,559,186 of record NC_061086.1, read on the forward strand.
CATATGGAAACATTGAAAAATCACACAAAAAACGAGCAAATTTTTGTTATTGCATTCGAAAATGACAGGCGTGGTCCGGGGCGTACTCTAGGGGGCGTGTATATGGGCGTTGTATTGCTGAGCCCATGCATGCGATTGCACTCTTCCTTGACTCTCGTTTTATTTGTTCTTTTCTCGGCTTTTTCCCATTGCATTTTCTTTTGTTTTTCCCCCCTTTGACCTCCATCGTTTACGATCTGGAATGGCAATTGAATGCCGAAAATGTAGTCTGAGCAGACGCTTGAGACGAGAGCTCAGACAACAACAATGGAAATTTCAAACCTGTCTTACAGTTTGTCTACCGTTTAGGTCTTCTTCTAAAGTGATGGGTCAAGTTTGTTCAATCCCCATTGTGAAATAGTTCAAATTAATATATGTGTCAGGTATATTATACCTACATTTGAAAAGGCTTATTCGTTTTTAATCATTGATCTATCAGTAGGAATTATCTATATAACGATTAAAAGCTTAAACCTAAATGTTAAAGATTAAAAAAACTGAATATTTTCAGTTAGTTATTTTATTTTTATTCATTTTGCTTTAAGCCTATGGATCAGTGGACCGACAAAATCCTTATATAGAAGACAATATCCAAAACACAGGACATTTTACAGTCATTATCTCACGATTTTTTAGCACATTTTCTTGGAAAATAAGTGGTGAAGGTAAAATTATTCAAAACAAATTTATGCACTTTAAGCAGACAAATATAATAAACAAAACTCGAATTATATTACCATATTTAAGCTGAACTTTTAAAATAAAACTAGCAATGTTTTGACAGCAACAAAGTTCTGATATTTTTTTGCTTAATATTAACTCACATGTTGAGAAAAGCAAATATCTAACCTTCAGGGCTCTTCAAAACTTTTATGGCAACGTAACAAAACTATAACTTTTGTTTTTGTACCTTTCACCAACCAAAATATCTGTGTTTTTATGTAAAGGAATTAGAATTTAATTTAAAATGGCAATGGTAATTGAACGCATAACGAAAGAAGGTTAGCGTAAAAAAATAACTCTAATAATTTGCTTTACGGGGGATTCCTGTTAGTTTCTTAGACACTTAAATATTTTTTATTGAATTCTCCCCTTTCCAGAATCAGAACCTTTTTGTAAATTCGAATTTTTACAACTATCGCTAGCATTCTCTTGGCCATCTCTATTGGCCATATCCTTATGTGCACAGGTAGTTTTTGTCTTTGTCTGTGTTCATGGACTGAATGCTTGTTTTGGACTCTCGCTGTGTGTTTGTAGATTGAGTATGCATTTGGCTGTGTGTGTGTGTGTGTGTATGGCTATGTGTGCATGTTTGTAGTTTTGGCTTTGTATTGTGTGATTTTTTGACTGCCTAAGGTGAACGATGTGGGCATGGACGGGTGAAGGGGCAGTTAAGGTATGGAGGGGCGTGTTCTTAGTTGGTCCCGTGTTGGCTTGGCTCCTGCAGTGCCAAACTGGTTGTTAGTGCAGCTACCAAAATGAACAGCAGGTAGTCTGAAGCATAGTATGAACTGTGGCGCATTGCTCATACGCAGCGTTGACCAAGTTTCAAAACACAAACACACACATACATATGAATGCAGGTGAATAAAAGACCCAGAGTCGAGTTGAGTCGACTCAACTCGGAGTTGTTTGTGAAATGTACTCAACAGAAGTAAAAAAAAAAAACAAACCAAAAAAGCCAGAAAGGAACACACACAGACAGACATATGTATGTACATAGAGAGCAGAGCAAGTCAGACAGCAATTCACATGCCACTGCAGGCGACCTCCATTTGAGCCTCTCAGTTTGCAATTTTGCTGCATATCATAGCATATCAGATAACAGACAGTAGACAGCAGACACTATGGTAAAACAAGTAAAATGACTATAAACGCTCGATGGAAGTTTTTTCCTTTGCAAATTGGCGCAAGTAATTTTCCTTGTACACGTTAATAGACACCCACAATTTGCAGAGATCAGTATAACGAATGAAACAAAATGAAAGACGAACAAAAAATTCCAGTGCTTGCTAATTAAAAATGCTGCAACGAATATCCACTAGCCGCCAGGACATGGTAAGGCTTGCTGTTTTCTGGCTGTTTTTTTTGCTCTTACTGTTGCCTTGGCCGCACTGTCATGCCCACTCTGTGGCCGCAAAGCTAAACAAGTTGTTGTCTGCCCGTCAGTTGGCCAGTCAGTTAAAGGCTCGTCATTCTGTTTGTTTATAGTGCGCCATGATTGCGAGAGCCTTAAAAACTGCTGTGATTGCGAACCATTGGTTTTGGCATAAGGGAGAGACGATGACTGGACGGAGGCCGGTGGCCGGTGGCCGGTGGTATATGCTTTGACTTGACTCGAATCTGAATCTCGAATTGGAGTGAATTTGGCCTCTGGCCCATGTGCAAATCGTTGGAAACAAAAATCACATATTGCGCACACGTACGTTAGCTTAGGCGTAACCCCACCACCAAACTAACCCATCCTACCCAAACACCCCAAAAACATTCCATTGCATTTGGATGGCGATGCCATGGTCATAGTATGCTATTTTTCCCAGGTAACAAAATGAATTGCCCGCTGGCTTGTAACGTCTGCTCTAACTTCACTTTGGCTGCTGCTCATGCTAGTACTATGACTCCGGCTTCTGCTCCTTCTGGTCCTTCTCCTGCAGCGGCTGCCGCTGACAGTGTCGCATGCTCAAAGCGGACTATTTGCTGTTATCCCACTCTGATATTTTGAGAGTGCCCAGCTTGATTCCCATTCCATGGGAAGCAGCTGTGCAGCCAATAGTACATATAGATGAGTGCAATTTACCGCTAACAATGCCATGCACTGGTAGTTACAACAAATGTTAGGCGCAGCCAACAACCGCATAGGATGATGGTTGGCATAGCTTTTGCAGAGAGCCAGGAGGGGATTTTATAGCAAACGAACTGGGTGTCCAACTAACTACTTGGTAGCTACCTAACGACTTGCACACACTATACTACTAACGCTCTACTACATATGTTGACCATGGAAATGCATAAATAATGCGCCACAGTATGGGGTAAAGGCATATATACATACTACATGGCCTACAACCAGGAGAGACAGCAACCAGCTAACGGGAGATGGCAGGATCTAAAAACAAGAGGCGGCAAAGGGAGTACTGCAAATGCAGTACTGGCTTGCTGGGTGGCCCCTGTTGGGCTTCTGTTTGCCATATTCGAACATTCACATCAGGATTTCCCGCCATTGTACTTTTTGGCTTTTGTTTATTTACAGTCAGCGCAAAAATGTTTGTTATGCCTCAGGGCATTTCTTCTTGCTCTCCCTCTCTCTCTCTCTCTCTATCTCTCTCGTTCTCTGTGTTTTGATCTGTCTATCTATCTATCTCTGTTGGACTTTATGTCTAGCCAACTAGATTTGGGCTAAGTAAGCCGCATAGAGTACACCTGGTCACACACATACACAACATATAACGTAACGTAACGAAACGAAACGATAGGTAGGACCAATTTAATACAATGATGGGGCATGGCGCTGAGGCTTTCAATATTTGCATCTGCTTAAACAACAAATGTCACGCGTGGACTTGCCTCCAATTATTCATGAGGCCAACGTTATTAATTTGAAAGCATATTTATCACAAACGAAAATCTACGCCACATGCCATAATAAATCAACAAACGTTTTTCGGTCCCACATTAAAATCACACACACACACACACACAACAAACGCACACACACATATGTACGAAGGAAATTTGCAGGAAGGTAGACATTTTTGGGTTTGGGTGGTTTGGGAAAGCTCAAGTGTGGTCTGAAGAAGAGCTTGACTATGTCATATCCATATTTAAGCACGGCAGCCTTCTCACTCACTCAGCCATCCAGCCATCCAGCCATCCAGCCAGCCAGCCAGTCAGTCAGTCAGCCAGTCGCCAGTCTCAAGATACAAAACACTCAAGGTGATATGAACCTTTTAGCTATGCTTAGCGTCCTTTTGGTGTCCTTGATGATGACGATAAATACATAAATTCGCAGCCAGTGGCAAGCAAACTTTGACAATGCGTCATTGTATGTCACACCACAAGAAAAATAAGAAAAGAGGGAAAGGAAAAAGAGGAAACGTTCAGGTAGAAACGTCTGAAGTTAAACCTAAAGCTAAACCTGACTTTGAGCCGAGAAAGCGACACGAGTGAATTTCAAAACGAACATATGAAATTCCAATTGTTTGCTGGCTCTCTGCTCTTTTCATACTTTCTGGTTTTGTTCTTTTTCTCTTCTCACACTCGGTGTTTGTTGTTTGGGGTTTTGAGTCTAGAGCATACCCAATTGCAATATTAAAAGCATGCTCAGCCGCAGACAAAAAAAAGTAATCCATACATCAGATAGAGCTCAACGACAGATAAGATACCCTGTTGGAAAGGATTTTGATTAGTGTTACATAATGAAAACTAAAGCACTTGATAACTAGTAATTTAATTAATTTTTTTGTAATTTTTTAAGATAGAACCATTTCTGTTAAATAAATAGAAACTCTGCTCTAACATTTCGGAGAGAAAATTATAACTTTCTGTATCGATATTGTAAAACCATTACCGTATATGAAGATCAGATAAGTTTTTTTCTACAAATTGTGGCCTGTTATCCAAGACCCAAGCATGGTTGATCAATCATGTAAGTATATAACTAAGTTATGTCTATGTATTAATGTAGTTCGGTGCAAATTCCGTGCTTTTACCCCCTTTTGATTACTGGGTATAAAAACTTTTGATACTTGGCAAAAGTCAGGCGACATTCGGTGTGGCAGGCAACCGTGACGAGGTCGACGGGTACCATCCTGATGCTTTGCGGCTTTACTGCGACCGCTAAGCTGGCTGCCAAAACTGGAAAACCAAAAAACCGGGCCACCCAACAGCCGCGACACGTTCAAGGACATGGCAGCCACATCGCAGAGAATTCACAATTTACAATGTGCGACGCTTATTCTACATACGCGTTTCCAATTTTTTCCAATTTTGTGTTTTCTTTTTTTTTGCCTTTGAAAAAATGTCAATTTACCGCAAAAAGAAAATCTATTATATGATTCTATATGTTTGCGTTTTCTTTTTTTCTATATAATATATATTACAGGAACACACAATACGCCATTATATGCATGTGTGTGTGTGTTTCTGCGTGCATGTGTATTTATATAAATATGTATGTATTTGCTGTACTTATATGGTATACTTTGCTGTTTGCCCAAATTGGCTAAAAGTGGATAAATATGGGAAATATTATAAATAAAACATGCAAAGTACAATGGGATTAAATATACAAAAAGTGATACTGTAACTTAAATCCGTAAATCGGATTCCATTGAAATCTGTTTTTAGCCTTGTTAGAATCTTTATAAATTCTGTGAAATAAACGTAAATATAATTGAAGCATAAAATTACAATCTGGTGCTTAGTCAAGTTAAGAATTCTAAGCAAAATATTTTTTCTTTAGCATATAATAAAAATTTTGGATAATTCTTTTGCATTTAAAATTTAATTTCTTAATTCTATTATTTTGCCAATTTGAGTTCCAGAAAAAAAGCAAACAAAAATTTTGCCGTTCAGCCCAAAAAAAAGAGCTAAATGGAAAAAGTTTCTATATTTTCATCATCCATTCAAAATCCATAGGACTTGGAATAGGACAATTTTATCTGATATTTATGATATTTAAGATGATTTGTTTAAATAAATTTAAATTATTTGTACATTTTTCTGGCATTCGTTTTCTGATGCTTTGCCATTGTGCGAATTCTTCGTGGCCTTTATTTGCCTTTTGAATTTTTGAGTGTTAAAGGCAAAGTAAAATTTTGTATCATCGAATGTTACTTGCCGACTGGCAGACTGGCTGGATGACTGAGCTGAGTATCTCCGTGGTCTCTGTCTGGGTGATTGGCTGACTGTCTGACTGTCTGTCTCTGTATGATTGTCAAGCTGACATGCCTATTGCCTCGACGACACTTTGCGATGACACTTCCGTGCAATTGTATGCCGCTTTCGAGTTCCGGCATTGGGCTCTGGGTCCCGGATCCGAAATGGGGGTATTGGGTATACTTCATATGTGTTTGTATATGTAAGTGTAATATGCCATGCCGTTTATTGGCTGCGTGCGTGTTGCCAGTCCATATATGAATATTTGTGGCAATTCTTATGAATTTTCTGGCACGTTTGTATGTATGTACATTGTACAATGTGACAGGCAGCACGACAAGCAGCGGCGCAGGATGCAAGGAGATGGAGAAACAGAAGTGAAAGCAGGAGGAGTTAAGAGTCATTGTATGAGCCGTTATTATAGCCATTTTGCCGCGAAATGATGCGCTCGGTTATTTGGTTATTTGGGCAAATCAAGCAATTTATTCGCAATTGTCGTCATTGACGCTGCAATTGTATGGAAATCGATATGCATATACTTATATATATACATACATATATGGTACCTATATGGCAATTGTTATTTTAACCGATCATTTCCTTCATTGCCATTACACGGCCAACGCCCGGAATGATTCCTATAACATAACACAATAGTCGACTTGCTGTTGCTGGCAAAATTTGATTTATGCATATTTCCATGTGATTTATTTCATTAGCATCATTCCTTGGCTGGCGTATTTTGTAGTCGTTTGCGTTATGCTTTTGCCTTTTTTCCTTTACCTTTATCGTAGTCAGCTTTCCTTTTCTGTGTATTTTTTTCTTCCCCCCTCTCTCCTATCAATTTATATTTTTTCTTCTACTTTTAATATTTATTTTAACATTTGTTGCAGCTTCCGTTTTCATTTCTCGTCCGTTACGTTTGAGTGATTCAAACTTGACGTTTGCCTTTGTATAAATTTTTTCTGCCTCATTTGATGCAGAGAATGAAAAGTTTCCCTAGCTGCACCTTCCCTTCCCTTCTCATCGGAGAGGTGGGTGGTAGAAAAAAGGCAAAAATTCTCCCCACAAAACTTTTGTTAAGAAAATATGAATTCGAAATGAAAATATGCTAGAAATGAATTGAAACTGTAACCGTTGAAGGACCAAAACGAGCGCGTGCACGAATGAGCACCGAAAAAATGCCAATCTCCGTGGCCCTGCATGCCCCTGGCCTTGCCATCAACGAAGACTGGAGGTAAGGGGGCGACCAATTTCACCCCCTAGCAGGAAAAGTTGCAAATAAAACATCGCATAAGAAACAATATACAATAAAAAGCAAAAAACAAAAAAAAAAAGAAGAGGAAGAGCTGAGACTGAGAGCACGGTGCTGGATGCTAGGACCTGGCAGATGAAAATGAAAGGCAAACACGATTCAGTTAACGAGTGACGAACGCTATTGCTAACTGGGGACTGCTTATATGTATCTGTATCTATATCTATATTGGTGTAACTATATATGTGTGTGTGTGTGTGTATCTGTAACCTGGCAACGTCTATTGAAAATACTGACTGAAGATACGAATGAAGTTGAAGCTGGTGCTGGACCCGTGGAACGTGCCATTGGGTAGCGGGAGACGCGATGACGCTTTGGCTGAATGATTGCCTTGCTTGCCATACTGACTGACTAACCAATGAACGTTTCGAAATGAATGACTGAATGAATGAATAAATGAACGGATGAGCGCACCTCCACAGTTGGGTGCATTCGCAAACACGCACACACACACACACACACACACACACACACATACACGTACATACATATACAGAGACACATTTTACTCAGACAGACACAGAGCAAAGATTCTTCTCCCATCTACAGCTGTCTCTATTGAACTTGGACGTTGCCATGGCCAAAAAACCAAACCAAACCAAATCAAACTGGGCAATACAATGGAAGTTAGTTTTCCAAGTCGGCTACTTTATTGAGCGTAAGTTTTTTTGGCCACCATATTATTCGATGTGGTTTGCTCTCTTTCTGGTTATGAAGTCAAGCCTGCTGCTTCAACGGAGCACTCTCAAGATGGTTATGGTGATGGCGGTGGCGATGGCGATGGCAATGAAGATGGAGAGAACCAGTACATTTATATTTCTACTTCAACTGCCGATAAAATTAACTATTTTGCCAGCGTGCACGTAATGGGCGCATCATTTGCCGTGGGGCTGTCTGTGCCTGTATCTGTGTCTGGGTCTGACCAACTTTCCTCTTTCCCCCCCTCATCATATCTCTGTACTCATTTCCTATTTGAAGTGCCTTAAATTGCCATAAAAATACGCTATCGACTGCCATCTTTTTGCACAGAACGGAGAGCGGGCTTCTGTTGTTCCTGTTGGGCGTTTGACTGCCGCCACATTTCTACACTCAATTTGTACAAATTTAATTGTCTGCTGCCTGAGGGCATATTCTCTGTCTCTCTCTCTCTCTCCCTCTTTGTATTTACTGTTTCTTTCTCTACTTTTTTTTTTTGCTTTTTGTTTTTTTGGTTGTTATATTATTTGTTGCTTCGTTTTTTCGGTCAACGCCTGGCAATGCCAAAATGTCCAATGTCCGCTCGGGGAACCTTTTATGACATTTTATTTATTTACGAAACGGCCCTTTAAATCAATGAACCATAACAGGCTTGCCTAGGCGTCTGTCGCTTAAATTTACGCACAAGTTAAGTTTGTAGTAGGTTTCTTCTTATTTCATGAGACTGTCCAATAGATAGCAAATGGTTGGTTGGACACTTCAAAATAATCCAAATTAAAAGAAATCTTAAAAACACACACAAAAAAAAATACGAATACTACAAAGAGTTTTTTAAATAATAATCTGTAAATAAACCTAATTAAGACGTTAGGGAATATTTAAAATTATGTAGTTTACATACATCATGAACTCAGACGCCAATAGTTATTATCTGGATCCCTTATTTAAAGCAAAATTCGGCTTATTATTGTGTTAAATTGAGTCGGTACATTTTTTTTAAGTAGGCAGATTCATATACATCTAAAAACATTTGAACTTACCTAACCTATACAGTAAAAAATTGTCGATCCTTTGTCTTTCACTTAGTTTACTTATTTATTTTTTGCTCTTATACTCATAGCAATCAGCTAGTAAATCCAATTTCTTGCCTAAAATAACAACAACATTCGAGTGGGGAAAGGCAACAAAGCATGGCAGTAACAACAGTAGAAAAAACGACAAGAACAACAACAACAAACAGCAACAAAGACAAAGCACATACATACATACATATGTATATACTATATATGTATACATTGGGGCAAAGTGAAGGGGCTGAACGTGCTGGACAAACTAAACACTGCGTTTGTTTTAGCAGCTTCCGTTTCCGGCAGTTAAAGCGACGCACTCATCCAGCCATCCGTTCGTCCCTCCATTCATTCATCTATCCATCCATCCTCCGTTCAGCTATCCATCCAAACATTCAACCATACATCGATCTATCCATCTATTGGGCGAACTAACCAAAAGACTAGACCCATACGCAAGGCCATCCATCTATACAGTCATCCAATGAACCATTCATCCATCTACATTCGTCCATTGAAGCAAACGTCCAGTCACCGTTCCTTTGACAAGCGCCAAAGCTTCACAGACACTGCCACCAGCAGTAGAACCAGAACGAGAACCTGCTCTCTGCCTTTGACTTCTCCTCCTTTCATATAGAGTTCCCTGTTGATGTTCCACAGCTAAAGCTAAACGCATTTGTTCGAAGCTTGTTTAGTTTAACTTTAATTGAATTTTGTGAATTTTGCTTTTCTTCCCTTTGCCAATGCCCTTTTTTTTTTTTGCTTTTTTGTATTCTAGTCGATTGTGTTTTGTTCTTGTTGTTCAGTTTTCTTACAGCTTTTCCTTTTTTCGATTTTTTTTTTCGTTATTTTTTTTCTTTCTGGTATTTGTTGGCCCGTTGGCAGCTGGTGCCACTTCTATATGGGCTGAATTTATTATGGACAAGAACAAAACTTGAGCAAAACTGTTGCCAGTCAGCCAGCCAGCCATTGGCGAGGCATCGAAGTTAGGCCGCATGCCACTGGGGCCAAATTGTGTGGCGCGGAGCACACCTTCTTCGCCATATGGTGGTCGGTCAATGGCACGAGTTTGGCTCGTAAAAAGGCTTACATAAGTTGAACTGAACTGTCGGCTTCGGTCCGGTTACCTTTTTGCCAAGCAACTGCAAAATTGTCTTGTTGTGCTAGGCAACCCTTTTTTATATATTATTGTTGAATTTTTAACTAAGGTAAAGGTTCTGTTAGGACCCATGAATGTGAATTCAATTTTTATGCCCGGCATTTGAAATAATTTGTATGATTTAATTTTTAACTTTGCCCCAAAATGAGCTAATAAAATGCCTAACAAAATGGCATACAAACGTGCTAATGCGGTCGATTGACTACAGTTTGTATTGTATAGCTATATGTATACCAAGGTGTGTGTGAGTGGCTGGTGTGGCGTATACATAATGTCAAACACAAAATCCAAAGTCAACTGAACCAGCGACGACGACAACTTAAGCCTACCGAAACGATGATGAAGATGAAAATTGAGAACGACCAGACCTTTGTGATTGCAAAAGTCAAATGGGCAATTGTATATATATATCTATATATAAATGGCAAATGTCTCAAATGTCTAAACTATATAAACTTTTTGTGCTAACAATAAAAGTTTGTAAATTTAATTAATAACATTTCAAATTGCAAATGCCATAATAAAATTAAATTAAAAATGTTCAAATTAAATCAAGAAAACACTAAAATGTTTATGTCTTTCCCACAAAAGGATTAAATCGAAATGAAAAGAGGAAAAAAAGCTTTTCAAGCCAAAAATTAAAGAGAAAATTAATTTAGTTTTTAAAAGAAAAATAATATTTTAATCTCTTTACCTATACATATATTTACACATGAATAATCTACAAGATCTTATCGCTTTCTAAACCATATAACCAATGCGGTTTACCTTTAAATCATGCATAAATTGAAGTTTGATGCAAACCTTAATAAATTTAATCAACCGCAACCGGAAGTGTTAGAATAATGACACAATAAACAATAGCAATTAAAATATCAAATATAAATCATTTGTGGAAATGCACAACAATTGTTGTAACTTCTACTACTACTACAATTACAGGAATTGCAATAAAAACAACAACAATACATGCAATACATGCAATGCAATGCAATGCAATATAGAGCAAACCAGGAACTCCAACTGACGCCATCTGTATGATTGGGTGAGTGTGTATGTGTGTGTGTATTTGTATTTGTATTGTTCCTCATAAAAAGTCATAAAAACCATAGCAAATAAACAAACAAGCAAGACTGACTGGCCGACTGAATGGCTGGCTGGCAGACAGTTATTGTATGTGTGTGTGTGTGTGTCGTATATTTGTAGTGATAAACAAACACACGAATTGGCAAACGCCTCTAACCCCGCCCTGGCCCTTCATTGGACAACCAGACGTAAACGCATGCATAAATTTGCACGCATAAAATCAAATCAAAATTCAACGACATGTGACAATTTTATGTCCACAAAATTATGTATTTGTTGAAAACACACAAGCAACACGAACATCAGCAGCAACAACAACAATAACACAAACATAACGAACATGGCAAAACAACAATAATGCAAAGCAATGAAAATAACCACAATGGCAGCTACGATGAGAAGAGCAAACAAGGACAACGGGCAACGGACAGCGGACAACATACAGTCAGGCACAGGAACAACAAGAACATAAGCAATAACAACAAACAGCTAAAATAGCAACATGAGCAGATTATAATGAACAACATATTCGCACGGCCGCACCCAAACAGAGATCCCACACACCCAAACCTAAACCCACACCCACAGCCCACACCTAAAATCCCACACTCTTCGACTGTCTCTCTACCTTCATAATCGCATACGCACCAACCCACACACATACACACACACACACACACACAAACAGACAATGACTTAGGAGAGGAAAAGAGAAAAAGGAACACACAACAAAGCGCCACGCAACAATTTACGTGTTTTGACACTAATACAAAAGCCATTACAATACGCACACATAAACACACTCACACACACAGTCAAGAAGAGACTTTCTACTCACCCCCTCGGACAGTTGCACGCACAACAATTCCATTCCACTCAATGTATATATACACTGATGGACTTCTGGGTCTAGTAAAAAAGTTTATATGTTTTCTCAATGGTTTTTCTTCAAGTTCAGAAAGGCAGGCAGCAATCGAGGCGCATGAAAACAGAAACTGGAATGGAAACTTTTCAAAAATTGCCGTAGGGGCATATTTAACTAGCTTTACAGACGATTTCCCAACATCAACTGGCAATCGAAAGAAAATACATTTTCAAGGGCTTGCCAAAGTTCTTTTGCATGTGGGCAAAAGAGTGCGTGGAACCACACCTTGACTTTTAAGACAATTTTCGATTTCCTTATCTCAATCTCTTGTTTTATCCAACCAACAAGGACCATCCGTTGCTGTGACCAATGTCAGGGGCCAGGCTCGTTGGATGAATGACAAAAAAACAACAAGAGGACACAACAGCAACAACAACAACAACAACAGAGGGTTGCTTTGCCCTAAGGGGGCATGGTTAGGTGTGGTGGTTGTGGTGAAGATTTTAATGATGAATTGTTTGCTGGGGCCACAGTGCGTATACTTTACATTTGACATTGACATATTTTACATTAGCATAAAAGTATGCAACATATTTCTCATCCAATTTTTATTTTTTTGTTCTTTTCTTTTATCCCATTTCCATAGGGTTTCTGTTAGAATAAAAACGAATGCCAAAAATGATGAAAAATATGTTAAGAATTCATAGGCAATTTGCTATTGAGCATAAAGGTATGTGTAAATATGCTTTAAAACCAAAAAAAAAAAAAAATAAGGCTGGACAGAAAACAAACTCAACTGTTTGTTGTTTGCCAAAGAAAGTAATTCCATCTTTAGTTTTTGGAAAAGTTTTTCGTTTTTGTGAAAAGTTTACTTATTTGGCTTTAAGTTCAATTAATGATTCTTGAAGAGAGCTCTTAAGTTCACATTCACAAAACTCGCCCACTCTGATGAGAAATCCCCAGACGGTTACATACCAATTACCCACACATACGCACAAACATTTTAGACAATTACACAAAACGCAAAGTTTTGCCAAGGCAAATATTTACCAAAAATTGCTCAAATTCCAACAACAAAATCAAATACCGTGCAAAGTTTACGTACGTAGAGCTCCAGAAAAGACATGCTTCAATCTCTTCAATCTGCTCTGCCATTCCCGCCACTTTGTTTTGTCAGCCCTTTGCCTAGATCTCTGCGGGTCTATGTGCATGTGTGATTAAGGGAAAAACGGTGCAAAATGTTGAAATATATTTGTGCTGCGCAATGCAAATAATTCATGCATATTACAATTTAAATTAGGCGTTTTGCATTTGAGAATTAAATCAAATACTCTGAGAGTCAATGACGGAGAACAAGGGATGAAGCGGTTGGGCATAGACAGACAGAAGAAAGAAGATTTGCTGATTTTGCACTCAGTGCATTTGGCAGGCATTGTCTCCCACTTTCACCTCATTCTCTCGCTCTCTCTCCCTCACTCTTTCTCTCGTTCTATATATCTTCTTCTTTCTATGCTTGTATATTTGTGTGTGTATGTGTGTGCATATATTGACAGAATGAAGGATTATGGATTGCCTTTTATAATACGTTGAACCTTAAACACACACAAATACAGAGGACAAAACTATGGAAAATCATTAGTGCCATAATGGATAGTATAAGAGGCCTGCGGGAGAAATTGGCAAGGGGGCGATGGGAGGTCACAGCTTTTGGCCACACAATGCAAATATATTTGCAGTTTATTTTGTGGATTTCCGGTTGCAGACAAATCAAAATTTCTGCTCAAATACACACAAAATGTCAGTTGGCAAATGAATGGAAATGAAACCACAGGCAACAACAATGTCCTGATGTCCTGCATCAGCTCGTGGCCCATCTGACAATGTGACAATGAGCGATGAACCGAAGCCACAAAAGACAACACAGCATGTGAAATTAGTTTCATGATGATGATGATGTTGATGTTGCTGATGACTATGATTACAATATCTATACAACACAAACACCAACATTCAAATTGTTAAAAAAAAGTATTTCAAATTATTGGTTACCATTGATTTCAATTTCTACTCCAAGAGATCGCCTCCACTTTTTGTCAATTTACAAAACTTTCCTTTAAAAAAAAACAACAAAAAAAAACAAGCAAAACAAATATAACAAACAAATTTCGTTCACAATATTTGACTGTTTTTTTCAATTAAAGTGTCAGCAAACAAAAACCAAAATAAAAACCGAAAAACGAAACCGAAAAAAAAAACAAGAAAACAAAATAAAAAATACAGTACTTGTACTCGAATATTGTCAAAAGTTTTGTAGGTTTTTGCTGTAAGCCAAATTCGTTTCTTGCTGTATGTTGTTTTTGGTCTTGTATTTTTTATTACTTTGCTTTTAACTCGAAACAAGATTTTGGAAGTTAATCTCGAAGAGTTGGCTAACACAGTTTGCTCATCAGTTTATTTTTTTTTTCGCTTTTTTTTGGACATGACGAAGAGCAAATGTATCTGCAAATACATTCCTTGGATATATACTCAAACAAACAGGGAACAGAAACAAATAAATAAAAAATATATACTAAATGAAAAAAAAACAAAAACAGAAAAGAGAAAACTATACGAAACCACATTCCCCTGCTGTGTGCCAGGGCCACAATTTGAAATATTAATGCATGCAATGGCAGAGCATGAATAGGGACATGGTCATGGATACCGACACAGACATGGTCAAGTGTGTGGAGATGGGATAGAGAGCACAGCTTGTTTTTCTAAAATGTGCATTAAATTGAACATTGAACTCCATCTGCGAAGGGAGTCGGATATAGGAAGCGGATAAGTTTATTAGCTATCTATGTATGTACATATATACACGAAAAGTTGGACAGTTGGACGATACAACATACAACACACTGATGATTGGCTGCTTTGATAAGCGTCGAGGCATTAAGCTGACAAAAAAATGTTACGAACGGCAAATACGCCGCAGAGAGCGAGCTAGCGAACGAGCTAGCAAGCAAGCAAGCGAATGAACGAAAATGCGCAAATCCTTTAACACGAAATTAAGACACATAATCCTTGACAAGCAGTAATGGCAATCTAATATGCCAACGCTTGCATTTTCGATGAGACTAAGCCCGGCGGCGATTGACAAGGCCACCATCCAAGCAGGCATTAAATCGGGCGAAAGGGGGAGACTATGAACTGGGCCAGATATACATAGAGAATGAAAATGAGAATGGGAATGAGATATACATAGATAAAGACAGAGATAGAATGCGAAGGAGAATGAAAAATAGGGACAAACACAACACACAAACAAACAAAAACACAAATTATGGCATTTCATTGAAAGATAAATTGGACAAATAGAGAAAGCAAAATACTCTACCCCTTCCCGCCCGTTAAACAAAATATAGAGCCTGTTAAGCCTTTGGCATTTGGCAGGCTTTAAAGCAAAATAAAGTGAAATGAACAAATGACTTTCAACTGACATTATCGAAATTAAACAAAACGAATGAAGGGGGAATGAGCAAATAAAATAGAATTCAAGCTTGAAGCTGAAAAATGAAAGCTTGAAGCTTAGACAAATCTATCACTTTAATTAGAATTGGCCCCAGGTCCTTCGCTCTCCCCTCGCCCGCTATTTCACAATTTGAAGCCATCAAACAACAAACAGACTGAATCTGAACTGAACTGAACTGAACTGAACTGTACTGAACTGAATGCCAGAATGAACGTAGTTGAACAATGACAGCCAGCAGATGGCAAAATAATAATTAAACTCTCTACGTAACCTGTAGCCCATAAAGGTTATAAAACGGGGTTAGGCGAATTGAATTAGAAAATTTTAATTACATTTTGTTGCATGCTGCAACAGAATGTTGTTTGTTTTTGCAATGAATTAAATTTCATTTTATGCCTCTCTATCTCTCTGTCTCTCTCTCACACACACACATACTTTTTCTCTCTAACTGCCAGTAGTGTAGCTATTGGCATGCGCTCCGCCCCCTCACACGGCTTCCACCATTCCACCAACTGTGGCCGTGGCCCAGGCTTTGCATGCGCAGCAACGCCATTAAACAGCAGTTTCCGGTTTACGCGCTTTGAGTTTCCGCTTCAAGCAACAACTACAACACAACAACAGCAGCAGCAGCAGCAGCAGCAGTAAGACCAGTGAAGAGCATTGCAACAGGAGCCAAGCCTGGTTGTTGTTTGGTCGAGTTAGTTCTACCAGCTGTTGCCTTGGTTATTGTGCCAGCGCCTTTGTTAGAATTGTTGTTATTATTTCAACACACAACAATGCCATCAACGATGCCGCTGCCTAGCAGCATCTTTAATATAAGATTCAATTCAACGCCAACATAGCATGGTGAAGCCAAGGCCCCAACAGCAAATTGTTCTCCATACTCTGGAGGCGTGCTAAATCCGTGTGCCTCACACACACACACACACTCATAGAGGGCTCTAGCCAAAAGCAATAAGAACGCAACATTTCTATTGCATGGCCATGGCCAAAGATGCCAGCCGCAAAAACATTCGTATACTCGTGTTCTTCTGCAATTCTACATATATTTTTAATTAAAGGCAAAAAATGGAAGGAAAACCCTTTGGCAAACACGCAAAGCGTAGCAGCTGCTCAAGCTGAAACCAAGTCGGAAACTAAGAAACCACCATTGGGAGCCCGATACGTTTGCCAGGAACGATGACGTCTACATCAAGGTTATGCCATTGGTTTTGTTGTCGCGAAATACTCACCAAAGTCATGAGGAATTATGTCTTGCATGAAATCCGTGAAACACCATATGAAACAGAAAATTTCAAGGCTAAGCAATTTAACTGCGATTAAGGTGAGTAAAGTTTCAACGAGCTTGAGGGAAATCTTGGGTGACAAATTCGAGGAAAAACTTATTCTTTTAGTAATTTTATTCCGTTTTAATAATAACTATTTTATGATTATAACATTAATTCAAAAAGTCATTCAATAAAATGTTTTTAACAGATAGCAAATGACATACTTTTAATTTGTTTTCACCCAACAGAGCTTAAAGAGCTTAGAACCGGTTAAAAACTTCAGAATGATCAAGTTTATAAATTTGAAAAACATTTTTATTTAATATAGCGAATGCTGCTGATGAATGAATTTTATGAAATAAAGAAATTTTGTTAATAAAATCCTACGATGAGTAATTTATAAGACTGTTCACCCAATTGCTCTTATACAAAGCTTTTTTCGTCTGTAAGTTAAAGTGTGTTCTGGATTGTATTGTATATCTAAGACTCAGACAAGTCCAATTACTAGACTTTTATAATGAGTTGTAGTTATAGTTCTGAAAAGACTCAACACACTAGAACCCAAAAGAGAACTGTGACAATGACAAGTTGGTTTAAAATGAAAAGACAAAAATAAAGCACTATTAAAGATTCACTTAAGTACTGACAGGAAAATATAACAATTGTTGCACAAAATTCCATTGGGTTTGAATTTCCAAAAAAAAAAAAGATGAAAATAAATAAGTTTTGATTGTACAAATAAAATCAACATTGGATAAAACCCACTGAGAAAATTGAAAATATTTAAATGAAATAATAAAATTGCAATAAATTATTACGAGTTTACCTTGACTTTAATATTTATTATAGTCTCCTTAAAAACTATTGTGCTTTAGCAAACGAACTTAGTTAATCCAATATTCAATTTATTTCTGGTTACTTGGTGCTCTATGCCCTGTCGCGCTTTTAATGATGCCAGTCCGTTGCCTTTCCGTTGCACGGACATTGAGAAGGTTATGGGACACGTGTGGGAGAGTTAGCATGGTATATAATGGTGGTGGTGCGGAGGACCAGAAGGCAGGGATCCTATGAAAGCCCAATTAATATTTCATAAAGGCGCACGTATCCGAGACAATACAAATACACAAACACACACACACGTACACACACACACACAAATGTACGTTCGTATATGCGAGCACAGACACAAAGGGCACACAAAATCCCTCAATCACTGCCAATTAATGTCAGACACAGGCACTCATATTTGGCATCCAGCCAGCCAGCCAGGCAGCCATCCAGCCATCCATACTGCCAGCCAGCCAGCCATTGAAGCAGTCAGGCAGCTCGCAAACGTCGTACATAAAAACAATAAATGATTTATACATAAAAACAAAAAAGCAGTGCGCGCAAAAGCCACAAAAATAAAAATCACTCACACACACACATACAAACATGAATTTATGTATGTATACACATCACACAGATTGTAAGATTCACATAGACAGGGACGAGAAACCAACAGGATAGAGAGAGAGAGAGAGAGAGAAATCAGGCTGGAATCGACCACAGCATAGGGCAGGATATAGCCAAACGTGAATTTTGTGAATTTTACTGACATATTTCTACTACAATTGTATATTTTATTATTCGCCTGAAATCAAAGCAACAAAAAGAAAGAACAAGAACAATGAGAGCTGGCAAGCACAAAATTTGTCTGTCTCTACAATAAAACATAAAGCTCACACACACAAACGCACACAGAGAGAGACACGCTTGGGTAAAGCCAATCGAGCACACGTACATATATAAAGAGACGACAGGCTGGTCGGCCCTTAGTCATAGATAAAGCCATAGACAATAGACAAATGAAGTCTTTTATGTTATGTGTAGCATACATTTTGGGGCAGCTAATTGGCGCTTTAAATTATTATCCTGTCTGTCTTTCCATTCGTTCGGTCCTGTCAGTTTTTTGCACTGCTGCAAAGTGAGTTATCTTTAAATGGGACAAGCTCTGCTCTTTTGCATATCAATCTACAAAAGCCAACTAATTGCTAGTTTTATCAATGGACAATTTTTCTTACTTTTTTCTTTCTTTCTCTTTTTTATTGGGAATTTTATTTTATTTTATTTTTTGTTGGAATATATCCATCTATTTGTGGTGTGTGTTTTGCTTTTTCCTGAAAATTAATTTGCATATCTATTATTTTCATAAATAACACTGGAAAACACTATTTTCTGTTTTTACCCCCAGCTAGTCATAGTTTTTTTTTTTTTTTTTTGTGCATTTTCTTTCATTTTTAGAAGCATGTCCATGGCACTTCCTGTCGACCAAAAAATCACGGTAAAAAAAACAATGGCATTTGGTCAGAACGCATGGCACCAAAAGAAAAAACAAACACAAAAAAAATGACGAAGCAACGAACGCAAAAAAAATAAACAATTTAAGTCAATTTAAATTTCTGATGATTTGCAACTGTCAGAGCTGGCCCAAGGGTTCGGTCCGCGAGGCATAAAAAAGAATCAACTAACTCACCACACTATCAGTCACACTTAGTGCACGTTGCACAGTTTCCATTTTGATGAGCACAGCTTGCTGGCAAACGGAAATGATACAAGAAAAAAATATGGCAATACGAGCGAATTTTAAGGGGGAGTATCGACTATCTGAATTTCTAGCATCAAACAAAGCAATAATAATATGTAAACAGTATAGAAATATGTGATAGGGTCGATAGATTGATAATTATACGTACTTACTATTTAAAAACACAAACGTTTTAAAGTGATTTGGCACCAAGACACACACTCGAGTTTCGACTTTCGTTTAGCCACTTTCATAAAATTCATAAATTTGTATACACCCATTTTGTAATAAAAACACGGTATAAAGTGTAACAGTCGGGCAGACATTGAGCAAGAATCTTTTTTTTAAAGGCAAAAAAACGAAATAAATATATACCAACTATAGCTCATACATACATTCAAAAATATACGAATGAATTGTTGGTGGTGGGGGTGAGAAGTGGGGAGTGGACAAAAAAATGGCATAGCCAAGGGGTACAGACAAGAGAAGTTTCGCTATGGTATATGTCGGCTGCGGGATGGTAAAGTAAGTGGCATTGGTGCTGTGGCAGTGGTTTGTTCAAAATAAAAACCATCGCGTAGAAAAACAAACGCGCAGAGTGCAAACATTTGCACGCACGCACAAATCAAAACATCAACAAAACAACAAAAAGAAAACAAAAAAAAAAACATCGAGGGAAAAAAACCAAGGGAAGCTAAAAACGACACCAAACGAAATTGTTGGCAAAAAACCAACGGCACGTATCCTCATCCACTTTTACCCACACTGGCATAACCAAGACCGACCACTTTTGGCCCACTTGCCTCAGCCCTGGTTTTTGCATGAAAAGTCCCTGCAACATTGTACGTATTTGACATTTTAAACGGGCCAGTCGCCACTTGTCAATCTTTGTAAAAGTTCGCATTTCACATATGTATATTCTCTTTACTTTTTGTATTTTGCGTCTGTGTGTGTGTGTGAGTTTTTCTTTTTGTTTCATTTTGTTAACTCGTGCCCCTTTGTTTTGCTTTGAGTTTGTTAAGCGTTTCGCAATATGTTCATGTGTGTGTATGTGTGTTTTCTACGAATTTTTTCTGTCATCCTTTTCGCATTTTTTTTTTTTTTTGTTGGCAAATGGCTTTCCAAACGCTTTTCTCTTCTCTCTGCTTGAAAAACTCAGCCTAAAAGTATGCAAATAAAATACGCGCCCTTATCTGTTTGGCATTGGCTTTTGTTAAAGGCCAATACAAGCGACCAACTGGACCCATCTGATGCCATGTGGCAAGCAGAACAAAATGACAAAAGGAAAAAGTAGCCAAAACAATGTTTTAAAATGCATTTGGGCATACTTTGCACGCCAGCACATTCGCATTCACATACCATAAGCCTCGTTGGCACATTCCAAAAACAAAAAAAACAAAACATACACAGTCCCCTGCACATTCTTACCCACAATGACACTCACGCGCATACACGCACACTCACCATTACCAACACCACCACTACCACACACACACGCACACACATACGTATTTGCTACAGTCTGGATTCAGTCGAGATACGCTGCACTGCAATCAACAAAATTGAAGTCGTTGGTTGTTGTTGGTGCCATTGCAGTCACATGATGTCAGTCTCCTTGCCCATGTGCTAAATAGAAACTTTACTCAATAAACTTAAACAAGATGCTTGCTTGTGTGCGAGAATATTTAATATTTCATTTAGTTAATGAAATGGGCTACAGCATTATGAAACTTAGATTGAATCTTCTTTCGTTTCACAATTATGTGCTTGAAAACGAAATGAATCATATACATAACTACAAACGGAATGAGATATCTGGAATTTCAATTTACGTAAAGACTTGAAAAAAATATTTCGATTATAAAATTAATGAATAAATGTAGGGTAGTATTGAATTAAATTATTGATTTTTAATAGATTAAAGGCATACAAATTCGTAATATAAGAAAGAAAATGTAATTAATATTAATAAGTCGTTGTCTCTTCCTTTTTTAATAAACCATTTCGACTGCTTGCATTTTAGTTATTCTGTAAAGATTGAAACTTAAAATTTTTGCTCTGCCACAAACGACAACTAATCCGTTTTGATTTCTTTTTCCCCACTGTCCATTCAACAATAAGAGAAAAAACACTTATCCGCAATTCTGTACTTATAGCAAAATATTTAATGCATTTCCTTTACATTGTGGTATTCCTGGCAATCTGTACTCCAGCAACTTATCCACTCTGATTCTCTATTCGATTTGCTGTCACTTGCATAATTGATACATTAGTTTTAACATCTTTTCGTTCTTACACAAAATAAAGAGTGTTTTTTTGCAGTAAAGTCTGAAGTTTAAGAGAATGGCCAAAAACTGTTCATGGCTACATTTTTTTGTTTTTTTCTGTTTTGGAAAAATGTGAAAAGCTCTCAGAAAAATCAAGTATTCGCTCATATGTTAGCTTTATGGCGCCATTTTGTTAATTTATTTCACTTGCTTGACAGTTTGTTTAGAGTTCAGTTCTTCTTTTTTTTTAGTTTTTGTTTTTTTCTTTGTTTCTTGTATGTTTGTTTTTTCTTTTTTTGGTTATTTGTTGCTCGGTTGAGTTGAGTTTTGGTTAGCGTTTGCTTTTGTCTTTTGCAGCAGCAATCCACTACATATTTTTCAACATTCTTTTATAGTTCTAGACCAGCAAATTGTTTGATACTCTTGTCCAGAAGTATATTTATTTTGATTTTGATCGTATGAGAACATATTAAAATAGATCGGCTTTCGTTCCTTATAAGAGTCTTTGCAACACTTTGTTTAATGTTTTATACCATTATTATTGATTATCTTATTCAATTGTTGAATTTTATTGTAGAAGTGTATCGTTCGAATACCAACAGAGTAAATTATTGGATACCAGTAATAATATGCTGGCCTATATATATTTTGTTTGGAACATATAGAATAAAAATGTGACATTTCAAAAACAAAGTTAAACAAAATAAATCAAAACAATGCTATTATATCTCTATTCGCTTAGGGTATTAACTTTTAATTAATTTTTATGATATGGACATGGAAACAAAAAAATATAATTCTATTCCCACTTTTTACGGCCGTGTAATAATCCTTCAAAGACTACGCCTAAAAGTGTATGCTGGATTCGGTTCTTTGGCTTCTTTTTCATACATATATGATTTTATTTGTATGCGTGTGTATTTTTTTTTTTTTTTTCGTCCCTGTGGTTTTGACATAAAGTGCGCTTATAAAAAACCACCAAGTTAGAAACGCGCCGGAATAAAAATTGTTCTGATGGATGCAACGCCAGCCAACGGAGAAAAAAAAAATGGCATTAAAATAGCTGATAAATTCGTTCGGTAAAAACAAATGGTTAAAGTTTTAAATTGAAATTGCACTAAAAATGCCAGCACCAAAAAGAACTAACAAAAAACAAAAACAAAAGAAGAAAATGTCAAACTAAAAAGTGCCACTCACAACAACGTAACGATAAAAGGACATCAAGCTAGTGACGAGGAACAGTCGAGGGGTTTTCGACGGGGGTAAGGCTAAAGTGAGGGTCCATAATAAATATCTCAATCAAAAAGACAAGCGAGCAAAAAGAAGGAACTGCATACAAATATGACAGAGCCAAATGGAACAAAACCAAAATGAATATGAAGTATTATTTGTTGTTATTTTTTTGTCATTGTTGATGTTAAAACAAAAGGAAACAAAAGTAACAACAAAAAAATATGTATACATATATATCCGATGGATGCACAGATTAAAAATCTAAACTAAAAGCAGAACAAATAAAAAAAAAAAAGAAAATAGAAGAACAAATCGGCACAAAAGAAACAAAATAAATACGTATATGGAAAAGGAAAAGTATAAGCTGTTTCCATTTTGCAGTATCAAAGATTTTTTTAGATGTTGATATAAAACAAGCGACTAAATAAAAACCACACACACACACCCACAGAGTTGGAGAACTAAAGATAGAGATAGATAGAGAGAAAGAAAGAGAGAGAGAGAGAGAGAGAGAGAGAGAGAGAGATGAAAGAAATAAGAGTAGGAGACACACGTACAAGTGCAGGTCCATTTATCTTCTGTCATTGTGTGAGTGTTTC
The DNA here is from genome assembly GCF_018902025.1 of Drosophila willistoni. Lineage (NCBI taxonomy): Eukaryota > Metazoa > Arthropoda > Insecta > Diptera > Drosophilidae > Drosophila > Drosophila willistoni. Next base: position 6,582,737 of record NC_061086.1, read on the forward strand.
CGTTTTTGTAATGAATGTCCAGCTGTGTGCATTGCCCTGCGGACTAGGAGGCAGCCGCAGTAGCAACATCAGTGGGAGTGGCCAACTGGAGTGGACAGAAGGCACAAAATTCAACCTAACCAAAGCAAACGATTCGAAAGAACGAACCCAAAAACCGGACCCACTACAATTGTCGTTGGCCGCTGTTGGACGTTCGCTGAAAGGCGTCTTTTATGTCGCTTGATAAGATAAGCTTTGCTTAAAATATATCTTCAGTCTATATATACATACTTATACTCTCTAAATATATATATATATGTATGTGTATATATAGTTTCTATGTCTGTATTTGCTGTCTTCTTTTTTCTATTGGTACATGGTGCATGGTCGGCTATGAAGAAAGGCGCAAATGTGCAACTTGTATGCGCCACATTCTTAATCCGGGTTTTTGTCATTACACTTTCCACTTTATTTCCGTTCGTTCGCAGATTTGCGTTGTAAGCACTACCCCAAAAGCATCATTCTTCCCTTTTCCGTTCAACCAGCAGTCCCTTCATCACTTCGAATTAGGCAGATTTTCTTTCGGGTTTTTTCCGTTTCTTCTTTCGTTTCACTTTTCCTCTTTCGTCTTCGTTTTTCTTATTTTTTGTTGAGAAAAATTGGAAATAATGCAGCAACGTCAGATGAGTCTAAAGACAACGCAAGTGCTGTGGAGTGAGAAATTGAGATGTAGAGATTTTTAAAATGGTCGTGTCCTTAAAAAAAAGACAAAGAAGTAGAGGTAGGCAAGGAAAGCAAAGGCAAGAGCAATAGAGAAACTAACCTGCCTCTTTGCCCATCCAACCATTCACTTAGTAAGCCGCTTGCTTTTGTAACCCATTTCATTGAGCTCCACTTGTGTTGAAGACTCTAGTTCGCAGCTTAGTTACATCATCAGCACCACAACACAACAGGATCAAAATGCATGCTGAAGTGTGAGAAATGCTGTAATTAATTTATCTATTGCTTTATGTGGTGAAAATTAGTTGGTAGTTTTCAATAACGTAGCTCATTCTCACCTGACTAATAATGTAAACAGAACAGAAATCATTAATAACTGATTATGAATATTTTACAATCCTTTAAACGAAAGTAGACAAGTAAATAATGTAATAATACAAAATACAATTTTGATAATATTAATATATTTTGAGAAAGAAATTAATAAGGATACGGTTAAGGTTAACCAATTCATCTATTATCTATTATCTTTGGAAACGGGTAAAAGTTGGTAATTTAAGGGCTAAAAGTATTATAAAATCACATATATTACCTTATGTTGACCTAATTTTTGCCCTTTATATACGTAAAAATATTTTCCAAAAATTATTTCTATTAAATGTTGGCAAAATGTTGGTGTAATTTTTAAGAACTTTGCACTCTGGGTAATGTAATGTCCCCAAAGTCAAACATTAATTTGATTTGAGAGTAATGTGGCTTTCGCATCCCATGTCCCCCTAGTTTCCCACATTCTTCCTCTCCTGCAACACTGCGTGTTTCGTCCCAAAAACAAATTCATCCATTAAAGTTGCCACCAAATGTATGGCAAACAATTCCCCTAACTACCCAAATTGATCAATTTCAATTCACTGCAAATAGCCTGGGCGTGATTTAGTTGTTTTTTTTTTTTTTGTTTTGTTTGGTGGAGGAGTGGGAAGAGGGGACGCTTCAACTCTAGCTCCAGCTTCAATGCTATTCTCTAATGTTGGTAATATAAACTTTTGGTTTTTGTTTTTCCATTACTTGTACGTTTTTACAATAAAATTCAGACTGAGGGCACCTCGACAAGTAGCTTACGTGAAATTTGTCAAAGCTGAGAAACGAGTAGTTGGGAAAATAAAAGCAAAAAGTTTTGCATTACAAATTTGAAGTTTATACTGCATCAAACTACATATTTATTTTCTTAAATTCTTTTTTTTTATATACATAAGTATATATATACATTGTGTTGAATCCAGAAAGTTACATACGCAGAAGGAATCGATCGATTTATAACCACAGGACTCATGGCTTTTCGTTCAAAGGATCTGGCGAGACTTCCCGTGCGCTTTGTCTTATACACGATTCATGTCTACTTGCTAAATCTTACATCTCTAATGCTGATGACATGTGAACTTTTCAAGCTTTGGCTATCGCTGATGTCGTCTTGCCAAATCCACATTGACTGGCTGAAGCTAGAATATGGCACTATTTCCATCTTTGTGTGGCTATTGAATTCCATATCCCTTTGGTTGGCGCTTCTGGAACTTTCATCAGAACTGACATTGTGGCTGATGCGTAAACCTGTCTCGGTGTTGGCCCAACTAACAAGTATATTTCGAATTTGCGCTAACGGACACAGGCTGATCAATGTGCGACCACTATAACTGCCCACCATTACCATCTCCAGCTGCTGCACCATCATCGCCATCGACCAGAGTCCTTGTCATTGCCGCGTCGAAATCCACAAATTATTCGTAGAGCGCAATAAACGCTGGGACCACGGCAAGTGCATGAAATTTAATGCCCGGTTTTGTGGACTCAGTCAGATTCACATTACTTTTTTTGGGTTTTTTTGGGGGGTTTTTTTTTTTTTTGTTTTCTGTAGGAGAAAAGACAGTAGAAGTGAGGGTTGTTGCAGGGTTGAGGTTTTGCAGATGCAACTGCCACTGCGACTGCGACCGTTCGCATTCGCATTCGCTTTTAACGTGCGCAATTACACTTGAAGAAATCCTGGGGATTTCATGCGAAAATCCATTTGTCACAATGCCGAGTACGTGAGCAGCGCTGACTGGCGCAGTCACAGGGGCCAGCAGTGCGTGTAAATGTGTCGCCTGGGTCCTGGGTCCAGGTCCTGGTCCTGGTTCTTCGTCCTTCGAGTAATGCTCATAGTCTTGCCACACCATAGCGCACTATGTTATGCAGCATGTAGCTGCATTGCCGAATCTCTATCACAATGCCACTTCATTTCAGTTGGCCTCTGCGGCACCGACTCAACGCTATACCAAAATATGTATGTATATATGTTCATATGCATCTTGGCATATTTCTAACTAAGTATGTATGTGTGTATTTATTTATATATGAACGCTTATATATGTGTATTCCTATAACCAGCTGCCTAAAGTTGTTTATTTGAGAACATGTTATATACCTCCTTGTCTCTAGCTTAAATCAGTCAACCAAAGTCGTTTTGCCTAATGGAGTGCCCTAAGGGCATTCAGTAGCGCGAGGTTAGCTATTAAACTTTAAACTTTTTATAATTTAAATTAAAAAAAAAAATGTAAAAATAATGCTACTGGGGGCTATGCTTAGCTCCCACTGCAGTAAAAATAAATACTATTAGACATAAAAGGTTTTAATTAAGTAGACTTTCTATGAAACAAAGTGATTATGTTTCTGGAATACTTAAGTAAAAAGGGAACAGTAGTTAAATATATTTCAGGGTTACTCGATTAGACAGACTATATTACAGCTAATTGATTTAGGTAAATATTCGAACAAAGAAATTTCGATTATTAGACAAAAAAAGTTTGATTTTTGTTTATTTAACTAAACTGTGGTTTTATATTTTTATTAAAATAGTAAATTTAACTTGAAGATGTCTTTCGACAAAACTGATATCAATACAGAGAAAATTAAAACTTATTCTCTATTTTAAATAGTTGAAAATAATTTTTAGCTCAAGATAACTGTAGATTTATTCAAATTTACATGTTTTTATATCTCCACTCTTAACTCACAACAATCTTATGCTCAAGTTCCAAGTAAAATTGGATTTGAATTAGGATTTCAATTAACTCAATGCCTTTCTTTTCATTAAAGTAACTTATTGAATCATAAATGTTCATTGTGAGGTGAAATTAATTCAAAATTCTTAAAAAACTATATATTTATATGTTAATTGTGATTTCCGAATCGCAATTGGTCATAATTTAACTGCTAATTACGTGCTGTTCTTCAAAGCATAACAAAATATCTAAACGTTTGCCTCTTAGTACTTCTCGTTTTATTAAGTACTCAGATTTACAGCTGAAAATACTATTATTTTAAGTCCTCACTGCGTTAAGACCTTTTAGCATAAAAGTAGTGACTACCGCACACATTTTCATAATCATGAATATTGTTTATCGCACTGTAAGCAGCTCAACGCCATTCTCGGTGCATTTGAGCATAATGAGATAGAGTCAAAAACTGGTAAAGTGAAGTTGCAGTTTAAGCCGCTCTATCTCTCACTCTCACTGTCTCTCTCTTTCTATTTGTTAAGTGCTATGTAGATAAAAGGTATTCGAGAAAAAAAAACTAAGAGATAATAGAATGAAGAGTTTGGATGATGGAAGGTGTGAGGCAGGGAGAAAAGAGAAAGGAAATATTTTAAATGTAAAAGTGCGGTGAAAATGTGTGTGTGTTTACCATGATCTCCTTCCAAATGTGTGCATATGTGTGTGTGTGTGTTTTTTTTTTTAATTCTATTTATTTAACAAATTAATTACATATAACAGTGAGGCAACATACAGTATACGTACAATACATTAAGATGCAATACGTACACTACAGTAATATACAAGAAAAATGACAAGAACTGCTGCGGGACGGCCGAAAGGTAATGCTTCACAGCAGTCGAGTTGTTTTTAATGCCGTACCTCCACCCCTGCCCTCCGGCGTTCGGCTAATCGCAGATCGCGCATCGCGTTAGCTGCGAAGGAGTTTACCGCATCCCACTTACGTGGACTCGAGATCATCTCCTCTATCAGGTTATCAACTGTAAGGGTGGTACCCACTTCTTGGAATAGCACCTCCCGTTCGCCAGAGAAGCGATTGCATTCAAACATTACATGCTCTGCATCTTCAATGACGCCGTCCCCGCAGGACGGGCAGAAGGGGGATGCGTCGTGTCCGAAACGGTGTAGGTAATACCTAAAACATCCATGCCCACTGATGAATTGCGTAAGATGGAAATTTACGGCACCGTGTTGCCTACCAATCCACGCACGTACATCTGAAATCATTCTGTGGGTCCAACGCCCCTTGGAGGATTGATCCCACCTCTGCTGCCAGGTGGCTATACTTCTCCTTCTAGCGTCAGCCCTCTTCTCCCTCCTAGATGGCCCATCCTCAAGCGAAGATGTTACTAGTCGAGCTTCCTCTATCTGTAGCTCGATCGGAACCATTCCCGCAATAACCAGTGCGGCGTCGTCGGAGATGGTCCTGAAACCGCAACATACCCTGAGCGCGCTGAGACGATATGCTGCCCGGATACCTCTGGTATAGCTCTCTGTCTTTACTGCATCTGCCCATACCTGTGCCGCGTAGAGAATGATGGATGTTGTAACGCTAGAGAGTAGCAGTCTTCTTTCTTGTCTGGGGCCGCGGGTGTTCAGCATGATTCTCGCTAAAGCCCTCGCTGACTCCAGAGCCTTTGCGTGCACATGCTCCAGATGTTCTCGAAAGCATAGCCGCGTATCCAGCCAAACTCCAAGGTACCGAATAGCCCGCTTCGAGCATATGATAGAGCCCTGTACACTGACCGATGCCGTCTCGACCCGTTTCCTGCTGCTTATTAGGACAAGCTCCGTTTTGTGCGCTGCTAGTTGTAGGCCCACCGAACGCAGCCACTCTGTGATGAGCAAGATCGCCTCGTTCGCCAACGCCTCCGCTTTCGCGACTTCTTTTGCCACTATGACCAGAGCTACATCGTCAGCATATCCAACGGTTTCGCAGCCAGCCGGCAGGTTCAAGCGAAGGATCCCGTCATACATAATGTTCCACAACAGCGGCCCCAAAACGGAGCCTTGGGGTACCCCTGCGGAAACCGAGTATGATGATTGGCCGTTTGTTGTGCTGAAGCACAGTTGCCTGTCCTCGAAGTAGCTCCAGATAATTGCGCGTAGATACTCTGGGACTCCAAAGTTATATAATGCATCCAAAATACATCCCCAGTCTGCAGTATTGAAAGCATTTTTAACATCTAGCGTGACAATCAGACAGTACTCCTTCGTCCCAAGCTTCCATCGAGTGCCTTCTATGGCTGCCGCGGCTATACTGACAACCTTGCCAATGGCGTCGACCGTCGATTTGGCTTTGCGAAATCCAAATTGATTGGATGATAGGACCCCTCCGGCATTTATAGCTCTGTGAAGCCGGGTACATATAAGACCCTCTAGAACTTTCCCCATAGTATCCACCAGGCAGATGGGCCTGTAAGATGAGGCCGTTCCTGCGGGTTTCCCTGGTTTCGGGATCAGAACCAATTTTTGCCGTTTCCAGATCGTGGGGAAAACTCCTTCATCTAGGCATTTATTGTATGTCTCCAAAAATGAGTCTGGGCGCAGCGCCATTGCCAGTTTGAGGGCCCGGTTGGGGATGGCATCTGGTCCTGGTGCCTTACTCGGCTTTAGTTGGCTTGTTGCGGCCACGATTTCCTGTATTGACACAGGTTCAGTGACATAACTTCCTGCAGCTGGTGTGGCGGGACGTCTACTATGGAGTGAGTTATCCTTACGCGGGAATAATTCTGTGACTATGGAGCTAAGTTGCTCCGCTTCTAAAGGTGTGTGATTTCTATTTGCATATATGCGCTTTACGACGATTTTATACGCCTTCCCCCAGGGGTCTTGCTCTGCTGAGTCACATAGTCTTAGAAAAATTTCCCTCTTAGTTGCCCAAATAGTGTGCTTTAATGTCGTCCTTGCCGAGCTAAATTCGTGCTGCAGCTGCGGCCAGTTTTCAGCATCACGGCGTCTAGCCCTTTGGTATCGTCTCCTGGCTGCAAGACACTTTTTTCGCAAATCGCTGATGTTTTGATTCCACCAATATACAGACTTGTGGTGCCTTGTGTATGCACCACATTGCTGCATGCCCGCATCGCATGCTCTCTCGACCATTTTGGAGATACGGTGAGCCATAACCTCTGCTTCATCCTGTTCCCAGTCGCAGCTATTGAGTGCCGCTGTAAATTCCTGCAAGTTAAGCGTGTTTATCTTATATTTTTTATCTTGAGTATCATTAGCATTTGGTGGGCGGCCAGGTTCTTCCACTGCAAAAACGATGGCCTCGTGGTCACTTGCAGTATAAGTATCGCTTATTTTCCATGACGACGATGGATAAAGGCCGCTGCTGGTGAAAGTGAGATCTATAATTGATCCCATTCCTGCGCGCCTGAACGTAAATTGGGAGCCGCTGTTTAATAGGACAACGTCTGCGGCAGCAAACGTCTCTAAAAGTACACGCCCTCTTGCATTGGTAAAGGGGCTGCCCCACTCTACCGCCCACGCGTTGAAGTCGCCGCCAACAATAACGCGGTTGTGGTTTCTTATATCCGTAATCAGATCGTCCAATGACTTACTATAGCCTTCCAGCGAGAGGCTTGGTGGCAAATAGCAGCTGTAGACCCAAAAGTCATTTATATGAGCACGCACAAAATGCTCAGCTGCCCACACAGAATACTGCGAGCAACGCTGCGACCGCACGTTGCACGTCCAGATAGCCGCCTTGGATGAGAGGCTCCTGCTCCAGTTGCTGTCCTCGCTACACCTATAAGGTTCGCTAATTAACACCGCGTCTGTGTTTAACTCAAGCACTGTTTGCGTTAGCAATGCTTGCGCCGCCTCGCAATGATTTAGATTTATCTGTAAAAATCTAATGTGTGTGTGTGTGTGTGTGTGTGTGTGTGTGTGTGTGTGTGTGTGTGTGCATATATGTGTGTATATCCTTATTAAAAAACCATGTACATGGCTTCATATTATAAAACTCTTCAATTAGCTTGCATGATTTTATAATTTGCTTCCTTTAAAGTTTACAACACATTTACACGAGGAATTACATAAATGTTGAGCGCATTAAATTTAATTGAAAAGATTTTTAATTAATAAAATTTCAACACGTTAGCACCAACGTTGTGCATAATTGGAATTGAGCTTACGAACAACAACAACAACTACAATAACAACAATGTCAGCAACAATGAAATGCATTAATACAATAACAATATTATGTCCATGTACAAACACTGAGAGTGAAACATTTTTATCCTATATCGCAGATATATCGCCATCGTAATGTCAGACAACAAAAACAACAACAGAAAAAGGTTAATTGACCAACAAATAACTTAATTAAATCAAATGCAAATTAAACAATTCAATTTTTAATGAGGTTCACTGGTTTTGACCTCGTTTTCATTATGAACGACAACAACAACAACACACAGAACAATAGTAAAAAAAAAAAAAAAAAAATGCTGCTTCGACAACAACGCACCAAACTGGTAGAGTGGGCCAGGGGTAGGGACCGCGGGGGTCACCAGTAAGTAGGCAGTTCCCAACTGAATGATGTAGGTGGAGGTCGATCCGCCCAATCGGAAAAGTGCCTAGATACAATCACGCTTCTGTATTCCGAAAAAAATGAAAAAATTAAAAAAAACCGAACGACTAACAAAATGTTAAATGTTTTTGGTATACCCTAATTTCGAGATAGGCGTTTCCTTTAAAACCAATTTAATTTTATTCAACTATTAATTATAGTCGTGTGAAAAGGTATAGTCAAATCTTAATTGGTTCTCCTTTTAATTAATTTATTTTTGGAGTGTCTAATTGAACATCATGTATAGCCATAGGCATAGTTAACTGATACCTTGGCCGAACGAAATACAACAATCAATTTTAAAATTCTTCTGTGCCTATTATAATTTCCACTTTTTTTACATTATTTCAATATACAACAAAAGTGTCATGTCATCAAATAACAAATTCCTTTTGGATTTACAATAAGTTTCATAAAAAATATTAACTTATAGTAATTGAATCGACAGTGAATTACTCTAGGATACTCTAGCATATCGGCTAAGTGTGCTGTTGGGCAGGCTAACAATTTAACTTAGAGAAGCTGAAAGAACAATTTTTTTTTAAATGATTATGAGAAATACTTATCTTAACCATTTCTTGTTGGAAAACAATTCTTGAAAGCTAATTTAACAATTAACTTAGAATATGAATTTATCTAGACAGTTTATCGGTTAGCTGACTAATAAATTTAGGCAAAATGAATATACCCCATATAAACTATGGAATAATAACACAAAAAAAAATACAAAGAAAAAACAATCATGAATTGCAAATTAAAAATCATAATTTATACAAATGGATTACAACCCTTACTTCAATATGATGATGCTCTAACGGCATCGTCAGCAATAAAACGTTTTGTAAAAATTGAATAACAAATAAGCACTTGAAATAAGGGCAAAAAGAACAAAAAAAAAACTATAACATCTGTATGAAAGCTTATAGAACAACAATTAACAAATGAAAAGGGCAATTGAAACTAAAACTCTATGGTAAATGTTTATTCTTGTTGTTGTTGTTGTTGTTGTTGCTGTTGCCTTTGCTTTTGATGTTGATGTTGATGGGAGTTTATTTAATGAATTTATTGATTGCAACAACAGCACGCAAATGGAAACCATTTACAGCTTAAAAATATTTAATTACCATCGGCCAAACGCCTGGCTCACCGGTTTTTCCCCTTTTACACTTTTCCACCAACTTTGTCCTGTCTCCATCGGTTTTTGAACTGTTTGGTATGAGAACGGTCCTGCCACCAAATTGCAATTAATCTTCTTTTAACAGCAAACTTTTGATCCGCTTTATTTGCATTTCACTGTGGCACACAGACACACGCACAAGCATACACACACAGAGCAAGAGAGAGAGACAAACACAGAGCAACAAGAAATTTAACAACAGAAATAATTGGTGGAAGGATGAGGAGGTGGGTGTTTTTGATGGGTTAAGGGCGTGGAAGTCAAACGAAAATGCTTGTCATAAAAAAATAAAAATGATCAAGGGTTAAAAATTATGTTACGCGTTTCATTTTGGTGGCTGTGAAATGATTTATGCAAAATCTGTGCCCCAAAAAGCAACCCAAACCAAAGGCAAACAGCAAAATGAATATAAATTGTGCAATTTCATCTCTCCTTCAACTTGTTGTTGTTTTTTTTTTGTACCAGAGAAAAAAATCAGAAAAAGAGAACGTAAACTTAGCTCCAACTTTTTATGTCCGGTAAATTAATTTAAAAGTATCTTACAATAATAATACAAACAGCAAAAGCAACAACAACAACTGGCCGAATGCCCTAAGGGCCACAACTGCACATTATTTATAATCTCAGCATTGAAGAGTGTATCCTTTTGGTTGGCTAAGTGAACATCAACCCAAGATTATTTTCTGATAACCCAAGTAACTGGGATAATAGCCAATGCCACCATAACCATAGCCCAAGCCATAGCCATTGCCATTGCCATTGTATGGCAATCCACCATAATATCCATAACCGGGATATGACCAAGCATAACCACTTCCCCAATTGCCAAAGGGATAGCCAGTGAGACCGCCGCTAAACCAAAGACCACGCGCAGCTCGACGCTTTCCATTCTGCTCCCCAACCACTCCCGCTGTGCTCAGCTGTGACTCCATGGAGCCGCCAATTTCCTGCTCCAATGACAGCAAATCCGTTTTTACATCACCAACTGGCGCCACTTCCTTGTCAACAGCTGCGGTTATCCAGCCACCTTCCCGGACAGCGGCCTCCGCTTCAGTTAAGTGAGTGCCCAGCGGCAATACCAGCAACAACATCAACAGCAACGGCAGCGGCAACATCAGCGACTCCATGTATATAATATGCATATTTAAATATTAAAATATTTAATATTTATTGAATATATTGACATTTGCAATTAAAAACAGTTTGTCTACCGTCGCGCGATATCTTTCAGTCTCAATGCTTTGCGCTTAACTGTTGAACAAAGTGTCATCCGTTTTCACTATTTATACCATGGCATTTACCAATTTATTTTATGGCCCGCTAATTGAAGCCAATGTGAAATTGTTTTAATGTAAAACAGAAATAGACAAAAAACAAAAATAGCCAAAACAAAACACAATCACACAAATAAAAGTGCTAACAAATGATACACACAATTAGACAGCGGTAATCAATGGGACCAAATACACATAAAAACCATTTGAATAAAATAGAACAACTTTAGTTACAACGAGTCAGTTTGTCTGTCTGACTGTCTAATTGTCTGTATATGCATGTGGATATATTTTCTTTTTCTAAATATTGTCATTTGAAATTAAAGTTCAATTCAACCAGTAATTAAGTTCAGAATAATTGACGAGCACACATTGATTTTACGAATAGTACAGAATTTATTCATTTAAATGTATGAGAATATGCCATATGGCACATCCATTGTAATTGATTGGTTTCCCTATATTGTACATTTTCAATTTGAGTTACCAAGGCAAATACTTTTTTGTTGGAATAGCTCTTCTCATAACCTTATAAAACCTAAGACTCTTAAATATATTTCACATCTAAGATTATCCTTATATGGAATAGCTTTTCTCATGGACCTACAAATACTGAGACTTATAATGATATTACACTACTGAGATTATCCTTGTATTTTCCCAATTACTAATAATATTATAGCCACACTTACATAAGTAGTAGCCCTATACTATTCTACTTCTTCACTGTCCATAAAACATATAGTTATATTCTTCGAAAAACCGAGAGTTTCAAGAAGATATAAATTCCCATCTGGAATTTAATAATGTTATATAAATCGGGACAGCATTTTATACAAATTTTGATCTTATACGAATCTTATTCGAACCCTGTTGAAAAAGTTATAAATTAACTCGTTTTCTCATTATAAATTTTTCTTATATCATAAGAAAATAGTACCCAGCCATTGCTCCTTTTAATGATTTGCTTATGATCCCTTTCTTTTAATCAGTGGCGACTTTTGAGTGATTTTTATACCCTTGCAAAAAGGGTATATTAATTTTGGTCAGAAGTGTGCAACGCATAGAAGGAAGCATCTCCGACCATATAAAGTATATATATTCTTGATCAGCATGACGAGACGAGTTCATATAGCCATGTCCGTCCGTCCGTCCGTCCGTCCGTCTGTCCGTCTGTCCGTCCGTCTGGATCAACGCAAACTCCTCCTAGACCGTTAGAGCTACAGAGTTGAAATTTTGCATGAAGGCTTGTATATACTGCATGGGTTGTATATCTCGGATTCAGCCGGATCGGACGACTATATCATATAGCTCCCATACAAACGGCAAAGTCTAGTCAATAACTTCGTTATTTTCTGAGCTATTGTCGATGAATTATTTCAATATTATTGAAATTTAATATTGATGAGTTTATTATACATATAAACGACTATGTCAAATTTGATCAAGATCGGGTGACTATATCATATAGCTCCCATAGGAACGATCGGCCGAAAACAGTGACTTTTGTCAATAACTTCGTTATTTTTAACGTTATTGCTTTCAAATTAAATATTTGTTAGATTAATATATCTATTAATGTCTGTGCCGGGTCGGGTAACTATATCATAAAGCTCCCATAGGAACGACCGGTGGAAAACAGTGACTTTGATCAATATCGTCGTTATTTGCTATGCTAAGATCAGTGTTTAAATTGCTGTAGTCGAATTAGCAAAAGTCATAAATTTTGTGCTATTCATTGCTGTGACTGTTTAGCAAATATGAAAACAAATACTTTGTGTTGCTTTTGCTTCCGAAAAAAACCGAAATCAGAAAATCTGACAGCAAAAGCAGCAGCAAATAACCGAAATAGAAAATTTTGACATCAGCAGCACACAGCAAAAATCCGAAAGCAAAAAACCCGACAGCAGCAGCAATAGCAAAAACCCGAAACAGATTGCTTTGATAGCAACAGCCAAGTTATACATTTTAATACTAGGAACTGTTCCGACTGTTGCTATTGGCCAAATTCGGAAGTCGACGAAAGCAGCAGTCGGAAAAATAGTCGCAGCAGACTACTTGATTCTTAATTTTTGGCCTACTTTGATTTTACCTATACATACATACACATGAAAGTACTCAATACTCTTTAAATACATGTAAATTATCAATTAGTCATTTCGTATGTATAGGTAAAACCAAAGTAGGCCAAAAATTAAGAATCAAGTAGTCTGCTGCGACTATTTTTCCGACTGCTGCTTTCGTCGACTTCCGAATTTGGCCAATAGCAACAGTCGGAACAGTTCCTAGTATTAAAATGTATAACTTGGCTGTTGCTATCAAAGCAATCTGTTTCGGGTTTTTGCTATTGCTGCTGCTGTCGGGTTTTTTGCTTTCGGATTTTTGCTGTGTGCTGCTGATGTCAAAATTTTCTATTTCGGTTATTTGCTGCTGCTTTTGCTGTCAGATTTTCTGATTTCGGTTTTTTGCTGTTGCTTTTGCTTCGACTGTTCATAGTTTCCGAAGCAGAAGCAACAGCACACAGCAAAACTGTTGACAGTTTTCGTAGTTTTCAAACCCTGGCTAAGATTGTAGGCCGTTCTTTCGGAAACAGCTTTTTTAGATAAAACGTTTTTCCAATTTGATGGCTTTAGATAAGGAAACAGCTACCAAAAAAGTTGCAAGGGTATACAAACTTTGACGCGGTCGAAGTTAGCCCCGGCCCTCTGGTTATTTTATTAACGACTTCGTTTATCGCGGCTCTTTTTAAATTATTCCTTAAAAGTCTGCACAATTCTTTTTCGAGTCATATTTATAGCAAAAAAAGTCATAATTGAGTCAAAAAAAGGGGCTAAAAATATATAGACCTATTAAACTGATTTCTGTTTACTCAATTTTCCAATTGCTGGGTGGGTATATATACACGTTCGTAAAATTCCTTCTCTTCTACTCCTTGTCGCATTATTCATTATATCAAATTATGTTTCGATTTATTTACAGAAATTGTAAGAAAGACTAGGCGGCCAATTTGACTTGTTATGTTGTTTAATTCTTATTACTCATGACTCGATATAGCAGAATCGGCGGTGGCTTTATGTTTTTACTTTTTAATAATTTTAAACTTGCAAAATCGGACCACTATATTCCCATACAAACGGCAAATTTACAAACAGTGACTTTTCTCAATAACTTCTGTATTTGCTGAGCTATCGTCGTGAAATTGGAGAGTTTATTTCCATTATAAAAGACTGTGCCAAATTTGATCAAGTTCGGGTTACTATATCATATAGCTCCCATAGGAACGATCGGTGGACAACAGTGACTTTGATCAATATCTTCGTTTTTTCCTATGCTAAGATTGTAGGCCGTTCTTTCGCAAACATTAGCCTTTTAAAAAAAAAAGGTTTTTCCACTTTGATGGCTTTAGATAAGGAAACAGCTACCAAAAAAGTTGCAAGGGTATACAAACTTTGACGCGGTCGAAGTTAGCCTCGGCCCTCTGGATTTCTTTTGTGGAAAGAAAAATGAGATTTAAAAAAAAAACCGAATCTATAATCAATTCTTGGACATGGCTTTTTATTTCAAAAATTTCTTGAATTTATCACGGTCATTTTTTTTTAGCAGCAAATCAATTTTTAGCAAATATATTAAATAAATAATACAAATACCTCTAAGCTAAGTTTAATTTAAAACTGCAAATGACTTCTAAAGAAAAAGAGATGTCAAATTTAATCTCCCATCACACCATTAATGTAGCAATTGATTTGTATTTACAATAAAGAAATATATATTATTATTGCATATTATTTAATAATATCAGCAGTCGTATCAATAAATATTAAAGAACATGACTGTGACACACATACTTTATAATTGAAATGCTTATTTAATTACTTAATTAATCGAAAAAGCAAAAGCAATTGCATTTTTATTCTATTGAAATGTCAAATTGACAATGTTTGTTAGTCAAATGGATATATCTAAAGATCAGAATCGAATTATCAAAGCATGACAATGTTTGTCTGCTTGTTTTTTATTTTCTCTCTTTTCAATTTTCACACACACACACACATGAGAGACACATGTGTATATGTATACATATTCAAAAGCAGACCTTGTGGCCCTTTTTCACACATTACGCATACGCAACGTTCTTCAATATATTGTTGGTTGGCTGACATGCTCGTTGGTTGCCAATTGACACATTTCATGTTCAAATATGCGTAAATAACAATTATTGTAATTTTTTTCCCTCGACACACTGGATGCGAGACAAAGCGCAGACTTGTGACAATTCAGCGAGAATACAGAAGCATAACCTTAACCGAGAATGTGTGAACCTTGAACTTGAGTGACAAGCGGCGGCATGAGGAGCAAAAAGGGGCAAAGGGCATAAAATCGGCAGCAGCTGCTTTCTTTGCTTTCATTCTTTCTTTCCTCCATGTCTTAGTCACTGTGTATATGCATGTGTTTGCCAATGTGTCAACATTTTAGATTGCCTTGCATGATTTGCAAGAAAAATGAAGACAATAGTTGGGGTTTTCTTTTTTTTTACACTTTCCACTCGACTCCTTGTCAGCAACAACAACAACAACAACAACAACAACAGCCAACAGCCAACAAGTACCGCTGTCAGCGTGTCACGCGATTTGTTGGTTTGAACAAGCATGAAATGAATATATTTGTCATAAAAGAAAGTCATGACGCCTTTATCGCTGTCATTCTCGATTATTTTTTATGATTTTCGTCTACATTTTTTATCCGTTCTATTAGCAAGTGCATAAAAAAGATTTCTTTTAATTGCTACTTGACAATAATATTAACAAATATAACAATAAGATGGCTAATGAACTGAGTATTCTAATAACTATAGAGATGACTGAACTAAATACTCAACTCCAATGAATAAATTTGTTTAACGGATTGAATATCAGAATAAAACATCCTCACAGATTTTTTTTATTTTTACTTTAATACATTAACTTATTTAAATCAATCAAAATTACTTAACACTCGCAGTTTTTTAAGTGCTTTAAAACATTTTTGCTAAGATTTAAATTTTATAGATATATGTGAAACGAGACTGTTTAATGCTCATAACCCAGTTGGATAAGAAAGACTTCCTCAAATGGAAGAAATCGAAAATTATCGAATATTGGGTTTGTCCTATTCCAAAAGGCATTTAAATTCTATTTGCACATTCTGGCGGAACTCTCAGACAATAAACAAAGACAGATAACTTCAACAACTTTTCGCGACTTGCGACTTTTGTTTTGTTAGTACACATATATTTGCAAGTGTGTATATGAATAGTGTGTGTGTGCTTGCCAACAAATGACTCGAATGAAATTTATAAGCAAAGTTACTTAGTGCAAACGCAGTGGGCCAAGTTGATAAGGGTTGAATGTAGTAGTAATAGTTAGTTGTTGTAGTAAAAATTAAGTGGTTCTTACCAGTTTTGAAAGTATAAAGCAAAAAGCAGAAGATCTCAGACGATGCCAGCCATAAGATACGGCCAAAGTCATAGTTGAGGCATAGTTGCGGTCTTCCAAGTTCAACACAAAAGAGCCCAATGAGTTGAGGCAAACAAATGTATTAATTTACGGAAAGCCAAACCAAACCAAACCGAACCAAATTCAAACTTTGAGTTGAGCCGAGTTAAGTTAATTAAATGCATTGCCAAAGGGGTCTCTTTAACTCAAACAGAAACTAATGATAAAAAGGATTGAGAGCAGACAAACAGACCATTTTCCTGGTCAGTCAAATGAATTTCTTGGAATTGAATAAACGGTCAAGGGACCCATTAGACCAGAAATGAATTCATCAAAAACCAAAGATTTAGGCATAGACCAACCTAAATTTTCCATCTAAACAAAAATAATACAATCCATTCCTTGTATGTACGTTGATGGAATGTATTTAAATATATATATATATATATATATATATATATATGTATATATATAAATGTTTCGTAAACTTTTCTCTGCATTTGAACATTAAGTGTCAAGTTGTGCTACATTTAGAAATACAAATGGAGAAAGGGTTGGCATTCAAAATGTCTCTTTTGTAGAAAATGAGTGGCTTTAAAAGGTCGGAAAAATACTTGACTTACTTGAATTCAACATAAATAAAAAATATACATTCTTTTACCTATATGAACATTAAAGTGAACACTTAAGCTTCTTTGTCTATCTATTATCAACATAGAAAAAATTTACCTTTTATTTTATATTTTGGAAACTATTTTTCGAAGAGTAGTTTTTAATTTAATCTAGGTAATTTAACTGATTTAACTGTCCCAGCAGTAAGATAAAGTTCTTGTAATCCATTTTTCTGAGATTTAATAATATTAATTACTTGCTTAAAACATCTGTCAACCATTTAAATTTATTAATCAATTCACAATACACAAATGCTTTCGCAGTACAAAAATCGCTGCAACAGGAAAAATTAATTATGATTATTCCACAGTTTTTTTGTTTTATTATTTCAAAAATTGTTTTGCCTTCATTTTAAATTATAACAATTGAAGCATTTGTTTGAGTTTATGCTTATTGCAATGAAAAACGCAATTAACTATGGTTGCCTGGCAGCTAATAATTTAATTAGTTTTTATTTTCCTTGCACTCAGCCCTTGTCCCCCTTCTGATGTTTTTGTGTACACTATTAAAGAATTATTTATTGCACAGGTTAATGACTAATGCGATGACAGCAACAAAAAAACACAAAAAAGCAATGGTTAATAAAAGTCGTTAAGTTTTTTACTATTTTTTCTTTTACCAACAATGAGTCTATTCAAATGCATTATTAGTCTTGTGTGACTGAAATCGAGAAATGTTTAAGAAATTTTAGCGGCTAAGTATCTTTCCTATAGTAACTAAGAGTTTTTTTTTTTTTTGAAAGATATATATAATTATTGATTGGTGCTGCCCAAGAAAGTATATACTTACTGCAGTTTGGAGGCCTTTCACTTTTCGCAGCTGCAACCTGTCTAAAAAGTCTAGACTTTCTCATTTCATTTAAACGCATTTTGAAGGATACATTTTTGTGCTTCATTTGGCAAATAATGAAAGGCAGTTTTATTGGTTCTGTCAGTCGAATCAATTATTTCACTTATTTATGCAGATGACAAGCTGTCAACACAAACACTCCAAAGCATATTGATGCCTCCCCAGTCCGAGTTTCAGCGTCATTCAGTTCGCTACGCCCATGATGTGTGGTGGAGGTAACATTTTTTTTATTTAATTAGCGCTGATTTACGTAGTGCCACATAAACTCGCAAATATCTACGATCTACAGCACTCATATCAAAACTCATTTTGCTTCATCATCATCATCATTTGGGATGGCCCGTCCATGCCAGCTCCACCTGAATAAGTCGCTGTAATAGCCCATTGGGCAGAAGGTAGAAGGGAGGTGGCAGGAGGGCAATGACAGAAAAAATAAGCTAAAGAGAGAGAGAGAGAAACAAAGCGAGAAAGAGTAGGAATGAGAAAAAAACAGTAACTTTTTCAATTTGATATCGCTTAATTGTTATTGTTGTTGTTTTTGTTGTTGTTATTATTATGACAAGGCACTTTGCGATTTCATTGTCGCTGTCTCACTGTCAAAGATGCGGCTAATGTGTCGGGGATATCCCCAGAAAAGTTCTCTCTCTCTCCCTCTCTCTTTTGGTTGCTTTATGATTTTTATGACATCGTAGCCAACCAATAAATAAAGTATGACGCCCACCTACACCCATACCCGCACCCGCACCCACCTCTTGACATCTATGGATTTTGGAAGGGCTTCCACCGAAAACAAATGCCAAAGTAATCAGCTGGCTGAATGGTTGGCTGTTTTGGCTCTTGGCTCCTTGTAAAAAGTCAGAACCCAGTTTTGGCAGAGTGTGTGGCAACTTTAAATTCGTGCAGTCAGCACACAAAGAATATCATCATCCCTTCACCCCTAAGAAATAGGTTTTTACTCTTCCTGCTCATCGCAGGACACACTCGACACAACTTAACTCTTGAACACATGCCGCCAGCAGGCGCATAGAGGAGAAACTTTTCTGATGTTGGCACCGGGAGGAGCAACAATACGGGGGTAGAACGACTCGACAACAATGAAGACGACGACCAAAACTTACACCCTACACACACACACACATACACACAGGGAGAAACAAATACCAAGTCCAGAGCATACAGCACAATGGGTGACATTTCACATAAACTTTAACTGTAATCGAAACAGTTTCAATGCAAATTACTACCTATAAGTTGTCGTATGAATATGAAGTTAAAATCTACTAAATTCCTTATTCAAAACAACCTTAAAAGAAATTTTCTCCACTTCATTATATTAAAATGAATTGGGACTTTAAGGCACTTTAGAAATATACAGACTTTATTCTTCTTATATAAGCATAACTTTAGATGCCAAAACTCACTTTTATTATAACTACAATCAGTTAAACAACTGATAGGAAAATAAAAATAAATACTTTTAATGTTTAACTTCTACACTATTAACCCCAAGATTATTTAAAAAAAGGTAATTAAAAAAAAAAAGTACGAACTGATAACCATTTTTATTTTGCTTAAAATTCTGGTTATTATGGAAGTAAAAAAGAATTTCTGAGAATTTTTAACAGCTGAGAGAATTCACAATTTATATCTTTATATTCTTCTATGTATATCCTGATACATCATAGTCTTGCTTTATTAAAAAAATGCAAAGACGAAGAAAGAAGAAAATTTCTGACCTTAAATTTGTACTTCGCAAGTACAAGTTCTACCTCAAACCAGGTTAAACCATTTTTATTAAAGCATTATGATTTATCTCCAAAAAAAAAAAGGATTACTGTGTTTACCAATAAGTTCTATAGATGCCCACTGTGCGATTTGCTATCTAAAGAGGATGTTGGGGTAATTAGCCGTATTGAATTTTTGGCATAGAGAAATACACAAAGAATACCGAAACTTTTGTTTTGTAAGCTTGGCCCCTCTCTCTCATTCTTTCGCTCTCTCTCTTTTTCTCTCTACCGTTCTCTTTCTCTCTAGTCTTAGATCTATCTAATTCCTACTCGCTCTCTCGCACTGTAGCTGCGGCTATCACAGAATTTCACAACTTGTCAAATTTTACGTTGCACTCTCCCCCCTTAGAAAACTACTTTTGTTGTTTGTATGTGTGTCTGATTGTGTGTGTGTGTCAGTTTTGTCAGTTTGTCGGTCGGTTGGTTAGTTGGTTGGCTAGTTACTTGTGGTATTGGTCCTTCTGACCAGACCTAGACCAGGTTTTGCCTTCTGGTCAGTAGTTTACGGCCAGTCACAACCCACTCGATACATTTGGTAATACGTGACCGGGTCACGAGGCAGCCACGGAAGGGTCGTAGCGGATTGTAAAAAGCGCTTTGGGATTTGGCATTAACCACAAATGCACACATATATCTAAAATTTGTTGTTGGCTTAAATTGATTTGGCTTAATTCGTGAACATTTTAAATCAACTTTCATTCCACATGTAATGTATAGATTTCAAGATAAAATTCCCTTGAGTACATTTAAGTCTAAAAGGGCGTTTAAAATATTTACACAGATGCCGCAAAACTATGTGCACCCAGACACACACACACACCCACCGCTCACACAGAGTTCCATAATACATATTTCTCATTATGATGGCAAAAATCACGCATACGTACATATGTATATATATATATATATATATATGTGGGCGTTGAAAAGGTATACCCACACACTTCGACAAGAGTTTTGGTTGGGGCCACTGGAAAAAAACAAAAAAAGCCAAAACCACAACCAAATATTGCATAGTTTAGCTTGTTATTTGTATTAATAATGATGGCAAAAAGCGCAAAAACTAATAGAAAACTTTCGTTAATATGAAACGACAAAACTACTTAAAAAGTTTCGTATGCCATAAGTCGACCGAGTCTGAGGCTAGAAACTCATCCTCAAGCACATATTCATGCTCAAGAGCTGAAAGCTGAGGTGAGCGTACCTAAAATACATTTTATATACTATATATCTGTATATTGTATGTATGGTATATGGCATAGTGGAATGGTAAACGAGAACGAAAACGAAAACGAGAAAACTAAAGTAAATACCTAACAACAAGCAAATCCCTTGATGAGTTATTAAATCATTTTAAGCCACTTACAACTAAAAACAAATTGAAATATCACGCAATACCTTTGAGAGGCAAGAACGCGAGAGCTACGCGGTTGGTTCTTGTTGTTGTTCTTGTTGTTGCTGTAGTTGTTGCTGCTTGTAGCAGGCCAAACGTAACAACTTAATAACGTACTAAGCCTCAAACACAAATATGAATAGCAAGCAAGGTGGCTTCTGCTGCTGCTGCCAGCGCTGCTGACTCGATTGGTGGCATTTTTGGGGCTCACCTCCAGCCTAAGTCAGAAAGCAGCTGACATGGGGGGGGCCTTTGAAGGGGAGATGAAGAGATACGCAAACACTGGCACACACACAACGACCAGCGGGGGAGCCGACTACTATTCTTGGTGGTGCTGCTGCTGCGTCTGTACCCCACCAAAAACGCTAATAACTTTTAAGCTGCGCCCCAAAAACTTTTCCTTTTTTTTTTTGGTTTGGTTTGGTTTTTTTTTGCTCCTTTTTCATACCAGGGCTAGTCGCATCATCATTCCAATGGCCCCCTGCCACTCCAGAGCCTTCGCTCAGTTCTGTACTTTCGTGCCCGACGATGCGACTTCCGCTTTTACCCCATTCAGCTTACTTTCGTTCCACTGCACAGTGGCTTTATACCCAACGGAAAACTTGGCTCATTATTAAAGTTAAAGATGCAAGCAAAAGACAGCATGATAGACTTTCCAACAAGATAAATATGTAATTTAAAAGCTAAAAATAATAATAAAAAATTATGTAATAAAGTAGCTTGAAGTTAATCATTTGTGTATGAATTTAACAAAATTCAAGCATTTAAAAATAGCATCTGTCTCCAAATATGTTCTTAATGTCGCTAACTATATTCCTTTTTTCAAAAACAAATTACCCTCTATATGGTATAATTTAAAAAGGAATATTTAAGCAAAACGCTAATACTAAGGCAAAACATACAGGCAGATGCCCTGTTCGGCTTATTTTTGTCTACGATCTTCTTATGAACTTATAGTGTTTTGAATTTTAACATTGGAGAATATTAAATAAACAGTATTTATAAATTTGGAGAGGAAAATCGAACTCGATCTGATTAAAATTTGAGCAGTTTCAGAGGTAAAATCTCGGTTTGGCGGGTGACGGAATTAAAATTACCCCGAATAGTTTGATCTTTTCATATTAATCCTGAAAATTTGTGTTGTTTATTTCTTATATTATGTAAATAAGCGAATAAAAGGCACATGGTATTATTTTATTTACGTATTTCGCTTACATAGCATTTCTTATCTGAAGTTTAAGATTAAAAATCCAAATTTAGATCTTTTAAATTTTTAAGAAATTTTAAATTTTTAGTTAGATTTGCACACAATGCGTATACGTTATTTTTTACTGAGACGTACCTATTTATCATCTTCTTTCTTTAAATTAACCAATTCAAAATCATTTAACATTAAAATATTCCAGAATTTATATGTATTACTCTGAAGGTCTCTAAGGGTTTCTAATCAATTAACCAAATCAAATCATTTTAAAGAAAAGCTGTCTGGAACTGCTGGAAAATCATATATAAATATTTCAAATATTTACTAGGTGTTACAGGTGTTTAGAGTGAGCAATTTAATTAAATACTTTGCCACTGTGCACAGTGGGTGGTAGGGCCTACCATTGCGGCCTGTTGAAAACTTGCTCAATAGTTGTGTAGGACCACACATACACGCACATACATACATAGATAGAGAAATGTATACAAATGTATTTCCAGCCTACAAGTGTATACGAGTGTGTGTGTGTGGGTGTATAGCAACTTGACTCGAAGCCTAAAAGTCAGTCAGCAAAATCAACGACGCATGGCATGACGCGCGGCAGCAGGCGACAGGAAGCGACGTGTTTGCAGCGCAAGCAAAACTTTTCATTTAACTTCTATTTTTTGCTTCTTTTTCTTGCCTACTGCTGCTTCTTCTTCTGCTCCTTCTTTCATTTCTTTCTTTCGTTCGACACCGCCGCCCCAACTCAGTAATGGTCCCTCAGGCCTCTATCGCCACCAACACCACCACCACCCAAAAACCACCATCTCATGGGGGTATACCCATGTGCCATCGTTTGGATTGCCCATTCCAAGTGAACGAACTACCAGCATTAATATTGTTTTGTGTGCGAGAAAGCAGCCAAAATTACGACACTTGAGTGTGTTAAAAGTTGCGCGCGTTGCTTGGTCTTAGCTCCTCCGCAAATCGAAAAGTAAAAGAAAAGAAAATAAAAGAAAAGGAAAAAGTGAAAAGTGGCAGAAAGTTTTTGCAACGGAGCACGCAAAACAGCAAAAGACAGCAGAAAACTTGTTGGTGACGGTGTCGAAAGGAGCACCACCAAAAATGTCGGCAAAGATGCCTGCAAGAGCCTTGTCTATCACAGATACTCACTAACACACACACACACACACACACACACAGAGCCAGAATGGGAAAGTCTCGCCTAGCTCATATGCCATACCATGGAGTGGCAGGAACAGGAGCAGCATCAGCAGCAGCACAAGAGACAGAGACAGACGTCTTTGATGCTGTAGTTTGCTTTTGCTACTTTTACCAGTTTACACGCACCGCTGGGATTTCACAGTGGGCAAAAAGGCGAAAAAGTTACTATGATCCATTAACGTTAATTGTTTGGCGGCGGTGCCGGCGGTGAAACAACTTGCCTGGGATTTCGACAAAGACACGGCAACTGCCAGCAGCAGGCAGCATCAACCAAACCAGCCAACCAAGCAAGCAAGCAACCAACTCCAGCAACCATCTTCATTTTCACCAATGACAACAAACTAAAAGGAAGCCAAGGGGGCGGCACAATAAGGTGTGTATTACAATGACAGTGTGAAAGTTTTTCGTTAACCTCAATCTCCACTTTCATTCCAACTTCAACTCCCACTACTATTACTTCTCTGGTAAAAAACAGGGAAAGAACCTCAGACAATTGTTGAGACAGACATCGAAGTTGAAACCATGGAGTTTACTAAATTCAATTAGAGCTTTTCAAATTGGCAAGCACACACCTGTCATTGGGCTTGATAATGATGCATTCGGTGTGCGGGCCAACAATCTGTGGCAGCCAACCAACTTTGTCCTGCTCACTTTAAATGAAAGCAAAGTTGCGCTAATTTTTTAAGGCCAACTCAATCGACACTTTGACGTGCCAGTTTTTTAAGTAAATAATTCAAAGTGAGAGAGGGAGAATACACACTCCCTCTTCCCTCACTCAACCCACACACAAATAAACTAAATCAATTAAAGTTATTCAAACAAAATTAAACTTCCGCACGGCAAAAATAAAAAACATTGAAACAAGACATACTAAAAAGGAGAGAACGAGAAAAAAAGAAAGGAAAACACGCCGTGAGTGCTTGGGGAGGGGGAGGCAAACGGCTTTTCACACTTGTTAATCACATTTTCGCGTCTTAAGTAAACAGCACAGAGGCAAAGGCAACTCTGGCAGGACCCCAACTTATTGTAATTAAGCGGCTTAGGCTTTAGAAAGACTGGCAAGCACACAAAAGCATTGCCTGCTTTTAGGCTTTTAGGTTGCCGCAAAACCAAGGTCGTTGCCATCGCTGACGTTGTCGCCGTCGCCTTTGCTGTCGCAGTTGCTGCCAATGTCGTCGCCATAGTCATCACTGGGTCTTTCGAGGGCAGTTTATCGAATTAAAAAAAAGCAATAAGCAAGTGAGGGCCAAAGAACATTGCAAAACTCACACTTCATTGTTCCCGCATGGCAAAAAAAAAAAAAACAAAAAGAAGAGAAGCGGCAACAATAAAACTGAAGTGCCTGTAAGGATGCCGTTCAGGATATAGGGATACAGGCAGCCAGAACAACATAGTGCGAGAGAGAGAGAGAGAGACAGAGAGACTAAGTGGGTCTACTTCTAACTATAGCCATGTACTATATATATGTATGTATATATATATAGGGGCAGGCCATGTGCGCCCAGCCAAAGTTGGCATAATTATTTCATTAACACTTAACAAGTGCCCAAGCCAAGCCGGTCGACCAAGATGATGATGATGCTAGGGATGCTGTTGCCAGCAGACCAAGGGCCGAGGGCCAAACGTCGAGAGGGGATTGTAAAACTTTCGCATTACGCATTTGTGTGCAATTTTCAAATTAACAATTGTGAGTTCTCCTTCTTGTTGCCAGTTTTCTTTTTCAACATGCGGGTGTGTAACAAAGCAAAATGCAAAAAGAAAAACAATTATATATACATATAAATACTACCAACTTATATACATACATACATACATCCATAGAATTTTGACCGTTTGCCTTTTTAAAAAGCAATTTTTTTCTCGTTTTTTTTCTCTCTCTCTTTCCGTCGTTGGTCGTCAGTTTTCTTCGTTAATTTTTTTGTTTCTTACCAACTTTTTATTGCGTGTTTAGCATAATTTTTTAATAATTACATTTTTGTGTGCTTGACCAAAAGAACCAGAAGAAAAAAAAATAATAATAAGCAACAAGCCTCGTGTCTGGAGCAAAGGAAACGCACTCACTGACTGTAGGCAAAAAAGTTTAACAAAGTTTATTTGCATTACTGACAAACTGTTTAATTAGGGATTTTTTCTAACATTTTCATTCATTTTTTTTTTGTTCTTCCATCTTTCTTTTTTGAAGGCGAAACTTTTTTGTATGAGCTGCGTGCGGATGTGGGTGTTTGTGTGTTTGTGTGTGTGTGTGTGTGTGTTTGTAAAGACTTTGTGTCTGTGCCTGTTTGTATGTGTGTGTGTTTGTGTTTTTGTGTGCCATTACCACAAATACAATTAAATATGGCAACCACGAACGCACACAACGATGCGAAAATAAAAAATTTTACTTAATCTGCAATGAACTTTTGGTCATAGAATGTGGCAGGCGAGTTGAATGCTCGATGGCTCTAATGTTGGTTTAACGATATAATGTATCTTATTTTGCCACTCCAGAGAATGTAAGTACATACATACCTACTCCCCACGAAGTAATATAGAAATTCACCAGAATTCTATTCACTCAACAACAGCATTAAAAGTCTGCTGAACAGCATAAAATGGGAATCAAGGAGAATATTCTAATTTACGAAGGTTTTCTTTCCTTCTCCCAATTAACAAGCAAACATACTTGGAATGCAAAACTCACTCTCTAAAAGCATTACCAAATAATGACTTTGGAATATCCTGTAATAAGTAAAGAGCCTTTCGTAATCAAATTTAAATACATAATATACTTGATCAATTAACTAAATCCTTAGCTCATTTAATTTCTTATTTAATTTCGATAATTAATTGATTTCTACTGTTTTGTTGCTATTACCGTTTTGAATAAATTATGACAACGCGTCAAAATTAATGTATCAACTTTGCATATCAAATATTAATTGGCATTACCTGTTAGAGTCATCAAGATTTTATTTTTTGGGCAGAGCTAAAGCTACTTGACAGTTGCTGCTTTCCTGTGTACAAATAAAGGGTGTAAAAATATGCCAGACATGTAATTTATTCTATAAATAGAACAACCAAAGAGAAAGTCAGACAGTGGCACACAAAGTCAATCCTACCCACAAGGACAACTGTCATTATGAGGAATATAATGAGAATTTATTTATTATTTTAATTATATCGATTTTTACCATCCTATTCTTTAGGTTTTTTACTGTTATTAGGTAACGAGTTAAAAAATTTAATAAAGCAATAATATATTTTGGAAAAACTTAATAACAGTTATTTAAGTTACAAATTCAAAATTAATAGTGACTTTACATCACGTTACATACAAATTAATTATAGTATTTTTATTCCTCCAAATATAGTTAAATAATCGTTAGAAGTTCCCGAGCTTCGGCTGGGTACCTCCCATTATTATTCTTAGGAAATTATTTAAAGAATTTAAGGGTTGAAAAATTTATTTTCTCTCTTTTAACTTATAACTGAAAGGATAATTGAGCGATTGACTTGAAATAAGACTTGAAAAAGATCTGTATCTATAATGAAGAACGTTAGGATATTTTTGCTTAATATTTTTATGAAAAAGACTTCCTTCTGTTTCTACATTTTTTCTTCCCTTGTTCAAAGATCTTATTCAATTGCATTAGAAAATCAATCCCGTTTCCTTTCATATGGGCTTTGAAATTTGTCAGCTGAGAAAAGTCTTATTTTTTTGTGTTCTGGTAATTTCAACCGCTTCAAAGTTTGTATACCCTTACAACATTTTTGGTAACTCTTTCCTTACCTATAGCCATCAAAGAGGAAAAATGTTTTAGCTAAAAAGGCTAATGTTTCCGAAAGAACGGCCTACAATCTTACCATAGGAAATAACTAAGATATTGATCAAAGTCACTGTGTTCCACCGATTGTTCCTATGGGAGATAGATGATATAGTTACCAGATCTTGATCAAATTTAGTCGTTTGTATGTGTAATAAACTCACCAATATTAAATTTCACGACAATAGCTCAGAAAATAACGAAGTTATTGAGAAAAGTCACTGTTCGTGCCTTTGCCGTTTGTATGGGAGCTATATGCTATAGTGGTGAATCCGAGATATGCAAAATTTCAGCTCTGTAGCTCCAACGGTCTAGGACGAATTTGCGTCGATCCAGACATACGGACGGAAGGACGGACATGGCTGTTTGAACTCGCCGCGTCGTGCTGATCAAGAATATATATACTTTATATGGTCAGAGATGCTTCCTTTTATGCGTTGCACATTTCTGACCAAAATTAATGTATCCTTTGTGCACGGGTATAAATATATTATGAGTATTGCTTTTAAATATAAATTGAAATTTAAATTTAAATTATCTAAAGTTTTTCCCCTTGCACAGAAAGCTCTACTTTTAATATTTTGTTTTGAAATCGAACAAAGCAAAAAACTTGATTTCCTAAAATTTCAGACAACAGAAATGTTTAAATAGTACCATCGAATGAATTTTCGGTTAATTATTTGTACGCGTACGTAATATAAGCTTGGAATTTGCTGATGCATTGTTTACTTTCAACATATTCGGACTTTAGGCAGATAGCCCAAATACAATTTGCGCATTTATTGGGGCATAAACATGATGGCGAATGGCCATAGAAAGAGATTTCGTTCAAATTATGTTACGGATTGACGGGTAAAAGACCTAAACCAGGCATGCATATGCGTATGTATATGTATATCAACGTCATGGAGGGAAGAAAACTAACCTCAAATAGACAGATACAATGCCTCACACCCACATTCTCTCTCTCTGATAGCAGCTGTCACGTCACTCAAGCAGTCCGTTAACCAAGCATTCAGGCGGCAGTAACCAGACCAAGACAAAAATTCATTCACATCATGGTAATTGTTAATTACTTGGAAATTTTTGTTCATTCTACCTCAAACCAACAGCAGTGGAAGCAGCAGGCCAAACACGCACACACACACACTGGCATGACGAGGAGAAGCCGGAACTGGAGCAACAAATTTCTGGTTGCCAGCTGGTCAGCTCGTGCATATTTATGCTTGGGCACAACATCTTTTGCTTAAGCCACGACTGGAGCGCTGATTTGTCCGCCACACGCAGCTAACAAGCGTTGCCAGCTTCTATTCTCTTTTCTTCCTCTGACCCTCTCTCTTCAGTTGCCGAGCTCAGAATTCTGTCAATGGCAAATGACGTCGTCATGCCCCCTGTCAAGGATGAGGAGGAGGAGAAAGATGGCAAGACACCAGAGATGTGGGCCATCTCAACCAGAATGAGCCACGTCAAGTGAGTTCACAATTTTTGCGTGCTACCATTTTTCTTTTGCCTCCTACGTTGCACGGATTATTCTTGGCATGCAACGCCTTTATCCTGTTTTATTTGTGTTGTGTGTTGTACTCTGTACAGTGTACTTCATGCTCGTCTTGTTTCCTTCTCATCCTTCTAGGCTTCTTCATCATTTTCTCCTCTTTTTTTCTTTGCCCGCTGATTTCGCTACTTAATTTTTTCGCCCTTTTTTTTTTGCTGGTTTCCATCTGTTACTGCTTCCGCTGCCGCTCGACTCCGGCAAAGCTGATTGGGCGTATTTTGTTATTTTCGTGTTGCTGTTGCTTCTTTTGCTTGTTGTCTGTCTGTCTGTCTGCCTGTCTGTCCTTCCGTCAGTCAGACTCAGTCAAGATATCCTGACTGCTAGCTGCTGGTGGTCGGCCATGTCGTTTTTTTTTTTTTCTTTTGGTTGATCCCTTCACTCGTCTCGTTTGTTCATTCGCTTTTTTCCCACGTAATTAAAACTTGAAACGCATATGAATTAGAAAAGGAAAGAAAAAATGAGAATACAAAAATAAAATACGAGAATGCGAGGGACAAGTCGGAACGTAACCATTTTTATGGCACGAGTATGACATCCGGCTATATGCCCGCCAGTCTTGACATCGTTAACATTGCTGATTAAGTTTCTTGTCCTGTCTGTGCCATGTCACTCAACGTGATTTGAAATGCAATTTTTTTAAATTCTAACCCTTAACTGCTGCCGGTCTGGTTTTCTTCTTGTTTTTTTTTTTAATTTTTGATGAATGCTTGATTTTATTATGTTGTCTATGTAATTCTTTTCAAAATCGTTTTAACCATAATTGGGGCTTCCAAAACCAAAGTCGTGATGATGTCCGAAACGTCCACGATGTCCAAAGTAGGGAATGCCGAGGAAACCACCACCAAAGCCAGGATCGTAGCTACCACCAAAACCGTAGTTTCTGTAGTTACCAACGTAGTTGGCGCCATAATGATCTCCAAAACGTCCACCACGACGATGGTGATGTCCTCCTCGTCCTGCTGCCAACGTTAAGGAATCACGTTGAAAGTTGATTTGACGACGCACACGCTCAGCATCTTCAACTGCCTGTTCGAAACCCTCTGCTCCTTCCGCTTCGGATTCTGCTGACATAAGCGACGACTGCTGGGTGTCTGCTTCCGTTCCTGCTGTTGCCATCTGAATCATGGCAACCAGAGCAGTTGCAGTTAGCAGCAAGCAAATGAAGGCACGCATCTTGTTCGATAAAACTGAATGCCTTCTAAAGTCTAAACAGGCATATTTATATTAATGCTGATGACACAAACACACGACCTCACACACACACACTTATATATGTATATATATATGTATATTAAACAAGTTTCACACTTAGCCCACGTAATTAGAGCAGAAGCTCATTTTGATTTATTAGCTCATCAGATTTATCTTGACATCGCATTCACTTTACCTCAAAAAAGAAAGCAACAACGACAACAAAAAAAAAGAGAGCAAAAAAATGTTTACCCACTTCCAAGTGGAATGAAACCATTTCTTCTATAGCCACCTCCTGCTCCTCCATTGTTTGGTGGTGGTGTGCCACCGTTTCGTCTATATTCGACTAGACCCTTGCCTGATGGTGGTATGGCGCCATTTCTTCGATAGTTGCCTCCAATCTGCCTAGCAAAACATCTCCTGCGGCTTTGTTGCCCGATTTACATCCGCCGAATTCAGTTGCCGTATGGTATCGGCTTTAGTTGACTCCTCCAGCAGCAAAGCCATCACCATGACAGCTAGAACTAGATCTCATGTCTCCAACTTCCACAACCATTCTGTTCTTTGGCAATTCTCAGCTAGGCATTTTATAAATACGTACCTACTAGATGACTAACAGTCTTCAATTGGCAAATAATTGATTGCTTTCACAAGTGCGTCTATATAAAATCACAGAAAATCCCCATAATAAGTTTATAGTCACACGCCCATGCTCGTACATGCCTCTGTCATAATATATTAAATGTAAATTTAGATTTAAATTAGAAAAGGCACTCGAATTGACAGACTAACAATTAGAGTAAAGTATTTCCCCTTTTAAAGTATCATACATAACTCAAGATACTTATTATGGATTATTGTTTAGAAAAACCAATTACGTGAAAGCATCTTTGCATTTTTTTTTTGCCAATCTTAAACGAACATACATTATAGAACACAAATAAATATTTTGTTGAATTTCTTAAAATTAGTCAGCCTTTGTTTTATAGCAACCCGTAGTCCAAAGTAATCTATATTGTATTGTTTTTATAACCCTACAAAAAGGGTTATCGTTACAGTGAAATTGTGTCGAGAGCAATTGGTTGAAAATAGTGACTTTTATTAATAACTTCTTTACTTTTGACGCGAATGCCTTAAAAATAGATTTAATATTCGTCAATTTAATAAACCAGTTAATGACTGTGCCAAACTTCATCAGGATCGGATGACTATTATATATGTAGTTGTTCATATAAATATACGAAGAAATACTTAATATAGTGTATATATAGGAAGTTGACGATGACGATGAA
The DNA here is from genome assembly GCF_018902025.1 of Drosophila willistoni. Taxonomy (NCBI): domain Eukaryota; kingdom Metazoa; phylum Arthropoda; class Insecta; order Diptera; family Drosophilidae; genus Drosophila; species Drosophila willistoni. The sequence goes on from NC_061086.1 coordinate 6,613,966, forward strand.
AGTTCTATAATGAAACAAGAAATATTGGAATAGAACTTGGATTTTTAGCATTATAAATGATAAGAAAATACTTTTCAATCAAAGATTGTCATTCTCAATGGATAACCAACTATATAATCAGATTAATTATGTATTTAAGCAGTTTTTTTACACAATGAAAATACGTTTTCTATATACATTTATTCCTAATTTAATATCATTTTATTGGTCTTATCAAATAGCAAACTCATTTAATTTCCAAAATTCAGCCGTAAAATGGTCCGCCAAAGAAAGGTGGTGGTGGTGGAGGATAGAAGCCACCAAAACGTGGTCCTCCAAAGCCAGGTCCTCCAAATCCACGACCACCGAAACCTCCACGTCCGAAACCTCCACGTCCAAAGCCTCCGCCAAAGCCTCCACGCCGACCGAAACCTCCGCGACGCCCTCCAAATCCAAACTGTCGCGCCTGACGAATTCCCGGAGTCTCCTGCTGTTCATTTGCCTGATTTACATCCGCCAAAGTCAGCTGCTGAACATCCGCTTGTGTCTGTCTGGTTGACACTGCAAGGAGGACCAACAGGCCAGCACTTAGCACTAATAGATTCGAGTGTAAGACACGCATTGCTCTGAGTTTGGCGAACAGTCGACAGCGCCTCTTATATACGAGCTGATCTGGCCACCAGAATCCACCGCGATGACTGGAAGTTCTAAACAAATTAATGACGTTTTTAAAAAATTAGATTTCCTAAGCATATTCAAATGGACAAGAAAAATCCCCTTTTGCCAACTTGAAGCCGAAGGCTATTGGCGAAAATAACAAAATCATTGCCCCTTAACAAACAAGAAAACACAAAAAAATGAAGTAAGTAAGTCGTCTCGCCGACTTGGGTATACCATACACCAGGTGAAACAAATATTTAAATTTTTAACATGCCTCATAACCATATGCTATCTCGGTTATTTCTAAATTACGGAGGCGAAAGTGGGCGTGGCAACATATTAAAATATATGTATTCTGCGCGCATACTAAGCCAAATTTGGTGACTTTAGCTTTGTTAGTTTTCGAGAAAATCTGTTTTGTTTAATTTTCGGGGGCGGAGATGGGCGTGGCAAAATTTTTAAATAGTCAATATCTGCGCGTCTATTAAGCTAGCTTACATACCAAATTTAATGTCGGTAGCTTTCATAGTTTTTAAAAAATCTGTTTTATGTAAATTCCGGGGGCGGAAGGGGGCGTGGCAAAAAGTTGGAACAATTATTTTCTGCGCGCTAACTAAACAAGTATATAACCCAAGTTTGATGTCTCTATCTGCCATACTTTTTGAGAAAAACAGTTTTATGTAAATTCCCTGGGCGGAAGGGGCGTGGCAAAAATTTGAAACAAACTCGATAAGCGTATATACTACACGAGACTGCATACCAAATTTGGTGGCTCTAGCTCTTATAGTCTCCGAGATCTAGGTGTTCATACGGACGGACGGACGGGCGGACGGACGGACGGACGGACAGACGGACATGGCTAGATCGACTCGGTTTTTGATCCTGATCAAGAATATATATACTTTGTGGGGTCGGAGATGCTTCCTTCTGCCTGTTACATACATTTTGGCGACTTTAATATACCATTTCACCCTTTGGGTGTATGGTATAAAAACGCAATAACAAAAAAAATATATATATAATCAACAACCTGTTTTTTGGTCACACAGTCTCCACCCGCTAAACTAATTATGTAGGTTCTATGATGATATAAGAACGACGGACAGGTAAAGTGGCAAACATTTAAACAGTAAAAAAAATAAAAATAAGAAAAGGTTAAGAACTTTTACAATAATAATCGCTGATGTTTTGATACCTATTAAAGAATTATACAGTGTTCTAATAGCAATTTTTAAAATTCGTAATCGATTTCGATTTTTTTAACCAAATTGTTGCCTCTGTTTTTGCTGGTTTAGATGTTATATAATAAAAATTTGTTTGTGCTTTTTATGATTAACAATAAGAACAAAAATTTATTTATATTTTATGGTGAACTGTAAATTTAAAGCAAAAGAAAGTGTTTTATATAAAAATTAAATTATTTTACAAATATTTGTCTCAACAATTCAATTCTAGAGGCTGATTTTTATAAAATGTCTAACTTTAACAAGATCTACCAAACGAAGCTCAGTTTAAAAAGGCTTTGGAATCATTTATATAATATATACACATATAACACTTGTTTTTTGGCTTAAGATCTATTTAAATGTATTTATCTGTGTAGTAAATGTAAAAATTTAAAGAGTTTTAAGATTCAACAATTAATATCGAATGTACATAAAGGATAATGTTGAGTCGATTTCAAATATATAATCTCTTTTTTTCATGTGGTGCATCTTTTTTGTGTTTTTTCTGCTGTCAATTAGATCTAATACGTATTAGTCATCAAGAGCAAAGTCGAGAGTAACTTTCAAATAAGAACATACGGAATTTAAAATACCTTTTCGAAAAAAGCTAACTATAATTGGACATGACTAATATACATATATGACGCTTAAAAGTATTATGCGGATCAGTTTGCAATACACAGCAACGGATGCCTATTAAGATTCTATAATGTGATGTGGTTTTAAGATGTTTTATCATTCTGAACTTAATAACCAATACCATATATTATTAAATTTTTTTAATAACAAATCATAAAAAAGGTTATGTTTAAGCAATTTTTTGTAAAGAAGTCATGGAATCCAAATTTATTGTGTGGCAAATCAATTGTCAACACCAGCATACACATATTTCCTTTGGGTATCATTTGGTTTCTCCCAAAGTGATAGAGCAGTTCTAATCCAATTATACGTTGATGTAATTTCATTGGCATCTGTAATGCTCATTAAGAGATTTCATTCATAGGACAGGGGACAGGCCACATGTGAGTTGTTTACAATTTATAAAGCCGCCCCAAGCGTCACATTGTTGACTTCCCCCACTACGTCTTGGCCAAATAATACGTATTTATAAGCCATAAATAAAGTGTAAACAAAAAGCTGTAGCAGCAACAACAACCACGGCGACAACAGCAGCAGGAGAAGCAAACAGACGGCCTATGGGTCAGGATCAACCTCAGACCCAGCTTCTTTTGCGGCAAAAATCGACAACAACATCGCGGCCAAATTATAAGGCTATAAAAGGCAATAAAAAAAGGAAAAAAAAAGTTTGCGATATCAAATTACAACGCCCTCATAAAGTTATAAAAGTTTCAAGCGTATCCCAGTGAGCACGTTTCGGTTGCTCACCCCGCCCTCTTGAAGTTTTGATATTTCAGTCTCTGGAAGGGGGGGTTTGAACGGGTGTTTCTGTCGAATGGGCCAAGCCTATAATATTTTCAATAACAAATCAATCAGCTGCGACTGCTGCCTAAAACGGTCAAACAAGGATAATCAGTTAGAACAGCTTTTGCTGCCATGATGCCTCAAGGCGATGCTGCCAGCTGCTGTGTGGGCGTTTCTGGGCATGGGCGTTCGATTGTGTCTGGAGGTGCCTTAGATTTATTGAGACACGATTTCCGATAAGAAGAACTCAACCGAAATAGCCAAGAAAAGTACAAGGATAACAGCAAGAAAAAAAACTAAGCACTGACGCGAAAATACTCTAAAAACAGAAATGGCACCAAACCAATAGATGTATTAGCCGTTAGGCATAAAAAGATTTCTAAACAAAATGAAACCGCTTCATTTCGGGTAAAAAGCTTGCATTAAACAAAATTTTATGGCAATTTTTACATTTATTTAAACAAATTATAGATACAGTAGTTAATAATTCTATTGACAACAAAACTATCTTGGAAAATAAACAACTTGCATTCAAGTTTATTGCGAATAATTCTTTGCAATAACCATTATACATTCCGCTTTCAGTTTCCGACTATTGAGTTATGGTTCCGGACAAAGTAACTTATAAAAATCCAAAAATTTCTTAAACTTTCAAATGCCTGGCCATGGCCAAGTGACTTGTTTAACCTTCAGTCTGAAACATTGTTAAAGACTGGGTTCCAAGAGTAAAAGCATTTTTCTTTCTCCCTTTCTTTTCTACACGGCGGCAACAACAACTTTGGTCCACTCCAAACAAAATAAAAAAGAAAAGACAGAGAAAAAACGAAAACTTTTATCAAACTGGGCGTAATTGTGGGCGTACGTATTTTGGTGTTTTAGTGTGTGTGTGTGGGAGTATGTCCTCCATCCATGCTAGGGTCAAGGGATAACAAAAGGCGTAAATTTAAAGCCGAGTTAATTTTTTAACAATAAAGGCCGCTTGTCAAAAGAGTGAAATTTTACAGCTAACGTTTAATCTTAAACGACTTTCACAACTAAGTAGCGATGGTAAAGGTTAGATAAGGCTCACTTCAGTTTCATTTTTCGTTTCAATGGCGAACGTAACATAAAAAGAAAAAACATAAAAAATAAAAATGAAAGCCATGTTGTAGACACATTTGATAAAGTTTTTCTTGTCGCCTATGCGTCAACTTTACATCGAAATTTGCAAGATAAAGCAGACATTTCTTTATTTCTAATAAAATTATTAATAATCGTTAATATATAACCATTAACATAAGGTTTATTTCATTTTTACGATTTTATTTCAAATTTTCTTCAAATATGTCCTGTATCAACAAGGACAACGTAATTTAAATTAATTCTAAGTAAATCTTTTTTGAATCAATATATTTTAATTTATATTTTAATAATTTTCTGAAACTGTATCTAAATGTATATCATAGTCCATTAAGTTTGGTTGGGAATTAAAAAGTCACATTTTCGCTTATTAAATTAATATAACACTACATTTAATCTATATTCCGTAACATGTTATGAAAATTTACAAGCGAATCATTTAAAAAAAAATTAAAAGAACACACTATTAAAACAAAAATATTTGTCATTATCATTCCTATTTCAAAAAAATTGAAAATACTCAAGATGAAGACCATAGAAAATTGAGACAAGCATAAAGAAGAAAGAACAACTCCAAATGGAGAACTTCACACTTATCTAAGTTCATTCGCCTTATTTTGGTGATGGCTAGTGCCACTGGCTATAATTATAATTAAGTTTCAAGTGTTTATGGACATTTTAGATTGTTATTTTACCTGGCTTTTGAAGCTAATCTTAAGCATATACATTTCGCATAGCTTTTTGAAATAAATAAGCACATTAAATATACCTTTATATACTCTTGTTTACCATCAAAGCAGATTATCAAGGGAGAGGCAAGCGGGAATAAATATAAAATTAACCAACTTATCCAATCAACACAAAGTTTTTTTTGTTGTTTTTTTACTACTTTCAATTTATACGTATGATTTCATGATCGCCACTCGGTACAAGTGGAAGAAATACAGGCAAATAAAACTAAAAGTGGTTCAGACTGAGAGAGAAAAAACAAAAAAAAAAATAACATCAAAGTTGCGAGTGGCTCCCAAGTGAAATGTATACCCAGAGAAAAACATTTTCTATTAACTATCTGGCTAAGCGCAAACAACAACAAAAACAAAAATAGACGAAGCAACAACATCAAGAGCAACAAGAAGAACAACAAAAACAGTTGCCTAAGCTATAATAATAACCAAAACCTATTAGCCAACAAAATGGAATGAAGAACCAGAGATGAAGCTTTGAGGGCATCTGGCCAAGTGGCCGCCTTTACTTACTAGACTTGGTCTGGACTTTATCTTCTTCATCCTTCATCCTTCAACTTCAAGCTAACTGTCTGTCTGTCTGTCTGGCCACTCACGCTATTCAAATACCAAAAATATTCAAGTTTCTTGACTTATACAACAAGAAAAGACATTCAGTCAAGTGGCCAATCAATCGGCCTCTTCGCATTTTGGGTGCAATACAAACTCAAGTGATTCCTAACAGATTTTGCTTTAAGATTCGTTTTTCAAAATATTAATTAAAATAAAAGTCATCGATTGGTTTGTAGATTGAATTTTAGTTTACTTGGTGGCCTCTACTTTGTTTTAGTGCTTTAGTTTAACCCAATAGTTATTTTCATTAAAATAATTTTAATGTGTGTTATTTCAAATCGAATCATAATTAATCCTGTTTAAATCATTGCACATATACAGACACCAACTTTTTACTCTATTGTAAATTAAAGGACACAATTTGAATAGCCTTTCGGATTATTAGTTTTTAATGCTTGAAAACAATTCATCGAAAGGATGTAAATCTTTTCGAATGATCTGCCTTTAAAAGTGAGAAAGATATTGAAAAAAGATTTGATTAAAAACGATAAAACTAGTAAGAACTTCAGCAAAATGTTAATAATGTTGTATGTCCTTATAAAGAATATGTGTTTTTGACACAAATTAAATTATTATCAATATATTTTTATACAAACTTTTAAACATGGGGAACATATTCTCTCAAAAGAACTGTTTTTGGTTTAATAACTACAATTTGACACAAATATATTACAAGAACAATCCTCTAATAGAGGTCAACTTCTAATCAAATTTAAACGATCAAGTAGTTAAAGAGTATATAAGACCTAAAAACAAAAACTCGTTATAATTCATAAATATTCCTTGGTTATGTTAATTAAGTAATTTGACTAAATGCTAACCGGTTTTGGCATGACTAAAAACTGAGAGTGTCACTAAATATTTCTCTAACGTCCAAAGTTTCATTTCATTGTCACTTATTTTCATTCACTCTCTTTTATATTCTCTCTGTCTGTTTGTTAATTATGACAATCATAATTATACTACATTTTTTTTTACATTCTTTAGTAAGAGAGTTTTTCAATTTATGCGAAAAGTATTTTGCCTTTTTTGTTCTGGATGATGAGCCAAATGAATGGACAGAATCTCCAACGCTTTGACGTTGACATCGTTAATTGGCACAGTTTTTTGTTCAGAGTGGCTCAGAGAAAAGTTTCAATTTGAATAATCAAAAAAATTTTGCCGCCAGTTCCTTGTAAAGTGTTCATTTTGCATATATCTATGCAAAATGCCGTTGGCTTCGTATGAGTTTTGGCTTAGGTATTAGGCTTAGGCAATGCGATTAGCGATTTATTGAAAATAGAGACACATGCGACCAATAACCGCAATAAATAGAGCAATATATAAAGCCATATACCGAGCATTGTTAATGGCCTGGCCGCATATATGCCAAACAGAAATTGCCAGGCAAACAAACAAACAAACAAGCGGCCAAACAGCAACAACAACAACAACAACAATAACAACAAAAACAACAACAGTAGCATAAACAAACAGCAATTCACACTTACGCACCCAAAAGTTGGCGAAGCTCATGACGTTGGCGTTTGGTCTGGCGATGGTGGTCAATGGCATAACTAACCTTCGAATGAAATTAGCACATTTACACAGCTTACCTGACCACAACCTGAAACTTGGCCCCGAATCCCTACCCCGCGAAACCCCCGAGCCAACAAGCATCTGGCTGCTTAGCCACAAAGTGAAATGTTTTGCTCTTTAAACTTCCACTTCTGGCCCATTCGATTTCATGAACGCCACTTAGCGTGTGACTTAATAGGACAGAGACTTAGCAGAGTTGGGCATATGAATTGGGTTTTTGTTCCATTTAGCCGGCACTGGCATATTTTAATAGTTTGTTTTATGACGTTTACATTAGCGTCTAATTTTTGCTAACAAGCAACAACAGAAAACACACAAAACTGAAACGAAACAAAAGTTTCTATTTTATGCACAAAGTTCTAGGCTATAAATGGTCTAAGCAAAACCTGGACAGGTTACAGTTGGCTTCGCATCTTTGTACCACACACTCTTGTTGTCTCTCCTCTCGCAGTTGGCACCCAGAAAGGGAAGAAAAACAATGCGTACTTGCTTTTTATTTGGATTATATGCACTGCTAATAGCAGCAACAGTTGGTCAACCGCTGCCGGAAGCCAGCAAGGATAATGTGGCAGAGGAGCAAGGATCACGTGTTGCACGGCAAGTTATTCCTCCATATGGATATAGCAGTTATGGCTATAGTAGTCCAGGACTCGGTGGCTATGGAGGCTATGGAGGATATGGAGGCTATGGAGGCTTAGGATTCGGTGGACTCGGTGGACTGGGTGGAATTAGTAACTACGGAGGAATCGGTGGCATAGGTGGTTATGGTTCAGGATTTAGCAACTATGGAGGATACGGTGGACTCACAGGCTATGGTGGTGTTTATCCCAGCTTCGGATATGGACGTTCTTTAGGCTATGGTGGATATCCATTGTATGGTAGAGGTCTCTATGGTGCCGGTATTGTTTAATAATCTGAAAATTCACGTAAAGCTAAAAAAAAAAAACTAAACATACAAAAAGCAAAACCAAAAAAACGAATCCACAGATGTTTCATTTTGATAGGATTGAGAACTAGCAAATGGTCCTTTGACAATCTTAATTGCAATGCAGTTGAAAACGATTAGTTCTTCTATTCATTAAAAGGTTGCCCTTATATGTGTGGGTGTGTCTGTGTCTGTGTGTGTGTGTAGCCCACATCATTATTTGCTTAGCTCAATGTTAACAAGTGCATTCCGCAGCTTAAGCAAATAGTACCCATGACGATAAAAGCGACTATGGAAAATAGGGAGAAAAAAATAGCAGACGACAGAACATAGAGTTGGCTTCTTTTTCAGATTTTAATTACCGATACCGTAAGCTATACACTCACAGTGAGAGAATCTGCCAGCTGTCTGATATCCAAGCCCAAGTGTCGTTTAATTAGTCTGACTTTTAAACAACTTACATTGCTTATACGCACCGTTGAACCCAGCTAAAATAGTCCAAACGATTCGTTTTCCATCATTTATGCTTTTTTGCTCAGTGTATGCAAGCAAAACGTTGGTCAAAGAAACAGAAAACGAAACATTTGAAAATAAGAGCCAGAGAATAGGTAGTAATAGTCAACCAATAAGCATGAAATTCGAATCATTCTCTACACTACAAAGTGGTAGTAAGCTCTTTAGAACCTTACTTACAGTCATCTGTGAGTTATTGACAATTAATATCTGTACTTGATGAAATGGAAAATGCAAATCAATTGAATCTCATCAATCAAAGGTCATGCATAACATTGAAATTGTGAAACAGGCAATGAAAAGACTTAGACGTAGTGACAATCTTCTATAGAAGAGTAATATTACTTATGAAATAGTTATTAAACTGGTTTTGTAAAGAAACATACAACAAATGTTTACTTTTGGATATTTTTAGCCTTACGTTTTATAAACTTTCGATGAATGTTTATATATTTAGGCTAAGTTTGATTATTTCATTGACCGCGTTTAAACAAAAAGCTTTTACATTGAGCACTCATTAAATTAATTTCGTTATGATATAAATTACAAACTGATTGAACTTTTTAATATGCCTTAAAACTATGTACTCTATGTATATTTATAGTCCACACAGAGTCTACTTCATTAGAGAAATGACTTTCTGGTTAACGTTGTGAGTATTATCTTTTTAATGTCTCTAAAGGCACATGGATTTAAATAACTTTTTTGATGTGTGTATTTGTGTCATTTTTCCGCCTGCCATTCAGAAAGTGTAGCCTTTCTATTTCTACTGTGTAAAATGGCAATCAGATAACACCTACCTATGTCTCTATTCAAAGAGCAACTCGTCAGGCCAGTCAGGCTATTAAAGTTGCATTGAAAACACATTTTCCTTTTCATTCAGAAACCTAGTCGGTTGGTGATGGAGCATCACTAAACTGACTGAATGGAATACCACCAACACAGATACTCAAACACATTTTTACGCTTTGTGGAGTCCTATGCGGTGGATTTTGCATGTGAATCGGCAACTAGAAATAGCGTTAAATAAAATAAATAAAAACCATACACACAGCCAGCAATAGAAATAAAAACCTAGACACTTGCAGCCGACGAATCCTTTGAGTAACAAGTCAGTGGGTAACGGCTAGTTCGTTCGTGTTGAAGCGTAAAAATGAAAACGGTTGCGCGTTACCAAGGGTTCGACACATCAAAAACAAGTTTAGCCAGCTAAAAACTGTAGGCAAAAGCCAAAAGGGACTGTCGACGAAAAGTCTTCTCCTTCTGTCTAGCTCTAAGATATGTATGTCCGTCAAAGTGCCGCATTAAGGAAAACATTTTGCCTCTTGACTAATGCCCAAGCAGCAGACATGGGAGGGAAAGCAGGTGGGGACCCGCCATGTATTTGTGGTGAGGCCACAAACTGAAATACCTAACACTCGGCTAACCTTTCATCAGCAAAGTGCCCGAGCAACAGTTGTGTCTAGTTTTTAAAGGGTCTAAAGATTGAACGTCCCTCACATTTTTCTTCTAACTCTCATGCCCAATCTTTCTCTCTAGGTTTCTCATTTACCAACACACAGCCCACAATTCGCCTGGCCAAACAGTTTAAAGCGCATTAAACTTATCTGATGTTGATGTTGATGTTGCTATAGCGACTTTGCAAAACATCCTAGCGAAAGGCATAGGCATCCTTACGGCCACTTGGCTTATCAATGCATTTTAAACGAGACAAGTCGCTTGTAAGCCACTCACTGTTCATTGTTCAAATTAATGACAAATTAATATTAACAAAGCAATCTGTTTTCAACAGACCAAGCTAAACAACAGCAAATTTACCTTCCTCCACAACACACCGCACCACTCCTTGTTCCACCCACTCGAGACCAAATTGTGTATCGTCTTGGTCGACCACCTCTGATTTGCCTTGAATGCTATATAATTGGAAGTTAATGTGCGTTCCCCCCTTACTTGTTTACAAAAGAATCTAACGGATTTGAGCATGACCATGGTCTTTAGATAAAACCAAAATAAAACTCTATTCACTTTGAGTGACACTTGAAAATTACTCAAAAGCGAGATGCTTAATGGCCATGGGACTAGTTTTGCGATAAAGAATTTTCCATTTTAGGACTACTCAATTATTAAAGTAAGAGGATTTTAGTTATCGTTTTTGCCACACGCACTTTGTTGCTGAATTTAAGTTATGATTAAATTCACTGAACTAAACATAAACATGTTTCAACAAGGCAAACAGCAAAACATAATGAAGTTTTGCCACAATAGAACATTGTTCAATAGAACAATAATCAATGGGACACATACTCAGGTATGCACTGTTCTACATGAGAAGACATATGAAAGCGCACATGATGCAAAATTGAAAATCGGGTTTAAAGACAGTAAATAAAAAAATAATATAGCAATTTTTAAAAATCATAGAGATAAAAAGCCTCAAAGCAAAGCACTTTAAAAACAAAATATGATCAAAAGTTAATCTTAAAGGTAAAATTTGACCTCTAGTTAGACATGTAAATTGTGAGTAGATGGAAGTGAATCATAAGGTTGTTATTTTAATGGAAAGAAATCGTTTTAGATATAGCTTCATATAACAACCGAATTAGATCAAAAGTATTCAAAGTATCAAATATATATATACTGATGATATATTTTGCATTCAGATTATTAAATATAATTTATAAACAAATTTTTTTAAATACAAACTCAATATAAATGACCTAAGGAAAATTATTCAGCCAGCTTTCTTATATCTCACAAATTTGTATCTACACAAATTTAATGCAGTAATCAATTCACATCAAATGGCCTTCTTCTCTTGATACTTTAATATTATAAAATAATCTGTAATTAGCCTAAATTGAAAAGTTTCTGTGGGAGGGAAACAAAAAATACCAATTATCATCTGAGCCTATTAATTAAGTAAATAGAGAGCTGACATTGAATAAATCGCTTTTAAGCGAGCAATAAATCGATATATTAAGAATTCGCAAATAGAACAATAACTACTTTGACATTAAATATTTTTTCTTTTTGTTTAATATATGTATAAAATTTCAGTCTCTGACTCTCCCTCTCTCTCTCTCTCTTTCCCCTCTCTTCGCCTATCACTCTTAATGTGCAGACAAGGCTTTAATTTGCTCGCTCCACTAGCCGCACTCATCAGACCATTCATGGCCCCTGTGAAGAAGCGACATTATCTTAAAAGCCGCCGCCTCGTGTCCTCTTGGTGTCCACTGTAACGTTTTCACCCCCTCTTGCAATAATAAGTCCTGCGCTGCTACTCAGAGACGTTGGCGTTTGTTGTCGTCCAGCGTTGACAGCTGTTACAGCTGCAGAAATATGCAAATTGGAGGCGTTTTAATAGATAAAGAGCAGCGTGCCGCAGTGGCAGCAACAGCAAAACATAAGACGAAAAAAGGACACCCAAAAAGCGTACAATGGAGGCAAATGTGGTAAAGAGTACTAGAAACTGAAAAGAAAATAATCGCCAAAACCTCGAAAAAAAAATGAAATAAAAGAAATAAATTCATAAAAGAGAGTTAAGGCAGCCATAATAATGGCCTTTGTTGCATATTATGAAGTGAAGTGAAGAGAAGTATTAAAGAGGGTATAATCTCATTTGCCATTAACGTATTAATGGATTTATGAATTATTCGACATGGTGTGCTATTTTCGATTTCAATATATGTATGTATACTTTCTCTACAAAACGAAATTACTTAACTAAATACAAAATTGATCACATTAAAATCTCTATGCTACATTAATCTATGCTTATTATAAAGTAAAGGACAACTGATCCTTAAGATATTCAAAACGGGAAATACATGATTTTTGTTTAGTGGTAGAACAAAAAGTTTCCTGTTTAGTTTTCGTAAGCAAACAAACTGGCATAATATTCTTTCCGACCAAATCTTTATTATTCATATGTAATTCAGTTTTCCAATCTTATATACAAGTTCTAAAAAAAAAAAGTACCTACCCATCCTTCCAGTGAACATCTAAGGACAACTGTTCCTCCAATTTTTTTTAAATTTAATTTGCAGAAAAAATGTATGTTACTACTTTCAAATTTTAATAGTGTTCTTCATTTATAAAAATAGATTTTTAAATCAAAAGCTTTTAAAAAGTTGTTTCAATAAAAAAAAAAGTATTTTTCAAATTTTTCTAACTTGATAATTGCATTATTTATGTAAAAAAATCAAAAGACTTAAATCCTTTTTATCTAAATGCTACTTTGTTTATAACAAAACTATTAGAACACTAAACGCTTTTTAATGAAAAATACTTGGATAAATGACAATGTAATTGCATTTAAAATTTGAAATGTTCATATTTTTGCCCATTGTTTCGGCATTGGCCATCGTCAACGTACAAATGTGTGAACGTTTGGATCTGGGGTCCCTTTTTGTCAGAGGGCTGCTTCACGCACGCAGACGGCAAATCAACTTAAAATGCAAAATAAAAATGCTAACTTTTGGCCGTTTGTTATTTACGCCCGGGCACCAAAACTGTTGTTAGTTGCGTTGTCATGGCCGGCCCACGTCCAAGTTATACCGTTTTCAGTTAACAACAGTTCCCAGTTCGCAGGTTCCCAGGTTCCAGTAACCGGAGACAAAAATACAAAAAAAAAAAGAGCCCGAACCAATCCTGTTGCGCGTATTACGCTCTACAGCTCTTTTTTGTTGTTGTTGTTGTACGTTTGTTATGCTTCTTTTCCTTTCCGGACTGTCCTTTTTATTCAGTTTAGCTTTTTTTCTCTTCTTTCTTTTACGTTGCTCTCTTCCCTGCCTTAACACTAAATTGACTTTTAATGCAAAATAAACCAAAATAATGTATTGCGTAATTTTCTTTAAAGAATTTTTACATTAGCATTTCAAAAGAGATTTTTCTTTGTTGCTCTCTCGAGCGACGCTGCTGCTCAGTTCGCCTTTTCACGCCCTTAACTTGGGCTGGCTGACTGACTGACTAGCTGATTGGGTGGTGGCGTCTCCTGTGGCAGGACCAGGGAAAAAAACACCTTTTGCCTTGCCTTGCCGTTCCTGGCTTTGCCTTTTTCTTAAGTGCGACATTTAATGTTGCGTGAGGATAATCCAATCTGCTTGACATGAATTTTAATTTGCATTTGAGTAATTAGCCGAAGTTCATTTCGCTGGCTAGGACATTTTCGTTGTCCTGCAAAATGCTAAATAGAATTACTTCGAAGCCAGTTTTCTGGACATTTTCCGACTTGTTCTCTCTGTCTCACACTTTCTCCGAGTCTATCCTTCTTCATCGTCTATTGCTGCCGTGTATTTTTGCCTCATACGTTTAGTTGATTTCGTACAAATTAAACTAATTTTGTGTGCGCTTTTTTTTCTCTTTCCTTATTTTGGTCCTTCCTTTGGGTAGGTGAAGGCCAACCCGACCCGCTGCTTGGCACATTTGCTGATTACGTTCTCGTCCTGCACATCCTGCCGTCGCTCGTCAGCAGGCAATTGAAACAAACAATAAAACGTGCGCTTTCCGTAATTTAAATCAGACAGAGACAGCAGAGCGAAAGAGATCACAAAAAAGGGACTTTTGCCTGTTAACAAATACAGAACAGAACAGGAAAAAAAATGGAATCAAACGAGAGATTGAATTTCTGCTTGCCTGCACTTTAATTTGCTGCCAGCTGCTAACATGAAATGCTAAAAACGAATTGAAAACTGAATGCTGGCAACTAAATATGTACACAGACACACAAACACACTTATAGAAACACACTTGCAAAGGAGAAACGAATGCAATCAACGAGTCGCCAACAAACTAATAAATATATTCATAATGGCCTCACCAAATGACAAAATATTGCTGCGTCAATCGGCAAAATATTAACACATTCTGGCCATGACGAATGGACAACAACAGCGACAACATCATTGGATTTCACTATATTTCATTCCACACGCTGTTGCTGCTGCCGCTGCCGCTGCTCTGCTATTGCAATTGCAATTGCATTTGCATCTGGCTTGAATGTGATGACGTCACCATAAGCCACGACAAATTATTGGATTGACAACCGCAAAATTTCATAAACCGGAAACGCAATCAAGCATCGCTTATAACGCAACGTCAGGCTGGGCAAAACCCCATACAGTCCGTCCGTTAGTTTGTTGTTGTTGTTGTTGCTTTGCTGTCAGTGACAAAATGCATTTACATTTTGCTTTAGACAAAATGCCACACAACCGCATTGATATGCGTATATGCATCCCCAACCATGTGCGATGAACTGTGCCGACGAATTAACTCAATTTTGGCATGATTTGATGATGATTTGATTGCACCAGCATTGCATGAGACAGTGGGCCAGAAAATGTGCCCGTTCCCCCACCCATCACCATAAAGCAGCTCTAACCATTCACTACTATTCTACTTCCATACCCACCCTACACGCTATGAAATTGCACGAAATCTATAGTCTCAGGCGGTTTTCTGCGAAACTAAAGAAATCGTAGCATACATTTGTGCGCCATGCACTCACGTTGAATATGTAACAAAAATTCCAAATTCCTCATAAATTCTGAATTCGTACTAATTGCAAATGCTAACGAGCGTGTGAATGGTTTACAAATGTTGTTGCACTTATAAATGAATCGTCATAATTTGTAACAACAATCAACAGCAACTGCAATTAGAGGTGATTCTAGAAAATATCTCAATACGATGAAATAGGTAAATATTTTTGATTTTTATGCCTTGCAATACTGACATGATTCGGCAGTTAATACAGAGCGTGCAGGACCAGTCATAGAATGGTTGCACCCAGTGCAACGAAAACCATAAATTGACAGCCGGAAACTGATGTATAACTATTGCTGGACATTAAAGAAGAGATTTCACATGGAATTCACAATGGCCGGGAGAAGTAACTTTTGATAAAACCATAAACAATTTCCATCAAACAAATGAGGGAAATATTTTCACCAATAACAATAGTTTTCGTGGTCTAATTTCTATATTCAACAACTAATTTCAAATTCCTACTTCCTCCAGGATGAGACTCTTATCGTCTCTTATCAAAATTATTAATCAGTCTTTCTTTTTCAATTCATTATGATTAAATATACTAAAGAAGTAAAAATTAATAATATGTGAGTATGAAATGTAAAATCTCTATTATATAAGAACAACTCGTAAATACACATTTAAGTAAATATAAACCAAATTTATTAGTCCAGTAGCTATGGATGGTAAGAAGATTGGTTGTAATTTGCAATCACTGCCCAATCACATTATAAATAAATAAATATACTAAAGAAGTAAAAATTGATTGATTAATATCCACGATATTTAATTTAAATAGGCAGCGTATTAGTTAAAAATCTATCTAAGCACACCAATTGATTGGATATTATTTTGAGTTTAAACTGGATTTGCTTTCATTATTTTGCGGCTTCTTATTAATGGTGACCTTTATAGTTAGTTCTATGGGTCTTTATTAAAACTATTATCAACCCTTTTATTAGCTAAAATTTCAGTTCTTCAATTAGGAATCTAATAATTATAAGCTATTTGTTAGCGCTGATTAACTATTGCAGCTAGTAAACCCTAAGCCACTTCGCCTTCTAGGCGTTGCAATTAAAAAATGGAATCTAGCACCAAATAACCATGTTGAGTAAAATTTGTTGATAAAACATTTAGATGACAATTTAATGCCCTGGCTTTAAGACCACAAATTCCATAGTCTCATATACCCACACAAAAAATACACCAGCAAAGTACAAGTTCTCTCTTTGTGTTTGGCTTTTGTGATGCACTTTTAGTGGATTTTCCAAATACTTTGTCATGCTTTTGGTAAACTTAATTTAATTTTACAGAATACATTTATCTGGCTATGTGATAGCATAGCCTTTGACGGCCTGCCTACCTGCCCGCCTGCAGCCTGTGGTCCGTTCAATATGTGATCCAGAGCTTGCATATTTTTCGCACAAAAGTAATTGAATTATACAAAAACCTGCGGTATATGGCATGCATGACAAACAATTTGCAAAGCAATTTTAAAACAAATGCACATTAATTGAATTAAAGCAGAGTTTTTAATGTTGTTATATGAAAAAATAAACCGTACGGCGTTCTATTAGCCAACTTAAAACTGGTAAAACAAACCGCAGGACATATGTAACTGTGTGTAAAGTATACTCATGTTTACGTTGATTTGCTCTAAAGTGTATTTTAGACAACATGTCCTAGTTGTCCATGTATGTAAGCAAATCTGTTTACTTTAGACATCACCAATATAACAAATGTATGCACATTGTAGATATACAGAGCCGGACTATGTCATATGAAGGTAAGTAAAATGTATTGATTATTTTTTCAAAATCTAAAAACCAAAATTATTATATAAGTAACCTCAATAAAGGAAACCTCTTCAAGTTAGCTAAATGAAATCTCTTAATCCGTCCAATATTGACTTTTTTTTTAAGTTTTGATTGCTGTATTTTCATTAATATATTCAAAGATACTCACAATGCCTGTTGGGCACAGATTAACATGACTCACGTTTCGATGACTAATCTGAAAAGATTAAGATTATTCACATATTTTCACTGTTGCATCTATTCCAAGTACTAAATATTTTAGAACTATATACCAACTAAGTTAATTAAATATTATGTTGCAAATTGTGTTTGCCGCAATGTTTCATGCTTTAACTCAACTGGATCACTGCTAATTGCCATGAAAGAATGCTTGGTATGCGATTCAATTAAGTGAGTATGCTAGGCGAAGCAAAGTGCCAGCAATCCAGAAACAGTAAGGACCCTTAGTTATTGGACATGCAACAGGTGACTGCTGTTAGAAGGCACAACAATACAAGTTATTTAATTAAAGCAAAACAATGACTAAACATTCATTACCTTGTAATTTTGAAATGTTGTATCTCAAGTTATTCAGTTGACTTTAGTCTTTAAAGAAATTTAATAAGTCTTAACTGATATATGATATATATATACATATATGTATATAGTAGAACACAGTTTTGACGAGGTCCAATCAGGTCAAATTATGCCATTTAAATTGTTATAAATATTGTGACATTAGCAATAGTACAATATCAATACATGATCCATAATAAAAAAGAAACTGTTGAAATTTGTCGGGAATACGATTTAATTTAAAAGACAGGAACTCTCTGCATTATAAATTCGAAAACGATTCCTTGAATAATAGCAAATTGTTTTAAATCCACTTTTGTTTTAATATATTCTGACTCTTTTGTCTATTATATCTATAAATGATGTATATGTATATGTATATAAACTGTTTTAAGTAAAAAATGCTTAAAGGAATCCTCTTTTAAATTTTTGACTTAAAAAATTAAACAATTCCAAATAAAATCAATATTCTTTTAAATTGAATACTGTTTAAGATATTAATAAACAATTTTTTTTTCCAATTTAATCAAATTTATATTTTTTAACAACAAAACATTAATGTTGTTAAATAATCGTTAGATATCTGGATATATTGACCCCTTTCGAAATTTCTGATTTCTGGTGAATTCGACATAAACACAACCTATTGCAATTTTGCTGATCCGCCCCTGTTGAACTGTATATTAGACATATATATATTTGCATCACATCTAATACAAACAATTTGTATACATAAATTTTGGTAATTAAATTTTAAGTAAATATCAATTCATAGGCAAATGAGAGAATAGGCGACAGAGAACTCAACTTAGATAGAAGGACTCAGTCTCCTTGTGCACTGGGCATGCGGGTGGTAACTGAAATTGAGCAACACGAAGAACAAGAACGTTGATGATGACACTAAATAAAAGATTTTACACTGTTGATTTTTGCGCTTTTTGCAACTTTGCACGTTGCCATTGCACTTGATCTGTGTGCCAAACGTTACAACGACACTTCAACACATACAAGGAGCAGTAGAAGACGCAAAATGTAATGGCAGAAGGAGGAGGTGGAAAGGGCAAACGAGTTGGAATGGGGAGTAGATACTAGAGCATGGAGCATCAGCTGCAACTGCAGTTGTTTGTAGCATACAATCAGCTCGTTTCGTTTTATTGCCAGGCACCAGCAGCAGCAGGCAGAATGAGGCAAAAGACACCAACATACAGTCAACATAGAGACGCCTCATCTCCAGCTTCGTTGTCGTCGACGTCATCGTCATCATCGTTGCCGTTGCCGTTGCCGTTGACTAGACACAAGACTTGACAGCAAAGCAAAATTGTATTTACATTCAATTAGTGCCAAACAAAATTGTCTTTGGCTGCTTGCCCTAGACTTGTGGGCCTAGACTAAGCAAGGGTAAGGGGAGCCAAGAAACCCAAGCTCTAAGCCAGTTTTGTCATTCTCTTCCTCTGTCTGTTTTGGTAGTTGGGGCCAGGAACTGTAAATTACTTTTTGGAACGTATAGCGGATGGCTAAGTAAAGTAAAATTTATTTTAAATAAACTGCAAAATATATTTTGGCTTCGCCCCTTCATGTTTTTCACAAGTATTTTATTTATGCATAACAAAGTACCACTTAAATCTGCTCAGCATTTCATTTCTTCTGCTCATTTTTCTATTTTTTGTTGTTGGTTTTTTTTGCTGCCTTCTTTTAGAAATATATATATAAATTTTTTTTTTTGTTGGTTTTGTGCTGTTCGAAAGTTCGCAATCTGCATGCCAAGTTGTCGACATTTTCACACAAACAGCTATGGGTTGGTGGACAGAGGGGGACTATAGAAACAGAGTTTGGAACAAGAGGAAAGGGGTTCGAGGAAGTGAGTCATACAAGCCGTGTGCCAAGTGCAAGTGCCTGGCGCGTTTATAACTTTTCAACTGTTGTATGAAATTTTACAAATTAGATTCATTTCTATGCATTGAAATACATTTGCAAACTTTGCTGCAGAAAGTTGCCAGGATATTTGCACAAACACACTTGCACATGCACACGCACACGCACACAGAGAGACACATCGTTGTAAAATGTAGTCCAGGTCTAACAGGCAGACAGACAGACAGAGAGACTAACTGACTGACTGAGGCGGCAACTCCAACAACGACCCAATGACACAACATGCCAAAAACTCAGTCTATTAGTTTACCAGTTTATAAAGAAACATGTATGTATAAAAGTTTTCACATACATATTTGCAATTTCATTAATACAAAACTAAGATGAAGGCCCAAAGATAGACTCCAAACCGAAGCTATAGTTACCCGTGACTTCCCACTGCCACACACCCCCTTAGCCATCAGCCTTGTCAACATCTTTGCCACCATTTTTTTTCTCTTTTTGTTAATTTTAACTTCGGCATACAGCAAAAGTTGTTGAGGCAAAAAAATTACCAGATATTGAAATGTGAAAACTCAAACATTCCAATGATAAAGTTAGCAAAAAAAAAAAACATAAAAACGAAAGCAAAAAATACCAAACTCAACTCGAACATCATTTGCAGCATTAAAAAGAAATCAAAAACCCAGCAAAAGGTATCAAGGGCGTGGGTATAGAAACCAAACATTGGAATAGCAATAGGATTCTATCCCAAATTTGTTACTTTAACATTCCTCAAATAAATTGTAGTTTAAATATTTTATGGTCTTTAATGGGAATAATAAATTCTTTTATATAAGTCAAATTATGGTTTGAAAGTTTAAAGCAAACACCTATCAATTGAAGCAGTTTAAAAGAAGAAGTAAGGGAAAAATTAAACAAAATAAAGCCAATTTAAATTTAAAGTTATAGATAGGTATATAAGTATTTAGAATACTTAAGTATTGGATGAAAAAAATGGTTGTACTTCTCAACTAGTTTTTTAAGCAAGCTATGCTCTAACTCTTAAGTTAAAAGTTAAAAGTCTTCTGACAAAAATCACTTTTTTATTTAATAGACCCCCTTAGTCTACGCCCCTGAGTGCAGAAAACCAATATAGAAGCAGTGCGTCAAATGGATTGAATACTGCAGGGGCGGTGCCCTCATGCGGGCTTTGGCATTCATCCGCCACATTGCGAACTACGACATTATCATAATTAATTAAAAAAGTTTTTTTTAAATCAATTTTCAAATGCCAAGATGACTGACTGGATATTTAATGAACAGCATAAGAGCTAAAAAGTGGAAAGCAGCAGATAAAATGTAAGAAACAGAGAGAAAGAAGAGATGACGGCGACATTTGTTGGCCCTTTGACATGGGCAAAACAAATCTGGTTGAAGTAATTGTAGTAATTTAAAAGTAAGTTTTTTAATGTGGATAATATGTAGAAATTAAAACGCTTGGCAAATTTCCTTCATTGATGTGAGATTTGTATTTATTTCTTAAAATCGAAACTATGGGAAGGTTTAAGTATGTATATACATACATATATGAATATTATTAATCCTAAAAAGTATAAGATGAAGTATACTTTTAATACTTTTATATAGTAGGCAAATAAAAAAAGCTTCTTAATAAAAATACATAGAAACCAGAGGGCCGGGGCTAACTTTGACCGCGTCAAAGTTTGTATACCCTTGCAAGTTTTTTGAGTAAAAGGTCTAATATTTGCGAAAGAACGGCTTAGGAAATAACGAAGTTATTGATCAAAGTCACTGTTCACCACCGATTGTGCCTATGGGAGCTATATGATATAGTCGCCCGATCTTAATCAAATTTGGCACAGTCATTAATAGTTATGCTAAACTGAGAAATATAAATTTTTATGACAATTGCTTCAAAAGTAACGAAGTAATTGACAAAAGTCACTGTTTTCGAAAGATCGTTCCTATGGGAGCTATATGATATAGTCACCCGATCTTGATCAAATTTGGCATAGTCGTTTATATGTGTAATTAACTCACCAATATTAAATTTCACGACAATAGCTCAAAAAAAACCGAAGTTATTAAGAAAAGTCACTGTTCGTGACTTTGCCATTTGTATGGGAGCTATATGATATAGTGATCCGATCCGGCTGAATCCGAGATATACAACGCCTGCAGTATATACAAGCCTACATGCAAAATTTCAGCTCTGTAGCTCCAACGGTCTAGGAGGAGTTTGCGTTGATCCAGACGGACGGACAGACGGACAGACGGACGGACGGACGGACATGGCTATTTGAGCTCGTCTCGTCGTGCTGATCAAGAATATATATACTTTATATGGTCGGAAATGCTTTCTTCTATGCGTTGCACAATTCTGACCAAAATTAATATACCCTTTTTGCAAGGGTATAAAAAGGCAAAATAGTCAATATTTAGGTTTGATCAAAATTAATTTGGTTTTATTTCTTTCATTTTAAGGTTAGAATAAAATTATAATCATTTTACCCTTTTTTCGCAATTGTTTGTGGTGATCAATAAATGGATATAACAAAAGTGCAAAGTACATAAGAAGAAGAATTCTCTCTCTGTCTTTTATAGGCCATTAAAAAAATTGAATGTTCATCGTAGTAAGTTATACACACATGCATACACACTCATACATGCATACATATGTGAGTAGGTGGTTAGACAGGCGGGCGGATGCACCGAATCAAAAAGCTAGCAATAAGTGCAATGCATTTTAATTTCAACCGCAAAAACCTACAGAAAGCACAAAAAAGAAACCACATACACGGACTCATGCATACATACATCGACAGTACGGAGTTAGTACATAAATAAATACTTGAGAACAAATATTTACAACTCTGGCATGGAATTATAAGCAGCGCGCGAAAGTATGCACTAGAAAAATGCGCCAAGGCTCACACCTGTTTGCTATTTGTATACGGGTGTATGTGTGTGTGTTTGTGTAAGTGCGCATAAAACGCGCCACAGCAGAAGTGAGCAGCATTTTTATTTATTTGCCGCGTTGTAGTTTTTATTTCTCTTTGCTTTTTGCCACCATAACCAAAAAAAAAAATTATGTATGTATGTCTGAAATTCCTAGGACCACAACGCCGACGAAATACTGCAACTAGTTGGGCGTGTCTAGGGCGGACATGCACACAGATAAGGTTGCCCCAAACTCGTTTGTAGAAACAGCCAAAAACTCCCTAACCAGCTAACCATCTTACCTACACACATCCCTTTAAAAGTTTGTTCGCGAAAGCGCCTGTTTAACACTTAAGATATCGTATGTCTTATATGGTTATACCCAACGTACGTACATATACATATGCAGAGTGGAGTGTGTGAGTGTGTGTGTGGCATGCCTCAAAGAAGGTATGTAAGGAAGGAAGCTTGAAGCTAGCAAAAGATAAATATGCATGCGGTTGGTTTTATAAGGCATGGCAAAAGGTGCACTATTTACACACACACACACACAACGACATAGACACACACATACAAGCACATATATCAGCCGTTTCAACAGACGCGCCTTCTTTCGCACATTTGCATGCAATAAAGATGGCGGAGCGATAACTAGGTTGCCTGCTATTGTTTGCCTTTTTACCCATATTTCTGTTCTCCAAGTGCATGAGTGTGTGTTTGCCTGGGTACATTTGCGTGTGTGTGTGTGTGTGTGTGTGTGTGTGTGTGTGTGTGTATATATGTGTGGATACTTGAAGACCCCCCAAAAAGGCAGACAACCACTAAAATGTGCCTTCTTTACCTTCAACTTTTTGCCTTTTTCTACAGCTGCTGCTGCTGCTGCTTGTGCTGCTGCTGTTGTTGCTCCCATGCATTATGCAGATGTACAGCAGGTTCATGAATATATATGTATGTACATATAAAGCATATATATTTATAAGTGTATGTGTTGGTTTAGGAAAACAAAACACAAGCACACAGCAAATAAAACTTACTGACATATGTCTAAATGCGATAAGAGCTATGAACCATTCTCACCTACCTACCCATCCATCTAAAAGGAAGCAGAAAACAATTCAAAACTATAATACCAATTCGTATAAATAATAAAATGTGCATCAAAGCCAAGTTGTGTAAATCAAAATGTTGCCATAAAAATTGCCATATAACACGAGTCAACTAGTTGGTCAGACGGTGAGTGAGGACGTTAAAGGTGAACGGGGGAAAACAAACTACAAAATCGTCATCTAAGCAACGATAATGATTGCAATTCATTTTTATGAGCCTCCCCCCAGCTCCACCTTCTTCTTGCAGTCACTTCACTAAAACCTGGGGGAGGCATAGCGCTTTGCTAATGCATTTTGCCATCACGCATAAAATGGAGCTTAACACGAAATGGTAAACTGCTGGAAAAGAGCTGAGAGCTGAGAACTGAGTGGCTAAGCAGATTGTCCAGCTTAGACTTAATAAAATTGCTAGAATTCAGATTGGAAAAAGGAATTATATTTAATGAAATATTTCATTTTAAGTCTCAAACAAAAATCTTACAAAAAAATAAATGATTTTATGTATACACATAAATAAACAAAATAACAAAAGAACAAATTATTAATATGGACTAGTGTCCATCGAGACAGTTTCCTACTCTAGTTCTGGTTTTTATTTTAATTTCATTTTATGATTTTAAATCTGTTTACTTACCAACAATATGAGATAAGTTTAAAGAATGATTGCAAGGCAAAATAAATCAAGAATTCTGTATATTAAATTTAAAAGAGGACAAAAAGTAGATTGAAGAAGCTAACCAACATTTGCTTTGATGATAATTCTTTAGGTTAGATTCTTCTCGGGCTTATACTATATATTTTACAGTGCTCGTCTATTTAAAGTTCTTAATACAATGCTATAAAAACATAAAAAATAAATTATAAAAAACTAAAATTTATAGAAATTTCATAATAAATTGGATGAATTCTTTACTTCTGTTGATTATCATTATAATCGATCTGAATTATTCGTATATCATATCGAATATATCAGTTATGATCAAATAAGTCTTGAAGCATGATCCAAAAATAAAACACGTTCTCCCAAATTATAAGCACTTTTATTTAATATGATTTCTTATAAAATATATTCGAAAAAAATTGTATACTTTTGCTATCTTGTCTAGGACTTCATTTGAATAATGTTTTTTTTAAATCACTTCTAAGGCTGTGCAATTTTCCTATATTTTCTTTTTAAAACTTGATAAGTATAAAGTTATTATATTGGGTTAAAGATAAAAGGCTTCGTTTGTATTGGTTTGCGATTCAATTGTCAAATTGTGATAGAGGAGATTATTTTCAAAACATTTCCCATTATTATAGTTTTCAAAAGTATGTATTTTAAGATCTGCTCACAACGTCAATTTAGAAAAGGACTAAGAATTTGTATGTCTTATCCAGACATTTATATCTTCAAAAAAGTATCCAGTATATTGTTATGTATAACTAGTAAAAACTATTTTTAAATACAATGCCTAATAGGGAAAAAATCTGTAGATATAGAAGTGTTATTAATTTGTAATATTATGTCCACTTAAAATATATATTTTAGGAAAATTCATATTTCAAGTTGTAAGATCATTTATGAATTAAAATAGAAAACAAACTTTCCGTAATAAAAAGTTAGTTTTAAGTTTTATTTTACGTTTGACAAATGACAATTTTGACTGTAGTTGATCTTAATTATTTTTGCCTTGACTTTTCTACAAGGAATATTTGTCATGCGATGCTATGTGACATTCGTGCCAAATGTCTGCTCTCTGTAAAGGGCATCTTGGTGAATGCTAACAAATGCCAATGCAGACCGCCCTTTCACTTATTTTTAGCGTTGACCGACCGATAGTTGCCGCGTAAGTGGCCAGCTTGAAGTGAGCAGGTAAGCAGGTAAACACAGGTGAGGCGAGAATGTAAAGGTGAACAGTGCATCGTCGTCGCCAGGCATCGCCAATCAACTTTGACTCGCTGCACAAGAAGTCCCCTTTATAAGTTTGACTTTCTATGCGGTTTACTTGGTTGGTTGGTTGGTTGGTTGTTTGGTTGCCTGGTTTGTTGGATGGTTGGATAGCCAGCGATTTTCCAATAAAATGAAATTGCATTTGATGATGCCCGGATATGTCGTTGCTGCTTATTTTTTTTTTTCTTATTTTTCTACCAACCTCCACACTCTGAATTTCATTTTTCCTTTTTCCGCTGTTTTTGTTTCTCTTTTTGCCATTTATAGAAAATTGAATGAAAGTGTTGTTGGGTGCGACATTGCGACAAACTCTTGTGACTGGGAGAGCTGCAAAATGGTGACCAAGGGGCGAGTGCAGGATGAATGTGCGCGTGATTGGAAGCGATTTGTAGAAAGGTGAACGTTAGCTAGCCTTCAAAGTCTTTGCGGTTGGAGAAGGAAGTGATTAGTGCTCCTTTCGTCTGCGGTTTGTTTGCGTGCTCAAAGCAAAAGCAAACACAGGAACAGAAAATCCAATTTGTAATATGGCTCCGGCAAGGTTGCCTTGATTTCATTGTTTTCAGTTTATTATACATTTGTACATATGTATATATATATACAAATCTTTCCATCACAGTCGATACGCTTGTTTAGACTTTTAATATTTTCCATACAAATTTATTAAAAACACCAAAAAAACAAAAACAAGAAAAGAGTTAATAAAACATAAACCAGAATGCATACGACCAAACTTAAGGAGGGCGATGACAGGGTAAGCCATCTGGTTACCATCAGCCTGCATACTCTCAAACCGATTCATCGCCCTTTTTTTGCAGGAAGACATGGAACTGAATCAAGTCTGGCGTGCCTGCCGTAAAATCCAAGGCGCCATCTTTCGTTATAACTTTGACATCTGTTCCGATTTAAAGCAACATGATCCCCAATGCAGCGGCTTCATATCGGGTAAGTCTGGCTGTGTGTGCAACATAAGTTTGGAACATTATACCATAAGACATTTAATAACCTTTCTTTGTTTTATGACTTAACCAGAGTCTATATTCACCGCTGTCCTGGGCAAATATCGCAAGGTGGCCGGCATGTCCGAGTATGAGCTGAGAGATGTCACCGATTATTTTCAAATTCGAGATGGTCGCGTGGCCTATCGCCAATTCTGCAAAGTGGTTTGCAGTGAAAGTAAGTGAACCCTTTGGTAAGGCAATTGTAAATGAAATTCACATTTTTGATGAATTTTCTACAGCTTTAAATTCGAGCGCTAAAAAGGATTTTTCTTCTGGCCTTGAATGGAATGATCCATGGCATATGAATGTCATAACACAGCCAGAAGATCGTCGGAGACTTTGTTTAATTCTCTATAAAATAGCCAAAGAGACACATTTACCATTGATGCCATATTTTCAAGACTATGAACTAGTAAGTACAATTAAATATCCGATTGCTCATACGCCATGTGGTACACCCAAATCAGTGCGATGATATTTTTGTCGTTTGTGTACATTTTTAAAATGTATTGTTTAGTAATTAATAATGGATTGTTTAGTAAATAATTGCCTACAATTGTCCGTAAGATATTAAAACAATTCACAAAATTAAAAAGATTTTTTGCTACAAAAATCAAATATCTATAAAAAATTTGTACTGAAACGGCAAACAAAACATAAGCTAAAGCAGATCTGATAAATTTATATGAAAATAAAGAGACCGCGTTTTAAATACTATCTATTCCCAATCAAATTTACTTTATTTTGTTAAGGGCCAAACAAACCGACCACTGCAATGCATGGCGAATCTGAGGATGTGAAAATTAATTCCTAAAGTATGCAACAGTTAATAGAAGAATACACGCTATGAAACTTTCTAGAACTTTTCCAAGCGTGCCCATTACCCACTTTCCATGCATAAATCGACCGTAGATCGGCTTTGAATGTTAACCTCTTTTAATATATTTTTTTAATAATTTTATTCCCTCTCTAAATCCAGATAGCTCAAAATGTTGGAGTTGTAACAGTGGCCCACTTTTCGAGGGTATTGCATTTTATGAAGATTCCTCTATCCGAATCGGATTTCCTATTGCTCTTGAGACGGTACATGAAGGATGGATATCTTGTCAACTATGTGGCATTCCTGAAGCATATTGATAATATAATTGCCTATTTGAAACATCATGAATTGCTAGATAACTCTCATGTAAAAGACATTCTCTTCAAACAATCGATTTGCCCTTATCATTTGTTTGTTTTTTGTAGGATATCATAAGAGATTTTCCTGGACGATTGGTGGATTTAGAGCTATCTGAATTACCACCCGTGAATGGCTGCAGAATAGTTCATCCCATTTTTCCAGATGCTTGTAATCATCCAAAGAAATTTCGCAATCAATGTGATTTAATATTTTGCGTTCAAAGTTATATATACAAGAATCAAATACGGACATCCGAATTCTTGGAGAACTTTGATACACTGAAAATTGGTAGCATAACGAAAAATCAATTCGAGCGTGGCCTCTCGAACATGGGAGTGGGCAAGTATTTGTCAAATCGAGAGATTTGTTTATTGGCCGAACGCTATATAGATCCAATCGATACAAATCGTATACGTTGGCGCAATTTTTGTGATGACATTGATACAGGTTTGCATTAATAAGAAAAGCAATGCGGGAAAGGCTTTTAAATGTTTTCGGTTTTTTTGTTTCATTTCAAGTGTTTACAATCAAGAATCTGGACAAGATGCCACAATGTGTAGTGGAATCACCTTTGCGTCATATTAAAGAGCTACCCAGAGTGGGCACTGCAAATTGGGATGCAGCTCCTCAGAATATACGTGATCTATGTGAAGATGCCATGGCCAAGATACGCATACGTATACGGAATCGTCGTTTATATTTGCATCCATTCTTCCGTAGCTATGACAAGTGAGTAGATTTTCACTATATGAGAGATTACTATTTGCATCTTCTATGTGTTCCGCATTTCCAGATTAAATAGTGGCCATGTTCTCTGCAATCAAACCAATCAAATCTTTCGCACCAATGGCATACTGCTCTCGGATCAGGAGCTTAATGCTGTCCTCAGTCGTTATGGCAATGAGCTGGGCTTCTGTTATACCAAATTTCTGGATGACGTCGATCCAGCCGAATATGCCATGCCCAGTATGGTGGCCAAGCAACAGCTTATTGAGTGTCCTCGCATGGCGCGAGATAATACAGAAAAACTAGAGGTTAGCGAAGAAACTATCATACGCATTCTCACCAATGCCAAGCGACAGGCTCTGGTTAAAGGAGTGGCTGTCATTGATTTTATGTCCGATTACGATCATCATCGTGAGGGAGAGATACTGGAATCGGACTTTAAGCGTGCCTTGGACAACTCAAGTGTTCAACTCAATGAGGAAGAGGCCAATGCCCTATGCAATATGTAAGTTTCATTATTTATTCGTATTCCACTATCTACTCACTTCACCTGATACTGATTCAGTTTCCGGTCACCACGTCGCATGACCTGTGTACGTTATCGTGATTTTTGCAAAGCTCTCGACGAGATTTTCATACAAATCGAAACGAATATGGCGGATCAAGTGGTCACTGCTATGCCGCTGCTGCATTTACCCAATTTGGATTGTGTCGATTGCTTCTTGACATTCGAGGAGCGTACCGTTTGCTCACAAGCCCTTATGAAATTGGCCCGCAAGCCCGACGAGATATCCAATTTGAGTCAAATCTTCAAGGACTTTGATCGTGAGCAATGCGGTTCGGTTACCCAAAATCAATTCCTGCGCGCCCTTACCGTCCGTGAGATGCATCATATGCTGAGTAGCCGTGAATTCGATTCGGTTTGCAAATGTTTTGGTGTCAAACGTAGTCTCTGCCTGGAGTTCAACTATCGTGAATTCCTCAAAATCTTGGATGTTCTCTATACCACCGGCCAGGTGAAGCGTAACTATTAGTGTAATATTTGTCGTAATTTGTTCTAAATTCTCTGTGTACCATTGTAAAAATTGTAACCCAAGTGGAATTATCGTCAACCAATGTGAAAAGTAAAAGAAAATGGTTTCAGAATTCATAAATATATAATTCTTAAATGAATCTTTGTTCCGTTTTTCTTCTCTTTGTTTTGTTTTTTTTTTTTTTGTTTTTTTGGGGGGGTGAAATGCGAAATTAAGTAATGCGCTTGTTTACACAATAATGCTTTATCATTACATCTATTAATGGTTTAAAGTTTTCTTAGAGGTTATTTTTTTTGTGAAAATTTGTAAAGAAAACCACGAAAAATGACATCGTGCAATCATTTGTCCTCTCTTTGTCAATTACAATGATTAGGACGTGTTTTCTTTTTGCTGATACAAATTTCCCTTTACTGTTTTATTGCTATATAGTATTTAATATATTTTTATCGTTATTCTGTCAACAAATCATTTTCTTTTTCTCTTTAAAAACTAGACATTTTATTTTCAAAATTTCCTTTTCGTTAAGTGGGATTTGCTCTTGGCGCTGTATTTTCTCTTAGAATTTTATTAAAATATATTTTATATATGAATATATATATTAATATTTATCCCATTTTCTTCCTATCGTTCATATTGTTTTTAGTTTTTATGTATATTTGTAGACTATGAGCGCGAAAAATTCATACACAACGAAAAAAATTGAATAAGATAGAGATAGTTGAAAATCATAAATGGTTTTTCGTATTCTTTAAGGTTTAATTTAAAAAATCATTTCTATTTTGGTGGATTTGTTTGGACGCGGACTTTAATAGTTTGTCCCGCAGGAACACCAGCAAGCTGGCATTTGTTTGTTTTTCTTTTTTATATAATTGTTTTTCTCTTTTTTTTTTTGTTTTGTTCTCTTCTCTTTTGTTGATAGTTATTACATATTACAGTTATTAATAATTAAATTTAAACAAATACTTAAGGCCTATTGTATTTTAGCTGTTTTCTTTTTTTCTTTTTTAAGTTTTGTGTCTATTTCCCTGTGCTTAACACGTTAAACAATTACCTTGCCTAATGTATGAGACTACATTAGAAAAAAAAAGAAACTAAATGAAACGAAACTAATTTGTTTCGACACACAACGGGTAAATGGGGGCGTGGCTTGTATGTCTGGTGAGAGGGGCCTGTAGTGTGTGTGCCTGTATGTGTGTCTGTGTGTGTGTTTGTGTGTGTGTGGAGTGTTATGGAGTGTGTTTGTGTGGTTTCTAAGTGGTGGTTTGTGGAGGGAGTTTATATATATGTATATATATATATATATATATATGGTATCTTGGTGGGAGAGTTTTGCTGGCTTAATGAGCGTGCGGCTTTGAAAAATTAGCCACTTGCTGAAAAATTACATGTCGTCTAAGCCTAACTATATGTATATAAATGATGCCGCGTTGTTAAACTCGAGTGTTTTGTTTGTGTACACATTCGATATTCTTTCTTATTATTATTGTTGTTGTTGTAGTTATTGTATCTCTTCTGTTGTTGTTGTTGATCTAGTTTTTGTTGTTGGAATGGTACATACACACACACGAAATGTGTGTAAGATTTAATTCTCCTTTCATCAACTGTTCCCAATGCCAGTATTGACGCCTTGCTAAATATGCCATGAGAATGAGAGGTGGTTTACCGTTTGTCTGCAGTCGCTTTACTATATATTTATGTATATATATATATATATAATTATATATATTTGTGTTGTTTATTCTGTTCTTTTCTTTTCTTTTTGGATATATGTATTTAGAGGTGTGTTGTATTGTAGTTAGATGCTGAAATTAATTTTGGAAATTAATTGATTATTAATTTTTTCTCATTTACATGGGGAAAATTTATTTGCTTACCATAACAAACTAAACTAAGCAAAAATTCAAATAGTTTGTAGTTATTTCTGTCGAGAATGTCCCCAATATATATTATATAGATATAGATATATATATAAACATATATATTGATGTATCTTTTACTTAGTAGGGTTGATGTCTTGGCTGACGTCCCGTGCCTCGCTGTTTGCCCCCACCATTAAAACCGCCGCCGCCTGTTTCAAATATAACACATATTTACATATACATACGACAAAAATATGGATAGAAATAGATTTGTATATATAATTGGATATAAGTTAAGGGGGCAAACAAAAAAAAAAATGAAAAATTAAACACAAATGGAGAATAACCGAAATAATTAAAGAGATAGTCGAGTAACATGCAGAAGGATATTCTTTGCATTTGCCTTGAGCAGAATTTTTACACTAACTACGCCAAATGGACACATAAAATAAAGGACTATATGCAAAATTTTGACCAAATCTAAGAGTTAATAAGTAAAGCATCACACACACGCGCACACTTTTCGAAATAGCCAATCTAACACACACAAAGAAAGGGTATTAACAAAAGGTGTAAATTGTGGTAAAACTCTTCGATTTGTGGAAAGGGAAAACGGAAAGGGGGGTGGGTGGTGGTGGATATTTGTTGTGGATTTTGTTTTTTCAAATTTATACCTTTGGGACCGCCGCCGCCACGGGGTCCACCGGCACCGCGACCACCCATATTGCCGCCGCCGCCGCCACCGCTGCCATAGCCATTACCATCAAATCCGCCGCCATAGCCGTATTCTTTTTTCATTTAACATTTTTGTTTTATGCAACAATTTCGCAACACACATATTTGTGGCCATTGTTGATGCAGTTGATTGTTGTTGGTGGTATTGGTGGGTGGTGGTGATGGTTGTTGGTGGTGTAATTGGTTGCACATGATGTTAGAAGATTGAAAACACAAACAAAGCTTAGCTTATAAAAATATAAACGTTTATAGTAGGTAGAGGACAAGAAGAACTGCTTGCTCGTTTCGTTCCTAACTCGGTACTTTTTATTTTGTGATATTGTTTGGTTGTTGGATTTTTTTTTTTGTGGTTGTGATGGATATTGGTCAAAATTTTGTGCAACGCTGCGCCGAGGGGAGACAATTCAAATAGAGCACAAGTTGGCAAGCTGGAAAGGAATTCTTCACGAATCCCGCCCGCCATCGCCGCCGGGGGTGGTGGTGTTGGTGGGGGTGACGCATGTGGTGGTATAATATATATATATATATTATATAAACTTATCAACTGAAATACACATAAAAATTGTTGTCTGGGGTTTGGTTTTTTTTTTTTTTGTTTTTTTCTTTTATTTGCTCATTTCTTGTGGATTTTGATTATAAGGGTTTTTTTGTCGCTGTAGCTCAAAGTACAATATAATTATTTTTTGTAATAAACAATTTGTTTTTTTAATTACTGCTGCTGCTGATACACAATAAAAATTAAGAAAACAATTTCTCATTTATATTCCTTTCACTCACTGCCTCTCTTTTTATCTATTCTCTGTTTCTGAATTCTTTTGTCTACCTTTTTCTAATTGCAATTTTTTTTCTTAGATATTTCTGGTAGTTTTTTTTTTTGTTTAATATATATTTCAATATGTTGTATATAAAGACGCAAGGCGGCGCTCACACTTAGTACATGCGGTTTCATTTGTTGTTGTTTTTACTGCAATTGCAGTTGATGTTGTTGTTGGTGTCTCTGTTGTTTATATTAGGGGTATTCTTCTTTTCAACTATCGACTCGTCTCGGTTTGTTTCGACTTATATCAAAAAAAGCACATGTTTCACAATGTATTTTCTCAATTGAATTCATTTTGTTCTAACATTTTTTGTTTTTCTTGAAGCACTTTTGCATTTTCTTTATATATGTATATATATTTATTTATTTTTTTGTTGTTTATTAATTTTTACCTCATTTTCCACACAACAATTTCAGCATTTTCGTTTTGTTTAGCTTGATCAAAAATTTCTTTTACTTTCATTTCCAAAATCAAATCAAAATTTTTTTGTTTTTTAAGTTAGTTTTTAGTTGCTTTTGTTTCATTTAATATTGCGAATTCATTTGCTGCTGCTCTTGTGTGTGTGTTTTTGAATGTCTCACCTCAGCAAAAAAAAAAATGTTATTAAAAAATTTGGGGGGTACGGGGGCGTTTTGTTGCTAGATTTAGGGGGGAATTTTCGTGGGTATATAGATCTGATGGGCGTTTTCATATCAGATTCGTGTTGAATTTGATAAGGAGGAGCAAAAAAGGGGTGACTCTGGCTCTTGTCGCGGATGTTCATCTTCATTTTCAATTCAATTCTCTTTTTTTTTCTTTTTTCTTCGGACTTATAGAAAAACATTTTGCGAAAAACAAAAACAAATGCAAGTGGTCAACAAATTTATACTTGATAATTGAGTTAATTATATAGATTAATTTTTCAATAATTTATACTCTCATTTTGCTGTTCATTATTATTGTATCGATTGTTGTTGTAGTTGTTAAAAACAAGAAAACTTTGTATATAGCTTAAAATTTGCTTTTCAATATTTTACGTGATTAAATTACTTTAGGTTTTTTTTTTTTGTTTTTATAGTTTTTTTTTCAATGCATTTTACTAAAAATCAAAAAAAAAAAGTAATTTGATTAATTATGCTAATGTATTACTTGATAAAAAATATATAAAGATTTAAATTTTATAAACAAATTATTGAAAAGGGGAGGAAAAAAATCGTTAAATTTTAAGTGAACATATAAAGAATTGTTTGGATTTTTTGCTTGCTTGTTCTATAGGTATATAGAGGAGATATAGATGTATATAGCCTGTGGTTTCTGGATGTATTTGTATGTGTGTGTGTGTAAATGTTTGTTGCTTGTTGAATAGATGTTGCATTTAACACACACAAACGGACAACGGAGAGAAATCTATTTTCGCTTTGTTTCTCTTCTACTCTGATGATTTTTTTTCTGATTTAAGATTTTTTCAGGGTTTTTTTGTAGTTTTTGTGAGGCGAAACATCGGAAAATTCGGTATTACAATAGATAAAGATATATATATATATATATACATATAAATATATGGCGATAAATATATATATATATATATATACATGGCTTTTGTATATAAAATTTGTATATGCTCAAAACTCATAATAAAGAAAGTAACTTTACGTAAATAAAAGATAGTATTATTACACAACTTATTTAAACATTATTGATATATAGGAGATGGTGGTATTGGTAGTAGTAGTAGTAGTAGTCGTAATAATATTAATAATTTTTGAAATAATGTTAAAAGGAATGTACGGGGATCATATTACTTTAGATCGAAAGATAGCACTTCGTTTACTTTTCCCCCTTTTCATTTTCCTTTCAACATAATTTTTTTTTTGATTGGCTTTTTATGGTTAGTTTA
Organism: Drosophila willistoni; assembly: GCF_018902025.1. Classification (NCBI taxonomy): domain Eukaryota; kingdom Metazoa; phylum Arthropoda; class Insecta; order Diptera; family Drosophilidae; genus Drosophila; species Drosophila willistoni. The sequence continues at coordinate 6,648,723 of NC_061086.1, forward strand.
AAAAAAATTGTTTCAAGTGACAACAGAAAAATGTAAAAATATTTAAATACATATATATTTAGAAAGATATATATATATATGGTCACAGAAATATTATAATTGCTGCTCTACTAAAAACTTTACAAAAATTTCGTTTAGTTGGCTAAACACATTTTGAAACATTGTAAACAAATATATATATGTATAATGTAAAAAATATATTGCATAAAAATGTGTGTTTTATAAGTAATTTTAAGATAATTGTTATAATTGTTTTTTTTTTTTTCGTTTTTTGTTTGACTTTTTGAATGGACAACTTGCTAAAAACATTGAGAAACATGCAAAAAAAAATATTTTTTTGTGATTGATTTTTCTTTTTTCTCTTACTAAAAAAGTTTATGCAAATTATTAAAAAAAAAAAAATTGGGCAAACATTTTGTTTTTAGTTTGATTGCAATAGATTATATAATAATAAGAATAATATGATCTCAAGAAGCAAATGTTTGTATATATGGGATTTTTGTGTTGATTTACTTAAGAGATATTAATAAACAATATAAGAGAAAATATATATGATTAAAATTACTAAAATTGACGAAGTGTGTTGTTTATTATTTGTTTTGTTTTTCTTCATTTAACTTTCTTAATTTTTTCATTTAAAAAAATAATCTGTTGTTGTTTGTTGTCGTTAGTTGTTGTTATTTCTTGATTGTAGTTGTTGCTTTGTCTAATCGTTGATGTTGTTTGTTGTTGTTCATGTTGCTGCTTGAAAACAACGTATGAACGTGTGCAAAAAAATGGCCGCATTACGCGCACAAATTACGTTTTGATTTACGTTTAGAAGCTACTTTCAAAAACATGTATCTTATTTACTTTTCTTCTTCATATTATGTCTCGCGTTTCTTTTTTTTTTGTTTCAATTTATGTTTTGTTTGTTTTTGTCAAGAAAGTGCAGCAGAAATGCAAATAAAGCAAATAAAAGAATGGTCTATGGGGGCTTTCAACGTTGCATCGTACACATACGCGTACAGCGACTTTTAAGTCACTGCAACAAAGTGTACAACTGTCTAATTACCCCCCGGAAGGCCCGTTTTGTTTCTTTTTGTAGTTGTTGTTTTACAAGGATTTGCCTTAAAAAGTAATACTATCAAAAATAGTACCATATAGTGTAAAAATGTTAAAATTTAACATTTTCGTTTATTTTATATATATAAATATATAACATTTGTGTGTGTGTGTATGTGTATGGGTGTATATATATATATATATATTTTTTGTTTTTTTTCTTCTCATTAAAATTGACAGGCATACGAAAACATATGCATTGCAAAAACGTTTAATATTATCTCGTTGCCGAAATAATAATATATATCTAAAAATATATTTATATGCTATATATATATAATGTATATATATTTTTTGTTAAATAGAAATGTAAATCAAAGCTTTGATTACGTGTTATTTTATTTTTGTTGGTATCTTTGTTTGTTTTGTATGTTTGTTTGTTTGTTTGTTTGTTTGCTGGTTGGCTTGTTGTTTAGCGTTTTGTTAAACAAAACAAAAAAAAGGAAAACTATTTTAATAACTATTTTTAATGCGCGTCTGTGCTGAGTGTGTGTGAGTGTGTGTATTTGTGGAGGTTGAATGGTTGTGGGGGGGTGTAAGGTGAGTGGGTGTATGTGTGTGTGTGTATTCCAACAGATTTTGGTTTCAGTTTTGTTCAAACAATAACAGTTTAGTTAACAATATTAAATAAAGGCACAAGTTTGGCCAAAACGCTGGCATTTCACACAGTTGACAGTTTCAGTTGTTGTTGTTGTTGTTGGCACATCAATTGCATATTAGACTACATTTGAACACTCTAAATTTAAAATAGAATAGCTTTAAGTGCTGCCAAGTGTAATCCAAGTTTAAAAATAATTTCCATCACTCATACGTCATCTTGTTTCTCTCTAAGCGTATGAGCAATATTATTTTAGAACTAAATAATCATTTGGACAGCAGTTAAAGCTTTCGACTTTCTATTTAAAAATGCTAATACCAGTCCAATGTATGCAGTTCTTTTGTCTGTTCTTTTTATTGTTGTTGGTTTTGTCGTTATTGTTGTCTGTTTGCCTTTGCGTTTGAGGTATTTGTCATCTTTGGAAAGTCTGCTTAAAAGAGCGCGACCTCACATCGTGTGAACATTGCTGTTAGTTGCTGCTGTTGGTGGTGCTGCTGCTGCTGTTGCTGCTGCTTATGGTCTGGTCTGGTCTCCCAATGAATAATGTTAAACGTCACATGTCAGATAACACTGTTTTTTTTGTGTTTTTATCTTCTATTCTTGTTCGTTTTCATCTTCTTCTCTTCACTCATCTGTATCTATCTCTCTCCCTTTCTCTCTCTCTTCGTTCGATCTACTTGTTAATTTTTTTTTACTCATTCGTTTTGCATATTCTTTTATTATTTAACAACACAATCATTAATACACACGCTTCGTCAGTTTTATATAATTAAATGCTAGACAAACTAATAAATGGTTATTAATTTTTACTTTTTTTTCCGTTTATGTTGATTTTTTTTTTACGTTTAAAAATGTAAAATTAAAATATATATATATATGTGTATATAAAAAAGAAGAAAAATTGTGTCAACATTAATCTTTTATGTTTTTGCAATATATATATAAAAAAAAGAGGAATTTGGTTTTATATAAAAATTATCTAAATGTTGACAATGCAAAAATCGTTTGTTTTTATATATTCAATTTAATAGTTAATAGTTTTCTTGTTTTTAGCGACGTTGTTGTTTGTTTCTTTCTTATTGTTTGTTTTGTTTTGTTGTTGTTAGAAATGCAGCAAATTGTTTCATTGTTTGTTTTTGTTTTTCTCTCAGTTTTCATTCAAGGTGTCAAGGGCAAATCAATGAATCAACATCAACAACAACAACAACATTATCATCATTAGAAGGAAATCGATTTGATTCTATTTATTGTGTTTTTTTTTTTTTGTTTGCTCTGTTGTTTGTTGCTCGTAGTCGTAGTAATTTTCTTTTTTTTTCTGTTGATTGTGTGATTTGATGATGTTGTTGTTGCTGCTGTTGCTGTTGTTGTTGTTGTTATTGGTTATGCCCGACACTTATGTTTACTTAATTAAAACTGCTGATAGTTGTTGCTATTGTTCTTGGTCTGATGATAATTACTTGACGACGTGTTGTTATTGTAATAATTGGTATGAGCATTATTATGTTGTTTGTTGTATTTACCATAACCGTAGTCATATCCGTTATAGTAGCCACCGGTATAGTAATCACCGTAGCCGCCTGCACCATAACCACCAGCACCATATCCGCCATAGTACGAACCCTGTCCGTCCCATTGGTTATTGTAGCCTGCGTAATAACAATGAAAACAAAATACATGTTAGATATAAATTTAGCATAAAGTTCATTCCACTTTGTATGAAACAAAATCTTCAATTTCAAAGAATCATTTTTCTGTTGTTAACAATTGACGAAGCATTTATCTATCATTGGATTTTTCTTTTAAAAATATGGAATAATACTCTATTTAATAATATCCAGTCGGTGGTATCACCTTTTGGCCCATATACTAACCACCACGTCCGTAGCCACCGCGTCCTCCACGCATACCGCCACGCGGACCACCACGCATGCCCATCATTTGATTTTCAGGTTTTGGAGTGGCTCTCTTAACATCCACCTCCTTGCCAGAGATTTTCTGTTTCGGTGTCTTTAGCAAATCGGTGACAACCTGCTCTGAATCGAAGGTAATAAAGCAGAATCCTTTGCGCTGTGACTTTTGCTTGTCGAATGGCATCTCAACCTCAACAATCTAAAAGCAAAAGCAAATTAAAAGTTAATAATATATTTATCTCTTTATAACTTCCTATAGTTAAACTTACCGTGCCGAATTGACTGAAATAAGTTCTGATTTCCTCATCACTGATTTCAGTAGTCAAGCCACCCACAAAGATTTTGCCATGGCGTGCCTTTGCCTTTTTGGGATCGACTTTCTTGCCGTTAATGACATGTTCTTCCGCAGAACTAACTTTATCAATAGCCTCGGTGTTGGTGAATACGATGAAGGCAAATCCACGAGAACGTCCAGTCTGGGGATCTGTTTTAACGTTGATGCTATCAATATCGCCAAATTTACCAAAATGATCGCGGAGTTCCTCTGCAAGAAGATTAAGATAATAATATTTAATACTTTAATATGTAAAATATTAAATAATTTTCTTGTACTTACTCTCAGTAGTTTCCCAGCTAAGGCCGCCAACAAAAAGTTTTCTGTGGAAGTTCAAATAAGAATATGAATTTAAATTAAAATTAATCGAAACGAATTGTGCATATTTAAAATTTTTATTGATCAAAATAAAATTAACAAAAAAAAAAATAGATTTATTTTTGGGGGGCACGGAAACAGGTTGTATCTAAGTGCGCGTTGGCAAATGTATGTATAATTCTTTTCCACAAATTCAATTACTTTAAAAATCACTTCTCTTACAAAATTTTGTTTATGGAAATATTAGCTGCAAAAAGTTTGATGACAGAGTAAGATAAATACGAGAAAACGAAAGGAAAAAAAACTCACCAAATTGTGCATTAATTACTGTATATATATTTTTCAATCAAGAATCTTATTTTATGGATAAAATCGAGAAACAAAAAAAAATATAAATAGAGATTTATAAAAGACAAAGTTTATCGTTTAGGAAATGAGCGAAAGAGTACGACGAGCGAGCGTTCGATCGAGAGAAACAAACGAGCGAAATATTTGAAATATATATTATATAACTATATATGCAAAGAGTGAATTGTTCATTTATTTGAAAACTGCTTTTGTTTTGTTTTTTGGTATTACTAAAAGAAATTTTTAACAATTGATTATGAGAAAAATGCAAAGATTTATGTTTTTATGCTGCTTATGATTTTTTTTTCTTTTCTTTATTTTTAAATGCTTTATTATGGTTCCAAGTAAAAAAAATGTATTTTTTTTAATTTGAATACTCAAATTTTAAAAAATAGAATGGTGATTATTAGACAACACTTAAAAAATATTTTATTGTTTTATGTACGTTACGCTTAAGGTTTGGAAAAGTCTTTTTTTTTTGCTGGTTCAATCGATCACTTTTGGGCGAAATTTAGAACTGATCTCGATATCGGAGCTCGCTTTTTCGATATTGTTTAGTTATTTTTTTTGTGTGCTGTGTGATTTTTTTTGTGGGTTGGGGGAAGAAGATGGTCCCGTTTGGTGTTTACATTTACGTTACTTTTTTTTATATATATCATCGGCTTCGGCAAAAATAAAACAACTCTTATTTTCTCTGTCACTCTCTCTCTTTCTCTCTCTGTTTCTCTTTCTCTGATTTGCATGATACATTATTAGAAAAAAACGTTAGATTCTTTTTTACATTTTCGTTCCAATTGAGAATTCGAGATAATTTTGTGTACACAATAGTTTCTATTGATTGATTTTTCGATATTTAATGATTATTTTTGATTGTTTGAGTTTATTTATTTTTGGTTAGATAAATACCATCATCAATCGAATCGCCTCGCATCAGCCGGCATTTGTTCCGGCGGTTGTTGTTGTTGTGTGTGGTGACACTTGCAGTTGCCGTTGTCGTAACAGTTGACGTTGGGGGGGTTGAGTTTGGCATCCGTTGCGCACGCTCCACAAGAGATCCTTCTCTCGCTATTTCACTTCTCTCCTCTCCCACTCCCCATCATATCCTTGAGATTTAGCATTGCACACTTGGCACTATCACCTTCTCTCAAGACCTGCCGGAGAGGAACAAGGTTAGTTCACTCAAACACAACAGGAGGATAAGAAGCTGCTATGGAATTTTGTAGACTTGATTTGATTTGATTTTGGACACTTTTGTTTAAAAAACATTCCCTTTTTCCAGTCGGACGCATCTCTTTTTCCGTGCTTCATTGCTGGGAGGACTCCCTTTTTCTTTTCTTTCTCGACTTAAGATTAACTTAAATATTTTTTAATTTGTTGATGAGCAAATGAAAGAACGAGAAAACGCAACAACAAAAAAAAGAAAAAAAAAAAACAATATAAGAAAATGTTGGATTTAAAAAAAAATGAGACCTAATCCGACATTAACCTAACTGTTATTTCTTAAGACCAACGCCGCAAGTACCGCATGAATCACTCATCAACGACGACTTCAATTGCTGCTGCTGGTGGGGCTGCTCCATTCACTGATAAGAAGTCTTTCAAAGTATACCCCAAAAACCCAAGACGATGATGACAACAACAACAATCTCATGCCGGCGGCTCAGCAACAACACACGCTCTCGGCACAAAGAAGCCGGCAAGCAAAAGGGAATAGTGAAAAATGCAAACAGAGGCCAAATATACCTACATATACACACAAGCGAAAATATGCGTGTATGTGTGAGCCGCCATATTGGCTACTACACAGAGAGAGTACAAACGAAACGAGAACGAAAAACGAGATAAAGAGAAAAATGGAAAGAATAACAACGAATGGCTGTAAGAAAAAATAATGCGAAAAAATACTCAGAGACACACACAAATACAAAAGGCAGTTTTTTTTCTTTCTTTTTTTTTTTAGGCAAGTGAAAGGCAAACAGCACAATGTGTGCACACATAACCTCACAACTATGGGGAAATGTGCTTCATGCAGAGAGCAAGAATTATTTTCAGCTGACGCCCGCCAATGAAATGCGAAAAATATACATATTAATGGACGTCTCGATTAGAACAAAAGAAAAACAAATTTTCCAACAAATTTCTATTATAATTTTCCATTCACTATTGTGTGAGTGCAGAGGTACAGTCGCACGCACACATACACTCACACAGCAGAGGCGAGCGCAAAAAAAAAAAGAAAAAAACACAAAGGGGTCAGCCAGTCGCAAGACTAGACTACGCTGACTCCCCGCCAAACCAACCACGACGACGACGATGATAGCTTCGCTTTACGTAACAACTGAGAGTGGTGGTAGTAAAAAAGGTGGTAATCGAAAGAACAAAAAAAATAGATATGTATAGTTAGGCACATGATCGCTAGACAAATGTTTGGTTCACTTTCTGTTACAGCGGGCTGCAAAAATTCGGGAATTAAGGAACATTCCAATCTTTAAATACCTGTCGTCATCACGCTGGTTGACTACGGCACCGCTTTCAGAGTTGCTGCCGTTGCTATTGCTATTGTTGGAGCCGGTAGCTGAAGCTGCCGCCGCATCACCATTTTCGGTAGCAGTGGGGGTGGGCACGTCATTGGTGGTCACATCCTTGGTGAAGTCTTCACCGTTCATTTCACTGTCGACTATTTTATCGGCCATTTTGTTAATTGCGGTGTGTGTGCGGAGTAGTAACTTCTGCTCTTTTTTTATATGCCAATTAAAAACGTTCTTGCGAGGCTGATTCTTTAACCAAAAAATCTATTCTATTTTTACACACACACTCGTCGAAAACTCGCACGTACAAATGACGACCGGAAAATGACAAATAGGCAGCGTGTGTGTATATGGGCAAACACAAGGTTGCCACTCGGGTGCGAACAATGTGACCGAACTATTCAAACTTTGGCATTCTCAGACAAAAATTTACCTAAAACGAAATTAAAATCAGGCTAAAAGCGGATATAGGCCATGTCTTGGGCTTAGATATATATAAACTATGAATTGAAGCATTTTGTAAAAATATCTAACCCTTGCAACTTCCTGGTTTTTTATTATTTTCATGAATATTGTTAACCTTCAAAGACCAAAATTGGCGGCAAAATTATAATGACGAATTCTGGTATTTTTTTTGACAGTTCTTGGCAATGAAGTGTGGCCGTTGCGTAAAATGCCGCCATCATACAAAACGTAGCGAGAATAAGAAAGAAAAAAAGAGGCAAAAAGAGTCGGTTCTCTTCTCAATTCCACACTTGTCCAATTTCATTGCGTTTGCGATTCTTTTCTATAACAAAAAAAAATTAAATTAAAATTAAACAAAATCAACGCATTCTAACTTAATATATTAACAACTGTGATCGTCAACATCCGAAATAATAATATAAAAGTAAAGCACGAAAAGAATTGCCAAGTTAGTTATATATGTATGTAAAAAAAAAAATTGCAACAAAGAAGTAAAAAAGAAAAAAGCAGACTAGAGCCACAGCTTTGAGTCTATGCATGTGTGTGTGTGCGTGTGCATTAACAAATTCGCATTACATTTTCTCCGCCAAATGACAAAATTTGTTATTATTTCAGTATTTTCATCAGCAGCAAAATCATCCCCACCCCGCAACTCACCAACAAACAAAACTTCCGTGCTTTAGCCTCTCAACACCAACAACCACTGCAACAAAAATATAAAAAAAGGGGGAAAAAAAAACTAAGCTAAAAATCTGTGAACAAAGTGCTCTTCAGCAGCAGTGCATATTTCTACAAAAAACAAAAGGACACAGACACCTCGATATAAACAATACATTTGTGTGTTAAACAAAAACTTCTACAAAAAGTTTACAAAGGTGAGCAGATTTTCAAATTTAGCCGGTGTTGTTTCCTAACTCACCTCCCCCACCCTAACAAAAAAAAAATCCATGCGGCAAAAAAAATGAGGGCAACGCCAACAACAATTTCGATTTATTATAATTTAGCGGCAAATTTTTATGTGCATAACCTTAAAAAAGAAAAAAACAAAACTAAATCGATATTGTTCTTGTAATTGTTTAACATTTTGCTTGCCATACGTATTTTTTTTTTTATCGTTTTCTTTGTTCTGCCTACACACGCGGTTCGCATAGCCGTCAAAAAGCACACTAATACCAATTTGAGTAAGTTTGAGATTGTGTGCGTTTGGCGGCGGCGGCTTTTTGGTAAGCTCTAAAATAAATTCGTGGTAATTTCTGGAGACCCAAGATTGTTGATACTTAAGTTCAATAAAGCACCGATACAAACATAGAAATACTTACATATGTATGCATACGAACACTTAAATAGAAAATATCCTCAAAAGGCGGCGCGGCACAACCTTGACGTACAAACATAACCTAAAAAACATAGTACTTTACATGACTCTTACCGCCACCACCACCACCACTACCACCCTCTGTCGTCGCATACCCTCTTCTTGTTCATCTTTCTCCATTTGTACACTCACACTATGTATGAGGTCATTTACTCTTCCAGAGAAGTAAATAACGAGTAGGGCCAAAAAAGTCCTTTGTTCTTTAGATTGTACGAGACGTTGCACGTGGAAACACACATGAAAATATCCTGCCAAGAAACGCATTAAAAAAAGAGAAGAGAAACAACAACAAAAACAACAGTTAGATCCAATCACAGCTGCAATCTGTCTGTCTCTTCTTTGCATAAAATTTCCCCTTTTAGGTAAATTTCGGTGTAACTTTGTAGATGGCTTCGTGTGTGTGTATGTTTGTGTGTGCTCGTTGGAAGTGGGTCAAACTGCACCGCGTTGTTTTTCTTCTTACTTCTCTTTTATTTATTTGCACTGCGGCAGAACAGAGAGTTCCTTATGGCGTAGGGCCCCAATATATATAAATACATATGTACATACATATGGCACATGCCACAAAATAAACAATAACAATTGAATAAAAATAAATCTGCTGATCTTTAGATAGTTGAGACCCTTTTTCGGTTGATTTAAATCGGGAATACAATTACGGAAACGAATCATTACGAATGGATTGTATTTGTTTTAAGAATATAAATTCGTCTAATTTATGGATACTTAGCTAGAACTAAGCGATTGGCGATTAGAACAGGGGGACTCCCCCGAAAAGGAGTTGACATCATTATCTCTTTCAGTTTTTATCAGTAAATACAAAAGATTATAAAGAAAGATCTTTTAATATGTATATTAATTCTAAGTCAATAAAGTAAGGGGAATTATCTTAGCAACATTGGCATTTGATTTCGTTGATATATTTGACGAAATCAACAACTTAACACTCTACTGGCCTTTTATTCCTTATTATATTGTCAAGTTAAAATTTTCTTTTATTTCTTTTCATATATTTTTAGCTGTGTTTTGGATCCAGCAGCATTTCAGAAGCAGAAACTGCGCAAGTGCCTCCGCTACCGCCCACTCAGTGTTGTGTAGTAGTCCGTAACTAAATTTGTTGCTACACGTCTCCAGCAATGGTCATGGATGCGACCCAATCGCAGCAGCCATCACCGCAATCGGTGGGACGCGAATTTGTGCGTCAATATTACACGTTGCTAAACAAGGCGCCCAATCATTTGCATCGGTTCTACAATAACAACTCATCGTTCATTCATGGTGAATCGACACTGGTGGTGGGTCAGCGTGATATTCATAATCGTATCCAGCAGCTTAATTTCAATGATTGTCATGCCAAGATCAGTCAGGTAGATGCCCAGGCAACATTGGGCCAGGGCGTTGTAGTCCAGGTGACAGGGGAGTTATCCAATGATGGCCAGCCGATGCGTCGATTTACTCAGACTTTCGTATTGGCCGCACAGTCGCCGAAAAAGTACTATGTGCATAATGACATCTTCCGTTATCAGGATCTATACATTGAAGATGAACAAGATGGCGAATCGCGCTCTGAGAATGATGAGGAGCATGATATTCAGGTGCAGGTAGGCAGCAATGTCGATCAGGGTGTTCAGGTAGTTGGTGATATGAGTCAACCGCCACCACAACAACAACAGCTTCCAGCTCAGGCTCAGGTAGTGGTGCCGGCCCAGCAGGTGGCACCAACAGCTGCTGGAAGTGGGCCGCAGCCAATATTCTATCCTATGCCGCAGTCAGGTGCTCCAGCTGGCCGGGGACCCGTTCCTGTTTTACCAGCTGCTCCTCAGGCTGCCGCTGTGCCATTGCCGGCCCAGTTTGCCAATCAACAACCCATCCAAAACGGCGTAGTTTCGCATGAGGAACTGCAGCAGCAGCAGCAAGGTCCCCCTCAGGCCTTGGTGCAACCTAGTGCCTCCCCTCTGATACAACAACAACAACAGGCTCCAAGTGGGGCTCCAGTATTGCCAACTAATGTCGGAATTGTGCCAGTCCAGTCTACTAGCTTCCAGCAATCTCCTCTGGTAGCTCCTCAGCTCATTCAGCCGCAACAGCACCAGCCACAGCAGTTGCCGCCGCAGCAGCAGCAACAGGCAATTCTACCGCCACAGCAGCAATTGATCGAGCCCGAGGAACCGGTGAGTGCTCCCATCAATGTCCAGAGCACCAATGAGGTTCACACCAACACTAGTCGCCAACCGCAAAAGCCTTCCACACCCGTCGACGACTTCAAGACCATTCACGAACAGCAACAGCAGGAAAAATACGAGGCAGCCAAGCAGCAACAGAATGAGCCCAAGACCTATGCAAATCTCTTTAAGTCAACGTCATCGTCGCCCAGTGGTTTTGTTAATGCAGCACTGCAGCAGCAACAACAACTGCACCAGCAACAGCAGCAATCAATTAACAATTCCTACAACAACTCTTCCTCGTCGACGACAAACAGTGCTGGCGGCAATGGCAGTGGCCAGGTTAGCTACTCAACTACGGCCTCGTCATATAACAACTCCACTGGCAATAATAATGGTAATTCACGTCTGGATAATGGCGGTCCATTGCCACAGCGCAACAATTCAATTAGAAATAACAAGGGTGGTAAGTTATATTTAATATTAAGATTCTCTTCATCTCTGCGTTTTTCCGATTTCAAGTTGCTGATTACGTTAATTTGTAATTCAGTTCTGTTTCCTATTTTCGAAACGTTTTAGCCCTTTCGGGACCGAATTCGAATAGGAAAACCTAAAAAAAATATAAACCCAAATCAATTTTGAAGCCAAACTCTGGACCCAAAAAGGTTTTGGAATTAGAAATAGAAACAGAATTATATCTAAGATGATAAATCAAATAAAATTCAAAATTAGCAAAGCAATTTATTTGGAAACGAGATCGGACGATGATGTATATCGAAATCGAAAAGAAAAAAAGCAGCTAATACTCAGGGAATATGTTTAGAAGTATATATATGTATATATTTTGTAATCTTTTTGCCTATCCTTTCCGAATTAATTCGTTTCCAAATAATTAGTGGATCTTAATATTCTTATTGAGTCCAAAACGACAATTTTTGTGCAAATGATTGAATTAATTCTTTAGTACTTTAGTATCATTAAATACCTTGTTTGTTTTCGTTTCATTGCAGATTTTGAGCAGCGTCGCCCGAGCAATGCGCAACAGTTTGGCGATAATCAACAACTTTTCCTTGGCAATATCCCCCATCATGCTAGCGAAGATGAGCTACGCGAAATTTTCTCACGGTTCGGCAATGTTATTGAGCTGCGCATCCTGTCCAAGTCGGGCAATAAGGTGCCACCAGGCATACGCAGTCCCCTGAACTATGGCTTTATTACCTATGATGATTCTGAAGCAGTGCAAAAGTGCCTGGCCAATTGCGTAAGTAAAAGCTGATTCCAGTTGAAGATGAAAACTAAGACTATGATTTATTTTGTGCAGCCCCTGTACTTCCCCGAAAATTCTCCAGATGGACAAAAACTGAATGTGGAGGAGAAAAAGCCACGCATGCGCAACGATATGGCCCCACGACAACCAATTGGCGGTGGTAATAATCTTAACAACAATATGGGACGTATTGGTGGTGGCAATAATGGGCCACAGTCACGTCCAATGGGTAATGGCGGCGGCGGCGGTGGTATGATGCGTAATACAGGAGGCAGCGGTGGCAATATGCGGGCTGGTGGCGGCGGAGGAAATGGAGCTCCACGTCTTGGCGGCGGCGGCGGTGGTGGAAGTTTTGGCCAACGCAACGATAATCGCGGCAGTGGTAATCAATCCAATGGACCTCTACGGGGCTCCGGCAACGGACAGAGCGGCGGAGGTGGCAACTATGGACGTCGCTAAAAACCACATAGTCCAAACAAAACAAAAAAAACATCAAACAAAGCAACATTAAAAAGCAGCCAGCAGCAGTAGCCAATCGCAACACCAGCAGGCCTGACATCGGTAATTGGCCGCAGCAGCAAGAAATAAATAATAGCAACAGCAGCCCAACGTTTAAAAACATCGACATCTTCCACACAATGCAATCACACACACATACACAAAATTTGAAACACCCACTTAACATGGCGGTTGGAACACACACAAACTGTTCTGTTTGATTAAAATGTTCCTGAGAGCACAACAACAACGATGACAAACCACATTGAGTTTGTGGCTCACCTTGCTGCAAATTCAAACAAAAAAAACAAAAACAAAACAAATTAGAATCAAGAAACTATATTGCTTTCGGGTCAATATTTTAGTTAAATTAAGTTAAGCCCGCTTTTTTCCAGACAGTTCGTGCCAAATGAAAGCAAAATTCTGTTCAAATTTTTGTTGTAAATCACACACACACACACACACACATAAATGTAAAACACTGCACAGAATAGTGCAACAAGCAGCAGTCCTTTTCCTCCTCCATAATCTATCGCCGCTCCCCTACACACACACACACACACACACTTTCACACACAAACACTCGTATATATATGCTCCTTTATATTTCTATATGTACACTTGTGTATTATGTTTAAGTCTCAAAAACATGTATCCCACCATCTACACACACACACACAAACACACACACGCCCCCAACTCATTCACACACCCACACATACATACTTAGCATAAATGTAAACCATAGTTTCTCGTTTGGCAAATTAATTTTTTCAAAATATTTAAGTTTAACTTAAGTTAAAAAAAAAAACAAAAAAACTGAAAAACTACAAAAAAAGTGGTATATAAATTCAAGCAAACAAAATGCAACTCTTTCGTTTTTAATTTAATAACAAAATACAAGAAACAAACAAACAAAATCTACTTAAGCGCTATTAAAAAAAAACTAGTAAAAAAGAGAAAGTGGAAAAAACCTAAATAAAAAAATGAAAAATATTTGTAAAATGCAATAAAAAAGAGCAAAAGAAAGACTTGAAAACTTAATCTAAAAAAAAAAACAAAAAAAAAAGAAATATGAGAAAAATGTAAAGATGCAATTAAAACAAAATGGACATAAATTCTATCTCTGCCTAACAATTTATTTATTTAATATAGCCCAAGAAATAACAAAACAAAAAAAGATAAACAATTTAAAAAGCAAAATTTTGCCACATTTGCAAATATGAAATCAATATAGAAATTTTATTTATACGCTTTCCTTTGCTTAAGAGTGAAATCATTCAATATTCTTTTAAACCTCAATTAAATAGCTAGTCTCTACCCGAATCAATGAATCAATTGTTAAACATTATGATCAAGGCAAATGTGGCACTTAGAGAAAGGGCAGTGCCCCCAAAACCACGCCCACTACCTGCCGCCTCTCTTACACCAACTCCTGACATCGTTTTGAGTTCGTAAAATAAAACTAAGTCAAGCAACTTAAACGAATTGGTGTTTCCAACGTAGTTGTGAACTAAAACTTAGTACATAATGTATTTTTTTTAAATCAAATAAAAAAAGGAAAGAAATTAAAATGAAACACAAGCTACTAACATTTTTCTCAAGGTAAAACACGTAACAAGAAATATATATATAAATATATAAAAAAAAACTCATTTAATTTAATGTTAACTCTTAGAAATATAAAAAAAATGGAAACAAAATCTACATATACATTGATAAATATATATATATATATATATATATATGTGGATTTATATAACTGCAGCAACAACAAAAAAAACTTAAAAAAAAAACCAAAAAAGAAAACATTTAAAAGCAGAACATTCAAAATCAAGTCAAAAATGTTATATGTGAAATTGAAATGTGCTAAAATTCAATTCGTAATGGATATTTTTTCTGTTTTAATTTTAGTAATATGTAATTTGTCTTTGACTAGAATAGATTTTTCAATGAAACATTTTTATTAAAGGTCCGAGATGAGAATATCTTAATTACGAATTGGATTTTAACACATATCGGCAATATATACCCTAAATCTACATATACTTACTTTCTCTATGATTTAAGTTTATTCACTTTGTTTTGTTGAATTGATCGTTCAATTCGTTTGGCAAACATATCATTTGCTTGAAAATAGCTAAAAGTTTAAACAATTTGTTCTCTCAATATTTGTTTTCTATTATCAATTTTCTGTTTTTATTGTGTTTTGTTCTAAGCAACTTTTTGGCACTGTGGACAGAGTGCTGAGTAATATTTAGTACATTTTTTATAAAAGAAAAAAAAAACAAAAACAAAAAACCAAACCAAACGAAAATGTTAGTGTTCAAAACTTGGCTCGAAAAGCAGTGCTGAAATGTGCTTGACTTTACAAAAGTTATAAAATAATTAATATAAAAACAAGAAATATATACAAATGTCAACTAAAAGAATACATCAGAAGAACAGTAATTTCATTTTTCATATTAAACAAATTGAAAAATAAAAAACCGATTTATATGCTCACATCTATGTAAAAGAAAAATATGAAACTGCAGTTTGTATAAATTTAAAATTAAAAAGAAAAAAAAAAACAAACACATACACAGTAAATTAACAGCGACACTTAATTCTAATTTAATTTATATGTATACAACTTTAAAATTAAACAATTATAATAAAACAAAACAAAAAATATGAAAAAAAAAATTGAAAAACAAACCGAAATACACAAGTTGAGCGCGAATACCAGTAAAAATTTTCTTAAGTTTTTTCTTCTTTCGTTCTCTTTTCTATATAGTTTTTGTTATCCAAAAGTGAGTATTTAATTGAACTGATTTGGTTTTCAAATACTTAAACTTACACATCCAACAAAACAAAAAGCCACAAACAATCATTTTTGTAATCACCGAAAATCAATTTTATTTGAATCTCATTCCATTAGCATTTGAACTGAAATCAATGCGCACAAATGGCAAAAAAAAAAAAAGGAACAAAAAGAAATATATTTACAATTATTATGTTTTTTTCTACTGTATAAAAATGCCTGTGGTGGAGACAAACTCTTAAAATATCTTCTCAATCATTCTATTCAATTTAAATTGAAGTACATAATTCAGTGGTGCGTTTTATAGCGTTTCAGATATAAAACATAAACACAGACATTTAAATGCAAAAAAGCTAAGAACAAAAAAAATCCAATTTCAATTTGCAATATTTCGAATGGAAAAACAAATACATAGTATAAATAAAGAAAAAGTTTACGATTTTAAGTCTAAAAACAAAAAAGAAGAAAACAACAACATTTGTGTTTATAATTGTAACTGTAACTGGTGATAATTTTGGGAGATTCTTTTTAGCACAAGGAAAAGTTAAAACATCTTAAAAAATCACTTGGTCTAGACTCTGAAGAAAAGTCGCAAATCGTAATTTAATAATTGATATTTTTTCAAGTTAACTGAATGATGGAGAACCAATCTGCAAGATAATAAAATACTAATTATTATTATTTACTTATCCAATATTTTCAGAAACAGTTAGGAAATTCTTATTATAGACTGGTGAGTCCCATTATATGTATAAGGCAGAATTAAAATAGTAAGCAAAATGAAAGTATTCAGAATTATTATACTTACCCAGTAATCATTGTACTAGTAAATTTGCAATAAAATGATTAAAATAAAAAGAAAATATAATAATGACACCAAACTAGAGTGTAAAGAGCGAAAGAAGCAGAGCATGCAACGCTCTCTCACCGAACAATACTCTCCCTCTCTCATTTTTCGCACTCTCCAGCAGTGGCTAGCGTGTGAGAGTGAGCAAGTGTGTGGGAGTTGGGTGGAGAAAAATTAATCGCTCGCTGATCGTTTCTCTCTCATTTAATGGCGCTCTCCATCAGTAAGTTACATATGAGTGTGTGCTCATGCGTGGGAGTGAGAGAGTTCCTCCGATGGAGGCGCGGGTCGTTTGAAAGAGAAGGCATTTTTTCCCGCGCTTTTAACTCACTTGCTAAAACTTTAAAACCTTTGAAAAATTAATATATCAAATTACTTAATTATCCATACATACATATGTATGTATATGTAATTATTTAATGAATAATGTTATATAAGTTAAATATTTGAATTGAAAACCTGAAGTATCTTGCGTATTATTTCTATTTGTCTAGTTAGATTTTATCTGCTCTTTAAGCTAAGAGCTTTTGTGTTAAATGCAGATCTTGGGAGTTTGAAAATAAAATTCAACTTAAAATATGAGTGGATAGGTAGATTTATTTTGAGGACTTCGGTGTGTTGGTTTGGCCAAAAAAAAAAACAAAAAAAAATTGTGTAAGATGTGTGAAGTGTAATTTAAGTAATTCTGTGTCAATGGGTGTCAGATGATTATTCCAATTAGTAATTCTGTTTCTGTGTGCTGGGATCCGTCATTATGGTATTATTTGATATGATTATGAGGGGCTAGAAGCCTTTAAAGTTGTCAGTCGGCCATTTCTTGGTAACAGCCGGCAGAGCCGAAGCAGCTGCATCACCGCCAGCGCCCACATCCAGCGGTTTGGTAGCCAGCATGTGCTTGGCATTGAGTTGGCCACCAGGAGCAGCAGCAAGGGCTGTGGGCATCTTAACCGATTTGTAGTCATTTTTAGGACGATCCATGGCCAATGGGTTGTTGGGCTTGATATTGGCTTTTGGTGGCCATTCGTAGGCATTGACGCCCATCCATTCCGGTGGTATATAGTGCGTCTTATTATAGTTGGCAGACGAACCCCAAGCTAATTCCTGTTCATAGCCGAAATTATAGCCAAGCTGCTGCTGCGGCTGCTGTTGAAGTTGAAGTGGCGGCTGCTGGCGTGGTGGGCCATAGTAGCCCGGAGTTGTGGGCACACCTGGAGTGACATAGGAAGCCCAACCATTGATAAAAGCCGATGGCGGCAAGGTGGTCTGCGCCAAAAACGGATTATAGCCATGGCCAATTGTAAAATTATCCATCACTGCCGGCTGCGGTGGAATGTAACCAGCACGAGCTGCTCCACCCACAGGGAAACGTAAACGTTTGCCAGTGTCATACTTTTGCGATGATTTCTTTACCTCAACCAGGGAATAATTAATTGAATGTTTGCTCTGAACTGTTAAAGCAACGAGAAAATTATAGGATACCATCCAATTGAGAACAATCTATGACCTACCCAAAGCCCGATCAGCACTGGCCAAATCTTTAAATTCTAGGAAACCAAATCCACGCTTGCGTCCAGTCTCTTTGTCCAGCAAAAGCTTAACACTGGTTACAATGCCAAACTGTGAGAAATACTCACGTATCGACTCCTCGGAGTGACAGTCACGTAGACCGCCCAAAAAGATTTTCGCAGATCTAATATTCGATTGTCCTGCGCTAGATCTAGTGAACTCCATACGAGGCAATGCTCTCTTGGTTTCCACATCTCTGCATAACAAAAACCACAAAAAAATTCATGCACATACAATAGATTGGAGATGAGATTAGCCTTACTTATTGTCAATGGTATGTGGACGAGCACGCTGAACATTCTCCACAGATTCCGGACTCAGATATGTGACAAAAGCAAAGCCACGCGAATGATTGGACACTGGATCTCTCATAACGACTGCATCGACCATTTCACCGAATTGACGAAAGTATTGACGCAGTGTCTCCACTGTAGTCTGTGTGGACAGGCCACCAATGAAGATTTTACGCAAATGCTCATCACTTTCGAAAGCACTGGCGATTCCAATACCAACATTGTTTTCATTTCCATTTGGATTATTATTATTACCACTGGTATTATAACCATTCACATTCGTTGGCTTGGGAGCCATAATATTTTTTGCTGAGTCAGTGTGAAGAATCTTCATGGTTTTGCAAATAATTTTCAATTGAAAGTAATAAATTATTTAAATTATCTATATATAAATGTAGACCATACCTTTGGAAAGAATGATGGAACACTTGCTGGGAAATTATGATCCATTTTAAGCATTTATTAAGAAGCAATGCGAACTGTTTCAACGATAGCACACAAATGAATTGAAGTTTGGCAAATGACTCAGTACAATAATGAAAATTCAATTAGTTTTCAACTGTCATTTTAGGATTGTATCTAAAAATCATCACTGTAATACAATTTTTATCGATTATGGCAGGACTTTCTGTCAGAAATCTGTCAAAAATATATTATTCATGTGCTCCAGTGATCACAACCCATAAAAAATAGCCAATTTTTTGTAATTATTTAGCTAAAAAATCATATTTATTGCAAAAGTTTTCAAGTTTAAATATGCATATACATAATTATTTTTTTGGACAATCAAGTCTGCCATGAGTTATCAAAATTGAAAATAAAATTGTAGCCAAAATCAATGGCAAACTTGTAAGCCCTTTTAGTAGTAGTTATACATACATAGGTAACCCTGGCACTCACCTTTTTGACATCTCAACAATCCAAATTGCCCGTCACACACGGTTAGTTCTTGTGGATGAGAAGCAGCATCTTTTCCAGCCAGTCTTGCAAAGAAATACGTAGTGCAATTAATACCCAATTGTAACCATGCGGATCTCTAGAGCTGCCGCAACTGACTGAGATTGCTCTCGCTGCACTGCACTCTACAAATCATAGTGATTCTTCTAAAACTATATAGGAAACGCCTTCACTTTCACTACCTTTTGCGTTTTGTAGGTGGTATTGGGGGGACTTTAGAGATTTTGATTGTCTGGTGGTAACATTTTGTTAGATTTATTTTGTTCATCACCTTCTCACAGCAAGGAATGAACAACTCTAATTACAATTTTATGTATATAGCAGCTACTTCTTACGCTCTAACAGAATTTGAAAGCATTCATTTGCCTGTTTTTATGGGTGCTTAGCGAATTCATTTTACTCTCTTATGTATGTGTAAGCCTTTGTTAGAGCTCGTTAGGAATTTTTGACTTCGGAAAGCAGCAAACGCTCATATTGGTATATATATATTCCGGACAATGGGAATGTAAAGCAGAATGTGATCTTTAATATTAAAATCTAACCCACATTCTTTTGGTTAGTCAGAGGAAAATAATCGAAAATGAAGTGTCTACATCGAATCTTCCAAAAAGTTAGAGAACTAAATCCATTTCATACAAGAAATTGTGCGAAATAAATCATTCCCAAAGCATTCCAAACGAGCTGCACACCAAGGCCTTACAATTTTAAATAATATAATAAAAAGATTTCTTAATTTTACACAAACAAAAAAATAGTTAAGTATATAAAATATTTTTTCTATTGTTACTTTTCTTAAATACGTTTACTGCAATTATGTTTCATGTTTTGCTTCGGGCTTCTTTCTTTTCTTTTTTGGAGCTATGAGAATTATTTTATTTATGAAAGGAAAATGCAACTGGCTGGTGGACCGATGGGACCACCAAAAATAGCTACATTTGTAAAATTTAGGTACTCTACCTTTGCTTCCCCATTTTACCCACGTTATCTCCGAACACACACGCACACACACACACCACAGAGAGAGAGTGTGTGTGTGGGTGTTGACAGGCATATCGTTAATTTGATTAATCATTTCTCTCAATTATCAAATGCGAATTTTGCAAAAAATGTGAATTTTGGTTGGTTGTTTTTGTTTTGTTTTGTAAAATAAAATTAAAATTTTAGTATATATTTTGTTGTTGTTATCATATTTAAAACTATGTGTGGGGTTCAAGGTTACTTAACATCCTAAACATGAATTGATCTTCATTGATTTTTGTTTTTGTTGTTGTGGTTTTTTTTTACAAGAGACAGGACAACAGTTGGTTTGTTTGCAATTTAGTATATAGGTTTTGCATATATATATATATATATATATCGAGGAGGTTGCTTCTTGATTTAACTGCGGATATTTTCTTGATTTGCTTTTTGTATTATTGTATCTCCTGACTGACTGACACTCATCTTGCCTGCCTTTTGCCTGTATTTGTCCCTCTATTTTGCCTGTCTGTCTGACTGTGCCTCTCTCTCACTGTCTGATCTCATTGCGCCTAGACTCTGCCTCAGATTGTCTAGCTTGAACTCTCTGAATCTGTCTGTATGAGTTTTACCTATTTGCGAAAAAGGAAAAAATGTTATACATTAGCGCTTTAAAGGCTCTGTGCGCCGTCCACAAGTGGATGCGTTCCGAACTCTTATGATGAACAATAAACACATTCACCAAAAGGCATCTCTAGGGATCCTTTATAGCTCAGTGGCTATTTATAATTACCTTGTCCTAGTAACGCCTGTTGCCACCACCGCCACCCATGTTGCCACCGCCTTGGCCGCCACCACCACCACCGCCAGAGTTATAGTTGATGCCAGAAAAGCTTTGGCCACCGTTGTTGCCACCTCCTTGGTTACCGCCTGCAATTAGAGATACAAGTTTACAGATTAGCAAGATAAAGTTGGTCTCTGTTAATGGCTATGTAATGTACCCTTGTTGAATCCACCGCCGCCACCACCACCCTGGCTGTAGGGAGCAGGTCGGCTGTTGCCAAAGTTGTTGCTTCGCTGCGGTCCACCGCCATAGCTTTGCTGGTAATCATTACCAAATCCGCCGCCACCGCCGCCTCCACCACTGTTGTTACCCCAGTTGCCATTGCTGTTACCGCCGCCACCGTAGCCTCCTCCACCGCCGCCATTGTTCCAGCCATTATTGCCCTGATTGTTCCAGGGACCGCTCTGCTGATTCCAACCACCGGAACCGCCTCCGCCTTGATTGCCGCCAAAGTTGCCATTGTTGCCGAAGCCACCGCCGCTTCCGCCGCCACCGCCACCCCAGTTGCCGCCGCCATTCTGACGATTGTTACCCCAACCGCCACCCTGGCCAATACGATCTCCGCCACGACCGCCCCTTCCGCCGGGACCACCGCGTCCACCAGGTGGTCCACCGCCGCCTGGGCCACCACCACCCTGGCGATCCATATCCTGTTTGGCTATGGCCTTCTTCACATCGAGAGTCTTGTTCTTGATGGTGTGACTTTTTTGCAGAATGATTTTATCAACGGGATCATAGTCATCAAACTCAATGAAGGCAAAGCCGCGCTTCTTTCCCGTCTCCTTGTCCGACACGATGTTTACGCCGACAATCTGACCAAAGTCCTTGAAGTATTCGCGTAGGCACTCCTCGTCATGATCGTCGCGAAGGCCGCCAACAAACAGTTTCTTAACCGTTGCTCCCGCATTCGGAGCATCGATCTCCTGCCGCGGAACAGCCCGTTTTGGTTCCACAGTGCGTCCATCGATCTTATGGGGTCGAGCATTCTGCGCATTGTCAATCATATACGATTGAGAATAGGTGATGAAACCGAAACCGCGGGAACGTTTGGTTTTCGGGTCCTTCATGACCACCACATCGACAATGTTGCCCCATTTCTCAAAATGCGCCTTCAGACCCTCGTCAGTGGTGCGGTAGTCCAAGCCACCAATAAACAGTTTACGCAGCTGCTCTGGCTCAGAGATCTGCTGCAGGTAGATAATGATAAACGAAACAAAACAGAATAACAACAAAACATTAATTCTCAGGTACAGTCACAAGTGAAATCAATAAAATACAAAAAAAAAAAAGCCGCCATTTTTTTTTTCTCTGCTTGTTGTATGTATGTATGCGTGAGTAAGTACATGTTTTTTCTCTCTTTTCTTCCTCCATCCCTTATACCGGCTTCGGCTTGTTTGCCTTTATTTGTCGAACAAGAAATTCGAAAAATGCCCAAGTCGCTGACCCAATATATATAATATATGTACATTTATACTTGGAAGCCTCATTAATGCACAACAATTTAAACAAAAGTTCAACCCCCTCTCTATATTCATATGGATGAAAAATTTGCAATATGTCAGTCATGTCGGCATCGGCACTTTTTGACGTGTATGTATGTATGTGAAAAATTAAGAGAGCGAAAAAATAAATTAGTTCTTTAACTTACCTCATCGTTGTCATCGTAGTTTCCATTGGAATCGTTGATATCCGCCATTTTATAGGTTTTTTACTATTCACAATTAATTTACCCGTAAAGCAAATTAAAAAATCCTTCGTTTCTCAAACTTTAACTTCTCTTCACGCCAACGTCACAGACGTGTACACCACGAGAAAATTTGACAAAGTGTGACCAGAAGTTGCACTGTGAAAAATGTCAAATTTATCACTATGCAGTTTGATAGATATATATGTCAAAATACTGCGTAGAAATTGTAAGGCTGTCTATGCTATTTAGATTGCAGATTGAAGTTTATATTCTACTTTATAAAAATCGGAGTCTAACCTATTTTATGTTACATTTTTATTTCGATAGATATTTATTTCGATAGATATTTAAATCATTGATCAAATAATTTTTATTTGTGAACACGGTCGCTGCTTGCAAATACGTGACGATAGTTTATTTGGCCCATCTCTAGAAAAATACTTTCTAGTATTTTTCAATGAAGCCAACAGCCAGGCGCCGAAATTGCTGTCACTATCACTTCCGTTTTCGGTGAGGTTGAGTTCGCATTTATTCGTGTGGCTAGCTTGTGTGTTCTGTGAGAAGAAAAAAAAAAGAAAAGAAAACGCAGGAGAATAGTATTCAAAAAGCTAGTGAACTAGAAATCCACAATCAATAATCTTTAGTAAACGGTATGTGTTGTGAGCAGACAATCGCGATTCAATGAAAAATTTTCAAAAGAAGAACGTAAATTTATTGATTAGTTTGCAATGAAAATTATCTCTCTCTTTCTACACCCGGTATACACGTATACATATACACAACGTCTTTGACGCCATCTTGGCAATTATGCATGCATGTGTTTTTCTTTTTGACCGATGACGACGACGTACTTCGAGCAATAAATTACTTTAAAAAAAAACTAAACAATATATATTTTCTTTTTTTTTATAGCAAATTTTGCTAAAGAAAATATATAGATAATATGGTTGGATCCAGGGTATATGTTGGCGGTCTGCCGTATGGTGTGCGTGAGCGCGACTTGGAGCGTTTTTTCAAAGGCTACGGCCGCACTCGCGATATACTCATCAAGAATGGCTATGGCTTTGTGGTAAGAAAGTATAAAAAAAAAAAATTGAATAAATCAATACTAAGATAGGTCTAATTTAATTTGCAGGAATTTGAAGACTATCGTGATGCAGATGATGCCGTCTACGAATTAAATGGAAAAGAACTTCTCGGAGAGCGGTAAGCAGAATTCTGCGCAGGAGAAGGGGAAAAAACTAAATTCACATATTCTTTTATCTACCACAAACAGGGTGGTTGTGGAACCAGCTAGGGGAACAGCTCGTGGCAGTAATCGTGACCGATACGATGATCGCTATGGAAATCGCCGAGGAGGAGGCGGGCGATACAATGATAAGTAAGTATATATAGATATATATATGTATAGCTGCAGTCGGGACAGCGCAGCATTTGGTTGTTGTCTTTAATTCTTATCTAAAGGCAACTAAACATAAAACATTAAGTTTAATTTCAAGTTACATTTTTGACTAAAATCACACACAAACATATTTAAACATTATTCATTCCACTTTGATTGAGATAATATTGAGGGTATTCCTCCCTAACCCTCCTCCCTTTCTAACTTAATCTTAAAAAACAACGAATATCTTAAAACTTAATTTCCTTCAGTGTGGAATGATTAATAATTGTAGACACTGTCATGCTGTTTTATTATAATATATATATATATATATATGTTTATCTGTTTCTACATGTTTTCAATTCTTCCTATCCCTAAACGCTATTTATTGCCACTTCCTGCAAATGTTTCAAATTATATTTACTCACATTTTTCTGCACGTAAACAAAATTATTTATATTAATTGCGCTATCAAACAGCAGCACCTCATTTCCTCTATTTACTTACCATACATACATATATATAAATATAGTTAGATAGATCTCTGTTTACTCTGGAGGAGGAGCAGCATCATCATCATAGCAGCAGCAGCAGTACAGTGTCAATACTAATTTGTATAATTATTCAATTATTCTCACCAGAAACAAAAATTCCAGATCATCCTCTCGCTATGGGCCACCTTTGCGTACCGAATATCGTTTGATTGTTGAGAATTTGTCCAGTCGTGTTAGCTGGCAGGTGAGTTAATTCCATATTCTTTTCTTTTTTATACGTATGTATCATCTAGATTATTTTATTATTCCCTCATAAATTGGAAGAAAAGCAAAAAAAAACAAACATTTTTTATATAGTATGAAAAAGGTAGCTAAATTAGTAACTAACTATAATAAGCTAACAACAACTATAATTTGACTAATCAAATAAAGTTCAAGCAATGCTAATTACTAATTAATCCCAAAAGTATTTCAAAATTATGAAATTATTTTGTTTTGGTTTTGTTTCTTATCCATTTACTTTCCACCTACCATTACCTTTTAACTTTTTTTGTTTTTTATTCTTTTCTTGAACTTTATTTTTGAACATTTGAGATATATATCTATATATAAAAAAATGTATCTTCAGTTATAATGCATTATGTGTATATATAGTTATATATCTATATGATTAGTTCTAAGCTGTAAAGTTGATTTTTTAGATTTAAGGAAACAAAAACATAGATTTTAATATCCAAAAAAGAAAAACTGTGGTACTGATTGGCGTTATCCCAACAATTACTTTTCTCTTGGGTAACTCAATTACTGCCAACGTTCTGGCCTGGTGGTTCTGCGCGGCTTATGTAGCTTGAGAGTGACAAACATCAGCAGGCAGCAGTGGTTTGTGTGTGATTAAGTGACACAGCACACAACATTTGGTCTAACCTCTAACCGAGAGATACTCGAGATACACCGCAATGCGATGAGCGAGAGGCCATTAATCAGAGATTATATAGAGTATATATCATCCATCCATCCATCCCTTCCAAAAAGTGCGCGGAAGACACCAAAACGCAGACACAAGGCGGCATAAAGAGCTAATATACTTCTTATATGAGATTTATCTCCATTTGGTACCCGATGTTACTCTACACACACACTTTAATGCCAAGGTCGAAACCAAAAATAATCGAAACAAAAGCACACTGAAAGAATAAGCAGATGTGTCATCATCGCCGCCTTCTCCTACATCGCTGCTTCACATCTATTCTCCCCAGAAAAAAAGGCAGAAAACCAAAAATTAAGAGACCTCTAGAAAACACAATGATGATGATGATGATGTTAATGATGGGGAGCCAACCTACGCAATGGCCAGGTGGTTGGTGACTGGCGTAGGTTTGCTCTTCTTGACTTCGTGTTAGGTATTTAAATGCTTAAAAAACATTCTGAATTTTTTTTTAATTTTACAACATTTTCACTATATAAAGAATTGTCAAATTCCTTATAGCCACACATTGGTGTCAGAGTTTGAGGGCAAATCAATCGAGAATACTAAATACGGTTAGACAGGAAGACAGAAAACGGTTTGGTTGATGATGATGATGATGATCAGATGATAATCATAGTCGAGAGTCTTGGCCAGTTATAAGATGAGATGTGATGAGCATGATGTAGCCACTTGGCCTATTGTACACCCTTACTTCTCCTCGTCGTGCTTCTGATCTGGTCTGGCTATGGAATACTAGAGCGCCAGCATACACACACACACACACACATACTCCGGTCGTCGCCCGTGTCCAGCAGCAACTACGCGTCCATGCCTCAGAGGCGGAACGACAAAAAAAAACCTCCCCAACACCCCACCCACCACCCACCTCGACCACCAAAGTCTTTCTTATTTTTCCAGTTATCTTTTATGCGAGGGGCCGTCGTGACGCCCAGTTGACTGGCCTGGGCTTGTCTGGTTGCACTCGTCACGGTTCGCCTTGTGCCCACAATTCCCCTAGGCCTGCCGCCTGCCTGCCTGTCTGGCTGCCTGTGCCCCGGCAATCTCTTACTGGTTTTTGGCTCTGGCTCCGGCTTCTATTGGCGGCTAAATTTCTTGACTTGCTTGCGATGTCTGAACTGACTGATCGTATTTCGGGTGTTATGGGTGCGGCGCTTCATCCAAAAATTATATATATATATATAAAATAACCAAATTTAATTACTAAAAAAGATAACACAACAAAAACAAAACCAAAAAATATACACAGACCACAGTACAAACATAAAAGAAAAGAAAACAAACCATAAGAATACCGATTAACTGGCTACAGGCCCAGCATCCGGGCCCGGGTCCGTCCTATGTGTGCATTATCGTTCTGGTTCTGGTTCTGCTCTGGCTCTCCTGCTGCTGCTGCTGGCCTGGCCATGTCCTCGTCCTCGTCGTTCTCCAATATTGATGTTTGAAGCTCTCTCGACTGAATGCTCGCTCGCGTGCTATCTGCTCTCCTCTTTCTGCTCGATGAGATGAGATGAGGTGTGAGGGAGGTCTGGTCTAGATGGTGGTCGTCTCCCATTGGTCCACAGATTACTCTACCACTACCACTACTACTACTACTACTACCACTACTAGGCAAACAATCTAAACTATCGGTTTAAAAGCGATGAGTGTGTGTCCGTCCTCTCTGAAAGCGCATTTTAAGTAAGAACTCAATTACAACTATTTTGATTTTCCTCTTATCAAATTATCCTTTTTTTTAATGTAATTTACGATATAATCTATCTATCTATGAATTAAGTTTTTGTGCGTGGTGCAGCGAAAAGCATTTGAATATTTCATCCAAACTCTGATTGTGACAGAGAAGAGAGAAGTGTGAGTGTGTGAAGAAAAAAAAGAGCTTTGGCCGGTCGTTTCCTTTTCAATCCCATCCCCCGATCATGAACTTGAGGTCGTTCGTCACCACATTAGGCAGGAGACAGAGTGAGGCAATGAGGGCAGCTTTGGTTGTTAGGAGACTCGACAGAAGGATGAGGAGAAGGCACAGCTTGGAAATATTCAATCCGCTTTATCTGCTGCACACGCAATTATTTCATTTTACCAAATATGTGGACCAAACACATTTAATCCGAGAGTCTAACTAACAAGCCAATTTGTCTATTTTTTCCGTATTTGTGCGCCATCTGCAGGATCTTAAAGATTATATGCGTCAGGCTGGCGAGGTTACCTATGCTGATGCCCACAAGCAACGCCGCAATGAAGGGTAAGTCTTGAAATATATATATACACAGATTTCTTTGACATAATAACTTATCCATTCATTCATTTTAATTTTAGTGTGGTGGAATTCGCTTCATTGTCGGACATGAAGACGGCTATTGAGAAGTTAGATGACACCGAGCTTAATGGACGCCGTATTCATTTGGTTGAAGATCGCCGTGGAGGACGCAGTGGTGGCGGTGGTGGTGGCGGCGGCGGCGGCGGTGGTGGCGGTGGCCGTGGACGATCTCGTTCATCCAGCTCTCGTTCACGCTCTCGCTCCCGCAGGCGTTCTCGTTCGCGTCGCTCCTCGCACTCGCGTTCCAAGTCCCGCAGCCGCTCCAAATCTCGCGGTGGACGCTCCAAGTCCAAGTCACCAGTCAAATCTCGTTCACGCTCGCGTTCTCGCTCAAAGTAAGTGAAAATTGCAATTGTCTCCCAATTCTCTTATTAATTCCATTTGGTTTTTTCCTGCAGCAAATCACGCGATGTATCCAAATCGAAGTCAAAGTCCCATTCACGCACTCGTTCCCGTTCACCAAAGCGCGAACGTGACTCACGCTCCCGCTCACGCTCCAACTCGAAGCGTGAGTCGCGTTCTCGTTCACGTTCCAAGTCAAATCGCCGTGACTCTCGTTCGCGGTAAGTGTTTATCCCAAAGACTATAAGAGATTGTTGATCTTTTGATCGTTTTTCTTTATATTCTTAAAAAAAATGTTTCTTTTCGAGCTTTCTTTGATTTTCTTACGGATGCACACAACGCACACAGTCCACCAATTACTTTGGTTAACCACGCCATTGAGCTCAATATAAAAAACTAATCCCCCTCGTATTTTCCACTTCTTGCAGCGATCGTTCCGCCTCTGTTGACAACAAGTCGCGTTCCCGTTCTCGCTCACGTTCGGCTTCACCCAAAAATGGAAATGCTTCACCGGATCGCAACAACGAGAGTATGGACGATTAGATTATATAGTTAGCTGTCCCCATTAATTTTAAACAAAAAACAAAAACAAAAAAAAAAAAAACACATTTGGATTTAGATATCTACTTACTACAAAACTTTATTCTACAAAATCAGACACCTTATTTTATTATCGAGAGAATCACCAAAACAAAAAATGAGAAATCCTCCACTACCAAAACACAACGTCAACATTTTTTTTAATATTTAAAAATTATGTTTTAAGAATTCACTCGACAATGTACACGTAGACCAACAATACCCCGATTGGGTGAATAATGCTATATAGTAACAACATGTATATATTATCGAGTCTTTTCTTCATAATATATAGGTTCCCAAAAGGATAAATAATTAAATCAAAAAAGCCATGAAATTGTAATTTTGAAACATTTGTAAACCACCTAGAAAAGCACTACATACATACATGTTGTCTATACAAATAATAAACAAACAAAAAACAAAATAACAATGTCAATAAATAACAGATGAATTTCAATTCCAAGATGTATAATTTTTATTTTTGTGGAATCAGTGAAATTTTTTAAGCTTGAGTAATTTGATTTTTTTCCTAATGCTGAACTGCTAATATCCAAAATTTTGGTTTGGATTTAATCACCTGAAATTTATTTGCGAATTCAATGTTTTTTCTTATGCATTTAATAATAGCTAGAATTATCCATTATTTATTATATAATTATACGGATAATTGAGTAATTTTATATCTTAATTTATCAAAAGCTTTTAAACTTTTAGCAAGTGCGTTGAAAGCGCGGGAAAAACTTCCCATCCTGCACTATCGGAGCAACTCTCTCACTCACACGCACTCATAGGCTAGTTCTCTGGGAGAGCGCCATTAAATGAGAGAGAAAAGATCAGCGAGAGTATAATTTGCTTCAACTGAGGGGGCACGCATCAGTTGCTGGGGCGGGGTTACCCTATGGATTATTTTAATTATTTTGTTACAGAGCTAATGGGTAGGTATAAAAACTCTACATATATTTTGCTTACGCTTTTAGTTCTTTAATATTTGCTTATGGGATTCACCAGTTCTAAAAATATTGTAAATGATAATTTTATTAACTTGCAGATTGATCCTTCATTTGGTTGTTGTGTTGTAGTGTTATTGGTTTTAATAACTTTTATTTGCTTATTTTCTTAAGCTGTTTCTCATACACTTCCCCGTTGGCAACCAACATTTCCTAATGGACATCCATTAAACAATGGAAATAGCGTAAGGAGAGAGAAAAGTCTTATTTTTATTTTAGTTTGTATTTCTTTCATTTCCGTTTGCTGATCTATCGGATTGTCCTTTATGAGCGAATTTTTAGTAAAGGGAAACAACAATAGATCACATTTACATACGATGAATAAAGGTTTATGCAAAATTTACAATAAACAAATAAATTTAGTCGTGTGACCTCTTAGGGAGATTCCTTGGGTGGTATCGCTTCAGTCTTCTTTTCCTTGGTCTGTCAGTGAGACGTCTGGCTAGACTATTTGGGTGACCACCGAGGCGGTCTGCATATTGCTTCATACCATCACCCACCTTAGGGACGCCCAGGTCCCTTTCAATATCCTTGTTTCGTATATACCAAGGTACGTTCGATATACGCCTTAGAATCTTTGATTGCATCACACTTATCTTCTTTAAATTTGTTGTAGCTGCAATTCCGTAAGTTTGTACTCCATATGGGGCTTAGTATGGCTTTGTAGATTGTAGGTGCGAGCAACCAAGCCATTTTTCTTGTTTTTGCCATTGTAGACTGCTTAATTTCCTTTCCAAAATGACACCCAGATATTTATAAGTGCTCTTGTGCTGGATTGTAGAACCCATCATTGTGATGCCTCCACAAGACAAGGGTCTCGTTGCAAAAGTAACAGTTGCACACTTGCTGTTCTTTACGCCTATGTTCCACTTTGAAGCCCAGTCTTCAAAACTGGACACATATTGTTGTAAAGCTTCAGTGGCACAGGTGATGCTTGGGCTTCTGGTCAGCACTGCAGTATCGTCTGCATAAGTTGCTATCAGCACATTATTTTCGCCCTACCTAGTTATTTCTGTACTGTTGGGCATATCAGCTGTATATAACATATATAGCGTAGGGCCAAGAATGCTGCCTTGCGGTAGGCCTGCACATATTGGGCGCCATCATGCCACACTCTATCAAAAGCTTGCTGAATATCCATAAAAATGGCAACTGTATACATTTTATGATGAAGTTGTTCAGGGGATCCGTAACCTTGCCTAAATCCAAACTGCCAATGGTTTCAGTTACAGACTTTAAATTCATAATTCTGTTGAGGTTCACCCTTTCCGTCATTTTGCCCAACGCTGCGACCAGACTAGGTGGTCTGTATCCATTGACTTCAGAGTGCAGCTTTTCCGGCTTTGGGACCATGGTGAATAAAACAGTCTTCCAATAGTTTGGGAAGTGACCAATCCTTAAGATACTGACTATGAAGAGCAGAGCTCTTTTTGGTAAAACCTTCAGGGTCTTGTTGTCCAGTTGATTCTCTCCAGGGGATTTCTTGAGCTTGAGGTTCTTAATTTTTTGCATGACCTCTTGCAGCGTTACTGGATTTGCTGGTAAAGACATCTGAAATATTACCATATTGGCTCCATTATTAATTGTCGTGTAAACTGGAGAGGCACGTCTATAAACTATCTTAATTATGATTCTAGAAATGTGACCAAAGAACTCCTCCTGCTACTTGAATACGCTTTCATTTTCATTTCATTTTTACTTCAGGATTGACATCGTCTGTATCAAAATTTCAATTAACTTGGAAAACTATAAATTAGATTTGTTACTACCTAAACAAAGTTTTGACAAAATGGATTGCCAGATATAAGAATAAATTTTGGTAGATAAATTTAATATGATTATTGTAAATACATACCTTTTGCCTTTTTCAAGGATATTATTTATTTTCTATGTTTATGAAAATCATAAACATTTTACTTTTTGTCATATATAAATTTAGTTTATTTTCATTTTAATTTTTTTTGAATATATTACAAAGTCTTTCTTTTAAACTGTTTCGCTTTATTTGCTTGGAATTAAAATTACAATTTCCTTTGATTTATGTGTGTGTATGTGTTCTGTGGATGTGTCTGTGTGTGTGGCTGTGACTGTGTTGTAGGTCAATTAATGAAATGCCAGTTGCTCATTTTTGTAGCTGGGCAAAATTTGTTTTGTTTTTTTTTTTTTTATAAATTTTAAAAATTTGAAATAAATTACATTTTTAAAATCGTAAGTTAAATCAAGTAAATAACATACATAACTATTTTTTTTCTTTTTTAATCTCTTTTAAACTGGCGTCATTTGTTTTTGTTTTTTTGTTGTTGTAACAATTATAAATATATGTGTATATATAATTTATTTTAATTTTTTAATTTAAAGTAATTACGTTTTTAATCATTTAAATACAAGTTTATATATTTATTTGAATTATATACAAAGCACATAAGAGCAAAAAGGATTCTTAAAGCATTTGACTGAAATTCAGATTGTGTGTGTGTGTTTTTTTGTATAATGTCTCGATTTTAAATTATAAAATGATCTAAATTCTTAATAGACAAAATCGCATACTTGTAAATGTATTGCAAAATTTGTGTTGACCTTTATAATAATAACTAAAAACTAAATGCTGTCTGTTTTTACACGGGGGACTTGGATTCGATTGGCAACGGATTTCAATTGGCATAATTGGTTCATCGGTTCACTTAACATTTGGCACATCATGGAGATATATGTATTTGTGTGAGTGTATTCGAATCTACAGACATAAGTTTTGAGCTGTTATTTGGCTGAAGATGCGGCTACTAACTAACTAAACTACATACATATTTATTATAATATATAATAATATATGCATACAATGGATCATAAACTAATATCAATTTGTCATCTTTTTTTTTTGTTTTTAAGAATTAAATCTTATATAATCAAGAGTGGATTAAAACGAGATTTTGGTTTCGTTAATCGATTAGTTTTTTATGTGTGTGTGTGTGTGTTTCTTTTTGTTAATCAATTATTAATTATTTACAGCAATTAATTTGACACCTGTTCGATTTTGCTTAGTAGTGGAGATTAAATGAAAGCCCCCTCTCTGTTGCGAGGGGGTGTAGAGGCAGCACTAGTTCTCATTCATTTCTTGGATGCTTGGGGGAGGTGGTGAGGTCTTTACTTTGGTGTTACGATTTAGAGTAAGTTTAGTAGGGGAGGGGGGAAAAGGAGACTAACATGGGTTTTTTGTTTGTTTTTTTTAGATACAATTTCTTGTTTTTATCGCACGGAAATGGCAGTGGTTCACATTCAATTGTATAGTGTGTCTTATAATTCGGTATAATATCAATTACATACAGAGCAATTAGATACATGTATATAATTCTCTAGTAATGCCCTACTACACGATAAGTTCTATATTAATTTATGCACTAATTTACATTGTAAATGCACACACACACATATATAGTATCTATATATGTACTAAATAGCATTACGGATTCGCGCATTACAATTTGTTTTTGTTTTTTTTTTGCTTGTCACATTTCTCAATTCAAATTTTCCTTATATAGAGAGTCTGTTCTACAATCAGTTTTCATTTTAAGTAGATTTAGGTTTTTCTTTTAGATTTTTATTTAAGTACTATTTAGAGCCTTTTTATCACTTGCAATTTGTTGTTGTTGTTGTTGTTGTTGTTACTTAGCAGGGCATGGATCAGAGATATATGGGATTCAGGGATCGATCACTCATTCGTTGTAACCACATTATTCTCATGTTATTTTTTTTATATGCGAAATGATAAAAGTGAGACATTCCGTTTCAGCAATTGATGTGACCTCATTGGTGAACCATTACTCGTATTATCCACCATATCGACACCCATATAACTGCTGTCCATACCACCACCAACACCACCGCCATGATCACCCATAGTCTGAAGACTTTGCGTATCATAATCATAATTATAATTCAAATGCTGCATGGGCACCACCTCGGGCAGCAGATGCCTTATCTGTGTGGGTGAGCGACGCAACTTGTACTGATTTCTGTTGATAAAAAAAAATTAAATTGATTAAATTGTTCTAACAATTTGATTAACTTATGTCGGTACTTACTCAGTATCGTTGTTTTTCTTAAAGTTGTTACTCCTGGTTAAAATAGAAATGAAAGATAATTATTAACAAAAATTAGCAAAATATTTGGTTAGAAATCTGTTCTAATTTTAATTTTAAATGTTTATCTAATTTAATTTTCTTAAATATTTTTACACATTTAGGTATTTTTCTTTATCTTTGAAGTAAACGTATCAGCAGAAGCCATGATAATAAATTTAGAATCATTTTTTGGAAGTTACGAAACTAATAAAATTAACATTAATTTTTTACAAAATTGAATCCTTTCTATTTGTATAATTTTGAGATATTTGTGATAAAGATTTAATTAAAATTACAGAAATAGACCTTAAACGAGCTTTCGTTCTTTTCAACTATTATTTGTCGAAGCTTTGCATACTTTAGGGGATATTTGTCTCAATTCTAACTTCATAGACTTAGACCAGTTGGGATCTGGAATCAGACCCTTTGGCTCTAATCGCCAGTATCGCCTTATTACCAAAAACAACGACTTGCTAGCCTTCGGACAGCATTTGGAAAATTCAATCCAGCTAAACACTACTCTTAATTCTGGGGAAGATATGG
The DNA here is from genome assembly GCF_018902025.1 of Drosophila willistoni. Taxonomy (NCBI): domain Eukaryota; kingdom Metazoa; phylum Arthropoda; class Insecta; order Diptera; family Drosophilidae; genus Drosophila; species Drosophila willistoni. Next base: position 6,683,356 of record NC_061086.1, read on the forward strand.
AAATGGCTGTAGATCATTTTACAGAGTGGAACCACATTACACCGTGGCCTCAACCTGCACACAGTGGAGGAACAGATCGGTAGACGCACCAGCAGATATAGCGACCGGCTTAATAGACACCGCAGTATCCTCGCAAGACGATTACTCCCTTCCAGGCCTCTTAGACGGTTAAAAAAAAGGGCTTCGCCAAACATATTAGCTAACCAACACCAACAATAATATTTATAGTCCTCTTGGGTATACTAATGAGGTTTGGTCCTTTTTGTATGTCATCTATTTGCGTTGTTATGATACTATTTTTGTATGTACGGATTCAGCGCTTAGATAAATAATTATTAAAAAAAAATGAAGTAAGTAAGTCGTCCCGCCGACTTAGGTATACCATACACCAGTAGAGCAAATATTTCAAATTTATTCAACAAATGCATTTTCACATGCTTTTTACAAGCATATCTTAGCAGGCCCGGACTGGGACCCTGAGGGCCCACCGGGCATTGAAGTTGAAGGGCCCCCTATACTACATGCTTGAAAAATTATGTCGAGGAAAATGAAAGGTACACATTTTTAGGTTTTACATCAAGTATGATCGCTTATGTGAATAAAACAAAAACGACTTCTTACAAACAAACAAACAATTTTATTTGCCCATCTTTTTTCAACAATGCACTTCTACGTAAGGCGTAATTTTACTAGATTTTAAATCATCAAACAGTCAAAAGTTTTTGAAGTAAATTGCTCTGTAAGTATAAGGCTTTAATAATGCGTTCATTTTCAATTTGATTGAAGTTTTTTTTTGAACTGCCATAAGCAAGAAAGTTTCTAAAATTTTGAAAACAATGTCTAAAGTTCCAGTAGCTTACAGGGCTTCTAAATTCCAGGGGCCCCAGCGTCCATCAGTTTATTACGTTTAAAAAATGATTCTTACTGAGAACCTCGTTTTAAGGGCCCCTAGAGGCTGACTGGTATATTGCTACATTAAACTTCGGTTTTTCAAGAAAATTTTTCTATACTTCATTCGTTTTAAAGGGCCCCAGTCTTTTCGAGTCTGTGAACGACAGGGGCCCCAGCGCCCATCGATTTATTATGGTACAAGAATGATTCTTGGTGGGAACCTCGTACGAAGGGCCAGTCCGGGCCTGTATCTTAGTATCTCGCTCATTCAAGCATACGAGCACCCTAGCGCCCCCACCAGCCAACGACCAACTCCGGCCTTATAGAAAAACGTTAATATGCATAACTCCACTGTTTTTTGTTCGATTTTGATGAAATTTGGTATTTTGCTGGATATTAGTATCTAAATAAATTTAAGTGTGCCAAATTTGATTGCACAAGGTAGAAAATTAAGGGAGATAATCGGTTTTCAAATTACGGGGGCGGAAAGGGTCGTGTCCAAATCTTTACACAAACAAAATGGGCGCATTTACTAAGTCAATACACGTACCAAATATGGTGTCTCTAGCTAGAATAGTTTTTGAGATAAACGCTTTTTTTAAATTGTGGGGGTGCAAAGGGGCGTGGAAACTTGAAGTAAACTTGATCACTTTACATACTACACGAGTAGTATGTACACGACGGACCGAAAGACGGACATGGCTAGATCACCTCGGCTGTAGATGCTGATCAAGATTATATATACTTTATGGGGTCGGAAAAGCTTCCTTCTGACTGTTACATATATTTTGGCGACTTTAATATACCATTTCACCCTATATGTGTATGGTATAAAAATTGACTTAGACCGCGTTGTTGGTATAACATAAAATTTTAAAACAAGTTCTTGAAAATATGTAAAAAGATTCCTTTAAGTGTATAACATCAACCAAAAAGAGAAATATTTGTATATTTTTTAAGTTGATGATTGTGTTACACCTTAATCACTCTCTCTAAGGCATTGTGCTAGATTAACCGAGCAAAAAATTGTAGTTTACAGATAAATGTCAATCACGCGTTTATATTATAATGATAAGTCCCTATAGCTGAAGGTGTTGATTGACTTGGCAGGTTTTACATACTTTTTATGTCGGTTTCCATTAAGACACATACAATGACATGAACACATTGATGATGTATTCGTTCCGTTGAGTGATTGGCCATCGTGTCCTTCGTAGCCGCTTAATATGGAACCATTGGATGTTATCACATCGCCCTCCAGTTTGACAGCCACTTGTAGTGCCTGTAATTGCGATATATATATCGATGTTAAATGGGTAATTAAGAAAAAATCTTAAATGGAAATTCATTTGAAAGGTCAGTTTAGTTTAGAGTGAAGTGAATATGTGTCATGGGATGAGACTAGAGTGATTGGTGGTTTTGGTGGTTTGGTTAAGGGTTGATTGAAAGTGGTGTTAGAGTGTTTTAGTGTGGCATAGAAAAAGTAGTTGAAATTGGTTATTGTAATAGTAATTGTAGCAGTTTTTATGTTGTTTGTTTTTTGTTGTAGTTGTTATTGTAAAGTTAGTCGAAATATAATATTAATTCAGGTGTAAAACCGCAATCACCTCATTGGTCCATAAAGTGGACTTGGACATAAACTATAAGCGCGAGTTTCGCATATTTCGTTTCGTTTCGTTTATTTTTTTTGTTGGACAGTCAAAAGCAACCGAAAAATATGCCATTAAAAAATATAAACAAATCAAATTAAGAAAGAAAGAAAAAAACAACAATTGATATATGTTAAAAATTATTTTTGAAATTCTCTTTCGTTTGGCCTGCATTTTGGATAAATGTTAGAAAATTTAATTTGATTTTTGTAACCATCATTATTATCATCTTCATCATCATTATTATCATAAAAAATCGTATATTCTATAGATTATTAGCAAAAGGCAACGGGAAAAGTCTTAAATAAAGTGCTGGAGAAAATTTTTAAAGCCAAATGTGCAATAAAATGTGCCAAGCAAATTAAATTAAAGGAAATATAACTAATTTTTTATTTAGATAAAATTTCGTTATAAGCGTAATAAGACAGATGAGAATGATGGAAAGCAAGAAGAAATTTTCTGAATAAGAGTTATTATTATTTGAATTTGCAAAAAAGGGAAACTAGAGTATACGGTAGATAGTACAGTGAAGCTTTTTCGATATTTAAAAACTGGTAGAAAAACTCGTCGCAAAAATAAATGAAATTAGTTCGAAATTGGGTTGTTATTTTTTTTTTTTTGTTATCCATTTAAATATACAAATATTTATATACAATGCAGAGTGTATAAGTAAATTAAATGAAAAGCAATTGAAAACAGTCCGCAACAGTCTACAGTAATAAATGGGATGAGCCAAAAAACCAAAACAAAAAAAACACGTTGTAAAGGGGGAATTAACTATATTAGTAGACCCAACACATCTACATCTGGATCTGGAATTGAATCTGAATTCGACATTCTGGCTGATCTGTTGGTGGGCTCACCTGCATGGCCTGGGCCTCATCACGGCGCTCATCCTCCGTATTCATTGTAACAAACCTAAGTACTAACAAGTTCAGTGAGGCGGCCACAATTGCCAGGCCGAAGAGTATAAATATCAGTGCGAACATAACATATTCGGGTTTTCTATTCAGTGCATTATCCTTTTGCAAAGCTACCATATCGCCAAAGCCTGCATAGAAAAGATTTGATGAATCTCTTTCAAATGTAAACACTGTCAAATCTCATAAGCCACTTACCTATCGTGGTTAAAGTAATAAAACAGTAATATACTGAATCAAAGTAGCTCCAACCTTCGAATCTCGAAAAGGCTGCAGCACCGCCCGCTATCGTCAGTGAACTGAGCGTCGTGACAACGCATATGAGATCCACTTCAGAGGCAACAGTTCGTTTGCAGCGTAGCGATGTCCGCACCGCTTTGATAACATAGCTTGGGGTAGAGGGAGAGAGAGAGATACATGTTAATACCAGACTAAATTTACATTTAACTAAAAAGTTCTCCTCTTTGCCAACATTGCCTATAGACCTTTCATTTTTAGGACAAACATTTTGCAAGACTATTGCATACTTTAGGGAGAAAATTTCTCTCATTTCAAATCCTTAGATCCGGCCATTGCATTTACCTGCTCAGTCTATTCACTCTTTCTCCGATGCTCTGGAACATAACAAGACCCAGGGGTATGCCCACAATTGCATAACACATTGTAAAGAGCTTTCCGCCCACCGTGCTGGGTGTTGAGTGTCCATAGCCTGTAAAAATTCGTGTGGAAAGAAGGTATGTCAATTGTTTGATAGATTCTACATATGTATATGTGTGTTTGTGTGTGTGTGTGTGTGTGTTTGTGTGTGGCAGACAAACTAACCAATGGTCGTCAACACTGTGGTTGCATAATAGAATGCACCAGTGAACTTCCACTGTTGACCGGCCTTGTGCGGTTCCGATTTGAGCACCACAGTCTCCATGACTTTAAAGTCCTCCTGTGATATATTGTATTTGCGTATAATCATGTCCTCAACAGCTGCAAAACATAACACAGAAACAATAACAGTTTGAGGACATAAACAAAAGTTTTTCGTTTCGTTGTTCTCAATTTGTGTACATCAAACGTCTCTTAAATTATATTTCGAACATTTTGGCTTTACTTAAGTTATAAACTAAATTCATTTTAGCAAGGTGTATAATCTGTTGTTCTGTTCATGACTTAAGTTAAATGAACTTTAGAGATTTAATGTTCAGTAGTTTTTATATATTTACTGGTCTCGTTTATAGGAAAGTTCGACTTTCTCTGAATATTATTCAGATCTGAAACTTCCAATTAAGTTGAAAAACCTAAATTCTAAGCATTTAAACAAATTTTCGAAATATATTTTAAACTTCAAACCGTTTTAATAAAGATTAGATGAATTTATGTCTTTAGAAGCTTCTGAGTATGGGAACTCGATAAATATGACTAACTGTATTAGCTTTTTTAGCATCGTAATAATGGTTGCTTTAATTAACTAACTAAGAGTTAAATATTATATTTCTGGGTCTCATGTTTCAATTTTATGGAAATATTTTTCAAAATTAAATAAAATCTAGAATCAAATGCGTAATTATTTCCCCTAGTCCTTATGTTTGTCGTTCCTTTTCTCCTACAAATCTTACCCTGCAAATAAGTTGAAGCTTAAACATTACTATAAAGTCAACTTTAACTTATTAAATTGTTACCCAAATATATGTATAAACATTGTCTAAGTCTGATTTGAAATTGAAATCTGATTAACAGATGGTAGCTTAAGGGGATAACTCTTTATATTTATTAAAATGTTTATAGAATGAGTTGAATTTTGGTTATTGAAAGTTAAATACTTAATGCCATTTGTTTTGCTTTTAGAGAGAGATTAATTTCTGCCCAAGAGGTTTTTTGCCATAATGGCTTTAGGCACTTGAGTTGACTTTTAACTACCGGGCGGGCACTTACCTTGCAACGCCTCCCAACGACGTTTTTCCGTTTCCGATTCGAGTGCATCAAAGACAGCGGCGCCCACAAGTAAATATGTAAATGTACACACGATCAAGGATATCGTGCGCACATTTTGTTTCTTCATTCTTCATTTAGGCGAGGTTATGTTGAATACTATTTCTTTTCATTCACATTCACATTGACTGGCTGACTGATGGCGTCTTCGTTTGCGGTAGATGCTGCCAGCCATATGAACGTCCTACCAGGCCAGGATGTGTGTGTGTGTGTTTAAAGGACAAAACTTGTGTTAATCAGGTTAAGCGCCAACTAGGTAGGAAGATAGGTAGGCAGGCAGGCAGGCAGGTAAGAACGTCGTCAGCACTTGCACACTCAGACTGTGTGACTGACACTCAAGCTTGGCAGTGCCCACGGTTTTGTTTTTTTTTTTCCACCCAGGTCTCACTCTCCGTGACCGTTACGAATGTTTGCTTTTGCTTAGCTTGTGATTTTTTCGTCCTTTCGTCCTCGTTTTGAATGCTGTTAGTTTTGTCTGTGTTTTGCTTGTGTTATTTTTGGGCACAAGGCAATTATATTTGGGTAAATTCACTTAGAGCACTTTTCGTGTCGTTCCGCTTTGATTGCATTAAGCTTGAAAATATATATCATTTGACAAATTTATTTTCAAATTGAATATTTTGTCATTAGCCTAGATGTGCGTTTACTCTTTATACTCTCTTGTACTTTAACGTACTTTATATATATATAGTTTGCCCTGATGGCATGTCCTTGTGTTATTTATATGTTCGCCACCTTTGATGCATTCTACGCTGCATTTCTAACTGCATCATGATGTTCACGTTGTTGTTGTTGTTGCTGCTGCTGCTTTTTCTTCTTCTTCTTCTCTCCATCAGTTGTTGCTGTCGGCATCAGCATCAGCAGGAGCAGAAGCAGGAGCAGGACATTCAAGGCTTCTGCTGCTGACGGCAATTGCTTCGTTGTTTTGCATACACAACGGCAATGTCGGCGGCATCTCGTTGAGTCGTTGTCCTTCAGCTTCAGTTACCCTGCATTTGCTCTGATTCTGGGTTCTGCGTTTAAAATGACATAAATTAGTTATCCGAAATTAACAAAATCCCCAAATAATTTCTAATCTGTCATCATATTAAGCTTATTGCACAACATTTCTCGATAATCTCTTCAAACCATGAAATTTGTTCTCTTATAAATTTGTTCTCCTTCCTGTTTACAACAATAACAAAGGTATGCGTATATTTTGAACGCTATTTTAAAAAATTTTGAAGCAAAGTCAAAAAGGCAATTCTACGACTGCCTATTGCATACTTTGGGGGGGCATTTTACTGCCACCGCTTAAGAGCTACATATATTTTCTGTTCTAATTTACTTTTACTTTTTTTTAATATTTTCATAGCCGAGGAAAATACCCCTAGGTTCCCCTCTCTTTACTTTAAAGAATCATCAATGGGAAATCCTGAATATTCAGTAAGCATTGTCATTTCAGTCTTTGTGTATACATATGTATGTATGTGTGTAGCTTTTTGTGTACGCGTTGAAGCGTACACACACACACACACACACACACATACATATAGAGTAACACACGTTTTTTTTTCACTTTCGTCTTCTTACTTTGAGCCATGGCAACGTAACCGAAATTTTGAGTTTGGTGGTGGGTTTCTCCCCTCTCCCCTTTCTCCACCACCCCCCAACCTACCGACTATGTGAACAAGAAGGATGCCCCAATACAGTAGTACGGTGTCCGTGTCCAAAAAAAATAAAGAAAAAAAATTATGTTGTGTTGTTGCCGCCCTTAGTTAACTTTTTTGTTAGTTGCCATTTGCACGGCCATTTTTTCCCACACAGACATTATTTGTTGCGCTATCGCATATCGCGCAGCCTCCCTGCTCCACATTGCCACATCCCGTGCCTCTATGCCTGGCAATGACAGTGACACTATCAAGAGGCCCCACACATCCTCGAATCCCTTTTCTCCCTTTGGACAAAAAAAAATACATCGTTTTCGCCTCTAACACACGAAATTCTTATTACATATGTACATATATATCATTATATAAAAAAAAACACCAAAAGACAAAAAAGTAGCAGGACTACATACACACACTCACATACGCAGACAGGGACACACGCACACAGAGGCACACGGAGGGACTCTGCGACAATCGAAAACTCTTCTAGGTACTTTGGCGTAATTTGCAATTTTCATGAATCTCGCCCGCACATCCGCATCCTTTAATTTGTCACTCTAATTACACACACACACACACACACAGACACACACGCGCATACATATAGACATATAGGTTGCGGCAAACGGAGCCACAATATATTTTTTCTTCACTATTATAATTTGCTTGGTTTTATTTTTCATCTATTTTTTCTCTTCTTTGTGGCATCCGCAGTATGTACGCGCATTAAATTGTATTTTGGCACTGCTACGGCGCACCAACTGACAGTTGGCTGCTGGGATCCTGTCGGAAGTCTTTCGTGAAGCGGGAGCTGAGTGCCGAGGCGGGCATCGTGCCCTTCTTGGCGCACGAGGTATAGTAGATAAGTTTTAAAGTAGTCTAGTTCAATCCATTATGTTTTGTCATATAGCTATAAGCTTTTTATTATTTTCTTTTTAAGGTCCTTTACAATTAAAAGCTTGTTTTTATGTTGGTTTTAAGGATCTTTGTATATAAGATATAAATTAATTTTTTACTAATACTGATTTTTTTTCTCAGTGCAGTCACTTCGTCATAACTTTCTCGAATTCGCTCGGGATGCTCTCTCTTAAGTCCTGTTTCTCTCAAATAAAACAACAACAACCACAAGGCCCAATTCGCTCCGCCATCCCGAATATCGGCGAAGCTTTTTCAATAAGCAGCAAATTCGCAAAGGCAAAGCGCAGCAACGTCGAACCAATGGTAGGGTATTAGTGGAGAGGTTTGACATTTTGAAACATTTAAGCACTTATTATTAATATTACACAGGCCGAAATGATTTTTGGTGACGATAACTTTAGAGGTGTTCTTAACTAATTCGCTAATGCTGATTCTGACTACGTACTCGCTTGTTGGCCATCACATCCAGATTTTGTGAAATCAGAGGATCTGGGATTGGAAAATAGTCTTCCAAAAGTATTCTAGAGAAAGTTATAAATTGTTTTTCTTTATTTTTAACAGATTTTACATCATCCTGTTCAAGAAAAATAGCCTTGTTTACAAAGATTACTAATAAACAACTTGTTAGATGGATAAAATTCGAATAATTCTTTAACATTAAAAAGTTTCAAATTCTTCGAATCCCTATAGAATACTATATGTTTTGGTCCAATTTTATATATATAGGTATAATAATTTGTTTATATTATACAATAAAATTTTGCAAATTTTGAATAGTTTCAGCGCTTTTTTGCGAAATTCTGACGTGATGGACAAAAACTAAGTACAGAGCAGTGATTAGCTCCCAAATTACTATAAGGGACCTATTAAACTTGCAACTATTTTTCAAAAACAAGAAAAAATATATTTTTTATATACATATTAAATAAAATAACAAAATTGTGATATTTACGTACCCCTTTTATAGAAAATTACTCTTTTTGGAACACTTTATAAAACAACTCGCCTTAATTTCTAAATATTTGCAATTTTTATTTTAAACTTTGCCAAAATACATGCATTTAATATCAATTTTCTATATATGTAAGCTTCTTAGGTCGGCTACTATAATCCAATAGTAAATTCAATCGGTAAATGGTGGTAAACCAAATTGTTCTGGTTTAAAATTCTTGAGGGAGGTTATTACTTGAGTCGAATGCAAGCAGGAATCTGTAGAGAGACGGGAATCGGGAACCATTACAGTCTGCATGCCAGCATTTAGACCAGCTTGAACACCATTGGGTGAATCCTCAAAAACTAAGCATTTCTCTGGAGCTGGTGGATCCTTAAAACGACTGGCGGCAATTAGGAATATATCTGGAGCTGGCTTGCCATTCTTTACATCCTTATCGGTAGAGCCACAGACAAGATGATCGAACAGGGTAAACAACTCACGATGATTTGTTGTCTTTAGTTGGACCATTTCAGCCCCCGAACTAGTGCCCAAAGCGAATGGTATCTTAGTTGCGTGTAAATGACGCAAAAGCCTTTCGGCACCTGTGGATTGAAATCATTATTACATATTACAATCTATTGACGTCACTCAATACCTTCAAGCAAGGGAACAGTAAGTACACGCTCGGCGCACATTCGCATATACTGATCCAGATATTCATCCACTGTGATGGGCAGCTCGCATTCCTCGATGACTATTTCGGCAGAACGTCTATAGGTAGTGCCCATCACACGAAATCTAGTGTCCACCGTATAGGTTTTGCCATACTTGGCCGCAATTTCTGCAGTGACCTCCTCGTAAATTGTCTCGGTGTCTGGTTGGATAGTGAGTGCGCATCAATGACACACTGACTGGGTCACTTTTAACTGCCAACTTACCCAACAACAATCCATCCAGATCAAAGATGCAATGAGTCACTGGTTTTAGTTTCTCCCCCTGGACAACATCCTTCTCCTCTACCATAGTGAGCGAGTAATGTTATGTAAAAGTTTGTGGATGAATCTGCAAACGAAATGCTTTTCATTATATTCGATTTGTAAGTAATTAATTAAATGTACTGTTATGATAGATGCCGCATCTATTGTGCCATTTCCGGCATTAGTTTTCCCTATTTGTTTTTTCTTCCTTACTTTTTGGTCTTTTTTTCTGGCACTTATCACTGACGGTTCTTACCAAAAGATGTGCGCAGCTACATACGTTTACGTTAGCCTTGACCTGGAAAGCTTTTACTTCCGCATGTTGTCGTTCTCTCGGAGCAGCTGTTAGGGTTGTCAATTGATTTACAGCGCCCCCAATTCAAAATTATAACAAATACACTGTAAAACATAACTTGATGATTTTATTAAATCGAAAAATTGTTGTACGAAAATTCGGTTGATCTGTTTTCAGGATCATATCGTTAAAGAAAGGCAAATACACAAATCTCGCAACATAGAATCCAATTAATTAGACAAGAAGTCATCTAAAATTCTACATTTTTACCTCATGCAACCAGGAATTCAGCTCAGTAGTCCAGGAAAAATAATACTTTAAAGTTATTAAGTGAAATATAACATACGATAAAAGACCACGACTGAATATAGACATTAAATCTTGTAGCTTTTACGACTTCACCTTACTTTTACGATTTATTTTATTCAGTTTATAATTAAGGCAGAAAAGAACTACTACCGGTTTTATCCCCATTAAGTCGATATCCAAAATCAATAATTGCAAACTCAATTTGTGGTAACATTGTTTTATTTTTTCTCCGAACAATGCATTCTTATAGAAACAAGTTATTTGTAGCATATTCTATTAGGCTAGTATTCCATTTGTTCTGGGGGCAGGACTATATTACAGCCTAGAAGACCACGTCCAGTCCAGGTTTTTGGTATTAGAGTTAAGTCCAACATTTGCTCGCCACGCTTCACTTTCAGATGGACATTCTGGTTTTGCATATTTCGTACAATTTCACCAATTTGACTGAGATCATTTTTGAAATTGTTGCCATTAATGGAGCCAAAACGAAGAATTTTATCGCCAACACGAATACCCTGAAGTGAATGAAGGAAGAGGATTTATTGAATTAGCCTTAGGTAATAAATCCTTTATTTACCGCTTCTTCTGCTGGTGAATGAGGGCTGACTAGATTCACCATAACTATGACACGTGTGTTGATTTCCTGTTGAGCAGAACCACCAGTCGTTCGATCACCGTCAAGATCTAAGGCAGAGGCACGATTCACCAACTCTGGATCTGTGTTGGCAATTTCACTATGATATTGATTGAGCAGGCTTTGGATTTGATTCATTAGTTCTTTGTGATCATTTTGTAGGCAAATTATTGTCTGACGAGCCTGTCGGACCTGATAGATGTCGATGTCATTGCGTGGAAAGCCCTCAGGATCCACCAGAGGTCCATTCATTCCCACATTGTCGTTCTGTTAAAAAAGATCATAATATATGTGTGTACATATGTATGTATGTATTTAGGAGTAACTAACTCACAGTGGCTAATATTTGTCCATTTCTAGAGATTTGTGCTTCCAGCTGCTTCTTAGCATCTATAAGGCGTTCTATGCGTTGCTTTGTAGTCACTTCGGTGGCCATGACTTGCTTTTATTGTAACTTATAATCCTGATTCAAGTCAATTCTATATAAGGATATGTATATGTACATATATATATATTTCTCTGTAGAGACTACGTCGAGTTCTATATGATTCTTATAGAGTTGTGCTGAAAATTGATAGGCGTAGCTGAAATCAAACTTTTAAGAAGGCCTTGCTATTTTGAGTTTAAATAAAATACATATATTTTCGAAATATTTGTTTTTATAAATATGCCGTAAATGTAGTGTTGTCGGGTTTTGCATCAATTTTGGCAACTAGTGGCGGCAAGTTTGGTCAATTGATATCGATATTTTTCTTCAACTGTGTTGAATATCAAAAAAGTGTTTCTTCATTTCTCATTATGAAAAATCTTTAGCAACACTCATTTGTTTTTCAATCAAAATTGTGGACAACAATATAATAAATAATTAGTAAACAAATTCTATTAAATAGAATTAAATGTCCAGTGTTGAGCAGTTTTGTCGTTAATATTGTAGGAGCAACACATCTCCAGAATAGTGTTACCTTATCAGAATATTGACAATTTGACCAACAAAAATATAAATTTCGGAAAGAGAAAAGGAACAAATTTCTAACAGCGTAAACAAAAAATACTCAAAACTAATCTTTGCAACAGTCCGATAGAGATTAAAATATTAACTAAAATTGGTCGAAATAGAAAAGTACTTCAGAATAGTGCGATTGGGATTTTCGGAGATTCGTCGCCCTGTCAACGAATTAAAATGTGATCAAAGAGCAGTGGGCTTTATGCAATGCAATTCTAGTTCTAGGCCCACGAGAAGACGATTTAATATATAAAATACACTCTCACACACATTGTGAACGCGAGTGAGCGTGTGAGTGAGCGTGTGAAGCGAAGCGGGGGGGAGGACGACGTGGTAGAGAGCAGCGAAAGGGCTCTTGCTTCCAAATGACTGTTACTAACACACACATAATGGAGACACAAGTGAAGACTACACATTATCAGGGAAGGGCAGGAGGAGGCGGCGGTGGAGGTGGAGGTCAGCAGTTAGGATCTACCAAATCGCTGGAAATGGATTCAACGACAGATAATGATGAGATAACTGTTTTGCTGGCCAATAAGAATTTCCACTATGACACACCATCCCAGTTGGACGATGCATTTCTAGAGATGACCACAGATCCCGGTGCGGGAGAACTAAATGGTGGCGATAATGACGACGAGGAGGAGCAAGCACATGCTCAGGTCACCTGGTTGGATGACGATGAGATAGACACACTTGATCGGGTGACACTCGATATTGGTAATATGTTTTTCAATCGCGTCGATAGCCAGGATATTATCTATCAGCAGAAGAAGAAGAACATAAAAATGGTTGGCAAATACGTGATGGGCGATGTCCTGGGCGAGGGCTCCTACGGCAAGGTAAAAGAAGCCATGAACTCGGAAAATCTATGCCGTCTTGCAGTCAAGATATTAACAAAACGAAAATTGCGTCGCATTCCCAACGGAGAGCAGAATGTCACCCGAGAGATACACTTGCTCAAGCAGTTGAAGCACACAAATGTCGTTGGCTTAGTTGATGTCCTCTACAACGAAGAGAAGCAAAAGATGTACTTGGTCATGGAATATTGCGTGGGAGGCTTACAGGAGATGATTGACGATCAGCCAGATAAAAAGATGCCATTGTTCCAAGCGCATGGCTATTTTCAGCAGCTAATCGATGGCTTGGAGTACTTGCATGGTTGCCGTGTCATTCACAAGGACATCAAGCCCGGCAACCTGTTGTTAACCCTCGACCAAACACTGAAAATATCCGACTTCGGTGTAGCAGAGCAATTGGATCTATTTTCGCCAGACGACACCTGCACCACGGGTCAGGGTACACCTGCATTTCAGCCTCCCGAAATAGCCAACGGTCATGAGACTTTCGCCGGTTTCAAGGTCGACATATGGAGCAGTGGCGTTACCCTGTAAGTTTGCCCGTTTGTTTTCGTATGCAAAAAGGCTTAAGACTTAAATTATTATTGCATTTTCTTTTCAGATTCAATCTAGCCACCGGTTTATATCCTTTTGAAGGTGACAATATTTATCGATTGCTGGAGAATATTGGACGCGGCCAGTGGGTGGCTCCCGACTGGCTATATGAAATGGATGCTGAGTTGGCCAATCTTATATATGGCATGCTCCAAGCTGATCCCAGTGCACGTCTTTCCCTCCAGCAAATACGCCAAAATACGTGAGTATGGCAGAAAGGAATTGAATTTCAAAAGATTTCTAAATGTATTTGTTCGTTGTTTATAGATGGTTTGTGTCCGCACCGGCGGTTACCGGCCCACCGATACCCATTCCTCCTTTGAAGGGCGATAAATATCGACGTTCCACTGTAGTTCCCTATCTGGAAGCCTATCATTATGGCAGCGAGCATGATCAGGAAGATGTCTATTTCACTGAGCACGATGTGAATCGTAAGATAAATCTTTTGTTACTTTCCTGACCCCCCAAACACATTCAACATTCAATTGATCCGAATGACATCCGCTTTGCAGAGGAACTAGCCCGACAAGCTGCTGCTGCTGCTGCTGATATACGCGCCAAACAATCCGCAGCTGCCATGGCCGCCTGCCATTTGTATGAGCCGCCTACAACTAGTGCCGCTGCCGCCGCTGCTGCTGCTGAAGAAGGTCTGGCAATGGCTCTTTATCATAATGGACGGGGGGGATCCGAGGATCAGCAACAGCTGCCCACTACAACGACGATGACAACTGCAAAAAAGAAAGGATCGGGCTTTAAGCGACGGGCCAAAAAACTAACATCCTGCATCTCTGTGCGCAAGCTAAGCCATTGCCGTACGTCGTAGTTACTAAGACGTAATGAAAAACTAATTACTTTGTTAACAAATTGTGAGCCAACTTTTTGGGTTTTTTGTTTAATTGTTTATCTTTTTTTTTTTTTTGTTTGTTTGTTTGTTGTCCCGTACCCCGTACCCCGTATTATCCCCCCTATCCCCCTTATCCCATATACCTTATCGCCAAGTATTTATAAAGAGAGTAAAGAAAAGCAGAGAGACTTTAAGTTAGCCCAGCTAAGCGAAGGGCACGAGTTACCGATACACAAAACCGAAACAAAATGTAATGAAATGATGATAATGATATGTAGTTTATATACCCAAGTGACAATACTGTGTATTATATATATATAGAGAGAGAATGCAGGAGCCGATTGAGTCATCGAGGGAGGAGAAAAAGGTGGAGTTAATTAAGTCGTTCAAGAGAGATAGAAACATGTTCAAAAAGCAAATTGTTGTTGGCTTCGTTATATTCTAAACACACAAACAAACAAATGATGCAATTCCCAGTCGTCGAGCTAGACGAGTCAAACTGCTGGACAGTATTTGCAATGCAAAAGTTGAGATTTTTCTTTAATTTACAAACAAAAAAAAAAAAAAAGGAAAAAAGCGAAAAGAATCGAAGTATAAAAAAAATAGTAAAAAAATAAAACCCATTGATAATAAATTACAACTCAAATTATATATATTTTTTAACTGCATACATATTAAATTCACACAATCACACACACATACATACATACACAATCTGCTTAGGCTACCTAAATTACATTGTACAGAATCTATTCTAGTTCCACAATTTGTAATCTGGATGTTGGCTGTTGTCCAGCAGCTCCTCCAGTCACCTCTGGCCCAGTGGCATGGAACTCGTCCATAATGAACATCTGATGATAATGTGTACCCAATTTGGAGAGTTTCTTTTGCATTAAATTTCTCAATGTGTCCACATATTGCGGTGGAACTTTCACCAAATTTGTGTTTCGCCAATGCAAACCATTGTTGTCCATGTGAAAAAGTGCAGGTGAGGGTACATGATCCTTCAAATAGTTCCATATGCATTCACGTAGCAGCAGGGCAATCTACAAAGAAAGAGTAGTGCACGAAATTTATGTAAATCCGAGTGCAATTTGTGTCACATGATTTTTCTGATATTGAGTTAAGATAAACTTCGTTAACATTGGGAAACTAATTTAAAAAACAAATAGAATGTTGTCGACAGTCTTTCATTACAATTTAGTTTCATCGACCAAGCGTAATTATAGACTTAAGAAATCTATTATACTTAGAATTTTTAATACGACTTGCCTCCGCAGACTCAAAGTGATGAATGATCATGTGCAGATGGTTAAGTGGCGGCGGTATTAATTGACTTAAGGCCAACAGTTGCAGCAGTTTTTTGGTGCATAACATTAACTCATCATTGGAAGATGCGGGTTGATATTTATTGACTGCAATAAGAAACCAAATTTAACGAATCAAAAGAAATATAAAGAATGTCTACTACACGCAATTTACCATTCTTGCCACGCCAGTGATGCAAACAAGTGGCGCACAGCGCTCGCAGCAATACGGAGGAATAGCACAGAGCTGGTCTATGGGCCGCAATCATGCCCAATACAGCCCAAAGAACGGGCGATGTGATAAAGGCACGACGAATTTGCATATCTCGTTCCATTGTCACTTTGGTGAACTCCTCATCTGGAAAGGGCAGGCCATTGTACATTACATCAGTGGAGACCAGCTCGACCAATAGAAGTGAGACCAGTGAATAACCCTCCACATTGTTGGGTTTCTCCTGTAAATTAGAAAACGCAACAAAATTTATAACTTAAATTTTCCAAAAAAAAAATATCAAAACTTCCTACCAAATCCTCACAGCAGGCATTCAAAGCCTTGAGATATAGCGTTTGTTTTTCCGCATCGCAATTTTGATTCGTATTGGATAACATTGGTCGCAGACCACGTCCAATTACGCCCGAATGGAGTACCGAGCGATTTGAATTTGTTCCAGAACTGGTATGGAGATTCTGTATTATTAAAAGTTCATGCTCAGGTATTTTCAATTCATCTAATTCGTATTCCTGCAGCTGACCCAGTAGATGACCATGGTAAAAAAGTGCTCCTTCGATTATCTCACGCAGGCAAACAGTGCGAGCAATTTTCCGAGCCGAGCACTGACGCTGAAGCAGTTGATTTGATCTATTAGCAGCTGCAGTTCGTCGGATGACAGCTAAATAAATGAAAAGTGAGATATTTCCTTATGAAAATCATTTTCTAGAACTTACTTTGCTCTGTTAGGCCCACAAAGAAATATTTTACGCTAAGTACGGCCAGCTTAAGAACCATTGGAGTGCGTAATACATTTGAGCGTCCTCCAGCTTCCATATTATTTAATAGATCAACAATTAAATGAGCCAAACGCATGCGGGCCAAGTCCTCATCATCATCATCATCTTGCCGAGAATCATTGCTGGCTTCCATTTTGGCACGTTTATTTGATGAGGTTTTGCTCTTATTGTACATATCAGGCATTGTTTCCAGATTATTATTGGTGTTGTCCGATTGTTTCTGTCTAAATTTCTCGGCGCTACGTTCGGCAGCATCTCGGTTCATTCTTAGCACTAATTTATTAATGGTGCATTCAAAGATCTGTATAATCTTTGGTAGACATTCATTCAGGGCTCGCGTCAGCAACGGCGTTTTGATATGAGTTAGAAAATTCTTCTTATGAACTCTGGAAAAAGTTTAAAAAATTTATTTACACTGCCTTTAGATGGTGTAAAAATGATAATCTGTCTTACTTGGCCAAAAGATTTAGATTGGAGAAGGTATTGAAGGCTTCAGTGGGTGTGCCTGGCGGGACAGGCAGACGATTGTTGACCTGAACCTGCAGCGTAATATCCTCTAGAACCATTTTAAAACCGGGTGTTAAGCCGGGAAAGTTAATTATTCCACTTTGACCAGCCATCAATCGTATAAGAGCGCCAATTCCATTTGGATTATGGGCATATGACTTGCGTAGCAGCTCCGATATAGTCTGATAGTAAATATGAGGATGCTGGGAAGCTGTCGTAAAAGAATAAGAGATTTGCATTAATTCAGGGATTATTCAAATATTCTTTGGGATTACTTACAGACGACAAGCAGCAAACGAACTGCAGTCTGTTGTTCGATAAGATTTGTACTAAGGCAACTCTTCCAGAGCATGTATTTGGTCTCCTCGTAGGCTAGATCAGCGAGCAATGGGAAATTCCGCTGATTAAGCACCCATTGCTCTAGATCCTGCATGGATGTGTCCAAAAAATCCTGACACCACATATACCTTTCAGACATTCTGGCTGCCGTGAGCAACAATTTGGCGCCATGATGATTCAGACGGAGCACTGCATTATTGAGAGTCGGTTGCATATCAGCAAACATTTTATTGCTTAACCACAGTGGAGCCTTTAATAGAATCATTTCGCACATGTCATCCGTATCTATAAAAAAAACACTGAATTAAGTGCTTGTTGCGGAAAATAAAGAGTTAATACCCACATAGATCTACCAGGACATTGACTAAACTCTGTAAAATGGCATCCGAGTAGTTGGTGGTGATTAATAGAAATGGCACCACAGCCACATCGAGCGACTTTTTGGGAGCAAATCCATCCTTAAGCATTTCACGAAAAGCGGCACGTAATTGCTGCTCATGACACGATGTCATGTAGTCCAAAATGCCCGCCTCTGTGTCCAAGTGACAGCGGTAATCGTCTACGAAACGTTTGATTCCACATTGCAGGATTTGTACAATGATCTTGTAGGGAAAGCAGCCGCCTAAACGTGCCACTATCCAGTCAAATGTCATGGGAAATTGATGAAAGGCATTCAGCATTATCTCAACACAAGTCTCCTCCTCAGCATTGCTCAGTTTCCGGAAGCATCCGCTAATCAGTGTGAGGAGGCCATGCATGGCATTGCACTCCAACCAGTAGTTACACGACGCCGTAATGGTCATGCGACGCTGAGTATACTTATCGGATAATCTGGCCACCAGATCCAGACTCCAGTTGGCTATGAAAGGCGACCAGGCTGGTGGACCCTTCCATACCAGATTTTGCAGGGCCGTCTGTACCAAATTAAAACTTTCATATTCCGGGGCACGCATCTGTTGCTGCCGGTTCCCGCCTTGCTTGACCTGGGACACTGGCAGGCCAGTTTTGGCATCTATCATTTCGGGCAGGACATACAACTGGACACTGATCTCGGCCAGTAGGCTAAAATATTCGAATACTATATCCCGTGTGGCTGGAAGCTCCTCCAGGAAACTCAATCTGTACCAATGTTTAGGGAAGGGGATGAGATGTGAGATTGTTTTCCCATACAAATGAAAAGCATTACTTACGAGACTTTAATCAGAGAGGGATTCGTTAGGACATGGAAGGGATTATTCAGGCCATTGCCAACCGTGTCTATGAAATGCTTCAGCTGCTCCAAAAGATTTTGTCGCAACATTTGTGTACGTTTTTTCCCTCTTTTTTAAACAAATGCAATTTTATTCAACTCAATCGTGAAAACGTGAACGAGTCTCTCTCAATACTCAATCATACACTGTTCAAATAGGGTAGTCAATGTTCTGTCGATGTAAATTCAAGATTCATTCACAGTAAATGGATTTCCATATACCAAGGAGTTTACTCTTGGTCACCACATTTATCTAATGACTTATAATTATGTTGCATAATATAACAATAACGTTGAATATGAAACAAATAAAAAAATTGTTGATACTCAAAAATATTTTTCACAGTGCAGCTAAGCAACAGTTATCGATAGCTTATTAAAATTTTTCGATTACAGTGGGAAAGCACTGCACAAAATGCAGAGACGTATCAAAAGGGGGTAGCAACATTAACTAGCTAACTTCACCCAAGCTTTTTTTTGGCTCTGTTTACCATTTATATATTAAAAAACCAATCTGTTTTAATGTTAATGTACTTAAGATAGATAAATTGTATTTTTCATTTCCATTACTCCCTATGGTACTTGTACATTTATGTGTTTTTATTATTCGCCTGCCATTTAATGAATACTTTTTCTTATTTTCCATTTTTGTTCGATTAACGTGATTTGATTAACTTTCGCTGAATGGGGAATTACCTCAACACAATCATCCTTAAAGAAAGTGTGGCATATAGTCTCTGTCTCTTCGAGGAGGTGGCCCTTTCAGATGGCACCTGTTGATTATTGATCGGGGTTACGAGTTCTATTTGATCTTCTAAGCGTTCCTGACTTAAATTACACTGCTCCAAGTCTGCTCTCCCTTGCACGGCTTATTTCTATTTTCATTAGCTATCAGTGCTCAAGGTTCCAGTAAGATAAGATATCCTAGACGCCATTAATTACATCGTTCTGTGTTATTTTATAAAGTAATTTTTGTATTATATTATTTTGCATTCAGTAAGTCAGCTGTTTTGCTACTAGGGAATGCGAGCGAGATGCCGATAGCGCCAGATTATCGATTGCATGCGATTAGTTATCGATACATCGAGCACTGTTAACTCACAGTGCTGCTGTTGCCTCATTTAAAACAACGGAAATTCGAAAATAGGAAATTCAATATCAATCAAATTCATGCATAAATAATGCGAATGAGTCGCTATTGTTATTTTTAATGCATTTGTTATGCACATTTGCATTTGAATATTTGAAAATTTAACTAAAAACTTAAAGAAATAAATGAGTTAAATATTAAATACGGATGCGCTATCACCTTGTCATGGTAATTTCCTCAAAACAAATGCTGCAATTGTTTAAAGGGGTTGCTAATTAGTTAATGAAATCATTTAATATCAGTTAGCTGATTTGTTTAGTCATTTCATTGAATTTTATGTCAACCCGCTGACCTTGATATATTTTCACAAATGCTTGGCCATCTTCAAATTCAAATAAACTTGCGCAATTTCTAATACAAATACTACTCGTGCTGTGTTTTATGTGAGTACCAAACTGACCAAACTCATTATCATCATGAACATGATGATCAATCTGAGGCGTCATCATCATTATTATCTTCATCGTTGTCTTCACATGACAATCATTGATGGCTATTGACAAATGAATTTTATACTAAATTTTTATTTTGATTTAAGATGGGCGGGCAGCACGTTTTCGGTTCGGCTCGGAAAGTCCAGTTAGCGTGTTAATTTTAATGTTTTATTGTTTTCAATATATGTACATAATATGTATACTTGCAAGGTCCATAACGGGTTTAAAAACTTGAATCTATTTATTTTTATTATTCTTGCTTTGGTATTTGCTGTTACCTATGCATATCTTAAATATATTTATTTTTTTCGATTCTTTCGATTTTGTACTTTTTTTTTTAACACTTTCGATTGCATTTGAACTGCCATGTAAATGTGAGAATGATTTGCAAAATACAAAAATGGCGCTTGACTTAACCGTTATTTAATAATCATAACAACAATGGCTGCCTGCAATACTGCCACTAGTGGGCGCGCTAGATGAAGTTGCTGCAGCTGCGACTGCGACTTTAGCCGTTTCTGTTGCTTATTTCGAGGGCTATTGAGACTTTAGCCAAATGCCAAATCAACGCATCAATCATTGCAAGAAGATTGCACAATCGATTTGTGGTTTATTTTATACCCTATTAGAAAGAGCTTATTCATTTCATGCGGCTCTTTGTCATCTACTCATGATTATTAGGAAATTTAACGTGTAAATCAATATAAGTAAAACGGATCAGGCAAATATATATTATTCTCTGTCTTGGCAATATCGAATTCGTATAGCAGACACGTTTATTGGTTTGTTGTTCTAAGCGCCCTTTTGGGATTTGGTATATCAAATTTTCACAATCCAAATTAAACTCACATAAGGGGCAATACAAGGTAGTCCATGATTTCCCTTTTAATGTAATATTCATTAGCAGATTTAGATAGAATTTTTTTTTTTTGATTTTGTATTGCGCGTGTTCCCCTCTATCTATGGTCATTTCCCTTTATAAAAGACCTTGAACTGGACATACATACATCTAAATTGGCTTGTTTTTTTTTGTTTTTGTTTTGAATATTATAATTCGTTAAATAAGGTCACAAGAAGTAGTAACGTGTTTACAATAAGCCAACAAACAAAGGCGTCTCGGGTGGAAAAAATATTTTTAACGACAAAAACACCAAATCTCTTAAACTTGGCCTAATAACAATGGCCGGGCAAGCGAAAAACACCCACAAAAACTTGGCCAAACATGGTTAGGCCAGGCTAGTTGTCAGTCATCAGAGTTTGGGGCAAACGCACATCATCTCATCGCATCTCATCTTTATAGCATCATCACTTGACCACCACAATCGAAGGTTGGTCAATTAAAAAATACGCACGAACACAAAAAAAAAAACCATCTGTGCCATCTGTGCCATACAATTGCGTTTTGTTTTTTACTAAACCAAATGTCATTGTACTTCTACACACATCTCAATGATTACACATTTGCACCGGAAGAAGTGCGGCCATCGAAACCAACAACATACAAAATTCACAATATTTCCAACTGATTAATGACCAGTCAACTTGATGAAAGAATTGCAATCTTTCAACTTCAGCAAGAACATATTACAAATAAATACCACGAAAATGTAATGTATTACTCTTTATATTTTTTCAAACCAACAGCATAAAATAGGTAAAACTGAATTTTTTTAAGAAATTTTAATTTGATTTCCAAAAAATAAATTTCATTTTGATTTGAATTCCTTAAAAAAAAAATAAAACAGAACATATTTTTAAACTAAATGAAATGAAAACAAAAATTTAAAGAAATTGCATCTTAAGCTTAATGAATTTTTCAAAAATCTCTTAAAATTTAGTTGAATGGAGGGCAGCTGCCCTCCCCTGCTTGCATCAGAGACTTTTGCGATTAACAACAAAATAAAACCTAAGAATAAAGCTTAACCCTAGAAAGCCATTTGTTTTTTCTTTCATCGAACAGAGTTTCAACTATCCATCATTTCCAAAAAGTCCTCTATTCTAAAACAGAAATTTAGCAATACTTTTATCTTGTTTATTTAAAAGACTATGAAATTTTATTTTTATTTGTGTTTTTTACTTGCAATCCATGTCTAGTCTAACGAAGAGGTCAAAAAGACGCCTGGTCTCCATGCTGTTGTCCTGCAGATTGGTTGTCATGGGTTTCCAGCCTAAAGCGAATGCCATGCCTCCAGATGTGACGGCATATCGAGGTCATTGTGGATGACTAGGCAATTCAATCAATGTTTAATAACTCAAAAAACGATTTAGGAAACGATAACGGGTTAAAAGTTAACATATTTTGAATTTAAGCCAGTGTTTATAAAAATTGTCTCTTAATAAATTTTAACTCCAATAATTATCAACTATCGCGATGTTGCCATTTGTCTCGTTTAAATACCATTCAATTTTTATAAAAACATCTTTGATTTCGTCCAGGTGAGTATATAGCATATAAAGTTAATGGGACATTCAAACAATTTATAAATAATTATAATTGTCAGCTGGGTTTATAAACAAGAAAGCTATTAAACTGCTATTTTTAGACTCTTCTATGCCATTTTTCCACGGCCATTAAAAAGTTCTGTAAAGTTATTACCCTTTATTAGTGGTTTTATTTGTGAAATAAAAAAAACATAGTATCTTGAAATTGCCTATTATTACTGTTTCTCTTATGGACCGGATTTTATAAATATTAAAAAAAAATTAAAGTCTGTAGTCTCTTATTGAAGGTAATTGAACTAACTAAACGATTAATGTCTAATCATATGAATTGAATTTGAAATTATACAATTTAAGTGTGTTTCTTCTTAATTAAATTAAACTTATTTTTTAAAATTGTGGGATTACTGTCTCCAGACATTTGTCAAAATATTTGCTAAGTTAAATTCCATGGGAATTTTAAATGCAGTACAGAAAGTAGTAAAAAACCAATGGAATACCGCAGCTTTGCTAATAGAATCCAAAACTCTAAATGTTTACCTTATTATTTTCATTAATGGGGAAAAGTTCAACCTAACGAATGCGTCAAAGGTTCTGATATTTCAAATAGAAATTATTTAAACAATTTGAATTGCATAATGTTTAACGAATTTGTATATGGTATTGATTGTTGTTTTCAGTTTTATTTTGATTTACCCATATTTAGTTAGCGCGTGTGGTTTATTTTGATTTTTGCCGGTAGTTTTGGTTGGGTTCAGAATAAGGGCTTTAGCTAATTGCAAAAAAAAAAAAAAACAACAACTTGAGAATATTCATGAGAATATTATTAAATCATATTTGAATAACTTTACACACACTTACACCCTCACTTACACTCACACTTACATTTATAAATGGATTTTAAGTCATTTTTTTGTCACTCATAATCAGTAGAACGAACTTTGAACTAAAATAATATTTTTACACCTCGAATGGTGAGATTTTTAACAAGTACATTTGAAATAAAGTAGTTGCTGGCCCCAGATATGTCATTCAATGAAATCCGTAAGAGATTTTTGCATGTAAATGGGTGTAACTAACTAAGTTTGACATCACTATATATAATCACTAATTGGGGGTAACCAAACAAAAACTGTAAAATCAAAATATTGAATGGGCCCACAGAAGCTGGCCAAATGTATGTTTGAGGGGCGGGGGAGGAGATCATTAGTTAAATCACCTTACCCAAACACCTTCTTAAGCAAATATGCAAAAAAAAAAAAACAAAATCAATTTATACGTCGTCGAATTGCAATCAATTTGAAATGTGAACATATGTATATTAAGTATACGCCATGTGGTTGGGCTTGGCCATAGTTTATGATTGAGGAAGCTGCAACGAAGGCAATAAGACTACTGGCCATTGAGAATATGGCTAATGCAGAAAGTTGTGAATACGTTGACGTCTCTTAGACTAAATCTTCGTCTTCGTGTTCATCGTCTCCATCTCCGACACCATTTCGATGTCTGTTGAGTGCGGCAGCATTGTCTTTTGCTTGTATTTTATTTTTTTCACAAGTCCACGGCGCGTTTCCGTCGTTTATTGGTATCCGAAAACAAACAAAAGAAATGATCACCGAGTTGGCTGCTAAGCCAAGTCAGCATCGCCGCTCTTAATCATAAATATTTAAAAACCCAAAAGTCAAACTGGTTTTAGTACCATCTTTAAAATCGTCTTCTTCTCCTTTTTTTTCGAAATACATATTTAAACAAAACTAAAAACTTTGAAATTAAAATAATCATGCTAATCACATTAAATCGACTTCCATTTTACCCTCTAGTAAGTCTCACTACCTATCTAAATTATGGCTAAAAATATAAGTTACAATTTTCCAAAAGAAGAAAGAAATAGATTCAATTTGTCATAAAGAAATTTTCTAAATATTTTAAATCGTTTTTCAAAGTAAACTACTAAGTTAACCATGAAATAAATATGCTTTATCGCTTTACCATTTTCTTTTTCATTAAATTGTATTTTCTTTTGACTCGTCGTAGAATTCTTTTATGAAACGATACAACCAAACAAATAGATCATTTTTTAAATTTGAAGTTATTCAAACTTTTTTTCATCAGATTGAAAAACAAAATTTAAAAATATAATAAAAAATTGTCTAACTTATCGGTATTCAATTTCGATTCTATTTCAAAGATTTCAAAGAATCTCAAAATCTAATTTGTTTATAATTTTTGTCAAGTATGTTTATTGCTTCACTGAGTAGATTTTAAAATCACAGTTAAAGCACAATTTTCCAGATATATGATTCTGGTGACATATTTTCTCCATTTTATTAGTTTTCTTTTTCTTCTTGGCGAATTTCTTTGTAATGAAGTTTTTCTTGACCCATGAAAAGTTTGACTTTTGTATAAATATATACAAATATATATATATAAAAGTAAATATACTTTTCTCCTCTTTTTGTTGATTATAAACAAATGATATATAATTTTATTTATTGACCCTGAATCGTCAAACAAAAGTTTGAAATCAATCACAAAAATCTCGAAATCAAATAAATGATACATAAATGTAGAATCGGCGTAATAATCAACAGTTTATTATTATATATAATAACAGTGGATAAATCTAATGCTTTGAAAAAAGGAATAACCATACCAATTATATAGCTTTCGCTTCTATAGCTTATCTTATAGAATATTTGTATTTATTTGCTGAATTGGGATAAAAAAAAGTTAATCTAAGATAAGGTTAAGGTTTTTTAATTCATTGGCTTTGCCCTGTCGTTTTTTTCTTGATCATACTTTTTTTCAAGTTCAAGCTTATATACCTCGTACTCACTGGCTGTCTGCAGGGTATAGAAAGTCTGCATAGAAATCGCATTCGTTTGGCTTGTCTTCATTGGCCTAGAGGAGGGGCTACCTTTTTTTTTTTAGGATTTTTGCTTAATGTTGTCTATTAAATTAATGTTTTCCTTTGCATTTTGCACAATTCTCTTATTTTTATCATATTGCGCAATTTCAATGTTTGTTAGAGTTCAACTGACGTTTTTTTTATCTGTATCTGTGACTTAGAACTTTGTCCCATGCAATCATCTGGCTGCTAATGCCAATTTCAATTGGCAACAAAAAAAACAAAAATTCTTTGCCGCCCCCAAAGTAGTAAAAATGTATAATAATTAGCATTGCACTTTGATGTTATGTGTGAGAAAACAGAAAAAAGCACACCACACTCTCACATACAAAAAAAAGCAAAAATCCCACCAAGATAAACCGAAAACGAAATCAAAATCCAAAGGGCTGAAAAAAAAACTCAGTCGCTGTCGACGTCAGCAGCAGCATCCTTGCGCAAACGCACAGTCAGCAGCAGTGACTGAGTGAGAGCTAACACACACACACACACACATACAGAGACAAAAGCTGGACAACCTGTTGCTGCGGCTTCTGCTGCTGCTACGAAGCTGCGCTCAGAATATTATGGCCCGAAAGCTTTGCCATTGCTTCGGCTGTCGCGCACGCTCACCGAAAAAAAAAACAAAACCTAAACTCAACATTGCTGCTGCCGCTGC
The DNA here is from genome assembly GCF_018902025.1 of Drosophila willistoni. Taxonomy (NCBI): domain Eukaryota; kingdom Metazoa; phylum Arthropoda; class Insecta; order Diptera; family Drosophilidae; genus Drosophila; species Drosophila willistoni. The sequence continues at coordinate 6,709,809 of NC_061086.1, forward strand.
CGCAGTCGGCGTTGCCGTCAGTGGCTCTGTCGCTACCTCGTATAAAAGTAAAGCGTCAGCGTGAAATCAAACTTATTTCAGTTTTTTTGATTTGAATGTACAAAACGTAGAGTTCGACCCAGTCCAGTTCAGTCCCCAATCCAGTCCGAGTCCCCATCACAGAGCGGCGGACTTAGCAGCATATCCGATTGTGATTTAGTTAACACATTTTTTAACAAAAACCCCACACCAAAAAAAAACAGAAAAGAAAAAAAAAAACAACAACAAATTTTCTAAACGAAGAGAAAAACATGGTTTAAAAACTGCCGCGCGTGTATAATCAATGAAAACATTTAGCAACAACAATAACGATTAATAATCAAAAATTATAGTAGGATATGGTTAATCAAATGTGTGGAAATCTTCAAAACGAAACAAATTGACTTGTGCCCGCAAACTAAAATAAACCACCAATACCACCACCACCAGCTGCACCACCACCAGCACCACCAATATTCACCTGCAGCTCCCTGTTCCCCGTTTTGGTCAACGAAGATAGTGATTAATTCTTAATTGTTCACCCAATTTTTGTTTAATATATAGAAATAAAACAAAAAAAAATCTTAAGTGAATATTATTGAATTTCTTTAGAGAAAATCTAAATTTCAAGTGCCTAAACAAAACGAAACAAGCAAATAAAAATCTTTAAAAATGGTAAGTAATATAATTCTATATGAGAAGAAAAAAGGAAAATTATATTGTGTTCAAAGAATACATACAGATTGGATTTTAAACTTTTCCATACATATAAAAATTTAAAAAGTAATGTGGAGAATATTATGAAATTTCAAAGAGTTTAAAATTTGCAAATTTAATGCATTTATTAAATTGGCCTAATGTTTTCTAATTGATATCGAAACCGGAAATGTTAGCAAGCCAAAGAGTTAAAATATGCTAAACTAATTGGAAAAAAACTTGAACTGGTTAAATATATAAATTAGCTTGATATTTAGTTATTCTTTAACTAACTTTAGTTTTGCTTTTTCTTCTTTCAAAAATTTAAAATCAAATCACAAATTTATTTAAGGGAGGAAATGATGGAGTTGAATTTTAGAAATTTAAATTTTAAGAAAATTACTCCTCATAACTCGGCAATTTGGAGGTTGAAATGTAAATTTTCGATATTAGAAACGCTTTTCTCTCAGTGTATTAAATGTTTTACGTAATAAATGGTTCTAGAATTTGCATTACATTATTCTAATGGAAGCTTCATAGGAATACTTAAATTTTATATTACTAGCCTATAATTTTTTGAATGATTATAACTTTGCCAATTTTCTCTTTTTTCCCTCTTGCCCCTCTTGCCATTCCCTTCCTTATACACCCTGCTGACTTGCATGCTAGAGATCTTTGGGGTTTCCATTCAATTGCACAAATTACTCATCTCCCACTGGTTTTTTTGTTTTTATTTTTTATATCCACACGATTTTCAGTGCTCAAGATGAATACTTGAAGATTGATTATTTAATAAGTGAATGGAACTTATTTCCCCGTTAATGAATCTCACTTAATTTAATTATTATAAATTTCCATTACATTTCCTTAAATACTCATTAGTTAGTGCTGTCATTTTTGATGTACATATAGTGTATTTATTCTTTCTGTTTTTATTTTTTTTTATTTTTTTATGTACATTTCATGTGAAAAACTAAAACGTTTGCTGGTTTTTCTCAAGTACAAATTATCAGAAAGTTTCCAATGTCTTTTGGTCTATGGAAAGTTTTTGCCAAGCGCAGACCTTTTGACGCTTTTGTTACCTTTTTTTTTGTTTTTGGATTTGCTTTCAACGCGACTTGGTTTTGCTAAAGATATTCGCACTTGAAAATGCAACTAAAGCAAATTATAGCATTTTGACTATGATTTTTATGATATATATATAGATACATATATGTATTGTCGTGGTCAAGTGAAGGCTATATGAACATTTGGAGAATTGGGAGGCCGTCGTCAGAAGATCTGTCTGTCTGTATGTCTGTCGATCTGTAGGAATATGAAGCTGGCTTGACAACATTTCACACGGAAATGCAAAAGGCAATCAATGCATTGGTTACTGACCTTGAATTCAAACAATATTTAACTCAAGCTAAAACCTGCAATGGGGGACTACAGAAAAATAAAAAAGAAGGAGCTCTCTTGCTTAATGAAACAAGTGAAATGATATCGTTTCATGGCCAACATTCGAATCTTGGATCGGGTCTTCGGATTGCAGCAGCAGCCACCACCAGCAGGAACAACAACAACAACAACTTGTTGCATTGTTTTTGTTGTTCGCTTTGTCTTGTTGTTTTCATTCCTTTCGTTTATTTCTCATCTCGTTTTCACTTCATTTGTTATCTCTACCCTGCCCATAGAGTCCATGTATACAACAGGGGAAATGGAAATTATTTTAGCCTATTTGATCATATCTTTCTCTACTTTCTTAGAGTTATGTACAAGCAAAACAAAGAATTTTTAAGAATGGCATTAATCAATGGCGTATTCTAAAGAAATAAGTCGAAATATCTCATTCCCAGAGCGATGTTTACCTTTTTTTTTTGTACAAATTCTGAAAAGAAATTGATCCCCAATTTGGGTTTAGATCCGCCACTGACCTCTCTGGATAGCAGTCCGTATTTTTTATTTTTATTATATATAATCTTATTTAAGTCGTTAGGATCAAATTAGTAATAACAGAAATTTATGCAAAAAACGATAGATAGAGATACAATGGGAGATTGCAAGATTAATGACGGCTAGGGGCATGCAAATGGCATTTGTTGTTGAGGAATTTGCAAGGTATTGCGTATTCGGTTAGTCAAATGGTTTAACGATATTTGTTTAATTTTTAATCATCATTGAGGCTGATGTTGCTGTTGCTGTTGCTGTTGCTGCTGTCGATGTTGATTGTGTAGAAATCAAGCGATTTTCATATTCACTCAACATCTTTTGGCTTGTCTGCAAAATTCGAAAATACTTTTTTTTTTGGTTAACCAATCCAATCCAAACCCCTTTTTGGCCGCTGGCTAATGATCCAAGCTTAGACATTGCACCATTTATACAAAAAGAAAAAAACAAAAAAATAAGTTTACAAATTTATTCAAATCTTTGACTTGTTGGAGTATGTGAATATGAGAATAAGTGTGTCTGTGTGTGTGTGTGTGTGTCTGTTTTTCTTCTCTTCTTTTTGGTATTTTTCTTTGGCCACTTCTTACACAATAATTATTACACCTTCCTTTTTTGATTTTGCCACATTTTGGTGAATCTTTCAACTGTTATTGCTGATGTTAATAATGTTGCTGATTTTATTGTTGCTGTTGTCGTTGACACTGAAAAATGCAAAGGCGCTGGCAAAAAATTTACTAGGCCAGTTGGCCACCCAGCCGCCAAACTGCGCAGCCATCGCCAAGTCAAGCGAGTAATCATAATAAAAAAAAGAAAAAAGTTGCTTTTAATCAGACAATTTGCTTGCAGGCATTGTTAGCAACATTAGATAGATAGTTAACGTTGACGCTGACGCTGCCGACAACAATAATTCCCCCCTTTACCCCTTTTAACGAAATTCCACTCAAAATGGACTCTCAGCTGTTTCCCTAGAGAGCGAAAGACAGAGAGCGAGAGAGAGAGAGATAAAATTTACCGCATGTGACTTCAAATCGATCGCTTCCATTTGGTGTTGGTGGCGTATACGCAACATTGCTGAAATGCATCCAGTAGAGAACTAACTCGCAAGCGAAAAAAAAATACATAAATAAATAAAATACCAGTAAATATAAATACTTACATTCAGGTAGTCTAGAAGCTGTTGCATTTTGCAATAATAAAGCCATTTGTCCAAAGGTTTATTGTCTAACATTGAGCTTGTGTGTGCGAGTTGTATCGGTGCGTGTCTCTTAGCTTATCTAGTTAACATTTTGTTTTTTTTTTTCTGGTTTCGTTTACTTCGCTCTCCCATATCGCAGTCAAGTGCTAAAAAAAAGCCATGAAAAACTACTGATAGCATACACATATATGAGAGAAACGTGTAGACTCTCCGGTTGTGTGTGGGTGTGTGAATCAATATATAGTGATAATGTTTCTTGACTCTTATCGGACTATTACTGTGATTGAAATCGAAGTAAGTGACATTAGAAATACAATTAAAGATTATAATTAAATTAAAAGAAATTATTAATTTTTGAGATAAATTCCAGTCAATAAGATGAGCAAAAGATAAAGAATTCTTACATTATTTGTTGTTGTTATTGAAAAATGATATATGAATTTAACAATTTTGTACAATTTCTAAGCTTCTAGCTTGTTGAAAATCTGAATACATATACATACATATATCCAAAAAATTAATAAAAAAATTTAATAATTTTGGACTTTAAATTAAATTGCAATTCTTTGCCGACTCGATCTAGAAAGAAGATTTTTTACTTTATTTTACTTCAATAGAATTTTTAAAAATTATGAAACTTGTTTGAAAAATATGGTCAAATGAAAAAATTGAAAAACTATTCAACGCGAAATTTAAACTACTTTATTTTTTTTTTGTTAAAGCAAATTAATAAATTTGAACCAAATTGTGTCTTAAAACGACTTCAAGCTCAAAATATCTTTCGACTTTAGGTTGAACTTTCAATTACTTTGAAGCGTTGAAGATATGGACATTAGAATTCTTGAGTTTTTTATTAAAGTCTGCTGATCTGCTTTGTCGTTCTTGAACACATTTTGAGCAACCTATGACTTGAAATCTTGTATAATCATAAGATTTATTAACCTCAAGCCAGCTAAAACCTAGTTTTGATTTTCAAATTATAATATTTTGATTTACCTCTATAATTTTCTATATTAAAAATTGTCAGGTTCTCGATTTTGAAAATCAATTTCTCGCCATAGAAAAAGATATATTTCGCCCTTAATTAACGCCCAGGTTCGTCACAATTTAAGTTCAATAAGAGAAAAGACAATTTAGATAGTTTTAAATCCAGTGTGCTAACCTTGACCGGCTCAAATTGTGTGATTGGAAATTAAGGGCAAAGAGCTTGGTTAAGCAAATTTAACTTCAATACGACACTAACAAAAAAATGAATAAATAATTGCTTACAAATCGAAACACTCAGTATTCACACAAGGAAGAAGAAGTTGTGCTACTCGAAATATGTAAATTTAGTTCTATTTAAAAAATTAAACTCTCTTTGATGTAATAGAAGCATTTTAAACTAACAATAAGCATAATAGTTTAAAAATGCAAATTAGTTTGAAAAATGAAGCTAAAGTTTATTTCTCGTTTATTTAGTTTATTTATTCAAAAAGGTGCAATACTTACAAAACCTCGAAGAAAAAATGTTCTAAATATTTGCAATTCGTTTTTACATATTTGAACAAATCGCAAGACGTCAGAGGTCGTCTTTGAAAATGATTTTAATTCCAAAGAACTTGAACTGAAATTGCCTTCCGCCAATGAATTCGTTTATTTAGTTTAATGAACTACATTTGGTTTTTATTTTGTTATAGGCTAAGTGTTAAAGAACTTACATACAACTTAGATTACGGAACTTCATTATAATGTGAAAGGTGTGAGGGGGAAACGTATGCAAATTAAGAAATACTGAAAATTTTACAAAAGTCATTGCATTCTTTATTCAATAGCCATTAATTAAGATGATGATGATGAGTGAAACAAATAATCGATGCCCGTGTTGTAATTGTTGTTGGTATATAGTATTAAAATCAACCTGAATTCATGAGGTACATAACCTGAATGCATACACACACACACACAGTGACAGACAACAAGCCTACATATTTGTGAAATATTGAGTGTGTGGCATGAGTCAGCTGTAAATATTATATCGGTCTCCTCTCTCTCTCCGCTCTCTTCATCTATCAGTCTCTTGAAGGCTTTCAAAATCGACTTACGCACCTAAGCCGGGCCATAAGTTTTGCTTATTTGCACCTGTGCACTTGACAATTTAGCTAAACTTAATCGTTACAAAGCAAAAAAAAACCCAAGCAACTTGCAACTTGAAACGCGCCAAAACCGCGCACGTTCAGTGAGCGGATCATAAAGCAAAGCTCAAAAATGTCGACGGGCTTCCTTTGAGTAGTAGCAGCAGCAGCAGCGGCAGCAAATGTCTTGCACCAATTACTTGGTATTTTAGGCCAACGCCAACCCGGACTCCAAAAGAGAGAAGGAAAACAGAAACAAAAAAAAAACATCTGATTGCCAAATTAATGCGATTTAGTTGCTTGAGGAGTCAGGCAGGCATCAAGTCTTCACGGTAACTCACACATACACACACAAACACCTGCTAGTGCATCATATGGGTTGTTGTTGCTGTTGTTGTTGTTGTGTCTTCAGTCTATTATGAAATCGTCTAGCGTCTTAGACGCTTGTGCGTTTTTGGTCGCGTGCAAGTCGCTTGAGTGATTGTTGAAAGTAAATAAACTTGCTGCATTTTTCAACTTGACCCACACAACATGGCAAGCAACACCAACAACAATAAGCCAACAACAATGAACAACATCAGCAACTGCTGCATTTCTGATATGATATGATCAATGATTTTATGCTTCGCTTTCCATTTACTAACATTCGTTAACAAATTTTTTAAACAAATGGCACTTAAGCATACATTAGCAGGTCCGTCCTTGCGGGTCTCCTATTTTTTACAACTATTTATGTGGACTCTAATCTTTTATATGTAAACTTTATTTTAATCTCTATTAACTACGAAGAGGACAATATGAAAAGCATGTTTTCAAAATCGAACTGAAGTTGCGAAATGAGATTCAATGTAATAAAATTAATATGTGTTTAAAGTTCAAGGGTTCATTTTTAATGTAAAGATATTTAGAATAATAAAACAGCAACGAGTGATTACTGACCATTTTGCTAGTGTATAATTAGTTCTTAAATAGCTAAGATAAAAGTTGCTTAAAGGAATTCTTTTCTTTTATTAAGGGCAAATGGACACACATTTATAGAGTAAATAACATCAATTCCAAATTGCAATAAGTTTAAAGCCCGCGCAACAAAAACCTTCAGGGTAAAATAGAAGGCCAAACCTAGATAAAAGATTAATTGACAGATATTGGTTGACTTGGAGAACTAAGAGGTAAAACATTTGGAATTTTCTCTGAAATAGTAGTCATCGTATTGGTTACGTATCTTTTGTTAACTTAGAACTCAGACCTTTTTCTAAGATAATCCAAGGATCTTTTAGACACATAGCTCATATATCAATCAGATATCAGATCAGAAAGAGAATATAATTTTTTTTTAAAAATTGTCTTCTTATAAACAATCGAAAGTAAAATACATTTAAACAAAAAAAGGCAAAGTCAAATAAATCAAGTTCAAAAATGAGTTAAAAGCATTCTTGGGTATATAAAATTTTGTTGCTCATTAGTGTGGAACCCGTACATTTGTTTTAGTCCGCCCCTGCAAATGCACAACTTCGATTCCGACTCCCATAAAGATTGCATAAGTCTTGTCTTATTAGACAAGATGCCGCTGAGGCTGGCATTTGAGTAAAAGTCTCCAGCTGAACCTGAATGTTGGCTTACACACACACACATATATATATTATATAGCCTTCTCTTTCTTAACGCTGTGTATGTCTGTGTGTGTGCGCTCAACTTGACCTATAAATTGATTTTTATGTTGCGCAGGTTTGCTGTTTTTTTTTCTTCTCTTTCTCTTTCTTTCTCTCTTCTCTGTGTGCTTTTCTTAGTTTCTTTGCCTATTCATGGTTTCTTTTCATTGATTTTTACTTGATTTTTTGGTTTATTTTATTTCTATTTTTTTAAAAATGATCAAAAATCATTAAGTGCAATAACCAATTTGAATCATTTGAAACCAGTTTTTGGCCCTTTTCTTCTTTTAAACCAGCAAGAAAAAAAGAGAGAGAGAGAGAGAGAGAGAGAAAGAGAGACATATGGAAAGGGAGAAAATGAAAAGTAAAAGTATTTCTTAGGAGAGAGACAATTATGATTATACAAATGGGGAAACCATAGTAATTGCTTAGTGCCGCATCGGGCATCACTTCACTTGGCAGATGACACTTGCGCTTATATAAAAACAAAAACCCATTAAAAATATAAATCAAATTAAAAATCAACTGAGAAATACTTATTATTTAGTCGCAGCAGTTTTGCCAAAAAATTTACAAAATAAAAGCGATAAGTAAAAATCCCCAATCCCAGCCCAAAGTAAGCTAAGAAAGCCCGTCCAACCAGCGACTATTCAGCTGGTTGGCCTTGCAGAGAAATATACATATATACAAAAAAATTTGGATTGTGTTGTGTCGTCTGTTTGTTACTTCATCTCATTGCCGTTGGCTTCAACACCTTTATCATCTCATTTTTATATATACTTTTTTTTGCCAAGCTACCAAGCATCTTCCCTCGGCCAACACCCCTAGCCAAAGACCCAAGCCCCTAAGCACCGTCAACAAACCCATCAGTATCTTCCTCCTCGCCCTCATACTCCTCCTCCTCCTCCTCCTCCTCCACTCACCATGTCAATCCTCGAACAAAAAATTCAATTTTGGGTTAGATTATAATTATTATTATTGTCCGGTCTGGGACTGGGTTTTGGTTTTGAGCTTGAGTTTGACTTCGGGGTTTGGGTATGGGTTTTAGACAGCTTTTTGGATGCTTGATTTAATTAATTGCCAACATGTTGTAAAGTGTTAATAACATTTTTGTGGCTGTTGCTGGCGTTTGGATTGTGTTGCTGCTGTCATTTGACTGTTGATAATTTAATTGCTTTCTGTTGCTTTCTCTCTCTCTCTCTCTCTCACTCCCTGTCTCTTTCTTTGTGTTTGTTGTTGTTGACTTGTTGGCGGATCCACAAACAAATGTTTAAAATTTGCCTTTGAATGCGTATTGGCAATTTCTCTGTTCATCTTCGGGCCATTGATTCATTTTTAGGTCAAATTAGGTAAAATAAATTATTGGCTTGGAAACTGCAGTGAATGAATTTGTTAGCTTGACATTTTATGCAAATTTTCATCAATAGAGGAAATCAATCAGCTAACAATGAGTTTAAACAAGTTTTCGATTTAAACTATCATTAAATAGACAGAAACAGGCCTTTTTTTTAGGTTTTGAGGGCAATGAAATTTTCGAATAGCCATTAAGTTGAATATTTAATTGTAAATTATATTGAATTTGGAATTTATCGATCAAAAGTTAAGCAACATTTACGAGAAATTAAATGAGTTCCATATGCTAATGAATGAATTCTTAGCCGTTTCCGAATAATCCAATTAAATTAAAACAAAACGGAAAGTAAACCAGAATGAAATCCTAATAATATAATTTTTATATTTCTGGAAATTTATAGGAAATTTATCTACTATATTTAAGTTTATTATAAAATAGCATTCAATATTAAACATTTATATTACATAAATTACTTTCATATAGTAATCTCTAATTTCAAATATAGGCCAGAAGTTTTTCCAATTCAATAAGAATTATATTCATATTTGTCCTTAATACAACATTATTGCTTATGCTAATTCTTAATTAATTAGGCTTTGTCATCTTAGCCATGCCTTTAGATTAACACTTATCTTGGCCTTCTAATTTGTCCAAGTCAAGAGGGAGAGGGGTAACTATCAATGCAATTATAGGCAAAGTGGCTGCCACTTTTTTGTTTTTTGGCATCTCATAAGCCAAATGCTTATTACACAGTCACTGGCAACACATTAGCGGGAACAATTTGTCGCAATCCAAGCAAGGCAACTTGAATGCAAACCTTTATTGTCTGGGCGAGCTTAGTCAATGGGTCAGTCAGTCAGTCGTTGCGACTGATGTCGCCATAGTCATACAAAGATGATGAATGGTCATCATTTGGTCAGCAGCAGCAGCAGCAGCAGAAGCAACAGCAACAGCAACAGCATCAGCATCAGCTGTGCCACCAATCATTGGCTTAGTAAAATTGTTCACTCATTTGTTGGCACAGAGCTTGGACTTGGCTTGTCTTTTTATGGGTCGTCGCATGATGAAGCGTTAAAATGTAACGCAGCAGCAGCAATAGAAACAACAATCATAAACTAACAGCAACAACAACAAACACAATTACAAATATCTTTTTACACTTGCCGACTTTGACGGAAGCAACAATTTTGTGGGGTTTTTGGGAAAGCATTTGGCGCTGCGCGTGTGAACCAAAGAAAGCGAAATAAAATGAAGAAGAAGAAACTAAAAAAAAAGGGTCAGCCGCTCTTAGAGATGCTGCTGGCTGGCTAGCTGGCTAGCTGGCTGGCTGGTTGGCTGGACTGTCGGCTTACGCAAACTGACCAACGATTGGTGGCTTTATGTAATAGCAAATACAACACATTTTTAACTGCTCATATTTGCCCGATCAAAGTCCACACAAGAGAGACAAGGGAAAAACACAAATACACACTCAAACACACAAAGAAAACAAAAAACAAACCAAAATTCTGACAGAGTCAGCACATCAGCATGAATTGACGAAATCGATTGCCAAACAAATACACCGCACACACACGCACACACACACACACACACACACACACACACGGACAGAGATGACTTTAGATTTAGATAGTCATAGGTGGCAATGCCTTAATTAAGATGAAGATTTATCCCAGCAAAGATTCCATTTTCAAATCGAACATTTCGCCAGAAGACACAATTCAACTATATACTATATACATCGCACATATGCATTATAATCCAAATTTATGCCTTAGTCCATATTGTTTGTGTGTGTGTGTGTGTGTTTTTTTTTAATACCGGTTATTTATCGACACTTTTGGTTGTCTAAAATATAAGTTCAACAAACTGAGTGAGGAGTTTCAAACAAAAAGCAGATAAACTCATATCATATCATTTTTTTTTTTATTTCACCTTGCCATTCTATCATTTTTGTTTTTGCCATCTTTTAGTGTCGGGGAAATTTTGCCCACCCAGACAACAACAACAACAATAATTTTTATGGCATATTTAGTTCTCAACATATTGCGCATTATTTTGTAGAAATAATAAATCGACTTTAAATGGTTTTATTTGTCTATAGATTCAATTTAAAATCAAATGTGTTAAGCATTTGCAATTTGTTCATTTATTTGAGTTTGAGTTGATTCAACAGATTGTTTTATTATTCAATGACTGTCAAACTGTTTGGGCGTGAATTTATGTGGCAAATTGTTCACAACTTGGTGCAAAAAAGTTAAATGAACTGTAACTTAATACACACACACACACACATACAGAGAGAGAGAGAGAGAGAGAGATAGAGAGAGGGAATGAGGGGGAGTTTATATGATGACTTGTCTTTTTGTCCCACCCACAATAAAAGTATGTGTCCTAAGTCTCTTGATTTCTTAAGCTAAGAAAACTAATCAAACAGGTTGGCCAAATTTGTTATAATTTCCGAGGAATTCCATAGAGTTCCGGCTATTCTGACTTCCTCTGTGAAGCAAAAAAAAATAAATAATACCTCAAAACTGAAACAATTTGCGCACATTCCACGCAGTTAACAACTTTAATTAGATAGCACACGGAAATGCACTTGGAGAATCTAGTTCACATATTTAGAGAGATACGTTCAGATTGGTAATTACACACACACGGACACACGAAAATTATATTACAACAAATAAAGTGGCCAAGTATGGCAAACTTAGCTAAACTAAACAAACACTGGATTAATTAAATTTAATTGCACTTAGTGACCGACGACGCTGACTGCAGTTAAATGCGTGTTAAATACATATCATTTTCACCTTAATGTTGCACTTCTCTTTCTCTCTCTCTCTCTCCCTCTCTCTCTGTCTGTCTGTCTGTCTGTCTGTCTTCTGGTGTAAATAATAAAACGTGTTTTGTTGTTATTGTTTTTCTTTCTTTATTTTTTATGACGCTCATCGCTAGTAATTTTCCTTAATCAAATGGCATAAATTATATGTGAAATTTACACACTTGTTGCTGACCTACGTCAGTAAGTAAATAGTTAATAAGTAGCCAGGAAGATGAAGCACAGTGTGAAAGCTGCAGATGTAATATATCTCGCATAATGAGCCCTAGATCTCTTATCCATCTGAGCGGAAGTAGTTAAAAAAAAATTTGTAATGCATACCCATCTACCAATTGGGGGGAAATACTTTAGTTGATACTTATTATTAAATTCAATTAATTTATTGTCAGAGTGAAAAGTGAAAATCTTTCGAAAACTTAATTAGATGTCTTCCGGTCTAAAGTGGTAACAAAGTTCGTGTTAGACTTTTGGGTGAATCTCTGACTCACCTGACTTGACAATTTCATCAGGTCAGTTAAGAAGTAGCAGAGGGAAAGAGGGGATGCCGTGCAGTTACGCCTCACCAAACATTGCGTCATGATTTATTATTTAAAGTTTCTTTTTTTTAGCCAGTCATTGTTGCTGCTGCTGCTGACACGTGGGCCTTACCACGCAAAATGCTATCAAGAAGTTGCCACAGCAAAAAAGAAGAAAACTCTTGCCACACATAATGGCTAAAGTTTATTCGTGGAAATAGAAATGCCAAAAATAAGCGACTCAAAATTATTGTGGCTGCGGTTCTCTAACCAATAATTACATATACTCATTACATCGACTCTGTGTGTCCAGACACACCCGGTTTGCCATTATTCGATCGAAGAGTCCGCTATGCGCTTCCTCCCCTTGCTCCACCACCCCCGTCAAAAATTCATTTCTGTTGCCTTTAATGCCAAGACCCACTGTTTATTAATGAAGTAGGCAAACGGCATGACTTGTCTTTCAACGCTCGATCAGTCAGTTAGTCAGTCAGTCAGTTAGTCAGTCACAGCCTCAGCAATTGCTGACGTAGTTAGCGTGTGTAGCCAAGGCGACAAATGATCATTGTTTTGCCAATGGTCCAGCGAACGTTGATCGTCTCGTCTCTCCTTGCTCACCTGCACCTGAATGTCTGCATGACAGCTCTGATGGATGAGCAGACAATTTGGCCAGAGGCGTAGTCTTCTAGCAGGAATTAACCTACCTACCCCAATGACTATGATTAGACACATTTTTCTTTCCATTTAATTGCGAAAATTTGCCTTAATATAAAATCATTTCAACATCACCTTCTCATCTAAAAACAGATATAAATAAAGTAATTTAAGATCTTTTACAAACTATTGAATTAATATGTGATTATTTTCCTTTTAATTTATGACTTTGAAACATGACAAAGGTTAATAAACTTTTTTTCTTCCTTATTTAAATGGAGCTACTTTGAGGTATAATTACAAAAAGATATTTACGTTTTTTCCTCCTTACAATAAAATAACATTCTTAAATTTTTCCAAAATTTATTTTGTTCTTATATAAACTTAAATTTGTTATTTTTTATAGGGCTTGGATATATAATAATAACCTGGGGCTATATAAATGTTTGTGAAATAGCCAAGTTTGAAAGAGATTAATTAGTAAAACTGCAATCAATCGACAATATCGACGCCTATGTTAGTCGAGAGCGATTAACTTGACTTGTTTAACGTATTAAATTTCATTGCAATAATAATTAAAATTATTCCATTGCATCTTATTGTAGATTCAAGCAATATATCCAAGTCAGCAAATCGCCATTGATCCCACAACTATATATGTATCTATATATTTCGACATTTATTAACCCCTAGCCGCACTGCACTAGATTTTTTTCCACTCTTTATACATATATTGTTTTTATTGAGCAGACAATTGATTAATGAGAGGAATGGGGAGGCGGGGCACTGCATATGGCATACGGAAATTCGCCTAGAATGTTGTTTAACAGTATATTTTTCCGCACAGGCCATGTTCAATGTGTTTGATTTTATTTTATTTTGGAGTGACTGGTTATTGCAGATATGGTCAGCGAGAGAGAGAGAGAGATAGACAGAGTCGGAGGCTAAAAGCCTGTTTAATTAAAAGCACATTTAACGCCAGAATGTGTAGCCAAGGCTTAAACTATGTAATCATTATTGCTGTCCGCCCTCCATATACTGGCTGATGCTTTGAACTTTTGTTGACCATAAATTGACGGATTTGGCGGAAAACGGTGTTGAAATTCGCTGACGACCGTCTATTTTAATTTTTATTGATTTGACATCTGAACTGAGCTATTACTTAACTTTATTGTTGGGTTGTGTTTGCCTAATTTCAACTATAACTTTTATGTGTTCATTTGTTTGCAGGATTACCTCACAACAATCTCCGATGGCTGGCGGGATCTGATGGACAATAAATCAGATCCGCGAACCCGTGACTACCCGCTAATGAGCTCGCCATTTCCAACGATAGCCATCAGTCTGACATATGCCTATGTCGTGAAGGTAAGCACAGGCGATGGGGGAAGTACAGAACATTGAGATCAATAATTATCTGACTGACGGAAAAACCCCCAAGACCAAAAATAGGACCCACTTAAAGCATCTTCAATTTACGATAATTTGCTCTCGACACAAAGCATAAAACGAAACAGAACAGAACAGAATGATGGGGAAAAAAACTCAACTTGATTCTAGTCTTTTGATTAGCTAGGAATAAAACTTAAAGGCGCGCACCATTGCTTTGAATGGGACGGGTATGATGATGCCCAGTGATTGGGATTGGATCCTTTTCATAAAACTTGTTTTTGGGTATTTTTATTACATATGTATGAAGCATCCCAAGTCAACTCAAGACAACTCATGAACTGGAAGCAAACAAGATGAAAGAAAAAAGTTCATGGCCAGACGAGATGGCAAAAAATTTGAATCGTATGTGTTGAAACGCCTTCGAAATAGGGCCAATCGACACCGATTATGCAAAATTTTTTTATTTTTTTAAAAATCAATAATCGACAAACGATTTCTATTTAGGTCTCTGAGCTTTGCATTGGTTTACATTTATCAATATACAGACGTTTGCTTAGTTTTACAAAAGCATTTAACTTACTTTCACATAACCCACACACACACACACACACACACACACACACAGAGAGAGAGAGAGAGAGAGAAAGACATACACAGCAGCCCCACGAGACAAAAGACTTAGGCAACGAACTTGTCACAAAAACCAACCAACCAACAACCACATCTTTGAATCGGTCAATTCGAGCGATTTGATAATTATAACAGCGTTTTTGTCAATAGCTAAAAAAAAAGACAGATTTTAAATTTATGATCCAACTTTAACCATCGGTT